>NC_091474.1:160488931-162988931 GCF_036971445.1 Narcine bancroftii
TTATGGGTATCCAACAAGCAACAAATCTCTCTGAAAACTGAGACAAGAAACTCTCTGAGCAGTATCCATTTGCTTTTCAAGCACCAAAGCCTGGTGAAATTTATCAATGCCTAATTCTGTGCACAGTATAAGAATTGTTGGCAACCAGTGAACTGGGAGGAGTGAGATTGGACTGTGAATCAAAGAACTTTTCTGAACTTGCATACACATTACCTAAACATGTACTTAGAATTAAAAGGGGGGGGGGGGGGTTTAAGTTAATAGTAATAAGTTAAAGTGTGATCCTGTTTTCATGTTTAAAGATAATTAGAAACAACTTTTGTGGAAGTGGCCATTTATCTTCATGAATTTCTATTGCTGCTGGGTTTTGGGGTCCTCTGGGCTCATAAGTGGAAAAACAAAAGAAGGAACAAAAAAAAAATCCCCAAATCCCCCCTCGTCAGTCTGGTCAAGTAAGTCGGTCCAAAAATACAGTCCACAGAATTCACTCTCCAAGTTCAATGTCCCAATTTGGTTCCTCTACTGAATACAACAGGATTCCATATGAACATGGGAGAGAGAGAGAGATGACTGATGTTGCTTGGCAGTTAACTTACAAATCCTTTGCAGGTTTCTTCACCATGGATTTTTCCTGGTTCTTCAAGGTTGGTTTAGTTTAACCACTGTTTAATACAGCTTCCCCACAATTTCCTTCTTTGCAGCAGACAACCAAGTGGCCCTTTGTTACACTCTTGAATTCAATCAGCCAGAAAACTGTTCAAAACGCAATGAGATCTCTGCGTAACTTTTTGGCTCCTCTACTGAACTGGCTCTGCCTTCACCCAACCCAGGGCATTTTTTTTTCTCTCACCTACTTTGTCTGCCCAGTTTGACCTTAGCAAACCAGTACTGAGTTTCACATTTCTTCATTAGAGATTCAATTCTTCAACGTGACAGTCCAAAACATGCTTCACAGAATATAGGTCACGTGGGTTGAACTAATGTCAATAACATTGCTGGAAATATATTGAAGACAAGGAAGCTAAAAGAACAACTACATTGACAAATGTCCAAAAAAGGTTGCAAATAGCAATCATGGAATAATTCAACGACTCAAACAGTCAGCGAGCAAAGTACAAACATTTTAGATCCTAACATAGCAATTTCGAGTAAAGAATAGTTGGTATTAGGCTTTTAAGTAGTAGTAACTGGCCAACAATGGAGGTCAGGTTGACTGGTCTTCAGAGTCCCATTTCCAACCCCTCACCATTTAAGTGCCACATATTTGGCCTGTGGGTCTGGTTCTATTTATTTTCCGCCCACTTTGTTCCTTTCTGCCCTGAGACCTCTGACTATCCTCTAACTATTGTTTGTCCTCAGCGGAAGCGGGTCTAAAATGGTAATAATTGTGTGCTACAATAACCCCCCCCGCAATTCACCAGGAACACCTTTCGCCGTGAATGTGTACGCATTGGAAATATTTTTGCACCAGTTCTCCACTGCATGCTAACGCCCCCAACAGTTGGATCGACTTAACTGATATCTGCTGAATTGTAGCTATGATTGTGGAAGAGCGTTAATAAAAATGTCAACGATATCCTCTCCATTAATGAAGCTTCTGAATTATTTAGGGTTTGCTAACAAAGCACGAGATCTCTAGTCAATTGTACATAGGGGAGGAGACGTTGGGAGCTGATTCCCTGTGACTGCTCGGCGCTGTAGTGGAACTGACCGAGGGAAGCGAGGCACCTGCTCCTGCTCCGAGAGCAACACTGTCCGGACTACACCGGACTCGGCATGGCTCTTATCGTGCACCTGAAAACGGTCACCGATCTCCGGGGGAAAAGCGACAGGATTGCTAAAGTAGCCTTTCGAGGTAAACGCAGAGACGTTTCTTTTCTCTGATTGCATTTACATAGCAACGTGGTTCATCTGGATGTGGGAGTGGGGATGTGAATGAGCTGCCGGATATTGGAGAGAATATCCAGTTGTCGGCAAGGTGTAATCATGGAATTTTTGCCCGGGCAAAATCCATTCAAGGATTCCACCACAGAAAGTTGTGATGGCCGGAGAGAATGCATGGACTCGTGTGTAAATCCTGTTGAGTTTCTCTGGCACTGTGGTTTTCCTACAAATCACAGCGTCTACAGACATTCGTATTTCACCACATGTATTTTCTAATCCATTTATTAACATGATCACGCTAACTCTGGCATATTGTGGTGTTGCATCCTGTTCATTTCTCGTTCCAAAAAGTACATGAGTAAGTCCATGTTCATTTGGCTTCTAATCTTTGCCAACCTGCTATACTAATGCGCGTTGGTCGTGGCAGTATCCATATTTCGGGCTATCGTTGCACGGTAACATTCATCAAATGCTCAGAAAGACACCATTTGCTCCCACAGCTCTTGCCATGGTTGATCGCTGGTTTTCAGAGGTGTGAAGGGCTGGAGGCTTGTTGTTTGGGCGCTGGAGAGAGAGGGGGAGGGGGTCACACCCGATGTCGGGGCGCTGGGGAGGGACACCTGATGTCCTACCATTTCCTAGCGCGTTTTCAGTTGTACCTGGAGAATGTTAACTGAACAGCGTAAGCTGCAGTTTAGGGAACAGCTTCAATCTCAAAATTTTGAGTGACTTTTCAAATCTTCTGGATGTAAGACTAACCCGTGGTGCCTTAAAGTACACGAAATTCTTGCTGAACCAAGCCCTGGTGCTTCGACAGATTGCTAATTTAATGAAACCTTTTATACAAACGATTCAATGTTGCCATTGAAAGAGCAGACGGAGTAACGCTGGAGACTTCTGGTGCTAGAATCTGGAGCACCAAAGGTCCAGGGGAAGGGGCTCGATCCGGAACGTTGACAGTCCATCACCTCCCCCGCCTGAACTGCGGAGTTCCTCCCTCCTGCAGGTTTGCAGTGAGACCCGGGTCGTTTTGTGCCGTAATGTTTAACTCGCGTGTTTTATTAAATTTCCACAATTCCTTGATTCTATTTTGTTAAAAAGAGTGGAAACTCTCGGTGGATCCGGCCGCATCTCTGAAAAGGAGAGTTGAACTTTTCCCTCAATTCGTTTTCTTATTTCGTTAATGACCGGATCCAAAAATCGGGGAGAAACAGGAATGTCATCGGATTGCTGTTGAACAATTGCTCTATCCGTTCTTGGATTACTTCTAAATTGTGTCATATTCCGGGGAAACCTATAACTTTTTTCCACAGATGTTTTTACTTCATCGGTTTCACTCAGTATAAAGGTGAACGTTTCACCCTTAAATTCTACTGCGTGCCTCCTAGTCTGGGACGGGTACTTGTAAAGAAGCCGGAGTTGCACCGTGATTTTCGGATTGAACTGCAAGTGCACGGAGCTCCATTTGTTCAGCTGTCACATTTAAGTGGGTGCGAGTGAGTTGCTTTATTATCTAATAAAGGTGTACTTGCTCTCTACTAGCATCGTTGAGGCCAAGAAGCTTCATAGGAGCATAGGATAGCTGTCAATGAACTAATAATGTGAAAGGGATAAACAATCTCCTTTAGTGATGCTGGTGGGTGAGTAAATATCATATGAGAAGACCACCTGTGGTCTTTTGCAAATAGCGCCCTTTTGCTCTCGTTGTAGAGCGCAAGGAATTGGCGTGGGGCTGCACAATGACAAACTGTACAACCAACAGTCCCTTACTCTGTAAACACCAAAAGCGGAGGAAACCTATTACACCGCAGCCCCCTCTAAAAGAGGAGAATTTGCTCCTTCCGTCCCCAAAAATGAGTGAATAGCACTCACGAGTAGCATCATTTTCAGTCACTTACTGATGGCGAGAGCACACTTTTGACCTTTAAAACCACCATTAAGATTTCCATTTTATTGCCTCTGTATAGCCATCTGACTCCAGCCTATTTCGAACAATAGATTCCAATAATAATTGGATGACTTCCTTTATTCTCGCTATGAACCAATGGAGTCACAGAAAGGACTGCATACGCTGGAATCTGAAGGCAAACGCAATCTGCTGGAGGAAGTCGGTGGGCTAAGCAGCATCAGTGGGAGAAAAAAAAAATTCTGGCCTGAAACCCTCCTCCAGACTAGTGATATGGAGAAGAGAAACCAGTAGAAATAGGACAAGAGCCTGTAAAACTTGGCACTTTGCACAAAATAAACAAGTGGTGGGATTGGAGAACTAGATAAATTTGAAACATGGTGGACAGAGGAACTAGGTTGGCAGATGTAAGACCAAGGGAGAGAGGCAAGAAAAACAAAGGGTCAGGTGGACGAAGATGAGTCCTACAGGATGGAGTGGGTAATTAGAAGACAAAGGCTTCCAGTTCTGGAATCTCAACGTAATCTTACCTACATAATATCACATACAACCCTGAGGTTCTTTCTCCTGCAGGCCAGGTAGAATTTCTACTTATTAGCAGTGAAAACTGTACTCAAGAAAAAAAAGATGTTTATAGATAAGAGAAATGTAAACAAACTGCAAATACAGGAAAAAAAATCAGTAATAATGTGCAAGGTAAGAATTTTTAAATGAGTGTTGTTTAGGAGTCAGATGGTGGAAGGCTGGTGACTGTTCCTGAGTCTGGTGGTCCGAGTCTTGTGGCACCTGTACCCCTTTTCTGTTGGTAGAAGTAAGAAAAGAGCATTAACTGGGTGATGTAGATCCATGATGATTGCTGCTTCTCTCCGACGGCAGCATTACATATAGATTTTCTCAATGGTGGGAGAGTTTTGCCTGTGATATACTGGGCAGGGCGATCCACTCTAAGATATTGGTGTCCGCCTACTAGACCATGATTGCAGCCACTCAACACACTTTCTACGACATGTTTATACAGGTTTCCCAACATTTCTGATGTCACACTAAACCTCCTGAGGAAGTAGAGGCACTGATGTCTTTTTCTTCACAATGACATTCATGTGTTTCATCCAGGAAAGATTCTCTAAGATGGCGACCCCTCCCCCCCACCCCAGCAATTCAAATTTGCTCATCCACTCCACCTATGATTCCCCCAATAATCACGAGATTGTACACCTCCAGTTTTCCCTTTCTAAAGTCCACAATCAGCTCCTTAATTTTGGTGAAATTGAGTCTAAGGTTGTTGTAAGTACACCATTCAGCCAAGTTTTCAATCTCCCTCCTGTATGGTGACTTATTGCCCTTTTCATACATCCCATTACTGTGATATTGTCAGCAATCGTGCAGATGGTGTTGTACCAAACTACACAGTCGTAGGTGTAAAGCAGGGGGATAAGTATGCAGCCCTGCAGTGGAGTGGAGAGCTAAGTATGCAGCCCTGCATGGAGATCATGGAGATGTTCTTGCCAATCTACACTGATTGACATTGGAGGTTAAGAAATTAAGAATGTAATTACACTGTGGGATAACTTGATAAAGAGAGAATGGTGGTATAAGGACATACCAGCTGGGAACAAGAGGGGGAGGGAAGGGGGCAGGATGGGTGGGAAGAATGAGGATAAATCCATTGAGGAAATAGGAGGGTAGAACTGGAGAGGAGAGGGGATGAGAATGTATGGATTAGTGGAATAGGGGAAGGAAAGGAGATGGGATGGGGGAGGGGGAAGAGAAGAGCAAAAGTGGTACAGAAAATAAGAGAACGATGAAATAAGCTGTAAACCCAAACAAAAGTGGTAACAAGATCTAAACATAAAGATAAAGAATGAAACATGGGAAAAGCTATGCTCCGGAACTATGAGAAATACAATAAACACGAGGTTACGCATGATACAATACAATTGGTTACACAGGCTATACGCCACGCCCCAAAAGTTAAATAAATGGGATCCAACAGTATCAGATAGATGTTTCCACCGTAAGAAGGAAACGGGAACAACAGTATATGTAATTTGGGCATGTGAGAAAGTGGAAAAGTTTTGGGAAGATCTAAATCAGGTATTAAACAAAAAATTACATACCAAAAAATCCAGAGTAATATAAGAAGTAAAGAACTTGGCCTCGATTTGGATGAAGCACAAAAAAGATTTATTATGATAGCCTTAGCTGTAGCAAAAAAATGTATAATGTCAACCTGGAAATTAGAAGATAGCCTGAGAATGCAGCAATGGTACATAGAAATGAATAAATGTATTCCATTGGAAAAAAATAACATATAATTTAAGAAATAACATCACAGTATTCGAACAAATTTTGGAAGCATACATGGAACACAAGAGAGAGGGCCTACCACGGACCTCCACCCCCTAAAATGATAGAATGAGAAGATGAAATGAACTGACCCAGTTTGTAAAAGTAGATGACACAATTTTCTTGATTATTTTCATTGTGTGATGACATTGTTTAATGGGTTTATTGTATTGTATATGTTGAACGTTTAGTGGGTGGGGAGGGGGTTGAGAAGGACGGAGGGAAGGGGAAAAATTACACTGTGTATATTCAAGAGGGAAATGTTTGTGTATTTTGGTCAATGTGGTTCATAGTGTGAAAAATAAAAAAATAAAATTTTAAAAAAAAGTAAATAAGAGAGTGGATTCGTTACCTGAAACGAGAACAGTCTATGTGGATACCATTGGGCTATCAACTGACCAGGTGGAACATTAGCTACAGTTTCTTTAGTTTATGTTGGACCTCACTTTGAAAGTGGAGAAAACCTGGGATAGAGAGGTCAATGTGGGAAGGGGAATTGAAATAGCATGAACTCAGGAGCTCAGATGGCCATTGCAGACAGAGCTCTTGTGCAAAATGGCTCCAAGTGTGCTTTAGGCAGCATTGAATGCAGTGGATGAGGTTAAAGTAGATGCATATGATTTTTTTAAAATCTTGCGTGGAAGGCTAGTTTGAGTCCCTGTATGATGATGAGCGAGGAGGTTTACAGCTTATTTCATCGTTCTCTTATTTTCTGTACCACTTCCTGTGGTTGCAGAGGTAAGTACGGGGGGCGGGGGGGGGTGGTCACAGACAAATGGGTGGGGGAGTCACAGAGAGATGGGTGGTGAGAGATGAGTGGACAAGGGATTCATAGAGCAATTTTTGCTTCACATTCCAACAGAAAGGGATGAAGAGGAGTATACACATCTGGTAGTGGAGTCAAGTCACAGCTGGTGGAAATATCAGAGGATGATATAGTGAATGCAGAGGTAGATGCGTTGAAAGGTGAGGACAAGAGAACCCTATCCCTGTAGTGTTTGAAGGGAGAGGGAAAAAAGAGCAAAACTCTGAGATTGTGGAACTGCAGGGGGTGGTTCTATTGACCCATGGCTGGCTCTTTCAAAAAGTATTGAGCCATGGGATCCAAGGAATCTTGGCTGCTTCAATTTAGAATTGGCTTGCCTATAGAAAGTAGAGCATAATTGTAGATGGAACATCTACTGGAGGTCAGTGACTCGAGTGTTCTGCAGGGATCTGTTTTGTAATTTGTGATTTTATAAATGTTTTGGATGAAGAAATGGAGGGGTGGGTCAGTAAGTTTGCAGATTATACAAAAGTTGGAGATGTATATAGTGCAGAGGGTTGTCATCCATTAAAACAGGATATAGATTTGAGGAAGAGTTGGGCTGAGAAGTGGCAGATAGAGTTCAATCTGGATAAGTGTGAAGTGGTGCACTTTGGAAAGTTGAACTTAAAGGCAGAGTGCATGGTTAATGGTAGGATTCTTAAGTGTGGAGGAACAGTGAGATCTTGGATCCAGGGGCATAGGGTTGCCAGCTAGTTGATAGAGTGATTAAGAAGATTTCATTGGTTTGGGATTGAGTTCAAGAGGCATCAAGTAATATTGCAGCTCTATAAAACTCTGGTTTGACCACTCTTGAAATTCTCCATTCAGTTCTCATCACCACATTTTAGGAATGATATAGATGATGCTTTGAGAGAGTCCAGAAGAGTTTACCAGAATGTTGCCTGGATTGGAGAACATTCCTATAAATCAAAGTTAATAGAACTCGGACTTTTCTCCTCAGAGTGACAAAGGATAATTTAATAGAGTAATGTAAGATTATAAGGAGATAGATAGGATGGTCAACCAACACTTTTTTCCCTGGGATGGCAGTAGAAAATACCAGATGACATCTGTTTAAGGTGAGTGGAGGATAGTTTAGAGGAGATGTCAATGGTATGTTTTTTAAACTCGGGGGGGGGGATGGGGAGAAAAGAGGGTGCCTGGGCTGATGGAGACTGGTACAAGAGGGACATTCAAATTACTTTTAGACAGCCTGCAGTGAAGGCAGAGGAACTAGAGGAAGGGACAACATCTTTACTGGGTGGGAATAGGTGTCGTTGAGGTACTTGTGGGAGTTGGAAGTTTTGTTGTAAACATCAATATATAAAGTAGCTTACCTCCTGAGATGGAGAGAGAGTTATCTAAAATGGGGAGCGAAGTGTCAGAAATGGTTCAAGTGAATATTTGAGCAAGGTAAAAGTTAGTAGCCAAGTTAATAAAATTGATGAGTTCTGAACAGATGGAGAAAGCAACCCCAAAGCAGTAACACAAGAGATGTGCATATATTTTGCCTCTTGCCTGCCTTTCAATCACCATTCTGTGCTTGCTGAGGTGCATTCAATGTGGATTAAGAAATTTTTCAATTTTAAAATTCACTCTTAATTCAAATCCTTCCATAAATTTCACTCTGTATGTATCTCCTCCATTCCTGTTACAATGGAACATGTACATGACCCTTCAGTCCTATCCTTTTGGTTATTTCATTGCTTTAATCTCTTCACCACTTGCAGCTGTGCCATTATATGTACAGTTCTAAGTTCTGGGACTCCAGTAACCATTCTACCTTTCCAACTCTCTACCACTGAGACATTATCTAAAACCATTTTATAATTGTTTTCCCTTGTGAGGTATCAAATGCTTACAGCATTAAAAAGGTGCTTGCAGTCCACCCTATCATGCTTTTCATAATCTTATAGACCTCTATTAAGTCACCTCTTTGTTCCAAAGAGAAAAGTCCTAGCTCTGTTAAACTCGCTTCAAAAACATTTTCCAATCCAGGCAACAGCCTGGTAAATATCATCTGCACTCTCTCCAAAACTTCACATCCTTCCTGTAATGAGGTGTCCTGAAATGAACACAATATTCCTAGTGTTGTCTAACCAGAGTTTTACAGAACTGCAAAATTACAGTACCTCTCATTTCTTGAATTCGATCTCGTGACAAATGAAGGCCAGCAAACCATAATTACCCTACCAACCTGCAAGGCAAACTTGAAAGATCTATGGATTTGGACCCCAAGGTCTCTGTTTTTCCACCCTGTTAAGTATCCTACCATTAACCGTTTAGTTAGCCTTCAAGTTCAACCTACCAAATGCATCACTCTGCACTTATCCGGATTAAATTCATCTGCTACTTTTAAGTTTAAAAAGAGGAATATAACTGATCCATCCCATTGAAATAAAATGAGGTGAAGGTAATTTAATTCTGTACAACAAGATGAGAGACAAAATTGCACATTAATGATGGAAGTTTTGAAGGTGCTTTTTTGCTCTTTGAACTGTAGCAGAAAATTGTGTACTTCACCTTTATAATTTCAATGAAGAACAGTTTATGGGTGAGGTTCTGTACTGGTAACAGTCATTTCAAAACCATTGTTTACCTGGAACACCATTGGGAACTTTATTCCATGTATTGTAATTAGATTAATTTTAATTCCAAAAGTTGATGCCCTTTGGGTAGTTGAAGACCCAGTACATAGTAAAAGTAATGGCTCCATTATTGTCACATAATACTACATTTAGAATGTAACATGCATGAAATTCTTTAACTTTTGTCTACCATAAGGAAAACTAAGAGTTGCCACTTTGTCCAGCACCCCTCACAGAAACCTACAGTGCCTAGTGTTCCTAGGCAGTCTCCCCTCCAAGTATTGACCAGGCCTGAGCCTGCTGACCTTCCAGGATCATAAATCTCAAGCCTATTCGGGCAAATAGGATTGTAATACAAGGGAGTCCACCCAATGACCCATGGAATAAACATGCCTTGGCAATCCAAACAATTCCATTCTGTCTTCTACACTTTCCTCAACTTTGTTCGGGAGGATCTGTTTTTTTTAATTGATGCCTGTATTGATGAATAGATAGGAAAATTTCAAATCAGAGCCCTATGTAAGTGCATTCTAGGTACTTCTGTGTTCAAGTGAATATTTTCCTTATGACATGCAGTGATATGTAATCAACCAATTAATTCAAAGGTATGATCATTAGGAGATGGCATCAAACCCTGTATTTTCTGTGAATACGTTTCCATTTGAGCCTGAAGAATGAGGCATTGTTGACCATCATTGCTATTGTAATAGAATTTGATGGGTTCCAATCCATTCGATTTTTATGATGTGTTCTGGAAAACAGCCAGACAGCAACAGATGGAATTGATGATCACTAATGAGTAAGTTGCCCCATCAAGTCAGCACCCATTGTGTTTTCTGCATCAACTACTGAGTCTAATTCCATTTATCTGCTTCTTATAAATAAATGTTGGGCAATTAGCCAATTTGTATTTTGAAATAATATTTGAATTTGGAATAAATTTGCAAGAGGTTGTGCAAATTAATTTTGCTAACTTTCCATTCCTTCTATCTTTGTGGTTGTTGGGCAGCAAGGTGGTGCTGGAAGTGATGTCAGTGTCCACAGCTCCAGTGACCTGTCCACCAGTACTGTCTGTCGGATATATTCTTCCTGTGTCCACACAGGTTTCCTTCTATGCTCAGGTTTCCTCTTGCACTCCAAAATGAGTAATGGTGTTTAGGTTCATTGGTCACTGGAAATTGCCCTCATTGCAGGTGGGAAAATTGGGTTGGGAGTGGGTGTTAATTTATGTATGTGAAAGAATAGTTCACAGGGGAGCAAAAAAAGTGGAGGAATGGGATTATTGCAATTGCACTGAGCCAAAATAGAAGAGGACAATTAGTCTGTCAAATCTACATCAGGAAATATTTGAGAGTTGTGAATTTGCTACACAAAGGAAAATTAAGAATATAGAGAGAAACTTGTGTTTAATATTGTAGCTTATCATCTGTGGCTCATTACAGAGTTGGAATGTTTTGTTTAAATGTAACCACTAAAATATGAAATGATTTCTCATTGTAATATTGAGGGAATTCTATAGTAGTATGCAGTTTTCCTAGCTTAACTCCCATTTAATGTGGATATCAAGGAAAAACTTGAATGATTCTGAAAGAGAGGAGAGTTGTCTTTGATATCCCAGCCATAATTTATCTCTCAATCAATATTCTTAGTTTATTGACCTATTATATTGCTGATGGTGGAAGTTTGCTGTACTTCTGGTGAAGGAAGCCCCCACCCCACAGTGCTGATGGGTAGGGAGACTATGGATTTAGACACAGTTATGACATGAGATGGAGTGATGATGATATTTCTGAGTGAGGAGAGTGAAGACCTGGAGGGAAACCTGCTGATGATTATGTTCCTATGCACCTGCTCCCCTTGTCCTCTTGGGAACAAAGGTTACTAGTGTAGGATAAATTGCCAGAGTAGCTTGGATGAATAATGGCAGCATAATTTGCAGGTGCTACACACTTCAGTCACTGAACTCTGGTGGCAAAGGAAAAGAATGATTTGAGTGGATGTGTTGAGCCTCATGGCTATTGTTGATGGAGCAAATGGAGAATATTACCCCAGACTCCTGACTTGGGTTTTGTAAATGATGGAATGTTACAGAAAACAAAGTTTCACCAGTACTTCATTGGATTCAAGGTTAATTTGAACATTTTGAAGTCATGAAATGCTCTATGAATGCAAATTTTTATTTCTTTACAGTTTTTATATTCTTCACAATCCTCAAGAGATTTCATACCTTAGTAGGTCATACTGTGAGCCAAGCTGCTTTACACAACAATAATTTGTCTCGGACTTGTGGCAAAATGTGTTGGTGGAGGTATTGGATCCCATTAAATCTCATAGGTTTCTTTCATTTGTCAGCCAAGGCTATGATCTGATATTTTTAATGTTGTGTTACCTGATTTCTTCAGGTTGCTACCAATAGATCTTTGATATATTTTTTTTAAATGCAGTTTAAATGTTTAATGGTTCCAAAGTACTCCTCCACATTGGTTTGTGACTCCCCACTTCACTGGTGTTAACGTAAATGTTTCTGTGCCCACTCAAATCAATTAAATTTTGTTGAACTGCTTTCTTTCTTTTTTTAAAAAAAAACATTCACACCACTGTTCAGAGAAAGTTCTGGCATTTAATTTTAATTCATGAAAGTAACTTCAACATAAATCACACAGAATAGTATTTAACCACAGTGGGAGATGTATATTTTTGAGATCCTACCAACATATATAGGGCATATAAAGCAGAAAATATTTATATCACTGAACAGTCCAATGTTTTCTGCTCTCTTAAAGGAATGACACAATAACTGGTAATAACAGATGATGAGTTTTGTGTGGATTGCAGATTTTGGAAGCTTATTCTAGCTGGATTGAGAATGTTTTTTTTTGGTTAGTAAAAAGGCAATGGTATTATAATAAAGATTTTCAAAGTGTGAGATCAAAGGTAAATTCATGACCTCTTCAAATTAAGAAGGAGTGGATAATTTCTGATTGGTTTGATAAAGTAACAGAAATTTTGGATAACTGATGACTTGAACTTTTTTTTAAAATAATTGTTGGCATTTGGGTATTGGCAACAAGGCCAATGAACAGCTGCCTTGAACTGCTGCAAGCCTTCTAGTGAAGAAACTCCCACAATAGATTTGGAAAGGAGTTGCAGGATTTGGACCTAATGACTACAAAGGGTCAATAACATATTTCTAAGTCTGGAAGACATGCAGCTTGGATGGGTCATAGCTTGGGAGATGCTCTCATGATGATCTCTACAAAGGCATTTTGTTGTTGGTCTCTGTGTTTCAAGTAGTGGATAGGGTGCTAATCAAGTGAACAGCTTTGACCCCTGGGTTGTTGAGTTTCTTGGGAGTTGTTTGCACTCATCTAGGCAAGTGAAATGTAATCCGTCCCATTTCTGACTTGTCTGGTCGAAGATGGTTGTCAGGAGGTGAGCCACACTTGCTACAGGACACTGGCCCTCTGGTTTAGAGCACAGTGGTCCTGATTCCACAGTCATTATTTTATCCAGTGTTCTCAACCATTTCTTGTATTACATGGAGTGAAATGAATTGGCTTAAAACTAGCTTCTGAGCTGGTGGGATCTGAGATATTATCTTTGAACTATTTTGCTGCTGACCTGTAGAGTGTCATTTCATTCTCGCGTAAAGGTTCAAATTGAACCTGTAGATGAGTATAGATGGTACTGCATCAAAAGATATGACCATCTAATCTGTTGAGGAGCAAGTTGTTCGCAGCTGAAATGTGGCAATTAATATGAATCATAAACAACAAACTATGAACATTTCAGAAATAATGAACTCTGACAAACTATTCTGACTGTTTGTCCCATTGTGAACTGTTGGAGGCTTGAATAGTATATCCCCTTAAACAGATTAGTTGAAAATAAAGTTCACAGACATTCTATCATAATAAAAGAAATACCCTAATCAATCAATTTCCCTATCATTTGTAAGCCTCCACAACAGGATATATTGCCAGGAAACTTTTAGTTTGGTTAAATTTATTTGTCAAGATCCAAAAAGAAACGTGTGGTTTTATGTTAACCAGATAGTGATTCAATGATTGGGCTGATTGTTTGCCATTGGAGCCTGTGCATATACAAATGACTTGGATGAAAAAGTAGGTGGTGGGTTTAGTTTGTAGATGACATGAAGCTTGGAGTTGTGAATAGTGTAGATCAGTTACATATGTGGTTAGAGAAATGGCACTTTGGGAGGTCAAATGTAAGGAGAATGTGCAGAAATCCAACAGGATTGATGTGCAGAGGGATCAGAACGGCAATATCCCTTAAAGTGCAGGCACAAGTAGAAAGGGTGATAAAGGTGGTGTTTGACATTCTTGTCTTCGTTGGTCATGGCATTGAGTAGAAAAGAATGGAAGTCATTTTGCAATGATGTAAATCTTTGAGGATGCACTTGGAATACTGAGTGCAATTTTGGTCACACCATGACAGGAAAGATGTGGAGGCTTTGATAAGGGAACAAAAGATATTTACTAGGATGCTGCCTGGTTTTAAGGATATGAGCTATTTGGAGAGCATTAGAGGGGAGATCTGAGAGAGGTTGATTGCATTTCTATCAGATCTCTAAGATGCATAGAGTAGATGGTCAATCTTTTTTCCCCAAAGTAAAAATAAGTCCTACTAGATTATGTGTTTCGGTGAATGGGGAGGGAGTTTAAATATGTATGGGGCAAGTTTTTTTACACAGTCTGATCAGTTGCTTGTATACACTGGCATGGATAGTGATGGAAGCAGATACAAAAGTAGGATTAAAGAGGCTTCTAGAAAGATGCACAAATATGCAGGAAATAGAGGATCAGGTACTATGAGCATACAGCAGATTTTTAAATTTAATTTGGCATCATGCCCATTGTGGGCCAACATTGTGGGCCAAATGGCCAGTGGCTGTGCTGCATTTTTCTATTTTTTTAAAAAGATAAAGCAATCTCTTTGTTTGGAGGTACATTTGTTGCATTGGTAGGTACATTTCAAGGTTGTGAAGATGTTTGACCTGTTTTCCTTAATTGGGCAAGATATGGAGAACAAAAATTGGGAACTCCATGACTCCGCTCTACAAGGTATTTGGTTAGAACACACTTGGAGTACAAGCAGTCCCTGGATTAAAAACGAGTTGCATTACCTAGGTCTGTCTTTAACTCGAATTTGTATTTAATTTGGAACAAGTACATATGATCCTTTTATAGCATCAGTTATCAATTATGTTTTTGGTTTTCTGCATCTGTTCAGTGCTAAACAAATATTTTAAATCCAATAAATAGCTGCACTGGAAACTCAAAACTGATGGTTCCAATCTTTGAGAATCAATGTAGATGATAAAACCATATACTAAAAATGTGCCTTAATTATTTTCCTAAAAAACCAGCATGGTTAGCCTAGTGGTCAGCATAACACTGTTACAGTGCCAGCGATTGGGACCAGAGTTTGAATCCCGTGCTGTCTGTAAGTAGTTTGTACATGCTCCCTGTGTCTGAGTGGGTTTCCACTGGAGGCACCGGTTTCCTCCCATTGTTCGAAGTGTGCTGCGGTTTATGGTTTGGTTGGGTGTGGTTGGACCGTACGGGCTTTTGGGCTGAGGTGGCCTGTTACCATGCTGTATGTCTAAGTCTTTTTATAAATTTTAAATTTAAAACCACTCAAGGAAGATAATGTTACCTTTATGTAAAATGAGTTTATTAGGACATTGATTGCTAGTTGTCTAAGGAGAAAAGCTGGTAAAGCATTGATTAACATTAACCCCAAAATGTATTTTTTCAACTGATTTAATGTCTTATCCATTTTTAATTCCAATTAAAAGACCAAGCATATTGCTCCTGTTATGTCCAGAGTAGGTTCCTTTATTTTTCTGAAACCCGAAATGATTGATTTATGGGTGTGAGTGTTTATTGACATTAATATAAATACAATGCAGATTCACCAAAATTCTTTCTTCTACAGACACACAGGTACATAAGACATACTTATAAATGAAATAGCTATGAAGAAAAGATAATTATGAAAGTATGGATTAATATTCACAGATACAGACAATGCAAAAAAAAAGTTTCAATTGTTCAGATCAAATGCCTTGATAGAAGGATCTTAGTCCAGATTAATTGAAAATAGAGGAAGAATTAAGATGGATGACTAAGCAAATATGATGTTAAATTAATTGTAGAAATATATATTTTTAAAAAAAGGAGCAAGAAAGGACTGATTAAGAAAGGAATAAAAGAGAAATGAAAATGGTCTAAAAATTGAATTTAAAAAATAACATTCTAACATTTCCCAAGCCAACTTTCATCCTGATGTCTATGATTGTTCATTTGGGAAGAGATGTTTATTTCTAGGCAATAATGAGCAACGTAGTTACTTAGTCTGTTGATTCCAAGCTGATATCAACACAAATCGCTTGTAATCCCACATGGTCATTAGAAAGAATAACTGAGTCCTTTCAAATTTGAGTAATATGTGCATCACCCCAATGTTCTGTCCCATCTGGAATACGGGATCTCAGAAACGGGTTTGATTATGTTTTTGCATTAAAATATTTCTAATGATTTGTGAAAGCAGTTTGATTTCCCACTTAATTTTCAAAATTGTCATCTGCATTTACAATATAAAAGCTACCATATTCAAATTAATGTTAAGAAGATGGCCATTCATCTTTCACACATTCAAAGCTTAAATATGAACTAGAGCTTTGTTGTTCATGAGTATTTTCCAATCCAAATTAATTAGCTGTTAAGAGTCCATATTAATATCAAAAACTATAGAGTCAAGATTTCTTTATTGTCATGTAATAGTACAGAACATGTAATATTAGACAAAATAGCCTTCTGCCTGCTATAAGCAGACAGAGTTGCTATTAGTGATGCCGGCACCGTTTATAGTAAGAGAGAAAGAGAAGCAAAAGAGAGTCCCTTCAAAGTCGTTGAGTGTCTGTGGATTCACCTCCAGTGCTCCCGCAGCTGCACAGACTCCTTTTCGATCCATCAACAACCCAAGTTCCAGATAAAGCTTTGACATGATCATGAAACCTTCAGTGCCCAATGCTCTTCAGGATCCCTTCTTGCCCTCAGCACCCTCTCAAATCCTGGTTCCAATGAGTCAGTCTCTCGCAGTCTGCAGCCAGTGTGGGTCCACAGCTGCAAGTCGCTTGCAGCCTTGCTAGTCTGCTGCTGTAGAGAACATCCTGTAGGGCTCTCTCCTCTGCTTCTCAACTGAGAGTGTTCTCCCCATTTCTGGTGCATTTTACCGGTCTGCTGCTCCGCTGGAGCCTGCAATCCTTTGTGGCAGCTACGGAGCACAAACACTACCAACCTGGGCACAGACCCACTGCAAGGCTCCTGAACTCTCACTCTGCTATAAAACTACTGTATAAGGTGCTCCCTTTGTGGCCCCCTCTACATCAGAGAGACTGGGAGATCACTTCGCTGAGCATCTTCCCTCTATGCATCAGTAACCAGGATCTCCCAATGGCCAACCATTTCATTTCTGCATCCCATCCCCAGACTCTCATGCCTGTCCATGGCTTCATGTACTATCCCACCAAGACCACCTGTAAATTGAAGGAACAACACTTGATTTTCTGTGGGGGGCTGGTATTAACATTGACCTCCATTTTCTCTGAACCTACTCTTCCTTCTCCCTCCCTTCTCTTCTTTCTCTTAGCTCTCCACCCCCTTTCCTCTCTATACACAGTTAGCCCTCCTCCCCCTGCTTGCTGCTGTGCCCTTCCCACCCCCCCCCATCCACGTATTATCTCTTGCCTTTGCGACGATGCTTCTCCCCATAACCCACCCACCATTATGTTCAGGTGCTTACCAACATTCTCCATACCTTGATGAAGGCTCAAGCCTGTTATGTACCTTTGCTATATAATGTACACTGCCTGACCTGCTGAATTTCTCCAGCGTTGTGTTTTTAATGTTTTGAGTTATTGAGTGCAAAGCTTTTTTTTTCAATTGTAACTATAAATGCAGTTGAATCCAGCTTTCAAAAATGACATTTAATGTTTGTCGTCGTTTCTGACTGATATTTTTCTTTTCTATTCAAATTCAAGGACTCTCATATTACACCAGAGTTCTGGAAAACTGTGAAGATGAGGCGCACTTTGATGAGGTAAAATTACATTAGTGGTTATTTTATTATTTAAATGGAAATCAAGATTTTTTTAATACTTTATTTAAAATTTCAAGCCACATTTCATTCAAATATTTTTTGTATACAAAAAAAATCAATGTGGTATATACCAAATTCCACCACCCCCACTCCCACCCATCCACCCCAATACCCCTCCCTCCAATCCCTCCCTATTACCCCCAACCCTAAAGATACACCCATCAATAACATAATTAAATGCCACAGAATGGGGTAGTAACACCGCCACAATTGGCTGAAGAAAGTTCAAAACTTTTTAAACCCATATAATCCGAATAAGGGCTCCATGTTTTCTGATTTGGGAAAAAAAAAGATAATTATCACGTAAATTATATGTTATCTTAATGAAGGGTTTTTTAAAATCCGTTCTGGCTAGCAACAGATTTGTGAACCTGAATTTTGGATCCATTTACTGCTAGTGTGTGGTTTTTTTTTAAATTGAGGTGATATTTTCTGCCTCAGTTTAAGGGATGATCAAATGCATCTTCACACTATCTAGTTTTCCTCATCTTATCAAGTGGAGGATAGGTGTCCTTGATTTTTATTTTTGTTCACATTTCCACATATATGGTAAAGACTACTTATAATGTTATATGAGATTTTAGCATTTATTGTTCTGTATTGGATGCTGTTAAATAGAATATCTTGGAGTACCTAAGAAGAGTATGAATCATAGAGTACATGAAAAGGCACCATAAAATCTGGAGGGGAAAATTCCTTGAATGCATTTATATATGTTTTCACTGATATCAAACATTGTTTCATTTTAAACTGAATACCTAAATTCATTACTGATTATAAAAGGCCATTTACAGACCATAACCTGAACCCTAAAGTTTTTTTTTTAAAGTTAACCAATCATAGGTGGCTATCCCTCAATTTGAAGATAAGTATGCTGATCTATGGTTGTCCTGTGAAATCTGTGTTTTTAAACATTTGTCTTGGTTGAAGACAGCCACTGCTGTAAATAAAAACCTATCAGGCATTTGAACCTCCTCATATTGCCCTAACCATATACCTCTCCAGGGCCACCACTGATTTGCCCACTATCGGAGCATCACAATATTTTTGCACCAATCATAACTATGAATATTTATTCATCTACCTATTTTTGTATTTTATAATCACTTTTTTTGTCTCATGGCACATTGTAATTTAATTTGTACTCTTGTTAGTAGATCATGCGCATTTACGTAGCTGCAACAAGAAAGAATTTTGGTGCATTTGCACATTGTAATTATTTATGTGACAAGAAACCATGTCATATATCTGACCTGTCAGTGTAGACTTCCAATTTATTATTGCTGAGTGGGAAATTCACTGTAACAGAAATTCACCAAATGTGTAATGATCAGCAGTATTTTTCCATAAACATCCAAAATATTATTCTCATTGTTCGCATCACTCTTGTGTACTGTCATTGTTCAACAATCTATTTTCTTGCAAGAAATACTTTGCGTACAGGCACTCATTCTCCAATAACTGGGAGTTCAACACCTCACTAAATAAGGTGAGCACTCGCTTAAAGATGAGCTGATGGATCCTGTGGCCTTCAACCCTACTTAAAGCCTCTCTCCCCCTTTCAAAATATTCTTCTTCCTGCTAAAATGCTGTTCCAATAGTCCTTTGGACCAGAGCTGAGATTGAATCTTCGTAGATTGAAAGTACCCCACTTGAATAGACTGGTGCTCAACTGACTTTTTTAAGGCATATAACTCACTCAAAACGGCTACAGGCAGATAAAAATGTCATTCAAGACTGTTCAGTTACCTCCTGTAAATGTTGATTTCTCATTTTAATCAATAGAAGTTTTCTCAATCTAATCCTATTGTACTTTCACTCCCCATAACCATCAATGCCCCAACAATCTATTCCAATAGTATCCCATTCCTGTACCATTTAATAGTCCATATAGTCTTTTAAAAATAATGTCCCTTTGGATTCAATATCTTCATTATCCAAAACCACCTCATTTCAGTCTTACTGAATCCCATTCTCCTTCTCACTCCCTACATTTTCTCGATACTGTCACTCCTACATGTTACAGCAATTCTAATTGTTCTGAATCATTACAAAATGTCAGAAGCAATTATTAACCATTACAAAAACTCACCGACTCTGACATGAGGCAGCTACAATCTCTGCCTTGTCTCTTCTTAAAATTGTCAGAGGGCAAGGCTCTAGTTTGCTGCCTGACATTTGGTGATGGTTAAGAGCCTATTATTCTGGATGCAATCACTTCATGGTGACCTCTGCACCTGGCCAAGAAAGTGTGGCAGGTGGAAACATTGAGCAGTAAATCCAGACTGTGAACCAAGTCCATCTCAATTAGTCCAATGTAATCTCCTGTGAAAGACAAGAGCGTGGTTAGCAAAGCAACCAAGGTTCAAATACAGCACTGTCTGCAAGGACATTCTCTCTATATCCTGCATGGTGTTTCTCTAAGTGCTCTGGTTTTCTTTGAAAAGTTTGGTAGGTTGATTGGGTGTAATTGGACTGTCTATTGTGCTGTAATCTTAAAATGTCAGGGGAGGTAAAAGGAAGGGACCAGTAATGCAGAGTATCCCTGTGGACGTTCCTACAGCCAATATGTATGTGGTTTTGGATACTGCTGGTGGGGAAAATTTAGCAGGGACCAGTCGAGGCGGTCAAGTCTCTGGCACAAGAGATTGACTCCTCGGCTCAGAAGGGAAGGGCTGAGAAGAGGAGAGCATTAGTAATAGGGGATTTGTTGGTTAGGAGGGCAGACAGGAAGTTTGCTGGGATGCATAGAGACTCCCGGATGGTATGTGGCCTCCCAGGTGGCAGGGTCAGGGATGTCTCAAATTGTCTCAGCAGCATTCTGGAAGGGGAAGGAGAGCAGCCAGATGTTGTGATCCACGTAGGGACCAATGACATAAAGGTAGAGAAGAGGTTCTCAATAGGGAATATAGGGAATTAGATAGAAAGTTAAAAGACAGGACCTTGAGGGTGGAAATCTCCAGATTTCTGCCTGTGCTATGTGCTAGGAATTTACGGCAGATGAATGTATGGCTAAAAGGTTGGTATAGAGGGTAGGGTTTTAGATTCCTAGATCATTGGTATCGCTTCTGGAGAATGTCAGATCTCTATAAAAGGGATGGGCTGCATCCTGGCAGGAGAGTTTGCTAGAGCTGTTGGGGAGGGTTTAAATTAGCTTTGCTGGGGGAGGGAAATCAAAATGGAGCAAAGAGAATAGGATAGCAGTGAAACAGGGAGTTACAATAGAGGTAGAAATTAATAGTAAAGAGGTGGTCAATAATAACATAAAGGAAAGGTAGGTGAGCAGACAGGAGAAAGATGTTCAACAAGAATATAGCACAAACGACATCGATAACAGCCTTATGGGCACTATATGTTAATACAAGTGACATCAGAAAAAATGTAAGTTGCTCAGGTTCAACTAAAAAGGTATGACATTGTGGCCATTACTGAAACATGGCTCAATGATTCATGCAATTGGGAGCTCAATATCTGTGGATATACAGTCTATAGGAAGATAGGCAGGACGGTAAAGGTGGAGGGGTGGCTCTGATGAGTAATGACATTAAATCATTAGAAAGAAGGGACATAGGGTCTAAAGCAGTAGAATCAGTATGGGTTGAACTAATAAATACTAAGGGCAAAAAAGATTATATTGGCAGCTATATACAAGCCACTAGATACCAGCTGGGAAGTGGACTATGAGATACAGACAGAAATACAAAGGGCATGTTACAAAGACAATATCAAAATAATTGTGGGTGATATTTTAACATGGCAGGGGATTGGAAAGGACAGGAATTTACTGGATCGCAGGAGAGTGAGTTTGTAGAAAACCTAAGAGGTGGATTTTTTGAACAGCTTGCTGAGAAGCCTACCAGGGGATCCACAGTTCTTGACAGGGTCATGTGCAATGAAACTAAGGTCGTAAGGAAGTTAAAGGTCTTAGAACCTCTAGGAAGCAGTGACCATAACATGGTCAAATTCAATTTCAAATTTGAAAAGGAAAAAATGTTATCAGATGTATCAATTTTTCAGTTGAATAAAGAAAACTATGGTGGTATGAGGAAAGAACTGACTCGGGTCGACTGAAAAAGCAAACTAGTCAGAGGAACAGAGCAAGATTGGAAGATATTTTTGCAAATAATTAAAGGCATGCAGGATAGATATATTCCAAGGAAAAGGAAATTAGTCAAAGGAAAGATGGTACCAATGTGGCCAAGATAAAAGCTAAGGGGAGGTCATATAAGGAAGCTAAAACTAGTGGGAAATCAGAGGACTGGGATTCCTTCAGAAATTTACAGAAAGAAATAAAGTCATAAGGAAAGAAAATGAGTTATGAAAGGAGATTGACAAACAATACAAAAAAGATAGGTTTTTAAATACATAAAGAATAAAAGAGAGACATGTTGTCATAGGAGTGATAGAAAACTATGCTGGGGAAATTATAACAGGTTACAAAGATATGGCAGAAGAATTAAATCAATATTTTACATCTCTATTCACTGTGGAAGACATTAGTAATATTCCTACCAGACAGAAGCTTCAGGGAGTAGAGCTAAGATTACTCGAAAAATTGTGTGAGGTAAATTGAAGGGATTAAAGACCGATAAATATCCCGGACTGAGCAAAGTACACCCGTGGGTTTTGAAAGAGGTGGCTTTGGAGATTGTAGATCCATTGGTGGCAATCTTCCAGAAATCAGGGGATTTGAATCCAGGGGATTTGAAGGTTGCAAATGTGGTTCTGTTGTACAAGAAAGGTGGGCAATAGAAAAAAGGAAATTATAGATCTATAAGTCTGATGTCAGTGGTTGGGAAGATATTGGAGTCAATCCTCAAGGATGAAGTTGTGAAATTCATGACAGGATTGGTCCTAGTCAGCATAGTTTTTTTAAAAGGGTAGATCATGCTGGACTAACCTATTAGAGTTTTTTGAAAAAATCTCAGGATAGACAAAGGGATGTTGTATATTTGGATTTTAAAAAGGCTTTCATAAGGTTTTGCATATTAGGCTGATAAATAAAATGAAGGCCCATGAAATTACAGGGATGCTATTAGACTGGATAGAAAATGCGCTGATAAGCAGAAAGTAAAGGGTTGAAATTGAGGGATCCAATTCAGAATGGCTGCCTGCATCAAATGGTGTTCTGCAGGGGTCAGTCTTGGGTCTGCTGTTGCTTACAATTTATATTAACGATTTGGATTGTAGAATGGTTTTGTGGCCAAATTTGCAGATGTCGCCAAGATAGGTGGTGGAGCAGGAACTGTTGAAGAAACTGTAAAATTGCAGAAGGATATGGACAGATTGAGAGACTGGGCAAATATATGACAGATGAAGTACAATGAAGAGAAGTGTTTGGTTCTACATTTTGGGAGTGGAAATAAACAGGCAGAGTACTATTTGGATGGGGAGAAAATTCACTCCTTGGAGGTGCAAAGAGACCTGGGTGTCCTTATGCAGAGTAATCTAAAAGTTAATGCCCAGGTGTGGTTGGTAGTGGAAGAAGGCAAATGCTATGCTAGCATTCATTTCAAGAGGTATAGTGTATGAGTGGAGATCTGTTAATGGAACACTGGTGAGACCCTATTTTGAGTACTGTGTACAGCTTTGGGCCCCCTATCTTAGAAAGGATGTGATGTTGGAGAGGGTGCAGAGGAGATTTACTAGGATGATTCCTGGAATGCAGGGGCTGATGTATGCGAAGCGTTCAGCAGCTCTTAGATTGTATTCATTGAAGTATAGGAGAATGAGGGGGATCTGATGGAAACATTTCAAATATTGAAAGGTTTTTTTAAACTTTATTTACTCATTAAAAAACATAATATATGACATATACAGCAATTAAACATGAACATTTTACACATTTATATATATATGTATTGTATATATGTATATGTGTGTATATGTGTGTGTGTATATATATATATATGTATTGTATATCTGTATATGTATATACACACACAAAGAAAAGAACCCTCCACTCCTTCGGCCAACTCTCCTAAGGAGAGCCATTAAAAAGAAAAAATAATATTTTTTAAAAAGTTAAATATACATAAAATCTAATCAATATAAATTGAAATGTAAAAATTCTGAGTATAACAGCCATTTATTAATTAAAAAATTATAATTATCATGTGAAACATATTATTTTTTCCATTATTAAACAATATTTCATCTCATTATGCCATCTATTAATATCAATCATATTTGTATCTTTCCACATACTAGAAATACATTTTTTCGCTATGGATAAAGCTAAATATACAAAAGCAAGCTGAAACTTATCTAATCCCAAGCCTTTCAGAGGTTGCAAACTACCCAATAAAAATACTGTTGGATCTAAAACTATTTTAATCTTCTACAGATATTCTAAAAACTATTGAATTTTCTTCCAAAAAGATTGTATATGTATACATGACCAAACAGCATGAAAAAAAGTTCCAACCGTATCACCACATCTAAAACACAAATCTGATTCATTAAAACAATATTTTTTTAATTTTTCAGGTGTCGTATATAATTTATGTAAAAAATTGTAATTAATCATTGCATAACGTGCATTTATCAATTTAGTTACACTATCATAACAGATATCTAACCAATCCTCTTCAGAAAAAGTATATGTTTCCAGGTAATCAGTTTACCAGGGAATTTGCAGCCCAAAATTTGACCATTCAGCCTAGCTGATCCATACCAGAGTTTATGTTTCTCAAAGAATCTGGTTGTGTGGTGCCAGGACAACAATCTTGCTTTCAATTTCATTAAGATTCCACCTGCATTGAATTCGCCCATCGTTATTGAATGAAGATCTACCAGGACCAATGCCTGAAGAGGGCGCACAAAATCAGTGAACCGGTGCGGACTCGAAAGGCCAACATGGCTTGTTTCCGCTCCATAAATGGTTATATGGTTAATATCTGCTTCCCATTTAGTTTTAGATCTATCCCAACCCTTTTTATCCATACCATCCTGTAATATTTGATACATAAATGAAATATAACCCTTCTCTGGTACCTTCACAAGAGGTCTCAAATTTAGTCATTTTAGGTAAAATCATATCTCTACCAAACATACATTTTATCAAAGATCGAATTTGATAATAAAGAAATAAAGAATTCTTATCAATACCAAAATCTTGCCTCATCTGATAAAAACTTGCCCTCTTTAAAACAATCTCCCAAATTTTTCACACCTTTAAATCTTCAATGCAATAAACTTTGATTATGTATTGAAAAAGAAATAAGTTGATTATTATACAACAGAGTCAAAGCCAATAATTTACCCCTAGAGCCTATCATTTTATTTTTCTTTATCCATAACTTCATTAAATGTTTTAGTATAGGCACATTATATTGTTGTAACAAATTTATATTCCACCTAAACAAAAATTGATGTATTTCAAATTCAGAAATGCTTGCCATCTCAATTTTAGCCCAACTAGGAGGCTGTACCAAATCCATCAATGAACTAATAAATTTAAGTTGGGCTGCCTCATAATAATTTTGAAAATGTGGTAAACGTAGTCCCCCGAACTCTTATTTCCGAGTTAATTTATTCAAAGCTACTCTCGAAAATTTACCCCTCCGTAAAAACTCCCTAACCATTTTATTCAAATCTCGAAAAAAAATTTATCAAGTAAATACGGAATAGATTGAAACAAATATTGTATATGTGGAAAGATTTTCATCTTAATTGTATTTATCCTTCCCATTAAATTAATAGGTAAATCTTTCCATTGAATCAGGAGCATAATTTAATTTATATAAAGATTGATAATTAACATTCAAAATTATACCCAGATATTTAATTCTTTTCTTTTTCAATCTTTTTATTATTATTATAATTTATAAACACATACAGTTCAAAGAGATAAAAAATACATAGTAAGTAATGAATTAATACAGAGATATTAAACAATAATATTACAGAATAAAAATATATCATAAAAAAAATTTTTAGATCAGTTTAGGGTGTGAACTATCTCTAAAAAAAAAGATATAATTAATAACAATATATGAAAAAAGAGAAAAAAAACCCCAAAAAAGAAGAAAAAACAAATCTGAATTAAAAAAACTTAAAAAAAAAACAAAAAAAACCTACAGATATAGCTAAACCACGCCGATCACTCCGATCTCATCTTACAGCCCAATTATCATACATAATCATAGAAAGAAATCAGAGCCAGATCAACTCACCACAAATAAAAATATTGAATAAATGGTCGCCAGGTTAACTCAAACTTAGAAGGGGATTCATAGACAGAGTTTCTAATTTTCTCTAAATTTAAACATAGTATAGTTTGGGTAAACCATTGGAAAACAGTGGGAGGACTAACCTCTTTCCAATTCAATAGTATAGATCTTCTAGCCATTAGTGTAAGAAAAGCAATCATACGATCCGCAGGAAGAGATAAATAAGTCAAATCTATCATAGGTAAACCAGATATTTCATTCAATCAGTCCACTTGAAATTAACAATATTCTTATAAACTGAATAATCTCCTTCACTTACTGGTAATATTTCACTTTTTTCCCAATTAACTTTATATCCAGAAAGACATCCATAAATATTGAAACGTTCTGACAGAGTGAATGCGGATAAGATGTTTCCCTTGATGGGTGAATGGAGGACAAGGGGTCATAGCGTTAAAATTAGAAGTTGTCCAATTAAAACAGAGAGGAGGAAGAACTTCTTTAGTCAGAGAGTTGTGGATCTGTGGCACTCACTGCCGCACAAAGCAGTGGAGACTAAATCACTGGGAGTATTTAAACAGGAAATGGATAGGTATCTCATTAGTAAGGCTATCGAGGGATGTGAGGAAAAGGTTGGAAATTGGAACTAGATGTGAGCATAATTCAACTTAGTGTCGAGTCATGGAAAAGTCTCAATGGGCCTAATGCCCTGCTTCTGCTCGTTTAACTTGTGAACATGTGAAAACTAGGAGCAGGAGTAGGCCACCAGAATGTTCAAGTCTGCCCCACCAGTACTGTGATGATGGCTCCTCTAAGCTGTCCTCATCTGTGCCAGTTCCTTGTAACCCTCAACTCTTCCATCTTTCAAATGTTTCTGTCTACACCATAAATATATTCAATTATCTGATCTGCACCACCCTTTTGAAGCAGATAATTCCAGATATTAATTTTTCTCCTTGAGAAGAAATTTCCAAGCACTTTGGTTTTAAATGATTAGCTCCTAACTGTGTAGCAATGTCCCCTGGTTTATGACACTCTTCTGCTAGTGAGAACATTTCAATATCCATTCTGTCAAGTTCTCATACTATCTTGTATATGAGAATTAGGTCACTCCTTATTCATCAAAACTCCCAAGGAATACAGACCAAATCTCTGAGCTTGGTAAATCTCCTTTGGACTCCCTCCAATGCTACTAGTTTCTTTTTTATGTAAGGGGATCAAAACTGTGCACAGTATTCCTATTGTGTCCTCGTCAACTCCCAGTTCAACTCTATCAAAATCTTCTAATCCTTAAACCCCATACTCCTCAAAATAAAGGCCAATATTTCATTTGCCTCCATTACAGCTTGTTGCACCTGCCTGGTTATATTTTGTGAATCATGCACCTGATTCCCCCCAAAACTTCACTCATTTGCAATCCCTTTATTTAGATAACAATCCACCTTTTGATTCCTCTCACTGAGCACTTTCCCCTTTAAACTCCATTTTCCAAATGTTTTGCCAACTTGCTCAATAAATCTATGTTCTATTGCAGAATCATAATATCCTCCTATTAGATTGCACCTCTTATTAGATAATTTAAAAATTTGGAACAAATAAAGAAAATTGGATTGAAACTCGAGCCATTTTTAAGGGAAATAAAAACCAGGGAATTTTCCTTTCAGTCCATCGTGAAGTGTCTGATGAGAAATGAGAGATGATGGAAGTATCAATTATTGCATGGCGCATTCATGGTATTAGATTCCTCTGGTCCTTGCTTCTAAATGCTCATTCACCAAGATGGCCTCTGTTATTTGGCATATGTTTTGATGGCACGTCTACAAAATTAATTCGTGAGTGACCAGCAAAACCAGACATGCAGAAGGAGGCTTTTGCAATACATGTAAGCCTTTCCCTTCTCATCCAGTCAATTAAAAGTACAATGTCACACTCCCCTATTGTTAAGTACTTTGCCCCTGACAGAGGCTCCTGAAGGATCATCTCTAAATTTAATATTTCCCTTCCTACTCTTGTAGGAACTGCTGCCTGCATGTTGCATGAACAATAAAGAAGTCACTCAATGATCTTCAGCAAAAAAAAACTGTGCCAACTGTTGGGCACTACCAGTTACCCCAATAACCACAGAGACAAAGACTGAGGGGAGCGATGGCCTTTATTACACAAGAGACTGCTGGCCCGGGTCAAGGCTAGGGAAAGTGAGGAGAGGAAGAGGGGACTCGACCTTTATGGCCTGGGTCACAGGGGAGGAGTCTAGGAGAGGATGTCGTCAGGTGGGCGGGCCAGCCCCAGCCTGTTCTGGCCAGTACATACAATAAACCATAAAATTACACCGATGTTTTTATTTTTTTCTCTCCAACAACCACTTTCTTCTCAACAGCTTCTTCAGCACACCGTCTGCCTTTCTGATTCACTCTAGACCTTCAGGTAATCCAGACGCTCCTTTCTCTCCTCTTTACAAACCCGCACATTCATATTATCCACTCCATTGTTCCTGACCCCCTTTCTAGCCCACGTATGTGCATTATATTTCCCAAGCATCACTATTAATGCATCATCATTGGCAACCAGGCCTACTCAAGACCAACATTGTACTCAACTGCCATAGCTCCCTCCTACCAACCACAACACCACCCACCCCCCACAAGCCTCTGTGTCATATGAGATGGCGACTGTCTGTATCTGTCCCACTACATAATGATCCGGCAGCCTAATTTAATCTAGTACTGCAACGTGGGCGATGGATGATCGGACTGGCCGGGGACCTTGGCTTTCTTTTGTATTGGGTGTGATGTAAACAGTTGATCCTCTTTTTATATCTCCTGTGAACTAAGTTGTTTTATACTGTGTGCTATTCAACTAGTGCTCCACTGTAAACTTTCTGAAATATTAATCACTATATGTCGTCAATGAGATGCTATGCAGCCTTCCAAGGAAAACTTTGTCAAGACAGAGGAGTGCACTGCCTTGTGCTCAAATTTCCGTTGATCTAAATTAGTAACTGCTCCAGCATTAACTCTGTGCTTTTGTTCCCTTCTGTTTGAAGATCCACTCAAATGACTTCCTTACCTGCATTATTTACTGTTATTTACTGATTATTGACTTGTGCCATTATCCATATGCAAATTCATGTGCTTATCCAAATTGCGCCTCAATAATCAGTTTTGAGCCCAATATCTGAAGCAATCTGCACTGCCTGCTTTACTTCTAGAATCATAAAACATGACTGCACAGAAAACAGGCTATTTGACCCTTCTAGTCTGTGCCGAAACATCATTCTGTTAGTCCCACGAACCTGCACCCACTCCATACCCCTCCAGTCCTCTCCCATCTATGTATCTATCCAATTTATTTTTTAAATTTAAGAGTCAAATGGCAGCTCGTTCCACACTCACACCACTCTGAGTGAAGAAGTTTCCCCTCATGTTCTCCCTAAACCAGTGGTTCTCAACCTTTTTTTCCACTTGCATACCACTTTTAGGTATTCCCTATGCCATGGGTACTCTGTGATTAGTAAGGGATTGCTTAAGGTGGTATGTGGATGGAAAGAAAGTTTTAAAACCACTGCTTTAATTGTAGCTAATTGGCTCGTTATGTGCCCGGTTTCCTAACTCCAAAGGAAATAGGCCAATGACAATTTTTCTCAAGCAAAATATTTCAGTAACATTTGGGTCCAGAGCAGTGATGCTCAACTTTCCCTTCCCACTCACATACCACCTTAAGCAATCCCTTACTAATCCCAGAGCACCAATGGCATAGGGATTACCTAGTGGTATGTGAGCAGAAAGAAAAAGGTTGAGAACCACTGCCATAAACCTTTTCCCTGTCAAGTCTCCCCTCATTCTTCTACGCTTAAACGAATAAAGCCCCCATCTGTTTAATCTCTCTCAGTGACTTAACACCTAAAGACCTGGGAGGATCCTAGTAAATCTCTGTACACTTTCAATCTTACTGATATCATTCCTGTAGTTTGCACATAATACTCCAAATTTGGCATCACCAATGTCTTATACAACTTCAACATAACATCCCAACTCCTGTATTCAATACTTAGATTTGTAAAGGCCAAGATGCCAAAAGCTTTCTTCACAATCCCGTTTACCTGTGCTGCCACTTTTAGGGAATTATGCATCTGTATTCCCAGATCCTTCTGTTCCTCTGCACTCCTCAGTGTCCTACCATTTACTTTGTATATCCTACCTTGGTTTGTCCTTCCAAAATGAAACATCTCGCGCTTGTTTGCATTAAATTTCACCTGCCATTTTCTGGCCCATTTTTCCAGTTGATCCAGATCCCTCTGCAAGCTTTGAAAACTTTCCTCGCTGTCCATAATGCTGCCATTCTTAGTGTCATCAGCAAATTTGCTGATCCAATTTATCACATTATCACTCAGATCATTGATGTAGGCAACAAACAACAATGGTCACAGCACCGATCCCTGAGGCACACCATGAATCACAGGCCTCCAGTCTGAGAAGCAATCATCCACTACCACTCTGTCTTCTCCCATCCAGCAATTTCGAATCCAATTTACATTCTCTCCATGGATACCTAGTGACTGAACCTTCTTAAATATCCTCCCATTGGGACCTTGTCAAAGGCCTTACTAAAGTCCATGTAAACAACCCCCACAGCCTTTTCTTCATCTACTTTCTTGGCAACCTCTTCGAAAAACTCTTCATTAAACATGACCGACCACACACACAGCCATGCTGACTATCTTTAATCAGTCCTTGGATGTCCAAATACTTGTATATCCGATCTCAGAACACCCTCCAATAATTTTACCTCCTACTGACGTTAAGTTCACTGGCCTGTAATTTCCTGGTTTACCTTTGGAGCCTTTTTTAAACAATGTAACAACATGAGCTACGCACAATTATTTACATTTGCAGCTTTATCCACCTACATCCATATCATTAAAAACTGTACCATAGTATTTAAATCCGCCTCCAGTTGCTTGATACCAAGCCAATTTTCAATCCAGCTTGACTTATTGCCATTAATATGAGATGTTGGAGAACCTGCTACATTATTGAACAATTTTGAATTACATTTATTTTAATTGTCTGCTCGGCTTCCATCTGCATTATTTGCAGAAATATTCAATCAATGTTTTTGTTAAAATATGGATTTTTTTTATTGGTCCACATTAATTACTTGTTTCCATTCAAGAAATCATTCCCAGTTCCACACAATTTATTTTCAAATTACTGGTCCCTTTTCTTGGCCCATCATTATCGCACCCCAATCTTTACCCACATTGCTCCATTCTCCTGCTGGCAACCATTTCAGTCCTCGGAGCAAACATTTCTCTTAAATCCCTGGGAGACCAAATAATGGAAAAAATTTTAATAATATTAAACTTCTGCTTCATAGGACATCCTGGCAGCTCTGGAGTCCCTAACTTAATCATTTTGTTGCTTCGTATTGATAGCATATTATGACCCAGATTTGTTCCATTAATGTTGGTTTCACATGTGCAAATCAAGTTAACATGAGTGAGATCATCCACGTTACAGAACATTTGGTAAAAATGTACCCATCAGGAAAATGGCCTCAGCAATTTGACCTTATTTTTCAAGCATCAGTCATGAACCTGATGCACCCTCATTTCCTCCCTTGCTTTCATACACTGGAACTTTGGGGTCCAACCATGATTTTCTTTTTAACAGTCCCAAAAAAAATAGGGAGTTGGCAGCTCTAGGATTGCAAATAATATGCAAGATATAGGATCTCCATGTTGTCAGTATCTTGTATGTAACATTGACCAGCATCCACGTTTCATGCTTGGGAGACTTGAATTCTTGTCGCAAGTTATTTCACCACTGATTATATCCCTTTAGTATCTTATGCACAATAGCTATAAGATGCAATCAGTAGCATCATTAGGGTTGGTGTCCCCCAGTGTGGTATCTCATGGTGTTACCCACCCACCCCATCCCCCAATAGACCTCCTCCCATACCAGACCATACAGAATCCTTAATAATGTTCTTAATATTAATGTTACTCATAAATTGTAATTCCCATATATCACTGAATGTAAATGCAATAGTAGTGAGATAAACGACTACCAAAATTAAAATTACTTTTAAATGACAATATCGTAGCCACAGCCTAAACTTATTTACATAGTTTCATGTGGTTAAGGTGAAAAAATACATAGTTGTAAAAAATCAGAAAATTTGACAAAGGCAGCAACTATTTTTTTTTTAAAACCACCAGCAGCAACAAAAACAACAGCGTGTGCTGTAGCACGTGCAGACGAAACCACGTGATTCAAAGCATCATTGTAATTGGGAAATAATGACAGCTCTGACCGGAGCACATTAGAAGGTTCAAAATGTAAATTAGCATAGATTTTTAGCCTTGTAGATATAGTGATACATGTAAGATGGGCTTATGAAAAATGTTTTTGTTGTTATAGCTAACTACAGGGATATTTTCATAAAAATTAATTAATGCTGAAACATTGCACAAAAATTTGATGGAAAGTTATTTTGGTGTCAGCCCCTCTGATGGAATCACCTGGTGTGCTCGTCACACCCCCCCTAGTGATGCCACTGCAATCCCAAAGGTTCTTTTTATTGTCACATTATAATACATTAAAAATATAATCTACATGATATACTTCAATTTTTGTCTGTTGTCTGATTTAAAAAGTCGCCATGAGCATTGCTCAGTGTGTCTTTCAATAGGAGAGAGGCAAAATCTCTGCCTCACTGATTATTCCTGTACCATCTAGCAGCATGGAGTCCACTGGACTTGATCAGAGCAGACTATCTCATAGGAAGGCACCTAAACAACAGGAAGGCACTGCGTTCTACATCCACTTACCCTCTTCTTGGCAGCTTTTTATGCGATTCTATGTGGCTGTCATGTGGAGTGTTCCTTTAAGGCATAATACATGTCATAAAGGAGAAGCACAGGAAACTGCAGATGCTGAAATATTGAGCAAACAAAGGAAAGCTGGAGAGACTCAACAGATCAGACCTCGACCGTGGAGAGAGATGAGCAGTCAACATCAACCGTCATCTTTTTCATGATCTATTCCTTCTATCAACATTTTTTTAAATTTGTCCTCTTGTTGAAAGTAACAGCAGTTGGGAGCTTCTCTTGTGGCACTCATTGTGGCTGATCATTGGGATCAGCTAACCCTGTTTTAATGCATGATTCTGTAAATAAGCCATTGTAGGTCTGCTCACATTTTTGAACAATTGTGAGGGAATTTGATCAAACATGTATCATTTGCTGCACATAAATAATAAATCATAACTCAGATGTATAGATATTTAGCCTTTAAGTTGTATTGTTTTCACTTCAGATACTGTATCTGCTGAAGACATTTTGTTGTGCAGTTCAGGCATTTTTGTTCTGGAGCTTCTCTTGCATGCAGTTCAATCCCCATAGGGTTCTATAATTGATGCAAGCTTCAGAGTTCCTCATTATGAAATGCCACACAGGCTACTGCTAGTTTTGGTGTTCACGGAACAAGCACATTTTAAATCTGTTGTGTGAAACAGTTGTCTTTATACTGCTAATGAATGTTTTCCGTCAGCACTCGTATTTGAAAAATGCCAACCTCTGAGAGACTCCTGTCAGAGAAAACCTTCATGCTTCAAAGGTGGTTGGTGCACTGTATGATTGATCTCTTCTAAAATATAAGATAATATGGGTAAAGTTTATGATTAAGTATTGTGCAAGAAAGTTGAACATAATAGTATCATGTTTTGGGAATTACACAGTTCAATTTTTTTGTGTAAATTATCACAAAGGAAATCAAACTTGCTCAGAATTCCATGACCCTATTTTCCTCAGGATCTCTGTGTAACTGACACACTGACACTTGGAGCCCAGGTATTTGTGTATGATAATTCTTCTTCAATTTAGGATTATTCATGTGTAGTTAATACCCATCAAGTTAAATTCTTATTTTTCACAGTAGCTGCCTCTTGCGGATCCTGGTACATATCTCAGGTTGCTGCACCCATCTGAATTTTTGACCCTTGGCTCGTCTCCCTACAGATCTGGCTACCAATCTGCACCTTGTCACCTCAGCCACAGTGAACAATTACCATTTTTTCCCATTGATCTTATCCCCCGTTCTCATCTTTACCCATTGTTATGAGCCCAAAGGACCCCAAAACCCAGCAGCAATAGATATTCACCACGACAAGTCATTACTTAAACAAAAGTTGTTTTAAATTATCTTTAAACATGAAAACAGAATCAAACTTTAACTTATCACTATTAACTTAATTAACCCAACCTAACCCCCTTCTAATTCTAAGTGCACGTGTATGTAATGTGTGTGTGTCAATTTTAGAAAAGTTCTTTGGTTCACAGTTCAATCTCACTTCTCATTCTTCCAAGTTCTCTGGTTGCAGGCAATTCTTATATTGTGTAGAGAATTTAGCATGTACAAAGTTCACCAGCCTTTGTTGCTCGAAAGGTAAATATTTACCGCTTAGGAAGGTTCTTGTAGGTTTGCATTGAGAGATGTGTTGTTCCAGGATTTCCACAACTGAGGTACCACCATTAGTCACCTCAATGACTTTCTGAAGAAACTTGCCCCATCAGGGTTCTCAAGATGATAACCTCTTTCTTTCAGGCTACCACAGAGTTCATTTCTGTTCCACTTATTCCAAAAGAAACATCAGATAGCACTTCTAGCCATTCGCCACTCTGAAGCTTCTGTTTCAGTTCCAACAAGCTTCTCCTGGCTTGTTAGTTTTCTGTGTCACATACAGTCAAAGACTTCCTTCTGTCTCCCCCTCTGTCTGAGATTCAAACTCCCAGCAGCATGTCCTTCTCTCTCTCACTTGCAAAACCCTCGACCTTCTCCAGCAAACAATAGGAGTTTGTCTTCTGCTCCCATCTGTTGTTTTAAGTAAGCAAACCTCTCCATGACCTCTGAGTGAGCACTTTGCAAAGAGGTCGAATGCCTTGCAAAAAGGACCAAAACAGACAACCTGGCTCTTCCAAGACAATAGCCTATTCATTTCATGGCATTATTTCAATTAGCACCTACTTGTGAAATGTGCATACCATTCTTCATAGTTTCTATAAAATCACTGAATATGAATTCTTCAGTATTTCAAATAAAGTCTGTTTTAAAGTGTATGTATGTAACATACTCTAATTTTACCAATTTATCTCCAAAAAAAATTTCCAAATATTCCATCACACCATCAATAAATAACCCACATACCAACCCAGAAACGGATATATGAGCACAAGGCCTTGACTACAAATGAAGATTGCTGCAGACTCCAAAAAACAAAATTGTTGGTTGTCCTGCACAAATGTTTCAAGAGCTGGCATTCAATTTTCAGACTTTCTATGGAAATACACTTCTTTCAGTTTGATAAGGACTTGTAACACTTGTGCAGGCATCAGTTTAAACTGAGGTAATGAAAACGTGATTTGTCCTGATTTTCCTCCTTGGCCCATAATTTGAAGACAACTGTGAAACAATGTTTATCTGTAAATGAGGGAAAATCCTGAAATTGCAGTAATTTTTATAGAGGCTAAATGGCTGTAGTTTAGCCGCCAACATGGCTGCAAATTGCAAGCCTTTGTTTTGCCTTGATAATGTGAATTAAAAATTTGATTTAATGATACCAGGGTTTATTGTTGTCTGTGAATACAATGCACAGATGCATCAAAATTATTTTTTGCTGCAGCCACACAAGTGCATATGATACATCAACAGCAATAGTATAAATTAAATTACCATAATACACCATGAGTCAGAAAAGAGAGAATACATTTTAGAGGATGGATGAGTAAGTATTCATAGTTGCAGCTAGTGCAAAACAAAAGTAGTATTTCAGAAGTGTAGACACTTTTTGATAGTCAAAAGTAATTTTTGGTTAGGGTAGTTCAGACAGCTTCAAGAGTCTGATGGCAATTTTCCAATCCTACTTCATTCTTCAGAGAGTAAACATTAAAATGTTCTGAAATTTCAAAATGGAATTGTTTATTTTGCAAAGCATTTGGGAAATAGCAGATAATTGAGACTAATTGAACAGCAGTTTAAAGAGCTAGTATAAATATGCTAGATTGCATGTCCTCATTTTGTATTAGATAAATGGGAATGGAATGTGAAAATATGTGTGGTGATCTGATTTTTGGGGGCAAATATCAGATGCTTGAAGCATTTCTAGATAGTGAGAGAGAGAAAGGTGCTGATGTTTGGATGGAGCTGGATGTCCTTATACACAAAATACTGAAAGTTAACATACAAATACAGCAAGCAGATAGAAAGGAAAATAAAATATTTTCCTTTATTAAAGAGCTTTTACGTACATGAATAATGATGTCTTGCTCCATTTGCGTCGGCCCAGGTGAGAGCATAAATTAAATATTGTGTAAAAAATCTGGTCTTGTTGTCCAATTAACAATATGCATGGGACAGAAAAAGTGCAGGAAAATTATTTCATTGGTGGATTTGAAGAGACATTAGACTGCGAGTTTTAAATAAAATGAAATATCCAGAATTCTTACAGTACTTGCCAGGGATAATATTTCCTTAGAATGGGATGTTTGGAACCAAAGGGTAGAATCTCAGAAATGAGGGTTTGGTCATTTTAGGACCTTAAGGAAGAAGGAAATTTAATTCAAAGGTTAGCAAACTGTTCTTGGCTCCTGATCAATGAAAGACTGGAAATGCCCAGTATGTCAGGCAGCATCAGTGAAGGGAGAAACAGAGTTGAAGTTTCAGGTTATACTTACCGTGTCTTCCAAAGCCAAAACATAAGAAATATAGGGAAATTCTGAAAAGTGATTTCAATTTTTTTTCCACAGTTGTTCTCTAAATTGTGGAACCTTTCAAGCAGTTTCAATTTATTTTCATATTTCCAGAATCTGCAGTATTTTACCCATGGATATGTTGCTATTGGTTCATGCCATGCACATTCATTATGAGCATTATGTTGATATCTGATGGTGGAATGTTTCTGACACCAGCATCTGGACAGGGCCAAGTCTAAAAGAACCAGCTGCCTTTCCAGCTGATTATCCAATGTTCAAAGCTGCCATCTATTGTTCATACTTCACAGGCGAAAATATGCTCATTGCAATGGATGAAATAGCTGTAATTGTTGGCGTTAATGCCCTGATGATATCCTAACCAGGGCAATGTAACATTTTCATTCTTTCAGTTCTGAAGTTGGTAATTTATGAAGGCCAGAGAAAGAACCACTGAGCATTGCTGCTACCGTTGGCAGCACATGAGACGTGCAGGAACACCCAAGAACTGGTGTTTTCAGAAATAATCTTGAGAACAACACGATATAGAGCACATCAATACAAAGCCATGCAGAAGTGATTTTATGTTGCTGAGTAAATGTTTGAAAGCGCTATGCTTCCTGTCAGAATAACCAAAGATTGAAACTTGTCTTTTTTTTTCTGAATCTGTCCGATGGGATGTAAAATTCCAATAACTTAAAATGTTCTCTTTATATCCTTGCACAATTTTTCATGGAAATGCAAAAAAAACCTATTGTTCGTGACACTAATGGATCTGTCTCCTGTAGTTTCATTATTTTAACTTTGCGTTTTAGATTTACATTAGGAACAAGAATGTTGTTTGGTTAAGAGGTTTTTATAGTATCATTTTCTTTTAGAATAGGTTTCTTTAGAAAGAAGTAACTCACCCCATCAGGTTGTTGAGCAACCAAGTACGTTTAAAATATTTCAACAAGCCAATAAACCAGCAGCGCAACTTTAACTATTCTAAATGTTTTCCAGTGAGTGAGATAGTGACTGGGGATACAGTGGTGAAGTTAAGTTGGATGCCGAAAGATTGTCAGTGAATGTATTTTTTTTTAAGTATATAATTATTTTTTAATAATTTAATGAGAATAAAATTTTAATTATCTAAGGGAATGACACAGTTACACAGTAATTGTGTCTTAGTATGACATTAAAAATAGTTGTAACATGGAAAACATAGCTGCCATTTTGCACCGACAGGGCCAGTGCCAGACTATTTCGCACCCTAGGCAAAGCCAGCTACTTGCACCCTCCTCCCCCTGCCAAAAAAAAATTGCCAACCTCTATTTTTAAAAGTAAATGATTTGTAGAAAAAAAATGAAAAGCATAAAACTTGAAACTGCTAAATTTATTTTAAATTGCAAGAATAAGTAATGCATCAATCTTTGATTATCTTTCTCAAATACAAAAGAAAATATTTGAGCATGCAAATCATTTTGAACTAAAGGGCACTCAGTAGAATTCAGACCTCTACCAAGGGCAACACAACATTAAAATTGTTTATTTCACACACCTTTAAGTCTATATACCTTCCAGAGTCCATTTTCCTCCACAACAATGGTGCAGTTTGAAAATGCACCTTTAGCCCTTCAAATTTGCTCTGACTTTCTCATAAACATTTTTACAAATTTATGCTATTGCCTGTTTTATTTTCCCACATTTCTATCATTTCCCCAGATACCACAACTCACACACTACAACAATAGCCAATAATCTACCTGTCCACATCTTTGAGTTCGAGAGGAAATTGAAGCATCCAGAAGAAGCTCACATGGTCACAGGGAGATGTGCAAACTGCACACACAGGGTCAGATTTCAGAGCAGAAGCCAGGTTACTGGAGTTGTGAGGTAGTAGCTCTATCAATCGCACCTCAGCCTCAGCTACAGCAATAATAAAGTTGATTACATGCCTCTTTAAGAACTGCCTGGAAGGAGAGTATCTCTATATTACACAACGTGAGAACTTGTAATACATTGATAGAGAATCCTGAGCAAAACGTAACTATATCATTTCAGCAAGTCTTTACACATGGAAATTCAAAAATGCTTTTCTATTAGACTGCCTTTTGAGGTTCTCATGTTTTATGAAACTTTGACAACTAGGAAAAACAAAATCAGTAATATAATTGTTGAGTTGATTAATTTTAAAAATGTATATATTTTTATTTCTCATCTATGAATATTGATAGTTTTTCTGCTATTAGAAACCAGCTACTACCTGTTCAAGCTCCCAACATCCGACTCTGAAGGCCGAACCTTCCCCTTGGCGGTTGGCCTACAGGTGCACACTGGAGCTTCTAACACCAACTCCAAACCTTCCCTTCAGCATACCTGAACTGTGGAGCACAATTTGCTCTCTTTATCAGCACCCCTCCGAGGTCTGTTCTCTAGGCAGCTGTCTAGTTTGCCTAATGGTAGTGCCAGCCCTGCACACAGGTGAGAGATTAGAGTCCTTGAATGCAGAAAGCAAGAGTCAGGCATTTAGACCCTTGAACCTGTTTTGCCTTTTAATAAGATCCAATATTAGTTCAAAAATCACCATTCAACTCTCTCCCATATTGCTCACATTTCTTCCAGTACAAATATCTGCAAATACTCAAATGATATTCAATAAAGCCATGCCTCTGGAGTTGAGAATTCTAGAGAATCGCGAGGGTAGAAGAGGAGGAATTTCTTCATTTCTATTTTAAATGCATAAGCCCTTATCTCACAGTTATCAATCCAAGTTTTAGATAAACCCTTTCAACAGCCACTTATCCATCTCTTTTACGTTGCAAAAAAATCTTCAATCTTTTGCTAATTTGTCTCAGTCTATTCTGAAACATGGAAGGATGATGAGCAAAAAGTTGAATGCAAATGCATTAATTAGAGAAGCTAATCAAACGTTATAATTTATTACATGAGCAAGTGAATCCAAAAGTTGAGGTTATACTTCAGTTTGTAGGATATTGTCAAAAATATATCTGGAGCATGCTATACAGAATTGATCTCTTTATTTAGAAAGAATATTAATGAATCAAAAGGAGTTTATTGGATGAACTCTTCATAATACTGGTTCATTCCAAGTAAGGTTGGACAGAATAGGCTTGAAAATGCTGAAACATAAAAGATCCTGAGGGGATCCTGTGGGAAAAGGTGGATATGGAAAGTGTTTCTGTAACCCATTTCACACTTGCGTCCTGCTAAATCGGTCATTCAATGTCCCAGAATAGGAATGGGGGTTTGGCCTTTCACACTTGACCACTCCTAACTGGGACACTGAACACTCACACTTGCAGGGAGCCGTCCCCGGGCTTAAGAATGTTCTACCTTCTACTGGTAACATCTTGATGCATTGAGTGATGATGGACCTGCCCTAAATCCTGATCAATGTATTTGAACAAAATTAATCATACCTAATTATAGCATAATTAAACTTTATGTTCAGCACAGTATGAGCCCTTCAGCCCCTGATGTTGTGATGTCCTATATAAACCTTTGAGGGTCCGTGGTGAAATGCTAGCAATAAATAGCAATAGCAGAGAATTTTTAAACAACGTGGGGAAGTTGGTAGCACTATCATGTACAATTTATAAATACCATGGAAAAAAGTGATGGCAGACCTGCCCTCCCTGAATTCCGTGCAGCAGTCTTTATAAATCATGTGCTATAGTGCTACCAACTTTCCCATACTGTTTAAAAATTCTCTGCTATTGCTATTCATTTCCTCTCTCTCTCCTGCTGCAACTTTCCCACGGCAAAGTTTATATCTTCATTTTAATCTTTTTTCAAGTTCCTGCACTCACTCAAAAACTTGGGTCATTTCAATCCCACAATGCAATTGCCTGTTCTACACTTGCCTGATTACAACACCAGTGCCTGTAGATGCCGGGGATTGTACTAGGGTTCGAGGCGATCATTCCCCAGCATTAAATTATGTAATCTGACACCAGCACTGAGGCAATTTTCCTTTTACACTAATCACTTTAAAAGCCAATTAGCAGTTAATTCCTGGGGCCACTTGCAAGTGTGAAAGGGGCTTGTGTTGCAAACTCCAAGTCACAATTTAAAAGTAAGGAGTAATTTAAGAAATATGAGGGTTTTTTTTTCTGAGAGTTGCGAGTGTTTTGAACTCCCTTCTTGAAAGGGTAATAGAAAGTAGGGCCTTTGAATACTTTTGAGATAAATAGATTCCTGATCAGCAAGGGGTACAATGTTGCCATGGTGAGACAGGAAGTGGAGTTGAGGGGATGGATAACTTATTCCTCTTTCTCCTAACTCATGTTCATGTGTTCTAATGGTTTAGGCCAGGAAATAAAGAATTTTCAGGATCATCTTCAGTATTGTGCTGTGCATTCTTTACTACTTGTCTGCCAGAGCAATCAGTGGCTTTGAGTTAATGTCCCAAAGGCTCATTTGAATAGGGAGCATGAATACCAGTTCTGTCTGAAATTAAATACTTTGCAATTTTCACAGATTTGTGGGAGAAAGTACTTAAAAAGCACTTCCACCTTTTTTTCTTTTAAGACAATTATTAAGATTCAACTTTTTAAGAAAATCTTAGCTCATTTGCCCTTATTTCACTTCCATTGCATCTCTGGAAATTATGTGAAATATGTAAGATGAATCAAAATAGTTATCAATGCTCAAGGTGTGATCAGCATTCCAAAGAGAAGAAATTCATGAAAAAATATTTTATTATTCCATGGGCAAAAACAACATGCTACAAAATGCTCTCAAACTACTATACACATCAGAAATATACATTTTTGATGTTCACAATAGTCCAATATAGATAACATACATTTGATTTCCAATTGGTTAAAGAGTTTGATCACAAGCTAAATACATGTGTTACGAGCCCAGAGGACTCAAAAACCCAGCAGCAATTGATATTCACCAAGACAAATGGTTACTTAAACAAAAGTTGCTTTTAATTATCTTTAAACATGAAAACAGAATCATACTTTAACTTATCACTCTTGACTTAACTAACCTAACTTAACCCCCTTCTAATTCTAAGTGCACATGTATGTAATGTGTTTGTAAGTTCAGAAAAGTTCTTTGGTTCACAATCTAATCTCACATCTCACTCCTCCAAGTTCACTGGTTGCAGGCAATTCTTATATTGTGCACAGAATTTAACATTTATAAAGTTCAGGCTTTGGTGCTTGAACAGTAAATGGTTACCACTATGGAAGGTTCTTGTCAGTTTTCAGAGAGAGATTTCTTGTATATTTACTTCCATCAGTCGCTTCAGAGATTTGTTGCTTGTTGGACACACACAATCTGATTCCTTCTAATCAGCCATTTCAGTGTCTTGCTGAAGAAACTTGCCCCGTTAGGGTTTTTCCAGATGATAACCTCTTTCTTTCAGGTCACCACAGAGTTCCTTCTTGTTTCCCTTATTCCAAGTGAACCACAAGGGCTTTGACCAGGCCATCTTATAAATGGGCTTGCCAACTTTTCCTGTTCTAGTCCCAGCTGCTTTTGCTGGCTGTAACACTGTACAAGTTCTCTCTGTCTCTCTCTCTCTGAGAAGGCCTGCTTGACTCTGTCTGCTTGCAAAACCACATGACGCTCTTAGAACAACAAGGTCTCTTCCAGACAATCTGCGGCTCCAACAAGATCTTTCATCTGTTGCCTTTTGTAAACAACAATCCATTAGCGAAGTCACTTGAGCACTCTTTCAAAGCTCTTGCAAAAGCTGTGGTGCCAATATGTCTAGCTTGGGGCAGAGCGCTAGTATTTTAAATAAGATCTAAAGTGTTTGTACATAACATACTCTAACAAACCTTTCCCAATTTATCTCCCAAAAAGATATCTATCTACTCTCACACATGACAACTAATTATTGCTGAAAATAAGTTTTGTTATTTAAATGAATTACTTATTTAATGTTGTAATACATTTTCCTCAGCTGTGTAATTAAGCCTCTCAAGAACTCAATGTACCAATCGCATCTGGTTCATTTTTCAGCTTTCAGTTACAATTTTTATTGAAAATGTACAATGATTTCACAGCTGAAAATGATGCCCACTTTGGAAGGTGGCCAAAACCCACTTGTGCCAATGTGCCTGAGTTCATTTCTTCCTGGGGATTTTTTCATACAATACAATGTACACTACCTTTTTATGTGAATGACTTTCACATTGACATGTTCATTTGGTCTGAGGACATCATTCTCTTTCAGGATATAGTGGAACCTCATTATAACACGATGGTTTGGATCCAAAAAAATTGCATTGCGAAGAAAGCGGGGTTGGACTAAATCAGGGTTTCAATAAATCATTGAAGTTACAGTTGAAATTAAAAACACAAATTAATCAAGTCCCCGTGAGCCCCAAACACCTGTACTTGCACCTAACAGCAGCCCGAAGCCCAAGTCCAATGACTCATCACATTATATTTGAATTCACGTTAAATCGGGGATCCACTTTAGTTTCAAGAGTTAATCAGAAAGATGCTCTAAAAAGATTAATTTTAATGTCAGTAAATTGTCATTCAGTTACACAATTCCTCATGTTGGATTATAATTTTTAAGAAAAAGTATTGAAATAAAATGATATGCCAATAAACATACAAAAGGAGGCTAATTCTGATGGCAAAATGTCATTAGTGAAACACGTATCCTTGAAATAGTGTGCATCTCTCTGGTCCTTCGGCAAATGATCTAACATGTTCCAGCTGAAATGAAAACAGCCTTATTTCTCTGCATTTAATATAATTGCAATTTCTGACCTGAGAATAAAATCTAATCTATAGTTCATTCAGATCTGATTTCATGATGTAGCCTGATGATTCCACCATTCGATGTTCAAATGATCATTTAATTTTTTTAATTTAAATTTTGACATATAGCACAGTGACAGGCCATTATGACCCATAGGTCCGTGCTGCCCAATTTACACCCCATTAACCCACACCCCCAGTACTTATGGTGGGAGGAAACCAGAGCCCCTGGAGAAAACCCACATAGACATGGGGAAATTGTACAAATTCCTTGCAGACAGCACAGGATTTGAATCCCTGTTCGGTCCCAATCACTGGTGCTATAAAGGCATTGCACTTACTATTAAGCCAACTGTGCCACCCATAAATAGATAAACCTCAGGCTTATTGATGGGATCAAAGTGTGAAGTCATGCAATTGGCAGAAAGAATACGAGCAAGTGCAGACTAAATGGGGGATTTGTAAAAGATGTGTTGGAATTGAGAGAACCTGACTAACATGCTGCAAAATGCTTAAAGATGGAAGGGAATGTTAAGAAATTGTTTAATAAACTTTGTTTTCTTGGATCAATACTGGGATTCTTGCTGTTAGTTGTATGCATTAACATCCTGGATATTAAAATAGGAGATATGTTTCATAAATTTGCTGATAACCCAAGTTTTGTTGGTGTTGTGGATAGTGAGAATTGAGGTTTTTAGCCACAGAACATTTTCAATGAGTTGGTAAGGTAAGCAGAGAATCACTGGAGTCTCCCTCCTACCCATTGACATGATCTACCGGGATCGTTGTCTGAAGAGACTGCACAAAATCATTGAAGACCCCTTCCACCCTGCACACAGCACCTTTCAGCTGTTCCAATTAGGAAAGAGATATTGGTGTATCAGAAGCCAGCACCACCAGGCTGAGGGATAGCTTTTTGCCACAAAGAGTGAGAATGCTGAACAACCAAAGGAACTACTCGCATGAACCATCCAAGACTCTAATTATTCATGGAACAAAATTTACACACACACACATTTATATATTTGCCTGTGATGGAGTGTTTAATTTACAAGGAGAGCTGTGTTTGTTTTCCTTGGAGTGGAGAAGGCTAATGTTTCATCTTCTATTCATATGTGAGAGTTTTTGGACAACATTTGGATGAAGGAAAAGGTTCTTCACTTTCAAGTGGGTGTAAACAGCACATAAGGCAGGTGATGAGGCTGCAAGTCTCCATTGCAGATCTGCATATTTGTGGGTCTTGCTCTGTGTCAGCCCCCTGCTGGCAGCCAAGTATAATCAAACAGTAAGGCATTGCTAGTTGTATTGCAACCATGATCACTATCATTACAGCTAAGAGGAGACCTGACTGAGCTATTCCAAATTATGAGAAGTATAGCTAAAATGGATATCGAGAAAAATATTCCATGGCAGAAGTATGTATACAAAATTATGATGGGTATAGACAGAATAAATCCAAGCAGGCTTTCTTCACTGAGGCTAGGTGAGACAAAAACTGGAGGACATGGGTTAAAGGTGAAAGGGGAAAAGTTTAAAGGGAACATTAGGGGGAACTTCTTTGCACAGAGACTGGTGAAAGTGTGGAACAAGCTGCCAAATGAAGTTGTAAATGCAGGCTCAATTGATATTTATTAAAAATTTGAATAGGTACTTGGATGGGAGGGATATGCTCCAGGTGGAGGTCAGTGGATCTAGCACTGTAAAGGCATTGTGCTAACCGCTAGCCAACTGTACCACCACGATTATGCAGATTCCGAGCCTAATCAGATGACTGGTTACATTTCTAAGGAACTTTCATGCAATTTCACAATGCAATCAGCATCAAGGTTAACACTGTAGCCCAAAGATAAGCAAACCCTTTCAGCAGCTCTCAATGAAATCCAAGTTTTCATCCGCACTTTGTGTGGGAAGCTGAATTTAAATTAACAGCGGCCAGGCAATTTAAATCTCTTTTACTCGTGGAAGAATTACAGGCTCATTGAAGAGTACAAGGAAACAGAAATTTTGAAGGCTACATATTTTGTATGTGTACTTAGTGGCATGTAGTGCTACAACACGGAAACAGGTCCTTTGGCCCATCTTCCCCATGCTGACCAAGTTTGTCCTATTTCCCTTTGTTTGGCCAATGTGCTTCAAAACATTTTCTATCATGGTGCCTGTCTAAACATCTTTTGGACATCACCAGCGTTACCACTTCTTCTAGCAACTTGTTCCATAAACTCACCACCCTCTGTGTGAAGGTGCCTCTCTGGTCCATTTTAAATCTTTCCCCTCTCACTTTATGCTCTCTCATTTTAGATGTCCTTGCCCTGGGTTAAAGGCAATGATTATTTAGTATGCTTATGCTGCTCTTAAGTTTTTTAAGCCAACATAAGGTTCCCTGGCTTCTTCATAGAAATCCAAGCTCTCCTTATAATCAAGCCTACGGGGCCATAACATTATTTTCAATCTTTTTTGGCACCATTTATGGTAGTTTTCCTCTAGATGGGTGAGGAAAAACATGCACAATACTCCAACTGCAGTCTCTTCTGTTGTATTTTGATATCCCTATTCCTGTTCACTGATCGATGAACAAAAATGCCTTCTTCTCTATCTTGTCTACTACGTGTGTTACCATTTTCATTCAATTACATTGCTGTACCTCCAAGTCTCTTTATGCTACTACTAACAGTGAGAGAAGGGTGAAGCCAGCAGAAAATCTGCTGGAGATGTATCATGGTCTTAGCATGTAAATCTAACTTGGGTATGGGGCAACAGATATGTCTGGTATCAGGGATTTCAAAATATTTTTATTAATTTTAAACACTTATATTGGTACTCGAGTGGATTCCCTTTTCCACCAATGATATAAGAATGCTAGCTGTGTATCCTCAGATGCCTCTTGTTTTAGTGGAAATCTGGCAGTGTTAATCCACGCCCATGATATTTTTTGCCCGAAGCCATATTAGTCTTTGTGCTTCATCATAAAACCAAAATGAATGATTGAAATCTAGGGAGATTCTTTACATTCTGCTGAGAATGACGACATCCGAATTTTCATGGGGATTAAAAAAAATAATGCTTCATATTAACTGTTAACTAAGTGATTCATATTTTTCATAGAAGATTTGTGACAATTTTATCTGTAAACTTGTAATGTAAAAAGAAATGAACCAATGGCCCACGGGACCTTCTGGCCTCTCCAGACAAAGGTCTGTGTTTTGGGGAGTTGTACCATTGGGAGTGTGATCAGTTTAGACTGGATTTCCACAAAAGATTTCTTGCATTTTCTTTTGAAAAGAATATGCAGCACTGCCAATGCTGCTGTAATTGCAGCGCTGCCACTGGTGCTAACCCTCGGAGAGCTACCAGCGCTCCCCCGCAGGGTCGAACCTCCCGGTCCAATTGCTGTCGCCTTTGTACAGGCTTTAAATGGCCTGTTAAAGAAAGTAACAGAAGATTATTTTGAAATCCTGTAACTGCTGGCTCCGGGCCCAAGAAGGCGACGGCTATGATCCGCAGTGGCTATGAGGTGTTCTAGACTCTGCGGAAGTTGAGGACTGGTGCAGGGCACCAGAAAATGGGAAGACCAGCCCCTCCCCCAATCCCCCAAAGGAGAAGAAGATGGCCCACAGGACAGGGCCAGAAAGGGGCTCTGCAGCTGAAGAACACATAAGCAGCAGCAGGCTGTTGGTGACTCAAGGCGAGGAACCCACACAGGCTGCAGGTTGCTGGCAACTACGATCAAGGGACTCGCACTAGGCTGTGAACTGCTGGAGACTTGCTCAATATTAGCTGAAGGGGTATCAGAACCAAGAGGCAAGAGGGTGCCAAGAGTGCTGGAGGCTTCCTGATTGTGTCAGAGGTATGTATCAGGAGCTTGGGTTGCTGAGGGTTTGGACTGAAGGCTGTGTGGCTGCAGAGGCTATAGGAGTGCTGGATGCAAAGCCATGGACAATTAGTGACTCCGTGGGGGACTTTCTTTTGCTTCTCTTTCTCTGGCTGTAAGGGGCACTGGGCATTTTCTGCTGATAGCAAATCTGTCTGCTTTAGGGTAGACTAAGGGAACTTTTGTGTAATATATTTTTTGTTTTATTATATGACAATCAAATAATTGAATCTTAAAATTTTGTTATTGTAGAGCGCAAGTTCACAAGTATGAGTGGATTTTTCTTTGAAATGAATTAAAAGGTGTGCAATTGTTTTTGGTGAGCTTCAGAGGTCAAAACACACATGGAATACAGCAGGATGATAAAATGGGCAATTATTTTGAGTAGCTTGTAAGCCAATTCCCTGCTTGCATAAGAACAGTTTGTAATTACTATTGTTTCACTTCCTGCCAGTATTGTTTTTGTTTTCTCATCATCAGACTTGTATATAGAATAATTTTGCTTTATTTAACAATTTTTTTCTCCATCAAACTTTGTTCTTGTAATGTAGGTAACATTGGGAAGACTCTTTTATCAGCCATCCCAACTTTTCCTTTGAATTTGTGGTTGTCTTGTTCTGATGATGTCTGTCTGGTTCAGTCACAGCAACTGCACACTTTTGTGTTCAATGAGTTCAGTTGTCAGCACTTGCAGATGACTCGATGGGTTCAAGTCATTCTGAACTAAAACTAAGACTGACTCTTCAGTGCTGTGCTGGGGACATTCTGTCCACTTTCCAGTGAAATATCAGGCCAAGCTAAGATCCCAGATTCAATGATAGTCCAAAAGCCTTTGCCTACATTTTATATGAGGTATGGGCAATGTTCCTCAATATTACTGTTCTATTGATTTGAACATCATGAAAACAATGGGGGTGGCACAGCGAGTAGAACAGCTGCAACGTAACACCAGCAACCCTGGTTCCCAGTGTGGAGCTTGCATGTTTTTCCAGTGACTGTGTGTGTTTCTCCCCCACCATTCCCCCCACCCCCCCCCCCCCCAGTGCTTCCACATCACAAAGACATTGTTTGGTAATTTATTGGCCCCTGTAGATCACCTTGTCCCTTTGTACAAATGAGAAAAGTTAACTGAAATATGTGAAGAGATGCTTGACAGAAACTCAGTGGGTTGAAAAGCCTGTTTCCACGTCAATATAATTTGCAGATATCTTTAACATCTCACTCCAGCAGGGCGTAGTACCCAGCTGTTTCAAACAGGTATCAATCCTACCAGTGCCCAAGAAGAGTGTGGTAACCTGTCTAAATGACTATTGACCAGTGGCACACACATCAGTATTGATGAAGTGTTTTGAAAGGCTGGTGTTGAAGCTTGTCACCGACCATAGCAACAGGTTTACAGCAGATACCATTTCAATAGCTCTATACAAAGCCCTTGAATACCTGGCCAGAAAGGATGCATACATCAGGCTGCTCTTTATCAACTGGTTTGGCATTCACCACCATCATCCCCTCAAAACTGATCAGCAAACTCTAAGACATGGGACTCTACACCCAACTGTGTAATTGGATCCTGGATTTCCTCGCCTCCAGTGAGGATTGGTAAGAACATCTCCTCTACAATTTTTATCAGTATCAGAACACCACAGGGCTGAGTTTTTAAGCTCCCTGCTCTACTCACTATATACCTATGACTGTGTGGCTTAGTATGACAACACCATCTATGAATTTTCTGATGATAACAAGTTAGTGGGTTGTATAATTAGGGGTGATGAGTCAACATACAGAAGGGAGATTGAAAACTTGGCAGAATGGTGCACCAACCACAACCTCACATTCCATGTTACCAAAACCAAGAAGCTGATTGTGGACTTCAGGAAGGGAAAACTAAAGACGTACGATCCAGTGATTATTAGGGGATCAGAGGTGGAGAGAGTGAGCAGATTTAAGTTCTTGGGACTCACTATACTAGAGAATCTTTCCTGGACCCAACATGTCAGTGCCTCGACTTCCTCAGGAGTTTGTGGAAGTTTGGTGTGACACTAGAAACCCTGGAAAATTTTTACAGATGTGTGGTGGAAAGTGTGCTGATCGGCTGCATCACAATCTGGTATGGAGATACCAATACCCCTGAGTGTAAAGCCCTCCCAACCATCAAGAACATCTACAGGAAACATTGCCATCTGAGAGCAGCAGCAATCATCAAGGATCCATGTCACCCAGCATATGCTCTGTTTTCACCGCTATGATCAGGACAGAGGTATAGGTGCCACAAGACTCGCACCACCAGGTTCTGGAACAGCTGTTACCCCTCCACCATCAGATTCCTCAACAATAAACTCAATCAAGGACTAATTTAAGGACTCTTGCACTTTATTGATTTTTTTTCTGTGTTGCAGTTATTTGTTCACATTTCTTTATTTGTTCCCATTTGTCTGTTAAGTATAGTTTTTATATTGCATTACCAATTTGTGGTAATTCTGTCTTGCCTGCAGGTAAAAGAACCTCAGGGCTGTATGTGATGTCATGTACAGGGCCCTCCATGATGTTTGGGACAAAGACACTTTTTTTCCTTTATTTTCCTGAGCGCCACTGTTTTAAATTTGTAATCATACAATTCACTTGATTGAAGTGCAGATTTTATTCAGGGATATTGTGTATGCTTTGGTTCGACCATGTAGAAATTACAGTACTTTTTATGTATAGTCTTTTCATTTTGGGTCACCTTAATAATTGGAACATATCTTACAGTAGTTGTGTTTAGTAATTTGTTGCATATCCCTTACATGCAATGACTGCTTAAATTCTGTGATTCATAGACATCACCAGGTGCTGAACAACTTCTCTTGTGATACTCTGCTAGGCCTCTACTGCAGCCATCTTCAACTCCTGCTTGTTTCAGGGGCTTGACCCCTTCAGTTTTCTCTTCAGTACATGGAAAGCATGCTCACTTAGATTTGGATAGGGTGACTGATTGGCCATTCAAAAATTTTCCAATTTTTAGCTTTGAAAAATGTGGCTTCAGGAGTATGCTTGGGATCATTACCTTGCTGTAGAATGAAGCACTGTCCAATGAGTTTGGAGGCACTTGCTCGAACCTGATAAGATGATTCTATTAACCCCAGAATTCATTTTGATACATCCATCAGCGGTTACATCATCACCAGTAGCTGTAGCAACCATGTATAACCACGCCATGTTTCACAGACGAGGTGGTATGCTATGGATTTTTGACAGTTCCTTTACAGCTCCATAATTTTCTGTTGCCATCAGTCTGGTACAGTTTAATCTTGGTCTCATTTGTCCATAAGACCTTTTTTCCAGAATTCTGCAGGTTCTTTTAAATATTTCTTGGCAAACTGTAATTTGGCCATTCTTTCTGTGTCTAACTAGTAGTTTGCATATTACAGTGTAGTCTCTATTTCTGTTCTTGAAGTCTTCTACAGACAGTAGTCATTGACACGTCCACACCTGCCTCCTGAAGAGTGTTTCTGATCTGTCGGGCAGGCAGTTGGGAATTTTTCTTCATTATGATGAGGATTCTTCGGCCATCAACAGTAAAGGTCTTCCTTGGCCTACCAATGCACTCTTTCTTCTTGATGATGTTCCAAACTGTTGATTTTGGTCATCCTAAGGTTTGGGCGATGTCTCTTACTGTTCTTGTATTTCAGTCTCATAGTGGCTTGTTTGACTTTCATTTGCACAACTCTGGTCCTTGTTGAACAATAGCAACTACACACTCCAAATGAGATTAAAAGCTTAGAAGCAAGCGTAGATGCCTTGTACCTGCACTTAAATATACCAGAGTAATCACAAGCATCCGTGAATGCAAATGCCCCAATCATCATGGTGCCCTGAAATGGGGGGAACTATGTATCAAAAATGCTGTAATTCTATATGGTCAAGATATACAAATGACATTGAATACCATCTGGAATGTGCACTTTAATTACATGTGAATTGTTTGAATACAAATTTTAAAATGTGGAGCACAGGTCAAACAAAGGAAAAAAATATGTCCCAAATGTGTCTTTGAGGGCACAGTATGTATTCTGACAATAAATATGAACTTTGAACTATGTATGAAACTATAACAGTGAATTTTGGTATCACCCTTGAGGAGTTCATCATCTGCTGGTGTGAACAAGATTATCACAGAGTTTCACATATACTCCAATGTACCTAGAAATACGAGGAAGTATTTTAATCAGGGTAAAGACTCATGTTTTGTATCCTGTCTTGTCCTCTTGGTTTTTTTTTCTATTTACAACATGAAGAATATTTCTCTATTCTCACATTCTGACAATAATGAATATTGTGTTGTATTGGAACCAGATTTAACTGAGGTAACTGTATACAAGTGAGGAAGTTCTTTAAACAAAGTTCTTTATCATTATTAAATTGTTATTTTTGGGGTGCTGTGACATGATACTATAACAAGGTTGCTTTCTCCTCCATTCACACCAAATACAGCTAACTCTGTTTAAATTTGCAGATGTTGGGATAAAGAATAGTATATTCTATAATTATTTCCATACATTTGGAACCAAAACAGTAATCATCCCCCACAAGAAAGGCCAGTATTTTTTGGTTGAAAAACTAATATTATGTACTTACCAGGGAAGTCCTGGGCATGAAGTGAACAGTAAACCAATTTATTGGTAGATTTGACCAAAAAACAGGGATCATTTTAAACCCAAGATAGCAGGTGGTTTGGATTATGTACAAAGTTTAAATTTTACTCAGCCATCTCTTCCAATTTCAGTGAAGTCTGTATGTGAGCCCTTTTGAATGGTTTAATGAGGGTGCTGTTGAAGAGTAGTTTTTACACCAATTTGCCAAGTTTCACGAATCTAGCAGCTAGAGGGAATTTACCACCTGCAAGGTCACCAGGAGCATGTGCTTCCCCAAACAAGGAGAACAGGATGCTACGCACCATTCCTTTCCCTTATAAGTGGAAGTGCTCTGCACGTATCCCACACTTCTCCCATTCTCCCGCCATCACAGGGGATCTGTGAATGCTTTACACTGATGTATCTCTGGGAGTCTGGAAAAAGAAGGAGCACTCAACACTCCCAACCCATCCCCAGGAAGATCAGTTGGTTGGTCTATCCAATTATTCCTTTTCTCCTCTTTGCTCTCACCCATGACCTGTGGTTTCCCACAGGCTTCATCCCACCCCACAAATTCTGAGTCTTTCCTTTTTCTTCAGATCCTCAACATCCAAACTCTCCAGTTTCCAGATGGACATTTCTTTCTCGCATATTCTCTTATTACCAAATTTAGGTTTCAGTCTCCCAACTGCAACCTCTTTTCCAAACCCAATTCATATCTCCATCCTGAGAAATAATAGCATAAAGCACAATGCCCTTTCTACCTTTGCCTGTGCATTAAGAACCCCAGGACATTGAAAATGCACACTCCAATCCTACAATTCATGACAGTTCACCTTCTCAGTGGTGCATCCCATGGCTGAAGATAATTTCAACTTGGTCACTAACCTGAAGAATGAAGTCCCAGCCTTAAACGTTTCAGGAACACCGGGTCATCTCGCAACTGTAAAAGGCATGCCAGGGAAGATGTGGCCATCTGCTCCATAAAGTGGGTCTGAAGAACCATTGCTACTGTATGCTCCAGTCTTCAGTTTCATACCAGTCCTCATGATCGAGCACTAAATGAAATATAATCTTCTTCCTCGTTCCATTTCATTAAATCATCTTTCTTTATGATTATTTACATTGGCCAAAAGTTAATATTTTTTCTTTTCCAACTTTCTAAGATTGCTCAATAATGCAAATTTATTTGCCCCACTGATGCTGACAAACATTGAATTTATTTTTATTAGCATCAGTATTGGACAGGTCCTTCAGTACTTGAATCATTTGTGGAACTTAAAGTGATAGCTGTGACCCAGGTGTTCAATGCAACAGCAAGGACCTCCCAGTGGCCATCCATTTCAATTCCACACACCACTGCCATATTAGCATGTCTGTCCATGGCCTCATACTGCCAAATCAAGGTTACCTGCAAATGGGAAGAACAAATCTTGTATTCCATCACGGAAATCTCCAACCAGACGGCATAATACAGCCTTCTCCAATTTCTGTTAACTCCTTTCCCCAGTCTCTTTCTTCCCTACACCTCTGTCTCCTTTTCCCCGCATCCCACCACTTCCATTTCTTCTCCTGTCGGAGAGCCACCTTTCTTAGCCCTCTACCCTCTTCACCCATCGCTTCTCAGTTTCTTTCTTTCTACCTTCCTACCTCTTACCTGTGCTCTTCTCCTTTGCCCTTTCTCCCTTCTCCCCTCTCGCCCTCACCTTTTTATTCAGGCATCTACCTGTTTTTCCTTATTCTCCATGAAGGGCTTAGGCCTGAAACATTGATTACCTTTTACTTCTTACGGATGCTGTGTGAACTTCTGAGCTTCTCCAGCATTTCTGTACATTGCACTCAACGCCAGCATCTGCAAAATTTCTTGTTCAATGGAAGGTGTTCAAAGCTTGTGTTGCGGGTATAGGAAGAACTGGAGGAATTATTATTCTGCAGTAGCAAAGGAATAGGTTCAAGCTTGCCCAAATATTGCACTTCCACCATCACCTGGCTTTACAATGATATGTACAGTACAAACATTTATTTTTTTGCCTGAAGTATTAATTTAGAGGCTAAGTTCATTAAAAGCCCAGCTGACCTCCACTGCCTATTCTTGAAAATGTTGGTGAATTTTATATTAATCATACTAAGGATTTTCATACAGAAAAGTGAAAATGTTTTCAAGCTACAACTCAATCTGAATACAGTAATATTACTAATTGGCATTATGTAGTGCAGTATTTAATTCCAGGTATGCTTACTGGGAACTGACTTGTTAATTGTCTAATCAGGACCAAGATTTTGAATCATATGAGTACTGAGAAGAAATTATTTCAAGCCTTTAGACAGCTAAACCAATTATGCAATGTGAAATTAACCGGTTAAAATGCCCACCCCCAAATTTTCCTTTTATCGTCGAACAATTGAAGCTTTTGGAACAATTATTGGATACCATGGAAACAGTGTGAACACAGAAGTCCATGTTTAAAGTACGGGTTGTATTGAACTGAGGGAGTCGTGGAGAGAATGATCCCTGCCCAAAGTGGTGAGGGAAAGGTATGTCTGGTTGTGGGATCATCCTGTAGGGGTCATTTACTGCATCTGGTGCTCCCGATGTCGCCTCTTGTATATCAGGGAGACTGGATGCAGATTGGGGAATTGCTTTGTTGAGCACCTTATCATTGTTATTGCAACAGCAAAGATCTCCCAGCAACCAGCCACTTCATTTCCACTTCCCATTCCCTCAATGACATATCTGTCCATTGCATCATGCTGTGAAAGAATATGTTTAATGAATGGGGTTAATAAACGGTTAATGAATTGGATGAGAATATAGTTGCCTTGTAACATAAGTGAGAATATGACTGCCTTCTAACATGACCTTCCCTTTTCTGTGGTGAGATGATAACTAACACCAAGGTCATGTTGCTTTTGCCACCTTGCCGACAGACACCACAATAGAACATATTATAAAAACCGGAATAGCCAGCTGTGTGAAACTCGTGTGAAACTTGTAGGGTTTCATGCAGACCCCTGCCCAAATGTGTATAAAAATGCTTTGAGTGGGGCTCAGTGTAGAGAATGAGTTTCTGAACTCTTTCTTTGTACCCCTCACTCCCACTAGCATTACAAGGTTGAATAAAGAAAGCTTAATTGGCTCTGCTGTTTGTTTTATTACATTGCAGGCTGATTTTCACAATGCTGCAGGTTGAGGCCAACATCTAAAGTTCCATCTTAGCAGTATCGATATCAACCTTCAATTTCCAGTAAACCCTCCCCACTCTATTTTCTCTCTTCTCCCCCCCCCTCCCCCACCACTCCCACTTGCTTTCCCTCATCTGATTTCTTTCCCTCTTCTTCCCTGGCCAAAAACCTACACTTTACTTCCTCCGGCCTCCTTACCTTCCTCCTGTCAGAGATCATCTTTCTCAACCCTCTACCCACTCCACCTTTCACCTGCTAGCTCCTTTCTTCCCCTCTCTTTGGCATTTTCCTATAATTTATAACCCTTTTCTCCTGCCCACCTCCATTTTATTTGGGCATTTGCTTGATCTTTGGCAATCCTAAAGAAAGAATCAAGTCTGAAATGTCAATTGCCTATTCCTTTCCATGGATTCTGCATGACCTGTTGAGTTCTTCCAGCACGTTTGTGTATAGTTCTAGTTCCTCAGCATCTGCAACTTTCTTCCTTAACCATCTCTGCCTCCTTCCACCAAGCCAAATTTTGGTTCCAATTTAGTTCAACCTGCATATCATGTGATCTTATCTTCCACACCAGTCTACAATATAAGGTAATGTCATAAACCTTGCTGAAGTTCATGTAGACAGGTTCTACTACCCTGCTGTTATCCATCCTCTCAGTCACCTTTTCAAAGGGTTTAATGTGAGGCAAGGCCTCTCATGTACAAAGTCCTGCTGACTATCCCTATAATTCCTTGCCTTTTCTAATGAAAATAAATCCTGTCTCTCAGAATCTCTCTCATTACTTTTCCCACCATTAATGTATGGCTCACTAACTAGTAGTTCTCCAGTTTATTCTTAGTCACCTTCTTAAAAGCCCAATATTCACTATCTTCCACTACTCTTTTATCTCACCTATGGCTGGTTAGGTCCTGGGGACTTCAGGATCTCCATCACTTCCTCATGTTTAATGATGACTTACTCCATGATATTTCTGTTCCTTCTCCTGAATTCACAAGGATTCATGTCCTCCAAAGTAGGTGTATCTAAAATTTAGGAAACAATGTTGCTTACAGCCCTTGCATAAGATAAAAACAGTAAATTGCAGAGTAGCAGGCAATGCTGAGCAAGTGACATTGCACTGGAGAGAGAAAAACTGTTCCTGATGATAGATGAACAACAGCAGAGCTGACCAGTTCTGAAACAAATCAAGAAAGTGATCATTCCGAAATTGTTGAATTTGATATAGAGTCTGGAAGGATATGATAATCTCAGAGGGAAGGTGAGATCTTGATCCTCAAGCGTATGTTGGGTCTCATTATGACTCTGTCAAGAGAGGACTCATTTATGTATACTTGATGATATTAATTACAATGGAGCCAAATTAATGCATTCAATTCTTACTAGTGTACTTGGTGTATGTATCCAAATTTCTTCTGTGCCTTCATCTTTTCCCATCAAGTGCCCTCGTGGAGATGGTGATGGTTCTACAGTAGTGCATTTCCTTTTGTGTAAAGGTCATATTTAACTTTGACAAAATATGTTAATATAATTGAACCTATTTGGAACCAAGCAGCAAGACATTTTCCAAAACAACCTTTGTGCTGCTGCTTCAAAATAGGACAAGAAAGGCAGTGCAACTCACTATTGTGAACACGTGAAATTCATCCGCAAATTATTTGAGCAAAATTCTGATTGCAATAAAGAATGCTTCTGGAAATTCATGGTGCTTTATGCCCATCGTAATAATCCTGAGAATAAAACATTCTGAAGCATGTGCCCAGAAATATGTTTGATGAATTCCTATTTTCTACCTGAACCTCTCTTGTCACAGACTGGTTGCATGTACAGAGGTCCTTAAGGGAGTAAAACATCAGAATTTATTGTCATGAACAAGTCATGAAATTCATTGTTTTATGGCAGCGTCATAATGCCAATATTCATATTACAAGCATCTTACAGCATTACTACTTTAAAAAAAACTCACAATATATAGTGCACGAAAGTAAGGCAGTGTCTATGGTTTACTGATTATTCAGGAATCTGATGGTGGGGGGGGAGAAGCTGACCTTGTGCTGTTGAGTGTTCATCATTAGGCTCTTTCCTGTACCTTTTTTTCCCCCAATGGAAGCAGAGTGAAGAGGGCATGGCCTACGTGGTTGGGGTCCTTGAGGATAGAGACTGCTTTTTTTAAGACACTGCCTCATGTAGATGTCCTCAAAAGAGTGAAGTCTGTGGCCTGTATTGTCACAGGCTGAGTTAACAACCCTCTGGAGTTTATTCTTATGTTGAGAGTTGGTGCTTCCATACCAGGCAGTGATGCAACCAGTCAGAATGCTCTCCATGGTACACCTGTAGAAATTTTGAGTGTTTTCAGTGACATATCGAATCTCCTCAGACACCTCACCAAGTATAGCCACTGGTGAGCCTTCTTTGTGATTGCATCAATGTGAAGGCTGCAGAACAGATCCTCAGAGATGTTGACACGCAAGAATTTGAAGTTCTTGACCCTCTCCACTATTGAGGCCTCGATGAGGACTGGGTCATGTACCCCCTTAGTCTTGCTGACATTGAGTTTGTTGTCATTACACCATTCAACGAGCTGATCTATCTCCCTCCTGGACACTTCCTCATTGCTGTTTGTGATTCTGCCGACAATTGTGGTGTCATCGGCCAACTTCTAGATGGCATTGGAATTGTGCCTGGCCTCATAGTCATGGGTGTATAATGAGTAGAGCAGTGGGATAAGCACACATCCTTGAGGTGTACCTGTGTTGATGATCAGTGAGGAGGAGACATTGTTTCTAATTTGTACTGACTGTGGTCTTTCAATGAGAAAATCAATGATTCAGTTGCAGGGGGGTGGGGGTTGGGTACAGAGGCCTAGAATTTGTAGATTCTTGACCAGTATTGAGGGAATAATGATACTGAAGGCCAAGTTGTAGTCTATGAAGAGCAACCGTGTGTGTGAATTGCTGTTTTCGAGGTGATCCATAGCTGAGTGGAAAGCCAGCAATATTGCATTTGCTGTGGAGCGATTGTGACAATAGGCGAATTGTAGTGGGTCCAGATTTTTCTTAGGTACATGTTAATTCTGGCCATGACCAGCCTTTCAAAGCAGAAATCACAGTAGCTGTAAGTGCTACTGGGCAGCTCACACTACTCTTCTTGGGTACCGGGATGATTTATGCTCTATTGAAGCAAATGGGAACCTCTGACTGCAGCAATGAGAGGTTGAAAAAGTCTGTGAACACTCTGGCAAGTTGGTTTGTGCAGATTTCTAGGTATGCTGTCAGGGCCTGATGTGAGGGTTTACCCTCTAGAATGATATTCTGATATCGGCCTCAGAGACAGATACCACAGGGTCCTTCCTCAACCTTGTCAGGGATTCTAGTAGGCACTGTTTGGTGGTTCTTCTCAAAGTAGGTATAGTAGGTGTTCAGCTCCTCAAGTAGTGAAGCATTACAGCCATCTGTAGTGCTCCTTTGCTTTGTAGGCTGTAATGGCCTGCACTTCCTGCCATAGCTGACGTGTCTCTGTCCCTAGCTTCCTCTGGAATTGCCACTGAGATGGCCTTCTGCAGGTCATACCTGGACTTCTTATAAAGATCCTGATCCCTGGCCTTGAACGCCCTTGTGATTCTCTGATTCATCCAGAGCTTCTGGTTGGGGAACACCCTGTATTTGATCGTGGGCACACACTCATCCAAGCAGGTCTTGATGAAATTGGTGACACCTGTTACATTTTCATTCAAGTCTATGGATGAGTTCTTGAAAACATTCTAGTCCACCGATTCAAAGCAGTCCTGCAGACTCTCCTCTGACTCTCTTGACAATACTTTCACCGTCTTCACCACTGGTGCTGTGGTCTTCAGACACTGCTTGTACACCAGTTGAAGTAGTACAGCCAAGTGATCAGACTTACTGAAGTGGTCAGTATGCATTCTTCATGTTGGTGTAGCAGTGGTCGAGTGTGTTGGTTCCCCTGGTCTCGCTTATGACGTGTTGGTGGTAGTTTATCAGAATGATCAGGAAGGTATCAAGATGTGCTGTCTCATGGCTGTTTATCACAGTGCTCACTCCCTCCAGTGCCAGCTTGATATTAGCCTAGGACAGCATGTACACTGTGACGAGGATGATGGCGGTGAACTCTCGGCAGGTAGAATGGGTGACACTTGATTGCCAGATGTTCCAGGTCAGGGGAGGAGGACTGGGATATGACTGTCCTATCTGTGCACCACAATGAATTAATGATGACACAAATGCTGCCTTTCCTGGTTTTTACAGGTGCCATTGTTCGGTCAGCACAATGGAAGTGTAGCCCTTGGTCTTTAGCACCATGTCTGCGTTTAGCCACATTTCTGTGAAGCACTCCCTGATGTCTCTCTGGTGTTGAAGTCTGGCTTGGAATTCATCATTTATTCTCCAGGAACCATAATTTGGCCAGGAGGATGGTAGGGAGTGGAAGCCTCAGGTCCCAGCGTCTCAACTTGACCTGCAGCCCCCCTCTGCATCTAAGTGGTTGGGTCTTCTTTACCAGGCCCATAGATCTGTTGCTGATAGTTCCCACAGTGTTTAAATGGGTAAATGCTTTACCGTGTTATTAATGGATCTTTTGCTGCACTTAATGGTTTGAAAAATAATATAGTTAAAACATTTGGGGCTTTTGTATCCAGTCCCCCATTTACTAGAGTCAGTAACTGTGTTGACCTTGTGTGTATTACAATACATTACAGCAAGTCCATCTGTAAATCAACAGTTGAAGTATTTTTTTAATCTAACCTACAAATGACTATGCATTTACAGCAATTTAATATTTCCCAATTAAGATTAAATACTGGGTTGTACAATTCGGTTGATGTTCTGGTGTTTCGTTGGCTCTGCTTATTTTGGTGCAGTTTTTATTAAATGTTTTCACAGTCCATGTGCAGCACAGAATCTACAGCCCACTCAGTGCTTGTAATTGTTAAACACCCATGTACAATTGCCACACCTCCCCCCCACCCCCACATTCCAAAAATTCCTTCCTCACCCCCATTAATTCTACCACTTACATACAGAGGAATCTGATGGTGCAGCGGTGGCAGCTGTTCCACAACCTGATGGTATGAGTATTGTGGCATCTATACCTCTTTCATGACGTAGCAGCAAAAACGGAGCATGTGCTGAGTGATGTGGATCCTTGATGATTGCTGCTGCTTTCTGACAGCAGTGTTCCCTGCAGATTTTATCAGAGATGGGGAGAGTTTCGCTGTGATGTCCTGGGCTGTGTCCATTACCTTTTGCAGGGCTTTATGCTTAGGTGTATTGGTGTTTCCATACCAGACTGTGATGCAGCCGGTCAGCCCACTTTCCACCACATCTCTGTAGAAATTTGCCAGGTTTCTGATGTTGTGCCAAACCTCCGCAAATTCCTAAGGAAGTAGAGGTGCTGACGTGCTTTCTTCATGATGCCATTGGTGTATTGGGTCCAGGAAAGGTCCTCCGAGAAAGCGTCTCCCAAGAACTTAAATTTGCTCACCCTCTCCTTCTCTGATCCCCCTCTGGATCATATACCTCTGGTTTTTCCTTCCTGAACTTTAACAATCAGCTTCTTGGTTTTGGTAACATTGAGTGAGAGGTTGTTTTTGGTGAACCACTCGACCAAATTTTCAATCTCCATCCTGTAAGCTTACTCATCGTCCTTTTTTATACAACCCACTACTGTGGTATCATCAGCGTTTTGTCAATGATATTGTTGTGGTACTGAGCCGCACAGTCATAGTATAACAAGTGAAGCAGCGGGCTACATCTGCCGCCCTGTGGTGATATGGTACTGGTAGAGATTGAGGAGGAGATGTGCTTATCAATTCCCACTGACTGTGGTCTGAAGGTGAGGAAATTCAGGATCCAAATACACAGTGAGGTGTTGAGTCCCAGGTCTTGGAGTTTGCTGATCAGTTTTGAGGGGATGATGGTCTAAAGTGCTGAGCTGTATTTGATAAAGAGCATCCTGACGGACAGCTTTACATCTTTGCTGTCCAGTGTTCCAGTGCTTTATGTAGAGCTGGTGAGATGGCATCTTCTGTAGACCTGTTGTAATGATAGGCGAATTGGAACAGATTGATATCACTGCTCAACAAGAGCTGATATTCTTTGACACCAGTCTTTCAAAGCACTTCATCACTGTTGATGTACATGCCATCGGCCAGTTGCCACAATATTCTTGGTCACGGGTACAATTTACACCAGTTTGAAGCAGGTAGGTACCGCAGCCTGCCAAAGTCAGATGTTGAAGATCGTTGTGAATACATTGGCAAGTTGGTCAGCACAGGCTTTTAATATTTGGCTGGCTACTCTATCTGGACCAGATGCTTTCCTCTCGTTTACCCTCCTGATGCCATGTTCCTGCAAAAATTGGCACAACACATTCAAGCAATCATTTTTCACTAGGATGGAAATTGATTTTTGGAAGCGCATAGTGTGTAATTACGCTTAGTTTCTATCATGCAGTTGAATAATTATTTATTTATTCCCCCCAGTTATGGTCACCTCATTATAGGAAGGACACAGAAGCTTTGGAGAAGGCACAGAGGAGATTGACCAGGGTGTTCACTTAATTGGAGAACATGCCTTATGAAGAAACATTAACCACAAGGATTTTTCTCTTTGGAACAACAAAGTATGAAAGATTATTTAATTTAAGTAAATAAGAGAGAGGAAAAGATGAGAGAGGCCACCAGCACCCTTTTCTTGGGGTGACAATAGCAAATACTAAAGGACACGTGCTTAAGATGAGTGGTGGAAGATTTAGGGGAGAGATAAGAGGTAAGTTTTTTCTTACACACAGAGTGGTGGGTGCCTGGAATACATCACTGGAGGTGATGGTGGATGCTGGCATAATAGAGAACATCTAAAAGTCTCCGAGATGAGCACACGGATATAAGAAAATGGAGTGATACTTTCATCTCATTCTGATCTCCTACTAATTCTAATTTATATATTTTCATATAGTATTGTCTAAAGCAGTGGTTCTCAACCATTTTCCTTTCACTCTCATACCACTTTAAGCATTCGCTAAGACATGGGTGCTCTCTGATTAGTAAGGGATTGCTTAAGGTGATATATGGGTGGAAAGAAAAAGTTTGAAAACCATTGTTTTAATTGTATCTATTTGACTCGTTATGAGCACGGTTTCATAACTCCAGGCAATAGGCCAATGAAAATTTTTCTCAAGCAAAATATTTCAGTAACAATTCGGTCTAGAGCAGTGGTTCTCAACCTTCCCTTTGCACTTGCATAACACCTTAAGCAATCCCTTACTAATCACAGAGCACTTGGGGCATAGGGATTACTTGAAGTGGTATATGAATGGAGAACCACTGGTCTAAATCCTTAGCATGGCCATGCCACCTAACTTAATGCAAGCTGCAAAGTTCCACTCTGGAGAACAGATCAAGAAAGTGTTCATTAAGAAGATATTTTTCTTCCTTTCATTTACTCCACTAAAAAAAATAAATGTGCTTCATAATGCATGAAGACAGAAGATGATGTGTTTAACATTATTTGTGATATTATTCTCTCATTCATGTTTTCAATTCCTTTTTGTATTCTCAACAAACTGTGGCTTTATACTTCCTCCTCTCTTTGTTAATTTATCTACACAAAATGTAGATGGCAACATCCTGTTTACACTTGCCTTAGAAACATAATCTTGACTGTAGACTATTGAGGCATCCTGAGATTGGGGTCTTTCTAACACTTCTGTCCCTTATAGAAGATCAGTGTAGCTTATAACAAAACAGATATCTAAGATTTCATTTTTTTTTAATTATGTATTTTACACCCATGTTATAAATCACTTGAACAGCTCTATTTCCAGTTCCAAGCCCAGCAGATAGAACGGGATTATCGTCATTTTCTTTTGCTGATCAATCTAGGCTGTTTGATTTATCTCAAAAATACAAAAAAGAGGAGGATAATAAATATTCTCTGTTATCCTTGTGCAAAAATAAGTAGCTTGGCAATATGTGCAGTCAGTCCTTTTGTGCTGTCAGAGTAGTCCCTTATAGTTTTTAAGACTGCAGGTCTTGCAATCAAAGAATTTTGCCACTATACAGGCAGTCTAAAAAAGAATGTACAGAAATTTTGAGCCAATTCCTGCACCGTGATTTATCCTGCAGGACTTTTTGGAGGAAGCGTGCAGTGTAAATTGTACTAGAAAAATTTGTTGTCGGTCATCCACTCTACTGCTCGTCCAACCACTGGGACTGTTGCACTCAGGTACTTGCCGTTTAAAAAGGTGCCTAGTATGAACGGCCAGATGAGCAGAAATTATGTTAATTTTTTCAGCAATTTTCCTGATATTACAGTCTAAAAATCATACCTGATTAGTTTAACAAGAGGAGGTTCAAGAGTTTGATGGCTGTTGGAAAGACACGGTTCTTGAGGTGCTTATAAAGGTTAAAACCTTTGTTTTTGATTCGTAGTTAACTTTGTGCCTATCCCTTAAAGAAAAATTATTGTTGGTCGTGTTACCATAGAGACTATGATAACCTATGTCATAATATTCGAGTGGAGCGAGAGTTTTCATCTCATTCTTCGAAGAATCATGACACAGATGTGAGCTTGAGATCCTTTTCTTTTAATTCATCTTAATTTCATATTATTTCATCTATTTCTTCTTATCTGTTTAAAGTTGAATATCATTATACAGTATGCGTTGTTTATTCATTGTCAGGAAAATCTCAATGTAAAATGTTTATCCATTTTTATCAACAAATTAAAGCTACTTAAAGCTTCATCTACAAAATTTGGTTATTGGATTAATAAGATAGAAATTCTAAACATCATCGCTCATGTTTTCTTGAAGATGACACGTTTTGAAATTGGGAAATACTAGATCTTGGAAAGTGTCGTCTATAATGCTGGTCTTCAAGCTTCTGTGCCTTCTGCCGAAAGATAGCAGCGAGAAGAGGTTATGACCAGAGTGATGGGGGTCTTTTATGTTAATGATAACTCAGGAAGTATTCAAGGCACTTCACCAATTGAAAGCTGGAAAGTATTTTCAGAGTGAATAGAGTCATGAACTATGGAACCTTGTTGGTCTTCCTGCAATCCTACTCATGCCCATAATAATGTTTTATTTCTTCGCATCTTCTCAGCCAGCCTCATCATCTCAATCCTGCACAAACTTCATCCCATCTGTTCCACGTCCTTTACTCATTAAAAATAATTTTCAGGCCATGAAGTCAGCAATGGTAACATTAGGGGATGTTGTCATAGTGTAACTTCTGTGCTGAAGTTCATTTATGTATCAAGAACTGATTATGCGATTCAGGGGCTACCATCATAAAAGAGCTCAGTTCATCCTTGGCCCTTATGGATATGCACACTGGATTTCATATACTGTACACCAACAAAAGTTTGGTTTTCAGTGAACTTTTGCTATACAAGCCACTAATTTCAATTATTGCATTTAACTCTTGAATAGTGCCAATTTTGTTTATCCTCAAGCATCTGCCAAACCTTCATGCCCATGAATTATAACATTCCGAAGCTTCTGAGCTTTCTACATATCCAAAAAGCTTGAAAGCTGTGTTAGGAGAGTTACTTCACATCTGTTACAATTGTATGATTTGCTCCTTCACACTTATCTCAATCAACCTGTTTTCTCTCTTGGATTTCCTCTCTTTGAATACTAAGCCCAATAAGTGGGAAACTATACTGAGAACTTTAGCAAGTTCCAATTTCAGACTATTAAATTCTGATTATTCAACTTCCACTTTGAAAATAAGGTGGCAGAAATATTTTTTTAAAAAATCAATTTGCATAAAGTCCAGAACTCTGATGTTACCAAGCAATTTAATTTTATGTTAATTGACGTGATTGTTATGTCTTTCTGAAATGGTGCACAACACAAGTTGAATTTGGATAAATGCTGCAAATGCATCAAGAGTATATAACAAACAAAGATGCTATCCACTCGTGGCAAAGAGAATTTTTTTGAGGGAATGATGTTTTCCTGGTGTTTTGATTTTGATTTCCCAAGGCTGTGGCTGTGAAAACAATAAATAGTTATTTTGGAGAGCAGGAAATTGCAGATCAACGCAAGAGGCTATCTAGTGATTAAGTAAATCCACAAATGTAATTATTGTGATCGTTATTATTTTAAAGCTGGAGAGTAAAATGCTGATGTCTGATAATCATGCCAAAGCTATCTGTGTGTCTCTAACATGTGGAGAGATGCAGACATCAAAATCTTTCTGAAGATCTGATACCAACATCTCACACTGTTTATCTATTTCTGGACTCCTAGGGAGTCCAGTGACAACAAATGATGCCTTTATTATTTTTAAAAATATACTTTCTAATGTATGCAGTAAATACTATAAGTACGTCTTTCTCTTCATTCATTGTACCATCAAATCTCTCACAATGAGTCAATGCTATTCATCTCTCCTTAAAATAATGTTCATGAGGTGTTTGATAGCCTTTTGCACAGCTCGCACTCCTTAAATGTTCAATGACTGGAGGACTAAAGTCACATCATGAACCATGAAAGTCTGCAGACACTGTGATTGTAGTAAAAACAGAAATGTTGGAGTAACTCAGTGGGTTTCACAGTGCCCAGAGGAGGTAAAAAATATACTACAGGCATTTTGGGCTCAGTTTTGTGCTTTTACTAAAGACTTGCACCTTTTCCTTCAAAGCCTTTGCAGGGCCTTCAGTGTATCCTTCGACATATACTCCTGGACCCTAGTAGCCTTAACTTGCAAAGGTTACCTTACCCGAAAAACCAATAAGTTTTGAGCAGAGAAAAGTCAAATGTATTCTTCACCGAGTGAATGATTTCCCAAATGAAATGATGTCTGTCTCGTGTTTTTTAGACAACAATGTCAGAAAAATCTGTAAAAAAAATTGACATAAATTGAGATCATTATTCACCTTGTGGTCATTTACACTGCATGCCATAAGTTCCTGTGCACGTTAGTCCTGATGCTTTTACATGGAGCAACATGGCAAGAGTCATCAGCTGGACATTGAATTCATGAGGTGAGTTTTGCCGTGCGATTTAGACTGCAGACTTCCCCTGAAAAGTAATAGGGGGTCCTGCAGGATAAATTGTAGTGCAGGAATTGACTAAAAATTCCTCCACTTTCCTTTTTAGACTGCCCATGTAATGGCAAATTTCATTGATTGTGCCTGAAGTCTAAAAACCATATCAGTAATAATCCCTAAGACAGACTGGTCAAAGTTCTTTGTAATGCATCTTCTTGGGGTACACCTCAAAAAGGACAATTGCAAACCTTTCAGACCTTCCTGGCAAAAGTACAGTCCCAGATGCACTTCACAAAAGGCACTCAACTATTCACTTGTGAGAACAACAATCTTATTTATTAACAACAGGTGTATTCAAAACTATGCGTTTAGCTAATTTTATATTATTTTAATGTGTCAAATTACATTTTATTTTGATTTGCTTTCAAACAAATGTATCTTTAATAATTTTAATTAAATTTTTGAAGAACTCTGAATAGCCTTCAATTAGATATAATTAAAAGCTGTTTAGTCTTTTCAAAAAATGGCATCTGAGGCCTTGGTTAAAGAATGAAGCTAGCAGCCCTACTCCAGATGCCTCAGATAAGTCAGCCCTTTATTTTTCACAAAAAGTAAAGTGAGATGGGACCAGATGGAGTTATAGGTAGGTTCAGTTCCAGGATTCACATCGTGAGTCATAATTATCGTAAATTGAAATTGTGCAAAAAAATGCGATATTTGTTGAAAAACATATATCTCAGTGAAAAAAATTGCAAGATTTTGCTGAAAAAAGTGTGAGAACAGAACCATCGTAACTTTGAAATATCATATGTGGAGTCTACTTGTAAACTGGAAAGTCTGCAGATGTTGAAGTGCAACACACAAAAGTCCTGGAGAAACTCATCAGGTCAAGCAGCATCCATAGGAAGTAAAGGATAACCAAAACTTTGGGCCTGAGTGCAGATGGCATTAACATTTCCTTTAGCTCCACACCCCCTTCCTTTCTCTCTCCATTCACAAAGCTGCCCTCCTATCATTTCTCAGCTTTTATTCTCTTCTGTTCTCCCACATATCCCCCTATGATCTGTGAAATGTTAGCCTGCCCCTTCAGTCCTCCTCCCCTCTTCTCTTCCCCCACCCCCACAACTCACCAGCTTTTTAGTCAGGCAAATTGATGAAGGGCTCAGACCCAAAATGTTGGTTTAACCTTCCATTTGATGCTTATGATGGTCTGCAGAGTTTCTCTAACATTTGTGTGTGTTGTGGGACCATATGGAATGGGTTTGTGCAGTAGTTTTGGCCTGGCTCAATCTAGATCTTATCTCCTTGTCACAAGAAACACAGAAAAGCACTGCTGTTCTGAATAATTAGCTACAATTAGCACAGGTAATGATTGTAGTCGTAAACTTACCTCAGAGTGAATTGAATAGTTTTTATTGTCACTTGAACTGAAATACAGTGAAAAGCTTCATTGTGCATAGTATCTTGGCAATCCAACAGCTACGGCAAGTAGTGTATTAATAACAAATAAGACAATGGTGTGTAGGGATCAGTGTAACCAATGGTAGTCAAATAGTGCAGGGGATTAAGAAACATTCATTTGTAAAAGGCAATCTATCAATGCATGCCAATGTGTGATCCATTCAAGAGTCTGTGAACAGAAGGAAATAAACTCTTCTTGAATCTGAAGGTGTGTCAAGCACATCTATCTTTTTCCTGACTGAAAGAGAAGAGAGCATGGTTGGGATGGGATATGTTTATCTTAGTATTTAAGAAGCTCTCCTGAGACAGCAAGAGAGATAGAGTTGATGGAGGAAAGATTGGTTTTCATGGTGACCTGAGTTGTGTTTACAACTCTCTGCATTTTTATGTAGCCTTGTTCAGAGCATGAGCAAGCTAGGATGCATCTGGGCAAAATATTTCTTAGGTGCATCTGTAAAATGCAAATTTTCTTTTAGGCTTTTGAATAAGTAGTTTTTGCTTTTTTGGTTGTAACATTAAAGTGGATGTTAGCGATGTGTGCTCCAAAGAACTTAAGGCCACCTTGACACAGTACGAACGTGTTGTTTTCTATTTCCTGAAATCATTGACCAGCTGCTTCATTTTGCCGAGGTTGAGGGAGGGGTGGTTACCCTGACACCTGATCCTCTTCCTATCCTCCATCTCATAATTGTTTGAACCACCTATGACAGTGGCATCATCTACAAATATATAGATCAAGTTTTTGGTCATAGAGTCTAAAAGAGAACTGCAATTCCACCTTTGAATTCAACAGGGCTATGTTAAACGGCAACACTCAATCGCTTAAGAGGAATTAGCACGAGTCCAATTCTCTACGGTTTCAGTCAATTGATTCATGATTACCTGACAATTCCAGTTCTTCATTAAACCTGAAAATTGTCCTGAGACTTTTGATTCGTATACAGCTGTTGATTATCTGGTGGGAATCCAGAGAGTCCATTACCATTTACTGAAGGTAACATTAAACAAATGACCAAAACTACAACTTCACAAATAGTGAAAAAATAATGGGGATATGTGTGGTACAGCCTGCGTGTACACACTTGAGTCCCCTTGTACAGCACTAATGAAAAGTAAGCACCATTGCTTGAAGTGACCAATTTATGTTTATGGCTATTTTGAATTAAAATTGATACTCAAAGCAAAACTAAGTATTTTTTAATTGTTTGACTCTGTATATTGAAAATACCAGTCATCTATTTGCGAATGGAAACAAAAGTATTTAGAATGATTATTCCGATTTAAAAGTAATGGGTAATTAGATCTTTCCTATTTATAGGAATGGCTTGCATCATGCACAGGACATAATGTAACAGCCATTACAATTTTTAGATGATAGTAAAAGCAACAGTATATTAAGAGGAAAGATGTAGTAGATCAAATTTAACTTTGAGAAGTATACAATTACATAATTTTGCAGAATGAAGAAAAAAAAATACACCTTTAAGAGGACAGGAAAAGCGAACCAATACATATATCATTCTTTCTTTGGCTTGGCTTCGCGGACGAAGATTTATGGAGGGGTATGTCCACATCTGCTGCAGGCTCGTTGGTGACTGACAAGTCCGATGCGGGACAGGCAGGCACAGTTGCAGAGGTTGCAAGGGAAAATTGGTGGGTTGGGTTTGGGTGTTGGGTTTTTCCTCCTTTGTCAGTGAGGTGGGCTCTGCGGTCTTCTTCAAAGGAGGTTGCTGCCCGCCGAACTGAGGCGCCAAGATGCATGGTTGGAGGTGAGATCAGCCCACTGGCGGGGGTCAATGTGGCAGGCACCAAGAGATTTCTTTAAGCAGTCCTTGTACCTCTTCTTTGGTGCACCTCTGTCTCAGTGGCCAGTGGAGAGCTCACCATAGAACACGATCTTGGGAAGGCGATGGTCCTCCATTCTGGAGACGTGACCCACCCAGCGCAGTTGGGTCTTCAGCAGCATGGATTCGATGCTTGCGGACTCTGCCAGCTTGAGTACTTCGAAGATAGTGATGAAGTCATTCCAATGAATGTTGAGGGTGGAGCGGAGACAGCGCTGATGGAAGCGTTCTAGGAGCCGTAGGTGATGCTGGTAGGGGACCCATGATTCAGAGCTGAACAGGAGCGTGGGTATGACAATGGCTCTGTACACGCTGATCTTTGTGTGTTTCTTCAGGTGGTTGTTTTAATAATAATAAAACATACCTGTTGTATAATGTATATATAGACAGAAATTCTTGCTACTGGTGAACAGGTATTCTGTATAAAATGACAAATAGCTATAATACTCATTAAATTATAAAGGTAATATATACAAAAGATTAATAATTTTCAGTTACCATGGTGCACGATTATTTTAAAAAGAGACCTTACAATAATGCATCGGTCTTTTTTGTGCTATCCAGAGCAGTCCATGATTAGCGTAACAAGGGCAGATCCAAGAGCCTGATTGCATTGATAAGACACGGTTCCTGAACCTTGCTGGAGTTGCTGGTCTTCAGGCTTCGCCCTTTTTCAATCATTTTTAATTACTTTTTATAATAAATGCAGAAACTGAAAATATGTGTGTATGTATATATGTTATATACATTGGAGGGGACTTTTTACCCCCTCCATAAATCTTCGTCCGCGAAGCCAAGCCAAAGATATACATACATGCATTCTCGGCGACACTAGGTATTATTCTATTTAGTAGAATCCTAGCGAAGATTTTGCCTGCAATGGAGAGCAGCGTGATTCCCCTGTAGTTTGAGCAGTCTGATTTCTCGCCTTTGTTTATGTACAGGGTGATGATGGTGGCATCACGAAGGTCCTGAGGCAGTTTTCCTTGGTCCCAACAAAGCTTGAAAAACTCATGCAGTTTGGCATGCAGAGTTTTGCCACCAGCCTTCCAGACCTCTGGGGGGATTCCATCCATACCTGCTGCTTTGCCACTTTTCAGTTGTTCGATTGCCTTATATGTCTCATCCTGGGTGAGGACCTCATCCAGCTCTAGCCTTAGGGGCTGTTGAAGGAGCTGGAGCAGGGCGGAATCTTGGACTGAGCGGTTGGCACTGAAAAGAGATTGGAGGTGTTCTGACCATCGGTTGAGGATGGAGATCTTGTCGCTGAGGAGGACTTTGTCGTCTGAGCTGCGCAGCGGGCTTTGGACTTGGGGTGAGGGGCCGTACACAGCCTTTAGAGCCTCGTATAAACCCACGAAGTCGCCAATGTCCACGCTGAGCTGGGTTTGTTTGGCGAGGCTAGTCCACCACTCATTTTGGATCTCCCGGAGTTTGCGCTGAAGATGGCTGCATGCGCAACGGAAGGCTTGTTTCTTCTCTGGACAGGACGGCTTTGTAAGGTGAACCTGGTGGGCAGCTCGCTTCTTTGCCAGCAGCTCCTGGATTTCCTGGCTGTTTTTGTTGAACCAGTCCTTGTTTTTCCTGGAGGAGAAGCCCAGTACCTCTTCAGTGGATTGCAGTATGGTAGTCTTCAACTGATCCCAGAGGGTTTCAGGGGACGGGTCCGTGAGGCGGGTTGCATCGTTGAGCTTTGCTTTGAGGTTTGCCTGGAAGTTTCCTCTCGCTTCGTCTGACTGCAGGTTTCCAACATTGAACCTCTTTCTGGGGGCTTTACTGTTCCTGGGCTTTGGCTTGAAGTGAAGGTTGAGCTTGCAGCGAACCAGCCGGTGGTCAGTGTGGCATTCCGCGCTGGTCATGACGCTGGTGTGGAGCACATCTCGTTTGTCACTTTCTCGCACCAGGATGTAGTCCAGGAGGTGCCAGTGTTTGGATCGGGGATGCATCCAGGTAGTCTTAAGGCTGTCCCTCTGCTGAAAAAGGGTGTTTGTAATGACAAGCCGCTGTTCTGCGCAGAGCTCCAACAGGAGGCGCCCATTGTCGTGGCACTTGCCGACGCCATGCTTGCCCAGGATTCCTGGCCAGGTTTCTGAGTCTTTGCCGACGCGAGCGTTGAAGTCGCCAAGGATGACAACCTTGTCGGCTGTAGGGGTGCGTTGGATGAGGTTGTGCAGGTCAGTGTAGAACTTGTCCTTTTCTGCTGGTTCCGCCTGGAGAGTTGGAGCATAGACACTGATGAGGGTGATGCAACGCTTGTTTTGAAGGGGGAGTCGCATGAACATGATTCGGTCCGAGTGGCCTGTCGGAAGGTTTTCGAGTTTGGAGGCAATGAAGTTCTTGACCATGAAGCCTACACCAGATAGGCGTCGTTCATCCGAAGGCTTGCCAGACCAGTAGAGTGTGTAGCCCGCGCCGCGTTCTTGGAGGCTGCCTACATCTGCCAGGCGGACTTCACTGAGAGCGGCTATGTCGATGTCAAGTCTGAGGAGTTCATGTGCAATGAGGGCAGATCGACGTTCAGGTCGGTGGCTGTCAGCCTTGTCTAGCATGGTTCTGATGTTCCAGCATGCTAGCTTGAGTTTGTGACCATCTTTTGAGGGGGAGGACGTGGAGGGGGAGGACATGGAGGGGGAGGACGTGGACCTGTCCTCGGGCAAACAGAGGAACTACTGACATGGTCTTTGCCCTCAGACAGCTCCAAGAAAAGTGCAGAGAACAAAACAAAGGACTCTACATCACCTTTGTTGACCTCACCAAAGCCTTCGACACCGTGAGCAGGAAAGAGCTTTGGCAAATACTAGAGCGCATCGGATGTCCCCCAAAGTTCCTCAACATGATTATCCAACTGCACGAAAACCAACAAGGTCGGGTCAGATACAGCAATGAGCTCTCTGAATCCTTCTCCATTAACAATGGCGTGAAGCAAGGCTGTGTTCTCGCACCAACGCTCTTTTCAATCTTCTTCAGCATGATGCTGAACCAAGCCTTGAAAGACCTCAACAGTGAAGATGCCTGTTACATCCGGTACCGCACGGATGGCAGTCTCTTCAATCTGAGGCGCCTGCAAGCTCACACCAAGACACAAGAGAAACTTGTCCGTGAACTACTCTTTGCAGATGATGCGCTTTAGTTGCCCATTCAGAGCCAGCTCTTCAGCGCTTGACGTCCTGCTTTGCGGAAACTGCCAAAATGTTTGGCCTGGAAGTCAGCCTGAAGAAAACTGAGGTACTTCATCAGCCAGCTCCCCACCATGACTACCAGCCCCCCCACATCTCCATCGGGCACACAAAACTCAAAACGGTCAACCAGTTTACCTATCTCGGCTGCACCATTTCATCAGATGCAAGGATCGACAATGAGATAGACAACAGACTCGCCAAGGCAAATAGCGCCTTTGGAAGACTACACAAAAGAGTCTGGAAAAACAACCAACTGAAAAACCTCACAAAGATAAGCGTATACAGAGCCGTTGTCATACCCACACTCCTGTTCGGCTCCGAATCATGGGTCCTCTACCGGCATCACCTACGGCTCCTAGAACGCTTCCACCAGCGTTGTCTCCGCTCCATCCTCAACATCCATTGGAGCGCTTTCATCCCTAACGTCGAAATACTCGAGATGGCAGAGGTCGACAGCATCGAGTCCACGCTGCTGAAGATCCAGCTGCGCTGGGTGGGTCACGTCTCCAGAATGGAGGACCATCGCCTTCCCAAGATCGTGTTATATGGCGAGCTCTCCACTGGCCACCGTGACAGAGGTGCACCAAAGAAAAGGTACAAGGACTGCCTAAAGAAATCTCTTGGTGCCTGCCACATTGACCACCGCCAGTGGGCTGATCTCACCTCAAACCGTGCATCTTGGCGCCTCACAGTTTGGCGGGAAGCAACGTCCTTTGAAGAAGACCACAGAGCCCACCTCACTGACAAAAGGCAAAGGAGGAAAAACCCAACCCCAACCCACCAATTTTCCCCTGCAGCCGCTGCAACCGTGTCTGCCTGTCCTGCATCGGACTTGTCAGCCACAAACGAGCCTGCACCTGACGTGGACTTTTACCCCCTCCTTAAATCTTCGTCCGCGAAGCCAAGCCAAAGATTCTTTTATAGGTATAATTTTTTTATTAATTTAATATACTATCGTTTTTTTTGTTCTAAAAATGTTAAATAAAATATTCCAAAAAGAAACATGTTAGACCCAGGTTAAATAACTTGCTGTGGATGTTCCCAGTCCTTAACTGGTGAATTCCATTTATGTGCCAGCACCCTGTATAGCATTTGGTTCCTCAATGTTATCACTTAATTTCCAATTTAAGTGTTAATGGAAAATAAGGAAACAGCTGTTAGGTGATGTAAATGAGCACTGTGGTGTGATCGGAGATCCACTGAATGTCTGTTGTATATTAAATATTCCCTTACGACAGGGGTGGCCATTCCTTGGGTCAATTTTTTCACGCACGAGTTCAGATACACCATACAACTCTTGTACCCCCATTCAATTCTTGTAAAAATATGTTAATAAAGACATATTTAGCATTTTAAATGATATATTGATTTCATATAAAAACAAGATAAACATTACTTATTTTAATGAGACTTTTGAGTCAGTGTTGATTTCTCCAAGCATTTAATGTTTGGAGTTAAATTAGTTACTGAGAGCAGCAGAGAATTTTTCAAATTTGAATCAGTCAATCACATCCTCATTTTGTTTTTAATCAATTTCATGGGTGAAAATGCTTGTTCGTATCTACATCATTCCGAAACTCCGGATATAACTCTGGGCAAATTTTCTTAGTCTGGAAAATGTTCACGGAGTAATAATTGCCAGAAATTAATCATTTGGGCCTGAGGGAAACTCATCAAATTTCATGTTCAATAATGAAGTTGTTTTCAAGTCAATCAATTCCATTTGCATGTTACAAGGCATCTTCATGGTTCTGTTGTTCACTAAGTGAAAATAGGTTTATAAATGCAAGTCATCAACTTTAGCAAAATAATGATGACTTTCAAATGATTCTTGCAATAATCTGATATTTTTCAATATATTCTGTAAAATTGCCATTATCTTCAGCATGTTCAATCTGCAGAAACTGGCTCAAATACTCATTTTATAACTGAGAGATAAGAGTTTTATCTTCATCTTGAATGCATTGATATAATTTACTAAGCTTGGAAACAATTTGTTCTTGCCCTGGAGTTTCAAATTTAAATCATTGAGATGGCTGGTAACTTCAACGAAAAGGCTAAATCAGATAGCCATTTGTTATCACATAAAAGGGCTCTTTCCTCAGGCAGCTCATTTTTCTCTTCTAGAAATTTATGAACAGTATTTTTCAGTTTCCAAAATCTACTCCGAACTTATCCTCTAGAAAGCAAGTGCACCACAATGAAGGACGAGATTGTCATATTCCAAATCTAACATTTCACAATATTCTCTGAATTCTTGTCAGTTTAATCCTCTTACTCTAATTTTAATCACACATTTCACAACCAGTAACATAACATGCTGCAAATTTAAAGTTTTTCCACAGTGACTCTTGGTGCATAATGCAGTGATACTTTAGTAGAGGATGACCTAAAAAGTTTTCAAGCCAAGTTGTAGTCCCAACCGCTTTACCTATCATTAATGGTGTTCCAACAGTGCAAACATCAATGAATTTACTATAATCTAGTTGTAGATTTTCTAGGGATAATTTTACTTTATCAGATATGTCTGATCATCTTGCGACTCGAGACCAATATGCTCTTCAAAGATGTTAAAATTATCATCAATTCCTCTCATGGCTTAACTGGGCTACATTACATGTGTCAGAAAATTTGTCCAAAGCTAAAGAAAAGAAAGTACAAGCATGGACAAGGTCCTTCAGTTGCTCAGATACATCATGAAAGTATCTTCAGTGCGTATGGTAACTGTTTGATTTGACAGAGCAATTTCCTCTATTTTCTTTTCAATATTTTTATCACCAAAGCCATCTTGCAAATATTTGGACATAAGGCTTAACAATTTCTTTTCCATTAGAGAAAGACTTCCATTTTTTTGGCCAACACTAAAGAAATTTCGTAGGATGCTTCTGTTATCGCCAAACTTTCACAACTTCTTTTAACAGATATATTTTGTCTTGTTTTGATTTCTTCCTTTTTCTTAATCACCTATTCTTTCTGCAACCCAGACTTCAGTTTTTCTTCTTTTTCAATCTGATGTTTTATAGTGTCAATTAAGATAATGTCTTCTATCATGTGAGAAAGTGTTTTCACAAACAATGCACAGTGGTTATACTGAGGGAGCTGCTATAAATAAGAACTTATTTTCCCACTGTTCATTGAATTCATGCTCATGTTCATTTTCTGCTGTTCATTTTCTTTTGCACTGTGTTAGGTAACTGAATGTAAAATAAAAAGGCTTAATTTTCAAATAAATACAAAACTACAAATGTTCACAAAGGACAAACAAAGCACAATTCCAGCCAATTACAAACTGACTGGCAAAAACCTGTGATGCACCAGTGGTGCAGATGTCTGGCGGCTCAGGAACAAACGAGCATTGAACATTTATGGAATGACTGCAGAATAAAAGTTCTTCTTTCCTAATTTGACTCATTGAACATTTTTCAATTGAAAAATCGATTAATATAAAAGAAGAAACATTCGCTAAAATATGTGCATGAAATAATAAAATTGCTAAAAATAATTGCTAAGTTTTAGATTTATTCCTGTTATAGATTTTTTTTATACAAATCAGTTTTTGGTTAATTATTTTTGCATGAGTAGGCTTACTTTCGTCTTATCATCACGAGGGTGCAATGCACCACTTCTAATCATCTAATGCACCACTTTTGGTGCATGCACCATATGTTGGCCATCCCAGCCTTATGATAATGAGCTTTACTCTACCCCCTGTGGTTTTTATGCTCCAGGACCTTGATTCTTGCAGCATTTTATAATGACAGTTATAAATTAACAACTTCTCATCACTGATATTCAATGTCTATGGTTTAGAACAGTCTAATCATACACCTCAAATTAGGAAAGGCATTTACTTTCTTTAAAGGACCACTATTTCTGAATTCTTTTGGCAGCTATGCACATTTTGTTTACAAATTATTCACAAAATATTCCAGTAAAATGTCTCAGAATTTGGGCATTTCAGAAATGTATTAAATATTTGCATGAAACAACCAGATTGCTATCTTAAAACTGATTATGTTGATGTCTAGCATCTTAACCTGGGAAGATAAAGATAACAGTCATGTGGTAATGCCACCATAAACAAACTCCTCTCCAAATACATGGCATCTTGACTTGGAAGTATATTGCTGTTCTTTTTTTCCATCACTGGGTCAAAATTCTGGAACTTCCTGCAGATGATGGAATTCTGAAATAAAAGCAAAAAAAAGTTGAAAATGCTCAACAGGTCAGGCAGCATACATTGAAAGAGAAACAGAATTAATGCTATAGGACTGATTTGTCTTCTCTATATCATAGAAGGACCCCAACAATGTAAATTTTAGCACTGCACTTCCTCCTGTATAATCAGGGTGAACATTACATGCTATCTCACCAATGATGTGCAGATCCCTAGTATTGGGAAAATAGTGGATTATAGATACATCATTAGAAAGATTTTAAATCTTCATATAGATGGCCAACTGTGAGTACCTTATGTGATGTGGCTACCATCCATTCAGTTTCTGCCATGTTTATTAGAGCTATTTATAAGTACAACTCGAGTGTGACTGTGCAGTGCACAAAAGTGCTGGAGAAACTCACCAGGTCACACATGATCCTAGGAAGTAAAAAGCATTCAACATTTTGGGCTTAATCCCTTCATCAGGAGTATTTGACTTCCTTTTGCTTCCCATGAATGCTGTGTGATCTTCTGAGTTTCTCTCCAACACTTTTGTGCATGGTACTTGACCCCAGTATCCGCAGATTTGACTGTTGTAAATGGTATTGTGATGCTTGAGCAAGAAGTAATCTAGTTAGAAATAGTGGAAGAATTTAGAATTAATATTAAAACTAGCAAAGGTCTACAAATTGTGATTATTAAAATTCATGGGGCATTTCAGATTTGGTTTATGCTTTTATTTATTTTGACAAGATTATTAGGGCATTTGGAAATTGAAGTAGATTGACAATTTATTGTGTGCATTCATCAATATACAGCAATGCTCATAATGTTCTTGTTATGCAGTTAATGGAAATATGCTGACAAGTCTTACTGATTTTGATCCCTTTGTTTAACTGACAGACTTTCCGATGGCCTGTTGCCAGCAACATTGACGGGACTGAAATGTTGGAGATCCAAGTTTTCAACTATAGCAAAGTCTTCACAAATAGGTATGACAGAATAATCTATTAAGTTGAATTAATAAGCTTGGTTTGACTTCAGCTGAGCCCATGCTGCCTTTGTTCAATAAAATTGTCAGAAATGCAATGATCTGGGTTATCAATTATGTCTCTCAATAGAACAAAATAATGTTAAACTGCAATCAATGTTTTCTTCATACATTTTGAGTAAAATAATAATTACTAATTTACAGCCTATTTATGGGTTCAGCAAGCATTCCAGGCGGTAATGATGTATTGTAATTGTAGTACAAAGTAATTGAATTTAAAACTGTAGTTGGATCTGATCTCCACAATTACACTGGGTGACAGGGTTAACTAGAAAATTTTTAAACTCTTGGCTTATCACGTTGCCAGCTGTGTTTTAAGAGTTAGTTTTGATCTGTCAACAGATGCAGTATTTCATCTTTATTCAAAGGACAAGAAGAAACAATGAATTTTATCCTGGGGAATAATTTTAAAACTTTCATGCTCTTTATACAGAGCATAATATTTGATAAGTGAATGTACACATTTCATTTTCTTAATTTCCCATTCTTTTATTTTAATGGAGAAAAATTGTGTGATCACATTAAAGGAAGATGCTTGTAGATGAGTGTGTGCTCCCGAGTAAAAAGAGTGTGTACCTAGAGTGTGGAAGGTGAAAATCTTGTATCCATACACAGTATTGGTCAAAGCCATAACCATTTAAACTTGCAAAGAATGATTTCCAGTGTTGAGCCTCTCCAGCTTTAGAGAACAGGTTGGACTGCTGCTCTTCACAACACTATCATGTGGAAAAGGTTCACAAGCAGTGTGAAAGCTGAAGATGAATCCCTATTGCATGCAAGCAACGTTCTGGGAAATTATCAGCTCTGATGAAACAGTTCTTTCCTTGGTGACTATTTCCCAGCATCTGTAACTATGGAACTTAGATTATGGTATCCTGTTCCAGGTAGATGTATATGGTTTTGATGTTCTTGGATATCTTGGTATAACCATAAATGTAATTGCATCTTTTCATGGAGGTTGTTGCTACTCTTCAAATGGACACTGGCTGTAGAGTTCAGGTGATGGGTGAGCTCTAGGGCAATCTAGACAATATATTTTTGACTGGGCTACTTTTGAGCAAGTTCAAAACTTGGAAGACAATATTCATAAGCCAGTTTTAATTGATGATCCAAGGATGTTTCCAAAATATTGAGCTTTTTTTTAATATCACCTGTTTAAAAAGGCAATGGGAGTGTTTTGGAAGGAAATTTAGAAAGCAGGTGCAAATAAACAGTCCAGGCTCACAGTGCTGATAAGGATCTTTCAAGGATTGAGTTAGGCCTGCAACAAGTTCTGGTTTTGACAAGCAGAGATAGAAGAAAAACAAACAGGATTTCTCTTCTAGAGAGAGAGAGAGTTCCTCAGTGGCTTTTAAGGCTGCAACATGGCAAGCTTGGTAAAACTCCATTTTGAAGATGAGTTATGAGTTCAGCCTATTGAAAACACTTGTAGTTTTTACAAGAGGGAATGGCTGGCTAGAGTGTTTCACCTAAAATAAGGGAAACAAGAGGAACTCTGTGGTGACCTGGAAGAAGAGGTTATCATTTGGAAAGCCCATGATAGGGCAAGTTTCTTTGGCAAGACACTGAAGTGGCTGATCAGAGAGAATCAGTGTGTGTGTGTGTGTGTGTGTGTGTCTAACAAGCTACAAATCTCTCTCTGAAACCAACAAGAACCTTCCTGAGTGGTAATCATTTAAGCACCAGAGCCTGGTGAAAATTCAAAAATATTAAATTCTCTGCACAGTATAAGAATTACCTGATACCAGTGAACTTGGAGGAGTGAGAAGTGAGATTGGACTGTGAATCAAAGAACTTTCCCTGAACATACACACATTACATACATGTGTGCTTAGAATTAGAAGGGGGTTAAGTTAGGTTAATGGTAATAAGTTAAAGTTTGATCCTAATTTTATGTTTAAAGAAAATGAAAAGCAACTTTTGTTTAAGTAACCATTTGTCTTGGTGAATTTCTATTGCTGCTGGGGTTTGGGGTCCTCTGGACTCGTAATAGTATAAATATGACCAAACCAAATAAGGTTAATAAAGTAAAACATTTCAGTTTGTAACATGATTTCAGGGAAGTGGATTGAAATTTGAGTGTCACATGGAAAACAAAGCATTAGAATAAATAGGTCCTTCCAAATGGAATGGATGTAACCAGTAGAGTAACCAGGGATTAGTTCTTGAACATATAGATATTGAGCTGATTTCACTAATGGAAGATTCACAAGCAAAGTGACGTAGCTGCAAAATAAGGGGGCATTCAATTAAAGCTGTGGTGAACTAAAATTTCTTCTCAGATGGTAATAATTCTCTGGAATTTACTGCCCTCAAGGGTGGATCATTACATAAGGTGAAGGTAGATAAATATTTGAAAGATTGAGGTTAAAGAGAACTGGCACAGAAGAGGAGTTGATGCCAGCATAGATGAGCCATATTCATAATGAATGGCAGAGGAAGGATTGAGAGACCAAGGTAGTTTACTCGTGCTCTGATTTTCTTGTGTTTCAATGGGAATTTATTAAAAGTGATTATGCAGGCTATATCAATCCCAGTGGGTAAATGTGTGATATTTAGTTACAAATGCATTTTGTGAAAGAGTTCTTACCATTTTTTCAATAAATATTTTGGTCCACTTAAACAAAATAGGCTACAAGTTCATTGCCACAACATAAAATAGCAATGCTGATTAAAAACCAGCTCAATATGGAACAGTGTTGCACGTACATCTGGGTATTTATGAAGTATCAGGAAACATGTCCCCTCATTTTTCTTCTTAATCTTTTTCTTTATGAAAATTCCCCAATTGTTGACAAAGCTAATTTAACGTGAAAAATCTGTCTGCCAGATTTTCAACATAACCTGTCTGAAAAATAACAGTTCTTGTTTGGTTACATAACAAAAAAATATTTTCCACTGAAATGATGTCATGGAAAAGGCCAACATTCAAACTGAAAAACGTATTTAATTTAATTCCTGCGAACCTCATGTTAAAAAAAACCAATAAAATGAATAGTTTGACAGTGACCATTGATGAATATATTGTAGGTTTGCAGAGATACTATTCACCTGGAAGAAAATGAATAATTTGCTGAAGTCCTTGTCTTGAAAGTTTTCTGCACCATGAAATCTGTAAACAGGACCAAATTCTATTCAAATTCCTCTGATTTGAAAAACACCTTTTTTTTTCATCAAGATGTTTAAATATCATTTGCATCATAATAGCAGTTAGACATTTATTTAAGGAAACAAATTGCTTTGATTTATATACGTTTCTTGACATGATTCAGAGTGGTAACCTGGTGCAATTCGATAAAATGGAAGTAGATCATTTATGAAAATACAAGCAGTTTTCCCCATTGTCTCTTGTCCATTACTAGGTTGAAATAATTGAAATAATAAAAATAACTTAGAAGAACAAAACCATTTTCTAGTTATATTTGGGTTGCGTGGTTAGTTTCCTTGTAAATTGGGTTCAAAATTTTGAAAACAAGCTGGAGACCTGATTAATTAATGAGGTGGATTTTTTAAAAGTATTTTATTAATAGTTTTTCCACTCAAACTCCAACAATTGTTAATATCATTATCAACAACATCAACATTATTTACATCTCATATTTGTTAATTCCATACAAACTTTTCATAGAGTTTGTTATTTTTATCCTCTTCCCTCCCCCCACCCCCCCTCCCCCGCAACATTGAACACTTAACACCAAACTAATTACACTTCCACACAATATCAAAACACTCACAACAAAAGTATGAAACTATTAGGGTTTATGTGTTTGTCGAGTCGCAGCAGTCAGTGCCTAGACTGCCTTCTTTTCTCTGTGGCTTTTCCTGATTAGAATAGGATGGGATCTGCTCCCCCGCCAATTGAGGGGTAGATTAGGAGGGTAGGGTAGGGTGGTGAAGCACGGTGGTCCTCACTACAATTGTGCTCCTATATAGTTTAAGTAGGGCTGCCAAACCTTCAAAAAGGTGCTGTATTTATTCCTGAGGTTGTAGGTAATATTCTCCAGGGGAACACAGCTCTAGATTTCTGTGTTCCAGCATTCGATGCTCAGGTAGGTGTTGGACTTCCAGGCAACTGCTATGCACTTCCTGGCCACTGCCAATGTAATCATGACAAATTGGATTTGAAATTTGGACAGCTTCATTGTAAGCCTAACATCCATTATGTTTCCTAACAGGAACAGCTCTGGGTCCTGTGGGAATTCTTTACCTATGATTTTTTTTCCCAGGGCTAGGCCCAGTTCCATCCAAAAGGGTCTCACCTTGGCACATGTCCAGGTTGCCTGCACAAAAGTTCTTACCATAATGCCACATCTAAAACATTGGTCTGATAAATCTGGTTTAGATCTGTTCAAATTTTGCAGCATCAGGTGAGGTGCATTATTTTTAACACCAAAGGATCACAGATTGCCGCGCTGACAGGGCAGCTGCAGGAATATAGCACCGTCGGGGGTATCTCAGTGCTTCGTGGCTCAGGCCACAGCACGTGCCTCGGGCAAATGTGATGATGTCACCACCTGCGCAGGACGGAGCTCATGCTGCCCTTAAAGGGCGAGCGCAAAGTTCAAATAAATCAGTTCAACTGAAACTCCTCGGTGCTGTGGTGTGTTTCAGAGTTGGTAGCTATTGCTACAATATGTGCCTTTTGCCTCTTTCATTACTCCTGTCGAAGACACTGTCGGGCATTATAAAGTTGTTAATTGGTCCATGAAGTGAGATCAATCTGTTAAAAATCTTAAATATGAAATGCTGGAATGTGACAGAATGTTCTAATGCAAGATCTTGACCTGAACCATCGGCTATCTTTCTGCCTCCAAAGACGCTGCCTGACCCTCTGAGATCCTGCAACAATTTTTTTGAGACTTGATTTAAAAATATATATGAGAGTGAAAGAAAGAATTTGAAAAGTTGTTTGCACATTGAACTCCCTGTTTGAAATTTGGTCCCACAGTTGTCAATGCAGCCACATTTCCAAGATATAGATTAGCATATGTATCTACTTGCAGACTATGGCAAAGGACAAATTGCTGCATTTTGGTCTTTCATGTGCCTTTTTATAGTACTGAAGCATTTAACGAGCCCCGCAGAGTTAGTGGAGTTGCAGCCTGAGTTCTCGCCGTCTGGGTTAATTCCTGACCTCCAGTGGTGTGTGTAATGAGCTTTCACATTCTCTCAAGTGAATTTCACACTAGGTGCTCAAGTGTCCTCTCTCATCCCAATAGTACATGGGTTGGCAGTTTACGGCCATTGTAAGTTGCCACCAGTGTGTAGATGAGTGGTAGAATCTGAGGGCAGTTTACAGGAATGTGGGCAAGAATGAAGTTGATTCTGATAATGCCAGTGTAAAACTTGTTTTTTGATGTTTTGCATGGATTCAGTGGGCTGAAGGATTTGTACCACTGTCTTTGACAAGGCCAAATTGGTTTGTTTAACAGACAAGTAAAAATAAAAACGACTAAGCAAATTTTACTTGTTTCCTCGATTTCACTTTCCTTCTCAAAGTAAAATGATACATGACCCTTCAGTGAGATAAACTATTTGCTTTTATCATGTCTTTCACTCTAAGGTGGATGTAGCCACTGAACCAGATCATCTTTATCTTTCCATTTAATCTTTTGAGCACCTTCAAATGCAACACAATTACACAAATTCAGGGAGTTATCAGGTAAATGAATGCAAAACTTGATATATGATTTCCCAAATCAGTATTCATGCAGAGGATATACAAACAACTTCTGCATTACAGGCAAAGGGGTGAAATTAGAGGTTACGTTCATGGAAAACAATCCATATTTCAATTTCCTTAATGCCAAGGTGGGTTGAAAAAATATTTGATATATTTGCTTATTTTCATATAAATTCTCTGAGATCAAATATTATACCATATCCCAAATTTTTGAGTAGCAATTTGTGATTTCTGTAAGGGTGAATTTCCATTACCAGAAAGAGCATAATACTTCCTGTTATTTGAGGTAAGATGATGAGCAAAGAATTTTGTCTAGTTCATGGGAAATCTATGATGCTGCATTTCTGATAAGAAAAAGCCAACACCTGCTTGTGAAAGCAATTCCATCGACTTTCACAGAGGAGTTGATAATTTGTAGTTTCTGGGCGGTCCAAGAGATATTCCACCACTGCCCATAATGCATGTTTATATTTGAGTGAAATTGATCTTAACACGATCTATGTTCACAACAAAAGTCAGAAAGCTGGGAGACAAAGGGAACTGTGAAAAATTGTAGTTGTATGTTATCCATATTGTTTCAGCTCAACGATTGACCCAAGATACCTCCTAATCAAGACTACTTAAATAATGGTTAAATTAATAAAATTAAAAGATATAAATGCACAAAACTCATTCTCATAAAACCCACCAGAGCATGAGATTTAGTTGCTACGTGTTATGTAATGAAAACATAAACCTAATCTTTGGTCGCAGCCATCTGTTTAATTATTATTTTTACATCTCATGTAACTCATGACATATTGGACATGTTGGTGTTTGGCAACGGATCACAAATGAAACTTAGAAATTAGTTCCTATTTAAACAGTCTTTTCACTCTTGTGAACGAATGCTGCACATGTCATGGTTCCTGCATGATGCAGTAATTCTATTGTCTATGCTGGCTATCTTTATTTTTATTAAGCCAATGCATTTATAATCGGGTTTAATTTCTGATGGTGAAATTAAATGTACCCCCTATTAATATTTCACATGTGGTGTTCCTCTTACTGAGCAATAAAAACAGGATGGATGCTGTATCAAATGGACGCAGATTTAATTATTGAATCCAAAAGGACATTGAACCCAATGTGTCACATCCTTCAGGTTTCAAACATCATGGGATTAATTATTTGTGTTGCAAATCCCTAACTCATCCAAAGTGCATCTTCTGAGAATGTTTGCTCTAAATTCCCATTTTATTCAACCTTGATCTGTTGATGTACAGACTCTCCACTACAGATTGTCTGTTTAGTATTTCTTGCTGGGTTGTATAAACGTGCTCTGTAGCTGAAATAGCAAGTTGTTAATTTGGAGCCAAGAAGTTTGTGCACTCCATTGAGGATGAAAAAAACTTACCTATATTTACTTTTAAAATCTATTCCCTATGAAGACAATTTCTTGCATTTCTTGTCAAATGTTATAACTCAGAATCATTTTCCTAATGTATTTACTTTATTATCAATGTACTTTCTATCATTATCTGTCTCAAGTATAATTATTATTGAAATTACCAGAGAGTGACTGCAAAATGCCACCTCTAGCTTGGGCTTACTCTTCTTGGCTTTTTAAGAAATAAGACACCTAATACCTTATGTTTTATGTTTGTCTCCTATAGATTTGTTCTTTGTGTTACATTATATTTGCCTTTAGAATATGCATGGAGGCATTGAAGACATCCTTTCAGTAAAGCCTTAAGACCATAAGACATAGGATCATAAATAGGCTATTCAGCCCATTGAATCTGTCTGACCATTCAGTCATGAGCTGAACCATTTTCTCCCTCAGCCTGGCCAATCTCAGCCTAACAATGATGGTCTGGTGATGCAGTCAGTTAAACAAATCAAGTTAATCTTGGTAGTTAAACACACCAGCTCTTGTAATGTATCATACATTGCATTTGTCCAAATATTAAAACTTTTCATGGGGGATTAGTATTTCATCGTTCAAACTTTGCAAGTATCTCTCTCTTAGTATGCTATATAAAGTTCCAAAAGTGCATTCAAATGTTTTTATGATGACAGTCTAATCAGGCCTTCATTTTTTTTGCTCAAGGAAGTGTAATTTGCAGCTTCTACTCTATCAGATTGTGCAGGTTAAATATTATTTTGCTTTCTATTAGTGCAATGCTATTACAGCACTAGAGACATGAGTTCAAATCCGGCACTGTCTGTAAGGAGCTTGTATGTTCTTCCCATGTCTTAGGTTTTCTCCGGATGCTCAGTTTTCTTCCCATCCTCCAAAAGTGTACAGGGATTCTAGGGTATTTGGGTGGTGCCTACTTGTGGGCTGCAAGGGCCTGTTACAGTGCTGTATGTCTACATAAAAATGGAATATCTTTTTGATGCACCATCAATAATTCCAAAAGACTGAAGTTATGTCAAACTGACAAGCTTTTATTCACAATAGAATGGAGTCATGTCCATGATGGTCAACTGCCGTGAACTGGGGATGGGGCTGTGGAGCAGTCAACTTTATTTAGGAGCCTGTGGGAGGGGCCACATGTAAAATCAGCCAATGGGCATGCCCAGAGAGTTAAATACACAGTTGTTTACCACATTCACCTCTTGTGTTTAAAAAAGAATCTGGCAGGGTGAAGGTCATTACAAGTTATCATAAATTGTCTTTTAGCACTCTTATCTTCTGCTGTGACCATCATAGGGCTGGCTGTGGCTGAGTCGCTGAAATGGGATCCTGGACAGGCTGGAGCACCTGTATGCAGTCATCGGCGTTGGTTTGATGGATGCGTGGTGACAAGTTTGGCATGCCATCCGTTGGGGCTGTGGTAACCTGCCATGGCTCTGGTTTATCATGGTAAAAATAGGAGGGGGGTTCGGGGTGGTCAGTCGTGGTCTCTGGAACCCCTGAGAGTGCCAGGTCCCTAACCGATACTGTGTCCTCGTGCCCATCAGGGTAAGGTACATAGGCATATTGTGGATTGGTTTGGAGGAGGAGGACCCTTTCAACCAGTGGGTAGAACTTCTGGCTCCTCGTATGCTTCAAGAGTAGGATCAGCCCTAGGGACGACAGCCAGGCCGGCAATGTGGTCCCTGTTGCAGACTTCCTGGGGAGGGAAAACATTCTTTCATGTGGAGTGGCATTGGTGATGGTACAAAGGAGTGATCTGAATGAGTGGAGTGCCTCAGGGAGGACATCTTGCCAGTGAAAGACTGGAAGACCTTTAGACTACAGGGTGAAGCGGATGGCTTTCCAGTCAATGGTGTTCTCCCTTTCTACCTGTCTATTCCTTCGGGGGTTGTAGATGGTGGTTCTACTTGTGGTGATACCTCTGGCCAGCAGGTACTGGTGCAGCTTGTCACTCAAAAAGGAGGGCCCCTGATCGCTATGAACACAGCAGGGGAACCCAAACAGAGTGAAGAGGCAACAGTCATGTCTGAGCAGGGGATGGCGAATGGAAATTGTGAATACTCAATAATGTTGAGAAAGTACACACAGTGATCAGAGGAGAGGAGGGATCCTTTGAAATTGATGCTCAGGAATTCAAAGGGCCGGTGGCCTTTAACAGTTGTGTTCTGTCCAGTTGATAGAAGTGTGGTTTACAATCCGTGCAGACCTGGCAGTTTCTGATCTCCTCAATGGAGTAAGGCAGATTCCAGGCTTTGATAAACTGGAAGAACCTCGTGACTCCAGGTTGGCAGGGATCATTGTGGAGGACTTGCACTCAGTCTGTTTGTCCACTGGCACACATTCCGCGGAATTAAGCATCTGGGAGTTCATTCAGTTTATGTTACTTAGTTTATAGTACTAGGATATCATAGTTCAATTCTCCACCTTGATTTCTTGTAGTTTGATTTTACCCCATGGCTGGTTGTTGAACATGAAAGCCACTACCTGTTGGTCAGTCAACAAGGTAAATAATTTGCCAGATAGGTAGTGTTTCCTGTGCCATGAGGCCTCGACAATAGCTTGGGCCTCCTCAACAGGTGAGTGTCACATTTCAGGGCCCTGGAGGGTGTGTGAAAAGGCAGGTCAGCCTGCCTGTTTAAGTGTAGCCATCAGGGCAAAGTCGGTGGCATCACTCTCCACCTGGAATGGGATGAATACATCCATGGCATGTATCGTAGCCTTGGCAATGTCCGCTTTGATGCTGCTGAAAGCTGCACGGGCCTCTGGTGCCAGAGGAAAGGAAGTAGATTTAATGAGAGGCCAAGCCTTGTCCTCATAATTGCAAAAGTTTACAAGTCCAAGGCACCCCAATCCAGCAGTGCTGTATAGGAGCTGCTACCATCTTCGAACCCCAGCAGCTTCACATGCGAGCCATGGGGCTGCCATATTGGATGCCACCATCTTGCGACCGAACACATGAACTCTCCACCACAGCCACAGAGAGCAACTCGACACAGGCTTCCATCAAGGTAGTCCTCACCAACTCGCCAGATCGATGATGGACATCCAGGTAAACTGCCATGTGATGAGCTGCCTGTTCCATAGTGGGAGCACAGAGTGGTTCGTCTACCCAGACATGGTACACTATGCCACCAGGCATAATAGGAAAAGAAGCCCAAGCATCTTTTCAGGGCTTTGAGGCTGTGGGGAAGAGGGAGTTCCAAAAGCAGGCGCATGTGATTGGGGTTGGGGCCAGTGACTTCGTTCTCCATGATGTAGCCAGGGATGGCAAGGTGGGTTGTGTGAAATGCACATTTAGTCTTGTTATAGGTGAGATTAAGGTGTTTGAGGGTCTAGAGGAATTTTTGGAGGTTGGCATCGTGGTCCTGCAGGTCGTGGCCGCAAATAGTAATGCTGTCCATATACGGGAATGTGGGTTGCAGCTCATACTGGTCTACCATTTGGTCCATCTCCCACTGAAAGCCCATTGGTCACACCAAGGGAAACCTCAGGAAATGGGAGAGGCAGACATCTGCCTTGAAACCAATGTATTGGTGGTCTTCCGGACAGATGGGAATCTGGTGATGAGCTGCCTTAAGGTCAATGGCAGAGAAAACCTGATATTGCATGATTGGGTTTACCATATTGGATTTGCAGGTGAGGATATGCGTCTAGCTGCATGTATCTATTAATGGTCTGACTATAGTCAATGATCACCACCACATGGGCTCTCCAAGGGCTGGTACTGGCTTCAATGATCCCCTCATTGAGTAGTCACTGCACCTCCGACCTTATATAGGCCCTGTCCCCGGCACTATACTGCATATTTTTAGTTGCAAAGGGTTTACAGTCAGGGGTGAGGTTATCGAACAGTGGTGGAGGGGTGATTTTGAGGATTGAGAGACCACAGGTCATGCACCTTAGGCAACTTTCAGGTTGCTGGCTGGAAACAGTGGGAATAGGGGATGGTGGGTTCTTTCTGGTGGAGCGCAGTGGGCAATTTCAAAACTGCTGGTTACAGACAGTTGGGAGGGGGTATTGTGCTCCATTGTCACACTTTTAAGGTGGCATTGAAAGTCCAGTCCCAGTAGCACAGCAATGCAGAGCTATAACATCATCAGGAGTTTAAGGTCTTCATAGTCTGTGCCCCGCACAGTCAGGGTTACAATGCAGTAGCCATGGAGATCAGCCATGTGGGACATGGAGGCCAAGGAGACTTTAAATCACTGGCCTAATCGTGAGGGAGTGTGATAGTACAGATCTATCACCAATGTACATAGTGTATATAGTTACTGTATCTAGACTGTGCTTACAGCGATTGGCTGAGAGCTAAGCCACACCTATTGTCTGGGCCTTAAAGGGTTGTGTCCCTAGCCAGGTCAGATCATTCCGGACTGGTTGGCCACCTGTGAAAAGCTCCGGTCTTTTGCCAATAAAAGCCTTGGCTTGGATCAACAAGTCTTTGGTTCTTTCGACGAGCTCTACAGGGAGTAATGCTGCACCATGTCTGGGTAGATGAACCTCTCTGTGCTCCCACTATGGAACAGACAGCTCATCACATGGCAGTTTACCTGGATGTCCATTATCGATCTGGCAAGTTGGTGAGGACTACCTTGATCCAGCTTGATGGAAGCCTGTGTCGAGTTGCTCGGTGGCTGTGGTGGAGAGTTCATGTGTTCAGTCGCAAGATGGTGGCATCCAATATGGAAGCCCCATGGCTCACATGTGAAGCTGCTGGGATTCGAAGATGGTGGCAGCTCCTACACAGCGCTGCTGGATTGGGGTGTCTTGGACTTGTACACTTTTGCATAATGCCCTATCTTCCCACAGTTGGAGAAGACTGCATCTTTTGCTGGGTAGCATTTCCTTGGGTGCTTGCCCAGGCCACAAAAGTAGCTCTGCGTGTGCTCACGAGGTACAGTGGCTGTGGTTGGGTCACTGGTGGTGTGTGACGGTGGCAGTACCTCCCAAGATGGCAGCGCCTGGAGCAACCACAAGATAGCGACATTGTCAGCTGAGTAAGCTTCCATATTTCAGAGTATTTTGTGATTGTGTAATACTCTGAAGCTGATTTCTGTGAGTGAAATTATTTTCTTCTACCTCCTTTCAACACCATTCAATATGGGTACAATTTCCATATATTTCACGTAGGCCATGAGAAAACATTTCCATCTTTATTAGCTGTGAATGATTTACAAATCTTGCCCACAATAATGGTGAGCAGAATTAAATTCAGCTGTTTTTCCAAATTCCATCTGCACTGTCCAGCTGATTGGAGGAGGCAATGAGTGTGAAGAACAGAATGGACTGTATCATTTCCAATGGTCAGAAGGATTGGGGTAAATTAACCTGTGTTGACTTGACACTTGTGTGTTAAACTGGCAGGCAACTATGTCAGTATCCTCAGTCATGCTAAAATTGTGTTTATCAGTTTGGATCAAAATTGTGGCTAACTGCAAACAGCTGTATCTCATTAGTTCAGCATCTATTAAGAGTAAGGTTTTATCCCAAAAGTCCAGAATATTTTTGTTACAAATTCAGCATTTATGTTTTAGGGACCAAAGAACCTCTGGAGTGACCAAAAAGCTGTTTGGATTTTGATAGAAATTGATTGTAAGGCCTATTTGTGCATCACACAATGTTGTGCTGGCAAAATGTGAAAACGCCAAGGAAATTCTGGACCATTTTAAATGAAGTGCTGGTAAATTCTTAAATTGGCAGTATTACTCAAAAACTACTGGTAAAACTATTCATGTTCATTTCCTGAAGAAGGTAACTCATGATTTTGCTTCATTATTAATTACCCTAATTTTAATTATCATAAAATAAATTCTATCAGTGACAAAAAGATTTGATGGAAATTATGATGGATAGTTGAAGTGTAATTTGGTTGTTCATGGAGAAAAAAATACAAATCCATTAGCATATTTTTAAACCTTTCTATTGTTTAGTATCTGCTTCCTTCACTTCAGTATTGCTTCCCCTTTTTCAGTTATTTCTGTTGCCTGATTCTTCTCAGGTGTCCATTGTTATTCTTTAATTTTCTGGAACATCTTATCTCTGTATAATTCACACTTGAGAGAGATTACTTTTGCCAGTCTGAGATTAGGGCCAGAATATCTGTGGGAGAGACCCTGTCATTCGGACAAAGCTGGTGCTGAGAAGAGAATGAAATGGAGGAACTCTGAAATAAATGGCTTGTGAATAACAATGCATGAGGCCAGGTGGGAAGGTGATGTGTTATTTTGCAATGAGGAGTATAATTTAACAACCTTTAGGGCATGGTTAGTGTAGCGGTTAGAGCAATGCTGTTACAGTGCCAACGAGCGGGACGGTGGTTTGAAGATGTAATTGGGTATCATAGGCTAGTGAACTGAAAGGGCCTGTTACACTGCTGTATGTTTAAATATAAGCTTATAAAAACATTCTCTGGAATTTGCAAATGGCATTTAATAAAATACAACAGAAAGCAACTCAGTAAGTACTTGCTAATTTAAAATCAGATCTTAGCATAATTGATAAGGCACAGAATGGCAAGGTGAGTAGGCAAGTACTTTGATAAAAATGGAAAGGTTGTGCATGTTGTCAATGTGGACTTCTAGAGGTTCCACACTAAAGAGTACCATGATAGAATGTAGAATTGGAGATGGCCTTATAATGTTGGACATGGAGTATAAGACTAGGAAACAACAGCTAAAGTTGGCTTCAGAATTCTTTGTGCCGATCTGTTATTTGATCTTCTACATCTTTCACATTCCTAATTTATACATTCTAGGGTTGGAAATGAAATAGATAGTAATTTTTTGGCTGGAGATAATTGTTTTTATCAGATATATGTGCTGGAACATAATATTCTCCAAATATACAACTGATTTGAACGAAGGAACATAAAACTGTAATAAGGTGGAGGATGCACTGTATATTGTCCAAATCAGAGCCATTCAGAGGTACAAAGTTTTCAAATAATTTTCAACTTTGTTGCTGATATGTAGTAAGGCATTCTCAAATACAAAAATATGCCTTTTGTATATGACATTGAAAAATGTATTTTTGTAGGAGCACTTTGATCCAAATTTGGCAGTAAGCAATGCAAGGGAAATCCACCTAGACAAGCTAGTTTAAAAAGTAAGCTTCAAGGAACAGATTGGCAAGGCAAAAAGCTGTGAGTCTGGATGACTGAGGTTTATGCCCACTATGTCAGAATGAGGAATTCTGAAGTCTGAGGAATTGAATTTGAGTCGCTGCACTTCAAATCCTCTGCACGTAGAATAGTGGAATTAGTTTTCCTCCTTTTACCTGCCTAAAACGATTTGTCTCTCTTTTTCTGACCTTTTCTCCAAGGAGAGCAGTTACTTTATTGAAATCCCTAATTTCTTGAAGATTTCTGGTAAATTACCTCCCCCTGCACTTCCACCCCTGCAACTTTACTGCCGTGTGCTCTTTCCATTTTTTATTGTCTCTAAATCCTGTGTTCACTTCTTCAACTTTCTTTGCTAACTTTGAAAACTTTAGTCAAGTTTAAGCACTCTTTTTCAATATTCATTGGTTTCATCAAGTAAATTTTACATTGGTACATGATAATAAAGTATTAACGAATCACATATAATAATAAAAATTGTGTTAAGATCTATGTTGCATTAAAAAGAAAAATAACCTAAAATAAATACACGATACTAATTATCAAATCCCTTCCTTCAGAGACTACTGGCTAAAAATAAACAGCCCACTACCTAGTTTTTTTTTTAAAAAAGGGCGAAGGTAATTAATGAGGTCAAAAAATCAAAAGTAACTTTATAAATTTTGAAATAATTAATAAATGAACCCAATAAGGAAACAAAATTGTAAACCTCCCAATTCAAATTTTCACGTCAATTTTTCCAAAGATTTTTCCATCTTAGTTTTCCACAAAAATTTAGGTATAACTAAATTTAAATCCTTAAAGAATTTTTGAGGTATAAAACAAGGGATTGATTGAAAAAGGTACTGTACTCTTGGAAAAATATTCATTTTAATACAATTCACTCTTCCCTTCAAAGTAATAGAAAAGTCATCCATCTTTCTAAATCTTTTTAAATTTTATCAAGTAATTGAATATAGTTTAACATATAAATTTTCTAAATTATCAATTTTAATAACTAAATATTTAATCAGGTTTTTAGTCCATCTAAATTGAACAACTTCTTTACATCGGTCATAATTTTCTTCCACCAATGGCATCACCTCACTCTGACCCAATTAATTTTGTAACCTGATATGATACCATAATCCTATATCTTTTTATACAGTACAGCTAATGAATTCTGCAGATCTGTTATATAAATTAATACATCATCCGCAAAAAGTTGATTTCCAAAACAACAATCCATTAGTGAAGTGCATTGGGCACTCTTCAAAGTTTTTGCAAAGGCACTCAAAGCTCCAGTATTTTAAATGAGATCTGTTTTGAAGTGTTTGTATGTCATTTAAACTTTAAAAATCCTGCCACAATTTATCTTCTCTAAAACATATCTATATGCAATACAAAATACAACATAATCTGTCACACACCTTCCTAAAGAAAGGGACATATAATTATTTGCATCTGACATTTTTAGCTCACTCTCCTGATTCTGGCATAAATTTTCCCAAATGCTGAATTAATTTTTCTTGTATTTCTAACATCCCTTATCTCTGCAACCTGAAACGAGAGTTAGAAATCAAACAACTTGGCCACTTCAATATGGTCTGCTGTTGCAATTAGATTGTTTCCATAACTGAAAGTGATTGAAGATGTTGGTGTTGGGGAGCTATAAAGAATTTGTCTGACAATGGCCTTTATTTAGTGGGGAACAAAGTAAAATGATAACCCACACTGTGATTAAATAGTGTTGGTAAAATAATCAATTTGAGCTTTTTTAAATTACTCTGCACAACATATATTAAAAGATGACCAGATGTGTTCGTCTTGAATGTATAATTTTATATCTCAAAGCAATGTCTTTATTTTGAAGACCTGCAATTAGCATTGGGTGAGGAAATCACTATTCTGTTGAACTCTAGTCTCTCTTTAAATTCTTACCCTTGGGTTATAAGCTAATAATGTGTCCTTCCACAGTTAGTTCCAAGCCACCATCTTTATCAAGCCCACAATTCACGATTGCAGCAGTTCCTAGTACTTATTGTGGAGTCACTGACTCGTTTGTCGACTGAACCCAGGAGTAAATATACACTGCAAATCACTGTATCCTCTCAAACTGTAGTCAGCATCTTAACCAGTTATAAAACCTTGATTTCTGTAATTAACATGCTCATTGTCCAAACAATCAATCTGTGCAAGGGGAACACTCCTTATATAAAAATATTTTTAAAAGATCGTAAATACACTAACCCAGATTTGGGGATGATCAGAATAAATGCCAATGGGACTTGTCCCTCAGGACCACTCCCCCCAGATATTTCCCCTCAGTGTATATCACTGCCTTCCCTTTGGTCTTAATAAAGAATCCCATCCACTGTCTGACCCGTTGAGTTCTTCCAGCAATTTCTTGTTTGCTGAAGATTCCACCATCCGCAGCTTTTATGTTCTTTTCCACAATTATGATTGTTTGACCTGTGTACAAGTAGTGAGAGTAAAGGATACTGATTATAATGATCTACTTTATATGATTACTTGTAAAAAAAAAATTTAAAGGCTAACAATAAAAATTAAAGAAATTAAGAGCAACCTTTTGATTGATTTTGTTATTCCACTTTCAATCCAATTGAAGTTGTCATAATGTCATGTCCCTGAAAAAAAAATTATTTCAACATGAAAGCTAAATATTTTAATGGAAGATATTCTGGTTGATCAAACCTATGAAAAGAACTTTGCTTCAATAAGAGATAATACTAGTGCAAAAAAAAAATCAATGTTTGTACTTTGCAAAGAAATAATGGATGTCCACTCTGTCAGATCACCTGGAGCACAGGAAAGTTTGCATCTGGCTGTTGTTCACTGACTGCATTTCAGGTGTTTAAAGATTTAATACCAGGAAACCTCATGATCAAACTAAAGGAACTCTAGCTCTGTTATTCCTTCTGCAACTGGATTCTTGACTTATCAGTAGACTTCAATCACTATGGATTGCCTACATCCTCTTCACTGATCACCACCTCTGGGACACCCCCAAGGCTGTGTGCTTGGTCTCTGTCCATTCGCTCTACACTCATGATTATATAGCCAAGTCTGTCTCAGATGCAGTCTATAAATTCACTGACAACAATGAGTCAGAATAAAGAATGGAGATTGAAAATCAGGTTGGATGGTGCCAGAGCAACAAATCATGCTCTAAATATTAGCAAGACGAAGGAGTTTATTGTGGACTTTTAGAACTAGAGGCCAAGGGACCACACACCTGTTGAGATGATGGTGGAGAGAGTTAGTAACTTCAAATTCCTGGGAACCCGTATATTGGATTCAGCATCAAGGCAATCATGAAGAAGGCACACCAATGCCTCCATTTTCTAAGAAGTCTGCAGAGATGTTCCATGTTGCTGAATTCTTTATCAAACTTCTATATTTTGCACTGTGGGAAAGTAATACTGACTAGTTGATGACAGCTGGTTTGGAAACTCAAGTGCCAGGAGCATGGAAGGCTGCAGAAAGATAGCAAACCTAGCCAAGTCCATAAAGAGCACTGACCTCCCATCCATTAAAGACAGCTAGGGGAAGCACTGTCTCGAGAAGGCAGCCAACATGATATATGACCCCATCTCCCTGGTCACAACCTATTCTCACTGCTTCCTCCAGGCAGAGGTACCAAAGCCTATAGTCCAGCACCTCCATGTGCGAGAACAGCTATCAGGCTCTTGAACCTCTGCATGCCATAACTCAAGTACCACTAATCAATCTCTGCACTATAAAGTGCTTCAGTGGTCTTTGTTAAATTTCTATTGATGCATTCACATTGCTTATGATATTTCACACTAAGAGCAACTGTGAATATTTACTTGTCAATCCTTTTGTACTGATTATCTCTCTTCTGTCTTGGCATCTTGTGGTCATTTAGCTTGTATAATTGTAGTTGGCGCATCTTGCACATCTGCGTGGATGCAGCAAGTAAGAATGGGTACATTTATAAGTAGAACATATGTATGTGACAACAAACTCATCATTTAAGGAAATGATTAATTCTTTTTATGATCTTGAATAAATGAATTATTAATTATGTTGGTGTATGGTTCACTGCTCAAGATAGTGGGACAAAAGTTTAATTAAAATGTATAAAATGAAATAATAAATATGTGCAGGATCTACAGTAAATATTTGAGTATAATGTGAAAAATGTTGTACTGAAATTTGAGCTCAAAGTAGGGGAAGTTATTTTTTAAAATTCTGCCAAGTTTAATGATAAGAAAGATTATCAGCAGCTGCCTACATTGACGGCAGCACGATTTAGGTAGTTGAGGGGGGAGAGAGATGCAAGTGCAAATTGGGCGGGCGATAGGGGAGAGACGGCAGCGTGTATGGGGGAGTCTTACTGCCTGTGGTGTGGGGCTTGGGGTGGAGCCATTTGTCAGCCTAGTGGTTCTGGCTCTGTTTCTCCTGTACGTCTTTCTCGATGTACAGGAGTATCTGAAAGATGCTGTGTGTGGTGTTGTAGGGGTCTTCCTGATTTTTGAGCGCTATCTTTAGACAACGGTCCAAGTAAATCTCATCAATTTGGTTGAGGGGGTGGAGGTGAAGGAAGATTCCAGTGATCCATCCTTGTGGTCCAATGGATTGACCTGCAATCTGATGCTCTACACTGTGATGCAGCCAGCCAGGACAATCTCAATAGTTCCTGTAAAAAGTTGACGGGCGAGGGGACGGGGTTGTATTATACATGGGGGTAAAATTTTCCCCCTTTTCCCCTCAAAAATGGGGGAGTCGCATTATACACGGAATGCATTATACATGAATATTTACAGAAAGCTACTCAACACAAAAAAAACTGAAAAATCAGAAACCCATTAAATGATGCATATTCAGTATGGTCAGGAACAGATCAGAGTTTTTAAATTTCTCATTCATTTGTTCTTTCAACTGAACTGTGAGGTTGTCTTGATGGTATTATTTTCATATTTCTGACTTCTAATTTCTTTTGCGGATTACTTGAGATGAAACAAAAGCACACAGGATTGCTTCTCAACTTGTTTTATTTTGTTTCCATGACAGTTGGATCATCCACTTGTCCAAGTCCACCCAACAAAGTAGCATTCTCCAGTCCTCAGTGTAACACACTGCAAAAACACATACAGAAAAATGATACATATGCACAGAACTTGTATACAAATCTTAGAATAAATAAGTATTATTGTTAAATAAATATTTGAGTAATGGGAGGATTTGTATGTGCAGTTGAGCAGTCTTATTGCCCGTGGTGTGGGCGTTGGGGTGGAGCCATTTGTCAGCCTAGTGGTTCTGGCTCTGTTTCTCCTGTACATCTTTCTCGATGTACAGGAGTATCTGAAAGGTGCTGCGTGCGGTGTTGTAGGGGTCTTCCTGATTTTTGAGCGCTATCTTTAGACAAGGGTCCAAGTAAATCTCATCGATTTGGTTGAGGGGGTGGAGGTGAAGGGAGACTCCAGTGATCCATCCTTGTGGTCCAATAGATTGACCTGCAGTCTGATGCTCTACACTGTGATGCAGCCAGCCAGGACAATCTCAATAGTTCCTGTAAAAAGTTGACAGGATGGTGGCTGGTTGCCTTATCTGCTCCAGTCTTAGGAAGTTCAATCATTGTTGAGATGTTTTGTAACCAGGATAGATAACTTCTTAAGTCCATTCCAAGGAACTTGATGCTCTCTACTTTCTCCACTACCAAGCTATTAATGTGTAGTTGAGGGTGGTCAACCTGGTTCTCATGAAGTCCACAATCATCTCCTTCATTTTGTCCATAGTGAGACTTGGGTTGTTATTCTCACACCATCTTATGAAATTTTCCACCTCTTCTCTGTAGTGCAACTCATTGAAGTTGCTGGTGAGGCCAACTCCTGTCATGTCATTTACTAACTTGACCCTGTAGGAGCTGGATCTGGTATTACAATCATGGGTCAGTAATGTGAACAGGAGCAAGCTGAGCACATAGCCCTGAGGTCTGCCAGTACTCGGCGTGATGGTGTTTGATATTCTGCTGCCAAACAAGGCAGACTGTGGTCTCTCCATTAGGAGGTCCAGAATCCAGTTACATGGGGGGGGGGGGGGGGGTGTTCATACCTGCAAAATGAACTGGCATTAGCCTTGGTCATCATTTCAGGCATCTTGCCATTCAGCATAGGTGATCATGTCTCTCCATCATGATCTCTGACCCTCCGAATTGTAGTTGTTGCCTCTTCTCCTTCGGTGAAAGCTCCATCTTTGAGCTGAGACCATAGTTGATGTTGAGTTCATGATTAGACAAAGGAAAATATTGAAGTGGTTTCCCTTTGGCTTCTTCAATTGCAGTGTCCATACTGGGCAGGTGACCCTGTCCATTGATCTGTAGATTTATCTGCCCGGCATTTTTAGTTTTACAACTATAAATTCCATTTTATAGAATCTGCTTGTAAAAACCATCCACTATCAGCAATCCATGGCTTTGTGTGACACTGATTAGGAGGCTAAATAGGTACTACACCTTTCCCAAGGGTGACCTGTAGGCTATTAGATGAAAGGAGTGCCTTATTACTCTATTTGCTGAGCAATTGCACAGCACTGACACAAATGTACTATTCTACTGAGTTTTAAGTGCCATTTTTTTTAAAATAAAAGCACATTGGTGTGGAATGTCTTTCTCAGGGTATGGGAGTTCAGTCACAATCTTTGCAGAATCAAATGTGCCTCAAAGCCCAAAAAAAGATACAGTTCAAGCAATTAGTTTGCTTATATTTTTAATGTTCAATTGAACCAGAATAAATATCAAAATATTTCTCTGTTCAAAGGCCAATAAAGGAACTGATTTCTTGGAAAGCAACCTGAATTTGACAAGAAAGTTGTGAATTAAATCTGACTCACTCTCGTTGCATTGCGTAACAACTAGACATTTATTTCTCTCTTCCATTTGAGGATCATTGTAAAGGCATTAAAAAAAAACCAAAATGAATTACTTTAGTCTTTGTAGACAGTTACTTTTTGCATTGTTCCATACAATTATCCATCACCTTTTGCATGCCTGTCTTTTGTATTAATCTTGATTTGTAAATTTAATGAGAAAGAAGAGATTTAATTACTATCTCTGCAATTACAGCTTATTTGTATTTTCTCCTTATACTGGATGTAATTTCAATGTATTGAAATTAAATCCAAAGAATTGTATTTTAATGTGGAATGCATTAGGAAGATATTTCTCTTTGGTGTTTTATTTGTGAACAGCCATTTGGAATAACAGTTTAAATAAAAGTTACATTTAATTTTCTTTAAAATAAAAACAGGATCAAATTTTAACTTGTATTAACTTAACCCCCTTCTAATTCTAACCACACATGTATGTAATATAAGTTCAGAAAAGTTTTTTTAATTCATAGTCCAATTTCACTTCTCCAAGTTCACTGGTTGTAGGCAATTCTTATATTATGCACAGAATTTAACATTTATGAATTTCTCCGGACTTTGGTGCTTGAAATGTACATGGTTACCATTCAAGAAGGTTCTTATTGGTTTTCTGAGAGAGATTTGTTGCTCATTGGACACCCACACTGATTCCTTCTGATCAGCCACTTCAGTGTCTTGCCGAAGAAACTTGCCCCATCAGGGTTTCCCAGATGATAACCCCTTTCTTTCAGGTTACCACAAAGTTCCTTTTTATTTCCTTTATTTCAAGTGAAACATTATGCAGCCAGTCCTCTCCTCTTGTATGGAATACAAGGGCTTTGACCAGGCTGAACTAAGAACTCACAACCCGGCTCTGGATCTAATCTTCCAAGTTTGTTCATCTGTTGCTTTCCAAAACAATAATCCATTGCTCCACAGCAAGTCCAATTAACACCTACTTGTGAAATCCTTATAGGTATTCTTCAAAGTTTCTGCAAAGGCACCCGGAGCCTGAATTGTCTGGCTTGAACAGAGCTCCAGCATTTTAAATGAGATCTGTTTTGAAGTGTTTGTATCTATATGTGACCTAAACTAAAACACCTGCCACAATTTATCTCCTTTAAAATGTATCTATATACAATATAAAATATAATATAATCTGTCACAGTATATGTGTATGATATATATTGCTTGTGTATACATAATAAATATATATGTATTTATAAATATATATATATGTGTATTAATATATATGTGTATTTATATATGTGTATTTATATATATATGTGTGTGTGTGTGTATTTAAGCAAAATTTTAAGGATTACAAGTTTGCACTTCCTATTGCCTTGCACAAGGTCTCACCAATATATAACACTATTTGAACATTTTTGGCCTACAATCATAATTCCTTTCATTGTGACTGAGACATGTTGAGGCTGTGAATTTCTTCAGGCAGTTAATTATTTATTATCCCAATGGTATTCTTCAGGTAAGCACGGCCATTACTTGAGGCATTTTACCAGCTAACTGCCAGCAAACATTTACCAAGTTGCTGAAATGGCTGTTATTGATGTCAACTAGCTGAGATGGAAACCCATCATTACCTCAAGGGCAATCTGGAATGAAGCAGGAGATGGTTATTCAGCCCCTTCATGTTTGATCCATGATTCAATGAAATCATTGTTAATCTTTTATCTCAGCACCACTTTCTTGCACTATTATCAAGTTCCTCGATCATCTTACTCTCTAAAAATCTATCAGTGTGTTCAATATACTCAGTGACTGGGCCTCTACAGCTCTTTTGCAGTGATAATTCCAAAGACTTGCTCTATTTTGAATGAGGTTTATTTGTTTGGCTTAAATTACACCCTCTTGTCCCTAGTACTGGTCAACCCACCAGTGTAAACAGTTATCCTGTCAAGCCCTTTAAGCATTTTAAGAATAAGATCATCTCTTATTCTTCAAAACTTTAGACTCTAGGCCCAGACATCTGAGGAGAAATTAAGCAGGCAAACCTCTCATCCCAGGAATCAATCTATTCAACTATTCTTGCACTCGAATGAAATTGTAGTTTTTCTTGGGTAGAGAGACTAGTCCTGTACATTATCACATTATAGTAAGATATCTATTGTACTCCAATTACTTTACAATAAGGGCAAAATGCCATTTTCCCTCCTAATTGTCAACTTTAAGAGAATGCGTAGATAGATATGGAAGTTCTTTTCTACACCTTTCAATCCTTTGCAACTTAGCAATTGTTTCATCATTTGATAATCATCTGTAGTGGCTCTAAATATCTGTACTATGGGCAGTTTAATATTTATTTTCTCAGTATCTCATTGTAATTTGAAACGATGTCAGCCACATTCACTTCTCCTGCCTCAGGCCCTTTTTTAAATTTTTTTAAAATTTTCACACTATGAACCATATTGACCAAAATACACACAAACATTTCCCTCTTGAATATACACAGTGTTATTTTCTCCCCTTCCCCCCCCCCCTTCCCTCCTTCCTCCCCACCCCCCTCCCCTCCCACTAAACATTCAACATATACAATACATTAAATCCTTTAAACAATGTCATCACACAATGAAAATAAACAAAAAAATTGTGTCATCTACTTTTACACACTGGGTCAGTTCATTTTGTCTTCTTCTCATTCTCTCATTTTAGATGGTGGAGGTCCACGGTAGAACCTCTCTGTTGTGTTCCATGTACGGTTCCCAAATTTGTGATGTTATTTCTTAAATTATATGTTATTTTTTCCAATGGAATACATTTATTCATTTCTATGTACCATTGGTGTATTCTCAGGCTATCTTCTGATTTCCAGGTTGACATTATACATTTTTTTTTGCTACAGCTAAGGCTATCATGATAAATCTATTTTGTCCTTCATCCAAATCGAGGCCAAGTTCTTGAAACATGGGAAAAGCTATGCTCCGGAACTATGAGAAATACAATAAACACGAGGTTACGCATGATACAATATAATTGGTTACACAGGCTATACACCACGCCCCAAAAGTTAAATAAATGGGACCCAACAGTATCAAATAGATGTTTTCACTGTAAGAAGGAAACGGAAACAACAGTACATGCAATTTGGGCATGTGAGAAAGTGGAAAAGTTTTGGGAAAATCTAGATCAGGTATTAAATAAAATCACAAAAAAAACATACCAAAAACTCCAGAGATCTTGCCTCAGGCCCTTATTGATGCCAGAAAGAATCCCAGAGCTGATAAGAGTAACATTTGTATCCCATGAATAAATAAAATGGGACAAAGCTTGAAGCCAAGCTTTCTCATTTAGAATGCAAGAAGAGGCAATTTCCTGCAAGAGTGTCTAGAAATGAATCATAATGGGAAATCTGAATTCTTGTTCATCTCCCTTGCACAAAGGCCAACTGTAAAACTAGCATTTTTGGTAAAGTCAACAGACAGGATGCCAGCTCAAACGGACAGCCACCATTTGTGGCATAATTCATTGCGGCATAATAGAGATGCTCCAAACAATTGAATTGAAGCAGTAAATATTTTGGAAGGTTGGGAGGCTCGATAAATGCAAGAGCAGGAGAGAATTGAAAGAAGTGAATTGTGCAACAGCAATAATTCCCAGCCCTGTGCCTCTGGTATCAATTCACAATATATACATAAATATGGCATGTTTGCTTTTATTTGATGCATGGGTTCCGAGAGGACAGATCTCTGCTGTGGATTTTTAATATTGTGAGAGCATCCAATGGTTTATATTGAAGTGATTCTAGCTTGAACGAATAAGCTTGAAGTAATAATGAGGGTTAGGTGAATACTTTGATGATCACCTGCGGACTATGTGTAGGCCTCATCTTGATTTTTCTATAGCCAAACATTTTAACTCCTCTCACCATTCCCACAATGTCCGTCTTCCACCCCATCCATTGTCAGGGTGAGGCCAAATGTAAATCAGATGAACAACACATATTCCTCCTGAACAGCCCCAACAGCATGAATGGCAATTTTCCTTATTGATATGGTACCCTCCACCTCTCTATGGTTTCTGTTTCCATCTCTTTCTTTATTTTGTTCTTTCTTTATCTTGTTTACCTGCCATCCATGGTCTCCAACCACTCCCCCCCCTTCCTGTTTCTCCACCTTTCTCTCCTTCTGTTCAACATCCTATCACCCTTTGGCATCTCCCAGCTTCTTTCCCCCTTCATATATAAAATATCACCCTCATTTTATTTTTGGTCTTGATAAAGGGTCCTGACCTAAAATGTTGACTGACTATGCATGGATGTTACCTGACTTGCTACACCTTCTAATCTTGAGCAAATCACCACGTTGCCATGCTTACAACAGGTATGCTTTAATGGTGCAGTTGTAGAGGTTGCTGATGGCCAAGAAGAAATGCCAAAAATAGCCCAATTCCATTCAGGAGACTTATGGTCAGTGGAAACAGCTTTCCTGCCTTTATCTAATCTCTTCTTTTCATAATTTTATGATTCTATAAGATCCCCTCTAATTCTTGACCTGGCACCTGCGGAATCCATTCAGTAAAAAATTTTCTTGGGTCTGGTCCCTCCATACCTTCCGGCAAACCAATAATCTTTATATTGTTCCATCTGGATTGGTTTTCCAAATAATCAATCTTTTTCACCAAATTTTTATTTTGAGTTTGTAAGTCTTCAACCATTTTGGTCACATCAAGAACTTGATCCCGTATTTCGTCTATATCTTCTTCACACGAATTAAATTTATCTCTCACTTCAAGCTTAAAAGCTTCAAACTCAGCCATCTGTTGAGAATGTATTTTCACCAGGGTATTAAACCTAGTACCCAGTTCAGTCATAATCTTGGATAATCCCTGCATTGTATAAGATCATTTAGATTCAAGATTCACAAGAATCTTTTCAATTGGAAGAGATTCTGGCTCAACAGATTCCTGCTTCTTCTGCATAACCAAAGGATCTTCTGTTCCTTCCTTCATTCTGGTTGCCTTCCTTGTAGTATGATTGCGTGTGGAAACCCCAGCCACAGCCTCTCCAGCAATGACTGGAGGACACTGGCCGGGGTTTCCCCAGTCCATAATGTATTAAGTTCTCCCAGTACATCAAGTTGTATAGGTTCTTCTATCTCAAGAGGTGCAGTTTGCAGCGCCACCACTACAGATGACAAATGCCTTTACCCAGCCGGTGTTTCAGCTGGTAATACTTCAGCTGATGATACTACAAGCGGTTCAGTTAAGATCTTTTGTAAAACAGGTATGTGGTCGTCAAATGAATTTACTGTCTGAAACTGATTTTGAGAAATATGTGCTCTCATTTCCAAAAAAGGGTTGTATATCAGGTTTGTATCGTATTTTGTTGGAAAGTGAAAATAAAATAGATTGGGATAAAGATAAAATGAAATGGAAAAAAGATTTAAGTTTAACAATAACTGAAGAAGATTAGTCTGAAATCCGCCGTAATAGTGTTCGAAAATTGATTAATGCTAGATTGGCAATGATTAATTATAGTTTTATACATCAATTATATTTAACACCCGAAAAATTAAAAAAATTTGGTTTTAGTAAGTCAGATCTTTGTTTTCGTTGTGATCAGGTTTCTGGTACTTTTTTACATGCTGTTTGGTTGTGTGATCGGTTACAACAATTTTGGAAAGGTATTCAATGTGTATTTAATAATCTATATAATCTTCATATTGTATTAGACCCTGATATATTTTTATTAGGGAATTTGCAACCGTTGATTGATTTAGAATTAGATAATTACCAGATCTCTTTTATTTACTTAGTGCTGGCAGTGGCCAAGAAATGTATAGTGATTACTTGGAAGAATAGAAATGCATTGTCTTTAGATAGGTGGTATTCAGAGATGAAGTTTTGTTTGGTTATGGAAAGAATATCTTTTTCTATACAAGATAAGATGTCTTTTTATGAGTTAAAGTCGACCCCATTTATTGATTATATACAATTTAAATAAGTTTGAATTTATCATTTTTTTTCTTTAAAAAAACGTTTTATTATATATTTTTTCTATATATATGTTTTTTTTTCTTTTTTTTAGTTTTTTTATTAGTTGGTTTTTTTTCGTTTAAGTTCTTTTTGTTTTTGTTTTTTCATATATATTCTTATATAATAAAAAAATTTTGGATTAATAATTAATACTTAATTAATTTTTTTTGTTTTTTTATATATATTGATCTTTTTTCTAAGATATATTTTATTTTTTTATTATACTAATAGTATTGAAGAATTAATACTCTTTATCGTGGGGGTGGGGAGGGGGGGTTTAGGGGTTAGAAATAGTTTTTTTTTGTCTTAGTTTTTAGTTAGGGGGAGATGCCGAGATTGGTATTACTCAAGTAACAGGAGTAACTATGTTACTTTGTACTTGTATTACTTTATTTTGTATTTTTTCTGTACATGAATTACTTTCTTTATATGTTAAAATTAATAAATAAAGTTTCGAAAAAAAAAAAAAAGATCCACTCTAATTCTTCTAAATTCAAATGAATATGAGCTAAAGCAAATAATTCAGAGTACAAATTGGTTCTCATTATAATGTGGAAGTGACTAGTTTTGAGATGAATTATAATGTCCACTGACACTTGAAAATGTCCAACTCATTTCTCCTCATTGGCTAACCCCCTTATTTTTAGAGTCAACTGGAACCTCCTTTGTCCCACCTCCAAAGCCAGTTCATCTTTTCTCAAATAGAATGCACGATACTGGAGAAACTCAATAGGTCAAACAGTGTACTTTATATTGCAAAGATAAAGATACATAACTAACATTTTGGGCTTTAGCCCTTCATCAAATTATGAGCAAATGTAGGCAGGCATCAGAATAAAATGATGGGAGGCAGGGGGAGGAGCGCAGGCTCAAAGGCAAGAGATGATATGGAGGGCACAACAGAAACCAAAGGGAGGGGGAAAGAGCTGGAGGAAAGAAGACCAGGAGAAGGATAGGGAAGGGAAGGAGAATGGGGAGTATTCTAACAGAAACTGGAGAAGTCGATGTTGATGCCATTTGTTTCGAGGGTGTCCAAACAGGATATTAGGTGTTACTCAAGTAACAGGACTAACTATGACTCTCTTGAGTTCTCTTGGCTTCCAGCTGCTAGGGCAATAGAGTTGAAATCAAGAATCTTACATGTAGCTGTGGATGATCTTTCTTGGATTCTGGTCTGCAGTGAGACATACCTCCTCTTGGTCCTGCTGGTAAAACCATGACTGGTGGCTGAAATGACTTTAGAATCCAGGCAACTCTAAAAGAATGTTATGCATGGATTCCATTCATTTTACCAGATGGATATATAACTGGGCAAAGAACTGTCCTGCCTTACAACTCACAATGGTAGTTGGTGTGAAATCCTTTAGTTGCACTTGTTCAGGTGTCCGGCCCGCACCAATGAAGATATCCACCTCCACACAAACTGGAGAGGTGGATTTGAGAGCAAGATTTACCATAGGTGCTCCGAGTTACCTGGGTTGAGGCGGCAGCTGCAGGCGAAGGGAACACGAAATAATTATCCAAAGGAGGAGGATGAAACTTATATTGAGGATGTTGTCTCTTGGATCTCATGACCTAGAGATTAATTTAAAGATCAGTGTGTACTGATCTTTTCTATTTAAAGAAAATATACCATCTGACTCCCGGGATCTGACAACCAGGGAGATCGAATTAAAATGACAGCATATAAAGTGTGGTGTGAAAAGTAGAAAAGTCAACCCTCCAAACATGATTGTGAATGTTAGCATGCCCATTTCTATTGAAACCTGTCCAGCTGAGTGGAGTGGGGAGATTTTCAATAATCTAGGAGCGATTCATGCACATAAGAAGAAGAGCCACCAGATCATTGAAGACCACCTGCTGTAAGTGTCAGAGGACAGATGAACTCTACTCAATTGCCATACATTCAGGAAAATATAAAATCACCCCTGATCAAAGGATTGATAAATGGATTTCCTTGTGAGGTTTGTGGGGGCTGGGTCAACATGAGTGACATCAGCATGCAGAAGTTCGAAATATAACCATATAACCACTTACAGCACAGAACAGGCCAGTTCGGCCCTACTAGTTCATGCCGTAACAAATCCCCACCCTCCTAGTCCCACTGACCAGCACCCGGTCCATACCCCTCAAGTCCTCTCCTCTCCATGTAACTATTGTTAGGTCTGCTTTGTTCATGAATGAGTGAGACAAACACCAGGCTGAGTCGAAATCAGGGTTCTTTGTTCTTTATTACCGGATTGTAACACTTGCAACTAACCATGTTAGTCGGAGAATGCATTCTGCCGTTATCAGCAAAATGGTGATTTTTTTATACCCTTGGATACATGCTTAGAACATCATCATATCATTACTTGTCCAATGACTAAAACTGTTGCTATCCTTTCCCTGCTAGCTTCCTGCCTCTCAATCCATCAATGTCTCTCTTATCTTGTAAGTACAAGGATGCATTCACATCTTGTTACAGCCCTGTACAGGGTAACTCCTTACACATTCCCATCTCATGATGTTTTACCTTACACTATCCAGGCTATCCTTAAATGTAACCAATGATCCCGCCTCGACCACGTCTTCCGGAAGCTCATTCCACATCCCCAACACCCTCTGCGTAAAGAAATTTCCCCTCATGTTCCCCTTATAATTTTCCCCCTTCAATCTTAAACCATGCCCTCTAGTTTGAATCTCCTCCACTCTTAATTGAAAAAGCCTATCCACATTTACTCTGTCCCTTTTTAAAATCTTAAACACCTCTTTCGTCCCCCCTCAATCTTCTACGCTCCAGACAAAAAAGCCCTAGTCTGCACAACCTTTCCCTGTAACTCAAACCTTGAAATCCTTTCTACGTTCTCGTGAACCTTCTCTGCACTCTCTATTTTGTTTATATCTTTCCTATAATTTGGTGACCAAAACTGTACACAGTACTCCAAATTTGGCCTCACCAATGCCTTGTACAATTTCATCATAACCTCCCTACTCTTGAATTCAATACTCCGATTTATGAAGGCCAACATTCCAAATGCCTTCTTCACCACACCATCTACCTGAGAATCAGCCTTGAGGGTACTATTTACCATTATTCCTAAATCTGCACATCTCAATAGGCTACCATTTAATGCATATGACCTATTTAGATTTGCCTTTCCAAAATGTAACACCTCACACTTATCTGTATTAAATTCCATCAGCCATTTCTCAGCCCACACCTCCAGCCTTCCTAAATCACCTTTTAATCTACGGTAATCTTCCTCACTGTCCACACCACCAATCTTTGTTTCATCCGCAAACTTGCTTATCCAATTCTCCACCCCTACTTCCAGATTGTTAATATATATAACAAACAATAGTGGGCCCAGGACCGATCCCTGAGGAACTTGACTGGTCACCGGCCTCCAATTGGACAAACAATTTTCTACCACTACTCTCTGACACCTCCCATCCAACCATTGCTGAATCCATTTCACTACCTCCTTATTTATACCTAATGCCTCCACCTTTTTTCCTAACCTCCTGTGGGGAACTTTGTCAAAAGCTTTACTAAAGTCTAAATAGACAACATCCACAGCTTTCCCTTCATCAACCATTTTTGTAACCCCCTCTAAAAACTCAATCAGGTTTATCAAGCATGATCTAACCCTGACAAAACCATGCTGATTACTCCCTATCAATCCCTGTACCTCCAAATATTTGTAAATACCATCCCTCAGAACACTTTTCATCAACTTTCCCACCACAGATGTCAGACTCATGGGCCTATAATTCCCAGGTTTACATTTGGACCCTTTCTTAAACAGCACAATCACATGCGCAACCCTCCAATCCTTTGGCACTACCCCCGTGGCCAGTGACATCCTAAATATCTCTGTTAATGGCCGCACTATCTGTCCACAAGCCTCCCTGAGTGTCCTTGGAAATATTTTGTCTGGTCCCAAGATTTATCCACCTTTATCTTTTTCAACACAGCCATCACTACCTCCTCGGTTATCCTTGTATGCTTCATGACCTCCCCACTATTTTTCTTTACTTCAACTGGTTCAATATTTTTTTCCCTAGTGAATACCAAGGCAAAGAAATCATTCAAAATTTCCCCCATTTACTCTGACTTCTCACTCAGCCTACCCTCACTATCTACAAGGGGTCCAATTTTATCCCTCACTAATCTTTTACTTTTAATGTACCTATAGAAACCCTTTGGATTTATTTTTATTCTGTCTGCCGAAGCCTCTCCGTGTCTTTTTTTTGGCCTTTCTAATTTCTTTCTTAAGATTCCTTCTACACTCCTTGTAGTCCTCCTTCAAATTCTCAGCTCCTTGGTCTTTATACCTCTTGTACACCTCCCTTTTTCTCCTAACCAAATTTCCAATATTCCTCGAAAACCAAGCCTCCCTATGACTTCCAGCCTTTCCTTTGATCCTCACTGGGACATATCTACTCCGTACCCTCAAAATTTCTTTTTTGAATATCCTCCATTTTTCATTTACATCCATACCTGAAAATATCCTGTCCCACTCAATACTCCCCAAATCCCTTCTTATTCCTTTGAAATTTGCTCTTCTTCAATCCAGAACCTCAACTTTAGGCCCCTCCTTGCTCTTCCCTAAAACTACCCTAAAACTAACAGAGTCATGATCACTAGACCCAATTTGTTCTCCAACAATAATGTCCGATACCTGACCTAGCTCATTCCCTAACAGGAGATCTTGTATTACACCGTCCCGAGTCGGTTCTTCTACTAATTGATTTAGAAAACAATCTTGAACACATTTAACGAACTCTAGCCCATCCAGCCCTCTAACTGTATGGGTATCCCAATCAATGTGAGGGAAGTTAAAATCTCCCATGATCACTACCTTATGAATCTCAGACATATCCATTATCTCCCTACAAATTTGTTCCTCTAATTCCCTTGGCCCATTTGGTGGTCTGTAATACACCCCTATTAGCACCCTCTTGCCTCCTCCACCCCTCAATTCCACCCAAACAGCCTCACTGGTCGATCCCTCCATACCATCCTGCCACCTCACGGCAGTAATGTCCTCCTTAACAAGCAGAGCAACTCCTCCCCCTTTTTTACCCCCTGATCTATCACATCTAAAACAAATGTATCCTGGAATATTAAGTTTGCCAGTCCTGCCCCTCCTGTAGCCAGGTCTCACTAATTGCCACAATATCATGACCCCAAGTATCTGTTCATGCTCTAAGCTCATCTACCTTGTTCACTATGCTTCTTGCATTAAAATATATGCATTTCAGAGAATGACCCTCACATATATTCTCTTTTCTACCTTTTACCCTAATCTCCATCCTACCTTTGTTATCGTTATTATTCCTATCTAGGTGGCCATGCTCCCTTGACACTACTCTCACACTCTGTTCCCCACCCCCCTGCCAAACTAGTTTAAACCTTCCCCCACAGCTCTAGCAAATCTGCTTGCCAGCACATTGGTCCCCCTCCAGTTCAAGTGGAGTCCGTCCCTTTTGTACAGGTCCGACCCCAGAAGAGATCCCAATGATCCAGAAATCTTATCCCTTGACCCCCTGCACCATCTCTTTAGCCACACATTCATCCTCCACATCCTCCTATTTCTACCCTCACTAGCGCATGGCACCGGCAGCAATCCAGAGATTACTACCTTGGAGGTCCTGTTTTTTAACTTCCTACCTAATTCCACATAATCCTGTTTCAGGACCTCATCCCCACTTCTAACTAAGTCATTGGTCCCCACATGGACCATGACTTCTGGCTGTTCTCCTTCCCCTTGCAGAATGCTATGAACTCGATCAGAGATATCCCTGACCCTGGCACCAGGGAGGCAATAGACCAACCTGGATCCCCGATCTCGTTCCACAAACCTTCTATCTGTCCCTCTGACTAATGAGTCCCCAACTACAAATATCCTGTTCTTCTCCCTCCTTCCCTTCTGAACCTCAGGGGCAGCCCCTGTGCCAGAGACCTGACCCCCACGACTCGTCCCCGTTAGGCTGTTCCCCCCCAGCAGTATCCAATACCGAATACATGTTGCTGAGTGGCACTTCCACAGGGGTACTCTGCACAGGCACTCTCCCTCCTTTCCTCACAGTCACCCGATTCCCTGACTCCTGCCTTCCCTGTAACTCTTCTCTATCACTGCCTCTGCTTCCCTTATGATCCTCAGTTCATCCAATTGCAGCTCAAGCTCCCTAACACGGTCACTTATTATATGCAATTGGATGCACCTTTTGCAGGTGTAGTCATCAGAAACAGCTGTGCTGTCTCTAATTTCCCACATCCCACAACTGGAGCACTTAACTACCCCAACTGACTCCATTTCCTCCTTCCTTACTATAAATATGTTATTTCAAAGATACCTTTCCACACAAGGAGCTCCTTCTCGCCGAAGTCCCTCGAGCCAAAGTCCCAAGTCCCCACTCCGACACTGGGACACTCATTCACTGCGCCGCTCCCTCCCTTTCTACTCCTTTTATTAGCCCTTACCAATTAACCCCAATTTACTCCTGGCTCCTCCTCCTCTCACCCAACACCAGCCGCTGACTCACTGCCTCCTCCGACCCCGAGTCCAACCTTTCCAAGTCTGAAATATCAAGCATGTCGAAGGGGTGCTCGGCAAAAAGGAACCTGGTCAGAAAATAAATCAATGGACAGATAATGAAACAGCTTTATTAATTGAACTGGAGGAAAAATGTAAAAGGGCACGATTTATTAACATTGAGATTGCGAAGATTTGAACGACAAAAAACCAACAGAGATCTGATAAAAGGAGACCTCTGCAGAAGCATAGAAAGAAAAACTGAAGCATTAGAAGATCTGCAAGGAATAGACTATGCCAGTTAATATAATTGCAATGGATTTGCCCTTCAAGAGGCCTGAGAAAACTATTGGAAAGATGAACATAGATATGATGCCTGAAAACATCCAGGAATCAATAGATCAGCTCTTGATATTGTTGGGCAATAAGAACAAGAAAAATTATGACTCTGGTCTCAATCTTCTAGACGGTACTTCCATGAAGATTATTAAGAAAATTGCATGTCAGAATGGAAAGTCACGTGCAAACACTGAACATATTTACTTAAATAAAGCACTCCACAGGGACACTGGGAATGCCAGAATGACAACCAGAAAAAAGGCAATCTACAGAGAAACCCAGACACTTTATGAAAAAGAATGGAAATGCTTAGCATTAAAGATCATGGGTGTGCCAGAACAATGCAAGTGTTTGATAATGAAGCAGGATGTGGAAAAGTTCTTCAATATAGATTTGGAGCTGAAAATAATTGAGCCGACCTGCAGAAATTGGAGAGATATTGGGGTGAGTTTGATGAAGAAAAGCTCCTTAAGGACATTGAAATGGAGGAAATAAAAGCAGCACTCCAAACTACGAAGGAGGACACTGCTCCAGGTCTGGATGGTCTGAAAAAGAAGGACCTGCTAAACATAATGGGTAATGATGAATACACTAACCAAACTTTTTTAATATATGGCTCAAGTTTTGAGTGATCCCAGAATGTTTAAAGAACAGCCAGATGGTATTGATTCCAAAGATGGAAGACAAGGAAGAACTTAAAGACCTGACCAACTGGAGGCCAATTACGATAGGGCTCTTATTTTGAGGATGTTTATGAAGATCCTAACAAAACGTCTAAGTGAGGGAAAGACAAAAGGGCTTTCTAATCAATACATCATGCTGTAACAAGAATATTGCCATCCTGCAAAACATGATCAGCAGATCCAAGAAAAACAATAAAGATCTGGCAGTTGTGTTTGTGGACCTGGCTAAAGCATTTGACTCAGCAGGGCCATTAAGACATACAAAAGGTATTGATGAGTGGGAGCCCCAAAGATTTTTATAGAACTGATCACAGATCTAAATATTAACACCACCATGACAGTAGAAATCAGAGGGGGGAAAACTGGGAAGGTTAACATCGTGAGAAGGATAAAGCAAGGCGATTGTTCCCCCATAAAGGTTAAAGCCTTGTGTTTTTGTTTCATAGTTAATTTTGTGCCTATCCTTTTTAAGAAAAATTGTTTTTAGTGTTACCATAGTGACTCTGACATCATCTGTTGTAATATCAGAGGGGACCAAGAGCTTGCATCTCATTCTTCAAAAAATTATGAAGGGGACGTAAGCTCAAGATACTTTTCTTTTAATTCATCTTATTTTGTCTTGTATCTGTTTGAAGTTGGATATTGTTATATCATTATACAGTATGTTTTGTTTATTTGTCATTATGAAAATCTTAATGTGAAGTTATGCAAAATGTTTATTTGTTTTATTAAGGACTTAAAGCTACTTAAAGCTGCATCTGCAAAGTTTGGTTTATTGGATTAATAAAATGGTAATTCGGAATATTGTCACTCATGTTTCCTTGAAGGTGATATGTTTTGAAATTGGGAAATATTAGAACATGGAAAGTTTTGTCCGTACCCCCACCCCCATTCTTTCTAACATCACCATGGACCCACTTATCTCTACTCTTGAGCAGCAAGGAAAGCGTATTGAGATGGTAACACTGACAGGAACCTCAAAATGTACTGTGTTAGCCTTCACAGATGACGTAACAATCCTGAATGATTCCTATGAAGGGATGGTGGAGAACGTCAACATCTTGACAACATTCCACTTTGTCAGCAAGAGAAAACCTTACTTGTACAACGTGAGGGAAAAGTGGAGATTCAACAAAAAGATCACATTTGTACAGCCATGGAAAATTGATAAATATCTGGATGCATGAATAGACCCATGGTTGAGTGCATTAGGAGGCAATTGTAAAGAGAAACTGACATGTTGGTTTGATAGCCTCATTCATTCAAAACTCAAGCAGAGTCAGAAAGTTGAAATTTTGTAAACAAATATTGTTCTACCATCTGGTCTTGTGTGAAGCTTCACAAAATATCTCAAAAGACCTGGATAGACAAATTCAAACAGTGAAGAATATACTCCACCTGCCACTCAATACCACTGACAGCATTCTCTATGCAAGAAATAGAGACGGAGGACTAGCTCTTCCAAAATTAGAAATTCAAATCCGGATCACAATGATTCAGAAAAGACGAGCACTCAAGAGGTCAGAAGATAACATCATTCGGGACTCCTTTTATTTTGCAGAGGAAGAAAACCAAGCCAGAATTGATAAATTATTGAAGCTTGAGATCATTTAGTCAATTCTGAGTAAAGGAGAGACCGGATTGATGGCTGATAGCCTGTTTGATCACTTGGAAGGGGATTTTGAAGCTAAAACTAACAAGAGGTCTTTGTTTAAGTTTAACTGGCGCAACTGTGAATTTGAAAGATGGGTGAGTCTTCATGTGCAAGGCTCAGGTATTTGGAAATTCAGAAACAAAATTTCCAATGCGTGTGTCTCTTGGCACAAGACATGGAAAGAGCATCAATTCATTAATGCCCTTTTATTGAAATGCAGACAATATCCCTCACACTGTACAAGAAATAAGAGAAAAGCTGACAGAGTGAAAACTTGTCAGATGCAACATAGCTAATGAAACCATTGCACACATCTCCAGTTAGTGTTGGGCAGTAAAAAAAGACAAGAATCAAATGACACAATAAAATCGCAGAACTTCTGAGGGCAAAACTAATGCAATATAGATGGGAAGTTTACGTCGAACCACATTTTCATGATGACTAAGGTCAATTGTGGAAACCTGATTTGATTTTTGTCAGGAATCAAAAGGCAATTAGGGTTGATGTCACAATAAGATATGAAGGTGATCAAAATTCCATCCTGAGGATGTTCGAAGAAAAGTATAGACATCTTTCCCAGCAGGTCATGGACTTAACCCGGACCAACAAGATTACTTTTCATGGTTTTGTCATCAGCCCCAGGGGTCTGTGGCATGAGAACAATAACAAACCCATGGCGGAACTGGGAATTAAAAGCTTCAGACGTTTTGCTGTTAGCGCTTGCAGTCTCACAATTAAACTATCTGTTGAGATTTTGCGGGTGTTTATGGATTATTGATTGAAATAACATCTAGCAATTTAACCAAAATCCCAAGAACAGGCTGATTAATATTAATAATACCTCAGTGCAAGGCTATTGGCTATGATTTCCCCTGGAAACCGGGTGAGGACCTGGTCTCATTCCAGAATTAACAGCAGTGGATGCACCACTTTAAGCTGTGAAAAGTACACATAGTCATTGTGAAAATCAACGATGTGTTTTAAAAGAGCCCAGAACTGCACACAGTATTCCAGGTGTGGCCTCATCATTTTTATGTCAAAGATTTATCTGCTTAGTCTTATTGACATTGAGAAAGAGGTTATTGCCCCAAGTTTCCAAGAGATTCAATGTGATTCCCATTTTCTCTTTTCCTGAATGGTGCTGAAACTATATTTGTGATTTCTTTTTACTTCAAGAAACTCAGATTTATTGTCTTATCACATGCTTTAAGGCAGATCTTGAGACTTGCGAGACTCTTTTCTGAGTTGGACATTTTCAAGTGTCAGTGGACACTCATTATTCATGTCTGTTTTACGGTCACAATGAGAACCAATTTCTATTCTGAAATATTTGCTTTTACTACAACTGATTTTGTACTTTCTTGGAGAAATGTAATACAAAATATCAAAGGAAAGTTCTATTGCAAGAATTGTGGATTTTTTCTATGGAGACAAGACTTTTTTTTGCAATATTCGCAATCTGCTCGAGTAACTCAACAGGTCGGGCAATATCTGTTGGAGGCAAATGGCTAGTTGACATTTAGGTTTTAGACTGCATCAGGTGATGTACTTTATGAAAGTTTTTGATACTTTGTTCTGATCTTTTCAAAATGTATGTTAAATGATGTAGACATCCCCAGATGCTGCTTGGTGTAAACAGTGAGACAAGAGTTTTACACATAGCTTTTTGCCAATCTCCAAAATATCTAAACAACAAAGGAACAAGTAAAAATGCATGTAGAAACTTGGACTTGAGTTGCTTGCCGGTTACAATAGAACAGTGGTTCTCAAACTTGCTCCTTTCCACTCACATACCACTTTAAGTATTCCCTATGCCATAGGTGCTCTGTGATTAGTAAGGGATTGCTTAAGGTGGTATGTGGGTGAACAGAAAACCACTGTTTTAATTGTACCTAATTGACTCGTTATGTGCATGGTTTCATAACTCCAAAGAAAATGGGCCAATGACAATTTTTCTCAAGCAAAATATTTCAGTAACAATTGGTTCCAGAGCACTGATTTTCAACTTTTCCTTCCCACTCACATACCACAGCAATCCCTTACTAATCACAGTCCACTAATGACATAGGGATTACTTAAAGTGGTATGTGAGTGAAAGAAAAAGGTTGAGAACCACTGCAATAGAACAATACAAAAAATACAGAGATAAATAGTTGAAGATCTATTCCCTCGCTAAAAGATGGAGAAAACTGGTGTATATTTTTAATATTTTATTAGTTTCATTTATAATATGTGGACATACTTGCAGCCAACCAATTTGGATGCTGCAATAGTTTGTCATTGAAATGAAAACTCTCTATGCATATTTCATAACCTGCACATGCATCTGTATTTGAATGTCAGGAAATTTTCCATGGGGACGGATTTCAGAGCAGCTTTCTTCAAGGCAGTAATTTGTATTAAGCCATGCAGGTGCTGAAACAAGTCTTCTTTTGCTGGTTTCAAGAAATTGCACCATGGTACCCCAAAACAAACAAACAAACAAACATTTTCAGCTCTATTTGCCACGAAATAAACTGCATTTGTTCAAAAATGAGAAGCACGAATATAAGTAATTATGAGGTCATCTACTTTGGAAAGAAAAATCGTTGATCAGATGATTACATAAATTGTAAAAAAAAATGATTGTGCCCTGGTATTGGGCAGTGAGACTTGTGAGTGTGCATAGAGGGGTTCATGCTTTTCAAACTTTATTGCTCATGGTGGCAAAACATGCCTTGCTCAAAACAATCAAAAGTATTTTTACATTTTACTCATCAAGATGCATCTTCTAACATAATCCAGATGTGTGCACTCTGTACTATCAAATATCAACATGTAAGTGAGATCACAGAATTCAATGTGAGATCATTGGAGACCCCAGAAAGGTAAATATTGCTGAAAACTGAGAGCTTGTGAATTATAGAACACCTGAGAGTAAATTGGTACAGCAACAGTAGCTGAATAATTTATACTAGCCTTTGTGAATCAACTTATTGACAAACATTTGATACATTGATGGATGAATAATTCACACACCTTGGTACTGCTGGATGCTAGGTTTTAGAGGCCAAAAAAAACTTTTTCCCAAATATAGAGGGTAGAGAGGAAACAGAGGCTTTATCTCAGAATAAATATTTGGTCTAAAGCCTGATTTGGTAATTTTTTATGCTGAATGAAGATTATAAATCTTTTGTAATTCTCCAAAAGGCAAGAAATATTCAATCATTGAGTATATTCAAACCTGAGCAATGGACTTTGGGATAACAAAATAATGGGGAGGGTATGGGGATCAGGAAGAAAGGTGGACTTGAGGAGCAGGGTCAGCCATAATCATATTGATCAGCCATTTTGCCCACCACTTCCAAAATCAAGCATCCCTTGATACTAATTCCAGTTTTTCAATGCTTGGCCTATAGCTGCTAATTGTCTGGAGATACATTAATCAATGTCAAGGTGGGCTCAGTGGTGGGGATAACAGGCTGATGGTGTATGTGGCCTGAATCGGCTTCTGTATTGTTCATATCAAGAGTCGCATAAGCAATATTTTACTTTTCCTGAAGTTTCTGTTCTAAAATGCAGCTTTAAAGAATTTATTGAGGCAGACATTTAGACAAATAGAATCTTGCTTATTGACACTTGTACTTTTTCTGTTACCAATGCTTTTTGTTTTTTTTTTACTTAATTCAGTACGTTCAGTAAGTCAGTTTTCTTGGTCAAGCCACTCTGGGATTATGTTGAGTTTGGGCTGAGAAGACGCTGGCCCTGTCCATTCATATGCCTTTGGCCTAACTCACCCATGCTGACCATGTTGATTGTCTATGCTAGTCCCATTTTCCTGAATTTTGGCCATATGCTTCTGGACCTTTTCTATCCATAGATCGGTCCCAATGTCTTTTGAATATCAAAATTTGGCTTGCTTCTACAATTTTGCTGGCATCTTATCCCAGATGCATCACCACCCTCCTGTTGAAAAAGTTGCCTTCGGGTCCCTCTTAAATCTCCCATCTCATTATGAACCTATGCTCTGCAGTGCTAGAATCTGCCCTGGGAAAAACTATGCATTGATCTTTTGCATGCATCATGCTTTTATGAATCTGTGTAAGATTACCTTCAAACTCTGTGATCTCGATAATAAAGCCTGTAGCCGTTTCATGAGTGAGAAAGGTTGACTGGTATAGGAGGGATAAGTGATAAGGATTTTGAATGTTAGACAAAGATATCTGAAACTTGGGATATTTGGCAAAGACTGATCTGTACTTCAAGCTTAGCTCTACAATGCCTAGCCAATTGTCAAGGGTTATTAACAACATTTTCAGGAGGTACAGTGAGCAGTCGAATATATTAACTGTAATTTTGAAGGAATCTGTTCAGCCAATTGTCTTCAAGCCAGCTGAAAATAAGTTTTTTAAACTAATACCATTTCTTAGCTTCCAGTTCACAGATCTTTGGTTATAGCACTTCCAAGTACTCATTCCATACTTTATAAACATGAAAGTTTCTGCTTTTATCATCTTCTCAAGCACTCCTCTTGAATTTTATTCCCCTTTTTCTTTGGCTTGGCTTCGCGGACGAAGATTTATGGAGGGGGTAAAAAGTCCACGTCAGCTGCAGGCTCGTTTGTGGCTGACAAGTCCGATGCGGGACAGGCAGACACGATTGCAGTGGTTGCAAGGGAAAATTGGTTGGTTGGGGTTGGGTGTTGGGTTTTTCCTCCTTTGCCTTTTGTCAGTGAGGTGGGCTCTGCGGTCTTCTTCAAAGGAGGTTGCTGCCCGCCAAACTGTGAGGCGCCAAGATGCACGGTTTGAGGCGTTATCAGCCCACTGGCGGTGGTCAATGTGGCAGGCACCAAGAGATTTCTTTAGGCAGTCCTTGTACCTTTTCTTTGGTGCACCTCTGTCACGGTGGCCAGTGGAGAGCTCGCCATATAATACGATCTTGGGAAGGCGATGGTCCTCCATTCTGGAGACGTGACCCATCCAGCGCAGCTGGATCTTCAGCAGCGTGGACTCGATGCTGTCGACCTCTGCCATCTCGAGTACTTCGACGTTAGGGGTGTAAGCGCTCCAATGGATGTTGAGGATGGAGCGGAGACAACGCTGGTGGAAGCGTTCTAGGAGCCGTAGGTGGTGCCGGTAGAGGACCCATGATTCGGAGCCGAACAGGAGTGTGGGTATGACAACGGCTCTGTATACGCTTATCTTTGTGAGGTTTTTCAGTTGGTTGTTTTTCCAGACTCTTTTGTGTAGTCTTCCAAAGGCGCTATTTGCCTTGGCGAGTCTGTTGTCTATCTCATTGTCGATCCTTGCATCTGATGAAATGGTGCAGCCGAGATAGGTAAACTGGTTGACCGTTTTGAGTTTTGTGTGCCCGATGGAGATGTGGGGGGGCTGGTAGTCATGGTGGGGAGCTGGCTGATGGAGGACCTCAGTTTTCTTCAGGCTGACTTCCAGGCCAAACATTTTGTCCGTGAACTACTCTTTGCAGATGATGCCGCTTTAGTTGCCCATTCAGAGCCAGCTCTTCAGCGCTTGACGTCCTGCTTTGCGGAAACTGCCAAAATGTTTGGCCTGGAAGTCAGCCTGAAGAAAACTGAGGTCCTCCATTCCCCTTTAATCTTTTTACATATAACTACCAGTAATTGTTATTAATCTGATTCTCATTCATATTTGTGCTTGGAGAGATAGATCATTCTATTCCAGAATGCTGTTGACCTTGGGAGGGGGATCAATCCATTTCCTGTGTTCCTTCTCTCTTCTCACTGCCTTGCCATTTTTTGTATATTGCTTGTTTGCTCCTCGAATGTGTTGCCTCTAACTTTTCCAGTCCGTCACTTTTCTGCCCACCTAACCATCTAGTCTTCCTCAATATCAAACACACAGCCGTCTTCTGCCAAATTTCTAATCTTGGCTCCTAAAGCTTAAATACTAATTACTTCTTGCCCCTGAGCCAAATTTGGATCCAGTTTACTTCTTGTAAGCATTCCTGAGGAGTTCACTTTTCTGATCAGAATTCCATTTGGGATCCTGCCAAACAATTTGCTCAAATCTGTGGCCTCGTATGTCACATCTTTATTGACAACAACATGAAATATGGTCAGGGTAATTAGGCTGAGCATTTGCTTAATTAATTCATAATGACTGTCTATGACTACTTTCTATCTCTCAAAATTGATGTCCCAGATTGTGCTGGGTTTGGCCTGCTAAAGAGGATGCATCATCCAGGCCAGGTGTAGAGAGCTGAAAAAGTTCTCTCATAGCTGGGCACAAGGCATAATGAGGCCTCACTGGCCTTGGAACAATATGATAGCCTGTGGCAAGGCAACATGGCTGGATCAAGCCTCTCAGCTTCTGTCAAAACTGATTGAGATAATCAGAAGCAGTGCTCCTCCCTTGCCCCTTCTTCCCTCCTCCCCTACCTTTTTATTTGAGCACATGTCTGCTTTCTGCTCATACTTTGATGAAGGCCTCAGGTCCAAATCATTGATTATATATTTCTGTTTTTAAACTACAATCACAGCGTCTGCAGACTTTCTTGTTCAAATTAAACCTTCCATCCTTTGATTAATGTTTGTCACAGAATAAACGTTTGAGATGATTGAATCTATTGGATCAATGATAGACACAAGACAGCAACTTCTGTTCTCTGACCAAAGCTGAGAGATTTAAACTGGTAATTCCAGTGTCTATATGCTTATAGAGTCCGTACTAACCTTCGTGCACTTGTGAAAGTCACTGAGATTAAGAGCAATTTTTGACCTTGTGCTTGAAATGGATGCAAAAAAAAATCCAAAATATGTCTTTGAATCAAGAAAGTAAGAATGAAATGGATGATGAGGAGAAAAATGGAAATTGGGGAGATGGGATAAGAGAGAGATCTGTGCTGATAAATTATTAATCAAGGAACCAAACAGGAAAGATGAGAGGAAATGTCTAAGGGATTAAAACGATGGAGTTATTGGACCAAAGTGAATGTAACACACCCCAGAATCCAACCTGTATATGCTGACATTTTTCTGTACGACTCATCACAGCCAATCGCATGTTCTTTATTCCTCATATCCCTTTATAATCCACTTTTTCAAACTATAATTTTTAAGAATTCAAATTCAAAATGTTATTTTGCAAAAATAATCTATTTATTGAAATCAAATTTCCTCAAACCTCCTTTACTACTATTTCTATTTCAAACAAGTGGTATTTTCACATGTTCACGGTAATATTCTTCCTATCCAATGAAGTTGGCACTCCGTCTTCTCATCCATAATGTAATACTACTCAACAGCTCAGGCAACATCGGAAGACAATGAAACCGGGTTTATGTTTTAAGTCAATGACTTTGCATCAAAACTGGGAAAAATTAGAGATGAAGGAAGATGCAGAGAATTTGGGCTTGGGCTGGTGGAGATATGGAAGGTGGGATTGGGGAAGGTGCAGAGGGAATAAAAAGTAATGTCACTGGTAAGTTCGAGGAAAGGGAAGGCCAATAGAGCAGAGGATGCTGAAGGCATTGGTAAATAAGGAACAAAAATATCTGGAGGAGATGTGAGGAGAGGATGGTGCATAGTTTTTCCAATTTACCAGAATTTTTTAAAATTGTGACAGCTGTAAAAGTGAGAAGAGAATTGTTGATGATCTGAACTGAGTTTGGAAGGTTGAAATGAGCCAATACAGAATTCTAAAGAGAGAAAGGCAAAATTAAAGGAATAGACAAATAAGCATTGATTCTTATGTCTGTGGGGTGAACAGCAATGCAGCAAAGGGGTGTTCATTTCCCCAAACAGAGGATGGATATCATGGATAAGATCAAGTGATGGGAAAAAAATGATGAAAGGCAGAATGGAAGATATAGTGACTTAATGAAGAGGAAGAGAATGAGCCATCAACAAAAGTTCAAATGGAGCAATTAGATTAGAAAAAAGGAAACCACACAATGCTTTTCCAAGATAGTTTGCTGAGAAGTTTAAAACACCCAACCTTGTCAAAGACTGTGAGATAAAAGCAGAAATTACTTAGCAGCAAAGTTCCAAAAGGACAAAACAGGAAACAAGTCTCTTGAGGTTTACAGATTCTTTGAATTCTCCTGGCCGATAATTAGCCCAATTATATCTGTTGCCAGAGTGATGGACGGTGGTGATTTATGTTTTCTTTCTTCCACCCCCCCCCCCACTTCTGGACTCCTGAACATAAATTATAAATTCTCTCTGGTTGACTCAATTTCACTCAGCTGAAGTCTGCATTAATCCAAATACCCACTTCTAATAAATGATATTTTTCAGAAGATTAATCACAAATGCAGTAGCAGGGAAAGATAAGATGATTATTTTATGACTTTGAATGTAGATCCAGATTCAATAGAAACTTCTGGAATGCATTTCAAAGAAGAAATAATTGGAGGGTTGTGTGGGGAGGGGAGGACACAGGAGATTAGAAATGATTGGAAATACCAAGTCACCAGAGGTTTGATGGGCCAAGTAGCTTGTAGCTATGCTCTTGGATCATTCTATCATTCTGTGAAATTATTTTTCATTTCAATGCAACTAACTGCTTTACAGACTGGTTGATTTGCTGAGTTGGCTGTCAACTCCCAAATAGCTCTTTAGAAGCCATTTTGATGTCTCTGTGGTTCGCATCCTTAATTTAGTTGCACATTTTGTAAATGACTAAAACAATGGAAGATTACATTGGAATGAATAACCATCATCTTGGATCAAGCAGAATGCTATTTTTTAATTATAAATTCTTTAAAATTCTCTTATGTTGTGCTACTACAGTACATTTCTGATTATCGGAAAACAACTTTACTAAAATTCTCAGTTATCCACAAAAGTTTTCAACAGCAACATGATGTCACAAGTTGAAAAAAAAATGTTTTTTTTTTAACCTGCTATGCTCAAATGGGTCTCTGATGTGCTGTTAGTGTCATTTTGAATCCATTTTGAATGTTGCTGTATTTATCTTTGTAAGCTGAGATCACTTTTTTTGTAAGAATTAAACTTTAATTTCATTCTTAAACCCTTCCCCTGTTCTTTGTTGTTATTTTAATGGCTGATACAAGTATTATGCTGTTGGAACTGGGCTGGGGGAAAGGGGACCTTGGGCTCATGGGCAGGTTCAGTGATGGCGGTGGCAAGGCATCGCATATCTGAGCAAGAACCTTGGGCTCAAGGGCAGTTTCCTGTTGGCAGTAGGGATGTACTGATATGTTGTCCTCCACTGTATATAGTCTCTACCAACTACTGTACATATGAGGCTGGCCCGCCCACTAATAACTCATCCCCTATGTCTCCTCCCCTTTTGCCCTGGCCCATAAAGCTCGAGCTACCTCCCCCTTTCAAGCATTCCTGTGCCTGGATCCGGGCCAGCCTGAGTCTTGTGTATATTAAAGCCTATTGTTCCCTCAGTTCTTGACTCTGTGGTTATTGATGGTGCCAATCAGGGGAGGTGTTTGGGATCGGAGTGGGGATCTCAAGTGTCTTGTCAGGTTCAGCGACAGCAGTGGGGATGTGTCCTGCTGTTTAAACTGGGCCTGCTTAAAGCCATTTGTCAGATATCTGAAAAATGCTGTTAACTAATACACGTCAATCCTGAGCATTTTAAATAATCAGAAATGTTTTTGAAAACTTGGATTAAATCTGTTGGATCAATGTGTTCATTTTGACTTCTGTTCTCTGACCAAAGCTGGTAAATTTCAACTGGTAATTCCAGTGTCTATATGTTTACAAAGTCAGTTAGCAGTTGTTAATGAGTTTGTGCAACCAAAAATGGTATATGTAAGGATAAATAGAAATCAGTTCTCTCAATGAAAGGATGCTCATTGAGAACAACATGATTTCTTACTGGCAAATGTAATTAACAATAATGTTTGGCTCATTGCATCAAACAATGCAATTTGGGAACTTTACAAGCAAATATAAAATAAGTATTCCTGTATTCTCACTCTAAATGTAAAATCACATTCACACTCCATATTATAACTGTGATTACAAAGTTGGAGCTGTTCTGCACCAGGGTTATCCTGGAATGAAAATTAAATGTTTATCCCTCTGCAGCCAGATCCTGAATTTCCTTATTTGTGTGGCTAGTAACATCACCTCCCCCTCACTGACCAAAAACACCAGTGCCTCAAGACTGTGTGCTTATTCTCCTACGCACTCATGATTGTTCAGCCAACTACAAATAGAATGCAGTCAAAAAGCTTACTGATGACTCCACATTTGTTGGCTAAATAACAGGAAATTATGTCGGAATATAGGTTGAAGATTAAGAATCTTATTGGATGGTGCACATCAACAATATGCGCTCAATGTCAGCAATCTCAAGGAGCTGATTGTGGACATTGGGAAGGGGAGGCTGAGGGACCATCCACCTGTCTTCATTGACAAGACAGTAGTGAAGAGAGTTAGTTCCTTTAAGTTCCTGTGAGTCCACATATCAGAGGACCTCTCCTGGAGCCAAAACATCATGGCAACTGCGAAGGAGGTACACAAGTGACGCTACTTTATTTATTTGCTTGTTTATTTATGTTTGTTTATTTATTTTAATGTGGAACTCTTCGTGAATTTGTGTGTCATCCTTGCGCAGGGGCCATGCTAATCTTCTCTGTATCATTCCAATTTTAGTATATGTGCTGCCAAAGCAAACACATGATGGTACTTTCTCAGGAGGCTAAGGAGATTTGGCATGTCATCAAATACTTTTATCAAATTTCTACAGGTGTACTGTGGAAAGTGTACAGCCCAGTTGCATCATGGCCTGGCTTTTTAACTCAAGTCAGGAGCACAGAAGGCTGTAGAGAGTGTAAAACCCAGCCAAGTCTATCATGTGCACCTGCAATCCATCTATTGAAAACTTTTATGTGAGTCACTGCCTCAGGGGCTGCCAATATCATTAAGGACCCACCACCCTGATTGCATTCTCTTCTTGCTGCTGTCTTCAGGGAGAAGGTGCAGAAGTCCAGCACTTCCAGATTCAAGAAGAGTTTTTATCCAACCTCTATTGAGCTCAAAACTACCATAAGATCTTTCTGCAGGATTGAATTTTTGACCTGTTTTTTTTTGTCTTGGCTTATTGAGATAATTTAATTTTTACTATTTTAATTGGTGTACATTGTGACCCTGTTTGCCTACAGCAAATAAGAATCCTGTTGCATCTGTGCATGAACTCACATTGACATTGAAACACTAAGCAACAAACAGGGCACCCTCCTTCATCTAAATGCTGATGCTTTACTCAGAATAGCAAAATTTGAGTTGCATCAAGGAGTTTTCAAATTGTGTATGTCAAATCTCCTTAAATTTGACATGAATCAGATCACATTAACTTGAAACTATAATTGAATGTCTTTCAAGTACAAAGCTTGACAGCATATTAATTGCAGTAGCTTCTTCCACATGTTTAAAAAACATTGAGTAATTCTATGCTTTACTTGAGATTCGAATGATGTTCACCTACTGTACTGCATAGTGGATGTACAGAATATTAGCATCTATTAAATCACAAATGGAAAAACATTTATGAAATACATTTAAGAATCACCCCCACCTGCTATAACAACTGACAATGTAATATTTCAACTGGGGGGTTATGGAACAGCTTCCACTGTGACATGTTTAATTCCCTATTATTGAATGACTATAATTATGAAGAAACTGAGTTTGGGGCCATTGAATTTGTTATTTCCATACTTTTACTCCTGTAAGGATGTAATTCTGAGAGTTTATAAGGCATTGGTCAAACCACTTTTAGAGTACTGAATGCAATTTTGGGCTCCAAATCGAAGGAGAGTCCCATGCTGGCATTGGAGAGTGTCTCGAGGAGGTTTACGAGAATTATTCTGACAATGAGAGGGTTAATGTATGAGGAGCATATGATGGCTCTGAGTCTTTCACTAGAGTTTCAAAGGGAAATCTCATTGAAACCTATGGAATGTAGAAAGGGATGGATTGAGTGGATGTGGAGAAAATGTTTTCAGTAGATGAGAAAAAAATTCTTCAGACGTTGGTGAAAATGTTAAAATCATTGCTAAGGATGACTATGGAGGTGCAAGTCATTAGTATGTTTGCAGTGAAGGTTGACAGATTATTGATGAGGGAATGTGTCAAAGATTATGGGAGAAGGCAAGAAAATTGGATTAAGTGGAAATATTACATCAGCCATGCTTTGAATTGTAGAGCAGACTCAATGGGCTGAATAGCCCAATTCTGCTCCTCCTTATGGTCAGTTGTACCTTTATTTTAAATTGTACTGTGATTGTAATTCTATGTCTTCATATCTGGTCATATCCATACAGCTTCAATGTCAGTTATTAATATACTGTGCAATTAGAATTGCTATTTGATCCATTTTTCATCATGTTGCTTTGTGCTGCAGCTGAGGAGACAAGCCATGTATAATTATTAATGAGCCTGTGTGCAACCAGCATATTATTTTCTGATGAAGTCTAAATAACTGTCTGAGACATCACAATAATATCAAATGGAAGAAATGATTTTTTTCCTCACTGATGGTAATAAAGAATAAGGCAAAGTGAAAGCAGATTTTTTTTCCAAATCCATGCCTTTGGTGTCTACCAAATGGAGTCAGCATGTTCAAGTACTGTGGCCATGGATAAAATAATTTTCATTGTGGATCCATTCACGCAAAATTATTCTGGATTTTCTTTAAGGACAAGCAATGGTGAAGGTAAAGGTTCCATTATGGTTACTGAATATTACATTCAGAATGTAACATTCCTGTACATGAAATTTGTTATCTTTGTCTACCATACTGAAGACAGAGTCATCACTTTATCCAGTACCCCTCACACAAATGAATCCCCAGTGAGGATCAAATTCACGACCGCTGTTTTGCAAGATCAATGCTCTAACTACTGAGCGATTGGAGCCCTCCCATTTTTAAAGCAGGTTAGTTAAATTTCCTGAAATCAATTTTGCTTTTAAGGTACGTCTGCAGAATTTTATTTTCTCCTCATGAGGAGATTCAGCTTCTTGATTCTATACACATTTATGTGTGCACTATTAGCCTGTGCAAAATACTTAGCATAATCCAAACGTCTGGACTGAAGATTTTATTCAGTGAAGATGTTACACCTGAATTTATTCAGATATTTCTTAATGAGACAAGAGGGCACTGGTTCCTGCAGCACTGCACCTTCACATGAACTAAGGTTCTCATTGATAAAAGTACAGGGTCCCAGCCATTTAGCTCTTAGTTGAATGAATTTGTGATTTTGCACCTGTTGTGGGTGCCAGCTTGGTATCTGTTTACTGAGTTAGAAAGTAGTCCCCTGATCTCCACAAAAATCTTCTACTCAATGACATCTAATATCCTATTATGTGCACTGTTCTGGAGGCTTAGCCCCCCTGGCAATCTCCCAACCATAAGTACGTTGATGGATGTTGATGGATGCTAGATTGAGATGAAGTCATGAAATAAGGTGTCTTCAAACTTTTAGTGCTTCAGGAATGTTTGGATGTGGGCATTTGGTTGCTATTATGAGATTTCAGTTTCATTACAGCCCCAATTTCCTATCCAGTTGTCAACTTCAGGTTCCCATCCAAAACAAGCAAATGATTTGTGTTAGATGAATAATTTTATGTTAAATTTGTGTTGACTATAAGACATTTCCAGAAAACCTGTATATTCAATCCTATAAAAGAACAAATTCTAGTTTTAAATTAGTATTTTATTTAAGTCGTTAAGTTGAAAATGAATGCTGGGCCTCCAATCCAGGGGCATGGTAAACTTGCAAGAAGGAATTATGATATAGAATGATAATGCTCAGAATTTATTTCCAGAACACATGAGTTTAGAACTAAAGGGCAGAGTTTTAAAGTGAGAGGAGAGAGATTTAAGAAGGACCTGAATGGCAACTTGTTCATGCTGAGGGTGTTCCATATCTGGAATGAACTACCAGGGGAAGTGATAAAAGTGGGTGCAATTACAATGTTCAAAGTACATTTGAACAGATATATAGATAAGAAGTTCTGAGAAGGACATGAACCAATTCCAAACAAATCGGACTAGTCCAGAATACTAACTTGGTCAGCATGAATGAGATGGGCCGATGGGTCTTTTCTGTGCGATTTGACTCTGAGGAAGAATAAGTGGTTGAAATGATAAGATCCCTAAAGCATGATAGATGTATATCCATCCAGTGATATTCATTCTTCTGGCTCACAGTCAAAGTTCATGCTCTAAGTTCATCTCCTCATACTTGCTTTGAAATACACATTTCAATCCCTCCAATTGACTAAGTTCATGCTTCCTCCACTGCCTGTCCCTCTCACCATCTCATGGCACATTGCATCAACCTTTCCACTATCTGCTCTATTTTCTGCCCTACCATTCTCTTTCCCATCCCCCTGCCAAACTAGATATTGATGCCCTTCCAGTTCATTTAAAATTGGAGATAATTTTAAATGTGTAAATGTTCATATGGGCTGTTTCAAGGAAGGATACGTGATCGTCAATTTTAGTTGACTTGAGCGTTATTCCTTAACTTAGTCATATAGTATGACTTTTGTTTTCCATCATCTCTGGATCATAAATCCAACAAGTGAAGTATAAAGGAAATGAGTGGATTTCACTTTTAGATTTAATGAAAATAGCTTTACATTTTTCAAATGTAAATTCTACAGTACAAATTCTGTATCATCATGTGTGACATCAAGGTGGTGGTGCTGCCAGAGCCACTGCAACAGCAACACTGGTGCAGACCCACAGGGAGTGAGGGAGTGGAGATGCAGCACTTCCGCAGGGTCCATACACCCAGTCAACTGCCATCAGCTCCAAAAAGGCTTTGAACAGCCCATTGATGGAGCTGACTGGGGTTTTTATTTGAAATCTGGCGACTGCGGGTCTACACTCAATATGGCTGGAGATTTTGGAGAAGCGGAGGATCTGTCTGATAGGGAGGAGATGGCCCACAGTGGTGATGACCACGGTGATGGACCAGTGAATGCGGCAGGCTGCTAGAGACTCAAGGCAAGGAAGCTGCAGGCTGCTGGAGACTGCTGTCAGGAGACTTGTGGCTGGGCTGCAGATTGCTGGAGACTGGCTGGAGTGGTTCCAGGTATTGGAACTGGGATGCGAGGAGGCGCTGAGCACGCTGAAGGGTTCCTTACCATGTCAAATACTTGGATCTGGAGCTCAGGTTGCCGTGGTTTGGACTAGACTCTGTGTAGCTGCGGGGGAGCTGCATAGTGCTAGAGGTGAATCTTTGGACACTAGTTGACTCGGGTATGGGGGGGGGGGAATTTTCTTTTGCTTCTCTCTCTCTTGCTGTAAGTCGGGCTTAGGCAATTCCTGCCAGTGGCAAACCTGTCTGCCTTCGGGCAGTCGAAAAGAAATTTCATGTAAATATGACAGTTTTATTACTATGATAAATTGAATCTTGAATGTAACTCAACAACATAACTGCATCTCATTCACTTCTGACAAATCCTTAAGTTTTTTGAGTGGATTTCTATCAGTCAGCCTAACATTGTGGGCTGAAGGGCCTGCACTGTACTTTAACATTCTATGTCCTTTGTTGAAGGAACTCTTCCAACATTCCTCAGTCTGTCCTTGCATCCCGGGAATTTCTGTTAACAAAATTAGACCAATAAAATGAAAGACATCCAAATAGTGAAAAAAGCAGAATATAAATAGGAATTAATAGCATTCATTTAAAATATGAATAGGGTAGCAGTTTTAAATGTCAGTTTCTTCCATTAATGTGACAATAATTAAATCATAATCTACAAAACAATGATATAACTAAAAATTTAAAAGCTTATGTACAAAAATTGTCAATGCTGTTACGACCTTATGATCCTCAACTCATTCTGATGATTAACTGACAGATCTCGTGAAAGTAAATAAAGAAAAGCAACAAACTAACTATAAAATGAGAAAGGCTTTTCATGTGTTTTTGAGTGTTAATAAGTGAAACAACTCCTATGACCCAGGCATGGGTTTCCACATAGGGCTGAGGGAATTAAGTGAGTAACTGAACAAACTTTTAATGAATAAATAGCCGAACCTGCAAATATCATGTGTGGCGTGTTGTGGTTCATTGCAGTGAAAGAACTAAGTCAGCAGGCTGTGAACTCATTTAGCACAACTAATTTACTATGAAATTCATGCTGCAGCCTCTAAGGCGGTCCAGAGCCCACTCCTCGCGTCCCGGAACTCGCGTCATGCTGATGTAAACCCTTATGTGCACTTCTGGTCTGCACTGGAAGAACCGAATCCTTGACGCCATCTTTGCCACACTACCCCACTGACCGCACGTGACAAGCAGGGCCGGTTCGCCACTACAATTTGATAAATATGCAGGACAGTTAATATGAAAAAACTGTAATGAAATGATTCAAATATCTGATAAAAATAAAAATCTAAAATACTTTTTGTGGTGAAACACCACTGGCATTCTGCAGGTGTACCTGCAAGAAGAGCACTGGAGGACCAGGCAACACCTGGCCGGCTGTCAATCTGCTGACCTGAATGGACCAAGCCCCACCCGGTCGGCTGCCAATCACCCTCTGGGATATAAGCTACACCCGGCCCCTCGATGTCAGTCTCAGAGCCAGCACAGCTACTCTCACAGCCACCTCTGTGGAAGTTTGTGTGGAATAAAGCCTGTTGAACAGACCTTGCTTTGAGCCTGCTTTTCTGCTCAATAGCGCATCGCACTTTTTTTTAAAAAAAACAAAAATAAGTGGAAAAGAATTCCCTGATCTTGAACCAGCCTGGAACAAATTTTCTAACAAATGGAAAGCTATTATTACAACTTTGCTCCTCACTCCACAAGGAATTCTGCAGTGATGTGCGCTCATGGCATCACCTATGAACAGTTACTAGCCAGTTTTGAACTTCTGAATGTGTGAAAGCTTACTCAGATATTCCCCATTTCTCTGTAAAATCCAGCCCATTCCTGTTACATTCAAGATTGAAAATAACTAAAGACACAGTCATGTGATTAAACAGATCCTACTTTCCCTATTTGTGGTGAACTCTCTGGGTTGCTTATTTAAATGCGTCAGTCTGAGGTTTAAAGTTAACAAATGGCTCAGCATCAATTGCATGAGAGAGTTCCAAAATGGTGTTTCTTTGCCTCAAAGGTCTTTTGAAACAGCACAGAGACACCAGCTTGTGAAGTTGTTGATTGCCTGCTGTCTATCATGCCCACCACATCCCAATGACATCAAGGGCTTCTTCTGGGTGGCACTGTGTTCCTCCCAGTTCCCAAAGCCTTGTGGGTTAATTGGACAATATATATTTGCTCTACTGTGCAGATGAGTGGTGGAACCTTAGACAACAAAGTGAAATGAGGACAAAATTGCTGTGAACAATGTTTGGTCAGCATGGACTCACCCAGTCTAAAGTCCCAGATATCTTGTTTCTCTTTATTATGTCTGATTTTTTCTTGATAGTTCTGTCATAAAACATGTCATGCAAACAAGTCAATTTGCTTTTGGAAATAAAACATCTGACATAATGTGGGTTTATCCACTTACAATGGATTCAAGAAATGCTGATGTTCCTTTCTACTGTTTTCAGGCTGATTGGAACCTTTGCAATGGTATTGCAAAAGGTGGTGGAGGAAGGACAATTGGACGTGTCTGACACATTAATCGATGACAACAACAGCTGCATCAGAGTAAGTTTTGGACAGTTTTCTCTCTTTGTATTATCTTACTCAACTTTGCTGCAGTCGAAATGGAATGAAAATTATGTTCCAAAGGATAAAAGGGTGTCTTGGAGCTCTAACTAAAATGATTTGTGTTAGAATTATTAGCATAGGAGTATATGTATTTCAAGTGAAAATCCACTGCCTTCCATCTGCCCTCCCCCAGCCCCCTCACTCCAATTGCCTTGTCTCTCTCAGTCACCACCATCTCATCTTTATTGACGATAGGTGGTGAGGGAACATGGTCAAATAAAATTTAATGAAAACTTGTATTGAAACATTAATTTTAACTATTTATGAACAGAACTCTCTTTCAGTGGACATGTATTGCTGGAGAAGTCAACAATCGTTGATGTAAGGGTCCTAATTCTCTGTTAATTTCCTTTTTGCAGTGCAAGGTCAAAATGTCCATTGTTTTGTACTTCTGAATGAGTACAAAAGAAGAATTCTGATTTTGCTTGTATTTTCACATTTTACCTGATGACTGTCCTGTGTTATTTTTAACGGAAAGTTCATGACCAATGAAGTTCTTCAGTGATTTACTTTTTATGACTTCGACCTGCTTTTCTTGAGACCTATTTTGTCAATTGCAATAGTGCATTCCCTTTGAGTTCCAGAGCATTTTATTAAATTAAATGTCTTATAAGGACATCAATGTGACCATCCCTCCTTTGTTTGCATTTCCAACAAGCAGTGAAAAGGGATGACTACAGAGTATCCTTTTTTGGCAGCATCTCTGCTTCCGTTTTGCTTCATTTCAGGCTTTCATTAGTCCATCTTTATCTCTAGCTTTCAATATGTCCGTCTTTTTACATTGGTTGCCTGTGCAGTATTCTTTGAGTTTGTTCTAGTTTCAATGCTTGAATTGAATTGGTTTATTATTGTCACATGTGCAAAGTTGCAGTGCATTACTTTGCTTTACATGCTATCCGGGCAAATCAATCCATGCAAAGGTGGTGTGAAATCAAACAGTGCCACGGAGAAAAGTAAAGTTGGAGCATTACAAGGGCTGTCATGAGGCCATCATTTACTTCTGAGAAATTGGTTCAAGAGTCTGATAATAGCAGGGCAGAAGCCTGCATGAATTGGATGGTATATGTTTTCAAACCCTTGAATATTGTGGCCAACCTGAGATGGGAGAAAAGAGTATGACCAGGGTGATATGGGTCTTTTATTATGTCACCTGTCTTCCCAAGGGAGCCAGAAGTGTTGATGAAATCAATGCAAGGGAGGTCTTGAGTGCTTCACAGTCTATTGAACTGTTAAGTATTATCAGTCTTGCTTTGAATAATGCACTACTTCTCAGCAGCAATCATTAAGCTAGATTTAGGGAGGGTGGCACAGTGGCATAACTGGCAGAGCTATTGCATCACAGATGGCCAGGTTCAATAATTTATGTGCAGCCTGCGACTATGTCAATTTTTCCTTGCAAACCTTGCATTTTCTCAAAGACCTGTTGTGTGGTAGGTTAATTGACTCCAGTAGATTGCTCCTTGTGTAGGTGAGTGGTAGAATCTGGAGAGAGCGAAGTTGATGGAAAAGTGGGAAAAAATAGGTTGTGGGTCCAGCTCATGGGAATTGGATTGCATCATGAGCTAACATAGACTTGGTAGGCTGCAATGCTCTCATGTGCCATGGAGAAATATATGGAAAAAATATCATGGTTAATCCCATCTGTTGCCTGCATTCACTGCACTGCCAGCACCACATCACCTTCTCACCCTCATACTAGAACTGTGGATGCAAACTTTTTTTTATCTGTGCTGCTCGAAATGACCTTCAGGTTTTGGTTCCATGGCTGTCTTGCCTTTGAAGTTGACCTTACTAAGTGACCAAATTTCTCATCTTCAGCTTCTCCTCCATGGACTTTAGTACCTCATCAAACACACATAGGTCTGTTTCAAATGTATTTGAAAGCAACACCTTCTGTTGTCAATGAATTACAAATGCAAGTACTAGGAAAGCCTGCTTTCTTTTAATGAAGTTCAATAACATTCAAATAATTTGGACTGCATTAAACATGTCAGCACTGAGTAGTGTAAAGCTCAAACTCCAATGTTTCCTAGTTTATAGGAAATCCCTGGTCTCATGAGTTGAGGGAGAGTTTCAGTGTGTGTACTTGGTCTCCAGCTTGTTCTGTGTTCCAACTTGCTCTGTCCAGGTGTGGAAGTCCAGAATACCCTAATGCACATGTGACAACTGGTCACCAATCCTCCATGGAAACAACAGATGCACAAATCTGCACAGTCTGGCCTGAAACTTTGTAAAGAAATATTTGGTTTGAACCATCCAGTAATATTTTCCCAGTAACTTGTATCAGCCCTCAACAAATACCAGCGTTAATGGCTCAGGTTTTGAATGGAAGCATTAGTGGATTCTTAGCACCACTGGTGATTTCTTTTCCTAACAACTTTGAAATTTCCCTTTACACCAAGAGGAAGTGACTCAAATGAAAGGTACTAAGACCTCACCAAAACAATGCCTGAAGGATGGAAGCTCAAAATAAAGAAACTAAAAAAGAACTGGGTAGACAAATGGGGTTGCATGAAAAATTAGTAACAGGCAAGATCAAAGAAAGTTGTAATATGTTTTACAGCACAGGGAAGCAAGAGGAAGTCCTATTAAAAACCAAAATGTGTGGAAAATGAGATGTGTTGAGCTTACTGTCCTCATATTGGCATATCAATTTATTACAATACAATGAGTGGCAAACCTTAAAGTATTGAAACATGTTGTAAGTGTTTTGGGTGTTTCCTAAGATGTTGAAAGATGCTATAGAAATTGGTCTTCTCCTTCCTCTACATCCCCATCCCTTCTTTCTCCTATCAGAGAACTTTTCTTAAACCTCTGCCCTCTCCCAATCACTTCTCAGCTTCTCGCTCTTCTACCCTCCCACCTATATCCATCTATTAACTGTTCACCCGTGCTCCTACCACCCCTTAACCCCTCCCTCACCTTTTTATTTGGTTTTCTGCCCTCTTACTTTTCACACCTTTTACTTTCTATGTGACCTGCTGAGTTTCTCCAGCACTTTTATGTACTTCACCCCAGCATCTGTAGATTTTGTTTACCTCTTGAACTATTCTGTTTGTATGACTGAAGCTGATCATTTTAAAATGAATTGTCTATCAGCATTTAAACATGGAATGAAATGATTCTCTGTGGTTGTTATACTATTCACAGCATACCTTTATGTGCAGTAATTTTTTTAAATCCTCTGCAAATCACACTGTGAAAGAGCAGTATAAAGCAATGAGGATCTTTCTATTATGGGGGTTATTTGTCTTTTTTTAAGACTCTAGGCATTTTCTATAGTCAGCAGAACAATTTATGGCTGTAAATAGAGATCATTTCAAATTCTTGAGTATTAAAATTTCAGAATGACGAGCAACTGACTATTTCAATGGTAAACAAGGAATTTCATTGAAATTGTTAAGCATCAATATATGATTTGCACATTGATTTAAAGACACAAAATTCTGCATGCAGTAATAGAGAACAAAACAATAACCATCCTTTAAGTAATTCAGGTTTGAATAGGGTATGTTCCCACAAAGAGTAGGACAGGGCAGCTTGGGTGATGAAAGAGAAAAATGGTAAGATAAATCAGACACTCAAGCCAACATTGGCAGGCTTAGAATAATGAAACCTGGGTCACATTTGAAGAGCTAAAAGGGGAAAGGAGAAAGAAAATACGGGAAAAGAGAAAAATGATTGCAGACTGACAGCTACTTTGGAAAAAAAACCAGAAGCTTTCAATTGGCATATTCATAGTAACTAGGCAGTAAAATAAGAGATAGGACCAATTGTGTGAAATAAAGATAATTTGTGCATGAAATATTAAATGATTATTTGAATTTTATTTAGAAAAGAATGGGATGCTGCTCAAAGGAAAAAAAGTATGACTATGGGTAAAATGAAATTTGTAAAAGAGGATGTCCTAGAAAGTCGAGTGATTAAAAGTGAATGCCATCAATCCTAACCAGATGTGTTGCTTATAGGACTGCAAAATATATAAATGTATCCAAAATATATAAACTTTTGTTAAAAACAAAGTCAAATTACCGTAGTATTTTAAATGCTTCTGTTTCTGCACCCATTATATTACTCTTCACTAGTTTCAGTGAAATACAATGTATTTAATCACTTTAAAATTGTACTTAATATTTTTGAAACATAACAGCATCATAACAGTAAGTATGCTATGCCTGCTCTAAGTTGGCTCAAATAATTATTTTCTACTAAGGTCTCCAGGCAAATGTGTTCATGTAGAGAAAAGTAGCATCCATCCCACAAGAAATATGCAAGGAGATCTTATGCAGGATAGCCTGAAGGTAAATTTGCAGGTTGAGTCAGTGGTGAAGAAGGCAAATGCAATGCTGGCATTCATTTTGAGAGGAATAGAATGTAAGAGCAGGGATGTGATATAAAGGCTTTAGAAGGCGTTGGTGAAACCTCACTTGGAGTATTGTGTGCAGTTTTGGACTCCTCATTTGAGAAAGGACATGCTGAAGTTAGGGAGGGTTCAAAGGAGTAGGATGATTCTAGGAATAAAAGGGTTATCATTATGAGGAGCATTTGACAGCTCTTGGCTTGTATTCATTGGAACTTAGGAGAATGAAGGGGGAGGGGATCTCATTGAAACATTTTGAATGTTGAAAGCCATGGACAGAGTAGATGTAGAAATATTATTTCCCATGGTCGGAGAGTCTAGAGGGTACAAATTCAGAATTCAAAGGTATTGTTACAGAGTTCTGTGTTGTGTATCAGCCTATGTGTTTGGTTTTGTGTTGGAAAGTCACAGTTTACCTTAGAGAGCCAAGGTGAAGGTGGACTGCCAAGAGAGTGGGAGACGGACTGTGCATGTGCAGAAAATTATCTAAAAATTTCTGGACTTGGAAGACAAACCACCACTGGGTGGTGCTGTGGAGTGGAATAAGGCCCAAAACATGAGTAATTGTCTGGAAGACAGTTTAGAATGTTGGGCATTTTAAAAGGGATGAATATTCCGAAGGCAGCCAGAAGGATCCGGACCAAGCCATTGTTCCTCTCATTGCAAGCAACATAAGAAGACAACTTAGAATTTTGTGCTCTCTCTCTATCTCTCTCTCACTCTCTCTCTTCCCACAACTCAGCTCCTCAAGTGCTGGCAGCATACTTGTAAATGTTACCTGTCCTCTTTCAACCTTTCATGTATGTGGGTGAACAAAACATGCACACAATACTCCAAATATGACCTTACAAATGACTTGTACAATTTTTACAAAAAATCCTAATTACTGTATTCATTACTTTAATTCATGAAGGCCAATGTGGTGAAAGATATATTTATGAACTTTTCTGCCACTGATGCCACTTTCAAGGAATTGTTTATCCATATTTCAAGGTCCTTCGTTCTGCTGTACATCAAATTCCCCACTGTTTACCATGCAAGTCCTATGCCAGTTTGTCTTTTCAAAGTACAACAGCTCACACGTGTCCACATTAAATTCTATTTGCTATTTTATAGCCCATTTTTTCCAGCTGGTCCAGATCCCCCACTGCAAAGTCTTCCACTCTGCCAACTATGCCTACCTTATAAGGAACACAGACCTTGTTACAACCTTCCACAAAACAAGAGCAGAGCCCTTGTTCAAATTTTATTACAGAGAGTCTTTTTGTCATTTTCATTATAGAACTCCTGCCCTGGAGTAATGAAAGCATAGTCCTTGTCTACCCCTTTCCATCCTTGCTCTATAGTGTAGTGGTGCTGCAATGCAAATCATTTCTTTCATCCTAATTTTGCAAACAGAGAAAGAATGTAGGCAAGTTGATTTCATGTTTGGGAAGGAAAATGTAATGTTAGTTTTTGTTAATAAGAATAAAACTGGAGGGGGTGTGGTGTGATGGCATAGGGAGAAGATGTGGGAAGACACCTCCTCTGACAGAACTATTCAAAACCCGTTTAAAAGTTTTTTTAATTTATAACTGTTGACTGTATTGTTGAAGTACCTTATAAACTGTTATGAGGAAGATTAAAGCTCAAACAGTAAATAAAATGGTGATTAAACAGTCAGTAACTGCTGAAGAAAGTCAGCCTACCATGTACATGGAGCCTCTGGCATCTATTTCAACACAGCCCTGACCACAGCGATCATTAATGGGTACGGTCCATACCACGCCAGCACTGTCCTCGCGTACTGTTGCGCAATATGGTGCCGGCAATCGACATCAATCTCCTCCGGATCAAGAGGATCAATTGCGCATGCGTGAAACTTCGCATGCATGCTGTGTTTGAAACAGCCCAGGCTATGGGGGCACCTGACATCCCTCAGTCCAGTGACTCTGGGCTGGCGGGGAGGGGAGTCCACACCCGAAGTTGGGCCATTTCAACTCCCATTTCGATGGAGGAGGACGTCGCTGGAACAGAAGAGGAAGAGGAGCAGCCGGGTGGAAGGAAGCAGGCTTGTTTGGGAGTAGGCCTGTGTTGAGGCACCTTTTAATCTTAAGTCTGACTCTTCTCATTCTGATACTGCCTTGTCTTACTTATCTAAGCAAATTAAGAACTTGCCATGCAGGTGAGGCAAGGGTTTTCAGAAGTGAAGGAGCAATTGACTGAGATGAAGGGTGAAATGTCTTCTATTAAAATGATGTGGCTAAGTGCTTGAGAGCAGTGGATAAGGTTCAAGATAAATTTAAGAAGAATGAAGATGCAGTTCTTGACTGTAAAGATTACGTGGATCAGGGTAAAGAAAATATGGGACATATCAAGGATTCATTTACTGGTTGGGAAATTTAGAAGAGTGATTTGTTGAAGAAGATTGATATTTTGGAAAATCAGAGTCAGGAATAATGCTAAAATTGTTGGTCTTCCGGAAGATTTTGAATGCTCAGATCCAGTTCATTTTTTTTTCAGAAGTGGATTCCTGAAATTTTGGGAACAGCTTATTTTCTGAATGGCTTGGAACTGGGCAGAGCTCATTGAGCAATAAGAAGGAAACCACTTCCGGGTCAAGCATCAGGATCCGTTGTGATTCGATGTTTGCGTTACCAGGATAGAGAATTGATTTTAAGACTTGCAGTACAGAATTCTAAACGTAATCAGGGTCCTTTGCTTGTTCAAAATAAGTTTTTTTAATGCTGATTTGAGCCAGGCTGTAATTAAATGTCATAAAGAATTTAATTCGGCTAAAGTTGTTTTGTGGAATAAGGCTTACAAATTTGCTTTTCATTATCCTGCTGTGTCAAAAGTTTTTTTATGGGGATTAACAAACTCAGTTTTTTAATGATGATGCTCAGCATCTTACTTTTGGTAATCCTTTGCCTGTTAATAAGCAGGGACAAGATCAGTTTCCTCAACAGCTTGTTTTGGTTCCAAAAGGGAAGAATGGGAAACAAGAGATGAAGACTCAGCATTTAATTGACATTGGTGTTGATGATGATCAAGTCAACTGTGATTTGGAAGAAGCTTATCATACTTGAATTGATTGGGTTTTTTTCTTTGTTTGTTCTGTTTGGGGGTTCAACTGCTAATCCTTCTGACATCATCGGCCACATTGTGACTTTTGTCACTCCTGCATAATTGAGGGGGGTACTACACTTATATTGTTGTATTTTTTGGGGGGTTCTTTATGAGTTTTTTCTATAATTTTTTGAGGAGATCTTTATACATGTTTGTAATGGAGCTATGGGGAGTGCTTCACTGCTGTGGGAGGTAAATATAACTTGTTATGGCTAATTTAAATGTTGTTATATTTAATGTTAATGGGCTTAATAATCCAATTAAGAGAAAGAGGGTATTAGCTTATATTAAAAAGTTGAAAGTTGATATTGCATTTTTGCAAGAACCTCATTTGACTGTAAATGAACATCAAAGATAAAAAGAGATTTGGCTGGACAAGTTATAGCATCTTCCTTTAATTCTAAACAAGGGGTGTTGTTATTTTAATTCATAAGAAGTTATCTTTTACATTAGATTCAGTTTTTGAAGCTTTTGATTGTTAATTGTAATTTTTTTTCAGAATCTTGGACTTTAATTAATGTCTATGATCCTAATATAGATGATGAACAATTTATGGTGGATTCCTTTTTAATCTAAATCAGGCAGATGATAAGATGTTGGTTGGAGGTGACTTTAATTGTTGTTTAGATCCATTGTTAGATAAATCTCCAAAAATGGTAGTTGGAACAAAAATGGTTAAACAGTTAATGACAGTAATAAAAGATATGAATTTGGTGGCGATTTGGAGAAATTTTTAAATCCTAATGAGAAATATTTTTCATTTTATTCATCTCGACATGACCCTTATTCTAGAATAGATTTATTTTTAGTATCAGTGCAATTACAAGGAAATTTTTTTTAAGCTGAATATAAGAGTAGGATTTTGTCTTATCATTCTTTGTTGTTAATTACTTGTACAGGTTCTGAAATAGTGGAGAATTTGTATAGCTATACATTTAATTCTATGTTGTTGAGAAACCCTGATATCATATTTATGAGGGATCATATACAGATGATTTTGAAAATAAATATAAATTCGGTTGGTAGTAAATTTGTTTATGGGATGCTTTGAAAGCTTATTTGAGGAGACAGATTATTAGTTATACAGATAAAATTAAAAAATCATTTGCCTGAAACTAATAAATTAAAGAAGGAGATAGAGATTTTGGAAAAAGAATTACAATGGGAATCTACGGAAGCTAAAAAAAAATGTTTGTTTAACTAATTTGAAATTGCGGTATAATTCATTACAAACTTATAAATTTGAGAAGTTATTGCAGAGGACTAAATAGTGTTACTATGAGTTGTGTAAAAGACCCCATAAAGTATTAATGTGGCAATTAAAAATTGAACAAACTACTAGGACAATAAATGCTATTAGATGCAACACATTAATTACTTACATATCTCAGGAAATTAATGATGAATTTTATTTTATGAGAAATTGTTCACTTCTGAAGTATTGGAAGATAACATAAAAAGTGATAATTTTTTTGTCGGAATTGGCTATACAGTCTTTGAGGGATACAGATATCAAAGACTTAGATGCTTTTTTTTTACTATTACAGAGGTGAGGGAGGCATTGTGATCAATGCCTGGTGGGAAATCTCAAGGAGAGGACGGTTTTACTGCTGAATTTTATAAAGAATTTCAGGATTTATTAATTCCTATATTGATGGATGTATTGAAACAGGCAACAGAAACTAGTTATTTTCTGGATTCCTTTACTAGAGCACTTATTACAGTCATTCCTAAGAAGGATAGGGACCCATTACAAGTGGGATCTTATGGACATATTTCTTTATTAAATGTGGATTATAAAATTATTGCCAAAGTCTGGCTAAGATTTGATTCATGTAGACCAGGCGGGCTTTATTAAAAATCAGTATTCAGCAGACAATATTGTGAAGTTGATTTCTTTAATTAATTAATATTTCTCGAGAGCAATCCGGCCAACCTATGGTAGTTTCTCTTAATGCTGAAAAGGCCTTTGATAGAGTGGAATGGAGTTTTTTGTTTAAAGTGTTGGAAAAGTTTAAATTTGGGCTTCTTTTTATTGGCTGGGTTAAGGCTTTATATAAAAATTCTTTGGCCAGAGTTATGACAAATGGACGGGTATCTTCTTCATTTGTATTATCTAGATTGACTCGACAGGGCTGTCTTTGTCACCAGCTCTATTTGCATTGGTTATTGAACGTTTGGATCAGTTGATTAGACAAGATGGTAATATTAAAGTGATAGCAGATGAGTATAAAATAAATTTATTTGCGGATGATGTCTTGATATATTTAATGCAACTTATGCAATCTTTTGTGAGTTTGCATGCAAGACTGGAACAATATGGTGAATTATTGGGTTATAAGATTAATTGGGATATGAGTGAAATAATGCCTTTGGTTGATGCGGATTATTCATCTTGTAAACATATTTTGAAATTTAAGTGGTCTGACCAAATTAAATATTTAGGAATTTTAATAGATTGTAGCACCTGCTACACACACAGAAACACACCACTGGACACGGTGGAGGTTTCAGTTGAACTGTTTATTTGAACTTTGTGCGCGCCCCTTTAAGGCCTTACTGTTGGATAACTTTGGGCTTTCACTGTGGTTACCTCGACAGTCTAAATTTGAAAGTTTACGTACTGAAGGGGGTAAGAGAGAATTTATATTTGAGATGTATGCTTTATTACAGAATGTGATGCCTAAACTGGAGATTCATAAATCTAAATTAAAATGGGAAGAACTATTTCTCAGGATGACTGGATGAATATATACGAGGATAGTATGATTAAAATTGTAAATGTAAGGTATAGATTGGTTCATTATAACTTCATACATCAGTTATATTTAATCCCTGAGAAGTTAAGAAAATATACGTTTATTTCTTCTGATTTATGTTTTAGGTGCCATAAGCAAGTTGGCTCTTTCTTGCACTCTACTTGGTTATGTGAAACAGTGAGACCTTTTTGGAATAGGATTAAGGAATTTTTTGAAGTTTTATTTAAATTTAAAATTTTGCTTGATCCTATTGTATTTTTATTGGGTTATATTAAGAAATTGAGTTTGGAACTAAAATTAGATAAGTCTCAGATTGCTTTTCTGAGATTGACATTAGCTGTGACAAGAAAATGTTTTGGCAATTACTTGGAAAAATGAGTCCGATTTGAGTATTCAATGGTGGCATTCGGAAATTAGGTCTTGTATTCCATTGGATAAGATAACATACAATTTACCTAATAATTATCTTTTTTTTGTGAAAGTGTGAAGCCCATATACAAGATATGGGTTGGAATTTGTAATAGTTTTTTCCCATGGTTGTTGGGGTTGCACTAAACCATGGCAATAGTTGATGATTATTATGTAAGTTGATCTCATCTATCTTCTATTCATTTTTTTTTTCTTTTGGCGTAGATTAGAGGAGGGTTGGGATGGGTGGGGGCATTATGGTTGGGGGCGTGGGGGGATTATATGGGACAAATATTATGTACTTTCATTTTGATTTTGATTGACTTATTTTGATTAATAAATATATTTTTTTAAAAACAGAATAAGACTAGGGACCTTTGTGGTGTTGTTGAGCCCATGCCTGGAATGCGACATTCAGTTATGTTGAAATGCCAAGAGAGTTCAGTAGGTTGTTTCTCCAATGAACAAGTTGATAGTTGAAGAAAAGTTGAAAACATAGAAAAGCTGAAGCAGGTACAGGCCATTTGGCCTTTCAAGCTTGGCCCACTATTTAATGCTATCCTCTTTCAATAACACAAGCGTTCACTGGAAGAAAAAGAATATGGTGAGAAGCCTTTGTATCTTTTTAAATACATTGAGCAGATTAGGCTTAGTTATTTGGAGTGCAGGAATATGAGAAGTGATCATTGTGGTGGAACCACTATTACTGATGTACATGTACAGTTGACCCGCCCCTTGCTGATTGTACCTGTGGCTCCTCCCCCTTTGATTCCCTAATAAAGGCAGCAGCACCATAACCCCACCCGCAGAACCAGCTCAGGTCTCTGGTCAATATCATGAGATGTGCCTTCTATTTATGGTGATAAAAGCCTATCAGTCAGGTAACTTTTAGTCTTTGGAGTTATTGATAGTGCATCAATTTTATTACCATATTTTTTTGGAATGGACAAGTTATTGAGACCAGAGAGGCTGGAAATCGACCCAGAGTCACCAGAAGTATCCAACAAGTTTGGATTCTGGCTGCGCTGCTTCACCATGTTTATGGAGGCCTCCATCAAGATCGTACAATCTGACACAGATAAATTACACCTACTGTTCTCATGAGTTGGGCACCTCATTTGCCTCATGGCCAGAGACTGCAGGATATTCACTGAAGCCATGGACTACTAGAACAGAGTGAGCTGAAACTGCAGAAAGCCATCCTCAACTGGTTAAAACCCAAGAAGGGAAGCACCATCATGAATTGTGGGATTGCAGACTGCCCCACGTCCCTACCTGACTTCTGCCACTGAGAAATACCCAAAGTGCTACTTCTACGGCCAGCAGAAGCTCCCCAGGAAGCACGGCCTGGCAAAGGACGTTCTCTGCAGTGGCTGCAGGAAGAAAGGACACTATGCAAAGGTATGAAAATCTAAGCAACCTTCTAACCCAAGCAGCACCCCGTGTGGGCAGAGGGAGCCACCACCATCTTGGACGATGTCACTCCCAATGAGGAACATGCCACAACTCTGTACTGGGTTGGAGTTTAAGTCCCACCTTAAGAGCCATGGTATATGACAGGCCCCTTCCACCCCTTATGGTTTACAACCAACAGTTTTTAAACTGCCTGCCCTCCCCTCCAAATGCATCCAACCCTCAACCCACCCATGACCTGCGGCCTCTGATCCCTCCAGGCAATTCCCAATATGCCTATGTGGCGTACCCTGAAGGGCATGAGGACACTGTGTTTGTCTGGGACTTGCAATGCACGAGAGACCCCAGGACTCCATCCAGCCAAACCAGTACATCTGCCCCCTCCAATCACCAATCACTTGCCATGTCTCCCTACCCCAGCCCCTGGCCCAATTGCCTCAGTTCAGTTGCCGGACACTCTACCCACCAACAACAGCCAGACTGTCCAAGAGCCAACAGCTGAGCCTCAACTGGTGCTATGATGGTCACAATGGCAGACAAGACCACTAGACAAACTGAATTAGTGATGGACGTGAATTCACTTCACCCTGCCAGACTTTTTTTAAAAGAGGGTGTGAATGTAGGAGCATGCACTATAAGTTCCCTCATCATATCATGGCAAGTTTCCTTTCCTCATTCCTCCATATCTGTGAACATGGGAGGGGACTCTGCTGCTTGCCACCATGTCCTATGATAAAGGATTGGAGTTGGCATGAATGAGATGACACAATTGGTTAGTTGAAAGAGCATTTAAGATCTGATACGTCTGTATGAGCAATAAGTTGGTTCATGGACATTGGGAGAATAATACTGTTAAGTACTGATTGCTGACAGGTGAATTTTGAAGCTCTATTTGCTGTTGTATAAAACTAATTATAAAGTAGTTGGTAAATTATCACAATCACATATTAAACTTCTTGTACTGCATAAAATTTGCTCTACACCTTTCTGATGGGTCAGTAATTCAACCTGACAATATAGTTAAGAGCAGTCAATTTCATTTGTCCAATAGTTCTTGACACCTAAACAGAAATCCTTTCCTATGAGATTAAGAGATTAACCATCAGCCTACATTAGTATCTCACTTGAAAGTACTGGATTACTGTTCAATTTCAATAAAATTCCATGTTTTCTCCTGTGAATTTAAACTAAACTTTCACTTTAACATGATCTAAATAAAGTGAATAAAACATTTCCCCTCATTATTGAATAGAAGTATCTCTCATCAATAATTTTGTGCTCACTAGGTCTGTATCACAGTTTGATATAGCTCTCCCTATGATACAGGAAAACAGTTCTTTGAATGTTGATTTCCTCTATTCTTTTCTCTTTCTTTCCAGCATCCTTCTAAGTTCTCTGACTATTAGGACTACAAGACCTCATTGTAGTACAGAGAGACAGAGGAGTTCAGGTGCACAGTTCCATGAAAGCGACAACTCAGATTGACAGGGTGATGCGGAAGGCATTGGACATACTTTTCTTCATTGCACAGGATATTGAACATACAAGTTGGAACACCATGATGCAGATGTTAAAGATATAAGTGAGACCCCAAGTGGAGTACTGTGTGCCGTTTCAGTAGCCTAGTTATCGGAAGGCTATCAATAAGATGATAGGAATGCAGAGGAGATTCTCAAGGATGCTGCCTTGATTGGAAGGCTTTAATTATAGGGAGGGATTGGAGAGGTTAGGTCTTTATTCTCCAAAGCATAGGAGGCTGATACAAAATCATGAGGGATGTGGATAATGTAAATGTTTAGTCTATTTCCCAGGATAGAAAATTCTAGAACTAAAGGGCCTATGTGTACAGTGAGAGAGGAGAGATTTGAGGGATATGAAGAGAAAAACTTTTTTTTTAATTTCCAAGGTAGTCAGTATCTGGAGTGAGCTGCCAGAAGAAACGACAGAAGAAGTGGGTACAATTAAATGTTCAAAGGGCATACTCGCTCTATCTCACACTCTCCGTGTCACTCTCACTCTCATGAGTTGGGCCCAAGATACTGTTTTGCACTTTGACTCCAGGTATTGAGGAAGCAATCCTAGCCACCAGTTCCCATTATTGATTTCCCATAGATCTGGAAGGCACTTGGACTTCCACAAGTGCAGGTTTCTGTACATAGTGTGCACTTCAATTCAGAGCTTTGGCTGAGAATCAGGAGATCTCCTCCAAATTTACTGGGTTAGACTGAGTATCCCATGACTTCTATCAGTGGTTAAAGACCATGAATACCTCTCACTCCATCCTAGAGATCATTACATTGATTAGTACAAGTTTATGTCAGCCAGTACAGCTGAAACCTGGAAATGGTCTCTTATTGCACATTGAAGCAAAAAAAAAATCAAGATTTATATTGTTTAAATAGTCAAATAATTATGAAAGACTGTGGTTCAAGCATCAAGTAAAACTCAGGAAATCAAGTGCAGAATATCTCCTTGACCCATATTTTAGTGCAAGCAATAACATTTTAAGTTTGCATATCATTTCTGGTAAATCTGCATTTCACCCTCCAAGATCTATCTATCCTCCCCAATGCCTACTGTCCAAAATTGCTTTGAGAGTGTAGTAGTAGTCTAACCAGAGCTCTTGTTTAGCTATAACATAACTTCTCTATTATATTCATTCTCTATATTCATCAGCCACCTATTCATTACTGCCCTCTCTACCATGGTTGCGGATTATAGGGCTATGATTACTCTTTGAGCAAAAAAAGTTGTATTAAATCCAATCGTCAAGGCAAAAGACCTGCAGTTTTCTTCTTTGTATATTTTATTCAATATAAGATCAAACTGCGCTGGGTAGGTCACGTCTCCAGAATGGAGGACCATCGCCTTCCCAAGATCGTGTTATATGGCGAGCCCTCCACTGGCCACCGAGACAGAGGTGCACCAAAGAAGAGGTACAAGGACTGCCTAAAGAAATCTCTTGGTGCCTGCCACATTGACCACCGCCAGTGGGCTGATATCGCCTCAAACCGTGCATCTTGGCGCCTCACAGTTCGGCGGGCAGCAACCTCCTTTGAAGAAGACCGCAGAACCCACCTCACTGACAAAAGACAAAGGAGGAAAAACCCAACCCCAACCAACCAATTTTCCCTTGCAACCGCTGCAATCGTGTCTACCTGTCCCGCATCGGACTTGTCAGCCACAAATGAGCCTGCAGCTGACGTGGACATTACCCCTCCATAAATCTTCGTCTGCAAAGCCAAGCCAAAGAAAGATACATACAGTAACTATAATTATTATAATGCTACAAATATCAAAGAAGTAACAAATTGATTACATGGTTTTTGCTCCATCCCAAAAACCTTTCCTCCCACCCAACCATCCCCTCAAAGAAACAATATACAAATTGAAAATATAAAATTTTATAGATATATAAAAAGTAAAGGGAAAAAAGAAAAGAGATCTTTGGATTGCAGAGAGAGATATCACCCATTACCACTCATCTATCTAAAATAAAACATACAGAGGAGAATCTCGCAGGGCTAGAAGGATATCACTTCAACTTCAATCCCATTATTTGAGAGTACGGACGTCAAATTTGTAAAAACATAGAATATTTATTTCCTAAGTTATGTTTTTTATTTTAAAGAAATAAAACAAGAAATCTCATCAATGCCACTCGATAATAATTTCTAAAATTAGGATGTTGTATACCTCCCAATTCATATTTGCACATTGGCTTTTCTACAGAAACTCTTGCCATTTTACCTTTCCAAATAAATCTCCCTATTTATTTATTTATCTATCTATTTATTTATTAATCTATTTATTGATTTATTTATCTTTATTTAAAAAGTATTATTTTTGGTAAATGTAACATGAATTAAAGCTCTCAGGACTGAAGGGACAACAAACACTTTTATTAGCTTATAACTATGGGTAGGGTTTCACAGTCTTCAGAAGGGTTCTGGGTTTAGGCGGGAAACCAGGGTTATATGTGAGCAGATGGGGGTGGAGCCAACCATCAGCACCACACACTACCTGTGAATCCCAGTTCACTGCATTCACCCTTACTGCAGAATTTTTTGGGGTCTGTGAATGAAGACCGAGAGCATGAGTTCAGAAAAAAATGGTTGAAAAATATACAGTTATTTATATATTTAAGTGGTCCGGTGGTCTGGAGATCCTGGTGGAGTACCTTAGCACCAGGGAGCATTGGTCTCCTGATCCCCTTGTAAGGGAGGAGAGGCAAGCTGGGTCTCTGGCTCAAAGGTGGAGGGGGATCCACTTTCCTCTTGAACTGGATCCCCCAAGGCCCTGACTGGGGGTGGGGAGAATGAGCTCCATGGCTCGCAGGGCACCTGAGGCAACAGATCCTCTGTTCCAGCTAGTGCCAGGTCCCTGATGGAGACTGTGTCCTCCCTGTCATCCAGGTACTCCACATAGGCATTCGTGAGATTGGTGTGGAGCAGTTTCACCCTATCCACCAGGGAGTCAGTTTTGCTTCTCCTCGCATGCTTCCTGAGAAGGACTGGACCAGGAGTGGTGAACCAGACTGGGAGTGTAGTTCCCGATACCAACCTTCTTTCGAAAGTGAATAGGAGCTCGTGAGGAGTAGCGTTGGTCATGGTACATAATAGCGACTGGATGGAATGGAGTGCCATGGAGAGGACTTCCTGCCAGCATGAGTCAGGAAGGCCTTTTGACTTCAGGGCCAGTTTGACAGCCTTTCAGACCGTGGTGTTCTTCTTTTCAATCTGCCCGTTCCCCCGGAGGTTGAAGTTAGTAGTTCTGCTGGACATGATGTCCCTCACCAGGAGATACTGACGTAGCTCATCGCTCATAAAAGATAAGCCTTGGTTACGATTAATATAGCTGGGATACCTGAACAGGGTGAAAATGGAATCTAGGACCGTTATGACTGACGAAAGGATGTGTCTGGGCATGGAATGACAAATGGGAAGTAGGAAAACTCATCAAAGATAGAGAGGAAGAAAGTGTTCCCATTCGTGGAGGAGAGAGATCCCTTAAAATCAACACTGAGCTGTTCAAAAGGCCTAGATGACTTGATCAGGTGTGCCTTTGCGGGGCGGTAGAAGTGCAGCTTGCTTTCCACGTAGACCTTGCAATGCCTGGTCATTTCCCTAATGTCTTCCATGGAGTAGGGCAGATTGCACACCTTGACAAAATGAGCCATGTGGGTAACCCCTGGATGGCAGAGCTCATTATTGCAGAGACCGCACTTGGCCGGCATGTGCAGAGGCACAGCTTCCTCTGGATAAGGCATCTGGAGGGTCATGGCCGATAAGCAATGTCATAATTGTAGCTGGAGAGCTTAGACCTCCACTTAGCAATCTTGTTGTTCTTGGCATCATGGTCTTCCAAGGTGTGGCCACAGATGGTGACATTATCGAGGTAGGGGAAAGTAACCTTCAACCCATACTCGTCCACCATTTTGTTCATCTGCCTCTGGAAGATAGAAACCCCATTAGTGATATTGAAAGGGAACCTCCAGAATTGATAGAGATGATTGTTAGCCACAAATGCTGTATAGAGATGGTCCTCAGAAAGGATAGGCAGGTAGTGATGAGCAACTTTCAGGTCAATGGTCAAATAGACCCGATGATGTGCAGCATCATTCACCATGTTCTAAATTCAAGGGAGGGGTAAGTGTCCAAGAGGGTGTACTGATTGATGGTTTGGCTATAGTCAGTTACTAGCCTGGACTTGTTTTCCCCATTTACCACTACCACTTGTGCTCTCCACAGGCTGGTGTTAGGTTTGATGATGCCTTCGTCGAGCAGACGTTGCTGTACTGTACCTCCTGCTCTTGGTAGCAAAGGGTTTACAGTCAGAGGCCAGATTCAGGAAGAGAGGTGTGGCGAGGCTGCATGTGGGTTCTGATTTTAGGGGCCCTCTGTTCCAAACCATAATGGGGGAAGGGACCAGAATACTCCAAGGTCACGCTTTTAAGGTCCAGACTAATCAGCACCGGAGCACACAATTCATCAAGTATATACAAATGAAATTTACAGAATTCCCACTTTCAAACAACAGATGTGCTATACAATGTTGTTGAACACGTGCAGAATGCGAATAAGATGCAAGGAATGTGTGGTAATTGGAAGGAAACACTTTTAGGTCGTATTTTTGCACAGTCCGTGAGTCTGTGAAACTTTTAGTAGACCCCAGGTTGATTAGGCATTTAGTGGAATGTCCGTTTACCTTCACAGTCATTATGGGGTTGCTGAGCTCATGAGATCTTTCCTGATCTCGGACAATCAAGGCAAGATCCCCGGAGACTCCATGCTCCTCGCTTGAGTTGCCCCCACCATCCTGGGTTGCCCTGCATTTGGAAGATGGTGTCGACCTCATGGCACAGCAAGATGGCTCCCATCCTTCCTCCTCTGACGATGATGGTACCGAGTCACAGCGAGATGGCTACTGAGCCTTTTTGTGCCTTTCCTCACTGCCACCCTCTGTCAGCGTGTAACACAGCAAGTGGGTTTGGGTGATTTCAGGCAGATGGCTTTGGCCTTGAATCTGATCCAGGAGCAGTGCAAGCCTAGGACTCCCCCTTGCCTGACAAATCCTCGCCTAATGCCCTTTTTTGCCAGAGCTGGAATACACTGAGTCTTTAGCAGGGAACGAGATCGGGGATACTGTCTCTTGCTGCAGAAAAAGCACTTCCTAGAACAAGAAGTGGCAGCTGTTAGGGCAGTAGTAGTGGGAGCAGCCGGTCCTTAGGAAGGGTCATCTGGGTGAGCAAGCTAGCTGGCTTCGGGCTTCGGTTGTTGTTCTCGAGCTTGGCCTGATCCAGCTATTTTGGCAGCTCAGCTGGCTAGCCAAGTCCTCTTTACCAACTCGAGCAGTCACTGCCTCATGTACCTTGAATGGACCCCCGCGTCTAGTGTGTGCCGGATCTATTCTTCCACATGAATGCAGCCTGTAGCCGTTTCATACCTGCACTTCTTGGCAAGTGCCCATAGATTCAGCAGGTAGTCATCAATGGTCTCTCCTAGCTGCTAGCAATGTACTGTGAGTCTATGCCTCACTAGGACCTCATTTTGCGACTTCAGGTACCTAGCCCTCAATGCCTCAATTGCAGCATCATATATAGATCAGTCCCTGATGGCTGCATACCCTTTCATTCTTACCCTCGAAACAAGTTTGGAACTCCTAAGTTCATCGGTATGGAAGATGTCTCTGATTGCATTCAGGTAGGCCAAGAAGCAATCTAGCCTGCATCAGGGGACAGGGGGTCTATCAGCAGCAGACCTGGCTTGAGTAGCGCTTCTATCATGTAGGGAATAAGCTAATAAAATTGCAGTGTGAATAAAAGCTCTCATGACTGGAGGGAGAACAAACTTTTATTAGCTTATAACTATGGGTAAGGTCTCACAGTAGTCTTCAGAAGGGTTCTGGGTTTAGGCGGGAAACCAGGGTTATATGTGAGCAGATGGGGCGGTGCCAGCCATCAGCACAACATCCTACCAGTGAATCCCAGTTCACTGCAGTATCATCTGAAAAATATATATTGTATCCTTGGAACTACATTCACCTTTATACAATTCACCCTTCCAACTAAAGATACATTTATCAATTTTTTTTTAATTCTTCCTCAATCTTTTTTAAGTAAAAACAAATAATTCAATTTATATAATGATGTGCCAGTCAATGAAGTTTTCAAAGACAGCGTATTAGCAGAAACTAGTGGTACAATAATGAAAGGCAATGGGTGCATACACAGTTAAACCCAAGGGGAGAGTCGAAAGTGGTAGAGATAATACACATCCAATGTCAGTAAAGCAGACTGACAGCTCAACATTGATTTACCACAGTATCCCCCCAGCAGAAGTAGGGTTAAAATCAAAGGGATTCAAGCAGGCAAGTAAATCTACTGCAAGCGTAATACAACAATAAAATAAATGGCATTGAGATTTCACTGACATAGCCAAAGCAAGAATGGTAACTAGCAGAGCAATCAGAATATAATGAGATGTTTATGAATACTGAAGCCTCTCTGGTTGTTTACGAATATGAGTAGACCTCCTTATAGGAACAGGTGCAGGAGTGGCAACCTTGGGAACTGGCGGTGTTGATACAATTCCCTGGTCTGTAGTGTGAGAAGGCAGGACTTTTAAAGCTGCTCCAGAATCACCAGCAAGAGGCAGTGGGGCCTCAGCATGGCCATCTGAATGTTTTTATTAGGGGGTCACAGGCTGGGGTAGTGAGTCCAATCTCTCAGGATCACTCCGAGTAGGGGTGTGCAGAAGGGGTGAACCAGGTGGGAGCCAGATCTCTTAGGGGTATAGTGTCCATACTCCTGTCTGGGAATTAAACGTGGGCATAATTGGGATTAGTGTGCAGTAGCTGAACTGGCTAGATTAGAGGGTCCGTTTTGTACGTCCGAGTGTGTCTCTTCAGCAGTACGGTCCCAGGCTCAGATAGGCAGGCTGGCCAGTCCATCACAGTCCCTGATTTCCTAGGAAAAGTAAACATATGTTCATGAGGTGTATGATTTGTTGCAGTACACAGTAGAGACTGAATAGAATGTAGCGCCTCAGGCAGCACCTCCTGCCACCGAGTAACAGGGTAACCATGTGTCTTTCACACGAGGTTAACAGTCTTCCAGACTGTTGCATTAGCCCTTTTGACCTGCCCATTGCCCTGGGGGTTGTAGCTCGTGATTAGGCTGGTGGCAATCCCCTTGCATAACAGAGCTTGGAGCAGCTCTGTGCTCATAAATGCTGAGCCTCTGTCGGTATGAATGTAACAGGGAAAACCAAAAATACTGAAAATTCTATCAAGTGCCTTAATGACAGACGCCGTTGAGACGTCAGGGCAGGGTATTGCAAAGGGAAATCTTGAATATTCATCGATTACAGTAAGGAAAAATACATTTTTGTTGTTAGAAGGTAACGGCCCTTTAAAATCTAAACTGATCCTCTCAAAAGGTCGGGTTGCTTTAATGAGAGTGGCCTCCAGAATTTTAAAATACTGTGGTTTACATTCTATGCAAATAGGACAGCTCTTAGTCAGTTTTCTGACTTCTTTGAGGGAGTAAGGAAGGTTGTTAGCCCTTATATAGTGGAAGAATCTTGTGACCCCTGGGTGGCACAGTCTGCTGTGGATCTCCTTTAGTCCTTCAAGCTGAGCAGCAGCTTGTGACGATGTGTCAGAGGGATCATTTAACTTGACAGGTATGTATAGGATCTTATAATTGTAAGTTGAGAGTTCTATTCGCCAGCGTGCCATCTTATCGTTTTTAATTTTACTTTTGTGTTTAGTACTAAATATGTAGGCTGTAGATTTCTGATCAGTGATCAGGGTAAATTTTATGCCAGCTAGGAAGTGTCTTCAGTAGTGAACAGCTTAAATGATAGCCTGGGCTTCTCTTTCAATGGCCAGATGTTTAAGTTCAGCTGGGTGCATACACAGTTATACCCAAGGGGAGTGTCTTAAGTAGTAGAGATAATACATGTCCAATGTCAGTAAAGCAGGGCTAGGCACAGTGAGAGGCTGACAGCTCAACATCGATTCATCACATATAAATTCTTCAAATTACTATCTGTATATATTCCTAAATATTTAATATCTTCTTTTGGCCTCTGACATTGAATATAATGACCTACTGACAATTGCATAATTTCACTTTTATCACAATTTATTTTATAACCCAAAACTTTTCCATATTATTCCAATTGAGAATACAGTCTTCATAAAGATGGCTTGGGGTCAGTCAAATATATGAAAGCATCATCTGCAAATAAACTAATTTTATATTCCTCCTGGCCCACCCAAAAGTCCTTAATTTGTAAATCAGATTGAATTACCTGGGCAAGTCATTCTATGGCTAAAATAAATAAGGCTGGTGACAAACAAACACTTTATCTTGTTAATTTAAATGGCACAGACATTTGTCCATTTGTTACTACTTTAGCTTTAGTGCGATTGTATAAAGCTCTAATCCAATTTTTAAAAATTTGATCCAAATCCAAACTTTTCTAAAACCTTGAACAAAAAATCCCACTCTAATCTATCAAACTCTTTTCTGCATCTAACCCAATTGCAACATTCGTATGTACTTGAGCTGGCAGAGTCCGCAAGCATCGAATCCATGCTGCTGAAGACCCAACTGCGCTGGGTGGGTCACGTCTCCAGAATGGAGGACCATCGCCTTCCCAAGATCATGTTATATGGCGAGCTCTCCACTGGCCATCGAGACAGAGGTGCACCAAAGAAGAGGTACAAGGACTGCTTAAAGAAATTTCTTGTTGCCTGCCACATTGACCACCATCAGTGGGCTGATATCGCCTCCAACCGTGCATCTTGGCGCCTCACAGCGGGTAGCAACCTCCTTTGAAGAAGACCGCAGAGCCCACCTCACTGACAAGACAAAGGAGGAAAAACCCAACACCCAACCCCAACCCACCAATTTTCCCTTGCAACCACTGCAACCGTGCCTGCCTGTCCCGCATCAGACTTATCAGTCACCAACGAGCCTGCAGCAGACATGGACATACCCCTCCATAAATCTTCGTCCGTGAAGCCAAGCCAAAGAAAGAAGAAGAAATGAATTATAAGCTACATTTTCTGAAATTTGTTTTAGCAAATCCTGTCTGATCCATATAAATTAATTTAGGTAACAAATTATTCATTCTATTTGCCAAAACATTTGCTACTGTTTTATAATCCACATTTAATAGCGAGATTGTTACGAGCCCAGTGGACCCCAAAACCAAGCAGTAATGGATAGTCACAAAGACAAATGGCTACTTAAACAGAAGTTGCTTTTAATTATCTTTAAATATCTTACTTAACCTAACTTAACCCCCTTCTAATTCTAAGCGCACGTGTATGTAATATGTATGTAAATTCAGAAAAGTTCTTTGATTCGCAGTTCAATCTCACTTCTTACTGGTTGCAAGCAATCTTATACTGTGCACAGAATTTAACATTTATGAAGTTCACCAGGCTTGGTGCTTGAAAGGTAAATGGTTATCCCTCAGGAAGGTTCTTGACAGTTTTCAGAGAGAGATTTGTTGTTCATGGACACAAACTGATCCCTTCTAATCAGCCACATCAGTGTCTTGCCAAAGAAAACTGCCCCCTCAGGGTTTCCCAGATGATAATCTCTTTCTTTCAGGTCACCACAAACTTCCTTTTTGTTTCTCTTATTTCAAGTGAAACATTAGACAGCCAGTCCTCTCCTCATGTATGGACCATAAGGGCTTTGACTAGGCTAAACTAAGCACTCACAACCCATCTTCAAAATGGGGTTTCTCCACAAGCTTGTCATGTTCCAGTCCTAACTGCTGACTGTAAAACTCCAAAACAGAATTCTCTCTCTCTCACTCTCTGAGAAAAAGTCTGTTTGACTCTCACTGCTTGCAAAACCACATGACCCTATTAGAATGGCAAGCTGCACTCCAGACATCTGAACTACTCTTCAGATCTCTTTCATCTGTTCACAAGATCACAAGAGAAAGGAACAGAAGCAGGCCATTTGGCCCATCGAGTGTGCTCCATGAAACTTCCCGGAGCTAAATTTTTCTCGCATCTGGTTCCAAGTTCCAGCCTTGTCCCCATATCCCTTGATGCCCTGACTAATTGGATATCTGTCAATTTCCTCTTTAAATTCTCCCAAAGATCCACTATCCACAGCTGCGTGTGGCAACGAATTCCACAAATCCACTACCCTCTGGTTAAAGAAATGTCTCCTCATCTCTGTTGTAAATTGGTACTTTTTAATACTATGACTGTTTCCTCTTGTTCTGGAATCACTTGACAGGGGGGATCATCTTATTTACATCCACTCTGTCTTATCCATTCACTATTCAAAATGTTTCTATGAGATCCCCTCTCATTCTTCTATATTGTAATGAATTTGAACAGAGCTGCTAATCCTACCCTCACCCCTCAACCTTCTATGCTCCAGAGAATAAAGTCCCAGCCTGTTCAACCATTCACTGTAACTCAAACACTGAAACCCCAGCAACATTCTCAAAAACCTCCTCTGCACTCTTTCTATATTGTTTATATCCTTCCTGTAATTCGGCCACCAAAACTGTACACAATATTCTAAATTTGGCCTCACCGATGCCTTATACAATTTCAGCATTAAATCCAAACTCCTGTGTTCTATACTCTGAGTTGCTTTTCAAAACAATAATCCATTAGAAACGTCTCTTGGGCACTCCCCAAAGTTTTTGCAAAAGCCCCCAGGAGCTGCCCTGTCTGGCTTAGCAGAGCTCCAGTATTTTAAATGAGATCTGTTTTGAAGTGTTTGTATGTGACCTACACTAAAAAAACCTGCCTCAATTTATCTCCCAAAAACATATCTATACATATACAATAAAAACACAACATAATCTGTCACAAGATACATCAATAAGATGAAGGTTTTAGAGGGTCTATATCTTTTTTAGTAATCACAGTAATTATTGACATTGAAAATTATTCTGGAAGAGTAGATGTTAGTGAAGCCTGGTCTTGTACTTGCATAAATACAAGAATTAGTAATTCCTTAAATTCTTTATAAAATTCAGTTGGAAAACCATCTTCTGACCTGCAGTTTTTCAACTAAATTTAATGTTTAGGTGATTTTTTTTCTGCATTTCTACTTACCATCAGTGAAATAAAATTTGGAATATATGTCAAATAGACTGCTGAACTAATTTTGCTCAGTATGCGGTATTGAACTTCATCAGAATGATCCCGACTGGATTCAAAGCCAGGTGTTGTATCAATGTTGACAACCTATGCATTGTTCAGAATGACAGACCAACATTGGTGCTTAGTGGACAGAGAGCATCTGATGAATTTGGAATTGTTGAGATGGCAATATCAAATAGATGAGAGCATAAAGCACGAAACAGAATGAAACATGGAACAAGAGAAAACTGTTTAATTTGTTCACCTAGGTCTCAAGAAAGGGTCCCAACCTGAAACATTACTGTTTATACTCAAAAGTACTGAAGAAACTCAGCAGGCCCTGAAGCATCCATAAGAGGCAAAGATATATAACCAACGTTTCGGGCCTGAGCCTTTCGTCAAATTATGAACAGATAGCAGGCAGACGCATGAATAAAAAGCTAGGGCAGGAGGGAAGAAAGGGCATGGGAAGGACCACAGGCCAACAACCAAGAGACCAAAGAGGAACATGGATAGGAAGGCATGAGTCAGGTGGTGGGATCATGTTATAGGTGCTCGAAATTTAAGAGGAAGTTGTGTTTCATGCAGAGGGAGGTGGGATGATAGTTGAAGACAAGGGGAATCTGATCCTTGTTGCATTTGGACCAGATGGAGCCAAGGGCAGTTATGTGGGACTGCTCCATCTGTGACTTGCTCATCCACTCCCCATCCCCACCAATTTCCCCCTTAGTACCTCTCCCGTGATCAAAGGAAATGCTACACTTGTGTCCACTCCTCCTCCCTCTCCACCATTCAGAGCCGCAACCAGTCTTTCCAAGTGAAGCAATGTTTCACTTGTGAATATGCAAGGGTCATCTACTGCATTTGGTGCTCCTTTTGTGGCCTCTTCTACATCACAGGGACTTGATGCAGATTGGGCGATCGCTTTGTTAACCACTTTTGCTCTGTCTATTCTAATAGTGGGGATCTCCTATTGGCCACCCCTTTTAATTCCCCACCCCATTTCCATGCTGACATACCTGTCCATGGCATCATGCACTGCCAAGCTAAGATCTACTGCAAAATGAAGAAACAACACCTCAAACAACTGGATACCATTAACATCAACTTCTCTGGTTTCCATTAGCACCCATGCCCCCAGTCTCACCCTTTCCTATCTCTATGTCTCCTTTTCTCCACCTCTCTCTCTACCACCTATCTCCTTTCCTCCAATTCTGCATTCATAGAGCTACTCCAAGCCCCTATCAATTCTCAACGTTTCTCTCATGCCCTGAAGCCCATGTCCACCTATGCTCCTCCCCCTGCACTTCCATCCCTCTGATGCCTACTGCCTTTTTATTGAGGCACCTGCCTGTTTTTGCTTGTACTTTGATGAAGGACTGAGGCCCAAAATATTGTCCTATATCTTTGCCTCCGATGGTTGCCGTGGGACCTCCAGCATGTTTATCAACTACAGTAATAGCATCTACAGACTTTCTTGTTTCACCCTGAGACATTAACTATCCATTTCTCTCCATGAATTCTGCATGATCATCTGAGGTTTATGTAATTGTTACTAATTTGTCCAGTCAGAAGCAAAAATAATGACTGGAGCCATTTTAAATTGTCTGGTAGGAATTTCTGGGATCTAAACTGATTTGCATGTCGGCAAATGGTACGTGATTTTTTTTTTGCATTTGCAATCACATTTATCTGCATGCAACTTTTTAAATCCTAAAACGTGGTTGTCAAAATTTTAATGGGCCTCATTATTAAATGATTCTCCTCAGGGTCAAATGCCAGTTGCCAATTCAAGGCTAAATTGTTACTGCCCCTATGTTTCCAGCAATCTGACCATGATAGCACAGTTTCTTTATCGTCTTCGAAAGCCTCTTCTACTGTCCCTTTGCTTCAGGATCAGGATGATTGAAAATATTAAAAAACCTTGACTTTACACGAGACAACTTACTTTGTTTTCTTCCTGTTGCACCTTGTTGAGTATTACCTCGTGCTGCCTGTAGTATCCTATAAGTCAGCATCCATGCTGATATAGTGTTTTGGTTTTTTTTTAAACTTTATTTAAAATTTTATGACATGAATAAAATAAAAATTACATTTAAAGAAATAATAAAAAATAAGATAATAAAAATTAGAATCTTTGGCTTGGCTTCGCGGACGAAGATTTATGGAGGGGGTAAAATGTTCACGTCAGCTGCAGGCTCGTTTGTGGCTGACAAGTCCGATGCGGGACAGGCAGACACGGTTGCCGTGGTTGCAAGGGAAAATTGGTTGGTTGGGGTTGGGTGTTGGGTTTTTCCTCCTTTGTTTTTTGTCAGTGAGGTGGGCTCTGCGGTCTTCTTCAAAGGAGGTTGCTGCCCGCCAAACTGTGAGGCGCCAAGATGCACGGTTTGAGGCGTTATCAGCCCACTGGCGGTGGTCAATGTGGCAGGCACCAAGAGATTTCTTTAGGCAGTCCTTGTACCTCTTCTTTGGTGCACCTCTGTCACGGTGGCCAGTGGAGAGCTCGCCATATAATTATAATATAATTATATAATTATAATATAATTAGAATACTACATCATTAAACTACACAAATTAACCCCCCCAATAATTATAACACAACATTAATCATCTAATTTAAAATGAGTCCAACCCTCTCCCCCCCAAAAATAAAGAGTGAAGAATTAATTAACAATGTTATAAATAAAATAGAAAAAACCCCACTTACAAAAAAAAGGATAAAACTTAACAACAAAAAAATATCAATACTAAAATAATACCCTTAAACATATATTTAAATCAAACATAATACATGTATTTAACAAATGAAATCCACTTTAAAACTAAGTTCAAATATTAAAATCATATATCAACCACATATCTGTAATACAAAAAATCATAATTAATAATACATAAATACAGAATTTCCATTAATACCAAGTTTCCTTTATAATTCATCGAGAGAACAAAAACATCCCTTAGAAAAACAATCAGATAAACTTTTTATTCCCTTCCCCTCCCCTTATATAAAAAAAGAAAAAAAAGTTCAAACTCTTATAAAATTCTCCATATTCTTCATTTATAACATCTTCAAAATTCTCTATCAAAAGCTGATATAGTGTTTTGTCACTATGCAATTATGTCAAGTCATTAACCTCATTGCTTTATGTCAATGATCTGTGACATAATTAGTACCCAAGGAATGTCCACTATAACCATATGTGGTAAAATGTAAGCTCTGTACACCTGTGACTGAACTGCCTTGGAATGTGACTTGACCATCACTTGAGCCATGTGTTATGTGAATAAACCACTTGAATTTTAGATCTCACTCTATCGAGTTGTGTGCCTTGGCTCTGTTCTTTTGACTGTGTAAGTTAACTACTGGAACTTCAAACTATCCTCATAGTTTCTCCAGTACACAAAACTGCCAACTGCTGCAATGTGAATTTCAGCTGCTATCACTTATATTCACTTATTACATTCTAGCTTGAGACAATGCTTGAAAGTCGGTCATGGTTTTGTGTGCAATGTAAACACCCTGGCTGTGACTGTACAGCTTTTCTACTTCAGCTAATAAGTGCATCTTGAATTGATCAGGAGCCATGCAAGCAGAATGGTCTGATGATGACATTGCCCACATCCGATTTCAATGAAGAAAAGTCTAGATTCATTTCTGGCTTTCAGTCACTAACTTTCCACTCCATCTTCTTGAGGCTTTCATGTGTCCAAAATTACTTTGAGCATGGGTAGATTTAGCATCAAATTTGTAAGATTGCATAAACCACAGGGAAGCCAACTCATTCAATTTGAATTGTTGCTCGTGTCACTTAAAAAAAAGTAATCAACTTTTTGCAGCTTGGTAATTCTCTGAGCTGTGTGTCAAAATAAACTGCAGTTGAACGAAATTGTAAAGCCCAACCTGGTTACTTAACCATGTTCCAGTAGTAGAATCTCAGCAAAGCTTTCAGAATCAGGAGTCTGCTGAGCTTCACAGGACATTGAGTAGCTTTGATTTTTTTTTCAAACTGCACAAAACAAGACTGAAGTTTTATTTTCCCCCTTTGAAACCCAAAAGATGAAGGATTCCTCATATTAAAATTCCAGTGTAAGTGCCTGGATGTACCTATTATACTAGTCTCCTCCACCACCAGTGAATATCTACATCAATTTATCATTCTATTGAATGCAAAAGTTACATCAAGGCTTCTTTCAAATGCCACACTCTAGATTCACACTCAGTGATGCTTAATTGAGGGCCAAAGGCCAAGGTGACATTAAACTAGGTCTGCTGAGATTTTGTCTCTAGTTTGTCAGATTTGTTGGCCATTGGATCTTAAGGTTGAGGATTCAAGAGCTGCCCCAGAGTTTCTGACTGCAAAATAGATTTGGACATTGGATTCATGGATGAATACAGTATTGCAATGTTGATCATGGTATGTTTCACATAAAGTGATAAATTAAGGGCTCAGACACCATTAAGGGGTTAAAATATGCCTTGCGACCATTAATAAAGCAAGTTGGAAGTTCATTCTGTGTCCTGAACTAAGCTTATTTCTCACCAATATATTAATACTCTGAACTTTTATCTTGACCTATTTATTCTTTGGAACTAAGTTCAACTTAATTTTTTATATCTTAAATGTTTTTAATTTAGACATAAAGCATGGTAATAGACCCTTTCAGCCATACCACCCAATTAACCTACACCTCTGGTACATTTTAACAATGGGAGGAAACTGGAGCATTGGGGAAACCCATGGGGAAAACGTACAATCTCCTTGCAGGATTTGAACTCCAGCCCCGATCGTTGGCGCTGTCACAGCATTGCGCTAACTGCTATGCCAACCTAATTTGCCTGCCCTGTTTGCTGACAACATATAGTAACTTGACTTCATAATTGATTACTTGATGGCAATTTGCCTTGAGCCATCCAAAAGACTGAAAGATGCTATATAAGCTCAAGACCTTTCAAATGTTTTTGTTCCACTGCCACATACTATTTTTTTAACTGAAGAGCCTCATCAGCAAAATAATAGATAATTAAATACTGCAGATGCTGTGAATGGAAAATGAAATCAGTACTAATGCAAATCTGCAATTAATAAGTCAACTGTTAAGAGTAGAATTAATTCCAAGCAAAGGAGAGTGAGAATTCCTCCACCACGAATTATTGATTCCATTAGAGCCAATCTCACACCAAGTTCTGGCGACTTTTACAGCTTAACTGCACTGTTTCTACAAATCAAAATGATTGAAACTATAACTGACCGCTACAAAGAAACACACACACACACACACACACACACACACTGCGGCAGGTTAAGCTCATTCCTTTATTCGGGCTGGAAAGGCTGCTTTTATACTGTTCAAGTTCTCGCCATTTTTGCTGATTGCCTGAGTCATCGATATGAATAACAACAGCGGGCAGGAACATCCATGCATATGAATGTCCTTCTTCCCCAGCCGGTTTCTGCTGAGCTGGGCAGCTTCACCAACGCCATTTTAGGCGTTTGGTCTGATGCTGCCCCAACTTCTACCCCCACCGGTTCATTGTCCTTTGGAGTCGCTTTAGCGATATCTGTCCACATCTGCTGTCGTGCAATGTGCTGGTCTCTGCAATTGCAACCCCTCCCCCCCCAAACCAGCATTACTGTCTATAGTGTCCGTAGGTATAGTCCCCAAAGTATTTTCTGGTCTGCCTCTGCGTTGAGGTGTTGGTGCCTCCACGGGTTCTGCTGGGTCTGTGTGGGCAGGCTTGAAGACATTTGGTTTACCACCGATGTCCAGCTCGAAGGTGGCTCCATTGTTCTGGATGACTTGAAAGGGACCTTCATATGGCTTCTGCAGTGGTGAACAATGGGGTCTTCTGCGTACAAACACTTACTCACAGTCCTTGAGTTCTTTGGGGATGTTGGTCTTATCTTGTCCGTGTCTGGAGGTAGGATCGGAGCCAGGTTACCGACCTTTTCACGCAGCCTGTTCAGGAAGGTGGTTGTCTCCTCCTGCTGTCCTCTGGCCTGTTGAACAAAATCCCCGGGAACGGTGAGTGGGACACTGTAGATGAGTTCAGCAGAGGATGCGTGGAGGTCTTCCTTCGGCTCTGTTCAGATGTCCAATAGTGCCCATGGTAGCTTGTCCACCCAGTTGGGCCCTTGAGTCTGATCATGAGGGTGGTCTTGAGGTGCCTATGGAAATGCTCCACCATGCCGTTGGCTTGTGAGTGGTATGCCGTCGTATGGTTTAGCTGAGCACCCCACAGGTTGGCAATGTCGGTCCACAAACTGGAGGTGAACTGTGTGCCTTGGTCCGAAGTGATGTGCTGTGTCAGTCCGAATTTTGCAATCCGGGACGATAAAAGTTTATCATCGCCACAAACTCCTGTAGACTTTAGTTGTACTGGGCTTCGGGAAGCTGCGGATGGCCTCTCCCTTGTCGGGCAGTGGTGTGGCCCTGTCCTTTGTAATCCTGTGGCCCAGGAATTTGATGGTGTTCAGGCCAAACTGGCATTTGGTCAGGTTGATGGTGAGGCCAAAGTCATGCAGATGGCTACAGAGATTTCGGAGGTGCTGAAAGTGTTCCTGTCGGGTTCTACTTGCCACGAGGATATCGTCAAGATAGACAAAAGTACCGTCCTACCGTCCAGGTCTCGGTCCACTGCATCCATCAGTCATTGGAATGTCTATGCCGCATTTTTGAGCCCGAATGGCGTCCTCAGGAACTTGAACAGCCCAAATGGAGTGATGATGGCTGTCTTAGGGATGTCAACAGGATGTACCGCGATCTGGTGATATCCTCACATGAGGTCCACTTTTGAGAATATTGTTGCCCTGTGCAGGTTTGCCGCAAAATCCTGGATGTGTGGCATGGGGTAACAGTCCGGGTGGTGACTTCATTGAGCCAGCAGTAGTTACCACATGGTCTCCAGCTCCCAGTTGCTTTAGGCACCATGTGCAGGGGCGAAGCCCTTGGGCTGTCTGACCGTTGAACAACACCCAACTCCTCGAGCTTGTGGAAATCTTCTTTGCCATTTTGCCATTTGGAGCTTCTCCGGGGGATGTTGTCTCGCCCTTGCATGGAGAAGTGGGCCCTTGGTCAGGATGTGATGTCTGACGCCATGTCAAGGCATCACTGCTGTGAACTGAAGGGAAAGGATTACCAGGAATCCCGCTAGCACTTTGGAGAACTCATTCTCCGAGCTGTGGATGGAGTCCAGATGCATTGCCGGAAACCTAATGCCCCTCAGTGCAATGGTTTGGTAAGTCTCAGTGTGGATGAGTCGCTTACCCTTAAGGTCCACTGGGAAGCTGTGGGCTTGGAGGAAATTCGCTCTGAAGAGTGGTTGTTTCACTGTGGCCAGCGAGAACTCCCATGAGAAGTGACTGCCCCCGAACTGCAGCTCAGCCCTGCGAGTGCCATAGGTCCATATACTGCCCTTAACATGGGTCCTGCTAGACTGTGCCTAGTGACCAACCATGTCAGGTGTATCACGCTGACCTCTGCTCCTGTATCAATCAGGAAGCATCTGCTGGACAGGCGGTCCCAGACGTACAGGAGGCTCTCTTGGTGGCCAGCCATCGTGGCCATCAGTAACGGCTAGCTTTGTCATTTCCATGGAACTTGCAGGGGGCGTCTGTGGCCCATCTCCGGTGGTAGAAACACCATCTGTTGCTGGATTCACTCCTGCCTCTCATCTGCTGTTCCTTGCTTGGGACTGCTCTGGTTTGATTGTGGGACTTCTTTACAAGCCCCATGGTAGCCAAGCACTTCTGTTTCTGCCTCCATAGAATGTCTGCCCGTGCTGTGACTTTCCGGGGATGAGTCAAATCTGCATCCGCCAGGAGCAATTGGATGTTTTCAGCCATCTGTTCCAGGAATGCCTATTCGAACATGATGCCGGGCTGCTCATCTCCCAGGAGGGCCAGCATCTCGTTGATGAGTGCAGACGGGGATCTGTCTCCAAGCCCATCCAGGTGGAACAAATGTGCTCCTCGCTCTCGCCGTGAGAGTCCGAACATCATGATTAATAGCTCTTTGAAGACAGTGTAAGTGCCTTCAGATGATGGCCTGTGGATAAAGTTGGCTACTCTGTCTGCAGATCCAGGGTGCTGACCACATGGCAGCACAGGTAGTCTCTGCTGTGATGCCCTGAATCTGGAACTGAGCCTCCGCCTGGTCAAACCACACGCTGGATCGAACTGTCCAGAAGGTCAGGTGCTTCAGGCCAACTGCACTGACTGCTGCTTCGTTCTCAATTGCCAGGTTTAGATAGCCAACTACTACAAAGCAAAACATACACACAGTGTGGCAGGTTTAGCTCACTCCTTTATTAGGGCTGGAAAGGCTGCTGTTCAAGTTCCCGCCGTTTTTGCTGATTGACTGAGTCAGCCATATTAATAACAATAGCGGGCAGGAACATTCATGCATATGAATGCCCTTCTTCCCCAGCCTGTTTCTGCTGAGTTAGCTGGGTTGCTTGACCAACACCATTTTAGGCCTGTTGGTCTCGGCCTGATCTCCACAATTGCGGGCTACCACAAACCTATCCATTGACTACTGTAAATTGACTCTGCAGTCCATACAGGTGCTTTCAGTCTGAATATATGGTCAAGTGATGGACAAATGTAAGTCAGAGATTGAAATGACCACACCTCAATTGATGCTTGCATAAGATTTTCAACTGTGAATGAGAAGAACGTTATTCTCATTTTATCTTTTTTGAGAAAATGAGGCATTGTTCATTTCTGTTAGAAGTGGGATGTTTTATAGTTTCAGATAATCATATCTTTTACCATGAATTCTAAAATGTTTATTGTCACATTTGTGGCCCGAAATGTGAAATTAATAACACCATCACCACATGCTTTACCAGTTGAACATCTCAGTGTCTTTATTTTCCTGCTTCCCTTATTTCATCATTCTGCACGTTCCACCTCCAGTGCATACCATCTGACTTCCAGTCAGGTTAATACATATCATGCATATTCATTATCATGACATCCCTCCTTACACCAGAAATAAACTTTATATCTTTATGTTTAAATGTAAACACTTTAACACTATCAATAGCATTTTTCTGCCTTCTGAACCAACAAAACAACTTCAAATTCCCTCTTCACAAAATGTAACATAAACATGTTATAACCCAATGTAATATAATAGCTCAACTGTTCTTCTGTAATTATACTAATACAATGCTCACCTCATATGCAAAATGTAAACATTTAAATTTATACACCTCACATGTTTAAATTCCAATACTTGTTTTTTTTTCATTTAATACCAAATAGTCGACTAAACAAAATGCAATTCATACAGCACTCAAACATGTACTTTATGATGTATTGATCAAATCACTGTCCAAATGTTCCCATTATCATTTCTCTTCCTTGGTGAGTAACATTACTGCGCTTCATTGAAACTCATTCCAACTATCACAAACTTTCACTTTCGTGATAATGCGGGCACAATTAGAAATATGGCACAAAATCTTCATATCGCTTAGGTGGTTTCCTGTCCCATCTCAGCCTTCCTGCAATGCTACTATCGCAACTTGGTTGTTCACCCTCAGCACCGGAAACACTGCTCGCTGCAGCCACTGGTGTTTCTGGTACTCTGGCCACTTCATCGGAAATGCTGGTAACTACCTCTGGAACATCATCTGGTCCCTCAGGTTGAGCATCTCGTATTGGACTTCCAACCACTTCACTCGGTGTCGTTCTGGATTGGTACTTTTTTACACCAGACACATTTCTTTTGTACAGGACTCCAGCTGGAGACTTGACTGTCACCATACTGCCGCTTCTGGATACAACAGTGTAGGGTTGATGGTAATAAGGTGTGTCTAGCTTACCACCACTCTCTTGCCTCACAAGAACATTATCTCCGGGCATGATGTCTGAGTGCCTGGCCCCACGCCTCGAGTCTGCATACAGCTTTGCTGCTCCCTTCTTTTCAGCATCGTGGTCCCTCATATCCTGGTCATCCCTGATTTCCTTCAGTTCGGGCATCTTGGTGCGAATTTTCCTCCCGAAGAGTACTTCTGCTGGACATTTTCGTGTGGTTGCATGAGGCTTTGCCCGATAGACAGCTACATAGGATAGCAATGCCTCTCTCCAGTTCTGTCCTTCTGAATGAGCAATCCGTAATCATTTTTCGATGGACTGATTTTGTCTCTCAACTTCCCCATTGGCTTGCGGCCATTTAGGAGTTACTTTATGATGGTGGATACCTGTGGTCCTCATGTATTCAGTAAATGTCTCTGAAATGAACTGTGGACCATTGTCAGAGTATAACGTAACAGGCAATCCATATCTCGCGAAGATCTCTGCCAATGCTTGTATTGTTTTTTCAGTGGTCGTTGACCTCATCACAGAGTACTCATAATATCTGCTGTAGTAATCTACCACTACCAGTTGGTAAAGGTCCGAGAAAATCAACAGCTAGATCGATCCACGGTCCTGTCGGGAGTTGCGTACTCTGGATCAGCTCTGGAGGATTACTCCTACTTGTGAGTTGACACCCATGGCAGGTTTTGACTAATTTCTCTGCATCTTTATCACAACCTGGCCACCATACTTTACTCCTGAGGTTTTGCTTGGTACCAACAATACCTAGGTGTCCTTCATGAGCTAATGATACGATCTTCGGTCTCAACCTCTGTGGTATCACCAATCTACACCCCCTCAATACACAATGCCTGATGCAACAAAGTTCATCTCTAATGGGAATATATGCCTTGTGAATGCACTTGTCCCATTGTCCACTTTGGATACATTCTCTAACTTCCATGAGTTCTGGGTCATGTTCGGACTCTCTCCCGACTTCCCTCATTGTCACAGCTCCCGGTGTCGACTGGATAGCTACGAAACGTACAAAGCTCTCTGCTTCTGTCCCCAATTCTGACTTGGATTGTGGGCATCCATCTTTCAACAACCTGGACAGCGGATCAGCAATGTTTGCTTTCCCGGCAATGTGAACTACTCTGTACTTGTACGGTTGGAGTCTGAGCACCCATCGTTCTATCCTGGCACACGGTTTGGACCTGGCGGCATAGATCACCTCCAATGGTTTATGGTCCGTGATGAGTTCAAATTCAATGCCATACAAATATGCATGGAATCTCTCGCAGGCCCATACAAGTCCGAGTGCTTCTTTCTCTGTCTGAGAATATCTCCTTTCCACATCTGTCAAAGATCTGCTGGCATAGGCAATGATTCTTGGTCCCACATCATGCATCTGGACCAACACGGCTCCTAAACCAACAGGACTAGCATCTGCTATGACTTTGGTTGGTGCAGCCGGATCATAATACCCAAGAGTATCGGCATTCATCAGACTTTGTTTCAGAGCTGTGAATGCTTCCTTCTGCTCAGAGCCAAAATGGAATGGTACACCTTTCCTGGTTAGTTTCCTCAGTGGTTCTGCCAGTGTAGCAAAGTTAGGGATGAACTTTGTGCAATAATTAACCAATCCCAAGAAGCTCCTCATCTCCATTGCATTCTGGGTTTCACGTGCATCTGCAACAGCTTTCACCTTGGCATCAGCTGGGTTCAGTCCTTCCCGTGTAAGCCTGTGTCCCATGAAGTCCATCTCTGAAACACCGAACTGGCACTTGTCTCCATTCACGGTAAGGCCTCCCCCCTGTAGTCTGGATAGCACACACCTCAACCGTCTGTCATGCTCTTCCTTTATATTGCCAGGTCTTGCACCGTGCGTCTGCTCAGCAATGGTTCCCCCCTCTCGTCTATGACAACAAACTCTGCTTCAGTGTACTTGTCACCAGCTTCAACAGTTGCAGTGAAACATCCAATGGTCTGCAATGGCTTGGTTGCTGTGTATGGATACAGTTTCTTTGAACACTTCTTTGATGTACAAATTATCTTTTTTCTTTTCAATTTCTCCCATAAGGGTCGGTCAATTACATTACTGTCACTGCCTGAGTCTACAATGACCGGAACTGTCACGCCACCAATTATCACTGGGACCTTCTCATGATGTACATCATTCAATGTAAACTGATAGTATTTCTGCCCATCCTGGTTGTCATCATCATCGTCACTTTCTGGGTCACCTTCTATATGGCAAATAGTGCCTTTCTTTCCAGGATACTTTTCTTTCCCCCAAGCTTTGCCCTTAGAAGCTGTACTCTTCCCATTCTGGTTTGCATTGGACTTGCTTTTGCACTTCTTTGCAAGTGGTCCTTACTTCCACACTTTCTACAAACTTTGCCTTTTGCTGGGCAGCATGGGTCTTTTCCAAAATGACCTCTGTTTCCACATCTGTAACACTCCAAGTCATGTGTCAGCATATTTCTTGGCTGGCTATGGCTATGCGAGAGCCTATTTACTTGTTGACCAACTTTGTCTTTACTGGGCTGGCTTGAGTTGTCTTTCAGTTTCATGGTATGAAATTTCCCCTCAACAGCCTCTAATGCAGCAGCCATTGTTAAAGCATTGGTAAGTTTCAACTCACCCCCTTTTTCCAGCAGTCGCCTTCTGAGTTTGTCTGATCTGCAGTGCTGCACAACTTGATCCAATAACTGGTTGTCCAAATCTGCTACCACGTAATTGCATCCCACAGCCAGTTGTCGGAATCTCGTCACGTACTGGGCAACCATTTCTCCATCTTCTTGTTTTGTCTTGCGAATCAAATAGCGTTGAAATGTAGCATTCGATGTCACCACATAGTGTGCATTCAATGCATCTACGGCTTTCTGGTATTCCTCCTTCCTTCCAGTATTCGAAAGCGTCTTAAAAGTTTCCCGAACTGCGGGTCCTGCGGTGAAGAAAAGTAACGCCCTCCGCTGCGCTTTCTGTTCCGCCGTACTGCTATCGAGAAATAGGCCACGACTCTCGGCATAGGCTTCAAATTCTTCCAGCCATGCCTTCCACTTCACACTCACAGTGCTTGCATCACCCGTCGGGTCAAAATGAGGAACACCTCGAAGTGCTAGAAATTCAGCTCCTGTGACTGCCATGAAGAAAAGCTTCCAGCTCAAAGCCACCGATTCAAAATCCAAAATGTTTATCACATTTAAAATCCAAAATGTTTATCACATTTAAAATCCAAAATGTTTATCCTCGTCGCCAATGTCACATTTGTGGCCTGAAATGTGAAATTAATAACACCATCACCACATGCTTTACCAGTTGAACATCTCAGTGTCTTTATTTTTCTGCTTCCCTTATTTCATCATTCTGCACCTTCCACCTCCAGTGCATACCATCTGACTTCCGGTCAGGTTAATACATATCATGCATATTCATTATCATGACATTTATAACTTAAAACAGTCCTCAAATAAGGGTGTTTCATGCAGTTAGACCAAGACCAGACACACACATTCACAAACCCTACAGACAGAAGACATCCAAGGCATGATCTCCTCTCCCAAAAAAGGAATCACCAAGTCAAATTCCTGGTTTGCTGATATACTTTTTCACATCAAGCAAAATAAAATAAGAGCCTCGTATCTTTTTTTTATGAGTCTTTAAAATTCATTATAAAAACAAAACCAATTATAAACAAATGATTCTTTTATAATTTTATGTTGTAGCATTTGCGCTATGCGGGCGTGACAAAGAACGACATGCACGCCAAAGCCTTGAAGTCAACACTGGTTTAATGCAACTGCTGTCACATTTATATGGGCCCCATGCACTGACATCAGGGCACCACATCATCGGAGTGCTGCCCTGGTACTGGCCGGCATTCCTGCCACAGTTCACCGTCATCCTGCCATCCATTAGGTCACCTGGGATGACGGCTGGTGTCACTCCCACCAGGTCCATGCTGTCGCCACATACGTTGGTTATTTTGTGGGCGGGTTCTGCATCTCTGAGCATTGGGCGGTACACAACCCACCAACCCCCCCCCCCAGAACTGACGATCAAGCCATTGACTTGAGTGGTCTGCCCCTGCATCGCGGGGGAGGAGTGGAGACCAGACCAGCTGGTTACAGTCCAGATATGCCGACTTAAGTGGTTGATGTCGAGGGAGAAAGTGGAGTGTTGTCCCTGATGACCCTGTAGGGCCTTTCATAGGGTCATTGTAGGGGCGGCTGGAGTGTGCCCCTTTGTGTGAACATATGCTGACAAGTCTTCATGTCCCTGGGGACATTATGTTCAGGCTGGCCATGTGGTGAGGTTTGTTGTGGGACCAGGGACCCCAGTTTTCGTCGCAAGTTCTCAAGGCTGGCCACAAGGTCTTCCAGGCATTTGTCAGGGGCCAAGAACTCCTCCGGAATGATTAAGGGTGCACTGTAGACCATCTCCACTGCCGAGTCATTAAAGTCTCCCTTCAGCGTGGTACGAATCCCCAGCAGGACCCAAGGCAGTTCGTCCACTCAGTTGGGGCCCTTGAGCCGGGCCATCAAGATTGCCTTGAGATGCCTGTGAAACCCATTGGCCTGAGGGTGATACACTGTGGTGTGGTGGAGGTGTGTCCCCAGAAAGTTAGCCAGCGCTGCTCAGAGGTAAATTGTGTCCCCCTCTCTGAGGTTAGGTGTTCTTAGACTCCAAATCTGGACACCTGTGTCCCCTGGCGCAGTTTTCTGTGGTGGTATCGTGTCACCTTGTGGAGTGGTCAACCACAGTCAGCGAGTATCTCAAGCCACAGGAAACTGGTAATGGCTCCACTATATCAATATGTACGTGACTGAACCTGCACCGCACTGGTTCAAAAGTCTGTGTGGCCGCCTTTGTGTTAGTCAGCACTTTTGCGGACTGACAGTTTGTACAGGTCTTGGCGCATTAGCTGACCTGCAGGCAGAGGCCATGCCATACAAACCTGCTAGCCACCATCTTGACTGTGGCTTGTATTGTCGGATGCACCAAGTTGTGTATAGAGTTGAAAACCTGGCACCTCCAAGCGGCCAGGACGATGGGGCAAGGGCTGCTAGTGGAGACATTGCACAGTAGTGTCAGGTTACCTGGGCAGATGGAAATGTCTTCCTATCTGAGACAGGAAATTGCTGTCCTATACACGGGGATCTCAGGGTCCTGCTGCTACGCTTTGGTGAGGGCCACATAGTCGAAAGGGGATGTGACAGAGCATCAGCTCCCACATTCCTTTTCCATGCAATGTGCTGTATGTCCGTGATAAATTGAGACAAATAAGACAACTGTCTCTGCTGTCGGGCTGACCACAGGTCCAATACCTTATAGAAGGCAAAGGTCAATGGCTTGTAATTGGTGAAGACCTTAAAATGCCAATCTTCCAAAAGTAACAGAAATGTCTTACCATCAGGTATAGCACCATTAGCTCTCGATGAAAAGCACTGTATTTGAGCTCTGTGGGACAGAGGTGTCTGCTGAAAAAGGCCAGGGTTGCCTTTGGCCTTCAATGAGCTGCTCCAGTACAACTCCTACCACTGTGCTGGACACGTTGACTGTCAGAGTAGTAGGTGCCTCTGGTCTTGGATGTACCAGGAGGGTAGAGTTGGCCAGTGCATCTTTGGCATTCTGGAATGCCTCGAAGACTCATCATCCCAGGTAATGTCCTTGGACTTGCCTGCCATCAGGGGGGGCGCATGATGTGGGCTGCTGCTGGTATGAATCTGTGGTAAACATTTATCATTTTGGTGAATTCCTGTAGCCCCTTAACTGTTCATGGCTTGGTGAAATGCTGGTCCACCTTCATCTTTTTTTTTTGGGGGGGGGTTGCCCCATGTTGGTTTATTCTGAGCCCCAGGAAATCAATAGTGTCCAGGCCAAATTGGCACTTTGCGGGGTTAATTGTCAAACTGAATTCACTCAACTGGGTGCACAGTTGTCTCAGGTGAGCGGGGTGGTCTTTGTGGCTGCAGCTAGCAATGAGGATATCATCCGAATAGATGAACACAAATGAGAGGTCCAGCCCACAGCATCCATCAGCCACGAGAAAGTTTGTGCCCCATTCTTCAGGCTAAAGGGCATGCATAGGAATTTAAACATGGCAAAGAGGGTTGTAATTGCATTCGTGGAGACATCCTGGGGATGAATTTAGATTTGGTGGTACCCCCGGATGAGGTCCACCTTGGAAAACACCCATGCAGGTTGGTGGTGATGGTCTTGAATATGGAGCATAAGTTATCTGTCAGGAATGATGGCCTCGGTGAAGCATTGGTAGTCACTACATGGCCTCCAACCCCCCTCCCCCACCCCAGATTTTGGTACCATGTGGAGGGGGGAGGCCCAGGAACTGTTGAAGCACCTCTCAATCCTCAGCTCCTCCATTTTCTTGAACTCCTCCCAGAGGTAGAGTTTGAAAAGTTCTGGTGTGCACCAAGCGCCATCCTTTGAGGTCTACAAGCAGGCAGTGGGCATGAAGGAAGTCGTCCTCCAGGAGCAGTTTTGCCACTGCCATGAGGGTAAAAGTCCATGTGAACCTGATGTTGCCAAACTGAAGGAGAATGGTGCAGGTACCAAAAGACTGAATGGAGGAATTGTTAGCTGCCCTCAGTGCTAGGCCCTCTAGGTGTTGAGGCCTGCAGGGGGCAGGACATTTATCTCGGTGCTGGTATCAACCAGAAAACGCCTACCCAACAAGGAGCCCCAAGCATTGAGGAGGCTATCATGTGGGCCAACAGCTGCAGCCATCAATGTCAGTTGGCCAGGGGATTTCCCAGAAACCCCAGGGTGGGCAGCATCGATGGGCCTCCGCACCCCATCACTGATGATAGTAGCAGAATTGTCCTGGGTTATTAACTTGCCTCTCCACTGGGTCTTGGTCTCGCAGTTGGCTTTTCGTGAGGTTTGCTGATGTGGTCTATGATGGTGCTGGTATCCTTCTTTGATCTCCAAAAGATGTCCGCCAGGGCCGCAACCATCCGGGGGACACTGAAATCCTCATCCGTGAGCAAGATTCAGATATCCTCAGGCAGCTACTCCTGAAAAGTCTGTTCAAAGAGCAGTCAAGGCTTGTGGCCCTCAGTCAAAGCGAGCATCTCGCTCATTAGGGTGGATGGGGCTCTGTCCCCCAATCCGTCCATGTGCAGCAATTGGACAGCACGCTTGTGCCAGGAGAGCCCAAAATTGTGAGATCCGTGTATCTGCCTTGCTCTGGAGGCACTCCAGAGTGCACTCACGACGTAAAAGTTGCGGGTGTTGTCGGCAACGATATGTCAAATCTGGAACTGAGCTTTGGCCTGCTTGAATCATACGTGTGGCTGCGACACCCAAAATATTGGGAGCCTGAGTATGGTCGCTGGCTCCGTCTGGTCCGTCATCTTCAGATCCAACTGCCGGTTGGACCTGTTGGGGTCACCAATGTAGTGTTCATGCACACCAAAGACTTGAAGTTGAGACTGGTTTATTGCACTGGCCATCATGTCTATATATGGGCCCCAGGTGCTGACGTCAGGGCACCACATCATCGGAGTGCCGGCCTGGGATTGGCTGGCATTCCCACCACAGTTTACCATCAGTTTATCCTCATTGCTAGCCGCAGCCGCAACTGGGATGAGGCCAGTGCCGTCCGCACGGTCGCTGCATTTGTCTGCCATTTTGTGGGCTGATCTGCATCTCTATGTGGCCAGGACGATGGGGCAAGGACTGTTGGTGGAGCCCTTGCCCATTACAATGTAATATTTATTAATAAACATTTTTAAAATGGATTTCTCATCATTAAGAAACATGGCTGTGAAAACAAAGACAGGCTAAGCACAAATTAATGGAAAGGTAAACAAAATGTACGGGGTAAACTGGGAAATTTAAAAGGAAGTGATAATGGATCTGTTCTAAGATTCCTGCATATTAAAGGGACAAGGAAATGCAGAGGAAAATGGAGTTCAAGACTAAAGTTGGAAATTGAAAATTGATTTTATCCATCTTTCATAATTAATGCCTCAGTATCCACATCTCAGAATAAATTGTATTCTCTGTCACAATGTGAATGTGGTCTGTTTGTTTTCTTTGGCTTCATTCAGATCATATTTGAAAACAGAATAAAGCACACAGTTGCTGCCTCAATGTGCGTGAGAGATAAATATCCACACTATGTTTTTAATGTTGATTATGTGGCATTCATCCAAAACAAATTTGTTCCCAATTTTGACGCTTTGTTTAAAGGGGGTGTGAGTCAAATAACCAGATCTACATTGTGACCTAATATGAGAGATAAATAGATTTTCCTTTAGCTCAGCATTTGCTGTATTTATATACATTGGAAAACATCAGAAACAAGGAAGATGTGCGGTCTACACAATCCCTTTTCCCTTTTGATAAGCTGCATTTTACCACAGCACTTCAATGTTTGGAGTGGCTCTTTCCTCAAACAGTTTTTGTTTGGTTTAACTGTACCATTTATGTCCATTATCAGCTGGAAGAAACTGCTTTGATCTTCAACCAGTATTGTACAACCGACTGGATTTAAAGTATTAAAATATTTTTCAGAACATTAATTATTTTACTGTCATAAATATGGTAATTATGTGGCAATATTTCAAATGCCTGCCACAGTGCCCTGTGTTGCCACATGAGGAAAAGCAACTAAATGCAGGCAAAACTTCAGTCTATAAAAGAAAAACTTAATTGCACAACTGTCTATAGGTCCAACAATACTGAAAAATCATGTCTGGATTATTTTGATTAAAATTTTATGGTACTTGTAACAAACGTGTCATTTAAACTGGAACAAATTCCTAATCAATTCCAGCAGAATGTTAAGTTGTCCTAGTCACACACTGAAGAATACAGTTTGGTATGAGGAGCATGAACATATTTTTCTATCATACCTTCTGTTTGGTGAATGATAGTAAAGTATGAGTGAAAAAAATACTTTAATTGTCTAAAAATAAGTACTTGATATCCCTTTTTGTGAAACTGCATACAAATTCTTGCTGCTTAAAATCCTTATCAGAGTTTGGAGAAAAATGAAAGTGTCCCTTGTCCTGGGCCTGTATTAAACAGGTAATAAATTTTTGGAAATAAGTTTGTTGTGTCAATTTTCTCCTTTCTTTTTGTGTAGACCAGTGTCTCCATTGGGATAAAGTACCAAGCAGTAGATGGAACTGTCGGAGTATGGAATGAAAGTGACTTCCTTGAAAATCCAGAGCAGGACGCCATCTTTCATTTTGAAACAGAAAGCTTACTGTCTGCCAGTGGCCAGAGTCAAGGATCAGGGATCTCCCCAGGCAAATACCACCAAAATCTCTTGGGAGAAAGGAAAAAGTAAGTAAATGGTTTCCCTTTTAAATTACAGCAAGGGTTATGCCTTTGGAACTGTGTAAATTTCAAAGAAGACCTAGTTGTTGAGACTGCAGCAGGGAAACAGGTGCTCAGCCCACCGTCCATCCCAAATCTAAACTATCCAATGCATCAACCTTCACTAATCTTGTTTTCCCCACATTCTCATCAATTATCCTCAAATTCCGCTACTCGCCTACATGCTAGGGGCAAAGTACAACATCCAATTAACCTCACAATCTGTGTGACTTTGGGATAAAGTCACATGGAGCGTGTGGATTGGTAGGTTAATCTACACAACGATGATTGGTCGGCTCATATACACAGAGAAGTCAGGATTAAACTGAAGTCACTCAAGCTGTGAGACAGTAGTTCTTCTACCTGCACCACTCTGTCACTCATTCAGTTGTTTCAGTTTTATTTTAGCTTTGAAGAAATCTCATAATTTTGTCAGTAATTTGGAATAAAATAATAAACATCATTTTGATTTGCAAAAAAATGTTAAGAAGAGTTCCCTTGTTTTATTACCTGAAGGTGAAAGGTGAAGGAAAACCTTAATGTTGCTGCTTTTAGTCATAAATGAATGGTGTACACATCTTTAGGGTAAAACAAATGTCACAGCCCGGTCTGTATCAAAGTGAACAATTTCAAACATGCTGGTGATCTCTAGAGAATGTGTAATAAATGACATCAATAAATGTGACCATTCCCAATAATTTTTTTATTGATAATCATCTTTATTGATAGTTGCAAACCCTTTGCTCATAAGGAACTTGAAGGATCAGACCCACTCACGATCCCCCTCATCAGAGCAAGTGATTGGAATTTGTTGGTCTCTCTGGCCCAGAAAATGGTTGTTGTTCATTGTACTGAAGGATGAGTGGCTGTGGAAACAGATACTGATAGAAATCAACATTTTGAAAAGAGTGAAAACAAATTACTACTTTCTTTCAACAGCTTTTCCTGTTGTGCTAGATTTATAAATAAGATTATTGTTTAAGCCATTAAGTGCCAGTAACACCAGCAGTGAAACTGCATTGGTTGATTTAATGAGCCCAGCAGTGTAGGAAAGCCAACAGAAATAGTAATTATCCCTGATAACTTCAGTATTCACAACATTAGGGTTAGGGTTTCTGATGTTTTCATTCATTAATTTCTCACTGCCATCCAGAAACATCCTACTGATAATACTGTGATATTTAAAAAGTTTCCCTCCTGTTCCATAAGATCATTAGCAATGGGATCAGAATTAAGCCATGACGCATTAAGTAGGCTCTACCATTCGAATCATGGCTGATGTATTTTTGCTATCAACTCCATTCTCCTGCCTTCTCTCCTTAAACTATGACATGCCTATTGCTCAAGAACCTATCAACCTTCACTTTAAAATTCCCAATGATTTGTTCTCCACGGCAGCCTGTGGCAAAGATTCCCCACTCTCTGGCTGAAGAAATTTATCTTCATCTCTATTCTAAAGTGATAGCCTTTTATTTTGAGGTTGCGCTTGCTGATCTTGGACTCTCCCACTCATGTAAGCACCTTCTTCACATCTATTCTATCCAGCCCTTTCAATTTTCAGCAGGTTTCAATGAGATCCCCCATCCTCCTGCTAAATAGTGATTACAGGTTTGAGCCATCAAAGACTCCTCATACATTAGAGCTGTCATCCCTTCAATCATTCTCATAAACCTCTTCTGGACCCTCTCCACAGCTAGCTCTCTTCCTTAGCTGCAGAGCCCAAGACTATTCACAATATTCCAAATGTGGTCTGACCAAATCCTTTTAAACTTCTGCATTATATTCTTGTCCTTTCAGAATTATTGCTAACATTGCATTTGCCTTTCTTACACCAAGAACTATATAATTGTATCAGCATAAAGCTAAGGTTCCCTAAGATTATCACCTTCAGGTCAGAATTGCATTTCAGTACTTAAAACTGGACCCTCCAACAAAATGTTATAATCTCAAGCTGAACTGCCAAACGTGCATGTTACTGCAGCCTCATTGAAAGATCAAATTATTCAGAAGAAAGTTTTTAAATATGCTGAGTTTTGCCGAAGATCCTTTAAGTGTTATTTATCATAAAATATTTCAAGGTTTAATTTCATATGCAACACAACAAAATCCACTTAAAATTAATTCTTCTATTTTAATTTTGTGAAAATATGAAGCTCTAGTATTGCACTTAAATATCACACAAAGGAAACTTATTTGAGTAGAATCTGTGTTTAGACAACAACTAAATCACAAAAATGTATCCCCCAACCTCAGGCAGTTCAATTATTCAACAAGTAAGTTCTCAGAATTGAGATAACACTTACAAGGTATTGACTCGCAAGCTGCCCTGTGGGAGTGGTAATGGGCCTTCAACTGATATAATCAGTTTAGATATGATGCTTCCACCAGTTTATCAACAAATTACAAAGTGGAACCAGCAGTCCCACAGGGAAGCAAATAGTAATAAAGGGAAATATTAACTTCCTGCTGAGATTGGGGTTATGTTGTTTTTGAAGGTTTAACTACATATTTTCTGTGCAGAGATAATTATGTCCATGTAATACTCCTTTGTGTCTTATTCTTCTGTCTCCATGTGCATCTACACCAGCTAACATTGTTTAGGGCCACACGTGCACACCGACAGATCACAAAGTCAAAGCATTCTGAGAGCATTTTGGCAAAATGAAACAGGATGATGATCTGTCATTGGGAGGGGCATTGGACAAAGTGGTGACTCTGTCTTTTTTACAGTAGACAAAAGTTAAAGAATTTCATGTATGTTACATTATAAATGTGGTATTACATGACAATAATGGAGCCTTTACCTTTCAGTGTTGTTTGTTGAAGAATAAATATTAATTGAAGCTCTGGAAGAAATTCCAACTTTCTGGTCAAAAACATTTCAAAATAGTCATGTCTCTTCCTGAGATGGTTGATTAGGTTTTGTTTAGCATCTCATCTGAAAGCACCTCTTAAACAAAGAAATTACCCAGGACACCAGGATTGATCTTTACGGCTGAATCTCAGGAATGGGATGATTTTGAGGCTGATGTACTGACACTTCTGGCACACCAATTATTCATATGTACAAGGATTCCAATGTATATGTCAACCTTTCACATGCACGTGCTTTCTGCTTCAATATTCATCCTTACACACAAGATTCTCACATGAATACACTTGCACAATGACTTTGTGTACACAGTGTACTAATTGTAAGTGCTTTAGTGTTGCTATTTACAAAGACAAATACCAACAGTAAGGTTAAAGCTATCAACAAAACCTTCAATCCACAATGAATTTTCAAAATGACTACCGTGTCTGGTATTGTAGAGCCTACAAGATATCACAGTGTGCACATATTCCTTAAAGGAAGTCTCATACTTACATTTCATGTATACAAATATCCACATGATCACCACTCTATTACCTTTTGTCAAAGCATTCTGAGAGCATTTTAGCTTTGCGAATTGCCAGTGTGCAACTGTTACAAACTAGTAATAGCTGTGTGTGATCTTCCGTAATTTAGCATGAAAACTGAATTTTATAATTAAGGTAGCATTTTCATTCTCAAGGTATCATGTAACAAGTAAACTATTTAATTTCTATCACTAATCTCCAAAACATTGTTGGAGAACTTGACTGGTTCCATTGGCTACTTCAGTAGGCAATTAAGAATAATTTGTGTTGTGATTAGAACTGTCTTTAGGTCTGCCCAGGTAAGAATGGCAAATTTCCTTCTCACTCATTGTTGCTTTGCTAACAGCATGAGCAGAAAGAAAAACTCTTGTTTTGTCCCACTTACAAAATGTGTACTTTTTAATAATGCCATAGATTCAGCTCCAACTTCTATTGAAAGGAACTTTTTCAGAGTTATTCAGTGACCATAGAAAGTGATAAAAATAAAACCTGACTAATTTACAGAAAATACTGGAAAAACTTGGCAGGTAAAAAGAGAAACAGCTGATGTCTCAGGTCATCAGTTAGTTGAGTTAGCAGAAGGTGGGAGGACAATGGATGGAACAAAAAGTCTGTAAGGGGGCAAATAATGTGAGGATGTTAAATCAGTAGGTAGGAAGCTCCTTTGTGCAATGAATTGCAAAGTTGTGCACCCTGGCCCTATGAAAATATTACAACAGAAGGAGAAAAGGAAGAGAGGAATGGCAAACAAAAATAACTAGTCCAGATCCCGAAAGAAAGACTTGCCTGTTTTCCAAGTCAGATGATTCAACATTGAATCCTGCAGGCAGTAATGTGTCCAGACAAAACACAAGGTGTTGTTGCTTGAGTGCAGGGGACCACAAATGAGGGAGTGGGATGATGAGTTAAAAAAGTCGAAAACCGAAAGCTCGAGGTCACTATTGCACCAGTGCTCTGCAAAATGACCCCCAGTCTGGTTTCTCCATTGTGGATGAAGCCAACAAATGCAGTGGACTAATTTGGAAGAATTGAATGTGAATTGCTGTCCTTCGAAAAATGTTTAGGTCCCTGGGAGGTAGGAAGAGGTGAAAGGGTATGAATTGTACCTCCTGTGGTTGCATGGATAGATGCCTAGATGGAAAGTTATAGGTGGGGGTCATAAAATTGGATCATGGAGTTACAAAGAGAGCAGTCCATTCAAAATAGAGAAACACATGCTGGAGCTCATAGTTGCCAGCCACCTTAATTTCTTTCCCTGGTCCCACACAGAACTATCTACCCTTGGCCTTACCCATTGTCAGGGTGAAGCCAAACATAAACTCAAGAAACAACACAGCGCATCTTGCCTGAATAGCTTAAACCCCAAAGGCACAAACACTAAAAATTTCCAATTTCAGGTGACCTCCACCCCGTCTTGGTTCCACTGTTTCCATTTCTCCTTTACCTGCTTCCATTCTTCAGTCATTCAAATCATTCTTCACTCATCACCCCACCCCCCATGTTTTCTTCCCCAATCTATTTCTCCACTTCTCCCATCTTCATTTTTCCAGTACCCTACCATCTCTTGGTCTGTCCTCAAAATTCCACCCTATTTTTAGGCTTGATTTCTCCCCCATCCCACTTTGGTCTTGAGAAACAGTCCTGAATCAAAACCTTGACTATCCTTTTCTTCCCATGGATTCTGTCCAATCTGCTGAGTCTCTCCAGTTGCCCTTTGTTTGTTCAATCCCTTCAAAATGCTGAGAAAATAAAAGGAGGGGAATCCTGTCCAACTGATGGATGGATCAAAGGAAGAATCATTGAAGACTAGGGGATTTGTCTTGCACTATACTATCCAGGATTCAAATGAATGAGTGCATTGGTGCAGGAAGTAGATCATTTGCAGTCAAGGGCTCTGTCCATGACAGTAGAGGGGAAGAGGGAAGATTTCAAGATTCCACTGGTGCGGAATATCTCACCATCAGTGCTTTAGTGTTGCTATTTACAAAGACAAATACCAACAGTAGGGTTAAAGCTATCAACAAAACCTTCAATCCACAATGAATTTTCAAAATGACTACCGTGTCTGGTATTGTAGAGCCTACAAGATAAAAGGGGAGAAACTGAGAGAATGGAATGAAAACCTTACAAGACGCTGGGTGTAACACTGAACAGCAAATAATTTGCTTCCTAAACACTTATGAGTGTATTTTATGGATTTTGGACTGTTGAAAATAACTTTAAAATTTCCCATCACATACGATTATTTTAGATCTAACCTATTTTTGTGATTTCCTGTCATATTTTAACATGCTTCAAGCATACAAAACCATTAAATGCAACATGTCATTGAAAATTCATTTTCTGCATTCACACTTGGATTTCTTCCCTGCTGATCTTGCTGCAGTCAGTGATGAACATGGTAAAAGGTTTCACCAGGACATGGTGACCATGGAAAAGTGGTCAGTATCAGAGCAACTGGAATTCATCACTGCTGGCTGATTATAGTTGGACACTAACATGAGAGGCATCAAATCCTGAGTACAAACAAAAATCGGCAGCAAAACACTTTTAGGTCAGTTGAACTAACGCATTTTGTCAGCATCAGGAAGCAAATCTTTTGGGGGGAAAAAATTTGCTGACCAGTGTAACCATGTTAATTATAGGAGTCTGTGAACTTGTGGTTGGCTCCAGTATTTCTAGCATTTTCTGTTTTCATTTCATATTCCAAGTTCAAGTTTATTTGTTTTGCGAGTAATCCAGCCAGACATCAAATGCATAGTACAGCAAGTTTAATAAAAACAGTATAGACATGCCGAGTGAATGAGAGAGAGATCTGTCAGTACTGAGTAAGGCTACTGATGTGAGGTTTATTCAGGAATCTGACAGTAATGGGAAAGAAAGTGGTGGTACGTGATCTTATACTTAAAAAATCTTCCTGACGACAGGAGGGTGAAGGGAGAGTAGCCAGATTGGGAATGATTTTTTTAAATATGCCTGCAGTGGGAAATATCAATGGAGTCGAGGAGAGTTGTGTGATAGTCTCAACTATTTTTACAATTTAGGTCATCTACAGGTACTTTTTTTACACCCACAACGTCTACCTGAACATGCCCAGCATTGGCATTTGACTTCCTCAAATTTGTGTTTCCAATTTCAACTAAGCAATTAAAATAACCGAAAGAGTCATTCGATGAGCTGAAGTTAAATATTTGAGCAAAAATTCTCAAAATCTGAAAATAGAATATCAGAGACTTTCCACCCATCGTTTTCTCAGGGTGGGAAACATTTCCCACTGAGACCACCAACTATTGGAATAAACCAATAATGCAACATGTATTCACACAAGGGAGAAGGATTGAAATGGATTGCATTCTCAAATCTGCAATTCTAGTTATATATTTTGGCAAATCAGTTAAAAACCACCACAACTTTTGCAACAGTACAAGGTAATTTGCATTCATTTTGTACTGTGTTGCATTTGTTTATTGTGTACATTTCAACAGTACAGTTAATCAGGAAGTCAGTCAAATAAAATTTCTAACAAATTTAAATAAGATTTCTCAGATCTATCAAATCTTGCATGACTTAACATGGACATAGAATATTACAGCACAGTACACACCCTTCAGCCCTCATTGCTGTGCTGACCTATAGATGCAGACCAAAAAAAAGCTAAACTCCCCCTAACTCGTAACCCTCTATTTTTCTTTTATCCATGTGCCTAAGAGTCTTTTAAATGCCCCTAGTGTTCCAGCCTCCAGCACCACACCTGACAATGCATTACATTCACCCACAATGCCCTGGGTTATATAAAAAAACATGCCCCTGATGTCTCCCCTAAACTTTTCTCCCTTCACTTTTTACAGATGTCCCTCTGGTGTTTACTCCTCCCACCCTCAGAAAAAGGTGCTGGCTGCATTCCTTATCTAAGCCTCTCATAGTCTTGTAGACTTCTAAGTCACCTCTCAGCATTCTTTGCTTCAATGAGAGAAACACTAGCTCTACTAAACTTGCCTCAAGACATATTCTCCAATCCAGGCAACATCCTGGTAAATCTCCTTTGCATGGTCTCCATTGCTTTATGTAATGAGATGACCAGGACTAAACACGATATTCTTGGAGGGTTTCACCAGAGATTTATGGAACAGCAATTTTACCTCACGGCTCCGGAACACAAACTGCTGACTAATGAAACCCAGCGTACAATAGGCCTTCTTAACTAGCCTATCAGCCTCCAGGGCAATCTTGAGAGATCTATGGATTTTGACCCCATGGCCCTTCCATTCTTCCACATGTTAAGTATTTTACCATTAACCATGTACTCAGCCTTCAAGTTTGACCTTCCAAAATGCATCACCTCGTACTTTATCCAGATTGAACTCCTTCTGCCACTTTTCTGCCCAATTCTGCATCCTGTCTATATTCTGTTGTAGTCTACAACAAACTTCAGCACTCTCCACAATACCTCCAACCTTTGTATCATCCATAACCTTTCTGACCTTCTTCTTCCAGGTCATTTGTAAAATTCACAAAGAGTTGAACTCCACGAGTCACTGACCTCCAGCCAGAATACTTTCCATTTGCTCCTACTCTTTGCTTTGTTCAGGCAAGCCAATTCTGCATCCATTCAGCAAAGGTTCCACAGATACCAAGCCTCGTGACTTTCTGAATGAGTCTCCCATAGGGAGCTAAAATCCAGTAAAACTCACTAAAATGCCTCCTCAAAAAACTCAATTAGGCTTGTGAGGCATGACCTTCCCCTCACAAAGCCATGCTGACTATTCCTGAGATAACTATTTCCTTAAATGCTAGTAAATTCTCTCCAATAGTTTGCCTACAGCTGATGTAAGACTCACTGGTCTATAATTCCTAGTACTTTCCCTATTACCTTTTTTTAAACAAAAGAACCATATTTGCCATTCTCCAGTGCTCTAGCACTTCCCCTGTGGGCTAAGTCAAGATCATCGCCAATGTCCTAACAATCTCTTCCCATCCTTCCCTAGCAACCTTGGGTATATCTCATCCTGTCCCATGGACTTATCAATTCCTTGTGTTTTTTTATGATGATTCAGTACTTCCTCTTTCTTAATCTCAACATGGTCCAGTTTATTCTATTCTGACCTCACTTTGACCAAGGTCCTTTTCTGTGGTGAAAAATGAAGCAGAATATCTACTTAAGACCTCCTCAACCTCCTCTGCCTCCAGGCATATGTTGCCTCCTTTATCCTTAAGCACCCCTACCTTCATTCTCATCATCATTCTGTTCTTTACATACACATACAATGCCTTAGGGTTTTCCTTAATCCTACTTGCCAAGGCCTTCTCATGCCCCTTTCTAGCTTTCCTAAGTCATTTCTTAAGTTCCTTCCTGGCTACCATACAATTCTTGTGAGCCTTTCCTGTTTTGTGCTTCCTACATCTAATGTGTGCTTCTTCTTCTTAACTAACTGCCTCACCTGTTTTATCAACTATAGTTCCCTTTTCCAACCATATTTTTCCTATTTCAATGGGACAAATCTGCCCAGAACCCTGCACAAGTTGTCCCTAAACACCCTCCTCATTACTTCTGTTTCTTCTGAGAACATCTATTCCCAATTTACTGTCCTTAGTTCCTGCCTCATCCCATTATATTTATCCCTTCCCCATTTTAACACTGTACCGTTTTGTCTGCTTTTATCCTTGTCAATATCGATGCTAAAGCTTAGGGAATTGAATTCACAATCACTGAAATGATCTTCTACTGAGTGGCCTGCCACCTGACTAGATTCATTACTCAGTACTAAATCCAGTATGACCTTTCCTCCAGTCAACTGTTCCACATACTGTGTCAGGAATCCTCTTGGACACACCTGACAAATTCTGCACCATCGATCACTCTTGCAGAAGAAGGTAGCTGTCAATATTTGGAAAGTTGAGGTCTCCTAAAACAACAACCCTGTTATTTCTGCACCATTCCAAAATCTGCCAACTTGTCTGTTCCTCAGTAGCTGAGGGCTATTTAGGGCCCTATACACAATACAATAATTGATCCCTCCTTATTTTTAAATTCCACCCACACTGACTCAGTAGACACAGCATCCTTCCTTTCTGCAACTGTGTCCAGTAATACCTCTCCCACCACCACCCCACTCCCCACTACTTTTACCTCTCATTCTATCCCTTTTAAAATATATAAACCCCGGTACTTGCACCAGCCAAACTTGCCTTTGTGTCAGTCAAGTATCTTTAATGGCCAAAACATCATAATTCCACATACTGATCCATGCTCTAAATTCATCTTTATCCCTAATATGCCTTCCATTGAAATAGACACATGTCAAACCCTCCAATAGTCTACAGTTATGCTTCCTCCCCTGTCCGTCCTTCCTCACAAACCCACCACACATTGTATCATCCTTTCCACCTTCTGCTTCATTCTCTGCCCTCATATACTGGTTCCTATCCCCTTGCCAAACCAGTTTAAATCCTCTCCAACAGCTCTGGAAAACCTGCCTGCCAGGATATTGGTCCCCCTCCAGTTCCAGTGCAGCTCATCCTTTTTGTGTAGGTTACAACTTCCCCAGAAGGGACCCAAATGACCAACAAATCTGAACCCCTGTCCCCTGTATCAACTCTTCAGCCATGTATTCATCTGCCATAACTTCCTATTCCTACCTTCAATGGTGCAGAGCACAGGCAGCAATGCTGAGATTAATAGCCTTGAAGCCGTACATCTCAACTTCCTGCCTACTCCACAATATTCCTTCTTCAGGACCTCATCCCTACTCCTTTCTATATCCTTGGTACCAACATGGACCATGACATCTGGCTGCTCACCCTCCCACTTCAGAATGCTGTGGATTCTATCAGAGGCATCCCTGGTACCTGTTAGGCAACATACCATCTTGTTTATGGAACCTCCTATCTACTCACCCAACTATTGAATCCCCAATCATTATTTCTCTCCTCTTCTCCCCACTTCCCTTCTTAACCGAAAAGCCAGACACTGTGCCAGAGATCTGTCCACCATGACTTGTCCCTGGTAGATCATCCCCCACCCCAAAAATATCCAAAACTGTATACTTATTGTTGAGGGTGCTTTGTACTGACTGCCTATTTCCCTTCCCTCTCCAACAGTCACCCAGTTATCTGCCTCTTGCCTTTTGTGCGACAGTCTCCTTGGCTTCTGTCCATCACCCTGCCTGCTTCCCAAATGATCTGGAGTTCATCCAGCTCCAGTTCCAACTCAGTCTGTAAGGGCCTGCAGCTGAATGCAACTTTTACAGATCTAGTCATCAGGGACAATTGTGCTCTCCCAGGTTTCCCACATCCTGCAGGGACTGTGAAGTTTGATGATATTGATTGTGACGACTATAATAAGTATCCTATGAGTAAGGCCTTTTCTCATCCACTGTTGAGAAAAGTGGCAGTGTGTTTGAATTTTGAGCTAATTCCATGGAGGAACTCAACTTGGAATGTGCTGGACAGCTGTTTGAAATTTACTGGAGAAAAATTCAAAACTGTGGGACAACATCACACTCCTGTGCCCATACAACTGTTTCTCATGCTTTCTAATATGTGCTGTGCAATATGGTTAATGAAGAGGAATTATTGTAATAATGAAAATATTGCGTAAAAATAGTCAATCTTTTGGATAACATTAGTTTTAAAATGATTGCTTCTGTATGCCTCTGATGGCTGCACAAGCTGTCAGAAAGCCAGGGTGGTCCAGGGCTGGGACATCATCACTGTCTGAGAACTCGTCACTGCTCTCAACCTTGTGGTTTAGTCAGACAGGAAGACTCAATTATATGTCGGGACCTCTGTCGAAAGCCCATATAGCTGCAGGACTGTTCTACTGTGTATGTTCCAGATACAGACTAACGCAAGCAATATTCGATCAAAAGAAACATTGCCATTGCTTCCTCCAATGTTGACCGCAGGACTGATGGTGATGAAAACTGTTACAATAGGGAGGAAGGTGGTAAAGCAAACACAAGGTAGAAAAGAACAGGGTCAAGCTCACCTTCAGATGAGTCTGGCCCTTCTGACTGCAGTGTGTGTTTCCTTAAATGGAAATCATTTAAAAGGGTCTCATGACCAGTCAACCTGCCAAATAAATCATGAATAAATAGCTTAACACATTTTCCCACATTGTGGAATTTAATCGGTGTTGCTTGATTTTGTTTTTGTTTTGTTTTTTCAAGCCATTTCATTTAATTTAGACATTGCAGGCCTTCTGGCCCATGAGCCCATGCTACACAATTAACCTACAACCTCATATGTTTTGAAGGGTGGGAGGAAACTGGAACACCCGAAGGATACTCACACAGACTCCTTAAGGACAGCACCAGATTTAAACCCCAGTTGTTGGTACTGTAACAGCGTTTTGCTAAACATGTGGCCTCTTGATATCATGGCAGTGTAGCAGATCCCTGAGCTTTAACTATATTAATGCTGTGTTTCATTTTTCTTTTTATATTCATCTCCTATTTTCACCTGCCTCTGGACTTGATCTACAGCTACTTACTATTAGATCTCTTCAACTCATGCAAATGACCATTCTTCAGATATGTAGTTTATTAGAGTTAAACACGGCAGGATGGGATCATTAATGCCAGGGTTAATCCTATCATCAACCAATATCCATATTTTTCAGTTGGGTTGATGAATTGCAGTAATGCATGGAGGTAGAATTTAATATTTCACTTTTGTACAGACACAAACAAGAAATCTCACACTAGCTGTGAGCTGGAAGAAATCCTGAACTCAGGCTGCCACTGTGATCCAACAGGAAATTTTCAAATCACGCTCTTGTGCACTAGATAGCTCTTCCAAGCTTACAACAAAGCAAGGACAGTGCTGTGATCAGTATTTCAATTTCTTTTTACTCTTCTACTGGAGTTTATTAAAATTTTTGAAGAGTAATTGTTATGATTGTATTTTTCCTGTAGATCTGCTCAGTTAGAACATGTCTGGTTATGTTTCTTATAAGGTTGATGTGATTTTTAAGTGTGATTTGATTGAATCCAGCATTTTAGCAATGATAAATTGAGTGCTGGCTGAGTTCTTTGAAAATGATTAATTGCAAATTGTCACATGAAACAATTAGCTCTAGCAATGAGAAAACTTTGTCATGCTATTTTGGATTGATATATTGTTTAGATTTCTAATAACAAATAATAGCCATAGAATCTTTGGCTGCAGTATGGAATGACATTCAGCCTGTCAAATCTGGATTGGCTCTATGAAATCATAATCCCACTGGTCCCACACCCAGCTCTCCCCTGTAAATCCTGTTCTTTCTGCAAGTTCTCCAGCCATTCTTTGAACCCTACCATTAAATCTGTGCACCATGAATCTTGACAGTGAATTCCAGATCCAACGGGTGTACATTACCAGTATGTAGCCGTGTACAATGTCTGAGGCATTGGATCCGGCATCTTGAAAAATTTGCAGGCGATGACTCTAGCTCCATCTGAGGAGCATCCAATGCATAGATCCTGATGGCTGAGGTGGGTGCCTGGAATGTCAGCATGGAGGCTTGGAGGACAGTAGCGTGGCCTAAGCAATCAGTGTGGAGGCCAGGGTGGCCCAGCCTAGGTCAGGATGACTGATGTGGAGCTGTGGTAACTGAGGTGGAGCCCAGGTTTGTTGCTGGGTGAAGTTGGCAGACATGCTTGAGGGGATGCCTCACTGAGATTATAGAGCTGATTTGTGGATTGTTTGCAGGGCCGGAACTTCTCCACACTGGTGAGGCCTGAGAGGTTGCATTGTGGGGGCTGATGGTAATGTGGGTGCCTGTGGGGCACAGAGGTACCTATATTATATTTATATATGTATATGTATATGATATTAAAATATATACATATATATATGTGTGTGTGTATATATAGATATATATCTATATCTATATCAATATTTTATATATATATCTATATCGACATTTTTTACATATATATATCTATATCGATATAGATATATATATAGATATATATATATATATAGATATATATATATATATATAGATATATATATATAGATATATATATCTATATAGATATATATCTATATAGATATAGATATATATCTATATATAGATATAGATATATATCTATATATAGATATAGATATAGATATCTATATATAGATATAGATATAGATATCTATATATAGATATAGATATAGATATCTATATATAGATATAGATATAGATATCTATATATAGATATAGATATAGATATCTATATATAGATATATATAGATATCTATATATATATATTGTCTTGGAATTGGCACTATTTCCAAGTTTGCATATGGCACAAAACTTGGCAATGGAGTGAAGTGAGAGTAGGTAAATAAAGGAGATAGAGTCAGCTGATGGGACAGGCAGATAGACGGTGGATGAAATGTTATGCTGAGGAATGTGAAGTATCACATTTTGGTAGGAAGAATGAGAAGAGGCAATATAAACTTTAAATTTATAGAGAACATAAAAACAAAGAGACAGTTTATTGAAAGTAGCAAGGCAATTTGAGAAAATGCTAAAAAAAAAAGCAGAAGGGATCCTGAGCTTTACAAATGAGGGCATAGAGTATACACAAGTCAAGATGGACATTTCCAAAATGTTGTTTCTTGACCTTACACTTGAGGGTATTAGGATATTAAGGGTTTACAAAGGGAGGAAAAGAGATTTAACAAAGTAACTCAAAGGATGAGGAATGTTGTACTTGAAACCTAAGGCAAGGGAGGGATCCTAACAGAGGTACTGAAAATGATAAAAAGTATAAACCTGTAGATAAAGTAGGCCAAGATAAATTATTCCCCTTGGTGGGAGGGGAAGAACAAGGGAATAAAAATGAAAGTGATTTACAAAAGAATCAAAAGTGACATGAAGAAATAATTGTTTTGACCCAGTGAACTGAATTTTATTTAATTGAAAATGTTATTTATAAGACACATTTTAAACACAGCGGAATGTTGATCCAAAGTGCTTTACACCAATTAATCAAAAAATACTCAAAGCACAAAATCAACAAACATAAAAAACTCGACACTGGACAAAAGAGTCATCTTGCAGAATAGAAATGGGCTGGAGAAACATGTGGGCAGCAATAGGCTGCCTAAACAAACTAGCACAGTCGACTCAACCCCGTGCCCTACAAGCCCAAACTATCTGGGTGGGCATTGAAGCTCCCAAGACAACCATGACAAAAGTGAGGCCAAGACTTTTATCTAAGGTCAGGGGAATCAATACAAATACAAAGTTCATCATCATTTCTTAAAGCTGCGGCAATTGTAATGAGCAGCAGTTTTTTAAAAATGAGATAACACTCTTAAGAGACTGGTGCAACATTGGGGTAAAGCACAAAACACTAGACTAAACACAATTTATACTTTAGATTCAAAGCTTTACATAAAATTAATTAAATCACAAGCTAAACTAAATTTATTATACATAAGTAACTCAGTTGCAATTATATCACAGAAAAAAAACCCACAAAAAATCTGTGCCACCAATACTTCAATGTACAGTTTCAGGGATACAGGGCATGTAAGAGCCATCATGTGCGAACTAACTTTGTTAGTCAGCATCCCAGGGTCCATAGGCGGGGCGTGACCATCTTGATTCCTTCGATTAGCACATGCACATTAGCTTCACGTATTAGAGTTCGGTAGGCACATGTTCAACAGTTAAGGGCACAAATTGAATATTGTCAGGGTGCTTAATTCCTTTTAATTACATTGAATGTTCTTTCTACACTGTAGTCTGAATATGAAAGAGTTCCAAGTGCTCCATTTTAACTTATTCTGCTTCAGAATTTCTCTGGGGTAAATGAACATTTACAAATGTTGATTAAAGTTTGAATTAAGTTGATCAAATTTCATGCACATTGTAAGATAGATACAAGGCTGATCATGAGGCAATGATCATGAAAAATCAAATAGATAACAAAATAAATGTGGATAATTGCTCATTTATATTGATAGGATAACAATAAATAAGATTATTCTCCATAGAGAAAATGTTTTATATCATTATGGTCACCACAGTTAGACAAGCGATTAGCACAAAGCTATTACTAATCCATCGCTATCTGTGAGGAATTTGTACATTCTCCCTATGTCGACATGAATTTCCTCCCATATCCCAAAAATGTATGGGCTTAGTACATTAATTGGTCACAGGGGTCTATTTAGATGGTATTTAGGCCAAAAAGGCCTATTATCCTCTTGTGTCTTTAAAATTAAATAAAGTTGGGATCAGTTCTGGCCAATCTTCATGAAAAATAGATCAGAGGTCATTCTTTGCAGATCACCTAAAACTAACAAAATTCTTTCACAAATGCCTTTGAGAATTCAGTTAGAAAGCTATGGTAGATTAAGTAGGCCATCTACACTTCTAGGTAAATTATTGCATGACATTTTCTGTAATCTGGAATAATAAAATCTTTTCCTCAGAAAATTTGCATTTCTAATTCAGCAAGAGAACAGAGAATAAAATAAAAACTGGCTTTAAGTCAGTGGTTCTCAACCTTTTTCTTTCCATTCACATAGCACTTTAAGTAATCCCTATGCCACAGGTGCTCTGGAATTAGTAAGGGGTGCTATGTGGGTGGAAAGAAAAAGTTTGAAAACCACTGTTTTAATTGTACCTAATTGACTCGTTATGTGCACAGTTTCCTAACTCCAAAGGAAAAGAGCCAATGACAATTTTTCTCAAGCAAAATATTTCAGTAACAATTGGGTCTAGAGCAGTGATTCTCAACTTTCCCTTTCCACCCACATACCACCTTAAGCACTCCCTTACTAATCACAGAGCACTGATGGCATAGGGATTACTTAAAGTGGTATGTGAGTGGAAAGAAAAAGGTTGCAAACCACTGCTTTAGAAGTAGACCAATTATTTTAACTTGGACCATGCAACCTTGCATGGTTTTTGAAATGGTGAATAATTAATTATCTCAAATTAACCACTTCAAAAATTGAGTACTGGTGGTACCTCTCTTATCCTGCACTCTGTCATCCAGCAACTCCCATGGTCTGGCACATTTGAATTTGCCACCGTTAATACAAACTCCTTACAGACAGTGCAGGACTCGAACCCTGGTCCTGATCATTGGTGCTGTAAAAGGCGTGGTGCTAACCAGGCTGTCCCACAGTATTATTTCCTGTTTTAAACTTTGATCTACCTGAGGGGTCAATTTGTGTTTTCCAGTATTTTCTATGGTCACAATTGGCCAGGTCCCAAAGTCACCAGATTAGAGGTACAATCTTGTACTATCATTCTATCTGCAAACTGCTTGGCACAGGATAACTCATTGTTTTCTTGTTTCATAATAAATTTGTGCTTTGTTAAGAAAATTTGAAATTATTAATAAGAAGCTGATAGCAGCAATTGGATTTTTAAACTATTAATCTAATTTAAAAAGAATGATGATTGTTTTGTAGGTGATGAGCTAAATGGGAACCGAACAAGAAACTATATGGGCTGAATTGCAATATTAGTTTTTTCCATTACAAGCCACACTATTTGTGAGAAAGATCATTTGCTCCTCATTCTCTCACCACCACCTTCCTTTTCTGTTGGTATTAATCAAAGGCAGTCTCCAGAGCTAACAATTCCAAACATGATACCTCCTGATAGGTCATTAAAATAAAAATTTAATCCTACTGGAACATCACGTGCCAATATGCAGTCACACTCTCATGAATTACTGATATGTTCCAAGTGATGACTCAACAGTGGGTTGCTTGACAACAAAAGCATCAGGTTGAATGGGCAACTGTACTGTACTATTCTAATGTCTTTCTTTCTTTGGCTTGGCTTCGCGGACGAAGATTTATGGAGGGGTAAATGTCCACGTCAGCTGCAGGCTCGTTTGTGGCTGACAAGTCCGATGCGGGACAGGCAGACACGGTTGCAGCGGTTACAGGGGAAAATTTGTTGGTTGGGGTTGGGTGTTGGGTTTTTCCTCCTTTGTCTTTTGTCAGTGAGGTGGGCTCTGCGGTCTTCTTCAAAGGAGGTTGCTGCCCGCCGAACTGTGAGGCGCCAAGATGCACGGTTTGAGGCGATATCAGCCCACTGGCGGTGGTCAATGTGGCGGGCACCAAGAGATTTTATTCTAATGTAAATAAGTTTTAAAAAGCATTCTTTCGTAATTTTACAAATTTCATGAAACTGGGTAAAGGTGAGAGAAGTACTAACTATCCATAAAAACTAACCACAAAGGGAGATTTCCTATCTTGAAAGACAGTATTGCATACAACAACAGAAAAGCCTAAATGTATTCCATTTGACCTCAGGTCTCAGCACTACCACCATGGTAGCAATTGAGAATGGTCAGAATGCAATTACTTCTGCTCATTGGAATTTTCTTGGGAATCCTTACCTGAAATTCTTTGGTAATCACAGAAGACTTGGAATGACTGCAGCTGAGCACCAGTTTCCTGTCTTGGTGTTGGCTACAAAGCTCACAGAAAGAAGCACCTGGACCGTGAGTGTGGCTAAGTCACACAGTTGGTCCAAATCCAGAGGTGTTAGTCTTTTTCTTCAAAAACAACTGCTGGATAGAAACATAGAAACATAGAAGATAGGAGCAGGAGTAGGTTATTCGACCCTTCGAGCCTGCTCCGCCATTCAACGAGATCATGGCTGATCTTAAAGTTCAGTACCCCGTCCCCGCCTTCTCTCCGTAACCTTTAATACCCTTATACTGAAGAAATAGATCTAATTCCCTCTTAAATATATTTAATGAACCTACCTCTACTGCCCTCTGTGGCAATGAATTCCACAGATTCACCAACCTCTGGGTAAAGAAATTCCTCCTCATCTCGGTCCTAAATGGTTTGACTATTATCCTCAAACCATGGCCCCGGGTTCTGGATTTTCCCATCATTGGAAACATCCCATCTGCATCCATTCTGTCCAGTCCTGCCAGAATTTTATAGGTCTCTATGAGATCCCCTCTCAGTCTTCTAATTCCAGCGAGTACAATCCCAATTTGCGCAATCTTTCCTCATAAGTCATTCCTGTCATTCCAGGTATCAGCCTGGTGAATCGCCTCTGCACTCCCTCCATTGCAAGAACATCCTTCCTTAGATAAGGTGACCAAAACTGCACACAATACTCCAGGTGTGGTCTCACCAAGGCCCTGTACAGCTGCAGTAAGGTATCCTTGTTCCTATACTCAAACCCTCTTGATATGAAGGCCAACATACCATTTGCCTTTTTAACCACCTGCTATACTTGCATGCTCGCCTTCAGAGACTGGTGTACAAGTACCCCTAGGTCTCTCTGCACTTCCCCATCTCTTAATCTATTGCCATTCAAATAGTAATCTGCCCTCCAATTTGTATTACCAAAGTGGATAACCTCACATTTATCCACATTGTAGTGCATTTGCCATGTATCTGCCCAGTCCCTCAATTTATCCAAATCACACTGGAGCTTCCTGACCCCCTCTTCCGTGCACACAACCCCTCCTAGCTTAGTGTCATCTGCAAATTTGGAGATATTACATCTAATCCCCTTATCCAGATCATTAATGTAAATTGTGAACAGCTGGGGTCCCAGTACAGATCCCTGTGGCACCCCACTGGTCACCACCTGCCACTCAGAAAATGAGCCATTTATCCCAACTCTCTGTCTTCTACCTGCCAGCCAGTTCTCAATCCACATCAATACTTTGCACCCAATCTCACGAGCCTTGATTTTGTAAGCCAGTCATTTATGCTGGACCTTATCGAAGGCCTTTTGGAAGTCCAGGTACACCACATCCACTGGCTCTCCCCCATCTATTTTACCTGTCACCATCTCAAAGAATTCCAATAGATTTGTCAAGCACGATTTACCTTTTGTAAATCCATGTTGACTCCCTCCGATCCCTTCTCCGCTAGTCATATGCTCTGCTATTACATCCTTAATAATGGATTCCATCATTTTGCCCACTACTGATGTAAGGCTCACCAGCCTATAATTCCCCGCTTTTTCTCTACCCCCCTTTTTAAGTAGTGGGGTAACATTAGCTACCCTCCAATCCATGGGTACTGATCCTGAGTCTATCGAGTTCTGGAAAATAATTCTTAAAGCATCAGCTATCTGAATGGCCACTTCCTTAAGTACCCTAGGATGAAGATTATCAGACCCTTGGGATTTATCTGCCTTCAATTCCATCAATTTCCCCAAGACCATGTCCTTAGAGATACTGATTTCTTTCAGTTCCTCCCTTGCATTAGACTCTATGTTTCCCAACATCCTTGAGAGGTTATTTGTAAAAACAGAACTGAAGTAAGAATTTAATTGGTCTGCCATTTCCTTATTCCCCATTATATATTCCCCTGATTCTGACTGCAAAGGACCTACTCTGGATTTCACCAATCTTTTCCTCTTGACATATTTATAAAAGCTTTTGCAGTCGGTTTTTATATTTGCCACAAGCTTACTTTTGTAATTTATTTTTGCTCTCTTGAGCAAATTGATATGCTGTCTCTTTGGACCTAATGCTGTCTCTAATTTCCCTTGTTATCCACGGTTGAGTCACCTTTTTTGGTTTATTTTTATGCCAAACGATTTTTGCAATTTCTCCATAAAATCTTCCCCTGCAGCTTTTCGACATGGATCTTCTTTTGTCGTTATTGGGATGGTTCTTTTAATGACTAGTGAGCTGCCAAGCAGGATTGCGGTCCCATGCTGACCTCCATAGTGAGGCACAGCAGAAGAATTATTGACATGTGTGATGCACCATCAATGACTCCAATAGACTAAAGTTGAGCAAAATGATAGCCTTTTATTCTCTATAGAACGAAAGCCCGTCCATGCTGCTTGAATATCCTGAATTGGGGTGGGGCTGTGGATCTGTCACCTTTATTCATGAGACTGTGGGAGGAGCCACAGGTATAATCAGCCAATGGGTGTGCCCAAACAGATAAATATGTACATACAGTGGTTTACCACATTCACCCCTTCTTTTTAAAAAGAATACGGCGGGATGGAGTATTGACGATACAATTTCAGATTAAGTCTTTCAGGTGGTCTGGTTTTCTGTTGTGACTGTTGTAAGACTGGCTGCAGCGATGGGGTCCTGGGCACTCTGGGGTGCCTGTGTACTGTCATTGGTGTTAGGCTGGTGGGTATGTGGCAATCATGGGTGGATGAGATGAGTGAGGTATGGAGTGATCAATGGTGGTCTTCAGAGCCCCTGAGGGTACCCAATCATGTCCATCAGAGTACGCCACATAGCAGTATTGGGGGTATCGGGGAGGAGGTGGATCCTTTCAACAAGAAGGTCGGACATGACTGCTCACATGCTTCCAGAGGAGGACTGGCCTTGGGGACATCAGCCATGTTGGCAACATGGTCCCTGTCACAGATTTCCTGGGGAAGGAAAATGTGTTCATACGGTGTGGTTTTCATGGCAGTGCATAGGAGGGACCTGATGGAGTGGAGCGCCTCTGGGAAAACTCTTACCAGATGGAGACACGAAAGCCCCTTGACCGCAAGGGTAGGAAGATGACCTTCCAGACTGTGGCATTCTCCCTTTCCACCTGGCCATTTCCCCAGGGGTTGTAGTTGGTGGTCCTGCTCGTGGCAATGCCTCTGGCCAGCAGGTTCTGGCGCAGCTTGTCTCTCATAAATGAGGACCCCAGTCGCTATGAAGATAACTGGGGAAGCCGAAAAGAGTGAAGAGACTGCGTAGGGCCTAGATGACCATGGCAGCTATCATGTCAGAGCAGGGGATGGCAAACGGAAAACATGAGTACCTATCAATAATACATTGTGGTCCAAGGAAGGCTGGGGTCCTTTGAAGTCAACATTCAGATGTTAAAAGGAGCAGGTGGCCGTTATTAACTGTGCTCTGTCTGTCTGGGAAAGGCATGGTTTGCACTCTGCACAGACCTGTCTGTTTTTGGTCATTGATCTGATCTCCTCAGGTACAGCAGGTTGTGGGTTTTGATGAAGTAGAAGGACCTGGTAACTCCAGGGTGGCAGAGGTCATTATGAAGGGCCTGTAAGCGGTCAGTCTGTATGCTGGCACAGGTTCCACAGGATAGGGCATTTTGTTTCCCAGGCCAGTACAAGACTGGAGTGTTGAATTTCAGCAACTGGTCTGCCTGTCTGGTTAAGAGTGCCAGCCAGAGCAAAGTCAGATGCACTGCTCTCCACCTGGAATGGGGTGGATTCACCCACAGTGTGTATTGTGGCCTTAGCAATATCTGCCTTGATGCGGCTGAAGGCTGCACGGGCCCTCTAGCAGCAGAGGGAAAAAGGTGGATTTAACTAGGGGACGGGCCTTGTCTGCATAGTTGTGGACCCATTTGAAATTGTGGGAAAAGAAGCCCAGGCACCTTTTCAGGGCTTTGAGGCTGTGGGGAAGGGGGAGTTCTAGAAGCAGGCGCATGCTATCGGGGTCAGGGGCCTCAATGCAGCCAAGGACAGCAAAGTGGATTGTGCGAAATATGCACTTAGCCTTACTGTATTTGAGATTGAGGAGCTTGGTGATTTCTAGGAATTTTTGAAGGTTGGTGTCATGATCCTGCAGGTCTTAGCCACAGGAGGTGACATTGTCGAGATATGGGAGTGTGGCCTGCAGCTCATATTGTTCAACCATACATATAGTCCATCTCCCGCTGGAAGATTGAGACTCCGTTGGTGACACCGAAGGGGACCCACAGGAAGTGACAGAGGCAGCCATCCATCTTGAATCCAGTACATTGGAAGTACTTTGGGCAGATAAGGGGCTGGTGATATGCAGATTTTAGGTCGATGGTAGCGAAGTCTCGATACTGTGCGATTTGGTTCAGCATATTGGATATATGGGGAAGGGAATATACATCTAGTTGTGTGTACCTATTAATCGTCTGACTGTAGTCGATGACCATTCTATTCTCTCCCCATTCCTCACTATCACCACTTGTGCTCTCCAAGGGGTGGTGCTGGGATCAATGATCCCATTGATGAGTAGCCACTGCACCACCGCCCTTATAAAAGACCCTGACCCCAGCACTGTATCATTTACTTTTAGTGGCGACGGATTTACAGTTGGGCTTGAGATTGGTGAACAGTGGTGGAGGGGTGATTTTGAGCATGGAGAATCTGCAGATCGTGTGCAATGAGTGTCTAGGTTACTGGCTAGGTGTGATGGGGGGGAGTGAGGAAGCTGAAGAGTAGGTGGAGCATAGTGGGCGATTTAAGTACTTTGGTTACTGACAGTAAGGGGTGGATGGGGTCCATCGTACTCGATTGTCACACTTTTAAGGTGACATTGAAAATCCAGTCCCAGTAGTACGGCAGCATAGAGGTGTGACATGACCAAAAGTTTAAAGTCTTGATAGTCTGTGCCCTGCCGGTCAGAATCACTAAGCAGTAGCCGCGGGCATCTGCCATACGTGGCTTTAAGGTCAAAGAGACCTTTTGGTTTACTGGCCTTACCACGAGGGAGTACCACTGCAGCATATAGGTAAATGAAGCTCTCAGTGCTCCCACTATCAAACAGGCAACTCATCACGTGGCTGTTTACCTGAATATCCATCATTGACCTGGTGAGCTGTCCCAGTCGAGTGTGATGGAGGCCAGTGTCAAATCATTCCTTGTTGCTCTGGTGGGAAGATCGCGTGTTGATCTGGAAGGTGGCGATGCCCAAAATGGTAGCCCGCACGTGGAGCTGCTGGATCCTGAAGATGGCACCCACTGCAACTCGCATGTGGCACTGCTAGTTCCCTGTGATGGTGGTATCCAAGATGGCAGCCCCCATGATACACATACAACGCTGCTCGGAAGAGGTTTGGATCTACACACCTTTACATAGTGTCCTTTCTTCCTGCATTTGGAGCAGACTGCATCTTTTGCTGAGCAGTGTTTCTTCAGATGCAGCCCAGACCGCAGAAGGAGCACTTCAGGAGCTCCCGGAGTACAGCAGCCACGATCAGGTCGCTGATGGAACATGGTGGTGGTGGGTGCTCCTGGAATACTGCCGCCATGGCTGGATCGCTAGCAGGGCAAGAGGGGGGCAGTGCATCCCAAGATGTCGGTGCCTGGGGCAACCATGAGGCGGCTGTATTTTCCGTTGAGTAGGTTTCCATTTTCTGGAAGGCCACCTCCAGCATACCTGCCAGCTCAGCTGCTCTTCACAGGCTGATAAGACATGGCAATCTTGATCATCGAGAACACCAGGGACCCAATTCGGGAGTGGAATACCTATAATTTGTTGGTCTCTGACTGCACAATGCTGAAGGTGCCTGCAGGAATGCCTTGAAACAGTGTAGCCAGAGTTCAAACCTGGTCGATGCCACAGATGATTAAGTGTTGATTTCCAGCTTCTCTGGCTGCAGGATCTGCTCCATTATTTTAAAATAACTATAGTGAATAAAATTGATGCACCATCAATTATTCCAATAGACTAAAGGTGAGTAAACTAATAGGCTTTTATTTGCTATAGAACAAAGCCATATCCATACTGCTCGACTGTCCTGAAATGGGGTGGGGGCTGTGGAACCATCACCTTTATTGAGGAGTCTTTGGGTGGAGCCACAGATACAGTCGGCGGCCAATGGGTGAGCCCAAACAGATAAATATATACATACAGTGGTTTACCACAGTGTGGCAAATCATAGGCTGAGCACTCCGGTTAAGTCATGTGCCTGTTCTGAAATAGCAAACTTCCAAGAAGAAAAACCATCAATTCAATGTCAGAGTATCTTGTTACCAGTTGATAAATTGCAACATCATTTTTCTTCAATTGATGAAAAATATTCTTCCATTAAATTTAACTGTGTCCTGAACATTTTAATTGATAGTCTTATTTAATCCAACATAATAGTCTTTGAACATAAAATTACTTGTGCTTGATTAAGTTATCATTGCAGAATTACTTAATATGATGTCAAAAGATTCATTTGGCATTTAGGAACAGAGCCATTAGTCAGGTAATTGTTTAATACTTTGAGTTAATTTTTCAAAATCACATTTTCAAAAAAAGAGAATATTGATCCCAAATCAGATCTTGCTTCTATTATTTTTCTATATTTTAATTAAATTTAAAATCAGTATTATTCCCATGTAGTCAGTTTAACATTGTGAGCCTGATTAAGCTAATTAGCAGCGATCAAGAATTTTTTTTTTAATTTTTAAATTTTAGACATGGTGACAGGCCTTTCTGGCCCATAAGCGCATGCCACCCAAATACTCCAATTAACCTACAACCCCTGTGTGTTTCGAAAGGTGGAACGAAACTGTAGCACCCAGAGGAAACCCACGCAGACACAGTGAGAATGTACAAACTCTTTACAGTGCCAGATTCAATCCTGGGTCACTGCCATTGTAATGGTGTTGAGCTAACTGTGCCGTGGTGTAAGTTCTGAAATTTAAAAATATGAAATTCCATTATTACAGGAAATAATTATTAAAATCTTGACTATGTATTTTGGTGTATGTGTGTGGGGGAGTGGGGAGGGACAGAACTTCCCCCATTTACCTTTTTTACCAACTAGACTCAAGATGCACTTTCATTTTGTCTTGCATTTTCCATTTCTGAAAACTGGATGTTAGTAGTTGACACAGAAAAAGATATAAAACTATTCCCAACTCAGAACAGAATCCATGGAAGTTCTTAATGGATGGAATGTAATTTTGGGAAAAGAAATATTTGTATAATAATTTTGCACGGGAAAGAAATTATTGTTGGGTGACTAGAGCTTTCTCTACAATTTGAAATCTCACCATTTGTTTTTCTTTTAAAATTAGTAGTTATAAAGATTTGGGATTTTTCCAACAGCAGCACTTTATTTGTGCGTGTTAATTTATTTAATTTACTTATCTAGTACATTTGAAAATTACCAATAGAGTCAGTAAACTCTCAAAAAATTTCATAAATGTCAAAAAACACAATTTCCATTTATTGACTTTGATGTTGAGATGACTTTGACTTTGTGGATGTCATGAATTCAAGAAAAGAAGGAAATGGTGATCAATTTGACAGACAAACCCACTTATATCACAAGGAAACATTCCAAATAATCCAAGTCTTAAAGAAGCCATATTATAGGCCAAATGGCTGCCAACTTTGTAAGTTTTCAGATTGACTTCTGAGGAATTTTGTGACTTGTTCTTGACAATAAATTCTGATTCTGAAAAAGTATTTCCATTTTTTGTGAGCAATGACAGACTAAAACAAAGAATTGTTTCATCTAAAGAAATATATGAAAGATATGAAGCTTTATGGGCATAGATAAATGAGCTCCAAAATGAATTCCTTGATTCACCCAGACCCAAACTGTAACATTGTTGTTTGCAGTAAAGTAAAAGATGGGTGTCATTGTTACCCAGAATTGTTCTTTTTGTTTAAAGCAAACAATATTGCAATTATAAACATTCTTGCTGGTTTGATACCAATTGACTTTACTAAAATGTATGAAGGTGAAAAAGCCTATTTAAGATATTTGCAGAGTGAAGATAATGGCACAGGTAAATGTATTATGACCAAATTTCAAAACCAAAATTGTAGCGTGAGCCAGACCAGCTTATGACAAAAAAGGAAATAATCCCACTCTTTAAATATTTGGAATTTTCAGATTCCTAACTAACATACAACACACAATGAATATAATGTACATCCTATGGAATAAATTTATATCCTCGTGGAAAACTCCAGCCTGTGGCGAATCTTTATGAAATACTGGAAGGTGCTGAAATTCGGTCAAAGCACACTTCAAGTTAAACTGCAAAAGAACTAGAAGAGATTTAAGGATTGTACATGTATTTTTATGTGCACTGGGTGGTTAGATAGTGGAATACACTGTTAGTAGTGGAAATGGATTCATTGATGCATTCAGAAGGGGCTGGATGAGTATCTGCAGAGAGAAGGAAGTAGAATGGAACTGATCAATGTTCAATTGGCTGCCTTCCATGCACTAACTACATGGTTAGCAATATTTATATTGCTACAAATAGGTAAATGGCCAAATAAAAACCAGAAAAAAATCTCCACAAGTATTATTAGAGATCTTTTGCATCCACATAAAGAATAAGAATAAATGCCTCCCTCCTACTGCAACATTGAAGCAAGCGAGCCTTAGTCCTGGCAGTAAAAACACAATGCTGGAGAAACTCAGCAGGTCAAACAGTATACTTTAGCAACAATAAAAATCCATAACCAATGTTTCAGGGCTGTGACCTTCATCAAGGTATGAGCAAAATGCAGACAAAATGGTGGGGGGAGGGCAGGGATGGAGCACAAGCCCAGAGGCAAGAGGTGGATGAGGAAGGGAGGACACAATGACATATAGGGGGGAGAGGAGATGGCTCTGTGAATAGAGAGTAAAGGGGGTGGAGAGCTGGAGGAAAGGAGACAGAAGGATGAGGGAGAAAAGGGAGGGGTCCAGCAGAAACCAGAGAAGTGCTGCTAAGATAAAATATCTGAGTTCTGCTCCTGAAGATCATAAATATCATCAATATAATTCACGTCACAAGGAATGCAAGAAGATTCTTCCTTCAATGGAATTAATAAAAAGAAAATTGTTGTTTTCTATTTGTAAAGTAGTAAGATGCTGATTATATTTGCATATTAGGAACTTAATAGGTAGATAATTGGGACAATTACTTCAAACATCTTTTTTTTATTAAAAATCAATTGTTCAGGTATCATAACACAAAATCATGTTTCTTGCTTTCTCTGACAGCTATTTACCAAGGGCAAATGTAGTTTTAAAAGAAATTTCACCATAATCTTCCATTCCTCAATCTTTCAAATATTGATTTTTTTTTCCACCTTGTATACTTTTCTGGACAAACACTTTTGACCATGTCCATCAAGCAGTGTTCAGCACGGAATATCCTGCTAACACTGAGGGGGACAAGGACTCAATGAATACTATAGGGTGGTTCTCTGAGCAGGCAGTCCGGGTCATCAGGTGGAATGCCTCATTGCCAGTGCTTATCACAAGTACTGGGATTTGGCCTGTCTAGTGGTGAGAGGAACCCTCCCAGTCAGATTTTTCCTGTATAATAGGAATATCACCCATAACACTTGTCACCGAGATGACTGAGGAGGAGCAGAGGCAGTCACCCACATCATTGCAGATTTGCCAAGAGTGTGTGGTGAAGGATGCAAGGGTTCTTGCAATGGTTCATTCCCAGCAGCAACATGACAGAGGACTCTGATTTGCAGGCTGTTCCCAGGGACACACACAGAGATGGACTTCAAAACTGCTAGAAGACCAGCAACTCAGTGAAAGGTGCCCTTTGGTCTGCCTGAAACTGTTGGTCTTTCAGCACATGGAGATGTTGGTGAGGGAATGCTGCTGACTGGCACATTCTAGGCTGCAGGAATATGTGCCAAGGGACACACTAAGGCTTGGCGCAGCCAACAAAAGGGTGCTGTAGGTAAGAGCCACAAGTCTAAAGCAGGCATTCTCAGCCTTTTTCAGCTATGTGCCATCCCCCCCCACCCCCCACCCCTCCCTGGACTCTGCTCAAATTTTATGGGCTCCCTTCCCTATGGAGCAATCAAGTTGTGGTTTCTTCAATACTTCTCTCCTACCAGGTACATTAAAAACATTTTTAAAAATTGTTACATGAGATGAAAAGAAAACAATGTGTTGGACCTTCCGGGGGGTGGGGGGGGAGTGCACTGTAGGTCCCCTGTTGAGAATGGCTGGTCTGGAGTCTTTGCATCACTGGGCATTGAGTGTCAGGCATTGAAACCCCTCAAACAACAGATGGAGGAGTGCTGACATGTAAAGGGAGACCTATGTAACAATGTACAATCATGAGAATGCATGAACATGACACTAAGGATGTGAAGAGACTTTGAACAGTTTTCTTTTTTGTGAATGATTTATTGTGAATAAAGTCTATTTTAGACACAAAAAATGTTCTACTCTCCACCACCCTCTGGGGCCCAATGATTCCTAGATTCACTGACCCCAACACAAGGAAATTTCTAAGCACCTTAATTTTAAATCACCAGCCCTTTATATTGCAGAGTGCTTTTTGCCACAAATAAAGAGCAGAGCAAATATTTCATCTCCCTCATACTTATCTATCTGTCATAGACATGTCTCTGGCTTCAGAAAAATTCCATCTGTTATATATTTTTATATCAGCATTCTATATATCCATGGTAATGCTAATTGGGGGGAATTTGTTTGTTGGTGCAAATATTAACATCATAAAGCAAAAAGATATGTTAATGAAGATTTAGCTTGACTCTCTTTTAGACCTGAAAATCAGCTGTATGGACTTTTTTTAAATTTTCATTTTTAAACTAAGATATTTGGGATTTTGATTTTAAAATCAGCTTATACTAAAGTACTAAATAGAACTGAACAGCACAGAGGACTTGAGAGAATGTTAGCTGGTCTCAGCCAAGACAATGATGTTTATATGTTCGAAATAGAAAGTGTATCAGAGTTGTGTATGAATTCTCATCGACTAGTCCAATCAGACAAGCTCACGACTTCAGTGCAAACAAATAACAGAAAGTGTGTACAACAGATGGGTGATAGTATTCTAATTAGCACTGGCAAAAACATTTTGAATCTCTACCACAAAATTTGCAAATTAATTGTTTTCAGCTGCTAATTTTTAAAATGCTTGATGATATTTGCAGTTTAATCTCAGTCACCATGAATAAATGTAGATGAGGAGTATTTGGATAATAATAATTATAATTATTATAATATACAACAAACGTTTGAAATTTCTGACCGTGAAGGCAGAGTTACGTAATTGCTTCATTGTAAGATCATCTCCTCAATGAGGATCCTTATTATGAGTAACTGAGATCTCAGTTTAAAAGAATCAAAATTCTAAAATAAAATAGTAAGTCAGATCATAAATGGCACTTATTCTCCAGGCATTCTAGATAAAGTTGAAATAAAAAGATGCAAGCAGTTGAATGGGGAAGGAAACCAAGTAATGTGTGAGTGAAGTATCTGAATGAAAGAAGGTCTTTATGTGTGTAAATCACTTTTAACATTCTTTCAACATATTTACAAAATATCAAGAAAAAGACAGAATTAATTTCAGGTAGATGTTCAATTTGCTGTTAATAACACTGCTGCAAGTTGATCCAGATTTGGAACTGTAAATATCAAGTTAAAAGATATAATGATAATAAAGTCAGCAGATGCATGGTGAAAACATTGATCGAGGGCACTTCCCTCAAAATGACAAGAGTTAAAAGGCAAGTTCTCATTTGAGATTATACGTGGATTAATGAGAAAGAAAATTAAGATCATAGCATATGTTGAATTTGAAAGCCTTTGTAAACAAATTTGGTACATCGAAATTGGATGTCATATCAATTTTCTTGAATTTTATTCAGGATGCTGGTGAGGTGCAAATTGATCCTTTAAATCCTGGAGCAAAATTGGCTCTGAAACTGCTCGCTATTCCCCATAACTGTTGGATTGGTTTCAACACAAAATATGGAGTGGAATAAGAAATCTGTTGAACAATGGCAAAAAATTAGTACATGTAACTAAGGACAATTTTAACCTTGGCATCCATTCCTTATTTTCTAGAGTGAGTCTATCGTACAGAATCTTCACTGAACGTCCATTCTGTATTATTATTATTATGTGAGTGTGACTGTTGTAGTTCTGTAATTCTTACATTTGAAAATAAATTTGACAAATTGGTCAGACCTTTGTAGTTATTATCCCTTGCAAGTATCCAATGGATTAAATGGAGACAAGAGAATTTTTTTCCAAATCAGATACTGCATTTCTTACTAAGTTTTGGGTCAAGATTAAAAGTTCCTTTTATTGTCACCTAGTAATACCATATGTTAAAACTTATATACTTTAACTTTTGTCTTCAATACAACAAATATAATAGCATTGCTCAGCACCCCTAACAATAGAAGAGGAGCAAAAGAAAGTCCCTTCAGAGTCATTGAGTCTCCGTGCATTCATCTCCAGTGCTCCTACAGATTCTGCAGCCAAACAGACTCCTGTTCAGTTCATTGGCAACCCGAGTTCCAAATCCAAGCCTCCAACACTTAAATCCAATCTGTTTCTGTTATTGGATTTACATTCTTCACTCTGTGGTCTGTTTACCATTTAACTAAGGCAAAAATGCACTCAAACCAAAGGATGGCAAAGCAAAATAAGAAAGTAATGTTGATACCAGTGAAGGTTGTGTGTAAAAATGGTAGTGTTTCCTGCTGTCAGGAATGTCAATTCCAGTAGAAGAGTGAAAGATACTAATGAGGTAAATTGATAAAGTAATTTGTTTTGAATTATTTAAGTAGAATTCCTCAATCAGTCTTTGTAGTTGCTGATCGGTTTATTGAAGTGCATCCTTAGTAATCACAGAAGGAACATAGCTAATAAGAAATATTAAAAGCATTTCACGAAGCATGTGTAAATTCCCCCCTCAACTTGGGGGAGAAGTAGACGATTTTATATATGAACAGACCTACCACAGCCTCTCGTCTGCTCATAGGACACTCAGAGGGTTCACTGTTGCACTTATTATTTCCATCTAATCTAAAGAATGCTGAATGAAAACAGAATATGTAGAGATGGATTCATAATAAATCTTTAGAGATCAAGAAACAATATCCTGTTTGTTTAGTATCCATTAAATTCAAATGACAATCTTTCCCTTCACCAATGCAATTAATAGCCGCCATTGATATAACCTTGTCAGCACCACGATGACATTCTGTCTGCTTGCGTTAAATTCTCAAAGTGCGAAATCCAAATTATTTCAAGGAAGAAACTACTTGTGCTATGGACCTAAAAGGCATGTCCAAGATCCATTGTACATGGCTAATCTGGTGACATCTACCTCAGTGAGTCATCAGAGATGCACACCTTATCTATTAATTATTCAAATATAACATCCTGTGCTAACATCATCTCTGCTTTTTTAAAAAAAGGATAGTGAGCTTGTACTAAATAGATTTTGTCATATCTATATCCTATAGTATTTAGGTCAGCTCTAAACAATTGATCATGTGCTCTGTCAACCAAATGGAGCACATTTCAATTTTTAGAGTACTACCAATTAAGCCCATAGTTTGTCCACTGGTTTGCATGTGAAATGTTGGTTTGCACCAACATGTAGAAATGCAATACTGTACACCATTGTATCCAGAGAATCCAGCAATGATATCACTTGACCACACAATTCTTTCCACATGACAGTCAGTCTGCTGGTGGCTGCAGAACCTCTGATGTGTCCAAGATTGCTGTGAACAGGTAGGAATTAGTTTTTTAAAAAAAGTATAGCCTGCAGAAAATCAATGTAGGGGAAAGTGCTCATATCAATAGTTGTTCAGTTTTGTGAGTGTAATCGAGCACACAAATTAAGAACAAAATAATAGTTAACATCTGTCTTGTAGAAATTGCAGAATTGAATGTGTGCAACTAAACACACTGAACACAGAGCTTTAATTATTTATAATCAGCAATTAATTAAGAAGCTAGAATGCAATTAATAATAAATACAAATAAAATCCCTACATCTTTTTAAATTGCACTTCAGGTGCAATTGAAACGTACGAAACCAATAGTTTTAGTAAAAGAAATAAAATTAAATGGATGAAGGATTAGGAAATACTGGTATTTTAATACATAATGAAATAAAGATAAAATGCAAGGAGTGTGTACTTTGATAACCAATAGCAATGAGATCCATTAAAATTTCATTATTTACTTAAGGGCAAAGTGATCTTAGTTTCAACTGTATTTTCACTGATAATTACAGTTCCAGTATTATGTTTGTCACTATTTCCCTTGCATTGGAAGATGGCGCCAGTGTGAACGACTGATCTAAGCATTCTTTTCAGAGTCTCAGCTTCTCTCCGTCTCATACAACATTCAACAGTTGCCCTCTCACAGCTCCAGTCTCTTACCTCTATCTCAATTAAAGTGTTTATTTTTGTCCCATTTTCCAATGATGCTTCTCCTTTCTTTTTAATGTCATCTATATCAAGATAGAATTGCAAATGAGTGAGAGGAGCACTTTATTCTAAGGAATTACATTTTTCATTTTTGCTCTTCCCTTCCCAACGTATGCAATTTTGACTGGTGCCAGAAATTCAAAGTGACGAAGCAAATGTTCTAAGCGGTATGTAACATTGCTGAACAAATTATTTCATTGACAAAACTGATTTGATCCATATTTTATAAAATATAATATACATTTTATATTATATAATTCAGAAATATATTACAATTTTCAGTTGAAACCAATGGTTTAAATTTGAAATTGTTATAAGAAAAATTCATACCTCATTAATGAACTGCACTTGTTTAAGTGTAATGAAAAACAATGAGGTCCATTTAGAATTGTGTTTGTTTTATCAAAGATCTGTTCTTGAAAGGACTCACGTAAAATCAACGATGTGAGAAATATGCTTCAAAGCTGTCCTGTTTTTATCTGATACTGAAAGATGTGCTGTCCTTTAGAAATTAAGTGAATTGTTATTTGATTTAGATCACACATTTATATACTGTGAATTCACTTGATATGTTCACTTACTACAGAATTTTTAATTAATTTTCTGAGTTGCAATGTTGGAAAGTTTGACATGGGCATGAACTATGCCTCTTCAATAGAATATTGAAAATATTTCTTACATGACAGTGCAAAAAAGTAAATGCAAAGAATTATTATTTTATTCAGCATAATTAAGTCAGGCTAGTATGTTAAAATATGACTGACAAGAAATATGATATTCTATTATCTGGGTAAGTAGAAACTTCCTTGAAGTATGAGAGTAAAATAATGTTCCATGCTTCTGTTTACTACACTGGGTATCTAATCGATCATTATTTTCCAAAGGTACGTTTTGAGGCTATTTTAGCTTCCATATTGCACTATTTTTTTTTTCATTTAACTTTGATCCACATTTCCCAACACAAACAAGTTGCTAAGGTTACACCTGTTTTAAAAAAAACCGTAATTGACAAGAAGATCAGACGAAGTATAAGATTCTGAAAAGAATGTATTCATTTTCTGAGGTGTTTGTATTGGCACATTCATTAAATATTATCCTCAAATACATCAAAGACATTTTAACTTGCATTAACCATGTTACTGAATTTTAAGACAAGCTGGATATAAGCAAAAAGGTATGAAGATCATTTGCTAGAATCTAAGGTTATTGGAATGGTTTTGGCCATTATTTAATCTTGGAATGAGGACGAGAGAGAATCAGCACCAAGCCTAAAATCTATTATTATTAATTCTACACATACAAGAGGGATGAGTAAATGGACATTGAAAACAGAAGCAGCATCTGACTTATATTTGACACCACTAGACGTCGGCTGGTACTTCAATTTCAAGGTTTTGAGAAACAATGGGGCCTTTGTCACATGTAGTCAGTGGCCTCATTAAAACAACTGTCACTCAGAACTTGATGCTCTTTCAACTTGCTGTCAGGAAGGCAATGCTGCTTACTTACCTTGTAAGAGAAAACTGACCCTATAAAAGATTATCTTTATCTCCAGATTCCAACATCAACAAACTATTGTGTATCTCCAACAAACTAGCAGTCTCAGAAGATAACAAAAAACATATTTGTTTTTAAACTGAGAACATTTGTTGGTGATAAAAGCACTCTTAGGTCAGACTCGAACATCCTTCCTGCGAGCCCCAATCATGGTCTTCTTCCTAGTTCCTGCCCACAGCCCAAACAATGTTCATGCTTGATTCAATGAGCAGTTGAATGATAAAATTAAAATAAACCAGCTGATTTTCACCATTGTATGTCTTTTGCCTGCTCATCCCAATTAAACTCAGAGCTCAAAATCAAACTACTCGCAAGTCTCTAAACTGGCACTCAGTGGAATATCATTCTATTAGATGATGGTCTTGTGAATTTATCTCACTCTTTGTTTGAAAAAAGGAAAACAGCAAAGATAGTGGAATTTATGTTTTACTACATGTCATAATCCTGATATCAAATGACTCAGAACAGTCTGAACCCAGACAAAGGCTATCCCAGTTCATTGGAGAACATGTGGTGATCGGCAGTAGGCCAAGAATAAAAATATGAAGCAAACAGGTATTATAGGATCATTTGTTTTATTTAACACCTTCTACAATGAAGATTCTCAACAAAGATAAGATGATTCACAAGATCGCAAATATAAGAGCAGAAGTAGGCCAATCAGCCCATCCAGTCTGCTCTGCCATTTAATCATGAGCTGATCCTTATCACTCAGCCCAACTCTCCAGCCTTCTCCCCTTCACTCTTGATGCCCAGACTAATCAAATACCTGTCAATGACCTCACTTCCACTGTTGCCTGTGACCCTCTAGCTAAGGAAATGTCTCTGCATATGTTTTAAATTGATGCCCTTTTATCCTGAAATTGTGGCCTCTTGTCCTAGTCTGCCCTACCATGGAAAACAACTTTGTCACATCTACTCTGTCCAGGCCTTTCAGCATTCAAAATATCTCTGAGTTTCTCCCCCCCCCCTCCCCCCCCCCCCAATGTACTCCAATGAGTACAGTCCAAGTGCCAACATAAGTTTTTCATATGCTAAACCTTTCATCCCTAGTATCATTCTAGTAAATCTTCTCTGAATGCTCACTAATGCTAGCCCATCCTTTCTCAAATAAGATGCCCAAAACTGTACACAGTACTCCAAGTGAGATCTCACCAGCGCCGATAGAGTCTCATCATTACATCCCTCCCCTTGTATGCTATTCCTCTGCAAATGAATGCCAGCATTGTTTTAGGTTTCTTCACTGCTGTCTCAGCCTGGAGGTTAACCTTTAGGGTATCCTGCATGAGGACTCTCAAGTCCCTTTACACCTCCAAAGTTTGAATTTTCTCCCCTTCTAAATAATAGCCTGCCTGTCTATTTCTTGGACTAAAGTGCATGACCTTGCACTTCCCAGCATTGTACTTCATCTGCCATCCTCATCTATCCAAGTCTCTCTGCAGCCTTTCCATGTCCTCAGCACCAGCTCTACTGCCTACAGTATTTTGGTGTAATCCACAATTTAGCTACAAAGGTTTATTATCCATTATTATTCCATTATCTAAATCATTTATATACGTTAAAAGAAGCAGCCCCCACACTGACCCCTGTGGAACACCACTAGTAGCAGGCAACCCAAACAGGATCTTTGTTCCCATTCTCTGTTTCCTGCCAATTAACCAGTGGTCTACCCATGTTAATATCCTGCCTGTAATTCCAGGAGCACACATCTTGTAAAGCAGCCTCATATGTGTCATCTTGTCGAAGGCCTTTCAAAAGTCCAAGTGTACATCGTCCACTGTTTCTCTCCTGTCTATCCTGTATGTTATCTCCTCAAAAAATTGCAATAGGTTTGTCAGGCATGATGTTCCTTGAAGGAAACCATGCTAACTTGGACCTATTTTGTGATGTTCCTCTAGGTACTCTGTAACCTCATCTTTGACAATTTTTTTGAATATTTTATTTATAAATTTTAAACCACATTAAATTCAAAAATTATTTCAGAAAGTTATACATGTATATATATTTTAAAAACCCTTCCCCCCACCCCTCTTCACTCCCTCCAAAACCACTAGAAAGTAAAAGAGATTGAAGAAAGAATGCCAAGGGAATAAAGCATTTATATCATAAAGTCTAATATTGGAGGTTACCAAGAGGTGAAGACTTCAGAGAGTTTATCAAACATAAAAAGCCCACATTTTGTAAATATGGGCACCATATTTTCCAAAACGAATATATATTTATTTTGTAAACTATACGTAATCTTCTCTAATGGTATACAACTACAAAGTTCTGCATGCCATCTTTCCATACTTAATCTATATCTGACTTCCATGATATTGCTATATATTTCCTAGAAACTGCTAAAGCAATTTGCACAAATTCAATTTAATTTAGACATGCAGTGCTGTAACAGGCCTTTCCGGCCCATGAACCCTTGCTACCCAAATACCCTATTATCCTGCAATCACTATACATTTTGAAGGATGGGAGAAAACTTATGCAGACACGGGGAGAGCATACAAACTTGTTACAGACAGCACCTGATTCAAACTGCATCACTGGTGCTGTAACAGCATTGTGCTCATCGCAATGGTAGCCATGCAACCCATTCAAATAACATTACTAATATTATTTTTACTTTAAAAATCAGTTCTGGAAATATTCAATCAATGTTAGAATTGTTGCAATGTCAGAAATAGGAAAATGTATGAATATATGGATACTGACATTTTAAGATGGAGGTGTTGCCTTCAGCTTGGTTATGGTCAGAGGTCATAAAATTTCTAGAAGTTTTTGTAAACCTGCACTTACAGATTCTGCCTCACACAGAAAGGAACTTACAAACCAAAAATTATACCTTTGCACTTCCTCCTTGTTTACATTTCTTTCTTTCTTTGCATACGTATCTTTTCTTGAGTATTGGGCCCACAGTAAAAAGAATATCAGAATCAGAATTTAATGTCAATGATAGACTCACGAAATATGTTGTTCTGCAGCAACATTACAGGAGCAAAAATTGCTATAAATTACATTTTTAAGTAAATGCAAAATGAAGAGAAAAAGTGAGATAGCGTCTCCATTCATAAATCTGATGGTGAGAGGAAGAAACTGTTTTTGTATTGTTAGGTGTTCATCTTCAGGCCCATCTTCTTCCTAAAGGTAGCAGTGAGAGGAAGGCATGGACTATGTGGTGACAATCCTTGATGATAGCATCTGCTTTCTTGACATACGGACTCTTATCAATGTCCTTAATTGAGTGAAGACTAATGTCTATGATGGTGCTGGCTGGTTCAGAATGTTCTCCATGATACACCTATAGAAATAGGCAAGAGTCCCATGTATGAGATGTCAAGTACGTACTCTGGTAATAAATCTTGGCAGTAGATACATTTTAAACCCTTGGCTACTTGTGTCACATTGTCTTGTTACCCAGCAAGACACATTGCTCACCATCTTCTTTCCAGATGTTAGACTGTTTTGTTATATATAACTGAAATCATTAAGTTGTTTTCAAGTTAACTTCAGATATAATAACTGATTTCATAATTTCAACTGATTTTGTCAGGCAGCACAATTAGTGAAGTAGTTAACACAATGTTATTACAGCACCAGAGACCTGTGTTCAAATCCAGCAGTGTCTGTAAGTAGTTTGTACATTCACCCCTTGTCTGAGTGGGTTTCCTTCCACAGTCCAAAGGCACACAAAATCAGTAGGCTAATTAGTAACATGAGTGTATTTGGGTGGCGTAGGCTTGGAAGGGACTGTTACCATTAAATTACATTTTAAAAAATGTTAAAACTACCTTGCAATTTTCTCTGCCCCATATATAGGCGCAAATAGCATTGCCCCATATATTTGATGCTATCAATAAATTAAATCCATGTGAACTGCAAATTTTGTTTTCCTTTCTTCAGTTTTAAGAAAACTACCTCTATCGAAGACTTCTGATGAAGGCATCTAAATCATATACTCCTGTTGAATATGAATACAACTAAAATTATAACTGGTTGTTTTGCAGATCAAGCTCTAAAGGAGTTTTCTCAGGAATGAAGTTGGGGAAAGCACGTCATTCAAAAGATGATCACAAGAAAGGTCATGGAGGTAATGATAATGTGAACTTGAATTTCTCTTCTAAGTCGCATTTGTTAAATTCTATCAGATAATATAGTACAGGAATAGAATGTAAGAACACGCAGCAAGAATAGTGTACATGATCCCATAGCCTATGCACATTCCCACTGATTCACACATCTTACTGCTGCAATAAATAAAACTATATAAATCTGCATAGGACTATGAATAGTCCATGCTTAACTATTTAAGTTGGCTGATCTGGCATTGGCCTAAACTCAACTTCCCTGTCTGTTCTTCATATTCCTTGACTAATCTATAATATTAATGTGTCAATTTCAACCTTGAATATACTCAGAGAGCCCATCACCAGAATGATCTAATCAAGAGAATTCCAAGGATTCCTTCACCCTTTCCAGGGCGAAGAACAGGAATGCTTGGCAGAAGATCTGAAATGGTTGCTCTTTTATTTCAAAACCATCACCTCTAGATTCTTCCACAAGGGGAAGCAACCTCTCAGCATCTACCCTGCCAAGCTCCTTTAACATTTTACATACTTCAGAGAGATTGTCTCTCATTTTTCTGAACTCCAATGGGGTTCTGCTAACCTGCTCGGCCTTTCAAATAATACAACCTGTTCATCATCAGAATCAACTTGTTCCGGCAGACTCCTGCACAATGATGTTGCAGCTGGTGCTGCTGTCCTACCGCTCTAGTTAACCCAGCTGCAAACTGACACTGTCAAATTTAAACTTCTTCCAAGCACTCAATTTTCCTCTCATATCTGAGAAATGCAGTTGGCGTTTTGGCCAGAGCCCTTCATTAGGAATGTTGAAAATCAAGAAAATGTCTGATCCAAAATGTGGGGGAGAGGGGCAGAGCACAGGTAAGAGGTAATAGGTGGATACAGATACCCCTTACATCTGACACCTATGGGGATTTGTAGATTTCAGGTAAGTGTATTTTCTGCTTGCTTGAGACTTGTGCTTACAATGCCGAAGTAATACACCTTCATTAAGCATAAACAGTTTAAAAGACAAAAATACTGTACTGTACTTACACAAAACAAACTTCATTTGTATGAATATATAAACCTAAAGCACTTTATTTTCAGTCATTTTCTTTGAAAACATTTAATCATCACAGCATCTATAGATTCCTCCCCCTCCATGGAGCTGCCTGAAAGGCGAACAATAACATTATAGATAATTAACCCCTCCTCCCCCAAGTTTACAGATAAAGCCTCTGACTGAGGTGACTCTTTCTAAGCAGGGATAAGGAGCACTTTAAGAGAGTCACCCTAATGGTGAGAGGCATCAACCAGCTCTTCATCCTGGGCAAACCCATTTTATTCACAACTACTTTATTCAAACAGCTGCTATGAGCAAAGCATGACCAAGGCACTCCGCTGGCTGAATATTTGCTCCCATATTTATCAAAGATTCATGTGTTACTTCAGAGAACATTTACTTTAACAATTTTAAAAGGATAATTTTTACCTATTATTTTATTCTTATTTATTTAATTTATTTTCCTCAATTGTTTTTTACGAGTTGCTTAAGGTTTCCAGTTGCTTGAATTCCAGATACCTGCAGTTGTATTGTAGAAGTTTTATTTTGTTTTTTTGTTGCAGTGTTGAGGCCACACGTGGAGTACAGGGCACAGTTTTGATTCCCTTACCTAATAAAGGATATAGTGACATTGGAGGCTGTCCAAAGTAGATTAATCAGGTCAATTCCAAGAAAGAGGGGCTAAATAGTTTGGATTTGTATTCTCTGGAGAATAGGGGTGACCCTATTGATTAGGAACTGGGGTGGAGGGAGTGAATGGCAGGGTGAACATTGAGATACTTTCATTGGTGAGAGCCTCGAATGGTGGCACATAGTAACAAGGTAAGGGGCAGGTCATTTAAAACAGAGATTAATGAAAATTTCATAGAAGGTGATGAATTTTGAAAATTCTTTATCCCAGTGGGGTTTTTGGAAAGTCTAAGAGTTGAAGGCGATGGGAATCTGCCACAGAAGAGGAACAGAGCGTAGATCGGTTGTGATCATGTTCACAGATATAAGGGGCCTGGAGGATGATTTCTCTCTTACATACTGCATTCTGGAGCAATGCTTCAAATTTGTGAAAGTTTATTTTCAATTTGAGAGATTGTTTTTAAGGAATTAATAGTTAACACCATATTAAAATAGTACTTCCATATGAAATAATATTTAATGAATTGTGACAAATTTACTTACCACATCCTTCTGTTATTCAATAAATGTTAATGGATGTTTATTGCAAGCTACTATTTCATTGAATTAATGTTCTGTATTGATGCAAATGATAAGTAAAATTTTCAAAAAAAAATGTTAATGGTGAGGCAGATGGATGCTGTTTTTGCAAAGCCAGCGGTGAAGTAACACAACTCACCCTAAAGACGTGTAACTGTAACCACTTAATTTCTCTTCATCTGACATTCATGTGCCATTTTTTTTCCTTGAATAATCTTAAGTACCAGAGGCATCACTCTGAGAATGACATTAAAGTCGGATCCAATCTTATGCAATGCTGATATTTGAAGGGAAACATTATTTCAGGAGGCTGAAGGTTGACCATTCTCAACTATACATTCAAGGGCTCCATCATGGAAAGAGGGAGACCACAAAGTTCCTTGGTATGCATAGAAAGAATGACCTATCCTGGATCCACAACACTTCCTCTCTCTTTAGAAAGTTGCAGCCGCGCCTACACTTTCTCAGGAGTTTGACGAAAGCAAGGCTACTGGCCCTCATCTTAACAGCTTTTTTACACAATTGAGAGTATCCAGTCTGGCTCCAACATTGCATAGTATGGTTGCTGCAAAGCCTTGGACCAGAGGATCATCAAAATGGCCAAGAAGTTCACTAGGAACTTCATTTACTGGGAGCATAGCTTAAATAAGGCTTAAAGAATTATAGCAGACCCTTCCCATCTGGCACACAGTGTCTTTGACCCACTGCCATATAGAAGGATAAACAGGAGCATCAAGATCACGACTCCCTGGCTGGGAAATAGCTTCTTCCCACAGCTGAACAGCTCTAACTGAGTAAATCATCTTAAAATATTAATATTTATTTAAAACTATGTCTCTTTGTATATATGTGATTGTTATTTACTGTATTGTGTGAATGCATGTGCACTGTAGTCTGGAGAAGCATGATTTCTTTGGGTTGTATAGGTACAGTTGAATTACATAAAGTGGGCAATTCTGGATCTATTTAAGCAATAACAAATTCCCTTGATTCTTCCAGATGAACCTGCTGTTCTGGAAACAGAAGACCTGGACAGAAAAGGAAAACGGTTTGGCGGAGGCTTGGACCCTGACACCATCTCACTGGCATCCATTACTGCAGTCACCACAAATGTTTCAAACAAGAGGTAATTGCACTTTTAGCTGAATTGCAGCCATTGGTTTAGCACAAAAGAGAAATAGATTGGTTTAGCACACAGCCTTTACCTAAAGTCGGGGCTTGAGAATCAGAGGACATGGGTTTAAGAGATTTAATAGGAGCTTGAAGGTAACTTTTTAACACAGTAGGTCATGGGTTTAGGGAACAAGCTGCCAGAAAAGGTAATTGAGGTAGATACTATTGCAATGTTTAGAAATGGATGGATACGTGGATAAAATAGGATGAGTTGGATATGCACCTAATATAGGCAGGAGGCATAGACTCCATGAATTGATAACACTGATATATGAGCCTTTGTCAGCTCATAACCATTCTCCTGGCTGGATGAGGTAGGTGGGTTGGAGTGCTGCCTCCTTCATCATTTCCATTCTATTCAAAAGCACAAGTCCTATTCCATCACAGGGAATTCTGAGCTTTCTCTTCACTTCCCTTTGCTCTGAGTGAAGATCAGGAATTGGAATTCTGGCAGTTGAGTTGGGAAAGAACAAGCATTATGATTCCTCAGCAAGGTAGTAACAAAATGTTGCTGTTTTGATTGCCACTGCAAAGGATGCATAACCTGATGTTTAAAATACACTACAGAGTTACATCTTAAGTATGCCTTGTTGTCTGAGTCGCACATAATCAATGCCCTCACAGAATTTGGCTAGATATCCCAAAGTGGAGGGCTCTGTTGTTGACTAATGCTGCTGCTAAGGTCTTGAGGCTTCATGAATGGAAATAGGTTTTGGTCTGCATGTGTGCCATTGCTTTTCATCGTAAATATTAAAAAAAAACATTTAATGGCAGCTATTATGATTTATTAATTTTACATCTGCTGAAAACTAGGGCAGGTTTCTTTTCACTCCATGAAATTTGAAGGATGAAGATCTGAAAGATTTAGTCTCTTGGGCAGAGGGAGCCCTCAGCATTCAGTAACTTGGGTCACTGAGCACGATTGAAGCATTCCAGATCAATGCAGAACAGCCAAGCTGTGTTGCTTTCTGTGGTGCTTTGTTTAGCATGGCAAATCTGTGGAATGGACAGACAAGAGCAACTAGTAACATGACCAAAAAGAACACAACCAGCCAGATGCTAAAAAAGTTTAGAAGTCAATTTTGAATATGGGCCAAAATCACCTCTGCCCAGAAGCCAACTGCATGCGTGCCCGAAGGCTGACTGGACCCACACACAGCATTGGAAACTTCATACCTTGAGTTCTATTGCAAACTTTTACTGGAAAGATTTCTGTAAAATTTAATAGCCACTTTGCAGAAAGCTTTTTTGTTTGTGGGTTACTCAACTGTTACAAACTTGAGAAACAAACATTATCTTCTGACTGGGGAATATTAGATTCTCCAAGCTGAGATAATATTCTCTCTCTTTGTCTCAGGTGCTGAATCAGATTTTAACTTCCCCTTGACTGCCACATCCATTATCAGGTCTTACCTAAACAGAGATATTCCCTATGCAACGCCTATCCTCTCCCCCACCTTCTCATCTACCCGAAGAAGGGCTCAGGCCTGAAACAGTTATATTATCTTTACCTCCTATGGACACTGCGGAACCTGCTGAGTACCTCCAGCATTCTTATGTATTCACTACGATCACAGAACTTGTTTCCTCTTTTTCTCAGATACAAAGAAGAATCCCAAACTTTAAACATTAAATATTTCTCTTTCCACGGATGCTGCCCTAAAATGCTGAGTCTTTCCAGTATTTTGTGATTTTTATTGCATAAAAATGGCAGGTTTGCCATCAATAGACTCTGTGAAGGGAACTGAAACTGAACTCCTTTTAGGGAGCGATTGTAGTAGGAAGGCTGCAGATAAAAATCAGGGTTGCCTGTGGTAAATATTATGAGAAACAATTGTTGAAATGAGTTTAACAGACTAAAGCAGATTGTTTTGAAATTGCAGTATGAGACATTAATCCATTGAATTGTGCACAATGATTCATTTAAATCTGACAATGAAAACACATGAATAAGACAAAGTAATCGTGAGCAATCAAGCTGTAAAAATGCATTGAAAACTGATAAAATTTAAAATAGGAGAAATTAATTCAAATAAAAGATGGTGAAATGCAATAAAATGACCCAAAACCATGTTGAGAGTGGAAAAGATTTCTGGGGAAATTGAATGAAAGAAACAGACAGGAAAATCAGCTTGCATTTGAAATTGATCAGAGTAGTTTATTTTTTATCAGTGGACTGCAGCTCTCAGAAAGATGACGCTGACTAACAACGGAGCATTCAAGCACCTTTCAGGGTGAAAGACTGAAAAGCAAGAGAAACTGCAAGGCATTCGTGTCCAGAAGGGAGCATCCCCATGTCAGATGCACTTTGCATTTGTCCCAGAGCTACTTAACCTATTCATTGGAATAGCTGGGCTGCAACCCTATGAAAAAGTTTAATACAGATAAACCCTTGACTTAATTTACTTTGCTGTCATGTTTTTTTCAGATGTATGTCAGTATTTTACTGTTCTGAATTATGTTTGTAACCTTTTGAGACTTATTAAATCTGTTTGAATAGTTTAGTGAGCATTCAGAGGTTGCCGTGGTGTTCCAGGGTATGATGTCAAAAGCCTATTCATGGTTCAGAGGCCGCTTGGCTTTGTGCAATGTTTCTTGGTGTCAGAGGGTTAACAAGCCTGCCCCTCCACATTCTGAAAAGGTAGAAGCAAATTAGTATGAAACTTGGATGGCAAGTCTGGGCAATGGCCTGAATCCGGATATACAACAAGACATGCAAGTCATGTTGCTCTTCAAGTCTGCTTCACCACTCAACATGCTCATGGATAACCTTATACTTTATGTAAAGATGTACTGTATCCATTTCTAGACATGGACTATTGATTTAGAAGAATTAGTTTACTATCCCATCTTATTCTGGGGAATTCAATTCATAATTAAAGATATGAAAGTATTTCATGTGGGCAAAATACATTTTAATGGCATTATTTCCTCAGTTACTCACAGCACCTAAAAGTACCCAATGGAGCAAGTCTCCAAATCTGTGTTTGGTTCCTGATTGTGACAGAGGTTTGGATCTGGAGCTTGGGTTGCCAATGGATCAAACAGGAATCTGTGCAGCTGTAGAGGCTGTGCGAGCGCTGGAAGTGAATCTATGGACACTCAATAACTCTGAAAGGACTCTTTTTTGCTTCTCTTTCTCTCTTATTGTAAGGGGCACCAAGCCACACTAATGGTGATTCTTTGTCTGCCTTACAGCAGGCAGAAGGCAATTTCTTGTAATATTACCTGTTCTGAACTATTACATGACAATAAAGGAATCCTGACTTCTTGGTAAAGAAAGTCACACCATTTACAAGGGATGTGGCATACTAATTGGGGAATATTAAATAAATTTCTTTCTATCATGAAGGGAGATTGAGAGCTTTGATTTATGGTATGGGAAGAGGTGGAATGGGAGGAATTGTATTTGTACAGTTGGATATTTGCATGGAAAAGAAAATTGAGAGACTGCAAACAGCAGTGTCCTAGAAAAAGCTGGTCCTCTTAAAGGAGGGAGAGATCATGCTGTAAATGGTGAAGAACATACACATGCCAGACCTCATATGGAAGCATCCATTTTGAATTTACTCAAGATGCAACAACATTTGAAGATGCAACATTCCCCAAGATAATCATTCTGTCTCTGACTCCTCCTGGTGGTAGCACTTTATCACTACATCCCCTTTACTTGAGATGTTTATTCAAACATTACACATTAATACAGTATTCTTTCAATTTAAAGTTCCACACAAATATAACATGAACATCAGCAGCACAAAATTCTATGTGTGCAGTTCTTTTCCTTTTAAAGTTAGTCTGTCAGGTGCTTTGACAACTTGTGTGGATCTTCTTAACACATGCTTGTGTCAGCTCTGCTGGTCCACTACTGTCTTGCATGGGAGGTGTTACCTCTGTTGCTGTGTAGGCTGTTTCTCTGCATTTATCTGTTCCCGCAGTGTTTTCAGCAGACTTCTTTGATTCTTCCTCAGAATTTGATCTGTAGGATCCCAGAACAGTAGCCTTTTTGTCCCAAGTGTTGGAATCTGAGTCTCACTGTGCCATGTTGTGCCAGTGGCCCTAAGCTTCTCGCTGACTTGTCATAGTTTGCCTCTGACTCCCTTGCAAATGCTTTTGTTTCCATTCGACATCTCGGTTCTTGTTTGGACCTGCAGAGTAGGGAAGTGTGGTGTGTAGTCTACCTCCCATCAGAAGCTCAGCATGTGACATGCCATGTTCAAGTGGCAAAGCTCTGTAACTCAATAGGGCTAGATATGGATCTGAGCCACTGATCTTGTGCTTTCTTGAAAACTGTTTAACTATGTGAACCCCTACCTCTGCTTTGCAGTTTGACTCTGGATGCAGAGGACTTGAAATCACATGTTTGAAATCATACTCTTCTGCAAATTTCTAGAATTCTCTCCAGCTCTACATTGTCAATGTAGTCAATTTGAGGAATTCTGTCTTGCAAAGATTGATTTTATATATCAGATCACACAAGCAGCAGACATACTAGGAAGCAGCACAATCTCAGATAATTCAATAGATAATCAATAACCAGCAAGTAATTCTTTCCATCCATATGGAACAGCTAAGTCCCAACTTTCTGCTATAGTTCTGCTGGTCTATAGTTCTATAATAATCATTTATTATCATGGATTTCTTTGTCTGCTTTTCATGATGTTTCAAGCAGGTCTCACAGCTGGAATCCATCCTGTCAATGTCAGCATTTATCCCTGGCCAAAAAACAGCAGTTCTGGCCCTCCTCTTGCTTTTTTCCATTCCAAATGATTGAGGAATGATAATTCTGCTCTGTCTGAGTAGAAGCCCATTGACAACACTCAGCTCAGCTCTAATGTTGCAGTATGGCTGACATTCACCTATAGGCCATCCTTCATTCAGATTCTTGATGACCTTCTGTGGAACTGTGTCCTTTTCTGTTTCAGCTGTGATCTGCTTGGATTTCAAGTCAGATACAGGAAGAGGTTCAGTGATGAGATTCACTTCTGCCTCCGTGGAACTTTCATTGTGAGCTTCACTCTGCGTCATTGCTCTGAATAACGCACCAGCTAACACAACTGGTTTTCCTGGTGTGTACACCAATTCAAAGTCATAATGTTGTAGCTTCATCATCAGTCTTTGGATTCTCAGCAACATTTCACTGAGATTTTTCTGGATTATTGCTATTAATGGCTTGTGGTCTGTCTCTGCCATGAATGTTGGTAGACCATACACATAACTGTGGAATTACTCTAATCCATAGACCAGTCCTAGACACTCTTTCTCCATCTATGCTTATTGACATTCAGATGTTGTCATCGTCCTTGATGTATGTGCTACTGGCCTCCAATTTTCTTCTATCGCCTTAAGTAGTACGGAACCTATTCCATCTTTTGAGGCATCCATGGATATTTTTGTCTTTCTGAATGCATCAAAGAATGTCAGAAGTACTGGTTCTGTGGTTAGAATGTTCTTCGGTCATTCCCATTCTTCCTCGTGGTTGTCTGTCCACTTGAATTTACATTTATCCTGTAACAACTTCCTTAGGTACATTGTTTCGGAAGATACGTTTAGTATGAATTTAACAATGAAATTGATCATTCCCAGCACTCTCAATATTCCATTTTTGTCAGTGAGTCTTTGGCTTGGCTTCGCGGACGAAGATTTATGGAGGGGGTAAAAAGTCCACGTCAGCTGCAGACTCGTTTGTGGCTGACAAGTCCGATGCAGGACAGGCAGACACGATTGCAGCGGTTGCAGGGGAAAATTGGTTGGTTGGGGATGGGTGTTGGGTTTTTCCTCCTTTGCCTTTTGTCAGTGAGGTAGGCTCTGCGGTCTTCTTCAAAGGAGGTTGCTGCCCGCCAAACTGTGAGGCGCCAAGATGCACGGTTTGAGGCGATATCAGCCCACTGGCGGTGGTCAATGTGGCAGGCACCAAGAGATTTCTTTAGGCAGTCCTTGTACCTTTTCTTTGGTGCACCTCTGTCACGGTGGCCAGTGGAGAGCTCGCCATATAACACGATCTTGGGAAGGCGATGGTCCTCCATTCTGGAGACGTGACCCATCCAGCGCAGCTGGATCTTCAGCAGCGTGGACTCGATGCTGTCGACCTCTGCCATCTCGAGTACTTCGACGTTAGGGATGTAAGCGCTCCAATGGATGTTGAGGATGGAGCGGAGACAACGCTGGTGGAAGCGTTCTAGGAGCCGTAGGTGGTGCCGGTAGAGGACCCATGATTCGGAGCCGAACAGGAGTGTGGGTATGACAACGGCTCTGTATACGCTTATCTTTGTGAGGTTTTTCAGTTGGTTGTTTTTCCAGACTCTTTTGTGTAGTCTTCCAAAGGCGCTATTTGCCTTGGCGAGTCTGTTGTCTATCTCATTGTCGATCCTTGCATCTGATGAAATGGTGCATCCGAGATAGGTAAACTGGTTGACCGTTTTGAGTTTTGTGTGCCCGATGGAGATGTGGGGGGGCTGGTAATCATGGTGGGGAGCTGGCTGATGGAGGACCTCAGTTTTCTTCAGGCTGACTTCCAGGCCAAACATTTTGGCAGTTTCCGCAAAGCAGGACGTCAAGCGCTGAAGAGCTGGCTCTGAATGGGCAACTAAAGCGGCATCGTCTGCAAAGAGTAGTTCACGGACAAGTTTCTCTTGTGTCTTGGTGTGAGCTTGCAGGCGCCTCAGATTGAAGAGACTGCCATCCGTGCGGTACCGGATGTAAACAGCGTCTTCATTGTTGGGGTCTTTCATGGCTTGGTTCAGCATCATGCTGAAGAAGATTGAAAAGAGGGTTGGTGCCAGAACACAGCCTTGCTTCACGCCATTGTTAATGGAGAAGGGTTCAGAGAGCTCATTGCTGTATCTGACCCGACCTTGTCGGTTTTCGTGCAGTTGGATAATCATGTTGAGGAACTTTGGGGGACATCCGATGCGCTCTAGTATTTGCCAAAGCCAGTGAGTCTGGGAATTTCTGAAATTGCTTTCACCTTGCTCTTGTCTGGTTCCACACCTGCCTCTGACATTTTATCTCCCTGAAAGGTGATTTCCTTCACACCAAATTAACATTTTTATCTGTCTAAATTTAATCCATAGATCTGGATGTGTTGTAGCACTTTGATAAGTCTTCCATTGTGTTATTTTTGTGTGGATCCCCATAGGATCATGTCATCCATGTACACACAAACCCAATTTATGCCTTCTATTATGTGCTCCATTGTCCTGTGGAACACTTCCAGAGCTGAAGAAATTCCAAAAGGCATCCTCAGACAGGAGTATCAACCAAACGGTATATTAAATGTACAGTATTTTGTGCTATCTTCATGCAGTTTTATTTGCCAGAAGCCCTGGGGTGCATCCAATTTAGTCAAAATGTTTGCACCAGCCATCTCATTTGTAATTTCATCCCTGGTTGGAATCTCATAATGTTCCCTTTTTATATTGACATTCAAGTCTTTTGGGTCCATGCACATGTGTAGGTCACCATTCTACTTTTTGATGCACAGAATGTCTCCTCTGCTTTCTTTATGACCCCTAGTGCCATCATTCGGTTGAGTTCCTGCTTCAGCTTTTCTTTTAGTGGTGCTGGAACCTGCCTCGCGACATGCACTCCTGGCTGTGCATCCTCTTTTAACTGTATCTTATAGGTGAATGGTAGATCTCCAAACCCCTTGAAGATGACGGGAAATTGATCCAGTATTTCCTCTACACTGCTCTGTGCATGGTCACTGTATATGCAATACACCCTCTTGACTAGGTTTAGGTTTTCACATGCTTTGTCACCAAGCAGTGAATAATGTCCATCTGGGACTACTATGAACATCTTCATCTTTAACTTTGACCTTATGATTACATGTACCTTTCGTGTCAATGCTCTGTCCATTGTATGCTGTGAGCAGTGGAGGATTTGCATGGATGAATGGCTTTAATATCATTGCCCTGATGTCACGTTCAGAGATCAAATTGACCTCTGCCCCATGTCTAACCTGAAATGAATATTTGTTCCATTTGTATGCAATGACACAGTCCATTTATCCTGTTCAACACTGTTAACTTCATGCACCACTGTGCCCACGAAAAATGTATCACTGAGAGCAGTTTCTTCTGTAGTGTGTACATTTCTACTTCTACTAGTTTCCCTTTGGAAAAAAATTGCTTTGCACAGTGATTCTGCCTTTGGACTTGTTACAGACTTTTCCATAAGCTGGGTATTACTTTGGCACATGCTTAATGCCACATCGTTTACCATTGAATGCCTCTCCATCTTTTTGTTGGTTCCTGTATCTCATTTTTTGTTTGTGTGTGTCCAGACACTGTGGCTACATCTATGCCTTCATTTTCACTGGCTTTTACATTATTGCCAAACTCTGGCATATCTTCACAGCTCCAGTTAAGATAAGCTCTGTCTCTCACAGCAACCTCTCTCTCACTTTCTTATCATTAATTTTGAACACAATTTGATCAAGGATCATTGAATCCTACAGCGATCCAAAATTGCATGTTCTTGCTTTTAATTTTTCTGTTTAAAAAAAAGTATCAAAGCCCTCTCCCTGCAGCTGTGTGTGCGAGTGACACATGTACCTCTCAAAGGTTTCATTTTTCTATGGTGAACAGTGTTAATTAAACCTTGTTGAATTTGCTCTGGTCTTCTGCCTCAGCAAAATAAATGTGTTGAAAACCTTTAGTGCTTGATTTCCCACCACGGCAAGTAGCAGTACAGTCTTCAGAGTATCCAGTTCACTATCAATTCCAATGGCTTGCAGGTACAGTAAAAAGCTTTGTTTAAAAAGCCTCCACTCATATTTCCAGTCCAATTTACAGCATTAAAAGTTGTTAAACTCTCCATATTTTCACTGTTGATATCAACTATTACTCACTATGCATACTGTCCATAGATGAAACAGCAGGCTTTAATTAGCTTCAATTTGTTCACTCCAGTCTCAGTATCTTTGCTGGCTCCACGTGTCTGACTGTCCCAGAAGGGGCAAGTTTGAGTCTTTATATGGACTGGTGATTGACAGCTGGAAGGTGGGGCCAGCCTCCCAGGTTGCTTACCTGCAGGTGCAGTGGTTGCCCCCTGTAATAAGCTGGTAGGAGTGCAACCAGTGTAGTGGTTGTGTCACCACATTCACCACCTTCTTAAAATGAGTCCAGGGGAGTTGGGGTGGGTGTTCTCAGTACCGAGTAGTATCTACAAATTCAGGTGGTCTGGCAGTCATCTGTGCCTCTGGGACAGTTGCAGAACAGGCTCCTGTTGAAAGTCGGTAGAGTCCGGGGCAGCTGTCATGCGTGCGGGATGCTATGTGGCAGAATGTGGGTGTAGGTATAGGGTGGGGCCATGGGGAGTGGGGCCCTCCGAAGAGGCGGAGAGAGGGTGTCACCTCCCAAAGGATCCTGGATGGGAAAGGGTGCCCGGGATGAGAGGGCTTAGCCCCTGCTGGTGCTAGGTCCCTGGTCGAGACGGTGTCCTCACGTCCATTGGGGTACCTGACATAGGCATAATTTGGGTTTGATTGGAGGAGGTGCACCTGCTTGGCCAGGGGGTCAGATTTGTGGGTCCCATGTATTTGCAGAGGAGTTCTGATCCTGGAGATATCAGCCATGCTGGAAGGGAGACGCCAGTCGCCGATTTCCTATGAAAGGAGAAAAAGCGCTTGTGAGGGGTCTGATTGGTAGCTGTGCATGAGCTATGTATGGTGTGGAGTGCCTCAGTGAGGGGCTCTTGCCAAAAGTTGATGGACCAGCCTTTTGACCTCAGGGCCAGGAGGACTGCCTTCAAGATTACCCTGTTTTCATGTTCCACCTGCCCATTGCTCCTGGGGTTGTTGCTAGTCATGCGACTAGCTACGATTACCGGCAAGTACTGGTGCAACTCCTCACTCATGAAGCTAGACCCCTGGTTGCTGTAGATGAATGCCAGGTAACCGAACATGGTGAAGATCAGTGCCAGTGCTTTGATAATGGAGGTGGTAGAGGTGTCAGGGCAAGGGATGGCAAAGGGAAAATAGGAGTATTCGTCTATGACCAAGAGGAAATAGACGTTCTTATTCGTAGAAGGCAGTAGTGCCTTGAATTCAATGCTGAGTCACTTGAAGGGACCTGTGGCGGCCGGAAGAAGCATGATCTGCACTCTGCACAAACCCTTCAGAACTCACTCATGGTCTGGACTTGGACAGTGAAGGGAAGGTTCCAGGACTAAATGAAGTGGTACAGGTGTCTGATGCCCAGGTGGCAAAGGTTGCCATGCAGCGCCTGGAGTTGGATCAGATTGCACACTGGCTCAGGTCCGGAAGAGGGCATAGGGGGAGTCGTTGAGCTTCCCCGGCCTATACTGAATGTCGTAGCTGAAAGTGGCCAGCTCGACTCTCCAGCGCAAGGATCTTGTCGTATTTGATCTTGCCTCTGTGGGTGGTGCTGAACATGAATGCCACTGTGCACTGACTGGTCTATGAGAAGGGTGAACCTCCTGCCTGCCAAGTAGTGGCCCCAGTGGCAGACCACTTCCATGATTGCCTGGGCCTCCTTTTCAATGGTGGAGTGTCTGAGCTCTGAACCATGGAGGGTCCTGGAAAAAAAGGCCACAGGTCTTCCCCCTTGATTGAGGGTGTCAGCAAGGGCAACATCAGAGGCATCGCACTCTCCCTGGAATGGGGTGGTCTCGTCCATGGCATGGCGATGGTGATATTCTGTCTGATACTGGCAAAGTCCACTTGCGCCTCTGCAGGGAGGGGAAAAGTGGTGGCTTGGGCCAGTGGGCAGACCTTGTCTGTGAAATGAGGGACCCACTAGGAATAATAAGAGAAGAGCCCTAGGTACTTGCAGATGGCCTTGAGCATGTGGGGAATGGGCAGTTCCATTAGAGGCCACATGTGTTTAGGGTCGAGACTGATGATATCATGTTCCACAATGCACCCCAGGATGGCAAGGTGGTTGATACTAAAAACATACTTTTTCCTGTTGTAAGTGAGGTTCAATGCCTCTGTCGTCCAGAGAAATCTCTCCAGGAGAAATTTCTCATGGTCCTGCTGGTTGTGGCCACAGATGGTGACATTGTCCAGGTATGGGAAGGTCACTCTTAGATTGTGCCAGTCTACCATGCAGTCCATCTCCCACTAAATAACAGAAACTCCATTTGTGACCCCAAACAGGACCCAGCGGAACTGATAGAGGCATCCTTCTGCCTCAAAGATGGTATAAGGTTTATCCCAGGCATGGATGGGGAGCTGATGGTAGACCAAGTTTAGGTCAATCATGGAGAAAATTCTGGACTGGGCTATCTCATTGACCATGTCGGCGATGCGGGGCAGTGGGTAGGTGTCCAGCTGGATGTACCGGTTGATGGTCTGACTATAGTCGATGGCCATCCTCAGTTTGATGCCCCCTTTTGCGACCAAGACCTGGGCTCTCCAGGGGTAGATGCTGGGCTCTGTAACTCCTTCCACCAGAAGCCATTTCACCTCGGCCTTGATAAAGGTCCTATCGGCCACACAGTAGCACCTGCTCTTGGCCGCTATAGGCTTACAGTCTGGTGTCAGGTAGTTGAAGCAGGATGGAGGGAACACCCATAGTGTGGAGAGCCTACAGATGGACTGGGGGCATTCGATGGACTTTGTGTTGTGGATGGAGAGAGGGCCACCAAAGGCAAGGGTGAGGCTGTGGAGGTGACACTGGAAGTCTAGTCTCAGGATAACCAGGGCACAGAGGACAAATGCGATCAAACAGCCATTTTATTACCTTCCTGTTGATAGTGATGTCCTTCCTCGAGTGCTGAAGTCTGTGGGGAATGTTCTCTGTTAGCGTGGTGGACGCTAGGACCACCTCAGGGTCCGAGTCACTGCTCCCCAATGGTTGTGGCAAGTAGCGGCCAGAGGATGCCTGTAGAAGCGTGGGATGCGGCGCATGCACGGTTTTGCACGTGGGCATGTTGACCACATCATCTGGTCAGCGAGTCAGGCAAATTGGGGTGGTTGACAGTCAGCTGGCACATAGTGTCAGCATGGTTGGGCAACTCAACAGGAAGTGGCGTCAGAAGTGATGTCATCGGTGCAAGCAGAAGTTGGACGATGAAAGATGGCAGCATTTGTGGTGAGTACACGATGGCAGATTGGTTGGACAGCCAGGCTGGAAGTAATGTCATCAGCGCAGGCAGAGTGGTGATCGGAGTAATGGCACTGCCCAGCACTCGCACGTGGTGCGTCCAGAGAGTCGGAAGGGGCTTCTGGTTGGTCACGGAGATCTGCAGCGCTCCCCATGGGTTTGGAGAGGCACACTTTAGCAAAATGGTCTTTCTTGCTACATCAGGAGCAATGAGAGTTCCTTGCCAGGTAGTTCTTTTGGGAATACCTGTCAGATGCACACTGAGACCCGCAGTACTTACAGCAGCGGACTGTGTCGGCAGCTGCAATCATTTCCTCCACATGGGGTCCCTCAACTACTGCTGTCATCGGCATTGGCCTGGGCGGAGGTTGGGGGAGGTGAGCATTGAAGACCTCTACGTGGTGAGCTGCAGCTTCTGGGGAGCGGACTATCTCCATGATCCTGGTAAGGGAGGCATTATTCTCCTCCAACAGCCTCTGTCGAGTCTCCCTCAATTGCAGCCCTCACACGCAGGCATCTCAGATGAGTCACTCCACCTCCCCAGCAGTCACCCCAGCTTTGATCGTGCACAGGTGTGCTAGTTCTTTGTACCCCCAGGTAAGCATCTGCCTTCTCACTTAGCTGCTGTACTCTGATGCTGAACAGGTACCGGGTGTAGATTATGTTTGTCGTGGGATGGTACACTCCTTACAGGATGGCCATTGCTGATTCAAAATCCATGCAGTCTCAGATAGCCTGAAAAGCGCGTGGGCCCATCTTGGTGCGTAGTACCATGAGTTTCTTTTGGTTAGTGTTGATGACCTCAGCCTGTTTGTGGATAATTGCCTCAATCGCATGCTTCTAGATCTCGAAGTATGCTGGAGCATCCGAATTTTGAGGTCGACATCCAGCCTCTCTGTGGTGAGGAACTTCTCCATGGACCTTTTAATTTTAGGCTCATTAAATTGTGAGTGCTGCTGTGCGAATAATTCTGATGTAAAGTCCACAGACTGTACAACAGGCTTTAATTAGTTTAAACTTGTACACTCCAGTCTCAGTATCTTTGCTGGTCTCACGTGTCAGACTGTCCCCAAAAGGGCAAGCTCGAGTCTTTATACAGGCCGGTAATTGACAGCTGGCAGGTGGGACCAGGCTCCAGGATTGCCTACCTGTAGGTACAATGGTTGCCCCCTGCAGTAGGCTGGTAGGATTGCGCCCAGTGTAGTCATTGTATCACCACACCCAGAAGCTACATACTCTGACTCCTCCTGGTGGTAGCACTCTAACACTACAATGAATATACAAGGACAAGGGTTTGGTTTTGAGTTCAATGGAATAAAGAATGTTCAACAGTTCATTTTGAAGCCAATGCAAGCTCACAACCAATGCCTTTAATCAAGAGGAAGAGAGCAGAGAAAAGAGAACTGATTGATGTTTGAAATAATTCGATTAAATAGAGATGGTTTATGGAAATTTTAACCCTTCGCCAGAAGTTCCACATGTTATAGTCAAGAAACTGAGTTTTATCTGCTTTTGGTGTAATAAATATCTACCAAGGTTAACCCTGGTGCCAAATCAAGTCATAAAACTGTTTTTTCAATGTGGACATATGCACTGAAAGATAACATTGCCATGATTTATCATGTTTGAAATGATGTTGAAACCCAACTTGAACACATTCACTGGACTGGCAACACCTACAGCATGCAATGAGATGCAGTTAAATGAGCTCACAGCAGCCCTGATCTGCCACAAAGTTTTACAAAACTCCAGGTATGATTTTCAACATTTAAAAAAGATATCCCCAGGGAAATTTTAAATCGAGATATTTCACTGTTTTCAGCATTTTGTAAACTTTTGAACCATTTCTGCCATTAAACAAATAAGATGGGCAGCACGGCGAGTGTAGTGGTTAATACAACACTAATGATAGTGTCAGAGATCTGAGTTCGAGTAGTGTAGGAAGTTTGTACATTCTTCCCCTGTCTGCATAGGTTTCCTCCAGGTGCTCTGGTTTCCTCCCTCCCTTCTAAAACAAACAAGGGATGGTTGGTTAATTGGTGTATATGAGGGGCACAGGCTTATGGGCCGGAAAGGCCTATACCATTCTGTACATCTAAATGTGCTGTACATGTTGATGTACATGTTTGAAATATAATGGGGAAGTGACATTTCTGCAAAGCAGATTTTTATTGGAAAGTGCCAGGTCCAATTTCCTGATTAGCAGGGCTTTAGGAAAAATGTGAAAACACTTCAACCTGCCTAAAATTAAATGTTCTGCACCATTGATGTATAAGTACTGTAGTGGTATTCAATAAATTGCTCTCCTCAATCAATCAATGTCTTAGTTTATGTATTTTACTGTAAGTGCATTCATCAACTTTATTATTACTGACTCATTTAGAAAAATTTTTTTTTGTTCTTCTGCAGATCAAAGCCTGATATTAAAATGGAACCCAGTGCAGGAAGGCCTCAGGATTACCAAGTAAGTTCCAGTAGATTTCACACCTAGTTCAGTACATTGGATGTGTTTGAAGGTTTGTGGTGATGAATTCATTTAACAAATGAGAGAATGTGGCTGGTTTTATTCCACACTGTCAAAAATGGAATTCTGTCACAAATTTGGAAACTCTTCACCCAGAATTGCTTGTTGAAGCAGTTCTCTGCTCTCTGAAATAGTACCAAAAAAAACCACTAAAGTGTTCGATACCTTTACTGCTTTTGTAATGTAGTCTGTTGTACTTGCTGTTAAATGTGAATTTACACAATTAATTGCAACAGTGTATTTTTCCTCCACATTAATCTGTGATTAGTACTTGATCATTTTTAGTTACATAGGATTCCATATGCATTTCTTAGAGCAAATTTCAACTTTTCCTCAAGATATTACTGAGTTTAAAAGCAAGCTTAATACTGATTATGATAGATGGAATAGCTAACTCGCCTCCACCAGACATCGGGATCAAACCTAATTCACCACTTCACCTAAGTGACTGAAAAAAATTCAGACACTTTGTATTGCATTGAATGAAGTAAATGGTAATCTTTCAGTTAAGCTTGGCCAGGAATTTGAATCATTTACTCTGCTATTATTTGTGGCTGTTTAGAAGCTTGTAAATCCTAAGATTGTTATTTCATTCCTTATTATTTGCTATTCTTGTTAATTCTTCAAATAGAAGGGAGGAGGGTTCAACAGATTGGAAAAGTATGGATAAAATTAAAGGGAAGGAGGGTGCAGGAGAGGTTATTGAAGTCTTCAGAATAAAAAAAAGGACAGAAATTTTAGAAAAGGATAAAAATGTGAACTCGGGGATCTTGGAGACAAATGTGAGAGGGTGCTGAAGATGTTGTATTTGAATGTCTACAGTGTTGTGGAATGTAGGTGAGCTTAACATGCAGTTAAAAATTGGCTGGTATGACATTGTGACCATAACAGAAACATAGCTGAAGGAGGATCATGGCTGGGAGCTAAGCATCCTATCAAAAAGACAGGTAAGTGGGCAGAAGAGCTGAGGTGGTTCCGTTGGTAAAATAAATGAAATCAAATCCTGAGCAAGAAGAAACATAAGATCAAAAGGTGTAAAGTTCTTGTAGGTAGAGTTGAGAAAACTGCAAGGGTAAAAAGACCCTGATGGGAGTTCCAAACATGTTTCCAGATAGCAGCCAGGATATAGGAGTTAGAGAAGCTATATTTTTAAAAAGAGCCACGTTATTTGTCATGGGGGACTTCAATATGCAGGTAGACTGAGAAAATCAGGTCGGCACAGAGAAATAATTTGTGGAAGGCCTACAAGATGGCTTTGTAGAGTAGCTTGTGGTTGAGCTCACAAATGAAGAGGCAATTCTGGATTAAGTGCTGTGCAGTGAACTGGATTAAATTTGGGAGGTTAAGGTAAAAGAAACATTTGAAGGCAGTAATCACAGTATGATAGAATTCACTTGGCAGTTTGAGAGGCAGAAGCTGAATTTGGATGTATCAGTATTACAGTTGAGTGGCATGAGAGGAGCTAGCCAAAGGGAACCCCTGCATAGAAGACTATAGAGCAACAATGGCAGGGAGATCCTACAAATGATCAGAAGATACTGGATCATTTTATTCCCAGAGAAGAAGCATTCTAAAGGGAGGGCGAGACAATTGTGGCAGACAAGGAAGTCAAAAATAGACTAAAAGCAAAAGAGAGGCCACATGGACAAGCAAAAATTAGTGAGACTCCAGAATATTGGGTAGCTTTTTAAAACAACTGAAGGAAACAAAAAAGCAATAAGGGAAGGAAAGATTAAATATGAAGGGAAGCTAGTCAATAATAGAAAAGTGGACACCAAAAGTTTTTTTCCAATATATAAAGAGTAAAAGAGAAGCAACACTGGACACAGGACTGCTGGACAATGATGCTGGAGAAGTGGAGATGAACAAAAAATAGAGCATGAACTGACTAGGTATTTTGCACCAGTTTTCATTTTCAAAAGCACAATGATGTGCCAGAAATTTGAGAAATTGAGGGCAGAAGTGAATATAACCACTAAGGAGAAGGTGCATGGGAAACTGAAAGGTTTGAAGGTGGATAAGTCCCCTGGACTGGATGAACCCAGGGTTCAGAAGGAGGTAGCTGAAAAAGATTGTGACTGCCTTTGCAGAGATCATTCAGGTATTGCTAACATCAGGAGAGGTTTCAGAGGACTGGAAAACTGCAAGCGTCACTCTTTTCTAAGAAAGGAGAGAGGCAAAAAAGAGGAAATTACAAGCTGATTAGCCTAACTTCAGTGGTTGGTGCGATTCCAGTCCATTATTAAAGATAAGGTTTCAGTGTTCTTGACAGTAGAACAGAAAATAGGCTGATGTCAGGGAAGATCGTGCCTAAATAATCTGTTGGAACTCTTTGAGGAAGTAATAAGCAGGATAGAAAAGGAGAGTCAGTGTATGTTGTAAAACTTGAAAGTCTGCAGATGCAATGATTGAAGTAAAAACACAAACAGGTACAGGAGAAACTCAGTAGGTCAAACAGCGTACTTTATATAGCAAAGATAAAAATAACCAATGTTTCAGGCTTGAGCTCTTCATCAAGGTATGAGCAAAATGTTGGCAGATGCCTGAATAAAATAATTAGGTGGGTGGGGGGGGGAGGGGGTGCAGAGGAGCACAGGCTCACTTGCATTTTCAGAAACCCTTTGATGTGGTGCTGGACATGAGACTGCTAAAGCAAATAGGAGCCCATGGTATTACAGGAAATGTACCAGCATGAATAGAAGATTGGCTGACTAACAGAAGACAAAGTGTGGGAAATACAGGGGGCCTTTTCTGGTTGGCTGCCAGTGTCTAGTGGTGCCCCGCAGGGGTCAGTGTTGGGTAAACTATTTTTCACACTGAATGTGAATGATTTTGATGATGGAATTGATGGCTTTGTGGCCATATTTGTGGATGATGCAAAGATAGATGGGAAAGGCTTATTCTGCAGAGCGACTTGAATAGGTTGACAGACTGGGTAAAGAAATGTCAGATGGGATACAGCATAGGGAAGTGTATGATCATACACTTGGGCAGCAATAAAGAAATAGATGATTTTTTTTAACGGGGAGAGAATTAAGAAAGGGGAGATCCAATGAGACTTGCAATTCCCTATGCATAATTCCCTCAAGATTAACTTGCAGGTTGATTCAGTGGTAAGGAAGCCAAAGTGCAATGTTATCATTCATTTTGCGAGGTCTAGAATGGAAAAACCACATGTCATGTTGAGGCTTTAAAAGGTGTTGATCAGGGTATATTTGGAATATAGTGAGCAGTTTTGGGCCTCATATCTAAGGAAGGATGCACTAGTATTGGAGAGGGTCCAGAGAAAGTTTACAAGAATGATCCCAGGGATGAGAGGGTTAACACACAAGGAGCATTTTTGATGGCTCTAGCAGTTCTCACCATAATTGAGAAGTGTGCAGGGAGTCTCATTGAAACATATTGAATATTGAAAATGTTCGATAGAGTGGATGTGGAGAAGATGATTTCAGTAGTGGGAGAGTCTAGGACCAGAGGGCACAGCCTCAGAATAAAAAGACTTCCCTTTAGAATAGATAAGAAATGTTTCTTCAGCCAGAGGGTGGTGAATCTGTGAAATTTGTTGCCACAGATAGCTGTGGAGGCCAAGTAATTGGGTATATTTAAAGCAAAAGTTGATAGGTTCTTGGTTAGTAAGGATGTTAAAGGTTATGGGGAGAAGACGAGAGAATGGAATTGAGTGGGAAAAATACATCAGCCATGATTTGAATGGCAGAGAAGACTCGATCGGATGAATGGCCCACTTTTCTCCCAACTCTTATGGTCTTATGGAGAATATTTTTTGGATTATAATTTTACTTTCTTTTGTTTAAAAAATGTGTTATTTGTCTTTGCACAATTTTATGCATTTGCCGCATTAAGGAAGGCTTCAATGTAACGGATGCCAAACATCTTAGACAATGATACAGCTGCCTAAAGACAAAATGGGTGTTAGTTTTCTTCCTGATATTGTATAATGAATCAAACTTCTATTAATACAAATAATGGTGGAACTACTTGTCATTCTTTAAGCAGAAAAATTCTAATTTTCAGATGATGAAGTGGCAAAAGTTACCAGAGGAAAAGTGATGGGTTAAATGTAATACTGTATACTCCACTGGATAAAGTAATCCACAGCAAGTACAAAATAACTGAGATCAGGCTGGTGAATAAAATGAGACATTTAGGAGTGATATTTTAGAATATAGGAAGGTCATCTTAAAATCTTTCATTTAGTTTTATTAGTTTTATGATGAATCATCCTTTTATCCTCTGAGCGACAAGCATTACCCACAAACCAGTTTCTTTTATCCTGCCTATTGATGAGAAGCAGAAGGTGACTGTTTCTCTTTATAAACTTGTTCAGCTTCCCAGAAAGTTGCATCAGGCCCATTTGACCGACTCCAATATATAGTTCTGGTTTCCATTCAACGACAAAGGGAAAAGGAACAAATGTCGCTTCAAGTGTAAGGAGAGGCTTGAACATTTGTAAATGGTTATAAATAATTAAGTTTTTGTAGCTCAGGTAGAAGGTAGCTAATTAATTGCATAAAATATTAAATAGCTTAGATCAGGTACATCAAAGTATGAACCTAGAGTGACAAGCTAATAAGAGTTTGTCATACCTTTTTGTGAGTTTGAACAATGAAGTTCAGTCATCAAAATGATGACATATATTGTCCTTTTGCACATCGCAGGGAGGATAGTCCATGGTTATGTTTGCATCAATTTTACTGTAAAAATTATGCTGATATTAAATGCTGTAATGATCCCTCTTCAACAAGGGCTGAATTATTACTATACATTTGATTATAGAATATAAATGTCAATGAATTTATGGATTCACTTCACCTCATGCAGTATCCCAATACCACCAATAGTCATTGCATGCAATTAATTCAGGTTTTAGAAACATGTACTTTCATTTTTTTTAAATTTCTCAAGGCTTTAAGGAAGGCAGGCATGCTTCCAACAGATGTTTAAATTTGATTTGTGTAGTAATGTATTCTCACAATCTTTATAACAGTAGTTTCCATAATAAAGAAGACCCTGTTTATTTAACTTTGTTGAATAAAGACGGTATTTTTATGATAAAGCAAGTTTATAAATGTAACCTATTACACTGTTTCAAAGTTCGCTGCTGTAAATGAGTTTATCAAATAGTCAAATCTATTGCAATGACATGATAAAGTTTAAAATAAAAAGATAGTGAAACATGAAAGTCTGCAGACACTGTGATTGAAGTAAAAACACACCGAAATGCTAGAGGAACTCAGCCAGTCTTTTCAGCATCTATAGGAGACAGAGATATGTAGCCAATGTTTCGAGCCTGTTGAGCACCTGAAGGAATAAGCAGAATAAGCCAGAAGCAGGAAATCTCAAGAAGTCTCAGAATTAAACAATGCTGGCTGGGCAGAGGGAACTAGGGCAGATGAAAAGATAATGGAGGATATATGGGTGAGCGCCGAGTTAATGGTGGTAGAGGGAAAGCCACATTGTTTGAAGAAGGAGGACATCTGGCATGGAGGTCTTCAAGCTGGGTTCAGATGCGATGGAGATGAAGGAATTGAGAGAATGGAATGGAATCGTTACAGGGGACAGGGTGGGAAGAGGTGTAGTCAAGATTGCTGTGGGAGTTGGTGGGTTTATAGATGTCTATCGAGAGTTTATCTCCTGTGATAGAGACAGAGAGTTCAGAGAGTGCTGTTAGAGATGGGCCAAGTGATTTTGAGGTTGGGGTGAAAATTGGAAGTAAAGTGGATGAAGTCAACGACCTCATAATGAGGCAGCACTAAAGTAGTCATCAATGTAGCAGAGGAAGAATTGAGGGGCCTTGCCTGCGTTGGTTTGTAGCATGGAGCCAACAAAAGGGCAGGCATAGCTGGGGCTCATGCGGGTACCCATGGCTATTCCTTTAACCTGGAGAAAGTGCGATGAGTCAAAGAAGAAATTATTGAGGGTGAGGACAAGTTCTGCCTGCCAGAGGAGGGTGGTGATGGAGGGAGGGGCACTGGTTGGTTCTATTGTCCAGAAAGAAATGAAGGGCTTTGAGGCCTTCAATAAGGGGAATGGAAGTGTACAGAGATTAGATCTCCATAGTAAACATGAGGCAATTGAGTTCAGGGAACTGGAATTTGTTGAAGTGATGGAGGGTGTGTGATGTGTCCAAGATGTAGGTGGGGAGGAACTGGACCAGGGAGAAACAAATGGAGACCAATTCGGTGGGGCAGGAGCATGTGGACACGATGAGTCTGCCAGGACAATTGGGCTTGTAGTATAAGGTTAGGAAACAATAAGATTGAAGGCTATGACAGGGAGGTGACCAGAAGTAATGAGTTCAGTGATGGTGCATGATACAGTGGTTTTTGTGGGGTCCTGTTGGAGGAATAAAAAGGAGGTGTCTGAGCTTCAGCCAGATAGAGGTCATGCACCAGACCACAACAGGACTACTCTTGTCTGCAGGTTTGATGGTGAGGTGTGGAGAGAGTGAAGGGCCAAGCATTCTGAGGGGGTGAAATTGGAAAGAGTGAGAGGAGTAGTGAAGACAATGTGGTTGATGTCACAGTGGCAGTTGGAAATGTAACAGTCCAGAGCAGGCAGAAGACCGAAATGAGGTGTCTAGGATAAGAAAGAAGGTTTAAAGCGGGAGAAGGGATCTGTTGTGGAGGTGGAGAATTGTGGTTGTGGAAGTAAGCATGGAGATGGAGCCAACGGAAGAAGACTTCAGCATCATGGCGTGCACAGAACTCGTTAAGGTGTGGGCAAAGGGGGATGAAGGTGAGGCCTCTATATTGAGCACTGTACATTTAGTCTCTGAGAAGGGAAGGTCAGAGGGGATGGTGAAAACCAGGCAAGGGTGAGGGGGAGGTTCAATGAGGTGGAGGGTGATGGGGAGGATAATGGGGAGATTGAGGGTATGAAGGGTTCAAGGGAGGATGGAGAGGGTTGGGAAAGTCAGAAGGTGGAGAGAGAGGGAGAGAGACCCATGCGCTCCCAGAGCCAGGGTGGGAGTTTGTGATGGAGGTTTAGTCCTGTTGGTTGCAGGGACCAAGGTGGAAACCCATGTCCAAAGGTCAGTTCTGTAGGTCACTGAATTCAGGGTGAAATTCATGTTGAAGGCTCGATCCTATAGGTTCCCGGCCTGAGACGGAGACCTGCCTTAATACATAAATATTTAATCCCACTGAGCAGCCACTTAAATTGAGAATTTCTCTTAATTTGTTCATAAGTTCTACGCATAAATTCACTCTTGTCCCAATTGACTTTATAACTCAATATACTCCCAAAATCTTCCAATTTAGACTGCAATTTTTGTAATGAGTTAACTGGTTCTGTCAGATATATCAGAACATCATCAGCAAATAAATTGATTTTATGATTGATCTTGAAACCCTTTATGTCTGGATCTAGATGGATGGATTCTGCTAACAGTTCAATAGCCAGGAGGAAAAGAGCTGGAGATAATGGACAACCTTGTCTGCTAGATCTGGACAGTGGGAGTGCTAATAAAATTGGACCATTAGTTATTACTTTAGCTTTAGGCTCAGATATAGATCCCTAACTCAAGCAGTGAACATTATTGTTGCAAAGTGATGGCAAATACTACATTAACAAATTGGATAAGAGGAGAACAGTTACCAAGACATAAGTTTGACATGACTGTGGAAGGACATGAGGGCAATGATCTACTTGGGAACATTGCTATAATCTTACCACAGCTCATGGATAATGAGCCAAATGTTACTATGTAATATTAACAAATGGTTTGGTAAATAATTTGAGTAAATACTGATTTCCCAAAATAACCTTTCAGTCATGGTTGGAGATGTTTAACTATACTCTGATATTGATCTCCTCATGGAATCAACTGTAAGATTGTGAACTTGCACAAATTTCCAGCACTTTTGCTTGTTGAATTTAGTTTAGCCTTAACAAGGTAGCAAGGTAATTTATTTCATTGGAAAGTTCCAGGTGTGATAGATCTTCAAAACTTCTATGTAATTGGCATATTTCTGATCTAATATATGGTTTTAAGACCATATATGTGTTAACATTCGCTTATTTTAATTGTTCGCATTGTGAATATTTTATTTTTATTCAAGGTCCTTGACAGATTTAATGGGTTGCTCAGATGGGGGTGTGTTTAATTAAACTGTTCCATGTGCAAGCATTTTCTTCATCTCCCACATGACAGCATTATGTTCCCCTTAGAGGATCGGGGCTGCACCTATCAGTATTGACTCTGTTGATTCTGCAAGAGGTCAATTTGTACTTAACCATTCAAGTAGGTCATAAGCATGAGAAGTTCACCTTTGGCCATAAATTCATGCTCATTGTCTGACCACTCCCTTGATTTTTGGCTAGTTACAAGATGCTGGAAGTATTAAAAAAGGTAGTTATGTGAACATGCTTAAAACCTTGTTCATCTTCTTAAGGAGGCAGATAGAGATGTCAAATGCAACTACATAAAGCAAGAATGCATTTACAATAGTCAGGCAACATCCATGCTAAAAGAAACTGATTTAACAATTCAGGTCAGTCTGCTGAGCATTTCCAGTGTTCTGATCCTCTGTTTATATGAATGTGATATCAAGTCAAGTCAAGATTATTATCATCTGATTGCACATGTTCAATCTGCCAAAACAGCATTCTCTGGACCTCAGTGCAAAACATGCAAAGATACAGCACAAATACAGACATATACAGGACAAGTATTCATGTAAATAAATATTGTTTCATAAATATGAGGGCCTCGCATGTTCAGTGTGAGCAGTTCATTTGGTTGTTCAGCATTCTCATTGCGCATGGAAAGAAGCAGGCTCTGATACACTTGTCTCTCTTTCCTAACGGGAGTAGCTGAAAGATGCTGTGCAAGGGGCCTTCAACTATTTTGTACATCCTCTTCAGACAATGATCCCAGTAGAATACATTGATTGGGGGGCGGGGGGGAGGGAGACTCCAGTGATCCTCTTTGCCACTCTTATTGTCCTGTGGATTGATCTCCGATCCATTTCTCTGCAGCAACTGTACCACATTGTGCTGCAGCCGGCCAGGATGCTCTCACTCTCGATCAAGGCCACGCTATTATCCTGGTTTCATTTGTTTGGACATATGTTGAGGAATACAAAAATATATTCCCCATTGGAAATAAAACTGAAAATATGATGATAACTGTATGTCTGTTTTGATCGCTTTTTGAACCATTTTCATTATTAATATAAACACAGTTTTAGACATGTTTCTTTACCAGTTTGCCTCACTTTTTCATGAAGTAGCAAAATATATTTGAGTTGATATTGTGCTGTCGTTATTTTCTATCTCTAGGTGAGTATTACAATTATCGAAGCAAGACAGCTGGTGGGATTGAACATGGATCCAGTGGTTTGTGTTGAGATTGGAGATGAAAAGAAATATACCAGCATGAAGGAATCGACAAGTTGTCCCTACTACAATGAGGTGCATATTGTTGCTTCATTCACTTATACTGCATCTATAACTAACTTGTGACTCTCATGTAGATAAGGCTTTCAGTATGCTGGCCTTTATAAATCAAAGCATAGAATTCAAGAGTTGGAAAGTGATGTTGAGACTGTTCAAGGCATTGGTGAGGCCAAATTTAGAGTACTGTATGCAGTTCTGGTTGCCAAATTATCGGAAGGATATCAACAGCAAATAAAGTGAGTGCAGAGAAGATTTACGAAAATGTTACCTGGGTTTCAAAATCTAGATTACCAAGAAAGATTGAGCAAATTAGGTCTTTATTCTTTGGAGTATAGAAGGTTGAGAGGGGATTTGATAGAGGTATTTAAGATTATTCATTTGTTTGTAAAGAAAAACATGAAGATAGGAATGCCAATTTTAATTCAGTATTCCTTAAAGAAAAGGATCAAATTACAGTGCCATGGAAAAGTGTATCGATATTTCATTATTTTGTTAACTTGATCTTTGCAATGAGACATTATTTCAAAAAATTCTATCCAGCGAGTAATCCCATTGGTGGCTGCTACAATCTCTGGAATATAAGAATGTCCACTCATAGATTCAATAGTTCACTCTTCTGTCTGCTAAATTAAAATTAAAGACCTTAGTATTTATAATGTTCTTTCCCTTGTATACAATTGTTGGTCTACCATGTGGGAAAAAAAATCCATCAAATCCAGATGTTTCTTTTGCTTTTATTTTGATATGATCAAATGCATAAAATTTTAAAAATCACTAAATCAAAAATCCAAGCTGCTTTCTGATCAAAATGGTTTTGTTTTAGAAGCAATTCTAATTTTATTGCGAATATGTTTTTTCAGGAAGAATTCATCTGATTTCAATTGTCTGTGATGTTGTTTAATCAATTTTGCTAATTTTTCTTTGAGAGTAAACTCAATATAACGTGTGTGGCTTGTTATATTACAGTTTTGGATAGTCCAAATCAATTTAGCAATAGATTATGGGGAAAAGAAAATTCTGCAAACTTTAGCTGTGGGTTCAGCAATAGAAATTAATTGGAGAGCATGTAGTGGACTTTGGAAATCTATTTGCATTCTGTTTGTGTGTGAGGAAGTTTGAATCTATACTCTCCTGCATGTAAAGAAAGAGGGATTCTAAAATTAGATAAACGTTAGTTTGCCTTGATACCTTATAATGTGTCTGTTAGTTAACCATCTTCCCCCAACACCCATATAATATTGAGGTTAAACTGTAATTCAGATATTCACAATTAATCTAAGAATGTGGAATTAAAATCATTATGTTATGTTCCTTGGCCATCTCTTCAGATTAAATTATAACCAAAGTTGATATTACATCACAGATATCCTGCCTAATGTTCAACAAATGATGATTGAATATCTAATAAAGTTCTCTCCTTTTTTGTCTTCAGTACTTTGTCTTTGACTTCCATGTATCTCCAGATGTCATGTTCGATAAGATAGTCAAGCTCTCGGTGAGAATGTTTATATATTATAAACAATAAATTGATTGTTCTGAACAGAATTTGAGAAAAAAAACTTTCCAAAATCTCACAGGTACAATATCAACAGCCTAGGCCTACTATTGCTCCACTAGTACATTTTCAGATACAGTTTGATGGGTCAAGCAGTTCATTACATTTTATAGCAGTGGAGTGTGGGCTAGAGGGTAATGATGGGGTTGGGGGGGGAGCTCTAAAAACATCACAGAAATATTGATGATGTACTAAAAGGTCATTCCTCAATTTCATGTGATGTCAAAAAACTGCCTTTGAAAGGTTAACCCTTTGGACTCTGGCCATTTTCAATCTTCGTAATATCTACTCCAGACTAGGTCCATTGGTAAACCTTTACAATAGTAAAGTACAGTATGAGCCAGCTGGGTGTTGAGCATAAAACCAGTCCCAGAAACTGGGACACAGTACATGTGCTTGTTGGTAGTCCCGGAAAATCGGGACATGGAGTGCAAAGCATTACATTTTCCCACAGATTAGCATAAACTGGAAAGACATTAGCAACTCCACCTGATGTTCTAAAGCTGTCATTGAGCAGCCTCTGTCTTTGAAAACCACCCTGACAATTCTATCAAATACTAGCACTTCAGAAGCAAGCAACAGAAATGGCCTCTGTGCATGACTTGTTGAGTGAAGGCCATTAAAGGGTGATCTGATGACTGAAGGATTTGATTAAACACAAGGAGAACAAGAGGGTTCAACATTGTTATGAGAAAGAGACCATCCGCAAGTGATGTCAGGAAAGCTATTTTCCAACAAAACTAAGTGGAAATTTTGAACTCTTCCTCTCCTCCTCCTCTGCTTCCCCTTGCTTCTGTCAAAAGTAAAATAGGGTCAAAACATTGAGGACAGAAAACTGATTTCATTGTGTAAGGATATGAAAAGTTACTAATTTGATATAAATAGATTTCAACCATGCTTTAATTGAATAGGATCAGTTCAAGACAAGCATTTGGTCACAAGAAGTTTATTTCAAACCAGATATAATACATCTGCTAGGAGTTTAATTGAAGAAAAATACAAATCTGATCATGTTTCCAAGAGCATTATAAAAGTCAATTTTCTCAAATATAAAAATATTTGTAAATAAAGTTGACTTGTACAAGATACTGCTGGTGCTACTTGTATTCTCTATAGTTTTACATTTCACATTGTAAAACTTATTTTACTGTGAATTAAGAGCTACTATACAGATACAGGACAGATTGAGTGAATTATCCTGGCTGTGCACTGATGGGGAAATAACACTCATTCATACCTATTACTTTAATTCAAATAAGATTGATATAAGCTTCATCCTCATGCCTCTGGGCAGTATTTATGGTGGTTAAGAGAACCATCTTTGATGATGGAGGCCAGGGGTAAGGAGAAAAACATAAAGCAATGAGCAAATCTGCATGTGAGCCATATGTTGTTAAATGTTTAGATTATATTGAATTATCATATTGTTTCCAGCATGTAAACAAGAATCCTCAAATGGATTATGGAGGCAATATGCAATGCAATAAATATTATAATATTGTAGAAGTGCTGAAAATTTAAATTAGTATTAAATATTTTTTTCTTTTTAATGTAATTAGTAAGAATAGACCGTTGTCCTTTCACTTTATTTTATGATTATAAGTAAAGTTTTATACTTGTCAGAACAAATAAAATCTATCAAAATTATTTAACTCTTTTGCAGGTGATTCATTCCAAAAACCTCCTGCGAAGTGGTACATTGGTAGGCACATTCAAGTTGGATGTCGGAACTATCTATTCTCAGCCTGGTAATTACATTGAATCTATAACACACAGACAAATATTTCACTGCCCCTGGTATGAGTATTGAGACCCCAAAGAAGGTTCTCCCTCACCCTTTCCCATGGTCCTTTGTTCTGCTAACTTTCATCTATGCTGATGTTTTATTTATAAATCCCTTCCATTACCACCAATTAACTATTCTTTCAATCAGGCATTCCAAAGGCAGTTACTTTATAATAGCATTATAATTAATATTTCCAGAACAATTCTGTATTCATACAAAAAGTTCTTGGCATGTGGATTCATGTCAACAAGGCAAACTCTTTGTTTCCAAACTGGTAGCACTACCTTTAGGCTACTGAATTGTATATAATTTTTTTTAAAGAAAATACACATTGCAAACAAACTATCAATCCATTCTAATTAGTATCCATTTGTTGACTGGGACTCCTATACTGTAAAAGGGCTGGATGGCTTGGAGTTTGTCATACGTGTTCAGGAAAGTTTTCTAAATCAATATATGGAGGTACCAACTATAGAGTATGCAACATTGGATCTCCTACTGGGGAATGAGACAGGATAGGTAACTGAATATTATGGGTGACATGGTTGTCGTGGCAGTTAGCACACACCATTACAGTACCAGCAATCAGGACCAGATCGGGCTTGGAATCCTTTGCTATCTGTAAAGAGTTTATATGTTCTACCCTTGTCAGCATGGGTTTTCTCTGGGGGCTCCAGTTTCCTCCCACCATTCAAAACTTACTGGGGGTGTAAATTGGGAGGCATGGATTTGTGGGCCGAAATGGTCTATTAAAAAGTATGTGTAGGGGAACATTTAGGTCCAGTGATCATTATGCCTTTAGTTTCAAGTTAATTATGGAGAAGAATAGCCTTGGGTTGAGATTCTAAATTGGAGAAAGGTCAATTTTAAGGAAATGTGGAAGGATCTAGAACACATGGATTAGGATAAATTGTTCTTAGGCAAGATGTGGGAGGTAAGTGGAGGATCTTCAAAGTGAAATTTTGAGAGTATAGTGTTTGTATGTTCCTGTCAGGATCAAAGGCAAGAATAGAAGAAAAAGGGAACCTTGATTTTTGAGGGATATTGGGGATCTGGTTCAGAAGAAGAGAGAGGTGTACAACAAGTATAGGCAACATGGATCAAAAGAGGTACTTGAGTAGTATAAAAATAAGAAAAACCTCAAGAAAGAAAACAGGACAGCTAAAAGAAGATATGAGGTTGCTTTGACAGATGATGTGAATGAAAATCCTAAGGGTTTCTACAGAGCAAAATTGGACCCCTTGAAGATCAGAATGGTTGACTTTGTATGGAGCCAAAAGAGATGGGAGAGGACTTAAATGTTTTTTTTTAATTTAGTATTCTCTCAGAAAAAGAGTTGTTTAAGTAAATAAAACAAGCAGTGAGGTCATGGAACCTATACAGATTTAAAAGGAGGAAGTGCTTGCTGTCTTAAAGCAAATAAGGGTGGATAAATCCCCAGAACCTCAAAAGATATTCCATTGGACCTTGAAGGAGGCTAAAATAGAAATTGCAGGGCTTCTAGCAGAAATATTTACAATGTCCTTAGCCACAGGTGTGGTGCCAGAGGATTGGAGGGTAGTTCATGTTGTCCGTTGTTTTTAAAAGAGTCCAAAAGTACCCTGGAAATTATAGGCTGATGAGCCTGATGTCAGTAGTAGGTAAATTATTGGAAGGTGTCAGATATACAAGTTTTTGGATAGCCAGGGACTGATTAGTCAATATGGCTTTGTGCATGGTTGGTCATGTTTAAAAGTTTTACGAGGAGGTTACCAGGGAAATTGAACAAGGAAAGGCTGTGAATGTTTTTTGCATTGACTTTAGTAAGGCCTTTGATAAGGTCCCACATGGCAGGTTAGTCAGGAAGGTTCAGGCACTAGGTATTCATGATGAAGTAGAGAACTGGATTCGACAATGGCTGGACAGAAGAAGCCAGAAAGTAGTGGTGGATAATTGCTTCTCAGACTGGGGGAGGCCTGTGACTAGTGGTGTGACTCAGAAATTAGTGTTGGGATCATTGTTGTTTGTCATCTGTCTCAATGATCTGGATGATAATGTGGTAAATTAGATCAGCAAGTTTGTAGATGACACAGAGATTAGAGGTGTAGTGGACAGTGAGGTAGGTTTTCAAAGTTTGAGGAGGTATCTGGACAAGCTGGAAAAATGGGCTGAAAAATGACAAATATAATTTAATACAGACAAGTGTGAGGTCTTGCATTTTGGAAGAACAAACCAAGAAAGGACATAGACGATGAATGGTTGCCACTGAGGAATGAGGTAGAACAGAGGGATACATAATTCCCTGAAAGTGGCATCACAGATAGATATGGTTATAAAAAGAGCTTTTGGCATATTGGCTTTCATAAGTCAAGGTATTGAGCATAGGGGTGGGGATGATATGGTAAAGTTGTATAAAGACATGGGTGAACCCAAATTTGGAGTATTGTGTACAGTTTTGGTCACCTATCTAAAGGAAAGATATCAATAAGATTTTTTTTTAAGTGCACAGAATATTTACTAGGATGTTGCGTGGACTTCAGGAACTGAGATACAGGGAAAGGTTAAACAGGTTAGGACTTTATTCCCTAGAGCATAGAAGAATGAGAGGAGATATGATAGTGGTATTTAAAATTAGGAGGGGAATACACAGAGTCAATATAGGGAAGCTTTTTCCACTGAGGATAGTGAGATACAAACTAGAGGACGTGGGTTAAAGGTGAAAGGGGTAATGCTTAGGGGGAACATAAGGGGAACTTCTTCAAACTGAGAGGGTGGGAGTATGGAAAGAGCTGAAAGCTGAAATGGTGAATGTGGGCTCAATTATAACATTTAAGAGGAATTTGGACAGGTTCATGGATGGGAGAGGTATGGAGGGCTATGGACTGGGTACAAGTCAATCGGACTAGGCAGAAAAATGGTTTGGAAGAGATTAGAAGGGCCAAAGGGAACTGTGTCTGTGCTGTAGTGTTCAATGGTTCTTAGATGTTAAAAATTTGATTCTCCAAATTTGTGACCTTCCTATGGGTTTTCTCTTGTTTAAACAGAACATCAGTTCTACCACAAATGGGCGATACTCTGTGATCCTGGTGACATCACTGCTGGAGTGAAAGGTTACATAAAGTGTGACATTGCTGTTGTTGGAAAAGGAGATAATATTAAGACACCACATAAATCCAGTGAGACTGATGAGGATGACATAGAAGGGTAAGACATTTAATTTTTAATTTGAATTTGAAAGACTTTCAATGCTTGTATCCAAGACAAGTTGAAATATTTTAAAAGAAAATAACATTTATCATCTTTCTTCAGCAACAGTAAAATGAATGTGCTATGTTTACATTTAAAAAATTATTTCTAACTGTGACAAATTATGTAGTATTTTGTATAGTATATAAATATGTTTTAAAAGAGATAAATTGTGGCAGATTTTTAGTTCAGGTCACAAACTAACACTTCAAAACAGATCTCATTCAAAATACTGGAGCTATGGTGAAGCCAGACAGGCCCGGCTCCGAGTGCCTTTGCAAAAATTTTCAAGAGTTGCCCAAGGGACTTCACTAATGGATTTTTGATTTGAAAAACAACAGATGAAAGAACTCAGAGGATTAGGTCCGGAGCTGCTGGCTGTCTGAATACAGTTTGCTGTTCCAAGTGGTTTTGCAAGCAGAGAGTAAATAAAACACAGGCTTTTCTCTGAGTGAGAGAGAGAGAGGGAGAGCGAGAATTTATTTCTGCCGTTTTACAGTTCAGCAGCAGCATCTGGGACTTGAACAGGACAAGCTGGCGAGCTTGTAGAAAAATCCCATTTGGAAGACAGGTTGTGAGTTCTTAGTTCAGCCTGGTCAAAGCCCTTGTGGTCCATACAAGAGGAGAGGACTGGCTGCATAATGTTTCACTTGAATTAAGGGAAACAAAAAGGAACTCTGTAGTGACCTGAAAGAAAGAGGTTATCATCTGGAAAACCCTGATGGGGCAAGTTTCTTCAGCAAGACACTGACATAGATGATTAGAAGGAATCAGCTTGTGTCCAGTGAACAACAAATCCCTCTCTGAAATATGACAAGAACCTTACTGAATGGTAACCATTTACCTTTCAAGCACGAAAGCCTGGTGAACTTCATAGATGTTAAATTCTATGCACAGTATAAGAATTGTCTGCGACCAGTCAACTTGGAGGATTGAGAAGTGAGATTGGACTGTGTATCAAAGAACTTTTCTGAACTTATACATACATTAGATGCACATGCACTTAGAATTAGAAGGGGGCTAGGTTAGGTTATTTAAGTTAATAGTGATGTTAAAGTGTGATCCTGTTTTCATGTTTAAAGATAATTAAAAGTAACTTTTGTTTAAGTAACCAGTTATCTTGGTGAATATATATTGCTGCTGGGTTTTGGGGTTCTCTGGGCATGTAACATAACAATCTGGGAAATAACAAACAAAATTACAATTATTATGGGCCCAGAGGACCCCAAAACGCAACAACAATAGAAATTCACCAAGACAAATGGTTACTTAAACAGAAGTTGTTTTTAATTTTCTTTAAACATAATAAGATCAAAATTTAACTTGTTACTATTAACCTAACTTAACCCCCTTCTAATTCTAACCACACGTGTATGTAATGTATATGTTCAAAAAGTTCTTTGATTCACAGTCCAATCTCACTTCTCACTCCTCCAAGTTCGCCGGTATCAGGCCATTCTTATACTGTGCACAGAATTTAACATTTATGAATTTTCATTAAGCATTGGTGCTTAAACGGTTACCACTCAGGAAGGTTTTTGTCAGTTTCAGAGAGATTCGTTGCTCATTGGACACAGGCAAACTGATTTACTTCCATCAGTCACTTCAGTGTCTTGTCGAAGAAACTTGTCCCATCAGGGTTTTCCTAATATCCTCTTCTTCCAGGTCACCACCGAGTTCCTCTTGTTTCCCTTATTTCAGATTAAACACTCTGGCCAGCCATTTCCTCTTGTGTGGTCCACAAGGGTTTTCAACAGGCTGATCTCAGACTCACAACCTGTCTTCAAAATGGGATTTAAACAAGCTTCCACTTGTTGCAGGTCATCTCACACACACTCACACTCTTCCCCCCCGCACCCCCCCCCCCCCCGCCCGCTCCACCTTGCAAAACTGCATGACCTTCAACCAGACAGTTTGCAGCACCGGACCGAATCTTCTGAGCCTGTTCATCTGTTGCTTTCAAAATAATAATCCATTTACACCTGCTTTTGAAATTCTTTAGCAAAGCGGTCTCATTGTTTTATTGTCTTTCCAAAGGTTCTTGGTGTCTACATGATTGGCTTCAGATAAGCCCTTGCATTTTAAATACGATCTGTTTTTGAAGTGTTTGTATGACGAGACCTACACTCTAATCCCCCACAATTTATCTCCTTTAAAGACATACAATATAAAATATAATATATCCGTCACACACCATGTGGAATATTCCAGCACACACCGTCCAATTTCCTCTGCACCACTCCCCCTAATCAAGGAATTCTCGTCTGAATCCATTACTACAGTTTAATTTCTGAAAAGAATCTGTGTACCCTAATGCATGGTTGCTGATGTACATACTATGTGATATTATTAAGAATATAATTATGGGAAAAGTTTTCTGTGACTACGGTGAAACAATTCTCACTTACTGAGAAATTGCCATTTTAAAGTTAAATGTCAGATTGCAGTCATTTGCAATCAGGGTGCCACAGTTAGTGTAGCAATTGGTGCAACACTATTACAGCACCAGTGACCCGTGTTCGAATCCAATGCTGTCTGTAAGGAGTTCGTACGTTTTCCCTGTGACTTTCCAACGGGTGCTTCGGTTTCCTCCCACCCTTCAGAATGTACGGGAATTGAAGGTTAATTGGGTATTTGGGTAGTAAGCCTTGTTATTGTGCAGTATATGTAAATTTTATGGAAAGAACTCTTTGAAATGCTAAGTGAATGCTACATTTTATTGCCATGTAACCTTCATAAAAAATTTTCACTTCATCTGTTTTTAATTTGTTTTAAAACACATGATTTAGCAACAGTAAATGGCATTAAAGTGCTTCATTGTGCGTTTTGTAAGTGACTTTGATGACATTAAATGGATTGTGCTTTAGCTTCGTACCCAAATATTATTTTTTTGCTGTTATATTGCCCTTGACAATTGTCAAAAATTACAACCTGCTTTTAGTTTTGAACATACTAGAAAATTGATCATCTTTTGGGGTTTCACTACTGCTTTGGATTCAAAGTGAAAGAACACAAGCAAGACATCATTGATTAATTTCTAGATTTAATAATGAAGCCAAAATATGTCATTCTGAATATTGGATAGTTCACAATTTTATAATGTATCTATGGTTTCTCAACAGGAACTTATTGCTTCCTGAAGGAGTGCCCTTAGAGAGGCAGTGGGCCCGCTATTATGTCAAGGTCTACAAAGCAGAGGGGCTGCCAAAGATGAATACTAGCATAATGGCTAATATGAAAAAGGCACTCATTGGAGAAAACAAAGACTTGGTCGATCCCTTTGTTCAAGTATTATTTGCAGGACAAAAGGTACAAAGAAAAACCAATAAAGAACAATTTACTCAATTCATTACCACCTATTATACTGTAGAGCAAACAAAGAATTTGTGCAGGCAGATCAGACAGAATCTATTATGTTTTTCTGTACATTCCCATCATCCTGAAATTTTACCTGCGGCACCCCTAGACATTATTGCAGACTGCCTGCAGTCTATATTGAACTGCAGACAGTCAGCAACAATGGGCTAATGAATACAACCTAACAGATGACGTCAACCCATGTCCAGCCTACACAAGTACCGCACGTCAGGTATTTAGCCTAAACATATGGCAATATTCGTACACAGGTTGTTTTGTGTGAACGGCCACTCTGGAAGCTAAGTTGAAAATTGATGGCAGAAAAAAAAATTATTTATATGTAAAAAAAGCATATCTGAGTAAAAATGGTCATTTCTACCCACGAATGCTTTGAGTTCCTCCAGCATTTCTTAGTTTGCTGAAGATTTCAGCATCTGCATCTTTTGTGTTTCTCTATTTTACTGTTGACTCTGTTTTTCTCTCTCCATAAATGTTGCCTGTTTTATTCTCTTTCAGGAATTAATGTTGTCATTCCTTTTTACTCAGTGTGGCCATTTCAGCCCTGGAAGCAACACAGCACAGGCATATTTAAAAACCAATTGACTAACACATAACACATTTTTATTTTAGTCTCAATTTTAAAAAGGCTCTTAGCTTAGTTGAAATCACACATGCTGATCAGTGGTTATTTGTTCTTTTCCCATAATGGTAGCAAATGATTAGAATGAAGTTGAGACTGGAAAAGATCACCCTCCCCCCAACAATGGGAAAATTTTGTGCCATTATATTTATCATAACTATTTTGAAATATGAATGTTACATATGGAAGAAGTAGTTATATTTAAAGATATAACTAGTGGGTGGCATGGTTGGCGTAGCAGTTAGCACAACACCTTTGCAGAACCAGTGATCGGGACCAGACCTGGGTTTGAATCCCACTCTGTCTGTAAGGAGCTTGTACATTCTACTCATGTCTCTGTGGGTTTTCCACAGGGGCTCAGGTTTCCTCCCAACATTCAAACGTACTGGGCGGGTGGGGGGGGGGGGTGGCACGATCAATGACCACTCGCAGACACGAAGCAAGAGTCAAAGGCTTTATTGAACAGAAGACCCAGACATGCCTCTGGCTTACATCCAAGGCAGGTATGAGGGAGGAGATTAGGGCTCTTGGTCTTTATTAGGGAATTTTATGGGGAGGGGCTAGAAGTACAGAAGGCGGGCCAGCCTGCCCAGCCCATTGAGGACATACCAGGACATGCCTGCAGTACTGTGTTCCACAACAGGGTGTAGGTTAATTGGGTGTAAATTGGGCAGCATGAACTCGAGAGCTGAAGTGGCCTGTAACAATGCTGTATGTCTAAATATAAAAATATGACTTCTTACTGTTCCGAAAATTACAAAATCAATGAAACAATGATCAACCAAAATCTTTACAAATACAGTAAAATCCCTGTTATCCAGAATTCAAGCAACAAGCAACTTCAAGCAACTGGCAAGAAAAATTGTGGAAAATAAATGGATTAAAAAGTACCTAAGTTTAAAATTGGTGCGCCTCACTGTTAGTTCCCGAATCACGCAGCGCACAGTCTCAAGCTACTGGAAAACTTGCTTATCCAGCATCTACCAATCCTCATATGTGCCAGATACCAGGAGTTTTACAGTACTCAGGAATTCATGTAACACACGTCAAGAAAAATCAGTTAACATTTCATAGCAATTGAATATTTTGAAATATGAATGTTACACATGGAAGAAGTAGTTATATTTAAAGATATAACTAGTGGGTCTATACTACATTCTGGACTCTGGACTCTGTACTACATTCCAGCAGACTTGATAAAGTGGTTCAGCTCGAAACATCGACCTTTTTTTCCTCTCCCACTGATGCTGCTTGACCAATCAAATTTGTCCAGCAGATTGTGTTTGGTGTTTCAAATCCTCCTGATCTTAAATATTAATCCCATTCCAGTAAGTGCACATACCACAAAACTACAAAAATAACACTGGACAACAATTTTTTTTTCAAAAGGTTTACTTCCTGAAAAAGAATTGGGGGTTGTGATAGACAACTTCAAGCTGAACACAAATATAATTTCAGATTTGCTGTATCGCACAGGAAATGGGAGAACCAATAAATTAGTCTTTATTGAATTTAGCATGTTTAATCGCATAATGATGTTGACAAATTGCTTTAAATCAACTGCCATCAAAAATGTTTTGCCATTGATGTTTGTTTGTACTCAGCATCTGATACCTCTCATGTTAGTGTCCAATAATTGTCAGCCAGCATTGATAAACTCCAGTTGCCCTTGATATCACTTTTCCATGGTCGTAATGTTCTGGTGAAACCTTTTACCGTGTTTGTCACTGACTGCACCAAAATTAGCAGGGAAGACGTCCAAGTGCAAATGCAGAAAATGAATTTTCAATGGCATGTTGCCATTCATGATTTTGTACGCTTGAAGCATGTTAATAATATGACAGAAAATCACAAAAATAGGTTATTTTTTAAAAATGGTACATGATAGAAAATTTTTAAGGTGATTTTTGTGATCAGCAGCCCAAAATCCATAAAATATTCAGAAGGAAAAATCTTCCTAGTTCAGTGTAATCAGTTTTCCCATTTAATTCAAATAACTCTGACCTGCTCATAACTAGTCTTTTCTTTTCTTTCTAGGGAAAGACCTCTGTCCAAAAAAACTCTTATGAACCAACATGGAATGAACAAATCATTTTTACTGAAATGTTTCCACCCCTCTGCACGCGAATTAAAATCCAAATCCGTGATTCAGACAAAGTGAATGAGGTTGCTATTGGAAGCCACTTTGTTGACCTGAGGAAGATTGCAAATGATGGAGACAAAGGTAAGGGATCGTGACTTTTTTTTTCCAAGTTTTGCTCAACAGCATCTGAAGGTAAAAACAAAGAATACTTTCATTTTCTTCAGAAATTTGATTTGCAATTCTAGCCTGTCAGCTAAATTAATTCCATCCATTAAGAGAGTGTCATCATTTCTTTTTTATAGGGTTTCTGCCCACTTTTGGCCCTTCCTGGGTGAACATGTATGGTTCCACTCGTAACTACACATTAATGGATGAACATCAGGACTTGAATGAAGGGCTTGGCGAGGGTGTTTCCTTCAGAGCTCGATTACTTATCAGTATTGGTATGGAAATCTTAGACACATCCTCAACAGAAATAATGAATTCTACTGAAGTTCAAGTTGAGTCGATACAACAGCTATCAGATGTAAGTATTACCTGTGAAATTGAGTGCTACGTCATCCTGCTATTCTTGTTCATAAAGAAAATAGATGTACAAATATTATACTGAAACCTTAAATCTTGTCTGCAATTGACAAATGCATTAAATTTCTCCTGCTTTTTATTAATTGAAGTAGTTTCCATATGAAACAGAAAGATCAAGTAATAGCACCAAATAATTTGTTGCAGGTACTACATTTTTATGCAGAATCAGAATTTAATGTCATGAACATGTCATGAAATTCATTGTTTTGCGGTAACTTCACAGTCCAAGCATGTATATAAGCACCTGACAACATCAATGAAAATAGTGCAAGAGAAAGAAAAAGACAAAGTAAGGCTGTGTTTGTGGTTCATTGCTCATTCAAGAATCTTGACCACAGAGGTGAAGAGGCTGTCAATGGGCTACCGAGTGCTTGTCTTCAGGCTCCTCTACCTTTTTCCTGCTTGTAGCAGAGTGAAGAGGGCATGGCCTGGGTGGTGGGCATCTGTGAGGATCAAAGCTGCTTCTTAAAGCACCACCTCTTGAAGATGTCCTCGATAAAGACTGGTACCCACGATGTCACAGGTTGAGTTAACAAACCTCTGGAGTTTTTTCTTGCCCTGAAAGTTGGCACATCTGTACCAGCCAGTGATGCAACCAGCCAGAATGCTCTCCACGGTACACCTGCAGAGGTTTTCGAGAGCCTTCATACTGAATCTCCTCAAACTCCTCACAAAGAATAGCTGCTGACGAGCCTTCTTCTTGATTGCACCAACATGTTGACAACCAAGGAGATGCTGACAACCAAGCATTTGAAGTTTTTGACCCACTCCATTGCTGACCCTTCAATAAGGATTAGTTCGTGTTCTCCTGATTTCCTCCTGGTCCATAGTCAGCTCCTTGGTTTTGCTAATGTTGAGTGCAAGCTTGTTGTTGTGACACCACTCAACTAGCTGATCTATCTCCCTTCTATACACTTCCTCGTTGCCCTTTGTGATTCTGCTGACAACCAGGGTGTAATTAGCATATTTATAGATAGCATTTGAATTGAGTAGATAACCACAGTGATGAGCGTAGAGTAAGTTGAGCAGTAGGCTAAGCACACATCCTTGAGGTGCACCTGTGTTGGCCATCAGTGAAGAGGAGACATTGTTTCCATTTTGCACTGACTGTGATCTTCTGATGAGGAAGTCAAGGATCCAGGGTTTAGAGCTTGTTAGCCAGCTCTGAGGGGATAATGATGTTGAAGGCTGAGCTGGTCAATGAAGACAGCAGTATGTATGAGTTGCTATTTTCTAGGTAATTCAGAGCTGAGTGGAGAACCAATGATATTGCATCTGCTGTGGAGCAATTGTGATGGTAGACGAATTGCAGTGGGTCCAATCCAGTATGTGTTTATAATGGCAATAACAAACCTCTCTAAGCATTTCTTCACAGTAGATGTGAGTGCTGTTTATTAGGTGATGGTCATTGAGCCAGCTCACTCTGCTCTTTTTGGGCACCAGGGGTGATTTGCGACCCTTTTGAAGCAGATGGGAACCTTCAACTGCAGCAGCAAAAGACTGAAAATTTGGAATGTCCAATTGCAGCAGTGAAAGATTGAAAATCTCTGTGAACAGTCCAGCTAGTTGATTGGCAAAGACTTCAGTACCTTGGCAGGCACATCATCAGGGCCTGATGCTTTGCAAGTGTTCACCCACTTGAATAATGTTCTGACGTCAGCCTCAGACAGATGTGACAGAGTATTTAATGCCATGGTCACAACCAACTTCTCCCATTTGGATGGTTTTGGTTTGGAGATGAGCACTGGTGGCTGTGATGTTTTCTTTTTGTCATTGCAAATTGCATTGATGAATATGTCCTCAATGGTTCACAGAGAATATTTCATTATCGTTCTTCTGAAATGAAGACTCCTAATTCCTCCTCCCCATCCCCTCAAAAAAATGAACCACCATATTTGATGTTTTGTGCCTTCAATGTGAAGTTGACAAATAGTTTAATTTTGGGATCTTTTTATTAAGGGCTAGATTATACTAGGTGAGCTATACAGCTGAAAATTGCCTTCTGCTGACCCCACACAGCCACACTTACCTGGATCAGCTATGTTGGGCCAATGTTGCTGGTCATCCAAAGTCTCTAATTTAGTATCGAGATCCAAACAGTGATTCAGCCTTGGGCAGTGCAGAACGTAGAGGAGAGCAAAGCTGGTTAAATGAAGAGTACAATAGGAACCAGAGGCTAAAAATTAACAATTATGCTCAGCAATGACCAGTTCCAATAACAGGTGCGTTGAACCACCAACCTTGGACATTTAATGACATTACTATTTCCAGCACCCCAATATCAATGTTCCAGGGACCACAACTCAACTAGACCAGCCAACTAGATACTGTAGCTACAAGAGCTAGTCAGAAGCTGTCTGTCCTGTAGAAAAGACTCACCACTTGACATCTCAAAACTTTTCCATCAACTGCAGGGCATGTCAGGACCATGACTTAATTCTCTCCACTTGCCTGGATGACTGCAGCCCTTTTGACTAACACCCTCATCCTAAACATTAATTCCTCCAAGGCACAGTAGTTGAAGAGTGTACTCTTTAATAATTACTCAAATAGTTTACTCCAAACAACATTTCCTAAACTTCCTTTCTTGACCTCATCAGGAACAACACATCTACATATTTCTCACAAAGAGGTCCACCATCCTGTTACCATTCTCACTGGGACTAATTCCTATAACTCCCTCTCCCACCATACCTCTCCCTCTCTCACCCTCTCCCACCATACCTCACCCTCTCCCACCCTCTCCCACCATACCTCTCCCTCTCTCACCCTCTCCCACCATACCTCTCCCACCATACCATGTGATTACCTCCAAGAGAAGGTCAGCAGCATTTCAAGGTGTCAAGAGCAATTAAGAAGGACAATAAATTCCTACCTTGACACTAATGACCTCCTTTAGGCTTCAGCCTTCTAACCACAATTGGATCCACAATCACTTAAAATTTCTCCAGGACCAACTCACCTCATAGGTTCCTATTCCCAACATCTCCAAACCTAGTAGGGGGCACATCCATCACCTGCTACTTATAGAACATTAGAGAACAGTTCGGGCCCTTCAGCCCACAATGTTGTGTCGACCTATATAAACCTACTCAACAATCTAAACCTTCCCTACCTCATACCCACAGCCATCTATTTTTATTTCATTTACATGTCTGTCTAAGAGTCTTTTAAATGTCCTTCCAGGCTCATGTGGCCTCCTTTATACTTAACGGCCTCACCTTCAGTTGAGTCGTCCTTCTGTTCTTCACATATGCATAGAACACTTTGGGATTTTCCTTAATCCGTCTTGCCAAGACCACCTCATGTCTCCTTCTAGCTCTCCAGAGTCGCTCAATTTCTTTCCCAGCTATTATATAATTCTTATTAGACCTTCATGATTTTTCTTCCTAATCCTTATGAATGCTTCTTTCTTCCTCTTAACCAGCTGTCTCATCTCTTTTAACAACTACAGTTCATTTTTTTCTATCATATTTTCCCTGACTGGGTGGGATAAACAAATCCAAAATTCTCTGCAAGTGGTCTCTAAACATCCTCCACCTTACTTCTGTGCTTTTCCCTGAGAGCATCTGTTCCCAATTTACTCACCCCAGTTCTTGCCTAATATCATCATAATTAGCCCATCCCCAATTCAACACTTTACCATTTTAAATTTAAGACAAGTTCTTTCAGCCCACAAGCCTGTCCCGCCAATTACACCTAATTGACCAGCAACTCTGGTACGTTTTGAAGGGTGGAAGCAAACTGGAGAACCCAGAGGCAACCCATGCAGACACAGAGAGAACAAACAAACTCCTTACTGACAGTGCCGGATTCGAACCCCAGACACTGGCCTGTAACAGCATTGTGCTGACCACTACACTAACCATGCCACTCTACTTTATGTCTACTCCTATCCTTGTCCATAGCTATGCTCAAGGTCAAGGATGCTCCCCACCAAGAACACTGTCACCTGACTAGGTTCATTACCTAGTACGAGATCCAGCATGGGCTCTCCTCAGTTTGTTCACATACTGTGTCAGGAATTCTTGGACATACCTGACAGTTTCTGCCCCGTCTATCCCTCTTGCAGTAAGGAGGCGTCAATCTATATGAGGAAAATTGAAATCTCCCATAACAGCAACAGTTATTTTTGCACCTTTCCAAAATCTTCCTACTTATTTGCTTCTCAGTGTCCCCAGGGCTATTTAGGGGCTACCTAATCCTACATCTGATACTAATCTTATCCCTAAATCTAGTACCCCTCCAAAAGAATAATTCAAACAGAGACTGCATGCCAGAGATACCTTTACAAACACTAACAAACTCAAAACACCATAATAATAACACTTTTCAAACACCTCTGTCATTCAGATATTTAAATGAGGAAACTTTAACAAGCAATTAAAAAGTTAAAAATATTAAAACATTTGAAAGTCATTTAAAAGTAAGTTTCTCGGCCTCTCAATTTGAGTCCTGGAATCCTCTTTGATGTTGATAGGTTTCAGATCCTGTTTCAGACTAATTTGGAAAAATATGCAAGTGGCAATTACAAAGTGAGGTTGATCTCCACAGGAGGACGTTACTGAGAAATCGCACCTTTGAATCTTTGTGTAAGTCCTGGATTCGCAATCAGTGAGTGTAAATCCAAGACTTGGATAAGTTCAAATGGCATTCCACATTCAGAAGGGCCAGCCAACCACGTGGCCTGTACAATTCAACCCATTGTCAAAGGCATTCTTCCGTTGCAAAAAAAGCATTGTACAAAATGATAGTCCATAAATTCGATGTGATTGTAAACTTAAACTCTGGCCTGGCAGCTGTTAACTTCAACCAGCCCTCCCACTCCACCCTGACAACTCCCACCCCACCCCTGCACAGTCTCCATGAAGGGAGATGGAGATCCTATCAGGTTCAAGAAGTCTACTTTGTGAATCTGTCATGAAGAGATATTTGCTTCACAGCATTGTATACTTTATGCTGCCTTAGATCCTTTAGACCACACATGTCAAACTCAGGCCCGCGGGCCAAATTTGGCCCGTGATATAATTACATTTGGCCCGCAAGATCATATTAAATATGTATTAGAGCTGGCCCACTGACCGCTGCGCCAGTATAGTGCATGCACAGCTAATACTACAAATCCCAGAATGCTTTGCAAATGAGTTGGCGCCAGCCCACCAGCCCGCTAATCGCCCCCACCTCCTCTGTTTACTTTCATTAGCATCTGCGACCTGTCGCCCAACTCACATGTAATAAACCCCTTACAAAAAATGGCCAAACGAAAGACAGAAAACAGGACCTTTCAAGACAGGTGGGAAGCAAACTCTGACCCCAGAGTTTGATGAACTTGCATCTAAGAAGAGATGCCAAGTATCTGGTTTGGACCCAGGTGCATCAGAGTAGATCACAGTGTAGCAAGCTAAGCTTGGATTCATATTTTCTTTGGTTAACTATGGACTGTTCATAGTTGAAAGATTGAATTTTTATTGAAGCAAGTTGTTTTTTTTGACTTGTTGGCTTGTGAAAAAAAATACATTAAAAAGGAGCTTAAAGGCTATAGAGAAATATTATTTATTGAATATTTTATTTCTCATTTGTTAATGCTTCTTCTGGAAAGAGTTTAACCAAAACTATTATTAAACATTGAAAATTTTCAATAAATATTTAGTTTGGCCCACGACTTAGTCCAAGTTTTTAATTTTGACCCTCTGTGAATTTGAGTTTGACACCCCTGCTTTGACCAATATTAAGAGAATTGAGAACCATATTGAAGGACCAGTTCTTGAAATGAGAACAACATTGTATGAATATGTTTGAATTTTTAATCATAGAATTCTACAGGAAAAATTGAGGAATTTTTCCTCTTTGGTGCCTTCTTGGAAGCAACAATGCTTGACAGGAGAATTGGAGATAAACCAGTCAATTTTGAAGTTACAATAGGTAAGTGCAATTTTCAGCTTTGGTTCTCCTTCATGAACAACTAGTAAGAAATTGTTCATCTTGAACCCATGATTGAAATGAATAGATCTAATTTCACAGTGTGTCAGCGGGTAGGTAATGGATGAAAACCTTCTCAATTTCCCACCTTGCAGTAGGTATCACCTCACATAGATAGCAGTGGATCTTAGTTTATCTACTTGTCATATATTCTCAACACAATTACTTTTGTTGAGAGATTTTTCAGGAAAAGGAACAACCAAGTAGACAGTAAACTAATAACATTTTGAGAAGTAAAACATTGTTTAAAAAATGCCTTCACCTTTGGAAACTGAAGCTTTTCTGATAACTGGAAAAATGCCAATATTCCAAAGTATAATTAAGTAATATTTTAATGTCATATGGATATTCATTGAATTATCTTTGCAGTTCCTTTATTCTAATTAGATCAATTGTGCTTGTTTAATTCTGGCACTATCTAACAAAGACCACAAGATGTGTGGTTTGGACTGGAGTTGGTGGAGTGTATTGTCTCAGAGCTACAGAGGAATTATCAAGCGCAATAATTTCCCCAAGTCAACCTAAATATGCATTTAATATTGTGTTCAGGACTTTTCTATAAAATTTGCCAAAATTATTATTGTGCCCATGCACTGAATCCAAATGAAGGAGCTAATTCTCATATGGTGAAACAGAATATGGTGAAACAGAAGTGCAAATCAATAATAGGGAAATAGTCACCTTTTGGGGGGGTTTCTATAAAATATATATTTTCTGAATTAAACCCCAAGGGTCTGTTTGCATGCTGGTTAACTCTAGGATGTGATGAAATCTATTGCATGAAGTGTATTGCATTCCAGTTTTTTGAGCATTTGCCACATTAACACCTGTGATTATAATGTTTCCCTAGATCAAGGAATTTTAGCCTCTCTCCACTGTTAAGCATTGGCTTAATTAAATATAAGCTTATTAAAGAAGTTATAATTGGGTTAGTTGTTAGGTTGCATGCATTTCACAGACACAGCCTTGCAAAGTTCCAAAGGCAGGTGTAAACAGAAGGTTTTGCAAGCAAAGCCTGGAAACTGCAACATTTGCAATCTGAAACAAAAAAAACAGTACCTGGAACATCAGGAGGAGAGGGGCAGAGAATGAGAGAGAAGGCAGTAAGCAGGAGGCAGTCTGAGAAAAGGCTGAACAGAAAAGAATTCTGCTGAAAAGACTCCTTTTTCAAGACTGAGCAGAGTTCTGGTGTGGTACTCTCTGTGGAGATCAAGAGTGTGGCTGGTCTTCCTGGTGTGGCAAAGAGGAGAGGATCTCTCTAGGAAGAATCAGGAAAGAAGATGACTTTCTTCTGGAGGACACTTCTGTTTGGGGTGTCCAACAAGCAACAACCATCTCTCTGAAACCCTCCACAACTTTCCTGCCTGTTAATTCTAAGTAAAGCACTGAAGTTTGCTTGAATGTAATGACTGATTCTGTACACAGGATTGAAGATTACTGGAAACTAGCCTTGGAAACGTGGACAGTGGAAAATTGGCCAGTAAAAAGGACTTTCTTGAAGACACATTACACACACTTGTGCTTAAATTAGATTGTGGGAAGGGATTGTGTAAATAACTTAGTGTTAATAAGTTAAGTGTTGATCTTGTGGTTCTATACTCAGAGGATTAAACTAATTTTGTTGAAGGAATCATTGCTTTGGTGTATTTCTATTGCTGCTGGTATATGGGATTTACTGAACTCGTTACACCACCTTCCTAGGTAACTATGGAAACCAATTTGATGGAACAAGCAAGCCAATAATTCGTAAGAGAAAAGGTGGAGGGGATGGAGACGAGGAGGAGTCAGAGCTTCTCCAGAACTCTAGTGAAGATGAAGCAGATGATGACGGGGACCTTGTTTCTGTGTCCTGCACTCCACCAATGAAACCCGTTATTACTGACAGGTCAGTGTTCTAAACAGAAAGGAGATTATCAACAAATTGATGTTTTGTCTTTAGCAGAAAGAATAATGTGACTGCAAGCACATAGCTCGGTTCCACTGTCCTGTTTTCCTTTCAGCAATAAAGAAGTTCTGTTAATACCCATCTTTAATTTTTCTAAGTTTAAGCTTATTTGTCACAAAATACCCTATACAGTGAAATACCTTCTTCTGTGTCCAGACTAGCAGGTTATCTCCAACAGCTATATGAAGAGCACAATTTACAGACCATGGGATAACAATGAAAAGGAAGATCAATTAGCACCAAGCAAAAGTAGCAGGTTAATAATGATATAGAGTTCATTCTGGAGGCCTGAGAACTGCTGTGAATCTACCTTTAAGCCTGTTGGTGCATGCTTTACTCAGGAGTTTCTAAACGGCACTTAAATGTGGCATCTTAATTCCAGAGGAGAGGCATCAAGAGGCTCATTTCCATTTATTTCATAATATTGTGAAGTAAGATAACAGACTTCTGGAACTGGTTCAGCATGCTTTGGTCCAAAGCAGATAACATAGAGAAAATCAACTTAAATCACTGCTTGTATTGATGTACATCTGTATTTAAATACAAATAGGTTATTGGAATTGGCCTGTTACATTGTTGGGCCAAACTTACAACCAAAACAAAAATTCCTCTGTGCATTGTATATAAACCATGAACCTAATTACTAAAGGCACAATTACATTTTGTAATTTGTATTAAATCCTCTCTTCTTCATTCCTATTAAATAAGTAATTTATGTGACACCAGATATTGTTCTGCATTAATCTAATTAGAACTAGTTTTTACCCCACATTTAGACGAGTGAAATGTGGGGACAGAGACAGTGTGTAGTAGGTCTGGACAACTGGAAGGTGATCGCAGAAAGCTAAAACTTTATCTTAAAATGCAGACCTAAGTTTATCCAGTTCATGAGAAAAAACAAGCAAGGCAATGTTAGGGTATGATTCTGTTTTGATCTTAAAAATCATTGATAAGGATTGAAAAATGTTTTCCCAAAATGGGACACCCCCAAAAAGTATGATGCTTCAAACAATTTTACACTTCTCTCATAATGGATCTGCATAAAAATGAAATCATTTAAGTTTGGACATATGTATTCTATGTATCACCTTAAATTGCAATTAAAAATGCCTTGAGCCAAACTAAGAGCAGAGTACCGGCCTTCATCTGAAAATGTTACATTGAGATCATGTTTTTAACATGTTGGTAGCTAGACGAGCAATTTTAATGAAATGGAAAGATGAATCTTCACCTACTCATCACAGTAGTTACATGGTGTAATGTCATATTTAAGATTGGAGAAAATTAGATGCAACATTATGGATAGAAAGCTTCAATTTGAAACAATGTGAAGCCCATTCATAGAATACTATCACGATTGGCAGATTTAAGTAATTTGGATGCTCCGGTGATTCTCTGTCTAGTTCTGATGGTTGCTATTCGATCCATATCTTTACTTTTTTTTCTCCAGAAGGTAATCTTGATTAGAGAGAGGGGCCTAGATTAAATTTAGTTTGTTTTTTTGTTTACGTTTTTTTCTTTGTATTCCTATTTTAGATTAACTGATTATGTACGGGTTTTATTATGGTTATCATAGATCATATTATCACATTAGACAGATGCTACTCTGTGTTATGACCTCGGCTTGGTATAATGTAACTCAATTGGTTTCTATCCAGAATTATTGTTAAGTAATAATGTTTAATCAACCAATATGGATGGCTTTGAATTCCATTTATATTAATTTGTGATGTGCATATGATATGACCAGTCATTTGCCATATTAGATGACTTTGCAGGATTAATAAGTTAAACAATAAAAATATTTTAAAAAGAAAGGAAGTGATCGCAGGAGGTTGAAGAATGGTTACAGGACTCTCTTGAGTCAGCAGATTGGGCGGTGTTCAAGGACTCAACTGAGGACCTGAATGATTAAACCAGGGCTGTCAAAGGCTTCTACAAAACAGTTGTGGATGAGTGTATCCCCACCATATTGTTCAGGATTTTCCCCCAAACAGAAGCCCTGGATGAACAATGAAATCTGGAACCTGCTGAAAGCCAGATCACAGGCACTTAAGTGTGGAGATGCAAATCAATACAGAAGAAGCAGGTTCTGAACTACGGAAAGCTTTCTCCCAGACGAAGTAGAGGTTCGGATGAAAATGGAAACAACAAAGGATACCCGACAGCTGTGGCGGGACCTAAATGCCATAACCTGATACAAAACAAAATCTGGTACAGTAGCAGATAGCAAAGCTTCACTCCCAGAGGAACTCAATGCCTTCTACATCAGATTTGATCACAATAACAGAGAAGAACCACCCCTCCACCCTCTACACCCCCATGTCCCCTGATGATCCTATACTGTCTGTATCCAAGGATGATGTGTGCTGTCTTCAGGAGAGTGAATCCAAAAAAAGCATCTGGTTCAGACAGAGTTCCTGGCTGAGTATTAAAAATCTGTGCTGAATAACTTACCAATGTATTCACAGCTATCCAACATCTCACTCCAGCAGGGAGTGGCACCCACCTGTTTCAAATTGGCATCAATCCTACTGGTTTCAAAGAAAAGCATAATAACCTGCCATAATGACTATTGACCAGGAGTACTTACTGGTGATGAAGTGTTTTGAAAGGTTGAAAATGAAGCATATCACCTCTTGTCTGAACAGCGACATGCATGTGTTCCAGTTTGCCTATCATAGCAAAAGGTCTACAGTAGGTGACACCTCACTGACTACACAAAGCCCTGGAACACCTGGACAGTAAAGGTGCATTCATCAGGATGCCATTTATTGACTACAATTTGGCATTTAACACTATCATCCATTCAAAACTGATCAGCAAACTCCAAGACCTGGGACTAAACACCCAACTATGTAATTATATCATGCATTTCCCCTCCTCCAGACCACAATCACTGAAGATTTGTGAGAACATCTCCACAATCTTCATCAGTATCGGAAAACCACAGGGCTGCTTTCTTAGCCCCCTGTTCTACTCAATTTACACCTATGACTGTATGGCTCGGTACGACAATTACACCATCTACAAATTTGCAACGATACCATGGTAGTGAGTTGTGTAAAGAAATGTGAGTGATCAGGCATACAAGAGGAGATTGAAAATTTGGCTGAATGGTGTAACAACAACTTTGCACTCAATGTCACCAAAACTAAGGTCCTGATTGTTGACTTCAGGAAGGGAAAATGATCATTGGGGGGATCAGAGATGGAAAAGGTGAGAAAATTTAATTGTCACTATCTTGGAGTATCTTTCCTGGACCTAAGACACTAATGGCATTGTGAAAAAAAGCACAACAGCACCTTTACTTCTTCAGGAGTTTGTGGAAGTTTGGTATGGCATTGGAAACCCTGGCAAATTTCTACAAATGTGTGGTGGAAAGTGTGCTGAACAGCTGCATGTGTAAATGAGAGGGTAGAGGAGAGAGGAGGAGCTACAGACAGGAGAGAGAGAGGAGTCAAAGCTAGTGTTTAAAAAGAGTTAGAAAGGAAATAAAAGGTTAAGCAGATTGTTGATTTGTGGGAGGGAGTCATTGGGATAGTTTGGCAGGGACAGCAACAAAAGGAAGGATAGCTAAAGAGGAGTGGCCCAGTGTAGAGGTGGAGCTCTGAGGCATCAGCTCGAGAGGCTTCAGCGAGGAGAGGCTGAGGAAGAGTTTAGTCCCAGTGAGGTAAGGCAGGTAAGATTCTTTAATTAATTAATTAAGGAGAGGGTAATGGAGTCAGCGGTTATGGCAGTCCATTACTCTGGTTGTAAGATGTGAGAAGTCAGGGACAGCACATTTATTTCTGATGACTACATCTGCAAAAGGTGCATCCAACTACTGTTCCTGACAAACTGAATTAGGGGCCTGGAGTTGGATGAACTACGAATCTTAAGGGAGGCAGAGATAGCAATAGACAGTAGTCTCAGGGAGGCAGTCATCTCTAAAGGTCAGGAGACAGGTAACTGGGTGACTGTTGGGAGAGGGAAGGGGAAGAGGCAGAAAGAGAAGAGCTCCCCTGTGGCCATTCCCCTCAACAAGTATACAGTTTTAGATACTGTTAGGGGAACAACCTACCGGGTATAAGTCAAGGTGGTCGCATATCTGGCTGCCCCCTCCCCCGGCTCAGAAGAGAAGGGGGGGAGAAGAGGAGAGCAATGATGGTGATTGGGACTTATTGGTTAGACAAGTGGATAGGAGGTTCTGTGATCAAGATCGAGGCTCCCAGATGATATTTTGCCTCCCAGGTGCCAGGGTCAGGGATATCTCTGATCAAGTTCATAACATTCTGGAGGGGGAGGGCGAGCAGGTGGATGTCATGGTCCATGTGGGGACTAATGAATTAGAAAGTAGGGATGAAGTCCTAAAGAGGGAATATAGGGAGTTAGGAAGGAAGATGAAAAGCAGGACCTTGGGTGGTAATCTCAGGATTGCTGCCTGTACCATATGCCAGAGAGGGTAGAAACAGGAAGTTGTGGCTGAAGAGTTGGTGCCAGGGGCAGGGGTTCAGATTTGTGGATCATTGGGATCCCTTCTGGGGAAGGTCTGACCTGTACAAAAAGGACAGGCTGCACCTGAAGTGGAGGGGGACCAATATCCTGGTGGACAGATTTGCTAGATCTGTTGGGGAGGGATTAAACTAGTTTAGCAGGAGGGTGGAAATCAGAATTTGAGTGCAGAGATTAGGGTAGAAGGACAAAAGCACATTCTGAGTTGGTGAGGAAGGACAGGCAGGGGGAAAAAAATATAAAGGCAGCCAGTCAGAGGTTTGAAATGTGTCTACTTCAATGCTAGGAGTATGAGGAATAAAGGGGATGACCTTGGAGTACGTGGAACTACAATGATATGGCTGTTACTGAAACTTGGATGGAGGAAGGGAAAGATTGTCTGATGCAGGTACCTGGGTTTAGGTGCTTAAAAGGAATAGGTTGGGAGGAGGAAAAGTGCGGGAGGAGTAACATTACTGGACAGGGATAGCATCATGGCTATAGAAAGGAAGGACGCTGCAGCGGGAGTGTCTACTGAATAGGTTTGGGTTGAAGTCAGAAATAGGAAGGGAGCTATCACTATGCTGGGGGTAGTCTATAGGCCCCCAAATAGCCTTCAGGACACTGAGGAACAGATAAGCAGGTGGAATTTGGAATTGTGTAGGAAATTCAGGCATGTAGAATTAAGGAGAACTGAAAGGCATTCTTTGTGAGTGAAGAACGGAATGATGATGAAAATGAAGGTGAGGCCGCTAAAGGATAAAGGAGGCAACATGTGCCTGGAGGCAGAGGAGGTTGGGGAGATCCTAAATGAATATTTTACCTCAGTATTCAGAAGAGAAAAGGACCTTGATCATGGTGAGGTTAAAATTGAACAGACCTATCTGCTGGACAATGTGGAGATTAAGGAAGCAGAAGTGTTGGATCTTCTTAAAAATATTAAGATTGATTAGTCCCCGGGGCCGGACGCAATATATCCCAGGCTGCTGAGAGAAGAGATAGCTGGGGCAGTAGCTATGATCTTTGAATCCTCTTTGGCCATATGGGAGGCGCCAGAGAGTGACAAATATAATCTCTTTGTTTAAAAAAGGTAATAAAGAGAATCCTGGGAATTATAGACTGGTGAGTCTTGCGTCAGTGGTGTGTAAACTAATGGAGTGGATTCTTAAGGATAGGATCTATGAACATTTGAAGAAGTACAGTCTACTCCAGGACAGTCAGCATTGATTTGAAAGGGGAACACAAGGAAGTTTACATCTGCAATGTATTCCTTACTTGAATCGGGAACTTCCAGGTAGGAGTTCTATAAATCAAAACAAAGATGGGAGTCAGACTTGAATATTAGTATTGGTGATAAAAACTGGCGATTTATGTCAGGACAGCATGACCATTGCAAAAAATGTAAGATATAGATTGGTGCAATATAACTTTTTGCATCAGCTAAATTACATAAATTAAATTCCAATATATCTGATGTACGTTTTAGATGCGGTGAAGAAACGGGAACCTTTTTACATTCCACTTGATCTTGATCTAAAGTGAAACTGTTTTGGTAAGATTTAAGAATGTTATTAGACCGGAATATTGGGAAACAATTGCCCAACGTCCAGAATTGTTTATCCCAGGAAATATTGTGGACATAAGTCCTAAAATGAGGCTGTCCAAGTACCAATCAGTATTTCTTAAATTTGAATTGGCGGTGGCCACGTAATGTATTGCAGTTACTTGGAAGTCTTATTCCTTTCTGGATATAGCCTGATGGAATGCTGAAATGCATAATTGTGTTCCCCTGGAGAAAATTACTTATAATCTAAGGAGGAAGTATAACATGGTTTTATAGGTATGGCTGCCAGACTTGCAGAATGCAGGGTTGAATATTTAGGGATACTTATTCTGTTCCTGAGTTCTGTGCCCTTGTTCTTTCCCCTATTTGAGATCTAAATAGAAAAGTAATTATTATCCTCTGAAGTGGATCCAAGATCCCAACATTTTCTCTTTCTTCCTTTTTCCTGCTTTTCTGTTTCTCTCTCATCTATTTTCTCTTTCTTTCCTTTCTCTTTTTCCATTTTGGTGTTTTGTTTGGGGGTGGGCCTGTTTGGAAATATGGAAAATCTTTATCATTGATTTTTTTAATTTCAATTTATGTATTTGAAATAGTTAATTCTTGATACATGTTTGACCACAAAATTAAACTATTCAAAACAAAAGATAGTCAGCATGTCTTTGTGAGCGGAAGGTTGTGCCTCACAAGTCTAATTAAGTTTTTTGAGGAGGTTACGAAAGAAATTGATGAAGGTAGGGCGGTAGGTGTGGTCTACGTGGATTTTAGCAAGGCATTTGACAACCGACTCAACCAGAAAATCATGAGTCACGGGATCAGTAGAAAATTGGCTGCATGGATTTAAAAAATGGCTTGTAGGAAGAAAGCAGTAGTGGGAGGAAAGTATTCTGCCTGGAGGTCAGTGACTATTGGAGTCCTGCATGGATCTGTTCTGGGACTCCCTGTTATTGTGATTTTTATAAATGGCCTGGATGAGGAGGCGGAAGGATGGCTCAGTAAGTTTGTGGATGACACGAAGATTAGAGGAGTGGTGGATGGAACTGAAGGTTGTCGAAGATTACAAGAGGATATAGATAGGATGCAGAGTTGGGCAGAAAAGTGGCAGATGGATTTCAATCTGGATAAGCGTGAGGTGATGCATTTTGGATGGACAAATCAGAAGACTGAGTACACGGTTAATGGTCAGTTACTTGCAAGTGTGGACCTTGGGGTGCAAATCCATACATCTCTCAAGGTTGCCACATAGGCTGATAGGATAGTTAAGAAAGTGTATGGGATGCTGGGATTCATTAATAGGGGGATTGAATACAGGAGTAGAGACGTCAACTCTACAAATCTTTGGGAAGACCACACTTGGAGTATTGTGTTCAGTTCTGGTCACTTCATTATAGGAAAGGTGTGGAAGCTATGAAAAGGATGCAGGGGAGATTTACCAGATGTTGCCTGGATTGGGAAACAAGTCTTATGAGGCAAGGTTTGCAGAGTTGGGACTTTTCTCTTTGGAGCACAGAAGGATAAGAGGAGACTTGATAGAAGTCTACAAGATTATGAGAGACATAGATAGCATGGATAGCCAACACCTGTTTCCGAGGTCAGGATCAGCAAACACCTGAGGACATATGTACAAAGTGAAGGGAGGGAAGTTTAGGGGAGACATCAGGGGTAAGTTTTTTTTACACAGAGAGTTGTGGGTATCTGGAATGCCTTTCCAGGGATGGTGGGGAAGCCTGAATCATTGGGAGCATTTAAGAGACTCTTAAACTCATGGATGAAAGGAAAATAGAGAATTATGGGGTAGGGAGGGTTTAGTACTTTTTTTCTAGGAAGGGATATATGGGTTGGCTCAACATTGAGAGCCTGTACTGTGCTATATTATTCTATGTTCTATAATAAACAAATGTAAACAACTGTGCAATACAGAGGGAAAAAAAACAATAAAGTGGAAAAGTAAGAGTTCTTAAATTAGTCCCCGATTGAGTCACGGTAAAAACACAATGCTGGAGAAAATGCAGCAGGTCAAATGGTGTCCTTTGTATAGCAAAGATAAAAATACATAACAAGGTTGCTATATTAAAGACACGGTTTGACCTGCTTTATTTTTCCAGCATTTTGTTTTTACTTCAACCACAGTTTCTGTAGATTTTTGTGTTTTGTTTTCCTGATTGAGTTTGTTGTTGAGGAGTCTGATGGTGGAGGGGTAGCAGCTGTTCATGAACCTGGTGGTGCAGGTCTTGTGATGTCTATACCTCTTTCCTGATGGTAGCAGCAGAATAGAGCGTATGCTGGATGATGTGATGATTGCTGCTGCTCTCCAACGGCAGCATTCCCCGTAAATGTTCTCGATGGTGGGAAGGGTTTTGCCTGTGATGTCCTGGACTGTGTCCACTACCTTTTGGAGAGCTTTACTCTCAGGGGCACCTGGTCCCCATACCAGACTGTGTTGCAACCACTAAGCACACTTTCCACCACACATCTGTAGAAATTTGCCAGGATTTCCAATGTTATTTCCAAACCTCCGTAAACTCCTGAGGAAGTAGAAGTGCTGACATGCTTTCTTCATGATGTCATTCGAGTGTTGGGTCCAGGAAAGATCCTCTGAGACTCCCAAGAACTTAAATTTATTCAACCTCTCCATTTCTGATCACTGGATCATACACATCTGGTTTTCCCTTTCTGAAGTCAACGATCAGCTCCTTGACTTTGTGACACTGAGAGTGAGGTTATTGTTTAAAATGACCACTATTTGAAGTTTTTAAGGTGGGCTTTCAGTCTCTGTTTTCTTTATTTCATTTCCCCACCTAAGGCCAGCTGCCAACTGCTACACTCTGAAATAGTAGGAGAGGGTAAGGGTGAGGAAGTAATTCTAATGCCACTTCAAGGACACAGCCGACACAAGAATAATTTGAAGTGATGACAGGAGCTAATAAATAGAAAATCAGATGAAAGGATATTTGAAAGGAACCTGAAAGGAACAATCTTTTAAATCTGATGCTGTTTCCCAGTAATGCTTCTAATTTGCTTTATATTTTGACAAGTCTGTTATGGTCACCATATAGCAACTTTGAACAGAATTATTGGAAGATCTACTCAACTATTATAAGTATTAGTCATATTTATGCACCATTGCTTAGTGTCTGGAGGACTGGCAGAAGTATTCATGAAAATAAAACTGGATTTCCTTGGGTTCCACTGATATTTTGTGATACTTCAGACAGGTCATCTGGTTGAGTAGTGATTACTCTGGACATCTTCTGATGATATTCTTCCCTGAACAGAAGTCCTATGGAGACTTGACTGCAGTTGAGGTTGTGAATAAATCTGTTGCAATTTTTTGTTATATCCCAAGTAAATGTCTCAGCCAGCGAGTTAAACATGTTGCATTGCTTGTGTTTTCTGTGAGGGTGAACAGTATCCAAAAGAAAGCAATATAAATTTAAATTTAGACATACAGTACAGTAACAGGCCCTTTTGGCCCATGCAGCCCAATTACACCCAATTGATTTACAGCCCCTGTACATTTTGAAGGGTGGGAGGAAACCCACGTAGACACGGGGAGAACATACAAACTCCTTACAGACAGCAGCGGATTTGAACCCTGGTCTCTGGTGCTATAACAGCATTACACTAACCACTGCACTAACTGTGCCGCCATTATGGAAAAGGCCTATTGACCTAATCTACATTGTTACTTGTTCTGATTTTGTTTCAGAAACTACTTCCATCTGCCATACTTTGAAAAGAAACCTTGTACATACATCAAAAGCTGGTGGCAGGACCAGCGAAGGCGACTCTACAATGCAAATATCATGGACAAGATTGCCGACAAACTGGTTAGTTTTCTAAAATTTTCTCTCTCTGACAATTCACAAGACATAGGAGCAGAAGTAGGCCCGTTGGCCCATCGAGTCTGCTCTGCCATTCTAATCATGAGCTGATCCATCCTCCCACTCAGCCTCAGTCCCGGCTTTCTTTCTGTAACTGTTGATGCCTTGACTAATCAAATACCTGTCAATCTCTGCCTTAAATACCTCTCTTCTATAGTTTCCTGTGGCAAAAGTTCCATAGCATCACAATCCTCTCACTAAAGACATTTTTCCACATCTCTATTTTAAATTCACGTCCTTTTATCCTGAAGTTATACCCTCTTGTCCTAGACTCCCCCACTATGGGAAACATCCTTGCCACATCTACTCTGTCCAGGTTTTTCAACATTCAAAATGGCTCTATGAGGTACCCCCTCATCCATCTGTCCTCCAATGAGTACAGTTCAAGAGCCAATAATCATGCCTCATATGCTAACCCTTTCATTCCTGATATCATTCTAGTAAATTTTCACTAAATCCTCTCCAACGCCAGCATGTATTTTTCTCAAATCATGCACCCAAAACTGTACACAGTACTCCAAGTGAAGTCTGTCCAGTGCTTTCTAGAGTCTCAACATTACATCCCTATTCTTGTATGCTATTCCGCTCAAAATAAATGCCAACTTTGCTTTTGCCTTCTTCATCACTGACTCAGCCAGGAGGTTAACCTTTAGGGTATCCTGCATGAGGACTCCAAGTCCCTTAGGACTTGGGAATTTTTTCATTTTCTCCCCATCTAAACAATAGTCTGCCTATGTATTTCTTCTACCAAGGTGCATGTCCGTACACTTTCCAACATTGTATTTAATCTCCTACCTCTTTGCCAATTCTTCTAATCTTTCCAAACCTCTCAGTACCCTTTCAATATCCTCAGCACCACCTCTCCTACCACCTCTTTTGGTTTTGTCTGCAAATTTAAACACAAAACCATCTATTCCATAATCCAGGTCATTTATAATCAACATGAAAAGAAGTGGCCCCAACACCGACCCTTGTGGAACACCATTGGAAACCAGCAGCCAACCAGAATAGGATCCCTTTATTCCTACTCTCTGCTTCCTGACAATCAGCCACTGCTCTGCCCATGCTGGTATCCTTCCTCTTGTTTGGAAGCCTTAAGTGTGGCACCTTGTTGAAGGCCTTTTAAAAGTCCAAATACACAATATCCACTACATCTCCCCTGTCCATCTTACGTGTGATCTCTTCAAAAAATTACAGTAGGTTTGTAAGGCATGATTTTTCTTTAAGGAAACTATGTTGATTTGGGCCCATCTTTAGCTGATGTTCAAACTCTCCTGCTGCCCTGCCCTCCCATCTCCCCAGTGAGACCCAGATCCAAACCAACACTGAACCAGTGTTCTGTTATGCATTCACAATCATTACCCAGCTCTGATTTTTGGTGCACCGAGGCCTTGGACCATGTACTTGTTAGCCCTCTGCGCACCTTCTGCTGAATGAAGAAGCATTGCAGAGGCCATGTCATTTCAAAATATTTGTAAGCTGCCAAAAATTAATTTTCTTTTTAATTTTGTCCATTTTTTCTTATTGGAACTGTCACTGAACACAAATTAATCTGATCACAAATAAATACAATATCTTTCAATGCCAATGAAGATCGTGGTGTTCATTGTTTACAAAAAGTAAGAAATGAAGCCAGCTCCAATATTTTCTCCTCCCAACAATTACTTGAGCCAAGAATATCCCTTCCTCTCCCTATGTTGCATCTCTGACAATTGACTCTACTCCCAAGTCCTCCCAATCCCTCCTGTATCCCATCTGACTCAGTAGCACAGAGTTAATCATGAAGTGTAGAAGTAGAGACATCAATACCATATCCATTATAAAAAGGTAAGAACTGACAACTTAGAAAATTATATGATGGTCAAACATGATTTTATGAATAGAAAATTGACAAATTTGCTCGAGTTCTATACGATTGTTGCAAGCAAGGTGAATAAAGGAAAACCGGTGCATTGCAAGTGATTCATAGGCCATATTCATGAGCATTAAATAATCAGTGTGCTGCAACTGACCCTCAACTATCTGACTCGGATGAGTAAACTGTGGTAAAATATGTTGATGACAGTTAAGTGTACAATGTGTGAGGAGCAGACCAAGAGCTATAAAGCAATATAATTAGATTCACTGAGTAGGCATAAAGTGGGTAGATTCAAGATGATTGTCATGTAATAGTACAGGACACGTAATATTACACAAAATTGCATTCTGCCTGCTATAAGGCAGACAAAATGTCATCATTACTGTTGCCCGGTGCCCCTTACAGTATGAGAGAAAGAGAAGCAAAAGAGAGTCCGTTCAGTCTCAGGGTGTCTGTGGATTCACTTCCAGCATTTCTCAGCCTCTGCAGTCACACGGACCCCTGTCCGATCCAGATCCAAACTTCCAACATGATCGGAATCCTTCAGCAGCCAAGCCCCTTCATGAGACCTTCTTGCCACCAGCATCCTCTCAGATCCTGGCTGTAATACCTGGTTCCCATGAGCCCGTCACCTGCAGTCCACGTGGATACCCAACATCAAGTCGTCTGCAGCCTTCGTGGGCCTCTCAGCTGCTGAGGCCCTCACTGTTTGTCCTTAATGGTTGGGGGGGTGGGGGGGGTGGTTCTCCCTATTTTTCATGCTGTGTGCCTATCCGCTGCTCCCCAGAGTCTGCAATGTCTTGTGACCACTGCCAAGCACAGGTGCCACTATCTTGAGCACAGAACAGTGGTTGCAGGATTTAGGTTAAAACACTGTCAGCTCCTCTAACAGGCTGTTTAACACCTGTATGGAACTGCCAGTATTAGAGCTGAGTGGTTGAACTCTTTAGAGCTGTGCTGTGTCTCTGCTCTCCTGGGTCTGCACCGTGCTGCCATTACAGCAGCACCAGTAGAGCCGCCATTTTTTTGGATGAAGGAGAATGTGGAAAAATAGGAGCTTATCCACTTTAAACTAAAGGTGCCAATAAAATGTTGTGGTACAAAGAGATGTGAAGATTCCTAATCCATGAACAGCAAAAATCTGCATCCAAGTATTATCAATAATTAGAAATGTTAATGGGACTCTTTTATATATATATATATATATATATATACATATATATATATTGCAAATGGCATGGGGTTTAATAATGGGGATGTTTTTATGAAATTTTACATGCACTGGTGAGAGTCTACCTGGAGTGCTCTGCACACTTTTGCAGTCTCTCGCTCCCACACACACAATAGCCGTACTGTTATTGAAGTGTGTGCTGGGAAGATTCACGAGGTGGATTCCTGGGATCAAGAGACTGAAATATAAAGACAAAATAATCAGCTTGGGCGAACAGAAATTTAGAAGACTGAGAGGCAATGTTATTTATAATATAAAAGGTTTTAAAGGCAAATAAGATTATCCTTTCCACAATCAGGTTTTCTAGAACTTGCAGCAAAAATAAACAGCTGAAGATGAGGTGGACTGGAGTGGGGGGGGGGGGGGGGGGGGGTGGGTGGCGTGGTGTGATGGCATAGGAGAGAGACGTGGGTAGTCATGTCTTCCAACGGATTTATGAAAATCCTGTTTTGAACTGCCCTTTTAATAATATAAAATTTTAACAGAATATTATTGGAACAACCTGAAATAATTGAAAAAAAACAGGGCTCAAACAATGAAAAAGCAGATTTTAAAGCAATCTTTGAGCTTGGAAGAGATAAGGCCTACCTTGGAGCTGGATCCAAGTGACTCAGGTAATCTTCCTCCTTGCTCCAAGCGATAATAGCTGGCCACTTCAAGGGTAATGCCGGTGCCAGCGTCGCAGAATCCTGGAAAAGATGGCGCTGAGATGAAACGATGTCCTCCCACTGAAGTGGAAGCACCTTCACGCATGAGCACTTCTATGTGCACACGCACTATTCCTAGTTTTTTTTTTTGTTTGTTTGTTTTTCTCCTTGCGGGGGCGGAATGGTGCTCGCCAGTCTGGTGAGTCTGGATCGGTGGAGGATCGGTCTAAAAACCGAGAAGGGGAAGTAAGAAATTGACGGTGGTGGGAGCAGGAGCAATGGAAGAGTTTGGAGAGCCAAGCTCAGACGAAGACCTTCAATTTAGTGAACAAGAAGAAATGCAAGAACTTTCTGCAGCTCAGGGCAGGCATTTACCTAAACGTAAAGATTACTTTGAGCAACACTTTCAGGTAATGTCTCAACAGATTTCTTTGGGTTTTATATCTGTTTAAAAATAAGCTTTCAAATGTTATGGAGGATGTAGCAACTGTTAAAGCTGATGTTGCAAAACATGCAAAAGTGATGGATAAAGTAAAAGAGAAGGTTAAGAAGATGGAAGACAAGCTGGAGGATTGTGTCTGTGATATTGATCAGTGTCAACAGAAGTTGAATACTTTTGATGATTCTTTTATGGGATGGAGAATAGAGAAAAATTATTTGTTGAAGAAAATTGTTTCATTGGAGAATCAGAGCTGGAGGAATAACGTGAATATAGTGGGTCTGCCAGAAGGCTTTGAAGGCTCTGAACCAGTAATTTTTTTCAAAAATGCACAGCTGATGTCTTAGGTTCGGATTTATTTCCGAATGGATTGGAATTGGATAGGGCCCATAGAGCACTCAGAAGGAAACCACTGTCTGGTCAACCACCTCGATCTGTTTTGGTCAGATGTTTACAGTATCAGGATAGAGAACTGATTTTAAGATTGGCAGTTCAAATGCATGTCAAAATGGAGGCTCATTGATGGTTCAGAATAGAAGAGATTTTTATGTGGATCTTAGTCAAAATATTGTTAAAAGGGTGTAAATAATTCAACTCAGCAAAGGTAGTCCTCTGGCAGAAGGGTTATAAATTCTGCTGTTTTAAGATTTTTATAGGGAATATGAAGATGATGAAGATGCTAATTCTTTGCCCAGTCTTAAAAAAAAGGTCTGACTTCATCCTCTCTATCACAAAAACTGAATGGAGTTGTTAGGAAAAACGGTAATAGTGTTCAGAAGGAGAAAAAGAAAGATCGATTGAAGGAGATGCAAAAAAAGCAATCTAGTGATTCTGAAGAGATCTTGATTGATGATGAGTAAGTGAATAGAGACTTGGAAGAAGCCTATCAGACCTGAATTTTTTGTTCATAAGCTTTTGTTACTTCTGTTTGGGAGAGCTGCAAAATCTCATTGTAGCTCAACCGACATTGTCGCTCACTTAGTGGCTTAGGCCGCTACCTGTGTTGTAGAAGGGAGTACTGGGGGGAAGGGGGGAGAGGGGTTTTTTTTTATATTGCTTTGGGTATGTTTTTTTTCTTTTTCTTTTATTCTTTTGAGGAGATTTGGATTAATTTATGTAACTTTTATGTGGATGGGGACCCTGCTGCACAGATTGGGATCTTAATGAAATTAGATGGCTAATTTAAAATTTACTGCATTTAATATGAATGGGCTCAGTAACCTGATTAAACATAAGAGAGTGTTAACTTATATTAAGAAATTAAAAATTGATATTGCATTTTTGCAAGAAACTCATTTAACTGAATAGAACATCAAAAGTTAAAAAGAGATGGGTGGGCCAAGTATTTTATTCTTTTAATTCTAAAGCAAGAGGGGTGGCATTTATTTTGGAATCATTATATGAGTCAATAGGGAGAGTTGTTAGTAAATTGCAAAATTTATTCAGTATTTTGGACTTCGGCGAATATATATGCACCAAATGTGGATGATGAGATGTTTATTCAGGATTTTTTAATTTAATTTATCATATTCTCATGATCAAATTATGATAGGGGCGATTTTAATTGTTGTTTAGATCCTTTAGTGGATAAATCTGGTCTGGTAAGGCGATGCCTAGAACAAAGATGGCTTAAAAAATGATGTTTTTTTTTATGAAGGAACTTAATTTGATTGATATATGGAGGAAAGTAAACCCAAATGAGGGACTATCCTTTTTATTCAGCTCAGTGTAATATTTATTCTAGAATTGTTTTTTTTTTATTATCGGTTCATTTATTGGATAATATAGTATCAACTGAATATAAATCTAGAAATTTGTCAGATCACTCACCTGTTTTTTTGACATATGCAACAATGGAAAAAATTGACTCTATATATCATTGGTTTAATTCTATTATTTAAAAAAATGAAGAATTTTGTAAATATATTAATGAACAATACAACAGTTTTTAGATATAAATAGAAATTCTGTGTACAGTAAATTTGTATTATGGGATGCTTTAAAAGCATATTTAAAAGGTCATATTATTAATTTTACAGTCAAACTTAAAATGCAATATTTAGTTGAGGTTGATATGTTAGAGAAAGATATAAATGTTTTGGAAAAAGGATTACAGAGGAATCCACTTGATAAAGAGAAAAAGGTACAATTAAATTCTAAGAAATTGAAATATACATACAAACTTTTAGAGTTGAACATTTATTGCTATGATCTAAACAAAAATATTATGAATTGGGAGAAAAGACACAATGTTTTGGCATGGCAATTGAAATCTGAGCAAGTATCTAAAACAATAAAGGCAGTTAAAAAAATTCAAAAATTTCTTATAAACCTCATGATATTAATGAGCAGTTTAAGGAATTTTATAAAAATTATATATACTTCAGAAATGCAGCAAGATCAAATTAAAATAGACAGATTTTACATAAGTTACAATTACCTATTTTGAATGATTGGATTAAGGAAAAATTGAGGAAACCCATAGATTCTAAAGAAATTATGCTAGTTCTTAAATTAATGCCAAATGGTAAATCTCCAGGAGAGGATGGTTTTACTGCAGATTTCTATAAAAAATTTCAAAAATTATTACTTCCGTTGTTTTTTGAAAAGGTAGAGATGCACAATCTTTACCAGGTTCTTTTTCACAAGTTATTATAACTATTATTCTTAAGAAAGATAAGGACCCTTTGAAACTTATAGACCAATTTCATTATTGAATGTTGATTACAAGCTTTTGATTAAGACTTTAGCTAATAGGTTAGTGCAATATTTACCTAAGTTGATTCATATTGATCAGACAGGTTTTATTAAGGGTAGATATTCTACTGATAATGTAACTAAATGAATTAGTTGAATTAATATTTCACAGGAGAAATTCAACTTACCAATGGTCTTAGTTGCTGAAAAGACATTTGATAAGGTGGAATGCTGTTTTTTATTTAGTGTTGGAAAAATTTTGATTTGGACCAATGTTTATAAGTTGGATTAAGGCAATATATAAACAACCAAAAGCTAGAGTTGTGACAAATGGGATTTTATCTGAATCTTTTAATTTAGAGAGATCTACTAGATAGGGTTGTCCTCTGTCACCAGCATTATTTGCATTGGTGATTGAACCTCTAGCACAATTAAAAAGAAAGGATAGGGATATAAAGGGAATTAAGACAGGATTAGATGAATTTAAGATTAGTTGATTTGTGGATATGTGTTCATTTATTTAATGAAACCACAGGAGTCGTTAAAAGTGTTACAGGAGAAGTTAAAACAATATGGAGAATTATCAGGGTATAAAGTGAATTGGAATAAAAGTGAACTTGTGCCATTGTCTGAAGATGATTATTCTGTTTGTAGAAGAGTAGCATGATTTAAATGGACTGATCAAATTAAATATTTAGGTATTAAAATAGATAGACATATAAATCATTTGTATGCTTTAAATTATTTACCGTTATTTTCTATAATTAAAGTGGATTTAATTAAATGGAAAGATTTGCCAAAAACTTTAATTGGTAGAGTGAATTATATAAAAATAAATGTCCTTACTGGACTCAGTATCTTTTTCAATCTATTCCTTGTAATATTTTTAATTTTTTTAAAATAGTTGAATATAATAGTTAGGAAATTTTTATGGAATGGCAAAATGGCAAGAGTATCTATTCATAAGTTAACATGGAAATATGAATTAGGGAGATTATAACTTCTAAATATTCAAAATTATTATAAGGCTGCTCAGTTAAAATTTAGTAATAGAATGTTTGATCTTGATGGTTCTATGACTTGGATATAGAATCAAATAGAATTAGTGAGGATAGAAGGAATCAATTTGTTTATAAATGGAATGTTAAATTGTTAGGTTCTTATAAGTCGTTAATTTTTTTCTCATTTGATAGATATATGGGATGGGATAAATAATGAAATTGGTACTCAAGGTAAGATATCTAGATATATCAGAATAAACTTTTTCATTTTATGGTTAATAATTATCTTCTTGAGATTTGGGATCAGAAAGGGATTAAGATAGTAATAATTTTTATGAATTAAACCAATTTATTTTATTCAAAAGAATGAAAGAAACATATCAAGTTCTAATTTAGACTCTTTTTGTTTTGTTATTGTCAAATTAAATCAATGTTATATGATTCTTTTGAGAAGAATTTGTTTCTTCCAAAAGAGTTGAAATTTGAAATGATGGTTCACGACGGAGGGAAGTAAAGATTTATATTTGAACTGTATAAATTATTGCAACAGAAAATGTCTGAAATTGATTTGCATAAATCAAGACTAAAATGGGAAAAGGATTTGGAAGTTGATTTGGATAGAGGTCATTGGAAAACTATTTGTAATGATAGCATGACAAAAATCATCAATGTCTGATATAGACTTGTAAATTATAATTTTATACATCAATTATATTTAACTGGAACATTTAAAAAGATATAATTTGATTTTTCTCTGATTTGTGTTTTCGATATAATAGACAGAAGGGTACATTTTTACATTCAGTATGGTCTTGTGATAAGGTTAAACCTTTTTGGTCTTGTGTTAAGGATTGTTTACAGGATATTTTGAAAATAAAATTTTCTTTAGATTCAATTTTTTTTAATTGCTGATATAAGTGGAATTTGTTTGGTATATAGATTGGATAAATTTCAAATAGCTTTTTTTGAGACTGTCTTTAGCAGTGGCAAAGAAATGTGTCACAAGTACGTGGAAAGATTGGATAGAACTTAATTTACAGAGATGGGATTCAGAATTAAGGTTGTATTCTTTTGGTAAAAATAACGTATAATTTGAGAGATAATCACTTTATTTGCAGGAAGGTTTAGAGCCCTTATTTAGATTATTTGAATTGGAAACTTTGAAGATTTTAATCTGGATGTAGTGGGGTTCCCTCATTCCACGAGGTATTAACTCTTGTTTTGGTTTCTCTTTTCTTTTCCTTTTACTATTTCTCTATTAGGGGTTAGTTGGGGTAAGTAGGGGTGGGGGGTGTACTATTGTATGGGTTAGGGGTGGATAGAGTGGTTTTATAAACTATGTTAAATTTGAAGATATATTTTTATTGTACATTATTGGTGTAATCATGGTTGATTATATTTTAAATAAAATATTCAAAAAAAAAATGAGGTGGAATAATCAAATATATTTTAAGTAAAGGATTAGCAGACTGTTAAGCATTAAATAAGCCATCTGATATGCTAACAGCTGGGAAGTGTTATTAAGGCCTGGATCAGATCAGCTACGATCTTATGTAATGGTGGAGAACTCTTTCCTACTAATGTATCTATCCAAATATCTTTTGAATATTGTATCCACAGATTCCTCTGGCAGCTTTTTTCCATATACGTATGACCTTCTGTGTGAAAATGTTTCCCCTCAAATCCCTTTTAAATCTTTCACCTCTCACCTTATATTTTTAAATCTCAATGGGGCTACAACAGCAGGACTGTGAATGAGAGAAGGAGAGGTTAAATAGCAAGGTGCGGGGGTGGGGGGGGGGGTTGATAGACAGGAGTTACAGGAACACAATCACAGTGAGGAGGAAAGTAGCTGGGTGACAGTGTGTAGAAGGAAAAATAATAGGCAGCAGTGCAGGGTACCTCTGTGGCCATTTCCCCTCAGCCATGAGTTTACCCTTTTGGATACTGCTGAGGGGGATAACCTATCTGGGCCAGGAAGCAGCTGGACCAATAGCACCATGGTCAGCTCTGAGCCTCAGAAGGGAAGGTGAAGTCAGGTAGGGCAATAGTCATAAGGGACTCAATAGTGATGGGAACAGATAGGAGACTCTGCCGCCGCAAAAGTGACTCAAGGATTGCATGTTCCCTCCCAGGTGCTTGGGTCCAGGATATTCTTAAGGGGAAGGGTGAGCAAACAGTAGATAGAAAACGCTTATCAGAAGGCCAATGTTATGGTAGTCATGGGATTTTAACATGCAAGTAGATTGGGAAAACTGAGTTGGGGCTGCATCTTGAGAGAGTGAATTTGTAGAAAGCCTATCAAATGGCTTTTTAGAGCAGCTTGTTGATGGGCTTGGACTGGATTGGGTGGTTTGAGAGCATCAGAGTAAAAGAACCATTTGGGGACAGAGATCACAATATGAAATTTACCAAGGAGACATGATCTACCGCATACAAAACCCATGCTAACTAATTAGAATCAATCCCTGTCATCTCTAAGAACACTTTCTATTAATTTACCCACCATCGAAATCAGACCTACAGGCCTATAATTACCAGGTTTAACTTTGGATCCTTTTTTGAACAGTGGAACAACATGAGCCACCCCCCAGTCTTCCCCCCTGGTCAGTGACATTTTAAATATTTCTGTCAATGCCCCAGGAAGTTATGGAGGATGAGTTTTTCAAGGAGGTTACTAAAAAGATTGATGAGGGGAAGGTGGTGGATGTTGTCTATTTAGACTTTAGTAAGGCTTTTGATAGGATTCTGCATAACAGGTTAGTCAGGAAGATGGAAGCATTAGGTATTAATGATGAAGTAGTGAAATGGATTCAGCAATGGTTGGATGGGAGATGCCAGAGTGTAGTGGTGGAAAATTGTTCGTCGAATTGGAGGCTGGTGATGAGTAGAGTGGCTCAGGGATCAGTACTGGGTCCACTGCTGTTTGTCACATATATTAACGATCTAGATTAGTACATTTGCATATGATACAAAGGTTGGCATTGAGGAAGATTATCAAACCTTACAGGATGATATATGGCAGTTAGAAGAGTGGGCTGAAAGATGACAGATGGAGTTTAATACTAATAAATGTGAGGTGCTACAATTTTGGTAGGACTAATCAAAATAGGACAGGACACTCACATTAAATGGTAGACAATTGAGGAGTGCAGTGGAACAAAGGTATTTAGAAGTCATAGTACATAATTCCCTGAAAGTTGAATCACATGTGGATAGGGTGGTGAAGAAGTCATTTAGTATGTTGGTTTTCATAAATCAGAGTATCGAATACAGGAGTTGGGATGCTGTATTGAAATTGTATAAGACATTGGTGAGGCCAAATTTGGAATATTGTGTCCAGTTTTGATCACCGAATTACAGGAAGGATATAAATAGTATAGAGAGAGTTAAGACGAGAATGTTGCCAGGGTTTCAGCGTTTGAGTTACAGGGAAAGGTTGAGCAAGCTGGGTCTTTATTCGCTGGTGTCTAGAAGATTGAGGGGTGATTTGATAGAGTTATTAAAATTATGAGGGAGAAAGATAGAGTCAATGTGGATTGGCGTTTTCCATTGAGAGTGGGGGAAATACAAACAAATGGGCATCGATCCAGATTAAAAGGGGAAAATTTTAGGGGAAACATGAGGTGGAATTTCTTCATGCAGAGGGTAGTGGGGGTGTGGAATGAACTTCCAGCAGAGGTGGTAGAAACTAGATGAATGTTAATATTCAAGGAAAGGTTGGAGAGGTGTGGAGGGTTATGGGCTCAATGCGGGTCAGTAGGACTAGGTGGGAGAAGACATTTGGCACAGACTAGTAGGGCCGAACTGGCCTGTATCTGTGCTGTAAATTGTGATATGGTTCCAGAAGATAACTAAAATAACTCAATAAGGAGGGAAAAGATTAAGTATGAAAGTAGGCTAGCAAAATGCTTCTTCAAGTATATAAAGAGTAAAAGAGAGTTGAGGTTAGATATAGGACAACTAGTAAATGATGATGGAGATATAATAATGGGAGTAAAGGAACTAGATGAGTATTTTGCATCAATCTTCACTGTGGAAGACATTAGCAGTGTGCCAGATGATGAAGGGAATTGAATGCAGTTTCTATTTCAAGGGAGAAGGTGATCAGAAGGCTGAATGGTCTTTGGGTGGATAAGTCTCCCGGGCCAGATTGTTTGGACCCTTGGGTTCTGAAAGAAGTAGCAGTAAAGATTGTGCAGACATTGATTCTGATACAGTCCCAGAGGACTTGAAAATCATTAATGTCACCCCACTATTCAGCAGAGGTAGCAGAAAGGGAATTCTATTCCAGTTAGCCTGATGTCAGTGATTGGGAAGATGTTGGAGTTGATTGTAAAGTATGAGGAGCATGACGTGATTGGCCAAGTCAGCATAGTTTCTTTAAGGGAAAATCTTGCTTGACAAACCTATTGGAATTCTTTGAAAAAATGGCAAGCAGGGTAGATAAAGAAGATGCAGAGATATTGTGAATTTGGATTTTCAGAAGGTCTTTGACAAGGTACCATACGTGAAGCTACTTAACAAAAGCTCATGGTATAACAGGAAACATACTAGCAAGGGTAGAATAATGCCTTATTGGCAGGAAGATGATATTTGGAATATAGGGATTATATTCTGGTTGGCTGCCATTTGCTAGTGGTGCTCCACAGGGGCTGGTGTTTGGGGCACTTAATTTTATGTTGTATATTAATGATTTGGATTATGAAATGAATGACTTTCTGCATTTTTTCTGCAGATGATGCGAAGGTAAGTGGAGAAGCAGGTAGTGTTGAGGAAACAGGGAGGCTATGGAGGATTTAGATTAGGAGAATAGGCAGAGAAGGGGCAAATGTCAAGTCAAGTTTATTGTCATCTGATTGTGAAAACATTCAGGCACACAATCAGTCATAAACACAAGTATTTCATCTGTGCAAATAAATAAATATTGTTTTGTACAGCTGAGAGGTTTGGATGGTGAGTGTGAGCTGTTCCTTTGGTCGCCCATGGAGGGAAAAAGCTATTCCTCAGCCTGGTGGTGCTGGCTCTGATCCTCCTGTATCTCTTCCTCAATGCGAGCTGCTGAAATATGCTCTGTGCAGAGTGGAAGGGGTCCTCAATGATTTTTGCACCGTCTTCAGACAATGATCCCGGTAGATCATGTCATTTGGGGGTGGGGAGAAGGGGCATTGGTTTATGGCCAGGCAGTGGAATTGAGTGGGAAAATGAATCAGCTGTTGTGGGGGGGGGGGGTGGTGGGGGGCATGTTTTACAATGTCTGAGAATGTACAATCATGCAGTTTAACAGAAAAAAATAAACGGGCAGACTATTTTTTTAAATGGGGAGATCATTGAAAATACCCAGATGCAAAGGGGCCTGGAAGTCATCATCCAGGATAGCCTGAAGGTAAACTTGCATGTTGAATCAGTGGTGAAGAAGATAAATGCAACACTGGCATTCATTTCAAGAGGAATAGAATAGGAGCAGGGATGTGGTGTTGAGCCTTATTAGATTAGATTATTGTCATTGAGTCAAGTAAAATACAAAGCCAATGAAATACAAATTAGCATCCAACCAGAAGTTAAAAAAAAGAGCTATATACAAATACAAATAATTACATACAAATAAAAACAAGTGCATTCAGCAAGCAAACAATTATAAAAGTACTGGCAGTACAATGTCATCGCTGTGATTTAAAGTTCAACTGGGTCACAGCCTTGGGGAGAAAAGCTCTTCTTGAGCCTGCCAGATGTAAGAAGAGTAAAGAGTCCATAGTTTGGGTGAGATGCATTCTTTATGATGCCCAGCATGCGTTCCTGATAGATGATCTTAATAGTGGACAATTGGATGCCCATAATCTGCTGGGCAGTTTTCACCTGCTGAAGTGCTTTATGGTCCGATACAAGACAATTGCCATACCATACCGAGATGCCATAGGTAAGTATGCTCTCAATGGTACAGTGGTAAAAATCCATCAATATTCTGAGGTACACTTTATTCATGCTGCACAGAAAATAAAGTCACTATTGCAACTTTTTGATCAGGATGGAGGAGTTAGGGAGAAAATGTAGACACCAAGGAATTTAAAACTCAATACACGTTCCACCACAACTCCATAGATGTAATTAGGGACATGAGTGTAGCTTCCAGCTTGCCTGAAGTCCACAATGATCTCCTTGGTCTTCTGAGTGTTAAGTGCCAAGTTGTTGTCAGCATGCCAAGCGGCCAGGTGCTGGACCTCAGCCCTATAGGCAGACTCATCATCCCCTCTGATCAGGTCAATCACCATGGTCTCATCTGTGAACTTGATTATGGAATTAAAACCATATACAGGAGCACAGTCATAGGTGAAAAGGGAATGCAGGAGAGGGCTCAGCTAGTGTTGAAGGTGAAAATGGAAGAGAGGAGTTTGCCTAACTTAACAGATTGGGGTCTGTTAGTGTGATGATACACCACTAGCCTACTGCAGGGGGCAACGTGTGTACCTGCAGAAGAGCACTGGAGGAAGGCAACACCTGGCCGGCTGTCAATCATCCTCCGGGATATAAGCTAGATCTGGCCCCTCGAGGTCAGTCTCAGAGCTTGCGCAGCACTCTCACAGCCATCTTTGTGGAAGTTTATGTTGAATAAAGCCTGTTGAACAGACTTGATGTTTTGTGTCTGCTTTCTGTTTGATTGCGCAACATAGTTAGTCAGAAAGTCCAAGATTAATTACGGAAGGATGAGCTGATATGAAGCTGATGAAGTTTGGCGATCAGTTTGGAGGGAATCACAGTATGAACCCCAAACTAAAGTCAATCAACAGCATTTTGACATAAGAATTGGAGCTGTCCAAGTGGGTCAAAGCAGAGAGTGAAGTGTCATGGAAGTGGTATCTTCAGTTGACCTGTTGATATGATAGGCAAATTGATGAGAGTCCAAGGTAATGGGCAAACAGAGTTTCAAATGTGATAAAACCAATCTCTCAAAGCACTTTGCAATGATGGGGGTGCACGTGAGTGCAACTGGACTCGTGGTGGTCGATCGCTTTGACACTGGCATGATGGTGGCAATCTTGAATCTCATATGGGAACAACTGCCTGGGCCAGGAACAGATTGAAAATGTCTGTGAAGATCATGGCCAAACTGTTCTGCACAGACTCTAAGCATTCGGCCAGGTACACCATCAAGACCAGCTGCCTTCCGTACATTCTCCCTACTCAGGGTGGCCCAAACATCAGAGATGGAAAGTGAGAGAGACAGTTTATCAGGTGGAAGATCCACTTTGAAGGTGACCTCATTGTTCTCTCAATCAAAATGAGTGTAGAAATAATTAAGCTCCTCAGCGAGGAAGGCACAGCTGGAAGGGGGCACAGTACTAGACAATAATGATCTATACGCCATGCCACATGCACCGGGGATCCGAGGAATTGAAATGATCTTCATTCTTTGTATGTATGTTTAGCCTGAGAGATTCCCATCCTTAGGTTGTCCCTGGCTGAGCCACAAGTCTCCCAGTCTCCAGATCTAAAGGCTAAATCTCTGTCTTTGAGCAGATGGCGAACCTCCATGGTTTTTGATTTGCAAATATTTTTATTTGTTTTTGTGATGTCACTCCATCCACGCACTTGTTGATGTACTCGAGGACAGAGTCGGTACATAAATCAATATCAGTCTGAGAGTCTGTGGTAGCAGGGGCAGCAAACATGCTCCAATCTGGATGTTGAAAATGTTGCTGAAGAACAAAACCAGCTCCCTCAAGCCAGCTCTTCATAGTCTTCCTTGTGGGTTTTACACGTTTAATGACTAGGCTATACTCGGGAAACAGAAACAGTGAAAGATGGTCAGACTGGCCCAGGTGAGGGAGGCTCGTGGTTTTGTAAACATCAGCCACATTTATTTCACCTCGTATTATGATACATTTTGGTAAAATCTTGGAAGCACAGTACGTAGATTATAAGGCACAGGAGAGTCCTCATGGAGTATTGTGAGCAGTTTTGAATTCCTCATTTAAGAAAGCACGTGCTGACATTGTAGATAGGAAGATTCTGGGAATGAAAGGGTATATGAGGAGCATTTGACAACTCTTTGTCTGTACTCATTAAAATTTAGGAGACTGAGGGGGATTTCATTGAAACATTGCGAATGTTGAAAGGTATGTACAAAGGTTGTTTCCCATGGTAGGAGAGTCTAGGAGAAGAGGGAACAACTTCTGGATTGAAGGCCGTCCTCTTAGAAGAGAAAGGCAGCCGAACTTCTTTAGCCAGTGGGTGGTGAATCTGAGGAATTTATTGCCACAGGCAGTTGTGGAGGCCACGTCATTTGCTGTATTTAGGGAGAGATTGATAGGTTCTTGATTAGCCAGGCCATCAAAAGGTTATGGGGAGAAGGCCGGGCAATGGGGTTGACTGGGAAAATTAATCACCTCATGATAAAATGGTGAGACAGAGTTGATGGACTGAATTGTCTATTTCTACTCCTATGTCTTATCTATGCCCTCTAGTTTTAGACCCTCCTATCCTGGGGAAAAGTCTGTGATTATCACCTTATCTATGTCCTTCACAATTTTGTACAATGGCACCCTCAATCTTTAATGCTCCTGAGGGGGAGAAAACGTCCAGTACCCTTTTCAGCTTCACCTTGCAACTCAAGCCATTCAATTTCAGTAACATCGGCCAGGATCATTTTGACATCCTTCTAGTTTAATTATATCATTTTTGCAAAATGGCCAGAAATGCCCACAGTATTCCATATGTGGTCTTCCCAACATCCTGTGCAACTGTAACATGATGTCCAACTTCTAGACAATTTTAATAACTCACTTTTATTTATAACTCGACCACCCTAATTATTACTTTTTTTTCCAGAACTTCTCGCTATTGTCCTGTTTATTATCAAGTCCTTACAGATTGAAACAGGTCAAAACATATGACAGCAGATGCCAGGATCATAATTAATATAGACAGCGGATCAGGAGAGTGTTGACATTATCAAGAGACTTGATGGGGAAAAAAGTCCTTGAAGCTTGGTGGTCTGTATTGGCAGTGATTTGATTTATCCCTTATAAAATTACATTCAAAAACCCTCAACATCATTACAACTTGATTCTGCTTCCAGGCTCTGAAAAAGACATTCATGGCTTAAGGAAGCAATTTACTGCAATAATTTGTTTGCCACTTGCAATCTTAGAGCTCAGACATGTTTTTTTTTTAATTTTTTATTTTTCACACCATAAATCACATTAGCCATGATATACACTGTTTCTTTTTCACACATATACAGTGACTTTTTTGATGGCCCATTGAACAATGCTCAATATTCAGAATGCAGCTTGTGCTTCAGATTCTCTCAGTTTCAAGTTGTTACTTTCAGTGGTAGTAGCTTCTCCAATGAGTTATCCCACCGTGCTCTCACCTGCCCCCAAGTGGTCTGATGAAGAAGAGAATTTATAAAATCCTTCTGAAGATGTAAGGTTGAGGAGGAAAATAAATAAAACAAGAAAAAGTTCATTATAAGATTTCAAATTCATAAATTGTCTGTCAGTGCTGTTCCTGTATAACAACTCAAGGAACTGAGGTGCATCCAGACTGGCAGATTTTTCTACTGTTGGAATGCTCCAATATACTTTTATTTCTTGTATTTTAAGGGTCTAAGACTTTTTTTCCCCCCAGCAAGGCTGATAAATTATACGGCAATGTGCATCTAAGGCATTATTTAGTGAGAATGGTAGCCAGCTAAGTTTGAAGGAGCAAGGCAGATGGGGTTTATTTTCTTCAGTCTTGCTGTTATGTAATATCCTTCAATTTTTGACAATAGGAGGAAGGTTTGAATGATGTTCAGGAGATCATGAAGACAGAAAAGCCACACCCAGAACGACGGCTCCGAGGCATCTTGGAGGAGTTGAGCAGTGGATGCATGTGGGTATAAATGCAGATACAGATTACCTGTCTCTCAAAGGGTTGTGATGGTGCTTTAGTCAATAAGAGCAAGTTTATCAATGCAAATTCATTCTTTAACTAATTAATGAATGAGAAGGTGATTTCTTGTAACATATTTGGTGCAGGATGACTCAATGAATTCAATTATTATCTTAAGGACATAATGCATTATGTAAATCTTTATTTTTAACTGTACTGTTTTTCCATATATTTTCTGACAATCACTGTTCCTTTCTTGCCCTGCTCTTTTGAGATATATTCACTGTCTGTCAGGTTTATTTAGTAACTCTCTTCCTGTGGTTTATAAGGTGTGTGTTTTGATCCACATTGGGGAATTGTTGCATTGGTACAGCTTCACAAATGTTAAATCTAGGTCTGGGATCCTGGACAAGATGAATGTTACAGTGTCTGTGACACTGTTGGAAGGATTTTCTCCTGGTATTTAACCTACATTCCATTCTCCACTGGTATCACTAAAAACTAATTAAATGGTCATTTGTCACATTGTACAGCACTTTGAATATAACACTGAATTTCTAACATGATGTTAGGAAGATGTTTTGAGATAAGATAATGAAAATAATTAGAGATTTTGCAGATATGAATGAAATGTATGATTGTTTTGCATTATTCTTCCATTTCACATGTAATATGCATTTTGAAGAAATTCACTTTTTTCTGAACTGTTGCCTCTGTGTTCTCCCAACAGCCGTTTTGTGACTCTGGGAAATAAGGACCAAAATTCATTGGGGAGGACAAAGCTGGATAGAGAGAGGCTGAAGACCTGCATAAGGGAAATGGTACATTAAATGTTTCTTGTCCCTTGCTGAGGAATTGAATCAAGAAACATTACTGAGAAAGCAAGGATCTGGGTGCTTGTACAAATATTGCATTGGATATTCATATTAGCTTTACAGAATTCAATATTGTATATTATCCCTAATTTATTCATATGGTCTAGAACTGTGCATCATAGTTTCAGGTGAAGTTTGTCTTTTAAGACTACAATGAGAAGAAAATCTTCACTCAGAAAGTTGTGAACCTTTCAGAGCATTTCATACCTTCATTTGATATATAGGGAATTGAAAGCTATGTCAATTGGAAGGGTTGAGATTAAGGACAAGTTGTGAAGCACAAGGATGCTTTTGGGCTGTTTGCCCTTGCTCTTGTTTTCAAATCTATGTTCTCATTGACATTCTGAGAAAGGCCTGAAGATTCAGTCGGCTTCAAATGTCCTGATTACCTCCAGTTAATGATTTTATCATTTGATGCTTACTCTTCACACCACCCTCATTTCATTTTAAAATCACTTATAGGAACAAGGATACCTTACTGCAGCTGTACAGGGCCTTGGTGAGACCCCACCTGGAGTATTGTGTGCAGTTTTGGTCCCCTTATCTGAGGAAGGATGTTCTTGCAATGGAGGGAGTGCAGAGGCAATTCACCAGGCTGATACCTGGAATGGCAGGAATGACTTATGAGGAAAGATTGCGCAAATTGGGATTGTACTCGCTGGAGTTTAGAAGATTGAGAGGGGATCTCATAGAGACCTATAAAATTCTGGCAGGACTGGACAGAATGGATGCAAATGGGATGTTTCCAATGATGGGAAAATCCAGAACCCAGAGCCATGGTTTGAGGATAATAGGCAAACCATTTAGGACCAAGATAAGGAGGAATTTCTTTACCCAGAGGGTGGTGAATCTGTGGAATTCATTGCCACAGAGGGCAGTAGAAGCAGGTTCATTAAATATATTTAAGAGGGAATTAGATCTATTTCTTCAGTATAAGGGTATTAAAGGCTACGGAAGGAGGCGAGAACGGGGTACTGAACTTTAAGATCAGCCATGATCTCGTTGAATGGCGGAGCAGGCTTGAAGGGTCGAATGACCTACTCCTGCTCCTATCTTCTATGTTTCTATGAATCGTGAATCTCCATTCTCATCAAATCCCACAATATATAGCAGAATGCCAGATAGCTGCCCTGCTTATATTTGGCTTCTGTCAAGAGACACTTGCCTGATATTTTCAAAATCATAGAGCAGAGAGAAAATTGTTTCAATGATACCACAGGTGATTGAGAAATAATTTCCTGTTCCACTTTCATGGATAATCACTGTCAATGACCAATACTAATTTAATGAATAGTGGAATTGGTATAAAGTTCCAAATAAGAATGCAATAAGCAATGTCGAGCGTGTAAGTTACCGTATGTACTCATGTAATAGTCAAGTTTTGGGGACAATTTTTTGAGTCAAATATGGGGGGAGGGCTCGACTTTTACATGGATACTACTTTTGACCACAGTAAGTACCTGTGTCATTCAAGTCATTAGGAGCTCGGATGTCCAGGACCAGCTGGTAATTTCACGATGGAGGCATCGGGAGCTCGAGTGGGCGGGAGGCTGGGAAGAGAGTCTGCAGTCGAGACATTAGAAGTTCAGATGAGCGGGCGGTCAGTGCCAAAATTTGGGGATCAACTTTTACATGGGATACATGGAAAATACACGATTTTATGGCTTAAAAAGGGGATTGACTTTTACATGGGGGTCGAGTATTACATGAGTATATAAGGTACAGAATATTATTTTTGTTTAAAGATTAATCTCATAAAATCAATCTTCACACTAATTATGACCATATCGGTCTGATTTCAGGAGAACATGGCACAACAGGCAAAGACGATTCGGACCCAGGTGAAGAAAAACACATTCAGGGACAAACTGAAGCAGGTTCAGAGCTTCCTGCATAAACTCCGCTTCATGGCTGATGAGGTACGAGACTTCTTGCATACAGAATGCAATAAATATATTCTACTTTGCTGAGAAGTCAGAATAGATCAGAATTTAATTTTGTATTGATAATTTCTTGCTCTGACATTTGAACTCTGAGAGAACTGACAGCTTAGAATTTGAAGGTCAGCGTTTAAGTACAGGGATGGTTTCGTTCTGAAATAAATGTAGATAATAAGTGTGAAGTTAACTTTCTTTCCCTCATAATTAATGCACTAATATTCTTTTTCCCTCTCCCTCATTGTATGGCTGTTGCAAGTTCCTCATGCATAATGCATAATTGAGAACAACTATTGTCATTGTGATCAACCATTAAGATATCCTAAGGTTCCATTGATACAAAGAGACTGTTGCTAACCAAGGCTCCCTCCAGTGAATAACCCAATCTCTCAGCACAGAACAAAGAATGAATTTACTTCCTTGCATTCTTTGTGATTTAGTGAATCACTTTCTCATCTGGCGTAAGAGCCTCAAAATCCTCAGTGTTCGATTAAAATAGTTCTACTGATTGAAATCTGTATGTTACAATTGTCAAAGAGTGTTACTGATTAAGCTACTGAACTTAAATGAACGAAATGATTTGTGAAATGAAAAAAACTTGGAGAGAGAGAGAGAATCTGTGTGTTTTGTACTTGCAGAGATGAACACATAAATATCATTGCATCGTTTGCATTGTTCAGTTGACCACATGCTGCAATCCTTATCAGTCATATATACTAAATTGTAGCAGGCCGAGCGGGTGCACAGCACAGTTCTGAGGGCGTGCAGAACCCTAATGTGGACGTCTGCCTACTCACCTAATGGACCGCATGCGAGGTATACTGAGTGCCGAGGAATGGCACATTGAGCTCTTGAGTCTCCTGCCAGAAGGCGCAGGACACTTACAAGGCTAGATTTAAATGTGCCGATCCCATGGATCGGCTCCAATCTCATAGTGACGTCCCACCTTGTCCCATGGAACCCAGGACACACCGTATATAAAAGAAGCCAGTAAACCCTGAATAAATCGGTCTTGAGTTGACTACACTGGAGTGTGTTTGTATTCCTTTAGTAGCTCTACCATAGTAGCCGCTACAACTGGTGACTCCGACTGCAAGATTCGGCCAAAGTCTGAGTCTACAGTCATAATGGATGCAGCTACAGCAGCAACGGCAGCTTATGCAGTTAGACTTCACTTGCCTCCTTTCTGGACACATCAACCTCAGGTTTGACTTATTCAGGCTGAAACCCAGTTTCGTCTTCGGGGCATAACAACAGAGGACACAAAGTTCTGGCATATCGTAGGTGCGTTGGACGCTGCTACTCCATCTCAAGTGAGCAAATTTTATTGCCAATCTCCCAGCAGAGAACCAGTACACCAGATTCTGTCAGTTTCTTCTAGATACACTGGAATTGACAAGGCATGAGCGTAGCATGCGGCTTTTGAACATGGAAGGCCTGGGCGACAGGAATCCATCAGACCTAATGAATGAGATGCTGGCATTGTCAGATGGTCATTCCCATTGCCTGCCTTTTGAAACCCTATTCCTATCGAAGCTGCCAGCTCGTGTCACCATACCCATTGCTAACATGGATTTCCGCTGTCCCCATGACATAGCATGGGAGGCTGACAGGCTCTATCGTACTTCTACACAAGAGTCTGTTCAAATACAGCCTGTTTTGGCAGCAGATACATCTCCCATTTCCTGCGAACCTCCTATATCTGCAGTCCAATCAAAAAAGGAGGAACGTGCTGTAGTAAGTTGAGAGTGGTAGTTTTACCATCGCCATTTGGGGAAAAATGCCCATAAATGCATCCACCCATGTACCTATTATAGGAAAATGGTGGGAAACGAAAGAGCCGGCTGCCAGTAGTGGCTTTGGCAGTTGACACAAATACGGGCCTTTTGTATCTTCAAAACAGCGTGGGTAAGCGCAAGTTTCTTGTAGACACAGGTGCTGAGGTCAGTTTACTCCCACCGACCTATTTTGAAAGGACTCATAACCAACAACGCCTGGCTCTTCGAGTGGCAAATGGAACTACCATTCCCAGCTTTGGCACACAACGGATCACAAATGGAATAGGTGGGACCACATTCCATTGGAATTGCGTCTTAGCTGCTGTTGCTCAGCCCATTTTGGGTGCAAACTTTTTACGATCCCATGACTTACTGGTAGACAAGAAACGGAGGAAATTGGTTCATGCCACCACTTTTCAAACATACCCGCTGGCATGCAGCAAAGGGAGAGTTTCTCAGCCAGGGGTACATATGATCCCCATATTCTCACTCCTAATTTCAATGCCTCAAAAACAGCCCATGGTGTGTCTCATTACATAGACACTTCAGGCCCACCGATTCATGCCATGGCTCGTCGTCTTCCACCTGATAAACTGCTGCAAGCAAAGTTGGGGTTTACGGCAATGGAAGAGTTGGGTATCATTCGATGCTCCAACAGTCCTTGGGCATCACCATTACACATGGTACCCAAGAAGACAGGTGGATGGAGACCCTGCGGCGATTACCATAGGCTTAACGATGTTACTACACCTGACAGGTACCCAATTCCTCATATACAGGATTTTGCTGCCCATCTACACCATTGCCACATTTTTTCCAAGGTTAATCTGGTCAAAGGATATCATCAGATATCTATCCATAAAGATGATATCCCTAAAACAGTAATTATTACCCCTTTTGGGCTTTTTGAATTCCTCAGGATGCCATTTGGATTGAAAAACGCTGCTCAAACCCTCCAGCGGCTGATGGACGCTTTAGGCAGGGATTTGGAGTTTGCATACATTTGCTTGGATGATATCCTTGTAGCCAGTCAAACTGAGCAAGATCACCACCTGCATTTGTGCCGCCTTTTCCAATAGCTAGAGGAATTTGGTCTTACCATCAACCCTGGAAAATATCAATTTGGCAGATCCACCATCGACTTCCTAGGATACAATCACGGCCAATGATATATTTCCATTATCCAGCAAGGTAGACGCAGTCCGTGTTTTTTCCAAACCTACCAAGGTTAAGGGATTGCAGAAATTTCTGGGCACGATAAAATTCTATCACTGGTTTATTCCTGCAGCTGCTGACATTCTTTGACCACTGTTTCAGATTGTCTCCACCAAGCACAGGGACATTACCTGGACATCAGAGGCGGAAGTTGCATTTACAACTGCCAAAGAGGCATTGGCCAAAGCAGCAATGCTCGCCCATCCCAACCCTGGGGGTACCTTGGTACTGAGCACTGAAGCCTGGAGTACGGCCATGGGTGCGGTTCTTGAGCACTACATTAATTTCCACTATCAATCCCTCGTTTTCTTCAGCAGGCATTTAAGGCCAGTGGAAATTAAATATAGTACATTTGATTGGGAACTGTTGACATTGTATTCAGAATTCATGACGGACGTGCGCCATATTTCAAGGAAAGACAATTTTGTCGCAGATATGCTGTCCAGACCGACTGTATATCATTTTCAGGGTGGAATCGATATTCCTGAATTGGCCAGTGCACAGGCCATAGACTCTGATGTTCAGGCATACAGTACAGCCATTACTAATCTGGGCATACAATGGGTGGCACCACAACAGGGTGGCCCAACCCTTTTTGTGACGTGTCTTTGGGCTACCCTAGACCATTGATTCCGGCATCATGGAGATGACATCTTTTCAACCAGATACACGGCTTGTTCTACTGGGAGTTCACACAGCCCCAAAGGAAGATTTGTCTGCATCGTCGGCAGAGATGGTTTATGGCACGGTACTTACAGTTCCAGGGGACATTCATTTCACAACTAACTCTGACCTGGATGTTCTTCAGCAACTTCGACATGTTATCACTAGCAGGAAACCTGTTCCTACCAGCTGGCATGGAACCCCTAAACAACATGTCCCCACAAAGTTCCTTGACGCTGATTTTGTTTTTGTACGCAGACAGGTCCCAGGAGCACTGTTACAAACACCATATGAGGGCCCTTTCCGCATGATTAAGAGGGATGGAGTTGTGTTTACTTTGGACATTGGGGGACATTCGCAGCTGTCTAGTTTAGACAGACTCAATCCTGCCCATATGGATCCCACTACACCCATTCAATGACCCCAGCCCAGACGGCGTGGGCGACCTGCTAAGGTGCAAGCAACTAGTGTTTTAATTTCTGGTGACAAGTCTTGGGGGGGGGGGGGGGGGGGGGGGGAGTGATGTAGCGGCCGTGTAGCAGGTCGAGCGGGTGCACAGCACGGCAACACGAACTGTCACCGGCACGGTTCTGCGGGCGTGCAGAACCCTAATGTGGACATCTGCCTACTCATCTAATGGACTGCATGCAAGGTATACTGAGTGCCGAGGAACGGCACATTGAGCTGTTGAGTCACCTACCAGAAGGCATGGGACATTTACAAGGCTAGATTTAAACCTGCCAGTCCCGTGATTGAGCAGCAATCTCATAGTGATGTCCCACCTTGTCCCGTGGAGCCCGGGGCACACAGTATACAAAAGAAGCCTGTAAGCCCTGAATAAATCAGTCTTGAGTTGACTACTTCGGCGTGTGTTTGTATTTCTTTAGTAGCTCTACTGTAGTAGCCACTACAATATGATTAAAAATGTAAAACAGAAGGAAATAATAAACATCTACAAGACCTTTTCAATCTCTTGCAGTACACAAAAGTGCTGCAGAAGCTCTGCAGGTCACACAGCATCCATAGAAAGTAAAAGGAAGTCAACATTTCAAGCCTGAATCTTTCTTCACGAGCGCTAAAAATAAGGCAGTTGCCTGATTTTATAAGGTCGGGAGCAGTGAAGGGGAAAGGCTACCGTGGTAGTGTGTACTCCACAAGACCCCAATATCTGAAGATTTTCTCGTTTGCCTGTTCAGTCTCTTTGACACAAATTCTTCAGACACATTGTCCACATTTGATGAGAAGAACAGGATGGCACCAAAGAAAGCTCTGTGTCCCCCTGATGACGGGACCTCTGCATAGCTGCAGCCATGTTGAGGAGAACCCTATCCAAGGTGAACCCACACAAGACGGTGGGACCAGACAGCATAACTGATCAGGTACTGAAGTACGCCACAGACCAATTGACGGAGGTCTTCACGGACATCATCAACATCTCACTGCAGCAGTTCATTGTTCCCACAGGATTCAAGACAGCCACCATCACCCAGTACCCAAAAGACAACAATAACAGGTCTCATTGATGACCGCCCTATGACACTGACCTCCACCATTATAAAATGCTTCAAGCATGTGATGATGGACTTCATCAAAAAACCTTCCAGGGATGCTGGACCCATTCAATTCACGTATAGAAGAAACCATTCCACAGACAATACTATAGCTTTGTCGCTTCACTCCATCCTGGTCCACCTGGGGAACGAAACCTCATATTTCAGGCTGCTATTCATTGACTTCAGCTCAGTGTTTAATATGATCATTCCCCAGAGGCTAGTGGAGAAGCTTGAACTCAACACCCCTCTATGTGACTGGATCTTGGACTTCCTAATGGAAAGACCAGTCTGTCAGGTCGGTAGCGGAACGTCGAGCACCTTCCACTGAGTACAGGTGCACCTCAGGGCTGTGTGCTCAGCCTGCTTCTGTTCACATTAATGACCCACAACTGCATCACCTGATCTAGCTCCAACAGTGTCGTAAAATTTGCAGATGGCACAACAGTAGTTGGCCTCATCTGCAATAATGTTGATTCGCATGACAGAGAAGAGGTGGAAGATCTCATGAAATGGTGCGAGAGTAACAACGTGAGTCTCAACATGGACAAGACAGAGGAGATGATTCAGGAGGACCAGCAATGACCACCCTCCACTACACATAAACAACTGTTGTAGAGGGAGTGGAGAGCACCAAGTTCTTTGGAGTTCACTTAACAAGTGACTGATCATGGAGACTCAACATTTCCTCATTTGTCAGGAAGGTGCAATAGTGACTGAACTTCCTGAGAAGACTGAAGCAGGCAAGGCTACTGGCTGCTATTACCGGCCAAGTCTACGGGAACTCTTATCGAACGTGTTCTGGTTGGCTGCATTGCAGTGAGGTATGATTACAGCAGAGATTCACCGGACCATAAGAGTGGCAGAGAGGATCACTGGAGTCTTCCTCCCTGCCACCTTTGACGTGATCTACTAGGTTCATTGTCTAATGAGGGTTCCCAGAATCATCAAGGACTCTTCCTCCTTCCACACAATATCTTTCATCTGCTTCCAACAGTGAAACAATGCAGGAGTATCAGAGCCAGCCAGCACCACCAGGCTTCTTCCCACAGGCAATGAGAATTCTGAACAATCAAAGGAACTGCTCACACTAACCATCCAAAGCGCTCACATGTACAAAACAATATTTATTTATTTATTTGGATGGATGAAATATTAGTCCTGCATATGTATTGTTTGTCTGCATGTGTGTTATGTCTGGTTGTGTGTCTGCATGTTTTGCACCAAGGATCAGAGAACACTGTTTCATTGGGTTGTATTTGTACAATCAGATGACAATAAATTTGGCTTGGCATTCTAAACCTGTGTAATTTCTCAGATTCATCAATCTATTTTAAACATTTATTGTTCACTTTTAGACAGTTGAAGATTTGCTTCCTCCACTGTTGTATATCAATGTAGACAATTAGAATAAAATACTCAAGGGCTAGATAGCATCAGCAGAAAAAGCAAAAAAAAATTAATGCCTTGGATTGATTAAGAAAGTTTAGCTGCTGCCTGTCCACATGAGCGTTTCATGCATTCACTGATTTTAGTTTATATTTTTCAAAATCAGGATTTATTGTCATGAACAAGTATCGAAAATCGATGTTTTACGGCAGCATCTTAGTATAAACGTTCATATTATAACCATCTTACAATAATATATAAAAATAAATAAATAAATATAGTAGCACATGAAAAGTAAGGCAGTCTCATTGGTTCATTGATTATTCATGCATCTGATGGCAACAGGTTAGAAGCTGTCCTTGTGCCACTGAGTGCTCATCTTTAGGCTCCTGTACCTGAGTGGTGGGGGTCCTTGAGGATAGAGGCTGCTTTTTAAGACACCACCTCATGTCCTTGATGGAGTGAAGTTTAGTTCCTGTGATGTTACAGGTCAAGTTAATAACCCTCTGGAGTTTTTTTCTTGTCCTGAGATTTGGTGGATCCATACCAGGCAGTGATGCAACCAGCCAGAATGCTTTCCATGGTACACATGTAGAAGTTTTGAGAGTCTTGGGTGACATACTGAATCTCCTCAAACACCTCACAAAGTATAGCCGCTGATGGGCCTTCCTCATGATTGCACCAACTTGGAGGCTCCAGGACTGTTTCTCGGAGATGTTGACACCCAGGAATTTGAAGTTCTTGACCCTCTCCACTGCTGAGTCCTGAATGAGGACTGGATCATGTCCCCCTGACTCCTTTCTGAAGTCCACAATCATCTCCTTGGTTTTGTTAACGTTGAGTGCAAGGTTGTTGATGTGACACCACTCAACGAGCTGATCTTTCTCCCTCCTGTACGCTGCCTCATTACTGTTAATGATTCTACCGACAACTTTGATGTCATCAGCAAATTTGTAAATAGCATCGGAATTGTGTCTGGCCACAGAATCTAGGGTGTATAACGAGTAGAGCAGTGGGCTAAGCACACACCCTTAGGATGCGCCTGTGTTGATAATCAGTGAGGAGGAGACATTGCTTCAAATTCATACTGACTGTCTTCCAATGGAAAAAGTCAAAGATCCAGTTGTGGGGGGTCGGGGGAGGGGGGGTGGGGTGCAGTGCAGAGGCCCACATAAAAGGTGAAAGAAAATGTTGTATTACGGAGCTCCAGAAGTCATCACTGCCCACCCCATTCCGGGCCCCAGTTGCCAACTCGATGGAGCTCCCAACACCACCGCAGCCCATCCTAACCCAGGCTCCGACCCCTACTCACTGCAGCTCCTGACGCCACCATTGCCAACTCCAGCACTGGACCTGCAAAAGATGCTAGAGCCTTCCTCGCTGACTCATCCCACGTGGCTCCCAATACAGACTGCATCTAGAGCCCTGATCTCTCTATTGAATCCCACTCACCTAACCCCTCCCCACTCCTCCTTCCCACTACTTCACCCTCATCTCCCCCTCTCTGCCCACTTCTCCCCTACCCCCCAATCACCAATCTTCTTTCTCCCCCCCTCCCTCAGGCTACCCCTTGTATGCTTCTCTCCCTCCTCTCTCCCTTCCCATCCTTCCCCCTCACACTTCCTTACCCCCATCCTCCCCCCAACACTCCTCCCCCCTCCAACTTAACCCATTTCCCTTCTCCATTCTCAGAACTCTCCAATCCCCCCTCCCCCAACACCCTTCACCACACCGACTCCCACTCGGACCCTTGCCAGATTTTTACTATCCCGTCTGACCTTCCCCTCTCAGAGGTGGAGCGCTCCATTCTCAGCAGAGGTCTCACCTTTGTCCACCTTTATCCACACTTCAACGAGTTCCACACGCGCTGCGATGCTGAACTCTTCTTCCATTGCCTCTTTCTCCAGGACCACTACTTTGGCCGCAACTCTCCAACGTTCCCCCCCCCCCCCCCAAGACCCTTTCTCCCGCTTCAAGACCTCTTCCTCCTTGTGGACACCTCCTGGCCAGCTGCCCAATCTGGACCTTTTTACCTCCAACTGCCGCCGGGACATCAACCATAACTTCCCTACATCCCTCTGCTACTCCAACCTCACCTCCTCAGAACTCTCCACCTTCCACACTCTCCGCAACAACCCTGACCTCGCTATCAAACCCGCAGACAAGGATGGTGCTGTTGTAGTCCAGTGCACTGACCTCTACCTGGCTGAGGCCAGTCAACAGCTCTCAGACACCTCTTCCAATCAAGTCCCCCCACAAGACCCCACCATCACCCATCAAGCCACCGTCTCCAACACCATCTCACAACTCATCAACTCTGGGCACCTTCTTCCCCCCCCACCAACCCCATTGTCTCCCATCTTCACACTGCCCATTTCTATCTTCTACTTCTACTATCTTCTACTCTTCCCCCCACGGATCTAATTTCATCCTACCTTGACTCCACGTTTTCTCCCCTAGTTCAATCTCTTTCCACCTCTATCTGCGACACCTCACACACCTTCCACCTCCTCCTTGACTTCAGATTCCCTGAACCGGACTGCCTCATCTTCACGATTGATGTCCAATCCCTTTACACATCCATTCCCCACATAAGAAGGCCTTAAAGCACTTTGCTTTTTCCTGGACCTCAGACCTGAGCAGTCACCTTCCACCACCACCCTTCTCCGCCTGGCAGAACTTGTCCTCACCCTTAACAATTTTTCCTTTAACTCATCCCACTACCTCCAGATTAATGGAGTAGCCATGGGTGCCCACATGGGTCCCAGCTATGCCTGCCTGTTGTGGCGCAAAACATGCTACAAGCCTACACAGGCAAGACCCCCCCCCCCCAACTCTTCCTCCGGTACTTCGACAACTACATTGGGGCGGCCTCATGCACCCACGATGAGCTCGTCAATTTCGTGGCCAATTTCCTCCCTGACTTCAAACTCACCTGGTCCATCTCTGATCACACTCTCCCTTTTCTAGATCTCTCTGTCTCCATCTCAGCAGACAGACTCCCCACTGACATCTATTACAAACCCTCCAACTCAACAACTACCTGGACTACACGTCCTCACACCTTGTCCCCTGCAAGGACTCCATCCCCTTCTCTCAATTTCTCAGTCTCCGCTGAATCTGCTCCCAAGATGAGGTCTTCCAGTCCAGAGCCTCTGAAATGTCTGCCTTCTTCCACAAACGTGGCTTCCCCTCCACCACTATTAACTCAGCCCTCACCTGTATCTCCTCCATTTCCCGCTCATCTGCCATAGTCCACCCTGCCCCAAGAAACAATGAACACAGAATGCCCCTCATCCTCACCTACACCCCTGCCCCTCACCAGCCTCCACATCCAAAACATTATCCGCCAGAATTTCCGGCACTTACTACAAGACCCCACCACCGGACACATTTTTCCTTCTCCTCCCCTCTCAGCCTTCTGTAGGGACCACTCCCTCCATGACTCCCTTGTGTACTCTTCCCTCCTCACCCATCACCACCACCACTACCCCCCGGCACCTTCCACTGTGGTCATAGGAGGTGTAATACCTGCACCCACACCTCTTCCCTCACCATGATCTGAGGTCCCAAACAGACCTTTCAGGTGAAGTAACACTTCACCTGTACCTCCAAATAACTCATTTACTGCATCTGGTGCACCCTCTGTGGCCTTCTCTACATCGGAGAGACCGGTCGCAGATTAGGAGATCGCTTCGCCCAGCACCTCTCATTCCACAACAAAAGCGACCTCGCCGTAGCCAACCATTTCAATTCTGAGTCACTCTCTCAAGCTCATATGTCTGTCCATGGCCTTTCACTCTACCCCACCCTGACCACCCACAGATTAGAGGTTCAACACCTCATTTTTTCATCTGGGCACCCTCCTTCAACCCCAGGGCATGAACATTGAGTTCACTGCATTCCACTAATCAGCTTGCCTTCCCCCCCGCCCCCACCCTTTAACTAGATATTCCAGTTCCTACTTCCTTTCTCTCTCCACCCAGTCTAGACTTCTCCCCCCCCACCGCTTCCTGCAGTCCTCCCCCCCCCCCCCCCACCTACCATCTCCCATCCTCACCCCTCCCCTTTCCCCTTTTGTTTGGACATCTCTCATGTGCCCGCACACTTTGACGAAGGGCTCAAGTTTCATAAAGGCACTGCTTGACCTGCGGAGCTTCTCCAGCATTTGTGTGTTTTTTCACTCAACCACGGTGTCAACGGAATCCAGTGTTTTACCCGATGTATCTATAATGTTGAAACAGCTTTTTCTACGTTTTCTTCAAATACATTAAATTTCTATTGCAGCCTCAGCACAACATTCCTGAAATTTTCATCTGGATGATGAGCAACAACAAGAGGATTGCTTATGCTCGAATTCAATCCAAAGATATACTGTACTCAGTCGTGGATGAAGAAATGGGCAAAGACTGTGGCAAAGTTAAGACGGTCTTTTTAAAGGTAATCTCAATGTTTCTATTGCCAGGATCATTGGGTGGTCTTAAGCTTCTGGATTGAAAATCCAGGAACATTATGACCTGAGTTTCTTTCACATTCTGCTCACCAAGTGACAGAACAAATACAGGAGGCCAAGAGCCAATCCCATAATACCCAGGTGGACCCATTTAATCATTGTGGTAGATGTGGTCGGCCCAAGGACGTCAATCTCAAGCCCAAAATTTAGTTATGTATCTTTATCTTTGCGACATAAAGTACACTATTTGAGTGTCTCCAGCATTGTAGTAATTATCATTTTGGAATGGAAGTTTTCCTGGTGTATTGAGGAGTATTTATCTCTAAATATTGTTAAAATGTGTGGTCTGGTCATGATTTGCCTTGTGGTGGGTTCATCCTTTGAGTGAACTGGCGTGGACTTTAAGGGCCGAGATGGCCTGTTTCCATGCTGTAAACTGTTAAATGGTTATAAGTGAAGATTTAAGAAAAATTTAGACAGGTACATGGATGGGGGAGGTATGGAGAGCTATGGACTGGGTGCAGGTCAGTGGGACTTGACAGAATAATAGTTCAGCACAGACTAGAAGGGCCAAAGGGCCTGTTTTCTGTTCCGTAATGTTCAATGATTCAATTCTGGCTCTCCATCCCATAGGATGATAATGGTTCCTTTCAGTCAGTTTGTGGGGTTTGATATAAGGATAGCCCACTCCTTCGAAAGGAACAACATGTGTCTGAATGGATTTTAGGTGAGTAGGGAGTTGCACTGGTCCAAACCCACCCTTTTGACATCCCCTTCTGGATCCAGCAGCATGGTGAGGTCCAAGATGGCTAGACCAAGCTTCGATGCAAGGGATGCCCTTTCCGCGCTTCACGGCACATGTTTGCTAGATGGCCGTTAACCCTACAAGAGGGTTTGTTCATTCTTTGATGGTTTTTTTTGTCATCCTGTGGGGTGTCTAGCCACCCTCCATACCAGGGAAGCCTGGTGAGGGAGCAGGTTTAGTTGCCAATCACCCGACCATGCGACAGGTAGTACTGGGTTACATGATACCAGTAGCACTCAGATGAGTGAACTGACCTGTAATGATTCAATTCTTTTTCTTCTTTGGCTTGGCTTCACGGACGAAGATTTATGGAGGGGTATGTCCACGTCTGCTGCAGGTTCATTGGTGACTGACAAGTCCGATGCGGGACAGGCAGGCACGGTTGCAGCGGTTGCAAGGGAAAATTGGTGGGTTGGGGTTGGGTGTTGGGTTTTTCCTCCTTTGTCTTTTGGCAGTGAGGTGGGCTCTGCGGTCTTCTTCAAAGGAGGTTGCTGCCCGCCAAACTGTGAGGCGCCAAGATGCACGGTTGGAGGCAATATCAGCCCACTGACGGTGGTCAATGTGGCAGGCACCAAGAGATTTCTTTAAGCAGTCCTTATACCTCTTCTTTGGTGCACCTCTGTCTCGGTGGCCAGTGGAGAGCTCGCCATATAACACGATCTTGGGAAGGCGATGGTCCTCCATTCTGGAGACGTGACCCACCCAGCGCAGTTGGGTCTTCAGCAGCGTGGATTCGATGCTTGCGGATGCTGCCAGCTCGAGTACTTCGATGTTGGTGATGAAGTCATTCCAATGAATGTTGAGGATGGAGTGGAGACAGCGCTGATGGAAGCGTCCTAGGAGCCGTAGGTGATGCCGGTAGAGGACCCATGATTCAGAGCCGAACAGGAGCGTGGGTATGACAAGGGCTCTGTACACGCTGATCTTTGTGTGAATGATTCAATTACTGCCATGTCAATCAACACAAAACTAGTGCCTACATTTTCAAAGTGTGGCAAAATCAGCTGGGCCTCATGGTTTGTCATTTCTGCTCACAATTCCAGAATCCCAGTCCAAAGACATGATCAAAAAATAACAGTTAATATTACTGAGGTACTACTGCATTAGCAGGGATGCCTTTTTTTAGGTGAGATCTCAAAATGAAAATGCATTGTGATGTAAATGTGAACAAGATCCCATTGCAGTATTTTTTTAAAAAAGAGTAAAAAGTAATTCTTCATGGACTTTTTAAGATCTCTTACACTTTGTTGTTGTTTTTTCCTCTATATTGCAGTCAATTTGTACATTGAGTACAGCTTTTTTTTTTGCACTACCAATTAGTGGTAATTCTGCCTCACCTGCAGGAGAAAGAATCTCAGGGTTGTACGTGATATCATGTATTTACTCTGACAATAAATCTGAATGTTTACAAGAGATCTAAAAATATATCATTTGGTCCACATCCTGTTGCTGTTTGTGGGAGTTTTTAGTGTGCAAATTGGATGGTGCATTTCCTACACGACAGCCCTACAATTCAGAATTGTACATTGGTTGTAAAAATGTTGATAAATGGAGAATTCCTTCAAATAATCAACTATGAATTGCATCAGCCATCTTCACTGTGCCTTAGCACCACCGTGATAGGATTTGGGGAAAACATGTGTATGTCATTGTTCTCTACTTAAAGCAATTTCTACTCCCCCCCCACAAAATGGAATCATTAGAGGAGATGGGGACAAAGTCAGTGAACATTTCGGAGAGCTACCATGTCACTGCGTTGAAAAGCCTTCTCCATGTTGGGCTCCTCTTCATGTAAAGTTCCTTCTGAAGCCCACTCACTCTTTAAGCATAGATATTGTTACCAGAGCCCGTCCACTTTTGTTTCGTTGAAGTTTGCACAAGACAATTTGTTAGCAGTGGGAAAATAACTTGCGAAAAAAATGTGAGTGCAACAAGGAAGTCTGCAGATGCCGCGATTCACACAAGTGCTGGAGGAACTCCGCACGTCCTGCAACATCCAAAGATATGTAATCACATTTCAGGTCTGAGCTGTATGTCAAAGTATGAGCAAAAAGCAAGCAGGCACCTGGATAAAAAAAGTGGGAGGAGGAGGGCGAGAACCTGGCAGGGGTAGGAGCACTGGCCAACAAGCAAGAGGCCTTAGGTGTACATGGATAAGAGGGAAAACAAGAAAAGGATGAGGATTGATTGGGTAAAGGGGGGTGGGGTAACTCTGTGAAGGCAGAGCTGGTGGACATGCATGTTGGCATGGGAATTGGGCAGGGAATTGAAATGGGTTGCTGGACAGAGTGAAGGTCCTCAATGAAATGTTCTTCCAGTCTGCATCCAGTCTCTCTGATGTCCACACAGGAGCACCGGATGCAGTAGCTGTCTCCTACAGATCCACAAGTGAAGTGTTCCTTCACTCAGAAGGGCTGTTTGCGGTTGCGAATGGTGATGAGGGACGAGATGTGGGCACAAGTGTAGCAATGAAAAGAGTTGTCAGGTTGGGAATTGGATCTGTGGCTTCCTGTTCCTGCTGGATCTTTGTGCTTTGTTCTGCATTCACCATCAGGACTCTGGTATTGTGATCATCAGGCAACTATTGTGTTCTGGCATGTGGCAATGTACTCTTTGTTATATCAAATGGCAATGATATCAAATGGCAATGATATCAAATTGTCAATAGCAAATATAAGAGGCCATCTGTTTAAGGCGAGAGGAGGAAAGATTAGGGGAGATGTCAGAGATAGGTTTTTTTTACACAGAGTAGTGGGTGCCTAGAATGCATTGCTGGGGGTGGTGGTGAAGGCTGATACAATAGGAACATTTAAAATACTCTTGGATAGGCCCATGGATATAAGAAAAATAAGAGGGCTATGAGTTTGCAGTAAGGAGGGATTAGATTATTGTGTAGGTTGACACGGGTCAGAACAACATCGTGGGCCAAAAGGTCTGTACTGTGCTGTGATGTTCCATTTTCTAATAGTGGTCAAGTAAGCTAAAACAAAGTCAGGTAATGCTGATTAATATTAACAAGGGAAATTCCTTTATTTCATGAAATGCATTCCTTCCCAGGCTTCTCAGTTTGCAAAACTTCCAAACAGTAATAACCTTGACCTTTGCTTCTATATTTCCTTGTGATCAAGAAGATGGTCATTCAACTCATTGGCTGTGCTGACTCAGAGCAATCCCATTGCCCTGCCCTGCCCTACCATTAATTTTCCTTACAACCTCCCTAAGGTCCTATTAGTTGCACCCTCCACCTGCACTTGGTGCTGTGCATTTGTCTAAATGTGTAGCCTTACAATAACCTTCTCCACAGCTTCCTGGAAAGAAAGGCTTTGGCACCGCTGGTTGGACAGTCCAGTCGAAGATTGAGGTTTACTTCTGGCTGGGCTTGAATAAGCAACGGAAGGACTTCCTTTGTGGCCTCCCCAATGGATATGAAGAGAACAAAGTAGTAAAAGGCCCAGGAATGCAGTCAATCCCTCCTATAAGTCTGACCTATATCAGTAAGTACCACTCTTGAGAGTAAATGATTAAATTGTGTAGTAGATAGATCTTAACATGCACTCTAAATAAATGCCAAATTTTAGCTGATAAGGCAGCATCTCCACACTGAACAAGTCAAAAGGTGTCTGATTCAGAGCTCACTCCAAGACTCTTTTAACATTATGGAGAACCATAGCTTCAAGCATCAGCCTCCCATTCCTGCAAGGTCTGAAGTGCAACTAAACCAGCCAACGTGCTGCTAAGGCTTTGCTGCTGGAACCCTTTGAAAACTCTTTGGATGTCAAAGACTTTTGAACCTTAAACATTTCTGGTGGTCTACTTGGATTTAAGCAACAAACAAAATTAAACTTATTATTCATTGCATAAAATAATTTAAATAACTTTCTCCACAGAGAAGTGGCCCGTGGAGCAATTGTCAGAGGCAAAAACCTAAGTTCAGGATGCGCTGTGCACTGACTCTCTCTCCTCGCACAAATGTGCTCGTTAGGGTCAATGTGGAAATCTCTAGCATACTGGGGTTAATGTCCGACTTGCCTCAGACTTGTGCATGTCCATGCACTTGTGTAGAGATCAGACACATTGAATAGTGAGAGGCCAGAGGTTGCCTGCAGGATTCCTTCCAAAAGGGTTTGGAGGAAAGGACTGCCTAAAGTGGCACAGTGTAAAAGTGGCCTCTACTGAATTTTTGACAAGTTGTTGACAATATTATTGCTTTAATCAAGGCATCAAATTCTTGCCAAAGCAAATTGTCTAATGTTTGCCTGTTTATTCAGTGATATTTGATAGATTTGAACTTAATTTACTTTCCTCAAATTTTCATTGTGTTATTTGTCATAATTTTTTTTGCCAAACCAGAAAAGCAGCTTTTCCAGCTCAGGGTTCATATGTACCAAGCCCGCAGCCTGTGTGCCGCAGACAGCAGTGGTCTCTCTGACCCATTCGCACGAGTCTTCTTCTCCACCCAGAGCCAGTGCACTGAGGTAATTACTGTCTGATCAAAGGGGGATTTGCTTTAATGAAGAAAAGGCTGACATACAAAAATGCACCGGTTTAGTATTGTGTGCATCTGACAACTTTATCAATAAAGTATATTTTGAAATAAAGGATGCAGCTCTGGAAATTGGAAAGGGGATTCAATTATTCTATAAATTTAATGTTGAAGCTCTCTGGGTTTGGGTAAGTGAAATGTGTTCCAAATCCTACATCAGTTACAAGATAAGCAATGAAAGAGCTATGGAAGTAAAAATCAGCCTACATTCTCAACTGAATTAAAATATAGAAAGTATCATCCCATTTACCTAGTTTGGGGGGGAAAAATGACTCCTCTGATTTTTACCTTAGACCTATTGCCTTTGTACTTTAGAAGATTGAGGGGTGACCTTACTCAAACATTGTGATAGTACAGATTCTATCTCCAATGTGTATATGTACATATCTACAGATGGTAGTGTAGGATGACTGTGATTGGCTGAGAGCGTAGTCACACCTACTGGCAGGTCTTAAAGGATTGCTCCTAGCCAGACCAGGTCATTCTGGACTGGTCGACCTACATGTGATATGCTCCAGTCTTTTAGTTAATAAAAGCCTTGGTTTGGATCAACAAGTCTTTGGTTCTTTCGACACGCTCTACAAACATATAAAATCTTCAAGGCCTTGTCAGGGTAGATGTCAAGATGTGAGTCCAGTGGGAGAATCTCAAACTTCACAGAGGGTAGTGAATTTCTGGAATTCCCTGCCCAGAACATTGTTGAAGCTATGTTACTCTGAGTATTTAAAGAGGAAGTATTTTTTTTAAAGATCAGGGGATTGAGGGAGAACTGGTACAGAAGAGAATATGATGCCTGTAGCAGATCTGCAGTAATCACAGCAGTACACTTGAGGATCTATTTTCTTTAATATTTTAATATTAAATTAAGGGTTGATAATCCTATCCTAGGCAATGCTTGGCAAATTATACTGTAATTTTAACATGAGGATGCTCAGCTGTTAGTTTAAACATCACTGACTGAGTTTCCTCTCAGGATCTGTTATAACACTTTACAACTTGATAATTTTTCTCAGGTTTCTGCGAGGGCAAAATACATAGGATAATTTCTTGATTCATTAATTTCAGCTAAAAGGAGGATGGGAGGCAAAAAGGACTGAAATTTTTGATGGAATATATTACTTCTATATTGTCAGGTTTCCAATTTCAGTTTCATTATTTTGTCTTGTATAGGTTTTACAGGAGACACTTTGTCCTACCTGGGATCAGATGTTGGTGTTTGATAATATTGAATTGTATGGGGAAGCACAGGAGCTGAGAGATGATCCTCCCATTGTGGTCATAGAAATTTATGACCAGGATACTGTGGTAAGGAGTCCTAATATCTTTTGTTAGACAAAGAGTTCGGCACTGTAATCCCTAAAAGATGTTAATATTGTAAATCACTGTGAAAAATAGGCCTTGAGATAAGTCAGTTAAATGAAAGTGCAATTCAGTATGTGCATTTATAAATGAACATACCCAAAGATTCCTTGGAATTTAATGCATAAACCAGGAAAATGTTGTTCAACCAATGGAGATTTTTTTTCCTCCTCAGATCTGTCTCAAATACCATCCAAAGTCAATGAGGCAACAACCAACCTTACTTCATATATTGTTCAACAATTAATCAGTTTGCTTTTTTAATATGATACATCGTTTGTTTCAGAATGCAGAAGATCAAAATAATTTAGACATCACTCTGTACTCTTTATCTTTAGAGCTTTTGATCCTAATTCAGCGTTCAGGCATTGACACAGAATTAGCACAGTGAAATTCATTTCAACAGCTATGCAACTTATTTTCAAGGTTTAAAAAAAATGAGAATGGTGAAAAATAAGTGCATGGTTTGCCATTGCCCATTCATACCTTTTATAGGCAACATAGCTGACTCAAGCAAACCTCTCAAACCCAAGGCTTAATTTAGATGAAGATGCATATCCTTTTACATCTGTTACTTATTTCAATCTAATGTTGATTGGACACAATTGCTAAGGTATTTTCCTTTCCCATCATTATTTGTCATAGCTCCTTCAAAGTATACCATGTATGTTTTCCATTCATATATCTCCACTTTTTAACAACCCCTCCTTTGAAATGAATCAGATTCTGTTACCTGTTGTCAGTTTGGATAATTATGACATCCATATGAGTGCACATGTACACTAGCCAACACAAGTACTGATGGAGCCATCTCATAATAGTCCACTGACCTTGGAATAAAATAATGGGGCTCATAGTACATTCCACTATGAAAATAAGCAACTTAATAATGTTAAGCAGTATGTAAGAAAGATAATCTTGGATTGTGAAACTAAAGCCAGAGTAGGTGTAGAAAAGAGATCGATCACCTTGGTTCAACCTCCGTCTATCTTACTAAGGAATCCCTTGTAAGTTTCCATGTGTTGATATAAGAGCTGCTTGTATGATTGTTCTTTATTTTCTCTCACTTATTCTGTGGCTGGATGCTTGTGTACCATGGGCTAAGTAGAGTTTGCATTGTTAAAGCTTGCTGTAGTTTGCATAGCATTAGAAAAGATTTTTATTAAATTAGGTAGCTCAATGTAAAAGGTGCAACAGCAAGAATTTCTATCTGATCATACTTTGATTGAAAGCAGTGTTGCACCTTTAAATCCACAACTGTATGTTTTGTGCAGTCAACCAATAATATGTTAGAGTTCAATAAATATTTATACTTTCATATTTCCTTAACATGATATTCCTACCATATACTTTGCTCTATTTTTCCATCCAATTTTCATAGTGAATTTAATTCAATTTCCAAATTCATAACTGGCATTGTGATTGGTGGAACGAGGCAGATCTAGCAGCCAAATATGTAGCACATATTGTAGAAAGGAAAGCATATTTAAATTAATATCCTCCATTTCCAACCTTAACATACCCCAATGCATTTTGAAGAGACCTGCTTAGAGCAGCAGGTGACGTTTTTCGAATGGGCTTTCAATACAGTGCAACTGCCAAATAAAGCTAACTGCAAACTATCAGCCAAAATGATAGATAAATGTAGTCCTATGGTTAAACAAGCAGAGGACTATAACTCATCTATGCGCATAAGATGTTATCTAATTTTACTTTCAAATAGCTTCGCTCCAACATCAAAGCTAAGTCCTGTTGTGAAATCCCCGATCAAAAATAATGTATTTTTCAGTATAAATCGTATTGAATCCCTTTTTCATTGTAAGTTCCCATTCCGATCAACCTTCTAAACCTAAGGGGAAACCAACTATATTTATCCATCCAATCCTCTTGTTGTAACCTTTCCAAGTTTGAGTAAATCTTTATGCTGTCTCCTTGAAGGCCAATATATTTAACTTGTGATTTGGTGTCCACAACAGAACACATATACAACTAAAGCAACACTTTGTAAAGACTACGATTTTTGATTATTTATCGTATTTCAGCATGAGATTTTGGTGTTATTAGACATGATAAGGCCATAAGACATAGGAGCAGAAATAGGCGATTTAGCATGATTGAATAATCAAGAACTGATCCATTTTCCCACTCAGCTCCGCTGCTTGGCCTTATCCCCATAACCTTTGATGCCACAGCTAATCAAAAACCTTAAATGCACCCAATGAGCTTGCCTCCACAACGACCTGTGGCAACAAATTCCACAGATTCATCATGCTCTGGGTGAAGAAATTCCAAAGTATCTCTGTTCTAAGCAGTCGCCCACTCATTCTGAACTTGTGTCCTCTTACTAGAATGACGTGATTCTTTCCATTAGAAAAATTTGTCTTGATGGGATTTAATATGAATGAACAAAATCCATCTGCTCAACTTTCATGTACTTATTTAATCGATGTTCCTTTTTAATGTATTATTCCCATCCACATAACCAATGCTTCCTAGCATTTGTGTGCATGAAAACCAAATGTTCAAACATACAAATTAGTAGCAGGAGAACACTATTTGCCCCATTGAACCTTTCTTTCCTTGTCTTTCTAGTATTTTTCTATCTTTGCCCGATAAAGTATTCAAAACCTCTGGTTCTTCACCTTTGAAGACTGACAATCCAATAAAAGATAAAATGTTAGCTCATTTCTGCAGAAAATGGACAACTTTTTTTGAAATAGTGTCACATTTTAGATTTACCCATAAAGGGAAACATTCTCTCCCATCAACCCTATCAAGGAACCTTCGAATCCTGCATGTTTCTATCATGTTGCCTCTCCTAAACTTCAGCATATACAACCCCACCCTATCCTATCATAAGACAATCTGCCCGTTCTGGTAACCATCTGCAAACCGTTTGCAATATATTTCCATTCTTTAAATAAGATCAGTACTGTACACCATAATCCTGATATAGTCTTGTATTATTCTCCCGAAATGGCCTGAGCATAACCTCCCTATTTTTGTATTCATTTACCCATCTATAAACAAGCCATTGTTAACTGCATTAAATGTTCACTGTATCTTCACCTTATCTTTTTGCATATCATGAACCAGGACAGGTAAATCAGTCATTGGCCATCATAGCTCTGCTACCACCCATCATTTGGATCAGATTGTTGTCTCTATTTTTCTCTACAAAATGGATAATTTCACCTTTACCCACATTATCTTCTCTTGGACATACCTTTAACAATCGACTACATCTGTCTATATAATCCCTAAATATGCAAGATGCTCCTTGTCTCAAATTCACAACTAATGTCCCATCGTACCTTTGTTCATTGTCAAATTCAGCAGTCATACACTTGGTGTCTTCCCTACTCCTTCCTCTCAGTAAAATTGGGTTTATGATTTGCTCTGAAGCCTCAAAACATCACTTGTCACATCCTGCCAATCCATAATCCAAATCCCAACCTTCCTTCTTACTAATTACTGGCTCGTATATCAAGATTCCCTCCAAGAGTGACATTCTTTCTTGTTGGAAATGAATCATTACCTTGGACTTCCAGGCACACACTACTGTGGGAGCACAAATAACCACAAGGAAATATCAAGGTAAAAGACATAGAAACATAGAAGATAGGAGCAGGAGTAGGTCATTCGACCCTTCGAGCCTGCTCCGCCATTCAACGAGATCATGGCTGATCTTAAAGTTCAGTACCCCGTCCCCGCCTTCTCTCCGTAACCTTTAATACCCTTATACTGAAGAAATATATCTAATTCCCTCTTAAATATATTTAATGAACCTGCCTCTACTGCCCTCTGTGGCAATGAATTCCACAGATTCACCACCCTCTGGGTAAAGAAATTCCTCCTCATCTCGGTCCTAAATGATTTGCCTATTATCCTCAAACCATGGCTCTGGGTTCTGGATTTTCCCATCATTGGAAACATCCCATCTGCATCCATTCTGTCCAGTCCTGTCAGAATTTTATAGGTCTCTATGAGATCCCCTCTCAATCTTCTAAACTCCAGCGAGTACAATCCCAATTTGCGCAATCTTTCCTCATAAGTCATTCCTGCCATTCCAGGTATCAGCCTGGTGAATCACCTCTGCACTCCCTCCATTGCAAGAACATCCTTCCTTAGATAAGGTGACCAAAACTGCACACAATACTCCAGGTGGGGTCTCACCAAGGCCCTGTACAGCTGCAGTAAGGTATCCTTGTTCCTATACTCAAACCCTCTTGATATGAAGGCCAACATACCATTTGTCTTTTTAACCGCCTGCTGTACCTGCATGCTCGCCTTCAGAGACTGATGTACAAGTACCCGTAGGTCTCTCTGCACTTCCCCATCTCTTAATCTATTGCCATTCAAATAGTAATCTGCCCTCCGGTTTGTATTACCTCACATTTATCCACATTGTAGTGCATTTGCCATATATCTGCCCAGTCCCTCAATTTATCCAAATCACACTGGAGCTTCCTGACCCCCTCTTCCGTGCACACAACCCCTCCTAGCTTAGTGTCATCTGCAAATTTAGAGATATTACATCCAATCCCCTCATCCAGATCATTAATGTAAATTGTGAACAGCTGGGGTCCCAGTACAGATCCCTGTGGTACCCCACTGGTCACCGCCTGCCACTCAGAAAACGAGCCATTTATCCCAACTCTCTGTCTTCTACCTGCCAGCCAGTTCTCAATCCACATCAATACTTTGCCCCCAAATCCCATGAGTCTTGATTTTGGAAGCCAGTCGTTTATGCGGGACCTTATCGAAGGCCTTTTGGAAGTCCAGGTACACCACATCCACTGGCTCTCCCCCATCTATTTTACCTGTCACCATCTCAAAGAATTCCAATAGATTTGTCAAGCACAATTTACCTTTTGTAAATCCATGTTGACTCCGTTCGATCCCTTCTCTGCTAGTCATATGCTCCGCTATTACATCCTTAATAATGGATTCCATCATTTTGCCCACTACTGATGTAAGGCTCACCGGCCGATAATTCCCCGCTTTTTCTCTACCCCCCTTTTTAAACAATGGGATAACATTAGCTACCCTCCAATCCATGGGTACTGATCCTGAGTCTATCGAGTTCTGGAAAATAATTCTTAAAGCATCTGCTATCTGAATGGCCACTTCCTTGAGTACCCTAGGATGTAGATTATCAGGCCCTTGGGATTTATCTGCCTTCAATCCCATCAATTTCCCCAAGACCCTGTCCTTAGAGATACTGATTTCTTTCAGTTCCTCCCTTGCATTAGTCTCTATGTTTCCCAACATCCTTGGGAGGTTATTTGTATCCTCTCTTGTAAAAACAGAACTAAAGTAAGAATTTAATTGGTCTGCCATTTCCTTATTCCCCATTATATATTCCCCGACTGCAAAGGACCTACAAGACATATCCACCACAAAGGTGAACAATAATTAAAGCTTTCCCAACATTACCCATGTACCAAAATTAATTATGAATATCCAAAAGAGTCAACAGAAATACTAAAAAAAAAAGCCTTTTCTTTAACTTCCTGTCATATGGTTTCACTATTTCGGAATTCTGCCAAGGAATCTACGGTGAGATTTTTTTCTCCTGCAGAGAAAAATTTAGCTGAAATGTGCTGCTCCCTTCAGTCAAATTGCCCACAATCCTTTAGGTGATTAGTAACCAAAGCGTGCTCAGTACTTTAGCAGAGAGTCATGGGCTGCAGGGAAGGACGACCAGAGGTAATAGAGGGAATAAAGGAGGAAAGCAAAGAGGAGTATCATGCTAAAGATTAATATTTAAGTTAAAGAATATTTTATTTTTCAGTTCAAATTTTAATTTGTCAACTCAGTCAATTTCTGCAACTATATTATTTTCTGCATGTCGTCCATATAGTCTTGAATCTCTCAAAATTGAATATTCCATTGATGGTTTCAACTCTGAAATGGCTGCTCTTGCATAATCTTTACGAGACTAGAACATTTATTTCTTATACCAGTAAAATTCATCTTCTGCTAACAATTTCCAATGTAATATTGAGTACCCAATGCATCTTGATTTTGAAAAATTATTTGACTTCACCAAACAAAACAGATCAATTGCCCAATGTCCATCTTATCAATAATAGCAAAGTGATATTGTAGTTACATTACTGGATTAACAGCCCAACTATGAAGCCAGGGCATATTGGCAAATTGAGAATTTAAAGACAATTATAAAGTAAATATGGAATAAAATGCTGAAGTTATGAAACAACTTGATCATCTTAGATATATCTGACTAGATCACTCATGTTTTTTAGGGATTGAAATATTCCATTGTGCATAACTTCAGCCGACGGCAGTATGGTTGAGTTTTGTTTGTTGACTAAGAAGGCAGATAATTGCTCTGTTTAAATGTGGCAGTGCAGATAGGCAAAAATTGGAAACTCATCGCATAGATTAGTGAAATAACATCCTGTTGTTATAATTTAAATACAGGTATTTCAGAAAATTACCTATTCTCATTCAGCACCACACAAAAGTAGAAACTTGCAGATGCTACAATTTTTAAATAGAAACAGAGAAGGAGATAGAAACCTGGCTTTCAGACCAATGACCTCACATCCTTCATTATCATTGTCATGGCCAACCCCGTGCACAGCCTGTTAAACAGAAGCAGAAGACCATATACCATCATGGAACCTGTCAATATTCACTCCCAATCATAGGAAATTCCATATCATCAACTAAAGCATGGTTACAGTTATCACCTACAGTCCATCGATGAACCAGTATCACTCCATTTTTAATATAATTTGGGAGATGCAGTGAGAGTATTCTATAACCACCATTCAGAGTGATCTGGCTAACTCAGACACAAAGGATGCAACTATCAGAATGGATCTGCAACACATGGTGAGAGAAACACACAAGGAACTAATCTAACTGTTCCAGATCTATTGTTCCACAATAGGGTTGGCAGAAAAATCCATTGCTCTGCCATTATGATCCCATCTTCACAAGAAGGGGACCTTCCATCAGCATCTCTCCTGTGCTAGACAGATCTGTCAGCTCATTAGCGGGGATCCCTTTAATCCAAGAACCCTCAGTAGCACCTGAATGATTTTCCATCACAATCTATTATTTTAAAATTAGACATACAGCACGGTAACAGGCCCTTCTGGTCCATGAGCCCATGCCACCCAAATATCCCAATTAGCCTACAACCCCCCCATATGTTTTGAAAGGTGGGAGGAATCCCATGCAGACACGAGGAGAACATTAAAACTCCTTACATACAGCACGGTAACAGGCCCTTCTGGTCCATGAGCCCATGCCACCCAAATATCCCAATTAGCCTGTTTTGAAAGGTGGGAGGAATCCCATGCAGACATGAGGAGAACATTAAAGCTTACATACAGCACTGGATTTGAACCCAGGTGACTGGAGTGATAATAGCATTGTGCTAACTGTGCCACCCTACGGAGTGAAACACGAAATTCTGCAGATGCTGTGATTGTACATTGAAGAAGTGGTCAGGCCCAATACATTGGTTATATATATTTTTTACCTCCTATGATCACTGCTGAGTTCCTCCAGTGTTTTTGTGTTTTTGATATTTTGTGGGCCTCCTTACCTTTCCTCAGTCAGCTTATTTGTTTATACATAGGACTGATCACATACAACTAAACACTAACTGACTCCACCATCATCTACAGGATGCAGTATCTTGCTTGGGCTTCTCCAGCAATACCTTCCAAACCTGGAGACCTCAACCACCTTAATAAACAAAGACAGTAAGCTGGTGGGATTTTCACCCTCTCCAGATTTCCTTCCTAGGCACACATTACATTCTATTTTTTTTAAAATCACCTTGCCATCAAAGCCACTTTTAGTTATTACCTCAGTAGATTTCCTGGGACTACCCACCCAACATCATGTGTACTGCAGCAGTGGAAGAAGGCAGCTAACCATTAAGAGATTGGCAACAAATGCTGCTCTTGCCATGTGCACCAATAACCTGTGAAAGGATTTTAAGATATCAAGGCAGGTTTGCAACTTTGAAGCAATCTGTAAAGGTGAATCTAAAACCGAAGCCAGTGATGTAAGGAACCAATGGAATAATTCTTTTTGAGAAAATTCAGAATGTTTGTATGTTTGGAGTCTTAAAGATATTTGGGCAATCTGTAGAAACAGTCATTTTACAGAACATCATGACTTTGGTTAACTCTGCACTAACTTTTCCATCTTATGAACACAATGAAATGCCAAATGAAACAGCCTTCAAAGTTTGACATAGATCCGGTAAGAACATTTTTAAAATTAAAAATGATGAATTCATTAGTCAAGTTGTAGAGTAGTGGAAGAAATAGACAATTGAAATATTTCTGTGATTATAATAAATGGATTCCCAGAACATTTGTAGTACTCTTATGGGACCTAAAAGTGGACTGTTGAATTCAAGTTCTTGTTCATGGCAGAAGACAGTGTTGTGGTACATCTCGTCTTCTCTTAAGCAAAACCTGCCAATATACATTATCAAGAACTAAAAACTTCTGCAAAACCTTGTGTATCCATGTGTGCAGATTCATGTTTCGATCATGTAAAGTTAGGTCATTCTTTACAAACCTGTGGTTGCAGGGGAAGGCAGAGTATATTGGACGAACGTTTTCAAAGCCTGTGGTGAAGATGGCAGAGGAGGAATATGGACCTCCTCGATTCCCTCCTCAGCTGGAGTATTATCAGATCTATAGGGGGAATTCGACAGCTGGAGACTTGCTGGCTGCTTTTGAACTCCTGCAGGTAATGTGATGATGATCCAAGCAGAGCTATAATTATGCTCAGGTTTACTGCCTTTAGTTGTCGGTGTACAGAAATTAAGAGCAGATTTGTTTTACACTCATTTTGTTTTGACAGTTTTCTTCTGACCTAATATTTCCATGATAGATTTTGATGTGGAAGAAAACAATAGCTTAAACAGTAGATTTTCAACCACATCCTTGTCAATGTTTTACAGTTTATTTCTGTGTGGCTTTTTTGATGATTATTTATTTACAGTTTTATTCCTTCCATCCAGATTCCTCCTTCTGGAAAGCACAACCTGCCACCAATTGATGGTCCAATAGACTCTGACCGTGGTCCAATTCTTCCTGTCCCAAAAGGGATCCGCCCAGTATTAAGCAAGTACAGGATCGAGGTAGGTAACATCTAGAAGTCGGTCATTGTCATAAAAACACAGGACATGAATGATCATGCCTCAGTGTGGTGAGCATTTCTGTTCCATCTCTTTTGTCCGGAGACCACGAAGGATCAACCACAATGGACTAGACAGGATATGAATGCAAGGTATTACTGAAAGACATTGGCCTTTCTGTCAGGGCTTTCATCAAAACACAGAAATATACAGAACAGAAGGAAGCCATTTATGTCCAAGCAAGGCAAGAATGAACAATCTTATCTATTTCCACTTCCCATATCTAATAAACCATCAATTGTTAGTATCAAATCAAAGTTGAGGGGATGATATTTGAATTACTTTGTTGGGACAGGGAGATGTGAACAGTGTTCTTGTACATTAGCACAAAGTGAACCATTGTTCCAGCATCATAGTAAAAACATGGGGAGCGACTGCACACAAAGGTACAATGTGAGCTTGTACCAGATGATTAAATGAACATTTGACCTCCCTACATGAATGAAATTATTGAAACTGAAGCCTGAAGTCAAATCAGTGAAATGTGTAGAACACGGTCTCAATCCAAAGCAACTGGACCCCTCTGATCTGCAGCAACAATTTTCTCAAAACTGCAATATTTGAATTGCAATTTAAATGTAGATGTAGAGTATGGTAACAGGCCCTTCCACCCAATGAGCCAATACCACCCAATATACCGTACTAACCTACACTGCCCTCACCCACCCCCACACTGTACATTTTTGCAATTTGTGAGGAAGCCAGTGAACCCAGAGGAAGCCCATGCAGACACAGTGCCAGATTTGAACCTGAGATGCTGGTGCTAATAATAGCTAACTGATGTGTTGATGGACATGTGCATAAAGTCGCTTTCCTTTTAAATTCCCTGCAGATTCTCTTTTGGGGTCTCCGGGATCTGAAGCGTGTGAACCTGGCACAGGTTGACAGACCACGCGTCGACATTGAGTGTGCTGGAAAGGGTGTGCAGTCAGCGGTCATTCAAAACTACAAGAAGAATCCCAACTTCAGTACATTAGTCAAATATTTTGAAGTGGTGAGGATTGACCATTGCAATTGTACATGCGTTAAGCCTGACCATGATATGTGTGTGTCTGGTGGCCTACACCTATCCCTGAAAAGATTTTATACCGAAAATGTTATTTCAACTAGTTAAGCAAATGATTTTCTTGCATCGAACGTTAAAGAAGGCAACCTTAAACCAAAAGAGTGCTGTAATCACAACTGCCTCATCTGTACCATCTCTGAAATTTAATTCCAGCAACTCTATTGAGCCAGAGTTTCAGAAGCAGAGTACAAAATGGCACCATTCCTACTTTGTGGGTTTGGTGCAAGTGAACAAGGAGTGTTTCAACCATTTAGTTTATTGACCCAAATTGGTTGTATAGGATAGTCATCAACCAGTTTAAAATAAGCCATGAAACTCTTCTTCCCCAATTTTGCAAAAATCTGAGGCAATTTGAAAAGAAAATTGATAATAAGTGCATTAGGCCTATCTTTGTCTTATCAGATGGTGCACCAGTATCCAGTTCTGTTGCATGAGGCAGCAGAACTATGGTAATTAACAGGAGAGACCAAATCACAGCAAAGCTGAAGGCAATTTCAAATTAAAACTGAGAAATTCCTCAGCAAATCACGGAGGCAAACACTTTACCACAAGATTCCACAGTTACCATGATGCATTACCACAGCTGCAGTGTATCCAAAAATCACTGGTGTATTGCTTACAATTTTTCAGCTATTCTGTGGGTGGTTCAGGATTTCACAAAACTCAGCCTTGGTTTCATAGGTGCGACTGAAATACATTAAATATCATTGACGAAAATAATTGCTGATTCAAAGTAATAAAATACCAAACTACAAATCAGTGGGTTGGCAGAGCACATATCAACAATTCAAATGTACCAAACTCAACAAGTATTCAACCAGAATAAATATTGTCAGAGTACTTTTGGGGCCAATCTTAATTGAACCTGTGAGTTACAAGATAATTGATTCAAAAATTGTTATTTTGTATAATTTTAAATCTTACATTGTAATTGAAAAGTTGGTGGCCTGAAAAATCATGAACATCTGAAAACTCGGGTTAAACATTTGATTCCTAACAGGCCAAATCAAATTTTCTGACAAAGATCTGCTTTTGCCAAATTTTACTGCACACAACACTCAATGCCTCAGGGCTCGTGCTTGATGGTGTTTTGGGTACTTATATTGTGCAATAAGCAGCGAAAACCAGTAAGGTAATGATTTCTAGGTTGTAAAGTGTGGGGGAGGTGAAATTCAGTCAAGAAATGGACAAGATACATGGAAAAGCGATGAGCATTAGGTGGCAGATTTAAATAGAATTAGTTGGTGCAAGTTGGTATTAGGTCCTGGGGTTTAGACAGTACTGTCAGGATGAATTGTGATCGGCTTTGAGTGGGGGGTAAAAAAATCAGTGAATTAATCATGTTGGAGAGGTTGAGATTTGGTAGATTGAGGGGGCTAAAACAAGGTTGCATTTGAGAAAGGGAATTGTGGAGTCTGAGAGTGTAACTCACAACGAGCCGGAGATAAGCCTATCATCAGATCACCTATAATCTTATTGAATGACAGAGCAGGCTTGATGAGCCGAATGATCATCATCTAGTCCTATTATGTTCTAGTCCTATTATGTTCTGAGTACATTGCGCCGCTGTTGGACGTGTTCAGGCAGATTCCCATTAAGTATTACTGAAGCAGGCCTCATGTTGGTTTGAGTCTGTGCTGACCATAATGCACTAATTTACATTTACTAATTTAAAATGACTAATTTTATTCTCCACTCATTCCCATCAACTCCCCACCAGATTTCACCATCGCCTATACACCAGAACTAATTTACAGTAGCCTATTAGCCTGTCAACCTGCATGTCTTTGGGATACTGCTGAGAACATACTGTGTTTTGATAGTTTTTGATCCATTGTGTACTTCTGACTTGTCTCATTAATCTTGAAACAAAAATCACAAATGCACCTGGCCTACCTCAGTCTCAATGAGAACTGCATCTTAACTAATCACAGCAGGTATGTGAGTAAGGAATGTGATATCTGCATGAGTGGAAGCAACTGCTACCTGCATTTTATTCTCTGTTTTGGCAGCTGTACTGTTGTATTTAATGCTTACCTGTTCCTTTGCATATAGGATCTACCAGAGAATGAATTACTTCATCCTCCCCTTAACATCCGAGTGGTGGATTGTCGTGCTTTTGGCAGATACACACTAGTGGGCTCACATGCTGTTGGTTCGTTGAGGAAGTTCATCTATAGACCACCTGACAACACAGTTCAGAACTGGGCAAATGCAGGTATATTTACAGCTACAAAGTAATAGAAAAATAATATATTCATGGGCCCGACAGGTCTATCAATCTCTTCTGCCTGCTCACTCTTTCACAGTGTTCCACTTGGAAATGTTTTCCTTGATTGTAGATCACACTTTCTGAACCAGATCCACTGGACTGGCAGCTGGAACCCTGTGATTTGCCCTTACGGCTAATATTATAACAAATTCAGGTTATTCTTTCAAAACATCACCAGCTATCTTTTTGGAATCCCCAACTTATCATCATATTTAATTTTGACAAGCAATTTTTCCATGGTATTCAATTTTAATGATTTAACCTGACATAAATGTAATTTCACTTAAGTATCCAAGTAAAAGAGATGAATTTGACAAGCTATTTGGTTTTATTAACTGTTACATATTTTATTTTAAATTGCCCTTTTTATTAATTTGTAAATTTATTCATTTTTAAAATAAAAAGTAATTTTTTTGGAACTTTTATAAAGAACAATGATTCATATCTTTATCATGATTATTCATTTCTCACTTGTCCTTGCCGCAGCTATAACCAGGGTTTCCTCCCTCTGACTTAATATCTAAATAATCTGGGACATGTTTTCATCTTATAGAAATACACCATTTCCTTGATCAATAAAGACACCTACAACAATTATAATTTAAAGCACAGACATTTAATATGTGGGAAATTCAATTATTTTTGTGCACAAAAGGGAAGCATTTTTATTTTTGGTACAGGTTTAGACATAAATAAGCTTCAAAACGAGCCCCAGAATCATCGGACAATTTTATCAATCCTGTACACTAGTCAGGAAGTCACATTAAAAGGAACCAGTATTCTCTCAAATAATAGCTCCATGCTGGAGGTAGATGATTGGTGACATCATCTAAAGCAAATGAAGGACACTTTAAATTACTTGGATTCAAAACCTCTCTATGGGAATGACATACAATTGCTTTGTCACCTTATTTAAATTCCATTTTGAATACGTAGACCAAGCAATCTCACTTTGTTGCTGTTCTAGAGAGAGGAAAGCATTTATCCATTCAAATTTTGGCAAAACAGAAGTTGTTATTAAAAAAAAACTTGGGGATTAGATTGTCTTAAACTTTTCAGTCATATAAAATTACACTGGAAAACTGCTTATACATTAGACAAGGTTTTTTTTAATGTGTACACCAGAGATTATTTGTTTGAGATATGCTCTGAATTGAAGGAACATAGTCCCATATGAGGGAGGAAACTCAAAAGTCTACAGGCATTATAGTTATAGTAAAAACAAAAAATAGCTGGAGGAACTTAGCAGGTTTTGCAGCGTCCATAGGAGGGAACGATATATAACCAATGTTTCAAGCCTGAGCCATTCATCAAGGTATTTAGTCATCAAGTATTTCCAAGACTTGCAATGTACTATGGAAGAAAACCATGGAATATCATATACTTACAGCACGGTAACAGGCCCTTTTGGCCCATGAGCCTGTGCCTCCCAATTGCACCCAATTAACCTACACAGAGGGAGGAAACCAGAGCACCTGGAGGACAGCCACGCGGATACAGGGAGAAAAGACAGTGCTGGATTCGAACCCAAGTCCCAATCGCTGGTGTTGTAACAGCATTGCAAATCCAAGATGCCACCAGCGACCCATGGTGACTTTCTGTGGGTGGCAGAAACCCTGTTAAATACTCCTTTAAAATAGTCGCCTTCCCAGCTGCTTTCATTACAATCAACTGCATGCCCATTTTTTTATGACCCACAAGCCACTGAACAGAGTTAATGATTTACAAATGGCTGAATCAGGAACAGGCCTGCTGGAAGGAAAGGCCTTAAACGGACAGGCAACCACCAAGGTTGAGGTCAGAAATGTGGAGTGAGGGGAGGGATCCAAACAAGACTGGAGCGCAGGGGTCTGAAACCTCTCCTACCGTCTATATTACTGGCAAATGTCCAGTCACTTGTGAATAATATTGACGACTTGAGGGCAAGGCTGCTTTATCAGAGACAGACAAGATAAATCTCAGTTGTTTGTTGCACGGAGACTTGGCTACAGAGAACACACCGCTATCCGACCAAAGCTTCACCATTTATAGACTGGAACGGAACTCAGATTCTGGCAAAGTGATGGGATGGAGTGTGCTTTTTTTGTTAATATTGGGTGGTGCATGGACATTGGGGTTATGTCAACCTCCTGCTCTACTGCCTTAGAGCAAATCTCTATGCAGACCCTTCAAACTACCCCAAGCATTCTCATCAGTAATGCTCACCAGAGTTTATATCCCTCCCGGTGCCGATTACAAACAGGCACTTGCGGAGCTGCATGATGTGGTTAGTAAACAAGAGACGGCCCAGTCCGAAGCACTACAATCTTAGTCGGCAACTTTAATCAGGCCTGCATCAAGAAAACCTTGTCCAACTACCAACAGCATGTAACTTGATGTGTCAGAGGTCCCAGCACACTTGATCATACTACACCAAGATAATGAAGGCCTGCTATTGTTTCCCAAGACTGCATTTGCTGTATTTTGGCAAGTTGGATCACCTGGCTGTGCTCCTTCTGCATTCATACAGACAGAGCCTAAAAAGATAGGCTCCGGAGATCAGGACAGCTAGAAGGTGGTCACAGGAGGCTGAAGAACAGTTACAGGACTTCCTCGATTCAGCGGATTGGGCAGTGCTCAAGGTTTCAGCTGAGAATCTGAATGATTACACCAGGGCTGTCACAGACTTTATCAAAAGCTGTGGACGAGTGTGTCCCCATCAAATTGTTTAGGGGTTTTTCCCAACCAGAAGCTCTGGATGAACAATGAAACCCAGAACCTGCTGAGAGCCAGATCACAGGCATTTAAGTCCTGAGATACAGATCAATACAGAAGGAGCAGGCACAACCTTCAAAAAGCCATCTCTTGGGCAAAGTGGAGATTCCAGATGAAAACGGAAACAACAAAGGACACACGACACCTGTGGTAGGGCGTAAATGCCATAACCTGCTGCAAAACCAAATCTGGTGCAGTAGCAGAGAGCAAAGCTTCTCTCCCAGAGGAACTCAATGCTTTCTACACCCGATTGTTTTTTTTTTAACCACAGTAACAGCGAAGAACCACCCCTTCACACTCCCACGTCCCCTGATAATGCTATCTGTCTGTATCCAAGAATGACATATGTGCTGCCTTCAGGAGAGTGAATCCGAGGAAAGCATGCAGCCCAGACAGAGTACCTGAGTATTAAAATTCTGTACTGATCAACTTAACAATATATTTGTGAATATCTTCAATATCTCACACCGTACAGGGTGTGGCACCCACCTGTTGCAAACAGGCATCAATCATATTGCTGCCCAAGAGGAGTGTGGTAACCTACCTTAATGTTTATCGACCAGTAGCTCCTAAATCAACAGTGATAAAGTGTTTTGGAAGGCTGGTGATGAAGCAGATCAGCTCCTGTCTAAGCGGCAACATGGATGCATTTCAGTTTGCCTATTGTAGCAACAGGTCTACAGCAGGTGCCATCTCACTGGCACTACACAAAGCCCTGGAACACCTGAACAGTAAAGATGCATTCATCAGGATACTCTTTATCAACTACAGTTCAGCATTTAACACCATCATCCCCTCAAAACTGATCAGCAAACTCCAAGACCTGGGACTCAACATCCCACTGTGTAATTGGATCATGGATTTCTTCACCTCCAGACCACAATCAGTGAGGATTGGTAAGAACATCTCTTCCACAAACCCGATCAATACTGGACCTCCATAAGGTTGTGTTCTTTGCCTTTATACTTATGACTGTGTGGCTCAGTATTACAATAGCACCATCTATAAATTCACCAATGATACCACAGTAGTGGGTTGTATAAAGGAAGGTGATGAGTCAACATACAGGAGGGAGATTGAACACTTGGCTGAATCATGCACTCAATGTCATCAAAACCAAGTCACTATCTTAGAGGATTTTTCTTGGACCCAACATACTAATGGCATCATGAAGAAAAAAACGTCAGTGCCTCTACTTCTGCAGAAGTTCTTGGAGGTTTGGTATGACATCAGAAACCCTGACAAATTTCGGCCTGTAAATGATTATATGGTTATATTATATGGTTATATGTGTGGTGGAAAGTGTGCTGATCGGCTACCAATACTCCTGAACGTAAAGCCCTCCAAAAGATAATGGACACAGCCCAGGACATCACAGGTAAAGCCCTCCCCACTATTGAGAACATCACCAGGGAACGCTTCATCAGCAATCATCAAGGATCCACAGCACATGCTCTGTTCTCACTGGAAAGAGGTATAAATATCACAAGAATTGCATTACCAGTTTCCGGATCAGCTGCTATCCCTCCACCATCAGACTCCTCAACGACAAACTCAATCAGGGTCTCATTTAAGCACCTTACTTGTGCTCTTTATTTTTTTAATTCTCTCTGAATTGCACAATCAGTTTGTTTACATTCATTATCTATTTACAATTTTTGATTGGTTAACAATGTTCAGTTGGTTTTTTTTGCACCACTAGTAAGTGGTAATTCTGTGTCTCCTGCAGAAAAAGAATCTGAGGGTTGCATGTGATGCCATTTATGTACTCAGACATTAAACCTGCAACCTAACCACTACGCTAACCATACTGCCCCTTATTACTTCTAAGGAATTTAGTCAGACATGTCCAGAACAGTGGATAAGATTTGGTCTATTGAAAACCAATGCCGTTTCAGTAATTTTGTTAAGATGTTCCATCCCCTCTCCATTTGGCTTCAAGTGTACCTGGGATGAAAATATCATGAATTCCACAGCATGGAAGCCTGGCTTGTCTATGCCAAACATTGTACCCTCCTGTTTAGTCCCCATGTGCCTACAATCGGTACAATCCACATCCCATCCATTCAGTTATTTCTTATAGAAAGCTAATATATCTGCCTATACCACTTTGTCTGGCAGCTCGTCCACATGCCACCATCCTTTGAGTGAAGGATTGTCCCCTCACGTGCCATCCCCTCCTATTGTTACACCTTCTCATGGTGTACTCCGATATTCTGCTGGACAGGGATGCTTCAACAGCAAAAGAACCTGAAAAAGTTACAACAATAAATCATTGAGGTGCATTTTGCCAACAAAAATCATTGAACTCCATGTCTACTGTGCAAGCTGCCCCTCAATAGCATGAACCCGTGCAGGGGGTTCTGTTCAAAAAATTGAATATCTACCCCACAAGATCAAATTGGTGGAGAGTGGGAAACGGGAGCAGGGATAGAGTGCTGGGTGAGAGCTGTCAGCATCCAGGTCTACTGTCTTGTCTGGACTATCTGTGGGAAGATTTTATGATGTCCTGAGTATGCAATTTTCTTGTCTTTGAGTGGAAACTTGTGACGTTGACAAACTTAATTCTGCAAAATTAAAGCTGATGATTGGTGTCCACCATGAATTCATGATTTGAAGCAAATGTCTGAGAAATAGTTACCACTCCATAATATTATGGTGATTAACATTCGTGAAAGGAGCCATCTGCAACCATCTCAAACAATTGAGTAGGTTCAAAAAGCCTCGGTATTTAATCAGGGTAAGTGGGTGTAATGGTAGGCTTAGAGAAAATATTAAAATACTCGTTTAAGAACATTGCATTAACAATTAGCAGGTTTAGATTTCCACATATTCCCTCTTACTGTACGATGTTGTTGGAATTCAGCATTCTTAATGATTATATGATATCCTCTTATTAATGAAACACCATCCGTCCTAGTTGGTATGCATTTGGTTACATATCAATGAGGTGTTTCAGAAGGTTTTATGATCTTTTTGCTTCCCTTTCATCTCTGCATCTTTTCTGTCCATATTCTCATTCTTTTTACTCTTTGTTCTATCCTTTTTCTCTGTGTGTGACTCTCTCCTTCTTTCTCGACTGGATTTCACTGGGGTTCTCTTCAGCTACATTAATGAAGGGATGCTTAGCATTGGCAAATGGAGGCCCCATCTCTCACCCTGCAGGTGACATCAACATTAACATGGAAACAGAAATCCCAGTGAAGAAAATAGAGACTGTAGTCAAACTGGATGCTGTAAGTACAGCTTTTAATTTAACTCTTTCATTACCTTTTCAGTCACTAACAATTTTTAAAAATGGAAAGGCACAGATCGCAAACCCACTTGATCAAGTGACAGTGGATTTCAGGGGCTGTAGGTGTTCTGGCAGGATGGTCCTTAATTTCATTAAGTAAGACTCTGCTTTATAACTGAGAGCCCAATTTGAAGTTAACACATGTTGCATGTCTCCCGGGGTCTGGAAACAGCAATTAAAAGAGGGTTTCAGCCAAGCGTTCTGTAATATAATTGATCTTTGCAGCACTTCACATGAGACAGAAGGAGCCTCTCTTGTTCCATCATGAGTTGCTGACTCTCTCAAATGCAGCTCTCACAATCACATGGGATGTGCTAGAAGGTTTCATAAATATTTTAATTTAAATTTGACATACAGCACAGAAACAGGCCCTTCCAGCCCACAAACCAGAGCCGCCCAAATACACTCAATTAACGTACAACCCGTACAACCCCCCCCCCTCTCCCACCAAATGGTTTTGAAAAGTGGAAGATAGCTGGAGTACTTGGAGGAAACCCACATGAGCCTGGAGAGAAGGTACAAACTCCTTACAGACAGCACCGGATTCAGATATAACGTTGCACTAACCACTACGCTAATCATGCTGTAAGGGGAATACTCCTGCTATCCATCAGGCGTCCTCCTTGATCTCTGCCGAATATTCCTTTAGCCAAGACAGCAGTGAGGTCTCAGCAAACGGAAGGCGATGATCAGGTCATTTGCAGGCAGTTGATTCCAGCCAGTCTTGTCAAAGAGGAGAGGGCAGGAACTCAATGGAACAAGAGGGTGCTAGCATTCGTAAGGAGAGAGCGGCTGCAGAAAGGAATCAGCTGGTGCTTGTGTGATTGAAACTGGGGTCATTTTGTGCCATCCTCCATGCTGCTTGTTCTAAATGCATTGGGTGAGAATCTGAGTCTCATACACCACCTCTGAAAGTTCTTTGCAAGTTAGTTTCTGCAATGAATAGCATTTCCAAGACTGAGGATGAGGAAATGAACCTTTATGAAATGACTGGAAGAGTACACATAAAAATGTTGATCATCACTAACGAGATATGTTACTCTTGCTTGACAAAACCCTTCAAGTGAAGTTGAGATTTTGATCTGTAGAGTTTAATTCTGCTAAGTTCAAGAAGACATGTGAAAACCTGACTAATCATGTGGAGTTGCAGGGTTTCAGGATGCCTGGATTTGGCTGTAATTCATGTCCACAAGTTGCTTTTTTATTTCAAATTTTAAATTAAGTTGCAATATTTTTTGTGAGTGTTCATGCTATTTAAACATATACAAATGTTTAAGTTCTCCATGTGAATTTGTGTTCCATTGATGTTGTCCTTTTCTATTTGTAATCGAGATGGAAAGAACATAAATTCGATAACCATGCTATCAATTGTGTTGTTGACATCATCTCATTTTGTCTGTTTCCATTTGATGACAGAACTCTGATGCTGTTGTCAAACTTGATGCGGTGAGTTGAAAGAGCAATCATAAATATTCAGTTGGAGAATACTTTTTGTTGCCTAATGAATTCAGAATTTCCTGAATCATCTGGTACATGAATGGCTGTCCCACAATTCTAAACAATAGCTCATTTGACAAATAAGGTACACTACTTTTTAATCTTACAACCTTATTTTGTGCTTTGCTATTCTCACCATACACACAACTATCCTGCTCTCAGCTTTCCTCCTGTGTCCCGTTTGATCTCCACAGACACTAACGTGCACTGCTGTCTTTACCACCTTAGCGTACTGAAGGCAAGTATCATATCAAGACTCCTCCTCCAGGACCCTGCATTCCAATACCACCTCATCTTGTCATTTTATTCCCTTTCAACCTTCAAGCTGCTAAATTTCAAGCAATGATATCAGCAAGACCTTATCCTTCACTTCTCTCTCTCTCTTTGAATTGCTCATTTGCATCCTATCCTGCTGTAGCATTGATACTGGATTCTCTGTTGGAATACCAAAGGTACACTGATGCAACATGCTTTGTGCAAAAATTGAACACTAATAAATAGATTTCAAAGCCTCAATGAATCAAGTTCTATCCTATATTGGAGCTGTGATGCATTTTCTATTAAATTGCAAAAGATTAAGATCTAATGGTTTCAATGCTACATTGGCAGTAACAAAAAATGCTACACATTACTGAAATATTTTAACAGTGTTGAGTCTTGCACATATCCTCACCCAGATAAATGCAAGTTTCTATGGGACAGAATATTTTGTGCCCATTGAAACCTTCAAGAGGCTTGCCTTCATTTAAACAAGTTTCTGTGGTTATTGTAAAATGTGAAATAACAACACATGCATTTGCAGATGTCATCAACCCTTCTCCTATCACGTGAGTCAAAGTTTCTCTCAATAGGTTGAATGCCACTGTGATTGATAAATCATAGCATTGGTTATACTTCATCAATTTCCTATGAGCAATTACAAACACATTATGATGGAACTGTCTCCTAGAAATACTGAGTTCCAGTATTTCAATTTTGTGTCATGGTTTTATTTATGATAAAAATATTTCAGAAACAGTGTAGCATTGGTTTAAAAAAAACAAGCTGAGCATCGAAAGAGATTTTAAAAAGTATTTCTTCCACCACCTCATTGAAGGCACTGAAAACTTTCAAGAGTTCCTCACTCTGTATATTTTCGTGTCTCTAGAATGAAGATGAGAAATCCAAAAAGAAGAAGAAAAAGAAAGGAGAAGAAATGGAAGAGGATGAGCCAGATGAAAGCATGCTGGATTGGTGGTCTAAATACTTTGCTTCCATTGAAACTCTCATGGAGGTATGCCATGATTTGAAAGAGTGCTTCTGTTTATTGTGAAAGTTGATATTAAGAATGAATTATGGAATATATTCACTAGTGAGTGATACATGCATTGCACATGAGTATGAAATAGTGTTCTTAAAATAGGTGTCACAATCTTCGTGCATTTGGGCACATGTTTTATGCTCAGCAGGGCCTGATCATCCTCCACCACTTCTTCAGTATTGTAAAGAAAGGTGACATTTGCTTTTGTACTGAAGCTCTGCAGTGGGGTTTAATCCAACCCCTTCATTTCTAATAAGGTGCATTACAATACCGGGCCTTCCTGCAAAATGGTCTTTGAAATGGTTCCCTTTACTATTCCTTTACAAAGTACTGTTGATGTCTTTTCTCATTGCTGGCACCTGATATGGTAGGGCTGATCCCTCAGATATTCCTGGATTTTGCAGGATTCCCGTGGTGATGTTTATGCAGCCTTAAAAACTCCTTTCCCCCCCATCCCGCCCGATGTTATTTTTTTTATTGGGAGGGTTAAAAGCAACAAAGCTCTTTAGCACACAAGATAAGGCTGAAACCCAACTTTGAGATTTTATTATTGCGGATCTTCCAGTCTGCAGGGCCAATATAGAGGGACACTCTTCTTTATCTAGTGGCAGCCATCTGAGGAATGTTGACATGAAGCTGCAATGTTAAATGGGAATTTCCTTCAGGCTGGAGTCTTGCTGTTCTCACACTCTACATGTTTTTGCAGCTGAGCAACAGTGATGACTTTAATTCAGGACAAGATGAAAAGATCCCAATGGATAAGAAAAGCACAAGAAAAACGATTCACACTATCCTTTTATTGATTATATGGCTTTTTCAATACTGTGGGTGATCCTGTGAATTTCTTTCCAGCAACTACGACAGCAGGAAGCAGCTGCAGCTGAAGCAGAGGAGAAGGAGGATATGGAGATAGCAGCAGAGGGTAAATAGAGGGGAAAAATAAACATCCTCCTTTGTCATTGAATGCAAATGAGGAAATGAAATTGCTAACCCATGCATGTGCATGTTGCCTGTGGGGCATTGCATTTGTGGCGAAAAACTCATCTCTCTGCGACCATATGCATGACTAAGGAATGAATTGATGCTAATGCCCTGTTGAGCACTGATGGCTGCATAGATGGCTTAGAATGTGTTGACAACTACAGTTTAATGTTTGTGATACATTTGGTCCATTACATCCATGTAATCCAGTCAAAATTGATGGTGAGACAGAACAGAAAACAAGAACAATACAAAAAATTACGTAAACTGAGCTGATATGTTTTAAAAGAGGAGGTAATTCCAGAATTTAGGGCCATGTCAGCTGAAAGAAGTGAATAACAATGGTGAAGTGATTAAAAAGCAGGGAAGCTCAAGGAAGGCAGAGATCTTAGAGGATTATACAATTGGTGGGCATCTCAAGGAATGGGATGATAGGAAGGATTCAAAAATACAATCAACAGATTTACATGACAGCATTGAACTAGGAGGAGACAAGGGAGATGGCTGGAATTGACTGGGTGTTGTGGTGGGGGCATCAGGTTTGCAGAGAGTATCAGGACAGTTTGGCAAGAAGCAACAAAGTGAGTCCATTAACAGCAGCTGAGCTGGAACAGGCAGAGACAGCTGTTGTTACGGAAACAAAAGGAGGGTAATATTTTGGATTTTAATTTCCTTCACTCTGTTTACCGATGTTATTAGCATTGATTCACCTCTTTGATCTTGGTGCTCATTACAATATCCTATTAATTTACATCAAATCATTGATATCCTATTAAATTCACAACCTTTCTGTGTGACTTTGAGATTGTTCTGTCATCCTTAAGAATTCTTAAGGATTTTTATGAAAGAAACTATAGGATTTTTAGTAAAAATGATTTGCAGTAATCTGTTTTGAATGATCACTATTACATTTGGATTGGTTATGTGTCAATCCCATCTGTTAATGGTACTCCTCAAACTCTCTGCTTGCTGTGAATGTTTGGCTTACCCACTCACCATTCATTGTTATCACCACGAAATTTATCACTCATCCACATCACTAAACTAACATGAAAGTTGGCACAAACTAAACACAAGTGCTGGCACTGAGAACAAAACACCCACAGCTGCAAGGCCAGGCAGCGGTAGCTGCGGTTGTTTACAGCAGGAGGTGTGACCAGATTTGGGAAGAGCGGATGACAGCTGCAAGCAATTGTCTTTGACACAGTTTTTTCTCCAGAGCCCTTGTTCACAAATATGTTGTTTAAGAAATTGTTGAAAGATGATTGATTTGTGTCATTTCATGGCCTTGGCATGATTTGTGTTTAGCTTTTCTACAGTCAGATTAACCTGCCACAGTGTTTTGTTTGTGATAGTTAAAAGATCATTTGCTGAACTAGGCTCAAATAGTACTACAATTGAAACACTGCAGGTCTTTATTCCATTTTTTGAAAAATTCTCATTCCAGTTTTACTGTGTATTTACTTAAGCTGAGTTAACTTCACTACTTTTACAAGTTTCCATGAAAGATTTTTTAAACTTGCATTAAAAATGGCCATGTTGCCAGTCACCTCCTCTCTCTTGTTCCCGTGCATATACACAAAACCTTCTTTAACAATACAGCACAGTAGAAGCCGCTTCTGGCCCACAAAACACATTCTGCCCAATTACATCCAATTAACCTACTAACCCTGTACATTTTTGGAGGGTGAGGGAGAACCGGACCGCTCGGGAAAAAGCAGGGAGAGAACATAGAAACTCCTTACAAACAGCACTGGATTCCAACCAGGGTCGTTTGCGCTGAAATAGTGTTGCATTAATTGCTATGCTAACCATGCCACACATTAATAAATAAATTAAGTACAATTTCTGAAATTGTCCACTTTATCAATGAAATTATTCAATGAAAATTACTGAAGAAAAATAATTAATACAGGCTATTGATGAAGTCACGGATGCATCCTGTGAAAAAAGACAGCTAATATCAAATGCATTAACTTTCACTGATTGAATCACAACCTCAGGAAATTTAAAAACAATATCGGAGGAATTGACGGCATCAAATGGAAACAGCATTACAATTATGAATCACTATATCCATAATGTGGATGAATGTTGTTAGCTTTTTTTTTTTAACTTTGGAAACATATTTTAGGCATTTAAAATGTCGTTTCCTAAGGACAAAAATAGCGACTGAATAATTTGGCCAGAAATCATTTTGAGTATTGAATGAGATTGTGCAATTTCAGGCTAGCATGCACTCAGTCAGAAATAAAAGTGAATGAAGATCACTCAGGTTAATGGTGTGACAGGCCCAAAGGACCCCAAAACCCAACAGCAATAGAAATTCACCAAGACAAATGGTTTTGTAAACAAACATTACTTTTAATTTTCTTTAAACATAAAAACAGAATCAAACTTTAACTTATTACTATTAACTTAAGCCCCTTATAATTCAAAGCACATGTGTATGTAATGTGTGTATAAGTTTAGAAAAGTTCTTTGAGTCGCAGTCTAATCTCCCTTCTCATTCCTCCAAGTTCATCGGTATCAGGCAATTCTTATTCTGTGCACAGAATTTAACATTTATGAATCTTCAGCAGGCTTTGGAGCTTGAAAGGTAAATGGTTACTGCTCAGGAAGGTTCTTGTTAGTTTTCAGAGAGATTTGTTGCTTGTTGGACACATACAAGCTGATTCCTTCCAATCAGCCACTTCAGTGTTTTGCTGAAGAAACTTGTCCCATCAGGGTTTTCCAGATGATATCCTCTTTCTTTCAGGTGACCACAGGGTTCCTCTTCTGTTTCCCTTATCTCAGATAAAACATTATACAGCCAGCCATCTCCTTGTATGGACCACAAGGTCTTTGACCAGGCTGAACTAAGAACTCACAACCCATCTTCAAAATGGGGTTTCAAACAAGCTTCCGAAAACCAGCACTCTCTCTCTCTCTCTCTCTCTCTGCCACACTTAGAGAAAAAAATGTTTGGTTCTCTCTGCTTGCAAAACCACATGACCTTCCAAGAACAGCAAACTGCATTCGGACAGACTGTGACACTGGACCCAATCTTCTGAGTCCGTTCATCTGTTGCTTTCCAAAACAATAATCTATTATGTCCAATTAACACCTACTTGTGAAGTCCTTCAGCAAAGCAGTTTCCATTGTCTTTACAAAGGGATTGGGAGCCTGGACTGTCTGGGTTGAGCAGAGCTCTGGCATTTTAAATAAGATCTGTGTTATGAAGTGTTTTTTGTGACCTACACTAAAAGAAACCCACAATTTATCTCCTTTAAAACATATATTAATATCACATAATTTGTCACAATAAAGCAATAGGCAAAGTGTTGAAATAGTGGGCATTCATGAAGATTTCTCTATTAAAGAAAATTGCTGACAATGACAAATTTAACACAACATTGTCTGTTCACTACATTAAGTTTATGTAAAAGCAATCTTCCATTGTCCTAATCTGGTCTGTCTTGGTAGTTTGTTGCCATATTCAGCACATGTTCTTCATTGGCTTGGTTATTTATTTTTCAATTTGTTTGCAGGCTTTTTGTTTCATCCTGAACTCTTCATTGGATCCTAATATTCATTGTGGTCTGATTATCCTTGGGACTCTGTAGTTTTCTTTGTGACCTGTTTATTGTTCTAGGATTAGTGGCTTGCAATAGAACATAGGTCCAGTTTGGGTAGCTTCCATCCTAGCCTAGCAGAAGTTAGTGTCAACTTTCATGCCATTCATGTTCGAGTGTTTTGTGCCCATCCTCCCTTCTCCATAATCAGAGATCAAAATTGATGACTCTCCTATGAAAGGCACTAAATCATTCAAGGGTAAAGATAAGGCCAAAGGTCAGGAGAAAGAGAAGAAGAAAAAGCGGCTGGAAGTGGTTGAAAAGAAGGACAAAGTGAAAATTGATGAATTACGTGTGAGTACATAAGTATTCAAATATGTTCGATTCTCGATCACTGCTCTGAAAATTCCCAATGATTAAAAAGAAAATTAGCTTTTTATTGCAAGGAGATAAACTGAGCAATTGGATTAAATCATATTTAAGACAACATGTGCTTCAAGTAAACCTCCATGTTTTTCCATCCACTCTTCTTTCTGGTTGCCTTTCCCCTGCTCATGATCAAAGAACTCTGCACCAATGATCAGACATAAAATAGTTAAGATAAATTTAATAGTGGGGAGATATTCAATAACTAATTACAAATAAAAATAAGTATAGTTAAAAGTTCTTTAAAAGTAATTAAAAGAATGAGGAAATACAAATAAAAACTTAAATTTCATTTCCCTTTGTAATCAAGTTCAGTGATTACATCCCAATGGGCTGGGCGAGATGGGTCAGCAATGGCTGGCAGAAAGCTGAGGGACTGAGTACAGAGCACGTCCCATCCCCTTAGTTCAAATCAATCCGACGCCATCCTGCACAGGATAGAGTGAGGTTTCTGTGCCTTCCATACTTCAGTGTTGAAATGCACAGGCGTAAAAATTATGAAAGAGCTGACGTACAAAGAAAACACTCCTTGCTGGTGATTCTCTTCTGAATTGCCAGCAAAATGCAAGTATGATTTGAGCCAGTGTCGGCTTCAAGCAATGACTTAGTCAAACAAACACATGCAAAGGAATTAAGAGCATTCACAGTCACTAAATACGAACATGGCTGATCTTCCAAATCAGTTACCATTACTGCTTTTTCTCCCCCCAGATTATTTGTACTCATTAGCCACTGTATTTAATATATTTAATGATTTGGCTTCAAAACTCTTCTTGAATTGCTCCAAAATGACCTATGCTGTATCCCTTGGCTATGAGCCGTGTTCGGAAATTGCCCTTTGATCACTTATGGAGTTCAGATTCCTGGAAGTATGTGACTGAAAAAAGCAGTATCAGTTATTTTGCTATTCTATTACTACCAGTGAAAATCTGGAGTTGATCTCAGTAAATTGTGAGCTAATGGATGTCAAGCAGGGTAGAGAAGTTTTAAAACCATGAGCCAAGATTTATGAATTCCCTTTCTGGGATGGTTTATGATGCAAAGAGTGAGTCAGAATAATGAGGTTGTTATGTCATATTTCCATTGCCTTCGAGCTTCTTCGTTAAAATGGATTGGGCCTCAAGACAAAAAAAAACTGAGTTGAGCACTGAACATGTTATACCTACAGTATAGAAAAGAAAGCATGCTCTCAAAATTTAATCCCAATACGTCTGTTAAAGCACCCCAAAAAGGTTACTTCTTTTTAAATGTATGCATTGAAAGATATTCACCTCCAACATAAATTCCATAGAATTTACAGCAATTGAAAAATATACTATCTTAAAAGCAGTTGTGACAACATTTTACATATGTGACTGTACTTACAATAAAAATTGAGACTATTTTAATGATAATTTAACTGATGTATTTTGAATAATTTCACTGTTATAATATAAAGCAAACAGGCTTAAAAATACTATTTTCAACCTCTGAGAGTGTAGATGGCAAGACTCCCTGAAGAATGAGGACCAGTCACCAGGGATTAAATGGCCTTTTACACAGGAGATTAAATTGTCTTCCATCCCAATGTATAGGTTTACCACAAGGAATTGGAAACTGAGTTTGGAAACTTTGAAGACTGGCTGCACACATTTAATCTGTATCGAGGTAAAATTGGAGACGATGATGACAGTTCAACAGACGACGAACGAATTGTTGGGCGCTTTAAAGTGAGTGAACACTCCAAGAATTATAAAGCTGAATAATATTCATTTAAATGGGCTTGTATTCCTGTGAGGAATATGTTTGGGCAGAGGGGGAAAAGGTGGTCAAGTGGGACTCTCAGGATTTGGCCAGCTGAAAGCTGTCATGTACTTTGTGCATTGACTGCCCGGCACCAATTCTGAGATTCCATGAATATCCTTGAACATTATTGTCTTTCTGATGAAAGGAGTTATTTGATTAAAACAAAACACAAATGGAAATATCAATATTTTGTCAATAGGATGCGGTTCCTTTCAGTCAATGTTTGGACCATTGAGAGCTGAGCTTATTAATTTTAGTTTTGGAAACTAAAAGCAACAACACCAGGCCTTATCCATATAACTTTTTACAGCACAGAAACAGGCCAGTTTGGCCTTAATAGTCCATGCTGAACATCTTCTCCCACCTAGTCCCAATGACCCGCATTTGGCCCATAACCCTTCACACCTCCCGTTCATATATCTATCCAACATTTTCTTGAATATCGATCTCGCTTCTACCACCACTGCTGGAAGTTCATTCCATATCCCCACCACCCTCTGCGTGAAGAAATTCCCACTTATGTTTCCCTTAAACTTATCTCATTTCACTCTTAATCCATGCTCTCTTGTTTGAATCTCCCCCACTCTCAGTGGAAAAAGCCTATCCACATTGACTCTATATTCCCCTTATAATTTTGAATACCTCTAGCAAATCACCCCTCAAACTTTCCCTGTAACTCAAACCCTGAAATCCTGGCAACATTCTCATAAAACTCCTCTGCACTCTCTCTATATTGTTCCTATCCTTCCTGTAATTCAGCGTTCAAAACTGCACATAATATTCCAAATTTGACCTCACCATTGCCTTATACAATTTCAACATACCATCCCAACTCCTGTATTCTATACTCTGATTTATGAAAGCTAACATACTAAATGTTTTCTTCACCACCCTATCCACCTGTGATTCAACTTTCAGAGAATTATGTACTATGACTCCTAAATCCCTTTGTTCCACTGCACTCCTCAATTGTCTACCATTTAACATATATATCCTAGTTTGATTAGTCCTACCAAAATGTAGCACCTCACATTTATCAGTATTAAACTCCATCTGTCATCTTTCAGCTCACTCTTCTAACTGTCCTATATCACCCTGTAAGCTTTTGATAATCTTCCTCAATGCCCATAACACTGCCAACTTTTGTATCATCTGCAAATTTACTAATCCAATTTGCCACCCTATCATCTAGATCGTTAATATATATGACAAACAGCAGTGGACTGATCCCTGAGGCACTCCACTCGTCACCAGCCTCAAATCCAACAAATTATTTTCCATCAACTACTCTCTGGCATCTCCCATCCAACCATTGCTGAATCAGCCTCACAACTTCATCATTAATACCTAATGTTTCCACCTTCCTTACTAATCTCTTATGAGGAACCTTATCAAAAGCCTTACTGAAGTCTATATAGACAACATCCATTGCCTTCCCCTCATCAACCTTTTTAGTAACCTCCTCAAAAAAACTCTATAAGATTTGTTAGACATGATCTACCATGTACAAAACCATGCTGACTACTCCGAATCAATCCCTGTCTTTCCAAATAGTTGTTTATACCTTCTCTAAGAACATTAATTTGCCCACCACTGATGTCAGACTTGCAGGCCTATAATTACCAGATTTACTTTTGGATCCTTTTTTGAACAGTGGAACAACATGGGCCACCCTCCAGTCCTCCGGCACTTCCCCCCTGGTCAGTGACATTTTAAATATTTCTGTCAATGTCACCACTATTTGTTCACTAACCTCCCTCAGGGTCCTAGGGAATATTTTGTCAAGACCTGGAGATTTATCCACCTTGATTTTTTTCAATACAGCCAACACTACCTCCTCATTAATTCTTATATTATCCATGACCTCCCTACCATATTTCTTCACTTCATCTGGCTCAATATTCCTTTCCTTAGAGAATACTGAAGATGAAAAATCATTTAAAATTTCATCCTTCTCCTCTTGCTTCTCATGGAGCCTACCCCACCTAATCTTCAAGGGGTCCAATTTTATCCCTCACTATTCTTTTACTTTTAATGTACCTATAGAAACCCTTTGGATTTATTTTTACTTTTCCTGCCAAAGCAGCTTCATATCTCCTTTTAGCCTTTAATTCTTCCTTAAGATATTTTTATACTCTATTTGCCTCTTTATTGCAGAAACTGAATTAATTTTCACAATTACATGAATAGAGCAAAAACTGTCCCTTTGATATAATATATTTTCACTCATTCCACAATACATTTATCTTACATGTGAGGATGTTGACAGAACTGCTTATTTTGTAAAATGTTTCAGTTAAGAAATAAAATGACTTTTTCAACAAGATGTTCAATACTGTGATACAGTAAAGTTTATTTCCCTAATAGCATTGACAGTTGGAATTATCAGATAATTAGTGGTTTTGGATTAAACAATGTGCGTGTGTTAATTCATCAAAGCTGGAGCAGGCACTGTTAAATAGAAACCACGATCTTTATATTGAGGTCAGGAGGTATTGCTCATCACAATCACCACTGGAAAAGATGTGCTTAGTTTACCTCCAAATTTTTTAAGGCTACATCACACACGTAATTTGTGCATGAGGTTTGGAGTTATCTACCTCAAACCTTTGCATTAATGCAGTAATGCCATCTAGCATTCTCTGAAACAGGAGGAGCCTGGATAGTGCAATTGGTGGGGACATTGTTCTCTGGGAAGGAACTGTAAATGTAATAGGTGACAGTTGGATGTTCCTAGGAAGATGTAAGTGAGAGAAGGAAGCAGCCAGCCCCAGACTGGGGCAAATGAAAAAAAGAACATGTAATCTTCCGGTTGAGGGATTAACCTTTTAATTGTGAAATATAATATTTATTTTATTTAAAAGGGAACTAATTGCTTATTGTTCCTCGTTTAATCCAACCCAATTTTTACGGTAGAATTTTGAATTAATATCAAAAAATTGAAATGTGCAGAAATATTTCACTGCCATTTGAGATTATCCAGGTGTGAGTAGAATTCATGAAGCATGCATAAATTATCTCTCATGCATTACACAAATGTGCTGCAGAAACTCAGCAGGTCACACACCATCCATAGGGAGTAAAGATGACCAAGATTTCAGAGTGAAACACGATAGGCTACAGACGCTGTGATTGTAGCAAACACACCGAAATGTTGGAGGAACTCGGCTGGTCTTTTCATTATCTATAGGAAACAAAGATATATTGCCAATGTTTCAGGCCTGAGCCCTTCTTCAATGAAAAATCAGAACAGGCAAAAGCAGGATATATCAGAAAGTCTCAGAATTCAAACAATTGGGGAGGAATCCAGACCAACATGAGAACTATGTAGAATTGATCATATCTGTGCAAAAGGAGACAGGGAATGAAGAAATAACAGGGAAGAAAAGAGTGGGATTTTTATTTGACAAAAGCAAGAGAAGTTGATATTAATGCCATCAGGTTGGAGGGTGCCTAGGTGGAAGATGAGATGTTGTTCCTCCATTGTACGGGTGGACTAAGACTGGCATTACGTGAGACCATGGACAGACATGTCGGCAAGGGAATGGGATGGAGAAAGTTTTACGCCTGTTTCTGGACAAAGGGCCCAGGCCCAAAACATTGGTTACCCTTTACTTCCTATGGATGCTGCATGACCTGCTGAGTTCATCCAGCACATTTGTGAATTGCATTTAACCTCAGCATCTGCAGACTTTCTTGTTTAATAAATGATCTCTCTCACAGTATTCTGGCCATGAGGTTTAATTGAAACACTTAGTTACCTGTACTCTGTTGAGAATAGTGTTGTGATCTTAAATAAAATTTCACTTTAGTTTTTGCAAATAAAATTGCTTGAAATGATCATCTTAAGGAACTAGCCTTATGTGGCCTTCATGGATCATGTATATTTCTAGATATCTATTGATCTATATTTATCTATGGAACAAGTTTCTTGAAGTATTGTCATCTTTCATTTCTTTGTGTCTTTAAAATTGCATACAGGGCTCTGTCTGCGTATACAAAGTACCCCTCCCAGATGATGTCGCTCGGGAGGCAGGTTACGAACCGACATTTGGAATGTTCCAGGGTATCCCGAGTAATGATCTCATCAATGTTTTAATCAGAGTGTATGTAGTAAGGGTAAGTAATGAGCAAACAAGTCACAGAAAAGCTAGCTATCGATAGAACATATATTTCCTTTTGTTTGTCAATAATGATTCTTTCCTTCAGAACTAAGCCAGAATTTTATCCCATTTTAATTAATTAATTGAATTGAATTAACTGGCATCAAACAATCATTGTTGGGGGTGGGAGATCGCCGAGAATTGCTGATCCTGCATGAAGTCTTGCCTCCATCTGAAGTGCCAATCCGAATTCCAGCCATTCAGAGCTTTGCCTCAAGGTAGCAGCACCAAGTTCGCCAACACACATGGCAAACATTTGAGGGTCAGTCCATGAAAACTGCCAAAGGCAGTTTTGGCCTTCACATGGTTGTAGTTCAAAATTGTCATGGGGTCCTTGTCAAACAATTATCTGTGTAATGCACTTCTCTATCAAGCAAATTGGAAATGATCTGGTAACTCTACTTTTATGCAAGAGATCATCTAGACCAGTGGTTTTCAAACTTTTTCCTTCTACTTGCATACCACTTTAAGTCCCTTACAAATTACAGAGCATCTATGGCACAGGGATTACTTAAGGTGGTATGTGAGTGAAAAGAAAGTTTGAAAACCACTGATCTAGAGTGAGCAGTTCAAAGGAATTAATGACTTAATCCACTGAAACTCAAAGCCTGACCTGTGAACAGAAAACATGGTAAACTGAAACGAGGGAAGAAGAGGCATTGCCGCACCTTCAGGAAAAAACATCAGGAAACATCCACTGCTAGCCATTTATACCATTACTCTACAGCCTCTTCTAAAATGTTTATGGTTAATCAGAAGGAATCCTTTAAATGTTCCAGGTAGTGAAAGACATAATGTAAAGGTATTCATTTAAACACAGTAAAACCCCTGGTATGATATTTCTTATATTGTAAGAAAGAAACTTTGGTTCTTTTATAACAACTATACTTTATTAACTAGAGTACTCTCAACCTTGTGGAGGTATCCATTTGGATTCTACTCCTAGTTGCAACAACTCAACTCCGACTCCCTCTAGTGGTCAGAATTATCACTAGCACTCTATCATTACATTCCCTTTCCTTGAGATGTTTAATCTAACAACATGACACACTAATAAAGAATTCATTTCAATTTAAAGTTCAACACAAACATTAGCAGCACAAAACTTTTTAAGTGTGCAGTTCTTATTCTTTTTGAGATTCAATCAGTCAGGTGCTTTGATAACACGTGTGGATCTTCTTAACACAGCTGCTTGTGTTGGCTCTGTTGGACAACTACTGTCTAGCACTGATGTTGTTTCCCCTGATGCTGTGCAGGCTGGATTTTCTGCATTGTCAGTTCTTACATTGTCTCTTGTGTTTTCAGCAGGCTCTTTCAATTCCTCCTCAGTATTTGACCATTCTCTGTTCTGACCATGTAGGATCCTGGATTTACTTCCTTCAGAACAGTGGCCATCTTGTCCCAGGTGTTGGAATCTCTGAGTCTCACTGTGTCATGTTGTGCCAGTGGCCCTTAGCATCTTGCTGACTTGTCATAGTTTGCTTTTTGCTTCCATTACAGACACTTTTGCTTTCATTCAACATCTTGGTTCTTATTTGGGTCTGCTGATATGGGAACTGTGGTGCTTAGTCTACATCCCATCAGAAGTTCAGCAGGTGACATGCCACATCCAAGTGGTGAAACTTGTAACTCAATAGAGCTAGATACGGATCTGAGCTACTGTCTAGTGCTTTTTTGAGCAACTGTAACTATGTGAACTCCTTTCTCTGATTTACTGTTTGACTGTAGATGCAGAAGGCTTGAAGTCACATGTTGAAAATCATACTCTTCTGCAAAATTCTGTAATTCTCTACAGCTTTATCATGGTCCATTGTCACTATAGACAATTTGAGGAATTCCATGTCTTGCAAAGATCAATTTCATTTATTTGATCACACAAACAGCAAATGTGTTAGGAAGCAGCATAATTGCCAGATAGTTTGATAGATAATCAATAATCAGCAAGTAATTATTTCTATCCATGCGGAACAGATTAGTCCCAACTTTCTGCCAAGGTTCTGCCAGTAAGTCAGCTATTATCATGGGTTCCTTTGCCTGCTTTGCATGGTGTTTCAAGCAGGTCTCACAGCTTGAAACTATCCTGTCAATGTCAATATTTATCCCTGGCCAATAAACAGTAGTTCTGGCTCTCCTCTTGCATTTTTCCATTCCAAGGTGCCCCTCATGCACCCTTTTTAGCATCTCATCAGCTCACCTCTGATGTTGTAGAATGGCTGACATTCACCTCTAGGCCATCCTTCATTCAGATTATTTTTTAAAATATTTTATTGAAGAATTTTAAATATTTTATAACCACATATGTATACATATTCAATAAAGCTACAAGAGAAAAATATATTCATGGTTTATGTGTATGTTAACCCCACACCCCATCTCTCCCTCCCTTCTCCCCATGCACCACCCTCCCCCTCAAAATATTATCAAAGAAAGAAAAAAGAAAGAGGAGTATAAAAAAACTATAAAATCTCAATACTAATATAATGGGATTGGGGATTACCAATAGGATGGGTTTTCAAAGAGTTCTAAATTTTCAAAATACATTGATACTTAATATATAAATTATGCTATTTTCTCAAGTGGGATACAAGTACACAATTCAGCAAGTAATGGCTATGCACTTCCTAGTCATAAAAAATCAATTTGATACATAGTTGACCTTAATTTTGGTCTAACCATTTTAGTATTACCCAACAAAAATAACATCGGGTACTGTGCGAGTTTAACCGTTAATATTTTCTCCAAAAAATTTCCTACCTCTATCCAAAAAGGTTTTACTCTAGGGCATATCCAAGTAGAATGCAAAAATGAACCAACTTCCAGACCACATCTAAAACATAGCTCTGATGATATTGGATTCAATTTTTTAAAAATATATTTGGGGAGTTAAGTATAATTAATGCAAAAAATTATTTATCTTTACTGGAATAAGTTGCCTATAACCTGTAATGGAAGATTTAAACCGTGTTTTTTACTTTTGCAGCCTTTGCTTCTGTAAGGCTGAGAACCTGCTTGTTTTTAGAATCAGCAGACATAAGCTAAATTCCACCGAGGGGCCAGAGATGCAGTTATCTGATGAAAGGACATCAGAAAGGTTTTATATTTTAAGCTTTATATAAGCCAACTGCTTAAGCTGCTGAAGTTGGAGACTCTCTGAGAGGTGGCAACATCTCTCAGCAAGAAGAAGAACTTCAAGAGTCCAGCCAACGTCCCGGTTGGGGGAGGTGGAGAAGCTGCTACCGGCTCCCTGACAACCTACTATAAGTGTGCAGTCATTGCCTCGCTTCGGCAGTTGTGACCAGTCCAGGCGTTGATAAGTATAGTTGGGAAGGGCTTGCATATTGTAGTTTGAAATCAGCTTTTGAATTTGTAATAAACATTTGTATAAACTGAACAGCTCTGGGTGTGTGTCTATTTTCTTTTGGTAGCTCAAACACTGTGACCAATCTAAAATGAACAAAATGACAGGTATAGTTTACCCAAGACATAACCCTAGTAGGTAGAGTGAATTGTATAAAGATGAATGTTTTTCCAAGGGTTCAATATCTTTTTCAGCCAATTCCCTGTTGGATTCCTCAAAATATTTTTAAGGATTTCCATTTGAGTATTAGGATGTTTTTATGGAAAGGAAAGATGGCTAGAGTGTGTTTGGAAAAATTGACCTGGAATTTTGAATTGGGAGGTTTGCAAATTCCCCATTTTAAGAATTATTATTAGGCAGCTCAATTGCAATGTATTAATTGGATGTTTGATGTTGATAAATCTCCAGCCTGGGTTTAAATAGAATTGAGTAAAATAGGAGAAAACATAATGGACTCTATTTACAAATGGGATTCAAAATTGTTAATAGGAAGTAGAGATATGCCTGTTTTGAAATATTTGATTGAATTATGGAATAACATAGATTATGAAATAGATGGAAAAGTTTCTTTGATTTCTGTAAAAATGCATTTATATCAAAATGCATTTTTTCTATGGATAATCAATTTTTGAAGATTTAAATAGAGATTAAGAAAATAGAAGAATGCTTTGAAGCTGGTAAATTTATTACTTTCCGATAAATGAAGGAAAAACAATGTTCCAAATAATACTTTTTTCTGTTATTATCAGGTTAAGGCTTTCTGGTTGATAAGTTAGGTCCTAACAGACTGAATTAGAATTATTGATATGTAAGGGTGGCTTGAATAAGTTCATTTCGGTGATGAATAAATTACTTTAAAAGAAGCTCTAAATTTAGGAATTCATAAATCAAGATTATGATTAAGATGGGAGGTTGATTTAAATAGACGAATAGATGAAAATGATTGGATGCAATTATGTAAAGAAAATATGACAAAAATTATTCATGTTCAATATAGATTGGTTCAATATAATTTTTTGCTTCATTCAAATTCTTGATGACTTCTGCAGAGCTCTAGGCTTTGCAACTGGGATCCATTTGGATTCCATGACAGATACGGGAAGAGGTACACTGATCCGGTTCACATGGAGATTCACATCTGTGGAACTCATTGTATGCTTTTACTCTGCATCATTGCTCTATATAACACATCAGCTAACACAATAAGCCTCCCTGGTGTATACACCAATTCAAAGTCATCGTGCTGTAGCTTCATCATCCGTCTTTGGATTTGCAATGACATTTCACTGAGATTTTTCTTGATTATCGCTATTATTAGCTTGTGGTCTGTCTCTGCCATGAATGTTGGTAGACCATACACATAACTGTGGAATTTCTCAAGTCCATAGGCCAGACGCATATGCACATATCGACATTCAGATGTTGTCATCGTCCTTGATGCATATGTGTCTGGCCTCCAAACTTCTCCCACAGCCTGAAATAGCATGGCATCTATTCCATCTTTTGAAGTGTCCGTACATATATTCATCCTTCTGGATGAGTCAAGGATGTCTGGGCATCTCTAAAATTACTTTCACCTTGCTCTTGTCTGACTCCATACTTGCCTCTGACAGTTTATCTCCCAGAAAGATGATTTATTTCTCACCAAACTGATATTTTCTCTGTTTAACTTTAATCCATGCTCCTGGATGTGATGTAGCTCTTTGAATGAGCCTCTTGTGTGGTTCTTGTGTATATTCCCATCAGATCATATCCACGTACACACATACCCCATTTTTGCCTTCTATGAAGTGCTCTATTGACATGTAAAACACTTCCAGAGCTGAGGAAATTCCAAAAGGCATCCTCACACAGGAGTATCAGCCAAATGGTGAAAACTTTTCACTGGCCATCTCACTTGTAATTTCATGCCTGGTTGGAATCTGATAATGTTTCCTCTTTATATTGGCATTCAAGTATTTTGGGTCCATGCACTGTTCTTCTTTTTGACACACACCATTGAATTCGCCCATTCTATGGGCTCTTCCACTTTCTTTATAATCCCTAGTGCCATCATTTAATTAAGTCCATGCTTCAGCTGTTCTTTTAGTGGTGCTGGAACCTGCCTCGGGGCATGCACTTCTGGCTGTGCAACCTCTTTTAACTGTATCCCTTGAAGATGTCTGCAAATTGATCCATTATTTCCTCTATGCTGTTCCATGCATTGGCACTGTTAATGCGATAGACCCTCTTGACTAGGCTTAAGTTTTCACGTGCATTGTGATCAAGCAGCGATTCATGTCCATCTGGGACTACTGCAAACCTGAGTTGGTGCTCTTTATCTTTAACTTTCACCTTGAGGTTACATGCACCTTTCGTGTCGATGCTCTGTCCATTATACCTTTTGAGCTGCACAGGATTTGCATGATGTATGGCTTTATCTTCATTGTCCTGATGTGACTCTCACAGATCAAATTGACCTTTGCCCCTGTGTCCAGCTTGAAAGGAGTATCTGCTCCATTTGCTTGCAATGACACAGTCCATTTATCCTGCTCAGCTCTGATTACGCTTGGCTGTTCAGTGTCTGATGGTTACTAGTCTTTCTGCACTACCATGCCAATGAAAAGTGCAAAACTGAGAGCAGCTTCTTCTATAGTGTGCATGCTTTCACTTCTGTTTTGTTTCCCTTTGGAAAAACATTGCTTTGCATAATGATTCTCCCCTTTGCACTTATTACAGACTTTTCCATAGGCTAGGCATTGTTTTGGTGCATGTTGAGTGCCACATTGTTTACAATTGAATGTCTCTCCACCTTTGTTTCCAATATCTCATTTTTTGTTTGTGTGTGTGTCCAAACACTGTGGCTATAACTATGCCGTCATTTTCACTGGCATGGCATATCTTCACAGTTCCAGCTCTGTCTCTCCTAGCAACCTCTCTCTAACTATCTTATCAGTAATCCCAAACACAATTTGATCACAGATCATTGAATCTTGCAGCGATCTGAAATTGCATGTTTTTGCCTTTAATTTCAAGTCCACTAGAAAAAGTATCAAAGCTCTCTCCCTGCAGTTGCGTGCATGAGCAAAACACATACCTTTGGAATGTATCATTTCTCTTCGGAGACCAGTGTTCATCAAACATCTCGATAATTTTTTCAAATTTTCCCTGGTCTTCTGTCTCAGCAAAAACGAACAAGTTGAAAACCTCTATTGCTTAAGGTCCCACCATAGTAAATAGTAGTGGAATCTTCCATGTATCTGGTTTGCTATCGAGTCCAATGGCATGTAGGTACAGCATAAATTGTTGTTTGAACAACCTCCACTCATGGTCAAAATTTCTAGTCCAATCTACAGCATCAGGACTGTTTGCACTCTCTATGTTTTCTGCTATCTATTAGCAACTGATTCTCACTCTGCACACTCCTGGTGTTTCTTCCACTCCTAGTACCTTGTGATCTTTCTTTTATTGTAATAAAGAAACTTGGGTTAATTTATAACAACTATACTTTATTAGCTACAGTACTCAAGACTTTGTGCAGGCATCCATTTTGAATCTATTCCTAGCTGCAACAACTCATGTTAGACACCCTCTATTGGTTAGGATTATCACTAGCATTCTATTATTACATCCTTACATCCTGGTATCTGGAATTCAAGCAACCGGCAGCCTCAAGCAACTGGAAAAAAATCCGTATATTAGGCTTGTCTGTTGACAACATCTCTGCCTCAGCGGATTATGAAGCAGCGAATAAGTTTTAGTTAGGAATTGTAAGAGTAAGTCTCAAGGAACCGGAAAATCCACTTCTTCGGCATCTACCAATCCCTATAGGGGTGTCGGATACCGGAGTTTTACTGTACTTTTCTCACTTTAGTATTGGACACATTTTCCTCATCTAATCATGTTTACATCCACAGATGCAACAGAATAGAAAATCAGTATCCATTTTGCCTTTGTTTCTGTATTTGAATTCCATGATTTGAGCATAAACATTTTCATTCTTGGTCATTCATCAAGTTTCAATAAGTGAATTCCCTTGGATTTGACGGTTCTTAGTTTTATCATTTTGTTTAATCTGTTCTATTAGGCCACAGAATTACATCCAGCTGATATCAATGGAAAAGCAGATCCATATATCGTCATAAAATTAGGCAAAACAGAAATCAAAGACAAGGAGAACTACATCTCCAAGCAACTCAATCCTGTTTTTGGCAAGTAAGTCCTTCGCATGAGTCCAAAAAATGCCCAAAATAGTTAACTATTTTTTTGTTCCACCAAATTTCAATCTAATGTATTTTAAACAAGTTTGCCATTATAGCATCCTCTGCAATAATAGCAGCTCCTTGACTGCCTTATTGCAGGCAGAAGGCGATTTCATATAATATTACATATTCTGGATTATTACATGACAATAAAGGAATCTGGAATCTCTACTACTATTTTCAAGAGGAAATCATACTTTTTGGCTGGCATTATTGGACAGCTTATGCAAAGATTTGTAACAGGCAATGGCCCAAGCTAACCTCATTTCTGCTGTGAGATTCAATGATTTCATAATCCTGTATTGCCATCAAGATGGTAGGTTTTTTGGAGAAACAATATCCACTGCATTATCCCTGCCTCATTGCTCAAGAACTTAGGGAGAAGGAACTATGTCACAACATACCATCAGCTTAACAGACGGAGGTGAGAAACATTTGAGCTTTAATCAATGTGTCTCACCATGTGAACCTTTGATCGCCTCCAGGTTCACCTATTTCAGGTTAGCTCTAGCTACTGATAATTCAATTTTAAAAAAGGGGAATTAAGGACAACAGAGGGTGGGAGAGTAAGTGGAGCTGAGTCCACAGCCAGATTGGCCACAACCTTATTAAATGGGAGAGCAGGCTCAACGGCCTATATGACGTATTCCTGCTCCTAAACACCTAAAGCTTTTGATGTCAGACACAAGTTTGGAAATAAATTCAAGCTGTGAATTCATCGCCTCTGCTGGGATGCTAAAACCAAACAAGGTTTTTTTGCTAAATCCATCTCTGAGCCCAGCTCTTGAAGTCGCTACCCTCTCCAAGTTTCCAGAGCACATTGATCATTTACTGCCAAAGAGCTGGTGTTTGTTCCCAACAAGGAGCAGCCCAGGGTTTGGGGCAGAGACAGGTATCAATCTAACCATACTTTAAAGCTAAATGTGGATTGTTTTGATCCCTGAACAGGCAGTATACATTGCAGTTTTGTTTGCAGATTGAATGTTTTTTTTCTCTCTATCTACCATACACTTGCCAATAAAACAGTGAAAGTCAACAACAAGTTGACATTTCAGTCTTTGATTTTATCCTCTAATCCAGATCATTTGACATTGAAGCCACATTTCCAATGGAGTCTATGCTGACAGTGGCTATATTTGACTGGGATTTAGTGGGTACAGATGATCTAATTGGAGAAACAAAAATTGATCTCGAGAATCGCTTCTACAGCAAGCACAGAGCAACATGTGGAATTGCACAGCAATATTCTCTGTAAGTACATTAAGACTGTGTTTAATTTAGTAAAGTTGCATTTGAAATCACCATGTTAAAGTTAATGACTACTGAAGAAAGCCAGTTTAAGACTATTATGTGGTATGAGAAGGAAACACAAGACAATGTTTCTAGTATTTACCAAAGAGGAACTTTTAATTGCTAGCTATGAGCCTATAAAGCACATAGGCCCTCAAGACGTGCGGTGGCAGATCGTTCCATCTGAAAACCTAATGCATTAATGGACGGTTATCTAAATGCTCATTCAGAAGGTGGATTGGGCCCTTCAAACGTCAGCATGCTAAATGTGCAAGTCAGTGACCTGAAGTATGAGGGGAAATGAGGGAGGCAGTCAGGATCATAAAATGTCATAAGGTCATTGAGGTCAGACTAACAAAAGGATGTCTTGCATTTATTGCATTTTGCTATTGGTTCTCCATCCTCTCATGCACACTCATGTGTTGTTCCTGTACACAGCCATGGATACAATGCCTGGAGAGATCCTATGAAACCTAATCAAATACTGACAAAACTTTGCAAAGAAGGCAAAATAGATGGGCCTCACTTTGGACCTGGAGGAAGAGTGAAGGTTGCTAATAGAGTCTTTACAGGTCCAACAGAAATTGAAGATGAAAATGGTATGAAGTGATCTCTGTTCTTCATCCTCTCAAATACTTGACAGCTACAAGATTGTGAAAAAGTAAAAATTCTCCACCTTGACAATACTTTTTCCTTCATGGGGAAAAAAAATTGGGAAATGTAACTGTTTTATTCTATTAGAATAAGCACATTGATTCATGCTGATTTGTTATAATATTTACAGCTGTTTACCCTTCAATATCACAAGAATTCTTCTGATAAACCAATCCTTGAAGTTGACCCATCTCTCGTATTTCTCATCACCAGGAGTGAAGAAGGAGACTGATGAACACCTAGCCTTGATCACTCTCCAGCACTGGGAGCAGATGCCACGGGTCGGCTGCAAGTTGGTTCCAGAGCATGTAGAAACCAGGCCTTTACTAAATCCTGAGAAGCCAGGCATTGAGCAGGTACAGTAAACTAGGGGGAAAGATTACACATCCTAATACATTGAAAAATCAAACATTATGACTTTCTCTTCATAAGGAACATGGAAAACCACAAATAGCATGCTCCAAGATTTCAGATATGTTCTCTCAAAAAGTACGGCACTGCAGTAAGTGCACAGAGGGCAAAGCTGTTGCATTTTTAGTGTAAATAAGCTGATTCCCTTTGCAAGAGCCAAGGACAGCAGAGGCTGAAAAACTGAAAAAAAAACTCAACAGTTCAGACTGCCTCTGTGGAGAGAGAAACAAAGTTTCATCGGTTTTGATGAGAGTTCATTGATCTGAAATGTTAACTACTCATCTTTCTTCATGCATCCTCCTTGACCAGGATTTTCCACTTTATTTCCGATCCGTATTCAGAAATCTAAACCCAAAATAGTCTTCCTTGGTTTTGAGCATTAGGTCAAATTTCTTAAAGAGGAACCGTTTTCAAAGAATGCCTAAAAGATTCAAAGACTAAAAAGACCAGTCCTTTGGATCAGAATCAGAATTTACTGTCATGAAAAGTTACAAAGTTTGTTGTTTTGCGGCATCAATCATAGTTCAACAATTTACATAAACCACCATACAAAAGGCAAAGTAAGTCCTTGGTTCATTGATCATTCAGGAATCTGATGGTAGTAGTGAAGAAGCTGTCCTGGTGCCACTGAGTGCTCAGCTTTAGGCATCTGTACCTTTTTCCCGATGGTAGCAGAGTGCAGAGGGCATGGCCTGGCTGGTGGAGGTCCTTGAAGATAGAGGATGCTTCTTTAAGACACCACCTTTTGTAGATGTCCTCAATGGAGTGAAGACTGGTGTCCGTGATGTTGCAGGCCGAGTTAACAACCTCTGGAGTTTATTCTTGCCCTGAGAGTTGGCATATCTGTACCAGACAGTGATGCAACCAGCCAGAATGCTCTCCATGGTACACCTGCAGAGATTTTCGAGAGCCTTCAGTGACATACTGAACCTCCTCAAACTCCTCACAAAGTATAGCTGCTGACGATCCTTCTTTGTGATTGCATTGGCGTGGAGGCTCCAGGACAGATCCTCAGAGATGTTGACACCCTGGAATTTGAAGTTCTTGACTACCTCCACTACTGAGACCTTGATGAGGATTGCATTGTGTTCTCCTGACTTCCTCCTGAAGTCCATAATCATTCCTTGGTTTTGCTAACATTGAGCACAAGATTGTTGGTGTGATGCCTCTCAATGAGCTGATCTATCTCCCTCCTCTACTCTTCCTCATTGCTGACAACTGTAGAGACAACTGCCAATTTGTAGATAGCATTGGTATTGTTTTTGGCCACGTGGTCATGGATGAATAGTGAGTAGGGCAGTGGGCTAAGCACTCATCCTTGAACCTGTGTTGCTAGTCAGTGAGGAGGAGAAGTTGTTCCTAATTTGTACTGAATGTGGACTTCCGATGAAGAAATACAGATGCCCAACATTTGGAGTTTGTTGACCAGTACTGAGCGAATAATGGTGTTGAAGGCTGACCTGTAGTCAATGAAGACAGCCATACATATGAGTGGCTATTTTCTAGGTAATCCAGAAAGTAATGAAAGTGGCCACAATCTTCACTTACATCTGATTAAATATTGGTCTGAAGCACTGACACTGAGCATCCATCACCAATGATCCACAATTCCTACCAGGAATGAACTCCTCCACATAAATTCTCAGAAGCAATCTGGCTCCAACCTGCTCAGTCATACAATAGACAATAGGTGCTGGAGTAGGCCAATTGACCCATTGAGCCAGCACTGCCATTTATCAGATCATGGCTGATCTTTCTCTTTCAATAACCAATTCCAGCCTTATCCCCATAACCTTTAACTCCCCTGCCCATAAGAGCCTTATCCAACTCTCTCTTAAATCTATCCAACGAATCCTGCATGCTAGCTTTCAATGACTGGTGAACAATTACCCCCAGATCCCTTTGCATTACCCCACTCCTTAGCTTAACTCCATTTAAATAATACTCTGCTCTTTTATTTCTGCTTCCAAAATGGACAACCTCGCATTTATTCACATTAAACTTCATCTGCCATTTCTCTGCCCACCCCCTAACCTGTGCAAGTCCCCTTGCAATTTCCTGACATCCTCCTCGCCCTTCACACTACCACCCAGTTCAGTGTCATCTGTGAATTTGCATATATAGTTATTAATCCCCTCATCCAAATCATTTACATAAATGATAAACAACTGAGGACCCAACATTGACCCCTGTGGAACCCCACTTGTCACATGGTCTCAGCAAAGGGCTAACCCACAAAAGTACTTTGAGAGCCAATTCAGCTATATTGTAAAGTAATAACAGCTTTCAAAGAGTAAATAACAGCTGAAAAAGCAATTAAAGTACTTAAAAGCAAGTATATTTAAATTAGCTAAAATCACCTTTAATCCCAGTGATTGCTCTGCATTAAGATCAATGGTAGGGAATCTGTGCAAGCTCCTGCTCCTCTGTTGGTCTCAAACATTGTCAGCACAGTTGTCCTGTCAGCGGTCAGTAGCCAGGTGGAATTTCATGATTTCTGAGTTTATCCAAAACTCACACAAGAATTGTGAACTCCGACAAGAATAAAGCACTAAAAACTGGCTGTTCCACATGGAATTTCCAGCTTTTTGGTGGAATGTTCGAGCTGGACAGTACAGTGTAGTGTGGAAGATGTGAATTGTTCTGCAGAGACTTTATATCTAAAAAAATAGCATGATTAATAATGGCATAATGTTGATATTATATTCTTTATTCAAAACAAATCATGTCGGTGCTGTTTTTTTATAACCAAAGCTGGTATTTAATTAAAGTTACACTAGATTACACGTAGTGTAATCTACAGTTACACTAATCTAAAGTAACTAATCTAAAGTTACACTACATGTAGGCTAGAAAAAACAATTAGAGAAAAAATATCAGAAAAATAAGACATTGGCATAAAGAATAGCTGAATAATTCTCCCTGTAATCCAGACCTATTCCAATTTTTTTACAATTGATCCATATTGATATCAAATATGAAATCCTCCCTACTATTGAGAACATTGACAGGGTACACTACCGTCAGTGAGCAGCAGCAGATCTGCAAGGATCCACAACACCCAGCACAGGCTCTGTTCTCACTGCTACCATCAGCAAAAAGCATAGGAGCCACAAAATTCACACCAGCAGGTTCAGGAACAGCTGCTACTCCTCCACCATCAGACTCCTCAACAACAAACTCAGTCCGAGGCTCATTTAAGGACTCTTACCATGCACATTATTGATTTTTTTCTCTCTGTATTGCCCAGTCAGTTTGTTTACATTTTGTATCCAAAGCAAATGGTATCACAGGAGATTGGAGAAGGAATTCAGCAAATGAGTGCACGGCAATGAAGAGTAACTTGAAATGTCCTTTCTATACAATTTTCAGGGCCGTATTGAACTGTTTGTTGATATGTTTCCAAAGGACCAGCCTGCACCAGGAGCAGCAATTGATATATCACCAAGGAAGCCAAAGAAGTAAAGTATTCTCATATTATTAGAGGTGCCAAGTGTAACATCTTAAATTCAGTACAATTTTTCTTTTTGTGTCTATTACAATATTCTGAGGGAAAATTGTTGTTTCTATTTATTTATTTATTAAACAGACGGTACAGTAACAGGCCTTTCTGGCCCGTGAGCCCATGCTGCCCATATACACCCAATTAACCTACAACCTCCATATGTTTCCAAAGTGGTATTCTTAAGTTTGAAACATTTGTCCCTGGAAGTGGACAGATTGGCACTTCAAAAGAAGGCCTTCAGTTTGGCCTTTCTGAATGACGAAACGGAGACTTTTCATATCAATTTATCAGCATTGCTGTAATATAGCTGCTCTGTGATCATGTACTTTAGTCTTGGCTTGAACTTTTAGTCATTGTTAACAACCTTTATATTTTTACAAAAATCTCGCCTCCAAGTTTTTTTCCATAAGAAAGAGACATGGGTTTATTCAGAATTGCTCCCCACCTCCTCATATCCTAACTCTCTCATCTGGCCAATAGCATGACATCACAGCAGGAATTGTCAACCTGTAACTCCGGTCACCTGTTCTCTACACATTAGGGCCTCCTAGTGAATAAGTCTAAAACTGGTACAAGAGGCTGGAAATCATGATTATTTTTTCAAATGGTATGAAAAACCTTTGTTCTCCAATCAGAACCATAGTTATTTTTTTTTCAAAGGTTCTTTTGCTCTTTCAACTGTCAGCTCATGCCCATCATGTAACTAAATAGGGCAGGCTGCTTCATTACTTCATTATTGTTTTGTTTCAGCAACTGTTGAACAATATGAGGACTTGTTAATGCAAAGGAAAATTGCCAGGCAAAACAATACATCTTTCTTACAAATTATGTTTAGTCCCTGCACTCTTGTGATTTATGTCATGCTGGAAGATAATTAGAAAGATTTAATAAAGAATTAATAAAGTCAGAGATTCATGCAGCATGGAGACAGGCCCTTCGGCTCAACATCCACACTGCCCAAACTGTCCCACCTACATGCCCCATCTGCCTGCCTTTGGCCCATATTCCTCTAAACCTATCCTATCTATGTATTTGTCCAATTGTTTCTTAAACATTGCAATAGTACCTGCCTCAGTCACTTCCTCTGCCAACCCATTCCATATACTCACCCCCCTCAAAGTTACCCCTCGGGTTCCTGTTAAATCTCTCCCCCCTTCTTTGGGCAAAATACTCTGCATTCACCCACTGTATTTCGCTCATGATTTTGTAAACTTCTATGAGATCGCCTCTCTTCGTGTATTCCAATGAATAAAGACCTAGCCTTGCTGAAACTCTATCTATAGCTCAGGCCCCCAAATTCTGATAACATCCTCACAAATCTCTATACCCTCTCCAGGTTGACAGCATATTTCCTGTAGCACAGTAGCCAAAATTGAACACAATACTCCAAATGGGGCCTCACCAACATCTTATACAACTGCAACATGACTTTCTAACATCTGTATTCAATATTCTGACTGAAGAAGGCCAATGTGCGAAAAACCTTTTTGACCATCCTATCTACTTGTGGCACCATTTTCAAGGTACTATGTCCATGTACTCCCAGATCTCTCTGGTCTACAACACTTCGCAGATCCATGCCATTCACTGTGTAGGTCCTACCTACAGTAGATCTCCCAAAATGCAACCCTTCACATTACTCTTTTAAATTCTATCAACCATTCCTCTGCCCACCTGCCCAACCAATCAAGACCCTGTTGCAATCTTTAGCAATCATCATCACATATGTACAATATTGGATACTTTAGTGTCATCTTCAACCTTGATTATCATGCCATGTATATTTTAATCAAAATCATTGATATGGATGACAAACAGCAATGGACCCAGTTCCAAACACTGTGGTACATCATTTGTCTTAAGCTGCCAGTCTGAAAAGCAACCTTCCACTATAATGCCCTTTGCTTTCGACAATGAAGCAAATTTTCCATCAGTCTGCTATCTCACCATGGATCCCATGAAATCTGTCCTTCCAGAGCACCATTCCAAGTAGAACCTTATTGAATACTGTGCCAAAATCCATATATACAATGTCCATAGCTCTTGTCAACTTTCTTGGTCACATCTTCTAAAAACTCAGATTGTAAGCCATGAATTCCCAGTTACAAAATCATGTTAACTACTCTAATTCTTCAGCCTCAGGGTCCCAGTGTGAACCCTTTCTCATCAGGACATTGATTAAACATCAAGCACGAGGTCCATACTAGTTTCTGGCCAATTGAAGTAATGTAAACCCTAGAGCCAAGTCCTCAGAAAAGATTAGCAGAGTTTGGTGTATGTGCTCAAAGGTTCAGCAGCAGAGAATGTAATCGCTACCAGTATTATCACAATATTGTCCTTCCATCCTGAGTTTAAATTCAGAGAGATTATGGGAGACATGACCTCATTTTGCATTGTATCTCTTAATAGCTTTAATTTAGAAGTGGCATCTGATGGAGCAGCAGTTGCAATTTGTAAAAAAGTTTCAAATTTCCATGAAGCTCATTGAGGCGAGATTACTCTTAATTTTAGTCCTGAAAGGTTTAGCTCCACTTTTCAGTCTAATGCTCAAGTCCTCAATCAATGGATGCAAATTTTCTCTATCTATCCTTCCTATGAATTCCTCTTACTCTCTTGCAAATGTAATTGAAATCCCCCTTGTTTTTCAAAATTGCAGGAAACACAATCTTAGTTTGTTCAATATCTTCCGCAGATACATAACCATGCCATTCAGAGATCTTTCCTTGTATAATTATGACAGAGCGGTTTCTGGAAATGCTTCCAGTAGTATCTATGCAAATACTGCATATGTATAGAACCAGCCCTACTGAGCTGACAGAAAGAGTGCCAAGCAAAACAATGACCTTGCAGGTCCCACGTTATAATAAATCCTGAAACTTTATTATCCCAAGAGGGACTGTCTTCCAATGCTCCAAAAGAATTGACCACTGAGCATTTTGTTTCATTGTTTCTTCCTTCACTTGTTTATTCTTTATTAACCCATGTGTCCTTATCAGAAAGGTGAGGCAATGTGACAAGTTGCACTTTGCTCAGATTCCTTGACTTACCTTTGTTGTTATTGACCTGGCCAGAATATGAACATTTTAGGAATTGCTTTATGAAACAAAATGTAAATAATTGTTTTGGGATATTATGTAAATACTGGTTTTCAATGATAAAAATGCAACTGTCATGTAAAATAGCTGAAGCATGGAATGTTCTCCCATAAGGAATAAGAGCATTTGAGTTAAGTACAGCAAGACAGTTGTCCCAAGAAATCTACATTGACTATATCAAAGGAGCACTCTTATAATACTTTTGGAGCTCACCTTATTTCATTTTCCATTTCCTTGAGTACTTTACAGCAAGGAATCCACAAATACTTTTACTTTAATTGAAAGTTTTACAGTGCCAAGTGAATACTGATCAGAGAGAATGCAACTTGATGGGTAAGCATTCAGTATTTCTGTGCCTCAGCATTTATCCTGTCTTCCTTCCTCCCTCCCAGATATGAGCTTAGAGTGATAGTTTGGAATACAGATGAGGTTATCTTGGAAGACGATGATTACTTCACTGGAGAGAAATCTAGTGACATTTTTGTCAGGGGGTATGTACTACTGTGTGATGTGTGTTGGGATTGTGCAGTGCGTTTGATTTTCTAATTTTCCCTGTTGATTTTGTTGTTAACTAGTTATGAACTGCGTGTTATTATTTGGAACACTGATGACGTTATTCTTCAAGATGATGCTTTCATGACAGGAGAGAAGATGTCAGACATCTATGTCAGGGGGTAATGATTCAATTGCACAGCTCATCCCTCCTCTATGCTGAGCAAATTCTCGTCCTGCACTTGGGCCACATAGCTATTTGCAATTGCATTAAACTGCATTTCAGATCCATAGCAAGCATATTTTGAGTTCATTTAACAATTTGCATGAAGTACAATGTAACGTATTCATCAAAGAAACATTGTGCAATTTCCTCTTAACAAAAAAGCTCTTTGGGAAATTTGTCGTCACAGGACCCAGCTCCTGATTAAATTAAAAATTCTTGTTGTGGGAAGTTTGGAGTTAAAATTCCAATTCAGCAGAAGATTAACCATTCAAATCTCGGATAATAAACGAGAAAGTGGGTGAAGAAAAATAATTCAGTCCATTCTACACCAAAATAACTTTTGCAATATATTTCAGCATTGAGGAAGTAGAACAGATGTCTTTGAATAATTTCTTTATGATCCTCATAAGTATAAAAGAATGTTTAATCTTTTCCTCACCACTCAATTCTGTGGCTTCCTTTCTCAGCTCACATTTGAAAAATTCATTTGATGTGCATCATTCCCACCCTACTTTTGCGCCAAAGTATTGTCTCTCTTCCCAGTCAACTGATGTGGCCAATTGACAGTTCTTCTCCCTTTCCTTCTTGGGCAAATATACCAAACCTATATTAGAAATGCCTCTTCTTTCAGAGCCACCTTGGCTAGATCTCCTCACAACCCGTTAAAGTAAGCTCTTCCGCCATTCCAAAGTTCTACTTCAGCAAATTCCTCATCGTTCTCTATTACTGATTCAAAACTTCTGATGTAACAATCACATTACTGAAGGACCACATACCCCTCATTTCTGTCCGCAGATTCAGTTGTGCCTTGAAGATATCAGTCAGCAAGTCACATTTCAGAAAGCTCTGCCCTTCCTTTCATCTATCATAATATTACCCCAATAAGGATTTGATAATCACAATCTCCCAATATTATGACTCTATAGTTCTGATATATCTCTGTCATTTCCCTGCAGAAATTTCCATAGCATGCAATCTTGTGTTTTAACAACCATTACGGTGCAAAAATCAATTATACCTTGTCAGTTGCTTTGCAAGCAAGCCAAATAGTCTTTCTCTATTTTAAGGAACTGAAAAGGTTGAGAAAGTTAGTTTGCCATAATCTTTTCCAAGCTCATTCAAGGGCTCACCTTCATGAATTTAAAAAACAACCTTTTTTGCAGCATAAAATCAATATAGATTTTCACTCTTAATAAATCTGTTCCACTGATTTTTAGAATTGAATATGGCTAGCTAATTAATTCAAGAATAAACTGACAGGTACCCAATTCAGTGCATCTGAAAAGAACTAAAAACCTGGTTGGTATGGAATCTCTGCTCACATGCTTACATATTTCTGCTAAAGAGTGCTCTCTGAATCTGTTTTTCCTTTGCAGCATGAAAGCAGACATTCTCATGCTTGAAAGCTGCTGCCTTGTTGCTACTTTCAAAGGGTTTTGAACACATTAAATGAAATAATTCCTATGGGTGCATGTATTTAATGTTAATTATCTGGATTTGCTAAATCCCTCTGGAATCTTCATTTGCAACATGGATTTTGGCCTCCAGTAATCTTCAGCTGAAGCTTTTCCTGATGCTAATGTAAATATTTTCTCTGGATGGTTAAAAGAAAAGAGGGTGCATTTTCATTGGGGGGCAATTTTATTACTGACTCCATCAGTGGGTTACAAATGACAGACACTGTTCACAGCAACAGCGTCTGGTTCACAGGAAGATGTAATTCACAACAGTAAATTTCTTCTTTCTTTGGCTTGGCTTCGCGGACGAAGATTTATGGAGGGGGTAAAAAAGTCCACGTCAGCTGCAGGCTCGTTTGTGGCTGACCAGTCCGATGCGTGACAGGCAGACACGATTGCAGCGGTTGCAAGGGAAAATTGGTTGGTTGGGGTTGGGTGTTGGGTTTTTCCTCCTTTGCCTTTTGTCAGTGAGGTGGGCTCTGCGGTCTTCTTCAAAGGAGGCTGCTGCCCGCCAAACTGTGAGGCGCCAAGATGCACAGTTTGAGGCGTTATCAGCCCACTGGCGGTGGTCAATGTGGCAGGCACCAAGAGATTTCTTTAGGCAGTCCTTGTACCTTTTCTTTGGTGCACCTCTGTCATGGTGGCCAGTGGAGAGCTCGCCATATAATACGATCTTGGGAAGGCGATGGTCCTCCATTCTGGAGACGTGACCCATCCAGCGCAGCTGGATCTTCAGCAGCGTGGACTCGATGCTGTCGACCTCTGCCATCTCGAGTACCTCGACGTTAGGGGTGTGAGCGCTCCAATGGATGTTGAGGATGGAGCGGAGACAACGCTGGTGGAAGCGTTCTAGGAGCCGTAGGTGGTGCCGGTAGAGGACCCATGATTCGGAGCCGAACAGGAGTGTGGGTATGACAACGGCTCTGTATACGCTTATCTTTGTGAGGTTTTTCAGTTGGTTGTTTTTCCAGACTCTTTTGTGTAGTCTTCCAAAGGCGCTATTTGCCTTGGCGAGTCTGTTGTCTATCTCATTGTCGATCCTTGCATCTGATGAAATGGTGCAGCCGAGATAGGTAAACTGGTTGACCGTTTTGAGTTTTGTGTGCCCGATGGAGATGTGGGGGGGCTGGTAGTCATGGTGGGGAGCTGGCTGATGGAGGACCTCAGTTTTCTTCAGGCTGACTTCCAGGCCAAACATTTTGGCAGTTTCCGCAAAGCAGGACGTCAAGCGCTGAAGAAGAAAACAGACTTTTTTCATAGGTTTATGATTGTAAATGATGATTAAAAGATTATCATAAAATCATAGAATGGTTACAACATGGGAGGGGGGTGGGGGTATTTTGGCCTTCATGTCTACTCCAGCTCTGAAGCAGAGCAATTTGAACCATCTAGCATGAGGAAATGATTGGGCATTCATTAATTATTTTTTTCCTCCCAATCAAATTTCTGTATCCTCCAACACCACACCACAACCTGAATACCATTTCTGCAATAGTCAGTGGTGACCCTTCCCAGATGTATAGTGTCTGCAACTTCCCAGCAGGTGGGATGTGAGGACAGTCAGAGTGGTCCATCACAGAAGTTTCTGTCCTTCCTCTCAGAAAGGGCACTTCACACAAATTCGGAAGTCACTCAAATCACCTGCTGCATCCTTACTCCTCTGTGGTATCACACCTTATTTTGGAGCCAAATTTTTACGTGCAAGGGTGGGTCACTTTTTAGACTCCCCCCAATTCCTTCTGCACACCAAAGGAACAAATGGAGGACTTGTCTGAAATTCTAAATAACAAAGCATTTTGCAGAAGGTGGAAGAGCGCTTAATGCTGATTTCCAAGGGCTGTTATTTTGGGGCTTCCTTTGTCAATGAGGAAGAAGAAACATATTGTTCATGTGAACTATTCTGACTGTTCTTTAAGATTGAAGCATTCTTGATTCCAAAATCATGGAGACATTTGGAAAGCACTTGACAACCCGATAGGCTGTAGAAAAAGAGAAGAGTGTCAGGAAGCCAGAAATGTTTTTTGTGACAAAGTAACTCCATTTATGTTAACTTTCAATCCCAGATGAAAGGAGAAGTAACGATCTTAAAACATCTCTTAAACAGTAGTGCCATTTTTGTTTTGGCTATTGCTCTGTGGGGTAAATATGTTCACTGCATATCATGGACATGTAATGCAAAAATTGCAATGTTGCTTGCAGCCAGTCTGGCCATGCATGAGTACGTGCAATATATCACACTAAAGTACCAACTGCAAAGAGGGGAGGTTGAGTTTGTTAAATTGGAATCGGTTCAAAGCCAGATTTGCAGCATGTTTCATGAAATATCTACTTGGATGACTTTTCATTCCATTTCCTGGACCACATATACAAGTACTTTGTGTAATAATGGGAACATAGTGCATCGACCCAAGAAGATGACTAACAGTAGAATCCTGTTGTAAAAGTAAGTGATGTTAGCAGATGTTTTTAGATTTTTTTTTGGCAGTTGCTGAGGAAAAACTTGAAACTGCCAGTTTCCATTCATTGTGAAACATTAATCTGGAGGTTCACATGAAATGGATTAGCCCTAATTTATAATTAATCTCAAGTAGTTGGATATCATTGACTAAGGCAGAACTTTATGTTGGTTTGTAATGTAATTGAAGGAAATCATTAATACTTTAACGAAATGTGTCTAATTGTAACTCCAACTTCTAGTCAATAGTTTTAAAAGTTGATGTGCTGTGGTTTATATTACGCTCCCACTCTTGCAATATGCTTTTGGACTTTTGAGTTTTTGAATCAGTGTATTTGATGAAGCAAGGGTCATTAAAATTATAACCCACAATTTATCCTTGAAATGGTGCTTTAAGAAAAAGAATAGCCTTCATCTAAACCCAAATCTGTGGGTTTCATGGCAGGACAAATTTTTAGACATCATTGCTGTTAGATGTCAACTCCCAAGTTGATACACATTAATAAATTAAAGTAACAGAAGATATAGCAGTAACTAAAATAATGGTCAGCCTTGACTAAATTTGAAAATAGTTTTATGCCACACCAAACACTAAATAACATTCCACAATTTATGCAGGTATCTGACATCCTGTTTGATGGCATTGGATTCTCAAGTGCACTTAGACAGCTTTTGGATATTACAAGGTTCTTTGTGTAGAAACAGCCCAGAAATGTACACAGGTACCCGATCCTTTATTCCAGACGTCTAAAATTCTCAAAGCTCCAAAATCTGACAAGTGGGGACCGGCGGTTGGGGGAGGTGGCCAAGGGACTGGCAGTTGGGGGGGACTGCCGTTGGGGGAGGCAGCTGAGGAACCGGCGATTGGGGGAGACTGCCGGCGGCCGAGGGACCGGCATTTGGAGGAGGTGGCTGAGGGACCGCGGTTGGGGGAGTGAAGTGCCAGTTGATGAAGTGGACAAAGATGATGTGGTCTAACAGTAATCATGGCTTTTATCAGCAGAAACTCATGGTACAATAATGAAAGACAATAGATGCATATGCAGTTATATCCAAGGGGAGTTGCCTTAACAGTAGAGATAATGCTCAGCAAGGCTTGCCAGAGGGGAGACAGGCAGCTTGGCAGACATTCACCACAGGGAGAAAACCGAGGGACCAGCGGTTGGGGGAGGCGGCCGAGGAACCGGCGGTTGGGGGAGACAGCCGGGTGACTGGAAGGGGGTGGATACGGCAGCACAATTCGGGTGGGCTTTCCGAAATCATCAAATATCCGAAATACAGAACACAGTCCCCCAAGGGTTCCGGATAAAGGATTGTGTACCTGTATTACAATTGAACTGAGAAGTCAATGACAAATTTAGAAATATAGATTCTAGACAAGTCTTGTACAGCAAAAAGCTCATTTTAGAAATTAGAGCAGTTACTGCACTTTATCGAGAGAATTTGAACTCATCCCTCAGAATTGATCCCTCTGGGCAGTTTGAGGCCCTTCTAAATGTTCACTGCAGGAGTGTCCCTGAGGATGAAGTTCCCATTTGTAATTACTTAAAACATGGCATTTACCATGGGGCAATTCTTTTGATGATCCACATCAACCTGCGCATTGAGGAAGTGGAAAATTTTCCAATCATGGAAAGGCCCAAATGATGAGCAATCAACAGTTGCCCACACTCATGAGAAGCCAAGGATACCAGCAAGTTCCCATGGTCCTCATTGAATCAAGGTAGATGAAATCCTTTCTGCAACAAAACACTGCCAGTGGACCTCTCTGCTCTATCGGTGAAAAGCTAATTGGGAGATGTGAGCAACAAATGAATAGATGTGTCTTTGCTTCCTGTCTGTCAAAGCTACATTTTGTATCTTGCTTCCAGTGATGAAGTGTTGCTGAAGAAACCACAGAAAGAATATATTGCAAATTAAATAAAGTAAAGAGCCCACACTATATAGACTTTGAAAGGCTTTTGAGCAGCCTGCAATCAGTTCTTTAGGGGCACATTGAAGTCTCACAATTTTAGCATGGCCCCAAAGAGAAAACAAGCAAGAGATTTTTACAGTTTAGGCCAGGGAAGGAAGGAATGGTGGTGAAAAAAATCATGATTAGTAACACAAATACATTTGTGCCTGAAACTAGAAAATAGCATTGAAGTGTCCAGACCAATTTTGCAATGAGCAAGGTTTCACCAAGAATAGATCTCTACTACATTGCAACATAAGTTTTCGTGTCACTCCATGCATTTCCTGAAGTATTCCCTTCTCCAAGACTCTTACAGAGTAAAAGTTCTCAATGAATGTGAAACAATTGCAGATTTATTTCAGTCTGGATTTCTTTTGACCAGTTGAAGTTTTTGTGGTATTAACTGTTATGACAATGACCATCTCTTATAGCTGGCTGAAAGGGCAGCAGGAGGATAAGCAGGACACTGACGTGCATTATCACTCATTGACTGGTGAAGGCAACTTCAACTGGCGGTTCATCTTCCCTTTTGATTATTTGATGGCTGAAGAGAAGATTGTCATGTCCAAAAAGGAGTCCATGTTTTCCTGGGATGAGACAGAGTACAAGATCCCAGCACGCTTGACTCTGCAAGTCTGGGATGCTGACCACTTCTCAGCTGATGACTTCCTCGGTAAGTAGAAATGCTATCCATTTTAGTTAAACAAGAAAATCTGCGGACACTAGGGTTGGGTGCAATACCCAAAAGTGCTAGAGAAACTCGACAGGTCATGTAGCATCCGCAGGAAGTTAGAGGCAATCAACTTTTTGGGTCTGACCCCTTTGTCAGGAAACTCCAGCACAATTTGTGTATCATTCTTGACTCTTTTGTCATTCTGATCATTACATCCTTACTCTTTGGCCAATGTAGGTTTATGATTCAGGGTAACTCTTTTACTCTGAACAAGTTACATTCCAGATTGAGGGGAAATAACCATATGGTTTCCTTTCCTGCTCCCATTTGGACAAAATAAATAATTGACATCAATAATAATTGTGATTCACTGGGTCACAAAGTCACACAGCACAGAAGTGGCCCCTTTGCATCCCACCCTCATCATATCCAATCCAACGGTCAAGAACCTATGAATAATAATCCCATTCACCAACACTGGACCTTGGGCCTTTGCTCCCTTGGTTTTTCTTCAGACCATTAAAATGTTCAGACAAATATATTCCAGATTTAAACCATCCTCTGGGTAGAAAAAAATGATCATATTCCCTCTAAACCTGCACATTACCCCAAGCCTATGTCCTCTATTTACTGACACTTCTACCACAGGGAATACTTTCTCACAATCTACCATATCTGTGCCCTCATCATGTTTTTACACCTCAGTTAGGTTCATCTTTAGTATCCTCAATTGCAAGGAAAATAAATCTACCCTACCAAATCTCTCCCCATCAGTGAACTGCTGCATGCCAGGCAACCTCCTGGTAAACCTTCGGTGCAAGTGCACCCATCCTACAGCAGGGCAACTAGACACAACTCCAGCTGCAGCTTCATGAGTGTTCTAAAGTATTGTGATATATCGTCCCAGCTTTTGTATTCTGTGCCCCAGCTGATAAAGCCAAGTATTCCACGTGCCCCCTTAACCTGCCAACTGATCGACATGTACTGTAACCTTAGACATGTTTACCTTTCCTTAAATTCCTCAGTAATTCCCTAGGGCCCTATAGTGCATTGGCCTACGCTTGTTAATCCAGAAGGGAAACCCTTCACTCTTATCTGGATGAAATTTTTATGTGCCATTGCTGTGCAGATCTGAATTGCTAATTAATATTGTGCTTGCTTTAGACTTCGACTTCCCCAATTACTATCAGCCACACCACACATTTTTGTGTCACCCATAAACATTGAGGAAATATAAACAAAAGATTTGAGCAATACATCCTCAAGCCTCAGCAGCTTTTAGCTTCTCCACCACCTGCTCTTCCTGGACTCTACATAGCATTGTCTGTGTACATTATTTCATGACAAAATTCAAACAAAATTCACAGGAAAAGTTAGCATGTCAACTTGTGTATTGTGTGTCAAATACTTGACATAGGATGCAGAATGGCCGCTGCCCAGAGATCAGGAAACATCTCTGTGGGAAATGAGACAATTTACATTTAGTTTTCTTTTTAAAATATTTTTATTAACATATAAATCCTACATACATCTTTTAATAAAGCAAATAACATGTCATATATTATACATATGGATAGAAAATAAGTAAAGCTACATTAGACTATTCCTTGATCTAAACAAAGGATAAGTTCTGTCTAATAATATGATCTATGACAATCATATTAAACCCATATTTGATAAGTTAATCTTAAAAAAAAGAAAAAAAATCTGTTTACATTTTCAGTACGCTACACGTAAGTGCAAGAGGAACTCAGCAGGCCAAGCAGTGTCCATGGGAAGTACAGTAGTAGGCCTGAACCTGAGCCCTTCAGATATGCCAAAAATCATGCAAATGCCGACATAAGAAGGAGGGGGCTGGAGGAAAGGAGTCTGTGGGAAGAGAGAGAGAAAACAAGAGAACAGGGGTGAGGACAGGTGAGACAGGATGCAAGGTGTTTGAAAGGAATATGAGGAACAAGACCTTGTATTCCATCGTAGCAGCCTCCAACCAGACGTCATTGTTAACTTCTCCAATTTCTGGTAACCTCCTTGTCATCTCTCCAGCCTCTTCCTTGCCTTTATTCACCAGTCACCTGTTAGCATGTAAGCCTGTACTCCCACTCTCCCATACCCCATCCCCACCTTCAGCAGTTCTGTGCATTGTATCATTTTCAGGTCAATTACCTTTTCAAGTCAAATTTATTGTTATCTGATTGTACAAGTACAACCCAACGAAACAGCTTTCTCCAGAACTCGGTGCAAAACACACAGACACACAACCCGACATAACATACATACAGATGAACAATACATATGCAGGACAAGTATTCATCTATATAAATAAAGCAATAAATAATTTTTTTCATGAATATGAGTCTCATATAGTGAGTGTGAGCAGTTCCTTTGGTCATTTAGCATTCTCACTGCCCCTGAGAAGAAGCTGTTCCTCAGCCTATGGTGCTGGCTCTGATATTCCTGTTTCTCTTTTCTGACGGGAGCAGCTGAAAGAACTGTGTGCAGGGTGGAAGGAGTCCTCAACGATTTTGTGTGCCTTCTTCACACAACAATCCTGGTAAATTGCGTCAATTGGGGTGGGGGGGGGGGGGTTGGAAGGAGACTCCATTGATCCTCTCCCCCACCCCTATGGTCCTGTGGATTGGCCTCCAAAGTATTTCTCTGTAGTAACTGTACCACACTGTGATGCAGCTGGTTAGGATGCTCTGGACAGAGCTCCCATAATGGTGGCCAATAGCCTTGCCTACTTCAGTCTGTTTAAGAAATGCAGTTGGTGTTGAGTGTCAATGATAGGTCATAAATTAAGTGAACTCTAAGCAAATTGGTGCTCTCCACTCTCTATACTACAGAGCTATTGACGTGTAGTGGAGGGTGGTCATTCCTAGTCCTCCGGAAGTCCACAATCATCTCCATGTGGAGCCTCAGGTTGTTCCTCTCACACCATTTCATGAGATTAGTCAGAACTGTGAAAGAGAGAAGTTATGTGTAATTTGTTAAGGAGGTGAAGAGGGAATAGACAGGACAAAAGGAATGTTGCTTGACATGCCAAGTCCAGGTTTTTGAAGTGAATCCAATGTCACAGAGTGGTCCGATTAACCGGATCCATTCAAGAGAGAGAAAACAAAGGGACGTGAGTTGTGGTGGAGTGTTAGTCGTGACTGTGAGCACCGCTGCATGAATAATTCTGACGCAAAGTCCACAGACTTTAACTAGCTTAAACTTCTACATACCAGGTCTCAGTCCACTCCTGGCTCCACATGTCTGGCTGGCTCCTAAAGGGGCCAGCTCATGTCTTTATACGGGCCAGTGATTGACAACCTCCCAGGCTGCCTACCTGCAGGTATATTTGTTGCCCCCTACAGTAGGCTGGGAGGAGTACGGCCAGTGTCGTGGCTGTATCACCACAGTGATTATTGCTGAGGTTGAATGAAAGGAAAAATAAAATGTCAGAAAGAATCAGTGCATTAAGCAGTGTCTGTAAAGTAAAAGCAAATCAGTATTCGAAGTAAACTAAGGGTAGAATCGGCCAGTTTTAAACTGAAAGAATGGAGTTACTGAAGTTGTTGAATTTAATACGGAGGTTGCAATGTGTCCAGAGGAATTTTTTTTTAATGAAATTAACTTTATTTACAATATAGTATGTTAGAAGTTGATTCAGGCCATTGAAACCTGTGCCACCTCTATCACCCAGTTAACTGAGGGTGCGAAGAGATTAAAGCTCCTGGGGTGGTCATGGGGAGTACGTACAAATTCCTTACAAAGAGCACTGAATTCGAACCTGGGTTGCTGGTGCCGTAATAGCATTGTGCCTACCACTACACTAACCGCACAGCCTCTGCCTACAACAGGCTTCATGGAACTGGTCCAGGAGCCACTGATGGAGAGGTCAGAGTGAGAGATGAGGAAGCGTAAGTGCCTGAAAGCTCAGGGTTGCCGACAGGATGTGCCGCACCAACTGGTCACTTCAAGTATACATCGTTTCTCGTGTAGAGGAGATTGAACAGTGAGCATTGAATGCAGCACAGTAAATCAGAAGAAATGAAATTGAATTGCTTCTTGAAAGTACTGCTGGGTCCTCAGAAGGTAGGACAGGACAAGTTAGAAGATCAGATATTGGGTCCATTGCTATCTTTTGGGAAAGTCCCGTGAGAAGGGGAGGTGGCTGGACCAGGGAGTCGCAAGAGTGCAGACCCTTTGGGAAGATGAAAGAGGAGTAGGATTACTTAGTGATTTGATCTCTTTGATGGGGGTTGGAAGGCAAGGGCCAGGTGAAACCTATGGTTGCTGTGCTAAGAAGATGGGATGAGATGCAATGACGGTCAAGCACAAGTCAGAAAAAGGCAAGACATTTCAGAAGTAACCATGCTTAAAGATTCATCAGTGGAATAGATGTGTCAGAGACAGAGGGACAAGGAGAATGGAATGGGGTGCTCACGGTAAAAAGGGCAGGAGAAAGTGGAGTTGAGAAAGCTGTGAGAGATTGTGAGTTGGCAATGGATATCAGTTAGGAACTTGTTCCTTGAGGTGGAGATAAAGGAAGAATGCAGTAAAAGGGAAGATCACTTAAAGGTGAGAGCAGGATTGAAATTGCTTGCAGAAACCATGACATTATTCCAGTTCACCAGGAGAGCAGGAAGCAACAAGGACTGAGTTGGATTGAAAGAAAGACACAGCTTTTCAATGTGTTCAAAGGTACATTTTCTGATCCCACAAGTAAGACTGTCTACTGTAAGTTCTCCAAGGCCATGCAACAAGATCAACTTCAAAATAGGTATTTTGAAATGCAAATGCAATATCTTGAAACATTGTCCTACAATGCAGTCTAGACCCTCTCTCCATTGGGATTGTTTTTTTTCTTGACAGGTGCAATCGAATTGGATCTGAACAGGTTTACCCGAGGAGCAAAAACAGCCAAGCTGTGTACAATTGAAATGGCGACGGATGAATCTTCTTTCCCCATGGTCTCCATTTTTAAGCAGAAGAGAGTGAAGGGATGGTGGCCATTTGTCGCCAGAAATGAAAATGATGAAATGGAACTTACAGTAAGAAGTCTTTGTTTTGGAGTTCAACCATGTCACTTATCAGGCAAAAGAGATTGCATCTTACAAATCAAAGAGTTTTATTTGAGTTAGAAAAATGATGTTTGGCTTATGAGGACTTCAGAAAAAAATGCTCAGTTGATCCAGAAAATCAAGAAGGGATCTGAGGCATGTCAGTGAGATGTTTTTAAAAGTGGTTTGGTGACAGGAGTCAGAAAGTAGTTTTTTCTAACTGTATATCTTTAACAATTGGTGGGTAGATAGCAGGAATCAGTGCTGAGACCTTTGTTGTTTGTAATAGAGAGAGTGACCGAGAATAGATTGGAGGCGGTCTGATATAGCTTGCAGACAAATTGGTAATGGGTGGAGTCGAAGATGGCAGGAAGGTTGTCCCAGGATGCAAATAGATCCAGATCAGCTAGAAAGTCAAGTAGAGCTGGGGCAGATGGAATTTTGTCCAGACAGGTGTGAGGTAATGAATATTGGATATTCAAATTCAGGTAGGACCTGACAGAGTAAACAACAGACATTAGGAATGTTGATGAGCAAATCCATAGGTCCCTGAAAGGTGGAGATTACTGTAAATCAGGCAGTCAGTAGGCTGCATTCACAGATTAACAAATCATCAAGAGGAGCATATTGTTCTGGTCACTGCAGGACGGACAGGGTGGCTACAGAGAGAGTGGAGAAGAAATCCATCAGGTCGTTGCTTGGAATGGAGTAAAAAGGAGACATTGGAAAGGCTTGGTTTACTCTAGAATGTGAGAAGCTGAGAGATGACCTTTTGGAGGTTGATAAAATGATAAGGGACATGAATAGGATCACAAGTTAAATGTGAGTGGAGAGAAAGATCATCTGGTGGAGAATTTCCTCATTCAGAGTGCACTGAGTTATTTGAAAGGAAATACCAGAGGAAACGATAGAGGATACAGTTACAATCTTTAAAAGGCATGAGATAGGAGTAGCATAGAAGTATCAAGCCTCATGCAGACACATGGGACTAGAGTTGGTATATGTCATGCTCCGTGCAGACAAGGAGGGCTAAATTTCTGGTCCTGTTTGATACATTGAATGTGTGATGCTGGTTCTCTTTGAAGAGAGCAATAAAAGAATCCTGTTATTACATTATTAATTTACAAACTGAAACCTATGTTAAGATTTTATATTAACCCTTTGGACTCAGTGTCCCAGTTTTCAGGGACTACCAACAAGTGCATATACTCCATGCCCCCATTTTCCAGGACTGGTTTTATATCCAATCACCAGTTGGTTCATACTGGAGTTTAATCAAGGATCCAGTCCAGAGTATATATTATGAAAAGTTAAAAAATGGTCAGACTCCAAAGAATTAAAGTGTGACCGAAGGTAAGAGGATAATCTCTGTACAAGATACTCCAAGAAAAATGTAGAGACTTTGTAAACGGGTGCCAAAGGGATTTACCAGGATGCTGCCTGGATCAGATGATGTGAGCTCTATGAGATTTCACAAACTCGAGATATTTTGTCTGGAGCATTGCAGGCCAAGGAGAGATGTAATAAGTTTATGAGAGGCATGGATAGGTAACCAAAATGTCACATCCATGAGGATATTTTTTTAATGTGGGGTGTGGGAAGGGAAGTTTTCTTACACAGAGAGCAATAGGTGTCTGGAAGGGGCTGCCAGCGTTCATGGTGGAGGCAGATACAATAGGAGTGTTCAAGACATATGAATATGCAGGAAATAGATGGAGCTGTATCGCATTGCAAGTTAGGTAAAATATCAACAAATCTCCATCCTCTATGATTAGAACTGTAAATTCTGCAAGACTCTTAATTTTCAGCCAACAGCAGCTCTATTATTTGCTCCAGTGGTTCAAAAGAACTGTGTGTTTTGCTAGTGGGAAAGCACTTATCAATGTAATATGTTGTAATTAGCACAAGTTTTTGTTGGGTCAGGATCTTGGAAGGAATAAATGAAACACGATAACATAGTGGCTGTGCACGAAGATGTCTGGTGCACTCCAAATCTGACTCATTGTAATTCTGTTTTGTTTTTATCAGCACCTTCATCTGCAACTAAGTGGTGACATTTGAAAATAACTTAAAATATCAACCCCTCAAACATTAAATAAGCAAATGATGCAATCTAATCTCATGCAGATGTTCCTATGTTCACAAACAGAAACAAAGAAACTTTGGAATGGGCAGGTTGGTGTGGAGTAATAGTCTCAGTTTGAGTAGAAGAATAATCAGTCATGAAAGATTGGAAGAGAATTTTGACCACATATGACTTGTTTTTAATGTAGAGAGCGTATTACCTCACTGGCAGCAAATTGTTGCAATCACCTGTAGTGCGGTCTCTCTGGGCACGTGATTCCAATATAAATGTGGAGGCGACAATGAAAGTCATTGCATACTTCAAACCATTTTCTTTTCAGGGTAAAGTCGAGGCTGAGCTGCACTTGTTGACGGCAGAGGAAGCCGAGAAGAGCCCTGCAGGCCTGGCTCGAAATGAACCAGAACCTCTGGAGAAGCCAAAGTAAGTCTTGTGCGGTTCCTGGCTCCGCAATCTCACTAAAAATGACAGCTGCTGTTTGAGGAATGGGAGGGAGTAGGCAGTGGGAGCAGAATTAAGATTCAAATTGCAAGAGTAATCTCTCTATTACAAACAACAACAAAGAGAAAGTATGACTATAATGTGAATGTTATTTTGCATTACTAATGGAGTTATTTGGGAGAGAGAGAGATGAGCAATTTTTCCAACATAGTCTGTGCCGAGCATCAATCACCCACGAGCACTAATCCCCACAATCCCAGGCCAGAGATACTCCTGTATACTTAGGACAATTTATTGCAGTCACTTTCCTTGCACATTTTGTGGAGGGAGAGAGACCACCCAGTGAACTGAGGCAGTCAAACAAAGCCTGCAACTTCCAAACAGACAGTAGTAGCCTTGGCCAGGATCAAATGGGGTCTGCCAGCCCACAGGCCATTTTGGTTGTTTATACTTCAAATAAAAGAGCCAAAAAACTTGAAAGACCAGGAAAAAGAAATGATTCAGATATACTAGGCTAGATATGTAAAAAATCAGCATTTATCATAAAGCTTGGAGGCTCTGAGCTCACTGACAATTATTCCTTCATCAGTGATCCAAGCAGCAGAGCTTTCAAATCCTTCGTTCAGGTAAAAATATGTTTAATGAATATCTCTGATGATCAGAGAGTCAGTGTACAGTGGAAAGAACTTTTGCCCTGTATCATGCCTGGCTCCTGCTTTTAAGAAGCTGTGCATAGATACCAACAATGTTCCTGTTCTGTTTGCACACTTACCATCAGATAGGTTGGATGTCATTTCCCAAGCAAGTTGACATGTACCCAACAGCAGTGATAAAGATTAGTCCAGAGTAGTATTTAAAATATTTTTAATTATTAACCAACAATTATATAACACCTAAACTAAATTTATATACAATTACTAACTCTAACTATGTGTGAATATATTGGTGCGTGTGGACTACCCCAAGCCACTACAGCTCAATTCTGGGAAGGCCGTTCCAAGTTCATAAATTCAATAACGAGACATGGGTTTGAAATTGATGTGACACACAGGCTTTAAATCAGTGCTTTTCAACATGCCTCCCTCACCCCCACATTCCACTTTAAGTAATCCCTATGCTGTAAGTGCTCTGTGATTAGTAAGGGATCACTTAAGGTGGTTTGTGAGTGGGAAGGTTGAGAATCACTGCTCTAGACCCAATTGTTGCTGAAATATTTTGCTGGAGAAAAATTGTTATTGGCCCATTTCCTTTGGAGTTATGAAACCGTGCACATAACGAGTCAATTAGGTTCGATTAAAACATTGGTTTTCACACTTATTCTTTCCACTCACATACCACCTTAAGCAATCCCTTACTAATCACAGAGCACATGGCATCTCCTTTGTGGGATTGAGAACCCCACTTGGACTCATTGTGTGGTTATCGACAGAATGTGGGTTTTTTTTTGGGGGGTGGGGGGAAGAGTTAAAAAACCACTGCTTTAAATGATTGAGACTCCAACTTAGATGGAAGGAGCAGTTGATGAATTAGGTGAAAGACTGCGGGTGACAGAAGGTTGATTAACTCACAAATACCTTCTTCAGCAATTAGAGAACCCATTTTATGGGTCAGTCAAAGCGGTTTCTCATCCTTCAGTAAGCAAAAGGAGGAAATCTGACAATTCTGTCTATAACCACACAATGAGGCCATGTGGGTTTCTCAATCCCACAAAGGAGGTTGAAGAGATGTTTCTCTTGTGCTGCCTTCTTAAAATGGCCTCTTGAACAAAATGTGTAGTCTTTTTAAGAAGTTGGTCACATGGTCTCTGCTTCAGGGCTTCTCTGTGCAAAATGTATCAAGTAAAGAACATGCTATTGCCGAAGCCTGCTGCAAGTTCACAGTCACTTTCCAAAACCTGCAGGCTTTTGCTAAATCTCGTCTCTCTTAGAAGCAAATAAAATTAACCAGAAAATGGGGGACATCACAATGTGCAGGTGATGAAAGGAAGCAATAGGATATGGTACAGTACACTGGTCACATTTTAAGTCAAAATACTCAGCAGATCAGGCCATTCTGGAAAGGAACACGGTATATATTTTGGGGTGAACATCCTTCATTTGAAATTGGTCTAAGATGTCTTGTGTGTCTATATATAGTGCTTAAATTCTCTGATATTTCTTTTCCTATGGTTTTACTCCTTTTCATTCTTTTTCTGCAGTCGTCCTGACACCAGCTTTATCTGGTTTATGAATCCTCTAAAATCTATCCGATATTTCATCTGGCACAATTATCGGTGGCTCCTTCTGAAGATCCTAGCCTTTCTCCTGCTTCTCCTTCTATTTGGTCTATTCCTTTACTCCATGCCTGGTTACCTAGTGAAGAAGATGCTTGGAGCATAGTGATGTGAACATGGTAGATCTCTCCACTGTTTACTTTCACTCTGCATGTATTACTATGTCTGCTTATTATCTCTCTCACAGAGGACTAATCCTTGTTTCTCTTTAATGATTCTTTCAACAGTCGGCCAGACACATCATTTATATGGTTCCTCAACCCACTGAAATCCATCAAATACCTCATCTGCACTCGATACAAGTGGCTCATTGTGAAGATTGTTCTGGCTTTACTGCTGGTGATCATGATTGGCCTGTTCCTCTACAGCATGCCAGGTTACATGGTGAAGAAGCTGCTTGGAGCATGATTTGCCGCACCTCTGATTACCTATGACAGATGATGCTTTCAATGAATTCTCAGTGTGTGAGGTTTGGGAGACGAGGATACAACAATCACGGCCTGTTTACTCAAACCCAACCTCTTTATTTTGCGTGCAGTGTCCCACTGTTCAGGATCTAAGTTGAAACATTCTTAAATGTCTCATTTTTTTTTTTAAGTACATTTTGCTTGCATGAACTCAATTTGTCAAAGGTTACATGGCTACTAATTCTGTGGAGTAGTTTCCCAAAATATCTTTTGTACATTTCGACCAATGCATGTTGTCTACTTGATAAACTGGAAATGATCCATCTATTTCTTGCAATTCTGTGACCCTTGTCTTTACAATTTCTGACCACATCAAATAGAGAGAGAGAATCTTCAACCCCGGCTCGGTTAATTTTTCAATCATAATTCATTTGCTTGAAAGATTGACATTTCAGGCTTTTTCAGCTGTTACATTAAAATTGCATTTACTCTTCCACAGGGTGAAATTGCCCCTTTGGAATCACTGAGTGTCTGTGGATTCGCATCAAGTGCTCCCTTCCAGCCACAGACTTCAGTCTATAAACCGATACAATCACAAAGCCTTCAGTGCCATTGTGAGTCCCTCAACGCCATCTCACATAGACCTTCAGCTGGAATCGAGCAGTCCGATGTGAGTCCTTGCCTCAAGTCGCCAATCACCCTCGTGTTCTTCAGCTACACAGCCCTCACTGGTCTGCTATCCGAGTCACTGTCCCTTAGGTTAGTCTCCTCTGCTTTTCCTTCTCAAACAGGAGCAGTCACCTTTTTTCTGGTGCCCTGCGACAGTCCTCTCAAAGGCACAGGATTTTAAAAACAAAACACCATCATCTCCTTAAATAGGCCATTTGAACCCTGCAAAGGAGTGCTGCGTCTCCTCTCTCTGTGGAAACGCTGCCATTACATCACCATGAGGAATAACATTTTCGCACTAGTTTACCACTTTACATTTGCACCCTTTTTAAGGTTTTTCCCTCATTATCTACTACAATAATTTACTTAAAACAATCTGACCTCATTTACATATCATGAATTTAAATTTCAGTATTCATAAATGTGCTATCAGCCATTTAAAACAAGGATTACATAGGCATTTCCTCACTACTGTATTGCAAATCTATTGGACTCTCCTGTTCCCAAGCCAGCAGTCTTCTAATGTTTTGAATGTATCAGATGACATTCTTCTCAGGTCACATTGCATCCAACAAAAGCTTATTGCAGCAATTGGTTTGGTGGCAAGTTCATTAAGTGAATGGTCAAATCTTCAAAAGCCTAAACAAGCATGTAATTTCCTTGAACCCCAGGCTAAAAGACCATCAACTTCCCAAGAACTCCAAACAAAAATATTCAATAGATATTCATTAGATCATGATCAGATAGATGCCATTTTGTCCAAGACTACATTTACAATTTTATCTTTTATCAACTTTAAAAAAAATTATGTTCATGACATTGCACTTTACAAAGCTGATTGCCCTCTTGTAAATGGCAGACAGCATCCACTTGATAATTTTCATGTTCTTCCTGCTTGATAACTGGTAGTTAGCTATCATACTTTTCTCATTATTTACATGGTGAAAGTACAATTTAATGTCCACAATATTTAAGTTCAAGTTCTGCTTTCTCTTTTAAGGACCTTCGTGTAATTACATTTTTTGTTTCTGATGTGAGAACAATGCAATTAAATATTACTATTTAAAATAAAGTTTTGAAAACAGCTGCAGGGACACCCCATCGACTTCAAATACACTTATCTCAAGATTGTTCATTTGTTGAATCCTGCACTGAAGGGATTACCTTGTCAAGCCAAGTTTGTCCTTTGGCTTTCAGAACAATTACAGGTCACCTTTTAAAATGTATAAAATTCTTCAAGAGCTTGTCAGGTTCATTCTTTCTCAAGTACAGTAAAACCCCTAGTATCCAGCACCTATGGGGATTAGTAGATGCTAGATAAGTGTATTTTCTGGTTGCTTGAAACTTACTCTTAGAATGCTCAACTAATACACCAGCATTAAGAATAAACAGTTTACATTTTTTTAAAAATGCTATATGGTACCTGCATGGAGCAAACTTCACTTGCATGAATATAAAAACCTTAAAGCAGTCATATTCTTTGAAAACATTTAACCATTTCTGCAGTTCCCCACCCTCCACGGAGCCACCTGAAAGACAAACAATAGCATTATAGATGATAAATTTGGGGGAAGGGGTCACCCCAAAGGTGAGCAGCATCAACAGTGCTGTTTCACATAACTTTATTCAAACTGCTGCTGAGAGCAGAGGCCCAACCAAGGCACCCTGCAGGCTGAACAGTTGCTCAAATTTTCATCAAAGGTTTAAATTTAGACATAGAGCATGGTAACAGGATATTTCAGCTCACGTCTGTGCTGCCCAATTAACCTAAATAAACAGTGGAAGGAAATGCGGAAAACCCACACAGACAACAAACTCCTTACAGACAGCGCAGGATTCGAACCCTGATCCCAATCACTGACGCTGTAAAGGCATTGTGCTAATCGCTACACCAACCATACATTTGTGTTACTTCAAAGAATATTTACTTACACATTTTTAAACTTACATATTTTTAACCTTTTATTTTATTCTTATTTATTTCCCTCTTTTTTTGCAAATTGCTCAAGACCTGCTGAAATTCCAGATACCATAAGTTTTTATAGTATCTCAAACCATTCAATAATCATAACAGATGGCGGAAATTAAATCTTACCCAGGCAACATGTTCACGTTCTTTAAGCAAATGGGCCAGCCAAGTTTGTTAACATTGGATAGCATTGAAATTGTGCTTTGCATGACCTTTCTCTGGTAATGCAGTAAAGGTAAAACAGCATCCATAATCTTATTAATGGCAGTATCAGATGTTATAGACCTTCTGCTTCCATTTGTATTTCCCACTTTATTATCAAAGTTGCACTAGATGAGATATCTTTGGAGACTAGTGTTGTTCATTTCTAAATTCCATGGCCTTCAAAATAAAATGCAAAACTATTTATTTCCCCAGTTCACGTTTGCACCTTGGTTTCCCTTGCAACACTATGTTCCAACACTTCACAACTGGTCTGTTACTAATTTCATCAGCTTGCAGAATGTCCTCCAATCACTTCTTGAGACCTCTGAACTACAGCCAATGCCCTTTTTAAAAGCTCACTGTGTTCACAGTAATCCTTACACCTCCAGTCACCAAAGGTAATGAATACCAAGCTCAACTTCAGTCATCAGCCCAAGAACCATTTCTTTAAGCAGCACATTTCATGAAGCAATGTCTCTTTGCAGACATGATTAAAAAGGTTAAAGGACTGTTTGGCGTGTGAAGTTCCTGTCTCAGTTAACTCACAGCTTCTGATCTCCACCCAGAAAACATTGCAAAAAAAAACTCAAAATTCATTTTCATTTCTCAGCAATCTTCTTTGAATAGTTTTCAAGTTGCATTACTATAGAACAAATCACGCATGGAAAGAGATTAATAACAGATTAAAAAAAACATTAAATAACACTCACATTTCCATATAATCTATTATTTGGTAACAAAGTCCAATCAACCAGACAACCCCACCCTGTCTTTGGGCAACAAAATGCAGTAAATGTGCACAAGGCACTCCAGAACCCAGGTTCAGTCCACTGTAAACTCTCATACATCCCTGAATGCTTGTTTAAGGATTCATCTTGCCTGTGGGAAGTTTTTCTTCATGGCTTATTTATCCTCAAGATTAAATTGCATCACCTGCGTTGGTGGAATCTCAAGCTCATTGTTTACCTAAGGGGTTAAAAAAAAAACAATATTTTCAGTAATAAGTTGACATTATTGCTGGTCTGTGGTAGCCTTTTGTTCATAAACAGCTAGGGATTCCATTTTCTGCACCATCTGAAAACCCAGATCAATGAGAATACAAAATGCAACAGAATACAATAAAATCCCTGGTATCCACCACCTGTCTTCTTTGGCTTGGCTTCGCGGACGAAGATTTATGGAGGGGGTAAAAGTCCACGTCAGCTGCAGGCTCGTTTGTGGCTGACAAGTCCGATGCGGGACAGGCAGACACGGTTGCAGCGGCTGCAGGGGAAAATTGGTTGGTTGGGGTTGGGTGTTGGGTTTTTCCTCCTTTGCCTTTTGTCAGTGAGGTGGGCTCTGCGGTCTTCTTCAAAGGAGGTTGCTGCTCGCCAAACTGTGAGGCGCCAAGATGCACGGTTTGAGGCGATATCAGCCCACTGGCGGTGGTCAATGTGGCAGGCACCAAGAGATTTCTTTAGGCAGTCCTTGTACCTTTTCTTTGGTGCACCTCTGTCACGGTGGCCAGTGGAGAGCTCGCCATATAACACGATCTTGGGAAGGCGATGGTCCTCCATTCTGGAGACGTGACCCACCCAGCGCAGCTGGATCTTCAGCAGCGTGGACTCAATGCTGTCGACCTCTGCCGTCTCGAGTACTTCGACGTTAGGGATGAAAGCGCTCCAATGGATGTTGAGGATGGAGCGGAGACAACGCTGGTGGAAGCGTTCTAGGAGCCGTAGGTGATGCCGGTAGAGGACCCATGATTCGGAGCCGAACAGGAGTGTGGGTATGGCAACGGCTCTGTATACGCTTATCTTTGTGAGGTTTTTCAGTTGGTTGTTTTTCCAGACTCTTTTGTGTAGTCTTCCAAAGGCGCTATTTGCCTTGGCGAGTCTGTTGTCTATCTCATTGTCGATCCTTGCATCTGATGAAATGGTGCAGCCGAGATAGGTAAACTGGTTGACCGTTTTGAGTTTTGTGTGCCCGATGGAGATGTGGGGGGGCTGGTAGTCATGGTGGGGAGCTGGCTGATGGAGGACCTCAGTTTTCTTCAGGCTGACTTCCAGGCCAAACATTTTGGCAGTTTCCGCAAAGCAGGACGTCAAGCGCTGAAGAGCTGGCTCTGAATGGGCAACTAAAGCGGCATCGTCTGCAAAGAGTAGTTCACGGACAAGTTTCTCTTGTGTCTTGGTGTGAGCTTGCAGGCGCCTCAGATTGAAGAGACTGCCTCTTCAATCCACCACCTATAAGGGATTGGTAGATGACTGATAAGTGTATTTTTCAGATGCTTAAGGCTTATTCTTAAATGCCTAATTAATACACCTGCATTAAGAATAGAAAGTTTAAAAGACAATAATACACTACTTACACAGAACAAATTTCACTTGCATGAATATATAAACTTAAAGCATTTTATTTAAAATATATTCTTTGAAAACATTTAACTGTCATTGCATCTGCAAGTTCCTCCACGGAGCTGCCTGAAAGATGAACAATAACATTATAGATACTGTAATTAATACCCCCTTCCCTCCCCATGGTGAGCGGCATCAACCAGCTCTTCATCCTGGTTGACACCATTGCTGTTTCACACAACTGTTCATTCAAACAGCTGCTACGAGTAAAGCAGGCCAACTCACTCTGCTGGCTGAATATTTGCTCCCATCTTCATCAAACATTTTGCGCTAATTCAGAGAGCATACATTTAATTTTACAATTTTAAACTTACATTTTTTACCTATTATCTTGTTGATTTTTTTTTTGCTGGTTGCTTGAGGCTGCAGTGTCGCTTGAATTCCGGATACCAGGGCCCTTTCATTTCCTTTCAAAATCAAACCGGTCAGAAATTCCTATTCATTTTTTAAACAATTCAATCCTATCCTGTTACTGTCATCGGAAAGCAGGATGATTGATTGTACTTTGTTCAATTGCTGACGCAGCTGCAGTCACTTCATGACCACAGCAGTCAAGTTCCCCTTAAAGTCCTATTTGATTCTCACTTGCAAATTAAATTCTGGTTTCTTCAACAACACTGAATTAATCTCTCAAATAGCCATCTGACCATTGAAAATTCATCTTCATGACACAAATCTAATCAGTACAAGCTTTTTCTTGGTATCAACTAGGTACAAGCAATAAATACAAATTTTATCAATTCCACAGTGATACTAATTACAATATATTATTGTATTTGCCATCCTTGAGGAAAAGACAATACCGACAAGATCTTGAAGTGCAATGTAACACAGGAGAAAGAAAATGGGCCTCATAATACTGCAGTTGGCAAAGCTAAATGGATCGCACTTGAGATGTGAACAATGACTCATCTCGTGAATGAGCATTCTCCAGCAAATGGAGGTCATTTGAATTTCAAATGTTTTCACATACTGTACAACTCTTGATAATTTGAAATCAGATTCCCAGAAATCCTCACTTATCTGAATTTTTTTTTCAGAGCAGAATTGAAAAAAAATTCACTTAACATGAAATTAGAATGACAATTGTCCTCGTTTCAGGAAACTCCCCTTTCTTGGTCCATTTCTTCTTTACCTTCCCCTCTTGACTTTTCTCTCCAATCCTTCTCAAACTGTGTGCCACTGTCTCCCAGCCACAACCAGTCAGAAGAATGCCTTGTCCCAGCATTATCAAGGAGAGCAGTCTCCAGATGGGCTCAGTGGTCTTCCCTCCCTCCTCAGCACATCAGACACCGACTTCAAATCCCTTTGTGTGTGTAGGGAGGACTATGGGAATATTTGGAGACTGGACTCTGGCGTCAGGAGCCCCCCAACTCACCAACGAGTATTCCACCAGCTCAGGAAACCTCCCCAGGGATCAACGGTGGATTCGTGTCAGGCAGCGGCGGGTGGGTTCGTCTTAGTTATCGGCAGCGGCCAGCATTTTTTTGGTGAGAATTAAATTTTAATGTTTAAAAAGCCTTCCCTTGTCGTTTAAACATTGATACAAGTGATTTGCAGTTGCTACTGGGCTGTTTTTAAAAAGTGACCAGTTCTCCAAAAAAAAAACATTTATCCGACATAGACCTGGTCCAACCATTTTGGATAATTAGAGTTGTACTGTATTAGAGTTGATGAAACAACCACAAAATGGATTTCTACTTGTGCAGTATGCTTTCCCTGAGTGCCTATTTACAAATGCAGTCTGTTACCTTCTCACATGCACCTTTGAGTCTTCATTCCATTCCACTTCATCCCCATTTGTCACTCATGCATTTAACATCTGCTTCTCCAATGCTAACACAGTAAATGGTATAAACCAGTGGTTTTCAAACTTTTTCTTTCTACTCACATAGAACCTTAAGTAATCCCTTTGCCTCTGTGATTAGTAAGGGATTGCTTAAGGTGGTATATGAGTGGAAATAGTTATAAAACCACTGGTATAAACTATGACCAATGTTCACTCCAAAACCACAAACTCTGATTGGTCATCTCTTGATGCTTCATTTTCTTCAACCTTCCCTTGTCCTCAATGATGGTTCGCTATGGAATTGCTGTGTTCTGATAAACAAATATGCACTGAATTTGCAAAATGCAAGAGCCACATTTGATAAGCTTCAGATGTTTGAGATCTGCAAGACATGAAGAAACACTACATACATGCATTTACTCTTGCATGCATATTTTGTAAAAAAGTTATACAAATATTAAGAAATGCATGCATGTAGTTTTTAAAATGGTATTTGTATTAGTTTCAATTCTCAAAAAGTATACATACATACCAAATATTTTCAAAACCTCACTGATTTCTGTGAAAATTTCTGCCCAAGTAGTAGAGACTGCCTCATTAAATATATTTGAGATACAGCAAGACATATTTTAAGATATAGGGGATTTAAGATTTAAGGGGGAAAGGCGGAGCTGGGTCAAAGGCCAGATCAGCTGTGATCTCACTGAATGAGGGATCAAACCAGATGGACAACTCCTGCTCCTATTTCTGATGTGTTCTCTTCAAGAACAATGCTGCCACTGATCTCTGCAGACATCTGCAGCCGAGTGCACATCTGCCCGGAGGACTGACCTTTGAATCGAACAAGGGTTTGTATCAATTCCTCAGGGTTCCCTTCGGTGTCACAAATGGTGTTGCGGTCTTTCAGCGAGAGATGGACTGGATGATAGACCAGAACAGCCTAACAGCTACATCTGGCCAATGTCACCATCTGCGGCCACAACAGTAACCTTGAGAAATTCTTCCAAATGGTGAAACGGCTGAATCTAACCTACAATTTTGAGAAGTGTCTCTTCTTGACCACTCACCTCGCAATCCTCGGGTGTGTGGTAGAAAACAGGGTGGTAAAGTCAGATCCTGACCGTATGGCCTTCTCATGGACCTTCCATCACCCCAAACCCAGAAGGCACTCAAACGCTGCCTGGGATTTTTTCCTACTACGCCCATGGGTCCCACAGTACGCTGACAAGGCTCGACCACTCAAGTCCACCTCCTTCCCTTTGTCAGCGGAAGCCAGAGCAACCTTCGACAGCATAAAGTCGGATATTGCCACGGCCACTCTGCATGCCCACTATACCCTTCCAGTAGAGAGCAGGGTGTCTGACTTTGCACTGGCAGCCACCTTAAACCAGGCCAGTAGGCCTGTCACCTTTTCTAGGACCCTCCAGGGTCCAGAAAGCCAACACTCCTCTGTCGAGAAGGAGGCCCAGGGCATTGTAGAGGCCATACGTCATTGGAGACACTATCTCATTGGCAGGTGCTTTACACTGCTGACTGACCAATGCGCAGTCTCATTTATGTTTAGCAACAACCAGCAGGGTAAGATCAAAAATGACAAGATTGCCAGGTGGAGAATCGAACTCTCTACCTTCAACTACGACATTCTGTACCGGCCTGGCAAACTCAATGACCCGCCTGATGCCCTTTCCCATGGGACATGTGCCAGTGTACAGGATGGACAGGATGCAGAGACTCCATGAGGAGGTCACCAGATTCGCACACTTTGTAAAGGCCCGCATCCTGCCCTATACAGTCGAGGAGATCTGCTTCATGACTTGAGCCTGCCCTGTATACGTTAAGTGCAAGCCCAATTACTTCCGGCCCAAGAGGACCCACGTAATTAAAGCCATCCGGCCCTTCGAACGTCTCAATGTGGACTTCAAGGGGCCCCTACCCAGACATGACCGCCTCCACGGTCATAAACATACTGTACAGCATCTCCGCCATTTTCGGGTACCCCAGTTACATCCACAGTGACCGGGGGTCCTCATTTATGAGTGTGGAACTGAGGCAGTACCTTCTGGAGCACGGTATTGCTTCGAGCAGGACCACTAGCTACAACCCGTGCGGTAATGGGCGGGTTGAAAGGGAGGATGCCACCACCTGGAAAGTGATCATGCTTTCCCTCCAGTCCCACCACTCGCTGACAGGACGTCCTCGCAAATGCCCTACACTCCACCCGGTCTCTATTATGCATGGCCACCAACACTACCCCGCACGAACGCATGTTCTCGTTCCCATGGAAGTCGAAATCGGGAACAACCACATCAGCTTGGCTGATGGTCCCTGGACCTGTCCTGCTGAGATGTCATGTCCGGTACTCAAAAAACAATCCCCTAGTTGACCGGGTAATGCTGTTACACGTTAACCCGCACTATGCTTACATCGAGTACCCGGACGAGTGGGAGGACACGGTCTCGGTGAGGGACCTCACCCAAGCCGGGTCTAACATTGTAACGCTCAACCTCCAACCTCCCTCCAATCCTCACCTAAGTTATATGCCGGGGCAGCGGGACCAGCAGCAGCTCGCGGATGATGACAGCAGTAGACCGGACCAGCATACGGACAATGACGACTGTGGACTAGACGAAACTGCACCCACATTCAGGGATTCCAACGATGACTCTCCGCCAGCTACCCTGATCCCAGTGCCACGGCAATCACCTTGGACAATCAGGCCGCCCGTAACCCCTGCATGCTACACCCCCACCCCCACTTTCCACTCACCCCAGGGTCAGTTCTTAAAGAAGGGTTGAATGTGATATTATGGGATCCTATCACCACTATATATTTGTATATATTTACATATAGTGATAGTGATTGGCTGAGAGCTGTAGCCACACCTACTGGCAGGTCATAAAGGGCTGCACCTAACCAGACCCAGGTCAGTCTGGACCGGTCGACCTCGATGTACGACGCTCCAGTCTTTTGTTAATAAAGGTTTGAGTCAACAAGTCTGAGTTATTTCACGCTCTACAGTCCGAATCAAATACACCATCAATGTGCATTTCAAGCCCAGACACTTGTGCCTGCCAGTCCATTTTCCATATCTCCAAGCATGTTCAGTAAATCTTGTAAGAACACACTAGACTTTCTGTACAGAAATTTTTCTCGTCTCTCACCGATACTGATTCTTTCCATTAAAATAGATGACTTCAAATTTTTATCAATATTACACTTCAGCTTGCAGCAATTTCATCTCCACCGACTGTGCTGCTCAAGGTCTCAAGGAATCCACTGGGCAATGTTTCTTGGACTTTGAACGAATTGCACCTGGCAAATTAATATAAAACTGTTGCAAATGCTCAACAGCATTATTAATCTGAAAAAAAATTCTTCAGATCAAAGAACAGAAGGTCATAAACCATCAACATTTTTAATGCCGCAATAAAACTACTGCAATTTGTATCCGAGCAGTCATGGCGCTAAAATGCAACAACACAAGTGGTCTCATTGGAACTATTCCTTACTTAAGGATGTTCTTTCTGCATGTCCAGTTTGAAAATGTGGAGAAAAAAATGCAAAACTGTGCACAATAAATCACTTACTGTGGAGCATATGTACTGTTGTAATAATAACCTGAACTCCGCATTTTGCTGAGCAAGGCTGCACTTCTCACTGTTTAAGTTTGTTCTTTTGACCAATATTTGGCTGTGAATGAAAAAAAATATTGAATATTGCTCACTCAATATTGCATACATGTGGAGACACATCACCTGCTACACATTAGTAATGAGAATGTAAATCCATAATAGATCAGTTAAGAATTATTCAATAACACTATCCAAGATGGTTATTTTTAAAAAATGTCAATGTACATTTCACCACAAAGTTTAAATTGTTCACTTCACATGAACAAAAAACCATTCCCACAGGAATGGCTACAGTTGGAATCTCCAGCATGAGGCATTAAATTTCTCAGTCTAATCGGCAATTTAAAAATAAATTTAGACCCACAGCATGGTAACGTGCCCTTTTGGCTCACAAGCTCACATGTTGCTCAATTGACCTACACACCCTGGTACCTTTTTTGAATGATGGGAGGAAACCAGTGCATACAAGCTCCTTACAAACTGTGGGATTCAAACCCCAGTCCCAGTCACTGTGGCAGAGATTTTTTATTTGAATGTTTTATTTTAATTTTCATAGACTTATCAAACATTCATGTAACATACAGAATCTGTATTTATCTACCCCACCCCCATACAACTGGAAATACCATCAATTAAATTACCTTGATAGCAAAAATGAAAAACAACCCATATATTCCCACCCATTCTTTTCCCCCTCCCACTGTAGCAGAGTTGTACTCATTGCTACGCTAACCGTGTCACTGGTGATTCTACGACGGGGGGTGGGGGGTGGGTGTTATGGTGCCTCCAATTTCCCAGCAGGTCATTTGGTTAAAAAGTCACATTTTCCATTTGTGGAAACTTTTTCCAAATCAACTGCTGCAATTGTCTACAAAAACAACCATTCTATTATCTCCATCAACATATCAAGGATAAAGGGGCATTCAGAGCTTGCAGGATGAAAACTGAATGTCCTTCATGTAAACATTATTCACAACAGATGAGCCAGCCCAGCCCCGCTGGCCATGCTAACTAGCAAGGAGTGTTTAAAAAAAAAATCACATGGAGCCTGACGGAAAATGCCTTGCAAGCAAATGGTCTTCCCATGAAAGTTCTAAAGCTATCAGAAAGAAATCCTGATCACTGCAGGGGAGGCCAAAGGCATGTCAGAGATCGACTGTCATCATTAGCTGCAAGATAAAACAATAAATCTTGAGTCATGGAACCATTTTATTTTGGGGGGGTGGCTCCCTGCTGTCTGCATTGGACACATCATCACCTCATCAATTATCCTGATGCCAGAAAATCTGTTCCCCAAATTGTAGTATGGATTTTGTACATATTGGGGCACTATGGAATTATCCACTGTCTGATAACTATGACAAAATGAAAAACTCAAAATAGCCTTATTTGACTTCACAAAGACCTATAAAAGAATCAATTTCAAAATGGGCTGTCTCTATTGCAATGTATTTAAAGAAAAAACAATGAGCTACAAATCAATTTTGTAGTTAGCGTAGCAATGTGATTGTAGCTAGTGGCATGTTTTTACAGTGCCAGCGACCTGGGTTGAATCTGACCCTGTCTCTAAGGAGTTTGTTCGTTCTTCCCATGTCTTCATGGGTTTCCTCTGGGTGCTCCAGTCTCCTTTCACCCATCAAAAATGTACAGGGGCTGTAGGTTAAATGGCCGGCACAGGTTTGTGGGCCAGAAAGGCCTTTCTACTGTGCTTCATGTCTATTAAAAAAAAAATCAAAGAAAAATTATTTTCTATTAATTGCTTAAAATCCATGGTCAATCCACACCAAATTGCACACTACTCTGTACTGTAACATGAATGCCATGCAATACCAGGTTACCAAATTTCCACTTTTGTTTCCTTCTTCCGCCATCACAAGATCACAAGACAAAGGAACAGAAGCAGGCCACTAGGCCCATCGAGTCTGTTCTGTAAATCTACACTAAGCTACTCTACACTAGTTCCAATTTCTGGCCTTTTCCCCATATCCCTTGATGCCCTCACTAATGAGATACTTGTCTATTTCTTGTTTAAATACTCCCAGTGATCTGGCTTCCACTGCTGTATGCAGCACTGAGTTCCACAGATCCACAACTCTCTGGCTAAAGAAGTTCTTCCTAATCTCTGTTTTATAATTTTCAGACTATGATCCCTTGTCCTTGATTCACCCACCAAGGGAAACATCTTACCCGCATCCACCCTATCTAAACATTTCAAAATACAAAATGCCTCTATGAAATCTCCTCTCATTCTCCTATACTCCAATAAATACAACCCAAGAGCAGCAAACGCTCCTCGTACATTAGCCATTGCATTCTGGGAATCATCCTAGTAAATCTCCTTTGCACCCTCTCCAACAACACATCCTTTCTAAGATAGGGGGCCCAAAGCTTTCACATCTTTCCCGACATTTTGACAAAACATCAGCTTGTTGGACCCAAGTAACAGAAACTCATGAAATTGAAAGGGGTTCATTCACAGACTGTTCAAACACTTATTGAGGAGATTTCATTACATTAGAGCAGTAAGCAATTTTTTCTATTCCCATTGGGTGAGAGAGTAGTGCATATTGTGTAATAGTTAATTTAAACATGTAAAAAAAAATATTTTATTCTGCTACTTCACGCTGACACCATTTGCATAACCTAATCTTATAGCTCATTATAAAATTGAAGCCAATTAAAAAATAAAAATCTTTGCTTTTCAGTGTCATGAAGCCAAATTAGAATGACAACTTTCATCCATTAGGCACTAGCTACCACTTGGAATAGGAGATACTTACAAGTATTTGGTCAATGCATCTTCAAGATAATTCCAGACCCTTAATCTGCTCTCAGGGATTACTTTTGTCATGGCATTCCAGTATGCACCATCTTCAGAGTTATCTCTTTCCTTCACAGTGGATGTTTTAGCTTTTGTTTTACCCCTTAAATAAATCCAGGAGAAGCATTACTGATAAATGTTGTCTCTTCATGATCAAATCATTCAAAGTTGATCAGAGTCATATGGAAAAATTTCAACATAATATTAAGTGCCTTAAATTTTTTTAACTGCTTTGCTCTTTTATTGATAAGTGCAATGTTCCCTAACTGGTCAGGCCAATATCATTCTACTCCAAAAAGTGGAGGTGAGCCACTTCTTGAATTGCTCCCACAGCATGCAGCTATTTCGAGAGGCTTGCTGAGCTGATGAGGTGGTCGTTAATGTTACCACATTTCACAGGGTACAGAACTTTATTTTCATTCACCCTTTGTTGACAAGGCCAGCATTTGTTCCCCATCCCTGAATGCCCACAAGATGCCTGGTGCAAGCCACATTCAAATCTGCAGACACTTCCAAAGTGCTGTTGGAGAGGAAGTTTCAGGATTTGGGCCTAATGATGATGCAGAATTGGCAATCTCTTTGCAAGGCAGAATGTTGATGTCCTATTTTTTGGTTCAATGGGAAATACACTCAGGCTAGGGCCCTATAGCAAATGAATTTAGGCAACCACCTGCACTTTTGCGATTACTTTTCATTCAATATTAAATTCTCCATTAATCTTTGTGAGACCAGAGATCACATTTCTGGATCCCTGGTCCAACCCTCCGGATTACTCGTTTGGTAATACAACCGCAGTGCTGTTGTATTCTTCCAATTATACCAATTTCAATAAAACAGTAAATCCGATTTGCAGCTTTTGAAAACCATCGGCTATAAATAAAACAAGGATGCGCAAGATCACCATTATGACCAAGTAAACTAAAAAAAGGTTGACAAAGAGAACCTTCAAAAGATGTGCCAAATTGAAACAGCAACAAAATCTTGAAACTGTGACTGGATTGTTCAGACACATGAAAACAACAATTCTTTATTAAACTCAATTCAAGAGATGGGAGTAAGTATTAGTTTTGTCTTTTGTGCTTACAGGAAAGACAGAACTAATACTTTCACTGTAATACTAAACTAAAGCGGCATCGTCTGCAAAGAGCCGTTGTCACGCTCCTGTTCGGCTCTGAATCATGGGTCCTCTACCGGCATCACCTACGGCTCCTAGAACGCTTCCATCAGCGCTGTCTCTGCTCCATCCTCAACATTCATTGGAACGACTTCATCACCAACATCGAAGTACTCGAGCTGGCGGAATCTGCAAGCATCGAATCCACGCTGCTGAAGACCCAACTGCGCTGGGTGGGTCACGTCTCCAGAATGGAGGACCATCGCCTTCCCAAGATCGTGTTATATGGCGAGCTCTCCACTGGCCACCGTGACAGAGGTGCACCAAAGAAGAGGTACAAGGACTGCTTAAAGAAATCTCTTGGTGCCTGCCCCATTGACCACCATCAGTGGGCTGATCTCGCCTCCAACCGTGCATCTTGGCGCCTCACAGTTCGGCGGGCAGCAACCTCCTTTGAAGAAGACCGCAGAGCCCACCTCACTGACAAAAGACAAAGGAGGAAAAACCCAACACCCAACCCCAACCCACCAATTTTCCTTTGCAACCGCTGCAACCGTGCCTGCCTGTCCCGCATTGGACTTGTCAGTCACCAACGAGCCTGCAGCAGACGTGGACATACCCCTCCATAAATCTTCGTTCGCGAAGCCAAGCCAAAGAAGAAGAATACTAAACACTATCCTTTGCTTTTGCTCTTCTACTTTGTACTTCTATATGAATCTTAAAGTTGCCTTGTTAGATTCCTTGCAAAATGAACCCTTCTCACCATATCCAGCTACACTTGAAAATGAAAAACCTACCAAAAAACAATAGGTATGAGACATCTTAATTTTATGAAACTCTAAAAATGATCTCTAAAATCTTTTCTGAAAATGACTTTTAGTGTTCTCTACCACATGACAGCACTGCATCGATGATTTGTAATTTGTTCAATTCCTATTAAATTGTTTCCTTTGGAGCTGACTTCGTTGGGGAGTGCAAAGGATTGGAGAATGGCAAATGTGATCCCCTTTTTAAAAACAAGTAACAGGGAGAATCCAGATAATTATAGACCAGTCTTACATCAGTGGTGGGCAAACTATTGGAGAGGATTCTTAAGGATAGGATACAGTATATGCGCATTCTTCTCAGGGATGAAAAAACACCATCTGCTGGAGAAACTCAGCAGGTCAAACAATGCCTTCAAGTAGCAAAGGTGAAGATACATCACCAACGTTTTGGGCTTGAGCCCTTCATCAAGGTGTGGGGAAACATGAGAGATGTCCGAACAAAAGGGATATGGCGGGAGGGTGGGAGATGATAGGTGGGGGAAGTCGAGGCTGGGTGGAGAGAGAAAGGAAGTAGGAACTGGAATATCTAGTTAAAGGGGGAAGGGGGAGGGGGAAAGGCAAGCTGATTAGTGGAATGCAGTGAACTCAACATTCATGCTTGGGGGCTTAGAGGGTGTCAAGAGGAAAAATGATGTGTTGTTCCTCCAATCTGCAGGTGGTCAGGGTGGGGTAGTGTGAAAGGCCATGGACAGACGTGAGCTTGAGAGTGTGACTCAGAAATGAAATGGTTGGCTTTTGTTGTAGGCAGAGAGGAGGTGCTGGGCGAAGCGTTCTCCTAATCTGCGACTGGTCTCTCCAATGTAGAGAAGGCCACAGAGGGTGCACCAGATGGAGTAAATGAGTTCTTTGAAGGTACAGGTGAAGTCTTGCTTCACCTGAAAGGTCTGTTTGGGACCTCAGACCGTCGTGAGGGAGGAGGTGTGGGTGCAGGTATTACACCTCCTACGACCACAGTGGAAGGTGCCGGGGGAGAGGGTAATGGGTGGGGAGGGAAGAATGGACAAGGGAGTCACGGAGGGAGTGGTCCCTACAGAAGGCTGAGAGGGGAGGAGAAGGATAAATGTGTCTGTCGTAAGTACAGCAGATAATCTGTTGGATGCGGAGGCTGGTGGGGAGGGGGGGGGTAGGTGAGGACGAGGGGGATTCTGTGTTTATTGTTTCTAGGGGCAGGGGGTGCTAGGGCAGATGAGCGGGGAATGGAGGAGATGCGGGTGAGGGCCGAGTTAATAGTGGTGGAGGGGAAGCCACGTTTGTGGAAGAAGGCAGACATTTCAGAGGCTCTGGACTGGAAGACCTCATCTCGGGAGCAGATGCAGTGCAGACAGAGACATTGAGGGAAGTGGATGGAGTCCTTGCAGGGGACAGGGTGTGAGGACGTGTAGTTCAGGTAGTTGTGGGAGTTAGAGGGTTTGTAATAGATGTCAGTGGAGAGACTGTCTCCTGAGATGGAGACCGAGAGATCCAGAAAATGGAGGGGATCATCGGAAATGGACCAGGTGAGTTTGAGGTCCGGGTGGAAATGGGCTGCAAAATTGACGAGCTCTTCTTGGGTGCACGAGGTCGCCCTGATGTAGTCGTCGATGTACAGGAGGAAAAGTTGGGGGGTGTGGGGGGGTCTTGCCTATATAGGCTTGGAACATGTGTTTCTCCACAAAACCCACAAACAGGCAGGGATAGCTGTGATCCATGCGGGTACCCATGGCTACTCCCTTAATCTGGAGGTAGTGGGATGATTTAAATGAAAATTTGTTTTTCCCCCTTCTTCCTCCCCCCCCCACCTCCTTAACTAGTTATTCCAGTTCCTTCTCTCTCCACCTAGCCTAGACTCCCCACCTCCACCGTGGTGTTTCTCCTCCACCTATCATCTCCCACCTCCCCACTTTTGTTCGGACATCTCTCATGTTCCCCCACACCTTAATGAAGGGCTCAAGCCCGAAACGTATCTTCACTTTTGCTGCATAAAGGCATTGTTTGACCTGCTGAGTTTTTTTCACTTAACCACAATGTCCACAGAATCCTGTGTTTTACCTTCTTCTCAGGGATAGTCAGCTTGGCTTTGTGAGGGTAAAGTCATGCCTCATGAGCTTAACTGAGATTTTTTTAGGAGGTAACAAAATAAATTGATGAAGGTAGGGTAGAAAATGTGAGCTATATAGATTTTAGTAAGGCATTTGACAAGGTCCTGTTCAGAAAGTCATGAGGCATGGGATCCCTGGAACCTTGGCTGTGTGGATTCAGAATTGGCTTGCCTGTAGAAAGCAAAGAATAGTATTCTGCCTGGATGTCAGCGACTAGTGATATTCTGCAGAGATCTGCTCTGGGGTCTCTGCTCTTTGTGAATTTTATAAATGACCTGGCCAAAGATGTAGAGGGATGATTTGCAGATGATACGATGGTTGGAGGATTTGTGGAGAATGTTGAAGATTGTCGTAGGCAACAGGATATAGACAGGATGCAGAGTTGGGTATAAATGTGGCAGATGGAGTTCAATTCAGATAAGTGTGAGGTGATGCAGTTTGGAAGGTCAAACTTGGACTGAAAACATGGTTAATGGTAGGATAATTAACAGTGTGGAAAAACAGAGGGACCTTGGGGTCCAAAACTAGAGATCTCTCAAGGTTGCTGCGCAGGTCGATAGGATAGTTAAGAAGGTCTATGGTATGCTGGGCTTCATCAGTTGGGGGATTGAGTTCAGAAATCGTGAGGTAATGTTGCAGCTCTACAAATCCCTAGTGATACCACACTTAGAATATTGTCTATAGTTTGAGTCACCTCATTACAGGAAGGATATGGAAGCGATGGAGAGAGTGCAGAGGAGATTTACCAGGATGATACCTGAATTGGAAAATATGTCTAATGTGGCAAAGTTAACAGAGCTGGGCCTTTTCTCTTTGGAGTAAAGAAGGATGAGAGGTGACTTAATAGGTCTACAAGATTATGAGTTAAGGTAAACAGCCAGCACCTTTCTCCCAGGACAGGAATAACAAAGAGCAGATGATATCTGTTTAAAGTGAGGGAGGAAGGTTTAGGGGAGACATCAGGGGTAAATTTTTATACTTAAGAGTTGTGGGTGCTTGGAATGGTGCTGGTGGAGGCTGGAACAATAGGGGAATTTAAGGGATTCTTAAATAGGCACATGGATGAAAGAAAAATAGAGGGTTTGTTTTTGTAGGTATATGTAGGTCGGCACTATATCGTGGGTCAACAAAGTTCTGTACTAAGCTTTAATGGTTTCTGTTTTATGAACATTTAATGATTAGTAGCTAACCTGTATGACTAAAAACATCATCACAAATAATAAATTTTACAATCAAAGAATTCTTCAGATAAATAAATTGTAGCAAATAAAATCCCATCTCATAAATGATCCACCTTTGTACTTCTTGCCAATTAAATAAAGTAGTGAAAAGCCACATCAGCATACTAATCGTCACTTATGCTATAAAAACATACAAAACCTGCTTTGAACTGTTTACCTACTCCCATCCCTTGAGTAGAGTTTAATAAAGAATTGCTGTTTGACTAAATGTAGAAAACACCAAGTAGTTTTTAATAGTCTTTAAAAAATAATGCTTCATGCTTGAGATTGAAAGAGTTAAAGAAAACATGTACCTTGCTTGCTGATGGTCTTCAAGGAAAAGTCTTAAAATTCTAAGGATGTCATTGGGGTGAACAAGATGAAAACGCTGCTGGGATAATAATTCTGCACAAGCTTTGTCCTTTTGCGCTTCATCTTCATTTATGCATACTTTGACTTCCAAACCATCTTCTTCAGCTTTCCTTTTTTCTAATACCTCTTCATCAAGATACTGCAACAATACGTCAATCTCCTGAAATTAGCAAATGCATCAATTTACAAAACAAAGGAACCAACATAATTTATTGTGACACTAGATTACCAATTTAAAATAGAGATAACATTTTTACATTCGTATTACACTCCCAACATTTTTTTAAATATTTCATTAAGGTTACATAATTAGACAGTGATAAATACTAGCTATTTCAAATACGTTATTTCTCTATGGTTCTGAGAGACACAGACAATTGCAACAGTAACCGTCTATCCCTGTGTGTATAAACAAAGAGAGTTTCACTGCATAGAAACAGGCCCAATACATGCCAACCAAATAGCCTCTCCAAGATAATCCCATTGACCTGCATTTGGCCTTTACTCCCACTCAACCTTCAATATTCACATACCTATCGCTACCATTTCCTTTGGCAGATTGCTCCGTATCCCCAGGACCATGTTGAAATGTGTTCCAATGATCAAAAATTCATTTTTTTCCTGATTTTTTCTTGAATATTTCATATTTTCTTGATTGAATATTTATCTAATAACTGCTGCTGCATGTCGGAAATCTGCTTTTACTGCCAACCATTCGCAATAGTCACTGAAAATAGGGAAGTCTATTTCTCAGGTTGTATTGGATAGGAGGGACCACATTTGATGTCAGCAGCAAGCATTCTCAATTCTTTACTACTGCAGAGCCCATCCCACTGTGAATTCTGATTTCCACCTCTCTCCAGTGGCCAATCCCACTAGGAAACAAGAGCCCACTCCACCAGTTGTGCTGCCCTTTGTTTGATAAACAAAGACTTGAAAAAGTAAGACTGACACCAAGGAGATTGTGTTTTACAACAATCACAGCATCTACAGACTTTTGGGTTCAACTCCTAAACAGTCTTGAGGAAGAAAATTAAACAATTATTGCACATGTATATCCTTTCCAAGTTTTGCAACTATCAAATACATTTTTTAGTCGTGCTCACTGTTGTGAAGAAAATGTCTACTACTTTTGAACAATAACTATGAAGTAAACAACCAAGATATTTTATTATGTTTTATTTAAGAAATGCACTTTGTATAATCTTACAAATCCATCCAAGATAATAGATCAATTAGTTTAATGACTCTTCCAAAAAGGAGGCAGTTCTGAAAGGATTTCCACTCTTCAGTTCTGCACTGAAATGGCCAAATAAAACTCATGCTCAAGTTTCTCTAGTGGGTCTGACTGTTAACATGGAGGCAAAGTCCTCTTCCTAAATAACCACAGAGCTAGAAATGCAGGCAGTCAGGGAATTCATAGTATGAAATTATAACAATAATTCTAACTCAAGGAGCTAGCTACAACCACTGCAGATTAACATTTAAAGATATTATGGGCAAATTGTCCACAAATCTCCTACTTCATTTGAAATGGAACCGCATTAACTTGCATTATTAGAAAACATTCCAAATTGCTATCACAATTTATTCATTCAACATATCAACAGATGATTACACTAATATGGCGACTTCACTTTTACATGTGAATTAAATTTTTTTGGCAACAGATTGAGTTGCATCCAAATATTAACATGGAAATTGAAAAATGCCTGGTAAATTCTAAAACTCTTGCAAATGGAATTCCAAACCAAGGTTTTCAGAAAACAATTATGACCAAAAAACTGTGCATCTGAAAATAGTGTTACCTTACCTTATCCAATTCATTTTTAGACATTTCACAATTCTTTATAAAGAACTCTGTCAGTTTGATGATATCATCTTCATTTTCAATTCCCAAAGCCTGCATATGGTGAAAATCATTTAAAATTTCAATTTTAATCTTCAAGTTAGAAGTACCGCAAACAGATTTACTAAGTTTCCTTCGATAGAAAGAACATTTTTTAGTTTCTATTCAGATTTGATCATAGATAACACCAGATCAGTCTTCACATCCCCACTTAACTTGGGACATCAATTACTTACAACTGTGCCTCTAACCAATTCATTCCCTCCAAGAATTTTAACAACTATCCAGACAGGTTGGCTTGTCAAATAATCAACAGTGAATCTCTCATCATTAAAACCATACAATCGTATCTTTCTCAAAACAGAAGCCTATGAAATACAGCCTGGTTTGTTACTAGTTATAAACCAGCAGAGGCCTGAACTAACAGTCCCTCCAAAAGGGAAGGGGGAATACAGAAAAATGTTGGGCTATTAGCCAATAATTAGATTGCCAGCATAAATGAACTTAATTGTAGCAGAGTGAAAAAACATCAACTCAATGAATGATAATAACCTCCATTAAATTCACAGTAACAGCATTCCAATTATGTTTGGGTATATGTGTGTAATATATTTTTTATATATAGTGTGTGTGTGTGTGTGTGTGTGTGTGTGTGTGTGTGTGTGTGTGTGTGTGTGTGTGTGTGTGTGTGTGTGTGCCCTTCAAGTCCACGCCGGTTCACTTGAACAACTCCACGTTTCCCCTTCCCACTCTCCGCCCATAACCCTTCAACCTCCTCATATCCATGTACACATCCAACCTTCTCTTAAATGACAGAAAGGACCCTGCCGCAACTATCTCCTCTGGAAGATCGTTCCATTCTGCCACCACTCTCTGAGTGAAGAAGCATCCTCTAATATTTCTCCTAAAGTTTTGTCCCCTTACCATTTCGTTCCAACCTCCCCTGCCCTCAGGGGAAAGAGTCTACTCACGTCTGGACTATCTACTTCCTTCATAATTTTAAATACGTCTATCAAATCCCCTCTCAACCATCTACGTTTCAATGAATAAAGTCCCAGTCTTCTTAATCTTTCTCTGTACTCTAGATGTTGTAAGCCAGGCAACATCCTTGTAAACCTTCTCTGCACCCTCTCCACCTTATCTGTATCCTTCCTATAATTTGGAGACCAGAACTGAACACAATACTCCAAACCTGGCCTCCCCAATGCCTTAAACAATCGCAGCATCACTTTCCAGCTCCTATACTCTATACTATGATGTATGAAGGCCAGCATACCATATGCCTTCTTAACTACCCTGTCTACATGGTAATCCACCTTCAAGGAACTCTGTACCATAACTCCAAGATCCCGCTGTTCCTCTGCATAATTCAATGCCCTCCCCTTAACTGCATATGTCCTATTCTGATTATTTTTAACCGAAATGCAGCACCTCGCACTTGCCTACATTGAATTCCATTTGCCTTCTTTCAGCCCACTCTTCCAAACAAACCAAATCCTTCTGTAATCCAAGTAAATCTTCCTCACTATCCACCACTCCCCCTATTTTCGCATCGTCTGCATATTTGCTTACCCAGTTAACCACCCCCTCCTCCAAATCATTAATATAAATGATAAACAACAGGGGACCCAGCACCGATCCCTGAGTCATACCGCTAATCACAGGCTTCCATCCTGACAAACTGTTGTCCACCATGACTCTCTGCTGTCTATCTTTCAGCCATTTCTGAATCCATCTCACTATCTCTCTATTAATCCCTAGTGACTGAACCTTCCTTACTAACCTTACATGCAGAACTTTACCAAAAGCTTTACTAAAATCCAAAAAGATCATGTAAACCGCCCTACCTTCATCCATTTTTCTTGTTACCTCTTCAAAAAACTCAACAAGATACGTCAAACATGACTTTCCCTTCACAAACCCACGTTGGGTGCCCCTGATCAATCCCTACCTATTGAGATATTTATACACACCATCTCTAAGAAAACCCTCCATAACTTTCCCCACCACCGAAATCAAACTTACTGGCCTATAATTACTTGGCCTTTTTTAAACAACAGAACTACATTTGCAACCCTCCAATCCTGCAGCACTACACCATCCTCCAGTAATCATTGAAAAATCACTGTCAGAGCCTCCGCTATTTGCTCCCTGACCTCTCTTAATGTCCTGGGAAAATTCCCATAAAGACCAGGAGACTTATCCACCTTTATTGACTCTAGAAGCTCCAAAACCCTCTCTTTACTAATCTCTATCCTTTCCATAACTAAGCCATTCGCCTCACTTATCTCACATAGTCCAATGTCCATTTCCCTCATGAATACAGACGAGAAAAAATTGTTCAATATCTCCTCCATCTCAAACGGTTCCTCACATAGTCCCCCGTTCCCATTTTCCAGTGGACCTACTCTATCCTTAATCCTCCTTTTACTATTCAAGTATCTGTGAAGACCCTTAGGATTCATTTTCACCTTATTAGCTATGGACACTTCATACCTACTTTTTGCCTTTCCAATTTCCCTCTTAATGTTCTTTCTGCAATCTATACATCTCATCAATCTTTTGTTTCTTATGTTTTCTTTTTTTTTCTTATATTTAGCATAGGCCTCTCTCTCATCTTGAACCAGCTTCCTAAATTTGTGTGTGTGTGTGTGTGCGTGTGTAATATAGTGTGCATGCAGTATATTGTGTGTGTGCATAATATATTGTGTGAAAGTGTGTGTGCGCACACAGTAACCTACGACCATGTCCTCCTTTTGGAATGGCCACCCATCCCAGAACTGTTCCCATAAAAATCTTCATCTTACAGCAAATATAGCGTCAAGTTGAATTAGCGATCGCTCATCACGCTTGAGAGAATCAATAATTTTAATAAGCTTGCTTTCAATCAGGAATCCCTATCAAAAGAAAAAAAGTGACATTTTATATTCTCAATTTAGAAGTATAAAGGCAATTCTGTAGAAATTAATATATTGCCCATGGAATTAACACACACCCTTGCGACTGGAACAAATATATGTCACATCATTTAGCTTTTCTAAGAAAATATTGCATCAGTAGATAAATTTTATAATTCAGCAAAACATTGTTCATTTGTGTAATGATAGGATGGATGGATGGAGGAAGGGTATTTCTTGGAGAATCTAGGATAAGAGTCACTGATTAAAAATAAGCATGCAACCAAATAAATTAGAAGTGATTTGCAATTTCCTCATTCAGAGCATCAAACAGTTGTAGAACAATTCCCCGCAAAAGGTTATGTCAGAAGATTCTTTGGTTAGATTTGAAACAAAGGTGGATAGACTCTTAACAAGGGAAGTAAATGTTACAGAGGTAAACTGGAATGCAGAGTTAAGGTTACAATCAGGTTGGTCACAATCTTTTTAAATGGATGAGATATGTTTGGCCTCCGAACACTTTTAAATTTTTGAACTTTCATTGACGACACTAGAATTTCAAAATAACCTGAGAAATAAAAGTTGAATGTGCGTTTCAGGTGGATTCAATAATCAGGTTCCAAACTGTGTTTGCTAGTACATTACTTTTCAAATATATCATAGATGACACTGGCAGTATCAGGAAAGTATGATGTTGATAATATCACAAAGTATCTGGTTTGTTCCTGATATTAAAGTCAACCCCATTCATTTAATGGCAAATGTACAATCATCCACACAACAAACTATAATGGTTCGCAATACAAAATATTCATTAATATCTTTAAATGTGAAAATATGGCCCAATGCTGTGCAGGATGAGAAAGAAAGGTACTTCATTAGAATTATCTCATCCACCAATGGTAACTTCTTTTAAAATAGTTTCCATTGATTTGCAGAAACAACAACCATTAATTTCTTTGATACATGGACAGTTTTTTTAAATGAATTAAATGGTGCTAGGGTCCTTGTCTTTGTATAAAGTTTAATTTTAAAGAGTATCTGAGGGCCTTACATGAGCACCAATGGCATAAATATATTGTCTAACTCAGAATCTGTGGTAATTTCATTTAAGGACAGGCCCCATGATACTCCATTTGCTCTTGCAATTCCAGTCATTTTCTACTAGTTTGGCCGAATTTGTCCAAAGGTATTGGAAATAACAGGAGCAGGCAGAAGCTTTACCATTAACCTCTCAGAAACAATGCATGCAATAGCATTGATTATACAATACAATATTACATTCCACAGAAAAACATCAAGGAAATTATAAAGGCTGAGCAAAGATTCCACTGATTGCCAATACCATTAAGGTAAAACTTAAAATGCAAATACTCACTGTTTCATCACACAAGACTTCCAACAATGTTTTAACTGTCTTCAATGAGAGCTCTCCAGGTCTGCCACCACAAAGTGTCATGGCCTTGTCCTCACTAGCTGAATAACAAATGTTTTGGAAAATGGAATTTTGCATCAATGATTTCTCTTCTTTTCCCTCTCCTTCCTGTAAATCCCATGGCTGCTTGCCTGTCATAAAGTATTTGAAAATATCAATGGCAAATTTTTTTCACGCTGGAGCATTAATGTATAAAATAACAGCAATGGCATTCACTTCTAATACACTGCAGGGAGATGCTGAAAAAAGAAAACCAAATTTGTCTTTTTTCAATAGTTCAGAACAACAAAGAGCAAGCTAAACGCAGGATTGCATCCCTCAAGTTGTGTAAAGAAGGCACATGATTCAGTAAAAGGAAGGAATGGTACAAAGGAAAGAAAGAGATGAAAGCCAATAGCAACAAATTATCATGACAAGACCATCTGGTAAAGTTGACTCAGCACTAATATGCCACTCTGACCATGACTTTGCAAATGATGAGAATAGAGTCTGTCATCAAATGGCATTTACTCATCCATAACTGTTGATCAATACCCAAAGTTTTTCTTGGGACGAATCAGTTTCAGACATGGCCTAAGCATGGACAAAATAGCTAAACTGAAGGTATAACTGAGGCTTTCTTTTGACCGAATGAGAAATCTGAATTCAAGGAGGTACTGTAATGATTGGATCAATAACTCCCACATATTAGAGGTCAATCATAGTAGCACTGGCAAAACTGTGGCATTGACTCTATCATATGCCAGACATCTTCTGCTGCTTCAATTACTTTTCCTTTATCAGCTCATCAGAAATAGGGTTGCTTGCTGATGTTAAATTCCATTCATCGATCCTCTGCTAACAAACTAGTCTATTCATCTATGCAGCAAGACCTCGACAATGTCTTGAAAATTGATAAGCAACATTGAAACCATTAGATACCAGTGACCATCTTCAAAAAGTTAATAAACCACCTGTTTGACATTCAATATCATCAATACCAGGTCTCCTCCGAGCAACGTTCCACAAGGCTCTACTGGCCAGAAACCTATCTGAAAATCTCAATAACTGTGGCAACAGAATAAACAGAATAACTCAGATTATGCTTATCCTGTGGTGATAACTCGCCTCCTTATTCTGCAAATATTTTCCACCATGGGGCACAAATCAATAGTCAAGAAATATTTTCTACTTCCCTCAACACCTAGAGGTCCAATAGCAAAATTAGAACATTTAGAACAAACAACATACTTAATTGAAAGCCCATCCATGGTTTCCTCTACTTCTAGCACACTCTGAGACATCTTTCATTGTCACTGTGGCCAAAGACTCAAAGGAGTGAAAGATGAAAGTCTACAGATGCTGTGATTGTATTAAAAACAGAAACGCTTGAATGGTTAAGGTCCCCCAAAAAAATCAGTTATTTGTCTTTACCTCCTATATGTCTATATGCAAGACCAGCTGAGTTCCTCCAGCATTTCTGTTTTTACCAAATACTAAAAGTTCTTCCTCCATAGCAACTGAATTAAAATAGCGAATGAAGTTCTCAAAGGCAATAAAAGAACAAAAATGGTTAGCCTTGCCAGCCACAGTCAGCTGCTGAATAACTAATAATTCTTCTATTAAATCATTTGGTGAAATGCAAAGAATATTTACTGCTTTTAAGAGCCAGAATACAAGTTTCTTCAAACTTTTAATACATTCATTATTATGGCACAAAATATTTGTGGCAGTAAGTCATTGAGGACCTACTCATGAAGGTTCTCAAGCTGAACTGTCACAGAAAGGAACAAAACAAAGGCTTACAATTCACCAATGACATAAATTGGCTAAAAAGTACAATGTAATGAGGACATTGCAATTCTGCAGCAGGATATGGTTAGATCGAGTGACTGTGCAAAAACGTGGCAGTGCTAGGTCATGAAAGAGAAATCTAAAAGGTTGATCTTCGATACGAAGAGAGTGCAAACAAGTGAAGTTTACTGGAAACTACATCTTCTAGAGCATAAATCACAAAAGTTAGCAGACAAACCCAACAGGTAGTGAAGAAAACAAATGGCATGGTGACCTTCACAGCAAAGGGTTTGGAATTTGAACTGTAAGGTTTTGTCATAGACATACAGGGTGTTGGAAGGCTACACCTGGAAAACTGTGTAGACTTGGTCCCCTTACCCAAAAATAAATAACATTGCAACATTGAATGCAATCCAAAGGAGTTTCGCCACACAAATACATGGCACAAGAATCATCCTCTCAAGAAATACTATTTAGTTTGAGCTTGTATTTTCTCAAGTTTAGAAGAATGAGAAGTGACCTTCTTCAAGCATACAAGACCATATCAGATAGTTGCTGAAGTGTTTTCACCAATGGGAGGCTCATGATGAAGAGAGCATATCAATAAAACAGTTAAAATTGAAATTTCTTGTCTCAGTGGTCAATACTGGAATTCTCTTCCTCCACCACAAAGAATGGTAGAGCTCAGATCATTGGAAATATTTCTGAAGATTAATAACTCATTGAAACATCAACAAATTGAGAATTATGTGAAACAGACACAAAAGAGGTGTTGCATGCATCATAGATCAGCGATGACCATATTGAATGCTGGGTAGGCTCGAGGGGTCTCATGGTCTACCCCTGTTCCTATTTTTCTGTATTCTTCAATGGCATTCATCTCCTTTCAGTGGTTGCAGATGCAATCACCCAGGCAAATGTGCTGTGTTACAGTATACTCCCAATTTGTATCTTTGGATAGTGAGAAAGCTTTGGCATGCAAAAAAGTCAATTTTTCAGTAGTTTAGAATTTAGGGCCACAGTTTCTGATTTGTTCCTCTAGCCACAATATTGAGACACCTAATGAATTTCTGTCTGATGGGAATCCCCAAGACATGAGTAGTGGGGATGTGGCAAAGGCAATACTATTACAAATTCAGAGAAGGTGATTAGATCATCTTACTGAAGATGGCCATTTCTTGACAATTTCGTGGGCAACATCACTTGACCTTTCCAGATACTGTGTATTTGACTAGTGAAGGGAATAAACATCTCCACTTCTCATCTTATGAAGAAAGATACAACACCCTATCTAATGTTGACATTGGGAAGCTTGTTTAGAGAAAGATGCATGATTTTACTTTTATTTATTACTTTTGACATTGGTTTTCACAAAAGGCAGCACCTCACCAGCCAAAGTTTATGCGCAATAACAATGCACATCACACATTAATTAAGTGACAAGTTATAATAATGTAACATTTGGCCCATCCATGCAAAAATCTCCTTGCCTATTTTTATAGATGAGTTACAGAATGACTTTAATTTTCTTACCTCCTAGAATAACTTCTTCTACCATTTGGACAGCAGACTTTTTCTCCCCAGTGCAAGATACAATTGGTCCAACATTCTTCATGAAATATAGTTCTGGCATTGTCCAGTTCAAACCCAGCTGTTGTTGATGAATGATCCGATCAGCATCAAGGACCTTTCTGACCAGATCCTTTGCTTCTTCCTCATTCATCAGCCAAATACCCTCAAACTTTTTAGCATCGACAGAAGCAAAATGTCTGGTAAAACAAAAGGACTGGAGTTTCATATTCTAAACTACTGAAGGTGTCAGACAGCAGTAACTGATTCTTAGAACCATAGAACATTACAGCACAGAAACAGGCCCTTTGACCCATCTAGTCCAAGCCAAACTACTTATTCTGCATGGTCCCATCAACCTGCACCTGGTCAATAAGACTCCACCCTCCTCCCTACCATGTACCTATGTAATCTTCTCTTCCCTGCATCTACCACATCCACTGATGGCTCATTGCACTCTCTCACTTCCTTCTGAGTGAAGTTCCTGCTCACATACCTCAAGCATTTTATCTTTCACCCTGAAGTCATGTCCTCCAGCTCTTCTCTAATCCAACCTCAGTGGAAAAAGTCTGTTTATGTTTACCCTATCAGTTTTACACATCTCATATCAAATCTCCCTCATTCTCCAACATTCCAGGAAATAAAGTTCTATCCAATTCAACCTTACTCAATAACTCAAGTCCTGGCAATATCCTTGTAAATTTTCTCTGTACTCTCAGTCTCATCAATATCTTTCTGATAGGTATGTGACCAAAACTGCATACAATAATTAATCTTTAATCTTTAGATAACAAAATAAAAACAAATCTACCTCTCTTAGTCTTGAAACCTGACACTATTGAGCCTATATCAAAATTTAATGCACCTGTTTGCATGTAATTTACAGAGACATTCTCAAACATATTTTCTCCAATATCAATTTCGGTCTGAATTCTCATTTTTAAAACTTAGATAGCCAAATCATTAGACTCAATCGTGACATTCTTCTCTCAACTGGACAACAAATTGGTGATATAAATGTGCACAATTTCAAAAATGGACTTTCTGTTGACTGTTACGAACTAACAATCCTTTTAATTTTGTTATGGACTAAAGGGACTTTGTTAGCACAAACAAAGGAACAGCAATGGAAAATTCATGAGACAATGGTAAATTCAAAATATTTTTTTATTAAACTATTAATAACAACATTTTTTACTTACCTCTAAACTTAACTCTAAATTTAACCCCACTATGCACCAATGTAAATGTGTGTAATAAAGTTCCAAACTCTGAAAAGTCTATTTTAAAACTTCAGCATCGTTTTATTCTTGCTTGAAGGTCTTAAATTTTCAGTTCAGAAATAATTATAAACCACTTTAACACACATCTTCAAGCCTCTTTAAACTCACAATTCTTTCGATGAGTTGTCCTTGAGACATATTCTTCAAATAGAAGTGACCATCTTCTGAACCACAAATGTATCTCCTGTGAATAGGATAATACAAGTCCTGTGTTTCCAAGATCAAATGTTCCTCTTTTGAACAAAGACTTTGGGATCTATTTTCCAAATGATGAAATTGTCCTCTATCTTAAAAAAAAGTCAGAAGTAGGCTTCTCTTTTGAAATCTACTTATTCTGTGTTTCCCTTTTATTAGGAGTAACACATAACAGCACCTATTCTGGTTACTGTAATTCAACCCTGTCTTTCTCAAGGATTCACCTCCTGTGTGTCATGATGATATTTCTCCAAATCATGTGACAGTTACATCATCAACAAGGTCAGACCCAATTCTTGTAAACCACATGACTATTTGTTTAATTTCTGCAGAACTTTTTGAAAACCATTCCATATCCATAACAACTTCTGACCTCATGTCTGTTCAAGAGGCTTGTTTTACGATGCTGGAAAGTCTAATAAACCTGTTTTTGTTCAAACATATGGCTTTCTTCAGCAGTTCTCCTTGAGTACATCAATACTTCAGTTTTTAATAAAGCAAACACTCCATTATTTTTGAATAATCAAGACCCACTTCAGTTCACTTAGCTGTAACTCCGAGAATTAACTTTTTTTAATGAGTACAATGGTTCCCTGTAAATGTACTGTGACATGTGTGTGTAACCCTGTAACCAACCCACAACTAACCCAAGACATATTTATAAGAAACATAGCTTAACATTAACCTAAATATTAAGATTAATACAGATCCATTACATGACCAAACAAGATTATGAGCTCTTTAGTATATGGACTTGAATGTACTGGCCTCAAACATTTAATCTGACTTTGTGACCTGACAAATAAGAACATAGAAACTTTAAGCAGGAATAGGGCACATGACCTATCAAGCCTGCTGATCTGGTCATGAACTCAGTTCCTCTCAGCAGACTATTCCCCATAAACCTTAATTCCCCAATTATTCAAAAATATATCTGTGGTTTTGATAGGCAGAAAGCAAAGGGTGGGAATAAAGGGATCCTGTTCAGGTTGGTTGCCGATTACTAGTGGTGTTTTGCAGTGGTCAGTGTTGGGTCCACTTCTTTTTACAATGTATATGGATGATTTAGATTATGGATTAAATGGTTTTGTGGCTAATTTTGCAGATGACAAGATAGGTGGTGGAGTAGGAAGTATTGAAGAAACCGAAAGGTTGCAGAGAGACTTGGATGGTTTAGGGAGTGGGCAAAGAAATGGCAGATGAGATAAAATGTTAAGAAATGTACGGTTATCTATTTTAGAAAAGGAAATAATCAGGCAGATTATTATTTGGAAGTGCAAAGGGACTAGCTGGGAGGGGTGGGGGGGGGGTGTCCTTGTGCAGGGTTACCTAAAGGTTAAACACCAGGTTGAATCAGGAATGCTGTGCTGGAATTCATTTCAAGAGAAATAATGTATAAGAGTAAAGAGGTGTTGATGAGGATTTATGGGGCACTGGTGAGACCTCATTTGGAGTACCCTTAATTTAGAAGGGATGTAATGAATTTGGAAAGAGTACAGAGACGATTTACCAGGATGATTCCTGGAATGCAAGGGCCAACATATGAGGAATGTTTAGCAGCTCTCGGATTGTATTCATTGGAGTATAGAAGAATGAGAGGGGAATTTTTTAAATATTTTATTTATAAAAAGCATGATGCATATTTTCAAAACAATTAATACATATAATCCAAAAACTTCACCCCCTACTACCCACCCTCCTACTACTACCCACCCCTCCCACTAAGGCCAACTAACCTATCCCCAGTAAAGAAAAAAAAAGGAAAGAAAAGGGGAGATGTAAACCAGAATAACACAATTAATTAATTACCATGGATTAGAGTAACGTGATTGGAGAATTAAAAATTTAAAACCCATATGCTCCAAGTTTTACAATAAAAAAAGTTATCACGTAGATTATATGTTTTTTTTCCCCAATGGAATACAAGATCTCAGTTCCATATGCCATCTATATATATACCCAAATCAGTCTCATTGTTCCAAGTAATTGCTAAACATTTTCTGGCTGCAGCCAATCTCAAAACTGTAATTTGAAATTTAGTTAATCTTATATCCAAGCTCAACTTCTTAATATTACCTAACAAAAATACTGATGGGTCTAATATAAATTTCACTTTAACAATAACTTCTAAAAAAAAATCCTCGTCGCTCCCAAAAAGGTTTTACCGTTTCACTTGACCAAGTAGAATGTGAAAAAAAGTCTACCTCCTTCTGACATTGAAAACATAAATCTGAAGAAATTAAATTATATCTCTTTAATCTTTCTGGAGTTAAATATAATTGATGTATAAAATTATAATGAACTAACGGATATCTCACATGAACAATTTTAGTCATACTATCTTTACATAAGTTTCTCCAATCATCTTGATTAATAACTATTCCTAAATGTTTTTTCCCCCACTTTAATCTAGATTTATGCACATCTAACTTAGGCATTTTATTCTGTAATAATTATGACATTTCAGATGTAAATCCCTTCTTGTCACCATCTGTAAGCAAACTTTCAAATTTAGATTGTCTTGGTAACCGTTAAGTATGTCCAAAATTATCCAATAATAAAGCTTTAATTTGATAATAACAAAAAAGACTATTTGAGGATATTGCATATTTTTCTTTCATTCTTTGAAAAGAAAATAACCTGCTTCATAACAATCTTATACAAATTTAATTCCTTTTTGATCCCATAATTTCAAAAACTGATCATTAAGTATAAAGGGAAAAAGCTTATTTTGATATTTTATTCCATTAAATGTATCAAAATAGGTGAATTATAATTATGTAATAACTTAGAATTCATTTATAAATAAAATAATCCATCTTCTCACCAATTTGAGATAATTCAATATTTGCCCATTCCAATGACTTTTCCAAATCAAACATTCTATTTATAAACTTTAATTGTGCTGCTTTATAATAATTTTGAAAATTCAGAAGCTGTAAACCTCCTAATTCATCTTTCCAAGTTAATTTTTTGTAAAGATACCTGACCATTTTATCTTTCCATAGAAACTTTCTCACAATAGAATTCAAATCTTTAAAGAATTTTTGAGGAATCTTACAAGGAATAGATTGAAGAAAAAATACTGAATCCTGGGAAAAATTTTCATCTTGATACAATTAACTCTTCCTATTAATGTAATCGGTAAATCTTTCCATTAATTCAAATCATTTTTAATTTTATAAAACAATGATAAGTAATTTAATTAATATAAATGACTAATTACTATCTACTTTAATATCTAAATATTTAATTTGATCCAACCATTTAAATTTAACAGTACGTTTACAAGCAGTATAATCCACTTATGCTAATGGCATCATCTCACTTTTTCCCCAACTAATTTTATAACCTGATATTTCACCATACTGTTCCAACCTATCATGTAACCATTTTAAAGAATTCTGAGGTTCTTGTTAAATATATCAAAACATCATCTGCAAATAAGTTAATTTTAAATTAATCAGACTTCACTTTAATACCCTTAATATTATCTTGCCTTATCATCCGAGCCAAAAGTTCAATAACTAATGCAAAAAGAGCTGGTGACAAAGGGCAGCCTTGTCTAGTTGATATAGTCAATGTAAAAGGCAAAGATAACTGTCCATTCATCACAACTCTAGCAGTAAAATTTTTATACAAAGGCTTAATCCAACCAATAAATATTGGTCCAGATTTAAATTTTTCCAAAACATTAAATGAAAAACTCCATTCTACTCTATCAAATGCCTTTTCTGCATCCAATGATACAACCATTGGTAGGTTGGATTCCTCCCAATAAATATTAATCAAAGAAATCAATTTCACAATATTGTCCACCGAATAACGATTTTTAATAAACCCAGCCTGATCCAAATGAATCAAACCTAGTAAATAACTTGCCAATCTATTTGCTAGAACCTTCATTACAATTTTATAAATCAACATTTAACAACAAAATTGGTTTATACAATCCAGTTTTCAAAAGATCCTGATCTTTTTTAAGAATAACCATAATAATTGCCTGAGAAAAAGAATCCACAAAAGAAGGAACATCCATCGCCTGCTTCAATACTTCCATCAATAATGGAATTAATAAATCTTGAAATTTTATAAAATTCAGAAGTAAAGCCATCTTCACCTGGGGATTTCCCATTAGGCATAGATCGAAGTGCTTCTATAATCTCTCTGGAACTAAAGGGACCATCCAATTCATTAATATCTATACTAGTCGAAGAAGATAAATGAAGGTCAGATTAAAAAAAATTCCACTTTTAACTTCATCTTTATCTAATTTCTGATGTTCCTTCTCAGTTAAATGCATTTCTTGCAAAAAAAGCAGTATCAATTTTAAACTTTTTAATATAAGCCAAAACACTTTCTCTTAATTGGATAATTGAGCCCATTAACATTAAAAGTTGCAAAATTTAAATTAGTCATCATCTTAATTTACCCCAAAACCTCCATGCCACATATTGTGGGACTCCAATTCATGGTCAATATACATAAATAATACATCTCCTCAAAGGAAAGAATAGAAGAAAAAGAACCCCATAAAAACCCAACAAAAGGACTGTACCACAGCACGACCTCCCTCAATTATACAAGTTATGACAAATGCCACAAAGTGGCCAACAACTCCAGAAGGAGAGACAAACAAAACCACCTCCCTCGAACAGAACAATCAATAAATAAAAAGAATAAATAAATAATCTCAAGTAAGATAAGCTTCCTCCAAATCTCTGTTAACCAGATCATCATCAATGTCAATTTCAACCAACTGTTGACATTCCTTCTCCTGCACAACCATTCTTCTACTCCTCTTGAGCTGGTTTGAATTGTTGAGAAAGACTTTCTTGACTTTTAGCAAATGTAGGAGCTTCAGTATCATCTCTAAAAAACTGGGATTGAAAATCTTCATAAAAAAGTTTAAAGAATAGCAGGGTATTGAAAAGCAAATTTATATCCTTTCTTCCACAAAACAGCTTTGACAGAATTAAACTCTTTGCGATGTTTAAAAACAGCTTGGCTCAAATCTGTATTGAAAAATTCTATTATTCTTAATTGCCAAAGGACATTTTTTTCTTGCATTCTGAACTGCAACCTGTAAAACCTATCTTGAAAATGCAGACACCTGGCTAATACAGAACAGTTGTCCAGGAAAGGGCTTCTTTCTAATTGCTCTGTGAGCTCTATCCAGCTCTAAACAATTTGGAAAATTTTCCTTTCCCAAAACGTCAGGAATCCATTCCTGAAAAAAATTGTACTGGGTCTCCCCCTTCAAAATCTTCAGGTAGTCCAACAATTTTAACATTATTCCTTCAACTCTTATTCTCCAAAGTGTCAATCTTCTTTAATAAATCATTATGTTGTATTTCCCAACCAGTAAAAGAATCCTCTATCTGTCCCATCCTTTCTTTGCATTGCTCAACACTTACATGACAATCATGAAAGTTCTCTTCAATCTTCTTAACTTTATCTTGTACTTTATCCACCCAGCTTCACACATTTTGCCACATCAGATTTAATGGTTATAATTTCCTCCTTCATACCAGTAAATTGATTATTCAAAGATTAAAAACCTTGATTCATTTGCTTTGACATAATTTCAATTTGTTTAGACAAAGTATCTAATTGAACTGCAGGGTCTGGATAATGAGAAGTTTCAGACCTATCCTGAACATATTTAGATAAGGGCCTACACTTGTATATCACAGTTTCCCCTGCTTCTGTGTCTGGATAAACTTCCTCTTCTTCGGTTCCACTGACAACTTCACCTTCTTCCTCCTCCGTTTGAAAGCGATTGCATCTCAACCCTTCTGCGGGGCCTTTTCCTCTCTCTCAGCAGTCCAGCATCACTGGGCCGTGAGTGATTGAGCCGCTCCGCTCCACAGACCAAAGTTTCACGCATGCGCGATTGTTCTCCATAGTCCAAATGAAGATGTCTTTGGGCTCCAGGCTCCATCTCAAAGTTAGCCCAAATTCTTCAGTAGTTAGTGGCTGTTTCTGGATTTTTTTCCCTCATTATTAGTTAACAGTGCTTTATAAAAATATTTAATATTTTTTAAAAAACAAAACTTTTAAAATAGGGTTTTTAGTAGTTCTGTTGGGAGAGGTGTCTCCTCACGTCTCCCACCTACACCATCATGCCATAACTCTCTCCCCCCCCCCCCCAATGAGAAAGGATATCATAGAAACATTTTGAATGCTGAAAGAATTGGACAGAGTAGATGTGAATAAGATGTTTCCCTTGGTGGGTGAATCCAAAACAAGAGGGCACGGTCTTAGAATTAAAATTGTGGAAGGTTGTGGATTTGTGGAATTCATTGCCACATACAGCTGTGGAGGCCTGATCATTGGGGGAGTTTAAGGGGGAGATTGATAGGTATCCAATTAGTCAGGGTATCAAAGAATATGGGGAAAAGGCTGGAATTTGGAACTAGATGCAAGAACAATTTATGGTGGATTTACAGAGCAGACCAGCAGCATAGAAATTCGCCAAGACAAAGTCATTTTTAAAGCAATATATTTATTATTAACTACTAATAATATAACACATTAATTAATTTACCCCCAACTCTGTGTGTGTGAGTGAGTGAGTGAGTGAGTGAGTGAGTGAGTGAGTGAGTGAGTGAGTGAGTGAGTGAGTGAGATACTTAAACCATTACAGCTAAGGCACAATTCTGAAAGTCAATTCAAAGTTCAGTTTTAGAAATCCTATGTTGAAACTCCAACTCTTGTACTGATATACAGAAGTAATCATGAAGGAGGTGAGAAACGGTGTGATCAGACTACCAAAAACTCAAATTCTTGTTGTGATGCTTCCAGAGAAATGTTCTTTTGTACGAATTATTGTCACAACTCCCTACGTAGCAGAAACAAAAGGTGCAACTTCCACGATGCTTCCAAAACCCAGGCGCAAGTCAAATAAAATGACCATCAGAATGGTCACGATCCAAATATAGGAGTCCCCCTGCTTCCTTTACCCAGATATGGGTCACGGTGAGTCAATACTTATCTTGACAAGGAGAACCAGCAAAATTCTCCATTTCAAACAAAAGTCACCGCTCGTTTGTGCCTTGCATATTTCTGGTTGGTCATTAATCAATCCAAGTGTCTCAATCACGTGACTTTCAATCACATCTCTCTCATCATTTGCTTTTCATCAAATGGCTGCATGATCAATAATGAATTCTGTTTCTTTAAGTGTTCCATCTGTTTTGAGTAAACACCATTGTTCTCTTTTCTTCCAGAGCATTACTCTGTTTATAGTCAATATTTAATGGTGCCTTTTTGTCTGTGAGCTGTGAAATCTGTGAATGATTTGCACCCTGCAACAACCCCTAAAGAAACACTCAAAAAAAACCCGAGGAGCTTGTAATAATCTTAAATCTATTTAATCTTCTATTCCTTGGGCAATAGACAATTTCACAGATTCACTATTCTCTGGAAGAACCTGGTCTTCCTCATCTGTTTTAAATCTGCTCCTCCAAATCTTGAAGTTATGACCCTTAGTTTTTAATATCACCTGCCTGTGGGAACAACTTCCTCACTTCTATCTTGTCCATTCTATTTGTAATTTGATGTTTCTGTAAAATCCTCCTCATCCTTCCAAATTAAAATGAGTATAATCTTAGTCTATTTAATCTCTCTTTATGAGCTATCCTCCTCATTTCCAAAATCAACTTGGTCAACCTCCCCTCCCTATAAGGTCATTCATGCAACCTCAGTGTGGGGTAATTTTGCCACATTCTATTTCAAAAGTTACAGTGTGGCAAAAAAAAGATATTCAGATACTATTCAATTTACAATTCAAATGTATGAATGATGGATACAGTAACACTAGTTCTTGGAGCAGTCTGATTTCTCGCCTTTGTTTTTGTACAGGGTGATGATGGTGGCATCACGAAGGTCCTGAGGCAGTTTTCCTTGGTCCCAACAAAGCTTGAAAAACTCATGCAGTTTGGCATGCAGAGTTTTGCTGCCAGCCTTCCAGACCTCTGGGGGGATTCCATCCATACCTGCTGCTTTGCCACTTTTCAGTTGTTCGATTGCCTTATATGTCTCATCCTGGATGAGGACCTCATCCAGCTCTAGCCTTAGGAGCTGTTGAGGGAGCTGGAGCAGGGCGGAATCTTGGACTGAGCGGTTGGCACTGAAAAGAGATTGGAAGTGTTCTGACCATCGGTTGAGGATGGAGATCTTGTCGCTGAGGAGGACTTTGCCGTCTGAGCTGCGCAGCGGGCTTTGGACTTGGGGTGAGGGGCCGTACACAGCCTTTAGAGCCTCGTAGAAACCCCTGAAGTCGCCAATGTCCACGCTGAGCTGGGTTCATTTGGCGAGGCTAGTCCACCACTCATTTTGGATCTCCCGGAGTTTGCGCTGAAGATGGCTGCATGCGCGACGGAAGGCTTGTTTCATCTCTGGACAGGACGGCTTTGTAAGGTGAGCCTGGTGGGCAGCTCGCTTCTTTGCCAGCAGCTCCTGGATTTCCTGGCTGTTTTCGTCAAACCAGTCCTTGTTTTTCCTGGAGGAGAAGCCCAGTACCTCTTCAGTGGATTGCAGTATGGTAGTCTTCAACTGATCCCAGAGGGTTTCAGGGGACTGGTCCTTGAGGCGGGTTGCATCGTCGAGCTTTGCTTTGAGGTTTGCCTGGAAGTTTCCTCTCGCTTCGTCTGACTGCAGGTTTCCAACATTGAACCTCTTTCTGGGGGCTTTACTGTTCCTGGGCTTTGGCTTGAAGTGAAGGTTGAGCTTGCAGCGAACCAGCCAGTGGTCAGTGTGGCATTCCTCGCTGGGCATGACCCTGGTGTGGAGCACATCTCGTTTGTCACTTTCTTGCACCAGGATGTAGTCCAGGAGGTGCCAGTGTTTGGATCGGGGATGCATCCAGGTAGTCTTAAGGCTGTCCCTCTGCTGAAAAAGGGTGTTTGTAATGACAAGCCGCTGTTCTGCGCAGAGCTCCAACAGGAGGCGCCCATTGTCGTTGCACTTGCCGACGCCGTGCTTGCCCAGGATTTCTGGCCAGGTTTCTGAGTCTTTGCCGACGCGAGCGTTGAAGTCGCCAAGGATAACAACCTTGTCGGCTGTAGGGGTGCGTTGGATGAGGTTGCGCAGGTCAGTGTAGAACTTGTCCTTTTCTGCTGGTTCCGCCTGGAGGGTTGGAGCATAGACACTGATGAGGGTGATGCAACGCTTGTTTTGAAGGGGGAGTCGCATGGACATGATTCGGTCCGAGTGGCCTGTCGGAAGGTTTTCGAGTTTGGAGGCAATGAAGTTCTTGACCATGAAGCCTACACCAGATAGGCGGGAATCACGCTGCTCTCCATTGCAGGCAAAATCATCGCTAGGATTCTACCTAATAGAATAATACCTAGTGTCGCCGAGAATATTCTCCCAGAATCACAGTGCGGCTTTCGCGCAAACAGAGGAACTACTGACATGGTCTTTGCCCTCAGACAGCTCTAAGAAAAGTGCAGAGAACAAAACAAAGGACTCTACATCACCTTTGTTGACCTCACCAAAGCCTTCGACACCGTGAGCAGGAAAGGGCTTTGGCAAATACTAGAGCGCATCGGATGTCACCCAAAGTTCCTCAACATGATTATCCAACTGCACGAAAACCAACAAGGTCGGGTCAGATACAGCAATGAGCTCTCTGAACCCTTCTCCATTAACAATTGCGTGAAGCAAGGCTGTGTTCTCGCACCAACCCTCTTTTCAATCTTCTTCAGCATGATGCTGAACCAAGCCATGAAAGACCCCAACAATGAAGACGCTGTTTACATCCGGTACCGCACGGATGGCAGTCTCTTCAATCTGAGGCGCCTGCAAGCTCACACCAAGACACAAGAGAAACTTGTCCATGAACTACTCTTTGCAGACGATGCCGCTTTAGTTGCCCATTCAGAGCCAGCTCTTCAGCGCTTGACGTCCTGCTTTGCGGAAACTGCCAAAATGTTTGGCCTGGAAGCCAGCCTGAAGAAAACTGAGGTCCTCCATCAGCCAGCTCCCCACCATGACTACCAGCCCCCCCACATCTCCATCGGGCACACAAAACTCAAAACAGTCAACCAGTTTACCTATCTCGGCTGCACCATTTCATCAGATGCAAGGATCGACAATGAGATAGACAACAGACTCGCCAAGGCAAATAGCGCCTTTGGAAGACTACACAAAAGAGTCTGGAAAAACAACCAACTGAAAAACCTCACAAAGAAAAGCGTATACAGAGCCGTTGTCATACCCACACTCCTGTTCGGCTCCGAATCATGGGTCCTCTACCGGCATCACCTACGGCTCCTAGAACGCTTCCACCAGCGTTGTCTCCGCTCCATCCTCAACATCCATTGGAGCGCTTTCATCCCTAACGTCGAAGTACTCGAGATGGCAGAGGTCGACAGCATCGAGTCCACGCTGCTGAAGATCCAGCTGCGCTGGGTGGGTCACATCTCCAGAATGGAGGACCATCGCCTTCCCAAGATCGTGTTATATGGCGAGCTCTCCTCTGGCCACCGTGACAGAGGTGCACCAAAGAAAAGGTACAAGGACTGCCTAAAGAAATCTCTTGGTGCCTGCCACATTGACCACCGCCAGTGGGCTGATATCGCCTCAAACCGTGCATCTTGGCGCCTCACAGTTTGGCGGCAGCAACCTCCTTTGAAGAAGACCGCAGAGCCCACCTCACTGACAAAAGGCAAAGGAGGAAAAACCCAACACCCAACCCCAACCAACCAATTTTCCCCTGCAGCCGCTGCAACCATGTCTGCCTGTCCCGCATCGGACTTGTCAGCCACAAACGAGCCTGCAGCTGACGTGAACTTTTAACCCCTCCATAAATCTTCGTCCGCGAAGCCAAGCCAAAGAGAAGAGTTCTTGGAGTACACCTTTTCAATTTATCACACTACTTTTCACTATAGCAAATAATATGCCATTCTTCACCTGAACAAAAACAATGTACCAAAATACTCAATGCATTTTGCCCATCCTCTTCTAGTGTTCAAAATGTCTTCAATAGAATGTATTCCAATCATGTATCCCTATTGCAAATCATGGAATGGCTGTGCAGTTCCACTAACATAACAACTGATGGTTGCCCAAAAGTCACCAGCAAGTATGGGAATACTCAACAATCCTAATGATCTATATTATATCTCCATTCACAATCTCAAGAGGTCACCTCAGATCCCATCTTGAAGATTTTCATTGTCTCTACATGATGATCAATTTCCAGACACTTACTTCAAATAGCTCACTGCTGTGCAGTGTTCAAACAGAAAGTGGACTTTCTTTACACAGTTGAATATTCAAGATTTCAAAATTACTATTGTAAGCATCAAAACATTCAATGGAAATAGTTTGTTACCTCTTATCATTTCCTTGCACTGCTTAATGTGTTAATGATTTCAGAACATCACAGGGCACGATTATGTTTATTTGGAGCTGTGTTGAATGCAAATGGTTTTAGTGGTAGCAATACCTTTTACGATCTGCAGCAAGTCCATATTCTTATCATCATGGATAAGAAGAACTGAGTGTACAGTGAAGAACTTTAGCATATTAAACAACTAATATCCATGAAGAACACAAATTTCCTTTGAGGAATTGGAAATTATCCATGAGACTGGATAATCCTTATGACCCTTGAGAAAGGGTTAATTTTCAAAAGTACATGCAGCAAGATAGAAACAGATTCCAGCTATTAAAACCCATGGTGCCCAATTACACCCTACAACCCCGTACGTTTTGGAGAATGCGAGGAAACCCGAGTAACTGGAGAAAGCCCACACAAACATGGGGAGAACATAAAAACTCTTTATAGACAGCGCCAGATTCAGACTTTCTACAGATATTCAAAGGTACGGCGACCACTAAAACCATCTGCACTTAACACACACTTAAATAAATGTAATCATGTGATGTTCTGAAATCTTGATGTGATCAAACCAGCTATGACATTGCATGGTTAGCTCTGTCAACTGTACATCAGGCAGATGCAACTGTGGACAAGGCACAAAGTGAGCAAGGACCGGACAACACTGGTCAGAGAGTGAGAAAAAGTGAAAGCTTTGCGGAAAACAATGACACTAGAGATGGATGTGAAAGAATGGTTGCAGAAACCAACATCTACCCAAGTTCCACAGTAAATTCAAAAGGTCACATTTGAGAGTGTGTTTGTTCAGATTTGGAGATCAATTTTTCCAAATGTCAGATAGGAAAGAGATCAAACGAGATGAAGGATTTTTTTCTGTGGATGCAAAAAAAATCAAATATACAAAAAATCTTGTTGAAAAAAAATTAAATACAAAACTACAAATGGGATTTTTTAAACCTCATTTTCTTCTGGAGGTCCTTGTATAGTTCCACATTTCTCTTGTACTGGTCAGTTAGGGCCTGGTTCTCTTCTCGATACATTTTCTCTTGTTTAGCCAATTTTGCCAAAAGTCTGTTAAGAACATCATGTAGCCTGTGAACCAATTTAAGCACAAAATATTTCATCAGATTCATCATGAAATTTTGCAATTCCCAACCTTCTGACTCATTTCTGCCATGCCAGGACACTTTCCTCCTCAAACGATTATTGTGTCCTATGCTAAGACAACTGAGTGTTGTAGCAAATTATAATGCAAATATTTCTGGGCGTTACAGTGCTCATTGGTGACTTGTGTCTTTCATTATTCAGGGACAATGGTACAATGTTTAATTAAAGCACTGCTTTGAATACAATGTCTTTATCCCACTGAAAACAACATACCTGACAAAAATTGCTCATGTAACTCCTTGACGGAACATGTCCTTTGCACCAATTGATAATTTTTTTAAAAAATCAGAATTATATCATTCTCGACCTAGATAAAAGAGTCATGCTCCCTTTCATCATTTTTCATTTTGCTTTAAGGTACCAAGTTTCTGAAGAAAACTAACCACTGTTTTGGTTATTCCAAATTTGTGAACTAGCTCCTTTTAACTACTTTCAATGTTTTATTTTCTCTTCTCTCCTGAAGGCAATCACTCATACTGATAAATGAGTTCACATTCATTCATTTGTTCTTCTATATTTGAAAGTCTAAAGCATCAATTGGATAGCAACAATGGGACATGACAACCAATCTGGTCCCATATCATTATACTTCTGTAGAGCCTTAACCACCTTCATTAAAATATGAAACAAACTTTCACATAATTATTGTATTGTGGCAGCCCTTTGCAGCTCCCCCGCGGGGCCTCACAAAATGAAGGACGAATGCGATGATCCAGCAGGCTGCACTAGGCCCGCAGCACTGCCCTCCAATTGGCCACAAACAAAAGAGCTTAACTGACCTATCTTTTTTATTTTTCACATTATGAACCATATCAACCAAAATACATACAAATATTTCCCTCTTAAATATACACAGTGGCATTTTCTCCCCTTTTATCCCCCCTACCTTCCCTCCCCCCCCTCCAAAACCAATAAACATTCAACATATACAATAAAACCATTAAACAATGTCATCACACAATGAAAATAAACAAGAAAAATGTGTCATCTACTTTTACACACTGGATCAAGTCATTTTGTCTTCTTATCATTTTAGGGGGTGGAGGTCTGAGGCAAACCCTCTCTGTTTTGTTCCATGTACGGTTCCCAAATTTGTTCAAATAATGTGACTTTATTTTTTAAATGATATGTTATTTTTTCCAATGGAATACATTTATTCATTTCCATGTACCATTGCTGTATTCTCAGGCTCTCTTCCATTTTCCAAATTGACATTATACATTTTTTTGCTACAGCTAAGGCTATCATAATAAATCTTTTTTGCGCTTCATCCAGTTTGAGGCCTAATTCCTTACTACTTATATTACTTAGAAGAAAGATCTCTGGATTTTTTGATATGTTGTTTTTTTGTGATTTTATTTAATATCTGATTTACATCTTCCCAAAACTTTTTCACTTTCTCGCATGCCCAAATTGCATGTACTGTTGTCCCCATTTCCTTCTTACAATGAAAACATCTATCTGATAATGTTGGATCACATTTTTAAAAAAACTTTTGGGGTGTGATATATAACCTGTATAACCAATTATACTGTATCATGGCGTAACCTTGTGTTTATTATATTCTTCATAGTTCCAGAACATAACTTTTCCCATGTTTCATTTTTTTAATCTTTATGTTTAAATCCTTTTCCCACTTTTGTTTGGGTTTATAGCTTATTTCATAATTTTCCTTATCTTGCAGCTTGATGTACATGTTCGTGATAAATCTTTTAATTATCATTGTATCTTAATCACATATTCAAAGCTGCTTCTTCTGGTAATCTCAGTCTGTTTCCCAATTTATCCTTTAAGTAAGCTTTCAGTTGATGATATGCAAACATTGTACCATGAGTTATTCCATATTTGTACTTCAATTGTTCAAATGTTAATAAATTATTTCCCATAAAACATTTTTCTATTCTTTTAATTCCTTTTCTCTCCCATTCTCTAAAGGAAAGGTTATCTATTGTAAAAGGGATTAGCTGATTTTGCGTCAATAATAATTTTGCTATTTAGTAATTTGTTTTTTTTTCTAAGTGAATCTTCTTCCATATATTAAGTAAATGATACAATACTGGTGAGCTTTTATATTGTACCAGCTTTTCATTCCACTTATGTTCCGGTACCTTCTCCCCTATTTTATCTAGCTCTATCTTAGTCCAGTCTGGTTTTTCATTTGTCTGATAAAAATCTGATAAATACTTTAATTGTGCTGCTCTATAATAATTTTTAAAGTTTGATAACTGCAAACCACCTTGGTTGTACCTCTCTGTTAATTTATCTAACGCTATCCTTGGTTTCCCCCCTTTCCACAAAATTTTCCTTATTATTCTATTTAGTTCATTAAAGAATTTCTCAGTTCAGGAAATTGGTAATGATTGAAATAAGTATTGTATCCTTGGGAAGACATTCATTTTAATGCAATTTACCCTCCCTATCAACGTTAGCGGTAATTCTTTCCAATGTTCTAAGTCTTCCTGCAATTTCTTTATTAGTGGCTGATAATTTAATTTGTACAAGTGGCTTAAATTATTATCTCATCTAATACCTAGGTATCAGATTGCTTGTGTTTGCCATTTAAATGGTGATTCTTTTTTAAATTTTGTATAATCCGCATTACTCATTGGCATCACTTCACTTTTATTTGCGTTGATCTTGTACCCTGAAATTTCTCCATACTCCTTCAATTTCTTATGTAGTTCTTTAATTGATATTTCTGGTTCTGTTAAATATATTATGATGTCATCTGCAAATAAACTGATTTTATACTCCTTCTCCTTTATTTTTATCTCTTATTTTATTTTCTGTTCTTATCAGTTCTGCCAATGGTTCTATTGCTAAACTGAACAGTGAGGGAGATAGTGGACATCCCTGCCTAGTTGACCTACTTAATTTAAATTGGTTTGATACATATCCATTTACTGCTCCTTCGCCAATGGTCCATTATATAATGTTTTAATCCAATTAATATATTTTTCTGATAGATTGAACCTCTGTAATACTTTGAATAAATAATTCCATTCTACCCTGTCAAAGGCATCTAAAGCAACAACCACTGTTAGCATCTTATTTCCTTGAACTGCATGAAATAAATTAATAAATTTACAGACATTATCCGCTGTTTGTCTTTCCTTAATAAATCCAGTTTGATATTGTTTTACTATTTTTGGTACACAATCAGCCAATCTGTTTGCTAATAATTTCACTATTATCTTATAATCAGAATTAAGATATTGGTATAACTGGTGTTAGTGGATCCTTCCCAGTCTTTGGTATTACTGTAATTATTGCTGTCTTACATGAATCTGGCAAGTTTTGTGTTTCTTCTATCTGGTTCATTACTTCCAGAAGAGGAGGAATTAATAACTCTTTAAATGTTTTATAGAATTCTATTGGGAATCCATCCTCTCCAGGCAGCTTTTTTAATATATCCTGTACTTCCTCTATTTTAAATGGTTTTATCAGTTTGTTTTGTTCCTCTTCTTGCAATTTCGACAGTTCAATTCTAGCTAAAAACTTCTATTTTATCATCTTTCCCCTCATTCTCAGTTTGGAATAATTGTTCATAAAATTCCTTAAAGTTCTCATTAATCTCTATGTAATTTGTTTGTCCTTTTTCCTTGATGCCAATACAGTTCTTTTAACTTGTTCTGTTTTAAGTTGCCAGGCTAATATTTTGTGTGTTTTTTCTCCTAGTTCATAATACTTTTGCTTTATTTTCATTATGTTCTTCTCCACGTTTGTAATGTTTTGTATTTTATTTTTTTGTCTGCCAATTCTCTTCTTTTTGTTATATCATCCCTTTTTGCTAGTTCCTTTTCTGTACTTACCATCTCCCTTTCCAACTGTTCTATTTCCTGATTGTAGTCCTTTTTCATCTTAGTTACATAACTTATTATCTGCCCTCTAATGAAGGCTTTCATTGCATCCCATAATATAAATTTGTCGTTCATTGATTCTGTATTTATTTCAAAGTACATTTTAATTTGTCATTCAATAAACTCTCTAAATTCCTGCTTTTTATGTTGCATGGAGTTTAACCCCCATCTATATGTTCTTGGTGGGATGTCCTCCAGTTCTATTGCTAATAACAGGGGTGAATGATCCTGTATAGTAATCTAGCTTTATATTCAGTTTTCCTAATCCTCCCTTGAATATGGGCTGACAACAAATACATATCATTTCTTGAGTATGTTTTATGCCTACTCGAATAATATTAATATTCCTTCTCTCTTGGGTGCTGCCTCCTCCATATATCCATAAGTTTCATTTCCTGCATTGATTTAACCATAAATTTGGCCACTTTATTCTTTTTGATTGTCTTTTGTCCAGTTTTATCCAACATTGGATCCAAATTAAGGTTAAAATCCCCTCCTATCAATATATTTCCTTGCGCATCTACAATCTTCAAAAAAATATCTTGCATAAACTTTTGATCCTCCTCATTAGGTGCATATATATTGAGCAAATTCCAAAATTCTGAATATATCTGACACTTTATCAATACATACCTCCCTGCAGGATCTATTATTTCCTCCTCTATTTTGATTGGTATATTTTTATTAATTAATATAGCTACACCTCTAACTTTTGAATTATATGATGCTGCTGTTACGTGCTCTACCCAATCGCTCTTTAATTTATTATGTTCCACTTCAGTTAGATGTATTTCCTGCACAAATGCTATGTCTATATTTTCTTTTTTCAGTAAATTTAATAGCCTCTTCCATTTACTCCCGTCGGTGTTCTTCTCATTAGTAAGCGCACTGCGCACTTTTGTTTGGCTCAGAGAGCCATTTTTGTAGTCCAGCGGATGGGGGGGTCGCGACTCTGCGGGGCCGTCATCAACCTCAGAGAACGGGCTCTCTTCTCTATGACGGCTCCCTGTTTCTTCATGCAGGTAAGACCTTCTCCTTTCTCTTCTGGTGTCTTTTCTTTTTTTCCCATTGTTTTTACTTTTTCCTTCTTGGGTGCCATTTTCTTTCTTTTCTCTACAACTTTATCTTTTATTTGTTATATTTTGTATTTCTTGAACTTTGTATTTTCTTTACTTTATTTCTTCTTTTCTGAAGAGGGCTGGTACTCCCCTACTGGCCATTACTCCATCATGCGACTCCTCCTGATCACACCCCTCAGTTTGAGAATAAAAACAGAGCTGTGAACCCAACAAAGCTCAGTGTTAACTACACTCAACTGGGGTTCATTTCGTTCTTTCTGGGAACAGCATGTTCTTTCTGAGCTAACCTGCATACAGTTATAACCTCAGGCTCCACAGAGCCATAGCTTGTAGCAGCTAGCTACAGTATATAGATTTGCAGTGACTGAAGTTGAAAAGTTGAAGCAATAAACACTACCTCATCAACCATCCATCAGCAAAGGTGAGAAAATATAATTAAATAGGAGATTACATGGATTTGCTCAATATCAGTCGGTCTCCCTTATTGTCTTGAAAACCAAGGCAATAGAGAACCAGTGTGCACATGCAAGACACTTCATTAAATAATGAGAAGCTGGAGGAAGTCAGTGAGTTAGGCACCAAAATGTCTTTACAAGACACCTCAGTTGTTGAAAATGCATCTTAAATAGGTTAAGGTCAGCAAGGTTTCCTTCAGAGGAGATTTTACTGACAAATCCATGGAATTTTTTGAGGAAGTAATGAGCAGGATTGGCAAAGGACAGGTAATGGATTTTGTTCGCTTGGATTCGACAAGTGCCACACATGAGGCTGCTGAGCAATATAGGCACCCATAGTATTACAAGAAAGGTCCCAGCACGGATAGAAGATTGGCTGACTGACAGAAGGAAAATAATGAAATAAAGGGGATCCTGTTTTGGCTGGCTGCCAGTGACCAGTGGTGTTCCACAGGTGTTAAGTTGGCTATTTTTCACATTTTGTGTAAAAGATTTAAATGACTGAATCGAAGGCTTTGTGACAAAATTTGCAGATTATATGAGGAGCATGGACTGTTTAGTGAACATGCAGAGGAAATTGGACAGATTGGGAGAATGGGCAGATGTGGATGATGAAATACAGGGTAGGTAAGTATATGTTCTTGCACATTGGTTAAAGGTATGGGGAGAGAATTCAGAAAGTGAAGGTCTAAAGGAACTTCAGATTCCTAATGTAGGATTGCTCAAAAGGATAACTTACATTTTGAGTCAATAGTAAGGAAGCCAAATGCAATGTTATTATTAATTTCGAGAGAACTAGACTATAAGAGGATGTAATGCTAATGCTTTACAATGCATTGGTCAGACCACTTTTGTTATGAACATTTTTGTGTCCTGTAGCTGAGGAAAGATGCGCTGGCATTGGAGAGGGTCCAGAGGAGGTTGATGAGAATGATCCCTGGAATGACAGGGCTAACATATGAGAAGTGCTTTATGATTCTGGGCCTGAACTTGCTGGAGTTTAAAAGAATGAGGGAGGACACCAAATATTGAAAGGATCCTTAGAGAGTGGATGTGAAGAAGATATTTCCAGTTGTGAGCATAGCCCCAAATAAAAGGACATCCCTTTAGAACAGAGATGAAAAGAATGAATTTGTGGAATTCATAACCACAAACAGCTGTCGATGTCAAGTCAGTGGGTATATTTAAAGCTGAGATGTAACAGGTTCTTGACTTGTGAGGGTCAAAAGTTAAGAGGAGAAGGCAAGAGAATGGGATTCAGAGGAATCACACATTAGCCACGATTTGAACGGCAGAGCAAATGACCTAATTCTGCTCCAACATCTGATGGCTTGAATTTGCATAGAATGCGTGGCATTAACCAACCATCCTTTTGAACAGCGCAAGTAAAATATTAGAAAAATTATCATTCGATCACGTCAGGAAATTTACCCTCAGCACACACCTGCATTGTATAACTGTTTCCATGTTATAAAGTAATTTGATCTAACCTTGCAATCTTCCTCTTCTGTTGAGATTTGGTGATCATGTTTTCCTCATCGCGTTTCTTTAACACTTGAAAGTTGTATTCGAGTTTCTCTTGATTTAGTTGATACGTAGCTTTCATCTGCTCAAGCTGCTGCTCTAGAATCTAAATAATGAAGTTCTTAAATGAAGACACTTTGGGCATGGCTGACAGATGCTAGTTATGTAAATTGAATACTAATGCATAATAAGCAAGAGACTAATATAGCTCAGTGGGCTTCTGCAATTATGTTTCATTGGCGAACACCATATTAATCATGCAATTTCCATTCAGTATCTCCAAGCTGTTCCAACTTCAACATAGATTTCAATGAGCTATTGCAGAGGAACTAACATACTTAGTTCAGCATTATTCATCTAATTCCTCAGCTTGTACCAATTCTATGTTGGCACTTAAAGATGGCACATTGATTTCAGATACACTAGCATCTATCATGAATATCCCAATTGCATTGTGATTTACTTTCCCACCAGCACCTCGCTGACACCCAAAATTAAGAATCGATGACAGCCTCTACATTCAGCACACCATTTTTAAAATATTGGAGGTGGCTTCAGGACTCTATATTGAAATCCTTTAGACTTTACAGGATTTGTACTCCCTTGCCAGATATGTTGCACACTGGGAGGGTAGGAAGTATGAAAATTGTACTTCTTTTTGTTAACGAACCAAATGTTTCTTTGCTGCAATGCACAGATGTGCAGGAAAAACTCAAGTCACACAGCCTCCATAGGAAGAGAAGGATAACCAATGTTTTGAGCCTGGGCCCTTTATCAGGTAACCATCAGCAAATTGTTAATTAATTATTGAATCAAACATGTAGGAAGATTTGAAATTTCAAATTCTTCACATTTTTCTCTCCATTCCCTGCATCCACTTAAATTCTCCGATTTCTGTGTTTAACCACATGGCTGAAACTCCTCCTTAGTCTGCGATATTTTATATTTGTCTGAATTATATCTGTTTCAGCTTAAAAGTAGCAGTAAATTTAATATTGGCAGCTTTTAACTTTTTTCAGCCAGTTCTGTTAAAGAGGCTATAAATGAGCAATTAAATACTAACTTTCTCAGTACAAATTGCCTGCCATGTTTAACTGTTCCTAGATGTTTCAGATTTCCAAAATTCATATTTCATGTTCGTTCACATTTCCTGTACCTTATTAACCACACAAACTAACAAGCCAACTCAAAAATACGGTTACGTGGCTATCAATTTTGAAATTTGAGATTAGCACCGAGAAAATGCAATAGGTTGCATGATCCCTCATCATCTTTTCATATCCATTGAATCATTAATTATTTTACCCATAATTGACAACAGCAAGATGGGAATTTCAGTAAGAGGACAGACTGTATACCTCTACATCAGTCAGCAACTTCATTTTGATCATATCGTATTCCTCTTCATCTTGAGACTGGACCTTCTGAAGTTGATCTTCGTACTCCTCCACCTTCTTCATTCTGACTACAAAATATTCAATCTGATAAAAAATAAAAACACTGCATGTTCACTGAATAAATAATTTAGAAAAATAAGCAGGTTCTTTATTTCTTTTCTACTTCATGACTGTCAATCAAATCTCATTTTCATTCCATTATTCTGTAGAGAAGAAAAAACCCTCACAATGAGGATCAACTATTACGATCTTATGCTCAAGTTCATATCATCAACAGTGAAACACCAGCAATCATTTGAAAGAACAGAAAACATTTTTTAGCCCGATAAACTATTACATTTCAGGCCTGTTAGCATAATGTGCAATTTAATTTTAATGCTCAAACAGAAAGAAAAAGACTCCATGTAAATAAGATAAAATGAGGGAGGAGGGGGAAACAGTACTAATTACATAATAAAAAAAATTCAAAACTCAGTGCCTGACAATTATCAGTTCACAGGCTGAACAGTTCAAAAATCTGCTCCAAGATAAAATGATGCACCATCAATAACTTCAAAGACTAGAAGTTGTTGAGAAACTGATAGACTTATTAACTACAGAATGGATGTCCGTCCATGCTGGTCGACTGTCCTGAACTGAGGAGGGGCTGTGGCATGGCTGCCTTTATTCAAGGGTCAGTGGGAGGAGCCCAAGGCACAGTCATCCAAACATTTATACAGTGGTTTACCACAGTAAGTAGAACATCCAGCAGACAAAAAGATCAATAATATAGTTTTGAGCAACATTTTGCAACAGTAGTGAGCTTCTGATGGATTTGCACTCATGATACTTCACCCAGTTGTCGCTCTACGATAGTTCCTCCTTGGATCAAATGTGCATTGGTATACATTCATGACCCTCTCATGTTTATGAACCTGCAAGATCTCAGAAGAGATTGTAAAGTTGGCAATGACACTGGATCTGATGAAGCAGAACCAGATGATGTGGAAGAATTACAGGAATCTCATCAGAAGATTACAAATAAGGTCTATTGAAAGTTTGAAGAAGTGTCACAAAGAATATTCAACATAGAATGTAAAAAGTCTTTTGGATGCAATATTCTCCATCAATATAACAGTTTCCACCTTCAGTGAAAACTCAATGTCAAGCTCAGCATTAGATGTGGCCGCACCATGGTCGATGTTTTGCTGTGAGGAACTAAATTAAAGTTCATTCATTATTTACCCAGGAAGTCACAAAAAGGATCTCCATCAACTGGATTCACCACCATCGATAAGCAATGACAATCTAGCTCTGATCTCCCCTACTGCCAACTCAATCCTCAAAGATGTAAATTAGGGGTATATTATTTGGTCTCTTGAATCTGTTCCATTCAGATCTGAGTGCAACTCAATACCATATTTCTATCAACTAATGACAACTTTTAGCCCCTTGGTCATCAAGAATTTGCCTCCAAAGATTAATCTTTCACTGGCATTTGATGGCAGTTCAAGAATCATGACCTTCTGAGAAAAATAACTTGCCTCACCTTGGATTTAAATGAGAGAAACTTTTGAACAAGCCCAAGTTCAAGCTTCTCCAACTGGAACCTCCTGGGAACTTGAAATTTTCACCTTGATTGGTACCCTGAAAGGGTACATTATGCTTTGCAGCTAAGCATTTCAGATTTATTTGTCAATAGACTGATAACATCATGTCAGATACTTGTGCTGGTATATTTTAAAGCATTTAGGTCTTATGACTCAAACATAAGCACTGAAATATACCAGTTTTACCATGAAACTTATGCAAGAGGCTTTTGGACAATATGTAAATAAACTTCTATTGTAAATACATTAGATTACTAAATTCTAGGCTGTCATGACACTCTTTCAAACAATGTAATGCTTCTTCAGTACAGAAGGAGCATGTACCAACATCAGCTATCTTGCCAGGTTTTCTGACAATTTTAACAACTGAATTCAATTATTTTTGGACCCCCGCGACTCACTACTACTTCCCAGCCAAAGGCAAAGGAGGAAAAACCCAACACCCACCCCCAACCAACCAATTTTCCCCTGCAGCCGCTGCAACCATGTCTGCCTGTCCCGCATCGGACTTGTCAGCCACAAACGAGCCTGCAGCTGACGTGGACTTTTACCCCCTCCATAAATCTTCGTCCGCGAAGCCAAGCCAAAGAAAAAGAAAGAATTAATTTATAACTTGCTTACAAAAGTGCTGTCTATTCAAAGGTGAATCAAAGGAAATCTCAACGGTTGAGCCAGAAATGTGTAATCTAACGTGGTGACTGATCTTCCAGCATCAGATTAGCTAACTCCAAGATTAACTAATATTCCATAACCTGTATACACATGTTAACTATACTTCCAAAAATGGAGATATTCTTAATAACTTGCTTCTGCAGATAGATGTTAAAATTGCTCACCTCTTTGTCTCTTCGTGTCTGCATTTTCTTCTCCCACATCAAAAGATATTTTGTCTTAAGTTCATGGCGCTCAAGCTGAAAGGCTTTCTATTTAAAATCAAAGAAACAAAAATAGATAAATGGCTCACTTTCAAACTTGTATGATCAAGATTGTGTACATTAAATTTAGAAGCAAATAGATTTTTTAAACTATTAATTATAAGTAAACAGGATTTTGTTGCAAAAAATCAAAAACTGCAAAGGGAAAATAATGACACTGAAAAAGTAATGAGTGAGTGAAGAGGGTGGAAATCTGTTTGAAATTTCAAATACAGAAAGTTATGCCAAAGCAACAACAACATACACTGAAAACTGCAGTGAAACTAGGAGATAGAGCTGCCATCACACTTGGAATCAAGTCATCTTTATTTATCATACATATCAGGCTCGCACGGTAAAGACGAGATAGTGTTTCTCCAGGACCACAGAGCATATTTACATAAATAAGTTAGAATAGAAGTTAAACACATTAAAATATAAGACATATACAGTACAAGTCCATGGTACCTATCCACAAATGTTCTGGGAACTCAGGAATCTGATGGCTTGGGGGAAAAATACTGTTGCCCAATCTGAACGCAAGGGCCCAAGTGCTGCAGCACCTCCTACCAGATGGCAGAAGGGAGAAAGGATGTGTGGAGTCCTTCACAATGTTTATTGCCTTTTGCCTACATCAAGTGTTGTATATGTCCTTCATGGTAGGACGAGAGCCCCCATGAATGACTTCACTAACCTCTGCAGGATTTTGCAGTCTGAGGTGGTACAGCTTCCAAATCAAGTGGTGATGCAGTTACACAGGATGATCTAGATACGCCCTCCGTAGAATGTAGTGAGGATAGAGGTTGGGAGATGAACTTTCCTCAGGCTTCGCAGGAAGTAGAGGTACTGCTGGGCTTTCTTGGCTATGGAGCTGCTGTTAGGGACCAGGTGAGATTTTCTGCCAAGTGCATACCAAGGAAATTGAAACTCTTGCAACCTCAACAGTTGAGCCATCAATGGTTAGTGGAACGTTGTGCCCCTGGGCCTTCCTGAAGTTGATAACCACCTCTTTTGTTTTGTTTTTAAATGTTCAGATACAGCTTGTTAGTTCTGCACCAATCAGTTAGAGACTGCACCTCATCACGGCAAGTTATTCTTACTGATCAGACCCACCACAGTCATGTCATGAGTGAGCTTGACGATGTGATTCTAGCTGCATTTAGCTGCACAGTCATGGATCAACAGAATGAACAGCAGTGGACTAATCACACAGCCCTGGGGGGAGGGGGGGGCATGATCAGTGTGATGGTCTTGGAAGTGCCATTACCAATCCAGACTGCCTGAGGTTTCCCCGACAGGAAGTTGAGAATCCAAATGCAGAGGGAGGTGATTAGACCCAGTAGTAGGGCCCAATTTCCTTATCAGGTACTGAGATATGATTGTGTTGAATGCTGAACTGAAGTCAATAAACAGCATTTGAAAATACAAGTCCTCGTTTTCCAGATGGGTGAGAGCCAGATGAAGGGCAGTGATGATAGCATCATCTGTAGAACGGTTGGGTCTGTATGTGAACTGCAGTGGGGTCCAGTGAAGGGGATAGCAGGAGCTTAATGTGCCCCATGACAAGCCTTTCGAAGCATTTCATGACAATGGATGCAGGTGTTACAGAGCAGTAGTCATTGAGGCAGGACACAGACAATTTCTTCAGCACACGGACAATAGTGGTGGATTTGAAACATGTTGGGACCACGGCACTTAAAGATGTCGGTGGGAACATGTGCCAGCTGAGCCGCACATCCCCTGAGCACTCTGTGGGAACGTTATCCGGTCCAGCAGCTTTCCCCAGGTTGACCTTGCTTAGCTCTCTCTCTACGTCAGCCACAGCAAGACACAGCACCTGGTCATTTGGAGGAGAGGCAGTCTTCTTTGTAAGCAATGTCGTTTTTTAACTCAAAGCATGAGTAGAAGTTGTTCAGTGTGTCTGGGAGGGAGGCATCACCAGCACAGGCAGATAGGGCAGTCTTGTGGTTAGTGATGTCTTGGATGCCCTTCTACATGTATCATGTGTCCTTGCTGTCCAGAAAGTGACTGTGAATGCGCTAAGCATGCGCACACTTTGCTTCCCTAATATCGCTCATACACAAGATTAAGAATTAAATTATTCACCATTTCTTTGCTGCTTTGTGATTTGCAGGAAGTTTCAACCTTGAGTAGAGCTAAATCAGCACCAATTAATTTTGTCACAGTAGGAATTCCCAAGCCTTTCTTTGATCATTCAGTGACATCAGCCCTCAGCAAAGGTCTCATCTTCATACTTCTACGAGTTCCCCACTCGATATGATGTGGAATTCTTAAGCCACCTCCTCCTCCATGCCCATTTTTTTCCAACAAAGAATTCCAGCCATTCATTAATGATCCTTTTGCCCATCTCCAATGGTCCTCCTCCTCTTGGGCACCATCCTCCTACAAGTTTTCTGCTCTTGACCTTTTGATCTCGAGTAGCCAACAAGATGTTAACCATCTGGACCCTCCCATCCCACTCAACCACTCCAACCTCAACATTCCCAAAAGCACTGCTCTGCACTAACTCAGAGACAAGTGAGGCACAGTTTTGGTCAGACATACTGTCCTCTGCATTATTGAGGCCAGATGTCAGCTCTCAGACACCCGATATCTAGCCTCAAGCATAAATCCCATCTACCATCATCAGGATATCATCTCCCAGACCATCATGACCTCGCACTTCAGGGAATTTCCCTGCCACCATTCCAACCTGACAATCCCTCAACCCCACACTACTCAATTCCATCTCCTACCCAAGATTCACACAGCACATTCCCAGCAGATCCATCATTTCTACCTTTTCCTGCCCCACCAAATTTATTTCCCCATACATCAATGAGAACTTCTCATCCATTACCTGGTTCCTTCTTCCCCATATATCTGAGACAGTCAAGTTCTCCACCTTTGAAGTATTCTCCAGTCCCCACTGCCTTATCTTCACTATTGATGTGCAATCCCTTTAAGCATCCATTCTCCATCATGAGGACCTCAGGGCCGGCTTCCTTTTTGAATGCAGAGCCATCAATTCCCAATAAATGCCCACCTCCAATCCTACTCAGATCCCACTGGTCCTCTCCACCTCTGCTGCATCAATAACTACATTGTTGCTGCCTCCTGTACCTGTGCAGAAATTTTTATTAAGTTCATCACCAACTTCTACTCTGCCCTTAAATTTATCTGGACTGTTTCTGACTTCTCTCTACCCTTCCTGAATCTCTCTCCATCTCAAGGGACAAACAAAAAATATCTATTTAAAATTCAGACTCTAATAGTGACCTGGACTTCACATACTGACCCCAGCAAGAACATCCAGCCTTTCTCATAATTCCTCCAAATCTGTTCCCAGGATGCCTTCAGGATATTCTCAATGTCCACTTCCTTTAAGCATGGATTCCCCCTTACCATTACTGATGATGCTCACACACATATCCCATCTATTTTTCATACTTCTTCCCTTTCCCATCTCCCCCGGCAAAGCAAGGAGAAAGTCCCTCTGGTCCCACCTTCCAATGCCCATGTGCAACAAATGATCCTCCAACACTTTCATTAACTTCAGCATGATAGATCCAGTCACATCTTCTCCTCTCCATTTTTATCTGCTTGTCACAGGGAAAAGTCTCACCGCGACTCCCTAACCACTCTTCCTTCCTAACCCAGCCTTCCACCCTCATGGGCATTTTCAGCTATAACTGCAGAAAATGCACAACTATCCCTACATTTTCTCCCTCACCTCTATCCAGGGCTGCAAATCCAAGTGCATCATAGCTTTACGTGCATATTGTCTAACCTAAACTGCTGCAATGTACCCAGTGTGGCCACTTCTTTGTTTGCAAGATTGGGTAACCGTTTCTCTGAACACCTGTGGGTTTAACCTTGAACTTGCTGTGCCCAACTAATATAACTTGCACAACTATTCTGACAATGACATCCCTGTTCTTGGCTGTATCCACTGTCAAGGCGAGACGAAACATAAAATTAAGGAACACATCATATTCTTCCTGGATGCCCTTAAAAATAATGGCTTAAAACTTGATTGTTCCACTATTTCCATCTATTCTTTATTTATTCCTGCTTGTCGTTTATTTTTTCTGCCACATTTCTTTTCCCCTCTACCTCACACACCTTCTGTCCTACAACCTCTCAGGTCTGGGCCCCACTCCAAGCTTCTTTCCCCCCCCCCTTTATAAATGTAATTTCACTTGTTTTATCTCAAGTCTTGATAAAGGGTTCCAACTTGGAACATTGACTGTCCATTTCTATCTACAGATGTTGTCTGATCTGTCAAGTTCCTCGAGCGTTTCTTTATGCTCAAGATTCTAGCATCGGCAGCTTTTGTGCTTCTCTATTGTTTACCAAGTGAACGTGTTTGCTTGGTCTCTGAAATGATAAGCAATTCAACATCTCAATGCAACTAATGTTAAACTTGCCTCAGAAGCACCAGCAGGCAGAATTTCCACAGGGGATACAGGAACAGTGCATAAATCAGATGGGTTCAGATCCCAAAAAGCCTGCACATCCCTATTACACAAAGAGGCAGACAGAAAGCAGAAAATAGGGGTAGGTAGCCCAGTGTGTTATTCAGAAAATATTGGAATCCTTCATTAAATACAATTCTTATAAAATACAATCAAGCAGAATTAACATGATTATTAAGGGCTAGTAAATAGAAATGTACTGTATTTGGATTTCCAGAAGGCATTCCAGAAATCAACACATTGAGCATGACTGCACAAACACTTGGTACATTGGTACATGTCTAAGTCCCTATTGGGTAGTCAAGATAAATATGCATTGGATTATGGTCAACCAAGAGAAAACAGAACTGGGACTAATGGTTCATTCTCAGGTCAGAAAAATTGCCATGAGGGAAGTTCTATTTTTGATCTGCATCAGTTTCATTTGATGAAATCTAATATACTGTAGCCAAATTTGCTGACGATGCCAGGTGAGAAAGAAAAATGTGATGAAAACGTTAAGTCAGAAATAAGTAAAATGTCATGGGCAGAAAAAATGGCAAAAGGCATACAATGCAGGGAAAATTTTGAAAGGAATATTAGAAAAAACAGACTAAGTTTTAAATGGAGAGTAAATACAGAATTCTGTTGTACAAAGAGGTTTGGGTATCTTACATACAGCATTGTAAGTACAATGTTAAAGTTGAAAAGGCTGGCCCTCAACAGTATTAGCACGTTGGATTTTATAAAAGTGACAGGTAATCTTATTCTTAGACATCAGATTCTGATGGGCTTGACAATATAGATATCAAGATGAGATTACCTGCTACAGGGAAATCTTGAAGTAAGTATAGAACACTGGGCATCATCGGAAGACTAATTTTAATATAAGTACCAATAACACCTTCCCTCACTTCATTGATGACTGGGTGAACAAATGGATGAATATTTAGCCAAATTGAATTTGCTCTGCTTTTTGTGAACAAGATATCACAAACAATTTTCCACATTGTTAAGTAAGCATCCCAAATATGTTTACATCCACACTTGAACTATTTGGCTGGGGGTAACCTCAATTACTTATAAATCTTAACACTCCCAAAGCAGAAAACTATCTACAGATACTCATAATAATTTGGTAAACACATTTTTTTTTTCCCACAGAATCCCTAGCAGTAAGAAAATAATGATGTTCTGGGAATTTGCTCAGTGAAAAATAAAAAGCATCCAATGTATTTGGGACCTTATAGCCACACACTTTTCAAAAGAAGACACACACATGTAGTGTAGTCAGGTTAAGCTCTGAGTTTTATTAGGGTTCAGGCCCGACTTTTATACTTGCACTATTCCTGCCGTGGCCACCCCTTGACTGACGTCATAACATGCATAACAAAAGTGGGTTTTCCACTCACGGGTATTTTTCTGCATAACAATGCCCTTCTTCCCCATGCGCTGTCCCTGTCTGTTGGCTGCGCAGCAATGCCAACGTCATTTTGAGGGTCGTTTGTTGGGGTCATTGCGACTGTGCAGGCTGCTGGCCTTTCGTGGCGCTCACTGAACCGGAGCACCAGCTTGACCGCTGACACGGCAAGTCGCCACAACCTGAAGAATTTAACAATTTTCTTCTGGATGACAACCATTTTTGTGAGCTTCTCCCAACTTCATTACATCCTAAATTGCTTTAACAGCAATTATACTTTAGAATTATAGTCACAATAAAAAATATGGCAACCAACTTATAAACCTTAAAAGTTTACTAAATTCCAACAAAGAGGAGCACATGAATAACAAGGCAATATTTTTAGCAGACCCTTCTTGAAATATCTTTGATAGAGCACTGAGAATAATCTTCAAAAATGCAAGACAACAAATTTCCCTTAATGTCAGCTTAAATTTGTGTCCAACTACAGTATCTGGCATGGGACACATGGTTTCTCTGCAGTTGTCGGCAAATGTACAAACCTCAATATTAGTTTCTTTCCTTTATCAACATTAACATTCTCAGTGATCTCTCATCTGTCAGAAATTGAACATAATTTTGATATCTGCTGTTGCTTTCCAGTCATTCTTGCACAATATAAAAATGCTCTTTAAACTTTGCTAATTTATGAAACAGACTGATTCTGCAGTTAATATGGGCTTACTTGGCCTATGCCATCAAACTAGACCTCTTGATTTAATAAGTTCAAGATTACAGCAAGAGGTATATCATCTTTTCCCCACAAGTATAAACAGACCTCAACAATTGTAATGTCTTTGGATTGCAACTGACATCATCCTATCTAATCTACTCAATGCAAAAGTGAAGAAAACGGTTTTGAACTTTGTCACCTCTATCTCTATCATTTCCATTCTATAGGACTTGGTCAAAGTCTTTATTTGTTCTTCCATACGTTCCAACAACAGATCTATATCTTCAGCTGATTTCTTCAAGTCCTTTACATAACGATCATCACTCAACTTTAGCTCCTGCAATGATAAATGTCATTAAAACAGATAATTTGTTGAATGCTTTAACTGTGCTTCTAACATTTTTTCAAGTTGCCCAAACCTATCAAAGCTGTACAAATATAATTCCTTTCTTTCTTTTTAATATATTTTTATTGAGCTTAACATAATAAGCAGACATAATAAATGATTATTACATAATGAATCATTTGTATACAAGCAAATACATACCAAAGGGAGATTAAAAAATAAGCAAGTTGTTGCGGACTACATTGATCCACAAGTGAACCGGGTCACGGAGACAGGCTCACATGGGGCTGACATCACAATGGTATGGAGGGAGGGTGGGGTGGGGGAGGTCTGCAAAGGATCATGCTGATAAGCTCTTGGAGTGGTTGGTTCAACTCACTCACAGCTTCTGTGTGGATTTTCTTTCATTCACTGAACAGCACACTGACCACAGTGGTGACCCCAACAGTCCAAAATTGCATTTTGGACCCCACAATGAATGACACGAGTGCACAGAATGTAGTTTCGCTGAAGCTGCTGACCTTTTGGACCTCATAGCCGTTAGTCTGGTTCAAACAGTCTTTGGCCCAGTTTCAGGTCAGGCAGATCACCGCAGACTCCACAAGATATTACTACATGGTCAGTTAATTCGACCTGGAAACTGCCGGATGAATCATCAACTTCTTACGTCAGCCGCCAACAGGTATGAGTCAATTAAGGCACAAACGAGCGGCATGGGTGCTCCGCATGGACGGCCTGGGCGCACTTATGAACGATATTCAGGTGTTAATGGATGGCCGCAGGTTCTGCTTAATGTTCAAGCAGATATTTCTCGAACAGATACTAGAAGACATCAGCCTACTCCTCGCGGATGACTTCAGCGACCCACAGAGGTTAGCAGCCCATGCGGTTGTTCTATGGCATGCCAAGCAATTATGGCAGGGCAGTCATTGACCTAGTTGCTGCATCACACCCAGCAACTAGTCTCTCTCCCAGTCCACTGAGGAGGCAAGCAACAGCCACAGGAGATGAAGACTCAAATTCAGAGCAGTGGTATTTCTATCATCAGAAATGAGTTTCTGGGGGGGGGGGGGGGCGTGGCAAGATGGCGTAAGGAACAGATGTGCCTTCCAGTCCTCTCCTGACTCTGATTTATTGTTTTGTTTCTAAGTGCCCGTTAAATTCTTTAAAAAGTTTAAAAATAGTAAGAGATGTTGAATTAATGCCTAATGGTACATTTGTTAAAAAAAAGTAAAAGAAAACACCAACAGATCGTTAAAAAATTACATTTCCCGAAATTATCTGAGCCTACCTGTTTAAAAGAAATCTGGACTCAGCGTGGAATGGATCCAGGAGAAGAAACGCAGGATTCGGCATTGGTACCGGTAGGGCTCTTTAAAGATGGCACTCGGCAGCCTTTAGAACAAAGGGCTGGCCGGGTGCGTGTATTTCAAACAACGCCCACTGTGAGCGCTGTCACCGAGACTTTGACAGCTGAATCAGCTGGGGCGCCACCAGCTGGAGAGTTAAAGAGCCGACCTCCGATTGATATAGCGGTGGCGCTGCGAAATGCACCACCAGTTATGACATTTTCCCCAGGTATGGATATAATGAAGGCTTTTGATGAAATATGGCTTAAAGATAACCCTGACTATCAGCCTCCTGATATTGCTGAGGAGGCTGTGGCAGGGGTTTCTACACGGAGCCATACTGCAAGAAAAGCTGTTAAACCAAGGGAAGGGACAGAAGACCCTTTGGTTTCTCAGAAACAGCAGGATCCTACTATGTCTGAATCTACTTTTGCTGATATGATTGTCAAGAATCTTGAATTTAAGATATATTCTTCAATGAAACAGTTAGGTAATTCTATGACCCACGTCTATTCCAAGCTTAATGAATTGGTGAATATCAATACTCAACAGATGGTTGACTATGGAGCATTTAAACTTGAAACCACTGAAAGACTTGATATGTGTGATCAAGGTTTAGTTGATGTACAAGACCAACTGCAAGATGTAAACAAAACAATTGAAACATTGCAGACTCAGAATAAAAATTTAGCAAAAAAGGTTGATTATTTGGAGAACCAATCTAGACGGAACAACGTAAAAATTGTTGGTTTGCCAGAAGATATAGAAGGACCAGATCCAAGAAAATTTTTTACCGAATGGATTCCACGAGTGTTAGGGCAAGACAAGTTCCCTGAAAGTTTAATATTGAAACGTGCTCATAGAGCTTTAAGAAGGAAACCTTTTTCAGGACAGAATCCAAGACCTGTTCTGGTCCGTTGTTTAAACTATTGTGATAGAGACAATTCTATGTGTGGCTATTAGAAACACTCAGCAAAATAGATCTCCTTTGATGGTCCAGAATAATCGTGTTTTTTTTTAATCCGAATCAGAGTCAACAAATTATGTTTCAACGACGTGAATTTAATTCTGTGAAAGAGTTGTATAACATTTAGGTACCCTGCGGTATTGAAGATTTTTCAGGATGGATATCAGCCAAAGTTTTTTGATAATCCTAAAGAAGCTACGGACTTTGCTCAATCTTTACCGATTACGCAATTTCAGGAACGACGTAGTCCTCCTCGGTCTCCAAAGAGAGTGGGGATACAAGATGGGAATCAGATTTCAAGAAGAAATGGAAGCAATGGTGGTCGAAGTGATAAAATTGATTTAAAAAATAATTTTTATTTTGGAAGATTTTAGTCATTGATGATAGCTTAATACGAAATGGGAGTTGGGAGAGGGAACTGGGTGGGCATTATTTTCCAGAAGTCGTCAGCTACGTGTGAGTTATCTCACACCCAGTATTTTGTGGGAGTTACCGCATTGTGTGGTTTAAACAGGAGGAGGTAGTAGTAACCTCCTGCCTGTTTTTTTTCCTTAATTTTTGGGTTAAGGAGTGAAGTTTTTTTTATTACTTTTTTTAAATAATTTTTTTTTTCTTTCTTTTTCCTTTTTTATTTGTTCTTGATTTTAGTTTTAAGAGGGAATAAGAGGAGAGTTTTTTTTTCTTTTTTTGGGGGGGTTTCCTTTTTTTTCTTTTTTTTCTTTTTTTCTTTCTTGTGTTGAGTTGCTGTAAGGAATGTCTAAATTGAAGTTTGCTTCTTTTAATGTCCAGGGTTTAAATAATCCCATTAAGCGTAAGAAAGTACTTGCTTACTTAAAAAAATTAAAAGTTGATGTGGCTTTTTTTTTTACAGGAAACTCATTTGACAGATAAGGAACGTTTGAAACTCAAACGTGAATGGGTTGGACAAGTTTTTTTATTCTTCATTTAATTCAAAAGCAAAAGGAGTGGCAATTTTGGTGCACAAGAATTTACCATTTCAGTTACAGAATGAAGAGAAAAATGGTGGAAGATTATTAAAATTGAACTGTACAATTTTTAATGAAGCTTGGACTTTGCTTGATGTTTATGCTCCGAATGTTGAGGATACAACTTTTGTTGTCGACAAGTCTTTATTACTTGGACAATCAAATTCTAATGTGATGATTGGGGGAGATTTGAATGTGGTATTGGAGCCTTTATTGGACAAGTATCCAAGAGTAATTAAGAAATCGAAGATGGCAGTTCAAGCAACTAATATGATGTCAGATTTGAATCTAGTTGATATTTGGCGAAGATTTAATCCTACAGAGAAAGATTTTTCTTTTTATTCGTCACGACATAATTCTTTTTCTAGAATTGATTATCTTTTAATTCCAACACATTTGCAGGATAGGGTTACATCTGTGAATTATAAGGCAAGCCTGGTTTCGGACCATTCATTATTATTATTAGAATATCAGAGTTCACAGGATGTTCAGAGAGCTCCAAGATGGAGATTCAACACTTACGTTATTGCAAAAACCGGAATTTATTAGTTATTTAAAACAACAAATTGAGGTTTTTATTAGTAATAATAGTAATTCTGTTTCTAGTCATTTTGTTTTATGGGATGCAATGAAAGCTTTTTTACGAGGTCAAATTATTAGTTATGCTTCTAAAGTAAAGAAAGAGAGAATTAAAGAGATTGAAGATTTAGAGAAAAAGATAACTGTTACTGAAAAAGAATGTCAAAAAAATGCTACTGAAACGCAAAAGAACCAGTTAACTAATTTAAAATTTAAATATAATGAATTACAAACTTATCGGTTTGAATGTTTAATGAACCGAACTAAACATAAGTTTTATGAATGTGGTGAGAAAGCTCAAAGTTCTGTCACGGCAGTTAAGAAAGGAACAATTATCTAGAATTATACCAGTAATTAGAAAGAAATCGGGTATTACTTTTAGTCAAAAGGAAATTAATGAGGAATTTTGTAATTTCTATAAAAAATTATATACTTCGGAATGTAAAGATGTAACTGAAGATGCTCTAGATTCTTTTTTGTAAAATATTAAATTGCCACAATTGAATCAAGAAGATAGACAGGAGTTAGATAAATCCTTTACAGAAAATGAAATAGAAATGGCGATAAGAGATATGCCAAATGGAAAGGCACCTGGTGAAGATGGGTTTTCTATAGAGTTTTACAAAACTTATTATGCTGATATATTTCCTATTTATAAGGATGTTTTACAACAAATTTATGACACTTTTCGATTACCAGAGTCTTTTTCCAATGCAATAATTACAGTTATACCAAAAAAAATAAAGATCCTTTACAGGTTTCTTCTTATAGACCAATATCGCTGTTAAATGTAGATTACAAAATTGTAGGAAAAGCTATGGCTAATCGTTTAGCTCAATACTTACCTAAAATAATACATAGTGATCAAACGGGATTTATAAAAAATAGATATGTGTCAGATAATATTTTGCGTTTAATAACTTTGATAAATAAATCTAAATCTCAAATGAATTATCCAATAGTGATTTCGCTGGATGCAGAAAAGGCTTTTGATAGAGTGGAATGGAAGTTTTTGTTTAAAGTACTTGAGAAATTTTGTTTTGGTTCTTCATTTATTGGATTGATAAAAGCTTTATATAATAGCCCGAAGGCCAGAATTGCTGTCAATGGGCAGATCTCAGAATCTTTTAATTTAACAAGGTCTACTAGACAAGGATGCCCATTGTCACCTGCTTTATTTGCTATAGTCATTGAGCCTTTGGCACAATTAATACGTCAAAATGAAAATGTTAAAGGTATGAGAGTTTTAAATGAGGAATATAAGATTAAATTATTTGCTGATAATGTTTTATTACATTTAGTGGATCCGGGCATTTCTTTACCAGCAATTCAAGAATGTTTAGAAACTTATGGTCAATTATCTGGTTATAAAGTAAATTGGACCAAAAGTGAAATTTTATCAATTTGTAAAAATGATTATTCAATGTATAAAAGTATTACAAATTTGAAGTGGACCACACAAATTAAATACTTAGGAATTAATGTTAATACGGAATTTCAAGATTTATATTCAATTAATTATCTTCCTTTAATGAAAAGGATTAAATTAAATTTGATTAGGTGGAAGGATTTGCCTTTGGGTTTATTAGGGAGGATTAATACTATAAAAATGAATATCTTTCCTCGAATACAATATTTGTTTCAATCAATTCCTTATTTTTTAAATAAAAGTTTTTTTAAGGATCTATATAAAGCAATTAGAGACTTTTTATGGAAGGGAAAATTTCCGAGGGTAGCAATGAGAAAGCTGATGTGGGATTTTCAATTTGGAGGTTTAAGATTACCGAATTTTCAACATTATTATGAAGCAGCTCAATTTAAATTTCTTAGTGCATTAATGAATATGGATGATCCGCCCAGTTGGGCAAAGATAGAAATGGCGGTTATTTCAGAAAAATTTTCTCATGAGTTTTTGTTTCGATGGAATAAAAATTTATTACAAACTTATGATGTCCCAATATTGAAGCATTTATTAAATTTATGGACAAGTAAACTTAATAAATTGGGGCTCAAAAATAAATGGTCTGGACGATTGCCATTATATAACAATCAACTTGTTCCTTTTATAGTCTCCAATATCACTTTGAAACAATGGGAAAGGAAGGGAATAAAACATTTATCTGATTGTTTTTCTAAGGGATGTTTTTGTTCTTTTGATGAATTACAAAGGAAATTTGGTATTAGTGGAAACTCTGTATTTGTGTATTATCAATTAAGATCTTTTGTAAAACAGATATGTGGTCGACATAATATTTTATTGCCTGATTCTAATTTTGAGGAATACGTACTTTCAATACCACAAAAGGGATATATATCTGATTTGTATTGTATTTTACAAGAAATTGATAGTAAAAAAGATTGGGATAAAGATAAGTTGAAATGGGAAAAAGATTTAGGTTTTACAATAGCTGAAGAAGCCTGGATGGAAATTTGCCAGAATAGTATTCGGAAATTGGTTAATGCTAGATTAGCGATGATTAATTATAATTTTATACATCAGTTATATTTAACACCGGAGAAACTAAAAAAGTTTGGCCTTAGTAAGTCGGATTGCTGTTTTCGCTGTGACCAGACGGCTAATACTTTTTTGCACACTGTTTGGCTTTGTGATCGATTGCGACAGTTTTGGAAGGGTATTCAATCTATATTTAATAGTTTATATAATATCTGTCTTGTATTAGATCCTGGTGTATTTTTATTAGGGAATATGCAATCATTAATTGATTTAGGTTTACAGGATTATCAGATTTCCTTTATCTATTTAGCTTTAGTTGTGGCCAAGAAATGTATAGCTCTTACTTGGAAAGATAGAAATATATTAACTTTAGATAGGTGGTATTTGGAGATGAAGTCCTGTTTGACTATGGAAAGGATATCTTTTTCAATTGTGAAAGTGGACTCCATTTGCTAAATATATGCATTTAAGTTTGATTTAAATATGTTTTTAAGTCTGATATTTTAGCATTGATAACTTTTTTTGTTGTTAGTATCTTTATTTGTTATGTTTTATCTTTTTTTGTGTAAGTGGGCATTTTTTTATATAATATTGTTCATTTTATTAACTCTTCACTTTATCTTGGGGGAGTGGTTAGACTAAGAAGTCAGGACTGTCCTTCACCACTGCCAACAATTCGCACTGCATGTGGACCATCCAGCTCAAGTTCGGGCTCCTGCCGTTTTAAGCTAGGTCATTAATGTTGTGTACTAATTATTGGGGGGGTTTAGTTTATTTAATCTGCCAATGAGGTACTGTAATTTTTATTATCTTACATTTAATCTTTTTACTGTAACTTTTTATTTTATTCATGTTATAAAATCTTAAATAAAGTTTAAAAAAAAAGAAATGAGTTTCTGGAGCCCATCCATCTTGCTCCCATTCAGGAAACACTGAGGCCGGCTGTCGCTGGTGGCTATGACAGTTAGCCGCTGAGACAGCCTACTTTATCTATGGGACCAGCACTCAGGAAAGCATTTCCTTGTGGACACAGGAGCAGAGGTCAGCATCTTGTCCCCCCTCAAACTGAGACACCCGTGCTAAGAAGTCAGGACTGTCCTTCACCACTGCAAACAATTCGCACTGCATGTGGACCATCCAGCTCAAGTTCGGGCTCCTGCCGTTTTACCTGGATCTTCACTTTGGCTGACATATGTCAGCCCCTACTGGGCACAGACTGCCTTTGAGCCCAATGCCTTTCAAGTCCTTTCAGACCTTCACTCTTGGAGAAGCCATGTTCCCAGCCCCCCACCGCAACTCAGTAACCTTATCGGGCAACATATTTGCCAGAATACTGGCAGGATTCCTGACCATTATAACATCACAGTTCTCCACCACTACCACAGTCTCAAAATGTGCGACTCAGCACCACATTCCCACGCAGGGACCATCACTACACACCCAGATACATTGGCTTCATCCTGACAGGCTGAGGCTTGCCAAGGAAGAGTTCAGAAAGATGGAGGAGGTGGGCATCATTCGACACTCAGACAGCCCATGGGAATCTCCTCTATACATGGTGCCGAATCCTTCTGGGGATGGAGAACTTGTGGGGACTATCGCCAGCTCAGTATCACCATGATAACCAACTGGTACCCAGTTCCCCACATCCAGGACTTCATGGTCAATCTACAGGTAACGAGGATCTTCTCAAACATCAACCTCATCCACAGGTATCACCAGATCCAGGTGCACCCCAGCAACATCCCCCAGACAGCCCTCATTACTCCATTTGGCCTTTTTGAGTTCTTCCACATGCCATTTAGCCTCAAAAACGCAGCGCAAACTTTCCAGAGACTCATGCACTCGGTGGGGTGCGGCCTGGGTTTTGTTTTTATCTACCTCGATGACATCCTCATTGCCAATCGCTCATGTCAGGAGCACCTAATACACCTTCAGCTGCTCTGCCAGCGACTGAATGACTACAGCTTAGCCAACAACCCAATGAAATGTCAGTTTGGCCTGACGGCCATCGATTTTCTTGAACACGGGGCAGTCCCTCTTCCATCAAAGATTGAAGCCATACATAAGTTCGCCAAGCCAACTACGGACAAAGGTCTGCAGGAGTTCGTTTGGATGGTCAACTTCTACCATCAGTTCCTGCCGTCAGCTGCCAGGATCATGCAACCTCTTTTCGAGCTGCTGGGACGCGGAGCATATGGCAACTTTCAACCAGGCCAAAGACACTCTAGCCAATGCCACCTTTCTAGTGCATCTGCGCGTTGATCTACCCTCTGCACTCACAATTGACGCACCCAACACAGCCGTTTTAGGCATCTTGGAGCAGCTGATTGATGGACATTGGAGACTGCTCGCTTTCTTCAGCAGACACCTGCAACCCCTGGAGTGGAAATATAGTGCATTCGACAGGGAGTTGCTAGCCCTCTACCTCACTGTACACCATTTCTGTTATTTCCTTGAAGGAGAAAATTTCATGATCTTCACGAATCACAAGCTTCTCACTTTTACCTTCGCCAAAGTGTTGGACCAGTGGTCGGCAAGACAGCAGCGTCGCCTCTCTCATATCTCTGAGTACATGACAGCTATCAAGCGCATTTCCAACAAGAACAACCTCACGGCTGAAGCTCTGTTCCATATGTCAATCCTGTCTGTACACTCCCTGTCCCACGGAATTGATTATCCAGTGCACACAGCAGCCCAGTGGCAGGATGGCAAGATACCAGCCTACCACACTGTAGTCTCAGGACTACAGCTGGAAGATGTGCATTTCGGGCCATCCGAAGCCACACTTCTCTGTGACGTGTTCACCTACCAACCTAGGCCCATCATTCTCACCACGTGGAGGCGTTTCATCATTGACGCGCTACATGGGTTGGCCACCCTCCATCTGGGTGACAACTCAACTGGTCGCAGATTCATGTGGCATGGGCTGCGTAAACAAGTCTGCCACTGGGCCAGAACTTGCCTGCACTGTCAGACCCATCCAAGGTGCAGAAGTACATGAAAGCCCCTCTTCAGTCCTCCTCACTGACACACAGATGATTTGACCACGTCCACATGAACATCGTCAGGCCATTGCTGGTTTCTAGAGGCGCCACATAGCTGTTCACGATGGTGGACAGGTTCACTAGATGGGTGGAAGCTGTCCTGCTTTCAGACACCTCCATGACATCCTACGCCAGGGCCCTCATCACCAACTGGATAGCCCGCTTTGGCCTTCCTTCCAATATTGGGGGGCATAGATCACATCCTGCCTATGGGCAACACTGGCACAGACCCTAGGGACTCAGTTACATCTCACCACGGCCTTCCACCCACAGTCTAACGGCATGGTGAAAAGGTTCCATTAGCATTTGAAAATGGCCCTCATGGCATGGCTCTGAGGCCCAGATTTGGTGGACGAACTGCCTTGGGTGCTCCTTGGCATCCGCATAGCGCCAGAGGAGGATTTGGCGACTGAGCTCATCTATGGGGCCCCACTGACAGTCCTGGGAGAATTTGTGCCAGCAACTCATGGCCAGGAACAAACATGACTTCATGAGAAAATGGGCACCCAGGCCCCCATTCCAACCTCACACCACAGTCCAGCTCCATCCTTCATCCTGAAGGATCTCGAAGACTGTGAAGATGTCTTAAGGAGAGGCGTGCACTGGACACCCCTTCACTACCCATTCAAGGGTCCATACAAGGTGTTATGACATAACAGGACTACGTGCCTTTTGGACATTGGTGGTAGGCAGGAAACATTCAGGGTCGACCTCCTCAAACTGGCACACCTTGACCTCAACCAACCAATAACTGTTCCAGCCCCACAGTGGAGAGGTCGGAAAGTGCAAGAAAAGAGCACAAGAAGTGATGTACTGGCAAAGAATCAACAATGATATAACAAATGAAGTGTCAAACTGTACAATATGCTGGAAATATCAAGCAAGCAATCCCGCAGCCACACCCAGCACCATACAGACCTTACCAGAAGGTAGCCACAGACCATTATCCCTGATTCCAGAGATGTGTAGACTGAGCACCACCACTACATATGCTGTAATAACAAGTATGAAAGCCATATTCTCGAGACATGGCGTGGCAAGTGAGATTTTCATTGACATGGACCCCAGTTTGGCAATTTAAAGTACCAACAGTTTGCCAAAGAGTGGGACTTTGTACACACATCAAGTTCTCATTTTCCACATTCCAATGGTCTAGTTGAAAAATCAGTACACACAGTGAAAAGACTAATGTACAAGGCAAAAGACAGTAGAATGGACTTCTACCAGAGCATGCTAGTATATCGCATAGTGCCACTCGAGTGTGGTATGTAACCAGCACAACTCCTTATGGGATGTAGGCTGAGATCAAACCTACCCATTCAGGAGAACCTCCTAAACACAAAAGAGGGGGAAGAAAGTGCGGAAATTCAAAGAGCAACAAGGAAAAGCAAAATAATTACTTTTACAGAGAAACTGGTGACCAAGTAAGGCTAAAAGACAAAACAAGCTTCTGGACTCAGAAGGCAACTGTCCTTAGTAAAGTCTAACCAAGATTCAGACAGATGAAGGTGCTGTTCTGCGAATAAGTCGTCGAGATCTTCAAATGGGACCAGCCACACTAGATGGAAAGGCGGATACCATTGAACAACCTGAATACACAGCTGAGAAGACATCGTCTGATGCAACAACTCAGATTCAAGGACATTCAATCAGGAGATCGTCAAGACATGTGAATCCTCCTAAGAGACTCTTTGAGAAAATTTAAAGACTCCTGTTATAGAATGAAGTAGTGCTATCTTACTCGCTCTTCAAGTTTAGCGGATGTAAATGTGAACACACAAAATAAGTTTTAAAAAATGTTAACAAATGTTGATGATAATGAAAATCCAAGTTCCTGATGTTAAAGTTAAAATTGCAGAATTATACAAAGAAAACTTGTTAGTTAAATGTAAGCTAATTTTGTTTTAAGAAAGGGAAATGTAACATTAGTTATGGTTGCATTTGCTTCTAGCGAGGTCATAAGGATATACAGTAAAACCTCGTTAGAATGCGGTAGTTGGTGTCCAAGATTTCATACTGCGTTACAGCCGAGTCGCGGAACAGATTCATACATGTCAGAGTGCAGGGCTGCCGGCGTTGGATGGCCCTACCCCGACGTCCTGCGCCGGCCACCCCGACATCCCGCGCCGGGGGGCAGGGGCAGCAGGGAGGGGGGCTGTCAGGCAGTGGGGAGTTAGGTCGCTGGCTGATTGTCATTAGCCCGCCCCTTAGCAGTTTGGGGTCCACAGACACCCACGCTATAAGCGATTCCGCAGATTAACGAATCACGTTCTAACGAGGTTTCACTGTAGCTCCTGTTTGATTATACTTGGCTGCCAGCAGGAGGCTGACAGAGGGCAATAGACTGCAGTATGTAAGATCTGCAATGGAGGCTGCATCCTTATTCCTGATGCTTCTTGCATTCAACTACATGCACTTTAGCCCTTCTACTTTTACACCCTATATTCTGCTTCTCCTTCCTCAAAGCCTCTCTAAATTATAGATCTGGCTTTACTCCATGCACCATCCATTGACCTATTGCTCCGGGTCCCATCACCCTTACAAATTAGTTTAAACCCTCACAAACCACACTAGCAAATCTGCCCACAAAATATTGCTCCCCTTGAGTTCAAGTGCAAGCCATTCAATCTGTACAGGTCCCACCTTCCCCTGAAGAGATCCTAAAACCCTGACTCCTGCACCAACTCTTCATCTGCCATCTCCTCCAATTTTTATTGTCACTATCACTTTTGTGCATTGCTATGTGACAAGAAACGAACCTTAACCATCAGAAAATAAATATCTCAACTTTTTTTTTAAGACTTTAGCCCCATTAGGCTCCTGCTCAAAGTTTATGGGTCCCCTTCGCTGTGAAATCGTCATTTAGTTGGTTTCTTATGTACTTCTTTAAAACCAACTACATAAAAAAAAATTATTTTAGGATTTCAATCTGTGGCCCCTGCTGAAAATGGATGCCATGGCGTCATAGAGCACAGAAAGGCTTTCGGCCCAACCTATCCAGGTTGACCAATTTGGCATTCTGAGCTAGACTCATTTGCCTCATATACTTTTAAATTCTTAAAATGCATATATCTGTTGGTGTCCTTCGAATGTTGAAATTATGATAGCTTCTGCAGTTTATTCTGGCAGATAGTCCCTGCTGGTGGTACACCACCAGCCTACTGCAGGGGGCAACCTCTGTACCTGCAGGAGTGTAAGGGGACAGGACAACACCTAGCCAGCTGTCAATCAGTCGACCTGAATGGATCAAGCCCCACCCGGTCGGGTGTCAATCACCCTCCGGGATATAAGCCTGCGCCGGCCTCCCGAAGTCTCACTCAGGGTTACTGCAGCTACAGCCAGCCTGTTTCTGTGGAAGTCTTTGTGGATTAAAGCCTGTTGTACAGTCTTTACCTTGTGTGTCTGATTCTGGCTAACAGCACACCACAGTCCCAGATATGGACCCTCCTTTAAGCAAAAATTTTACCCTTTGGGGCCCTCTTAAATCTCTCCCCTCTCACCTTAAACCTCTGCCCTCCAGTTCTGGAGTGGTCTGCCATGGGGAAAACAGTGACCATTCATTATATCCCTCATGATTTTATAAACCTGTACAAGATCATCCTTACCTCATGATCCAGGCAGGGAATAAAGGCCCAAGAGGTGATTACATTCTGCTTGAGCAGTTCTAAACTTTGATTCAAAACAGTTACAGTCACCATATCGGCAGCCACATTTAATTTTTTTTAAAAGAGAAGGAAAATGTCTCATAAAAAGCCACTTACAGAGCCACCTTAACAAATCATATACAGTCTGTAATCAAATGCAATTAAGCTATCCCCAAATATACTCTGACCTACTCTTCACATCCTGTCCCCTGTAAGGATTCTATTCCTTTCTCAGAATTCCTCCATTTCCATCACATCTACCCCCAGGATGAATTCTTCCATGCGAGATCGTCCAAGATGTTGTCGTCCTCCAAAAACCTCAGCCCTCACCTGCACATCCCCCATTATTTGCACATCCATCCTGACCCCTCCATCTCCAGATGCAATAAAGACAGTATTCCCCTTGCCCACCTCACCAGCCTCAGCATCTAACACATCACCCTGCGCAATTTCCACCACCTACAATGAGATCCAAACCTGGACATGCCTTCTTCTCTCTGCCTTGCCTCGGGACGGCTCCCTTGTCCACTTTGCCCTTCCCACCAATTGCCCCTTTGGTGCTTACCCGTGACTGCAGGAAATGCTATATTTATGCCCACACCAACCTCTCACCTACATTCAGGGCCCCAAAAAGCTCTTCCAAGTGATGCAACAGTGTGCTTGCCTCTACATCGGAGAGACTGGATGCAGACTGGGAGATCTTTTGGTTGAGCTCCTTCATTCGGTCTGCTGCAACAGCGAGGATCTCCCAGTGGCAACCCATTTCAATTCCACCCCCTGCCTTCCCATACCAACATATTGGTGCATGGTCTCGTGCGTTGCCAGACTGAGACCACTTGCAAATTGGAACAACAGCACTTCATATTCCATCAGGGAACACTCCAACCAGATGGCATTACATTGATTTCTCTTAATTATATATCTTTGCCTCAAATGGTGGCTCCAGGACCTGCTGAGGTTCTCCAGCATTTATGTGTATTAACAACAATTACAGCGTTTGCAGACTTTGTTTCACCCTAAATACAGGTGTATAAATCACTTGCTTGATGATAATTTGCAGAAAGTCATTACAAAATACAGTGGATTGTTTAATTTTAGTTACACCTCATGATTGATACATACAAGGAATTTGTATTTGCATTGCTGCTCACAAGGGTAAGAATATGACTGATTAAGATTAGTTTTTAAACACACAAATCCATTTTAAATTAGGTGTTAAAGGCAAGGGGTTTAATGGTTGGAAACACCAGTAGAGTCTTCTGCCATCATCGTGCAAACTCATTTTGATACGTCTTTACAACTGGTGGATGCACCATTCCAGAAGTCTGGATGAGGTTCATGACAAATCCAGGAGGGAAAACCAAAGCATTCTCAACTATGGTGCCACCATCTGGTTCAGAATGCAAGAGTGTGCTCACAAACTGTAACCTACCCAGGAGTACATTTCAACTATTATGCCCCCTAATTAGAACAAAGGATGGAGTTCAACTATCAGTATTCATACACCTTTCTTCTGTAAAAATAATTTACCTTCTGCAAAGTATTAATAAGCTTGTTTTTTCCTTCAATTAATTGAGCACATAGCTGCTGTTGTTTGAGAAGAACATCACGCAAATCCTGTGGAATTTTAAGAGCTTTTGCTGATAACCATTTCTTTGTGATGGCCTCAAACTTTTCCTCACTCATGATGGCTTCATTCTCCAACTTTGCACTCCTTCAAAAGACAAAAAATAACATTCAAAAATTCAACATTTTGTAAACAAATAACATGTAAAATGTAATAAATTTGCCCCCAATTATCAACCAAGCTGACCATATTCTTAGATGAGCCTCACAACTGAGAAGATCCAACCAATCTGCTTGTGTGCAGGGCTTCATTGAAGTTCATATGAACCTGCATTGTTTCGGGTATCAGCCTCCTACACACAACTCTTGAAGCTCAATCCAACCAAAAGTTAGTTTTACTCATCTGTTTTCATAAAACAATACAAAAGCAACTTCATTTTTCATAACTTGCAAGACCAACTTTCAATGTCCATCTCCAATTGCCCTCTAGGTGTCTGAACTGTTGCAGTCCTGGTGAAGGTACCCCGACTGTTGGTTAGGGATCTCCAGGATTTAAACCAGAGATTAGGATGCATATCCACACCAGAATAGGATGAGCCGTGGGGATGGGGTGGGGGAGAAATTCCTATGCATCCTTCCAGGTGTTCGATGTTCTGGGCTTGGAAAGAGCAGTCAGAGTGGAGTGAGCAAGTTCACTTTGCAGATATACACTGCAATTACTGTGTGGTGGTTCAAGATCATAGAAGGCTGCTAATCCAGCAGACTACTTTAACCCCCATAACACTGAGCTTCTTTCAAATTGTTGACACTGCATTTATGCTTGCAAGGAGAGCATGTTTCATTGTGTTCGTGACTTGTAGATAATGGATAGGCTTCAGGATATCTGCTCTTGCAGTCATGGTATTTATGTGGTTCGTTAAGTTCACCTTTTGGTAAATGGTGACTGTCAGGGGAAAAATGGTGGGGGACTCAGTGATGACAATGTCATAGGACATTAAGGCTACTTGGTTAGACTCTGGCTGAAATGGTCAATAACTGACACTCAAGGCTCAAATATTATTTTCCATTTATCAGCCATACCCAAATCGTTGTGCAAATGTAAACCGCTTCATTTGCTGAAGTGTTGCAAATGGAATTGAACATTGTGCAATAACGGTAACTCCATATCTGTCCCAAAGGTCAAATGCCAAACTGCTGCAGATTGCTTGGCCTCTGTCAGCACTCCAAGGAACTCCTGCAATAATGTAAAACAATGCTGGAGAATCTCAGCAGATCAAACAGTGTCTTTTAAATAGCAAAGTTAAAAATACATTACCAACATCTTGGGCTTGAGCCCTTCATCATCAATACCTTGATGAAGGACTCAAGCCCGAAACACCGGTTATGTATTTTTATCTTTTCTATATAAAAGACACTGTTTGACCTGCTAAGATTCTCTAGCATTGTGTTTTACTTCAACCACAATATCTTCAGACTTTTGTGTTTTACTTTCCTGCAGTAATGTGCTGGAGTTCAGATAATTTACCTCCACCAACCACAACCATCTCAGAATCAGATTTTATTGTGACGAATACGTCATGAAATCCGTTGTTTTGCAGCAGCAATCATTGTCCAAACATTCATAGAAACCATCTGACAACAATATTTTTTTTTTTTAAATAGTTCACGAAAAGTAAGGCAGTTTCTTCGGTTCATTGATTATTCAGGAACCTGATGGCGGCGGGGAAGAAGCTACCCTCGGGCCCTTGAGTGCTTGTCTTTAGGCTCCTGTACCTTTTTCCCCCGATGGTAGCAGAGTGAAGAGGCCATGGCCTGGGTGGTGGGGGCCTTTGAGTATAGAGGCTGCTTTTTTAAAGACACTGCCTCTTGTAGATCTCCTCAATGGAGTGAAGTCTGGTGCCTGTGATGTTTCAGGCCGAAGTAACAACCCGCTAGGGTCTCTTCTGGTCCTGAGAGTTGGCAGTGATGCAACCAGCTTGGATGTTTTCAAGAGTCTTCATCTTCTTTAGTGTGAGGGATGAATCTAACCACTGAAGTGTTTTCTCTTGGATATCTACTGACTTCCCATTTACCAGGGTACCTAATGCTGTACATTTTTCAATGTTGCTTTAAGATCAAACACAGTCACTCTCATCTCTGGGATGTTGTTCTTTGGCCCTTGTTTGGACTAAGTCTCTGATGATGTCCATAAACTCAAATTAGACATTCATGACAAAGTGCTGTTTGAAAGCATACCTGGCAAGAGCTTTTGTTGGTTTGCTCAGGATTTAGAGGTTTTTGTTGAGTGGTCATTAGCCACATTTCATTTATCCTGCTGTTCATAAACAGAATACAAGTGTGCAGTTTCCCAGTTCTTGGGGTAATGTTGGATCCCAACATTGTAATATACTGGAACATCTTGACAAGAAGTACAGGTACTTCTGGATTGCAAGTGTTCAATATTCCAGCTTGAGGCTGCATGTAGTCAAATGCTGTCTTGATGTGATCTCCTCTGAAGCCTGGTTGTATCTAACATTTTCAGCTGTTACCCAAGATCACCTGCAATTAATCAAACTACTTGGAGACTGGCTCCATAATGGCAGAAACCAAGATGAATCAATTCTGGCTCCAAATAGTTCTGCGCTTGCTTCACCACCCCAACAGTGCCGCTGCTAAGGATGGTGGGTTTTTGGCAAATCCTCTTCTCTCGCACAAATGTTTACAAACAGACATGGCAAAAGTGCAGACATTTGTTGAGCTCTGTCCATTGTTTTTTTTTTCCTGCTTAACATGCATGTAATCCTCTATTGCAGCTTTATTCAGCAGGCACCCCATCTTTTTAGTTTTGGTTTGGTTCCTGGCATTCACATTTTCTTGATCTGAGTTGAATTCCCAACTTGATAGTTACAGCAAAATGATGATCTACCAAGCCATGAGGTTACAGGCTGTGATGGGGCACATTTCTGGCTGCCAATGGCTTATAGTTCTTTGCCAATGCTTGGTTTTAAGCCCTCAGGTCCATTCAGACTTCATCCCATTTAGCACAGTTGTTGCATCACACATGATGATGGACAGTGCCCTCTGAATGAATGATGGACACACTCATTCAAAATGCTGCTCCTCTTCTGCCAGTTTTCAGATTAATCCAGTGTTACAAGTGGTCACTCAGAAGAAAACAAATACATTAAAACTGCCTAACTGTGGGGCTCATGTCAGAACTTATGCTTGTTAATAATGAGAAAGACTGGACATCGAGAGTGGGTCAAAATCTAAATGGGGATTTCAATCTGGAGTCCTTAAAAATTTCTCCTTTGGGCATAGTTAATACAATTCACTCACCTTTGCCTTTGTGCTTCTCTTTCTACATTTCTCCTCTGCATCTCCCTTGAGTCTTCAGCAACTTGTACATTTGTGACCAATGACAATCCATCTCTTTTTAACTTCAATAGTCTCTAAAAGAATGAACAAGTCCTTACAATTTAATTTAATGCACCTCACATTGTTCCCTTGCTAGTTGATAAAAAAAACTTGCATTTTCATAAGCAAATAATCCCAATGAGCTTCTTTTCAATAAACAGAGGCAGTGCATTGATAGATTAGAGAGAAATGCTAAAGAATAATTGAAGAATGCTAATAGAACAGTGTAACACCTGTTCCACACAAATGTAGAACACTATAATACAGAAACAGGCCCTTTGATCCATCTAATCCATGCCAAACTCTTTATTCTTCCTATCCCATTGATCATAACCCCCCCCACCCCCCATCCCATTTCCATCTATGAACCTATCCAATCTTCTCTTAAATGTCAAAATCTAACCTGCATCCACCACCTCTACTGGCAACTCATTCCACACTCACATCACTTGGAGTGAAGCTCCCCCTCATGTTCCCCTTAAATATTTCACCTTTCACATCCTCTACTTTTTGTCTCATCCAACTTAGGTGGAAAAATACCTTTTTATGTTGACTCTATCTGTAAAATCTCCCGTCATTCTCCAACACTCCAAGAAATCCTAATCAAGTACAATTTCCAGTTCATTTTCATCTAAATGTACATATACAATCAAATGAAACAGTATTTCTCCTGATCAGGATGCATGTACTTACACAACACACAGCACATAATAATCACATGATCTACTCATATTTTCCCTTTAACAGCTCGTCAAGTTCTGCCTACAACCCTGCAAATGTTATTCACACTCTTTCAAGCTTATTGATCTTTCCCCTGTAGGTTGGTGACCAAAATTGAACATAATGCTCCAAATTTGGCGTTACTGAAGTCTTACCCAATTTCAACATCTCAGCTCCTGCACTCAGTACTTTCAGTTAAGAAGTCTATTTTGCTCAAAAGCTTTCTTTATGACCATATCTACCTGTGGCACCATTTCAAAGAACTACATGTCTGCATTTCCAGATCCCTCTGTTTTGTCGCACTCCACAGTTCCCTACTGTTTACAATGCAACTCCTGGTTTGTCCTCTCAAAGTGTAACACCTCACACTTATCCACATTAAATTCTATCTGCCATTTTACCACTCATTTTTCCATCTAACCCAGATGCCATTGCAAACTTTGAGAGCCTTCCTCACTCACTGTCCACTGCACCCCAAATCTTAGTGTCATCTGAAAATTTGCTGATCTTTATTATCTAGATCAGTGAAATAAATGTCAAACAATACCCTGAGGCACACCATTAGTCACAGGCTTCCAGTCAGAGGTAATCCCCTACCACCATTTTATGGTTTCTCCCACAAAGACATTGTCTAATCCAATTACTACTTTATCTTGGATGCCAAGTGACTAAAACTTATTGACCAACGTCCCATGAAGGACTCTGTCAAAGAGCTTACTGAAGATACAAGATTCAAAATTACTTTATTGCCATGTAATAAATGGTATGGAACATGTAATATTAAACAAAATTGCCTTCTGCCTGGCACAAGGCAAAGAACCACCATGACAAATGGTTACTTTAACAAAAGTTGCTTTTAATTATCTTTAAACACTTAAACTTATCACTATTGAATTAACCAATCTAAGTGTTCTCACTTCTCATTCCTCCAAGTTCACTGGTTGCAGGCAATTCTTAAACTGTGCACAGAATTTAACATTTATAAAGTTCACCAAGCTTTGGTGCTTGAAAAGTAAATGGTTACCACTCAGGAAAGTTCTTGTCAGTTTTCAGAGAGAGATTTATTGTTCCAGGACCCCCACAACTGATGTACTCCATCAGCCACTTCAGTATCTTGCTGACAAACTTTCCCCTCAGCGATGGGGTTTTCCACAAGCTTACCAGCTTGTCTTGTCCCAGTTACAGCTGCTGACTGTAAAACTGATCTCTGTGTGTGTGTGAGAGAGAGAGAGAGAGAGAGAGAGAGAGAGAGACAGACACACAGAAAGCCTGTTTTACTCTCTCTGCTTGCAAATCCACATGACCCCCCTAGAACAGCAAGTTCCTCTCCAGACAGAATGTGGTTCTGACAGGCTCTTTCATCTGTTGCCTTTTTGTGAACAACAATCCATTAGTGAAGTCTCTTGGGCACTCTCCAAAGCTTTTGCAAAAACGGTTTGCCCCAACATGTCTAGCATATGCAGAGCTCCAGTATTTTAAACAAGATCTATTTTAAAGTGTTTGTATGTGACCTACACTAAAATCCCTGTCCCAATTTTTCTCCCAAAAACATATCTATATTCTATCACATATGCAACTAATCATAGGCACCAATCACAAAAACAAACTTCCTGAATTACCCTCTGCCAACCACTATCAAAACATTTTTGGATCCAATTTGTTGCAGGTCCACGTTGAACCCTGTCAGGGCCTTCATTGAGTACACACAGGTCTGAGAACTGCACTCACTCAAAATTACACTCAGTTGGCTCAGAATTCAATGAAAAATATGACATGTTTCCCCTCCCCCCCACCCCAACTTCCAAAAGATGATGCTGTCTACATTTGATTCATTCCTGCCTTTCCAAATGAAGATTGATCTTGCCACTCAGGACTTTTTAATCCTGACCATGGATATTAGACTCACAGGCCTACAATTTCCCACCTTATTCTTAACTGCCCTTCAATTAAGGTATCACATTTGCTATTCTCCTGTATCCCAGCACCTCATTGATCACCAGCAAACATTTACAAATCTCAGGGGCCCAACAATACCCTTTTTTAGGCCTGATGTGTATCCCTTTTTTGGGATACACATCAGGCCCAAAGCATTTATCCAGCTTTCAGCCTGCTAATACATCTTTCACCTCCTTTTTAAATGCTATCATGTTCCAGAATTCCTTCAGCTACCTTGCTGAATTCTTCAATTACACTGTCCTTTACTGAAGATCTCATCCAATTCCTCTCATTCCACACACATATTTCCCCTTTGGCTACTACTTGGCCTGGTTACTCTTATTCTAAATGCTGTAAATGACTCCCACTTGTCAGATTATAGACTTACCCGAGCAGGTAGCTACACTCCAAAGCACCCATTAGCTTTCTCCTGAAAATATCTGGACCATTTTCATCCTTTTTTTATCACTGCAATAAATCTCAAGAATTACTGTCACAATGTCAAGAACATTCTCCCACTGGTACTCCAACCATTTGCCAGCGATGTTCCCCCAAAATCAGGTCCAATACCACCCCTTTTCTCATTGGGCTCTCTGCACACTGGCTCAAAAGCTCTCTTGCATGCACATTAAAAGTCCAAACTCTCCTAGCCTTTCAGCCAAAACACAATCCCAGTTAATGCTGTGGGTAGTTGAAATCTCCTGTTACCCCATTATTTTTATACTTCTGATATTTGACAACATATCTGCCTCTTTCCCCCACCAATTGAGGTGTGAAGGATATCCCCAGCAAATTGATCCCCCCTTTTTTCCTCCCCAAAACTCTATCCTTGCAGCCTTCTTATTGGATATCCTCCCTCAATTTTGCAGTAATGGACTCAATCAATATTGTAATGCCACCTTCTTTCACAATCCCTTTAAGATTCTATTGTCCGGAATGTTGTATTGTTAATCCTGTCCATAGCATTAAGTTCATATGGCTTCCTTTCAGACACCTTGTGTAAAATAGATGCAATTTTGCATTGCATCCCTCAAATGTGCCTTTTCTTAATGAATGTTCTTCCATGTCAATTAATTTAATCTTTCTTTTCTATTTCATTGTATCTCCCACCCAAACATGTATCTACTGCGGCCCATTCCCCAGTCACATTAGGTTAAACCTTCCCTTACTAATAAACCTATCAGCAAGGGCGCCATGGTCAGAAGAGTGGCACAGTTGGTGTTATAGTTAGCACAATGCTATTACAATGCCAGCAATGTGGGTTTGGATCCCGTGCCTTCTGTGAGGAGTTTGTATGTCCTCCCCATCGCTGCAAGGGTTTCCTCCCAAATTTCAAAGAAAAGTACAGGGTTAGTAAGTTAATTGGCTACATGGGTGTATTTGGGGCCTGAAAGGACCACTTCCATGCTGCTTCTCCACATTAAAAAATTTAAAGAATTTGGATCCATTGTAATTAAGATATAGGTGCTACAGTCCCCTAAAACAGTCCCAGTGATCCAGAAACATGAAGACTTCTTCTTACACCAAGTGATTGTATGGCCAAAGGGGTCTCCCTTTTGATTCTTATGATCATCACCAAGCAAAACCACAAGTAACCCAGAGATCAGCACCTTGGAGTTATTTATATTTAACCTACCTGCTCTGCTTGCTCTCCAAATTCATGTTGAAAAACCTCCTATCTTTTTTATCCAGGTCATTATTACAGAGAACCAAAACCCTCACTCTTTGGAATGCTCTGCAATCATTCTGTGACATCCTCACACCGACACCATGGATGCAACCCAGATATTGGATTCACATCTCAGTCTGCAGAAACACCTGTCAATTCCCCTCCCTAGCAAATCTCCTACACTGGTTGCCCTTGAATGCTTGACCCTTTCCCCTTGTGCAACTAAGTCATCCACATTTTCTTGATCTTGGTTCTAGCTAGATGCACAGAGATACATTCAGTTCCCCTGTTTTACCAACACAAAAACATAGCTTGGATTGAGATACACCCCAAAACTTCCCTATTTGCCTTTCCTCTCTTATCTGCTGGTCATCCACTTCTTCTTTCAAGGTGTTTCCTTTAGCGATGGGGTGATCTCAGAGAAAAGGCCATCCACGTAACTTTCAGCCTCACTGATGCACTGTAGTGTCTCCAGCACAGATGTCGGCATCCACACTAGAAGGAGCCCTCAGAAGTCTTGCATCATGATGTTTAGCAGTCCATGCATTAAACAGAGAACAGTACATCCCTTTGGACCAATTTGCCTGAACCAAATAATGAGGGCCAAATTAAACTGAAATTTTGCTGCTTACTCCTGAAACATATCCTTCTATTTCCTGCATATTCATGTTTTTATCTAGAAGCCTCAAACTATTGTATCCGTTTCCACCACAACCCCTGGCAGCCCATTCCAGGCACCTTAACACTCTCTATGGAAAAAAGCATCCCACACCTCCCTTAAACTCTCTTCTCCCACCGCACACCTTATACACACAATCTCCAGCACATTGACATTTTTACACTGAGAAAAATATGATAGTCTATCAATGGCTCTCATCATTTTATAAACCTCCAGCAGGGTTCCCTGCAAGCTTCAAAAGAAAACATCCCAAATTTGTTCATCCTCTCCTTTTCACTCATTGCTTCTAATCCAGACAACATCCTGGTAAATAAAATTAGAAAGGCCCCCTTAAAATTTTACCCAATTAAATTTTAAACTGCAAAAAAAGTGACAAAAATCACCAATCATATACTGACTGGCACAAATGCCACACTGTCCAAAGGACATGAATAAGAAGTCCCTAAAGCACCTTCAGACGGAATGCCACACAGATCTCCACATTCTGAAAACTTGGAATTAAAAATACCCTGATCTCCTCGCCTCCATTTTTCTGCACTTAAAATAGTTCAGATTGTGACAAAATTAATGGTTCTCGATTGCAAAGTATTTAATTACTGAAAACTCCAGTAAAACAAACAGTGATTTAAAAAAGTTATGAACTTTCACAACTAACTTTAGAGAAAAAATTTTAAATTACATTTACCTTTTCTGTACCAAGACCTCTGCACGACAAGAGCCATTGAGAGAAAAAAGTGATTTCTCTTGCAGTTTTTGTTTTAAATAACATCCAAGCACTGGTGCAAACAGCTGAAATTAATTGACCTTGATTGAGAATTTTACAATTACAATTTCAAGTTAACTTGTTGATCTCCTCACCTGACGCTTCAACCACCAACTGAAAATTTCAAGCCCTACAAGGATTTATCACTTTGTTGACCAAAAAAATTAAACAAACTCCTTCCTCAAATCCCCATTCCTCCACCACTCTAAGGGCCATTGTGAAAACATTGTGCAGTGCCCCACAATTAGAACTGGACGTTACATTTTTAAAATCCATGCATTCTGTAAAATCTCCCTTGAACATTCACCACAGAAATTGGCGTTTATGATAGATGTAGTGTCATCTTTCCCAAAAAAAAACAAAGGGGAATGCTCATTCTTATTTATTAAATGTAAAAACTACATCTCCTTTTAGAATTAAACTGGAAAGTCTGCAGATGCTATGAATGCAATGGAAAAAAGTGGGCAGAAATTTAGCAGGCCATGCAGCATCTATAGGAAGTAAAAGGTAACCAATGTTTCAGACCTGACCCCTTTGTTGAGGCTCCTGAATATAAAGATGGGGAAGGGGCACAGGCTGACAGCCAAGAGGCCATAGATGGATATACTGTAGAGTGGAGGGTGTGAAGAGAAAAAAAAGCCCAGAGGGGATAGCAAATAGAGAGGGAAGGTTGGGGAGCTGGAGGAAAGAAAACAGAGATAGGGAGAGAGAGTTGGGGGGGGGGGGCCCACAGGGCAGAGGTTAAACAGAAACTGGAAAAGTCGATGTTAATGCCATCTGGTTGGCTAATGACCAAGCAGAATGTCAGGTTTTATTCCTCCAATTTGGAAGTATCCTCCATTTGGCAATGCACGAGGATAGATACGTTAAAGTGGAAATGGTATGTTGAATTAAAATGTTTGGCCACTGGAAGATAGGTCTCAGTTATTACAGCTCTTGCCATCCCATATTTTACATCCCTCCATTAATTTTAAAAAGCAGAACATTTAACATTGGCATAGAATATTGTGTGTCTGGATGTGTGTTGTGTTTGGTTGTGCGTCTGCATGTTTTGTACAGAGGACTAGAGAACACTGTTTCCTCAGGTTGTACTTGTGCAATCAGATGACATTAATCTTGAACATGAGGTGGGATGAGTGTCTATTAGCAGCCCAATGACATGAATTAATAGGGCCCTTCAAACTTTCATGTAAAATGGAGTTAACCAGGAAATTTGCACAGTTAGAGACCCAGTTACATGGTGATTTGTAAGGGTCCAACCAGGTCATCCCAGTCAGAACCCAACTGGGGCCCTGACCTACCTCAGAGGTGGTCAGGGAGCCCAGTAAAACTTACCTGGTCATCCTGGTCCGGCGGTTTGAAAGGGGAAATGGCCGGCCAGGCTGATTATACTGGTGACAACAATGCTTACGTCATAGGGAAACCCCTGGCTGAGGTGCCGCAATCTGGAGTACATTGGGGGGGCTATGATTGGGGGCAGCGAGGTCGCTGCCATGGACGGGGGTTGGGGAGCAAGGTTGCTGCTGCAATGGGGAGGGGAAGCAAGGTCACTGCCACAGGCAGAGGGGGGCCATGATCGGGAGGAGAGAGGTTGCTGCCATGATTGCGGGGGGGGAAGAGTGGGGGGGGGGGCACGATGTGCGATTGCTGCCAACACCACTCCGGTTCGCAGTAACGACTCAATGCAGGAGTGCGGGAGCCATGGCTTTCTTCCTTACCCATTATCCCCCTTGCTGCTGGAACCACTCTGGTTGCTCCCGCATTGAGATGTCGCCGCAAAGCGGAGCGACACGTTGCAGCAGCAATCACACAACCCCCCTCCCGGTTCGCAGTAGCAACACGTCACGGGGGGGTTGGCAACTGACACACAATAGTTCCTGTGAGTGCTTGACGCATCACTCAATGCATCGTTGCGGTGGGCAGAATCCCCCTTAAACCCCGTGTTGGTGATCTAACAGGTAGGTCTGCCTGCGATGTGAAAGGTGCAACCTGAACCCACAAACCAGTAGTTGCACCCAAATCCCAGGAGGGCTACCCAGGGGCGGCAGTTTGAAAGGGCCTAATGTAATTACCACCACATCAGGAAGAGCTCCACCACAAAGGGGTCAAGTGTTAACTCAAGGCAATCCAAGTACCAAATATCTTGCCTAAAGAACCAGACCACAGACTTTAAAGGCAGGTTTTTCATAACAGTAGCACCTATTCTACAATGGAAGAGTAATTTAGCAGCTCTCATAACCAATGTTCTAATCAGGATTCCATTAATGATCAGCACAAGTACTTAAAAATTCCCATAAAATCAACATTGTTTAAACTAAAATACTAGACTATTTTTGGCGTGCATTTGTGCAGTTGAACTGGGATTCACTGGTAGGGTGTTGTGCTGATGGCTGGCCCCGCCCCCATCTGCCCACTTATAACCCTGGTTTCCCACCTAAACCCAGAACCTTTCTGAAGACTATCGTTGAACCCTGCCCCTAGTTATGCAATAATAAAAGCCTTTGTTCTCCCTCCAGTCGTGAGAGCTTTTATTCATACTACAATTTTATTAGTTTATTCCCTAACAATCAAAGCACAACTCAAGCCAGGTTTGCTACTGATGGACCCTCTGTCCCCCGACGCAGCTGAGGAGTTCACATACTGGCTAGACTGCTTCCAGGCCGACCTGAACGCAACCAGAGATAGTCTTTCACACCGATGAACACAGGAGGTCTGCACTCGGTTTGAGGGTAGGAACGTTAGAGTATGCAGTCATCAGGGACTGCTCTATATATGGCACTGCTATCGAGGTGTTGATGGCTAGGTACCTGAAATCGCAAAATGAGGTCCTAGCAAGGTACCGACTCACTCTACGTCGACAACAGCCAGGAGAGACCATCGATGACTACCTGCTGGATCTGTGGACACTTGCCAAGAAGTGCAGGTACGAAGCGGCTATGGGCTGCATTCATGAGGAAGAACAGATCCGGGACACTAGTTGCAGGGCAGCGATTGCTCGAGTCGGGAAAGGAGGACCTGGCTAGACACGCCAAGATGGCCAAATCGCTGAAACAGGCGAAGCTCGAGAACAACGACCTCGAAGCCAGCGAGCTTTCCCACCCAGGCAAGCCCTTCCTAGGACTGGCTGCTCCCACTACCCCTGCCCTAACGACTGCTGCTGCTAGTTCCAGGAAGTGCTTTTACCAGGACAAGAGCCAGCATTCCTGATCTTGTTGCCTGGCAAAAAAACCCAGTGCGTTCCAGCTGTAGCAAGAAAGGCCATTGGGCAAGGGTTTGCAGCGTGAAGGGAAGCCCAGGAAAGTCCACAGCCTGCACCGCTCCCAGATCCGAGTCCAGCCCCAAGCCATTTGCCCCGAATTCACCCAAAACTGTTTGCAGCACAACACGCCAACAGAGGGTGATGGTGAGGAAACAGTGCGAAAAGGCTCGGTGGCCATCTTGCAGCAACCCAAATTCAAATGGCGCCATCATCGTCGGAGGAGGGAAGATGACCACCTTGCCACACCACAAGGTCGATGCCATCTTACCCACACAGGGCAACTCAGGACAGTGGGGGCCACTTGAGTGAAGAACATGGAGTCTCCAAGGAGTTAGCCTCAATAGTCCTAGATCAGACAGACCTCACCAGCTCAGCAACTCCATAGTGACTGTGAAGGTAAACGGACATTCCAGTAAATACCTATCTGACACAGGCTCTACTGAAAGTTTCATAGACTCACAGACTGTGCAAAAATACAATCTGAAGATGCATCCTTCTAATTACCACATATTCCTTGCGTCTAATTTGCATTCTACGCGTGTTCAAAGATTGTATAAGGGGCGTGCCACGTGAGGACGTGGGGCAAGACTTGAATTCTCTACTCTCTCCGAAAAAGTTTAAAAGAGTTAAGCCTGAACTGGCTGCAAGAAAATAGAAGAAAAAGCTATTGGAAGGCCTTGAGAACAATAAACAATGCCTCCTAAAAAATATAAACTGACTGTTACTTTTAAAGAATTTGAACAAGAAAAAGAAGCTGATAAAGAATAGAAGCCGACCTCGAAGGATCCTGGAGCTCTTCAGAAGGCAAATGCCCATGGTGACAGACCTGGAGCTGGGGAGACCTTGGACATCACTGTACAAGGTCTCCTCCAACAATGGCCGACTGCCATGGGTGAAGAAGTGACACTGTGCATGTGCGAGGATCAATTTTAAAAAAGCTTAGGAAGCCTCCAGCTCCAGCGATCAAAAAGAACAGGAAGAAGAAATATACGTTGAACAGAGAGTTTTGGCCAAAAAACAGGAGAAAATTAAAGACTGAAATGAAGCATATGGGTTCTTTCCAGCAAATTTTGCTACAGTTAACAATAGAAGTTAAAAATTGTAATGAGGATATAATTGGAAAATAAGGGTTCTACGAAGAAGGTGGAGAGAATGCTGTCACAAATGGAACAAAAATTTCAAGTGATGGATGCAAAAAATTAAAGGTAATGAATTTGAAATTCAGCATGTTAAAGAGCTGAAGCAACCACAACTAAAGATCAGTGAACTCAAAACTGATATGTTAGAAAATTTTAGTAGAAGAAATAATATAAAAATTGTTGGATATAAGGAAGGTGACTAAGGGCAAGATATGAAGAGATTTTTACAATGTTGGATTCCGCAAACTATGGGGGGGGGGGGGGCAGTAATTGAATTTCAAGGAGATATCGAGATTGAAGGAGCTCATCGAGCATGACGAACTAAGCAACAGCCAGATCAGAAGCCACTTTCGATTCTGGTCAAGTTGCTTCGTTATGAAGTGAGGGAGAAGATCTTGGAGTTGGCTGTGAAGCAAGTGAAGGAGAGACAATCGCCATGGATTTATAATGATAAGATTTTCTTTTATCCTGATATAACAGAGGGTTCATTGCCTCAGGTGCCCTGCAAGGCATGGAGCTCATTCTCACCACCCCCAGTCATGGCCACTGGGGATCCAGTTCAAGAGGAAAATGCACCCCCCTCCGTCATCAAGCCAGAGACCCAGCCTGCCTCTCCTCCCTCACAAGGGACCACAAGACCCAAGGAGTCCAAGACCCCCTGATGCTAAGTCGCTCCACCAGGATCTCCAGTCCCCTGGACCGCTTAAATCTGTAAATTTGTAATTAACTGTATTTTTTTTAAACCACTCGTTTCTGAACCCATGCTTTCTTTCTTTATTCACAGATCCTAAATTCTACAGGAAGGGATGAATGCAATGAACTGGGATTCACTGTTCGTGTGTTGCGCTGATGGCTGGCCCCACCTCCCGGCTCTGGCCCCACCTCCCGGCTCTGCCCCCATCTGCCCACATATAACCCTGGTTTCACACCTAAACCCAGAACTCTTCAGAAGGCTACTGGTGAAACCCTACCTGTAGTTATAAGCTAATAAAAGCATTTGTTCTCCCTCCAGTCATGAGAGCATTTATTCACACTACAACTTGGTAATTATTTTTTCACGTTCTAATTGCAGTAGCACAGATTAATTTCTTTCCAGCAATGAACATGGAAAATTGGATGTTTAAAATACTTTCAACTGCTTCGAACAAAATATGTCAATAAATGGCATAAAGAGACCTCAAAAGTTTGCAAGAAAAGACATTATTGGTTAAGAGATGAGGGAAGAAAGAACACGTGCTTATCATGTTAGAACAGGACAAGGCCATTCAGGTCCCTGAGGCCATCTCAAAGCATTAAACTCCTACCACATGATTCTTCACATTTCTAACAATCTATTCCAGAAATCACATCCTGCCCTCACTTGAGGTAGTCTTCAAGATCCATATTACTTCAGTTATTTCGGAACCTACAGAATAGGGATAGAAGCAAGTTATCTGAAACACAAAGGTTGCTTAGGGAGAACATTATTAAAGGGCTAACCTGGCATGAATCCACAACCTGTTTGCAGCTTTTACTAAGCTCATCTTTGTCATCACCTCCTTCTGCAACTTCATCTTCACCTCTGGCTTCCCTGGAATACGATTTTATGTATTATTCATCTATCACATTGATGTTAAGTTTGACAGGGCAAGAGAAAGGAAGGGCAGAGGCAGTGATAAAGGGAAAGGGCACGTGGAGAAAGGAAGAAAGTTCGTTATAGAAGAAAGCCAATGGGACAAGGGGGAGGGAGTTAGCCAGCAGGATGAGGGGTTTGGGGGGGGAGGAAAGAGGTCAGCTAGCTGGACGCGGGGTGGAGGTCAGCCAGGAGGACATGGTCGAGAGGTGGGGAAGAAAGCCAACAAGACAAGGGGTTGGGGGTCAGCCAGCAGAACAAGGGTGGGGGGGAGATCAGCCAGCAAAACAAGGGGGGAGCGGAAAGGTCAGTCAGCAGAATAATGGGGATAGGAAGCAAACGGGACAAGGGTGGAGAGGTCAGCCAATGGGACGGGGGGGGGGGGGGCGGCAGGAAAGCCAGTGGGACAAAGCGGAGCTAGGCGAACGGCACATGGGAAAAGTGCCATGAGGCGGCATAGGGGAACGCGGAGGGGAACTGAATCGAGACAGCGAGGATGGGAGGCAGTGGAAATGAGGCGCTGTGTGGCAGCTCTCACCGTCTCCTCTCCTCCTGCCTCCGGGCAATCCGGAGTCGGCGAGCGGCGATCCTTTCCTCGGGGTCTTCAGAGTTCACACTGGGGGCGGGTTGGAGCTCGTCCTTGGCAGACGCCATGGCTTCCACTGCGCGGTCGCTGGGAAGGAGCCCGGTTGCCCAGAGACCGGCGATACAATGGGGGTGACGTAGCGCCAGGAATGAGGCCATCCCTCTCGGCGTGGGGTCGGGGTGGGGAAGCTCGGGGGCGAGAAGAGCAGCGAATGGAGACGAGCAGGGGAGAAGCAGGTGGAGAAAACTCCAGGAACGCTGCACTCGTTCCCTAAATCGTGCTCGATACTCTCACATTTAAAAGGTGCGAAACGAGCGCTTTAAATTGGCCAAACAGGAAATTATGCGTTTTAATTCATCTGTTCAAGAAACTATGTTGACAAAGGGCATGATCATTACTTTCCAGTTTTATTCTTCTTTCAAATCAACATTACACAAATAAATAACGTTACAATGTGTTACAAACTTCTGGGGATAGATACTCTGTCCAACTGGATGCAACCATTCGCTTGGACCAATGTTGAGTGAATAAAGCATGATGTTTCTGCTCAACTGGTGTGCGATGATTGGCTTTGGTACGGAATATAGTGTTTTACACAGCAAAAGTAATTAGGAGAGAACGGGTCGGTCGCACAAGAGTATCAATTACATTACCTTAAGCAGTTACAAATTTGAAATAGAATATTTTAGTGACATTTCCAATGTTTCGTTCTGCAAAATTTGTTAACCTCAGTTGTTTGTTTTGAAGTTGATTGCTATATGGAAGAGGCTCTTGGGTCACTCACTCCAAAGCCTGGCCTTGTATTTGTTTCATTAACTTCAATTTTTTAAAAAATTCATTGCATTACTTTCAGATGTAAAACAAATACTGTCCAAGGTATATTTGGCGCTGTCAAGGAAAATCAATTGTGCATCACCCTGTTCAACATAAATCCAATTTTTTTTATTCATCTAATATGCTGAGGGAACCGTTTAGAAGTTTTAACGTGCAGTTTATAAGCTGCTTTAACCATTAAAAAAATAAATAGAATATCCTCACAGTATTAGGCTCCAGAAATTACATTAGTACTTGCTATAGTTCCAATATTAATAGCAGTCTCTTACACCATTTGTCCCATGACATTTTTCTGTTGTCAATGAGGTAGAATAGGAATTTCAAGCAATAAAGGCAGCAAGGGCTCATTAATCATTTGATTTTTAAACCAATATATTCTATCTAGATTAGTCATTAAATCCAAAGTAAAATGCAAATCATTTGCCAGTTTTACTATATTTCATAAATCTCAAGAATAATCATTGCATTAGATTAACCAAATTAACTATGTAATGAGTCTTGCATAGAGTTAATTTCCCCAAATGCACTTTAATTTGATAAGGACTTTATTCACAAAATTTGCATTCAAAATGTAAAATTTAGATCATCAGTGGAAACATGAATTTACTAGTTCATGAAAAACATTTCAAATCACCAAAATGAAACCAAACAAATTGCACTGGAGGGTTAAGCTTGGTATATTGCATGAAAAACATTTCAAACATCTGGAGATTTGAGGAAATGTTAAAATCTACAAGCCCCTTTGGAACCAAAATTACATTTTTTTAAAACCACCATTTCATTCTACGCAGGTATAAAGCACCTCAATGCCAAACAATGAATCAATGATGTTAAGAATACAAAAAGCATGTTTGACCATTAGTCCTTTACTCATTTTACACTTAAAGATTTCTTCAAACTATATCACAACTACTTTTAAAGAATTTTGAAATGTTTTGTTTATATTGTACACTGAAAAACTAAAATGGCTCCATGAATCCTGCAGAACTGCAAGAAATATTAGAGTCTGAGATTAAAATGACATTCAATCCAAAAACCCTTGTTTTAACCAGAGGTGGTGGAGAAAGGTGAAAGAGGAAATTGACTTCCAGGCATCATTAGGAAAAATGTCAATAATTGAAACAGCTGGCTGTTGCACTTTGAGAGAGAGGGGGAAAAATTCATTTTCTTTCCCAGAGCTTTTATTTCAATGGTAGAGTGATGGGAAGAGACATTGGATAGTTAAGCACATTTAGGGTGGCACGGTTGGTATAGCAGTTACCGCAACGCCTTTTCAGCGCCAGTAATCGGGACCAGGGTTTGAATCCTGCGGTGTCTGTAAGGAGTTTGCAAGTTCTCCATGAGTTTTCCTCAGGGGCTCCAGTTTCCTCCCACTGTTCAAAACGTACCACGGGTATAGGTTAGTTAAATTAATAGGTTGTACATATTTAAATTTAAAAATATACAACTTGTTAATTTAATGCAAAACTTTTGCAAACCCTGGAGATAGCAGAGCCATTGAATTTCTACATAAAATCTTAACACGCCCATCCCCATCAGAACACAACCTTTTTTTGGGACTTCATCATAAAAATCACATTAGTGCACTTGTACAAGTGTTATTACAATGACTTTATAGATTCCAACTGGAGCAAGAAGACAACAGATCCATTTCTTATTTGCTGAAAGAATGGCACTTGTATACTGCATATCAATTTAGAAATTTAAAAATGCTTTACAAAACTTGCATTTGTATCAGTCCCAAAATACTCTCAAATTGTTTCACATTAATTCTTTAAATCTAGAGTATTTACCAACTCAAAGATAATTTTACTCATCTCACTATTGCTCACATCAAGAACAAAATTATAAACGTTGAAGCGATTCAGCAAAAGGTGACATAGCAGGGATCCATTCCAACCTTATGCACATGTTCTCTAGGTTTCGTCCACATCCTCAAGACAATCACAGAGAGTTAATGAGCAAACAAAAAGTTACAAGAATATCAGTGGGAAAATGGGTCAGATGGGACAATTAGCAGAAATTTGATAAATCAAAGCCTTCCTTTGGAATACAGGAAAATATGAATGTTATAAGCTACTTTATGGATTACTCAAAAATAATTGAAGCAACAATCAAATCTTAGTGTACTCAATGAAGTACATTAATGTCTCCTGTAATACCAATTTGTAATTGCCACTGAAGATTTAAAAGGCCTTGCATATTTGCTCCATATAACTAAAATGAACATACACATGATCAGATCACTGTGAGACCAACAAGACTGCTCTTTCTGCTTTTGTTTGAATGCACAAATAGGAGGCTTCAAGAAACTCTTCCACAAATTCAAAGTCAAATACATGTACAGAAAGCTTAAATAAAAGAAAAATAGCAGTTTGTTCACAACTATGGTAACATTTGATTTAATGTAGAATTATTTACCAACTCATTTTTATGACGTTACTTTGGCTGAATGTGGGTGGATTCATTGAACATTTATTAACTTTATAATAAATTCTGTTCAGTGATTGAAATGCAAAGCTGAATTTTCAGAACTCACTTTTAAAGATCCTCAACATCTGCACTAAAACCAAATAAATGTGCTAATCACAGCTGAAATATTAAATGAAAATACATGTTTTTTTTTTAAAAAGTCCAAAGCAATACACAAATGAAATTTTTCCATGTACTCAAGTTTTCTTTTTAAAGAAATTAAAAAGTATGTAATCACATCACAAAAGAGAATGTTAATGCTATCATGGTGCAAAACTACAACTTCTAAATGTAAATTCAACAAGCACATCATGCAGTCTTAAAGCCATGGAGTTGAAGATGTAAGCAGAATGTTTCACCACATTTTCATCTTTTTGTGAAATTCTAGATCAACTGAATTCCTTCAAATGTGCAAATTAGTAAATGATATATAATTACCATAATTCTATTAATCAAAGCAACATTTCAAATAGAAATTACACTGATTTAAAGCGAAGAGTAGTAATGTTGCCATGTTTTATTTTGGTATGTGTCACCAGTAAGAAATACAGCACTTTTATGGAGAAAAGTGTTTACTAAATTGTACTCATTAGGAAGGACCGATCTGTCATGTCACTTGTTACACCACAAATCAGGACCATCAAGACATAATCCCAAACAATATCACCCTCACTTCTGTGCAATTACTAAAATGCAAACTTTCACACGTTAATTTCCTTTCCTAAACACCATTCAGGTATAAATACTTTGCTTTTGATCTATATGAACAATTCCTGCTTGTCACGCTTGTTGCTTCCAAGTATACTTTGCTCCAAAGCTTTTAGTATACCCTTCATTCAAGCATAATCCACCATGAAAGAAAACTAAAGCAGAAAATCAACATGCATTCACCATCACAAAACTGAATATGAAGTAAAAACAGCAAAATGGTTTGATTAGTTTCCGAGAATGATCGATATTCAGAATGATTGTACATTTTCACTCAATTCCCTTTGTAAATGTTTATAATTTACTCAAAAGGTCCTCATTAAAAACATGCCACCCTCTCATACTTGCCTCTCAAAAAAAAAATCAACTTCCATCATCAATTGGAACATTGGTGAGTATTATAAGCTCAATGAAATGGTCATTCAAAATATAGATTGAGTAACGAAAGACGCACAGGTCTTCCAATGAACGAGTTACAAGAACATAATGCCCAAATATCAGGCTGTGAATCTATAAAAAGAAAAAAAAATGTTGAAAGGTTTAGCACTTTCTTGGATGCATGCTAACATCTACGTTATTGAAGACTTCAACAGCACAACAGAGGTTTAATGACAGCATCACTAAAATAAAATCCAGTGCTATTCAGTTGCACACAAATTTTGTGTACATTCAATATTTAAATATTGAATTGAACTATTACACCTGTATTATCAGTAAATCACAAATAAAACAATATTTTAATACTCTTTAATTGACCATCTGATTCTTCTGTTTTCTACTGATGGTGTTGAGCACAGTTTGCAGTGATGGCTGACGCATTCACAGGCTGCTGAAATGACCACTTATTACAATATTTCAGAGGCCTGCAAGCTAATTTTCTGCTCCTCGTCTTGTCATTCACTATTTGGTTTCTTCAGGGAGAAGGCGAATATGTTAAAATGTTTGCTCAGCTGATTTACCTGTTCAAGAGAAAATACAAACAGAAACTGTATTCTCAAGTGATTAGAATCAGTAATTTAGCCCACAATCAAGTACTTCCCAGTATTGATCCCATTTACAAGCACCTGGCCTTCAGCCTTCTATGCCTTGACGATTCAGGTGCTTGTGTCCAAAACTTCTTTAAAAGCAACTGCATTTCTGATTTCATCCATTCTCTTGGTGAAACTGTTCTTTCTCAGACCCTCTCTATATATTTGTTACACTTTTTCCCTTCTCAGGAAATTGACACATATTGTGAGTGTCAGGTTAATTTGAAGGGTTATTTTTCCCCAGCCCCTCCCCATCAAAAAATTTGACAAATTCAGGAGTTTTAAAACATTTTTAAATGTTTAAAATGTAAACATACAACTCAGTAACAGGCCAAATCTCAGCCCATGGGTCTGTGCCGCCAAATTTTACCCCAACTGACCTACACCCAGGTAAGTTTTTTTAACAGTGGGAGGAAACCAGAGCCCCCAGAGGAAACCAACAGACTCTGGGATAATATACAAACTCCTTACAGACAACATGGGATTCAAACCCCAATCCTGATCACTGGCGCTATAAAGACATTGCGCTAACCGCTACGCCAACCATGTCTTTAGAAAGGGCACCAAATTCACTGATCATTTTTAAGTTGGTTCATTTTGCTCATTCATAGATGAAATGACATCCCTCAACTTCTCCCTTTCATTGTTATTTGTTCTATTGTGAACGTCACATCATTTTGAGGAATGCTTCTCCTGGGAATAAATGAGAAGGTATTAATTTCATTTGAGTACAGGAACTAAGAATGCAAAGACAAAACCAGTTCATGTACCAAAAAATTTCCCAGTCCAAAAAAATGCAGCCAAATTATACTCCGGATGCAACAATGATGAAAAAAAATAAAGTTTATGCATAGAAAATCCAAATTAGTAATAATGTTCAAAATGCAGCAATGTGACCAAACAGCAAAGAACAGAGGTGCATACACCTGTTCAACAGAGAAAGGTTCTTTCTGGCCTTGCTTTGTTATGCTGACCACAATACCATTTATGTTCATTCCATTTGCCTACATTAGACCCACAACAGTACAACTGACCGATCCAAATACCTTCTGAACATGGTCTTTTTGTTCAGCTCAACTTTCTCTTCTGGCAGCTCACTCCAGATAACTATCAGTCCTGTGGGAAAACTTACCTGCAATACCTCCTTTCCATTAGCCACCCAAATTCTGTGTCATCTAGTTTTGGAAAACAGACCTACTCTCTATCTGGTGTCCCTCATCAATTTATAAACTGCTCCAAGATCATTCCTTCGCCCATCTAATCCTTCCTAACTACATTTACCTGCATTTGCTCCATATCATTTCCTATCCAAGTACTTGTTCAAATGACTTTTAAACGTGGCTGCATTTTCCACCACATCTTCTGCCAGCTTGCTCCATAAAACCATCATCCTCTGAAAAATTGGCCCCTCTGATCTCCTTCAAATTTCTCCCACCTCACTTTAAAGTTATGCCCTCTATTTAGACTGCTCAATTTCAGGTAAAAGACTATCTACCCTATCCATGCCCCTCCATTTTATAAACCTATAATGTTACGGTCAGCCCCCAAAGTTCCAGTGAGAATAAAATCAGCTAATCTAATCTTTCTTTATAATAGCAGTCCAAGCTACATCCTGGTGAATCTCTTCTGCACCAATTCTAATTCTACCACATTCTTCCTGCAGTGCAGCAACTAGGAGCAGAAACAATGCTGCAAGTGTTGCCTGATCAATGTTTTATTCAACTACAATACAACATTCCAACTCTTATACTCAATACCTTAGCCTATAAAGGCAAGCCTGCCAAATACCTTGTTCATGACCCTATCTACTGGTGTCACCAATTTCAGGAAACTACACACCTCATGATCCTTCAGTACATCAATATATCTGCTCATACATCAGAATTTTTTAATAAAAATAACATTTACGCGGTTTATGTTGTATTTGGCAAACTATAAAAGGGATACAGGGCATGTAAAAGCCAAATACTTACCTTGTTAGTTGACATCTCTTGGCCATAGGCTAGGTGAAGCCATCTTGATTCCTGTGCACATGCATGGTGGGTTAGCGCATTGGAGTTTGGTTCGTGCACACGTAAGAATTCACGCCCTTAACTCACGCATGTGCCAACCAAACTCCAATAGGCAAACCCACCACACATGCACCAACCAAAGACTGGTGCACATGCACAGGAATAGAGATGGCCGCACCCATCCTATGGCCCTCGAGACGCCAACTAACAAAGTACACACATTTTGACACTTTCATGCCCTGAATCCCGGTTATAGTTTGTCAAATAAGACATTTGATTAAAAAGTTTGCTTTAAGACTTCGGTACTCCACACACAGGGGCAAAATTCCAACACGTCCATTTTGAGATATGACTGATCCTTTGATCCCAATTATGGCTGTAAGTCAGAGAGTACCTGTACACTAGAGATCCCTGCCTTTTGCTCTTTTATGTCCTGTTGGTATTTAGCATTCCAAAATACATTACCCTACACTTAACTGGATTAAATTCCAACTGTCATCACTGTCCCTGACTTTCCAACTATTCCATGTTCCCCCTGTATCCTTTAGCACCTTCTTTGCTATTTACTCATCCACCAATTTTTGTGGCATCAGCATATTTACTAAGCTGACAACACATTCATTGGGCAAGCAATGATCCCAGCACTGCAGCAAACAACTGATTACAGACAGTCAGAAAAACACCCCTTAACCACTTTCACCAAGCCAATTTTAGATTCAGTTTGCCACCAAGCCTTTGGACAGGCTAGAACATCTTCTAAACTCCAGAAGTAAAATAATACAATGTCATTACATGGAAGCATACATTCTGGATGTAAGATAGAAACATTGCAAATCATTGCAAGATTTATATACATCTTAAAGAGCAATTATTTAAGAAGAAGAAATCTACTTACCACACATACTCCATAATGAATGTGTGCAGCTGTTATTACTATTGTCAAAAGGATAAGAAGATAATACTCTTTGTCTTGTAGGATACCAGAAATCACAAAGAGCACGCCTATAGCCAAAGGTGGGAGAAGACAACTGAAAGGCTGACAACGAGTGTTACTCATCTGGCAAACTATGAGTTTACACTGCAAGTAAAAGAATGATATGGAGTCATATTTATACAAAAGTCATTTTATAAACCCCACCCTGCAACCCCAAATACAACGATCAAAGAGACCCAACACAAGTTCAGGAAGTGTTCCCATACACTGGCCACAAGCTATAAACTTAAGGTGACAGAAAAATTTGCTATTTTTCAGCATGGTTGGAATTAGCGCACAACTTGCACATAACAATCAGCATACAGACTTAAAATTCCATGATTTACTGTAATGCTTGCATTTTGTAATGAACAGCCCACTCAAATTAATATTTTATTTAATAAAAAATTTAACATTTCTGGATCTCTTAGGTGAAAAGATACAATTGAGATAATTTTTTTAAAATTCCTATGTGCTCACTGAAGTTTGCTACATTGATCATTGTCCCCTCGTTGCAACAATCCAAATAACACATTTGTTGCTCATAGTTCACTTAAACAGTATCCAAAGAAAAAGGTAACATGAATCAGTTCAAGGACATTAACAGTCAGTTATCCTCATGCTGAATCTTTTCAAAGTTATACAATCTCAGTCATCACCTATCATATTGACAAAGGCACTGTTACGAGTCCAGAGGACCCCAAAACTCAGCAGCAATAGATATTCATCAAGACAAATGGTTATTTAAACAAAAGTTGATTTTAATTATCTCTAAACATGAAAACAGAATCACACTTTAACTTATCACTATTTACTTAACTAACCTAACTAAATTCCCTTCTAATTCCAAGCGCACATGTATGTAATGTGCGTGTAAGTTCAGAAAAGTTCTTTGATTCACAGTCCAATCTCACTTCCCATTCCTCCAAGTTTGCTGCAGGCAATTCTTATACTGTGCATAGAATTTAACATTTATATAGTTCACCAGGCTTTGGTGCTTGAAAGGTAAATGGTTACTGGTTCTTGTCGGTTTTCAGAGAGAGATTCATTGTACGCTGAGACCCACAACTGATTTCTTTTTATTAGCCACTTCAGTATCTTGCTGAAGAAACATGCCCCCTCGGGGTTCTCCAGATGATAACCTCTTTCTTTCAGGTCACCATAGAGTTCCTTCTTGTTTTGCTTATTTCAAGTGAAACATCAGACAGCCAGTCCTCTCCTCTTGCATGAACCACAAGGGTTTTGACCAGGCTGAACCAAGCACTCACAACCCATCTTCCAAATGGGGTTTTCCACAAGCTTGCCAGCTTGTCCTGTTCCAGTCCTAGCTGCTGCTGATGACTGTAACACTGTAGAACTGATCTCTCTCTCTGTCTGAGAGAAAATCTGTTTGACTCTCTCTGCTTGCAAAACCACTCAACCCACCTAAAGTTCTATTCCAGACAGAATGCAGCTCTGACGAGTTCTTTCATCTGTTGCCTTTTTGTAAACAATCTTGGGCACTCTCCAAAGCTTTTGCAAAGGCTGTGGGGCCGTCATGTCTAGCATGAGCAGAGCTCGTATTTTAAATAAGATCTGTTTTAAAGTGTTTGTATGTGACCTACACTAAAATCCCTGTCCCAATTGATCTCCTAAAAACATATCTATATACTGTCACACCACAGAGATTAAGTATGTCATCGGAAACCTTGGCAAACTCCTACAATGTTTCATGGTAAGTGTGATCAGCTGCATCAGAGCTTGGTAAGTGGGCACCAAAACCTCTGTGCGAAAAATCCTGCAAAATATAATGGTCGCAGCCCAGTATGTCACAAGCAACTCTCTCCCCACCATCAGAGAGCAGCAGCAATTATCAAGGATCCACACCAGTGAAACATGCTGTTTTGCTACTGCCATTAGAAAAGCGGTACAGGTGCCACAGGACTCGTACCTCCAGGAATAGTTGCTTCCCCTCAACTATTAGACTCTTGAACAAAAGACCCAGAGACTCATTTAAGTACTCACACTATACTCATTATTTATTACTGAATATTTATACTTGTGCATCTGTACAATGTGTTTACAGTTCTTTCTTTGAGTAGTTACTAGTAATTAGAAATTCTTCCTTACCCCATAGAAAAAAAGCACAGGGTTGTATATGATGTCATGCATGTACTGACAATAAATTTGAACTTTGATACTTTCATGGTTGATATCTGTTAATGTCAAATTAATGATAATCAGTGTACATCTTGCCTTTCCATAGGTCCCTTAATTTGCAAGGAAAAGACAGCTGTACACATCATAGGATGCTACTGGAATAAAACTTATGGATTCCAACTGACTGTTACAAAATTGATTCTCAGGTGAGATTTGGTCTTCCAACTATGCATGACATCATGTTTTTAAGCTTTTTTTTTTAATTTGCAAAGCACCTCAAGATTGAAAGGAAGTGACTCAAAGTAATCTGTATACAACATTAGCAATATATTAAGGAAAAAAGGTGTATAGAGAGACAGTGAACTTTACTGAACTCTTCCATAACCAAAAACATGTGCCAGTGAAGCAATCAAAACTAGGAGTGTCATATACACAAGTTTTACGATGTACAGACGCACTCAAATTCTCACTTGCAGTAGCCACACAGTTGTGCAAGACACATCAACAATTGTACAATTTAAATAACCACCCATGCCACAACACAGGAAAGAGGATATGAAAATGACAAATTTTACAGTTGCAGTCAGTGCAAGAAAAAAGTGAGGTTTCAATAGTGCAACAGATCATTTGGTGGTTCCAGAATAGTTTCTAGTTGATGTAAAGTTGAACAATTAGAATTTTTGTGGATATATAATCATCTGAAAGCAGTATATGAACAAAATTCACTCAACAGAGGAAATCGATAAGAAACTCAAAATGCAAGTTCATGGCTCAGCTAGAGATTGGCAAAGAGAGAAGTGACAGGGCAACTGAATAGATAACCCACATTCATACTAATTCAAAAAAAGAGGACAAAAGTTTGCTGTGAAGAACAGGTATCAGTATAAAATTTGCATTTATGAAATACGACACAATGTGGACCGAGAAATTTCACAAATAATCTGGCATGCGCTGACTTACCGTAATATTAGAAAATGCTGTGCCAACCAAGAAATATAATATTCTAGGATGTTTCTCTAGAACATTATAGGGTGATGTACAGACCCAAAGTATGCAGAGACCAAAGAGTATTACGGGCGAAATAAATGGAAGCATAGCTTCATAAAAAGAATGCTGCTTCAGTGTGCCAGATCTATATGCCCTAAGATTCAAGGAAAACAAGGTATATGACAAAAGTGCAACTTTAGGAAAATTATCTAAGAAAAGCACATTTATTACAAGATGCTTCATTATGAAATATAACATGCAGCACTTCAAATACCTCAATGTTTTGCTCAAGTCAGATATCCAATTCAGCTTTAAACACCTTTAGTAGTTACACATTACTTTGCAGATTTAAAACTTTTCCTGATATCTCTGTTCCCAGTACTTTGGCCAAGTTGGTTTAAAAAAATTATTAAATCCATTTGCTAAATTACATCCATTCAAATAAATATTACAACAAACATATACAGCCATTCCCAACATACATCCAAGTTCCGTTCTGACCAATCGGATCTCGAAATGGACGACAGTCAGACATATGTTAGCATGGCATGTAGTCCCCACACTACAGTCCCCACACTGATCCCACTGTCCCAAGCTCTCCCGACACCCCGCTATACCCGCACAGCGTTTTTTAACCTGAGAACTGAGAAAGATGTGATGTACACAATGCTGGGATATTTTCTGACAATCACTATTGCATACACACAGCCGTTACCACTGGTGGACCAAGCATTATTTTTTAATATTTATATATATATATATATATATTTTTTTAAATAGCTTTTTTCAGTTGAATGTACGGATGGTCGTAAGCCACACAGGTCGTAGGTGGGGGGGGTGAGGCTGTATATGCATTATTGGATTGTAGTTGATCATCTAATAATGTCATTTTCACAGGAGATGCCTAAAGCTTTTGGAATTGCAAAGCACTTTACTATACAAATACATGGAGATTATTCTCAAATTTATTTTTTTTAGACTTTGAAATGGAGATATATTAACATTTTAACATATTTTCAATGCAATGTAACTATTAAAATCCGTAACATATTAAGCAACATAAGAATGCATCAAGACAATGAACAATTATGTTTTGAATAATAAAAATACAGCATTTGAAATACCTTGTCAAATAAATTTGAGAGCAATCAACAATTTGTAAAATATCTCTGAAACGCAAAAATTCAAATCACTTACTTGAAAACATTGTACAAACTCACAGGAAATGTGATGATGAAGGCACAACCTACAAAACAAATTAATCCATTTTTAAGCATTAATACAAATTTCTTAATCTCAGTGGCACAACTCCACTCCAAACAAATTCGCCATCCAAAGAACTACAAGGTGGTCTTTTCAAGATGGCAATAAAGCATCATGTTCAGCAACAGATTAATACATTTCCTGATAATACATTTTGAAAAATTTGAAGCAAAAAAAGTCAAAGCCCCAATATTTAACATTTCTGTTCACAATTGTCAAAAAGTCAAATTTTGAGGTAATGTGTCACAATTTTCAATTACTTTCATAATTATAATCACTGAGATGGACAAATACAATTACCAGTGTCCACCATCCATTTTTTAACATTCAAGTCCTGCCTTTATGATTTAAAAGACATATTCTGCCTTCGGCTTTAAGTGTCTGAATTACTTTGATCTTGTTGATGCATTACTCCTTACTCAACACCTTTACTTTAAAAGGAAACTAAAAGGAATGTCAACATAATTTTATGACTTAATAGACTGCACTTACAGGATCCAAAAAGTAAAGCAGCTTTATCATGCCAGATTTAGAGAATTTAAAGTTTGGAATATTCTTCATGCATCCTCTACAACTACTACAACAACTTAAACTTAAAACTTAGAATTCTATTTTCTTAAAATTTGAACCCAAAATCAATGCTAGTCTAAAAATCCTTCTGCATTGTGCAGTATGTTTCTTGCACAAGAAGCAGAATTTCAATTAAGCACCATTTCTTTCTTTATGAACAGGCTGCACATTTCCAGAAATCTACTCTGGCTCCTCAGCACACATCTGTGGCACACAAAATTACAGTAAATAATGGGCACCACATATTTTGACTTCATGCAAGTATAAAGTGCACAAAACAATTTTGCTCATGAACAGCATGGGCTGTTGAAACCAATGCAGGCCTTGATACTACATACCAATTCAACCTCAGAGTTTCTTGTCTGCTGCAGAACAATTATGCCTTTTGGATAGCACATTTCAACCATTTTCTTTGACTTTCAGTCCCATCACACCCAACCAATTACCGTTGTCACAGAACCTCAATCAAATGTCAAACCACACCCCTCCACCTCAACCCAGGTCAAAGGCATTTTTATTTCTTAATACAATAGTTCATCACCAGCTCCACACAAATTCTGACTTTGTAGGGCTTTACTTCTGACTTCAATTGTTCCCTTTACCTTTCGTGTCATTTCCCCACCTGAATCAATTGCAGGTAATGGCAAAGCTAGCAAAGAAAATAAATCAGTAATCCTTTATGCCTAATCTGTTGGACTGGACACATTAAAAACCTGTGCAATGCTGCCAGGCACCTGGCTCAAAAATGACATAGCTTCCTGCCCATTGGAACACAAGGCCTCATACATGGCTAAATCACCCAGTAGGGTCCTCAAATAAATATTATCTCATCACAAACCAATAATGCTTAATTATGATTTGGAATGCAAAACTTGGAAATGTCATTTTTAAATATAATCACATTACCTATGAGTCATGCAAAAAAAAAAAGTGAAGATCATATGAATTTACATCCTTCCATCACTCTGACCTATCCCTTCAACATACAAAGTTTAAAAAATAATGTATTCACTTATCTTCATTTCTGCTCTCGACATAAAACAAATGACTATGGGGAAAAAACTTTCAGGATCTAATGATGATTGCATTAAATCCAGTTGTAATACAGGTCTATGTGGATTTTGCAATTTAAGACAATGTTAATAACATTGTCAATTTGAAATCAGCAGTTTACTATGTGGAGAAATGCATGCGAATTTTCTTTTCTCCCCCATACAAATCCAGATAACAATACCATAATTATATGAAGCTACATACTCAAAATCATGGTTGTGAAGAGATCTCTGTACTGCAAATTGAGAAAGATGGGTGCATGCCAAGCTTCAACTCCAACAACTGCAGTTATAATGTATACTATTGAAATAGTCTGCAACAGAGCAAGAAGAAAAAAAGATTTCTTTTGTTACCTTTGCTTCCTAAAAAAAAATTGGGGATTACAATAGACAACTTCAAGATGAACACAAAGATAATTTCAGATGTGCTGTATAACATAGGAAGTTAAAGAAACATTAAATTAACAGTTGTTGAATTTCACATGTATAATCGCAAAATGATGCTGACAAATTGCATTAGTTCAACTGACCTAAAAATGTTTTGCTATAAATTCTTGTTCTTTCAGAGAGAATGACTTTATGCGAGTTTAACACTTAACCAACTTAATTTTCCTTGAGCCGCTTCAACCCCCATTGTACGTCATTCCGGTTTCTGGCCAATCACAGTATTGCATGCTGGGAAATGTAGTTCTTATTTTCACACACAAGAACACAATTTTCATTTGTCCTCCGCATCATGTCAGAGTCCAACAATAGTTGATTCCAGTTGTCCTGATCATTGGAGCTGCTCATGGCATCGACTTCCAAGTACCTCTGAGCCAGGCGCTCAGGTTTACTGCACATGTTGCACACAAATGTGAGGACATCAGGGTTCATCTTAGTCACCAATTTTACAACCAAAGTAGAGCTGGTAGGCTTTCTTAACAAGTAAAACAATGTTGCATTTTTGAGCCTTCAGTGTATACTCGCCACAAATGTAACAGAATGTATCCACATCATTGATGAGACATTTCTGCTGTATTGAATCCTCCTGAAGACATTATATTGTTAAGTACATTCACTGTGCTATTACCTGAAGAACATGTTCATCAATGCATTCAATCTATATCAATGTATATATAGCATCTGTATATATGCGAGCTGCTTTTATGGACTATCTGAATTTATAATGACTAAGCATACAATATTTGCATTGCACCTGCATTCTGTGCATACCCAGGCATACTTGGACTGACCAAAACAGCTTGCTTTGTGAGCAATATACTAGTAGACTTCAAATATAACAAGAAATCACAAAATTAGATTATATCTAAAAAAGGTACATGATAGGAAAATTTTTGTGATAAGCTGTCAAAAATCTATAAAGTAGACCCAAAAGTGTTCAGGAAGCAAAATCATCATTGTTCAGATATTTGGTCAATGATCTTATCAACTGCAGCAATGCAGCAACTTCTTAGCTCTGATGCAAGTATGTTTAAATGCTGAACACAGAACTGATTTTTTATTTTAAAAAATCTGAAGATACTAGCAAAACATCATTAACTTTAAATTACATCTTATAAATCAAAGAATTTTAAAATGCTACAACTACCACTTTAGCATTATGGTAACAATCACACAACAGGCAATCACAGCCTACATCCATGCTGCATTCTCCCATCTCATCATTCATGGTCTTGAAGGTCATTGCTCTTTCAGTACTCTATCTCCATACTCCTTGCAAATCGAGACGATTTGTGCTTTCACCATATTCCCACCACTGTGAAGCAATTTTTTTTGTTTCAGGTCAGGCAGCCTCTGTGGAAGCAAATTCAACACTGGAAGGTCTTGACTCAAAATGCTGACTAGCTCATCTACAGTAATTGATATCTTTACTGAAAAAAAATCCATCTTCTTTGATGATTACATTAAAGATTCCTTTATTGTCATGCAATAGTACAGAATATGTATATTACACAAAAGGTCCCTTAAGAGTCATTTGGTGTCTGTGGGTTCATCTCCAGCACTCCCCCAGCCTCTGCAGCTGCACAGACACCTAGTAAATCCATCGGCAACCTGAGTTCCAAATCCATCTTGACCTCAGCCTGTTCCCTTTTAAAATGCCAATTTACACCTTTCAACTAGTATATACCCCCACCCCCTCCCCTACCCAAACAATCTGTCCATTACCAATGTCAGTCTGAAAGGATATTAGGTGGTTTGTCTGGAGAAAGAACATTTGGGGTTCAATGGTCTATTTTGGTGGTAAACAATAATGTATCCATCTTTGTGTGACCAATATTTTTTTGGAAAGAAATCTAAATTTACTCCCATTGACCTAAATCTATTTCAGAAAACTTTGACTGAAAATAAAATTTTATTTAGTCTACACAATTATCACCAGACTGGAATACAACAGTTTCATTCAATAAAGTGTGTCAAGTTTAAAAATTAATTGGACTTGAAACAGCTAGTAAACACATCAGGCCATTGGATAGCTTACTATTTGTATAAAGGGTACAACCAATCAACAACATTCAACATTTCAGCATAGCAAGGTGCTCTACAAAAGACATTTTTACTTTGTAAATCACTTACCACTTGACTAAGGTCATATCCCCAAGGAAGAAAAAGAATTCCTGTGTTGTACTTCTCCCAGTGGGAAAGGATGAAGGAAAACAGTACTGCCCACAATATGAGGAAAAGTGTGAGGACATTGACACCTGCCTCCCCACGTCCAAAGATGGAGTAAACAGTGACCACAAAAAATATGCATGCCCAGCTGTCCAAACCGTGATCAAAGAGTTCTCCAAGAGGTGTACTAGAGTTTGTTCGCCGAGCTTGCTTCCCATCAACTCCATCTGCAAGAAGAAATTTTCTATGTAACACCTGAACAAAATGATTCACAGTATAAAAAAGGTACATGATAGGAAAATTTGTCCTCCTCCTATAAAGCAAAGATAGCAACAAATTCACGCCAGGATAAGCAATAATAGCATATGCAAAAAGTCAACAGGAAGCAAGATTCCTGACGTTCAGTAAAATTTTACCAAGGAACAGGCTGTCCAGCCCCTTCACCCTGTTCTACAATTCAGTTCAATCCATCTTAATCTGCAACAACTTTATCAATTCATTTTGGCTCTTTAAATGTTAAAGAATCTTGTCCAGCAAATTAATCAAAGCAGTTCAACAAAATGTACCAATTAATGCTTCCTGTTATCACCCCTTAGGAGAAAATTTATTTATTGCCAACATGGAAATTTTACACCTTTTCTTCAGAAGTTTTCATAAGTGTAGATTTCAGATAAAAATTAACACAAGACGAAAACAGCATTGGTATGGATAAAGACGAAGATGTTGGGGGCGAGGGTGGGAAAAGAGGGTAGAGAGAAAAAAGGTTATGTGAACAAGAGTAGATGAGATAAGCTCCATGGCCTTGAGAAATTGGCCATATACCAACTTTTCAAAGTTGATCAAAGTGTATGCTGTCAACAGAGAATAGTTTTAAGAATTGATAATGTAGTAAGTTATTAGAACAACCCAGGCGGTTAACCAACACAAATAAAATAATTTCAAGCATGCTCTATACCAATCTAACATGGCAATCAATAGGTTAGCAAAGGACAAGAATTCAGCTCACCTAGTGTATATGCTGCGAAGTTTAGGAGACCAGCGACAATCCACACCCAACTCGGAACGTGATTGTAACCTTTACCTGAAGTAGAAAGGACAAAATATTGAGGTCATTCTCTAAACAGACATCAAACCTTTATAAGCACTTCCTCTGTATTACAAATCATTTTTCAGAGAGCAAAATTAATATTTTGACATTTATTTATTCAGCATAGCACAAGGGACAACACTTCAATTGATCTCAGCCCCTAGAAATGCACAATGCAAAGACTCTTAGTTGATGGGTTCAATCATTTCATGAAGCATTAAATAAAGGAAAATCAGTTTTCAGAATGATGTAAACACTTCCAATCTGAAGACTTGCAAAGATTTTTTAAAATAATTACCATATCTTCACTCATATAACACGCACACACATATACCGTCGGGTGTAGTATTCTAAATTCTGACTGACAAAAGCAATTTGCATTTAAATAGGACATGAGATAAAGCCAGTATTTGTCACAGTTAATCTCTCTCAATTAATACCCAATCAATTTTCCCCCAGAGGTGTCTCACATTCTGTAGATAATATCCTTCTGCAGCACATTAACAAGCTTTGGAGAGGAATCAATTAAATAGGTCAAAGACAGGCTTCAAAGTTGAGCAGGATTTTAATTCTAATGTCTCAAATCAGAGGTACTTGATAATGTTAATCTCCTTTCTCAGGGATGGGTCTGGGCAATTAACATTGATATGGTGCAGAGCCCTAGACAGAATGTCCTGTTTATAGGAATACCATGGCATTCAGTACAAAGAGTTATTCCCAAGATCAAAATTTCCCATGCCCACTATAAATTGGGCCCATTCATTCATTGCTGCTATTACATTCTCATGATCACTAATAATATTCCCACGCTTGCTATAAATTGCTGGTGCATCTTTCCCAGAGCCGCTATAAATTGTGCGTGTTCTTTCAATTCTGCTATGGTATTTTCACACTCACTATAAATTGCCAGATCGACTTTCCCACTCCCACTATAAATTGTGTACATTTTTTCAACATGTAAAAATATCCTTGTATAAGCGCACATGCGTATAATACATGGGGAGGGGTGCCTGGTTTGTAAAATATGCATGTGTAAAAGTACGGTACTTGATTTACATAGTGGACCAGGTATTTTATTATTTTAAGTACTTCACTTCTATCACAAATTGGTAGATAGATTTGCAAATTTTAAGTGGAAGCAAACAATTTATGCAAGTACTGGAGGATAATATACAGCTCTGCCATGTAGTTCCTTAAACCTTTACAAGATACAAAAAAAAAAGCGCTGCTTTTGAGATCTTTATCAATTTTTTTTTAATAAGCTTCTGTTTGACAAGCTTCAGAAACTTATTTTTCTACTTATTCAACATAAAATTTTCTACATGTAAAATTACTTGAGCTGTTAGCAACATGCAATCACAGCTAAGGGATTCTATAAAGGCAAAACTAAAGAAAATGAAATTGGGCAATTAATCATGCAAGTTTAAAAGCTGCAGGTTAGCTACACTTTAAAAAAAAATTGCTTTCTAAACTGAGTGAAAAGTGTAGAACACAGTATGGGTCCTTCGGCAATTGGTATTCCACATGGTTGCTGCTGGTCCATATATATTAGACTTCAACTCAGGTTTGCTTCAACATTAAGCGAAAGTTAGTGATGGTGGAATATAATTATATAAAAGTTATCAATAACTTTCAGGTGAAACACCATCAACCATAGTATGGCAATGATCTTGGCCATGACTTCCATCTTACAAATGATCCTGACCAATCCAAATTCCTTAGAGGTATCAAAAATAAAATGAGTGACAGTGAATTTAATACAAGCTATGGCACTAGGCACGACAGGTGCATTTGCTCCATTGCAAAACAGTTGCCACTGCAGATCTCAGTCACTGTTTGTATTTTAGCCCACTAACGAACTCCAAGATCCTCAAGTAATTTATTGGGTCAGTAATTAATTTATAGGGGGGGGGTGGGGAAGAGGGGTAATCCAGATTTCATAGCAGCATCAGAACCACATGCATCTTCACCAAGACAGACAGTGCACAAGAAAGCAGCAACCCAAAGAGCAATGAACCCTTGCTCAAGCTAAAATTTATTCAAGTTGCAAAAACCAGCAAAATAAATTTAGGTGTTACAGATCTGATACCCACGACCAGTTTAAACCATTTTTATTTTAAAATATACATTGTCCAAACTCTTACCTGAAGCATAAAAATCATAATCAAACCAGGCCAGCATACAAAAATTAAGTACGAGCAGTATGAAACCACAGAATGTCAAAAGATTTGGTGCCAACCAAGTGGGTAAAATCTATTAAAGCAAAGACAAAAAGGTGATAAGCAGAGATAATGAATTCACTATTCCAGATGAACTAGATTTTTACAGTCAATAAAACAAAATATTAATACTAAATATGACAAGCCAGGAAAGCAGTCTTCCACTATTTATTGTAAATCAATGTTCTGGACAGAGGATACTTGTATAATCACACGAGTGCAACTCTCATGGACTAATTTTAACACCCAGACTTTCAAGACACATCACAGCATTTGCATTCACTTCTGTTTTTAAATATGCCTTTTACAGCTTTGGACAGAGTTACTGCCATTTTAAATAATGTGGCATGGTATTTTAAAGTGGAGAACAATCTGCACATCATTTCTGCAATCGCATCTCTAAAAGCACAAGAGCCAGGTCTAGAGTGAGTGGCAGGAGGCTTTTGAAGAGGCAAGTTGAAAGAGCAGCCAATAAAAGGGAAGCTCAAAAAAGCAGTCATTATAAGAGTGACCAATGTAAGAGCAGGACTTGGAGGCTTTGGCTTGAGAAGCTTCTGTAAGCAGATGCATTACATGGAACTAGGGAAGACCATTAAACATCTCATTAAAACATACATTTCATGTACAAGCAGTAAACAAACAAAAGACCACTTTACAACATATTAAATAAAGTAGTGATCACATCTGCAGCAAGTATTGGTTGATCAAGAAACGCAAGATCAAAGCTGATGACTTGGAAACTGAGCTTTAAACACTGCGGCGTACCAGGGTTGGGGGAAAGAGTCGCGGCGTACCAGGGTTGGGGGAAAGAGTCGCGGCGTACCAGGGTTGGGGGAAAGAGTCGCGGCGTACCAGGGTTGGGGGAAAGAGTCGCGGCGTACCAGGGTTGGGGGAAAGAGTCGCGGCGTACCAGGGTTGGGGGAAAGAGTCGCGGCGTACCAGGGTTGGGGGAAAGAGTCGCGGCGTACCAGGGTTGGGGGAAAGAGTCGCGGCGTACCAGGGTTGGGGGAAAGAGTCGCGGCGTACCAGGGTTGGGGGAAAGAGTCGCGGCGTACCAGGGTTGGGGGAAAGAGTCGCGGCGTACCAGGGTTGGGGGAAAGAGTCGCGGCGTACCAGGGTTGGGGGAAAGAGTCGCGGCGTACCAGGGTTGGGGGAAAGAGTCGCGGCGTACCAGGGTTGGGGGAAAGAGTCGCGGCGTACCAGGGTTGGGGGAAAGAGTCGCGGCGTACCAGGGTTGGGGGAAAGAGTCGCGGCGTACCAGGGTTGGGGGAAAGAGTCGCGGCGTACCAGGGTTGGGGGAAAGAGTCGCGGCGTACCAGGGTTGGGGGAAAGAGTCGCGGCGTACCAGGGTTGGGGGAAAGAGTCGCGGCGTACCAGGGTTGGGGGAAGAGTCGCGGCGTACCAGGGTTAGGGGAAGAGTCGCGGCGTACCAGGGTTAGGGGAAGAGTCACGACATGTCAGGGTTGGGTAGAGTTACCTGGATACTGTTTCATGAGTCAGGAAGACATTTAATTAACTGCATCAAATTTAAGTGGTGATCAGGGACAAGAGGGTGAGTTTGTGAGCCAACCTCATCCCCTTGATTTTGGGGAGGGAGGGAGTCAAGAGGTAGAACTAGAGAAACCTCAGACCTAGAGTTCGTCCAAAGGTTGGAGATTCTCACTCCCTGTGCAGGCAAAAGTGAGAGTTGTAGGAGGGATGACCTGAATATGGTACTGCGGTTCAGAAAGCCATTCAAGAGGGGAAGAGAAATGTAGTGGTAATAGGGATAGGGATAGCCTTTGTTGCAAAGGCTGTGGTTGCCAGCCCAGTGCCCGAGTTCATGACATCACATCAGGCCGGCTTAGGAATTTGGAGAGGTTTGGGAAAGATCTAGCTGACACAGTCCATATGGGCACCAACGACATAGTTTGAAATGAAGAAAAAGAGATTCTGCTGAGAGAATTTGAGCATCTTGGAATTAAATTTTAATAAAAGCAAAAAAAATGAGTAATCTCTGGATTGTGACCCAAGCCATGCACAAGTTGACTCAGGATTCATATGCATGGCATGAGGACTGATGCAGAAGAAGTGGGTTTGTGTTCATAGTTCATTGACACCAGTACTAGGGAAGGAAATGGGACCAGGGTCTTGTTAATCACAGCTGTGCATAGGGCTTTAAACTAAACACCAGGAAGGCAGGTCCAGCAGATGAGAAAAATGGATAAATTTCAAGGGAATGAGAGCACAGGACAAGTTATTGAAATCTCAGAATAAAATAGGACAAAGTTTGGAAAATTATAAGAATTTAAACTCTGGCAACGTGGAGACAAACGTAATAAAGATGGTTAACGTGAGACTGAAGGGGTTTTATTTAAATGCATAGTGTATGAAACGAAGTGGAATTAGAAATTGATGGATATACAATTAGAAAAATTAGATATTGTGAGTATAACAGACATGGCTGAAGAAGGATCATAGCAGGGAGCAAAATGCCTTAGGGAACTATCCTGACAAAAAGACACGGAAGGGATGGAGTGTTGGTAAAATAAATGAAATTTTAAAAAAGATTTTAAAAAACTCTTATAGGACTAACACACAGGCCATGATGTAGAGCAAAATTACAACAGCAGTTAGAGAAGGCATGTAATGTTATGTTAATGGGAGACCTCAACATAAGTTCACGGGAAAATCACTCGAAAGAAGGGGAAAAAAAATTGTGGAATGCCTGTGAGATGGCTTTTTAAGACCAGATTGTGGTAAAAGCCACTGGGGAAAAGACAATTCTAGATTGGTGCTGTGCAATGAACCAATATGGGTAGAAGGTGGAATAACGGGATTGAATGGAAAAATAAATTAGCCACAATTTGAATGGAAGAGCAGACTTAGTAGGCTGAATGACTTAATTCTGATTCCAAAACTTATGGCCTGATAGCTATCACAAGGTATTTTTAATTAAAGAAGTCTAGTGCTCATTTTTGTTCACGAAAATGTTTCTTTCCATCTAAAATTTAATTCAACCTGATAGCATACAAGGCAAAGAAACTGCACTCAAACTCAATAATGATAAAAGTTACGAATAGGCCCTTACCTTTACTACAGAGTTCCAAAAGGGATGCATAACATAAACAGACAATGGATTGGTATCCACAGCATTGTACTGTGAAGAAATCACAAAGAGATGTACATTACAAATTAAAATCTTCACATTTTAAAAATGATTTAAGCTTCCTAAATAACCACATAACTATGGCAAAATATGAGTAAAATTAAACATCTGTTTTAGAAAACAAATTGTGGGGTTGTCTTTTTTTTTAAGTCATTTCAGTAAATATGGTAACTTAGCCAAGAAGTTGTTGGGAATTTCACTCCCAACCACAGTTAGATTTTCATTATAGGTTTTGGTTATGTTCAGACATGAAAAGTGCTGGTCTAGTATTTACAATTATTTTTAAAGTAAAAAATAATAAAATGCTGGAAATATTCAGTTCTAGCAACATCCCTGAAAGAAACAGTTCAGTTTTCTTCACCTGAATGTTATTCACATTTTCTAGATTTCCAAATTTCCAGTATACAAAATATTCTACAATTTTCATCAGAACACAAAAATACTGGTGACGAATAAATAACCTGTGAAAGGTGTCAAATTAGCAGTGGAGAATAAAAAAATATACAAAATTTAGTTGCGATTTTAAAACTGAACACCTGTGGAGCAGAAATCTTTCTTTATACCCCTCACTTTTCAGTCCTGTACAAGAGTTTCTTAATCTGCAAATTTCCAGTCTTCAAAATCAATTTCACCCCAATTTTGCCATATTCCTGTTTTTGTACTTCAGACGACATTAAGACATTATTTATCCTCACCTTTCCTTCAAGTTGCTTGCCATTTTCTCAAATATGCAAATTTTTTTTTTACATCATTCAGTATCTGAAAATATCAACAACTGAAATACTAGTTTTTTTTGCTTTGAAAATTTTACATTATGACCGTACAAAAAGGATACAGAACAGGAATAGCTGTGGGATTGGATTAAGAGAAATACTATCACACAAGTTAATAAGTTTACTGTTTTGAGATTCCAGAAAGAACCAACATGTAAACGTTGGTTGTTGACCTTCATTTTTGGCTGGGTTGGTGGGGGGGGGGGGGGGGGTGGAATTTTGCTTAGCTTTTTAGTAGGAGTAGCCAGGTTACTTATATCTTTTTTTTTAAAATGCAAGTTGGATTGGGGTGGCGACCTTTGGATTTCTGGCAGGGGGCCGGAGCATCCAATGGTTTATTGAATGCCAAAATTAGCGATTTCTTCAATTGATATTATATCTTGGAATGTTAAAGGTATGAATTTAAAGGGAGATTTAGTCCCTTTTCAGAAAACACACATTAAAAAGGTCTGTTAAAGATAGGTTAATGTTTAGATGGAAAGGACAAGTTTTTCCATTCTTGCTTGAATGCTAAGATTAGAGGAGTTTCCATTCTAATTAATCAAAACATACTATTTGAATTATTTCAGTGTTTTAGATACACAGGGTCGGTTAAGGACCAATTTCAATATTTAGGAATTATAATTAGAAAAAGTCAAAAAGCTTATGAAAGAAAATTTTGCAGCATTATTTAAATCAGATTAAAGTATCACTAGCTGGATGATCTCCACTTTCGATTACAATGATCGGATGCATTAATTCAATTAAAATGAGTATTTTACCTAAATATCTATATATTTTTCAAGCTTTACCAATTTTTATTCCCTAATCGTTCTTTGATTCATTATATTTGATTCTTTCTTATATAAGACAGGGAAAACAATCATGAATAAATAAAACCCATCTTCAGAAAACTAAGGAATGGAGAACTTTCACTTCCAAACTTTAATTTTATGATTGGATGATTAATGTACGCAGTTTACTTTTTACTATTAAAATTTCATCAACTAGTTAGTTGCCCTTCTTGAATAGAAATGGAACTGAATTTTTTTAGGAAAACATCATTGTTGATACTTTTGGGTTCCAATCTACCTCTTATTATTTTCTGAAGTGACTCAATCAGATAATGAGGAATAGGTTAAGAATACTGAATCAATTTCAGAAATGCTTTGGTGTAATAGTTTTTCCCTGGCACTTCCCATTGTAGATAAGCACTTCTTTCCACCTTCTGTTATAGATGCAAGCTTTAAGGAATGGTATAGATCAGGTATTAAAAGTTACAGATTTATTTATTCTTAAGAATTTTACTTCTTTTGAACAACTGTCAGTTAAATTTCTTTCCAATAGATAATTTTTTTTTTTTAATAAAAGATATTTGCAAGGCAAGGCATTTGTCCAATCCAAGCTACAAGATTTTCCTCGAATTTCAGACAAATAGTCTTGATATTTTTTTTGATTTACTGTTTGTTTACAGTGGATTAATATCATGCATTTACAATAATGTACTGGATTTAAGATTAACCTCAATGGTTAAGATTAAAAATGACTGGGAACACGATCTTAATATAACCTTGTCAGATGAGGACTCGCATTCCATTCTTAGCTTGATTAATGATTTGTCATTTTATGCTAGACATTATACAATTTAAAATGGTACACAGAATACACGTCTAAACAAATTCTCATTTTTATGCAGGTGTTGATCCATTGTGTGAAAGGTGTAAAATTTTAGAGGCCTCAATAATCCACATGTTTTGGGAATGTCCCAAATTAGGAAAATTCTGGAAGAACATTTTTCAATCTTTATCAACAATTTTTAAGACTAAAATAAATCCATGCCCTTTAATTGCCTTGTTTGGCTTCATTTCTGATCCGACTATCCTATTGTCAGTATCTCAAGAGAAAGCACGCTGATAGCCAAACAATTGGTTTTAATGAAGTGGAAAGATGAACATCCACCAACTCATGGGCAGTGGCTACAAGATGTAAATGGCATATTTAAGTTAGGAAAAAAATTAGATATAAAAGATAAAAAGCTCCAGTTTGAAAAGATATGGGGTCCATTCATAGAATATTATCATTGTTGGTAGTTTGGCTGCTCCATCTGGCTTCTGGAGGTAGCAATCTGATCCATTTTGGTTGTTCTTTCTCCTCTTTGTTTTTATAAGTAACCTTGATTAGAGGGAAAGGGTTCGATTAGCATTAGGTTTTTTTCCTTTCTTTTTCTAATTTTTAAAAAAATAATTAGGGTTAATGTATGATGGTCCTAGACCATAACATTATTTGATATATCAAGTTATGTGCAGATTGCTTAAAATGTCATTCATGTGATTTTCATTTTTAATTTTAATATCAATCAATAAACAAAATTGGAAATTGTTAATTAGTGCATTTTTACCAGTTATATATTTTCCTTTTTGTTATATTAATGCAACATGTATATGAGATTATTATATCAAACTCAATAAAAATATTTTTTAAAAGGATTAAAAATATATTTAAAAGGAGGAGAGGTAACAACTGTTCCTGAATCTGGGGGTACGAGTCGTGGCACCTACATTTCTTTCTTGATGGCAGCAGCGACAACAGAAGATGTCCTTGGTGGTATGAATCCTTGATGATGGCTGGTGCTCTCTGACAGCAGCATTCCATGTAGATTTTCCTCAACAGTGGTGAGAGTTTCGTGCACATCCACAGAACTTTGCCAAGGTTACTGATGTCATACCGAACCAATGCAAGCTCCTAAGTAGAGCCACTGATGTGCTTTTTTTCACGATAACATTAGCTCGCTGGGTGCAGGGAAGGTCCTGCAAGATGGTGACTCCAAGGAATTTAAATTTGCTCTCCCTTCCCATCTGTGATCCTCAAAGACTACTAGATCTAGATTGTACACCTCTGGTTTTCCCTAACTAAAGTCAACAATCAGCTTCTTGATTTTGGTGACATTGAATGAGAGTACCCCATTCAGCCAAGTTTTCATCCTCCTATATGCACACTCATTGCCCCTTTTGATATAGTTCTCTACTGTGGTATAGTCATCAAATTTATAAATAGTGTCGTGCCAAGTCACACTGTCATGGGTGTAAATCAAGTAGAGCAGGGGGCCAAGTACCCAGCCCTGTGGTGCTCCAGTGCTGATGGGGATGGAGGAGGAGATGTTTTTGCCAATCTCTACTGATTGTGGTCTGGAGGCAAGGAAATCAAGGATTCAATTACACAGAAGTCAACCCCAATTTCTTGAGAGATTTTTAAGTTTTAAGACTCAAGTTATTTGCCAAAATATACAGGTAATTGCAAATTGTCAATCTTAGAATTTATTCAATGCACACAATGTCTTCAACTTGAAGAAAAAGAGCACTGTTCATATGTGTCCAAAGACTTCCATTCAATTCAGCTGATGCAATTGCAAAGAGAACACTTTCACATACAGTCCAAAGGATTTCAAATTGTTATCTTTTAAAGGCCTGTCATCATGCCTCACTTCAAAAGCTCATCTCTGCTCCCTTAACTCATGAGACTCCTCCTTGAGGACTTCAATTTTAAGTGATTCATTTCTCATCGCCCCAACACTGCACCCCAACAGGCTCCCCAAATCACTGCACAGCCAGCTTTTAACTCCATGTTCATTATAGGTCTTAGAAATTGATTGCTTCTTGGCCTTTTGGCCAAGATCGTATAGCTCACCTACTGTAAGCTGATCAACTGAATCAATAAGCTGTAGCATCAAGAGAGGAGTAAGTCAATAGAGCACAACAAATCATTATACGTCAACCTCCACCAGTCTCACGAGGATGGCCGCAGCAATTAATTCCTTGGGACGACAAAGAATCCGGAACACTGTCACGATGGCAGTGAAGGACTTTAGCAAAGGGACTCCTTTTTCCTGGGACCTCTTCATCAGTAATGCTGCAAATTCAGGGAGAATTACATCTTCCTTCAGAACTCTGAGGATAAGTTACTTTGATATGACCCTAGCAGAATAGCAGAGGATGCTCCAGAAGGGGAACATTGTTCTGTTCTCGCTATTCAAAGCATAACCACTCTTTACCCTACCTTAGGGCAGTACTGCTGGCCCAGTGGTTAGCAACGTCTTTACAGTCCCAGCGATTGGGACTGGGATTCTAATCCCGCATTGTCAGCAGTTTGTACATTCTCCCAGTGTCTGTGTGGGTTTCCTCCCACCATTCAAAATATACAAAGTGTTACAATTTAAATCAACAGCAGTTTTAACTCTAACATCCCAACTATGCGCAAGTGTGTGATTGTGTGCGCTTGATTCTAAAGAGAGGTTTTAAAATTCAGTCTCAGAATGCTTTTCTGTTGAAACTTTTACTGCAGCTCAAAACAATTATGAGGTGTGAGGCATCACATTTCTTTAAATTTTTGCTCAAAATCATTAATTATTTTGATACATCATGTCATCAGACCTCAAACTCAAATTTATTTTGTAGAGATGTTTTCAGAGCAATTTTCTTCATACAAACAATTTTCTCTCTTGCATGGAGATTTGGAAACTGCATTCCACACCAAGTATCTGTCCCAAGCATCTCCTCAAATCTTTTATGGTCCTGGGAATGGGGAGCTCTAACGGGGGGGGGGGTATCCTATCAGGATCGGGGCCAATGATGCCGTTCTCTACCACATAGCCAAGGATAGCCAGCTGTTTAGTCCCAAAAAAGCACTTGTCAGTTATAAGTGAGGTTGGCATCATGGTCTTCCAAGGTGTGGCCACAGATGGTAATATTATCAAGGTAGGGGAAGGTAGCCTTCAACCCATACGCATCTACCATTCCATCCATCTACCTCTGGAAAATTGAAACCTCATTAGTGATACCCTCCAGAATTGATAGAGATGACAGTTAGCCTCAAATGCCGTATGTGGACGGTCCTCGAAACAGATTGGCAGCTGTTGAGCAGCTTTCAGGTCGATGGTCGAATAGACCCGATACTGCGCAATATCATCACCATGTCTGAAATTCGAGGGAGGGGGTATGCATCCAGGAGTGTGTACCAATTAATAGTTTGGCTCTAGTTAATTACTAGCCTGGACAGGTTTTCCCCTTTTACCACTACCACTTGCACTCTCCACGAGCTGGTGCTGGGGTCGATGATTCCTTCGTCGAACAGACATTGTCTCAGACTTTAAAATCACGATCTGCTGTACTGTACCTCCTGCTCTTGGTAGGTTTACAGTCAGAGGACAGATTCAGGAAGAGAGGTGGGAGGACGATTTCAGAGTGAAGAGGCTGCATGTGGGTTCTGATTTTAGTGGTCCTCCATTCTGAACTGTTATGGGGGGGGAGGGGACCAGGTCATGCTCCAAGGTGACACAGGAAGTCCAAACCCAACAACACCGGAGCACACAATTCATCAAATATATGCAAGTGAAATTTACAGAAATCTACCCCCCCCCCACTTCCAACGACAGATGTACTATACAATGTTGTTGAACATGCATAGAATTTGAATGAAACGCAAAGATTATATGGTAATTGGAAGGATACTTCTTTAGGTTGTATTCTTGCACAGTCTGTGAGTCTATGAAGCTTTCAGCAGATCCCATGTCAATTAGGCATTTAGTGAAATGTCCGTTTACCTTCACAATCACTATGGGGTTGCTAAGCTGGTGAAGTCTGTCCGGATCTAGGACCATCAAGGCTAAGTCCCCAGAGACTTCATACTCCTCACTCGAGTGGCCCCCAACCATCATGGGTTGCCCTACATGGGTAAGATGGCATTGACCTAGTGGCGCAGCAAGATAGCCGCCCTCCTTCCTCCTCCAACATTGATGGTGCCAAGTTTGAATGTGAGTCACAGCAAGATGGCTGCCGAGCAGTTTCCTCACTGCCACTCTTCATAGGCGTGCAGCACAGCAAGTGAGTTTGGGTGAATTCGGGGCAGATAGCTTGGGGATGGAATCAGATCCGGGAGTGGTGCAGGCCAAGGACTTCCCCTCGCCCAATTCCCTTTCTTGCCACAGCTGGAATACACAGAGTCTTTAGCTGGGCAACGAGATCGGGGATGCTGGCTCTTGCCACAGAAAAAGCCCTCCCTAGCATGGGTAGCGGCAGCAGCTGGATCTTGGAAGGGGTTGCCTGGGTGAGCGAGCTCGCTGGCTTTGAGGTTGTCATTCTCAAGCTTGGCCTGTTCCAACGATTTGGCCAGTTCAACGTGGCTAGCCAGGACCTTCTTTTCCGACTCAAGCAGTTGCTGCCTCATGTACCTCTAGTGGACCCCCGTGACTAGAGTATTCAAGATCTGTTCTTCCTCACAAACATGGCCCATACCCGCTTCCTCTGCACTTCTTGGTAAGCGTCCACAGATCCAGCAGGTAGTCATCAATAGTCTCTCCTGGCCATTGGCAACTTAGAGAGAGTCAGTGCCTCGCTAGAAACTCATTTTGCAACTTCAGATACCTAGCCTTCAACGCCTCGATGGCAGTGTCATATGTAGTGCAGTCCCTGATGACTGCATAGCCTTTGATTCCTACACTCAAAACGAGTGCGGACCTCCTGAGTTTATCAGTATGAAAGACATCTCTGGTCATCAGGTGGACCTGGAAGTAGTCTAGCCGGTAAATGAACTCCTCAGCCACGTCAGGGGACAGAGGGTCTATCAGTAGCATACCTGGTTTGAGTAGCACTTCCATTGTGTCGGAATAAGCTAATAAAATTGTAGCATAAATAAAAGCTTTCGCAACTGGAGGGAAAACAAAAGCTTTTATGAGCCTATAACTATGGGTAGAGTTTCACAATAGTCTTCAGAAGGGTTCTGGGTTTAGGTGGGAAACCAGGGTTATATGTGAGCAGATGGGGGCAGAGCCAGCCATCAGCACAACACAACCAGTGAATCCCAGTTCACTGCATTTCATAAGGCAGACAAAGATTCACTATCTGCATAAATTGCCAGGTGCCAGTTGCAGTCAGAGAAAGAGGAGCAAAAGGGAATCCCCAAGAGTAACTGAGTGCCTATGGATTCGCCTCCATTGCTCCCGCAGCCTCCTAAGCCACGTAGCTTAGTCCAAACCATCGGCAAGCCAAGCACCAGATCCAAAGCTTTGACACAATCGGGAAGCCCACAGCAGCCTCGGCACCCTCTCGCATCCTGGATCCAATGCCTGGTACTCCTGAAGCCAGACTCGAGCCAGTCTCCAGCTGCCCAAAGCAGCCAACAACCTCCAACCTGCGTGGGTTTCTCACCTCGAATCACCAACAGCCTGCCACCTGTGTGTTCTTCGGCCTCGGAGCCCTCACTGGTACATTGTCATCATCAACATCCTGTGGCCCATCTCCTCTAATTTGAAAGGAGGGGGGGGGGGGAAAAAGAGTTGAATCCTTTTTTCCTGGTGCCCTGCACCAGTCCTCTGCTTCGCCAGAGTCTGCGACACAGAGACCACCATCTTGAGTGAACTATTTTTTGTGACCGAGCTCAAGTCATTCACGTTTCTGGTCATAAAACCTTCCCCAATTCAAGATCCATTTTGGTTCCCCAATTCAAGATCCATTTTGGTTCCCCAATTCAAGATCCATTTTGGTTCCCCAATTCAAGATCCATTTTGGTTCCCCAATTCAAGATCCATTTTGGTTCCCCAATTCAAGATCCATTTTGGTTTTATCTGCAACTTGATTATAAATTAATCAATTCATAAAATTCTGCAACATTGTATCAGTATTGGAAAATGTTACCCATCATAGCTTTCTAGATAAGAAATCTATTTAACTGACCAGGATACAACTATTAGCAAATTATTTTTTTCCAATAATTCACAGCAAGTTTAAGGTTTCTTGCAATGATTGGCAATTTTTTCTGAAGAAATCCTTTGTGATTCTATCATATTATTGCAATACCCATGCGGAATAGCAACCTTTTGTTGCAGCAATTCATTATAAACAAGTGTTCAATTCCCATCCAAGACATGTATGCAAATAGTGTTTATTCCATACTTTTAATTAACACACACCACAAACTTGCTTTTAATGCCAAATAAAAACTACATACATTAACCTTTAAGGAATCACTAAATGGTAGCTGATTGTTCCATTTTTTCCACCCAAGCAAACAGAAATCCTTACATTATGCACAACATTAAACTTCATAATAATGATTTCAGTAACTGCACTGTGATGCATAACAACCTCAGCAGCAAATATGAACAAGATTCCTCAAAATAATTTTGTTCTATTTAGAAATACCCCACATTCGACGACGCAATCACGAAGAAGGCACACCGTCACAACATTGGAGAAACTTAGCAGGTCAGTGTCCTTTATATAGCAAAGATAAAAATTCAATCATTGTTTCTACCTTGAGCCCCTCATCAAGGAATGGAAAAACGTCACCAGGCATCCAAAAAAAAGTAAAGTGGGAGGCATGGGACGGGGGGGCTGGAGGAGAATTTTCGGTACGTCTCCAAAGACTCACCAAGAACTTCTACAGGTGTACCACTGAGAACATTTGTCCGGTTGCATCACTGTCTGTATGGAGATGCCACCACTCAAGAAAGGAAAAAAAACTCCAGAGGGTTATTTACTGGGCCTGAATATCATGGACACCAATCTTCACTCTATCGAGGACAGCAAGAGGTGAGGTCTTAAGAAAGCAGCCTCTATCCTCAAGAGCCACCACCACCCAGGCCATGCCCTCTTCAATCTGCTACAATCAGAAAAAAGGTACAGGGTCTAAAGACGAGCACTCAGCACCACAAGTACAGCTTCCTCCCCTCTGCAATCAGATTTCTGAATTAACCACATATATAACCTGCCTTTGTCTTTTACTTGGCATTATTGTCATTTATTTTGAATTGAGGTTTATAGAAATGTTTGCACTGTGATGCTGCTGCCAAACAATACATTTTGTGACATTCATGACAATAAATTCTGATTCTAACTCAATCACCAAAACCATATTTGTCCAGCTGCACAGAAATTAGATTGGAAATATACAAGACATGCTCTAACATGTTAAGAAAGCAGAATTTCAATAAACTAGCCAACTGATTCATGGCAAACTCAGAATTAGATTTCAGATTTAAATTTATTGTTAGAGTACATACATGACATCACTTACAACCCAGAGATTCTTTTCTTGCAGGTGAGACATTACTACCACTTACTGGTGGTGCAAAAGAAAACTGTACTCAATGTACACATGCAAACAAAGTAAACAAATTGACTGCAATAAAGAGATTTTTAAAAAATAAATAGAATACAAAAGTAAGAGTCCTTAATTGAGTCCCTGATTGAGTTTGTTGTTGAGGAGTCTGATGGTGGAGGGGAACAACTGTACCTGAACCTGGTGGTGAGAGTCTTGTGGCACCTAGACCTCTTTCCTGATGGTATAGTAGCAGCAAGAAGAGTGCGTGCTGGGTGATGTGCATACCTGATGATTGTTGCTGCTCTCCCACAGCAGCATTCCCTGTGGATGGTGGGGAGTGTTTTGACTGTGATTTCTTGGACTGTGTCCACTACCTCGTGCAGAGCTTTCTGCTCAGGATTATATCTCTCCCCCTCACCTGACTGAGTCCTGTTGCCATCTCTTCCCCCCACCCCCACCCCGCTGTACCAGTGCCAAGAGTATGCCCCCTTCTCTGTTCCCGTGCTGGCACGGTGGTTTCAGCTGCATGGGGGAATTATGAGTAGAGACCACAACAGCAACTGAGTCACTACCACCGGGCCAACTGAAAGTGCTGCGGTACTGGACAGACATCAGTATAGGCAAATCAGAGGCACTCAAAGTAGCAGAACACGATGAGATACACAGGAGTTGAGCTAGGGTCGCATCAGGTCATGTTTGGTGCCAAACTCCATCTTTGATGAGCAGATGTCATCTACCGAAAAAAGTGCCGGTTTTTGAAATTCTGGATAAAAAGGTTAGGCACCTGTAAAGACATCCTGATACTAATTCGTGCTTGTGTACCTTGAAGACAAAAACTATGGAGTGCAGAGGCAGCTCATCACCACCTTCTCATAGGAAATAAATTACAGAAAAAAAATTGATGATATCATTTATTTCCCTTGTGCTTTGACAAAGTCCACATCACACAAAAGATTTCAAACTCCAGATGGCACATGACTACATTGCAAGTTCATTTAAAAAAAACATTGGGATATCAATACACACTCAATTTATTTTCCCCACAACTTCCTTGTAAGGGTTCACCTACAAGTCTTGTTCCACCTCCTCCCACCCCACTTCCCACTAAACTAAAATCTGTTTTTGATAAAGTATTCAAAGGACAAGAATGTTATGCTTTCTTAAAATAGCAGCCAAACCAATGTCTGAAAAATCAGATGATGTTTCAGGTCAACGTATCAGACAAAAGGAAAATTAAAGTTAAATATTCTTTAGAGTATAGGGGAATGATAACGTCAACTAGTACAAAAGTGATAAGGTGGTAAAAGGGGCAAAGGGTCAAATGAGTCAGGAGAAAGTGAAAATGGAGGAACCAGTATTCTGATTAGGCAATTTTTTTTTAAATTTTAAAAACCCAGAGTTAGGCCTGGAATGGACTATCAGGTACAGTCATGAAATCAAGGTCAATAGCAGCATTCACAATAGAGATGGATAGTCTCCAAGAGGAAGGAATTTGCAGGGAAGAAAATGGAACAAGGTGAACTGCTCTTGCAAGACTAGATACTGGTCCAACTATATCCTTGTAAGCTGTAAACATTCTGTTGATTAACCAAGAAAAATATATGAATGAATTCAAGATAATGGAGAAGTGCTGAGAATGCCAATGTATCAAAATTATTGAATTCTGTGTGAGACAGTGAAAGTCAGACAGGGTAAAATGGTTCTCTAAAGTGTGATTATATTTTTTTGCATCTTTTCAGCAACCTTGCCTTAAATTGTTCCACACAACTACACAAACTTCTGCAGATGCCGCTTAGAGACACTCACCCATTGTACTAGCAAGAAAGGCCAGTGGTGTAACTGATACTTCAGCTTTGTTCAGTTCTATGCAACAATCTGATAGCATCATTTACTCTGGATTGTCTGTAATCACTTTAATTATTTAAGAGGATCTGGTAATAGGAGAACAGTGGAGAAAAGACAAACATTGAAGGAACGAAGATCTCGAGTGAAGACAAGTTATACCTGGACAAGTTCATGGTTAAATTTCACCTGTGCAAAAGCATCCTTTCATCTCACATTTCAGAATTTCACCTTTTAAACATATACTCACCAGATACGGAAACAGGTTGAATGTATATAAAGAGGATTCATCAAAAGCAACAGGATTGCATTTGATCCCCTTAGCATTTAGAAATATATCCATCCCCTTTCTGAATATATTTGATGATGATTTCCATTGCTTTCTGGGTGAGAGAATTTTACAGGTTTGCCCCTCTCCAGTTGAACATATTTGTTCCAACCTTAGTTCTAAATGCATTCCAAGGCCACAATGCCTGGTTCTGGGTATACGTGTTTAATGTCTTGTCACTTGTGTGCATCTTCATGAGGTCGGCTCTCATTCTTCAATAGTGAATATTGGCCTAACGAACCCAATCTCTGCTCAAATGCATCATTCTTTCACAAAAATTAGTCTGCCAAGTTTACATTACATTTATTTCAGGATCTCTTGAGGCTTTGTCAAGATCGCTCGTCAGACAAGACCAAAATTCTTGCTAAGGCAGCTACATATTATTTGCCTTCCTAATTGCTAACTGAAGCCAATTGCTTTCAGATTCAAGTGTATCCAGTTCTCATTGCACCTTCCCTTTTCCCTAACATTAATCCTACAATGCAAGACAAAATACCATTTTTTTCGTAGAAATATCAGTTAGCATCAAGTTCTTCAAACTTCAACTTGATAGATAGGTTTTTGATCATATAACATGCTGTACATGTGCACTGAAAGTCTTATGTGCTACAGCAGATCAGATACTTCGCCAAAAAAACTACAATAGTATGCATAATTGAATTAAAAAGAGACAAGAAATAGCAAATAATTATTCTGTTATCCTTGTGTTTAAAAAAAAAGCAACTTTGCAATACTGCAGACAGTCTTTTTGTGGTGTCGGAGCAGTCCACAATTAGTGTAACAAGAAAACCTGACAGCTATTGGAAAGAAATTGCTCTTGAACTGACAGGTGCTGGGTGGGAGGAGGAGGAGAACTGGAAAAAACTGGAACCGGATAGGGTAAGAAGGCAATCAGAAAGCAGTCTATGTTAATGCCATCTGGCTGGAGAGTGCCCAAATGGAAAATAAGGGGTTGTTCCTCCAATCTGCAGGTGGTCAGGGTGGGATAGTATACAAGGACATTGACAGACACAAGAGTATGGGAGTGTGACTCAGAATTGACATGGTTGGCTATGGTGGTGGTGGGGGGGGGGGTCTTTTGTAGCAGAAGAAGTGGAGATGTTCAGTGAAGCAAACAAACTCCCAATTTGTGACCAGTCTCTCCAATGTAGAGAAGGCCAAAAAGGGAGCAACAGATGCAGTAAATTAGTCCTGTCAACATGCATTGCTGTACTTGCAAGGCATGTTTGTGGCCCAGGACTACAGTGAGGGAGATGTGGGCGCAAGTGTTCCCATGATCAGAGAAAGGTGCCGGGGTGGGGAGGGATGAGTGCACAAATCACAGAGGGAGCAGTCCCTACAGAAGTCCAAGAAGAAAGGGAAAATGTGTATGGTGATGGGATCCTGTACTAAGTGCTGGAAATTCCTGCGAATAATGTGTTGGATACGGAGGCTGGTGAGGATGAGGGGGATTTTTTGTTGTTCCATCTGGGGGCGGAGGGGGCCAGGGCAGATGAGCCTGAAATGGAGGAGATGTGGGTGAGGGCCAAGTTGATTGTGGTGGAGGGAAAACTATGTTTGTGGACGGCAGACATCTCAGAAGATCTGGACTGGAAGGCATCATCTTGGGAACAAATGCAGCAGAGACAGGGAAAATGAAAAAGTGGGGGATGGGATCCTTGCAGGAGACAGGATGTGAGGTAGTCATGGGAGTTGGTGGGTTTGTAATATACATTGGTGGAAAGCTTGACTCTCAAGATGGAAAAAGAGATACAGGAAGGAAGAGTGTCATCAGAGATGACAAGTTTGAGATTGGGGTGGAAGTTGGCTGCGAAGTGGAAGAGTCAACCTCGATATAGTTATTGATATACTAGAGGAAGTATTGAGGGGTCTTAACCGTGTAGGCTTGTAGCATGCATTGCTCTACAAAGCCCACAAACAGGAAGGCGTAGCTGGGACATCTGCAGGTACCCTTGGCTACTCCTTTAATTTGGAGGACATGAGAAGAGTTAAAGGAGAAAAAATTTAAAGTGACGACAAGTTCAGAGGGTGGTGGTGGTGGTAGTAATGTCTTTGGTCCAGAAAAAAGCAGAGAGAGAGCGAGAGAGCGATAAAGGGATTGGACACCCATCATGAAGAAAAGGCAGTCTAGTTCAGGGAATCTGAAGTAATTGAAGTGATGGAAGACATGTGAGGTGTTGCAGATGTTGGTGGGGAGGGATTGGACCAGGAAAGAAAAGATAGAGTCAAGGTAAGATTAAACTAGTTTGGTGGGGCAAGAGTAGGCAGAAACAATGAGTCTACCAGATGATTGGGTTTGTGTATCTTGGGTAGAAGGTAGAAACAAGCAGTACAGGGCTGGAAACAATGAGGTTGGCGGCCGAAGAAGGAAGGTGACCAGAGGTGAGGAGGTTGGAGATGATGTTGGAAACATTGGTTTAATGAGCCATGGTGGGGTCCTGTGGGAGGCATAGATAGAAGGGTAGAGGTCAGTGTGCCATAAAACAACAGCACAACCCTTGTCTGAGGGTTTGATGGTGAGTTTGGGATTGTTGTGGAGAGAGTGTCGGGCAGAGCATTCGGAGGGAGCAAGATTAGAATATATGAGAAGGGAGCGGTAATGTTCAGGCAGCTGATGTCTCAGCAGCAGTTGGAAATAAAAAAAAGTCCAGAGCCAGGACAAGGTGTCCAAGAGGAGGAAGGCAGCTTGAAGCAGGAAAAAGGGTCTGAGTGGGGCATGGAGAGTCACTCATGAAAGTAAGGCTGGAGGCAACAGAAAGAGAGTTCGCCATTGTGGAACTCATTTAGGTGTGGGCGGAGGGGAATGAAGGTGAGGCCTCTACTAAAGGCTGAGTGCTCCTTCTCAAGAGACAGTAAAGTCATAGGGGATAGTAAAAAACCAAGAAGGGGTCAAAGTGGAAATCAGGGTTGTAGAGGGCATTTGGGGGGGGGGGAAGAGGAGGTGGAGGGTTGAGGAAGTCTGAGATGGAAGGTGGGGGAGGTTGAAGAGAGGAGGAGGGTTGAGTGGGTTGGCGGGGGGGGGGGTCAGAGGGGGAGCAACCAGAGAGAGGAGGGGAAGTCTGAGGGTTGGGGGCTGTGGAGGAAGGGGGAGATGGGGGTAGAGTAGGGAGAGGTGCAGGAGGATAGGGAATTAGCAGCAAGGGGGAATATGAGAGGGATCCAGGAGCAAGATCAAGAATCCAGTAGTAGTCCGTCAGGAGCCACGTGGTTGGAGTCAACATGAGAAGCTCCAGCGTCGGGTGGACTGGTTCAGTGCTGGAGTCAGCAGTCAAAGCACAAGGAGCTCTGGTGAGTAGGGGGTTGTGCCCCGGATTGGAGATGGCTGCCATGATGTTGGAAGTTCCATTGGGTCAGCAGCCAGGGCCCATGTTGGAGTAGGCTGCTATGGCGATGGTAGCTCTGTGGGGGTTAGCGACCTGGGCCAGTGTTCGAGTTGGCAGCCTTGGCCAGTATTTGGGTCTGCAGCTGTGTCATCAGGAGCTCCAGTCAGTTGGCAGACATGGCACTGGGAGCTCCGTTTGTTGGGCTGCCGGAGCCAGGGCTGGAATAGGCGACAGAAGCTGAGGATCCGACAGCAGGGCACCAATTGGAGGTGGCAGAAGGGAAGGGAGTTCCGGAGGGCAGGCAGCCAGGGCTGAGATAGGGATTCACATTAAAGGTCACAGCAGAGGATGCAGTCTCAAGGGAGGCAAGCTTGCAATCCTTGATGAATGCCAGGTGGGTGAAGAGTCGGTGGTTGAACACGTAGATCTGGCAATGGATGTAGTACAGGAGGGGTCTGCTGCAGGCCATTGCTGGTGAGGTCCGGAGCTGTGGCAGTGAGCAGGAAGTTGCCACTGGGATCTCCGCATCGAGGCTAGGATGGCGTATAGGATTTGTTGGGAGAAACGGGCAGAGCAGCAGTCAGTGCTGTGCAGATACCAGAGATCCTTGGAGGGGTCCAACTGCAAGGCCTGCAATCGAAGCTAGAAACCATGAGGCACAAGATGAATGTGGAGGCAAATAGCAAGGATGGCAAAGTGGCTGTGGAATTGAGTCGGGATGAGTTCACAGTCGTAGAGCTTGAGAACAGCAGGGGTTAGAGATGAGCAGCAGAGAAAGAATCCCACAGAACTCCCTTCAGAGAGCAAAGGAGAACTTCTTCAGGGTAGGCATCCCTTGAAGAGCTTTCATTGAGTTGTGCAGTCGTCAGAAGTAAATCATGCAAATCTGTAAACACCATGTTTAAAGTTAAAACACAAAATACTAGAGAAACTCAGCTGGTCAAACAGTCCTTTCTGAAGCATACCAGCTCCTATCTGAGCAGCAACATGGATCTGTTCCAATTCGTCTATTGTTGCAACAGTTCTACAGCAGATGTCATTTCACTGGCTCTAAACAAAGCCCTGTAACACCTGCACAGCAAAGATAAGGATGCTCTTTATCAACTACAGTTTGGCATCTAACATCATCATCCTCTCAAAACTGATCAGCAAACTCCAAGACCTGGCACTCAACACCCAACTGTGTAATTGGATCATGGATTTCCTCACCTCCAGACCATAATCAGTGAAGATTGGTAATAATCTTTCCTCCACAATCTCCATCGTTGAGCACAACAGGACTGTTCTTAGCCCCCTGCTCTACTCACTATGACTCTGTGGCTCAGTACAAAAGCAGCACAATCTACAAATTCTCTGATGATACCATGGTAGTGGGTTGTATAGAGGTGATGTGTCAGCATACAGGAGACTGAAAACTTGGCTGAGTGGTGCACTAACAATAACCTCGCACTCAATGTTACCAAAACCAAGGAGCCAATTGAGGACTTCAGGAAGGGAAACCAGATGTGTACAATCCAGTGATCATTGGGAGAGGCTGAACAAATTTAAATTCTTGGGAGTCTTGGAGTATCTTTCCTGGACCCAACACACTAATGGCATCGTGAAGAAAGCACATGAGCACTTCTACTTCCTCAGGAGTTTGTGGTGTCTTGGTATGACATCACAACAGATTTGTGGTGTAAAGTGAACTGACCGATGCATCACAGTCTGGTATGGAGACACCAATATCCATGAGCATAAAGCCCAGGTCATCACAGGCAAACCCCTTCCCACCATCGAGAGCATCTACAGGGGAATGCAGAAGCAATTATCAAGGATCCACATCACCCAGCTCAGTTCTCGCTACTACCATCAGGAAAGAGGCAGAGGTGCCACAAGATTCGCACCACCAGGTTCAAGAACAGCTGCTATCCCTCCATCATCAGACTCCTCAACAACAAACTCAATCAGGGACTCATTAAAGACTTTTACTTTTGCACTTCATATTGTTTGGTTTTCTTCTCCATATGGCTTTGTTTCTTTACATGTGTAGTTTTTTTTTGCACTGCCAATAAGTGGTTATTCTGCCTGGTCCACAGGAAAAAGAATCTCAAGGTTTTATGTGCTGTCATAAAAATCTGAAATTAATTATTCACAATATACCTCAATACTGCAAAATTTGTTTTGGATGAATGCAATTTCACCTTTTCAATAATTAGTGATGAAATTCCACATTTCTTTCCCAAGTGCACAATCAAGGAAAATATAAACAATTTCACTGCATCCAGATACCGGACATGAAAAAGTTAGGCCAACTATGCACAAAATTCCCAATGAAAATGAGTTGTGAAAAAATATTGCTTTTGATATGAAAATATCAAACTTCTACACAGGACAGAATCTTGGGAATAAAACAAGAAATCCAAGACCTTTGTTTATCAAAAAGACAAATATTTAAGCAAAGATATTACTTTTCCAGAAAACTTCACATATCTAGAAGTAAATTAATGTCACCTGCATGTGGTCTGCCTTTTTAAAGCATTCCAAGTCTGTCCATCACACTGATCTGCCCAAGACTACAAGAACCTGAAGAGTTGCAAATGCAGTCATCACACAAACCAACCTCCCCTTCATCAACTCCATTTCACTTCCAGCTGCCCTGGGAAAGCAGTCAGCATGTTAAAGGACAGATGCTATTCCAGTCACAATCTCTTCTCCCACCTCCAGATACAAGAACAGTTTCTTTCCTTTTGTCATTAAACCCTTGAATGCTATGCAGTGTTTGACTCTACTTTTCACTTTAAATATCATACCCTGCAGTTACCTTGGTGCAAGAAAAACAGGATCTTACAATATCTAAAATCCGAGATATCCTCCTCCTTCATTTCCCACACATCTGCCCTGGCCCCCTCTGCCATAAAGGCTACAATAATAGGATTCTCCTTGTCCTGACCTACCACCCAACCAGTCTCCGCATCCAACATATTATTCTCCACAATTACCATCACCTACAACATGATCCACCACAAAACACATCTTCCCCTCTCCGTATTCCGTAGGAACTGCTCCCTCCACGAGTCCCTTGTCCACTTCTGCATAAAGTGTGCTGTTTAACCTGCTGAGTTTCTCCAGCATTGTGTTTTAACTTCACTCACTGTGTCTGCAGACTTTTGTGTTTTACTCCATCTTACAATATCTGTTGTGTGTCAGAGGTCGACTTTCCTAAAAAGAATGCAAGAGTTTCTCTCTCCACACCACACACCCCCCCCCCCACCTAATCCAGGAGCACCTCTACTTACAATTTTTAAAAGTTATGGTGGTACATTAGTGCTATATTTTGTGTTTAAAAATTGTTTTTCCCCCCCAGTGTGGAGTAAAAGATATTCAAAAAGATATTCAAACATTTAATTATAAAATAGGCTTTGTTTTAGGTAGATTTGTCCAGCTGTAGGCTATGGTAAGTGGTCTGAGCACATTTAAGGTAGGCGAGGTAATGATGTTCAATGGATCCTGTACTCTTTTTCAATTTTGCCGATCACAACGGGTTTAAATCGGAAAGTAACCTTATCGTAAGTAGAGGAGAAATTCAAATCAATGCATTCAGAGATTCTTAACAGTTAATCTTTTTTCTTTAATCCATTTTCATCACTGTTAAGAAATACTCTAAACCACAGTTCAATGAACTTCTGCCACTCAAGGAATCCAACCAGAATACCCTAAACTCTGTTCCATAAAAGACAACTCCATTTGTGTGCATAAGGATATACCAACTTTTTTTTAAAAAGCAGTATTAATATGAAAGTCTGTGCCATTGTTTCACATCCTTGCAAATTAGATTCTAGGTTTCAACTCCAACCTTTTTTGCCTCATTCCATTAATCCCCAAAGTTCTTTTGAAGAAATGCAATCCTCCTTCATTTTTAGATAGTTTACATTTCAATAAATCAGGTGTCACTCTCACCCAAGGACATTGGGACTGCTCTTTCCTAGTCCTGATAAAGTTTGGTAGCCTGCAATTTACATAAAGCTGCTTTTTTCAAAATTGCCTTAGGTGCAGTCTTCCACTGAGAGACTAGCTTCCAGCTCCATGCACGAATCCCTCAATTTTAAAATGTCATTTTTTTAATCTTCTCTGTTCAGAGAGAATCCCTATATAGTCAAATGACTCTTCCTTATCCCAGGAATTTTTAGGCATTCCAAGGCTCTTTCATTCCTCAGTCAGTGTGGTGACCTGAACTGGACCTCTTACCACCAAGGTCAAGTTTCAAATCCATTTTCACATATACCTTGGACAATGAAAAAGGTTGTTTTTTCTTTTAAATATTTTATTTATTAAAAGCATGATACATACATTAAAAAAAAACCAATTCATACATATAATCCAGAAAAAACTAATCCCCACCCTCCTCCTATGTGACCCATCCCACCCACCTCGTCCCCCCCATGCCAACTAACCTATCCCTATAAGTAAAAAGGAGAAAAAAGATGAAAATCAGAATATCATAATTACCATGGATTAGACTAACACCACAACCATGTGCTCAAAAAATTCAAAATTTTTAACTCCTATGATCCAAATAAAAATAGTTATCGCGTAAATTATATGTTATTTTTTCCCAATGGAATACAAGATCTTAGTTCCATATGCCATCTATATATTCTCAAATCAGTCTCATTTTTCCAAGTAATCATTAAACATTTTTAGGCTACAGCCAATGCTAATCTCAAAAATGCAATTTGAAATATAATTAATCTTAAATCTAAACTCAACTTATTTATATTACCTAACAAAAATAATGATGAATCTAATATAAATTTCACTTTAAAAATAACTTCTAAAAAATCCTCGTCGCTTCAAAAAGCTTTTACCACATCACATGACCAAGAAGAATGTCAAATAAAATCTACTTCCTTCTGACATCGAAAACATAAATCTGAAGAAATTAAATTAAATCTCTTTAATCTTTCTGGAGTTAAATATAATGATATCTTACATGAACAATTTTTATACTAGATTTACATAAATTTCTCCAATCATCCTGATTAATAACTATTCCAAAATCTTTTTCCTATTTTAACCTAGATTTATGCAAATTCAACTTAGGCATTTTATTCTGTAATAATTAATACATTTCAGATATAAATCCCTTCTTCCCACGATCAGTAAGTAAAATTTCAAATTTAGATTGTCTAGGTAACCATAAAGTGTGTCCAAAATTATCCAATAATAAAGCTTTAATTTGATAATAAAAAAAGACTACTTGATATTTCATATTTTCCTTTCATTCTTTGAAAAGAAATAAAATAACCTGCTTCATTACAATCTTGTACAAATTTAATTCTTTTTTGATCCTACAATTAGAAAACCGATTATTAAGCATAAAAGGAAAAAGCTTATTTTGATACAAGGGTGTTTTACTTGAAAATTTCCCTCGAGTTCCTATTACATCATTTATTTTATTCCATAATTCCATTAAATGTATCAAAATAGGTGAACTATAATTACATAATAACTGAGAATTCTATTTATAAATAAAATAATTAATCTTCTCACCAATTTGAGGTAATTCAATATTTGTTCATTCCAATGACTTTTCCAAATCAAACATTCTATTAAACTTTAATTGTGCCGCTTTGTAATTTTTAAAATTCGGAAGCTGTAAACCTTCTAAACATACCCTTGCCATTTTAGCTTTCCATAGAAACTTTCTCACAATAGAATTCAAATCTTTAAAGAATTGAGGAATCTTACAAGGAAAGATTGAAAAAAATACTGAATCCTCAGAAAAATATTCATCTTAATACAATTAACTCTTCCTATTAATGCAACTGATAAATCTTTCCATTGATTCAAATAATTTTTAATTTAAAAAAAGTTAATAATTTAATTCAAATTACTAAAATTACTATCTACTTTAATACCTAAATATTTAATTTGATCCGACCATTTAAATTTAACAATAGGTTTACACGAAGTATCTTTCTTTGGCTTGGCTTCGCGGACGAAGATTTATGGAGGGGGTAAAAGTCCACGTCAGCTGCAGGCTCGTTTGTGGCTGACAAGTCCGATGCGGGACAGGCAGACACGGTTGCAGCGGCTGCAGGGGAAAATTGGTTGGTTGGGGTTGGGTGTTGGGTTTTTCCTCCTTTGCCTTTTGTCAGTGAGGTGGGCTCTGCGCTCTTCTTCAAAGGAGGTTGCTGCCCGCCAAACTGTGAGGCGCCAAGATGCACGGTTTGAGGCGTTATCAGCCCACTGGCGGTGGTCAATGTGGCAGGCACCAAGAGATTTCTTTAGGCAGTCCTTGTACCTTTTCTTTGGTGCACCTCTGTCACGAAGTATAATCCACCTGCTAATGGCATGATCTCACTATTTTTTCTCCAATTAATTTTATAACCTGATATTTCAACATACTGTTCCAACCTATCACGTATCCATTTTAAAGACTTCTGAAGTTCTGTTAAATATATCAAAACATCATCTGCAAAAAAGTTAATTTTAAATTCATCAGACTTCACTTTAATACCCTTAATATTATCTTGCCTTATCATCTGAGCCAAAGGTTCAATAATTAATGCAAAAAGAGCTGGTGACAAAGGGCACCCTTGTCTAGTAGATATAGTCAATGTAAAAGGCAAAGATAACTGTACATTCGTCACAACTCTAGCAGTAGGATTTTTATATAAAGCCTTAAACCAACCAATAAATATTGATCCAAATTTAAATTTTTCCAAAACTTTAAATATAAAACTCCATTCTACTCTATCAAATGCCTTTTGTGCATCCAATGATATAACCATTGGTAGGTTGGATTCCTCCCGAGAAATATTAATCAAAAAAATCAATTTCACAATATTGCCGCCAAATCAATAAATCCAGCCTGATCCAAATGAGTCAAATCTGGTAAATATCTTGCCAATCTATTTGATAGAACCTTCATTACAATTTTAGAAATAAACATTTAACAATGAAATAGGTCTATAAGATCTATTTTTCAAAGGATCCCGATCTTTTTTTAAGAATAACTATAATTGACGAGAAAAAGAATCCAGAAAATAAAAGAACCTCTGTCACCTGTTTCAGTATTTCCATCAATAATGGAATTAATAAATCTTGAAATTTTTTTATAAAATTCTGGAGTAAAACCATCTACACCTGGGGATTTCCTATTAGGCATAGATCGAAGTGCTTCTATAATCTCTCAAGTAGTAAAAGGAGCATCCAATTCTTTAATATCCAAACTAGTCAAAGAAGGTAAATAAAGGTCAGATAAAAAACAATTTAATTTTAACTTCATCTTTATCTGATTCAGATAATTTTACATAAAATTCCCTAAACATATCATTAATCTCCTGAGGTTTATATGTAATAATTGAATCTTATTGTTCTTGAAAATGGTTCAGTCTTTAATTGCCAAACTTAACCTTTATTAGCTCTTTCCCCTAATTCATAATATCTTCATTTAGTTCTTTATAACAACTTCTCAAATTTATGTTTGTAATGAATTACATCATAATTTTGTGGCAGCCCGCAATTGTGGAGATCGGGCAGGCACATCATGCGGCAGCAGACGCGGACAGAGATCGCTAAAGCAACTCTTAGGACAACGAACCGACAGGGATAGAAGCTGGGGCAGCATCAGACCAACAGCCCCAAAATGGCATTGGTCAAGCTGCCTAGCTAACTCAGCAGAAACAAGTTGGGGAAGAAGGGCATTCATATGCATGGATGTTCCTGCCCGCTATTGTTATTCATATGGATGACTCAGTCAATCAGCAAAAACGACGGGAACTTGAACTCCATATAAGCAGCCATTCCAGTCCTAATAGAGAGCTTAACCTGCCACACTGTGCGTGTGTGTTTCTTTGTAGCGGTCGGCTACAATTGATGATCCCGACAGTTTAGAAGGAAACTGAACCTAACGAAGCAGCAGTCAGCCTGAAGCTCCCGACCTTCTGGACAGTTCAACCCGGCATGTGATTCGACCAGAGGCAGAGTTCCAAATTCGGGGCATCACATGGTACTACCATGTGGTCAGCACCCTGGATCCACAGACAGAGTGGCCAACTTTATCCATAGCCCATCATTGGAAGGCACTTAGACTGCCTTCAAAGAGCTATTAACTGAGATGTTTGGACTCCTGTGGAGAGAAAGAGAGGAGCACATTTGCTCCACTTGGATGGGCTTGGAGACTGATCCCCGTTGGCATTCATCAATGAGATGCTGACCCTCCTGGGAGATGAGCAGCCTGGCATCATGTTCAAGCAGGCATTCCTGGAACAGATGCCTGAAGTCATCCAACTGCTCCTGGGAGATTTCACTGACCCCCAGAAAGTTGCAGCAAGGGCAGACATTCTGTGGAAACAGTAACAGAAGTGCTCAACTACGTGGGGTTCATAAAGAAGTCCCGCAATCCAACCAGCTCAGATGAGAAGGAGGAGTAGGTCCAGCGACAGATGGCGCTTCTACCACCGGAGATGGGGCACCAAGGCCCGCCGATGCCAGTCCCTCTGTGAGTTCCAGGGAAACGACAAGGCCAATGACGACTGGCCACCAAGAGAGACTCATGTACACCTGGGACTGCCTGTCCGGCAGACGCTTCTGGTGGATACAGGAGCAGAGGTCAGCGTGATACCCCCGTCAGGGTTGGACACTAAGCGCAGGCTAAGCGGGACTCATGTTGAGGGCTGCCAACAACAGCAGTATACTGACCTATGGCACTCATAGGGCCGAGCTGCAGTTCAGGGGCAGTCACTTCTTGTGGGAGTTCACGCTGGCCGCAGTGGAAAAACCACTCCTCGGAGCAGATTTCCTGTGAGCCCACAGCCTCCCAGTGGACCTCAAGGGTAAGCAACTCAACCACACCGAGACCTACCTGACCATTGCACTGAAGGGCGCTAGGTTTCCGGCAATGCACCTGGACTCCGTCCACAGCTCGGAGGATGAGTTCTCCAAGGTGCTAGCAGGATTTCCAGTAATTCTTTCCCCTCAGTTCACAGCGGAGATACCTCAACACGGCGTCAGACATCACATCCTGACCAACAACCCACATCTCCACGCAAAGGCGAGACAACTTCCCCCAGAGAAGCTCCGACTGGCCAAGGAGGAGATCCGCAAGCTCAAGGAGTTGGGTGTTGTTCGACGGTCAGACAGCCCATGGGCCTTGTCCCTGCACATAGTACCTAAAGCAACTGGGGGCTGAAGACCATGTGGTGACTATCGCCGGCTCAACGAAGCCATCACCCTGGACTGTTATTCCATGCCACACATCCAGGATTTTGCAGCAAACCTGCACAGGGCAACAATATTCTCAAAAGTGGACCTTGTGCGAGGATATCACCAGATCGCGGTGCATCCTGATGACATCCTTAAGACGGCCATCATCACTCCATTTGATCTGCTCACATTCCTGAGGATGCCATTCGGGATCAAAAATGCAGCAGAGACATTCCAGCGACTGATGGACGCAGTGGGCCGAGACCTGGATGGCACTTTTGTCTACCTCGATGATATCCTCGTGGCAAGAAGAATCCGACAGGAACACCTTCAGCTATTCCGAAATTTCTATAGTCGTCTGCAGGAGTTCGGCCTCACCATCAACCTGGCCAAATGCCAGTTTGCCCTGAACACCATCAACTTTCTTGGCCACAGGATTACAAAGGACAGGGCCACACCACTGACCGACAAGGTAGAGGCCAACCACAGCTTCCCGATGCCCAGTACAACCAAAGATCTGCAGAAGTTCTTGGGGATGATAAACTTTTAATCGCAGCTGCTCGAGTGATACGCTCTCTGTTCATCCTGATGTCCAGCAAGGAGAAGGACCTGACCTGGGATGACGAATCCGCACATGCGTTTGTGGAAACCAAAGAAGCCCTGACCAGATGCACCCATGGCCCTCAGAGTCGATGCCTCAGGAACAGTGATCGGTGGAGTCCTGGAGCAGCAGATAGAAGGAAGTCGGTACGCACTAGTTTTCTTAAGCAAACATCTGTGACTCCCTGAATTAAAGTACAGTGTTTCGATAGAAAGCTGCTGGTGGTGTTCTTAGCCATCTGCCACTTCTGGTACTTTCTTGTTTCTTGAGGGAAGGACTTTCATGTACCAGAAACCACTGACACGCCTGGGCTAAAATCTCCGATCCTTGGTCAGCCTGCCAACAGACACTTGTCTTGTATCTCGGAGTACACCATTGACGTCAAGCACATCTCGGGCAAAGACAAGGTGGTCGCGGACGGCTTGTCAAGACAAGGTCAATGGTCTGGACTTTGCAGCACTGGCAGAGGCACAGCAGCAGGACGGCGATATCCTGCTGTACAGGACCGCTGTCACAGGCCTTCGGCTTCAGGACACTCCAGTCAGCACAGATACAACCAGCCTCCTGTGCGACATGGCCACCGGGCAGGTTCGACCTATTGTCCCAGCAGCATGGAGGCGACGAGTTTTTGACTCCATCCACGGGCTGGATCACCCATCCATCAGGACTATGGTCCGGCTGGTGGCCAACAAGTACATGTGGCGTGGATTGCAGAAACAAGTCTGGGGGTGGGTCAAGGCGTGTATGTAGTGCCAAACAGCCAAAGTGCAGCAACACACCACCCCACAACTTTTCAAGCCAACAGAACGCAGGTTTGACCACATTCATGTGGACATAGTGGGACCCTTCCCAGTCTCTCAGGGTTTCCGCTACCTGTTCAGTGGTCGACTACTTCACCCGGTGGCCAGAAGCAATCACCCCGACTGACACATCCACCAGGTCCTGTGCCAAAGCACTCCTTTCATGCTGTGGCAGTCCGAATCTTGCAATCCAGGACATCACTTCTGACCAAGGTGCACAGTTCTCCTCCAGTTTGTGGACAGACATTGCCAACCTGTGGGGCGCTCAGCTACACCATACAATGGTACATCACCCACAAGCCAACAGCAAGGTGGAGGGTTTCCACAGGCACTTCAAGACCACCCTCATGACCAGACTCAAGGGCCCCAAATGGGTGGACAAGCTACCATGGGCACTACTGGGCATCCGACAGCACCGAAAGAGAACCTCCATGCATCCTCCGCTGAACTAGTCTACAGAGCCCCACTCATGGTTCCCGGGGATTTCAATCCCCAGGCCAGAAGACAGCAGGAGGAGTTAACCACCTTCCTGGACAGGATGTGTGATAATGTCGGTAACCTGGCTCTGATCCCACCCTCCAGACATGAACAAGCCAAGTCCAATATCCCCAAAAAACTCAAGGACTGTGAGTACATGTTTGTACGCAGAGGACCCCACCATTCACCACTGTAGAAATCATACGAAGGTCCCTTTCAAGTAATCCAGAACAACGGAGCCACCTCCGAGCTAGACATCGGTAGTAAACCAAAGGTCTTCACTACAGATAGACTAAAGCCTGCCCACCACACAGACCCAGCAGAACCCATGGAGATACCAACACCTTGACACAGAGGCAGACCACAAGACTTTGAGATCTATACCTACGGACACTATAGATAGTAATGCCGGTTCTGGGGGGGGGTCATGTGGTGGCCTGCAATTGCAGCGATCGGGCCGAAACTTCGCGTGGCAGCAGGCACGGATAGAGATCGCCGAAGCAACTACCAGGACAACGAGCCAGCGGGGGTAGAAGCTGGGACAGCATCAGACCAACATCCCAAAAATGGCATTGGTCAAGCTGCCCAGCTAACTCAGCAGGAACAGGCTGGGGAAGAAGGGCATTCATCTGCATGAGCATTCATATGCATGGACATTCCCGCCCGCTATTGTTATTCAAATGGATGACTCAATCAGTGTAAAAAAAAATGAGGCATTTGTCCAGGAAAGGGCTTCTTTCTAATTGTTCTGTGAGCTCTATCCAGCTCTAAACCATATGGAAAATATATCTTTCCCAAAACATCAGGAATCCATTCCTGAAAAAACTGTACTGGGTCTACCCCTTCAAAATCTTCAGGTAGTCCAACAATTTTAACATTATTCCTTCAACTCTTATTCTCCAAAGCGTCAATCTTCTTTAATAAATCATTTTGTTGTATTTCCCAACCAGTAAGAGAATCCTCCATCTGCCCCATCCTTTCTTTGCATTGCTCAACACTTACATGATAATCATGAAAGTCCTTTTCAATCTTCTTAACTTTATCTTGTACTTTATCCACCAGCTTCACACATTTTGCCACTTCATTAATGATTAGCATTTCTTCCTTCATACCAGTAAATTGATTACTCAAAAATAAAAAACCTTGATTCATTTGCTTTGACATAATTTCAATTTGTTTAGATAAAGTATCTAATTGAACTGCAGGGTCTGGATAATGAAAAGTTTCAGACTTCTCCTGAACGTATTTAGATAAGGGCCTACCCTTGGGTATCACAGTTTCCTCTGCTTCTGTGCCTAGATAGACTTCCTCTTCTTCAGTTCCACTGCTGATTACCCGTCAAAAGTGACTGCATTTCAACCCATCAGTGGGGTCTGGTCCTCTCCCTCTAAGGTCCAGCATCGCTGGGCCACGGGAGATCGGTCCCCTCTGCACCACGGGCCGAACTTGATGTAATGCACATGCACGAACATCTCCGAGCTCCAGCGCCATCTTCTCCGGCGCTCCAAAGAGTTAGCGCTGGAGTCATCTGTACCTTTCCCGAAGATAAGTCTCTGTGGACGCAGATGGTGAGAAATCAACTCTCCAGGCTCCATCTCAAAGGTAGGCCCAAATTCTTCAGTAGATAGTGGTGGCTTCTGGGTAGTTTTTTTAAAACTGTGAGACAGTTTCTCTCATTGTTACAGTTAACAGTGCTTTATAAAAATATTTAATATTTTTTTAAAACTTAAAAGGTTTTTAGCAGTTCTGTCGGGAGAGGTGTCTCCTCACGTCTCCGACCTACGCCATCACGCCAAGCCCCCCTTGAAAAGGGTCATTTTCATGAGCAATCCAGTAATACGAAATTGAAGAACAAGACACATTACAGAGCAGAATGTTACAGTGAAAGATCTTTTAGTATACAAGAGCAGAATGAGATCACTGTGAGGTAAACTGATTGGCAGAGGCAAAATCGTCAAACCACCCCCCCCCCCCCAAAGATTTTATATTTTAATTCTATGTAATTGCTGTGAGGGGAGATACAGCTGATGGAGAAAATTATAGTGGACCAATCTATACCTGGCATTGATGGTAGCCAACAAATACCCTGTCATAGATCTGACCAGAGTTGTTCATCAATTGTTATACCCAAATCTGACTCCCGTCTCACTCCAGATTTATGCAAACCTGGCTTTGGATTCTGCCGACAACTGTGGTGTCATCGGCAAACTTGTAGATAGCATTTGGAATTGTGCCTGGCCACACAGTCGGAGTCACAATATCAGAGATAATTAGTCAACTTTACTTCATGGCAACTTACAGCATTTGAAGAATGGAGCATTTGAAGAATGGAGGATTACCAGGGTAATCAGCAGTGGAAATAAATTCAGTCATCTGGCAGATCACCGGGCATGATGCCTTCTGCTGCAGCTATCAGAACCAAGAGGCATTGTTGTGACACTTTACCATAGAACAATTACAGCTCAGAACCAGGCCACCTCTGCCCCTCTAGTCTGTGCCAAACCACTTTTTCTTGCAGAGTCCCACTGACCTGCATTCAGTCCAATAGCCCTCTTATCCAGTCCATACCACTCCCATTCATGTACTTGTCTAAATTTCCCTTAAATGTTAAAATCAAGCCTGCATCTTCCACCTCAGCTGGAAGCTCATTCCACACCCCCACCACACTCATGTTCCTCTGAAACTTTTCCCCTTTCACCCTTAATCCATGTCCTCTTGTTTGAATCTCACCCAACCTCAAAGGAAAAAGCCTATCTATATTTTTACTGTCTATCTATCCCCCTCAATTTTAAACCTCATTCTTTACACTCCAGGGAATAAAGTCTTAATCTGTTTAACTTTTCCCTGTAACTTAGTTCCTGAAGTCTGGGGAACATCCTAATTAATCTTCTCTACACTCTATCTTTTGATATCCTTCCTGTAGTTAGGCGACCAAAACTACACACAATACTCCTAAATCAGCCTCACCAATGTCTTATACAACTTTAACATAACATCCCAACTTCTGTACTCAATACTTTGTTTTATGAAGGCCAAAGCTTTCTTTACAACCCTATCAACATGTGACACCACTTTCAGGGAATTGTCTATCTGTATTCCCAGATCCCTCTGTTCTACCTCACTCCTCAGTGCCCTACCATTTAACGTGCCTGTCCTTTTTTTAATCCTTCCAAAATGCAAGACCTCACACTTGTCTGCAATAAATTTCATCTGAAGTTTTTCAACACACTTTACCACTGGTGGCATATTAGGGTATGGCAGGTAGAGCACGTGCCATACCCAGGATTCCACTTGCAAGAGGGTGCCACTGTCCTTGCCTTACCCCCCCCAATGTCCGAGTCCCTAGCCCAATAATGAATCTTTATCCCAGGAGCAGAGTGCTGCGCTGCCAGGGCTCACTTGAGCATCCCAGAGAGCTGTTCTGAGCCAGCATCTCATCAGGCTACTTCAGGGCCCCTCCAGCACCTCACTCAATGTGGGATGAATGGGCAAAATAGCTACCTTCCTTACTAATAATCCCCCATACAGCTGGAACTGCTCTGGGTTTCCCTGGCACTAGCAGAACAGTTCCAGTTGTGAGGATTGTGGGTAAGGAAGATGGCCATTTTCCCCATTCATCCCACATTGAGTGGAGCTGCAGTGTGCGGTAGCAACACCGGTTGGTGGAAACCAGATGACAGACATGGGCATGGAGCTCTCCGCAGCAGCTGGTTCCCTGCTGCCCCCACCATCAGCGGCCAAGGCTTGCTTTCTCCTCTGAGCAGCTGGCTTCTAGGAGGATTGTTCCATGGAGGGAGCTGCCAAGAGATGGAAGCTGGCCGCCTTTGGAAACATTTTTGGAGTGTAATGGGTGGTGAGTGCTGTCTGTGCAGGTCAGTGGATGAGGAAAGGGATTGGGGGGCGTGGGGTCAAGGTGGTGGATTGTTGATCAGATTGTTTGGGGGGGAGGGGGAGAAAGGGAGATGTAACTAAATGGTCCTACCGAAGGGAATTGATTCCAGGCAAGCAGTGTGGTTGTGAAGGCAGGCCTCCTGCCCAGTGTCCTGCTCCCCAAACAAGCTTTTGACAGTAATTCATAGGCTTCAGAGTGACAGAGACAGCTGTTCTCCCCTCTATCAGTCTGGGCAGCAAGCAGAGCGGAGTGCTGCGCTTCAGTGCAAGGCAGGGAGGAGGCAGCGAGTGTCCGAGCACAATCCACCACTCTGAACAGGCAACCCTCACCCTCTCTCCTTAATGATTACATGCCATCAGTGCAGAGCCCTTATTTACTTTCTATTCACAAAACTGTTCCACTCACTGCAATATCAGAGACAAACAAGTCTGACCGGCTCATGATGCCACTTTCTGGGTAATCATCCCATAGAGGGGAAGCTGGCAACTAAGTTAACTTTCCGGATAACCGCCTCAAAAAATGCAAAGATTGGTGTTACGAGCCCAGAGGACCCCAAAACACAGCAGCAATAGATATTCACCAAGACATTAAACATGAAAACAGAATTACACTTTAACTTATCACTATTGACTTAACTTACCTAACTTAACCCTCTTCTAATTCTAAGCGCACTTGTATGTAATGTGTGTGTAAATTCAGAAACGTTCTTTGATTCACAGTCCAATCTCACTTCCCATTCCTCCAAGTTCACTGGTTTCAGGCAATTCTTATACTGTGCACAGAATTTAACATTTATAAAGTTCACCAGGCTTTGGTACTTGAAAGGTAAATGGTTACCGCTCAGGAAGGTTCTTGTCAGTTTTCAGAGAGAGATTTGCTGTACGATGGACACCCAGCCACTTCATTGTCTTGCTGATGAGCCCTGCTCCTTCAAGGTTCTCAGATTATAACTCTTTCTTTCAGTTCCTTTTTGTTTCTCTTATTCCAAGTGAAACATTAGACAGCCAGTCTCCTCTTGCATGAACCACAAGGGCTTTGACCAGGCTGAACTAAGAACTCACAACCAGTCTTCCAAATGGGGTTTCTACAAGCTCGCCAGCTTGTCCTGTTTCAGTTCCAGCTGCTGTTGCTGACTGCATCATTGTAGTACTAACTCTGTCTCTCTCACACACACACACACACACACACACAGCCTGTTTTACACTCTCTGCTTGCAAAACCACATGACCCTCCTAGAACAGCAAATTTCTTTCCAGAGAGAATGCAGCTACGATAAGCTCTTTCATCTGTTGCCTTTTTGTAAACAACAATCCATTAGTGAAGTCTCCTGGGCAATCTCCAAAGCTTTTACAAAGACCATTGGCCCTGACATGTCTACCTTGGGGCAGAGCTCCAGTATTTTAAATAAGATCTGTTTTAAAGTGTTTGAACGTGACCTACATAAACAAACCCTGCCCCAATTTATCTCCCAAAAACATATCCATTTCTGTCACATTGGTCAAATACAATCTACCATGCATACAGCCGTGTTGACTATCCCTACTCAGTCCCTGGATATCAAAATACTTGTATATCCAATCTCAGAACAGTTTCCAATAATTTATCTGCTAGTGACATCAGGCTCACCAGCCTATAATTTCCATTGTGTCTATTTATTAAGTTTACTCAAGACGACTAGTAAATCCTTAAAGAATTTACCTTAAGGCAAGATAAAGTTCCTCCAATTCAGAAAGAGAATTCAAATTATTTTTGGAGACGCTAGACTGCAGTTGTTGAAATCTAGTGCAAATATCAAGCTACAGGAAGAACTCAACAGCTCCTGACGCAGGTTTTGACCATCTCTTTGCTTCTGCAGTTGCTGCTCAACCTGCCACAGCCTTACAGTAGTTTTTTTTGCTCAATTATTTTCTTTTTAATTATTTTAACTTGCAAAATTACCATGGCACTCAACCACATTTAGTAGGCTACAGTTAGGCTACAACCCAACTGACACCAATCCATCGAATTCGTTTCTTATTAAATGAGATTCATTCCCGATTGGAGTGGAATCATGCTCCTCAAAACAAATCTTTCTTTTGCCATAGTTTTGCTATCAGCACACATCCTCCTTTCCAACAAAGGAACAATTCAGTCTTGCCCTGATAAGCAACTAATGCCACGGAGCCCAATTTTAAAAACTTTGCGTAGATGCAATTGTTATTCAGAATTACTACAAATACATTAAACTGTGTTGTTCTGCATGTTCTATGTAGAGCTACATTTCCTAACATTCAATGTGTATGGTTGGGCAGAAACAGGAAGTGACATATGAAGGGTTGTCGGTGGTAGTCTGTTAAAGCAGCTCATTAAAAATAAAGTCGACTGAATATGAAACCCATGTACAAGCAGGCATAACATGGTGTCAGAAGTGTCTAAGTGAGTAAGAGAAGACAATAGTTTGTAAGCATGGATAGGTTAAGTCCTCCCACACCTATCCAATTTACTGGCAACCTAGCTGATCATTGGAAATGCCTCAAACAGCGTTTCAACATTTTTTTTTAAGAAGCTGGCAGAGTGGGAGAGACCAATGGAAAACAGAAAGCATCTACGTTTCTGCACATGATGGGTGAAGATAAGACAGCTTTCAGGTTGGACACTCTGATGACAAAGGAAAAACGTCACATTAGAGAGATTCAAGTTTTTCTCCTGTGACCAGAAACAAGGTATGAGCTTTGACCAATACTTAGTCAAACTTCATACACTGAGCAAGTCCTGTGAATTTGGAGATTCAAAAAAATTCACTCATTAAAGAAAGAATAGTTTTCAGAATCCCAGATAATGGACTTAGAGAAAGACTGTTGCATGAAAATGATTTGACTCTGGAAAAGACTGTGAATGTGTATGGCAGCAGAGGCTACATGACCAGAAGCTCAGGACCTCCACAATATAGAAACAACAGAGCATGTGATGGAAACAGAAGCAAAGCACCAGAGTTTTGCAAAGCAACAATATAGCAAAGTGGTAAGCTCAAAAAGCAAATGCAGCAGGTGCGGAAATAGACATATTCCAAAGATTTGTCCTGCCTATGGAAAGTCCTGCTATTAATGTGGGAAGAAGAATCATTTTGCAAAGTGCTGCAAAGCAGGGGCTATCAAGAGAAAAGTACACAGTGGACAAAGAAATGAAGGAATTATTTGTGGATTCACTGCAGACTGCTGCTACTGGTAAAACAGAATGGGTTGTTCTAGTGACTGTGAATGAAAAGCAACAATTAAAAAATAATTTAAATTTTTAAGAATGAAGTTTATAGAGGTCCAGCAGAAATTTGAAACAATGGAGAAAAAGACTAATGACTCAAAAGATGCTTCTTGAGTCTGAAATTGCCCACCAGAAAGAGAAATTAAAGTTTTCAGTTCATCAATATGAACATATTAAACAAGAAATGGAAACCCAAATGGACCAGGCAAATATCAAAATTAATAACTTAACAAAGGAGAATAAAAGACTTGATATACAAGTGACAGAGAATCAGTTTGAAGTGGACTGTTACATTGAAGAAACTAGAGAAAGAAAATGGGCATCTCACTGAGCATCTAGCAACACTGGAACATCAGCAGTCCAGGGTGGAGCAGTTACAACTACAGCATAGGTATGATGCCGGCTCTGAAAATGTCCAAATACTGAAGGCTATCACACTGCTGGAGACTAAATATTCTCAGGTACAGTTGGTATTGGAACAAAAGGAGAAAGACCTTGCCTTGACCATAGTATTACATGATGAAGCATATCAGGAAAAGCAAATGTTAAGATATATAACAATGATGGAAGAAAGGGAAAATCAGAAGATTGAAAATTTTCAACATTTAATAGTCAAAGCAAAGTAACATTCAAATGGCAGTAACTCTAGTGTACGTGTTACTGTCACACAAAAAACTCCAGCAGATGGTACAGAAATTACAAATAGAACTTGGACAAAGAATAACCCAGATACACAACTTGCAACAAGATAAGTCGCATGCCCAAACAATTCTAAAGAAACTCCATGCTGAGCTGGAAGACCTACAGGGTAAACTGATGACCAAGGAAGCACAGCACAGTATTCAAGAGGTACCACTCCATAAAGATACCATGAAAATGTTGTTATCTGGTGCTGGAGATATCAAACTTACCAAAGATGGTAATGTGCTGTTACAAGAAATGCAAATAGAACATCCAACTGCCTCTTTAATGGTTGAAGTGGTTACAGCTTAGGATGATATGACTTGGTGATGGCACCACATCCAATGTGCTTATTATTGGTGAGCTCCTGAAATAAGATGGTCTCTCCAGTTCAGATTGCATCCCAGAATTGTAACTGAAGGGTTTGAAGCAGAAAAAGAAAGCCTTGGAAATGTTGGAATAGGCAAAAATATCCAAAGAATGGGCAGAGAGCTGGATCTGTCAGACCACCTGTCCTGCCAAGGAGGTAATTGTTTCATCAGTCCAGGCAAAAAATCCGTAAAGGACAAGTTCTGCTTCAACATTTATATTGTTCAGTGTTTGTGTGACTGGCTGATTTTTGTGGAGTTGAAATTAGCCCCTGTCAAACCTCAAAAAAGTAAATGGCACTGTGGCAGCTCACCACAAGGCAGGCGAACCGGCCCCACTTGTAAGCCACGTGGCAGGGCAGCCAGCCAAATTGGCGCCGTCGGGGGAGGGGGGGTTTCCCTTCCTTCCAGCTCGGGGCTCAGAAACCCGCACTTGGGGACCAGGTGACGCCCAAGTGATGTCAGCGCCCTCCAGCACAGTTCTCAGCCAGATCCAGGCTGGAAGTACAAGTGCAGCCCAGCAGCCTGCAATAAACTAGTCTGCTCACTGAGCTCAACCCATCTGGTTGTGTGTGTATTTCAGGTGCAGTGTAGCCACTACAATTGGTGACCCCAACTGGTTCAATCATCTTTGAACCCATCATGAGCAAGCCTGGGTTCAGAACTATAGCCGTAAAACAGACCGAATTCTGGAATCAGGAGCCGCAGACCTGGTTCGGCCACGCGCAGGCCCAGTTTCACCACCAGATTTCGTCCGACATGACCAAATTCTACCATGTGGTTGCTGCCCTGGACCAGGCCACCACCAAACACGTGCTGCACCTCGTTCAGAACCCACCCACCGAGGACAAGTACAAGACCATCAAGCGAGTGCTTACCGGGTCCCTCGGACTATCCAGACACCAGCGTGCCGCTGGGGTGCTGCACCTCGACGCCCTAGGGGACAGGTCCCCGATGGAACTGATGAAAGAGATGCTCGCGCTCATGGGTGAGCACACCAACTGCCCTCTTTTCAAAGGCATCTTCCACGAACATATGCCCGGGAACATCCGGCCACGGTTGGTTCAGGAGAGCTTCACTGACCCGAGGAAGGTCACCCAGAAGGCCCAAGAGCTATGGCTCGCACGATTCTCGGAAGGCTCAGTGATCCAGCAGGTCACGAGGCACGGGTACAACCACGCTAAGCCCGCCGCTAGTGCTGCGGTAGAGCACCCGGCTCCTGCAGGGGACCCCAAGAGCATAACCAAGGCCACAGCATCCGCTTCAAGCCTCTGCTTCTACCACCACCGCTGGGGAGCCAAGGCTTGGAAGTATCGTCAGCCCTGCTCGTTCCAGAGAAACGACCAGACTGGCCGCTGTTAATGGCTGCGGCGGCTGGTCAAAGACACAGCCTTCTCTACCTGCGTGACTCAGTCAGCACCCGGCAGTTCCTCATTGACACTAGAGACCAGATCAGCGTCATCCAAGCCACGGCCATCGAATCCAGGAACCAACCTAGTGGACCTCCCCTCCATGCAGCCAACGCAATGCCAATCCGGCCGCATGGAGACAAAACAGTCCATTCCAGATCGGCTAACGGAATTTCACATGGAGGGTCACCGTCTCGTCCCTCCCTACTGCCATCCTGGGTGCAGACTTCCTCTTCACACATGGTCTTCTGGTGGACATTAGAGGTAGGCTCCTGGTGGACGTCCGTACCTTCCAGGCCGTTCATCTCGACGCCTCCCACTTAGAGCAACCACAGATGGCCACGATCAGCACGCCCAGAGAAGTGTTCCAGCAGATCCTGGACGAGTTCCCAACACTCCTCAAGCCACAGTTCTCCGCTGCCTCACCGCGCCATGGGATGTTCCACCACATCCCCACCCAGGGCCCGACGGTTCACACCTGCTCCCGCCTGACAAGCTCCAGGTAGTGAAGGAGGAGTTTTCAGACCTGTTGGAGCTGGGGACCATTCGGCGGTCCGACAGCCCATGGGCCTCGCTGCTCCACCTGGTGCAAAAGCCTCCAGCGGCTGGCATCCCTGCAGAGACTAACGACGACTCAACGAGGCAACTGTTCCTGACCATTACCCCTCCCTCACATCCAGGACTTTATGGCCAACCTGCATGGCGCAAGGGTCTACTCCAAGGTTGACCTGGTGCACGGATATCACCAGATCCCGGTGCACCCTGACGACATACCCAAGACGGCCATCAACACTCCTTTTGGCCTGTTCGAATTCCTGCACATACCGTTTGGGCTCAAGAATGCCGCTCAGGCCTTCCAGCGCCTCATGGATTCAATGGGAAGGGACCTGGATTTCGTCTTCATTTACTTAGACGACATCATCGTTGCCAGCAGGGATCGGGTGCAACACAAGGCCCACCTACATGCCCTTTCCTCCCAGCTGACCGACTTCGGCCTTACCATCAACCCAGCCAAGTGCCAGTTCGGGAAAGAGTCCATGCAGTTCCTGGGCCATACCATCATGGCAGAAGGAGCCAAGCCCCCCATTGTGAAGGTTGCTGCTATCAGGGAGTTCCCATGCCCGAACAGCCTCAATGGGCTGCAGGAGTTCACAGGTGTGATCAACTTTTTCAACTGCTTCATCTGGGAGCTACGCGCATCATCGCAGCCAAGCACAAGATGCTCGCTTGGAACCCAGAAGCCTGCACCGCATTCGAGGCCACGCGAAGGCCACCATGCTTGCCCACCTGCATGCCGACCGCTATATGGCACTCTCAGTCGATGCCTCTGCCACAGCCGTCGGTGCCATCCTGGAGCAGCACAGGTGAATGGGCATTGGATGCCGCTGGCATTCTTCAGCCGCCTGCTCCATCCACCAGAACGCAAGTATAGTGCCTTCGACCGCGATTTACTGGCCATGTATGTACCTGGCGGTGCTGCATTTCCGCTATATTTTTTGGAGGAGAGGACTTTTACCATCTTCACCGACCACAAACCCCTCACCCAGGCGCTCGTGATGGCAAAGGATCCCTGGTCGGCCCGCCAGCAGCGTCACCTCTTCTTTGTGTCGGAGTTTACCACCAATATTCGGCACAAGGCGGGGAAGGACAATTTGGTTGCCGATGCACTCTCACGACCGGCCATCTGCGCACTGACGCCTGGCCTCGACTTCGACCAGCTCGCCCAGGACCATGAAGCTGATGAGGAGACGAGGGCCTTCAAGACCGCCATCACCGGCCTGCAGTTCCGAGACCTCCCAACTCAGAGCGGTGAAGGCACCATCGTGCGCGATATCTCTTTGGGCACCCCTGCGCCCAGTGGTTCCGCAGCAGTGGTGCAGGCAGGCCTTCCGTCACATCCACGACCTTTCACATCCGTCCATCAGATCCACGGTCCGGATGGTGGCAGAACGGTTCGTATGGCATGGGCTGCGGAAGCAGATCACAGGCTGGGCCAGAACATGTACACCCATTGTCAGACGTCCAAGGTGCATAGGCACACCAGGGCGCCCGTACAGGAGTTCGAGCACATACGGGAACAGTTCAGCCACAATCACGTGGACATAGTCGGGCCCTTTCCCGTTTTCCGGGGCAACCGTTACCTGTTTACGGTGGTGGACCCCACCACTCGCTGGCCCGAGGCGATCCCGATGCCAGACACCTCCACCGACTCCTGCCCCCGAGCCCTGTTGCACGATTGGGGCGCCCAGTTCACATCTGCGCTCTGGGCACAGCTCACCAACAGGTTGGGGACACAGCTACTCCGCACCATGGCCTACCACCCGCAGGCCAATGGACTGGTCGAACCCTGCACCGCCACCTTAAGTTGGTGCTCATGGTCCGCCTCACCGGTCCCGACTGGACAGACGAACTGCCTTGGGTGCTCCTGGGCATCCACTCCACTCCCAAGGAAGATCTGCAGGCGTCATCAGCTGAGCTGGTCTACGGTGCACCGCTGGCTCTACTGGTGAGTTCGTCAACGTACCTTACAATCCCCAGTGGTCGCCACACGAACTACTTCCTCACCTCAGGGCATGCTTGGACACCTTCGAGCCCCCACCGCCACCCAGGCAAGGCACCCGCCCATCTCATATTCTTGGCGAGCTGCTTTTCGCAGAGTTTGTTTTCGTTCGGTGGGGCCTGACCGTGGCACCTCTGCAGCAACCGTACAGAGTTATACAGCGTTCTGGCTCGACGTTCACACTGGACTTTGGCAGCAGGCATGAGCTGTTTATCATGGACAGGCTGAAGCCAACACACTTCGATCCCACCGAGTCTGTGGTCGTTGCCCAGCCTAAAAAGTGAGGCCGCCCAGTAAAAAAAGGACATTGGCGCCGGTTCTGGGGGGGCTGTGTGGCGGCTCACCACAAGGCAGGCAAACCGGCCCTGCTTGTAAGCCATGCAGCGGGGTAGCCGGCCAAAATGGCGCCATTGGGGGGGGTTTCCCTTCCTTCCAGCTCGAGGTTCAGAAACCCGCGCTTGGGGACGTGACACCCAGGTGACGTCAGCAGCCTCCAACGTGGTTCTCAGCCAGGTCCGGGCTGGGAGTACAAGTGCAGCCCGGCAGCCTGCAATAAACTAGTCTGCTCATTGAGCTCAACCCATCTGGTTGCGTGTGTTATTGCAGGAGCAGTGCAGCCGCCGCTACAGTACCACTTTAAGAATGATCTTGCCTGTTATATGAAAATACATTTTGTGCTTGCTGCACAACCAATGCAGACAGACAATAGCTGTCCAGTTTACTGTATCTTGTACATACTCTGTTAATACACTGGTTATGTAAACATAGTATTGTGGTTTTTTTTTAAAAAAGGGGAAAGGTGTGTTGTTATGAGGGTCCTGTGTAGAAGTACATTTCCAAGCACGTGGTTGGATAGAAACAGGAAGTGGCATATGAAGCGGTGTCAGTGGTAGTCTGTTAAAGCAACTCATTAAAAATAAAGTTGGCTGGGTGTGAAACCCCATAAAGTCATTCTCTGGAAAGAATAAGCATAACAGAAACTTTATCAGAATTACAAAAGGTGAGATAACAGTCTATTTTAGTTAATTCATCAACAGAAAATGGACATCACAAGCAAGGGTCTTTTTGTTTGCTGATGCTGAAATCTGAACCATTGTCTACATCCAAATGAGCACTTTGCCCAATCCAGAAGGCAGTTGACAGTCAACCACATTGAGGGATCTGTAATCTCATAAAAGCCTGACTAGGATATTCAATTCCCAAAAAAATTAATTAGATGGACTTTAAAGCAATCTCATTTGTTGGTCACTATTCACACTATATGAATTCAAGTTCCCCAGCTGCCATAGGAAATTCAAAGTCAATTTGTCCAGTGACAAATTTGAAACTCATATCTGGATAAACAATCCTGGAATCTCTAAACACCAGTTCAGTGACTCAATCATTCTTCTGTCATCTGAAAATTGCCAGATGATTAATTAACCTCTGCACTTGCCCAATTAAAGTCATTATAATGTGCTCCCTTGGTTACAAATGACTTGATTATCAAAATCCAAAGCAAATTCTCTTATACAGTTTAAAGTATGTTCAAGCTAGTAACAATAATAATAAAATGTTTCATAGTGTTCATTAATGACTGGATAAAAATTCCATTAGTTTAATTATGGCTTATTGTTAGGGAGATTCAATGAAAAGAAACTGTAATCAGTGTACATGAAGCAAAATAATATGGGTAGTTATAAAATTGTCATTTTTGACGCGCAAAAATAGGCTGAATAAACCTCTGGAACAGAATTCTTACGCAACCCAGGGACTGCCTGTACACCTATCTGCAATATTTTTAACTATTCTCAGTCTCAATATTATTAATCAAAATAACAGTGGTTCAATTCTGACTGCAGCAGACCCAAAATATGATTTCTTCAGAAAAGAAAAAAGATTAAAGACGAAACTTGGATGTAGTTTAAAATATCAATTTGACCAGTAATAGCTCCTTTAAATTTTCCAACGGAATTTTCCATTTCAAAGAGCGATGGACAATAAAGATTAACTGAGGCCACATTCTAAGGTCTTTCACATCTAACTCAAAATAAAAATGCTGCTGCAAAGATGCATTTATTGAAGCACATACTGACACAAAACAACCCAGAAAAATAACAATTTACTGACTCCAGTTTCACTGCCATAAAAAGATTACAGTAGTCCACATAATTTATGAAATTAAATAAAAATATACAAGTATACAAGACTGAAATTAATAGAATAAAAATGTTTAAAAATAGAAAAGTTCCATAATGTTGTGATACATCATAAGACAAAATGATGATTCATAAAACAAAATTATGCCTCCAGGCAGAAAGTTATTCTGCTGCAGCTTTCACCACAACTGAAAATATTTCAAGCAAATGAACCTTTACAGTAATATTGAATTAAAAATGATAGAATTATTAAGCAATCCTAAGACACTGCAAAATTAGATTTGAATTCAATCATTTAAATTGCTTAAATCACCTCGTCAAAGTTCTTTAAATGTTGAAATTACTGCAAATATTTTAATCCATGAACAAGAGATATGCAAAAGAAAGCACTGATTTCCTTTTATTAAACCTTTGACACATATGGAACCACATCTGCACAAGCAGTTTGCATTTCAGTAATAAAATTATCATTATTTGTTGAGTGTCTGGGATTAGACTACTAGTGACCAAAGGGATAGATTTCTTGAAAAAGTAGCACAGTTTGTGGTAATGGGTGGGAGAAGAAACATGTGCCATAGGGGTGGGCTAAAAAGAAACCTTTTGCTTCCCCATCCCCCCCAATATTGTGTAAAACTGATGCTTATTGTAGGTTACACACCAGGCAATAAGTTTAGATAATTTTGGAACTTGGTGCCATAAGCAAAAAGCAACTTGCAAGAAAGATGGTGGCAAAGATTGGAGCAAAACAAAAATAAAAGGAGGAACTTAACAGGTCAGGCAGCACCCATGGAAGTTAATAGCAAGAAAAGATTAGAGGCCTGAAGAAGAGGGTGGGGTAAGGGGAAGGAGCAGAGGCTGGCCTATTGTTTCCGCCTCAATGAACTCGTATCATCACATCTCAACTCCATCAAGTCCTCCTTGGTTCAGTCCCTTCCCACATACTTCAATGACACATCACAAGCTCTGCATCATTTTAACAACTTTAAATTCCTGGCCATGACTGCTATATTTTCACCATGGACGATCAGTCATTTGGCACCTCAATTCCCATTTTAAAAGCCAGCTTGTATTCCTATCCCTGTCCCATACTCTTTTTATCCAGGATGATGCTCTTTCTGATGAAAAATAATGGCCCAAAACGAAGACCATCTATTGCCTTCCATGAATGCTGCTTGACCAGCTGAGTTCCTCCAGCATTTTAAATTTAACTCCAGCCTTCCAGCATCTGCAGTCTGTTTGCCTCTATTGCAAGATGTCCTTGCCCAGAATTGAAATATTCACGAAATTCCCCCCCCCCAAAAAAAAAATCACAATGCAAGTTAGTTTTAAGTTTTCAACAGCCCATTTTATTCCCAGCAATGACTATTCTGTATGTTTCTGGATTTTTGATCAATATTGGGAAGGATGAGGGGGGGAGGCGGCGGCGTTGGATGAGGGGGGGAGGCGGCGGCGTTGGATGAGGGGGGGAGGCGGCGGCGTTGGATGAGGGGGGGAGGCGGCGGCGTTGGATGAGGGGGGGAGGCGGCGGCGTTGGATGAGGGGGGGAGGCGGCGGCGTTGGATGAGGGGGGGAGGCGGCGGCGTTGGATGAGGGGGGGAGGCGGCGGCGTTGGATGAGGGGGGGAGGCGGCGGCGTTGGATGAGGGGGGGAGGCGGCGGCGTTGGATGAGGGGGGGAGGCGGCGGCGTTGGATGAGGGGGGGAGGCGGCGGCGTTGGATGAGGGGGGGAGGCGGCGGCGTTGGATGAGGGGGGGAGGCGGCGGCGTTGGATGAGGGGGGGAGGCGGCGGCGTTGGATGAGGGGGGGAGGCGGCGGCGTTGGATGAGGGGGGGAGGCGGCGGCGTTGGATGAGGGGGGGAGGCGGCGGCGTTGGATGAGGGGGGGAGGCGGCGGCGTTGGATGAGGGGGGGAGGCGGCGGCGTTGGATGAGGGGGGGAGGCGGCGGCGTTGGATGAGGGGGGGAGGCGGCGGCGTTGGATGAGGGGGGGAGGCGGCGGCGTTGGATGAGGGGGGGAGGCGGCGGCGTTGGATGAGGGGGGGAGGCGGCGGCGTTGGATGAGGGGGGGAGGCGGCGGCGTTGGATGAGGGGGGGAGGCGGCGGCGTTGGATGAGGGGGGGAGGCGGCGGCGTTGGATGAGGGGGGGAGGCGGCGGCGTTGGATGAGGGGGGGAGGCGGCGGCGTTGGATGAGGGGGGGAGGCGGCGGCGTTGGATGAGGGGGGGAGGCGGCGGCGTTGGATGAGGGGGGGAGGCGGCGGCGTTGGATGAGGGGGGGAGGCGGCGGCGTTGGATGAGGGGGGGGAGGCGGCGGCGTTGGATGAGGGGGGGAGGCGGCGGCGTTGGATGAGGGGGGGAGGCGGCGGCGTTGGATGAGGGGGGGAGGCGGCGGCGTTGGATGAGGGGGGGAGGCGGCGGCATTGGATGAGGGGGGGAGGCGGCGGCGTTGGATGAGGGGGGGAGGCGGCGGCGTTGGATGAGGGGGGGAGGCGGCGGCGTTGGATGAGGGGGGGAGGCGGCGGCGTTGGATGAGGGGGGGAGGCGGCGGCGTTGGATGAGGGGGGGAGGCGGCGGCGTTGGATGAGGGGGGGAGGCGGCGGCGTTGGATGAGGGGGGGAGGCGGCGGCGTTGGATGAGGGGGGGAGGCGGCGGCGTTGGATGAGGGGGGGAGGCGGCGGCGTTGGATGAGGGGGGGAGGCGGCGGCGTTGGATGAGGGGGGGAGGCGGCGGCGTTGGATGAGGGGGGGAGGCGGCGGCGTTGGATGAGGGGGGGAGGCGGCGGCGTTGGATGAGGGGGGGAGGCGGCGGCGTTGGATGAGGGGGGAGGCGGCGGCGTTGGATGAGGGGGGGAGGCGGCGGCGTTGGATGAGGGGGGGAGGCGGCGGCGTTGGATGAGGGGGGGAGGCGGCGGCGTTGGATGAGGGGGGGAGGCGGCGGCGTTGGATGAGGGGGGGAGGCGGCGGCGTTGGATGAGGGGGGAGGCGGCGGCGTTGGATGAGGGGGGGAGGCGGCGGCGTTGGATGAGGGGGGGAGGCGGCGGCGTTGGATGAGGGGGGGAGGCGGCGGCGTTGGATGAGGGGGGGAGGCGGCGGCGTTGGATGAGGGGGGGAGGCGGCGGCGTTGGATGAGGGGGGAGGCGGCGGCGTTGGATGAGGGGGGGAGGCGGCGGCGTTGGATGAGGGGGGGAGGCGGCGGCGTTGGATGAGGGGGGGAGGCGGCGGCGTTGGATGAGGGGGGGAGGCGGCGGCGTTGGATGAGGGGGGGAGGCGGCGGCGTTGGATGAGGGGGGGAGGCGGCGGCGTTGGATGAGGGGGGGAGGCGGCGGCGTTGGATGAGGGGGGGAGGCGGCGGCGTTGGATGAGGGGGGAGGCGGCGGCGTTGGATGAGGGGGGGAGGCGGCGGCGTTGGATGAGGGGGGGAGGCGGCGGCGTTGGATGAGGGGGGAGGCGGCGGCGTTGGATGAGGGGGGGAGGCGGCGGCGTTGGATGAGGGGGGGAGGCGGCGGCGTTGGATGAGGGGGGGAGGCGGCGGCGTTGGATGAGGGGGGGAGGCGGCGGCGTTGGATGAGGGGGGGAGGCGGCGGCGTTGGATGAGGGGGGGAGGCGGCGGCGTTGGATGAGGGGGGGAGGCGGCGGCGTTGGATGAGGGGGGAGGCGGCGGCGTTGGATGAGGGGGGGAGGCGGCGGCGTTGGATGAGGGGGGGAGGCGGCGGCGTTGGATGAGGGGGGGAGGCGGCGGCGTTGGATGAGGGGGGGAGGCGGCGGCGTTGGATGAGGGGGGGAGGCGGCGGCGTTGGATGAGGGGGGGAGGCGGCGGCGTTGGATGAGGGGGGGAGGCGGCGGCGTTGGATGAGGGGGGGAGGCGGCGGCGTTGGATGAGGGGGGGAGGCGGCGGCGTTGGATGAGGGGGGGAGGCGGCGGCGTTGGATGAGGGGGGGAGGCGGCGGCGTTGGATGAGGGGGGGAGGCGGCGGCGTTGGATGAGGGGGGGAGGCGGCGGCGTTGGATGAGGGGGGGAGGCGGCGGCGTTGGATGAGGGGGGGAGGCGGCGGCGGCGGGCGGGCGTGGAGCACCAACACCCATGGAGAGCTGCTGAACGGAATGGCCACCCCGAAGAGTCTCCGTCCACGCAAGGGAGGCAAGTGCTCAGGTTTTCCAACCTCACCTGCGAGGGATTCGCGTGTTGCGGCGGGGGCGGGAGGCGGGAGGATGGAGGGGACCGGCCGGTTCCTCCTGCAGGTGCCCCGCAGTCGGCCGTTCGGGAAGAAGCCAGTCGGGTTCTGGTTACCTTGTACTTGTCGAAGCCAGCCAGCTGCTCCTTCGTAACATACTCGTAAGAAAACATGACCACCAGCCAGAACGCTTTCGGGAGGCCAGACAACGGCGGAGCCGAAGCGCCCGCATTGATATCCGCGGCAACAAGGAGCGGAGCGCAGACAGGAGCGCGTCTGTCCCAGGCATCCATGTGCAGCGCCACCTGCCGAGGCGCTCACGCCGAGCCCCGCACAGCCCAGCATCACCTGGAGGACTCATCTCTTGCCTGAAGTCAACCGCTGTCTGCAGAGGTTTGACTGTTCGGACACACCCATTGGTCGACTGTGCCTGTGGCTCCTCCCACAGCCCCCTTCCCAGTGCAGAACAGTGGTCAGGTCAAACGACATCTGCCAAGGATTCTGGGAGCACTTTTGTTCTCAAGCTAATAAAACCCTCTCATTTTGATCAACTTCAGTCTTTTAGAGCCATTGATCAATCTTGGAACCTTTAGTTTCATAGTGGAGCGGATCCTGAAGCCAGAGAAGCAGGAAATCGGCCCTCAACCACGAGGCAACTACTCTGGCCTCGCTGTTCCGAGGCATTCTGGAGGCAGATTCGGCCACTGTGTGGTCAGAGACCGTCAAATTACAGGTACTGCTCTCCCGAGTTGGCACCCTGGTTGACTCAATTATCTGGGACGCAGCATCGTATCAGGAGGCCATGGACACTCTAAAGGGCCAGTACCTACGAAAGTTTAATGAAATCTCCGCCAGGCAAATCCAAGTAACCCGAAAGCAGTGTCCCGGCGACTCAGAAGGGCCTATGAATGTAAGGATTGATGGCTGCAGTGTACATGAAGAACCTGATCAGGGACACCAATGTTGCAGGGATCAGGTCAAAGATTATGGCAGGTACACTAGAAATGGCCCACCAACCATGGTGGCAATACCTCGCAAATGCCTTCAAGCACCACCGCTAAGTGCAGTGGGTGACCAAACCACAGCCACCCGAAGTGCTATTTCTGCAGGCTGGGCACCCAAGGAAAGGTTCCCGAAAGACACAGTCTGCTCCAGCTGCAGGAAGAAAGGATACTATGCTAAGGTGTGTAGATTTAAACCCCTTCCCAGCAGTGCTGTGTGTGTATTGTGGGGGCCGCCATACTGGGTGCCACCATCGCTGGGAACTAGCACCTCCACGGGCATGGGACCATTATCTGAGGTGCTATCTTCAGGATTCAGCAACGGTGCGTGTGGGCCATGGAGGTTGCCATCTTAGACACCGCCATCATCCAAATTGGCATACGACCTCTCCGCTAAAGCAACAAGCAAAGCTCCGACACTGGCGTCCTTCACACTCTACCAGGACAGCCTGCATTAGCTCACCAAGTCAATGATGGACATTCAGGTAAATGGTCACATGATGAGTTGCCTATTCAATAGTGGGATCACAGAAAGCTTCATTCATCCCAACACGGTGCAACACTATTCCCTCGTGGTATGGCCAGCAAATCAAAAGGTCTCCTTGGCTTCAAGATCACATTACAGCAGATGTCCATGGCTACTGCAGAGTGACTCTGACAGTGCAGGTTAAAGACTTTAAACGTTCGGTGTTGCCGCAGCCCTGTGATTTTCAATGTTACCTTAAAAGCGTGACGATGGAGTTCGATGGGCTCCATCCACCCCTCACTGCCTGTAACCAGCAGTTCTTGAATTGCCCACTGCATTCCATCTACCCTTCAGCTTCTCCTGCCCCACCATCGCAACCAGCCAGCAACCGTGTCGCTCATCACGTATGAGCTGCGGACTCTCCCTGCTCAAAATCACCTCTCCTTCGTTGATCGCCAATCTCACTCCGACTGTAAATTCGTCACAACCAAAAGTAGGAGATACAGTGGCAGAGACAGGACCTATATTCGAGGAGAAGTGCAGCATTATTTAATGGGAACTATTGAGCCCAGCACCAGTCCTTGGAGAGCACAAGTAATGGTAGTGAGGAATGGGGAGAAGAACAGGATGGTCATCGACCATAGTCAGACCATTAATAGGTACACACAACTAGACGTTTAGCCTCTTCCCCCATAAATCTGATACGGTGAAACAAATTGCACTGGGTTCAAGGCAGATGGCTGCCACTACCACTTCCTGCAGGTCTCCTTCGGCGTCACCAATGGAGTTTCAGTCTTCCAGCGGGAGATGGACTGCATGGTAGATCAATACAAGCCGCAGCACACATTCCCGTATCTCGACAATGTCACCATTTGCAGCCATGACCTGCAAGATCCATAACACCAACCTTCAAAAATTCTTCCAAACCGCCAAGCTCCTTAACCTCGTACGATAAGGCCAAGTGCATATTCGCACAACCCGCCTTGCCATTCTTGACTGTGTCATTGAGAAATGAGTCATCGGTCCAGACCCTGACTCCATGTGTCCTGGAACTCTCCTTCCCCCAGAGCCTTAAAGCCTTAAAAAGGTACCAGGACTTTTTCTCTTACGATGCCCAGTGGGTCCCTAACTATGCAGACAAGGCCCACCCTCAAGTTAAATCCACCTCTTTCCCTCTGACACCAGAGGCGTGTGTAATTTTCAGCTGCATCAAGGTAGATATTGCCAAGGCTGCAATAATCCATCCCGTTCCAGGTGGAAAGCAAAATGTATCAGACTAAACTCTGGCTTCTACCCTTAACCAGGTAGCCAGACATTCCTTTTTCTTTCCTTACCCTCCAGGGCCCCGAATTTCGACACTCCTCTGGCCCAAGCCATTGTTGAGGCAGTGGAGACACTAACTGACTGGTAAATGATCCACGCTGCTAACTGACAATGTTGTATTCCTGTTCAATAATCTTCAGTGGGGTAAAATCAAGAATGACACAATATTGAGGTGGAGAATTGAACTGTCCACCTACAATTATGATATCCTGCACCAGCCCAGGAAACTCAGAGTGTTCTGATGCCCTATCTCGTGGGACTTGTGCCACCACACAGATTAACTGCTTACAAGCCCTTCACAATGATCTCTGCCACCCCAAAGTTACCAGGTTCTTCCACTTAGTCAGAGCCTGCAACCTGCCATACTCCATTGAAGGGATCAGGTCGTGCTCACTTTGGCAGCACATATACTAAAATTGGAATGATACAGAGAAGATTAGCATGGTCCCTGCGCAAGGATAATGCACAAATTCGTGAAGCATTCCATATTGTTTTTAAAAAAAGATCAGGTCAAGGACCAAAAGCTGCCACATCTGCGCAGAATGCAAACCACACTTACACTAGCCAGACAGAGCGCAATTGATAAAGGCTACCTGCCCCTTTGAACACCTGAGTGTTGATTGCAAAGGACCCCTGCCCTCCACAGTCCACAATGTCGACTTCCACATTATTTATGAGTACTCCCATTTTCCATTTGCCATCCCCTGCTCTGATATGACAGCTGCCACAGTTATCACTAAATTGGATGCTTACCAGGGCTTCTGGCAAATAAAACTGCATGAAGATAGCACAAAATACTGTACGTTTAATATACCATTTGACTGATACTCTCATCTGAGGATGCCTTTTGGAATTACCTCAGCTTCTAAAGTGTTCCACAGAATGGAGCACATCATAGAAGACATGAATGGAGTATGTGTGTACATGGATGACATGATTCTATAGGGATCCACAAAGAACAACACAATGAGAAGCTCATCAAAATGCTACAACATATCCAGAATTATGGATTGAACTTAAACAGAGAAAAATGGCAATTTGGTGTGAAGGAAATCACCTTTCTGGGAGATAAACTGTCAGAGGCAGACATGGAACCAGACAAGAGCAAGGTGAAATCAATTTTAGAGATGTCCAGACCCACTGACAAAAATGGAATATTGAGATTGCTGGGAATGATAAATTTCATTGGTAAATTCATACTAAACCGGTCTTCCAAACAATGTACCTAGGGAAGCTGTACAGGACAAATGTGAATTCTAGAGGACAGACAATCACGAGGAAGAATGGGGACAATTGAAGACCATTCTTACCACAGAAACTGTGCTTTTGACATTCTTTGATGCATCCAGAAGGTCAAAAATATCTATGATACTCAAAAGATGGGATAGGTGCTGTACTACCTCAAACTGTGGGAGACGATTGGAGGCCAGAAGCACACACATCAAGGACGATGACAACATCTGAATGTCTATATGCACAAATCGAGAAAAAGTGTCTAGATCTGGTCTATGGATGAGAAATTCCACAGTTGTGTCATGGTCTACCAACATTCATGGCAGAGACAGACCACAAGCTACTAATAGCCATAATCAAGAAAAATCTCTGTGAAATGTCACAACAAATCCAAAGATTTAAGATGAAGCTACAACATTATGGCTTTGAACTGGTGTATAAACAAGGGAAGCTTATTGTGTTTAGCTGATGAGTTATCCAGGGCAACAGTGCAGAGTGAAGCACACAATGAGAGTTCCACAGAGACAGATGTGAATCTCCATGTCATTCTGATCACTGAATCTCTTCCCATATCTTACATGGAATCCAAGCAGATTGCAACTGAAAGAGAAAAGGTCACAGTCCTACAGAAGGTCATCAAGAATCTAAACATGGCTTAGAGGTGAATATCAGCCATACAACAACATCAGAGCTGTGTGTTGTTAATGGGCTTCTACTCAGACAGAGCAGAATCACTGTGGCAAGAGATGCTGAAAATGGTGCACGAGGGGCACCTTGGAATGGAAAATTGCAAGAGGAGAGCCAAAACTGCTGTTTATTAGCCAGGGATAAATGCTGACATCAACAGAATGGTTTTAAGCTGTGAGACTGGTTTGAAACATCAAGCAAAGCAGACAAACGAATCCATGATAATAACCGACTTACCTGCAGAATCATGGCAGAAAGTTGGGACTGATCTGTTGTATATGGATGGAAATACTTCCTTGCTGGTTATTGATTATCTATCGAACTATCCAGAGATTAAGCTGCTTCTTATTATGTCTGCTGCTTGTGTTAACAAATGTATGAAATAGATCTTTGCAAGACCTGGAACTCCTCAAATTGTCTACAGTGATAATGGACCATATTACAGCTGTAGAAAATTCCAGAACTTCACAGAAGAGTATGATTTTCAACATGTAACTTCAAGTTGACTCTGTGACTCTGCATCCACATTCAAATGGTATAGCAGAGAAAGGAGTTCATTTGCTCAAGAAAGTATTAGACAGTGATTCAGATCCTTGTTTAGCTTCACCACTTGAACATTGCATGCCACCTGCTGAGCTTCTGATAGTACGAAGACTAATCACTACACTTCCCTACTCTGCAGGCCCAAACAAGAACAGACATTTTGAAGATGTTGAATGAAAACAAATGCCTCTACAAGGGAGACAAAAAGCAAGCTATGACAAGTCAGTGAGAAGCTTAGGGCCACTGGCACAACATGATATAGTGAGGCTCAGTGATTCTAATACTTGGGACAAAATAGCTACTGTTCCAAGATCCTACACTTTCAGAACAGTCAAATAGTGAGAAGGAATAGAAAGAGCCTGCTGAAAACACAAGAGACACAGCAAGAACAGACAAATGCAGAAGATTCTGCCTGCACAGCAACAGAGGAAACAAAAGAACTGCACACTAAAAAGTTTGTGTTGAAGATTAAATTGAAATGAATACTGTATTTGTGTGTTATTTTGTTAGATTAAACATATCAAGGAAAGGGGATGGAGTGATAGACTACTAGTGACCATGAGAGCGAGTTGGAGACTAGTTTGTTGCAGCTTATTTGGATTCAAGATGGATGCCTTCACATGGCTAATAAAGTACAGTTGTTTTAAAAGAACCCAAGTTTTTTATTTATATTCAATCTTTTTTATTGGTTTTTATAATAAATATAGTACAATGAAAAAAAGGAAACATAACTGAAAATACAATATCACAAATGTATATATATGAAGATAAAACTTCAAACAGTATAAACTTGGTTCCCACCCCCCCCCCCCCCCCCCCCCACCACTTCCACTGCAGAGGATAAAAACAGGTTTCTTTATTACAATAAAAGAAACATCACATCCTTGACATCCTGATTCACATTGTATAAACAAATTTTACTTCTGCGAAAAATATAACCTGACAAAGTGCTCCCAACAGCTAATGAAATTGTTTTGATAGTGGTTGCTGTTGGAATGTGGGAAATGATGCAGCCAATTTGCACACAGCAAGAAAGTATGAAATTTGTTTGTTGAATGCCAAGAAGCATTTGATGGGGGGGTTGATAGACATTGAATTTAGTGGGAATATATGAAATATGGTGCATGTTTTATCAATTATATATATCATGGATAGTTATGGATTGTCCTTGGCCTGTATGAAATCTGATCAACCAGGATTCACTTTTGGAAAGGATTTACCAGCCTCTTGGTGTGATGGATGAAATTAGTCATAAGGACCTGGTCTTCTCTTCCCTTGATTCATGCTTCTTCTTTCTAAGGATGTCTGATGACAAGCTGCTCAGATACATAACTTCAGAAGTACTATTACAGAAGTAAAAAAAGGTAGGTCAGGTCAAACATAAATGTTCTCTGCCAGCTTGATGCTCACCAACAGCCAGGAGATGTTGCAGGGAATCAATTTTAGCAAGAACTGATTGTTGTCTTTGAAATGACAAAGAGATCAAACACATTTACACCCCCATCATGCCATTAATCTATAGTGCATGTTCAATTTTAGTATGTTACACTTCTTTCACCAATTAATTGTCATTAAAATCACTGAACCATATGTCAGAGCTCACAAATCATTATTCACATTATTACAACTTCAACCACATACACATATATAAATATATAGGATTTAGGTGAGTAGAGTTTGAACAGGTCCAGACCCTCCCTCTCGACCTCCCCTTCTGGAGCCAGCGGCATGGTGAGGTCCAAAATGGCTGGGGTATGTTCTGCTGCAGTGAATGGCCAGACCAAGCTTTGATGCAAGAGATGCTCTTTCGTGCTTCACAGAATGTGTTTGCTAGATGGCCATTGACCCTACAAGATGGTTCGTCTGCCCCTCTTATTTTTATCCTTCAGGGTGTCTAGCCACCCTCTGCACCAGGCAAGCCTGGTGGAGGAGCCAGTTTAGTTGCTGACCACCCAACCATGCAACAGGTAGTACTGGGTTACATGGTATCAGTAGCACTCAGACGAGTGACATGACAGTAATATATATATATATATATGAAACTTTGGTTAATTTGCTTTTAAAAAGCTCTATCTAGATGCCTTTTGCTCTGATTCATCAAAAAATTAGTCAAATCCAAGATTAATTGGAGCTTATGCCAGTTGAATGGGTTCTTAAGCAAACAAAATGCAAAAACTGGAACTACTCAGCAGGTCAGGCAGCCACTGTGGGGAGAGAAAAATAATCCTTTCATATTGATGACCTTTCATAAGAACTATAGTTCTATTGCAAACTGAATGGGTTGATTGAATTCATTTCAAAATCCAATGGATTATAATGTGCCATGTCAGAAGGAAATCCTTCATTTGTCTTTGTTGAATCAAAGAGATCAAAGATAAAGAGGTCTCTGTGGGATGAAATGGAGAAAGGAGTCCAGCAAAGCAGTGATCCATCCAATCTACATGTACTTTCTCCAACCTAGAAAAGCCCAGTTCATGAGTAAGATGTCATGAGAAGGGAATGGACAATGGTAAAGATAGAAGTTGAACCAGAGTATCAGAGAGCAAAGATGTCTCTGACAAGGGTATCACATTCTTTGGCTTGGCTTCGTGGATGAAGATTTATGGAGGGGTATGTCCACGTCTGCTGCAGGCTCGTTGGTGACTGACAAGTCCGATGGGGACAGGGAGGCACAGTTGCAGCGGTTGCAAGAGAAAATTGGTTGGTTGTGGTTGGGTGTTGGGTTTTTCCTCCTTTGTCTTTTGTCAGTGATGTGGGCTCTGCGGTCTTCTTTAAAGGAGGTTGTTGCCCGCCGAACTGTGAGATGCCAAGATGCACAGTTGGAGGCGAGATCAACCCATTGCCGGTGGTCAAAGTGGCAGGCACCAAGAGATTTCTTTAAGCACTCCTTGTACCTCTTCTTTGGTGCACCTCTGTCTCGGTGGCCAGTGGAGAGCTCACCATATAACACGATCTTGGGAACGTCATGGTCCTCCATTCTGGAGACATGACCCACCCAGCGCAGTTGGGTCTTCAGCAGCATGGATTCGATGCTTGCGGACTCTGCCAGCTCGAGTACTTCGATATTGGTGAAGAAGTCATTCCAATGAATGTTGAGGATGGAGCGGAGACAGCGCTGATGGAAGCGTTCTAGGAGCTGCAAGTGATACCAGTAGAGGACCCATGATTCGGAGCCGAACAAGAGCGTGGGTATGACAACGGCTCTGTACACACTGATCTTTGTGTGTTTCTTCAGGTGGTTGTTTTTCCAGACTCTTTTGTGTAGTCTTCCAAAGGCGCTATTTGCCTTGGCGAGTCTGTTGTCTATCTCTTTGTCAATCCTTGCATCAGATGAAATGGTGCAGCCGAGGTAGGTAAACTGGTTGACCGTTTCGAGTTCTGTGTGCCTGATGGAGATGTTTTGAAGGGGGGAGTCACATGGACATGATCCAGTCAGAGTGGCCTGTCAGAAGGTTTTCGAGTTTGGAGGCAATGGAGTTCTTAACCATGAAGCCAACACCAGATAGGTGTCATTCAGCCTGAGGCTTGCCAGACCAGCAGAGTGTGTAGCCCGCGCCGTGTTCTTGGAGGCTGCCTACATCTGCAAGGTGGACTGGTAGTCATGGTGGGGAGCTGGCTGATGGAGGACCTCAGTTTTCTTCAGGCTGACTTCCAGGCCAAACATTTTGGCCATGGCACACGAAGCATGGGTGTAAAGGGTGGGGCCAATACTGTGCACACTGCACTCCACCTAAAAGCTTCTTTGCGCAGGCCCAATGACTTGTCCACGTCCTCCCCCTCAAAAGATGCACACAAACTCAAGCTAGCATGCTGGAACATCAGAACCATGCTAGACAAGGCTGACAGCCACCGACCTGAATGTCAGTCTGCCCACATCGCACATGAACTCCTCAGACTCGACATCGACATAGCCGCTCTCAGCGAAGTCCACCTTGCAGATGTAGGCAGCCTCCAAGAACATGGCGCGGCCTACACACTCTATTGGTCTGGCAAGCCTCAGGCTGAACGACACCTATCTGGTGTTGGCTTCATGGTCAAGAACTCCATTGCCTCCAAACTCGAAAACATCCCGACAGGCCACTCTGACTGGATCATGTCCATGCGACTCCTCCCTTCAAAACAAGCGACGCATCACTCTCATCAGTGTCTATGCTCCAAACCTTCAGGCGGAACCAGCAGAAAAGGACAAGTTCCACACTGATCTGCGCAATCTCATCCAACGCACCCCTACAGCCGACAAGGTTGTCATCCTTGGCAACTTCAACGCTCGCGTCGTCAAAGACTCAGAAACCTGGCCAGGAATCCTTGGCAAGCATGGTGTCGGCAAGTGCAATGACAACGGGCGCCTCCTGTTGGAACTCTGCGCAGAACAGCGGCTTGTCATTACTAACACCCTTTTCCAGCAGAGAGACAGCCTGAAGACTACCTGGATGCATCCCCGATCCAAACACTGGCACCTCCTGGACTACGTTCTGGTGCGATGAAGAGACAAACGAGATGTGCTCCACACCAGGGTCATGCCCAGAGCGGAATGCCATACTGACCACCGGCTTGTTCACTGCAAGCTCAACCTTCACTTCAATCAAAAGTTCAATGTTGGAAACTTGCAGTCAGACGTAGTGAGAGGAAACTTCCAGGCAAACCTCCAAGCAAAGCTTGAGGATGCAAACTGCCTCACGAACACGTCTCCTGAAACCCTCTGGGATCAGATGAAAACGGCCATACTGCAATCCACTGAAGAGGTACTGGGCTTCTCCTCCAGGAAAACCAAGGACTGGTTTGACGAAAACAACCAGGAAATCCAGGAGCTGCTGGCAAAGAAGCGATCTGCCCTCCAGGCTCACCTTGCAAAGGCTTCCTGGCCAGAGAAAAAATGAGCCTTCCGTCTCACATGCAGCCATCTTCAGTGCAAACTCCGGGAGATCCAAAATGAGTGGTGGACTAGCCTCACCAAACGAACCCAGCTTAGCGTCGACATTGGCGACTTCAGGGGTTTTTATAAGACACTAAAGGTGGTGTACGGCCCCTCACCCCAAGTCCAAAGCCCTCTGCGCAGCTCAGACGGCGAAGTCCTCCTCAGCAACAAGATCTCCATCCTCAATCGATGGTCAGAACACTTCCAATCTCTTTTCAGTGCCAACTGTTCAGTCCAAGAAGCCGCCCTGCTCCAGCTCCCTCAACAACCCTTGAGTCTAGAGCTGGATGAGGTCCTTAGATAATCTGTTTCAGAGACAGATCATGGGGTGGGAAGATGATGACAAAAAAAAAATATTTTCCCAGCTCAACCATGAAAAATTAATTGTAGATATTCAGCACTTCGATTCCAGCCTTCAAATTTTAATCAGCTCGAATTAGGAATGAGGTCTGCTTTGACACTGGATTCTACATAGACCATAATACCTCACACTTCCCATCCAATTTCAAGCCCTTCTCCGGGTACAATGAGATGTTATTAACCCTGGTTCAGACAAGCAATTGGTAGAAGATTCAAAATCCAACATACAGCTACTTTCAAACAGAAGGTACAGAAGTATCAAGTCTAGAACTTCTAGGTGCAAGAACAATTTTGATCCAACAGCTACTAAGTTTTTAAACCCACCCATCTCTAACCATAAAATATTCCAGGACCACCAAAAGGTCTGTTTGCACAATTTGCACCTTTTATTTTGCTTGCATTACCTCTGTGAATATCTATCCATTCTTTTATATTTATTATCTCCATTTCTGTTTTGGCAAGTGATAATTTAACATCTGCTATTGTAAATGGTGTTTCTTACATTCCTGTTTGCTTCCACCACCTCACCTGACAGCCCATTCCAGGCACCTGCCATTCTCTATGTAAAATATTTGGCCCGCTCATCTCCCTTAAACTTCTTCCCCTCGCCTTAAATACATCCTCTCGTGTGTGACACCTTTGCCCTGATTCTGTCTGTCCAGCCTACTAATGCCTCTCTTGATTTTATAAATCTCTATTCAATCTCCCCTCAGTCTCCTGCACTCTAGAGAAAACAACCAAAGTTTGTCCAATCTCTCTCCATAACACTGCAGTGAACTGGGATTCACAGGTGGTATGTGGTGCTGATGACTGGCTCCGCCCCCATCTGCTCACATATAACTCTGGTTGGTTTCCCACCTAAACCCAGAACCTTTCCGAAGACTTCTGTGAGACTCTACCCTTAGTAATAAGCTAATAAAACCATTTGTTCTCCCTCCAGTCGTAAGAGCTTTTATTCGCCCTACAAATACATACACTCTCAACCTCTTCTGTACCTTTTCCAAAGTCTTGGTGTCCTTCCTGTAATATGGTATGCAGAAATGCATGTGGATTTCCAAGTATGTCTGAAGTCTGAATCAAAGATGTATATACATATCGCTCAACATGACCTCCATACTTTCATACACAATGCTCCACTCAATGAAGCTACGCATACCATATGCCTCTTTATCACCCGATCTACTTGCATTGCCACTATCACCCTTGACCCACAAATCCCTCTGCATATCCATACTTTTAAGAACCCAACAACTAACTGTACCCATTCCCCTTGTATTTGACCTCCCAAAGTGCAACACCTCATACTTATTTGGATTAAATTCTTCTGCCATTTCTCTGTTCATATCCATAAATGATCCATATCCTGTTGTATTATTTGATCTTCCTCTACACTGCACAACTCCACCAATTTTTGTATCAGCTGCAAACTCACCCACTCATCAACTTTTTCATACAAGTTACTTCACAAATGTGGATCCCAAAACTGGTCACTTGCCTTCAGCATAAACAACAGCCTGACTCTGTCAATTTTGTAACCGAACTCTCAGCTTATCATGGATTCATAGCACCTGCACCTTCCCAGTCAGCCTACCATGAGACCTTGTTAAACACTTTACTTAAGCCCATGTAGACAACATCCACTACTCTCCCCTCATCAACATATGTCACCCCCTCAAAAAATTCAATCAAATCACTAACCTGCCCATTACAATGTCCCAAATCTGACCACGACTTTCTAAAATTGCATAAATCCTAAGCAAGTATTCTTTTCAATAGTTTCCCAACCACTGATATGAGGTGCTTTGAATACTGTAATATAAATGTTAAGCCAAGGTCATCTGTCTTCTTGCAGTCAGCTTGCCTATTTAGATAGATATTGAGCACAATAGGCACCTGATTTTAGTTCTTTTGGATCATCACTCCCTTACCCTATCCCTCACCATCCCCCTCCCCCGGCCCTCCTCATCTATTTCCCATCTACCTCCATTCTTCCCACCTCCCTTCCCTCCCCTCACCTCAATTCTCCTCCTCCACCCACCACCCACCAGACTAGGGCTAATTTCCATTAACCAAACAAGCTGTCAGTCGGAGTCCCTTTGACTTTTTGGGTAAAACAGAGTGGGGTGGGGAAGAGTCATGCAATCTCTGTGTGTGGGGGGGGGGGGGGGGGGGGAACACATCCAAACTGGCACATAGGTCAGGATTGAACATGGTTCTCTGGATCTTTGAGGCCATTGCACTTCTGTGCCCCTTGACTGCAGCAGCAGCAGCCTCTTGTTTGGCCATCCACCATGATGGTCCCCTGCATCCTCCTATTACCCCTGCTGGTAGGAAACATGATGTTACACCAGTCATCCACTGTGCAAGCCATGACCTTGGTGACTGGCAGCCTTCGATCCAACCAATGTTAACCTGCAACAGTCAGAGAAAGTGAAATAGTGACAAAAATGCAAACGAGGAAGGACAAAAGGAAAAATCTTCAGGGATTACTTTGAAAGGAATTATTTTATTGCTTCTCATTCAGAAATTATTTTCTTTGTACTAGGCTGAAAGCAGTAAACCTTCATCAATCCACCTGGTGCAGTTATGTGATGGAGAATTGGTGGAAAATTTAACCAATTGAACTTTGGGAAAGTAAGCTCGATATACTACTTTAAATAGTAATAATGAGTGCCAGGCATATAGAGAAGATAAATTTACCAATTTCAAAATAAAATCTCATGTAGCATCAGAAAATAATTGTTGAAAATGTTGCTTCTTTGTCTTGTCCAAGAAATTACCTCTCGTCAACATAAATCATAAAGAACTGATATAAATTTTTTAATGATTCAGTTTAAAATTATAATTCTTCCCTATCATATTTCATTCTAATTCTTGAGGGAGATTCAATATGAAGGAATTCAAGAAGCTCCCAATCTGTGTGTGTTAAATGCGCCAAGAAGGGTCACTACGGAAAGGCCTACAGAGGGCTCTCTAAAAGGACCGCCAAAACTGCTGTAATCTCTGGGGAAGAGTGGAAACAGCCATCAATCCCTTCTGCCTGCTTAGCTCAAAATCTACCCCCCCCCCCCCCCCCCACCGGCTCACAATCCTTTGTACGAATCTAGCTGAACAGCGCTCCCTGGAGATGAGCAACCTGAAGAGCAGGATAATGCAACACTGACAATGCTGGCCTGGCTGGAGCTAAATCAGGCAAGTAGCCATGATTTAACCTGATCCATGCTAAGTATAGAAGTAATTGGACACCCTATGAACTGCCTGTTCGACAGTGGAAGCTCCGAGAGTTTTATCCACCCTTGTGGCTGAAACACTCACCGCAAAATTTGCCTAGTCTCTAGCTCCCACACTGCAGAGGTACATTTTGCCAACCTGTCGATCAAGGGCACTGAATATAAAGATCTCCCCCTACCCAATCTCTGTGCCTATGTGCTCTTACAGCGGGATTTCCAGAGCCTGCATGAAAGTGTAACCCTAGCTTACAATGGACTCCACCCATCTCTGGTAGTTGGACAACCCTCCTGCAACCTCTCGATGCTCAGAGTGTCCCCATTGCGTCTATTCACCAATCCCTCACCCAACTGCAGACCCATAGCAAACAAGACCCAGCACTACTTTGCTGCCAACAGGTCATTCCTCAAATCAGAAGTACAATGACTACTGCAGGAAGGTGGTATCAAACCCAGCACCAGACCCTTGCGTGCTCAAGTCATAGTAGTAAAACATGGGACAAAGAATCGATGATGCCAAATTATAAACTAACTCACTTAATTGGATGCTTATTCACTTACCAAGAATAAGTTACATGGTGAACAAAATAGCCCACTACACGGTTTTCTCCACCATAGACCTGAAATCTGCCTATCACCAGCTGCCCATTCTTGAAAGTGTCCGTATTTATACGGCTTTCGAAGCTGATGGTAGATTCTACCAATTTCTCCATGTCCCTTTTGGGGTCACTAACATAGTGTCTGTATTCCAGAGAGAAATGGACTGCATGGTGGATGACAATAACCTAACTGCCCCCTATCCCTACTTAATGTCACAGTATGCGGTCACAACTTACAGGACCACGACACTATTCTTGACAAATTTCTCAAAGTTGCCCAGAACCTAAACCTCACAATGAACAAAATTACATTTTCCATGCAACTAAATTGACCATCCTGGGCTATGTGGTCAAAAATGGTGTGATCAGCCCAGATCCTGACTGAATGCACTCTCTCATGGAACCACTGGTCCCTACAACTCAAAATCCTTAAAAGATGTCTAGGATTTTTCTCTTACTCTGCCCAGTGGGTTCCTTGCTACACCAACAAAGCCCAACCTCTAATCAAAATGTCCTCTTTCCCCCTCAGAACAAGCTCTTGCTGCTTTCACTAATATCAACCTAGACATTGCCAGAGCCTCCATGCATGCTATCAACGAATCTAAGCCATTCCAAGTGGAAAGCGGTGCCTCAGATTTTATCCTGGCTGCTACATTAATCAAGCAGGTAGACCCGTTGCCTACTTCTCCCGCAACCTTCAAGGCCCTTAAATATGATACTCCTCAGTTGAGAAAGAGGCTCAGGCAATTGACTGAGCTATTAGACACTGATGGCATTATCTAGCAGGTAGACGATTCACCCCAGTCACTGACCAATGATCTGTGGCCTTCAGGTTCAACAACCAGGCTCATAACAAAATTAAAAATGACAAAACACTCCACTGGAGATTGGAACTATCCACATTCAACTACAACATTCTGTATCACCTGGGCAAACTCAATGAACCCTCTGACACCCTATCAAGAGATACTTGTGCCTCTGTAAATTTCACTCAACTCCAAACATTACCCAATCCACCCTGGGGTAACAAGACTCTACCACTTCGGGAAATCACACAACCCCCTCCCCCCACTCTGTTGATGAGGTTTGCGCGGTCACTCATAATTGCCTAATCTGCACAGATTGCAAACCAGTTTTACCAACTACCATGCACCAACCTTATCAAATCCACCCATCCCTTTGAACATCTCAGTATCAACTTCAAAGGGCCCCTACCTTCCACCAACATCAATATATACATCCCCACCATTATTGACAAATTCCCCCTCTTCCCTTTAGCAATTCCCTGAAAAGACACATCCTCCGCTACAGTGATCACTTCTTCTCCCTCTTCGGTTATCCAGAATACATACACAGCGACAGGAGATCCTCCTTCATGAGTGACAAACTCCACCAGTACCTACTGGCCAGAGGCATTGCCAGCAGTCGTACCACTAGCTACAACCCACAAGGTAACAGATAAGTAGAGAAAGAAAACTCCACAATCTGGAAGGCCATACTCCTTGCTCTCAAAACTAAACATCTACCTGTTTCCTGCTTGCAGGAACTTCTCCCAACTGTGCTATATTCCATCTGCTCCCTCCTTAGCACAGCCACCAATGTGACACCTCACGAATGTATGTTTTCCTTCCCAAGGAAATTGACTACTGGAAAGACTATGCCTAGCTGGCTCACAACCCTTGGAACTGTGCTGGGCTCAAGCATCATGTCAGACCCCACAGATCAGATCCATTAGTTGAATGAGTTCAATTCCTTCATACCTTTGTCATTTTTCCAGACGGGAGGGAGGACATCATGTCTGTCCGATACCTTGCACCAGCTGGGTTGTCCGAGTCACCACTTCTACCTCAAACACCTAGCCCACCCTCACAAGTACCACATGGTCCCCAACCACCTAACTCTCATGGCCATGGGGATGAACAATTGTCGACTCCACTGAGGGGCCCTTCACCCTGCCACACCCATTTTCTTCTACAAGTATCTAACCATACTCCGACAGATGATGGTGCTGAACATCCACCCATGATGCCATCATTTCCACCATCCCCTATGACACTGACCTTCTCCAACTCGTGTATCACCACGACAAGAGTCTCCATCTCACCACCATAGGAGCTGAGATGGACCAGATGTCACATCAAACTGCTGGACAGACTCAACCTGTAATTGTAACTACTAATACTACTTGTGTACTCTTAATTTAGCCTTTAGTCCATTATTTGACCAGTCTGTCATGGCTGGCTTATGTTTTTAAAAAAGGGGGGGTGAGTGTTGTGATCCTTGTTATTGCATGCTTGCATGTAGAATGTTGTTGCTTGTAGTTGTTCACTGCTAGCTGGTATGGAGGACCAGTGCTATAGGCTGACTAGGGGGAAATAGCTACTTTGCTTGCATTCAAGTGTTCCTGTTCCCTGCTCTCAACTCAAATTGGGACTAGCCTCATAGATGGCGAACATTGCCATGTTCTTGCTAATAAAAGCCTATGTTAGTTGCATAGCTCCCATCTTGTGAGTTATTGACTGTGGTTCAATATTAATTTAATACAATTAATACATTTAGGACCATAGTTAAATTTCTCTAACACATTAAATAAGTAATCCCATTCTACTCTGTCAAATGATTTATCAGCATCCAATGAAATAATACATTCAGAAGGAGTAACAGTAGATTTAAATAAGATATTTAACAGGTGAAGGATATTAAATTGTGAAACAACCCTTAATAAAGTCAGTTTGATCTTCAGAGATAATAAGGAGTATCTAATTTTCTAACCTACAGGCCAAAATCATAGACGATATCTTAGTATCAACATCCAACTGACTTTCCTAGTTCCTTAACTTTGGTATCATGCATTACAAAAGAAGACCATAGCTCTTCAAAATTTTTGGTGACTAGAGCAAGAGTATTTTTAATCTCTTTTCCATCATTTTTACATTCTTTGTCATCTTTCCTCAGGTCTTTAATATATTCCATCATTGTAAGGACAGAGGTAATGGCTTCTTCTTCTTTTGTTCCATGAGCAGTCATAATGAACGTATGTGAAAAGAAGGTATTATGAATAAAAAACAAGGAAAAAAAATCAAAACATGGGAACTGGAAAACTAGAAAAAGTTAGGAGCAACTAAAAGAGATTGTCATGCTGTAGGAAACTCTCAATGAGGTTGATCCCTGGAATGTGAGATTGACAGCTGGATTAATCTTGAAGGAGAATTGGGCTTCTTCTCACAGACTTTATTAACATTGCTGTAAGAAAGCTCTTTAGCAAGTCACATATTTTAATAAATGTTAAGCGAGTATATTTTTATTGCTCTCCATCTGATCTTTCTAGTACATGATTTCCAGTGCATTTTTACTGCTTGAATAGGTAGGATTCAATTGCCGTGTTGACAACTTTTGATTGCCAAGTATCAAAGTAAAACATAAATGGTTGTATAGAGTTAAGTTTTCATCCAGATTCTTCAATGTTCATCTGTATCACCATAAACAATTTTATATTTTTAAATAAACATCCAAATCTGAAGTCTAAAGCTATACACTGCAGTCAATAATTTATAATTAAATGGTTTTAATGTTAGAAATAAAACAAATTTAAATTACCCAATAGTCATTTTTTCAAATATCTACAAGTCAGACATTTTGTTTAGTCCAAGCTCTCTGATTTTCCACACATTTCATAAACAAGTATTCTTGAATTACTTATTGATTTTCAATTTTCTCATAGAGGCTCAATATCAATTATTTATGATAATTTGATGGACTAGTTAAGATCGAGAGTGATTGGTTGAATGACTGGGATTTGTCACTTCCAGATGAGGACTGGGATATTTTTTCTAAATTTGATGAATGAGTCCTCCTTCTGTTTGTTACAATTCAAAGTGGTGCCTAAAGTTAAAGTATCTTGCTTTTATTCTGATAATGATCCATTAAGTGATGAATGTAAAATTTTTGAGGCTTAATTGTTTTGGGCTTGATCTAGTTTAGAATATTTTTGGAAAAATTATTTTCAAACTTTATCAGTCATTTTAAGGTCAAACTAGAACCAGGCCCCTTAATTTGCTCCATTTGGTTGTTCTCAAGAAGAGGAAGTACTATTGATGCCATTTCAGAGGCAAATTTTGGCTTTTACCTCATTGATAGCTCAACGGGAAATCTTGTTGAAATGGAAAGACAGCACTCCACGGTTACTGGAGGTCATGTCCTTCTTAAGTTTATTTAAAAAATCAGATATAATGTTAAAGATGTAAAGGTGAATTTTTATAAGACTTGGGGCCATTTCATGGAGTAGTGCCACAATTTAAAGAATTAGGGTGTTTGGATGCTCCTGAGTGGTGATGACTGGTTTCTGAATATCATCTTTTGTTTCCTACATATGTGGCAATGTCCTGAAGAGATCCAATACCAATTCCTAAAGAGGTTCAGACAGGTTAACTACTGATGTATTTTCCCTCTGAACTCCATTCTCCAGCCTTCTCCTAATAAGAAATAGGAGCAAGAGTAGGCCATCCAATATGATCATGGCTGATTTGATGATCATCACCTACCTGCCTTTTCCCCATACCCCTTAATTCCCCTACTTTGCAAGAATCTATTTAACCTTGACTTAAATAAATTCACTGAGGTCACCTTCACTGCTTCAATGAGCAACAAATTTCAGATTCACCACCCTCTGGAAAAAGCAGTTCGTTCTCATCCTAAATCTACTACCCTGGATCTTGAGGCTGTGACCTCTAGTTCTGGTGTCCCCCACCAATGGAAACAACTTACCTAATTCTATCTTATCTATACCTTTTATAATTTTATACATTTCTATAAGATCCCCTCTCATTCTTCTAAATACAAGCAAGTACAGCCCCAGACGACTCAATCTCTCCTCATAGGCTAACTCTATCATCTCTGGAATTAATGTCTTGAGCTTTCCTCCAAAACCAGTACATCCTTCCTCATGTAAAGAGACCAGAACTGCACTCAGTACTCCAGATGCAGCCTCACCAGTACCTTGTGCAGTTGCAGCATAACTTCCCTGCTCTTAAATTCAATCCCTCTAGCAATGAAGGCCAGCATTCCCTTTGCTTTCTTGATAGCCTGCTGCACCTGTAAACCAACCTTTTGCAATTCATGCACAAGCACGCTCTAGTCCTTCTGTACGGCAACGTGCTGCAATCACTTGCCATTTAAATAATAACCTTTGATCACCATTACTAATCAAGAATTTATCATACCTCACTTTCAATAAATCCAAAGGCTTGGCCTCCACAAGCATCTGTAGGAACAAAATCCAGATTCACCACCCTCTTCTAGATTTTTCCTCATCTCGGTTTTAAAGGGAAATTCTTCTTTTCTAAGGCTATGTCTTCTAGTTGTAGACTCTCTCACTTCTGTGAACTGTCCTGCCACTGTTTACTCTATCTTGCCCTTTCAATATTCAGAAGGTTTCAATGAGATGAATATCCAGTGAGCACAGGCTAAGAACCATCAAACACTCCTCATGTTAACCCTCTCATCCCTGGGTCCAATTTCATAAACTTCCTCTGGACCCTCTGCAAGCCAGTGCATCCTTCCAACGTATGGGGCCCAAAACTGCTTATGAAACTCCAAATGTGGTCTGGCTAATGCCTTGGAAAGCCTCAGCATTACATCCTTACTTTTACATACCTTGAGAAAGGGCTCAGGCCTGAAATGTCAGTTATACATTTTAACCTCCTATGGATGCTGCAAGGCACTGTTTTTCTTAGCATTTCTGTGTTTTTAGTCCTCTTGAAATAAATGCTAACATTGCATTTCCTTTTTTTTTTTAACTACCAACTCAACTTGCAAGTTAACCTTCAGGGACTCCTACACTAGGACTTCCAAGTCCCTTTGGACTTTCACTTTTTTGAATTCTTTCCCCATTTAGAAAATATTCCTTCGACCAAAGCGCATGGCCATGCATTTCCCTAAACATCTGCCACTTCTTTCTCCAATCTTCAAACCTGTCCAAGTTGCTCAGCAAACACCTTGCTTCTGCAACATGACTCAGCTCTTTATCAATCCTCAAATCATTTCTTGCAATCTTGCAGGCCCCGGTGTCCTCTCTGTCTCTGCCATACCTCAAAGTGGAGAGTCCATGATTGGCAGTCCAGCCTAAAGTGCCCAATCCTGAAATCTTACCCCCAGAATGCCCTGATTAAGGGCTTTTTAATACCATATTAACTGCTTTAATTAGTTTGAATGATCAGAGACAAAAACAGAAGTAGATTCAAATTATTAAATCAGAAAATATAATTTAAATAAAAAACCTTCAAAATTTGTTTGTGAGAGAAAGCTGTTAAGTAAAAAAAAACACCTTATCTGCACATACCTTGTCAATCAGCTCAGACATCCCATTCAGTTGAATGGGCACCACTTCATCTACTATCCACAACTAGCATAAAGCAAAAGGAATGGATGCCCTCAAGTCAATCAGACTTGGTGCAGAACAATAGCATTGAGGAACATCAGCTAGGCAGCTGACTTTCACTTTTTCCAGATTTCTACCATGCAATGCACATAAGTCAGAAATACTGGTTCACAGAGCCGCCAGCCAACAAAGAACCCAATCAAGCTGAACTATCAGAATAATTATGATTCTTATTGAATCAAAATAGTCAATCAATTACATTTCAGAAAAGAGATCACTGCAATAATACAAAAAAATTAAATTCATTTTCAAATGAACTTCAAGTGTTCTCAGTTTTCTTCATATTCATAGTTTCCACACTATTCTTACAATTATCTGCCAATAATAATACTTTTAAGTAAATATGATTTTCCCAAGGAATATCTTAATTTAAATTTTTAATTATAAATTTAGAACCACAAAAAATATGGATGATTAAAAATAATACAAATCAATACAAATACATTTGGCATAAGAAAAAAAGAAAGAAAAAACCCATGTACCACCCCTTCCCCCTCTATCTCCCTACTAAAGAAAATAAAGGTAAGAAGGGGACAAGAGACCCTCAACAGGGATGCCTATTTAAAATTTCTTATAGTATACTGAGTCCTTAAGGAGAAAGGGAAGGTCAGTGCTTCATTTAAATATTTATACTCATATTTTGTAAATATGGGCTTCATACCTTCCAAAATGTATTTGTCTCTTAAATTATAATTAATTTTCTTAAGTGATATACAACTCCAAACTTCAGCATGCCATCTTTCTATACTCAAAACTGCATCAGACTTCCAGGTTATGGCAATACATTTCCTTGCTATTGTTAAGGCAATTTGAACAAACTTCTTTTGATGCATATTCAATTTCAACTTAGGTACAACACCCTTAACATCACTCTATAACAATAACGCTGGATCATGTGGGAACTTATTTCCAATTATTTGTTCCAATAAATTATCCATTCTAACCATTCTATTAAAAGAAATCAATTTCCCTGCTTCAAAAACATCTTATATCTTGTTGATTCCTTGACACTGCCAAATCTTTAAAAATGTATTTCCCATGGAAAATTGAATCACTTGATTCTGGAATAATGGTGTTTTTCCAGACAATAAACCTCCTCCCCTAATTTCTTTATCAACCTGTTCAATTCAATGTTTCAATGTAGGAGTTTCTCTATTCATTGTTAACAACCTTAAATTCCATTTATAAATAAAATAATGTGAACTTGGTTCCCCTATTTTACTAAGTTCTATATACACCCAAGATGGAATTTTATTTAAATCATGTATTACATTAATAAAATGCAACTCGGCTTCTTTATAACTCATAAAATTAGGGAGCTGCAAACCCCCTGCATTGTAATTCCACATTAATTCATTCAAGAAACTCTTGCTATCTTTCCTTTCCATAAAAATTTCCTAACACATGCATTTAATTCTTTAAAGAATTTTTGAGGAATTGATTGAAAAATATATTTGTATTCTAGGAAAAACATTTACCCTAACACAATTTACTCTACCTATTAAAGTAATTGGCAATGTACTAAGTCTTTCCAAATCTTCTTTTGGGGTGGTGAATCTGGTTATTTTGTTCCTACAGATGCTTGTGGAGGCCAAGCCTTTGGGGAGAATAATTTAATAATTTTAAAATTCCACTTCCACGCAAATACCCAATTATTTTATTCCAACATTTGGCCATTTAAAATCAATTCATTCCTTACATTTTACATAAGCCCCCTCTACTAAAGGCAGTTTTCCCCCCAATTATACTCCATATTCTTTTAATCTAAATTTAAGTTTGTCGCAATGAGTTTAATGGATCTGTTAAATAAATCAAAGCATCTTCCACAAACAAACTTATTTTGTGTTCTTCCTGATTCACTTTAATACCTTTTTATCTTTAAATCCTGTCTTATTAATTCAACAAAGGGTTCAATTGCTAAAACAAATAAGCTGGTGACAGTGGACAACCTCATCTACTTGATCTAGTCAATCGAAAAGTGGTTGAGATTTGACCATATGTCATTATTTTCACAGTAGGGTTCTTAAATATTATTTTAATCCTATCAATAAATATTGACCCTAACCTAAATTTTTACAAAACTTTAAAAAGAAAATCTCATTCTAATCTATCAAATGCTTTTTCTGCAACTAAAGCCACTGTCACATTCATGTCACCCATTTTTTGAACTAAATTTATTAAACTATCAATTTTGCCACATTATCTGCAGATTTCCTATTTTTAACAAATCCAGTTTAAACCATATGTATTAACTTCAGTAAATATTTTATCAATCTATTTGCTAACACTTTAGCTAATATCTTATAATCATCATTTAATAATAAAATCGGTCTATATGAAGCTGGTTTCAACAGATCTGTATCTATCTAATAATTGCTGTTGAAAAGGAATCCAGCAGAGAATGTGTTTTCAATGCTTGATTTAATACCTTGTCGCAAACCGTTACTCAAAAGAAGAAACACACGTAATGTGGTCAGGTTAAGCTCTGAGTTTTATTAGGGCTCAGGCCCGACTTTTATATTGAACTGTTCCCGCTGTGGCCCACTTTGGCTGACATCACAACATGAATAACAAAAGTAGGTTTCCCATTCGTGGGTACTTTTTTGCATAACAATGTAACAATGCTCTTCTTCCCCATGCGCTCTCTGTCTGTTGGCTGTGCAGCAAGGCCAATGCCATTTTGGGGTCGCTGGCCTTTAAGCTGCCCTTGCCGTTCACCTGCCAGTTCACTTGTTTGGGCTAGTGACACTGCGCGGGCTGCTGGCCTTTGGTTGCACTTGCCACCCGGAGCACTGGCTTGATCGCCATGGCTGTAGGCCACCACAACCTCCATAAAAGAAGGTATCGAAATATCCTTAAATTTTTTTAAAAACTCTATAGGAAACGCATTTTCACCCTGGCTAGTTACTACTTTATATAAATTCATTACCTCAATGACTTGCTTTGCGATAAAAGGAGAATTCAAATCTTTTCCCTCCTGAGCATTCAAACTAAGTAAATCTATTTGAGATGAAAACGTATTAATCTTATTTTCATCTTGAATTGATCTGATTGATATAATTGAGAATAAAATTCCTTAAAAGAATCATTTATTTCTTGTGGTTTATCTGTAATAATCCCAGAATGTTTTTTTTAAATTGCATTAATTGTTCTCGATACCTGTTCAGCTTTTAATTACCAAGCTAAAACTTTGTGAGCTCTTTCTCCCAATTCATAATATTTCTGCTTTGTTTTTTTGAATTAATTTTTCAGTTCTAAATGCCTGAATAGTATTAAATTGTTTTTTAATTAATTCTCTTCTTTTCTTTAGAAGATTTCTTTTGCAACTTTTTCCAATTCTCTTATATCTCATTCTGATTCATCTTTGATATATTATTTCTTCATTTTAATTGAATAATATTATTTGACCCCTTAAATAAGCCTTGAGTGCTTCCAATATAATAAATTTATTATCTCCTAAATTAGAATTTATATCCAATAATATTGAATTTATTTTCTTATAACATCACAAAAATCCACTCTTTTTAACAACAATATTAAACCTCCATCTATATGGTGAAGGTTTTTTGTCAGACTTTGTACATACCATTAAAATGGAGAATAATCTGATAATATGCTAGATTTATACTCAACAAAATTAATTAATTCTACCCTGCAACTGTGCTGATATTAAAAAATCTATTCTCAAATATCTATTAAATTTAGTTCCTCCACTGATTTATTCTGAAAAATAAATGTTTCCCATTTTAAATTATAGTTCTGCAAACAACAAATGTGAAAGTTTTGACTTTCAATCTTACATGTCCATTTGCAAGAGTCTCCAGAATGCATTTGATTGATGCAATTAGATAAATCTTTGAATGTATTCTTATTCAATCCTTTGTCTAGAAATTGAAAACCCAAGATCCAAAACGCAAGATCCAAATACTGCAACACATTTTTATTACATTCAACCAAAGTCAAGTTGATAATGTAAACTTTTAGCAGATTTGATTAGAAAAGGTTTTACCAATGTATAGTCCATAAAAATCCTTTGACATTTGTTTCAGAACATGTGAGGACAATGTGACCATGATGCAGAAGAGTTTATTTGCTGGGCTTTTATTCATACAAAAACAACTGATTGAACTTCAGGAAATGTTCTTTAACCGCTATGTAAATGAAGACCTATTACCTAAGAGAAAGTGCAGAGTTTATGGTGAGGAATAGAGAGGGAAAAGATTACTAAAAATTGTGATTTTGATCGCCATTGCTCAATTTAGTTTTGCAGCATTCATTTTGCAAAGTTAATAAAAATGAGATTTATTTAGAATTGTTATGCAAAATGTTAAAATTTTTCGAGAAAGTTGTAACATTCTAATCTGAGTTAAAAAGAGTGCCAACAATCTGTTGCCTTAATTTCCTGGCACATAATGAAGAAAAGAGTCTTCACTAAAAAGACAAATATTAATAATCCCAAAAATTGTGTTGAATCTTATAATTTAAATAAACATCATTTTTAAGAATGCACAATTAAGTGAACAGGTGGAAAGCAATCAAAGACTAATAAATTTCACTCAGATATTGAACAATTTCATTGTATCAAAAATAATGTTACATTTTACAAACAGTTATAAAGTTTACTGTCTCTTTACCACAACTAATCATTATTAATTTAATAACTAATTGTTATTAATCATTTGAAACAGAGCATAAATTTCCAGCAATAATTCAGGTAAAAGCTATTTGCACAAATAAAGTTACATTAACTGGTCAATTTTGGAAAGATGGCAAATTTGAAAAATGTCTTAAACTGCATAATTCAAAAAACTGGAATGTTTTAACTTAAGTATATTGTAAATACAATGACAATGAATTCCAGTACATCCATTTCCACAATCACATTACATTAACTGTGCACAATATTACAGAATGACTAACTGTTCGACCAAAAGTTAGCAACTTCACAAATTATCTTTATATACTTATCAGGTATACATCATGTGCTTTAAAAAAGTTCATTTTGAAATTCAAAAATATGAGGAAATATTCAAATGACAAGCAGGTCAAATATGTATTTTTAAAATAATGAACTACCTCTGTTGCAAGTAACATTCTAAACAATAAAAGTGGTGTAACTATGTCAAAAACCAAGCTAATGGAAAACAAAAAATGAACATCCAAAGTTTTTTTTAAAATTTGAACTTTCTACAAATTGTAAAAATAGTTCTGAGTTGCCAGCTTAAACAGATCACTCTTCATCAGGAAATTAAATAATATTGTATGTTGCTGAAAGCCTAGTTAAAGGGTGATTTGCAAAATAAAAATGTTTTAAAAATTCAGGATGTGGTGATTGATTTGTAGCAGTTTATCTGTCAATGCAAAATTTGCAGACTGCATTAACTGAAGACTGCACCTCAGGAATGATTACAGTGGGTGGCGACATGCCACTAGGCAGGCGAACCAGCCCCACTTGTAATCCATGCGGCGGGGCAGCCGGCCAAAATGGTGCCGTCGGGGGTTTCCCCTTCTTCTCAGCACCGGGCTCAGAAGCCTGCGCTGGGGGACCATGTGACGCCCGAGTGACATCGTCGGCCCCCCCCACCCCGCCCCCCCAGTGCATTTCTCAGCCAGGTCCGGGCTGGGAGTGTAAGTCCAGCCGGGCAGCCAGCAATAAACAAGTTTTCTGCACACTGAGCTCAACTCATCTGGTTGTGTGTTCTTTCAGTAGAAGTGCAGCTGCCACTACAATTGGTGACCCCAACTGGTTCAAACGTCTTTGAACCCAACATGAGCAAACCTGGGATCAGTGCTATAGCCATCAAGCTGCCTGACTTCTGGGTTCAGGAGCCAGAGAGCTGGTTCGGCCACGCGGAGGCCCAGTTTTACCTCCGCCAGATTTCGTCCAACAGGACCAAATTCTACCATGTGGTTGCCGCCCTGGAACAAGCCACCGCCAAACATGTGCTGCACCTCGTTCAGCACCCGCCCGCCAAAGACAAATACGGGACCATCAAGCCAGTGCTCACCAGATCCCTCGGACTATCCAGGCATCAGCATGCCGCTTGGATGCTGCACCTCGACGCTTTGGGGGACAGGTCCCCGGTGGAGCTGATGGACGAGATGCTCGCGCTCATGGGTGATCACACCAACTGCCCACTCTTTGAGCAAATTTTCCTCAACCATATGCCCGATGACATCCAGCCATTACTAGTCCAAGAGAGCTTTACCGACCCAAGGAAAGTTGCTCAGAAGACCCAAGTGCTACAGCTGGAGTGATTCCCGGATGGACCAGCAGGTCATGAGGCACAGGCATGACCACACCAAGCTTGCCCCTAGCGCTACGGTAGGACACCTGGCCCCTGCAGGGGCCACAAAGAGCATAACCAGGGGCACGACATCCGCTCCGGGCCTCTGCTTCTACCACCAGTGCTGGGGAGCCAAGGCTCAGAAGTGTCGTCAGCCCTGCTCGTTCCAGGGAAACGAGCAGGCTGGCCGCTGTTAATGGCTGCGGCGGCTGGCCAAGGACACAGCCTCTTCTTCCTGCGGAACTCAGTCAGCGGCTGGCACTTCCTCGTCGACACTGGGGCCCAGATCAGTGTCATCCCGGCCACGGCCATCAAGTGCAGGAACCGACCTCGAGGATCTCCCCTCCATGCGGCCAACGCAACAGAGATCCGGAAGTATGGGAACAAGACAGTCCACTTCCAGATAGGCCGGCGTAAGTTCTTTTTTTTTTTTTTTTTTTTTTAATTTTTTATTTTTCACACCATAAATCACAATAGCCATGATATACACTTTTTCTTTTCCACACATTTACAGTGACTTTTTCTCCCTCCCCCCTCCCTCCTCCCAAGCCACCCCCCCATCCCCCCCCCTCTCATCCATTTTAGTTATACAATCTAGGTTGCATTAATTCAGTTAGACAATGTTGTCATTCAACAAAAATACACCAGAAATTCTACTGAGTCCATTCTTTTCTTTTCTTCTCCTTCCATCAACTTAGGTAATGTTTGTTCCCGGTAGGTTTTTGCTATTGTATTTAATGTAAGGCTCCCATACTTGTTCGAATATTTCAATATTATTTCTTAAACTATATGTTATTTTTTCTAATGGAATACATTTATTCATTTCTATATACCATTGTTGTATTTTCAAATTATCTTCCAATTTCCAGGTTGACATAATACATTTTTTTGCTACAGCTAGGGCTATCTTAACAAATCTTTTTTGTGCATCCTCCAAGTCAATTCCAAATTCTTTATTTTTTATGTTACTTAGGAGAAAGATCTCTGGATTCTTTGGTATATTGTTTTCTGTTATTTTATTTAATATCTGATTGAGATCATCCCAAAATTTTTCTACTCTCTCACATGTCCAGATTGCATGAATTGTTGTTCCCCTTTCTTTTTTACATCGAAAACATCTATCAGATACTGTTGGGTCCCATTTATTTAACTTTTGCGGTGTAATGTATAGTCTGTGTAACCAATTATATTGTATCATACGCAGCCTCGTATTTATTGTATTTCTCATCGTTCCAGAGCATAACTTCTCCCATGTTTCCTTTTTTATCTTTATATTTAAATCTTGTTCCCATTTTTGTTTAGTTTTACCATTTGTTTCCTCATTTTCCTTTTCTTGCAGTTTAATATACATATTTTTTATAAATCTTTTGATTAACATTGTATCTGTAATCACATATTCAAGGTTACTTCCCTCTGGTAAACTCAAGTTGCTTCCTAATTTATCTTTCAAGTAGGATCTCAGTTGGTAATATGCCAGCGCTGTATCTCCCGTTATATTGTACTTATCTCTCATTTGTTCAAAGGATAAGAATCTACTTCCTGAAAAACAATTTTCTATTCTTTTAATCCCTTTTTTTCCCCATTTTCTAAAGGCAAGGTTGTCTATTGTAAAAGGGAGTAGCTTATTTTGCGTCAATATTAGTTTTGGTATTTGGTAATTTATTTTATTTCTTTCTACATGAATCTTCTTCCATATATTGAGGAGATGGTGTAATACTGGAGAAGTTCTATGTTGTACCAATTTTTCGTCCCATTTATATAATATGTGTTCAGGTATCTTTTCCCCTATTTTATCTAATTCTAGTCTCGTCCAGTCTGGTTTTTCCCTTGTTTGATAAAAATCTGATAGGTACCTTAATTGTGCGGCTCTATAATAATTTTTGAAGTTTGGCAATTGTAAGCCTCCTTGTTTATACCATTCTGTTAATTTGTCTAGTGCTATCCTCGGTTTCCCCCCTCTCCATAAAAATCTCCTTATTATTTTCTTTAACTCTTTGAAGAATTTTTCTGTCAGTTGTATTGGCAATGCCTGAAATAAGTATAGTATCCTTGGAAAAATGTTCATTTTAATACAGTTTATCCTTCCTATCAGTGTTAGTGGTAGCTCTTTCCAATGCTCTAAATCGTCCTGTAATTTTTTCATTAGTGGATTGTAATTGAGTTTATATAATTGGCCTAGATTTTTGTTTATTTGCACACCTAGGTATCTTATTGCCTGCGTTTGCCATCTGAATGGGGATTCCTCCTTAAATTTTGAGAAATCCGCGTTATTCATAGGCATTGCTTCACTTTTATTTACGTTTATCTTGTATCCCGACACTTCTCCATATTCCTTCAATTTCTTATATAGTTCTTTTATTGATAGTTCTGGTTCTGTTAAGTACACTATCACATCATCCGCAAACAGACTGATTTTATATTCCCTGTCTTTTATTTTTATTCCTTTTATATTATTATCTCTTCTTATCGATTCTGCTAGTGGTTCTATAGCTAGCGCAAACAATAATGGTGATAGTGGGCATCCCTGCCGCGTTGACCTGCTTAAGTTAAATTGCTTTGATACATGTCCATTTACTGTCACTTTCGCTAACGGTCCCTTATATAATGCTTTAATCCAATTAATATACTTCTCCGGTAAACTGAATTTTTGCAATACTTTGAACAAGTAATTCCATTCTACTCTGTCGAAGGCCTTCTCTGCGTCTAAAGCAACTGCTACTGCCGGTGCTTTATTTCCTTCTACTGCATGAATTAAGTTAATAAATTTACAAATATTGTCTGTTGTGCGTCTTTTTTTGATAAATCCAGTTTGGTCTAAATTTACCATTTTCGGTACCTGTTCTGCTAATCTGTTCGCTAATAGTTTAGCTATTATCTTATAATCTGTGTTTAGCAGAGATATTGGTCTATATGACGCTGGTGAGAGTGGATCTTTCCCTTGTTTTAGTATCACTGTAATTATTGCTGTTTTACATGAATCTGGTAAGTTTTGTGTCTCATCAATCTGGTTGATTACATCCAGGAGGGGCGGTATTATTAGGTCTTTAAATGTTTTGTAGAATTCTATTGGGAGTCCATCCTCTCCTGGTGTCTTATTATTTGGTAAATTTTTTATTATCTCTTGTATTTCTACTGTTCCAAATGGTTCTGCTAATTTATTTTGTTCCTCTATTTGTAGTTTTGGTAGTTCAATTTTAGTCAAAAATTCATCTATTTTCCCTTCTTTCCCTTCGTTTTCGGTTCGGTATAATTGTTCATAGAATTCTCTGAAGTTTTCCTTAATTTCTTTTGGATTATATGTAATTTGTTTGTCTTTTTTCCTTGTTGCCAATACCATTTTCTTAGTTTGCTCTGTCTTAAGCTGCCATGCTAGGATTTTGTGTGTTTTTTCCCCTAGTTCATAATATTTCTGTTTTGTCTTCATTATATTCTTCTCCACCTTATATGTTTGTAATGTTTCATATTTTATTTTTTTATCCGCCAATTCTCTTCTTTTGGTTGTATCTTCCTTTATTGCTAATTTTTTTTCTATGTTTATTATTTCCCTTTCCAACTGCTCTGTTTCCTGATTATAGTCCTTCTTCATCTTGGTTGCATAACTTATTATTTGCCCTCTAATGAATGCTTTCATTGCGTCCCATAGTATAAACTTATCTTCCACTGATTCCGTATTTACTTCAAAGTACATTTTTAATTGTTTTTCAATAAATTCTCTAAAATCCTGTCTTTTAAGTAGCATGGGGTTTAATCTCCATCTATACATTCTTGGAGGGATGTCTTCTAGCTCTATTGCCAATAACAGGGGTGAGTGGTCCGATAATAGTCTAGCTTTATATTCCGTTTTCCTAACTCTCCCTTGTATGTGGGCTGATAACAGGAATAGGTCTATCCTTGAGTATGTTTTATGTCTAGTCGAGTAGTATGAGTATTCCTTTTCTTTTGGGTTTTGTTTCCTCCATATGTCCACAAGTTTCATTTCTTGCATTGATTTAATTATAAATTTGGTTACTTTGTTCTTCCTGTTAATTTTTTTCCCCGTTTTATCCATATTTGGATCCAAATTCAGATTGAAATCCCCTCCTATTAGTATGTTCCCTTGCGTATTAGCTACCTTCAAAAAGATATCTTGCATAAACTTTTGATCTTCTTCGTTAGGTGAATATATATTAAGTAGATTCCAAAGCTCTGAATATATCTGACATTTTATCATAACATATCTCCCTGCTGGATCTATTATTTCCTCTTCTATTTTAAATGGCACATTTTTGCTAATTAATATAGCCACTCCTCTTGCTTTTGAATTATACGATGCTGCTGTTACATGTCCTACCCAATCTCTCTTTAATTTCATGTGCTCCAATTCAGTTAAATGTGTTTCTTGGACAAATGCTATATCTATTTTTTCCTTTTTCAGTAAATTTAGTAGTTTCTTCCTTTTAATTTGGTTATGTATTCCATTAATATTTAGAGTCATATAGTTCAGCGTAGCCATTTTATATTTTGTTTATCTTCTCTTTCCGTTTTTCCATCATTACCTTTCCTCCTTTTCCATTTCTGTTTTCTTATTTTCAACTCTTTACCAGACAACATTCCTACAACATCCAACATTTTCCTTATTCTCCTATTTCTATCTTCTTTATCCCCAATCTCCCCTTCCCCTCCTGAGTTGCCCTTTATCCCTTGTCGGACAACCACATCTCCCCTCTCCATTTGGATTTGCGAATCCACTCGCAAGCGTCAACTGATTTTGCAGTGACCGCTCTTTTCCCCCCACCCAGCCCCCCCCAGAAAAGATTTCGTTTTTTATATGTCACAAAGGTCACTCTTTTAGTTCCCTCCTTATTCTCTCTATTCCATTACCTTCCCTTATTAATTCTTGTCTATACTCTCTATGTTTTCCTCTAATTACAGATACTTTCACATATGCCCATTGTCTCTATTCACTCTTATACCTCTTTACCCGCATACATATCAATCGTGGTCATTTTTACCCTCCTTACCCGTCTTCATCCCTCAGTCTATTTTTGTCTTTACCCACATACATATCAATCGTGATAATTTTTGCTCTCATTACCCGTCTTCATCCCTCAGTCTATTTTTGTAATTGTTCTGCAAATTTTCGTGCTTCTTCTGGATCCGAGAATAGTCTGTTTTGTTGTCCTGGAATAAATATTTTCAATACCGCAGGATGCTTCAGTGTAAATTTATATCCTTTCTTCCATAAAATCGCTTTTGCTGCATTGAACTCTTTTCTCTTCTTTAGGAGTTCAAAGCTTATATCTGGATAAATGAAGATTTTTTGCCCTTTATACTCCAGTGGTTTGTTGCCCTCTCTTACTTTTTCCATTGTCTTCTCCAGTACCTTTTCTCTTGTAGTATATCTTAGGAATTTTACTACAATAGATCTTGGTTTTTGTTGTGGTTGTGGTTTAGGGGCCAATGCTCTATGTGCCCTTTCTATTTCCATTTCTTGCTGTAGTTCTGGACATCCTAGGGCCTTAGGGATCCATTCTTTTATAAACTCCCTCATATTCTTGCCTTCTACATCTTCCTTAAGGCCCACTATCTTTATGTTATTTCTTCTGTTATAATTTTCCATTATATCTATTTTTTGGGCTAGTAATTCTTGTGTCTCTTTAGTTTTTTTATTAGATTCCTCCAATTTCTTTTTTAAGTCTTCTACCTCCATTTCTGCTGCTATTGCCCGTTCTTCCATCTTGTCCATTTTTTTCCCCATTTCTGTTAAGGTCATATCCATTTTATTTATTTTCTTTTCTGTGTTGTTTATTCTTCTTCTTAAATCATTGAATTCCTGTGTTTGCCATTCTTTAAATGACTCCATGTATCCTCTAACAAGAGCAAGTACCTCCTTTACCTTGCCTTTCTTTTCTTCTTCTATTTCCCTGTACTCTTCCTCTTCCTCTTCTTCTTCCTCTAGGTTGACCATCTGTTGTTTCTTTGCTGCCCTTTCCTCCTCTTCTTTCTTGTTTCCATTGTCTTCTGTGGTCTCTTCTTGCTGCAGGTGTTCTGCAGCTGTCGTTGCCGGCTGTGGAGATCGACTCCCCAGCTGGTCCCCCCTCCCGTCGGTGTGTTTTTTTTCATGCGCATCGCGCATGCGCGACTCCTCGCGCATGCGCGGTTGCGCACTTTTACTCGGCTCTGTGAGCCATTGTTGTAGTTCTCTTTCTACCGACCTGAGGTAGTGGGGTCTTCTCTCCACAGCGGGCCTCTTCGGACAGGTAAGGCCTTCACCTTTTTCCTCCGTTGTCTTCTCTTCCTCTCTTCTTTCCGTTGATTTTGATTTTTCTCCTTTTGTCTCCATCTTCTTTCCACCTTTATGTTCACTTTTCTTTAACTTGTATTTCTGTGCCTTTGTATTTTCTCTTGTTTTTCCCGACTTTTCTGGAGAGGGCTGGAGTTCACCGTCCGGCCACTACTCCATCACGTGACTCCTCCTCCGCCGGCGTAAGTTCTTGTGGAGGTTCACTGTCTCATCCCTTCCAACAGCCATCCTGGGTACCGACTTCCTCCTCGCCCACTGCCTCCTGGTGGACATTCAAGGTAGGCGCCTGGTAGACACCTGGACTTTCCTGGCTGTTCGCCTCGACGTTTCCTGCACAGAGCAGCTGTAGATGGCCACGATCAGCACGCCCAGAGATGAGTTCCAGCAAATCCTGAATGAGTTCCCAGCCCTCCTCAGGCCACAGTCCTCCGCTGCCTCACCGCGCCACGGGGTGTTCCACCACATCCCCACCCAGGGTCCACCAGTTCTTGCCAAGGCACACCGGCTCCCGCCTGACAAGCTGCAGGTGGTGAAGGAAGAGTTTTCACATCTGCTGGAGCTGGGGATCATTCTGCGCTCCGACAGCCCATGGACCTTACCGCTCCACCTGGTTCCGAAAGCCTCCAGCGGCTGGCGCCCCTGCGGAGACTATCGATGGCTCAACAAAGCAACTGCTCCTGACTGTTACCCCATCCCTCTCATCCAGGACTTTACGGCCAACCTGCATGGTGCGAGGGTTTTCTCCAAGGTTGACCTGGTGCACGGCTATCACCAAATCCCGGTGCACCCTGAGGACATACCCAAGACGGCCATCATCACCCCCTTCGGCTTGTTCGAATTCCTTCACATGCCATTCGGGCTAAAGAATGCCGCTCAGACCTTCCAGCGCCTCATGGACTCAGTGGACAGGGACCTGGATTTCATCTTCATTTACTTAGACGACATCCTCATTGCCAGCAGGGATCGGGTGCAACACGAGGCCCACCTGCGCGCCCTCTTCGCCCGGCTAGCCGACTTCTGCCTCACCATCAACCCAGCCAAGAGCCAGTTCGTGAAAGAGTCCATGCAGTTCCTGGGCCATACCATCACGGCCAAAGGAGCCACACCTGCCGCTACAAAGGTCACCGCTATCAAGGAGTTCCCATGCCCGGACAACCTCAAGCGGCTGCAGGAGTTCGCAGGTATGGTCAACTTCTACAACCGATTCATCCCGGGAGCTGCACGCATCACGCAGCCGCAATTCGCCCTCATCACAGCCAAGCACAAAACGTTCACCTGGACACCAGAGGCCTGCAGTGCATTCGAGGCCATTAAGGACATCCTCACGAAGGCTACCATGCTCTCCCACCCGCTCACCGACCTGCATATGGTGCTCTCCGTCGATGCCTCTGCCACAGCCGTCAGCGCTGTCTTAGAGCAGCAGGTGAATGGACAATGGAAACCGCTGGCATTCTTCAGCCGGCTTCTCCGCCCACCAGAGCGCAAATATAGCGCCTTTGACTGTGAGTTACTGGGCATGTACCTGGTGGTGTGGCATTTCCGCTATTTCCTGGAGGGGAGGACTTTTACCATCTTCACTGACCATAAACCCCTCACTCAGGCACGCACGATGGCAAAGGATCCCTGGTCGGTTCGCCAGCAACGTCACCTCTCTTTCGTGTCAGAGTTTACCACTGACATTCAGCACAAGGCGGGGAAGGACAACATGGTCACCGATGCACTCTCATGATCGGCCATCTGCGCGCTGACACCTGGCCTTGACTTCGACCAGCTTGCCCAGGACCAGAAGTCCAACGAGGAGACACGAGCCTTCAGGACTGCTAGCGGCAAAGGCATTGTCCTATGTGATGTCTCCATGGGCACCCCACGGCCAGTGGTTCCCCAGCAGTGGCACAGGCAAGTCTTCCGTCACATCCATGACCTTTCGCATCCGTCCATCAGGTCCATGGTCCGTATGGTGGCAGAGCGGTACGTCTGGCATGAGCTGCGGAAGCAGATTGCAGGCTGGGCCAGAACATGCACTCATTGCCAGATGTCCAAGGTGCACAGGCACACCAGGGCACCCATCCAAGATTTCGTGCACGTCTGGGAACGGGACATAGTCGGGCCCTTACCAGTTTCCCGGGCAACCGTTACCTGTTTACGGAGGTAGACTGCACCACTCGTTGGCCCAAGGCAATCCCGATGCCAGACGCCTCAATGGACTCCTGCTCCCGGGCGCTGTTGCATGGTTGGGTCACCCGGTTCGGCATTCTGAATCACCTCACCAGTGATCGGGGTGCCCATTTGACCTCTGTGCTCTGGGCACAGCTCGCCAACAGGTTGGGGATAGAGCTACAATGCACCACAGCCTATCACCCGCAGGCCAATGGCCTGGTCGAGCATCTGCACCACCACCTTAAGTCAGCACAAATGGCGCGACTCACCGGTCCCGACTGGGAGGTCGAACTGCCTTGGGTGCTCCTGGGCATCCATTCCACGCCCACGGAGGATCTGCAGGCGTCATCAGCTGAGCTGGTCTATGGCTCACCGCTGGCACTGCCCGGTGAGTTCATCAACGCACCTCACAACCACCAGCAGTCGCCACACGAGCTACTTCCCCACCTCCGGGCCCACTTGGACTCCTTCGCACCAGACACGGCACATGGCCATCTCTCGTCCCCAGCAAGCTGCACTCCGCAGAGTATGTTTTTATTCAGCAGGGCCTGCCCGCGGCACCTCTGCAGAGACCTTACGAGGGGCAGTACAGGGTTGTCCAGCATTCAGGGTCAACATTCATGCTGGACATCGGCAGCAGGCGGGAGCAGTTTACTATGGACAGACTGGAGCTAGCTCACCTTGACCCCACCAAACCAGTGATTGTGGCCCAGCCCAAGAACCGAGACTGCCCAGCTAAAAAGGACATGGGCACCGATTCTGGGGGGGGGGGGGGGCTGTGTGGCGGCATGCCACTAGGCAAACGAACCGGCCCCACTTGTAATCCACGCAGCAGGGCAGCCGGCCAAAATGGTGCCATCAGGGGTTTCCCCTTCTTCTCAGCACCAGGCTCTGAAGCCCACACTGGGGGACCACGTGACGCCTGAGTGACGTCGGCGCCCCCCAGAGCAGTTCTCAACCAGGTCTGGGCTGGAGTATAAGTCCAGCCTGGCAGCCAGCAATAAACCAGTTTCCTGCTCACTGAGCTCAACCCGTCTGGTTGTGTGTTCTTTCAGTAGCAGTGTAGCTGGCACTACAACAGATTGGTATTTTTAGAACCACAAACAAATGATTCTGCAATGATAAATAAACTTTTTTGTTTCTGATGATGTGATAGATTCAATTCTCTGAAGCCCAATGGATTCTACTTTAGATCCATTAGAAGTCATTCGATTTTTGTCCTAAACAAATGGACAAATTAAAACTTATTTAACATTTAGTGGTCTACACCCCATTCCAAACAATGATCTACTGGCATTTTTGTGCATCTTAACATGTTTCTTTCAGGGAGTACATTAGATAACATTTCACTTCAATTGCTTTAGACTTTTTGAATATCAATTGAAGTTAACTGGTTTCCAAGAAATGAAGTTTACAGTTTGTTTTAAAGATGCTGGCACCAACCAGCGAGTAATGTTTGATCTCATCATAAGCGTCTTCCAGGGAAGAGTGATCACAGCAGCACAGAATTTCAAATTCAGTTTCAGAGGGAAAAACAGATTTGAAACTAATATCTTAAATTTAACTAAAAGCGGTAATAAATGGAAGTAAGACAGAGTTGACAAAACTGAACCAGGAAAATAAACTGAAAGGAGACTGTTGATATGCTGTAGAAGAAAAACCTGGAGACATTTCACAATTCTCAACACAGATATGTTACTTTTAAAAATAATTACTCCACAAGTTTGTAACTATCCATGGTCAGGAGCAGAAACTGTGATTTAGACTATCACCATTGTTGCTTTCTTTAGCTGGCTAAGTGTTAAGTTTAAAAATATTTTATAATTACCCTGGTGTTCAGACCAATAGCCTAACTTGTTAACCTAATTTAACTCAGAACAAGACAACCATAATGATTTCAATGAACTTACATTGGCAGCTTTGAACTAGCTAGAAGCACCATTTCTGTATGTTTTTAAAAAAGGGTAGGTTCAATAAAAATGTTCTTGCCATTTCACAGCTATCCCCAATTGTCCACAAAAGAAATGGAAAATCATCTTTTAACTGCTGTACTTTCTGTTATGAAGGTTTCTAACAAATTATTGGTCAGGGAATTTCAGGTTTTTAAACCCATCAACAATTAAAGAAAAATTTTCTCACCTAGGCTAAAATCTCTAAAAAAAAATGTTATAAGTAAACTGACACCAGACACACATACAGTTTAGGCGGACTCAAAGATATTTGAGAAAATAACTCCATACAAACTATAAAAATAGTGTAATTGGGGTTTCAGCCATCAGTACAAAATGAAAAGAGCTTCTTATATACTAGTATCTGCTTTGTTCCAGTGGCCAAAGATAGCTGTTGAAAAAGATACAGAATGAGCTGTGTAAATAATATTCAGAATTTTTAATTTGTCTTCATTTATCCAAAAGCATACTAATTGTGCGAGAACCTATTGTTCTCTTTAATTGTTTCAATCCATACCAATTTGACAGAGTTTGCATCTAACACCCATTTTAGAGATTGAACACACATCTCTGGAATTGAATAATTTGTGGAATACAAGTATTAAATACTCTGAAACTTTGTTGAACTATATATAACCAAAAGCAAAATAATAGCACACACATCAAAATCTTACTAATTCAAAACTGCACCATGTTTGCTCATACATGGAACTGATAAACTTATTTAAAAAGGATCCACTTGACACAGTTGCTGTCACTCGATATCAAAGTTCTTTTTGTATTTTTGATAAATGGACACTTACCAGATTCCAAATAAATCAGAACATAAAGAATTGTAGAACTCCCAATAACATATATACTGCATATTTCAGTATAGATGATGCCCCATTTTTCAGCTCATTTTAAGGTTTTTATGGTATATCCGACATATGTTGACCCCAATTTTCTGGATAGCTCAGTTGGTCCATTTATCGACTTATAAGATGACCTCCAAAGATCGCGATGCTTGAGATGGGTCATTGACTGGCATATATATCAAATACCAAAGATTGTGCTGATTGATCTCCTGAGTGTTGGCTGGAGGTGATTGCTATCATGGAAGGTCCATCGACATAACACAACTCGCAGCAAAAGTATGAAGCAAGTTTTAAATTGAAAGTAATAGAAATGGCCAAGAAGACCAACAACTACGCTGCTGCAAGAACATTTGATGTGCATTTGAAGTCGGTAAGAGATTGGAGGAAGAAAGAAGAGACTTTAAGAAACATACAAAAAAGGCAATATTCTTTGAGAAAAAGAATCACTCGTTGGTCAGAATTGGAAAATCACGTTGCAGAATGGGTTCGTGAACAGAGGCAAGTTTGACAGGTATATTATATTTTAGATTATATATAAATATGTTTTTAAAGGAGATAGATTGTGGGGGTTTAGTGTAGGTCACAAATAAACAAATACTTCACAAAACAGATCTCATTTAAAATGCAAGAGCTTTGCTGTATGTAAGACATTGAGGCACCGAGGGCCTTTGCAAAGACAATAAAAACTATGTTGGAAATGCTTTGCTAAGGAACTTCAAAAGCAGGTGCAAATGAAACAGTCCACGCTCAGAGGCTGATAATATCTTTCAAAGACTGTGTCTGGAGCCCTACAAGGTCATATAGTTTTGCAAGTATTCAGTTGGAGTTCTTCTGCAGTGGCTTTTGGAACCTGTATCATGACAAGCTTGGTTGAAAACTCCATTTTGAAGATGGTTTATGAGTTCTGAGTTCAGCCTGTTGAAAAACCCTTGTGGTCCTTACAAGAGGAAATAGCTGGCTAGAGTGTTTCCCCTGAAATAAGGGAAACAAGAGAAACTCTGTGGTGACCTGAAAAAGGGGTTATCATTTGGAAAACCCTGATGGGGCAAGTTTTTTCAGCAAGACACTGAAGTAGTGATCATCGGAAATCAGTTTGTGTATGTCCAACGAGCAACAAATTTCTTTCTGAAACCAACTAGAACCTTCCTGAGCGGTAACCATTTACCTTTTCACTAGACCCTGTTGAAAATTCATAAATATTAAATTCTGTGCACAGTATAAGAATTGCCTGATACCAGTGAACTTGGAGGAGTGAGAAGTGAGATTAGACTATGAATCAAAGAACTTTCCTAAACATGTACACATTAAATCCACGTGCACTTAGAATTAGAAGGGGGTAAAGTTAAGTTAATAGTAATAAGTTAAAGTTTGATCCTTTTTTATGTTTAAAGAAAATTAAAAGTAACTTTTGTTTAATTAACCATTTGTCTTGGTGAATTTCTATTGCTGCTGGGTTTTGGGGTCTTCTGGGCCTGTAACATAAGATTGCTACATAGTCACCCAAATAAAATAAGAACATTTGCACTGCAATAGGCAAAGTCACACACAGACCTCAGTAAAGATTTTGAGGCAACAGTAGACTGGTGCATTCGTTTCATGAACAGGAAAAATCTGGTATTACGACAGAAAACAAAAATTGCTCAGAAACTAGCAAAAGATCTTGATCATAAAGTTCTAAGTTTTCACCAGTTTATTATATGGAACCGGCAGAAATACCAGTTTGCATTAGCAAATATCAGCAACATGGACAAAACCCCCATGAATTTCAACATGATAAGCAATAGAACAGTGGAATGGAAAGGTGTTAAAACTGTGCAAACCAGAAGTGCAGGCCACAAAAGAACCAGGTTTACCATGGTGCTATCTATCGTGCATGGCTGACAGGACAAAGTTAAGACCCATGGTCATCTTCAACTGCAAAATTAAACCAAAAATGAAATTCCCTGCAGGTATTTTCGTACATTTTCATGAAAAAGGCTGGATGGATGAAAATGGTGTAAAACTATGGATAGACAATATGTGGAACAGGCGGTCGGGGGTATACACAAAGAATGGAGTTTGCTGGTCTGGTATATTCTTTGTAGCCACTTAATTGAGAAGATTAAAAATAGATTAGCAATGCATAATACTTACATGGTGGTTATCCCGGGTGGGACGCCTATATTGCAACCTCTCTATGTCTGCTTGAACAAGCCATTCAAAGACCACATGCGCAAGGAATGGAATACATGATGTTGAGAGCAGAAAAGTCGTTTACAAAAGGCGGGGAAATGCATGCTGCTTCACTTGATTTGCTGTGTAACTTCATGCTCAAGGCATGGGACAAAGTTAAAGAGAAGACTTTGATAAAATCATTTTAAAAGTGCAGTATCTCTTGTGCAATTGCTGACACAGAAGATGATTTATTGTGGGACAGTGGTGACGCAGCTGAAACTGCCTCATCAGGTACAGACTGGGACCCATATGAAGACTGTTTAAACAGTGAGTATGGATGTACTTACTGCCATCTTTGCCTCAGACAATGAAAGCGAGAGTGATCTTGAAGGGTTCTAAATGTGTTGTTGTTTTCAAACAATGATAGTGATTTTGAAGAGTTCTAATTGTGCTGTTGTTTTCAATAAAAATCTCAATGAAAATCTGTTGCAGTTGGTTTTTTTTTGTTTTTCAAGGGTCGACTTATACGCCAGATCAGCAAGGATTGGATTTTGAGCTGAATTTAAGGTCTCAAAAGTTTATCTGCCATATAAGTTGACCCCATTTTCTGAGAGATTTTTCGGGGTTTCATGACTTGACATATATGCCGAAATATACAGTATATGTAATTAAAGAACATTGTCATCTCAATGCCCAGCTCTTGGAAGTTATATGGACAAATTGATTTCTTGAAATTCACTTGTATTTTTAACCCACTCAGGTATAAATACCAAATCGTAAATGACATTTCTGAAGTAATAGAATCATCCAGAATTGGAATGGAGTTGCAAATAGTTAATTCTCAGTAAAAAAAAATAGGAGGTTACATTGATCAATATATACCTTATCAATTATTTTTATGACTAAACGTGGTACATGCTGACTTCCTCCAGAGTAAATAATCAAGTAAAAGGCAATGACCAACATAAGTCAGCAACAGAATGGTACAACTAGCTATTAAAGTGTTCTGAACCAAACAATTTACGTGCATTATACAGTATTGATTTGCCAAAAGGTTCTGTGTTTACAGACCTGAAGAAAAAAATGACAGTCTGGAATTGTTTATCATTTCCAATATAAAAGTGGACATCAAGCAAAAATCAATTAACCTAAACAATTATTTCTTAATTTTTTCTTAATTTCTGAATGTTGTTTGGCCTTGATTTACCAATGAACAATAACCAAATGAAATGCCTTTAGACCCTTAACACAGCAAGACTGAGTAATCATACTCAAAAATCACTTCCCTTTCACAAAGATGGAAAATACCGTGGACATCAAATTTACATTTAGAAATTGAAAAAAGTACGCTCTCTCTCTGTGAATATAAAACGATTTAGAAACTGTTTGATCAAACAGTTCTTCATTCAATGCAAACAAAACAAGAAATAAGGATCTCTTCAGTAAGGGAAGGGTGGTGGGGGTTATGACATGACAATAAATAGTATTTTGTCTGAAATTTCCTGGGTTTAGAAGTTTCAGATGATTTTCAAAAGAGGTACAGAAGTTGCTGCAACTGAACAGGGAAAATATCACAGCTGCACCTAGAGAGAGAACATCCTGAAGAGTTTTTTCAGTGAAGCAATATGGGTAGAGCATAGGAATAAATAAGATGCAATAGCAATGATGGGAGACATAAGATATGCAGGCAGGTTATGGAACAATGTAAAAAGTGCAGGGTTTGTGGAGTCGGTTACTTGAATTTCCCCAATATAGACTGGGCCTTCCTTAGTGCTAGAGGCTCAGATGGGACAGAATTTATTATGTATATCCAAGAGGGTTTCTGCAAATAGTATGGAGGTAGTCTAAATAGGGAATGGTCCGCGGACCTTGCAGTCAAAAAAACAGGCCAGGTTGAGAGGATAAGGCTGGACCTTGGGGGAATGTGCTAAATTGGAGGAAAGCTAATTACCACAGTATTAGGCAGGAGCTGTGGAGAAAAGATTGTGAGCAGCTGTTATTGGATAATTTCACATCTGATATGTGGGGGTAATTAAAAGTCAGAATTCAGGATCATCCTATTCCTGTTAGGAAGACATAAAAGGATAGAATGGCCTGCAGACTAGGATGATGAGTGATGCTGCAAACAAGAAAATAAAATGTATGTAAGGTGTAGGAAGCTGAAATCAGAGAAGACTCTTAAGAAATATAAAGGAAATAGGAAAGAACTAAAACAGTGAGTCAGGAGGGCTAAAATAGGCCACAAACTGTCCTTGGTAATTTATATCATTATTAATCACAAGGCATTTTATGCATACATTTAAAACAATGAGGTAGCTAGAGAAAGGGAAAAACATAACACAAGGACAAAAGAGGGAAAGATAATCAAACAAATGATAGGTCAGTGAGCCTGACATCAGTGGTAGACAAATTATTAGAAAAGATTCTTAGGGAGTGGATCTACTCGCATATAGAAAGGCATGAACATATTTCGGAAAGTATCTTTAAGTTTAATAGCATGGATACAGGCCCTTCAGCCCCACCTGTCCACCTTGACCAAGTTGCCTGCTTAAGCTGGTTTCAATTACCTCTGTTCGGCCCATATCCCTCCATATTTTTCCCATCCATGTACTTGTAAATACTGTAATTGGCTTTTAGACATTGCAGTCTACTTCTTCTTCTGGCAGCTCATTTCACATCACTTTGACTTTGTGTGATAAAGGTGCCCCTCTAGTCCCTTTTAAATCTTTTCCCTCTCATCTTAAATCTATGACCTTTTGTTTTAGACTATGGCACCCTGGTAAAAAGACCTCAACTATTCATCTTATCTAAGCCTTTATGATTTTAGATAATTCTATAAAGATCCCCCCTCAGCCTCCTTGGATCCAGAGAGAAAACTCGCAGCCCTGCCAGCATCTCTTGAAAACTCAGGCCTGCCTGTTCCGGAAACATATTTATTAATTTTTTGGCATTCTTTCCAATGACAACGGTATCATGATCTTGTGCAAGGTTGGTCACATTTCACAAACTTTAGTGAGATTTTTAGATAAGGTGACAATGGTAATTGATGAAGAAAGGGCAAAGAATGTTGTATATGGCATACAGGAAAGAACACAATAAGGTTCCTCATGATAGACAAATCCAAGAGATTAGGCAGATGGGATTTATGATGACTAGGTACATAGTATTCAAAATTGGCTTGGTCATAGGATAGTGGTGGAAAGGTGTTACTCTGACCTGAAGTCTGTGACCAATGGTGTTCCACAGGGATCAGTGCTGGCTTCTGTTATTTGTAAGATACATAAAGATGATTTGGACAAAAATATAAGTGGGCTGATTACTAAGTTTTCAAAAGAGACAAAATTGGTGTAGTTGTGGATGGTGAAGAAGATTGTCAAAGGATATAGCAAGATAGAAATCAATCAGTTATAAATATGGGTGGCACGGTTTGTGTAGTGGTTAGCACATCGCTGTGTTAGCACAAGGCTGTGTATGGCCCCTCACCCCAAATCCAAAGCCCGCTGCGCAGCTCAGACGGCAAAGTCCTCCTCAGTGACAAGATCTCCATCCTCAACCGATGGTCAGAACACTTCCAATCTCTTTTCAGTGCCAACCGCTCAGCCAAGATTCCGCCCTGCTCCAGCTCCCTCAACAGCCCCTAAGGCTAGAGCTGGATGAGGTCCTCACCCAGGATGAGACATATAAGGCAATCGAACAACTGAAAAGCGGCAAAGCAGCAGGTATGGATGGAATCCCCCCAGAGGTCTGGAAGGCTGGCGGCAAAACTCTGCATGTCAAACTAAATTAGTTTTTCAAGCTTTGTTGGGACCAAGGAAAACTGCCTCAGGACCTTCATGATGCCACCATCATCACCCTGTACAAAAACAAAGGTGAGAAATCAGACTGCTCAAACTACAGGGGAATCACGCTGCTCTCCATTGCAGGCAAAATCTTCGCTAGGATTCTCCTAAATAGAATAATACCTAGTGTCGCCGAGAATATTCTCCCAGAATCACAGTGCGGCTTTCGCGCAAACAGAGGAACTACTGACATGGTCTTTGCCCTCAGACAGCTCCAAGAAAAGTGCAGAGAACAAAACAAAGGACTCTACATCACCTTTGTTGACCTCACCAAAGCCTTCGACACCGTGAGCAGGAAAGGGCTTTGGCAAATACTAGAGCGCATCGGATGCCCCCCAAAGTTCCTCAACATGATTATCCAACTGCACGAAAACCAACAAGGTCGGGTCTGATACAGCAATGAGCTCTCTGAACCCTTCTCCATTAACAATGGCGTGAAGCAAGGCTGTGTTCTCGCACCAACCCTCTTTTCAATCTTCTTCAGCATGATGCTGAACCAAGCCATGAAAGACCTCAACAATGAAGACGCTGTTTACATCCGGTACCGCACGGATGGCAGTCTCTTCAATCTGAGGCGCCTGCAAGCTCACACCAAGACACAAGAGAAACTTGTCCGTGAACTACTCTTTGCAGACGATGCCGCTTTAGTTGCCCATTCAGAGCCAGCTCTTCAGCGCTTGACGTCCTGTTTTGCGGAAACTGCCAAAATGTTTGGCCTGGAAGCCAGCCTGAAGAAAACTGAGGTCCTCCATCAGCCAGCTCCCCACCATGACTACCAGTCCCCCCACATCTCCATCGGGCACACAAAACTCAAAACGGTCAACCAGTTTACCTATCTCGGCTGCACCATTTCATCAGATGCAAGGATCGACAACGAGATAGACAACAGACTCGCCAAGGCAAATAGCGCCTTTGGAAGACTACACAAAAGAGTCTGGAAAAACAACCAACTGAAAAACCTCACAAAGATAAGCGTATACAGAGCCGTTGTCATACCCACACTCCTGTTCGGCTCCGAATCATGGGTCCTCTACCGGCATCACCTACGGCTCCTAGAACGCTTCCACCAGCGTTGTCTCCGCTCCATCCTCAACATTCATTGGAACGCTTTCATCCCTAATGTCGAAGTACTCGAGATGGCAGAGGTCGACAGCATCGAGTCCACGCTGCTGAAGATCCAGCTGCGCTGGGTGGGTCATGTCTCCAGAATGGAGGACCATCGCCTTCCCAAGATCGTGTTATATGGCGAGCTCTCCACTGGCCACCGTGACAGAGGTGCACCAAAGAAAAGGTACAAGGACTGCCTAAAGAAATCTCTTGGTGCCTGCCACATTGACCACCGCCAGTGGGCTGATATCGCCTCAAACCGTGCATCTTGGCGCCTCACAGTTTGGCGGGCAGCAACCTCCTTTGAAGAAGACCGCAGAGCCCACCTCACTGACAAAAGGCAAAGGAGGAAGAACCCAACACCCAACCCCAACCAACCAATTTTCCCCTGCAACCGCTGCAACCGTGTCTGCCTGTCCCGCATCGGACTTGTCAGCCACAAACGAGCCTGCAGCTGACGTGGACTTTTACCCCCTCCATAAATCTTCGTCCGCGAAGCCAAGCCAAAGAAAAAAAGAAAGCACATCGCTGTTATAATGCTAATGACTGGGACAAAAGTTCAAATACCACGCGTTATCTACATTCTCCCCATGTCTGCATGGGTTTCCTCCAGGTGCTCCAGTTTCCTCCCACCGTTCCAAACGTACCAAGGGTTGTAGGTGAATTGGGTATCATTCAGTGGCACGGGCTTGTGGGCCAAAATGGCCTGTTACTGTGCTGTATGTATATCTAAAGAAAATAAAGAAATGGCAGATGGAGTTTAATCTGGGCAAGGTAAGGTAGCGCATTCTGCGAGATCTAATGCAAGTAAAAATTCCACAATATGTTGTTGTACCCTTTGAGACATTGTGCAAAAAGGGATTTTGTGGTAGACACGTCCCTGAAAGTTGAAATATTAGTAGATGGGATGGTGAAAAAGGCACACAACATACTTGCCTTGATCAGTCAGGGTACTGAATATAAAAGTTTACAAGTCATTGTAGAACTGCATAAAACGTTGGTCAGGCCACATTTGGCATCTTGTTTGCTGTTCTGGTTGCCACATTCCAGAGAGTGGAGCCTTTGGAGTGAATGGGGAAGAGGTTCTCCAGGACATTGCCTGGATTAGAGGGTATTCACAATAAGGAGAGGTTGGCCAAATTTGGATTGTTAACTTCGGTAAACATCCAAAGCATCCAAGGTTGACAGAGATAGAGAAAGTAGATAGACTCTTTTTCTCTCAGGTGAAAATGTCAATTTCTGGAGGACATAGGTTTAAGGTGATGGAGAAAGTTTAAAAGGAGATTTGTGAGGCAGGTTTTCCTTTTTATAAAGTGGTAGGTGCCTGGAATGCACTGCCGTAGAATAAATAAATGGAGAGCCTTGTCCAAACTGATGGGATTTGTTTAATTTGACATCATTTTCACCACAGATATTGTGGGTTCAAAGACCTTTTCCTGTGCTATACTGTTTTTTGGTGTCATAAATTTGAAAGTGTACATAGAATTCAATTTAGATTTGTTATTATTCTGAAATATTTTCACATTATGGGGTAAATACAAATTAAATTACTATAAAAGACAAATTTATATATTGTCTCATGACATTTTCAGAAATGACTCAAAAGTACACAACACAAAATAAATTATGTAAGGTGTAAGGTTATTTCAGCTTTTAAAATGTCCGTGCTAGGTAGGAAGAAGACACCATTTATTGCAGAAAAGAGCCAATTATTTTTTTCAGTGTGAAGTGTTGAATGTCCTACGCTTATAAAGTCGATTATGGAAAGTTATCTCTGTGAAATAATCTTGTCATCAAAGATCTGTGAAGCTAAGAGCTTAACTCTGTTGGAGTGGCTCAGCAGTGATCCATGTTGGCCAAAAGATACTGACATTTATGCTAAATAACAACAAGTACCTTGTCACAGATATCCAGGCGAGTTTCTGTTTCACTGTTAGTGCATACAGAGTCTTGAGAACTACATTTCAGTGCCGATGCAGTGAAGGTCATTGCAGAACAATCCAACTTGTTACCTGACAACAAAAATCCCTCATTTACTGCTTTTTTCCTAAATTATAGCAAGATTTATTTTGTGTGATACTTTTGATCCAATTAGGATTGAAACAAACATATAGAAATGGTTTCACGAGCTTTATTCACAATGTTTACAATTGAAACAAAGGAGATTAAAAAAAGGGTTAATTTTGTGATCAAAAAAGGTAGTATGTATCTTTGATGTTCTTGCACCATCCTGACCAGATCATAGTTTGCACATAGCTTCCCAGGTAAAGTCAAAAAATGAAGTATATTCCAGCAGACTCGAGCCAAATGCATTCAGATTCCAAAGACAATTGTGCTCCCTTGCCTGATATTAAAGCTACCCTACATGGATTTAATTTCCACACAGAGAGCACTTCAGTGAGAAAACTGAAGAGAGTATGCTGGGAACAGGGTGAAAATAAGATTTTCTTAAGTAGAAATATAATACAAATGGAATTTAATGGTTAAAATAAAAAGAATTAAGTTAATTATTTTATAGAATCTATTTTATGTTGATTTCATATCTGTTGATATTTGACCATCCACTCACTGTTCATCTGAGCACGTATTAGTGGGGTTTTGTGTGACTGAGGGCTGGGTACCATTGTGGGGTTTAAACATGTTACTGGATCAGATGGATAGTTGACCAGGAACCTAACCACAGTACAACTGTCCCACAGTAACTCAAGTTACTCCAATCTGTGAGTCGAATGGTGTGATGCCATGTTTTGAAATCTAACAAAATGCCTGCAATGCCACCCCAAGGTGAAAGATCAACTGGAACTAGGGACAGTGCACTTACCACCTTTTGGCTCAAGTTGCACAACTTTTGGCTCATCACTTTTCAGTATTTTCAGTTGTGAATTATGACTGGCGGAAGTAGACAGGCGTAGATTTCCTTGGGAGGTGAGCATGTCACGTATTCTCACTGGGATTCTACTGGGTCTCAGGTGTTCAGAACTATGAAGGAAGAAAAATATAAGTCACTACCAGAAAGACACAAAATATATTAAGACTTTCAACGTATCCTGAAGGAATCTTATTTACAGAGGTCAGAAGAAATTGTGTTTGTGGCTCTGAAGATCTTTTAGGGGATGAGCTGGATATACAGTCAAACAGTAAAAATTAAAAAATAGGGTTTGGATCATAACTGATTAGATTTTGTACCAATTCCAAGATCTAGCTGCAAGATCCTGGACAACACTTGGTTCTGGTGCAGAATCAGGCAGGGCAGGATACTCTTGGAATGGCTTTAAAGCTTTATGCCCAGGATTATTGACAGACAAAACTTAAAGATGTATTTACATTTACATCTCTGAGATTTAGAAAAATTCAGAAGCTCTCTGGAAGTGATCTCTATGAAAGGATCTTCAATTTGGAATTATATCACTGTCTCTTCATCTTCACTGGTTAAATCTTGGAACTTCTCACACAACAGAACAATGCAAAAGCATGACAACAATTCAAGATGGCAGGTCACTATCATCAGCAGGAGGACAAATAGGAAGGGAACAAATCGAAAAAAATAAATGTTTATTTTGTGGAATGAATGCAATGATGGCAGGACTATGAGTTATTGCCCATCTCAGATCATAACCACTTTCCAATTAAAATTATGATTATTTTAAAATCCACCCTTTTAACTCTTGAAGCATCCATCAATCAATCATCCCAACCTTGATCTTGCAAATCTCCTTTCTATTATATTTTCTCGAGGAGATCATTGCAGCTTTTCCACTCTAATACTGCAGCTGATATCCCTTCATCCTGGAACCATTTTAGTAAATAGTGGGAAAGTGAATGATCAGGTTTTACTTAACAGTTTGCACTTTTTCAACTAAGTTTCTGCTGCAATTTCCCTTTAATTGTCATTAGTAAATCTGACAGGTTTACATTTAGACTTGGTATCATGGTAACTTGCATTGAAGTAAGGAACAGTAATCGGAGAGTTTCAAATTGGGTAATTTGTGAAAGAATATTTCTTGCAGGTGTAAACATTTGTAGATATGCACACAGTTCAACTCAACTTCCAGGTCACATTAGCTTGTGTGAACCAAGAAATTTCCAATTTCATTTGTAAAATTTATCAGATTTTCTGAGAAAGCCAAATTATTTTAATAAACAAAAAGAACAAGTCATGATGTATACATAAAATAGGAGAAAGCCCTAACATTTGAAGAAAAAAAACTGTATAAAATAGGCAATTAAGCATGTTATGATTTTTTTTAAAAATCAAAATTTTGGCTAAGAAGTCAGAAATTAAAATTTAGTTTAAATATTTCATGGCATTGTGAAGTTTATTATAATGCAAGCAACAGAAAGAAACTGCAATTTTGCTTTTAAGTTAATTATATGACATTAAACTTCCACAAATCCAAATTCATACCGGAAATTAAAACTTTTAAGGGGATATTTACATTTACATGTGTGTTTTATTTTCACATGAAATCGATAAAGCTTCATAAATAACATTACTGGAGCACTGAACAACATTTTTGCAAGCATAATGCTTTGATGCCTGTCTTAAAGAAAACAATTGATCTGTGGCACTTGAAGTGAAAGGAGCTAAAATAAAAACATTTGTCTTACTATGCTGACCTTGAGTGATGTGGGGGTAAAGAAGAGTTTTAAAAGAGAATAATCAGGTTAAGAATACAAATAAATTTTGTACTACCTGATGATATCAAATGATGCCCTGACTTTTAATTTGTTCTTCAGTGGGATCTGGAGAACAAAAGAGATCTTTAAGACAACTAATACACAGCAGATTCAAAACAACCCAAAATCAAATATAAGGCATTTATCCCACTGAATAGCTTCCAAATTCAAATTTGTGGACATAAGGGTGCATATGGTCAGGTCAAAAAGACTAGCACATGTGCTGTGGCAGTGTCAGGATTTTAAGAATACTTTTCATGGGTGAGCCAGTAAATCATGTAACAAGGCAGTATGGGAAAGTAATTATGATCCATTGATGCTGCTCTCAAATCACAAAACTGTTACAATCCCAATGGAAAGATTTTACCTCCATCCACCATTCTATACAATTCATCATTTTAAATGTCTCCATCACATGAACTTGTAACCTTCTCTGTTCCAAGGAAAACAACCCCAGATCCCCTCATCTAGCCAACTAACTGAAATTGCTCATCCCTGGAATATTTTTCTCATTTCCTTCTGCACCCTCTCCAAAATTTTTGCATATTTTTTGAAGTGGGACATGCAGAATTGTACATAATATTCATAACTCCCATTGCAATGTTTTCATATTTCATGCCTCTCATTGTACAGCTCAGGATTGCAGTTATTTTGTTAACTACTTTCTTAACCAGTCCTGTTACGTTCAGTAAATATATTCTCAGATCTCCATTCCTGTATTTTCAAAATTCTAAGCATGAGTTTCTATAATCTCTTATTTTTCCATCTAATGGATTCCATCTAATGTGATGGATTCACATTTCTCAGCATTGGTCCTTCCACCAATCAGATCATTTCTCCAGCCCATCCAGATCTCCTTGGTCCTCTCACGGTTCACTGTGCCTCCATGTAGAAACTGTAGAAACTGCGCACTGTATTTCCAAGTCCAAATGTAGATTAAGAAAAGCAACAGTTTTCTTCAAACTGTAAACTTCAGGAAGGGGAAATCATGAGAACATGACCAGTCCTTATCAACATTGGAAAGGGTTAAGAATTTAAATTCCTGGGTGTTAACATCTCTGAAGATCTATCCTAGGGCTCCAGATCAAGGCAATCATGAAGAAGGTTCACTAGTGCTATACTTTGTGAAGAGTTTGAATAGATTTGGTATGTAACCAAAGACGCTTGAAAATTTCTACGTGTACTACGGAGAGCATTCTGTCTGGTAACATGGACGCATGGAGGTACCAATGCACAGGACAGGAAAAGACAACAGAGAATTGTGAATTTGGCCAAAGCCATCACGGGCATGAGTCTTCACACCATCGAGGACATCTACAAGAGGTTGTATTTTAAGAAAGGCAATGCCTTCTTCACACTGTTACCATCACAAAAGAGCTAGAGGAGCCTGAAGACAAACAGCTTCTTCCCCTCTACCATCAGATTTATGAATGTATAATGAACCCAGACACTATCTCACTTTCTCTTATTCTTTTGTACTAATTTATTTTTTAATGTTATTTATAGCAATATTTGCAGCTGTAATGCTGTCACAAATCAACGAATTTAGTGACATGTTCATGACAATAAATTCTGATTCTCAGACCTACCTATGGAGAACTCCACTTGACACATCCCTCTAACACAAAAAACCTTCCACTACCACCCACTGCTTTCCGTAACTTTGTTAATTTTCTGCAACACTTTTTATTCCATGGCCTTCAATTACAAATGCAAGCCTACTATGTGCAACACTTGGAAATGGCTCTTTGAAGTCCATATATATGAATTCATCAACAATTGCCTCACTACTTCATTGATCAGAAAACCATATCTAGTTAACCATTTCAGATTTCAGTTTTATTTTCACAATACATAAATGACATCACATACAACCCTGAGATTCTTTTTCATGTGGATGCAGCCAAATTACCACTAATTGGTAGTGCAAAAACTGTACACAGCGTATAGATGTAAACAAATAATAAATGCAAACAGATAATAAATGTAAACAAACAAATGGTACAATACAGGGAGAATAAAAGAGAAAATCAATAAATTGCACAAGTAAGATCCTTCAATGAGTCCCTGATTGAGTTTGTTGTTGAGGAGTCTAATAGTGGAAGGGTAGCAGCTGTTCCTGAGCCTGGTGGTGCAAGTCTTGTGACACCCATTCCTCTTTCCTAATGGCAGAAGTGAGAATAGAACATGTGGGTCTTTGATGATGGCTGCTGCTCTCCAATGGCAGTTCCCTGTTGATGATCTCAATAGTGAGGAGGGTTTTGCCTGTGATGTCCTGAGTTGTGTCTACTATTTTTTGGAGGCCTTTACACTCAGGGTTATTGGTGCTCCCATACCAGACCATGAAGCAGCTGGTCAGAACACTTTCCACCACACCTCAGTAGAAATTTGCCAGGGTTTCGAGCATCACAGCAAACCTCCACAAACTCCTGAGGATGTAGAGCAGTGATGTGCTTTTTTCATGATGCCCCAATGATCACTGGATTGCATACCTCTGGCTTTCCTCTCCTGAAGTCAACAATTAACCTACTGACCAAACTGATCCACCGATAATGCAATAGCCTTGACCCTACACTCTGGTCTTACCCATCAAGAGGACAATGCCACATATGCCAAGCTGTTGTACACTGACTTTAGCTCAGCGTTTAACAAATAATACCTTAGAGTTATGATCCTTGCTGGCACTCAACACCCATCTCTACAACAGGATTCTGGACTTTGTGACAGAATTATCACAAAACCTAAGGCCTATGTCCACAGCACGCTATAGTTCTCACTGCTGATTCCCAACTGCACTGCCAGATTCAGCTCCAAAAGAATCATCAAATTTGCAGATGATACAATAGTAGTTTGCCTCATCAGCAACAATGATGAGTTGCATTATAGGGAGGACGTTGAAAGGCTCATAAAATGGTGTGAAAACAACAATCTGAATCTCAATATAGACAAGACAAAGGAGGTGATTGAGGATTTTAGGAGGACGAAGGTTGACCACTCTCAATGGTTCTGACATGAAGAGAGTGGAGAGCACAAAGTTCCTTGCATGTATCTGAAAGATGACCTATACTGGACTCACACCTCCTTATTTGTCAAAAACAAAGCCAGAGCACTGTAATATTAATCCTAGAGGTAAAGTAGTGACTAATGGACACAATATCTACAGTTTCAATTAGCTAGATGAAGTAAATGCCCTCTGTCTCCAGCTTTGTTTATTTTGGCAATAGAACCTCTTGCTCAAGCAATTTGAAGTGATTTTGAAATTAAGGGATTTAGAGTAGGTCAAGAAGAACATAAAATTAGTTTATTTGCAGTTGATGTTTTAACATATTTGACTGAAACTGAGACTTCTTTACAAAATCTGTATGTTTAATTGGAAGAATATGGGCAAATTTTTGGTTATAAAATAAATTGGGATAAAAGTAAAATTATACCATTAACTGAAGGTGATTATGCTCAATGTCAAAGGGATACTCAATTTAAAAGGCCATAAGAGGGTATTAAATATTTAGGTATTTATATGGACAATAATTTGAAGAACCTATACAAATTGAATTATTTACTATTACTTAAAAAGATAGAGATTTTAAAAAAAAAAGATTAATTTATCTACAACTTTGGTGGGAAGGGTTAATTGTATTAAGATTAATATATTCCCAAGGATACAGTATCTTTTCCACAGATTACCTATTTTAATACTTCAAAAAAAATTTCAATAATAAATATGTAAGGAAATTCCTCTGGAAAGGCAAAATGTCAAGAGATTCTATAGAGAAGTTAACATGGAAATATGAATTGAGCAGTCTACAGCTTCTTAATTTAAAAATTATCAAGCAGCTCAAATGAGATTTCTTGCTTCTTTTTTTTTGAAAAGGAAAAATCGAAATTGGTTAAAATAGAAGAGAGTAAAGCAGTAGAATTTATATATATATATATATATATATATATATATATATAAGTGGGAATCAAGATTAATGGCTGGTGATAAAGATACACCATTATTGAAACATTTGATGAATATATGAAATAAAATATTGCTTCTCGGCCTTTTGGCTAAAATTAAGTGTAATATATGGAATAAAATAAATGATGAAATTGGTGTAAGAGGATGTATATAACCTAAAATGCATTTGATTCAAAATCCTCTAATATGTTTTTCAAAGGATAATCAATTTCTGGATAGTTGATTTCACAAGGGGATTATAAATGTTGAAGATTGTTATGAAAGAGGACAATGAATGTCTTTTGAGCAATTGAGAAATAAATATGGTACAACTTATAACACTCTTTTTTTGTTATTTCCAACTAAGAGCATATTTGAGGGCTAAGTTAGGACCAACCATGTTGTTGCCTAGTTGTACTGGAGTAGAACTCCCTATGAGAAGAGGAATTGTTAAAAAATTTACTTCTATGATATAATCTTTATTACAAGTAGGAATTTTTAAAACGAGGAGTTCCTATCTAGACAAAAGTGGCAAATAGATTTGAATATAGTAATTGATGACCAAATATGGGCAGGTCTATGTAGGGATTGTATGATTATCAATGTAAGATATAGATTAGTTCAGTATCATTTTTTACATCATATATTTCTTACACCACAGAAATTGAATAGAATAAAATCAGATTTATCCGATCAATGTTTTAGGTGTGGTAAAGATGTAGGAACTTTCTTGCATTCAATTTGGTTTTGTCCTAAGGCAAGATCTTCTTGGGTATATTTATGAAATATTTTGGAACAAGTTCTGAGTTGTTTTTCCACAAAATCTGGACTTATTTTTATTAGGAAATATTGAAGGACAAGGCATAAATTAAAACCATCAATAGAATTTTATTAAAGTAGTGTTAGCGGTGGCAAGGAAATGTACTGCAGTTACTTGGAAATCAGATATATTTTCAGGAATGCCAAGATGAGAAATTCAAAACTAGTATTCCTTTGGAAAAAAAATACTTATATAGCTTGAGAAATAAATATCCGATATTTGCAAAGTTTGGTTCCCATATACCCAAATATTAGACTTAAATTTGTAATAATATTCTTTCTGTCCCTCTAGACCTGTGAGATTCTCCTCTGTGTTGTAATGAAGAATTTTTATTTATGTGTGCTAGATGCCATCTCTCTGTGCAAGCCTGATTTTTTTCTCTTCTTTCTACATTTATATAGCTATATTATATCTTCTATATTGTCTATTTGGAGGGAGAAGGGCTTGTGAATATCATCATTTATGTGACTTTTGATTTATTTCTTTTGCAATCTGATTTATATTATTTCAGATTACTGCATGTATGGAGAAAATTTTAAATAAAATGATTTTAAAAAATCAGAAGCACCTGCACTTCCTAAGGAGGCTAGTGAGGGTAAAGCTATTAGCTCCTAACACGAGAACTTTTCCTTCAGGAGCACAATTGAGAGTGACCTTTCTGGCTGCATCAGTGTGTAGTATGGTAGCTGCAAAGCATCAGACTGGAAGTCTATACACAGGATCACTGAAACCGCTGAGAGGATCACTGGGGTCTCTCTTTGTTCTATAGATGGAGCGCTGACTAAAGAGTGCTCAAGGAATTATAGAAAACATCTCCCTCCAGTGCACAGTATCTTCAAACCACGACCATCAAAAAGAAGGTACAGGAGCATCAAAATTGGGACTGGCAGGCTAAGGAATAGCTTCTTCTCACAGACTGATAAACAATATCCGGTTATTGTGACCATCATCCAAAATACTTATATATATTTATTTTGATTATTTGTGATCTTTACGTTCTGTGCATTATGTGTTTTTGCGCATGCACCATGGTGTGGATAGATGCTGTTTCGTCAGGTTGTATATGTACAATCAGATGATAATAAACTTGAACTCTAATCAATTCAGACATCTAAGTGACTGCCAATTCTATACCTGATTACTGTTATTGAATTTCCCAACAGGAATTAAACTGACTCGTCACTCGGTACAGTGTTTACCCCTAAACACATGATAATTTCCAGTCTTCAGGCACTACCCATAAATTTACTGATCTGTATAAGACTATGTTCAGAGGGTCTGCAATTTCTGATTAACTACGTATGCCTTTATGTTGACTAAATTGTCTTTGCGTTAGAGATTCGTGAAAACTGGCAACAATGAGATATAGCCATTTACCCTCTCCTTTGTGGGGAGATGTATTACATCAGTTCAGTACCATGGCACAATTTATTAATAGAAGGTTAGAAATATTATGGGCAGAGCAATTTTGAGCAAGCGAGGTGCAGACCATTATCACAAGGTGTTTGATCCACCTTAATCTCAGATCAATTTAAAAGTTTTTTCCAATAATTGTTCTCTATCATCATCCGCATCCCAAGATGCTTTTATGTCCAGATACAAAATATTTATCTTTTTTAAAATTATTTTTATTGAGTTCAACATATAAGCATACTAGTAAATGACGATTGCATAATGATTCAAATGTACACAAGTAAATATGCATAACTATATCAATAGTTATTTATAACTCCATCTAGTAATAAACATAATGTAAGCAACCATGTTAGTCCCATTTATTGGAATGTTTTAATAAAGTAATACAGTTAAAAAAGAGGGAAAAAAAACTAACAAAATATTTATCAAATATTTGAAATTACTGTTTCCTAACGAGAGGTTTCCTGCAAATATTCAAAATACATGGTTGAGAAAGACTAACATCCTCTTTTGAATCATCTCTACATTTTGTGATATTCACATTTAGTCCTGCTATACCCTCTTTCTACATCAGTCCCCCAATAACACATGGTGTATTCTGGAAGATTTTGTTTTTAATTGTTCAAGATTCCCATATTGTTTTAATTTATTTCAGTTAACTGAAGAATACCACTTTTTTGAACTTCTTTTCAAATTAATGTCTGAAATGAATACTTCTCATCTGTATTTACTGTGGAAAATACCACAAGAATTGAGGCAAATGAGTTGTGATGTCTTGGACTATATCCAAATTACTAAAGAAATGTTAGCAGTCTTAAAGTAGACTTAAGGTGGATAAATTCCCAGGGTGAGACCACGCGTACCCTTGGATATTGTGAGCAAACATGGAAAAAAATTGTTGGGACCCTGGCAGAGATATTTGTTAGCTATGGGTGGGGTACCAGAAGATTGGAGGATGGTTAATATACCTTTATTTAAAAAGGGTTGCAAGTACAAACCAGGGAACCATAGGCTGCTGATGACAGCAGTAATGGGCAAGGTACTGGAGGGGATTCTGAGAGGCAGGATCTAGCATGTCTGATTACAAAAAGTCAGCTTGATTATGTGTGTGAGAAATCATGTCTCAGAAATTTAATTGCGACCAAGAAGATTGATGAGGGCAGAGCAATAAATGTTGTTTATATGAACTTTAACAAGGCCTTTGACCAGGCTCCACATGGTAGCTTGTTCAGCAGATTAAATCACATGGGATCCTGACTGAGTGCTCCAACTGGATTCAAAATTGGTTTGGTGGTTGGAAACAATGGTAGTGGAGAGTTATCTTTCTTATTGGAGGCCTTCAACCAGTGATGAGCCACAGGGACCCGTTGTCTGTCAACTATGTTAACAATTTGTTTGACGATGGGGGTGTTTCTACTGAGCCGGGAAAAGTGCGGTGATGCGAGGTAATGCGAGGTGAAGCGCAGTGATGCGTGGTGACACCTCGAATCTGGCCACACTGTAAACACATCCGGTTGTGGCCGATGTGCGGCGATTCAAGGTGCTCCGGCGTCCTACTTTTGAGGAGGTCGATGCGGGGTGATGCGAGGGACGACCATGGGTGACTCACTGGAAGTCGCGATTTTTCACCCGCGGTTTTCAATTGCTCATCAGACTTCCTGGTCACCTCGCATCGCCCTGCATCACCTCGCATCGCCCTGCATCACCGCGTATTCATCGCTCGGTAGAAATAGTTCGGGTAGTCCTAAAATGCACAGTGATGCGAGGGACAAAAAATCGCGGTGATGCGAGGTGATGCGGGGTGATGCGAGGTGTCCTTAGTATAAACACACACATTGTAGGTTTGCAGATGACACCAAAATCAATGGTGTGGTGGAGAGTGAGGAACGGTATCAAAGTTTATAACAGGATCTAGCTCAACTGGAGATATGGGCCAAGGTCTGATAAGTATGAGGTGATGAATTTTGTTAAGTCAAGTCATGGCAGGGCTTACACAATAAGAGCAGGACTTTGGAGAATATTGTAGAACAGAGAGAACTAGGGGTACAAGTACATCGTTCCCTAAAAGTGGCAACACAGAAGAAAGCAACTGGCATACTTACCTTCATCAGTCAAGATAGTGCGTACAAGAATTGGGACATCATTTGCAACAATACAACATCGATAAGAACACTAGCCTAAGTATTGTGCACAGTTCTGGTTGTCCAGCTATAGAAACAAAGCAATCAAACTGAAAAGTGTGCAGGAGAAATTCATGAGGATGTTACCAGGTCTGGTAGGCTTGAATAATAATGAGATGCTCGATAGGCTGTGATCTTTTTCCTTCGAGCACAGGAGGTTGAAGAGTGACCTTACAAATGTAAATACAATCATAACGTAAATCATAAGGTAAATGGTAACAGTCTTCTTCCCAGGGTAGGGGAGTCAAAAACTAGAGAGCTTAGGTTTAAAGTGATAGGGAAAAAATTTTTTAAAAGCAACCAGAATGTGGTGGGCATATGAAATAACCAACCAGAGGAAGCTGCAAAAGCAGGTACAATATACATTTAAAACACATTTAGACAGTTTCATGGAGTGGAAAGGTTTAGAGGAACATGAACCATGTAGGGAAATGGGATGAACTCAGGTGGACAAGTTGGTTTGCATAGTCATTTTGGACCAATTGGCCTATTTCTGTGTTCTATAACCCAATGACTCCAAATTATGAGTAAGCAAATTCATTATATTGATCATCCAATTGGATTACTCTATTGCAGTTCTAAGTCAGAATGAAATATGTGTCAACCAAGTTAACAATTCAACTTGTTTTTCCCAAGTTAGTTTAGCAGTTGTTTTTCTTAGTCACATCATTAAAACATTATTTTGTACCTGCAGGTGGCTCGTCTTTCCAGTAACTGTATTATTTTCCAATGGTTGAGCGTGTTCTAATATTTCCTGAGGGATGCCATTGTTAAGTGCACCAGGAATGGTTGTGCTTTTGAATCCTAGAATGTTAATAATTATAAATGTAAGAATTCAGCATTTTGCAACTCTTAAAATCTTCACTACTCTGTTTATTCAAAAGAATCTCAATTGTCCTGGTAGTACCTGTTCCAATTCAGAGAATATATTTCAGGAAATTAATTTTCATCCTGTTCTTGCTGTAATGACTCCTAGGTTCCATGTGTTTCTGGAATTTTCAATATATGTATAAGCATATGAAATGCGAGCAGAAATTACCCACAACCCCTCAAGCTATTCCCAGGCTAACCTTTAATCCCCTTTCTTATCTAGTGTCTATATTCTGCCTTAAAAATATTCACACTTTGTTTCCAATTACCGTTGCCCAGAGGCTCACATCCCTTTGAGAGACAAAAATTTATCTAATTTCTGCCTCTAATTGGACAGCTCTTATTTTGAAAACAAGACCCTCAGTTTTAGATTCACCCACATGAAAAAACATCCTTTCTATGACCACTCCAGCAAAACATCCCCAAATCTTATGTCTTAAATGAATCCCATTTCACTCTCCCAAACCACGACCTTAAGAAGTAGGAGCAGAATTGGGAAATTCAAATCATAATTGATGTACTTTTCCTCTCAACCCCATTTTCATGCCTTCTCCCATTAACCTCTGACACCTTGACTAATCAAGAACCTATTAACCTCCACTTTAAATACATCCAAGGATTTGAAGTCCACATCTACGGCAAAGAATTTCGTAGATGCATCACCATCTGACCGAAGAAATTTCTCATTAGCTCTGATCTAAAGGAACGTTCTTCTGTTTTGAAGCTGTGTCCTCTGGTCCCAGACTCTCCCACGACTCCACATCCACTCTATCTAGCCATTTCAGTATATGGAAGGTTTCAATGAAATTCCACCCCCCTCCCCACCCCCCCAACATTTTCCTTCAGCACTCCAGCAAATACAGACCCAAACCATCAAATATTTCTCATACATTATTCTTTTCTTGTCAACCTCCTCTGGACACTTTCCAATGCCTGCATACCTTTCCTTAAATATGGTGCCCAAAACCTTTCACTATACTCCAAATGTGATCTCACACTCACACACACACTCATACACACACACGTTATAATGCTTTAAACTCCAGTGGAAAGAAGCCTTGTTTTCCAATCATTCCTCAAAAGACAATCTACACTATCCAACTATTAATCTTGTCAACTTTCTCTGAAATGCTATTGATTCTGTACCAGCCTTCTTTTAATAAGGAGCCAAAACTATACAGATTCCTCTAATTCTCGTCTCAATTACATCCCATATGGCTAAGGCATAAGCTCTTAATTTTGTATTACTTTGTAATATGTTGATGTTGCATGTGGTAATTAATCTTCAAAGTTGATGCACAATGCTTAGCTTAAATCAAGTCCTATCTTCACTGGTGATAAAATAATTTATAGCTGCTGTTAAAAGTCTTAGGGAAGATGTGCAAGATCATCGATTAGCAGATGAAATGAACAAGATTTTATATAAAGAATCAGGGGTTAAAATTATTATCATTTGCTTTAAGAAACAAATATCACAACAATATAAAAATGAAAATGAGTGGAGACAGGATTAATTTTCCATATTGGTATCAAGGACATTAAAACTTATTTGATCTTCTTAAATGCTGGCAGCCAAGACATTCTGTTTATGGAGGCTCTCAAAAGTTTGATGGAAATGAACTTTTATCTTAAGAATGCAACCTGAAATTTAAGATTGAAGGAAAATACATTTTGATGAATTACCAATTTACCCTAAAATAAAGTTATTTGCTACATGGCATTACAAACTGCCAAAACAAGTGTCATGGCTTCTTCTGCTGGCCACTGTCACCCTCATCTTTTTTCTTGACTTTCAAGAATGTAATTTTCTTTCCTCTTGCCTACAAATTTATCCCATCGTCACTCTTCTTACTGCTCTTCTGTACCTACTATTTGTAATTCCCTGTGAATATCTATTCCTCCCTTGACATTCTCCAAAGGAATTGTGGAGATTTCAGTAACTGAAAAAAATGGGCTCGTCCTTACTCACTGGCTTACCTGCCTGCTCATATGTTGCTCTCTTTCCCCCTACACTTGAATATCCTGCTTTCTTCAAATTTTCTCATCTGCTTTTAAATCCTGGTCATGTATCACTTTCTGAAGATTTATTTGCAACCCATCCCTCTCACTTCTCAAGATTTCCTCTTCAACCATAACCATTTCTTTTCTCTTTCCTTCATCAATGGCCTCTGTATCCAGCTGCCCGCATTACATTGCTTCATTTCTTTTTGTACAATTCCTGGGCAAAACCCTCTCCCCAGATCACTTCTCATTACAATTTCAGGCTTTGCCCTTCTTTTACTGGGATTTCTCTGCAGTTTGTGTCCCCTACAATCTCTTTCTCACCTCCACTTATTGTGCCCTATCCCAAGGAAAACCTCTGTAGTCCCCCACCTCATCATGCTCACAGTACCGCTCCTAAATTCACTCTCATATTCAAGGAGTGAACATATAACTACTTAAGGCACTTCATATAACAATTACAACACGGAAACAAGCCAATTTGGCCCTTCTAGTCCGCACTGATCCAAGTACCCTCCTCTAATCCCACTTACCAGCACTCTGCCCATATCCCACCATCCCCCTCCCATCCATAATATCAAGAGAATAGTCATTTGAAGTGGCCATAAAATGGAATCAAATATCTAGGAATTAGGGTAGACAATAACCTAAATAATTTATATAAGCTAAACGACACCCCATTGCTCAAGAGAATCAAGGAGGTCTTAAATAGGTGGATGACCCTCGTTCCAATTTTTTGCTGGATTACATCAGATAGCACTGTCCATTCTTCTCATGATTCTGAATGCAAACAATACCTTTGCAGCTTTCCCACTTCCAAAAGCAATGCAGAGAAAAACAGAATGGGCTGTAGGCACTGTGACTGTAGTAAAAAAACATTGAAATCCTGGAGGAATTCAGATGGTCTATTCAGCAGCTATAGGAGACAAAGATATATCGCCGACATTTCGGGCCTGAGCCCCTTCTTCAAGGAAAATAATCAGAAAAGGCAAAAGCCGGATAGATCAGAAGGTCTCAGAATTCAAACAACGGGGGAAGGAATGGGAGCGGAGAGACGACGGGAGCAAGGAGGTGTTTAACGAAAGCCAGAGAAATCTCCATTCTCTGTCTCCTTCTGACACAGACATGATAAATTCTACCTAGTCTCTCATCACATCCAACTCACACCTTTTGTTGGTTGGATTCCTCCCCCATTGTTTGAATTTGGAGACACTCTGATATATTCTGCTTCTGCCTTTTCTGATTTTCCTTGAAGGGCTCAGGCCAGAAATCAATGTAACCTCTGCCTCGGCACAGAAACAACACCTATCTCATACCTTTGAATAGCCTGGAAGTCTTCCACTATAGGCATAAACATTTTCCCACAACACTTGCAGCATCCCATTTGCACCACTATTGTAAGTAGCTCCATAACAGTCCCTTACGCTGTCAAAATTGTCATCATCCAGCTTTAAAAATGTATCTTTGTGCCAGCTGTCCTTGCTTATGGCTCCAAATGTTCCAATTTTCATTTTCCCTCAAATGTTTAGGTGTTGCTTTCCAAATTACGTTAAAGTCTCTTTAAATCAGACTACTGCCTTGGCTTTGCAATGAAGAAAACTGAATCAAAGTTACAGATGCCCAAGTGTGACTCTGGGGTATTAAAGAAAAATCTACATGTTTATTGTGGTCCCGATGCTCTTTCTGCAATTCCAACTGTAGGCTCAAGAAATTCTGTACAGATTTATCAATGCAGTGTGGGTTCGGTATTCATCCTGCTACATCTAAAATACAGAATAACAATTGCCCTTGAAACAGTTCTTACACCATTCCATCCCATGCACAAAGTATGGCTCTTAAAAGTTACTTGCTCAACCTTTGAATTTTTGCACCTGACAAAGGTGGGGGAACGAAATCTGAAAATCAATTCAAAGCACGAAAATATCGGCCTTTAAAAAAACCAAAATAAATCAAAATTGCATTTCAGGAAACATACAGCAATAAAGAAGTTGTAATAAAATAAATTACTTTTAAAAAAAAAATATGGACATTACTGACAAGGTCAACATTTGTTGCCCATTCCAAAATTGTCCTGGAGAACAGCTCACAAAGCCATTTCACAATCAACTACATTGCTATGGATTTGGATTTTAAGGCAGAGAAGATAAAAGGGGGTGAACCATGAAAGTCTACAGACTCTGTGACTGCAGTAAAAACACAGATGGTGGAGGAACTCTGTCAGTCTCCCAGCATCCATAGGAGGTAAAGATATGTCCTGAGCCCTACTTCAAGGTATGACTGCTGAGTTTCTCCAGCATCTGTGTTTTTTTTACAGACTAGGTAAGATGGCGGCTTTGCTTGTCCATGATAATTAGGGATTTACAACAATCCAGTAATATCTTGATCATCACTGAAACCTCCTCTTCTTTTTCAACATTTTAGCTTATAAACTACACTTACACTTCATAAGAATGTAATCCATCAAAATGTATCCAAGGTCTCCAGATTGGGTGCCAAGCCACTGGATTACTTGTACAGTAACTTAATCACCATACCACCACTGCTTTACTCAATCCAGAGTAACATCTACCTTACATTTTTCTCTCATTCTTTTCCTCACTGAAGAAACTGAAAACCCCCAAGTCATTGAAAAGATGAAAGATCAAATGTGTAGTCCTCAGAGTTGTAAAAGATGCAGTGAGGCATTTTATATGAAAGGTGCTTTGATAGCATACAACATGACTACTGAAGATGTCCAACAGTTTGTTCGGGAAATACAAGTCCAAAAATGTGCTTATACTCTCCTTCCAATTTTCCCAAATATTATCACAGTTGGACACAATATTTTACAAAATATTTCCAGATATTCCTAATTCAGAGTGACAATCATTTGTTAAAATACATAATCTGTAGATGATAGGATTCTCCATAATTATATCTGCAACAACCTGCAGCAGAAACAAGATCCACAAAGATGAATTTGATACCGAATCTTGAATTCAAGGGGAACCTCCAGTCCAGATCCTTCATGTAAAATCAAAGACTGCTGTACTGCAGAAGCAATTATGCCAAATATTCCTGGTATTCTCAGGCCAAGAGATACAATGCCAGGTTATAACAAGTAACCTCCTATTGGACAGCTTAGTTCCTGCATAATTTGTCTCCCGAGGGCTTTTTGGCAGCATTCTGCTATAAAAGTTTATCATCCTCTGATGGACCATTGCATGAACGTGAAGCAATTTCCAGAAATAAACAAATCTATGATTTTATGTGCAACAAGGCTGACAGGGAATGAGCATTACTAAAGGGATATATATGCTCTTTAAAAAAAATGTTTTCAAACATTTGGTTGTTTGAAATAACGTCTAAACAGCTCAAGAATTTGTGGCCATTATATTTTCAGGAATGTTGAACCACTTCATGGCAAAAACTAGTTTAATAGACAAACCAAAACAAATCAAATTTTTGTTGTTATGATACATGACATCTATGATTCAAGTTAAAGCTTCCAGAAAATCTAACAGTAATAATACAGCAAGTCCCCAGGTTAAGAACGTCCGACATACAGACAGCTCATACTTACGAATGAACTACACAGTTCTTTGGCTCGAGGAAGAAGAATGCCTTCCGCCATTTAAAGTCAGATCATGTTGCCATTAACACTGTGCTGAATGCGTAACTTTGTATTTGACTTAAACTTTTCTCTTATTTACCCTTGTAACTGTACCTCCAAAGTGTAAATCCATCAAAGAAAAGGAAAACGATCACGATTGAAAATAAAGTGATTAGAAAGAGGTGAAAAGCCATCAGTCATTGGAAAAGCGTTAAGACTACAGCCACTCATCGATCAGAACAATTTTAAAGGATAAAGTGAGAATAATGGGGCATATGAAAGGCCCTACCCCGATGAAAGCTATAATTATTACTAAGCAATGCAGTTGTTTAATTATTGAAATGGAAAAGCTATTGATAATTTGGTTAGACAATCAAAATCAGTGTAATATGCCTTTTAGCCTTACTTTAGTGGAAGAAAAGGCTCAAAGCCTTTTCAATTATTTAAAAGCTGCACGTACAGCAAGTGAAGGTGATTGTGATGAAGAATTTTGTTGCGAGTGGGGGTTGATTCAATCGTTTCAAAGTGAGGGCAAAGTTACATATTAGAGTGCAAGGTGAATCAGCAAGTGCTGCAAGTGTTTTTCTTAAATGTTGAAAAAAAATGATTGAGAAGGAAAGTTAGTTGCCAGACCAAATATTTAATGTAAATGAGATTGGCTTATTTTGGAAAAAAGTGCCTGAAAGGACCTACATTTCAAGAAGGGGAGAAAATGAACCATGGCACAAGGCATTGAAGGATAGGCTAACATTATTGCTTGGGGGGGGGGGGGTAACGATTCCAGGGATTTCACATTCAATCCTTTGCTTGTGTTTTGCTCCCTAAATCCAAGGCCACTTCACCATATCATTAAGGTAAAAGCTTCCTGTTATTTGGAAGGCAAATGCAAAGGTTTGGGTTACAATTGCCATCTTTGAAGATTGGTTCTTGAACCATTTTGTCCCTGCTGTTGAACGTTATTGCTTGGGTAAGAAAATTTAAGATTATCCTTGTATTTGACAACACAACCGGACATCTAAGCATTTTAGATGACCCTCACCCCAATATAAAGGTTGTATTTTTACCCTCCAACTCCACGTTTTTATTTCAGCCACTGGATTAGGGAGTCATAGCCTCCTTTAAGGCCTATTATTTAGGGCGGACCTTCTCACAAGCAGTCAGGGCTACCCAAGATGATGTGATGAGCTTAAGGGAGTTCTTGAAGAATTATAACATCGATGATGCCATCAAAAATATTGCTGATTCATGGGATGAAGTGAACCAGTCAAATATGAAAGGAATATGGAACAAATTGTGCCCAAATTTGTGCATAGTTTTCAGGGGTTTACAGCTGACAAAATCGCCGAAGCCAGGCAAACTGTGGTTGATATTGGTAATCAACTGCAGTTAGACATCAGTGAAAATGATGTGGTAGAGTTACTCGACTCTCAAGCCAAAGAACTGACCAATGAAGACCTTATGGAACTAGAGAAGCAGATGATAGTATTTGAGGAAGAAGACTGAGATCTACAAACTCCAGAACCAAAAAAGTTTTTGATTAAAGAATTAGCTGAAGCTTTTTGTCTTATTGAGGCAGGGATGGCAAAGTTAGAGGAGCAAGATCCTTATACAGAGGTTCACCAAATTTTACTGTACAGTTACCGAGGGCCTCAACTATTACAAACCTCCCTTGATGCCTACTTCAAGAGCGACTCCAGTAATTTTATATGCATAGAAAGGTATATATATACCAAGACAAATATTTGACTGACGCTAAATAAGAACCATATGTACCTGTTCCAACTTATGTGCAAATTAAACATAAAAACAGACTTAGGACCAGATCTCGTTTGTAACTCGGAGACTGCCTGATTGCATAATCAAGCACCAATTACATTGTAAATATTCCCTTTAATGATGTGCAAGTTACCATCTTGAAGAAAGTAGTTTCTCCTGATAATCATTTTCAATTATATTTATAATCACATTAATATTTATAATCCCACTAAGGTTGGCTTAGCAGTTGGTGGAACATCATTACAGTGCCAGCGATTGGGAACGGACCTGGGTTCGAATCCTATGCTGTCTGTAAGGAGTTTGTATGTTCTCTCTGTGTCAGCATGGGTTTTCTCCAGGAGCTCCAGTTTCCTCCCATCTTTCAAAAAAGTATTGAGCAATGAAGTCACACACTGTGTGTGAGTTATTGAGCTATTTGCATTCAGCCCTGTCAAACGGGATGTAAATTGGACGGCATGGACTTGTCGGGCCAAATTGGCATGTTACAGTGCTGTATGTCTAATTTTTTAAATTAAAAATCTATTTATTTTAAATTTATATCCTGTCTTTATTTAATCTGAGTAAAGGAATCCCTTGAACATACTGATTCTTTGCTTGAGCAATGAATAATCCAACAACAGTGCATCCCAACACTTTGTGTACCTGCCTAAATTTTCCTGATCTTCCAGCAAAGTTTACTTCTTCAAACTTGAAACTAATCTTGTATCTCCCCAATGAATTTGCAGTGCCACAAGGTTTAATCAGCATTTTCTATTGGTGCTTTGTAAAATGGCAGCATGCTGTGGCTATTCAATTAGGCATTTTTAACTTATTTTCCCATTAATCTAAAGCATTGAATGCAATGGTGGGGCGGGGGGTGGGTGGGATTATTTCCAGAAATATTCTCACTGCCAATGCACAAATTTCATTCAGTCCACACTCTGGCTGAATGAAATTTGTTCTTGTTCTGAAGGAATGTTTGCTATTGGCCTATGATGTTACTTGTATAAGTACTTAAACTTTATCCTTTGTCATGGCGTGTCCAACTAAGATTTTTTTTTTCCAAGTCTTGTGGAAAGTTTGAAGCATCTTAAGATTATGGAATTGGGGAATATGGGAATTTATATTCAAAATTAAAAGGAAGACAGCAAGGTTTTGGTGAAGAGACTTTGAGCTAGTCCACAGGAACTTATTGGTATCATGTTATCCCTTCAGATTTTTTTTTAACCATTATGTGTTATTCCTTTATTCTTAAATTCCTTCTCCACTTGAGTTGCTGCAACTACAAGGCTAAAGATCAAGTCTTAGTTGTTTTTTGGCCATCAGCAGTGGAGGCTCCTTCTAATATTTATGCATTACGCAAGGAGATTTTTAGATTTGCATTCTAACTGTATTTGCAGCATTGACAGACAGCCAAAAAAACAATCTACTGGAGGAACTCAGCTGGCTGAGCAGCATTAGGAGGTGAAAAAGAATTGTCAATATTTCAAGTCAGAATCCCTCATCAAGATTGAATGCCTAGAGATACCCAGTACAAAGAGGACAGAGAAGGAGGGGGAGGGGTTAGACTGAAAGCAGTTGGGGATTGGTGAACCATGGAGGGGTGAGGATGATGGGCATATATGTAGGCAGTTGACTGGCAAGTTAAGTGTAGAATTTTAATATCCCATTGAAATTAATTACAAACCATCCAACAGGAAACCACAAAACACTTCTTGTCATTTTTAGCAGTGAAAGAAAAGTGGAGTTATTAAATTGGTTGCAAATTCAACATTCTACCAAATTTTCATATATATAAATCACCAGTCAATATCCTGTCATGTGCTTCATAGGCAGCTGACTGCCAGTCCTGAAAAATTACAAGTATTCAATGTTTCCTGATGGGCAAAAAACCAGATTGTTGGTCATTATATAAATTAAGACACAGCAAGTTTCATTAGATTAGACTGCAACCATTTATCTAGATATGTCCAACAACTTGGTTGGCCAAATATGACATTGAACTGTCCACATCTGGCAGGGTAAGGTGATATTACATTGGATGAAGAACCCACCAGACTAATTCTTAATGAAGATTGAGGAACAGGCCAACAAATTTTTTCCTATTTGAAGTTTGAATGTTAGGAATTGATGTGGCTAGAAGAGATTGAAGTCATTATTTTTAAACTGTCACAATATGAAATCTATGAATCTTTAAAAACCTATGTTGATTTCATAAATTTCACATACATAGTTTACATTTGTCCTTCATCTCTTTGGAATGTTGCATATGCTCTTTGACAGAGCTGAATGCAAATAGCTCAGTAACTCACACACAGTGTGTGACTTCATTGTACAAATAGAACAGCATACACCAGAATAGCATGGATAATTTCCTCCAACTAGAGTGGCCAGTCATGCTGATCCCAAAAAGAAGTCAATTGAAAACCACTTAATACTGCATTTCTGTTGTATCCTCACCATGCAAAACAAAATCAATTCATAAGAAGATGAACCATCAAGACCTCTGAGCAACTGGTAGAAATTCCTTCTGATGAACATCCAACCCCATTTAGATAATTGGTCAGCAACTATCTCTTCAAAATTTACTGCTTCAAGCACTTAATTTTAACAAATTCTGAAACAAATCAAATCTGGCTCCTAATCAGTGGGATTGGTGATTCTCATTGAATAGGCAATTAAACTGTTCTCACCTTTCTACAAAGTCTCCCACCAAATACAGGTAGCAAGACTTTTTTTGGCAAGGCAAGATTAATGTCTACTATTTAATTGAAAAATCTTCCCAGCACTGAAAATGAATCAATGCATAAAGAAGTTTGTGATTAATACAGATTAATACAGATTAATACTGCAGATGCTGGAAATCTAAAATAAGAACTGAAAATTCTGGGAATACTCAGAAGGTCCAACCATATCTATGGGGAGAGATGACACATTAACTTTGATTCTTTTTCAACTGATGCTTTGAGTGTCTTCTGCTTTTATTGTGACTTACTTTGTTATCAGCTGTGCACACATGATCACAAAAAAATGGAACAATGCAATAGAAAATATTTTTGAAAACATACAAATAAATTTTATTTACAAAAAACTTCACAAACTCCACAAGAATAATTCGATTGTAGAATATATTCCATTGACAGAGATATGCAGGTGGCACAAAATTGTTAATTATTGACAAGTGCACAAATATTTTCTGAGGATATCAAGTGAAAACAGCTGAGCACTGAAGGAAAAATTACAAACTGCAAATGTAACACTTCCAAAATATATCCTACTTACTTTGTTTGGTACTTGTGCTAACAGAAAGAATCGACTTACTTTACATCAAAGATCTCAAACTTTGTACATCATTATCCTTTCTCTCAGCAGGTGCATATTTTTCATTTTTTAGGTGACCATTTTCCAGTGTTAAAACATTGTTATTTTACTTCTTATTCATTTCTGAATAGTTCTTACCTGACCTTGTGCCATAAAACTTTCTGCAGTTTCATCCCCATATCCCCTGCCCCTCAACAGGATATTTCATATTCTAGCATATGAAGAAAATATAAGACATAAAGTACGGCTATTTGTTACAATATATTTTTCAAATAATTTTATGCAAAAATTCAACAGTAAAAGCACAATCGAATATCACTTTCAATATAAAATGGCAATTTTAATTGTCAAACTTCAAGTACAATATGTAAAGTACTAAAAGTTGTTCAACATTGTTTATTCATCTTGAAAACTCCAGATAAATGTTCATTAAAAATCTGAATGTGTGAAACGTGTCAGTTTTATAATTTTAGGTTTTCAAACCTAATTAATCTATCAATACAGGGCACAGAGTCTATGAGGTTACCATCTTTGGAAAAAAAAATTGTAGATTGGACTAGTATTTAAATGGTGAAAAAATTGCCGTATGTTGAATGAATCACAAATCTTCCAGGTGCAGGAAACATAAGGTTGTGATAGTAGGGGATTTTAATTTTCCACATACTGACTGGGACTCCCATACTGAAAAAGGGCTGGATGGCTTAGAGTTTGTCAAATGTGTTCAGAAAAGTTTTCGAAATCAATATATAGAGATACCAACTAGAGAGAATGCAATACTGGGTCTCCTTTTAGGGAATGAGACAGGACAGATGACAGAAATATGTGTAGGGGAACATTTTGGATCCAGTGATCATAATGCCATTAGTTTCAAGTTAATTATGGAGAAGGATAGGTCCGGGCCTCGGGTTGAGATTCTAAATTGGAGAAAGGCTAATTTTGAGGAAATAAGAAAGGATCTAGAATGTGTAGATAGGTCCGGGCCTCGGGTTGAGATTCTAAATTGGAGAAAGGCTAATTTTGAGGAAATAAGAAAGGATCTAGAATGTGTGGATAGGTCCGGGCCTCGGGTTGAGATTCTAAATTGGAGAAAGGCTAATTTTGAGGAAATAAGAAAGGATCTAGAATGTGTTGTTTTCAGGCAAAGATGTGCGAGGTAAGTGGAGGACCTTCAAATGTGAAATTTTGAGAGTACAGAATTTTTATGTTCCTGTCAGGACTAAAGGCAAGTTTCTCAGGCATAGGGAACTTGGTTTTCGAGGGATATTGGGGATCTGGTTCAGAAGAAGAGTTCATATACCAGCAATAGGTAACATGGAGCAAATGAAGTAATTGAGAATTATTTAAAAATGAAAGAAAAACCTCAAGAAAGAAATCAGGAAAGTGAAAAGAAGATGAGGTTGCTTTGGCAGACAATGTGATGGAAAATCCTTAGGGAATTCTACATGTATATCATAAGCAAAAGGATAGTAAGGGACAACATTAGTCCCCTTAAAATCACAGTGGTCAGCTTTGCATGACCAAGAGAGATCTTGAATTTTTTTCCATCAGTATTCACTCAGGAAACAGGCAGAGTTGTTGGAAAACAAGCAGTGCGTTGACGGATCCTACACAAATTAAAGAGGAGGAAGTGGATAAATCCCTAGGGCCTGACAAGATATTCCCTCAGACTTTGAGGGAGGCTAGTGTAGAAGTTGCAGAGGTTATGGTAGAAATGTTTAAAATGTCATTAGCCACAGGTGTGGTGTGGGAGGATTGGAGGGTAGCTCACATTGTTCCACTGTATAAAAAAGGGTCCAAAGTAACCCTGGAAATTATAGGCCAGTGAGCCTGACGTCAGATTACTGGAAGATGTTCTAAGAGATCAGATATACAATTATTTGAATAACCAGAAAATGATTAGGGATATTCAACATGGCTTTGTAGAAGGTTGTGTTTAATCTTATAGTTTTTTGAGGAGGATATCAGGAAAGGCTGTGGATGTTGTTTGCATGGACTTTAGTAAGGGCTTTGACAAAGTTAGTCAGGAAGGTTCAGACACAGCACGGTTGGCATACCGGCTAGTGCAACGCCTTTACAGCACCAGCAAATGGGACCAGACCAGGGTTTGAAACCAGAGCCGTAAGGAGTTTGTATATCCTCCCTGTGTCTGCTTGGGCTTTCTCCGGGGGCTTCGGATTCCTCCCTCCATTCAAAAATGTACTGGGGGTGTAGGTTAATGAGGTGTAAATTGGGCAGCATGGACTTGAGGGTTGAAATAGCCTGATTATTGTGCTGTATGTCTAAATTTTAAAAAATTAAATTTAAATAATATACTGGATTTGTCAATGACTAGACAGGAGAAGCCAGAGAGTAGTAGTGGTTGATTGCTTCTCAGATTCTCAGATCAGTGGTGAAACCATTGCTGTTTGTCATTTATATCAATGGTCTGAATGATAATGTGATAAATTGGATCATAAAATTTGCAAATGACACTAAGATCAGAGGTGTTGTGGATAGTGAAGAAGGATTTTAAAGTTTGCAGACGGATCTGGACCAGCTGGAAAAATGGCAGCTGGAATTTAATGCAGACAAGTGTGAGGTGTTGCATTTGGGAAGACAAACCAAGAAAGGTCATAGACAGTGAATGGTAGGGACTGAGGAGTGCAGCAGAACAGAGAGGTCGAGGAATACAGATACATAATTCCCTGAAAGTAGTGTCACAGAATGATAGAGTTGTAAAGAGAGCTTTTAGCATATTGACTTTCATAATCTAAGTATTGAGTATAGGAGTTCGGATGTTTATGGCAAAGTTGTATAAGACATTGGTGAGGCCAAATTTGGAGTATTGTGTGCAGTTTTGGTCACCAAACTACAGGAAAGATATCATTAAGTTAGAAAGAGTGCAGAGAAGATTTACTAGGATGTTGCCCTAACTTCAGGGACTGAGTTACAGAGAAAGGCTAAATAGGATAGGACTTTATTTCGTAGACGAATGAGGGGAAATTTGATAGAGGTATTTAAAATTATGAGGGGGATAGACAGAGTAAATGTAAATAGACTTTTTCCCCCTGAGGGTAGGTGAAATACAAACCAGAGGATATGGGTTAAGCATGAAAGGGGAAAAGTTTATGTTGGAGGTCACCAACCTTTTAATTTTTAATTTAGACATATATTTCGGCCCACAAGTCCATGCTACCCAATTAACCTACACCCCCGTTATGCACTTGTGGGCAAAAATGGCCTGTTACAGTTCTGTATATCTAAATTAAAAGGTTGGCATCCCTGGTTTAGGGGGAACATTAGAAGAAACTTCTTCGCACAGAGTAGCTGGAGTATGGAATGAGTTGCCAGCTGAGGTGGTAAATGCAAGCTCAATTTTAACATTTAAGAAGAATTTGGACATGGTCAGGATCGGGCCTTTGTCGGATTAATGACAGGTACATGGATGGGAAAGGTATGGATACCTATGGTCTGGGTGCAGGTCAGTGGGACTAGGCAAAAAAAAAGGATCGGCACAGACCAGAAGGGCTGAAGGGGCCTGTGTCTATGCTCTAGTGTCCTATGGTTTCCTGGAAGAGATTGCAGTGCATTTTGCATGTGAATTACCTTTAAGGCTGCATTTCAAGTTTTTTTTGTTTATTGAGGATTATTAACATTTAATAAGATAACTTGTAAAAAATGAGTTACATAAATTATGATTGTTATAGCCTCAGATGGTATAAATAAAACTACATCACCAAAATCAGATCTGCTTTCAGAAAAATGAAAAGAATGGGTGTTTATTCAAAAGCATGCATACATGAATATAACGCAGCATGAAAACAGAAATGATAGTCTGATCCCAGTTCATGTTACTTATCTCCACAATCTAAAGATAAATTGCTCTTGGGTCTTATTCTCTCTTCTTCATAAAGATGGAAGAAAATGAGTGTGATTAATTGACTCTCTCATAAGAACACTGAGATAAATTTTCACTGAACTTTGTTGATGTTAAACAGCATACAATTCAAAGAACCCTTTTTCATAATTTTGATTAGGCCATGTTTAAACTTATACATGTGATATTAATTTTAAACTAAATTGCTTTCAGATTTCAATCATCATCCTGAATCTCAAAAGACAACGTGATCTCAATCATCTTCATAATATACAAAGATATGTAAATTAGATATTTTGCATTTGGTATAAATTTCGAGATTGTCAAATGGAGATATTGTCCTTTATATGATATTCCAATACATTGATAGGGAGTGGTCACAAGCATTCATGCTGGATATTGAAGTTGTAACTCTGGATTTATTAAAGTACAATCCAGAACTGAGAGACATTAAAGAATCACTGTGCCAATTGAAAAATACAAGTTCTTGGGTTCATAAGTCCAGGCAGAGATGGGAATCAGACTTAAATGTAAGAATAGATGAGGAAATCTGGTTTGAACTATGCTGGGATAGTATGACTAATACGATAAATGTAAGATATAGATTAGTACAATATAATTTTCTGTATAAATTATATCTCGCGCAACAGAAATTAAATAAATTAAATTCAGACTTATCAGACCGATGTTTTAGTTCTGGCATAGAGGTAGGAAGATTTTTACATTCAACCTGGTTATGTTCTAAAGTGAGTCCTTTTTGGGTTGATCGAGGAATTTTCTTAGAGCAGATTACAAGAATTAAATTTTCACAAAACACAGAATTATTATTACTGGGATAAAAATCTAAACTGAAACTATATAAATATCAAATGGAATTTGTTAAATTGCATTGGCAGTGGCTAGAAAATGTAAAGCAGTTGCATGGAAGTCTGATTCACATCTAGGTATGGCATGTTGGAATGCAGAAATACATAGCTATATTCTCCTTGAGAAAATTAGAACTTAAATTAGAATTAACTTAAGAAATAAGTAGAACATATTGTTACAAGTTTGGTGTCCATATTTACAATTTTCAGGTATAAATCTTTAGTTGTGTTCTTCCTAACCTTTGAGACCTGCGTTGATCTTCTCCAAAGAAAAGTAAATAGAATATGATTTATGACCTGTGGAGTGTGTGGCACTTCTCAGCAATCCAGTCTGCTTTATTTTCTATTTCTTTTTCTTGCTTTTCTTTCCATATCTATCTTTTTTGGGGTCTTCTTGAGTGGTGGGGGTTGGAGTACAACCATCATGGAGTAAATTGTGGATTTACTTTGTATTTTTAATTTTGTAATTGACTGTCTTTATGGTCAAATTTTTAAAATAAACTATTTTTAAAAATACAAGTCCTTCACTGCCATGACAAAGATTTTAGTAAAACCTGTTATTCAGCACCTATGGAAATTGGCAGATGCCAAGTGTATTTGTCAGTTGCTTGAGATTGCGTGTTATGTGATTGGTGAACTAACCGTTAGGGGGCACCAATTTTAAACTCTGTATCTTTACCTATTTTCTGCGATTTTTTTTGCCGGATGCTTGAGATTGCCAGTTGCTTGAATTCTGGATAACAGGGATTTTGCTGTACAGGTGCTCCTTAGGTTACATTCCGGCAAACCCATCATAATTTAAAAAAAATCATAAGCCAAAAAAGAATACCGCATCTACCATTTTTTATAATTACATTTTGAATACCTTTATTCCACAGCTGGAAGCACACTGGACATGAAGAATATTTGAAGCACTGAGCTAAAATTAATTGTTGGATGGTGAGGATGATGGGAACACTAAAGCATATATTGCAAGTCCAGGAACAGATCGGAATTCGAAATTGAAAGTACGGATTTGAACCACTGTAACTTTGAAAAAGCGCAAGTCAGACTATCATAAGTAGTGGAGCACCTGTAATTGAATCTGCCTCTACCACCTCCTCTGGCAGCTTGCTCCACAGAGGGTCATACTGATGAAGAACTTACCCTCAGATCTCCTAAAAATTTCTTGCCTCTTGTACCCAATCTGTGCCCTCCAGTTCTAGTCTTCCTGCACCAGGAAAAACTCCTGTCCGTGCATTTCAAAATGTTAAAAATTTTTATAAAATCACTTTTTATGATGAATCTAGGCCTGAATGCAAATTCAAAGAAACCAGTAAAAGGTTCAAAGGGGATGTGAGGAAAATCACTTTTCCACAGTTTTATGTAGGATGGAGCAAATTCAGACACCCAATATTCTAAACAGAAACTGCATTGGCACTTGATGGAAAATAATGTTCAAACCATAATTACAATAAAAAAATCTCCTGGAAAAAAATTCATGTCTGCCAGCATATGGCCAAAGAATTGAAGTTCCTTTTAAATTTGATTCCATCACTATATGCAACGAAATCCAAATGTTTTATAATAGTTTCAGAGCAAACCTCAACTGTTTTATAATTAACAAACACTTTTGATAAAACTACATTACTTTTCATCTTATTTTGCAAAAAGGAAAGGCTTATCAATGTTATGTTGTGATAATGGGCTCACTTAATTGTTTTAATTGTTAAGTGCATACAATAAATATAGAATAAATCCAAAAATAAATTTCTGTTAAATGTTGAGCTTGGTTTTAGACCTTCCAGCCCAAGGAAACAGCATCTCAGCATCTACCCTGTCAATCCCTCTCAGCAATTTGCATTCTTCTAAGTTCCAAAGGGACATTCTACGCCAGCTATGAAAAGAAGCAACTCTTTCCACCCCTCGCCACCACCCACACACCATCAGATGCACCAACAGTACATCATCTCCAAATCAAAAATGTACTGCACACTTCCACAAATAAAAATACACAGTAATTTATTGGCCCAATAAGATTAATTTGCAATTTTATTCACCATTATCTGCATAACTGACGTCAACATATTTTGATGTGATGTACCATACTAAATATCTTTTTTGAGAGATGGCACAAGAGCTTTCAGGCACATGAAACAATAATAAAATAGATTTATGAATTTCTAACTTTTTTCTGACATTTAACTTACTTTCTATCTATCCATATTCTAACACACTGTTACATTAATTTTATTGATATGCTTTCTTTTTTTTTTATTTATAGCATGGTTGAGGCTGATTCCAGCCATTTAAACCCGTGCCGCCCAATTTCACCCCAATTAACCACAACCCCATACATTTTGGAGAATGGAAGGAAACCAGAGCACCCAGAGTAGACACAGGGAGAAAGTACATACAGATAGCGACAAATTTGACACCCGGGTCACTGGACTGTAATAGCATTACGCCAACCACTACACTAACTGTGCCTTGTCCTCGTGGACACTTCAATAAACAACTTTTGAAAAATTATTTTTCATAAACCGTTCATAATTATCTACCTCTATTATGACTAAAACTATTTTAGCTAAAACAAACGCAAAATTAAATTGCTATTCTGTAATTACCTGTTAGCATTAGGAAAAATAATGCATTTCACATTACTTCCTGATCTCACGATGATAATGTATAGAATATAGAATTTTGCAATGACCCACATTAAACCAGAAGCAAGCTTTCAGCATCGTATCAACAATTAAAGGACATGATACCCTTTTATACTTAATAGATTATAAACACATTATGCTTTATCTATACATTGTTAATCCAAAATGTAAAAGAAATTCAAATATTTCATCTATATCTCAACACAAAGCCATTTTTTTTTTCATTAATTGGTTATTCTCACATGGATCAACATATAGAACTGCAACTGAGCTTGATTTCCGTTGTCGAAGATGAGCTTGAAGGAGAAAAGAAATGGACTATCACTTTTTGATATCCAGCCAGTTGTGATGGAAATATGTTTTTAAAAATAATATTTAAACTTTTTCACTTAGCTTGTTCAATGTTAATTCACCAAAGAAGGAAGAAATAAAGATAAATTTGAAATTGCATTTTGTGGTGGAACAAACCTTTTAATCAGCTCGTGGAACCAAATGTACAATCAACTGTTAGATCAGGAGAGACTCAAAACAATTGCATCATGTTAGTCCCTCACTCTTTCAACAGTTTCTATAATGAAAATTATGAAGGTATATCCCTTCCTTCTGTAAGTCACACTTTTTTTTCAATTTTGATTTTCCCCTCCTTCCTGGCTCTTGATTCTATACGAAGATCCCAAAATTCTGTTCCTTTCATTCAGAAATCCCAGGGAAGAAATACTTGGGTGAAGCAGAGGTGAGAGGTGTTTGCTTAAGGCTTCATTCAACAAACTTGGCTTGGCATTGGATTTCAGAGATGGGTAATACTTGGATATGCTTTGAGTTTTGATTGCATACAAACCTGCCATGTTGAAGGACGTTGGAAGAGTACACGATCTTAAACTGGAAAGCTGAACTTGAGATAGGTCTCTTGAGGATCCAAGGGAGACAGATGTTGGACACTGCAAGTATCGACAAGTCGGTGAACGATGTTGACCGCTGGGATTGTTGACCGCTGCTGCTCGCAGCATGACCTGATGCTGACGACGCTTATCCTGTGCTCTAGTTTCTAAATGAACGAAACACAAAAGCTATACAATTAATGAACTTTATTCCACATCCAACTTTCATCTGAAAGAATTTCAGTTGCAATAATGGAAAAATTAAGGTTAAGCCAGGTTCACTTTTGTTCCTTTCCTGTCCCATTGATGGCAATGCCTGTGCGGCAAACGAGGTTCAGTAATAATTTTGCATGGATTTCAAATGTAAATATTTATTTTAAAAATTGAGATATACTGATCAAACTGTTCAACATAACTTACTACATGACTTTCATTTTAAAATTTTGACTTTTATTCAAAAAATAATTCTGTAAAGCACAGCAACTATATTTCAGTTAATGTAATACATATGAGGTATTCATGTTCACCTAAATAAAATACTCTCCAAATACTTACTGAATGATCAAGAAGTAGTCCTGTAATTAAGTGTCCAATATGATCCCAAGTAAAATGTAATAAAACCTTTCAAAAATTTCACTAAGTTTCCATGAATACATTGTAGGGAGCTCAGAACGAAGATGACATAAACATGGTGAAAGATTTTTTTAAAGTTTTCATTTCTTTCATGGTGAAGCCAAAGAGTGACAATAAGAAGCTTTCCTCTCAAATCTGGATGCGACCTCTGCGTTCTGAGACACAATGACAACATGACTAAGAATCTTGTCATCTAATGCATGACATTATTTAAATATTAGTTCCATGAAGCCATTCAGAATGACTAGTTTTAGTATTTACAATTGAGACAAGTTGGAATGTAGTTTTTAAAAAATAATCACTAAATTAGCAGCTCAAACTTTTGTGCATCAAAGGGATACAATTCCAAAGTGCACTATCTTCAGGTAGACCAATTCCAAATTTTTGCTATATTTTATGCTACCCAAATTGAGCAGACACAGGATTTCATGTGAGAGCCAAGTGACTGTGTGAGGAAGATCAGTTAAAAGGGATAGCACACAAACAAGGAATGAAATGTCACATTTATCAGATACAGTACTGATCAATCAACAAATTCAATGTGAAATCTGCATTAAAATGACATTGAGTAATAATTGTTAAAGAGTAAAGTGCGCAGATACTGCGACTACAGTGCAATACACTAAAGTGCTGGAGAAACTAAGCAAGCCATCCAAAATTTATAGGATAACCAACATTTCCGATGTGAGCCCATTGTTGAAGAATGTGCAAAAAGCAGGCAGATACCCAATAAAACTAAACTAGACTGAGCATTCTCCAACCAGAAGGAACTAACATCAACTTCTCCATTTTCCATTGAACCTCTCCCCCAAGACTAACTTTCCCCTTTCCTCCACTCTACTGCCCTTCCCTCCCTCTCCAAGAAGAGAGCTACTCACCTCCTCTCTCTCACTTCTTTTTTCTCTTCTACCCTCTCACTTATGTCCACCGATGACCTTCTACCTGTTAATCTATACTCCTCCCCCTGCTGCTTCTTCCCTCCTCTCCCACATTTTTATTCAGGCGTCTGTCTGAGTTTTGCTCATACCTTGATGAAGTGCTCAAGCCCAAAATGTTAGTTACTTCCTATTGATACTGCATTATCTGCTGAGTTTCTCCAGCACTTTTGATAACAAATCTTTCTTTTTCCTTTCCATCAACTAATTCCAATTTGACTCAAGAACTAGCACTTCACCTTTTGACTCAATCATGGAATCATACACTCTTGGAATGTTTGCGATGTTTCCCACAATCAACAAATAATATGAAAACTGGTTCACTCATCACTTTCAAAGAATACTGAAAAGTCAAATCTTGCATAATTATTTTGAAGATGGGGTGTCTTCAAATAAAAGTTATTACCATGCAGGATAAATATATTTCTGGGCTGGGGTCATGCCCATAGATAATCTCCAAAAAATTCATCTTAATTCAAATGTGGATATAATTCACTTAAAGCATGGTTTATTTCTTTCCCTTGGATGAGTAATACATGAGCACAATTTACTCAGTTAACCCTGATGCAGTGGCCAAAAATCAGAATCAGAATTTATTCTCATGAATGAGTCAGAAAATTCTGTTCTGTGGCAGAATCATTGTGCAAGCGTTCATATTATAACCATTTTACAACATTACTTTTTAAAAAATTTAAATAATAGTGCATGAAAAGTCAGCGTCTTTGGTTCATTGATCATTCAGGAATCTGATTGCAGTGGGGAAGAAGCTGTCCTTGAGCCATTGAGTGCTCGTCTTTAGGCTTCTGCACCTAAATCCCAGAATGTTGAGAATGAGGAGATAATTTAGAGGCCTGGCTGGCACTCCTTTTTTTCGTAATTGAAATTTGTCTCTCTTTGTTAATGTTGGGGTAGGAGGGTGATGAAAAGTGGTGGGGAGGGAAATAAGGACGCAATATAAACCGATCTGTGAAAGGAGCGGAGTGATCCACTGCAATGTTTGTAAAGTTTGAGTCTGTAAAACTACAAATAAAATTTTCAAAAAGAGGGGGGCGTGGCAAGATGGCGTGAGGATCAGACGTGTCTTCCAGTCCTCTCCTGACTCTATCTTATTGTTTTGTCTAGAAATGCCCGTTAAAATTCTTTAAAAGTTTAGATAATTTCAGTGCTGTTAATTTAACTTATGATGGTACAATTGGTGGAAAAGAGCAAAAAAAAAACGACAACAGATCATCAAAAAACTACATTTTCCAAAAGTTCAAGTTTTGGAGCCTACCTACAGGAAAGACACCGGGACTCAGCGTGAAATGGATCCCAGGAGAGAGGTACAGTGTTCGGATGTAGAGCTCTATGTTACATCGGTAGAGCCCCCTAAAGAGGGCGCCAAACAGCCTTTAGAACAAAGAGTTACTCAAAGGCATTTGTCAACTGTAGAGGTGGCGCTGCAAACTGCATCTTTTGAAATAGAAGAACCTATACAACTTGATGTACTGGGAGAACTTAATACATTATGGACTGGGGAAAACCCCGGCCAGCATCCTCCAGTCATTGCTGGAGAGGCTGTGGCTGGGGTTTCCACATGCAGTCATACTATAAGGAAGGCAACCAGAATAGAAGAAGCAGGAATCTGTTGAGCCAAAATCTCTTCCAATTGAAAAGATTTTTGTGAATTTTGAATCTAAATTATCTTATACAATGCAGGGATTATCCAAGATTATGACTGAACTTGGTACTAGGTTTAATACTCTGGTGAAAATACATTCTCAACAGATGGCTGAGTTTGGAGCTTTTAAGCTTGAAGTGAGAGATAAATTTAGTTTGTGTGAAGAAGATATAGACAAAATACGGGATCAAGTTTTTGATGTGACCAAAATGGTCGAAGACTTACGAACTCAAAATAAAAATTTGGTGAAAAAGATTGATTATTTGGAAAACCAATCCAGACGGAACAATATAAAGATTATTGATTTGCCGGAAGGTATGGAGGGACCAGACCCAAGAAAATTTTTTACTGAATGGATTCTGCAGGTTCTGGGTCAAGAACATTTCCCGGAAGGTATAATACTGGAACGCTCACAGAGCCTTGCGTAGAAGACCTATTTCAGGTCAAAGTCCAAGACCTGTTTTGGTTCGTTGCTTGAATTATTACGACAGAGAAATAATTTTACGAGTGGCTATTAGAAATGCACAACAGAGAAAATCACCCTTGATGATTCAAAATAATCGAGTTTTCTTCTATGCAGATTTGAGTCAAGAAGTTATGTTCCAACGACGGGAATTCAATCCTGCTAAAGAGTTGTTGTGGAAGAAAGGTTACAAGGCAACCTTTAGATATCCAGCTGTTTTGAAGGTTTTCCAAGATGGTTGCCAACCAAAGTTCTTTGATTCTCCAAAGGAAGCTATAGCATTTGCTCAAGAGCTGTCAATTACTCAGTTTCAACAGAGACATAGTCCACCGCGATCTCTAAGGAGGCAAGAGATGGAAGAAAAGAGCCGTGCTCCAAGAAGGAATGGTTGTAATGGTGACTCGGCAGTTGGAGCTGATTAAAAGAAGAGTTGTCCTTTATTTTTCTAATGTTTTTTTTAAAAAAAAGGGATATTAAATAATAATGATATTAGTTTAAGATGAAGTGAGAGTTGGGGGAGAGAACTGGATAGGCACTATTTCCTGAAAGTCATCTGCTACGTGTGAGTTATCTCACACCCATTTTTTTTTTGGGAGTTACCGCATTGCGCAGTTTAGACGGGAGGGGGTATTTTTAACCTCCTACCCGTTTTTTTTCTTTTTTTTTGTATTATTAGATTAAAGAGTGAAGGGGTTTTTTTTTGTTTAAATATTTAAAAAAAGCATAAGAAAGTATTTGATTGTTTAAAAAACTAAAAATTGATGTGGTTTTATTTGTAAAGTTTATTCAGTAGATAAGGAATATTTGAAATTTAAATGTGAATGGGATGGATAAGTTTTTTTAATATTTTTTCTTTAACTTTAAGGTGAAAGGAGTGGTAATTCTGGTGTATATTATTTTGCTATTTTAGTTATAGAACGAAGGGAATAATGGTGAAAGTTATAAATTGAATTGTACAATTCTTAATGAGGCTTGAATTTTGTTTGTGGTTTATGCTCCATTTGTTGAAGATATAGATTTCGTTGGAGATGTGTTTTTATTATTTGGATATCTGAATTTTAACGTAATGATTGGGGATATTTAAATGTGGTATTGGAGCTTTTATTGGATAACTATTCAAGAGTAAAAGGGAAAAATGGTGGAAGAGTACTAAAATTGAATTGTACAATGCTTAATGAGGTTTGAATTTTGTTTTAAGATGGTGGTTTATGTGACTAATATGATGATAGATGTGAAGTTAGTTGATATTTGGTGAAGGTTTATCTCTATAGAGAAAGTTTTTTTTTTCATCTTTTTTTTCCATGCTACAATTTTTTTTAAGAATTGATTATTGTTTAAGAATTTTTGATAGATAATGTTACTAACTTTACTAATTTTTTATATTAAGTTTGAGTTAAATATATGTTTCATCTTAACTCCGTTTGTTAAATATATGCATTTAAGTTTGATTTAAATATGTTTTTTAAGTCTGATATCTTAGTATTAATTACTTTTCTTTTTGTTAGTATTTTAATCGGTTATGTTTTTGTTTTTTTTTTGTAAGTGGGTTTTTCTTTTTCTCACATATATTATTAACTTTATTAATTCTTCACTCTTTATTTTAGGGGGGAAAGGGGGATTGGACTAATTTGAGTTGGGTTATTAATGTGTAATAATTATTGGGGAGGGTATAGTTTATTTAGATTACTGATACTGTATTGTAATTTTATTATTTTATTCTTAATTTTTTTAATGTAATCCTATATGTTATTCATGTTATAAAATCTTAAATAAAGTTTAAAAAAAAATTCAAAAAGAGGCCATGGCCTGGCTGGTGGGGATCTTTGAGGATAGAGGCTGCTTTTTTAAGACACCACCTCATGTCGATGTCCTCGATGGCGTGAAGTCTGGTGACTGTGGTGTTGCAGAGTTAACAACCTTCTGGAGTTTATTCTCATCCTGAAAGTTGCAGAATTGTAAGGTTTATGCATGTTTTATGCAAGATCTTACATTTCAACTCTTCTTCATATTCTCCCCAGTTTTGTCATGTTTGCACATTCTTCATGTCGTTTAACAACCTGAATTGCACTCAGCACTCCCAAAGTGGTCTGAGTGATGTCCAACAATGTCAGCATATCCTGCTTCAATATCAATGCTTTGACTATATAGTCCAATGTTTTTGTTAGTTTTGTTTCTGAAATTATTTTATATCAGTCTTATAATCAACTATAATTAAATATAATTACTTCCAGCTCTTTGATTTTTCTAATCCTAATTAATTGAAACCCCAAGCCTTCAAACTCAATGGATGGCACTTCATCCAACAGCAAGACAACAATCCAAAAAACTACTGTTAAAGCAACAAAGGAGTTTTTCCAAAGCTAAAAACTGGAAAATTCTTGAATGGCCAAGTCAGTTATCTGATCTAAATCCAATGCTGAAGAGAAAACTGAAGGGAAAAAGCCCCTGAAACAACCAGGAGTGGAAGATGGCTGCAGTAGAGGCCTGGCAGAGCATCACCAGAGAAGAGGGATTATAGGGAGTGAGGTCGAAAGTTAAAAGATAGGACCTCGAGGGTGGTAATCTCTGGACTGCTGCTTGTGCCATGTGCTAGACGGTACTAATAGGAAGATATGGCTGATGAATGCGTGGCTAAGGAGTTGGTGCAGAGGGCAGGGCTTCAGATTCCTAGATCATTGGGATCACTTCTGGGGAAGGTCACACCTCTGTAACGAGGATGGGCTGCACAGAAACTGGAAGGGGACCAATATCTTGGCAGGAGGGTTTGCTAGAGCTGTTGGGGAGGGTTTAAACTAGTTTGGCAGGGGGAGGGAATTCAAAATGAGAGTGCAGAGAATAGGACGGTAGCAAGATAGGGAATTACAACAGGGAGAGAAATAAATAGTGAAGTTACTCAATAACAACAGAAAGAAAAGGCAGGTGAGCAGGCAGGAAAAAGTGCTGTACAAAAAGAATATGGACATACAATTTCGGTATCAGGTTTAAGGGCACTCTATTTAAATGCACGTAGCATTACAAACAAAGGGGATGACCTGGTTGCTCAGATTCAACTGAAAAACTATGACATTGTAGCCATTACTGAAACGTGGCTCAATGAGGGGTGTGATTGGGAGCTCAATATCCATGGTTACACAGTCCATAGGAAAGATAAGCAGGTGGGTAGAGGAGGAGGGGAGGTTCTGATGATCAAAAATGACATTAAATCAATAGAAAGAAGGGACATAGGGTCAAAGAGATAGAATCATGATGGGTTGAATTAAGAAATGTCAAGGGTAAAAAGACCATATTACCAGTTATATACAGGCCCCCAAACAATAGCTGGGAAGTGGATAATAAGCTACAGCAGTAAATACAGAGGGCATGGCACAAGGATAACGTCAAAATAATTATGGGGATTTTAACATGGCAGGGGATTGGGAGAGACAGGAAAATACTGGAAGCCAGGAGAGAGAGTTTGTAGAAAACCTAAGAGATAGCTATTTTTAACAGCTTGTTGAGAAGCCCACCAGAGGATCTGCAGTTCTGGATTATGTCATGCGCAATGAACCCAAGGTCGTTAGGGAGTTAAAGGTTATAGAACCTCGAGGAAGCAGCGATCGTAACATGTTTGAATTTAATTTAAATTTGAAAAAGGAAAAAAATTTAATTGGATGTATCAATTTTTCAGTGGAATAAAGGAAATTACACTGGTATGAGAAAGTAAATGGCGCAATTAAAGAGGGAAAGCAAAATAACTGGAGGATCAGACCAGGACTGGAAGATATTTTTGCAAGTAGTAAAAGACATGCAAGATAGATATAATCCAAGGAAAAATAAATTTGTCCATGGAAAGATGGTACCATTGTGGCTAACAAAAGAGGTGAAGGCTAAGATAAAAGCAAAGGAGAAGGCAGACAAGGAAGCTAAAATTAGTGGGAAATCAGAGGGCTGGGATTCCTTTCGACGCTTACAGAAAGAGACAAAGAAAGTCATTCGGAAAGAAAAGATGAGCTATGAAAGAAGATAAACTAACAATATTAAAAGCAATATTAAGAATTTTTTCAAATATATAAGAAATAAAAGAGACGTGTTGACATAGGACCGATAGAAAACGATGCTGGGGAAATTGTAATGGGTTATAAAGAGATGGCAGAGGAACTTAATCAGTATTTTACGTCTCTTCATCGTGGAAGACATTAGTAATATCCCGGACAGTCAGAGGCTTAAGGGAGTAGAGTTAGATTCAGTTAGAGTTACTAGAGAAATTGTGCTAGACAAACCAAACAGATTAAAGATTGATAAATCTCCCAGACCAGATAAGGTGCATCCGCGGGTTTTGAAAGAGGAGGCTATGGAGATTGTAGATCCGTTGGCGATGATCTTCCAGAAATCGATAGACTCTGGAGTGATGCCAGAGGATTGGAAGGTCACAAATGTGGTTCTGCTGTTTAAGAAAGGTGGGAGACAGAAAAAAAAATTTAAACTATAGGCTGATTACTCTGATGTTGGTGGTTGGGAAGATATTAGAGTCGATCCTTAAAGATGAGGTGATGAAATACCTAGAGATGCATGACAGGATAGGTCCAAGTCAGCATGGTTTTTTAAAGGGTAGATCCTGCCTGACTAACCTATTAGAGTTTTTTGAAGAAATCTCAAGGATAAACAAAGGAGAGGCCGTGGATGTTATCTATTTAGATTTTCAAAAGACTTTCGATAAGGTGCCGCATATTAGGCTGCTAAATAAGATGAGGGCCCATGGAATTACAGGGAAGTTATTAAACTGGATAGAAAAGTAGCTGATAGGCAGGAAGCAAAGGGTTGAAATTAAGGGTTCCCATTCTGGATGGTTGCATGTAACTAGTGGTGTTCCACCGGGGTCGGTATTGGGGCCGCTGCTGTTTACAATTTATATTAATGACTTGGATTGTGGTACGAATGGTTTTGTGGCCAAATTTTCAGATGACACCAAGATAGGTGGCGGAGTAGGAAGTGTAGTAGAAACCGTAAAGTTGTAGAAGGATATAGAGAGATTAGGAGATTGGTCAAAATTATGGGAGATGAGATTTAACACAGAGAAATGTACAGTTGTACATTTTGGCAGTGGAAATAAACAGGCAAAATACTATGTGGATGGGGTGAAAATTCTGCCCTCGGATGTGCAAAGGGACTTGGGTGTCCTCGTGCAGGGAAACCTAAAAGTTAATGACCAGGTGGGATTGGTAGTGAAGAAAGTGAATGCCATGTTGGCATTCATTTCAAGAAGAATAGTGTATAAGAAAAAAGAGGTGTTGAAGGTGTTGATGAGGCTCTATGGGGCACTGGTGAGACCTAATTTGAATACTGTGTGCAGTTTTGGGCCCCCTATCTTAGAAAGGATGTGATGTTGTTGGAGAGGGAGCAGAGGAGATTTACTAGGACGATACCCAGAATGCAAGGGCTAATGTACGAGGAACGTTTGGGAGCTCTTGGGTTGTATTCATTGGAGTATAGGAGAATGAGAGGAGATCTCATATAGGCATTTCATATTTTGAAAGGTTTAGATAGGGTGGATGCGGGTAAGATGTTTCCCTTGGTGGGTGAATCGAGGACAAGGGGTCATAGTCTGAAAATTAGAGGTCATCCATATAAAACAGAGATTAGGAAGAACTTCTTTAGCCAGAGGATCGTGGATCTGTGGAACTCAGTGCTGCATACAGCACTGGAAGCTAGATCACTAGGAGCATTTAAACAAGAAATAGACAAGTATCTCATAAGTGAGGGCATCAAGGGATATGGGTAAAAGGCCGGAAATTGGAACTAATGTAGAATAGCTTAGTGTAGATTTACGGAACAGAATCGATGGGCCTAGTGGCCTGCTTCTGTTCCTTTGTCTTGTGATCTTGTGAAGATACTCAGCACCTGGTGATATTTATGAATCACAGACTTTGAGGTCATTGGGTAGACAACAAAGTACTAAACGTGACTACTTTAATATACATACCATTGCTATTTCCAAAATATTATGGTGCCCTAAAATAAGAGGATTGTGTACAAAAAGTGCTGACATTTCTACAAAGTCAAACCAACATGTCAACATACATAATGTTTGGGACAAAGGCACTTTTTTCCATTTTTTGCCACTGTGCTCGACAACTTTAATTTGTAATCAAATAATTCACATGCAATTAAATTGCACATTTCAGATTTTATTCAAGGTTATTTATATACATTTTGATTTGATCATGTAGAAATTAGAGCTCTTTTTCTACATAGTTCCCTCATTTCAGGGCAACATGTTGTTTGGGACATTTGGCTTCACAGGTGTTTGTGGATACTCAGCAGATATGTTTAATTGCTTCATTGGTACAGGTATAAGAGAGCTTGGCTTGTTTCTAAGCCAGGGATGGGCAACCTTTTTAAAAAAAACCTCACATTCCACCTTAAGTATTCATAAGTATGCCATAAGTGCTCTGTGATTAGTAAGGGTTTGAAAACCACTGTTTTAATTCTACCTAATTGAGTCGTTATGTGCATGATTTCATAACTCCAAAGGAAATGGACCAATGGCATTTTTTCTCAAGGAAAATATTTCAGTAACAATTGGGACTAGAGCAGTGGTTCTCAACCTTCCCTTCCTGGTGTAGTTGGCCGAGCAGCCGCAAGGACAAACAGGCCAAATTGCTGCAACACACAGCCAATCCAAGATGATACGGCTCCCCTTCACTGCTGAGAATGAGCCTGCGTAGCAGCCATCTGGCCGGAGAGTGACACGATGGCATCACTTCTGGAAGTCCGGGGTGGGGGGGGGGGAAACATATCACTTCCGGAAGTCAGAGGGTACATCACCGGGAGTGGGCAGGCCAGCGCACCCATGCAGGGAATTCAAACCAGTAAAGCCAGTCTTTGTTTTACACTCACCTTGTGTGGATGTCTCTTTATTTGGCAGCGCTGCCACAGCAGACGCTACACCACTCTCGTACAACCTTAAGCAATCCCTTACCAATCACAGAACACTTGAGGCATAAGGAATACTTAAGGTGCATAGGGAATACTTAAGGTGAAATGTGAGTTTTAAGAAAAGATTGCCCACCCCTGTTCTAAGCTTTTGATCGCCTTTGATGTCTGTAGTTGCCTATTTTCAACATGAGGACCAGAGTTGTGCCAATGAAAGACAAAGAAGCCATTATAAGGCTGAAAAACAAAAATAATACCGCAAGAGACATCATCCAAATCATAGGTTTACCAAAATCAACATCACTAAGAAGAAAGAGCACACTGCTGAGCTCTATAATCACAGAAGTACTGATATTAAAGGAACACTTGCACTGCTGATGACAGAAGAATACTCATCATAATGAAGAAAATTTCCCAAAAGTACATCTGACAGATCAGAAACACTCCTCAGGAGCCAGGTGTAGATATGTCATTGACTACTGTCTGTAGAATGACTTCCTGAAAAGAAATACAGATGCTGCAGTGTTCCACTAGTTAGCCACTGAAATATTACAGTATTTAAAAGAGCCTGCAGAATTCTGGAAAAAAGTCTTGTGGACAGATGAGACCAAATTTAACCTGTATCAGTGTGATGGCAAGTGCAAAATGCAGAAGTGTAAAAGAATTGTCTATGATCCAAAGCATACCACCTTTGCCATGGTTTGCATTTTGCAGTGTAGCCTCTGCATTTCTTTTCATGAATTCTTCCATGGACATTAGTCATTGATATATCCACACTTGCCTCTCAAAGAATGTTTCTGATCTGTCGGACATGCGTTTGAAGATTTTTCTTCATTCTGATGGAAATTCTTCTGTCATCAGCAGTGGAGATCTTCCTTGGAATACCAGCCCCTTTACAATAACTGACCTCACCAGTATGCTCTTTCTTCTTAAAGATGTTCCAAACAGTTGATTTTAGTAATCCTGAGGTTTGGGCAATATCACTTACTGTTTTATTCTTGTTTACCAGCCTCATAATGGCTTCTTTGACTTTCGTTGGCACATGTCTGGTCCTCATGTTAAAAAATGACATCTACAGGCTCCAAAGGTGATCAAAAGCTTAGAGACAAGCCTAGCTCTCTTCTACCTGCACCAATGAAGCAATTAAACATAACAGAATAATCACAAACACCAGTGAACACAAATTTCCAAAACATTATGATGCCCTGAAATGAGGGGACTATGTAGAAAAAGTGCTGTAATTTCTTCATGATGAAACTAAAATGTTTACAAATATCCTCAAATAAAATCTGGAATGTACACTTTAGTCACATGTGAATTGCTTGATTATAAATTTAAAACTGTTGAGCACAGGGGCAAATAAAAGGAAAAAATGTTGGTCCAGACATTATGGAGGGTGCTGTATTTACCCTTAAATCTATCAGCTTGCCAACCACCATCTCTCTGGTGATTGTGACTGCACTCAAGTCTCTTCCCTGACACCCTTGAATGTTCAGTATACTCCTAATATCTTCCACAATGAAGGCTGATTCAAACTTCAGTCCTTCAACTTGTCTCCCATTACATTTTATCCAAGCATCATTTCTATCAAACCAATATCTACTCTTGCTTCTTCTTTTCTCTTAAAAAGCTTTAAAAAGCTTTGTGTCCTTTTTGATTTTATTTCCTAGCCTCTTTTTTTAGTTCTTCTTTTCCATCTAAATGACCTTCTCAGCTGCAGTTTTAAAACTGTACAGTTTTAAAAGCTTCTAAGCCCTCTATTTACCCACTAAATTTTGGTACCTTGCTTATTCTTTCTTCTGCTTTGGGTTTGATTTTTCTTGTCAGCAACAATGGTGTAATTTTTCCATTCAAATATTTATTATTTTTTGGAATACAGCTGTCCCACACTTTCCTTATTTATCACAGAATCTCCAGCTATTGCTCCTCTGCCACTTTCCCTGCTAGTGTGCCTTTCCAATCAACTTTGCCAATTCCTTTCTCATACCTCTGTAGTCCCCTTTATTCCATTGGGGAATAATTCCACCTCTGATTTTAATTTTTCAAATTGCAGGGCAAATTCTAGCATATTACTGCCTCCCAAGGCTCCGCTTACCTTCAGCTCTCTTATCAACTCTGGTTCATTACACAATACCCAATCCTGAATTCCCTGGTCAGCTCAGCCACAAGCTGTTCTTAAGAAGCCATCCTGAAGGTATTCGATAAATTCCTTCTCTTGGGATACTGAATCCCAAGAGAATCAACTTGATTTTCCCAATCAACCTGCATATTGAAATCCCCCTGATTATTGTTGCATTCCCCTTTTTTCATGCCTTTTCTGTGGTTTCATTAGGCACATTCTGGCTACTATTTGGAGGTCTGTATACATTTCTCATCAGTGTCTTTTTACCCCCACAGGCATTTGCGGTCTTCTGAAACATGTCTCTTCTTGCCAAAGACTGAATTCCATTTAACCGAATGCAGGTATCCACCATGCCCCTGTCACCCTACAGGATTGATCCTCCATTGTAAACTCTCACCATGGCCCTGATGACATACAGGACTGAACCTTTCACGCAGGCCTCCACCTCGGCCCCTGTAGCCTACAAGACCAAGCCTCCATTGCAAACTCCCACCATGGCCATGGCAGCCTACAGGACTGAATCTCCATCACAAATTCCCACTCTGGTGGACTACAGGACTGAATATCTGTAACAAATTCTCACCCTGGCGGCCTACAGGACCAAACCTCTCACACAGGCCTTCACCTCAGCCCCGTGACCAACAGGACAGAGCCTCCAGTGCAAACTCCCTCTGTGGCCCTGGCGGCCTACAGGACCGAACCCCCGACGTGAAATCCTACCATGACCTCGGCGGCCTACATGACTGAGCCTCAAATGCAAATTCTCCTCCTGGCCATGACGTTCACAAGTCTAAGCCTCAGATGAGAACTTTCTGTCTCTGGCCCCACTCACTACCCCCCCTCCCTTGGATGCTTCCTTCCCTCTATCTCCTGCACCCCATCCTTCCCCTACCCCAACACCCTTCATCCCTTTGACCCTCTCTGCAACCACTGCCTGGTCTTTACCATCCCTTCCAACCTTCAGAGACAGAACGCTCTGTCCTCAGTAGAGGCCTCACCTTCGTCACTCTTCGTCTATAACTCAATGAGTTCTTCACTCGCCATGATGCCAAACTCTTCTTCTGTTGGCTCTTATTTTGTACTCACTTCTCCAACCAGGATTCTCCACTCTCCCCCCCTCCCTCCCCCACTACAGACTCCTCCCACCTTGAACGTTTTCCTCCTGGACACCTCATTCCTGCTTTCTATCTGTTTCTGGACCTTTACATTTCTGAATGCCGCTATGACATCAACCATCTTGATTTCCCCACTGCCCTCACTCATTCCAATCTCACCTCATCAAAGCGCCTTGCCCTCCACTCTCTCTGCCCTAACTCTAACTTCACCATCAAAGGTGCTATTGTGGTGGTGCACTGATCTCTATCTGGCCAAAGCCAGACAACCACTCTCAAACATCTCGTCTTACTTATCCCTCCAAAAGTACCCCATTAATACTCACTAAAAGTATTCTCTCGAGCACCATCTCTGAACTCATAACTTTTGGCTATCTCCCTATAGTCTCCAACCACATTGTTTCCAAACTCCACACTGCCTGGTTCTACCTCCTACCAAAGATCTACAAACCTAATTGTCACAGTAGATCCACTGTTTTTGCATGCTCCTGCCCCACCGAACTGGTATCCGCTTACCTCAACTCCATTTTTGTCTCTCCTGGTTCAGCCCCTCTCCAGCTACATCTGTGATACTTCACATGGCCTCAACAACTTCCAGTTCCCTGAACTTAACTGCTTCATCAAACCATGGACATTCAATTTCTATACACCTCCATCCCCATACTGAAGATCTCAAAGACCTTCGTCTCTTTCTCGACAACAGACCCAACCTGTCCCTCTCCACCAACACCCTTCTCCAGCTGACAGAACTTGTCCTCATCCTCAATAACCTCCTTTGACTCAACCCACTTCCTCCAAGTCAAAGGGGTAGTCATGGGCCCCATCTATGCCTGACTTTTTGTTGGCCACACTGAGAAATCCATGCGGTGCATTTAGTGTAATGGATGGTTAGAGCAATGCTGTTACAGCACCAGTGATTTGTGTCTGCATGGGTTTCCTCCCACCATTCAAAATGTACCGGGGGTTGTACGTCAAATGGGTGGCAAAAGTTCATGGGCTGAATTAGCTTGTTATGATGCTGTATGTTGAAGATAAAAGCTACAAGCCTCCATAGGCAAGGATCCTCAATTCTTCCTCCACTACATTGACAGCTATTTTGGTGCTGCCTCATGCACCCATGATGAGCTCATCGACTTTATCCACTTTGCTGCCAACTTCCACCCCAATCTCAAATTCACTTGCTCCATCTCTAGCAACACTTTTCTTTTCCTCGATCTCTCGGTCTCCATCTTAGGAGACGAGCCCTCAAGAGACATCTTCTACAAACCCACCAACTCCCACAGCTACCTCATCTACATCTCCTCTCACCCTGTCCCCTGAAAGGATTCCATTCCTTTCTCTCAATTCCTCTGTCTCTGTTGCATCTGCTCCCAGGACAAGGTCTTCTATGTCAGGAAATCTGAGAAGTTCTCCTTCGTCAAAAAAAAATGGCTTCCACTCTACCACCACTAACTCATCCCTCACCTGCATATTCTCCATTAACTGCACATCTGCCTTGTCCCACTCCACTCCCATGCACAACAAGGACAGGATTCCCCTTGTCCTCACTTAACTCCACACCAGCCTCCGCATCCAACATATCATCATCCACCATTTCTGCCACCTACTGCATGATCCCCCAACAGACATGACTTCCCTTCTCCTCCCCTCTACGCCATCTGCAGGGACCACTCTCTCCATGAGTTTATCGCCACTCCTCCCTTCCTACCAATCACCCCACTTAACACCTACCCCCGTGACCACAGGAGATGCTCCACTTGTCCACGTGCCCTCACGTCCTGGACACTATCATTCAGAGCCCCTATCATCTACTGCATCCAGTGCACCCATTGTGATCTCCAGTACATCAGAGAGACTGAACACAAACTGGAAGATCTCTCTGTGGCCACCCATTTCAATTCCCTGCCCCAATGCCTTGCCGACATGTCTGTTCTTGGTCTCATGCCAGACTTGAGACCACCTGCAACTTGGAGGAACAACATCTCATATCCCAGCTGGATGGTATTAATATTGACTTCTTCAGTTTCCATTAGCCTATTGACAGCCTATCCTTTCTCACAATCTCACTACACAGTGTATCTTCTGACTTATTTACTGCCCTCTCATTCTGGTTCCCATCCTCCTGCCAAACAAGATTAAACCCTCCCCAACAGCTAAAGTAAACCTGCCTGCCAAAATATTAGTCCCCGTCCTTTTCAAGTGCAACCCATCCTTTTTCTACAGGTCACATTTTACCCAGAAGAGATCCCAATGATCCACAAATCTGAACCCCTGCACTTACTCTTCAACCACTATTTATCTGCAATACCTTCTTATTCCTGCCCTCACTGGTGCAAGGCATTGGTAGCAATCCATAGAATACCAACCTTGAGGTCATGCTTTTTAGCTTCCTTCCTATCCCCATATATTCCCTCTTTAGGACCTCATATTTTTTCCTATCTACGTCATTGGTACCAATGTGGACAATGACGTTTGACTGCTGTTACAAGCCCAGAGGACACCAAAACCCAGCAGCAATAGATATTCACCAAGACAAATGGTTACTTAAACAAAAGTTGCCTTTATTTATCTTTAAACATGAAAACAGGATCACACTTTAACTTATCACTATTAACTACTTAACCCACTTCTAATTCTAAGTGAGCATGTATGTAATGTGTGTGTAAGTTTAGAAAAGTTCTTTGATTCACAGTCCAATCTCACTTCTCATTCCTCCAAGTTCACTGATTACAGGCAATTCTTACACTGTGCACAGAATTTAACATTACGAAGTTCACCAGGCTTTGGTGCTTGAAAGGTAAATGGTTACCACTCAGGAAGGTTCTTGTTGGTTTTCAGACAAAGATTTGTTGTTCCTGGACACAAACTGATTAATTTTAATCAGCCACTCCACTGTCTTGCCAAAGAAACTTGCCCCATCAGAGTTTTCCAGATGATATCTTCTTTCTTTCAAGTCACCACAGAGTTCCTTTTTGTTTCTCTTATTTCAAGTAAAATATTAGGCAGCCAATCTTCTCCTATTGTATGGACCATAAGGGCTTTTGACCAGGCTGAACTAAGCACTCACAACCCGTCTTCAAAATGGGGTTTTTCAACAAGCTCGCCAGCTTGTCATGTTCCAGTTCCAGCTGCTGCTGCTGAACTGCATTTTCTCCCTCTCTCTCTCTAACAGAGAAAAACCTGTTTTACTCTCTCTGCTTGCAAAACCACATGACCCTCTTAGAGCAGCAAGCAGCACTCAGAGGCTTCGAACCTAATCCTTCAAGTTCTTTCATCTGTTGCTTTTCAAAACAATAATCCATTAGTGAAGTCTTTTGGGCACTTCCCAAAGCTTTTGCAAAGGTATTTGGAGTCCATTTGCAAATGCCACTGTGACATACTTGGGTCATGTAGTTGGTCATGGTGAAGTTGCATCTATTCAAGCTGAGGTGAGTGAAATTTCTGAGTTTCCTATTCCCAATGGCAAGAAAGCAGTGAGAAGGTTTTTGGAAATGGCAGGATATTCTAGGAAATTTTGCTGAGGTTGCTCTTCCTTTAACCAATCTTTTGAAGAAAGGGGAGAAATTTGTGTGGACTAAAGTTTGTCAGACAGCTTTGGAAAATTTAAAGGAGATGCTATGCCATTACCATTTTCTTTAGCATTGGATGCCAGTGAAGGAACAGCAGGTGCAGTTTTATTACAAAAACATAATGAAATTGACCACACAGTTGCTTACTTTTGAAAAAAAATTCAATGTACATCAAAGGAACTATTCCACTATTCAGAAGGAACTGTTGTCTATATTTTCTCTACAGAATTTTGATGTATATCTCAGTACCTCTCATGAACCAATTGTGATATTTACTGATCACAATACTCTGGTGCTTTTGAATAAAATAAAGAATAAAAACAGAAGATTGTTAAACTGGAGTTTAATATTACAAGAATATAATCTGCAAATTAATCATATCAGTGGTACAAATAATGTGATAGCAGATTTTTTGTCAGGATGTTAAAATTGATCATGTATAGAAATATATACTCTCAACATTACTTTATTATAACATCATATATTGTATATTGTTATCTCTTTAGTGATTTTAAAGACAGTTTAATTATAACTGAATCTTAACTCAAGAGTTAAAATTCCTTTGAAGGGAGAAAATGTGACAGAATACAGAAAGGTTTTTGGGAGATAAATTGGGGCAGGTTTATTAATGTTGGTCACATACAAACATTTTAAAATAGATCCTATTTAAAATACTGGAGCTCTGCCCATGCTAGACATAGGGCCCCAGAGCCTTTGCAAAAGCTTTGGAGAGTGCCCAAGAGACTTCACTAATGGATTGTTGTTGACAGAAAGGCAACAGATAAAAGAACTTGTCGGAGCCGCATTCTGTCTGGAGAGGTACCTGAGAGAGAGAGAGAGAGAGAGAGAGAGAGAGAGAGAGAGAGAGAGAGAGAGAGAGAAAGAGAGAGAGAGACAGAGACAGAGACAGAGAGGCAGAGAGAGACAGACAGACAGACAGATCAGCTCTACAGCTTTAGTCAGCAGCAGCAACTTTGACTGGAACAGGACAAGCTGGCAAGCTTGTGGAAAACCACATTTGGAAGACGGGTTGTGAGTGCTTAGTTCAGCCTGGTCAAAGCCCTTGTGGTTCATGAAAGAAGAGAAGAACTCTGTGGTGACCTGAAAGAAAGAGGCTATCATCTGGAGAAACTTGATGGGGCAAATTTCGTCAGCAAGACACCAAAGTGGCTGATTAAAAAGAAATCAGTTGTGGGTGTCCTGAAACAACAAATCTCTCTCTGAAAACCGACAAGAACCTTCCTGAGCAGTAATCATTTACCTTTCAAGCACCAAAGCCTGGTGAACTTTATAAATATTAAATTCTGTGCACAGTATAAGAATTGCCTGCAACCAGTAAACGTGGAGGAATGAGAAGTGAGATTGGACTGTGAATCAAAGAACTTTTCTGAACTTACACCCACATTACATACATGTGTGCTTAGAATTAGAAGGAGGTTAAGTCAGGTTAGTTAAGTCAATAGTGATAAGTTAAAGTGTGAATCTGTTTTCATATTTAAAGATAATTAAAAGCAACTTTTGTTTAAGTAACCATTTGTTGTGGTGATTATATATTGCTGCTGGGCTTTGGGGCCATCTGGGCTCATAACCCTATGTACAATGGGAGCTTCTTGTAATGGCGTCTGCTATCAGCCAAGCTCTGTTTTTAACTGCCATGCCTCATGGGGACTCATGCATGCGCAGTAGCGCTGTGGTGAGTACAGTAGCTGCAGTGCAATTGCAGTGGGTAAAGAGCAAAGACAGCCAGTCCAGTTTAGACCTGATATTTTGAGTTGGGCTTACAAATATGCCCAGCGCATGTTATGTAGTAGCCACTGGTGGAAGTGGATGCCTGGGGTGCTTCAACCTGAGAGGATGTGCCATCCATGGTCTCAGGATTGCAGCCAATTGTTTCATGGGCTGTTCCTGAGGAAGCTTTGCCTACCCTGGGTTAACATTCCAGATCCTGGTATACAGTCTCATCAGGAATGGTTTGAGATGGGGCTGGCTCCCTTATGGGTAGGATGTGTCGATGGTTTCTCCGATACACCCTTCCTTCTGATTTTACCAGGCAGCTCCTTTCGACTATGCCCATGCTGTCGTAACCCTGTGGAGTCTGCATCCTTATGACTTGCCCTTCAGCTAATGGCTCGAGCGGTCAGCTGTTGTATCACCTTTTTGTGTTAGTCTCCTGTTTAGTAGCTGAGACAATTTCTTGTGGGTCCTTTGGCTGGGGCTCCAGGAGCCTCCCTGCCAACGGCAGGGTTGTCTGCATCTGCCTGGACACGTCTTTGTGCTGGAGAGCTCAATGTAGCATCGCGAGGGATGTTCCTTAGGTTCAGCAGATTGAGGAACACATCTGTCTTCTCCCTGTGAGACTTCAACATGTGCTCTTTTGTGCTCCTCACAGCTCTTTCAGCCAACACATTTGACTGTAGGTACTCCAGGCTGCTAGTGATGTGGTTGAAATTCCATGTTGCTGCAAAGTGCCTAAATTTCTCACTGGTAAACTGTGTGCCATTGTCAGATAGCAAAGTGTGAGGTGCTCCATGCACAAAAAAGTGCCTCTTCAACTTAGTAATGACTGCCAAAGCGGTGATGTCAGGTTAAAGGTCTAACTCAAACCATCCAGAGTATGAATTGATAAGTTCCAAATACTGCTGACTGTGCCATTTGAAGATGTCTGTTGCCATGGTTGACCAGGGGAGGTCTGGCACCGGTGGAATTGCAGCAGCTCTTTCTGCTGGTGAGGCCTGGTGCTGTTGCACACTGAGCAAGCTTTTACCTCCTGGTCTATGTCTTTGGTCATCCCTGCTCAAAAAAACTATGGCTCAAGTCCTGCATTTGGTTGCTTCTGCACCAGGGTGCCCTCTGTGCAGGATGCTGACATAGATGTTTTGCAGTGAACTCAGGACTTCTGCTCTCAGGCCCTCCATTATGATTCCATCATCGATCCGTAATTCATCCCAGAATGGGAAATAGGGTTGTACCTCAGGTAGCAGTCTGTGTTGCTTGTCTGGCCAGCCACCCTTGATAAAAGTGCCCAGGGTCCTCAAAGTTGCATCTTCAGTCATGTGCTGTCTCAGCTCCTCCAACTGGGATGAGGAGATGTGCATTACTGTCATTGTATCAAAAGTGCCCTCTTCTTCAGCTTGCTGGATCATGCATTTTCTGGGAGCATGGGATAACGTGTTGGCTAGTGCATTTCTTTTCTGCACTTGTAATCTAAAGTCAAGGTGCATTTTTGAAGCTTGAGCATTATTCCCTGTAATCATGCAGGGGCTCCGGGAATTGGCTTCTTCAGAATTGTGACCAGAGGTAAATGGTCAGTCTCTATGGTCACTGGCCAACTATAGATGTAGTCGTTGAATTTTAAGCAGGCAAAAACTACTGCCAACAACTCCTTCTCTATTTGGGCATACCTGGTCTCAGTGTTGGTGAGTGATCTGGATATGAAAGCTACTGGTTTTCCATTTTGCAGGCATGCTGCAACCAGACCATATTGTAATGCATCAAAGGTTAGCAAGACAGGTCTTCTTTTGTCGTAGTTCGATAGAACAGGTGGGCATGGCATTTGCCTTTTTAATACGTCGAATGTGTTTTGTTGTTACTTATGCCAGGACTAGGCTGCGTCTTTGAACGTCAGCTGCCTTAGTGGAGCAGTAAGATCACTGGAGTTTGGGATGAATTTGCTCAGGTAGTTGACCATGTCCAGGAAACATTGTTGTGCTGTCACATCTGTCAGTACAGTACTTTCATTTGTATAAAAGAAAATTCATTTATTTTCTCTGATAAAATATTTGTTCGCATGTGTATTATTTGTCTGTATATGTGTTAAGTCCAGTTGTGTGTCTGCATGTTTCGCCCCGATGATCAGAGAATCCTGTTTTGTTGAGTTGTACTTGCACAATGTCAATAAACTTCACGACTTGAAAAAGAGCTTTTGGCACATTGGCCCTCGTAAATCAAAGTATTGAACATAGGAATTTGGATGATATGGTAAATTTGTATAAGACATTGGTGAAGTCACATTTGGAGTATTGATGTGCAGTTTTGGTCATCGAACTACAGGAAATATCAATAAAATTGAAAGACTGCAGAGAAGATTTACTAGGTGTGGTGATACAACCACTACATTGGCCACACTCCTACCAGCCTACTGCAGGGGGCAACCACTGTACCTGCAAGTAGGCAACCTGGGAGGCTGGCCCCACCGGCCCGTATAAAGGCTCGAGCTGGCCCCTTCGGGGACAGTCAAAAACATGGAGTCAGCAAGATACTGAGACTGGTGTGTACGAATTTAAGCTAATTAAAGCCCGTGTACAGTCCTGTGGAGTCTGCATCAGAATTATTCACACAGCAGCACTCACACAAGGATGTTGCCGGAACCTGAGGAACTGAGTTACAGGAAAAGGTTAAACAGGTTAGGACTTTATTCCCTGGAGAACAGAAGAATGAGGGGAGATTTGAGAGAGATATACAAATTATGATGAGTAGAGATAGAGTAAATGCAAGTAGCCTTTTTCCACTGAGGTTACGTGAGATACACACCAGAGGATATGGGTTAAGCGTGAGGGGGAGTTTTTTCACACGGAGTGGTAGGAGTATGGAACGACCTGCCAGCTGAAGATGTGAATGCGGCTCAATTTTAACATTTAAGAAAAATTTGAACAGTTATGGAGGGATGTGGAACAGGTGCAGGTCAGTGGGACTAGGCAGAATAATAGTTTGGCACAGATTAGAAGGCCTCAATGGCCTGTGCTGTAATGTTCAATGATCCTAAATAGATGTTTAGGCCTGGCTAAACTAAAAAGAAAGAAAAGTCTGGTTAACAGAGATCAGTAAAGGTACAGAGATAAGTATTCACTTAAAAATAGGTGCATAGCTACAAGAAGAAATTACTAGCTTTATTATCAATTTGTCAAAACATAACAAAATATAATTACTTTAAAAATACTGGTTTACTACAAAATCAAGAACAAAATAATCTTCAGCTATTCTACACCATTTAATATAATTGCCAATTACTGTTTCAATTCACAACAATTGAGAAGCGGAAGACATCAATTACATTTCAGACCAAATCAGCAAATGAGAAGTACATATTAATCTTCAGTTATTATAAGTGAGATATTCAGTGTTTGAGGAAAATCATAATTGTATTGTATCACAAATTTTATTTTAGAGATGTAACTATATTTTAATTGTCACTCTTTTCTCTTTAGATTATCCAATTTATACTGGTTCTCATATATTTGATTTTGTTTTAGGCATTGCTGCTTTAATTGATAAAACAAAGAGTTGCTTTAAATATTCTCCATTCTCACATTTTGCAACAAACTGTTGCATGATGGATATAACTCCAGGTATTGTACTTTTGCTCTCAATAAATACAATGGAAGAGATTGAAGATCTAAAAGATCTAAAAGATCATGCCAACAAAATACAGGCAAACCTCGCTATACGTTACTTCAATCAACGTGCAATTCAGTTACCGCGATTTGGAGAAGTGCATCCATTTCCTGTTTTATGCACATTATTACGCAGTAATAGCAAGATCTTTCTGGAAATTTCTGGAAAACTTGAGTTATAAGTGAACGGCCATAAATTAAATGTGCAAATGACAGTCAGACTCAGTGTGTACTCCCTACTAAAAATTGATAAAATAAATGTAGAAAAGAATCTGGCAGTGATGCTAAAAAGAAAAGCAATTACCCAGTACTTGAGAAGAAAAAATTGAAGTTATTAAATGACATAAAGACTGTGCTACCAATCAACCACATTAGACAAGGATCTGTGATTAATAGGCTTTAATCACCTTTGGATGTCAGCATATTTTACATGTTGCTGGCCCGGTTCCAAGGATGGTACTGAGGGAGGGGTTTGGGCGTAACAGCCTTTATGGGAATAACCGGGAGAGAGGAATCACAGGTTCAGGGGAAGGTCAGCCCGTAAGTATATACATACAATATACATAGTGGTAGTATGCAGTGGTAGCTCCACATTCACCCCTTCTTTTAAAATAAAGCCTGGCAGGGTGCTGTGGTACAATGTTCATTACAGATTTAGCTTGTCTGGCGGTCTCATCCATCACTGCATCTGTCGCAGGGTCTGCTGTGGCATACCTGTCTTGTGCGACAGGCGGTGCCTCTTGTGGCTGAGGGGTGGGGGTTGGTACAGTGGAATTGTTTGGGTCCATTTGTATTTGGGCGCAGGGTCGAGTGCCAATGGTGGGACTGGTTGGTCAGGGTTGGGCACCAATGGCAGGACCAGTTGGTCAGGGATACAGAAGGGTGGTGTGCACTGGTCGGTTGCAGGGTCCCTTGCATGCGCAAGGTCCCAGATGGAGACTGTGCCCTGTTACCCATCCTGGTACTGTAAGGTAAAACATCATGAGATGGGAATGTGCAGGGCTGTAACAAGATGTGAATGCATCCTTGTACTTACAAGATAAGAGAGACATTGATGGATTGAGAGGCAGGAAGCTAGCAGGGAAAGGATAGCAACAGTTTTAGTCATTGGACAAGTAATGATATGATGATGTTCTAAGCACATATCCAAGGGTATAAAAAATCACCATTTTGCTGATAACGGCAGAATGCATTCTCCGACTAACATGGTTAGTCGCAAGTGTTACAATCCGGTAATAAAGAACAAAGAACCCTGATTTCGACTCAGTCTGGTGTTTGTCTCACTCATTCATGAACAAAGCAGACCTAACAATTTGGTGACCCCGACGTGATGGGTGAGTGAACACTGGACGACGGTTTCTGTTTTTTCTGACAATCATCTCAGCCGGCTAATAAAAAGGTCCAGAGAAGCCTGTTTTAACAAAATTCTCTTTTTTTTAAAAATCTTTATGATTGTCAGTAAGAACTGGAGATCGGACAAATTAGACGACCACAATTGAAGGTCGCATGCCAGGATTGTAACACGTAAGTGATTACAGACAAGATAAAAGTCCTTAAGGTGTTTGAATGACATTTATTAAGTGCTTCGCAAGAAACTACTAGAGTTTAAAAGTCTTTATTGTGTCGTTGCAAAGTCCAATAGAGTGAGAAGGTGGTCTATAAACAATTGAGGACCTGAGTTTTCTGCCCTAAACTGGTTATTAAGAGGAGAAATCTCCCACGTGAAGGTTGGGCTTTGAAAGAAAACAAAGGTTCAGGCTTATTGGCCTCAATTGTATCTGAGAGACTGACTTATAAATGTCCGGTAGGTATGATAATGTCTGTACACTTGAGAAGTTAAGAATTTATTTCCCCAATTCGCCGTGGTGGAATACCACAGCAGACACTAGAGACCTTGAGACAACAAAAAAAAGTACTCAGGGACGCCTGCCTGGTGAACAAGAACGACGACAGAAGGCTGCGACAGCTGTGTCCGGATCAGGTAGGAGATATTAATGAAAAAGTTGACAAACTCCTAAGAGACACCCGGTTTATTCGAAATACTTTTGATAAGTTAAATGAGGGTATTCCCAACATCACCAAGGAGATAAAGTTACGTAAATTCATAGATTGATACAGGGAAACAGGACAAAAGTATAGCCCAAATATTTGGTTTTCTAGTTGTAATTTAACTTTCAGACCCCTTTGGGAAAACAGAGAGTGGAAAACGAGCAATCAGAGTATACAGGACAGTCTGAAGTCAATTGGAGGACAAGACTTAGAGACTGTTCCTTTAAAAGATATTAGTCATCCAGCTTGCAAGGAGACATTTTTAAAAGCAATTTTCGTTGACATAGATCCCCTAAACGGACAAGAACCTAAATTAAAACAGGCATTAGAAAGCGGTCCCGCAGCTATGGCTGTACAGTTGCCTGCTAAGACTTTTGACCAAGTTATTAAGGAAATTAATCAGGAATTAGAGGAGCGAAATACCAGTAATGCGGCATTGGAAAAACAAAAAATGCTCCGAAAATGTGTAGACCGCTGGAGGAAGAGGGGTTGGTTACCCGGGGGCACTGAGATGTTCCTGACAGGTGAGGAAAAAAAAAAATTTTAAAACGTAGAGGCTTAGATAAGCTGGAAGAAACAAAACACAGAAGGGAAAGGAAAAGTGCCTGTTTCCAGTTTCCAGCCACGAAGTGTCCGGGTTTGCTCTCTCCCTCCCTCCTTTCACCCTCCCCCTCTCTCTCTTCTCCCCCCCCCCTCCTCTCTCACCCACTCCCCCTTCCAATCCCAATCTATGGCGGTGCTGCCCTGAAATCCCCAGGTTGGGCAGGGCAGAGAAATACAATTTGGTTTTAATTTTGTGCCCACAATTCCAGCTCCGCATCAAATGGGATCCTGTTTTATCCTCTCTCCCTCCCTTTTTCCCGCACCCCCACCATTGCGGGATCAGGGCAGACATTGTGGGCTGACGTGTAGCTCACTCGAGGTGGGAGGGAAGGAAGGAGTGATAGTTCCCAGTGGTGGGAGACCCAATCTGATCCAGACCAGTGATCACAGGATGAGAACCTTTTAAAACCTTTGAAACGAAAGTGTTAATCTGAAGACTTTTCTCCCAGTGGGGCCAGTGCAAGGCATTTTCTCTCTCTATCTCTTGTGCTCTGTGTATCTGCCTCTCTATCTCTTTCTCTCGCTATGCTCTCTCTCTCTCTCTCTCTCTCTCTCTCTCTCTCTCTCTCTCTCTCTCTCATAGTCTCTGGATGTATGTGATGTCATGTATGTACTCTGACAATAAATCATTTATAAGTGAGTCTTATACAATTATACAAACGGGACACAGAAAACAAAATCTTTAATCGCGAGTCAGCAAAAAAGAGGGTGAGAGACAAGGAGATGCAGTACCGCGATGTCCTAGCTATATTCGAAGAATTTGGTCTCCCTGATAACCCACCTGTTACTGCCCCTGTAGAAATAGCTTGTAGACCCCCGCCCTATACATATGTGGAGTCAAAAGGTGCCCCTGGCACCCCAGATGGGATACTGGAGTCACGTCCCTTATATCCAGATATTGAGACACTGGGGTGTGACAAGAACCTCGGGAATAGGGACACATCAGACGAGGTACAGGCCCCTTTAATAAAAATAGAAGGGGGAGTAATAGATGTGGAGACCCCTCTGGAGTCCAAGAAAATAGAAAAGGAGTTAGAGATACAGAAATGGAACATGAAAAAGGTTCAGGATAACATTAAAAACTTAAACAGAGATATTAATGTGCTGGGGCAGATCAGTGAGGATCAAAAAGAATTAATGGTAGGTGTATTGAAGGAAGTGGAAAAGATAACTACAACACTGTCAGGAGAAATTAAAGCTGAAGGAATGGTAATAGGAGTAAAGGACGAAAAGTGTAGTACAGATGAGGAAACGAGATACGATCCACCATGGGAGGAAAGTAAAAAGAAAAGACTCGGGAGGGAGAAAAATAGACATGCCTACCTGGACATAGTTAGAACAAAAGAGAAAGATGTGAAACAACTAAACTATGGCCGAAAAGATTATCTTAGAGATGAACGTGACCAATATACCTTTGACCCTGAGACATTGGAAGCTGATAGGGACAGTGACAGTGACGAAGAAGAGTCAGAACAAGGTGGGATAAATAAATGCATGCCAAGAGTAAAGAAGGAGCAGAAATCCCCAAAATTGAGATATCAATGCCCATTACTGATCACGGGACGGGGAACTCAAAAATATTTACCCTGGTCACGAATGGACTTAGAGAGTTTAATGAAAAAACTACCTCCGTTGAGTAATGGGGCTAGTCCATGGATTTCTTGTTTTGAGCGAGAAACCTGCCAAGAACAATTAGCACTCGCAGATGTCAGAACTATCATGATAAAATTAAAGGCAGAAGGGGCCCTGAAGCAAATAGAGAGAATTGTAAGAAGTAGTAAATTGGGGGATGAAATAGAATTTAACCCACTTCGGAATAAATTTTGGGAAGCACTTAGAGAAACATTTCCTACACCCTATAGTTTGGATGCCTTGGTAACGCTTCAACTAAAGGAAGGAGAGACTGCACACGAGTATTTCACTCGAGCATGGGACTTATGGGAAACAGGGACTGGAGAAAGACCTGACCACAGCCCCTTAGGAAGGGCTCACTTTCGTAATGGGATAATAAACGGACTACCTGCTACGGTTCAAGCAAAATTAAGGGACATTGTGGGAGTAGAGACAATGTCAGAGGATTTGTGGAAAAGACACCTGACACATGCAATCAAACGACATCGTCAATCAGAGCATGCTAGGTCAGAAAGTGCGTCTCAGAAGGAGGTGGACAAGACAACCGATAAATTGGTGAGAGCCATAGAACATATAGGGGTTAAATTAGCGGCCCAACAGATAGTCCCACAGGTCATGGGGCCAGTGATAAATCCGGGACCCCAAGTAAGAAATGGTTGGGAAAGACAGCTAGGTACAATGTATAGAGGGGAACATGCAGTATGCTGGTACTGCCAAAATCCTGGACACTACCAGCGGAACTGTCCGGAGGCTGGGAGAGCAAGGGGAAAAAGATTACCCTCTATTAGAGGCTATCGGGGGAGAGGAGGAAACTTAAGAGGACAAGCAAGGGGTAGGGGTGGACACATTGATGGGCCCCAGAGAATCGGGGGGTGGCAGAGTGATCAACAAGTCCAGGCACCTCAGTGTAATGACTATATTGAGGAAGGTGCTGAAGTTGATTATTGAAGGTGCCCTGGAGAATCAAAAATCACGCCTCCCTGGGAGCCACCAAAAATTTGGGAGACGGTAAATTGAGAAAAAATTGAATTTATGGTTGACACAGGGGCAGCAGTTACGACAGTGATTAAAAAACCCCCAGGGAGCACATTTTCGGGCAAAACATTATCTACAATAGGATTCTCCGGGATAAAGGAAACACAGCCCTATACAGATAACATCGACATGACATTTGGACGACAAAGGGTTAAAACGCCTGTCCTGGTTGTGCCAAGTTGCCCCATTAATTTATTAGCAAGGGACATTCTTACCAAACTAGGAATAACCATACAATGTTCTGAGAAGGGCCTTCGGTTAACATACCCAGGGGATACAATAAGAAGGGGAGGACAGTTTATAGTAATGACCCCATCTAACGCTTCAGAAGACTCTGTGGAGGTTAGTATTTTCTGGAGTCGGCTACTGTATGATGAACCAGGCCCAGGGCTGATTAAACAGTTTTTTGAGTGGAGGGCCAGTATTCCTCGGTATGGGGATTACCATTATCCACTAGATCCTATGCATGTTACATTAAACTACACCATCCACCCGGACCAGGAATATGAGGAGAGGTGGGACTCTCTAAAAGAAGGGAAGACAGAAACGATACATTGTCCATTTATCTTTGTAGGTAAGGAGGGAATAGCTGCTATGGTTGTCATGACAGAAGAACAAATGGAGTGGTTCTGCTTAGGAGTAGAAAGTGTGCCTCATGTGACCTTGGGTATTGCCAAAGATCATCACGCTCGACAGCTGGGTCCGATGGTAAAGGAAGCGATAGGGTGTGAATACAGGCAGACAGAAATCCCGGGATATTCCACCTCGGAGGGAGGAAAATTTGTCAGACTGAATATTGAAGCATGGGACCAGGTTGTGAATGAGAAAGTAGAAAGAGACCGAGCCATAGAAGGAGAAAATATTGATCACAGAGACTCAGACAAATATCTTTCTAATCTGAGTCCACATATATGGACAACGGGGCCCTATGATGTGGGAGTAATAAAAGGAGAGGTATTTCTAGAATTGGCCAACCCCGGGCAGAAACCAATATGGAGAAAACAATACCGCTTGTCGCCCAGTCAGGAGGAGGGTATTAAAGGAACGATAGAAGGGTTAATGGAGTCAGGGGTTTTAAGGGCGGCACCTGACAGTATGTGGAACACGCCCATCATGCCTGTTCCCAAACCGGGTAGAAAAGACTGGAGGATGGTACACGACCTCCGGGAGATTAACTTGGCTACCAAGACTATCGGGAGACCAGTCCCAGACCCATATGTAGCACTTAGGGCTCTGAGTCCGGAGCACGAATACTATACTGTCATTGATCTGGCAAACGCATTCTTCTGCTTGAAATTAGCTGAGGAATGCCAAGACTGGTTCACTTTCACTTACCAAGCACATCGGTACACATACACTAGATTACCTCAGGGTTATAAGGACAGTCCAGGACTGTTCAATCAGGCCCTTAGCGAAATCCTAATGAAATTAAAGCTCCCGGAAGATGTTACACTGATTCAGTATGTAGACGACCTAATATTAGCAAGGAAAACGCCACATGAGTGCCTGACAGGGACAGCAGTTTTACTCAAGGGGTTAGGCGAGGCTGGATTTAAAGTAAAAAGGTCGAAATGTCAGGTCGGAAGGAGGGTGGTAACTTTCCTAGGAAGACTCGTGGGTAAAAACGGTACGGCCATGTCTGAGGCACATAGAGAAATGATACTAGGGTATCGAAAACCTACTACAGTACAAGACATGCGAGGGAGGCACAGGGAGAGAACATGGTGTCGGAGACCTCTTCTATCTAATGATTGGAGTGTCTATTAATGGAAAAGATCCTTGGGGAGTGGTGAGGTTCGACTTACTAACATACACAAAGGACATAATTAAACCCACTTCGAAAGAGGGGGAAGTGAGAAAATTCGACAGTACGAAGATGTCCAGGGGAGAGAAGATAGCAATTGAGACAGGTATTGATGAGTCAAACTCCTGGATAGATCAGATGGGTAAATATGCGGACCAAGCAGGCTATGGGAACTGCTGGGTCTGTGCCCGAGGAAGGCCATTATTACGGATGAGCAGATCAATTTTTGAGGAGACAGATGCTATGGACTGCGCCTTGACCCTAATGTCAGAATCCAACCCACTGAATAGGTGTCTGATATGGGAACAGACGTTTCCCATAGCTCCGGCTAATGTAGCTCCCCCTGTCTTTAGATCCACAGGCATAACTAATGTTACTTGTTTTGCCAACAACAACACAGCAGCGCACGTTTTCCATGTGGGTTGGCTGCCCAGCGACTCGTGCAGGACTCACGTTGATCTCTCACATAGCACTAGTGCAACCCGCTTGACCCAGGCTAGGGCGGATATTTGGTGGTTTTGTGGAGGAAGAGTGCTGTACAACTGGCTCCCCGCTAACTGGGATGGTCGGTGTGCTCTAGTAACCCTTAATGCGCCAGTGCTGATTGTCAAAAGGCAGGAGGGAGACGAGGATTCCCTAGAATTGCACCACACAGAGAGTTGGCTGTGGAGAAAAAGGAGGAGTGTTGGACTCTTGGGGCCGGGAGGAAGGAACCCTGATGGGGTATGGATTGATGCCATTGGCCAAGCCCGGAATATTCCGGACGAATTTAAATTAGCCGATGAGATTGCAGCTGGGTTTGAAAGCTTTCCTGTTTTTAGTGCAATTTTTCCCATCACTGTAAATAAGAATGTTAATAGGATCAACCTTATTCACTATAATGTCCAGCGCCTTGCAAATTTGACCAGGGACGTTGTTGAGGCAATACATCAACAACTGTCAGAAACTTCCCTTATGACACTTCAGAATAGGATAGCGATTGATATGGTCCTGGCAGAGAAAGGTGGAGTGTGTGCTATGTTTGGAGATCTATGCTGCACTTCTATCTCTAATAACACAGGGCCAGATGGATCACTCACTAAGGGGTTAACGAAACTTAGGGCATTGGCGAAAGAATTAAAAGCCCAGTCTGGAGTCTCCAATCCTGTTTTATCCTGGTTACAGGGAGTGTTTGGGAGATGGAGCACATTGTTAGGACAACTTTTGCTGGGTTTGTTCATTTCTGTATCAATTTTTATCACTTGTGGCTGTTGTTGTATTCCATGCATTCGAACGCTGGTCACGAGGACCATAGAGAGAGCCTTTGCTGACCGTGATGAACTGCCTCCGAAATATCAAGCTGTGCAGGCTGTGGAGCAAGACTATCTCACATTACAGGAGGCGGAGAAAGTTGCTGAGATCGATCTGGAGTCTGAAGGGGAATGTGATGGGAAGGAGGGATTGTGAATTAGATTGTTACACATATAATTTTAACCTTGCTTGTAACCTAAATATTATAACCTTGATTGTAGAACAAATATTATAACATTGATTGTAACACAAACATTATTAATCAGATTGTAGAACAAGTATTATGAATTTACTAATGTACGGGGGGTTAGCTAGTTTTTTGCTTGGGGGCAAATGGGATGAAACTTGTAAACGGGCAATGGGATCGGGGTGACGGATGGGGGGTGTACGCAAAGGAGGGTTGGGGGAGCCCTCGCCCACCAGCCGAACTACCCTGTGAACAGAACCCGTATAGAGCTTGGCAATAATAGGCAAACTAATGTAACGCGGTGGTAGCATAGTCAGGGCGAGATTGTCCTCTAAAGAGGACAAAGGAGGGATTGTAAGGTAAAACATCATGAGATGGGAATGTGCAGGGCTGTAACAAGATGTGAATGCATCCTTGTACTTACAAGATAAGAGAGACATTGATGGATTGAGAGGCAGGAAGCTAGCAGGGAAAGGATAGCAACAGTTTTAGTCATTGGACAAGTAATGATATGATGATGTTCTAAGCACATATCCAAGGGTATAAAAAATCACCATTTTGCTGATAACGGCAGAATGCATTCTCCGACTAACATGGTTAGTCGCAAGTGTTACAATCCGGTAATAAAGAACAAAGAACCCTGATTTCGACTCAGTCTGGTGTTTGTCTCACTCATTCATGAACAAAGCAGACCTAACAGTACTCCACGTAGGCATATTGGGGGATGGTGTGGAGGAGATGGACCTTCTCGACCAGGGGGTCAGCCTTGTGGTGTCTGATGTGCCTCCAAAGCAGTATGGAATCAGGGTTCATCAGCCAGGATAGCAATGTTGTTCCTGATGCCAGTTTCCTGGGGAAGGAAAAGAGCCTTTCATGTGGTGTGGCATTAGTAGCAGTGCAGAGGATGGACCTGGTAGTGTGGAGTATCTCAGGGCAGACATCTTGCCATCTGGAGATGGACAGGCCCTTCGATTTCAGGGCTAGGAGGACTGCCCTCCAGACGGTGGCATTCTCCCTTTCTACTTGCCCACTCCCTCAGGGGGTTATAGCCCTTGATCCTGCTCACAGCTAAGCCCTTGCCCATTAGGTACTGGTGTAGCTCCTTTCTTCTTGACTGAGGATCCCCAGTCACTATGAATGTAGCAGGGTTATCCAAACAGAGTGAAGATGCCACGCAGTGCCTTTATGACGGTGGCCATGGACATGTCTGAGCAGGGGATGGCAAAAGGGAAATGGGAGTACTCGTCTATGATGTTGAGGAAATACACATTGCTGTTTGTGAACAGGAGGGGTCCCTTAAAATCTTAAAGTCTATGGTCAGTCGCTCGAAGGGCCGGGTGGCTTTGATGAGGTGGGTTTTGTCCAGCCAGTAGAACTGGGGTTTACATTCGGCACAGACCAGGGAGTTCTGTGTCAACTCCCTGATGTCTTCAACAGAGTTGGGGAGGTTACGAGCGCTGACAAAATGGTAGAGCCTGGTGACGCCGGGGTGGCAGAGGTTGATGTGAAGGGCTTGGAGGTGGTCCAACTGTACATTGGCGTATGTCCCCCCCCCCCGGGACAGTGCATCAGGAGGCTTGTTGAGCTTCCCGGGATGGTACAAGATCACGAGGTTGAAGGTGGATAGCTCAATTCTCCACCTCAGGATCTTGTCATTATTGATTTTTTTCTGCTGCTTGTAATAAACATAAAAGCGACTGCATGTTGGTCAGTCAGCAGGGTGAATGATTTTCCAGCCAGGTAGTGTCTCCAGTGGCACACAGCTACCACTATGCCCTGGGCCTCCTTTTCAACAGCTGAGTGCCGAAGTTCAGGGCCCTGGAGGGTTCGGGAGAATGCCATGGGTCTTCCTGGCTGGTTGAGTGTGGCAGCCAGGGTGAAGTCGGATGCATCACTCTCCACCTGGAAGGGGATGGATTCATCCACAGCATGCATTATTGTCTTGGCATGATGTGTGTGAACACCATTTGGGCTTCTGCCAATAGGTCCACATAATTGGGAGCCCATTGGGCATAATAAGAAAAGAAGCCCAAGTACCGTTTCAAGGCCTTGAGGGTCTGGGGCAAAGGGAATTCCAATAGGGGGGCACATGCAGTTAGGGTCTGGCCCAATGACACCATTCTCCACTACACAGCCCAGGATGGTCAGCCGTGAAGTGCTAAAGATGCACTTCTTTTGGTTATAGGTCGGACTGAGTCTTTTGGCCACCTGGAGGAACTTGTGGAAGTTGACATCCTAATGTCCTACTGGTCATTGCCGCAGATGGCCACATTGTCCAGGTATGGAAATGTGGCCTTGAGTCCATAGTCATCGACTATCCGGTTCATCTCCCTTTGGAAGTCTGAGACCCCACTGGTAACCCCAAAGGGGACTCAGAGGAATTGGTAGAAGCGGCCGTCTGCCTCGAAGGCAGTGTTTGGGCTGTCCTCCGCCCAGATGGGCAGTTGATGGTACATCAACTTGAGGTCAATGGTTGAGAAGACCCAGTACTGGGTGATCTCATTTACCATGTTGGCGATGCAGGGAAGTGGGTAGGCATCAAGCTGGGTGAAGCAGTTTATGGTCTGACCATGCAGCATTTCTCCCTGCCCTTTACAACCACCATTAGGGTTCTCCAGGCACTGGTGCTGGGCTCTACGATCCCTTCTGCCAGAACTGTTTGACTTTTGCTTTGATGAAGGCTCTGTGCCAGGACTGTATCACCTGTCCTTGGTGGTGACAGGCTTGCAGTTGGGGGTGAGTTTCACGAACGGGGCGGCGACTGGATCTGGAGGGTAGAAAGGCTGCAGGTCATGTTTGGAGGGGACAGGTGGTTTAAGAGTTTAGTGTGGCAGACCACAAGGAGCAGGTGTGGGGCATCAAACTCTATAGCTGACACTGGACGTCCAGTCCCAGTATGACTGGTGTGCAGAGGTGGGGCATGATCAGGAGTTTAAAGTTCTTATTCTCCATCCCATGCATAGTCAACGTCAGATCTTGGCTGAGTGAGATTTGGAGACCAAGGAGACCTTACATTGTGCCAGCATTAACGCAAGGGAGTAATGATGGATGAAGCTCTCAGTGCTTCTTGTGTCGAATAAGCAGTTTGTGGTGTGGCCGTTTACCTTGATAGTCATCATGGCCTTGGCCAGTTGATGTAGGCTGTCTTGATCAAGGATGATAGAGGCCAGCATCTGACCGCTCTCCGAATTGCTGCTGTATTGATTTGGGGGTGCCTGCCAAGATGGCAGCCCCCATGTCGCGCACACGGTGCTGTCCTTCACTGCCAGAAGTGGCACTGCCTGGGCTTGCCATCCCCAGGGCTCCGTTGAGCCATTTCCCATGACCGTAAGTGACTCCAAAGATGGAGCAGGAAGTGCTGGGTCCAAGATGGCAGGGGCTGGCAGCCACACTGCTGGCACAAGGTTGGGGCCTACATACCTTCATGTAGTGTCCCTTCTTCCCATAGGCGGAGCTCGTCATGCTTTGGGCCAGGTAGCTCTTCTGGGCCAGGTAGCTCTTCCGGACATGTTTCCTGTGTCCGCAGAAGTAGCACTTTGGGTGCTCGATGGCGGCAACGGTTATGTGGGACCCCGTGTCCCAAGATGGTGGCACCTGCGTTCCCATGTGGCAGTCACATTGCCAGAGAATGCTTCAGCATTCCATTGCACTCTCTCAAGCGATTTCACCAATTCCATGACCTCCTATAGGCTCCGATTGCCCTTATCAAGCAGTCTCTGCCTGCATATCAGGCCTTCGAAGTGGGCAGTTGCTGAGACTTCTCAGCATCACAGGCTCGCGCCAACTCCCACAGTGCTCACATGTATTTGTTAACGGACTCACTGGGTGCTCGTTTACAACTACCCAGGAGAAATCAGACGTAGATGACGTTCATCGGAGCCTGATACTGTTTCTGAAGGAAGTCAATTGCAGAGTGTAAATAGGACAATCTCTTATTGTTTGAAAGACCCGGTGGCCAACATAAGCAAAGAGCAGATCACGTTTGTCTTCTTTGCTTCGTACATCGTTGTACCGCATAAAATGTGTTGAGGCAGTGCACCCAATGGTTGAATTTGACTGAGGCCTCCGGATCCTTAGGTTTTATCCTTAGAGTTTATCTGCCCATATTACCTTGTCCATGGCACAAAACTTAAAGGTGATTAAACTGTGCTGCCAATCAACTACATTAGACAAGGATCTGTGATTAATAGGCTTTAAATCACCTTTAGATGTCAGCATATCTTACATGTTGCTGGCCTGGTTCCAAGGCAGGTACTGAGGGAGGGGTAACAGCCATTATGGGGATAACTGGGAGGAAGGAGTCACAGTTTCAGGGGTGGGCCAGCCCACAAACACATACGTACAATATACATAGTGGTAGCACCACAAAGACAGTGCCAGCAATGTGAAAATCAGACACAATCTGGGCTACAATGAGTCAACAGAACGCAGAATTTTAAGTAAGAAGCATGAATATAAAGAACAAGGTAAAGTTGCATCAATTTCTCTAAGCATTCAAATTACTTGAAACAGAAGTCCATCAATGCTTGAATTGGAACGGCTACTTTATCTTTGGATTAAAGATTGTAACCAAAAGTGAATACCACTTTGTACAAAAAAATTCAAATCAAAGCTTTAGACATCTTTTCAATGCTTAAAGAAAATAAATTTCAAGAGGATATGCAAACTTTTGCAGCAAGTTTCATAATTATTTTATTAACCTTAATAGTTTGATATTATGTGCAGCTAAAAGTTGTTTTTAAAACACATTTTTATGTCTTGATAGACAATCTGAAAGGAATGGGATTCATTGCAATTGTTCCCATTGATTCTATTAGGACAAATTAATTGCATAAAAGCAGGGTTTGCCTGTATACACTATCTTAAAGCTGTCTTTAATTTTCTGCAGAAAAGTCTAACACAGCAGTTATTTGTCAGAAACCACACACACAAAAGGCAACTTACCTCTCACTGGACCAAGTGTTTTGTGGCCTCCTTTTGAAGGATTAGGATTACATGCTGGTGTACTGATCCCTTTAGTTAGTCCAGCGGTGCAGCCAAATGTGAAACTGGGAGATGCTTTAATTTGAGATGGATTTTGGTGGTCATTACTGCTTCCATGAATCCCAAACCCATTACTTTTGGTCTTAGAGAGGGAATTTTCTGAGACTGAAGATGTTATTCCACTAAGCAAAGAGAACAAATCTTTTATAATGTTTAACACAAATAACAATTATCTACAGTGACAAAAGGGAATTTTAATGTTATATGTTTTAAAAGTTGCAACATTAATACAATATTAAACTTGGATAGAGAAAACAACGGGAATCCATATGCCCAACTGGATTATATCTGTGCACGAAAAGGCACATAAGAAATAACAGATGCTAAATAACAATTCATGAGAAAAGTAATTATGATCAGAGGATTTTGTAAACATTACAATATTTTCATGTTTACAGACGGATGTAGAATGGAATATTAATACATTCCTGTTGTTTCATTTATATGCGCTGAGATCATTGTTGAAAACATTGTACTTTGCTTCTTTAGGAGAAATAATAATTACATTTGTGTGTAATTGCCATTGCCTCAGATGCTCAGATCAAATGGGGCCAAACACTTGCAAGTTCCTTAGCTGCATTAACAGTTTACAAAGTTATTGCAAAGTTCTGACCTGACACCTCTATCTGGCTTTCTTTGATTATTTCCATTTAGTGCGAAACAAATGGCAGGTAGGTGCAAAATACTTAATTCCCTTTAATTATGTCACATTTTATGAGATTTTATACAAGACAGTTATAGAGACATGTACAAGTAAGTTCTTAGTCTGTGCTAATTGTCAAGAACCCATCTTATTTATTCCCATCTGTCAGCACTTGATCTGTGGCCTTTTATGGCTTGATTATTGAAGTGCCCATTCAGATACTTAACTGTTGTGAGAGTTCCTGTCTTTTTCGTTGACTCAATGTTTCCTAGATTCCCTCCACCCTCTGGGTGAAAACTTCCTCCAAATCCATTGAATCCCTCAGCTAATGCAGATGGCCTTTGATTTTATACATTTCTGCTGTCAAAAGAAATTTCTTAATAGTCACCCAAAATATGCCCTCATAATTTTGTATGCAGGACAGGTTTCATGATGATGCCATCATCCTTATCACAGTTCATGACCTTAATTTCCAATCCATTTGCTTTGAAACTTTAAGTCTGAAACTTTAAACCTTTTCCCTCTAACATCTGAACCTCTTGCAAGGCTACATGAAGTAAGTTTAAATTCAGTCCTAATGGGTCAGTCTACTAACGATAAAGGTGTTTCATTGTTGAATCTTAAAAATGTCACCTCCTCTAAGCCTTTCACACTACGGAAATCCCATTTAATAGTAATAAAATTAAACTTGATTTAGAACCTTCACTAATTTTATTTCAGTGAAGCATTCATTAATTCCTATAAACAACAGTTATTGATTAGTAGTTTGCAATGGTATCTGGCTGAGCAGATATTGACTAAACAAAATAAAGAATTGCAAGGTAAACAAATAGCTATTTTCATAGGATGTTTCAAGTGGATAATCCATTGATATGAGCTAATATTGAATGATCTCAGATAGGTGAGAAGAAGATGGATCAATTTATTTATGATGGAATTCGCAGTTATTATTTATAATTTGCCTGTGTTAAAACATTTAATGGAATTATGGAATAAAAAGAATGAAATTATAGGTACTCAAGGTAAAATTTCAGCTAAAACTCCTTTGTTTCAGACTAAGCATTTTCCTTTTATGGTTAATAATCAACTTTTGAAGTTGTGGGAACAGAAAGGAATTAAATTGGTAGAAGATGGTTATGAAGCGGTTATTTGAATGAAAGAGAAGTATGACATATCTTCGAGTACTCTTTTTTCTTATTATCAGGTTAAAGCATTATTATTGGATAATTTTGGGTGTACCTTAAGGCTACCTAGACAGTCTAAATTTGAAATTTAGAAAGGATTTGTATCTGAGATGTATGCTTTAGACTGGTGCTGGACGCCAGTTACCCAGGAGCATGGTTCTCCTCTTATCAACGTTTGTGTACAGGTTTGCTCAGAGATCACAAGGCTGGCGGCAGTATGTCTGAGGCAGAGCTGATGGCCATCCATGCAGAGCCAGGTGAGCGATGAGATTTACAGAGAAATCGGTGAAGCATCATTTATAGGGAATGCAGAGATTTACTGGGATGTCGCCCAGACTTCAGGAACTGAGTTACAGGGAAATGTTAAACAAGTAAGGACTGAATTCCCTGGAGTGTAGAAGAATGAAGGGAGATTTGATACAGGTGTTTAAAATTATGAGGGGGATAGATAGAGTAAATGTAGGTAGGCTTTCTCCACTGAGGGTAGGTGAGATACAAATCAGAGGACATGGGTTAAGGGTGAAAGGGGAAAGGTTTAGGGGAAACATGAGAGGGAACACACAGAGTGGTGGGAAAGTGGGACGAGCTTCCAGCTGAAGTAGGCTCAATTTTAACATTTAAGAAGAATTTGGAAAGGTACATGGATGGGAGGGGCGTGGAGGGATAAGGACTGGGTTCACATCAGTGGGACTAGGCAGAAAAAAATGATTTGGAACAGACTAGAAGGGCCGAAGGGGCCTGTTTCTGTGCTGTAAAGATCTATGATTCTATAACATGCTTGAATATGGATAACTTAAAAGCAGTGGTCAGAAGTCATCTTGAGTTTCACGCTTATTTTTTTTTTAAGTTGTACTGTATGAAACAAGCAGTGTAAAACCTAATACTGTACATCTTCATAAAAAGACTTTTGCACATAATTATATAATGTTAAATTCAATGCTATCACTGCAAATATATTAGTACTGCCACAAATCTTAATAAAAATAAGTTGATAAAATGGAACAGATGGTTAATATCAGAAAAGTTATCAAGTAAAATTAAAAATAAGGAATTGCCAACACAATTTTTTTCTTACTTGCCTGGAACATTTAGAAACCCGAGGTCCATTTCTTTTTGACAATGTAGTGTTTCTTATATTCCGAACATGTTTCAACATCCATGCTCGAAGTTTTGTGAGACAGCAGTACTCTGACATAACAACTCTTGGCCAAGGATTGCAATCAGTTATATCCAAAGCAGCAATGGCTAGAGCTCTCCCTATCTGGGTAAAAAAAAAGGGAGTGACCTACAAAGCAAATAATTCATTTTACATAATAGCCACAGCTTTCTCTTATATCACACTCCACTCAAATGACCAGTTAAATGTGAGATCAGATTATCCAAGTCATGTCTCTATTCCAGCCTGAATATGTCTGAGATTGTCTGATCTTAGAAGCTAAGCAGGCTCAGCACTGGTCAGTACTTGGAAGGGAGACTGCTTAGGCTCATCAGATGCAGTAGGCTTCTGTGAGGGCACTGGACAAAGTAGCGGCGCTCTGTCTGCCTTACAGTAGATAAAAGTTAAAGAATTTAATGTATGTTACATTCTAAATGTAGATTTATGTTCCAATAATGGAACTTGTACCTTTAACTGTTTGATTTTTATCATAGTCACACCTGCCCCGAGGATCAAATTTGATCAACTAACACTCTCATATTATTCAATTCTATACCTAAAATACAGTTTGCCACTTATTGCCACCTGGAGAGTTTCATCAAGAAAATTGTTTTGAATGCATTCCATGAATTTGTATGTCAAGCTAATCTACATGAAGATTAATACAAAGTCCATTGTAAATGTGGCCAAGTCTGTGACATCCACTTGAGATCATTAACTAAATTTAATCTTCGATTTAAGGCACTGAGTATGACAGTCTCTGAGATTTAAAAATCAAAAAATGTTATTTCTCATTGCTTCTCTGCAACATCAGCTGCCAGTTGCAAAGATCTGATTTCCTAATTTTCTCTCAGCCCAAAATGACAATTGCTACAAGAAGGGCTGTGGCATTCACTGTTTTCAACTAACCAACTGTTTTTCACTCATTGCCATTTTAGATTTCAAACTTTATTGATCTGACATTCTGATACAGTATCTAAGACAGGATTACTGACTTAATTTCCAGTCTGCCCACCTTCAAGTCAAATTCCTTGGAATGTTTAACTACCCCCATATATCATTATCATCCTTTATGCATCAAAGTGAATGAGCCTATTGTAAATGCTCTATAGTTTCAGGCATTCATGTGCCAAAGTCTATTTTAACTACTTTGAATTACAAGACAATACATAACTTGTTACCCGAAAAATGCCATTGAATGCAAAAAAAATTGCCAATAATTTATAAAGAGAAGTAAAAAATATACTTTGTAAAAATTACAGTAAAATCCCCCGTTCAAGCAACCAGCAAAAAAAAATTGTAGAAAATAGAGATAAAAAATATGGAAGTTTAAAACTGGTACCCCTAGCAATTAGTCAACACATGATCTCAAGCAATTGGAAAATTCACTTAACCGGCATCAAACAATCCCCATAGGTGCCAGATAACAGGGTTTTGTTGTACATCCTGGACAAGAAAACTTTATTCTCCCTGATTACGAATTACTCTCCCCAATTATAAAGCAAATTGGATGGCGTCAAATAAAATTAAAATGTCCTGTTAAGCATGAAAATCAGACAGCTGCTTTCTAAATGACCTTGTCATCAATCACTGCCATCAAATTCCATATCTGTGTGTGGAATTGTAATACTTGCCGCATTTGTGTTCATCTCAGCTCTTGATAAAAAAAAATTAAGTATTATAATTTATTCTTCCAAGTTTAAAATTTGTGAACCTCAGAAAAAAAATATTTCATCTGCTTGATTAAAAATCTTCACTCTTTTCTGCTCCTCTCACACAAGACAGAGCTCCCTTGTGAAGTCATGGCTCTTGAAATGAATTCAAATGCCTCATGGTACCCATTAAATGCTTCAAATTAAAAATTTGATGGAGTTTATGGAAAATGTCAAATGTCATGGATGGTGAGGGACATTTTTCATTTCTGGCTGCAAAATCGTGGCTATAATGTTCATTAGTATTTATCAGGTGCCAAAAAGAAATAAATAATTACCAATCATGTGATGCTTGCACAGAACGTGATAAATGTGAACATCACCTTAAAAGCTGCCTGAAGCACAACTTCATCTGCAATATCCTTAAAATCAAACATCTATAAACACTTAATCGAAACACTGCAAATGTTACTTAACATACTTGTTCAAAAACTTCTATTGTGTACTTAGGCGGAAAAGCAGGTGCTGGTGGTGGAGTTGCTCGCCCACTGTCATGGCATGCAGGAGGGACTGGATTTACATAACGGCCTGTATTGTAATTGCATTCCAAGGTATAGCTGCAGAATGGAACAAAAAAACTTTTTTTAAAACAATCAATGCTTTATGGAAACATTCTCTCAAAGATTTATATCAAGTGGTTAAACTGAAAGCACAATCAAATGTTCCAAGTTTTATTTCATACAGAAAGATACAATTAGGCTGCTAACTATCATCTGATAACCAACCCTTAATTGGAACCATATACAAATTCTTCAACAGAAATATTACATTCTGATCAACAGCTGTGCATTACAATAATCTGGTTAAGTTTTATGCTGACTGCAATCGGAAGACTAACACTATGGTTACAAATCAATTTAAATATTTCCATCTTACACATCTGAGTTGGTGGTATATTCTTACCTTGGGTGAAAGTATGAAAAGAAAATTCGAAGGCAGTAATCTTTAAGGATATAGTAGTCATGGTAAAGTTCTCTATGCAGTCCATAACAAAAATATGTACAAATTAATTGACTATTAATTAAGAGTTGGTTTCAGATATATTTCAAAGAGAAAACATGTGTTCTAAATGTATCAATTTCAGACGAACTTGCTAAATTTTCAAATGTTCAAGTGCAAAAAGAAAATTAATTTATTGCCTGAAGCAAATGCATCTTGATATACTTTATCATTGCATTCAATTCATAGGCTACAGTATGATCAGGTTTGAAACTAAAAGTTGAAGAAAATCTAACAATTCTTAAGCTTGTCAAAAAATTGCATATGAAGAAAATGTACTTGTAAATAAAATTATTTGGAATAAGTGTAACATTTTTAAAATTACCTTCAAATTTAGTTATACAGTATGGGAACTAGCAGGATGGCTCAACTCACCCAGAGTGAGTCATTTTTGTCATTTGTCTCACAATAGTTTCCATTCATATACCTGTCTAACTGTCTTTAAAACATTACAACTACCCTTGCCCCTACTGAATTCTGTGGAAGCATGCTCCATAAACGCACCTCTCTCCGCCTGAAGGTAGCCTTCGGTCTCGTTTAAATGTTTCCCCCCTCATCTTACATCTGTGCCCTCTAGACAGGCACCCTTATCCTGGAAAAAAATAACACATTTACCTTATCAATGCCCCTCATGATTTTATAAACATCTGAGGTCCCCCGATAACCTCCTATGCTCCAAAGAGACATCCCAGGTTATCCAGCCTCTCCATATAATTCAATGCTACTAGCCTCAGTAACATTCTTATTAAGCTTTTCTACATTATTTCCACCTTAATTATATTTTTCCTATAGTTGGGTGACAAGAACTATGCATAATACTCCAAAAGCAGTCTCACCAACGTCTTGTATATTTGTAATAGGGCATCCCTGCGCCTGTATTCGATGTCCTAATCAATAAGCGCAAGTGTGCCAAACACCTTCTTCACCAACAGGTCTACCTGGAACTATGCACTTGTACACCCAAGCCTTTCTGTCTACAATGGTCTCCAGGACCCTACCATTCACAATGCAAGTCCTGCCCTGGTTTAACCTTCCAAAATGCAACACTTCTCACTTGTCTAAGTTAAATTTCATCTGCTATTGCTTGGCCAACTTTTAGAGTTCATTTTGAATGCTAAATCCTTTAAACTTTCCATGTTGGAAGTGTCATACTTTTCACATTATATAAATCATCAAAACTTTGTTTTCAATCCAAATTTGCAGTCATCAAGCCTCCTAAATTAACCTGTAGAACTGAACATGATATATTTGCAAGGTTTTAAGCATATCCAAAGAATATTTTTATCCAATCCAACTTATAAGTTACATGGAACATCCTATCACCTGTGAATAATTCCTGTGGCTTTGTAAATTGCCACTCTGCCACTCCCCTCTTTAGACTGTCCATCCCTTTTATCTTTGGCATACATGTTTCTCTCAGAGAAATTACAAGCCGCAAAATCAAAGTGAGCTGAGTTCATGGTTATCAGTTTTGGAAACAACATATTCTCTACCTGAAAAGACAAATACAAAAAGCATAATTAACAAAATAGAATTTCTCCCTTTTTATGACTGCAGAGCAAGAAGATACAGAAGTAAATATAACTAAAAGCATTTAAATTCATTATTTTTTCTGATAGTTCTGGCAAATGAAAACGCTCAGGAATTATGAAGTATCTGGGATCTGAAAAATGTAGTAAATAGCATATTTAGTGAGATGCTCACACCACTGGCACAGTGCATTGATCTTTCAGATGATATGTCAATCAGAGAGTCAAACAGTCCATTCAGCACAGCCATACTAGCCAGTGGGCACATCGTTGTTAATCTGACCCCTGCACTTGATCTACAGTGCATGCTTTCGCAACATTCTCTAGGAGAAAAAAGTTCCCCTCAGATCCCCCTAAGGCTGAGGAAGGAGCAATTACAACATTAAAAAGACATTTGAATGGTTACATGGACAGGAAAGGTTCAGAGAGATATGGACCAATTGCAGGCAAATGGGAGTAGCTCAGAAAGACACCTTGGTCAGCATGGATGAGTTGAAATGGATGGCCTTGTTTCCAAGATATACAACTCTGTGACTCACAAGCATCATAAAAGCCTTCACAGGTTACACATCTAATTTAAAAAAAAATGCTATTAGCTATTGCAAACAAAAAAAATCCAGGGACCATTGGGTATGTAAGTATAAAGTGAAAATCTTCTTTGATAAAGCACTTCAGAACTTCGTGTTTTGGAATTAGGAATGCAAACTGGATAGAAAATCTTAAGGGAACAGGTATGTTGGATAGCCTTAAAGAGGCATGATAAATAGATCGGCTTTAGGGTCACTTCCATTTGCTGCCTTTACTCATATTTTGGGATCAAAGGTGAGAGGAAGCATTGTCAAAGTTTGCATTTGGTCCCCAAAAGGAACCTCAACTGTTTAATGACCTCTGAAATCACAGTCCTTTTGGGCACAGATCTGCGAGCAGTCAGCATGATTTTTCAATGGGAATAAAGGTTAGTTAAAACCTGAAGTGAATCCAGTTCCCACCTTCGGAAAGTACCTCAAGAATTTTACATTATTAGTTCACTGGACACTTACAACAGCGTGACTGATTTCTAAGGTCATTAAAATTCCTTCCGCCATTTGTGTACCTTGGTCATAGTGTGTAGCTTTGACAAAAGTAAAATGGCTGAGATCACGCTGAGGTGATGGAACCAGACAAGTTTTCAACAGTAGCACTGAAGATGTGCTCCACAACTAATTGCACTTTTTAACTATTCAAGGTCAGCTATAATATTAATATCCAATCTGACAAATAAGCACCCAGTCCTTATACTGCTGATCATCTGGAAAATGATGGAAGCTGCCATTGATTTTTCATGAGTAATTAAGCATACGCATAAAAAAGAAAATAAGATCATGAATGTGTTGATTTTTAAAAATTTGGTATTGTTGATACAACATTAAATCCTACTTACAGTACTCAAGCTTTATATTTATTGTCATCCTGAATATGAAACAGACTCCTCAAATCACTGTTTTCTGGAATGACTAGATATCTATGAGCCAATGTACAAGATTTATAACAAAAACTTATTTTCAGTGTTGAGGGTACAGAATTCAATCCTATTAATCAAATCCAGCATTTATCAAATGAACTTATTGAAGTTATTGTTTGCTCGAGCATGCATGTCCCAAAAAATTATTAACTAATAGAGAATGAATACTAACCTGGTTACTTTCTGATGGAAGACAATTTCCATATATAAAACAGCCGCGCTTTGAAGCATGTCCATGCAAGTCCACATAGTATGCAATCCCACTCTCCTGAGGAGGAATGTACTCAGTATTTTCTGTAGAGTCAGAAGTATCACTTGCTTTCTCACCGAGTGTACTTTCAACATTCCCATTGTACAATTCTGGGAACAGCTGCTTATTATTGTTTTTGCTTTGATTCACTGCATCTAATGGGTCATGGTCTTTGCAGGTAATGAGGCTGTCCATTTCAACATTTGCAACATTTTTTAAATTTTCATTTTTTTCCAATTCTGACAGTGAGACCTCAGAGGAAATTGAAGGGCTACTAGTGGAAAGATTCAAGTCTTTTGGGCACAAAGGTCCATTGGATAACAATGAAGAGAACATTTTCAATTCACATTTGTCTGAAGGCACACGATTGTTGACATGGTGATAGAGGATGACTGCACGTGCCGCATAAATTGAAGGGTGCAAATTAAAATCTGGATCCATATACAACCGATTCAGATTCACACCTCTGGAATCAGTCCTGGAAAAAACAAAGACAAGAATTCCATGCTGTCAAATTGTTAATTCAAGTCCCTTCCAAATATACCACAAGATTTGCTGACATATTAATAGGAAAGAAGTACTCATAGACCCCTTACAAATTTCCAGGTGGCCTTAGTTCAATTGCAGTTAAATATTGACAAGCTTACCGATAATGTCCCCGCACCACACCATCAGGATTCAACATGGGTATAAGCTTAAAAACAAACATTTGTCTCAACATCTGAGCACGAAGGTCATCAGTTCGCAAAATAAACTCCAGAAAACCATTGAAAACAAAACTGGAGGGAGTTTCACCAGGATGCACACGACTGCTGAGGAAAAATACCTAAAAAAAGAAGACAGTCATTTGCAATATTCATCCATTCATTCAAATCAGTTTCAAATGCAAATAATTTAAAGCATAAACTGCTGACTACAAATACAGCATGTTTCCGATTATCTGGAAACCGATCTACCTCAATTCTCGAATATCCAATTTTTTTATTGTTGGAGTCGTGACTTCACAATTTTTAAAAAGTTGAAAAAACATTTTTCAAGTGGGGGTCCACACATGGTTAGCGCCATTTTTAATCAATAGAGCTCTCCAGCACTGGTCAAAGATACAGCTACTTCATTAACGAAGCATGTATATCTCTCATAGTAAAAGGTAAGGATCCAACTGAATGCTCCTCCTACAGGCCAATTTCTTTATTAAATGTTGATATTGTAGCTACTGAAAATGTAGTGATGGTTGATGAATGCGAAATAACAACACACACAGATGCAGGCAAATCAGAACTCGTTTTCTCAAGTCACGCACGTATTCTTTTAAAACATTGACCAACACGCATTATGACGTCCAGTGCCAGTTCACTAGACTTCTGGGAGTTGTAGTCTATCTATAGTGCCGCTACACACCCCCCACCACCACCCTCACCCCCAGAACTGCCATTATAATCTGGTAGTTTTTTGGGAGGTCGACCCCTGTGTTGGACTGCTGTCTGTTGAATAGGGGCAGTTTTGTCTGCATGGGCAGGTTTGAGCCTGTCAATTGTGGATGACAGAGGGTGCCCGGCCATGTCCAAACTGCAGGTTGACCTTGTTTGTCTTATCACCTTGTATGGTCCCTTATATGGCACCTGCAAGGGCTCTCCATGTGTTCCTCTACGTATGAACATGTATTCACAGTCCTTCTTTTCGTCTGGTACAAAAGAAACATTTGCTATATGATGATGGTGGTACAGGGGATAATTTGCTTATGGTAGCCCTTAGTATGATCTTCATCTTTACTTGATCCACATAAAACGAATTCCCCTGTGACCACCAAAGGCGCGCCATATACAAGCTCCAGAGACGAAGTGTGAAGATCCTCTTTTGGAGTTGACCTAATGCTGAGCAACACCCATGGTAATTTGTCTGCCCAGTTGAGACCATCCAAACGAGTCATTAAGGCTGATTTAAGGTGACAATGGAATCGTTCAACTATCCTGTTAGACTGCAGGTGATAGGCGCTTGTATGATGAAGCCTAAAGCCAAGCAGCCAAGGTAAGGCCCTCCATAACAAAGATGTAAAATGAGGTCCTCTGTCAGAAGTGATATAGGAACACAGGAAGTAGGAACAGGAGTAGGCCAAAAATGGCCCATCGAGCCTGCTCCACCATTCAATATGATCATGGCTGATCTAATTTATGATATGCACTGGTAAGCCAAAGTGAGCCACTCAGGAATTAAGGAATGCTCATGCACAAGTGTTCATAGAAGCATCTGTCATGGGGACTACCTTAGGCCATCTCATAAACCTATCAATCACCATTAAGAGATGGTGGCAGCTTCGTGAAACTGGAATTGGTCCCACAATGTCTACAAGGACATTGATGAAGCAACAAGTTTCCAATGTATTTTGACTTTTTTGAAAAGCTATACAAGATCTGGCCATTTGTGTGATGTCTTTCTTCAGACTGTGCCAAACAAAACTGTCTGAAATCAGACGAACGGTCAATTTTATGGATGGATGAGAAAGACCATGGACAAAATCAAAAATGCAACTCTCCACAAAGCTAGAACCACTGGCCATGGATGTGTGAACACGTCACATAAGAGCTGCTTGCCTTCAGTATCAATTTATACATCCTTCCATTGTAGGATGGTTATCGAGGTGTGATATGACTTAATCTCATTATCGTGCTTGGGAAGCGGTGAAAGCCATGTAGTCAATACCGTGGTCTATAGCTGATACCTCGAGTGCAACTGAGCGGGAAAGTGCATCAGCCACTACATTATCTTTTCCAGAAATGTGTGCTATTCTGGTAGAGAATTTCAAATTGAAGGATGACTGCTGCTGTTGTCGAGCTGACGATGGCTCTGACACCTTCAAAAATGTGAAGGTCAAGGGTTTATGGTCTGTGAATATGGTGAAGTGTCTGCCTTCCAAAAAGTAATGGAAGTGACGGATGGGCAAATATATGGCTAGGGTCAAAAGAGCTGTATTTTTTCTCAGACTCACAGAGGTGGTGTCTAAAGAATGCCAACGGCTTCTATTGTCCTTCCATATACTGCCGCAAGAGCGCCCCCTATGGCCACATCAGGCATATCTGTCGAAAGACTGGATAACTGAGCATGGTTGCTTGATCTAATAGCTCCTCTGTCTTTATGAAAGCATTTCGACTCTCATCTGTCTGCTGAATAGATTTGGCATCACCAGAGAGCAGATTGAACAGAGGCTTCATAACATGAGCTGCTGCTGGAAGGAATCGATGATAAAAATTAACCATGCCCAAGAACTCTTGCAGACCTTTGACAGTGGATGATCTGGAATATTCAGTAATGACGTCGATCTTGGAAGGCAGTGGAACCTCACCCTTGTCAGTGATTGTATGCCCCAGGAATTCTATGAACTGTGTCCGAAAACACATTTATTTGGATTGATGGTCAGTCCAAATTCTTGCAGACGTCTAAAGAGCATTCGCAGATGTTCCATGTGCTCTTCTTTAGTTTTGCTGGTGACTAATATGAAGATAAATGAAGATGTTGGCCATGCCAAGCTCTATTGCGTCCATAACTCACTGAAACATCTGAGCTGCATTTTTTAAAACCAAAAGGCATATGTAAAAATTCGAACAATCCGAAGGGAGTAATTATTGCCATTTTCGGAATGTTGTCTGGTTCCACTGGTACTTGGTGATATCCGTGCACCGTCCACTTGAAAAGATTTTTCACCCCATGCCGATTCACTGAAAAATCTTGAATATGGGAATAGCATAGCAATCCGGTATAGTGGCATAATTGAGCTGTCTATAACCTTTACAAGGTCTCCACCCTCCGGTGAGCTTTTGGACTAAATGTAATGAAGACGCCCATGGGCCGTTGGACCTGTGAATTATCCCCAGCTCTTCCATTTTATGGAATTCTTGTTTAGCTAATTGCAGTTTCTCTGGAGGCAAGCAACGTGCCCTAGCATGAATGGGAGGACCCTTAGTAGAAATATGGTGAGATATTCCATGATTCACAATGGGGGTCAAAAACTGCAGAGTTGTAATTTCAGGGAACTCCTTTACAAGTCTGGAGAACTTATCAACAGTCTTATGCAGGGCTTGAAGGTATTGCGCAGAAACATGCAATTCTGCCAGGCATATAGTTTGAAAGGTGGTACTATCCACCAGCCGACGCCCTTCTAAAACCACCATGAATGAATGAGCTCGAAGGAAATCAGCCCTGAATAGCGGTTGTGACACTGCCGCTATAATAAAAGACCATATGCAAATGTTCTGCTCGAAATGAACATTCATTCTTTTGGTGCCATATGTGGGTACGTTGGAACTATTGACTGCTGTGGGTTAGAGGTTAGGGATAGGATGACGTGTATTGAAAAAGGTTGGTGGAAAAACACTAACCTCCGATCCCGTGTCCACCAAAATTTATGTTGGGATAGCTGATCCCCAACATATAGAAGGCTGTCACAGTCATTAACGACAGTCAGCCAGGGCATTTAAACCTTTCATTATCGGATGAAGTTTGGGATTTCATTTTTAAGCTGCTTATTACTACATCTTTGTTTGTTACAATTTAAAGTTGTACATATGTCTAAAGTCAAATGATCTCATATCTATTTAGATATATGTAAGAGAGGAGAGGCTTCTTCAATCCATATGTTCTGGATGTGTCTTAGCCTTAAAAAAATACTGGAGGGAGTTATTTCAAACTTTATCTTTAATCCTTAATGTAAATTTAGAGCCTAATTCTTTAGTCACTCTTTTTGGTACAACTGGAGAAGATGATATTCTTTCAACTCAATTAAATATCATACTTGGTCTTTTCTTTCTCTTTTGGCTAGATGTGTAATATTGCAGAGATGAAAAGATGCTGCTCCGCCAACTCATGCTCAATGGCTGAGGAACATTATGTCCTGTTTAAATTTAGAATAGATCGGTTACTCAATTAACAACTCAAATATAAGATTTCAAAATGTTGTGAGGACCTTCCTTAATTATTTTCATCACCTCCAAGCACAATATTAATTCCAAATTTTAATACTTGCTATTTTATTTCAGGAACAAAGTACATTTTTTCTTTAGTCATGCAAATGTTGGTATGGGGTTGGTATGTGATAAAATTTTCTTTTTTGTATTATGGATGCTCTATATATGCTTTATATAGTTTAAGTTATGCAATTTGTCATTATTATGCATTCCATAAATATTTTGTACATGTATGTTTATTTGTGAAAAATCAATAAAAATATTAAAAGAGAAATAAGATATAGCTGGAAGGACAAGATTTCACCCAAATGCTCAAGTGGGGCTCTGCCGCCACTGGAATCAATGGAGCTCTCATGTACAGTACTGTTCAAAGATACAGCTCTGGTGGAGGTCTGTCATTTTTTGCCTTTGGAACCAATGGAGCTCTTATGTACTTTTCAAAGATACAGCTGCAAGGGCAAGATTTCACTCAACTGCTCAAGTGGGTCTTTCATGCCATTGGAATTAACAGAGCTCTCATGTACTGTTCAACGATACAGTTCAGGTCAGGTGGGGAGGGGGGTCTGTCACGCAGTTAGCGCCATTGGAATCAAAGAAACTCTCGTATACAGCTCTTGTGGGAGTCTGTCGCTCTGTTAGCGCCCTGGAACTCTTGTGTACTGTTGGAAGATATAGCTGCAATGGCAAAAAGATCTGCAGATAGCACTGTCGATATCAGTGAGAAGAAAAGGAGGAAGCATTTATGTCTGTCTATAGAACAGAAATTCAAGTTGCTGTCGAAGCTAGACAATGGTGTAAGTGTGAAACGTCTAACAGAAGAGTATGGTGTTGGAATGACCACCATCTATGACCTGAGGAAACAGAAGGATAAACTGTTGAAGTTTTATTCTGAAAGTGAAGAACAGAAGTTAATGACAGATAGACACACGCCACTTAATGGTTTGCTGATCATGAGACAAGCAAAGCTCTCTCATGATGAACTGAAAAATGAAGAGAATTGTGAATATTCACTAGATTGGTTGAGCAGATCTAAGAAAAGTCATGGCATTAAAATGTTAAAGATGAATGTTGAAAAATCATCTGCTGATCACAAAGCAGCAGAGAGATTCATTGACAAGAATGCCAAGATCATCACTGATGAAAACCTGATGCTAGAACAAGTCCATAATGCCAATGAAACATCACTGTTTTGGTGTTTTTGCCCCAGAACAACACTGGCAACAGCTGATGAGACAGCTTCTACAGAAATTAAGAATAACTGTGCTGGGATGTGTTAATGAAGCAGGCATGCATATGTGTAAGTGGCTGTAAATAGGCAAAAGCAGTATCCTCATTGTTTTAACTGAGTGTATTTTTTTTTACCAGTCCATTATTATGCCAGCAGAAAAGTATGGGTCACCAGAGAAATCTTTTCTGATTGGTTAAACATTTTGTGCCAGCGGCTCATGCTCACTACAGGGAAGCTGAACTGGAAGACAACTGTAAAATTATTTTTATTCCTTGACTGTTCTGCTCATTGTCCAGCTGAAAGTCTCAACAAGTGTAATGTTCATGTCATGTACCCTCTCCCAAATGTGACTTCCTTAATTCAGCCAAGTGACCAAGGTATCCTTAGATCAATGAAGAGTGAATATAAAAACATTTTCTTGAACAACATGCTGTCAGCAACGAACAGAGGCTTGGGTGTAGTGGGTTTCCAAAAGGAATTTATCATAAGGGATGCCCTTTATGCTGCTGCTAACACTTAGAGCAAAGTTTTACATGCCTGGCACCATCTCTGGCCTGCAACAATGTTCCTTGATGATGAAGAAGACAGTGGTGATTTTGAAGGGTTCCGTGTGCCAGGGGAGAAAAAAATGGTGTCTGACCTCCTTGCCTGTGCAAAAATTTTACATTCAGAATCTGTCAGTAAGCTGGAAGAAGTGGATATTGACAAAGATTTTAAACATTGATAATGATGCTCCAGTTGTTTATTCACTGACTGATGGTGAAATAGCTGAACTTGTTCTGCATCCAGCTGAGTGCAGTGAAGAGGACTTAGTTGACACTGCAGACAAAGTGCCTATGGATAACATTGAGAACCTATGTGATGGACTTATTGATGCAAGAGAGCAGTGTGCATTCATAACAGAACAAGAAAACATGTCAGTGTATAGAATCAAAGACAGACAGTTAATGAGGCAGATGACACTGGAAAAAACCATCATGCAGAAATCCTAGTTTTTGTGCTGCACAAAGCAGAAATCACGATGTTATCTGTTAAGAATTAAACATTATTACATTATTTTATGCTTGAAAAATGTAACCATGGATACAAGTATTCTGCTGATGCCACTGTTACTGCTTAAAAAAACCTTCTTGATTATCTGAAAAATCTGGATAACCGAGATAGGTCAGGTCCCAAGTACTTTGGATAATCGGAAACGTACTGTATAAAGCAAGGACAGAGCAGTGGATGTCTAATCACCGATTAACACATTCCAGGTTAGAGCAGTGCTAATTCTGAACATGTTCATTAACACCAAACATACAGCACCCTTGGAGACTGAAAGGTGGTTTTTTTTTTCTACTTCGGGTGAAGTAAAAGGAATCAATTATATTTTGCAATGAAACTAAATCAAGAATAAAAGCAAACATGGGAAATACATTTTAAACAGAATGAGAATCAGAGTTTATTGTCATGAACAGGTCACAAAATTTGTTTTGTGGCAACATTTCAAGTGCAAATATTACTATAAATTAAATTTAAAATTAAATTAGTAAAAACGAGGAGAAAATTAGGTATTATCTGTGGTTCATTGTTCATTCAGAAAATGAGAGGAAAAAGCTGCTTTTGTACTGTTGGGTGATCATGTTCATGCTCCTGTACCTCCTTCCTGATGGTAGCAGTGTGAAGAGGGCATGGCCTGAGTGGCGAGGGCCCTTGAGGATAGAGTCTGATTTCTGAAGACACTAACTCTTGTAGAAGTCCTTGATGGAGTGAAGACTGATATCCATGAAGCCACTGGCTGAGTTCACAACTCTCGGTAGTCTTTATCTATCCTGTGCATCCACATCTCCATTCCATACAGTGATGCAACCAGTTAGAATGCCCTCCATGGAACAACTGTAGACATTTGCAAGAGTCTTTCATGACAAACCAAATTTCATCAAGATCCTCACGAAGTTTAGCTGCTGGCATGCCTTCTTCATGATTGCATCAACATTGAGGCCCCTGGATAGATCTTCAGAGATGTTGACACCCAGAAATTTGAAGTTCTTAACCCTTTCCACTGCTGACCCCTCAATGAGGTCTGCTTTCTGCTCTCATGATTTTCTTCCTACTGAAGTCCATAATCACTTCCTTAGTTCTGCTAACATTAAGTGTAAGGATATTCCGATGAGGAAGTCAAGGATCCAATTGGAGAGTGGGGTTGCAGAGACCCAGGTTTTGGTGCTTGTTGACCAATACTGATGGTGTGATGTTGAAAGCTGAGGTGTAGTGAATGAAAAGTAGCCAGATGTACATGTTGCTATTGTTTAGGTGATCCAGGGCTGAGTGAAGAACTAGTGAGATTGTATCTGCTTTGGAGCAATTGTGATGACAGGCAAATTGCAGTGGATTCAGATCTTTGCTTAAGTATGTGCTAATTCTGGCCATGACCAGCCTCTCAAAGCACTTAATGACAGTAGAAGTTAGTGCTACTGGGCGATAGTCATTGAGGCAGCTCACACTGCTCTTCTTGGGCACCGGGATGATTGATGCCCTTGACTGCACCAATTATCTCTGATATACAGATCAGTAAATATAAAGCAATATTTCACCAAAACATCATCATCAGTGCAGATTACTAAATTTCCTGTAATTACTGCAGCTTTTTACATGGAAATGCATTAGTTAGCAAATTCTCCACAGATTTTACATGCTTTCTTACTTGTTTTCCAGAGAATAAACGTGGACGAGAAGTGGAATGATCTGGAAAAAGTTTTTCGAGTCTTGGTTCACAGGCAACCATCATTCCATGACACGAAGTAATGGTGATGAGGTCAACGTGTAGATTGTCCAGAGAATAACACAGAGGCTCACGGTGATAATAAATAGTATCGGCAGGGCTGAAAAAAATTTGTAAAAATAACAAAATCAAACCAGAAAATTCAGGACAAAGACACAAAATCAAAAGTAGGCAAGAAAGTAGCGCTCGATCAATTCAAATCACTTTTCAATTGACACAGAAGGGGATAATTCAAGGAGAGTATCAAATTCTGACCTGCAGCCTGTGGTAGCTCTGAAATACAATACAGGGATACCTTGTATAACTCTGTTAATATGTTCCAAAAAAGTTCAGTTATGGAAAACCACACTGTTAAAAGCCTTATTACAATGAAGGATATGTAAAAGGGATATATAAAACTGAAAAATGACAGATATTTTAATTTATTGGCAATAAGTGAACATTGTTTATTAATAAAAATATTTGTCATACAAGACAATTAAAATATTATAGAACAGCCACGGCCTTTCCGCTCAGAGTCTACGGTGGCACTAAAACAATTTCATCAATAATTAAGCTGAATGAATGCAGCTAAGCAGCAAGCATTGTTGTTGACACATTAAATTATTGTGCCAATGTTGGTAATGCAATATTAATAAAATTTAACAATTTTTGGTTTCACTATATCAAAATTATAAACCGCTTTATATCAAAACCCTCACTGTTCAAAACTGTATTAAACAAGGTATCTCTGTATAAGCATCACCACATGAAGTATAATAGTTAAATGCAGAGAAACTGGTGCACAATCGGCACTTCATTTGTGATTACTGGAGCAGGAGCTGACTGTTTCAGTTCTATAATAGCTTCTACCAGCCAGCCATTGAGATCTTCACTCATCTATAAATTTGTAGCATTTCGACCATTTCCTCTGATTTACTCCCAATACCTTTGGTGAGCATCATTACAAAATAAAAGTTGGAAGTTTTTAAAGTGATAAATGGCTAAATGTTCAGTCACATTTTGGAGTTTTGGGACAATTGAGATGATTCTGCTTGCTTGCACAAGATTCCTGCTTGGAACCCTTTGTGAAATAAAAAAGGTTGGAACTTAACATGGCAATAAAAATTCACATATTAGTTTGAACTTTTTGCCAAAAAGAAATCATTAACAACAATGCAAATACAAAGTCTCAGGGAAAGATGCATAATATGAATGTAATGAAAAGTTTTTTCAATGGCACACTTTCTATTAAAGCGTGATAACTTTACCTTGTATATTATTGAACAGGATTATCAATAGAATAGAGGCTAGATCACTAATTTTACAGGAAAATCTTCTGCTACACCGCAGGCAATTCACATTAGCCACTGTCATCAGACCAATGGAAGGAGATAATGAAGTTTGAAAACCACTCAAATGAGCAGTTTGTGAAGATCATCCCATTCAATGTTGATGCTCCCACAACAATTTCTGAGACACTTCCCTCTGTAAGCTGCATTGTTCCAGACCTGAACTGCCTTTATTTTAATTTCCCCCTAAAGGTTCTTTCCTGCTTGCATTTAGTTCTTCCAAAGCATAGAGATGACTGGATTTTACAGTTATGCAGTGAGACCAACAAATGAATGGGGTTTGCTGCTGATAGGCTCACCCCTTTGTCAAACCACTGACCAGGTTGAAATACATCTAAATGCTCACTTCAGAGTACCACAATTTCACGACAGGGTTCAATAGTTAGTCCAGTAAGTCAGCCAAGCCAGTATCCAGTATGTCTTGGACTTACTTCCATCTTATATTTTGGAGATGTATGAAATCATTGAGTCATAAAAGCCTAATACCCACATGTTCACTCCAAAATTTCCAGCCATCAGTCAGCACATTAACCAGTAGATCTTCCAAATCTCACACCAATTTCCCAACAAGTATTTAATGTTTATATCAAAATAACAATCTCAACATTTTATCAGAATCAACAATATCTACATACTATAAATCTGTAATAAATTCTATCTTGCAAAATGAATAATTTAGGTTTAGTCATGAAAATTTACTCAAATTTGATCAAAAATTCCTTGTAGTAATTTAAAAAGATACCTATATTGCTGTACCAATCTTAATTTCATAACTAAAATTTACCTTTTACAAGTTTGATACCGAAAAGTATTGTTTAGTTGATAACAAAACTATAGTCACAATCACATGCATTTTAGCATAATGCAGCAACTGAAAACACAAGCTCAATGTTGATCATAACTTCAGGTGAGAGAAGTCTATTTTGGATTGGTATAAGTTTTTTTAAAAAATCAACAACTATGATGTTACATTTGTGGTACAACTTCCTTCAAAAATTAATGGAGTCAACTTCTTTATTCCCAGTAATCGAATATTTACCTATTTTACATTGATACATTAATCAGACTGAACCACTGCTCAACTCAGTTATTCATCCCTCTTCAGCTAATCTACACTTCATTCATTAGAAATCACTTGCCTTCATTTGATACCAAGTCAAAATTAAGGTCAGCAAGCTCTTTGTAGCTCAAAATCTTCATGTTCTGCAGCAATGAGGAGAATAAACATTTTGTCTGGAAGATAACTGCCAGAATCTACTCAGAGTAACTAATTTTAACAATCCTTTACAACTCAGAACATCACAAAGTACCTTTACAGCTAATTTTACTTGTAAAATGTTACAATTTTCCACTTCAGTTACACAACAAAGCCCATGAACAGCAACAAAATAGTGACCCATTTATTGGTCATAACCTGTGTAAGGTAAAACATCATGAGATGGGAATGTGTAGGGAGTTACCCTGTACAGGGCAGTAACAAGAAGGGGAGGTGTCCTTGTACTCTTGTTAGGTAAAACATCATGAGATGGGACCGGAGAAGGAGTCACCCAGTACTAAGGAGTAACAGAATGCATCCTTGTACTTACAAGATAAGAGAGACATTGATGGATTGAGAGGCAGGAAGCTAGCAGGGAAAGGATAGCAACAGTTTAAGAGAGACATTGATGGATTGAGAGGCAGGAAGCTAGCAGGGAAAGGATAGCAACAGTTTTAGTCATTGGACAAGTAATGATATGATGATGTTCTAAGCATGTATCCAAGGGTATAAAAAATCACCATTTTGCTGATAACAGCAGAATGCATTCTCCGACTAACTTGGTTGGTCGCAAGTGTTACAATCCGGTAATAAAGAACAAAGAACCCTGATTTCGACTCAGCCTGGTGTTTGTCTCACTCATTCATGAACAAAGCAGACCTAACACCTGGCAGCCTCCAGTTTAACCTCTCTTCTGAAAATATGACTCTTCAGACATTCCATCATCCCCTCTATACTTCACTGGTGGCAGCACTCAATTGAAACTTGTCTTCAAGTTTCTGCCTTACAGACAGGAATGTTACCATTGAACCAAGTCAAATATGAGTATGCAAGATAAGAAGCAGTAAGAAGGAAACTAAATTTAAATCTTACAGAAGGGAAAGAGGATTGATCATTGGTCTAAATCAGTGGTTCCCAACCTTTTTTATGCCCCGCACCCCTAAAAAATTTTAATATGTTCTCGCACCCCTTAAAGTAATAATTTATTTAAGAATAAAGGTGAAGGTGACCAAAACAAATATGTATAATCAATTTTTAATAATATATAAACAAAAATGAAACATATGGAAAAGAAACAATATTACAACAAATTAAAAGTTGCATAAACCCTACAAAAAAATTAAATTTTCATCCATGCATGAAATTTCTTTTAAAAAATTAAACTAATGTTCAAATGTTCATAAGCCAATTTAAATTTAATGACTCTTTTGTTCCTGTTTATTGCTTAAGAGTTTTTCAAAACGTGCCACTTTGTCTGCCTGTGCACCCAAGCGATTTCTAGATTTTGTCTTGATCGACAAAAGGGCACTAAATCCAGACTCGCATAAGTATGTCGTCGCGAATGGGATGAGCACAGTTAGTGTTTTTTCACTAAGTCTTGGAAACATGTCCATTGCCGAACACCAATATTGTTCCAAAGTTTTGCTTTCAAACTGCATTTCAAGAACATGATTTGTGCGCAGTTCAATAAGATCTTCCTTCAGCTCTTCATCATCCGACATATTATCCAAATTGAAGGAGTATGGATTTATAATCCATTCTTCAGAAGTTTCCTGTTCTCCTCCTCCAAAATATCCATCAAATGACGTTGATAGTATTTCCAAATGATCCACAATTTTTTCACACGCACTTGGAATTAGGGACTCATCGTCATCAACCATTTCTTCGAGTGTTGGAAAATTTGAAAGATTCTCTCTTTTAACTCTTTGACACCAAAGATGTAACTTTTCTTTAAAAGCATTTAACTTTTCGCAGCATTTCAATAGGTTTATGTTTTTCCCTTGAATAGATACACTCAGGTCATTCATACGAGTGAAAATATCACTCAAATAGGCTAGCATTTGGTTGAATTCTTGTGATTCCATTTCTCCAGGCAGATCATAGTCACGTTCCTTCAGAAAAGCTTTGACTTCTTCTCGCAGTTTGAAGAAGCGCTTTAAAGCTCTCCCACATGACAGCCAGCGGACTTCCGTGTGGAAAACCAAAACTGAATGCTCACTCCAAAATCTTTACAAAGCGACTTGAAGAGGCGGTGATTCAGAGCAAGGCCCCTAATCCAGTTGATGGTCTTCACAGAAGTGTCAAGGACCTTTTTCTTTGGAGGCAACGTTTTTGATGCCAAAGCATGTCGATGAAGAAAACAGTGGGTACCTTGCAAGTGCAGAATCTCTTGTTTCATCAGTGCAAAAATTCCTGATTTATTTCCTAGCATAGCAGGGGCATCGTCGGAACACACCGAACCAATAATTTGGATATCTAAGTCATAATTCACAAAGAAGTCCTTCACACACTGGAAGACATCTTTTTCTTTTGTGATTGTTTTCAGATCTTCACAGAACTGGAAATCTTCCATTATGACACCATCATGGACATATCTCACTAATGTGATGAGTTGACTGCAATTTGCAACATCAGTTGTTTTGAAATCATCCTCAATTTAAGTGGATCTACTAATAAATTTAAATTACCAGGTATGCGGAGCAAAGTACAATATGGGTATCTGCTTCTGTTTCTTGGTCACATCAGGAATTGGAAAGTCTTTAGTGAAAATTAAAATAATTTTAACTGCTAATTTTTTTCAAATTCACGAAAGCTTCATCAGTTCCTAATGTGTAGATTGTGTTTGTGCAGTCTTGCGGACAGCCTGTACCTAAATTTATAGAATATGTTCATGAAACTGAAAAACAATTGTATATTTTTACTCATTAAATCCAAATAGTAATGATACATTCAATATTCAGTATGCAACTGGTTTTCCAACAAAATATCATATTTTCATAGAAAACCAGAATTAACTGCATCAGGTTTGTCTGTTGAAACTCCAAGATTGCACAGTACCTGCTTAAAGTCAGGTGTTTACAATATTCAAATTTTTCATCCAATTGCATCAGCATCTCCTGACATTCAGCATATGTGAATGGAAAACAAAATGCAAAGTAGGTGGTTGCTCCACGATAGTCGAGAAAACGATGCATGAAGGAAAGAATAAACTGACTTTCAACCATCTGAATTGAAAGAAAAATTACAAGAAAACATAATAAGAAATAAGCACTGGCATTCTGTAAACAAGAATATCCAATACAAGAACTCAATTTGTACATCAAGAAGAAACAAGTCAATAAAAGGAAATAGTGATTCAATCAATCATGGCTGGCACAAACATATTCACTGACCTGACCCAACTCATCCCGAAGCTCTTGCCTTAGATTTGATTCAAGAAGAAGTGTTTAGTATAAAATAATACCATCATGCAAAGATATTTCTAATGTATTGACTTAATTAGAAAGTATTAACTCTTCTTTAAAACATTATTAAACTGGTTGGAGCTTGTGCTGAAATGTTAACACTGCTTCCCCCTTCACAAATGTGGCCTGACATGCTGAATATTTCTAGCTTTACGTATTTAAATTATATTAAATTCTTTCATTTGTTCATCAACTTCTCAACAATTAAAATTACAGTTGACGACAATCGGTAGTGACTGGTATGAACGTCAAGCTATATAATGAGTTACAGATTGCTTCATTCCGTCATGACATTTTAAATTTTAAAAAGTCTAAAATTTTCCCTCACTGTATCTTAGACAATTCTTCTTTCCCTCTTTTTATTTCTTTCTTCATATGTTTCTACCCACGATTTGTTAACCTTTCCTCAATTTTACCATCTTTGCTTAAATTGTATTGGCTCAGAGAAAAAAAACATCAATAGACCCTATTTTCACAAAGATCTCAGATGCTTTGTTATCTTAGCCTCACAATGCTACCACCAAAAGGTTATATAACATGGAACATGTCCTTTAGCCCAACTAGTCCATGCTGACCAATAGGTATTCTGGGCTAATCTCATTTACCTGCAGGATTAGCCTGCAATTGACCCATATTCCTCCAATCCCTCATATCCATAAATCTGTCCAAATATGTTTTGAATATTATTATTGTGCCTGCTTCTACAGTTTCCTCTGGCATCTAATTCCAGATGTGGACTATTCTCTGATTGAAAATAATTGCCTCTCAGGTCTGTCCCAAGTCTTTTCCTCTCATCTTGGGGTGGCACAGTTAGTTTAGCGGTTAGTGCACTGCTGCTACAGTGCCAGCGATTGAGACCAGGGCTCGAATTTTGCGCTGTTGTAAGAAGTTTGTACATTCTCCCTGTGACTGTGTGGGTTTTTCTTAGAGGCTCTGGTTTCCTCCCACTGTTCAAAAACATACAGGGGTTGTAGGTCAATCAGGTGTAATTGGGTGGCACAGGCTCATGGGCCGAAATGTCCTGTTACTGTGCTGCAGGTCTAAATTTAAAATTTAAACCGATGCCCTCCAGATATAGAATCATCTATTGCAGGATAAATAGGACTATTCACTTTATTCATGTCCCTCATGATTTTGTAAACCTCTTTATGATCACCCCACAGCTCCTTCACTCTTGGAGCTAGCCAATCCAACATCTCCCTATAACTCAACCCTTCAGTCCCAGTCACAGCCCAGTGAATTTTCATTGCACACTTTCAATTAATTGATACCCTTCCTAAGTTAGGGAATCAGAACTGGACACAGTATTTGACGTGTGGTCTCACCAATGCCTTATACAGGTAAATCATGACTTTCTCAGTTTTGTATGCTATATCCTGTCCAATGAAAACTAGCATACAGAATGTCTTCATCACCCGAGTGGCCCTTTCAAGGAACTATGCAGCTGTACCCCTAGGTCTCTCTATTCTACAACTCTCTCCAAGCCCCTACCATTCACCATACAAGTCTTGTCCTGGTTTAAATTACCAAAGGGAACTTTGTCATACTTGTCAGAGTTCATTCCATTTGCCATTACGTGACCTACCACTCAACTGACCTCGATCCTATGGTAAACATATATATCTTTCCTCACTGTCCATTACACCTTCAAGTTTCATATCATCTGCAAACTTACTAATCATGTACGTTGCTATCCAAATAATTAATACAGCTGAAAAAATAGCAGCGGTACCAGGGCCTTCCACAATTTCTTCTTAAGATATAAGGATCCACTTCATCAGGTCCTGGGGATTTGCTCTCTTTAATTTGCTTCAAGGCTGCTAAAAACACCTTCCATGGTAGTTCTAATATGATTCAGCATCTCACCACTTATTTCCTCTAATTCCTTAGCTTTCATAATCTCCTCCACAGTAAAGATTGTATTCATTCAAAATCACACCCATCATCTATGGCTCCACACAAAGACAGCCATGTTAATCTTAATTATCTCCCTCATCACCCTTTAATCTGAATAAACCTGGAGAATCTCTTGGTTCTCTCCTTTGTCCTGCCTGGCAGCTTTAGCTTACATCCTCTTTTTGCCCTCCTGATTTCCCTCAAGCATATCCTGCACTCAAGGGACTCACTTGATGCAGACTTCTTAAATCTGACATGCTCCTCCTTTTTCCTGACCAGAGTTTCAATGTCCAGCTGGCACTAGACAGTAAAATGAAATTAATTTCATTAATTTGAAGGTTTCAAAAAGGTCCAACCAATTATAGATACAAGAGACTGCAGCTGCTGCAGTCAGGAGCAAAAAGCAATCTGCTGTAGTAACTCAGCAGGTCAAGCAACACCAGTGGAAGAGAACTGTTGACATTTCAGGTCCAATCCTTTCGTCAGTGTTGATGAGGTTCCAACCCAAAACTTTGACAGTTCTTTTTTCTTCCATTTGTACAATACTTCCCGTGAATTCAATTTTTATCAATTGTAATTGCTTTGGTCAATACTGGTGTATTAAATTTGGTCTCAAATTTATATCTGCGAGGCTCATTCTTCTGAAGTATTTATACAAAAAAAAGGGAAAATTGTTTTGTCCGAGATAAACATCTACAAAGATGTTCAGATTCTCAACCTCATTAATGAAGGACAAAAAAAGCAAAATAGGACAAATATAAATAATCATATATGTATACACAAGATATCATTTAAAATGGGATACACACACACAATGTTAACATTAACAATATCAATGCCAGTTGCAATTTACAATTGTCAATTTTATACAAAAAGAAAAATTCCTTGTAGAGTTCAAGCTTTTTCCTCTCATTCCCTCCCCCCATACCCTCCACATTTAACACCTAATATTCAACCAACCACAATTGCACATAACACTTAGGACAGTCACAACAAAGGTATAAGTTATACATCAGGGGTTCGTTGGTTTATCGCGTCACGCAGGCAGAGCTCAGGCTGTTTATTCTCATGAATTTTCCGATTTGAAATGGAATGCCCCCCCCCCACCTCTTGCCAACTGCAGGCCTGATGGGGAGGGTGAGGCAGCAAGGCACAACATCCCTCCCTAATTGTGTTCCTATGGAATTTAGGTATGGTTGCCAAATTTTTATGAAAGTGTCATATTTATTTCTTAAATTGCAAGTGATTTTATACAGAGGAACACAGCTTTGCATTTCTATATTCAAGCATGCAACACTCAAGCAGGAGTTAGACTTCCAGGTAATCACAATGCACTTCCTGGCCACTGCTAATGTGATCATTACGAATTGAATTGAAATTTGGACAGGTTCATCGTGAGTCTTATGTCCACTATGTTTCCCAACAGAAATAACTCTAGGTTCTGTGGGAATTCTTTACCTATAATGTTTTCAAAGGTTTGACACAGTTCCACCCAGAAAGATTTCACCTTGGTACACGTCCAGGTTGTGCGCACAAAGGTTCCTGTCTCAATATTACATCTGAAGAATTGATCTAAAGTTCTGGCTTATACCTATTCAGTTTTTGCGGCATCAGGTATAGCAGGTGCAGGAAGTTGTATTGCACCAGCCTGTACTGCAAGTTAATAATTGCAGTCATACTGGTTCGAAACAGGTCAGACCAATTGATATTTCCCAAGTCCAATTCCCACCTCTACCTTGACTTATGAAGGCCTGGTCTCGGTCCTTCTGCCTGGAGCATGAAATACACTGCCGAAATAAACTTTTCATGCGTTCCTCCTTCAAATCAGAGATTCTATGTCACTGCACTCTGGTAGGGCCAAGTTGGATCAAACTTGTCCTGCCAAAAAGATCTTATCTGAAGGTAGCAGTAGAACATCTTATTTGATAGATTATATTTGTTCCTAAGTTGTTCAAATGACATTAATCGTCCCTACTTGTAACAGTCCTCTATGTACCTGATGCCATTACAACGCCAAGTGTCCAGGATCACGTTACCCACCATCAACGGTATTAGTTTATTTGAAGTCAGGGGTGCTTTTGGAGACAGCCTACTTTGATTCCTAAATATTGTTTGATCTTATTCCAGATATAAATTATTTCTCAGTATGGGGCTGCTTGTTTTTCCAGACAACAATTTAGTATCCCACTTATAAATAAAGTCGTCTACTACCTCAACTGGGCTGCCCAATAATATTTATTGAAGTCCAGCATTTATAATCTGCCCAGACTATAATCCCAGGTCAATTTTTCCATAGAAACCCTGGCCACCTTTCTGTTCCACAGAAATGTCCTGATTCACGAAAGCAAATTTTGGAAGAATCCCCAGGGCAATGCTACGGGCAATGTCTGGAAGAGGTACTGAAGCCTCAGCAACACATTCATTTTAACTAGCATTATGGGCAGAGACATCCACCTATTTAGATCCTCCTCGATTCTTCCCAGCAAAGGGTGTAACTCAGATAATATAAATTATTCAAGTTATGTCTATTCTAACTCCTAGGTATATGATCCCGTTTTGCAGCCACTTTAGATGACTATTTTCTTGACATTGACTATAATCCTCCTCAGTAAATGGCATGATTTTGCTCTTATCCCAATTGACCTTATACCCTGAGATCTTCCCATAGTCCTCCAGTGTACACCGCAGCTTGGATAACGAGTTTGTTAGTTTGTTGGGTATGTCAAATATATGAGTACATCACCAACAAGTAAATTGATTTTATGTTCTTCTTGGCCTGCTCTAAAACCTTTGATATCTGGATCATGGCGAATGGCTTCGGCCAGCAGTTCCATAGCCAGTACGAACAAAGCTGGAAATAGTAGGCACCCTTGTCTACTTCATCTTGTCAGTGGGAAGGCTGGAGAAATTTGTCTATGGGTCACAACTTTAGCTTGGATGTATGGTATAGTGACCTTATTCAATTTATAAAAGTTGGCCCTAGCCCAAATTTTCCCAGCACTTTGAATAAAAGTTCCACTCCAATCTGTCAAATGCCTTTTTCGCATCCAGGGCCACAGCCGGACCCCTCTACTTTCTGGTTTGTGCCAAATATATTATACTCCAACAGTCTGCCAATGTTATCCACTGCCTGTCTTTTTTGCACAAAGCCCGCTTGGTCTTTATTTACTAATTTCAGCATATGCTTCTCTGATCTATTTGCCAGAGCTTTGTCAAGTATTTTATAGTCCATGTTCATCAGCGAGATAGACCTATAAGAAAATAGCATTAGCGAATATTGTCTTTTTTTAGAATCGTCGTGAAGATTGCTGTCAAGAAAGATTTTGGGAGGGTATGGGTCTCCATTGCCTGGTCTACCACTTCCATATAGAGAGGCATCAATAAATCTTTAAATTCCTTATAAAACCTGGGTGGAAACCCATCCTCCCTGAAGACTTATTAGTCTGCAGCGAATTCAATGCTTTCCCTATTTCTTCTTCTGTGAAGGGAAATCCAGGCCCTCCTGTTCTTCTGGGTCTAAATTTGGTAGCTCTAATTTAGTCAGGAATTCATCAGTTTTATCAGGACCACCCCCCCCTCCCCCACACCGACCAATTCTGATTATATAAACCCTCATAAAATTCCTGAAAGGTCTCGTTAATCTCTTTTGTCTTGTACGAGATCCTGCCATTCCCCGTTTGTATTGCAATGATTGTCCTTGAGGCCTGCTCTATCTTCAGGTGCCAAGAGAGGACTTTATGGATTCTCTCACCCAATTCATAATATTTTTTGATGAACTCATTTTAATTATACCATCACTCCACAGAACAGTGAACCTGAATTTGCAAACACAGGAAATACAGTTTTGTATGGACCTTTTAACGCTTGTATTTCATGTATAATCTCAATATAAGAGATTATATCTCACTTTAACAGAAAATAACCTAGAATTCACCAATTTAATTTAGTAAGAGTACCTCTAATTTAACAGTTTCCATACCTCATAAGTTGGTCTATCTCGCACACGTTCCCAGCGTGGTCTTCCAGGTAAGGTCCTAACAAATGGTGCCATTCCTTGGGAGTATAATTTGCTTTGTTTATTCATATTCATAATATTAATTTTAATGACTTTACTTGGAATTCCTCCCTTCACACTGAAATAAAACCAGGACCTGAAGATAATCAAGACAAAGATAGGATTAAACACAACCAAGTTTTGGCATATATATTGAAAAAAATTAAAAAGTAATTTTTTACATAAAATGCGTCTTTAAGTTGAAAAGGTCTAATGAATGTTATAATGTAGGAAGTATCACCAAACATAACAAAGTTTGTGTTTTTATTGGATACACCACAAATAAATGCCACAATCAAGAAGATTATGTGCTATCAAAATGCTACTTTTAGGGAACAATAATGGAATTGCCAACTGATCAAAACAATCAATTAAATTAAATGTACTTGCAGCACAGTACAAGCCAATTCTGGCCATTGAAACCCATCTCACCCAATCAACCAAACAACCCCGTACAATTTTAGAGGTGGGAGGAAACCAGAGTCCCGGGGAAAACCCACTCAGGTCACTGGGAGAATAAGACTTTTCAGACAATGTCGGATTTGAACCAAGGTGGCTTGCGCTGTAAAAGTGTTGAGTTAACCATAAAGCTAGCTGTGCCACCCATTACATTCCAATTTCCCATGAATCCTTGACAGATCTAATCAGTATTTGATGAACTCCCCAGCAGTGGAAGCCTTAAGAATCATAGGTCCAAAGTCATTGAAGTTGATCCTTGGTTGCCTCAGTTTAGAGGAAAAAAATTGACAGTAAATGTCAATATTGCAAGTATCATCTACATTGAGCATTCCCGTTCTTGACTCTTTATTCCATTAAAAGTTATCTGTTTTCCATCCATGCCTCATAATGGAAAGCATCAGCCCTCAAGTTTACTCTCAACATGTGCTATTTCTATCTCCATCTCCAGGGAAAGCCTGTCAGCCAATAGGCTAACAAGAATGCTTTACTGTGTTAATAAGGTAAAAACTAATAACAGAGAACTTTATCAAAACCAGAATTGAATTATAATGAGTCTATGGAATAGATCATATTATCCTTAGAATGGTCTTTTTTGCAAAATTGAAACAAATCTTCATAGCAAACAAGAAGTGAGAATGAAACCAATTTTAAAAATTAAAACTTTGTGCAACAATCCACTTTAAGGAATGACACATTTTAAATGGTTTGGCATTTGAAATAATCATAATCCATAATTTTCACATTTAGTTCAAAATGTATCCAGAATTTCCTTTGATGCCTCTGTAGTACTTTTTGTTGAATAAACAGCCGTGGGTTGTCTAAACAGTCCAACAAGATCTTATATGCACACAACAAAACATTTCCAAAGATTTATCCACTGTATAAATTTTCGATAGTCAAATAAAATAAAATTAACACTGAAACAAATGTGATTTTTGCATAGGGTCTAATATTCTGAAAGCATTTTAGATCATTTTAAGTCAAACAAAACAAAAATTATCAGGGCGCTGTTATATCCTTGGATAAAGCATTTTGTTGCATTTGTATCAGTGACCACTGAGAAAAGAATCAGTCTCAAATATTCTCTTATCAAAAAGCTTTTATATCCTCAAATTATATTGATTACCTTTTGCTACACAATTTGAATTTCTAGTCAATAGCTTGTGAAATGCATTGCTCATTATGAGTGTCAATTTAGAAAAGGGAATGGAATCAAGCAAAGATTGCACACCAATTTAAACTACTGGAATCCTAAATTGAAAAAAAAAACAAATATTTATTATTTTCTGAACTGCTGAGGTGAGTGATATATGTACATATTGGAGAGGGTTATTTTCTGAATAAGAAGATGGATAGTGAAGATATAAAGGCAGGTAACAAAGAGTTAATTTTGAATTTCTACATGAATAAAGACAATAAAAGTTGCTTTTCTCCCTGGTCTTTTGTCAATTAACAATCAAAGTTTTTACAAAAACAAGCAAGACAGATAAAAATAGGTGGGGTGGGGAGAAACACAGAAAACAATACAAGCTGTCTCCTTGACCACTGAAAGAAAGATTTGGAGCCAGCTAGTCAATGGAATGCAATAAAAACAGGGAGTAGGAATTAATCTTACTGCAGTGAACAATCAGTACTGAGAGTGTTAAACAAATCAGAAACCACTGAAGTATCTTGTGAGGAATGTACGGTAGAGGTAGAGCCAACAAAACACAGAGACCGTGATCTCAATGATTATTGATCACAACTTCACTATTACCTGATCAATTCTATGCCAATAAAAGAACGTACATTGGGTGAAAATATTGTAAAACAATGTACCATGCCTCTAATTATGCATACCCTAAGTATGACATCTCTAGAAAATAAGGGAGAAAGTGTAACCACTTTATCCCATTGCAAGATCTGTAAAGATCTGTACAAGATCAATCAAAATAAATTTGTTTCTTTTTATACTGAAAAAATTGTGAATGGAAGTAAACTGTTGTTTCACAGATTATTCCATGTCTGGTTGGAGACTTATCTTTCTTCTTCTTCAGGAGGCATTGCACCATATGATACACTCCAAGAAAAACTGAAAAGATGGAATAAATACATGTTGACGTTTTGAGCTGCAGAAAGTGTGAGTGATGAAAAGAAAAAAAACTGATAGTGTTCAAAGTTTCCCCAGTGACAATCATTTCAAAGACCTGCAGTTGGAGAAAAAAACAATTGAATGAAACACAGTGAAAGAGGAGAAATGCAGTGACCTCTGAAAAAATAAGAAAGGAGTGAATACTTTAAAATGAATTCAATTTTGTTACAGTAGTTTCTCCATACCGAGGCTGAGATACTAATCCTTGTGCTTGGTTAGGCATTATTTAAAGCAATGTAGAATGTCAAAGACAGAAGTCAGACTGGGAGTGAGATAGAGAATTAAAGCCAACAGGAAACTCAGGATTGCCTTTGCAGACTGAACAGAGATGATCTGCAAAGTGGTCATCAAAACTGTGGTTAGTTCCACCAGTGTAAAGACCCATATTGCAAACAAAATGAAAGCAACTGTTTCCATGACAACTTAGGTTGGTACTTTTGACAGACTTTTACTTGGTTTTCTTTTTTTCATCTCTATTTCCTTCTGCAACTCAACACACTTCTTTTGTCACTTCATCAATATTGAAGGGCCATAAACTCAAAATGTCTACTCCATTTTTGTCCCCATGTTGCTTGACCTGCCAGCTTCAAGGATATTTCAGTTTTGTTTTTCATATCCAGCAATTTTCTTTGCTCCAGTTATGGCAAAAAAAATTTGTTATGGTCCTCCACTCTTATTAATTTTTTTAAAGCAGAGACAGAAAACGGCCCTCTCCCATCACTCTTATTAGACATGATGGATGCTGTCGTCCCTCTATTTTTGGTTTGAAACATATTTTTCCCCAAACCAGAAATGTCTCTTCACTAACAAGCTCAATAGTTGCTCCTGGCCAATCATCATAGTGAATGTCCAGGGTAGGGTGAGCTCTGCAGTCAATCAAAGGAGAAGGATATAAAACTGTCAATAAGCACAGAAGAAACCTGACTTCTCCATGGCTGTGCTAGGAATGTCTAGGGATGAAGTACCCAAAGGGTCAGTGAGGATTATTTGCTTGTGAAGCCTGGTGATGAACAAGTCAAACTAACTTCCTGGAACCAAGATGAAGGAGTGGGGCTGCACCTCAATTGTTATGATAAGTGCAGGCTATTGTTTGGCACTGGCATCACTTATTCTAAATGCTGAATGTCCTAAGTCCTTTGGTCTCAGTACCTTCCAAATTATGTGAAGGACATTTTTATTATCCCTCTCTTTATCTGCTGCATAGCACTTCCCAGCCTGTAGATTTCACTTTGGAAAGAATAGCCAGCCATAAATGTTCAGCTTGTTTTTACAGAGAAATCTCTGGTTTGAGGATAGCTCTGTAGTCAAACAATGAGAAGGAGGAGAGAATGACATCTACCACATCCATTCATTCTGGCCGCTTTGTCAAAGCAATAATGGTTGATTCTTTTCCCCATATAGATCTTCAAGAGACAACTTGAAGATTGTCTTCAACTTGAAGGTTGATAAAGTCCCTAGTAATGACTCTCGCTCATAATGCCAGTTATGATACAGCTCCAAAACCCAGCTCAGCACTAATTGGCTGCACCACATGCCCTAGCATGTACAACACCAGCAATCTCTTGATATTAAGGCAATCAAATTCAGCATCAGCACCAGGTTCCCCCACAGCAGTAGGGAGAGCAGGGGTTTGCATCAATTTTCAGTACCCAGGTTCCACCATAGCAGTGCCAACTCTCATTGTGTAATGCTAATAATGACCACTTTTTCCAATGATTTCATATATACTCTTATTTCTGAGAATGCGTCCGCATCAATAAAACCTTCTGCTTAAAATCCTATTTTAATTTCCCTGTCATTATAAGCTACAGGGTTGATATCAGATTTACCTTGTCATACAATATTTTCTTCATGCTTCCTTTAAACATTTGTAAATCTTTAACAGAAAGAAACTTTATTCTGGTGACGTAAAAAACATGCAAATTTACCTATTACTATTCTCAAACTCTGTTCCTGCACAATCTGGTTTGGTCCACACATTAAATTCATAATCTGGAATGGATATGGCATTCCCAAAGTTTCCAGATGTTCCGTTACCACTAGGAGTTGATTCCTCTGCTCCTTCAGGACGTTCCACCTTTTCAACTCGAGCAATATTTCCAGAATCAAACATGGAACTGAAAAGCAAACCACCACAACTAATTTCCATCTTTGTGGCAAGAGAGATCGTTTCAAGACATCTGACATTCTTTTTTGTACTGTCGAGAGGAGAGTTGTCTCTTGAAGATCTATATGGGGAAAAGAATCAACCATTATTAATTGAATCAAGGCCAACTAACATAAAAGCAGATGAAAAGAGTTGTATAAAATTAAGTATCCAGATTTTTCAGAATCAAATTCTGATTAATCCTTGACACCCAAAATTTTCATTTTTTCTTGTACTCAGAATACTGTACCCAAATGATTGAATCATGTGCATGAATCATGAACACAGTGCCCTCCATAAGGTTTGAGACAAAGATACTTTTTTCCTTTATTTTCCTCTTTGTATCTCAGTTTTAAATTTGTAATCAAACAATTCAAATGTAATTAAAGTGTACATTCCAGATTTTATTCAAGGTTATTTGTATACATTTTGATTTGACCATGTAGAGATTACAGCACTTTTTATACATAATTTCAGGGCACCATAAGATTTGGGACATTTGGCTTCATAGGTGTTTATGAGTACTTAGGAATGTTTAATCGCTTCATTTGTGCAGGTTATAAGAGACAAAGGCTTGCTTCAAAGTTTTTGATCACCTTTGAGTCTGTAGTTCCCATTTTTTTACATGAGGACCAGAATTGTGCCAATGAAAGTCAAAGAAGCCATTAAGAGGATGAAAAAACAGGATGCAAACAATAGCAAAGGTGGTATGCTTTGGATCTTGGGCAGTTCTTTATGTCTCCACACTTTGCTCTTGCCATCACTCTGAGGGTCTCATATGTCCACAAGATCCTTTTCCAGAATTCTGCAGGCTATTTTAAATACTTCTTGGCAAACTGTAATCTGACCATCCTTTCTGTGGCTTGGCATCTTGCAGTGTAGCCTCTGTATTTCTCTTCATGAAGTGTTTTGAGGACAGAAATCATTGGCACATCCACACCTGCCTCATGAAAAGTCTTTCTGATCTGTTGGACATACATTTGGGGATTTTTCTACATTATGATGTGCATTCTTCTGTTATCAGCAGTGGAGGTCTTCCTTGGAATATCAGTCCCTTTGCAATTACTGACCTCACCAGTACATTCTTCCCAATGATGTTCCAAACTGTTGATTTTGGTAATCCTCTGGTTTGTGTGATGTCCCTTACTGTTGTTTTCTTGTTTTTTAGCCTCACATTGCCTTATTTGACTTTCATTGGCACAACTCAAATAACTGAGCAAAACAACATGAAATCAAATGCAAAAGAAATTCACAGTCATACTTCTCCTTAATCCCATACTACCTCCTTCCCCCCCCCATTCTATTTTGTTGATAACCTTCACTGATTACCAACAAACCCCTCATACAACAGGTTGTGCCACCATCACCCATCAACTCCTTTGCCCGACTCCTGAGCTCACCAGGAAAAACTACTATTACAACTTTTCATTTGTTTGGTCTAACCTCTTTCTCAACTTCTGTATTTATACAATTTAGATAACATTAAGAAGTCCAAGGCATGTCTATATCCCCCATGGGTCAAATTTGTTACTTATTAAAACTACTGCAGGCAGTCCCTTGACCAGACTTTACATTCCTGTCATGCTCCCCAACATGGATAAGTCCAGGCGATCCCCTGACCAGACTTTACATTCCCGTCGTGCTCCCCAACATGGATAAGTCCAAAAGGTCCCCTGACCAGACTTTACATTCCCGTCGTGCTCCCCAACATGGACAAGACTGTGAGATATTTCTGGGCTTTATCTGGATCTGTAAAACATTTCTTTGCTCCTTCTGGCAATGATATTTTCAGGGTGGCCGGGTACCTGAACACACATTCATATTTCTTCTGCTTGAACAGTCTCTTACCCAGTTCAAATGCCTTCAGGAGTGCCGAGTTAATACCTGGGTAGAAAAAGATTTTGTTCCCCTCTAACTTTAGAGGGGATCCCCTTTCCTTTGCCCCAATCGCTGCCGCTCCTAATATTTTCTTTCTGACCTGGTACCACATAGCCTCACCAGAACACAGCGTGGCCTTTGTCCAGGGCCAGGTTTGGGGAAAAGGGACCTGTGTGCTCTCTCCACCTCTATTCTTTCACCCAGTATCTCCTTACCCAACACCTCAGGGATCCATGTTTGAAAGAAGCGCACTGGGTTCTGACCTTCCACCCCTTCCCTTAGCCCGACTATTTTAATATTGTTCCTCCTGCTATAATTCTCGAGGGCATCCAGCTTCTTCCAGATGCTCTCCCTTTCATTTATTAACTTTTCCATTTTAATGGACATAATATGGATATCATCTTCATTCTTATTTATTCATTCTTCTGCCTCGGTCACCCTGCCCATTAGCCCAGATAAGGTGCTCTGGACCCTGTCCAGTTTTCCCCCCATGTCCTGGGTGTTTTTGTCAATGGCTAGGAAGATCCTGGCCTCCATCTGCTCTAGCTTGTTAATTACATCCTGCATGGAGGGCTCTGAGCCTCCCAGCTTACTTTTCCTTAACAGACCTTTTCCCCTGGGGCTCATAGCTTCACAGGGTCTCCTCTGGCCGTTGGACTCCTCTTCCTCCAGACAGCTGGACCCCTCTTCACTGCTGCCTCCTCTGATCCAGCGCTGGACTCACAGGCTGATCTGCTTTCTCTGAAATCGCTTGCTGTTGGGACTCCCACTGAGACTTGTAGTTTGACTTTTGGCCTGCTGCCAGGGCAGAGGTAAGTTTCACTCCCTCCCTTGGTCCCGGCAGCAATGCTAGTTTCTTGCAACTTCCTCTTTTGTCAGGCAGGTCCATTCCCCACAGGGGTTGCCGCTGCTGCCCCCCACCCAATGCTGACGCTGACCACTCGGGTCTCGCACCCTCCACGAGTGCACCTGACTTCACGGTCCTGCTGTGGGAGGGGGTAGCCCTTTACTTCTCTCCAGGGACTTCCAGAGGGATTTCCCTCCATACCTTCCGGGCATTGACGCTGGATTTGTCCAGGACCTGTTTTCCCCGTCTGGCGAGTTCCTCCTTTGGAGCTGCGTTTCCCATTTCTGGCCCTGGGGCGGTCCCGCCATTTTCCTCACCACAAGGCATTCCAGGCTTGCCCTCTCGCCTCGGTGGTGATTCTTTTGCACTCTTGCTTGCAGACTTGCTTTTTTTTGTCATGTTGCGTTAAAAAAAATTATTCTCACATTCTTTTTTGGCATTTTGGACTGGTCAGTTGAGGTTTTGACCATGTTTATAATCAAAAATCCTGGGAGCTCTTGGAATCCACCTCCTCTTACTCTCCCCACATCATGTGACCTCTCATCAACTAGCTTCTTACATTATTCCCATTTATTTTCCTCCCTCCCCACCCACCTTCTTTCCCATGTGTATTTACCTATCACCTACTAGCTCATGCCCTTCCCCCTCCTCCACCCCCACCCTTTTATTCTGGCTTCTGTACTCTTTCCTCCCAGTCCTGATGAGGTGTTTTGGCCTGAAACATTGTCTATTGCCTTGACCCTCTAATTTCAGAGTTACTGTCAAGAGTCCATACATGACATCACATACCTGATTCTTTTTCTGCAAGCCAGGCAGAATTTCTATTATCAGTCTGTAAACTGTACTCACAGGAAGAAAGAACTGTAAATAAAATGCACAAATGTAGATGCAGGTAAAAATAAACAGTAAAAAATAATGAGCAAAATACGTCCTTAAATGTGTCTCTGCATGAGTCTATTGTTCAGCAGTCTGATATTGAGGGTAGCAACTATTCCTAAACCTGGTGTATGAGTTGTGTGGCATGTGCACATCCTTCCTCCACTTTGAGGGTTACTCCAGTTTTCCTGCACTTAAAGTCTTTCTTGTTTGCCTTAATAGAACTTTGACTGTTTCCCCAATAATAGCTCTAAATACTGTGAATAGAAAGCGTGTGGGAAACGAGCTTTCAAAGAGTGATCAAAACATATTATCTTTAAGTTTATTTTTTCCCCAACAGTGACTACTAAACGTGTGTCATTTAAAATACTCAACACAATACGTTAAAGTACCTATAATACCAAATACCTAGTCAACACATTTTCAAATATCTTTCTTGCAAGTAACAGTTTTTAACTCTGCACTAAAAAATATCAAGGTATTAAGAGCATGGGGCCAACTTGCATATCAAAGTCTTTTTCCAGGAATTATAAATGCACTGAAGGCACAGTAAAACTCCAATTTACTGACCAAATTATGAAGTATGCCGCAATCCCTTCAATTCTACTGTTTTTAATACCTTCCATAATATCCTTGGTTCCAAAACTGATGGGTGAAAATAAAGAACTCTTTCTATTCCAATGAAATCAGATTCAGATTTATCATCAGAGTACATAAATGACATCACATACAGCCCTCAGATTCTTTTTTCTGCAGGCAAGGCAGAATTACCATGATTCAATTTATTGTTAATTTAATAAAGCAGTATCATATTACATAAAATTGTTTTTGCCTGCTGTAAGGCAGACAGATTCACCATCAGCAGAAATTGCCTGAAACGCCTCCTTACAGTCAGAAGAAGAGAAGCAAGAGACACCGAGTGTCCGTGGATTCGCCTCCAGAGCATTCACAGCCACAGTCTAGTTCAAACCATTGGCAATCTGAGCTTCAGATCCCAACCTCCGACATGGTCAGAAACCTTTCAGCGCCTTCGCCACCCCCTTGCATCCCAGTTCCGATATCTAGTAGATACCTGATACACTTATTGGTAGTGCAAAAGAAATGTACACAGTGTATACATTTAAACAACTATAAATAGATAACAAATGTAAACAAACTCTGCAATTCAGAGAGAATAAAAAAATTAATAAAGTGCACAAGTGAGAGTCCTTAAATGAGTCCCTGATTGAGTTCATTGTTAAGGAACCTGATGTCAGAGGTTCAGCAGTTGTTCCTAAAACTAGTGGTGCAAGCCTAGTGGCACCTTTCCCTCTTTCCTGATGGCAGCAGCATGTTCAGAGCATGTGCTAGGTGGTGTGGATCCTTGATGATTGCTGCTGCTCTCCAATGGCAGTGTTCCCTATAGATGTTCTTGACAGTGGGGAGGGTCTCGCCTGTCATGTCCTGGGATGCGTCCACTACCTTTTGGAGGGCTTGACCCTCAGGACTATTGGTCTCCCCATACCAGACCATGAAGCAAGCAGTCAGCACACTTTCCACCTGCATCTGTAGAAATTTGCTATAGTTTCTGTTGTCATACCAAATTTCCACAAACTCCTGAGGAAGTTGAGATGGTGACATGTTTTCTTCATGATGCCATTTGTGCAATGGGTCCAGGAAAGATTTTCCAAGATAGTGACTCCCAAGAACAAATTTGCTCACCCTCTCCACCTCTGATCCTCACCCCCCCCCCACCCACCCCCTACCCCCGCATGATCACTGGATTGTATACCTCTGGTTCTCCCTTCCTGAAATCAACAATCAGCTCCTTAGTTTTGGTGATATTGGTGCACCATTCAGCCAAGTTTTCAATCTCCCTCCTGTATGCCAACTCATCACCTTTCTTTCTAAAACCCACTATCGTGATATCGTCGGCAAATGTGCATATGATGTAATTGTCATACCTAGCCACACAGTCATAGGTCTAAAGTGAGTAGAGAAGGGGACTAAGAACGCAGCCCTGAAGTGCTCCAGTACTAATGGATGTTCTTACCAATCCTCAATGAAATTCTAATCTTTTAGGTAAAATACCTCAAGGACAACTCCAATTTGGAAATCACATTTATCCAGTAAAACATCATAAATTACCTCACAGATGTATTATCAAAGAAAATTTGACACAAATAAAATTTTGGGGGCAGATGACTGAAAAGCTGGATTAAATATATACCTTCCAAGTGCATTCCAAAATGCAACACAAGGGCAGATATTTTTAAAAATGTACGTCAAAGCACACTTCTTTAAATTTTTGAGTAAGATACCAGAGATTAATATGATGCTAATGTTTTGGGACATTATTGTGGTGCCTATACCGGTTTCCTGATAGCAGCAGCAAGAACAAATCATGTCCTGGTTGGTGTGGATCCTTGATTATTGCTGCTGCTCTTTGACGGCAGCGTTACATGTAGATTTTCTCGATGGTGGGGAGAGTTTTACTTGTGATGTACTGGGCTGTGTCCACTACCTTTTGCAGGACTTTCCGCTCAGAGGCATTGGTGCTCCCATACTAGGCCATAATACAGCTGGTCAGCACACTTTCTAATTCAAGAAGTTTGCCAAGATTTTCGATGTCATACCAAACCTCCGCAAACTCCTGAGGAGGTAGAGGCACTGACGTGTTTTCTTCACATTGATATTAGTGTGTTGGGTCTGAAAGGAACTCTGAGATTGTGACTCAGGAATTTAAATTTGTTCACCATCTCCACCTCTGATCCCCACTGATCCTGGATCATTCACCTTGAGTTTCTCCTCCTCAAGTCCACAATCAGTGCCTTGATTTTGGTGACATTGAATGCAAAGTTGTTGTTAGTACTCATTCAGTTAAGATCTCAATCTCACTCCTGTATGCTGACTCATTGCCCTTTTATACAACCCAATACCAGCAAATTTATAAATGGTGTTGTTGTCATACTAAGCCACATAATCATAGATTTAAAGCAAGTAGAGCAGGACTAAGAATGCAGCCCTGATGTGCTCCGGTACTCATGGAGATTATGGAGAAGATATTCTTACCAGTCCTAACTGATTGTGGTCTGGAGATGAGGAAATCTCGGATCCAATTACCCAGTGGGGTATTGAGGCTCAGGTCTTGGAGTTTGCTGATTAGTTTTGAGGGGATGATGTTTTTCAGGCAATGAGGTTTTAAGGGGTAGCGTGGTTGGCGTAGCAGTTAGAACAATGCCATTACACCAACAGCAATCTGGACGGGGGTTTGAATCCCACGCTGTCAGGTTTGTACATTCTCCCCGTGTCTACGTGGGTTTCCTCTGGGGGCTCCAGTTTCCTTCCATCATTCGAAATGTACCAGGGTTTGTAGGTTAATTGGGTATAATTGGGTGGCTCTGGCTCGTGGACATAAATAGTCTGTTTCTGTACTGTATGTCTAATTTTTTTTTAAATTAAAATGTAAAAAAATTTAAAATTTCAACGTATAAATATCTAAATGGTGATGAAAGACGAAAGAGCATCCTGACATATGCGTGATCCCCTACCTGTAATTTAACTATTCCAAGACAGAGGCTGAAGCACAACTTCATCCTGATTCGATGAAAAATAAATCATGCTTGATAAATTAACTGGAGCTTTTTAAGGATCGAACAAGCAAACTCAGAGAGAAACCTGCAGTATGGTGTATTTGAATTTTCAAAAGGCATGTGACAAGCTTCCAGGTATAAGACTGATGCATAAAAGCTCATGGGAATTGTGAATTGTGTAAGCATTATCTGATGATTATCCATAGAATAGAACATTAACTCATAAAAAATGTTTTTCATTCAGTAAGAATACAACATAGAGCGTTACTCAGATCCGTTTTTGGTTCACAGTTATTTACAATTTATATGAATGATATGCAAGAGAAGGCAGACAATGAAGTATCTGAGTTTGCCAATGACACAAAAAGTTGGGAGGGCATGATGTGATGAGGATGTTTGGTTTCTGCAAAAGAATATTCATCAATTGAATCATTGGGCAAAAACTTGGAAAACAAAGTTTAAAATGGAACAGAATAATGTCATGCACTTTGGTAACAGACTATTTTCTAAATGGATAAAAATTGCAGAAGCAAATTAATGAGGAATTCAGGTGTGCAGAAAGTCATACCCTTTGAATAAAGATTTACATTCTTACTCAAATATCAAATTAAACAACTTGCAAACAAAAGAAAGTGACAGATGTATAATTACAGTAAAACCCGGGTATCTGACACCTATAGGGATTGGTAAATGCCAGATAAGTGAGACTCACTCTAATAATGCTATTACACCTGCATTAAAAAGAAACAGTTTAAAAGTTAAAAAGACTACATTGTACTTACACTGAACAAACTTCACTTGCATGAATATAAAACTTGCATGAATATAAAGTATTTTACTTTATTTTCAGTCACATTCTTTGAAAACAATTAACTGATACTGCAAGTTCCACATAGCTGCCCAAAAGATGAACAATTACATAATAATTAAACCCCCTCCCCATCTATAGATAAAGTCTTACTAATATACTTAATAATATATTAATAAAGATTCTTACTAAACAGGGATAAGTAGATACTTTAAGAGAGTCATCCCAATGGTGAATGGTGTCAACCAACTCTTCATCCTTGCTGAGGCCATTCTATTCAAACATAGCTTAATTCAAACTTTATTCAAGCAGCTGCTATGAGCAAAGCTCAGCCAAGGCAATCCACTACCTGAATATTTCCTCCCATCTGTATCAAAGCTTTATGTGTAACTACAGAGAACATTTACTTTTACAATTTTAAACCTTTATTTAAATTGGTATTTATTCTTATTTATTTATTTTCCTCAAAATTTTTTTGCTGGTTGCTTGAATTCTGGATAATGAGTTTTACTGTACAGTTCAATGCTTTTCTTTTCACTTTCTTTCAAACAAAAGTAGCTCTCTTCTCTCTGGCACTAATCCTGAAGATTAAAAAGTGATGATCAAATACTCCTAAATTTCCTCTCATGCTTATTTGGATACCTTTAGTATATTTCACTCATGTCTAGCGATTAATCTTTTGCTGTGCTTTTTGCATCCAATATTTCACTCATCTTCCTTGCAACAGCAACTTTGTTGTCACTTTTTTGAAGACAAACACAAAGAACTCTTTTAAGTATCTTTGCCATTACCTTGGTCATTCTCTAAGTATTAATTTTCAAACTAATTAAGCAATAATTTTTGTAACTTATTTTTGGGTTTTTACTTTCCAATAGTTTTTTTTTTCCAGGTCCTCTTTGTGTTTTTCAAATTTACATTTCAACAATTTCTGTATTCTTGCATAATGTCTGCAGTATTAAATTCTTGGTGTTCAGTGTGAATTCCCTTTTTTTTGCCTTATCTTATCTGCCATGTACTTCAACAGGGGATGGTAGCCCCAAAGTTTTCCATTTTAACAAGATTTATCCAAAAGCTACTTCATGAATGCCAAGGAACATGTAGTGGTAGCTAATACTTGCCTTCAGGATCACTTGCAATTAAGCCTGCAAAAATGTAGTTTGAGTCCTAGATACCTTTAATTAATCTTCAATACAATTCAATGGACAAAAACCAGTAAATAAGACACTGATTTTTCTCTATTTTTAGCATTAGATGATGGTCTTTCAATCATGAAATGCAGATTAAATTTGTAATTGTGTTAATCGTCTCTCGACTCTTCCCTTATTAATATTTGCTCAACTCAGTCATGGTTATTGATGCAACAACAGTATTTGACAGAAATTACGTACTAATGGATAGTAATTATCAGTGTCCAATATTAATGGCAGTGTTATCCCTAAAAAGCTACTACAAAGCAACAGTAATTGCCAGTACCAGTCACATCCACATTGATGTTACATAGACCCAATTGCTGACATTTACTTTGGCAGCATTAGATGTCAACCAGTGATTTCACAGGACCACCATGTGCTGTGCTACTCTTTATCATTAAAATACAAAATTGCTGGAGAACTCAGCAGGTCTTGCAGCGTCCATAGATACAAAGATACATGAACAAAACTTTGGACCTCAGCTATTCTTCAACACATGATCAAAAAGCAGGTAGGTGCCTGAGTAAAAAGGCTGGGGGATAAGGGAAGAAAGGGCAGGGAGAGGAGCACAGGCCAAGTTCAAGTTTATTTATCATCTGATTGTAACAGTACAACCCAACAAAACAGTGTTTTACAGTTCACGGTGCAAAAACAGTATACACACATATAGAAATAACACAAATAAAGACAAATAAACATATACACCAAATCTATATACGTCTTATAGACAAACAGTGCCCTCCATAATGTTTGGGACAGACTCTATTTCCTTTATTTGCCCGTGCTCCTCACTTATCAATTTGTAATCAAACAATTCACATGTAATTAAAGTGCACATTACAGATTTTAAGGTTATTTGTATAGATTTTGGTTTGACCATGTAGAGATTACAGCAATTTTTTTTTAAAACACAGTCCCCTCATTTCAGGACACCATAATATTTGAGACATTTAGCTTTACAGGTGTTGTGAGCACTCAGGTACGTTTAATTGCTTCTTTGGTGCAGGTATAAGAGAGTGAGGCTTGCTTCGAAGCTTTTGATCAACTTTGGAGTCTGTAGTTTCCATTTTTCAACAGAAGCAGAGCTGTCCCAAGCAAGCCATTATGAGGCTGAAAAACAAGAAAACAGTAAGAGACATTGCCCAAATTTTAGGATTACCAAAATCAAATGTTTGGAATGTGGTGGCGCACATCCTCATGGCAAACCATTTGTATCGCCATGTGGCGGGGCAGCCATGGGAAATTGGGTCGTCAGAGGTTTCTCTGACCAGGAGCCAGCCGATCGAAAGCCACTCCCAAGACTAAGCCAGAGGAGGGCCAGTAGACCTGGTGTTTCTACCACCAGCGCTGGGGAGCACAAGCCCATAAATGCCGCCAGCCCTGAGGATTTCAGGGAAATGACCAGGCCAGCCGCCGATGATGGCTGCGACAGCTGGCCACACAAACAGCCTCCTTCATGTGAGGAACAGATCCACAGGCCACCGATTCCTGGTGGACACAGGGGCTGAGCTCAGTGTCCTTCCCCCCACAGCATTAGAGACTTGCACCCGATCTTGAGGTCCAACCCTGCGGGCGGCCAACGGCTCCACCATCAGGACCTATGGCACCCGCAGGGCACAGATCCAGATTGGGGAGGAGAAGATTCTCTGGAGGTTCATCCTAGCCTCCATAGGCACTGCTTTGTTAGGGGCAGACTTCCTCAGAGCTTACGGCCTACTGGTTGACATGAAGGACAAAAGGCTGGTCAACGCCCGAACGTTCCATTCCACCCGACTGGACATAGCAGAAGCCCGCAAGCCCGAAATCACCGCCGTAGCCGCCACCAGGGACAAGTTCGATGAAATCCTCCACGAATTCCCTGCCATCTTAGAGCCATGGTTCAATGCCGCCTTGCCCCAGCATGGGGTCTTCCACCACATAGGGCCCCCCGATGCATACTAGACCCAGAGGGCTGCTGCCCAAGAAGCTCCAGCAGGCAAAGGAGAAGTTCTCCAGGCTCCAGAAACTGGGAATTATCCGGTGCTCGGACAGCGCCGCTCCATATGGTCCCAAAATCGTCCGGGGACTACTGTCGGTTGAACGGTGCAACCACCCCCGACAGGTACCCAGTGCCCACATACAGGACTTCTCCGCCAACCTCCATGGTGCACGGGTCTTCTCCAAAGTGGACCTTGTGCGGGGATACCATCAGATCCCAGTACATCCAGAAGATGTGGGTAAGACGACCATTCTCACCCCTTTTGGCCTCTGAGTTCCTGCGTATGCCCTTCGGTCTAAAGAATGCGGCCAAAACGTTCCAGCGCCTCATGGACGCTGTTGAAAAAGAGCTGAACTTTGAGTCCATTTACCTGGACGATATCCTCATTGACAGTCGCAACCGCAATGAACACAAAGCTCACCTCCGCACATTCTTTGCCCAGCTGGCGGACTTCGGCCTCACGGTAAACATGGCCAAATGCCAGTTCGGCAAGGAGCCCCTCCAGTTCCTAGGACACAGCATTTCATCGGCTGGAGCCGCCCATGTGCCAGAGAAGGTAGCGGCTGTTTAACCTGAAGAGTTCGCGGGGATGGTGAACTTTTACCATCATTTCATCCCCGGAGCCGCACGCACCATACGCCCTTGTTCGTGCTCATGGCCACCAAAGAAAATACTTTATCGTGGTCAGAGAAGGTGGACAGGGCTTTCATCACGACAAAGGAGGCTCTAGCCAGCACCAAACTGCTGGTGCTCTCTGTGGACGCCTCAGGTACAGGAGTGAGGGGGGTGGGTGGTTCTGGAACAGTGGCTCGATGAACAATGGCGCCCGCTGGTCTTTTTCAGCAAGCAGCTGTGCCAACGGGAACTCAAATACAGCGCTTTTGACCAGGAGCTCCTGGCACTGTATTTGGCCATCCGCCATTTCTGGTACTTCCTCGAGGGCAGGCTATTCACAAGCCCCTCACTCAAGCACTGGTGATGGCCAAGGATGCGTGGTCCGCCAGATAGCAGCGCCACCTCTCGTACGTGTCTGAGTTCACAACTGACATCCGACACAGGGCCGGCAAAGACAATGAAGTGGCAGATGCGCTCTCCCGTCCAGCCATCAACACTCTCACACACGGCCTGGATTATGAGCAACTAGCTCAGGCACAGAGCAACAATGCACAGACGCAGGCCTTGCAGACTGCCATCTCGGGCAAAGGTCTTCAGTCTGATCCACGACCTCGTTCACCCAGCGGTAAAGACAACTGTGCGGATGGTTGCGGAGCGATTTGTGTGGCACAAACTGAAGAAGGAGGTGGTGGAACTGGCCAGGAACTGTACCAGGTGCCAGACCTCCAAGGTCCAGTGACACACGTGAGCCCCCAATCTAGAACTTCGACCCGGCGGTTCACAGATTCCAACACATCCACGTTGATGTCCTTGGACCCCTGCCTGTGGTGGATCGGGCCACAAGGTGGCCGAAGGCCGTCCCGATTAAGGAGGCTTCTACAAAGACGTGTGCCAGGACTCTGGTCAGCCAATGGATCGCCCGTTTCGGAGTCCCGGCACAGTTCACGTCTGACCTGTGGACTCAGATGGCGAAGCTCCTGGGGGTCAAGCTCCACCACACCATACTATCCGCAGTCCAACGGGTTGGTGGAGAGGTTCCACAGGCACCTGAAGGCATCGCTTATGGTCAGGCTCTCTGGACCAGACTGGGCAGATGAACCACCATGGGTCCTCCTCGGGATTAGGACGGCACCCAAGGAGGACATGCAGGCTTCAGCAGCGGAGATGGTCTATGGTGCACTGCTTTCGGCCCAGACCCTGACACCACGGCCACCGACAAAAACCTGCTGGCAGACCTACGCAGGCGACTGGGATCCCTAGCTCCCCCACCCCTGGCACCCACCCAGCTAGACTTGGCCCAGTTCGTTTTGGTACAGAGGGGACCACAAGGTGCACCGCTACAGTGACCGTACGAGGGGCCATACAACCTTCACCCTGGACATTGTGGGGAGAGAGGAACCTTTTACAGTGGACCACCTGAAGGTGGCCCATCTGGACTTACCACAGCCGGTGCAGACGGCGGCGGCCAAGCGCCGCGTAGCCAGTTCTGGGGGGGAGGGGGGGTTGTATGGCAGCGCATATCCTCATGGCGAACCGGCCCCGCTTGTATCGCCACGTGGCGGGGCAGCCATGGGGAAAGGGCATCGTCAGAGGTTTCTCTCTGACTCCAGCATCTCTTCCAGCACACACCCTGGGCAAAGATTATGATGTCACAATGCACCAGGTGACTGAGCTCATGCTGCCCTTAAAGGGGCGCGCAGAATTTGAATAAAAACTGTCATTAACAACCCTCAATGTGGTGGCTGTGTTTCTTCCACTGCTCACACCGCCACAGGGAACATCATTAAGGAGTATACTGGTGAGCTCAGTAATCACAAAGTGACAGATATTCTAAGGATGATCTTCACTGCTGATGTCTAAAGAATTCTCATCATAATGAAGAAAAATTTACCGTTCGGTATTTCCAGCATAGCCATTTTAATTTCCAAATCAGTAAATGGTTCTTCTAACTCCTGTATATCTCCATCCTCTAATATCGGTAAATTCAACTGTGATTAAAAAAAAGATCAATCGATCCAGTTTCCTGTTTTTCTTCAGATGTATATAACTTTTTATAAAATGAATAAAATTCATCATTTATCTCACGAGGTTCATAAATAATAAGAAAATTCCGTCTAACAGCATTAATAGTCCTCAATATCTGTTCTTTCTTTAATTGCCACGCCAATACCTTGTGTGCTTTCTCTCCCCATTTGTAATACCGTTGTTTAGTCCAATTAATCACACATTCAAATTGATAAGATTGCAAAGTATTATATTTCAATTTCAGCCTAGATAATTCTATTTTCTGATCTTCTGTAGCATCTTTCTGAAATTCCTTTTCTAACTCATCGATCTGTTTCTCTAACGCATCCCATAATACAAACTTACTTTGAACAGAATTAGAATTTTCTTTCAAAAAAACATTAATTTGTTTTTTCAAAAAATCAATAAATTCCATATTTTTTAACAACATTGTATTAAATCTCCAACGATAAGCTATTTGAATTTTCTCAGAAGTTTCATATGTAAAATATAACAGAGAATTATCTGAAATCACTCTACTTTTATATTCCGCTTGTTGTATTTTCCCTTGCAAATGTGCTGAAACTAAAAAGAAGTCAATCCTTGAAAACGATTCATATCTAGATGAATAAAAGGAAAAATCTTTCTCTGTCGGATTAAGACGTCTCCAAATATCTACTAAATTAAGATCTTACATCAACGCTTGGACCTTAATTGCCATCTTGAATTTTTTAACTTTCTTCGGAGATTTATCTAATAAAGGTTCCAAAACACAATTAAAATCACCACCAACTAAAATATTATCATTAGCCTGACCCAAACATAAAAATGCATCCAAAATAAATACTTCATCATCTGCATTTGGAGCATAAATATTAAGTAAAGTCCAAAATTCACTAAAAATCTTACAATTCAATTTAAGAATACATCCTGCCTTTTCCTCCATTGATTGTAAATCAAAAGATAAATTTTTATGTATCAAAATTGCTACTCCTTTAGCTCTAGAATTACTGAAGAATATACATGCCCAATCCAAGCCCTTTTTAATTTCACGCTTTCCTTCACATTCAAATGTGTTTCTTGTAAAAAGGCAATATCAATTTTCATTTTCTTAACATACGCCAAGACTCACTTACGTTTAATCGTACTATTTAATCCTCGAACATTAAAAGTAGCAAACCTTAACTTTGACATATCTACTATTATTACTTAATACCAATAATATCTTTATATAAAAACTCAAATCAACTTATATAGGCCCTCCAATGAAAAAAAATCACAAATTAAAAACTAAAAAAAATTAAAAAAGAAAAAAGGAAAAAAAAGGAAAATTTCCCCCCCCCCAAAAAAACTAACAAAATTGGGTGTGGGTCACCCACCAGTGGCTGATGACTAATAAAAGGTGATGATGGATTTTCAGTTGAATTTTATAAAATTTTTAATGATGATTTATCTACAGTGTTTGGGGATGTATTACGTCAAGTTGGAGAACATTATGAATTACCTGAGTCTTGTTCTAGTGCTTTAATTACAGTAATTCCTAAAAAAGAGAGATCCTTTGAAAGTATCTTCATATAGACCAATTTCATTGTTAAATGTAGATTATAAAATGATAGCAAAAATATTAGCAAATAGATTGATAAATATGAATCAACTTTGGTAAAAATTTAGCCAAACAGGTTTTATAAAGAATAGATATACTTCAAATAACATTTTGTGTGTGATTAGTTTGATTAATAGATTTCAACAATCTTTAGATCATCCGATGGTGATATCCTTAGATGTAGAAAAAACATTTGATAGAGTTGAATGGAATTTTTTGTTTAAACTTTTTGAGAGATTTAAGTTCGGTCCTTCTTTTATTGGTTGGATTAGGGCTCTATATAGTAAACCGGTAGCTAGAGTATTGACGAATGGTTTGATTTCTGAATCTTTTAAGTTAACTCGATCAACTCGTCAAGGTTGTCCTTTACTACCAGCTTTGTTTGCGTTAGTGATTGAACCTTTAGCACAGTTGATAAGACAAAATATACAGATACAAGGTATGAAAGTTTTAGATGAGGAGTATAAAATTAATTTATTTGCTGATTATGTATTGGTGCATTTAATAAAACCAGCTCAGTCACTTTTGTATTTGAAGGTATGTTTAGTACAATATGGATGTCTTTCTGGATATAAAGTTAATTGGGAAAAAAGTGAAATATTACTGGTAAGTGAAGGAGATTATTCAGTTTATAAGAATATTATTAATTTGAAGTGGACTGATCGAATTAAATATCTGGGTATAATTTTGAATGCTAATTATCAATCTTTATGTAAATTAAATTATGCTCTGTTAATGAAAAAAATTAAAACTGATTTGATTAAATGGAAAGATTTACCTATTAATTTAATGGGAAGGATAAATACAATTAAGATGAATATCTTTCCGTGTAAACATTATTTGTTTCAATCTATTCCATATTTACTTGATAATTTTTTTTTCGAGATTTAAATAAAATGGTTAGGGAGTTTTTATGGAGGGGTAAATTTTCGAAAGTAGCTTTGAATAAATTAACTTGAAAATATGAGTTAGGGGGACTACGTTTACCACATTTTCAAAATTATTATGAGGCAGCCCACTTAAATTTATTAGTTCATTGATGGATTTGGTACAGCCTCCTAGTTGGGCTAAAACTGAGATGGCAAGTATTTCTGAATTTGAAATACATCAATTTTTGTTTAGGTGGAATATAAATTTGTTACAACAATATAATGTGCCTATACTAAAATATTTAATGAAGTTACGGATAAAGAAAAATAAAATGATAGGCTCTAGGGGTAAATTACTAGCTTTGACTCCGTTGTATAATAATCAACTTATTTCTTTTTCAATACATAATCAAAGTTTATTGCATTGGAGATTTAAAGGTGTGAAAAATTTGGGAGATTGTTTTAAAGAGGGTAAGTTTTTGTCTTTAAATCAGATGCGGGAAGATTTTGGTATTAATAAGAATTCTTTATTTCTTTATTATCAAATTTGATCTTTGGTAAAATGTATGTTTGGTAGAGATATGATTTTACCTAAAATGACTAAATTTGAGACTTTTCTTATGAAGGTACCAGAGAAGGGTTATATTTCATTTATGTATCAAATATTACAGGATGGTATGGATAAAAAGGGTTGGGATAGATCTAAAATTAAATGGGAAGCGGATATTGATTTTATTTTTTCTGAAGATGATTGGTTAGATATCTGTTATGATAGTGTAACTAGATTTATAAATGCACATTATGCAATGATTAATTACAATTTTTTACATCAATTATATTTGACACCTGAAAAATTAAAAAAAATATGGTTTTAATGAATCAGATTTGTGTTTCAGATGTGGTGATACAATTGGAACCTTTTTTATGCTGTTTGGTCATGTATACATATACAATCTTTTTGGAAGAAAATTCAATCGTTTTTAGAATATCTGTATAAGATTAAAATAGTTTTAGATCCAACAGTATTTTTATTGGGTAGTTTGAAACCTCTGAAAGGCTTGGGATTAAATAAATTCCAGCTTGCTTTTGTATATTTAGCTTTATCCGTAGCGAAAAAAATGTATTGGTAGTACGTGGAAAGATACAAATATGATTGATATTAATAGATGGCATAATGAGATGAAAAATTGTTTAATAATGGAAAAAATTACATATGTTTTGCATAATTATAATTTTTTTATTAATAAGTGGCTGTTATACTCAGAATATTTACATTTCAATTTATATTGATTACTAAAAATAAATAAATATACATATTAAAATCTATTCTTTCTTTTTTCTTTTTTCTATATATTAAAAAAAATTCATGTTCATGTTTAATTGCTGTATATGTCATATATTATTTGTTTTTTTGAACGAATAAATAAAGTTTTTTAAAAAATGAAGAAAGATTCCCTAACGCGTGTCTGTCAAATCAAAAACAATCATTAGGTGGGAAGTGTAGATACATCAATGACTACTGTCCGCAGAAACCTCAAGAACAGAAATACAGGGGAGGAGTCACGTGATGGAGTAGTGGCCGGACAGTGAACTCCAGCCCTCTCCAGAAAAGTCGGGAAAAACAAAGGAAAACACAAAGGCACAGAAATAAAAGTTACAGAAAAGTGAGTATAAAGGTGGAAAGAAGATGGCTACAAAAAAAGAAAAATCGAAAGCAACGGTAAGAAGAGAGGAAGAGAAGACAACGGAGGAAAAAGGTGAAGGCCTTACCTGTTCGAAGAGGCCCGCTGCGGAGAGAGAAACCCGCTCCCTCAGGTCGGTAAATAATGGACTACAAAAATGGCTCGCTGAGCCGAGTAAAAGTGCGCAACCGCGCATGAAAAAAAACACACCGATGGGAGGGGGGACCAGCTGGGGAGTCGATCTCCACAGCCGGCAACGACAGCTGCAGAACACCTGCAGCAAGAAGAGACCACAGAAGACAATAGAAACAAGAAAGAAGAGAAGGAAAGGGCAACAAAGAAACAACAGATGGCCAACCCAGAGGAAGAAGAAGAGGAAGAGGAAGAGTACAGTGAAATAGAAGAAGAAAAGAAAGGCAAGATAAAGGAGGTACTTTCTCTTATTAAAGGATACATGGAGTCATTTAAAGAATGGCAAACACAGGAATTTAATGATTTAAGAAAAAGAATAAACAACACAGAAGAGAAAATGAATAAAATAGATATGACCTTAACAGAAATGGGAAAGAAAATGGACAAGATGGAAGAGCGGGCAGTAGCAGCAGAAATGGAGGTAGAAGACTTAAAAAAGAAATTGGAGGAATCTAATAAAAAAACTAAAGAGACACAAGAACTACTAGCTCAAAAAATAGATACAATGGAAAATTATAACAGAAGAAATAACATAAAGATAGTGGGCCTTAAGGAAGATGAAGAAGGCAAGAATATGAGGGAGTTTATAAAAGAGTGGATCCCTAAGACCCTAGGATGTCCAGAACTACAGCAAGAAATGGAAATAGAAAGGGCACATAGAGTATTGGCCTCTAAACCACAACCACAACAAAAACCAAGATCTATTGTAGTAAAATTCCTAAGATATACTACAAGAGAAAAGGTACTGGAGAAGACAATGGAAAAAGTAAGAGAGGGCAACAAACCACTGGAGTATAAAGGGCAAAAAATCTTCATTTATCCAGATATAAGTTTTGAACTCCTAAAGAAGAGAAAAGAGTTCAATACAGCAAAGGCGATTTTATGGAAGAAAGGGTATAAATTTATACTAAAGCATCCAGCGGTATTGAAAATATTTATTCCAGGACAACAAAACAGACTATTCTCGGATCCAGAAGAAGCACGAAAATTTGCAGAACAATTACAAAAATAGACTGAGGGATGAAGACAGGTAATGAGAGTAAAAATGATCACGATTGATATGTATGTGGGTAAAGACAAAAATAGACTGAGGGATGAAGACGGGTAATGAGAGTAAAAATGATCACGATTGATATGTATGTGGGTAAAGAGGTATAAGAGTGAATAGAGACAATGTGCATACGTGAATGTATCTGTACTTAGAGGAAAATATAGATAGTATAGACAAGAATTAATAAGGGAAGGTAATGGAATAGAGAGAATAAGGAGGGAATTAAAAGAGTAACCTTTGTGACATATGAAAAGTGAAATCTTTTCTGGGGGGGGCTGGGTGGGGGGAAATAGCGGTCACTGCAAAATCAGTTGACGCTTGCGAGTGGATTCGCAAATCCAAATGGAGAGGGGAGATGTGGTTGTCCGACAAGGGATAAAGGACAACTCAGGAGGGGAAGGGGAGATTGGGGATAAAGAAGATAGAAATAGGAGAATAAGGAAAATGTTGGATGTTGTAGGAATGTTGTCTTATAAAGAGTTGAAAATAAGAAAACAGAAATGGAAAAGGAGGAAAGGCAATGATGGAAAAACAGAAAGAGAAGATAAACAAAATATAAAATGGCTACGCTGAACTATATGACTTTAAATATTAATGGAATACATAACCAAATTAAAAGAAACTACTAAATTTAAATGAATAAATGTATTCCATTAGAAAAAATAACATATAGGTTAAGAAATAATATTGAAATATTCGAACAAGTATGGGAGCCTTACATTAAATACAATAGCGAAAACCTACTGGGGACAAACATTACCTAAGTTGATGGAAGGAGAAGGAAAGAAAAGAATGGACTCAGTAGAATTTCTGGTGTATTTTTGTTGAATGACAACATTGTCTGACTGGCTTAATGCAACCTAGATTGTATACCTAAAATGGATGAGAGGGGGGGAGGTGGGGGGGTGGCTTGGGAGGAGGGGGGGGGGGAGAAAAAGTCACTGTATATGTGTGAAAAAGAAATAATGTATATCATGGCTAATGTGATTTATGGTGTGAAAAATAAAAAAATTTAAAAAATAAAAAAAAGAACAGAAATACAGAGGCTACACTCCAGGATGCAATCCATGGCAAAGGTGGTATGCTTTGGATCTTGTTCAGCTCCTTTACACCTCCATACTTTGCTCTTGCCAACATTCTGATACAGGTTAATCTTGGTCTTATCTGTCCACAAGACCTTTTTCCAGAATTCTGCAGGTTCTTTTAAATGCTTCTTGGCAAATGGTAATCTGGCCATTCTTTCTGTATCTGACTAATCTTAAAGTGTAGCTTCTGTATTTCTCTTCATGAAGTCTTCTGCAGACAGTAGTCAGTGACCTGCCTCCTGAGGAGTGTTTCTGATCTTTTATACATGTGTTTGGGATTTTTCTTCATTGTGATGAGAATTCTTCTGACATCAGCAGTGGAGTTCTTCCTTGGAATATTACAGCAATCCCTTTGCAATTACTAAACTCAGCAGTATACTCTTTCTTAATGATGTTCCAGACAGTTGATTTTGATAATCATAAGGTTTGGGCGATGTCTTTTATGGTTCTATTCTTGTTTTTCAGCCTCATAACGGCTTCTTTGACTTGCATTGGCACAACTCTGGTCCTCAGGTTGAATAACGGCTACTACTGACTCCAAAGTTGATCAAAATCTTAGAAGCAAGCCGAGCTCTCTTATCCCTGCATCAATGAAGCAATTAAACATATCTGAGTAATCACAAATACCTGCGAAGCCAAATGTCCCACACATTATGGTACCCTGAAAAGAGGGGATGATATATAAAAAGTGCTATAATTTCTAAATGGTTAAACCAAAATGTATACAAATAACCTTGAATAAAATCTGGAATGTGCACTTTAATTACATGTGAATTGTTTGATTACAAATTGAAAACTGAGATGCAAAGGGGCAAATAAAGGAAAAAACATGTCTTTGTCCCAAACATTACAGAAGGCACTGTATATTAAAATAAATATTATTAATAGTAGTAGATTCATGGAAGTTGTTTTAGCAATCTAGTCGTTATTCAGCAGTTTCACCACCCATGGGAAGTTGTTCCTCAGCTGGCAGATCTGGTTCTAATATTTCTGTATCTCTTTCCCAGTGGGAGTAGCAAGAAGATGCTGTAAGCAGGGTGGTAAGGGCCCTTAAAGATTTTGCAAGCTCTTTTTAAACAACGAACCTGGTAAATCAAGTCGATGTTGGGTAGTGGCGGAGAGAGACCCCAGTGATCCACTTTTATGGTCCTGTGAATTGACCTCCAATCCAATGCTTTACAGCAACCAAATGACACTATGATGCATGCAGCCGGCCAGGGCACTTTTGATGGAGCTTTTCTAGAAGACTGACAGAATGGTGGCCAATTGCCCACTTGCCTCAGCCTTCTCAAGAATAAAATAAAGTAAATCACAAAATTCTGTAGATACTGTGGTTGAAATTTAAAAAAAGTGCTGGAGAAGCTTAGCAGGTCAAACAGTGTTCTTTATGTAGTAAAGGCAGATACATAACCCACGTTTAAATCAAAGGAGTAGCCATAGGTACTCACATGGGTCCCAGTTATGCCTGCTTGTTTGTAGGCTTTGTGGAGCAATCCATGCTGCAAGCCTACACAGACAAGATCCCCCAACTCTTCCTCCGGTACAGAGACGACTACATCAGGTCTGCCTCAAACACCGCGGTGAGCTTGACAGCTTCATCCACTTCGCGTCCAACTTCCACCCCGATATCAAATTCACTTGGTCTATCTCTGATAAGACTTTCCCCTTCCTGAATCTCTCCATCTTCATCTCAGGAGACAAGCTTTCTTCTGACATGTACAACAAACCCTCCAACTCTCACAACTACCTGGACCACACTTCCTCACACCCGCCTCTCTGCAGATTCCATCCCCTTATCTCAATTTCTCTATCTCTGCCACATTTCTTCCAAAGATGAGGTCTTCCAGTCTAGAGCTTCTTCCACAAACATGGCTTCCTCAGCCCTCACCAGCATCTCCTCCATTCCCCACTCTTCTGCCCTGGCCCCATCTGCCCCCAGACACAGCAAACATACAATCCCCTCATCCTCACCTGCCACCCCACCAGCCTCCACATCCAAAACATCATCTGCTGGAATTTTAGGCACTTAAAACAGGATCCCACCACCAAACATTTTTCCCTCTTCTCCCCTCTTGGCTTCTGTAGGGACCGCTCCCTCTGCGATTCCCTCATGTACTCATCCCTTCCCACCTATCGCACCCCCAGCACCTTCTTCTGTACCCGCAGGAGGTGCAACACATACACCTACACCTCTTCTCTCACCATGGTTTGGGGCCTCAAAAAGGCCTTTCACGTGAAGCAACACTTCAGTTGTTCATTCAGAGGACTTATTTACTGCATCTGATGCACCCTCTGTGGCATTCTCCACACCAGAGACCAGTCGCAGACTGGGAGATTGCTTCCTTCAGCACCTCCACTCCGTTTGCAACCACAGTGACCTCCCAGTGGCCAACCATTTCAATCCTGGCCACCCTCCCATGCTCACATGTCTGTTCATGGCCACCCTGACCACCTGCAGATTAGAGGAACAACACCTTATTTTCTGTCTGGGCACCCTCCAGCCACATGGCATGAACATTGACTTTACTGCTTTCTATTAAAGCTGCTTGCCTTTTCTTCCCTCTCCCCCACCCTTTCCTGTCCTTCCAGTTCTTTCACCCACACAGCCTTACCATCCCCTCCCCCCATTACTGCTGTCCCCTCTCTCCTTTCTCCACATTATCTACTCTTTTGATTTAAACGTCGGTTATGTATCTGCCTTTACTACATAAAGAACACTGTTTGACCTGCTGAGCTTCTGGAGCATTTGGTGTTTTAGCCTTCTCAGGAAGTAGTTACAACTGACAAGTGGAGATCTTATGTGTCCAGGATTGGTCACTTAAGTGGACTCCAAGGAACTTGGTGCTCTCCACTACAAAGCTACTTACGTTCAGTGGAGAGAGGCCGCCTCTATTCCAGCTGAAGTCCACAATCATCTCCTTTTGAGACATAGGTTGTTATTCTTGTACCATTTTGCGAGATTTTCTCATTGTTGTTGTTGATGAAGCCAACTATTGTTGCATCATCTGCAAACTTGAGGACTCTGTTGGAGCTGAATCTAGTATTGCAGTCATAAGTCAGTAGCATGAACAGGAGCGGGCTGAGCACACAGCACTTGGGTGTGCCAGTAGTCAGTTTGATAGTGCTCGACGTTCAGCTGCCCATCTGGACAGACGGTGGTCTTTCCATTAGAAAGCCCAGAATCCAATTACAGAGAAGGATGTTGGGTCCACTTCTCTACCAGCCTCTATGGTATGACTATATCAAACACCTAGCTGGTCAATAAACAGCATGCAGCCTGATATATCATTCTCCAGGTGGGTCAGGACAGAGTGGAGTGTAATGGAGGATTTAAACCATGCTTTTGCTTATGCAAGGCTGAGTATCAGGAACCTACTTTGAGAATATTGTATGCATAATCTAAATTCCACCATGGGGCCCAGAGATGCATGTGAATCAGCAGACATAATCTAATTTACACCATGAGGCCCAGAGATTGCAGTTGTCTTTTGTTGGTCACAGACTGTCAGGAGACCTTGAAGATAAGTAAACCATTTATTCAAACTGATATGCTATGAGTAAACAATTTTTGGGTAATATAAGTCATGGTCCCACTGCTGAAGTTTCAGACTCTCTGAGGGGTGGAAACGTCTCTCAGCAAGAAGAAGAACTTCTAGAGTCCAACCAACGTCCCGATCGGAGGAGGTGGAGAAGCTGCTACCGGCGCCCTGACAACCGACTACAAGTATGCGGTCGTTACTTCGCTTTGGCAGTTGGAACCAGTCCAGGTGTTGATAAGTATAATTGGGAAGGGCTTGCATATTGTAGTTTGAAATCAGCTTTAGATTTAGTAATAAAGATTTGTATAAACTGAAGTGCTCTCGGCGTGTGTCTCTGTTTTCTTTCGGTAGCTCAAACACTGTAACCAATCTAAAACAAACAAAGTGAGAGGTACAAGTTTACCAGAACAATTGGTAGTAGTCGGCAGGATTGGTCTTGAGATGTTTCGCCAAAAGAAAGAGGTGAGCCCTGAGCAGTTCTTGATTCCGGGATGGACTTCCAAAGACTATGGGTTTGGCATGTTGGCCAATACCCTGTCTTTGTTGGAACCACCCATTAGTTGGGATGAGAGGTTAGATCCACCAAGTGCACCTCTGGGAGAGCGGATTGCCACTCCCCTTCGAGAAAGTAAATTTCCTGATAAAAAGGGATGCTGACCACAGCCTTACGCTGCGCCGTTCAGCGTGAAGCAGAATTTGTTCAGCGAGAAGTAGAATCCCAGCACAAGAGAGAGCAACTAGAGGAGGAGGTAGAAGCCATGCGACAATGGTGTTCCATGATGAGTGAGATTGTTCGCACCAGTCAGGACCGAGCCAAAGAATGGGAGGATAAGCATGTCCAAACGATCTGCCGTAATATTAAAATCCGGCAGCAGCTCTGTGGAGATAAGGAAAAGCAAGGGGTAGAACCGATCCACATCGATTTCGTGCCATGATAAGGAATGGTGACGATCCTGATGTAATTGATGATTGGGACGGGAATATCTGGTATGTTGACAATGGTAATAATGCAGATAGCCCCCCGGCATGTGCCTGACGTACTCCCCTCTTCACCCGCTGTTCATGTCCGCCCCTTAAGGCAGTGGATTTTTCAAACAGACGGAGACGGAAAGGGGTATGATGTAATGGTAGGGATAGAAGGGATAGATGCCATGGCCTCCCAAGCGGAGCCAGTGGAAGGTACCCGAACCCCTGCTTATGCTCTATGGCCCCCCCATCTATGGGATGGCCTCAGCCTCCTCCCGTCCACTGGGCAGAGGGCCCTGTGGGCCAAAGTGGGAACAGGGGTCGGGAGCAGTCAATGATACATGACTTCTCTATAAAAGAGCTGGCCGCCATTGGAGATCGATTTAGGCAAAAGACGGGAGAAACTCTGGAGGCCTGGGTGTTTGGGAACAAGGAGGGGGTAAAGTATATTTGTAATTTGTATATTTGACCCCTGAAGAATCGTTGGGATTAGGAACATTGACTACTGATATCCGGGTCACTGCTGAGCTACGTGGTAGAAGGAGAGGGGTGGATTACTTACTTGCCACTCTAGGGGATGCCCTATTACAAGTATACCCGTCACCAATAGATTGGGAATAACATTTGCAAAACAATTGGGGAACCCCAGAGGAGGGTATAGCAGTAATTCATCAACAGGCCCTGGCCTTTGCCTTGTATGCAGGGTGTTTGAGGCTGTGAGTACGTGGGGGAAGGCCTGACGAAGAGATGTCCACTGCCGGAATGCATACCCAATTGGTTCGTTCTGCCCAACTGGGGACTGGTTCTGTCCGTAACTAGTCCGTTAATTGGGCACCCTGTGTCTGAGGTGGTGCACGCCTTATCTGGGTTTAGAGAATTAGAGTTGGGAGGTAAAATCCACTACGTACAACCCAGGTTAAATCAGACAAGCAGGATGAAAGGGGAGAGGCTGCTGCTAATAACAGACCGATAAGGACCTTTTTCTAACCTTGTTAAAGTTAGATGTACCTAAAAGTGATATTAATGGGAAACCTACTGTGGTCCTTTATGCCCTTTATAAGAGGAAGGCAGGGGAACATCATCCCCAGCTGTTGAGTCCTCCTGGACCAGCTGTGCCTTCTGCTCCCACTGCTGCTCCTATTGAGCCAGCTTCTCTTGCTCCAGTTACCCGTGATGAGATACAACAATTCGTTAAAAAGGCTCTTATGGATAATAGTAGCATGTGGTCCTGGAAGCCCCCAAACCCTACAAAGGCATGAGGGTGCGGGCGGGATTCTCGTGTCTACTCCATTGAGATACGGCAGATACGGGGACCCATGGCCCTACATATCATTAACAATCCATTGGGGTGGGGGTAATGACCGCCAATATTTGGTCTTGGTCGATACCAGTGCGGAGTACTCGGTGATTCCTGGTAACTCCGACCTCTGAACTGGACCGACATTTCAAATAGAGGGGATGGAAGGAGCGATCACCCTGGCGAAGGAAATAAAAGTCCACACCACGGTGGGTGATGGCCCTTCCCCTATATGGTTACATGCCCTGGTGGCTGCCACTGATGAGTATATCCTGGGCATCAATATGTTGGCCGGTACGGCCCTTAATACTAGCCAAGGGGGATTTGCATTTGGAATTCGGACTATTACAAAGACTAGTGGTGGGTCTGGCTAAGAGGGATCCTGTGATGGCGCCTCCCCCCCAAAACCAGTATGCATTCCACAATATTTCCTCCCTGGAGGGCAGGAAAAGATTACTGCCACCATCGCGATGTTTTGCAAGAAGGGGTAGTGAGGCCCGCAACATTGCCCTTTAATAGCCCTGTTTGGCCGGTCCAGAAGCCAGATGGCTCCTGGAGAATGACAGTGGATTATCATTTTTTTGAACAAACATGCCCCACCACTTGCTTTGGCAGTTCCGGGCATTGTTACCTTTACTGAAAACATTGCTACTGAGAACTCTGGAACATGGTATGCGGTCATTGATCTCATTAACGCCTTCTTAAGTATTCTTATAGCTGAGGTCCACAGGATCAATTGACATTTACCTGGAAGGGGCGCCAGCATACCTTCACTTGCCTCCCTCAGGGCTATGTACACTCTCCCACTATTTGCCACTATCAGCTGCGCCGATACCATCCATCTGGCTCGATGGGCACATGAACAGAGTGGCCACTTGGGGGAGAAGGGATCAGCTATGTGGGTCCGTACACATGCCTTACCCGTCCATCAGGATGATGTTCGCATGGTCATGCGTACATGCCCAGCATGCCAGCTTGTGAAGTCCCGCACCGTTCCTCCTGGTCAGCATGGCCGAATAAGATGGAGAGCTCGCTCAGCTGCGGTCTGGCAAATTGATTATATGGGCCCCATGCCAGACTGTAAGGGTAAACGTTACGTCCTAGTAATGGTTGACACCTTTTCGGGGCTGGTTTTTGCTTTTCCCACCAAGACGGCTGACCAAGCTAGCACTATCCAAGGACTAAACCATTTAATTGCTCGTTATGATGTATCAGAGGAGATTCAGTCTGATAATGGCTCGCACTTCTCCGGGAAGGCAATCTGTGATTGGGTAACTGACAACAGTATCTTATGGGTCCACCATATCTCTTATTATTCACAGGCTGCCGGGTTAGTTGAACGAATGAACGCCTTACTGAAGGAACAAATTCGTTTGTTAACACCACTGGGGACCCTGAAGGGGTGGTCCCATGTGCTGCAGCAGGCAACCGACAATTTGAATCATCGCCCTTTAAAGGGAGGTACACCTTTCCACTGACTTCCTCATGCTTCTGAACTACAGCCTATTCCAGAGGAAAAACAGTCAATCCCCCCCCCATTCCCGAGCTAGAGAATGCCGGACAAAAGGTATGGGTGGCACCACCAGGTAGTGGCCCTCCTGTAAAATGGGAAATAGTGACACCTGCCCACGGTAACACTCGGTGGGTAGCTATTGAGGGACAGGATGGTTTAGTTTGTTTAAATACTGAATGCTTACGGCATCATGAGTGACATATGTCAGGCTTCTTTGTTCCAGGTCCTCCATCTTGCGCTCCTGCTGATCTGGCTTAACAGCTGCTTTGATGCCAACAATTGGATTTGTAATGTCGAGGATGTTCCGAAGGAGTTGCCCGTGGGGGACACGGCCCAATGTATCCACTAATATATCTGATATTGTTCAGCATGTTTCAAAATCTGTTCGTGAGCTTCAGCATCTGGGTATTGTGGCCCACAGGATAGTTTGAGCCTTGATTGGAATCCTTTTTCATGGTTAACTGGTACATTTAGGGGATTGGGCCACAATATTCTCCGTTGGTTGCTCTCATTATTGCTTATTTTTGTGATTATTGTAGTTTTGGTTTCTCTTTTTTGCTCCTTCTGTACTCGAATGCTTGGAATGCAATGGTGGATTTAAACCATGCTTTTGCTTATGCAAGGCTGAGTATCAGGAACCTACTTTGAGAATAATGTATGCATAATCTAAATTCCACCATGGGGCCCAGAGATGCATGTGAATCAGCAGACTTAATCTAATTTACACCATGAGGCCCAGAGATGCAGTTGTCTTTTGTTGGTCGCAGACTGTCAGGAGACCTTGAAGTAAACCATTTGTTCAAAGTGATAAGCTATGAGTAAACAATTTTTGGGTAATATAAGTCATGGTCCCACTGCTGAAGTTTCAGACTCTCTGAGGGGTGGAAACGTCTCTCAGCAAGAAGAAGAACTTCTAGAGTCCAACCAACGTCCCGGTCGGGGGAGGTGGAGAAGCTGCTACCGGCGCCCTGACAACCCGACTAAAAGTGTGCGGTCGTTGCCTCGCTTTGGCAGTTGGGACCAGTCCAGGCGTTGATAAGTATAATTGGGAAGGGCTTGCAATATTGTAGTTTGAAATCAGCTTTAGATTTTGTAATAAAGATTTGTATAAACTGAAGTGTTCTCGGTGTGTGTCTGTTTTCTTTCGGTAGCTCAAACACTGTGACTAATCTAAAACGAACAAAGTGAGAGGTACAAGTTTACCAGAACATGGAGGTACATGGTTATGGCATTGCCAATGGAATAATTCCGTCTGTGGGCAAATTGAAATGGGTCCTGCATCCCTGGGAGGTGCGCTTTTATATGTCCTATCACCAAATGCTCAAAACATTTCATAGTGGTGGATGACTACCACTGTGTGGAAGTCATTGAGGCCCGTTACTGACAGTCTCTTTGGTACTGGGATGATGGGGGTGGATACCTTAAATCCTGTGGAGAAAATGGACTGCTGCAATGATGTGTTGAAGACCTCTATAAGGACTTCTGTCAGTTGGACAGCACTGTCCTTCTGTACCCAACCAGGTATGCTGTCTAGTCTCACTGTCATGTGTAGATTGGATCCCTCTTACCTTGGCCATGCAAGGGGCCTGTTCTTCAGGGAGAGACGGAGCTTTCTTGGCAGCAGCCTATTCTTCTCATCAAACCATGCTTGGATGTGCAAACTGTCCAGAGGGGGAGTGCCATTGTCCTCAACTTGAAAGGTTGTCTTCTAATCTGTTTTGATACCTTGCCACATACAACTCACATTGCCAATGTCATGCAGGTGACTACACTTTATTTTCCAGATTGCATAGTACCAAGTTGCCTCCTGTCCTGAAGGCTGCATCTTGAATTCTGAGACAAAAAGTGATAATTGGACATAGAAAGGAGAGGAAAGGTGAGAATTGATCAGGGGAGGAGATGCCTCCATGAATGCAGAGCTAGAGGAAATGAGAAATAGGCATAGAGGAAAGGGAAAGATGGTAGGGGTCCAACGGAGGAAAAAAAATCGACACTACTGTCATCTGGCTGGGTATGTTGGTGTATATGTCCATGGTCTCATGCACTGTTGGACTGAGAGCACCAACAGATTGGAGGAATGTCCACTCATTTTCCATCTGGGCACCCTTAAACCAGATGGCATTAACATCGACTTCTCTGGTTTCCTGCCTTATGCTCACATCTTGAAGGTCTCAGGTCCGAAACGTTGGTTATATATACAATATTTACTTCCAATGGACGGTGTGAGACCTACGGAGTTCCTCAGCACTTTTGAGTTTTACTATAATCAAAGCCCACTGACTTTCGTTTCAAGGCTGCTCGCTCACCTGGCCGTGACGTCACACGCCTGTGACATCACGAGGGCATCTGTCGTTCCCCCCCCACCCCCCAACCCCCAACCCCACTCACCTGGAGTCAACAAAAGCGGCGCCTCCTCGTGGCGGGGCTCAGCTGGTGCCCGGGATAACGGCTTCCATCCCGCGGGCTCTCGGTACCGCCGTCAGAAGTGCCAGCGGTTCCTTCCTCTGACTGGCTCTCCAAAGCCGGCTGCCCGAACTCCGACTGCTCTCCGCTGCCTTCTCCAGGGCTGTCGATCGACCGTTCTCTCCGGCCCTGGGTCACGGAGTCTCGGTCACGCCGCCTCCGCGCCTCGGCTTCCCGCTGCCAGCGGCTCCTTGAGCTGCTGTCCAGGTCGCCGACTCGCTCACGATTCAGCCGATGGCTGCCTCCTTGGTCCGAAGCCCTGGCCGCCCTCCGGCGCCCGCTAGTGTCGTGGTCCCCGCCAGCCGGTCTATCGGGCTCCGTCTCGGTCGCTAACGGTGCCTGCGGCTTTGTCTATTTCCCCAAACAAACCGATGCCAACTTGGTCTCACTCCGCTTGACAGCAGCAACAGCCCCCCTCATTGGCCCCCACGCACACAGCAGCATGGTGGTCACTGATTGGTTCTCAACAAAGCATTGTACTTTGGAACAAGACTGGGTCCGAGCCAAATAAAGAACGCATGCGCAGTTGGTGGTTGACTTGGGAGTGGGTCAGAGGGTGATTGGAGTGCTTCTCCAGCACATGGGTAATGCAATAGATTGAACCTGCAAACTAACAAACAAAAATAATTATAGCACGTATTAGAAATCTGGAACAATAAATGATGTCAGTCTTCTTGATGTTAAATTTCCTCGATTTTCATGTATGGAAAAACGCGTCTCCAGCAGCTTTGGTTTAATCTTTGCTTCTAAAACACGAATTTGCCCAACGTGGCTAATCAATGAAAAAGTCGTGTGGATTTACTTGTCACGTTTGAAACATGCACGCTAACCTACTTTTCCCATCAAGACAGTTCATGACCAATTGAAGGAAAAAACTTATTTGGAGGATGCGGGCATCGATCCCGCTACCTCTCGCATGCTAAGCGAGCGCTCTACCATTTGAGCTAATCCCCCATTTACGGCTGTGTCCCGAAGAACGCTGAAGAACGGCCAAGCGCCAAGCCACGAATAATGATGATTACTAAAAGATGCACCCGATCCTTTTCTCCCGATTATGAGCCGCCTATCGCTAGATAAATTGCTGACAGAGCGTTTCTATGAGATAAATAAAGCACAACATTACCTGAAATGAAAAAGGTGGAGAAAAAAATGTCCTTCGAGCCGGAATCGAACCAGCGACCTAAGGATCACCAGGAAGCTCCTACAGTCCTCCGCTCTACCAACTGAGCTATCGAAGGTACTAGGAGATACGTAGCTCTCGTGCCTCCTGTGTCCAGTCGCTTGTATGTATAGTATTGCTTTTTATTGTGTCACTGAGTCATTGGGGAGGAGACCCAGGTCCTGAATCGGGAGCCAAAAGAAAAATGTGCAGGAAAGACTCAGCGCGTCGATCGTGTCTCACGACAGAGGCTGTAGAGAGAAGTATTTTGGGAAGAGGGGCAGGGGTGAGTCGGCTGAGCAAGGAAAATAGGTGGGCAATGATGGGATGATTGACAGATGGAGTGGGGAGACAGAAATTGGCCTGAGGTGGAAACACAACAGGAGAAAGGGAGAGAGGGAAGGGTGCAGGGATGATGGAAGGAGGCACCAAGTGCCAATCCTGGATTCCGACTAGTGAGGAAGATGACAGTAGAACCAGATGCAGAGGATTGATGGGTAGACCTCTCATCAGAGGAACCATGGGAAAAGTCTGTGGGTAATGATGGGCTGATATCGCCTCAAACCGAGCATCTTGGCGCCTCACAGTTTGGCGGGCAGCAACCTCCTTTGAAGAAGACCGCAGAGCCCACCTCACTGACAAAAGGCAAAGAAGGAAAAACCCAACACCCAACCCCAACCAACCAATTTTCCGCTGCAACCGTGTCTGCCTGTCCCGCATCGGACTTGTCAGCCACAAACGAGCCTGCAGCTGACGTGGACATTTACCCCCTCCATAAATCTTCATCCGTGAAGCCAAGCCAAAGAAAGAAAATGGTTGGATGGAACCAGGTTTGGGGGTGGGAGAACAAAACTATGTGATGGACTGATAAGAGGGGCATGAAAGGAGAGAGAGAGACTATTGCATTTGGTGTTCCAGATGTGGCCTTCTGCATTGGTGAAACGAATGAGCACAATTGCTACCCTGACCTCCAGGTCACAAGATATTTCAACACCCATTCCCATACAGACATATCTATCCTTGGCCTTTTCCAATGCCCGTGTGAGGCCACATACAAACCAGAAGAGCATCTCGATAGTCCACAACCCAGTGGTGTGAACAATACATCTTCCAACTTCAGATTATCCTCAGCTTCTGTACCCCACCATCTCTCTTTCCTTCTGATACACTTAGGTTCTTCCTCTTTTTATATAGTGTAACTCTCTCTTTGCCCTACTCACCAATTTCCAATAGTGTAGTTAATTCTAAGACACTTTTCTTCTATGGCATTTTCAGCAGAAATGCTTAATTTTTGAGTTATAACCAGTCTTATATATGAGCGTCCCATAAAAATTATAATGGACAGTAGCCTACTATGAGACAATCGTAAATTCTGTGCAGGTGTTTTATGAGGTGGCTGTGTTACATTCCACAAAATATTTCATAACCTAGCTATATTATACATGATTGTATTCTACATTCATTAAATTCATGTCTCAGTAATAATGTAATTATGTTTGAAACTTACCAATACATATTTCTGGGGTTGTGACTTGGTGACATGACGAAGATGAAGTTCAATGGGATCATCCAGCATCAGAGAGGAGGTGATGGTTTGTTTTGGTTCTCCAGATGCTAGTGGCTACCAGTGCATCACTGAAGACTGAGCATACATTTCAAAACACCAGGAGGTTGAATCCAGAAAGTTCTTCCAAGGCCATGCAATAAAGGTTTTAAAAATAAATAATGATGTTTCACTTTTATCACACATGGGAAATAAAGAGTTTAAAAATTGCTAAAAAGGCTCTACTTTTGAAGACTGTGTTCAGGGACACCCCCTGCCCCTTTAGCTTGCCATTGTTTCACATTCCAATGGGAGAGGGAAAATAGTATACATCTATGGTGGGATGGGTTCTTCATTATGCTGGCTGCCTTTAAAAGAAAACAGGAGGTGTATTTGGAGCCTAAGGAGGGGAGGGAGGTTTTATGTTATTATCTGCACTGCATTCACCATTTTCTATTGCTTCATCTGATCTTGGGCAGGGCAGCTTCTCTACGTGTTATGATTCATCCAACTTGAATACTTTTGAAGCTGTACTTTGAGATTGCTTGAGTGAAATAGACTGGGTGAGATGGGTGGGGTGTGGGAGGTCATGCCAAGCTTCCTTCATCTTCCAAGGAATTAGATTTGTTGGGGGAGGTGGGTTGTGTGGTCATCTTGACATTTGTCATCTTGTTGGTCCAGGTCAGGTTATTTGAAATATTTACTCCCAAACAAGACTATTAACTGTCTGCACTTCAGTGGGCAATGGTGAGAGCTCTATCCATTCAAACTTTTCGATCAGCTCCTTCCATTGAAAGAGGTTATGTTGTCTCCATGCACACGATTCACAATCTCTTTTGTGTTCTTCCCTGGCTTATAACTGTGATGTCATCAATGAATTTGAAGCTGAAGTTGGAATAGTATTTGGCTGTGTAGTTATGGGGGCAGGGGGAGTACAGTAGAGGACCGTGTATGGATCTTGAGGAGTACTGGCATTCAGTGTGATTGTGGAGATGTTGCTATCCTTTGTTCACAGATTGCACACTGTTCGAAAGGATATCAATAATCCAGATGCACAAGGGTGCTTTAGCCAAAATTTTGACATTTAGGAGTTTGCTTGGGACTATGGTAGTGAAGGCAGAGCTGCAGTTTATGAATAGTTGTCTAACCCAAATCATCTTGGTGTCCAGGGAGATGGAGTTTGCAGTGGAATATTTTAGACAGTTGGCACATTGAAGTACCAAAAAGGATGCCTGGAAATGTTGTGAGCCCATATCTAGCTTCTCAAAAATCAAAGGATTCACAACCTGCTTGATGGGGTTAAGACCGACGATCCAGATCTCTATGGGAAGTCTAGGAATGACCTATGTATGGCTATCTTAACAGCAAAGAGGCAATTCCAAGCAAAGTTTGAAACAGAATCAGATACTTGCCATGTATGGCAAGGCTTTCAGGCCAGTACACCCTACAGGGTTAGCATTATAAATGGCTGTGATGCTTCATTACAACGATGATCTGAACTCCTTTTATGCTCGTTTTGAAAGGGAGAATTCAACAGTACCAATGAGAATCCATGCAGAGGCTAACATCAGAACACCATTCAATAATGTGAACTGGGGACATCACGTGATGCCGAGAGAAGAAACACACACCCTAACGACTCCTGCAGGTTTAATTTTAAAAAGTCCACATTAAGATAATTTTTTTAAAGCTATTTTAAAGTTAATTTAAGGTGATTAGCGAAAGAAAAAAGATGTCGCCTAAGAAAAGACACCAAAATTAACACCTACCAAAAAAACAAATCGGAAGAAGAAGAAGAAGTTGGGCCGCTGAAGTTCTCTCTGGATCTGTCGTGAAGCACTGGTGAGGGACCTTCCTCTAGAGCCTTCTTGGTGGTGTCCCATAAAGAGGCACCAGAGGAAAAATTAAAACTGCATTGCACATGCACGAGAAGTTGGGTGTGTGCAGTACAGAAAAAAAAGTTGGAAAAAAATACGCTTTTTAATAATTTTTTAATTTTCACACTGAACCATATCAACCAAAATATGTACAAACGTTTCTCATTGAATATACAGTGGCATTTTCCCCCTTTCCACCCCCCCCCCCCCGGCCCGTCCCTCAAAACCAATAAGTATTCAACATATACAATAAAATCATAAAACAATGTATAACAGTTGGGTTATATGTGATTTGTTTGTCCTTTTTCCTTGATGCCAATACAATTCTTTTAGCTTGTTGTGTTTTAAGTTGCTAGACCAATGTTTTATGTTTTTTTCTCCCAATTTGTAATACTTTTGCTTTGTTTTCATTATGTTCTTCTCCACCTTGTATGTTTGTAATGTTTCATTTTTTTTGTCCAATTCTCTTTTTCTTTATATCGTCCCTTTTCACTAGTTCCTTTTCTATACATGCTATCTCCATTTTCAGCTGCTCTATTTCCCGATTGTCATCCTTCTTCATCTTAATTGCATAACTTATTATCTATCCTCTAATGAAGGCTTTCATTGCGTCCCATAGTATAAATTTATCTTTCACCATTTGTGTTTATTTCAAAATATGTTTTAATTTGACATTCAATAAACTCTCTAAATTCCTGCTTTTTAAGTAGCATGGAGTTTAACCTCCATCTATATGTTCTTGGTGGTATGTCCTCCAGTTCTATTGCTAATAACAGGGGTGAATGGTCTGAAAGTAGGCTAGCTTTATATTCAGTTTTCCTAATCCTCCCTTGAATATGGGCTGACAACAAAAACATATCAATCTTTGAGTATGTTTTATGCCTACTCGAATAATATGAATATTCCTTCTCTTTTGGGTGCTGCCTCCTCCATATATCCATAAGTTTCATTTCCTGCATTGATTTAACCATAAATTTGGCTACTTTATTCTTTTTGCTTGTCTTTTGTCCAGTTTTATCCAACATTGGATCCAAATTAAGGTTAAAATCCCCTCCTTGTGTCTGCAATCTTCAAAAAAAAAATATCCTGCATAAATTTTTGATCCTCATTGTTAGTTGCATATATATTGAGCAAATTCCAAAATTCTGATTATATCTGACACTTTATCATTGCATACCTCCCTGCTGGATCTATTATTTCCTCCTCTATCTTGATTGGTACATTTTTGTTAACTAATATGGCTACACCTCTCGCTTTTGAATTATATGATGCTGCCGCTACGTGTCCTACCCAGTCTCTTCAATTTGTTATGTTCCACTTCAGTTAGATGTGTTTCCTGTACAAATGTTATATCTATTTTTTCTTTTTTCAGTAAAAAAATTTAATTTGGTTATGTATTCCATTAATGTTTATGGTCATATAGTTCAACATGGCCATATTATATCTTGTTTACACCTCTTTTCTGCCTCCTCACCACCTCCATCCCCCTTTTTCCCATTTTTATCTTTTAATTTTCCCTTTTTAAACTCAATGTATGACAACACATATAAAACATAAAATACTCCAACAATTCCCACACCCAATAACACCTTAACCCAAATGCACCCCCCCCCCCTCTGAGTTGCCCATTATCCCTTGCCGGGCAACCACAACTCACCTTTCCATTTGGTTTGCGATCTTGCTCGTAAGCGTCAACTTATTTCACATTGACAGTTATTCTTTCCCCCCCAGCCCCCTAGAAAATACTTTTTTTTAATACATATATCAAAGCTCTCTCTTTCCCCCCCCCCCCCTTCCTTCCTTCCCTTCTCTTTTCCATCTTTAGTTCTTTACATATACATTATCGCCGGTCTTCTTTCTTGTTACATCTCCTCATCTCTTCTTCTGTCCTGCGAATGTTCTGTGAATTCTTGTGCTTCCTATGGATCCGAGAACAGTCTGTTTTGCTCCCCAGGTATAAATATTTTAAGCATGGCTGGATGTCTTAACATGAATTTATAACCTTTTTTCCATAAAATAGTTTTTTCTGTATTAAATTCCTTCCTCTTCTTTAAGAGTTCAAAACTTATGTCTGGGTAAAAAAAATATTTTTTGTCCCTTATATTCCAACAGCTTATTATCTTTCCTAACTTTGTTCCTTGCCCGCTCCAGTATATTTTTTCTTGTCGTACATCTTAAAATTTTACTAAGATCGATCTTGGTTTTTGATGTGACTGCGGGTTCGGAGCTAGTGCTCTGTGTGCCCTTTCTATTTCCATTTCTTCCTGAATTTCTTTCATTCCCAGGACCTTCGGGATCCATCCTTTTATAAATTCCTTCATGTCTGCACCTTCTTCATCCTCCTTCAGGACCACTATTTTTATGTTGTTTCGCCGACTTGTTTTCCAAAATATCAATTTTCTGAGATAACAACTCTTGTGTCTCTTTAATTTTTTGTCACTTTCTTCCAATTTTTCTCTTAAATCATTTACTTCCAATTCTACAGCCATTTCCCACTCCTCCACATTTTCTACTCTTTTCCCTATTTCTGTCATGACCAGTTCTAAACTTTGCATTTTATCTTCTGATCTTTTCATTTTTCTTTTAATTGCACTAAATTCTAATGACAATTATTCTTTTAATGATCTTACTTGTTCTTCAAAAAAGGCTTTATCTATATTCTGTCCATCTGTTTTACCTTCTATTTCCCTGTGAAGATCTTGGTCATCTTCTTCCTCTTCTTCTGTGTCTGTTCCTGTGTTTGTGTCTTCTTCTCTTCTTTGTAACTGTGTCCCTTTTGTTTTTCCTGATGAATTACTTCTATGTCTTTGTCGGGCCTCCTCTTGCTGTTGGTCTTCCTTTCATGGGCTGTCTGTCTGTTGGGCCTCCTGCTGTTGATCCTCTTGTTGTCAGTCACCCTGCTGTCATTCTCCCTCATCCGGCTCCTCGCTCCTTTCCTTGCTGTTATTTTTGTCCTCCAGCTGAGTGCCCTGATGCCGGGCATCCCTCAGCGGATCATGCTGTGACTGTCCACTCCTCAGCTGAGCCCCCCCTCCTGCCGATGTTCAATTTTTCCTTTTATTGTGCACTGCGCATGCACGACTCCTCACGTATGTGCAGTTGTGCTTTTGTTTGACTCCAAGAACCATTTTTGGAGTCCACTGGTCAGGAGGTCGCAACCTCGCTGGGCACTCACCAAACTCTGAGATCAGCTGCTCTTCACCAACGCAGCTCCCTGCTCCTTCGTGTAGGTAAGGCCTTCTTTCTTCTCCGGTTATTTTTCTTCTTTTTTCCCATTGTTCTTACTTTCTCTTTCTTGGGTGCCATCTTCTCGTTCTTCTCTCTAACTTTATCTTCTATTTCTTGAGTTTTGTATTCATTGAGTTCTGTCTTTTCCAAACTTTTTTTTTCTGGAGAGGGCTGGTTCAACCCGACCGGCCACTAGTCCATCACGTGACTTCCCCAAAAAATATGCTTCTTAAAGGGGCAGTCCAGCGTCTCGACATCTGAACAAGAAGGAAATATATCTCCAGTAGAAGAGGCTTCAGAAGATTATCAGGGTGAAGAGGAAATGTCACGTTCAGAAGAGGAACAATTTAGAGGCAGGAAAAAGATTTTTAAGAAAGAAATTAATAAGATTGAGACAAAAATAGATGGACCTAATTTGACTTTGGAAAATAATTTTAAATTGCTGACTGCAGAATTGAAGCAAGTGAAAACAGTTTTGACAGTTAAAGTGGATAATGCTTTAAAGGTGATAAATAACATCTCACAGAGATGACAAGTTGGAAAATAAGATTCAAGATGTTTGAGAAGTACAATATATTGAAGAGAGGTCTAACATGTCAAGATACAATGACCAGTTTAACTTCGATGAATGAAAAACTGTTGGAAAAAGTTGATATTCTGAAAATTATAGTAGAATAAATAATATTAAAACAGTGGGAATGTCTGAAGATAAACTGGATACTGAAGATATATGGAGAAGATCATTTTGAGGACAAGATTTTAATTGAGAGAGCTCAGAGCTTTGAGACCAAAACCGAGTGCAAGCCAGAGACCCTAATTTATCCTTTTTGAACTACCAGGATAGAGAGAGACTTCTAGGTTTGGCATTGAGAAGAGCTAGAGAACATGGACTTTTGAACTATGGAAGGGATTTTATCCAGACGAGATAAGTTCTATTAAAGAAATAGAGAGAATTTAATCCAGTTAAGAAAGTTTTATATGATAAAGATTATAGATTTGTTTTGCGTTATCCAGTTACTTTAAAAATATTTGTACAATATTTTTACAAACTATGCACAAGGCAAAGAATATGCTCAGAATTTGTTTAAAAATCAAGTAACAGAGGGTACCATTTGTTGCAATGAATTTAATGTATAAAGAGAGTGTGTTATTCCCCCTTTTTTCTCTTTTTTTTTGTAACTTTTAATTTATTGCACTATGAACCATATCAACAAAAATATGAATAAATGTTTTTCATTAAATATACACAGTGATATTTTCCCTCTTTTCTTCCCCAACCCTTCCCACCCCCTTCAAAAACCACTAAATATTAAACATATAAAATACAAGAAAATAATATCTTCACACAAAAGAAAACAAAAAAGCTGGTGTTGTCTACTTTTGCACACTAAATCTAATCATGTTTATCTTCTTATCACTTTAGGAGATGGAGGTCCGAAGCCGGCATTTTCTGTCATATTTCATGTACGGTTCTTGAATTTGTTTGAACAAGGTAGATTTGTCTTTTAAATTATACATAATTTTTTCTAATGGAATACACTTATTCATTTCCATGTACCATTGTATTTTCAGGCTCTCTTCCATTTTCCAGGTTGACATTATACATTTTTTTGCTACTGCTAAGGCTATCATAATGAATCTTTTTTGGGGCTCTATCCAATTTGAGACCTAGTTCTTGATCTCATATTATTTAAAAGAAAAATTTCTGGATTTTTTGGTATGTTGTTTTTTTGTGATTTTTCTTAATATCTGACTTAGCTCTTCCCAGAAAGTATATATTTTTGTGCATGCCCAAATTACGTGTATTGTTGTTCCAATTTCTTGTTTACAGCAAAAGCATCTATCCAATATTGTTAGGTCCCACTCTTTTAATATCTGAGGAGTGATATATAGCCTGTGTAACCAATTATATTGTATCATACGTAGCCTTGTGTTTATTGTGTTCTTCATAGTTCCAGTACATGTTTCGTTCTTTATCTTTAAATCATTTTCCCAGCTTTGTTTAGGTTTGTACCTTATTTCATCATTTTCCTTGCATTGCAGCTTAATGTACACGTTTGTTATAAATCTTTTAATTATCATTGTATCTGTAATTATATATTACAGTTCCTTCTGGTAGTCTCAATCTGCTTCCCAATTTGTCCTTTAAATAAACCTTCAATTGATGGTATGCAAACATTGTACTGTGAGTTATTCTGTATTTATCCTTCAACTGTTCAAATATTAATAAATTATTTCCAAAAAAAAACAATTTTCTAGATTCCTTTTCTCTCCCATTCTCTAAAAAAATAGGTTGTCTATTGTAAAAGGGATTAGTGGGTTTTGTGTCAATTGCATTTTTGGTATTTGGCAATTTATCTTTTTTCTTTCTACATGTATTTCTTCCATATTTTAAGTAAATGATACAGTACTGATGAATTGTTATATTGCATCAGTTTTTCATCCCATTTATAAAGTATATGCTCCAGTACCTTTTCTCCTATTTTATCTAGTTCTATCCTAGTCCAATACAGTTTTTCTCCTGTCTGGTAAAAATCTGATAAGTACCTTAATTGTGCAGCTCTGTAATAGTTTTTGAAGTTTGGTAACTGCAATCCACCTTGTTTATATCTCTCTGTTAATTTGTCCAGTGCTACCCTTCCATAAGAACTTCTTTATTATTCTCCTTAGTTCTACAAAGAATTTCTCTGTCAAGGGAATTGGTATCATTTGAAATAAGTATTGTACCCATGGGAACACGTTCATTTTAATGCAGTTCACCCTCCCTATCAACGTTAGTGGTAATTCTTTCCAATTTTCCAAGTCTTCCTGTATTTTCCTTATTAATGGCTGATAATTTAAACCACTTTCAGTGGAATCGCTTGGAGAATGCAGCTCTGGAGCAGGCTGCAAGTGTCTGTGAAGAGACGTTCAGGTGGCAGCACTGAAGGAGGTGTTCTGCTATCTGGATGGTCTGAAGCGGGGAGAGGGACCATAGAGTAAACACCGGCTCCTGGGTCCGGGCAAGGGCAGGGGCAGACGTCTGACAGCTCATCTCCCCTCTGCCTAACAGCCCCCTCCCCGCTGCCTGAAGCCCCCGGCACAGGACTGTGGGGCTGGGGCAGCCGGCGGGGAGTACGGGGCTGCAGCGGCTGGCAGGGAAAGTACGGGGAGGGGGTGTGGAGTATGGGGCTGAGGCGATGAGTACGGGACTCTGGGGGAGTATGGACTGAGGCAGCCGTCCCTGAGAATCCTGACTTATCGAAAGCTCTCACCTTTTAAATTTAGCGGCATTTGGTGTGCGTGCATAAGCTCCGTAGTCCCCCGCCGGCCGCCCCAGCCCTGTAGTCCCCCGTCTGCCACCTCAGCCCCGTAGTCCCATGCCGGGGGACTATCAGGCAGTGGGTCTGTCAGCTGGTCTCCAGATGACTGTCAACAGCCTGCCTGCTGCTAGCAGCTTTGCCCAGAGCTGCTTTCAGGTGCAACAGAGGATTCTTGGAGCAGGATATTATACCAACAGGAGAAGGGTTAGGGAGGTAAACCTCCTGGCCGGGTTCTCCACTTTCAGGTGACCACCCGATAGCCGCATAGGAGTACGATAAGCTGCTTTACTGTCTGATATAGTGGCCACCTGAAAGTGGCTTTAGTTTGTTCAGGTGGTTCAGGTTATTATCTATCCTGATACCAAGATATCATGTCACTTGTGATTGCCATTAAAATGGAGATTTTTTTTGAGTTCTGTATAGTCCACATTGCCCATTGGCATCATTTGCTTTTATTTGTGTTGAACTTGTACCCAGATATTTCTCCATACTTCTTCAATTTCTTGTATAGCTCATATTGGTCTCTCTAGCTGCTTTTAGGTGTTCCCAGGAAGATCATGTGCCAGCAGTTGCGGCTGGGGGAGTTCAGCTGGCACATTTAGGTGGCCACGGAGTGGACGCCTTTCTGGCACTTGAACATGCCAGCTGACTGATAGCCGTGTAGCAGTGAAAGCCGGCTACTTGGGACAGCAGTCTGATAGTTCGCCTCCCTGCTGCCTGACAGCCCCATCCTCGCAGCCTGAAGCCCCTGGCGTGGGACGTAGGGCTGGGGAAGCCGGTGGGGGGAAGAGTTCGGGGCCGGGGTGGCTATCCCCGAGAATCCTGACTTATCGAAAGCTCTCACCTTTTAAATTTAGTGGGATTTTGTGTGCGAGAGTATGCCCTGTAGTCCCCAACCGGCCGCCACGGCCCCGTAGTCCCATGCCAGGGGACTATCAGGCAGCAGGGAGGGATGTGACGGCAGCGGGGAAGGTAGCTGTCACCAGCAGGGAGGGTGGCTGTCAGCAGGTCACCAGCTGACAGTCAGCCTGCCCGCTGCTAGCCACCTCAAAGCTGCTAGCAGCTTTGCCTGAACTGCTTTCAGCTGCAATGAGGAATACTCCAAGCAGGATATTATACCTACTGGAGAAGGGTAGGGTAAGTAGACCTCCTGACCGGGTACTCCAGTTTCAGATCGCCACCAGACAACCACACAGGAGTACAATGTGTGGCTTATAGTCGGGTATTGTGGCCATCTGAAAGTGCCTTCTGGTTCTGTTAGGTATACCATTATGTAGTCTGTGAATAGACTAATTTTATACTCCTTCTCTTTTCTTTTTATCCCTTTTATTTTATTTTCCTTTCTTATCAGCACAGCCAATGGTTCTATTGCCAAGGTGAACAATGAAGCAGACAATGGGCATCCTGCCTAGTTTATCTGCTCAGTTTGAACTGGCTCGATACATATCCATTAACCACTACTTTTGCCAACGGCCTATTATAATACCCACGCTGCTGAAGATCCAGCTGCGCTGGGTGGGTCACGTCTCCAGAATGGAGGACCATCGCCTTCCCAAGACCGTGTTATATGGCGAGCTCTCCACTGGCCACCGTGACAGAGGTGCACCAAAGAAAAGGTACAAGGACTGCCTAAAGAAATCTCTTGGTGCCTGCCACATTGACCACCGCCAGTGGGCTGATATCGCCTCAAACCGTGCATCTTGGCGCCTCACAGTTTGGCGGGCAGCAACCTCCTTTGAAGAAGACCGCAGAGCCCACCTCACTGACAAAAGGCAAAAGAGGAAAAACCCAACACCCAACCCCAACCAACCAATTTTCCCCTGCAACCGTGTCTGCCTGTCCCGCATCGGACTTGTCAGCCACAAATGAGCCTGCAGCTGACGTGGACATTTACCCCCTCCATAAATCTTCGTCCGCGAAGCCAAGCCAAAGAATCCAATTAATACATTTTTCTGGACACTTTTAATAAGTAGTTCCACTCTACCCTCTCAAAGGCTTTTTCTGCATCTAATGCAACTGCCACCATTGGTCTTTTAATCCCTTGAGCTGCATGAATTAAATTAATGAATTTACAAACATTATCCGCTGTTCATCTTTTCTTTACAAATCCTGTTTGGTTTTGTTTTACTAATTTTGGTACATAGTCAGCCAATCTATTTGCTAATAATTTTGCTATTATCTTATAATCTGTGTTTAGTAAGGATGTTGGTCTGTATGATGCTGGTGTTAATGGGTCCTTCCCCGTCTTTGGTATTACTGTGATTATTGCTGTCCTGCATGGTTCTGGCAAGTTTTGCATTTCTTCCACCTGATTCATTACTTCCAGGAGGGGTGGGATTAATAACTCTAAATGTTTTATAAAATTCTATTGGAAATCCATCCTCTCCTGGTGTTTCATTGTTTGGCAGCTTTCTTAATATGTCCTGTACTTCCTCTATTTCAAACGGTTTTATCAGTTTATTTTGATCCTCTACTTGCAGTTGTGGCAATTCAATTTTAGCTAAAAACTCATCTATTTTATCATTTTTTCCCTTTGTTCTCAGTTTGGTACAGTTGCTTATAAAATTCCTTAAAGTTTTCATTGATCTCTATGGGTTGTATATGATTTGTTTATTATTTTTCCTTGTCGCCAATACAGTTCTTTTAGCTTGCTCTGTTTTAAGTTGCCAGTCCATTATTTTATGTATTTTTTCTCCCAATTTGTAACACCTTTGTTTTGTTTTCATTATGTTCTTCTCCACCTTGTACATTTGTAATATTTCATATTTTATTTTTATGTCTGTCAACTCTCTCTTTTTCTTTATATCCTCCCTTTCCAACTGCTCTACTTCCCAGTTGTATTCCTTTTCCATCTTGCTTACATAGTTTATTATCTGTCCTCTAATGAAGGCTTTCATCACATCCCATAGTATAAACTTATCTTTTATGGACTCTGTGTTTATTTCAAAGTATGTCTTAATTTGGCATTCAATAAACTCCCTGAATTCCTGTCTTTTCAGTAGCATGGGGTTTAACCTTCATCTATATGCTCTTGGTGGGATGTCCTCCAGTTCTATTGCTAATAGCAGGGGTGAATGATCAGAAAGTAGTCTAGTTTTATACTCAGTTTTCCTGACTCTCCCTTGAATTTGGGCCAACATCAAAAAACATATCTATCCTTGAGTATGTCCTGTGCCTACTCAAGTAGTATGAATATTCCCTCTATTTTGGATGTTGCCTCCTCCATATATCCATTAGTTTCATTTCTTGCATCGATTTAATCATGAATTTGGCTACTTTGTTCTTTTTGTTTGTTATCTTTCCAGTTTTATCCAACTCTGTATTTAAATTAAGGTTAAAATCTCCCCCCCTCCCCATCAGAATGTTTCCCTGTGTATCTGTCATCTTCAAAAAGATATCTTGCATAATCTCTTGATCGTCTTCATTAGGTGCATAAATATTGAGCAAATTCCAAAATTCTGATTATATCTGACACTTTATCATTACATACCTTCCCGCTGGGTCTGCTATTTCCTCCTCTATCTTAATTGGTACATTTTTATTAACTAGTATAGCTACACCTCTAGCTTTTGAATTATATGATGCTGCCACTACGTGTTCTACCCAGTCTCTCTTCAATTTGCTATGTTCCGCCTCGGTTAGATAAGTTTCCTGTACAAATGCTATATCTATTTTTACCTTTTTGAGTAGTGTTAGTAGCCTCTTCCTTTTAATTTGGTTATGTATTCCATTGATGTTTATGGTCATATAGTTCAACATAGCTATCTTATACTTTTGTTTTCATTTCTTTTCCACCTCCTCACCTCCCCATCCCCTTTCTTCCATTATTGTTTTTTTTTTAAAGTTTTCCTTATTTTTCTCAATACATGACAACACACTTAAAACACAAAATGCCCCAAAAATCCCCACAACCAATACTTTTACCCTTAGAAGCAAGCCTTGCTTTCTTACACCCTTGCCAGGCAACCACAACTCCTCTTTCCATTTGGTTTGCGATAATACTCACAAGCGTCAACCAATTTCACAGTGACGGTTTTCCCCCCTCCCCAGCCCCTCCCCCAGAGAAACACTATTTTCTATACATATAACAAAGCTCTTTTTTCCTCCCTATCCCTTCTCTTTTTCAACTTTAAACCTCTGTATTTACATTGTCTCTCTTTTATAGTACTATGTATTTTTATACATTTTCTTGCCAGTCTTACCTGAAGTGTGTTTCTGATCTGTTGGACATGTGTTTGGGGATTTTTTTTCTTCATTATGAGAATTCTGTCATCAGTAGTGGAGTTCTTCCTTGGAAGACCAGTCCCTTGAGCAGGTTGCTCTTTTTTTCTTAATGATGTTCCAAACTGTTGATTTTGGTAATCCTAAGGTTTGGGTGATGTCTCTTGCTGTTTCATTCTTGTTTGTTTTTTTAAAGCCTCATAATGGCTTCTTTGCCTTTCATTGGCACAACTCTGGTCCTGGTGTTGAAAAATGGCAGCTACAGACTCCAAGGTTGATCAAACGCTTAGAAGCAAGCCTTGCTCTCTTATACCTCTACCAGTGAAGCAATGAAACATACCTGAGTAATCACAAACACCTTAAAAGCTAAATGTCCCAAACATCATGGTGCCCTGAAATGAGGGGACTGTGTAGAAACTGCTGTAAATCTCTTCATGGTCAAACCTGGAATGTGCACTTTATGTGCATTGTTTGACTGCAAATTTAAAATTGTGGAGCACGGGCATATATAAGGCAAAAAATGTCTTTGTTCCAAATGTTATTGAGTCACACAGATCACTAGTCTTTAGGCAGATAACCACACTTCTTGGGCACAGGTATGATTGAGGCCAGTTTGAAATAGGCGGCCACCACACCCTGTCAGAGTGAAATGTTGAAGCTAACCATGAATATATTGGAAAGCAGGCCAGCATAGATTTTCAGTACTCAGCCAGATACTCCATCCAAACGGAATGCTTTCTTGGACAGTCAAAGATCACCAGGGGGCATGGGGGTGCACAATTGCTCTTCCTTGTTTTGGTGATCAAATCAGGGGTAGAAAGCATTGTTGTTCTGGGAGTGAAGCTTTGCTGTCCCTTATTGCACCAAATTTAGTTTTGTGCCAGTTTATGTCATTTAGGCCCTGTCACAGCTATCCTTCGTTGCTTCCATTCTCATCCAGAATCTCCACTTTGCTCAGGTGATAAGACTTTCACTGGTCATACCTGCTCCTTGTGTAAGAAATGCTTATTATCTGGATCTCAGCAGTTTGGGATTTTAACTCATCCAGGGTCTCTAGTTAGGGAAACTCTGAACAATTTGGTACCCCAATCTCACGCTCTTGTCCCTTGATATCATCCTGACCAGTTCCTTGCCATCAGCATGACACATTCATGCTTTCCACTGAAAAACACGTTTCCTCAGCCCCCACCACTTCATCTTCAATATGGATCTGCAATCTCTTTACCCATTTGGAAGGTCACAAGGTGCTTCATTTTCTTGAATACTGAGCAATTTGGTGCCCCTCAACCAATATTCTACTTTGCAGGGTATCCTTGCCCTTAACTTCTTTCTACTCTCATTTTCTCTAGAACCAGGATGTTGTCATGGGCATGTGCTTTGCCTGGATTCTTGTCAGGGATGTGGAAACAGTGTTCCAATTCTATTGAAGAACTATTCCCTAACTCTTTCTTCACTAGATCAATACTACATTGGTGCTGCCTCTTCTACATGTGAACTTGACATATCCAAAATTTACTCAGATTACCCTTAAATTTACTCAGATTATTTTTAACACCTGTCCGCTTTCAGGATCTCCATTTTAGAATACAAACTGTTTGCAGACCTCTATTACAATCTTATAGATTTCCACAACTACTTGGATTCCACCTCTCCTGCTTCCTGTAAGGTTATACCTTCCTCCCAATTCCTCATTTCTATCTATTCTCAGGAAGAAGCCTTCCACTCCTGACATCCAAGAGACCTCTTTTTTCAAGAAAATACTCCTCACTCCCTCAAGCCATTCATAAAGCCATATTCTGGATTTTTTCCATTTCTCACTTCCACACCACCTATCCCACAAATGGAGACCAAACCATAGAGAGTGCATGTGTTTGATGAAGTGATCACCCTGTCTGTGAGTCTAAACTAGAAGCTCCCACTTCCCAACCATTTAAATCTCCCTAACCATTCCAACAGACATGTCTGTCCTCAGCCTCATCCATAGAGGTTGAAGATAAGCTTTAGGAACATCACATCATTTTGCTCCTAGACAGCCTTCAACCAAATGGTATGAACATTCATCTTTCCAAATTCTGATAACTATGATCTGTCTGTTTCATCTTTCTCACCTTAATCAGTTCCTACCCATTCCTGCCCCCATGGTCTTTCCCCCCACTCTCCTCCTCCTCCTCCTCCCACCCCTACATTCTTCCACCTATGGTTCAATATCCTAATTATCTATTAACCTTTCCCCACCTTAATGTACTTGATATCATACCTTTCTACTTATTCTCGATAAAAAGCACTGACCCAAAACAATGACCATTTCTATCCATGATTGTGGCCTGTCCTGTTGAATCTCCACTGCTTCTCTTTGTTCACTGATTTATCCATAATTTTGCTGAAACATCTGCATGATATGGTCAAGATATTATCAACATTCCTTGTACATTTTTTCATTTCAGAAATTCTTCCATTTTCCCCCAGTTTTTTTGTTTTGTACCAGTACAAAATAAATTCTTTCATCTATCATGAAAGCACCTTGTAAATTTATTCCATCATTTACTGGATTAAAATATTCTCACATCCACAGAGCACATCTATCAAAATTGTCCCATTTTTTATTTAGATACAAATTCTTTATAAAACAAATGTAAAACAAGTGATGCCTCTTTAGTTCATGTATTCTGGACTTGCTTTAACTTAGAAAAATTTTGGAAGGATGTTTTTCAAACATTATTGGTGATTTTAAATTTAAAATTGGAAACTGGTCCTTTAATTGCTCTTTTTGTATTATCTCAAAATGTTACTCATTTCCATTCAGAGCCAAATTTTCTTTTACTTCATTGATAGCCAAATGTTCAATTTTGATAAAATGGTAAGATAATACCCCATCTACACATGCACACTGGCTAAATGATATTATGTCTTGTTTAAATTTAGAAAAAAAAGATATGCTATCAAGGATCCAAATATCAAGAGATATGGGGGTCATTTACGGACTACTATTATAATTTTAAGATTTCTTTTTGTTTTGGAAGTTTGGAGCTGTGTTGTCCCTCTCCAAGAAGGTGTTACTTGATTCATATATGTCAATTTTCAACCTTGCTTAGAGGAAGGGGTTTTGAAATTTCTTCTTTTCCTTTTTCTTGTTTTTTTTTGTTCCTATGCTTTATTAAAATGTGCTCAGGATTTATTAATTATGATCATATTTGTAATGTTTTCCCTAATTTAGTAGCACATTGTATAATTGTACCATTCAATTGTTTATACTTTAAATAACAATAAAAATCATTTTAAAAGTAAGAAAATATTCTCACCTGCAGATTGGATTCTTCATTCCTGTGCAGTTCACATTCAAAAATTTCCAAGTTCACTGTTTTTGTTAACACATAATGGCTTCTTCCTTTACTATAATATGCACTAAGCACACAGGGGAAAAAAAAACAATTTTCTTTGTATTTTCCCTTATGAGCAACTTCCCTGCTATTTCTGAACTTTTCACTCTGTTATGAACTAACAACTCTCTCCATTTTGTTTGGGAATAAAGGAATAGCAATGGCAAAAATTCACCAGAAAATGGTAAATTCAAAATAATAGTTTTTGAATTCTAACATTTCTTACTTATCTCTAAAAATTCTACTTTAAACCCCCACTATGCGCATATGTAACTGTTTGTGTGTTAAAGTCCCAAACTCTGAAAAGTCCATTTTAAAAACTTCAGCAACAACTCATCCTCCCCACCCCCAACTTTTTTCAAATAAGTTTGGTGATACCAAAAACTTTTTAATATCCTGTTGGAAAGTGTCACTTGGCCCACATTTAGTTTTGAGGTTTAAAGCATAATCAACTGCAATTTTTGCACCCATTTACCAAGAATCCATTTTCAAATCTACACAGATTGGTGTTGCCAAACATTTATCAAAATCCATTGTAATTGTTGATCTACATACACACACACCTTTTAATTAGCTTTCATAAATATTTCTAAGCAAACTAAATATTATTCAATCAAATAAGTTTTAATTAAGATCAGATTTTAGGTTCTATCACAAACCCCCAATTTTGTTACGAACTAACAACCCTCTCAATTTTGTTAGGCACTAAAAGACTTGTTAGCATTAACAAAGGAACCAGCAATGGCAAAGATTCATCAGACAATGGTAAACTCACAATAAGTTTTAATTAAACTATAGCAACACGACATTTCTTATCTCTGACTTAAACCCCCACTACGCGCAAATGTAAGTGAGTGTGTAGTCTAAAACCAGCATCATTTGGTCTTGCTTGAAGGTCTTAAATTTTCACTTCAGAAATAATTATAAGATGGTTTTAAACATCATCACATCTTCAGGCCTCTTTAAACTTGCAATTCTTTTGATGAGTCATCATTCAGAGAGATTTTCTTCACATTAGAGATTTCACAAACTCCCTCTCATCATGCCTAAGAGTTCTGGAGCCTGTTTACTTCTCTTAAATGAAGACTTTTGAAATCTGTGTTCCAAGAATTGAAACTGCCCACTTTATCTTAGAGACAGTCAGAAGTGGGCTTACTTATTTTAAAGCTCCTTTTCCAGGAGTAACAAAGGCAGCTTTCTTCCCCCTCTGCTGGAAATATTGCTGCTGGTCTGTTCTGCATCTGAACAGAGCAGCAGGTTTTCTTAAACTGTATTCTTTGTCTCTCATTTCAATATTTCTGGCAAATCTCTCCTGTTACATGGTATATGACATTGTTTGTCTTTGAAGTTCATATCTTTTCACATCCAAGTCCTCTTATGCCTCCATAATGTCTGTTCACGAGAGCAAAATGGCCATACATTTATACAGGCGTTTCTGAAATAACAACCATTGTTTACATTATCTCAAGAACCATCATATATCTTTTCATCTCTTGGCTTCAACCTCAGCCATCTGTCTTTCAAACCGCCTTCTATGGTCAATGGTGTTTAAAATTTAATGATGCTGAAGCCATCAGCTGCAAAGAACCATGTGTGTCTATTGAAATGTTAATGCATTGTCCATTACCTTGACCACCTAAAACTAACTTATTAAGCCATATCTAGATAAAATATAGTTTTAACATTAAACTAAGGATTAATATTAACACAGATCCATTATAACTCATTGTTATGTAAGGAACAAGTTCAATTGGTCTGAGAAGCAATGATTCTGGACACAGATTGATTCTAACAAGTCTTTATTTGCCTGTGCTGGAAATTCGCAACAGGCAATATAATCACTCACATAGTGTGTACAACCATCGCACTGGATACTACTAAATAAGCATGCACCACAAATCGTGCTAAATGTTGACATAATGCTGAAACAACAGTACCACCACCCCTCAACCCAGTGCAGGAATGGCACTAAGATTAATTCAAAAGCACAGTACAATGATGGTTGGTTAGTGCTAACCACAAAAGCCCCGCATCCATAAATGGCACACATTGATTAACCAGCATTGGCTCATGGAGTGGAGTTTGGGTTCGACCCTTGGGGAAGAGACCCCAGCTGCTCCACATGTTGGGTTTTATACTCCTCTTTTGGTCAGTGGGCTCAGCCCAGATGATTAACAGAGCTGGTGACGTGTGTGGTCCTTTTGAAAAAGCCAGTCATAAGGTAGGGGTTAACCATGACTTGACGTTGATTGACAGATGTGGTGGCTTCTGCTCAGGTTCCCACCAAGAGGTCACATGATCCTCCAGTGGCAATGATTAACAACTCAACTATTCAAACATATTTATTGGTAAGAGATTTGAAAAATCTGATAAATACCCAGATAAATGAAGCACTGTGGGGAAAGTCAGTTTTGAGGGAAGACATGGTTTGAACAGAGTTGAGAAAGACATTTAAAATTGAACCTTCAAAGCACTAGTTCAATACTTTTATTTTTCACCAAAAATTAATTCAAGATTTAAATGTACTTTTGCAGACAACACATTTGTCCTGCAATAGATATATTTGACTAGCACTCCGATTCACATGTACATTGTATAATTTCCCCCAGTTAAAATGACCCTTTAATAAATTAGTGTCCAAACAAATGTTCCATTGCAACAGCAAAAAAAAATTATAAATGGAGCCAAATGGGATGTTCAAAACAGATACAACATATTTACAGGCAAATTTGAATTTGCTTATGTTGGGCAAGAAATCAAAGGAAGGAAAGTAAGAATTGATAGGGAAAATTCTCATCCCAATTTGTAATACTTTTAATTTTAATCAGAACAATATCTAAGTGAAACTTGAATTTATTTTCATTTACAGACTTATTTAGGCTCCATTGCTATCTAACTAAATGTAGCCAGTGCTCTGGCAACAACATTTAGGAGAGCATTTGTTGCAAATGGGGGAAAAAATAGAATATTATCTATAAATGAAGTATGAATCAGTTTTAGCCTCTTGAAATAAATAATTCAACAAAGCATTGGCTGAAAATGGAATTCCTTTGCAATTAATTTTCTTTCAATTAAAATCTTTTCATATTGGGAAGTTGAGTTAGACATACATGGACCAAAACAGCAACATAATTGACAATATTTCACTTGCCATCTAATTTTTTTTCCAGGGAGATGTTAATCAAAACTATTTTGGCTGCATCACATTTTCACTGGACTGATGAAATAGAATATGTTTAATATTTGCAAATTGTTACAAAAACAGCAAAAAGCAACAAGATCAGAACAAAACACCCTTATATAAATTTGCACTGTAATTGACAATGTTTAGTATAACTAGGTAACATCTTTAAAATGACCTTTGATGTCCTGCCACTGTGTTATTATCACTAAGCAATTAATAGTGTGATGTCATTCTGGTGTTAAACAGGTGTACTGTAATTAACAGCATACCAGGCAGCCATACAAAAATATTGATCCAAGGCCGTGTGCCAGAATTTACGCTCATAGAGGTAAAAAATAGAAATCAGATTTGGCAACCTGTTTAAAAGTTGACATTTTAAATAAACCAGTTGAACTTCAGCATCCATACCTGTTACAAATAATATTTCACATAAAACCCTTCAAAAGTCTACATGCAACAGGAATGTATTCAACCTCAAATATGATAACTGGACACAAACCACCAAGAATGATGATTAGCCAAGAGCTATTAACATTACAATGATCTTGTACTCAGGTTGTCACATTGTGTACAATTAGATATTCATTAAAATGCTGTATTCATATTATTTTTGAAATCATTACTTTTGCAATTGAGTAAACAGCTATTTCTAGCATATTAAATATTAATAAGTACTGAGAATTTTCATTCAAATTTGTAATGCAAAGAACACATTCTGTAAATACAGCATAGAAGAGTTCTGGAAAAAATTGGGTACAAAATACATGCCATTGTTTTTTTTTTAAAAGAAGAAAATGGCATTACTTATTTCAGTTCAACTGATTCTCCAAGTTCCCCACAGCAAAAATCCAATCAATTGTCAAAAACAGTGTAATTACTACTTGGTTCAATGACTGGAAATCATTGAGGCTGCCCAGTTTTTGATGGCTGTAGTTGTATTCAGCAGGTAACTCCATGTTGCATGTGTGGCATTCACAAAATGTTTCTTCATACAGTCCCAACTGATTTCACCCCTAAAGTATAGCAAAGATGTGAATAATTAAATAAAATTGCAAATGCCTGTTCAAAATACAAAGCGAGCTGAGTGTGCACTTTCACACTGAAAACTCAGCAAATTAGGCTGTATCTGTCAAGAGATTTGATCTGAAACATTGTTCTTCACACAAATGCTGCTCGATCTGCTGTGCATTCCATAATTTCCTGTTTTGGTCAGATTGTCAGCATCGATTCAAGTTTAGTGAAAGAATAATTCAATAGTTGCTTACAGTTATTCCAAGACTTCTTGATTTATTGCTTTTAAAACATTCAATTATTTATTTCACATCATTCACAAGTGCAAATACAGTAGCAGCGCTTGAATAAGTTTAAACATCAAGTTTGCGTGAGTAATAATCCTAACAGTAATACACCAATTAAGCACATTCTGTTCTACCACCTGTACCTAAACCCCAAATTATCAAATGTAAAACCATCCTGCAAATACAAGAAAATTTCCTCTCTCCTTTTTTCAGTCATCAGTACTTAATGACATCAACTTTTGGATGAATACGGAGGAGTTCATTGATTTTTTTTTTGAATAAATTAGTAATTTAATCAGTGCCCTTTGCTGATCAAAAAACCTCCCATCGACACCAAAGGAATGGTACAAAAAGCCACAAATCTGGAGCCCGATGAGTCACTGAGGATTTGAAATGGATAAACTACATCAAGCTTAATGTCCTTTCTCAAATGCATTTGAACAACCCAAAAAGGTAAAGCTAAGGGTGTGGCTGTTGGGGACTAGGAAATGCTGGCAATGCAATGGAAGAATAGCAAGTATCCTAATAAGTTGCAATACAGATAGCAGTAAAAACACACAATGGTGTGGAATGGAAGTTTCTGTTCAAAGTACTTGAGAAATTTTGTTTTGGTTTTTCATTTATTGGATTGATAAAGGCTTTATATAATAGCCCGAAGGCTAGAATTGCTGTTAATGGCCAAATTTCAGAATCTTTTAGTTTGAGAAGATCTACTAGACAAGGATGTCCGTTGTCACCTGCTTTATTTGCTATAGTTATTGAACCTTTAGCACAATTAATACGTCAAAATGAAAATGTTAAAGGTATGAGAGTTCTGAATGAGGAATATAAGATTAATTTATTTGCTGATGATGTTTTATTATATTTGGTGGATCCGGATATTTCTTTACCTGCAATTCAAGAATGTTTAGAAATTTATGGCCAATTATCTGGTTACAAAGTAAATTGGGCTAAAAGTGAAATTTTACCAATTTGTAAAGGTGATTATTCAGTATATAAAAATATTACAAATTTGAAGTGGACTACACAAATTAAATATTTAGGAATTAATGTTAATACGGAATTTCAAGAATTATATTCAATTAATTATTTTCCTTTAATAAAAAGGATTAAATTAGATTTGATTAGGTGGAGGGATCTACCTTTGGGCTTACTAGGGAGGATTAATACCATAAAAATGAATATTTTTCCTAGAATACAATATTTGTTTCAATCAATTCCTTATTTTTTTTTTTTAAAAAGTTTTTTTAAGAATTTATATAAAACGATTAGAGAATTCTTATGGAAGGGAAAATTTCCGAGAGTAGCAATGAGAAAATTGATGTGGGATTTTCAATTTGGAGGTTTAAGATTACCGAATTTTCAGCATTGTTATGAAGCAGCTCAATTCAAATTTCTTAGTGCATTAATGAATATGGACGACCCACCTAGTTGGGTAAAGATAGAAATGGCGGTTATTTTAGAAAAATTTCCTCATGAGTTTTTGTTTTGATGGAATAAAAATTTATTACGAACTTATGATGTACCAATATTGAAACATTTATTGAATTTATGGACAAGTAAACTTAAAAAATTGGGACTTAAAAATATATATTCTGGAAGATTGCCATTATATAATGATCAACTTGTTCCTTTTACGGTCTCTAATGCCACTTTGAAACAATGGGAAAAGAAGGGAATAAAAAATTTATCTGATTGTTTTTCTGAGGGTTGTTTTTGTTCCTTTGACAAATTACAAAGGAAATATGATATTAGTGCAAATTCTATATTTGTATATTATCAATTAAGATCTTTTGTAAAACAGTTATGTGGTTGACATATGATTTTATTGCCTGAATCTAGTTTTGAAGAATATGTACTTTCAATACCAAAAAAGGGATATATATCTGATTTGTATTGTATTTTACAAGAAATTGATAGTAAAAAAAGACTGGGATAAAGATAAGATGAAATGGGAAAAAGATTTAGGACATAAAATAGCTGAAGAAGCTTGGATGGAAATTAGTCAGAATAGTATTCGGAAATTAATTAATGCTAGACTAGCGATGATTAATTATAATTTTATTCATCAGCTATATTTAATGCCGGAGAAATTTAAAAAATTTGGTTTTAGTAAGTTGGATTCTTGTTTTCGATGTGATCAGACGGCCAATACTTTTTTGCATACTGTTTGGCTTTGTGATCGATTGCAACAGTTTTGGAAAGGTATTCAATCTGTTTTTAACAGTTTATATAATATCCATCTTGTATTAGATCCCGATATATTTTTATTAGGAAACTTGCAATCATTAATCGATTTAGGTTTAGAGGATTATCAGATTTCATTTATTTATTCAGCTTTAGTTGTGGCTAAGAAATGTATAGCACTTACTTGGAAAGATAGAAATATACTAACTTTAGATAAGTGGTATTTGGAAATGAAATTTTGTTTGACTATGGAAAGGATATCTTTTTCAATTCAGGATAAGATGTCTTTTTATAAGTTAAAGTGGACTCCGTTTGCTAATTATATGCATTTAAGTTTGATTTAAATATATGTTTAAGTGTGATATTTTAGTATTGACAATTTTTTTTTGTTGTTGTTAGAATTGTTTTAGGTTAAGTTTTAGCTCTTTTTTTTGTAAGTGGGTTTTTTTTTCCATATATAATATTGTCAATTTTATTAACTCTTCACTCTTTATTTTGGGGGGGGAGGGTTGGACTAATTTTAAGTTAGACTATTAATATTGTGTTACAATTAATGGGTGGGGGGGTTATTTTGTGTAGTTTTCTGATGTAATATTGTAATCATACCTTTTTAAATTCTTTTTTTCTATTTTTATTTAAATGTAATTCTTTACTGTATTCATGTTATAAAATTTTAAATAAAGTCTTTAAAAAAAACACACAATGGTGGAGAAACTGAGCAGATCATACAGTGTACTTTATGTAGCATAGATAATGATACATAACCAACATTTCAGGCTTGATCCCTTCATCAAGGTTTGACAAAATATAGACAGGCGCCCAAACAAAATGGTGGGTTAGGACGGGCAGGGGAGGAGTTCAGGCCCACAGGCAGGAGGTAACACTGTAGGTGGATAAGGGAGGAAGGCCACATCAGCACGCGGAGTTGGGGAGGGGGGGGAATAAAGATGGTTCAGTGAATGGAGAGGGAAGGGGGTGGAGACCTGGAGAAAAGAAGACAGAGCGAATGGGAAGGGACAGAGAACAGAGTAGGCCAACATAAACCAGAGAAGTCTCTGTTAATGCCATCTGGATGGAGAGAGTCCAGATGGAAAATTAAGTGTTGCTCCTCCATTTATGTCTTGCTTTGACAGTACATGAGACCATGCCAAAATGGGAGTGAGCAGAATTGAAATGGTTGGCCACTGAGAGATCCCTGTCACTAATGTGGATAGAGCAAAGGTACTCCCAGTCTGTGTTCAGTCTCTCTGATGTAGACATCTCCACCCCTCCCCTTGCTTGGTGTGCCCTCCCTCCCTGATCCACTTATTACCTCCTGCCTGTAGGACTGTGCTCCTCACTCCCCCCCCCAACCTCAATAATTTTTGTTCAGGTGCCTACCTACATTCTTTCATACCTTGAAGGGCTCAAGCCCAAAACATTTGTTATGTCTTTTATCTATCTTTGCTAAGATTGCATAATCCCTATGCCATGTGATTAGTAAGGGATTGCTAAGGTGGAAAGAAAAAGTTAAAAAAAAAACACTATTTTAATCGTACCTCATTGACTCGTTATGTGCACGGTTTCATAACTCCAAAGGAAATGGGCCAATGACATTTTTCTCAAGCAAAATATTTCAGTAACAATTGGGTCTAGAGCAGTGATTCTCAACCTTCCCTTCCCACTCACATGCCACCTTAAGCAATCCCTTACTAATCACAGAGCACCTCTGGCATAGAGATTACTTAAAATGGCATGTGAGTGGAAAGAAAAAATTGAAAACCACTGTTTTAATCTCTTCTGATTTAGTGGGGCAAAAAATGCAACCAAAGGGAAACAAAGTTATGCATTGCCAGACTGAGACCACCTGCAAATTCCATCTGGGCATCCTCCAACCAGATGGCATTAACATCACCTTGTTAAGTTGACATTAGCATCGCAAACCCCCCCCCCCCCACCTCATTCTCTTCCCCTATCCCAATACTTCCTTTCCTCCTCCATCTCCACAGCCATCTCTCTTTTCCCTATCCTCTCTCTCTTTTCCTATAGGTCTGCAATCAATTCTCAGATTTTCTCCTTGTACACATATGGCATCTTGGCTATTGGACTAGGCCCCTTCCCTTTCTTCATTCCTCCCCCTGCCTTTTTATTGAGGTACCTGCCTGCTTTTTTGCTCATACCTTGGCAAAGGGCCCAGGCCCAAAATGTTGGTGATATACCTTTGCCTCTTATGGGCGCTGCAGAGTTTCAACAACACCTTTATGTATTTAATACTAAAGGAAATATTTATTGGGGTATGAACATCCAAAGTCCATCCAATCTGACAAGAGCCACAAGGGTGCCAAATTGGCAGATTTTTACTATTTCCAGTGAAATTCAATTGTCATATAAGCTTGCACTGGAATAATTCAATATACACAAATACACTCTACTCCGAATGAAAGTCACACTGAAGTTTATGCCAAAGATAATTTCAGCTCCAAGCATCTAATAGAACAATTCAGACTACATTACAGGTACTTACTCGCAAGAATTAACAAGTTGTCTCCACCAATTCATTATTAATATTTTCATATATTCCACAGCTGGTAATAAGTAACTCTGATGAACAAAGAGAAGCAATGCCTTGATATATTCTACAAAGCCAAACACTGCATCTGGTAGTTTAAAGTGAAGCTGGAAAAAACAAGATATGAATTATAGCACTGTAGACTTCACACCATGTCCTAGTCTCAGATTTTCACAAATTCACGACATGAAACTGGGTGAAAACAAGTACCACGAAAGTTACAGCTTCCACATGAACGTTACTCTACCCTTAAGTTAGCTCTAGTAGTGTAATGCACACCAAAAATATGCAATGCAAGGATCTATACTTTGAGATAATCTTCAGATTAATATTACGAACCTCCATTTAACCTACACCAAAGACCTGGAATAAAGAATGGAGATCAACAAATCTTACTCGACTTTTTTTACATTACAAAATGTGGAGTCAGAGTTCAAGTTCAAAAGAAAAGTAAATTGTGAAAAGCAGATGGCAAGTTAGCAATTGTTCAAATTCAATAATGTAAAATTAAGTGAAAAAAATCTGTATTGTTGCACTAAATTGATGTAGTTGGTTCACACCTGCTGCACGCATGGAATTCTTTGAAAACATTACCACTTACCCATTCAGCAAAATTGGGCAGATTTTCAATGATCCATGAAATGTGATTTAACAACAACTCCTTTATATACATTGCTGACTCAGAGAGCTTTCTCCAACCCATTTCAAGACTTGGTCCAAATATAGTTACAGTTTCAGAATAATAATGAGGAATATTTGTTTCAATCCAACTGTGAAGATAATAAAAGGAAACATGGATCAAAAACTAATTGGACCAGCATGCACTTTGGCAATAGAAAGCTTAAAATGCAATTCAAAGATTCAGACATTTTTTTTTAAAACTTTATTTATTTGTTCAAAATACAGATAATAAGTAATATACATAACAATAAACAAGCATTAACGATGTATATATATATATATACACACACACAAAAGAAAAAAGAAAAAAAAGAACCCCCCCTCTTTCAGCTAACTCTCCTAAGGAGAGCCACGAGAGAAAAAAAAATTAAGCATACATATTAAGATCCAATCAATGCAAATCAAAATGCAAATATTCTGAATATAACAACCACCCATCAACAAAAAAAACCTATCATTATCACGCAAAACATGTGATTTTTTCATTATTAAACAATATTTCATCTCATTATGCCATCTATTAATATCAATCATATTTGTATCTTTCCACATACTAACAATACATTTTTTCACTATAGATAATGCTAAATATACAAAAGCAAGTTGAAATTTATATCCTGTAATATTTAATACATAACTGAAATATAACCCTTCAGGTAAAATCATTATCTCTACCAGACACATACTTTACCAAAGATCAAATTTGATAATAAAGAAACAAAGAATTCTTAACAATTCCATAACTAACCCTCATCTGATCAAAAGATAAAAAATTTACCTTCTTTAAAACAATCTCCCAAATTTTCCACACCTTTAAATCTCCAATGTAATAAACTTCAATTATGTATTGAGAAAGAAAGCTTGATTATTATACAACGGAGTCAAGGCCGACAATTCACCACTAATATCTATCATTTTCTTTTTCTTTGTCCATAACTTCATTAAATGTTTTAATATAGGCACATTATATTGCTGTAACAATTTTACATTCCATCTAAACAAAAATTGGTGTATTTAAGGCTCGAACATTAAAATTCAATTTCATACTTTCTTTGACATTCAAATGTGTTTCTTGTAAAAAAAAAGCAATATCAATTTTCATTTTCTTAATATACGCCAAAATACATTTACGCTTAATCGGACTGTTTAAACCTCGAACATTAAAAGTAGCGAACTTCAACTTTGACATACCTACTAATATAACTAAGAACTAATAATATCAATATACAAAAACTCAGATCAACGTAAATAGGCCCTCCAATAGGAGAAAAAGAAACCACAAAGTCTTAAAAAAAATAAAAAGAAAAGAAAAAAAATCCCCCCCAAAAAACTACCAAAAGGTAGTAATCCCTATAAACTTGGGTGTGGATCACCCACCTGTGGCTGATGACTAATGGAACATAGAACAAATCTCTCCCTCCCCAGCCAAACAAAAACTAACAACAAGATATCATAATGACATAAAAAGAAAGTAAAAATAAAAAGGTTCTTCTATTCATCCAAGAAATTGCAGACTCGGTGACTTCATTTCAAGAGAAGTTGGACTCTTTCCATTCCCATTTCTACCATTTCTTCCATTTCCAGAGCAACCAGATTTTTCTTTAGGAAACAATGGTGGACTACGTCTTAATCGCATACATCTGGCAACGAATCAGCAAAAATCATTGCTTCACGATCATTCTCATAAAACCAAGATTGAAAGTCTCCATAAAATACCTTCAACACTGCCGGATAACGAAAAGTAGACTTAGAGCCTTTATGCCACAAAACTTCTTTAACTGGATTAAATTGACGCCGACGTTGAGCAACCTCTTGACTCAAATCGGGATAAAACTCTACTATTCTGAATCATTAACGGAGCTTGTGGTTGTCTCGCATTTTGCACTGCTAGACGAAGTATAATTTCTCTGTCCAAATGATTCAAGCATCGAATTATCATGGGTCTCGGTGATTGATCAGGCGGAGGTCTTCTTCTTAGGGCTCTATGAGCTCTTTCCAATACCAAGCCTCCAGAGAAAAATTCTTGTCCCAATATTTGTGGGATCCATTCTGTAAAAAAACGAAGAGGATCTTGATCTTCCATACCTTCCGGCAAACCAACAATCTTCACATTGTTCCTTCTACTTTGATTCTCCAAATAATCTACTTTCCTCTCTAACTCCTTTTCACGTTCTCGCAATTCTTTAACGGATTTTTCCACCTCCATCACTTTTTCTGTATTAGAGGCCACTTGCTGTTTACATTCCAAAAAAGCAGACTGAAATTTTTTTTAAGATCTTTAGAAAATATTTCCATTTGTATATTAACTGTAGTGAATTCTGACTTCATACTATCTTTCATTTGAGCTAACTCTTGCAATATCAGCTGAGTTACGGTACTTAACAGGTTAACGTAGTTCAGAAAGACCCGACCCTGTTTTCTTATAGATAATGTCAGAACCAGATAACTGCAACTCCTGCTGCAACTCAACAGCAGGCATTTTAACAGTCTTACTGCAAGTCTGAACTCCCAACGATGACACCCCGACTTCCTCAGGGGGTTGATGCTGATCTCCCCCCACAACTCACTGTTATTTCAAGAACTCACGGATAAGATCAAGCTCTTCAGATTGAAGTAATGCCTGAGTGGTTTCAAACAATGGATTCATTTTTCTGCGAGCTCCCTCTGCCGTTGGCAGATTGCCAGAATCAGGATCCACTTCTTGGGAACACGCACCTTCCTCCTGAGAACAAGTATTTCCAATGAAATCCTTCTCCTGGTGAGTAGTAATCATTCTTCTTTCAGCTTCCACAAGCAATCTTTGTGACTTCGAGATGGAGAAAAGCAAATCTGAAGTCGTAGCAGTTTTTTCAGGCCCTGAATCTTCAACACTCCGAAAATGTAGTTTCTTCTGCAGTTGAGGTTTAATCTTTTTGCCATTAGTAGCCATAACAATTCCTTGATACTTTAAACTAAGTTTAAAAAAAAATTAAACTTAAAAACAAAGAGTTAAAAACCGGTTCTTAAAAGTCTGGCCAGAGAGGTTGAAATTACACGTCTAGACTCTACGCCATCTTGCCACGCCCCCAAAGATTCAGACATGAATTTAAGGAATACTGTTCTCCATGTTGAAGATTCATACTACAGAATCCTTCAGACTTCAAGTAAATAGCACAAGATGAAAAATACCATGCACTAGTCTGGGATCTGTCACCAAAATAATAAATGAGAACTTTTTATCAAATTATTCATTGTGTGCAAATTATTTGGAATACTTTGAATGAAAACCTAATGCAACTAGAAAATACAGACATGGAATTTAACACAAACACAGGAGTTTCCCATGCTTTTATATTTTTATGCTAACTGCATTCCCACTTCTATCGTCTCACAAGACCCCAGGAAATTCTCCCTCCGATATCTAGAAATGTAACTGCACCATGTATCTTTAATTTTCAGAATCAATACATAACTACCTCAAGTTAAAAAAAAATTCAAATAGATACAATGTGACACAACACAAACACTCCCTCCTCTCCATCTAAAGGGGGTGTCTGTGTTGGCAACATTTCCCAAGGCAAAGTAGCTAACATGTTAAAAGGTTCATCCCATGCGACCACACCGTCTTCAGGGTCCCCCACTGAGAAGATTCATAAATGTGAAATCAGCCATCTCCTGATTCAAGGTCACATTCTTCCCTGCTGTGACTAAACCTCAAAATAATATTGCTTTTGTTATAAGTTAAAAAATAATTTTTTTTTAAATTATAAAATAATTGTCTGTTCTAAATGTTCTCTCTATCTCTGCCCTCTACTTGTTTTTACTGCTTTCGACTGTATGGGTTGACTAACTGGACTGCTCACAGAACTCATTGTACCTCAGTACATGTGACAATAAACTTGAAAATTGTTCCCACAAAGAGTACTGGATATGTTAAATGGAGTAGATTCTACCATTTGTGTTTTAATCTTTACTGCTTCAAACCTTTGGACTGTAGAAATATTCAAACTACTTTGACACAATACCATATTTACTGGCAAGATGAATTACTTAATTTAACTCGCTGGATTTTGAATGTTAGCAGTTAACGAGGGTAAGATAAACCAACAGAGGAGGCACAAACAATGGAGAAAGGCCAATGAATTGAAAGGTAAACGTGAAATTTTATTTTATACAATATTCATTTTTTGATGAGGGAACAGCTGAAAAAAGGCAGCAACATTTTCCAACCGTCTGATCAAATACACATACCTGTATCCCTGTTTTGAATAGTATGACACTTTATTCCAAGCCTGCTGAGATACAGACATCACCCCTGACCGTTGTAGGATACGAGCAGATGATGAAGCTGAGGATTAAAAATAGAATCAATGATTAGCCTGCATAACCAGCAGCACAAAAGGTAACATCTGGAAATATCTATACTCAAATTGGTCATTCAGTCCTCCAAGCATTTTCAATCATTCAGTTCAGTCATGAATTTAGGTACAGTTAATCTGTACCTCCAGCCTTCTATTCACATTCCTTGACATTCCTGAAAGAATAAAAAGAAACCAACTTGTTCTTAAACATTTCAATTATATCAACTGACAATACGAGTGAAAATATTCATCATACTTGTGTGGAAAATGTGCTTTTTGATTTTAATCCTGAATTGCTTTTTACAATTGTGCATCCCTCTCATGAGGAGAAATGGGTGCAATGGACATCCTTTATAACAATGAATGGAGCTAGAACTATTAGATTATAATCAGTTCATTCAACTATTCAATTTAACCTGACAATATTGGCAAATCTGAGTTTGAAACTGCCTTCTGATTCAATTAACTGACATAATTTTAAAAAGTTCCAATCACATAATTGGGTAAAAATGATTCATGACTGCCAATCATCAGATTCCATTCATCTCATTTATCTACAGTAGAAATTATATTCATACCATTGCATGCTAATGGTTTAGTTGCCAATTGCTGATGTGTCTTCAATGGAAAAAGCACATCCACATAAAGGTCAAAAAGTTAGGAACTTTCATGTGAAAACTTTCAAAATTTCACAACATACCAGGGTAGTCCATTTAGTTGGCTCAAAATAATTAAAAACTCTTCAGTGAGAGCCAAATACTTGACAGACAAGTTCAGTTTATAGTAATGATTTTTTTCCTCTTTTACAAGAAACCCAACAATTAAAATTGAGTCAAGAAGCTTTAAAACCAAAAGAACACAATATTGTGAACCACGCAGTTTAAGGCTACAGACATCCAAGCATGGAGCACATTAGTCCACGATTTCAGCATGGCTTCAATAAAAATTTTACTTCCAACAAATCAGACTTCCTGGAAAAATGGATGTGTTTGGAATAATCAAGATACCAGGGGATGTAGAGCATCATGCAATTTTGGCTGGGTGGCTTACTTGCCAGCAGTGAGGCAGTCATACCAGTTGACATTGCAGAAAACTATTGTTTCAGTGAGTCTAGGTAGTGTATTCTTCATATTTCTGTGGTTCTACCTCTCCATGGTGCAGCCCAGTAACCAGAGAGGTAAAACCACACAATTAGTGCTCTAGTCATGGGCTAACAAAACCTATCAAGTTGGTTAAGCAGCCGTCAACTGCCTTTAAAAGTTTGGCTCCCTCCTGAGTGGGATATACAATTCTGAGTGGGAGGAAAGCAAAACTGCAACAGGGTGGACTGCATAAAGTCCAGGTAAAATATAGACTGTGTGGACCGAGTCACCCAGGCAAACTGGGTCAGTGATGATTATGGAAACTCTGTCTTCCCCAAATCATTTTCTTTTATCCAGTAGAATGACAGTTTCAGGTCCTTGCAGAGAATAAAAATTCCATTTGTGGCTGATTATATCAAGACCAGCGTAAGCATTGAAGAGGCTATGGTGTAGAAAACCAACTTGCCTAGAAGATTTTCAAGTTATTTTAAATACCATTTTAACCGCTTGAGTCATGGGCTCTTAGTATTTTTGGTAGAGACCATACCAAGTCCAACAAGGGTAGTTTTACAAATGTTACTGGTATTAGGGATTTCAAGTTTATCCTCATTTGATTGTATTCATTCAACCAGATGAAACAGTATTTCTCCAGTCCAAAATGCATACACATTTCTCACACAGCAAATGATAAAATACATTGATAAAAATACAATACAAAATAAATATGTAGAAATAATTTACTGATTCATTTAAAAGAGACCCACAGCTACAGAATATCGTTCAATCTCACAGCCTGCAGGAAGAAGTCGTTTCCCAGTCTGGCAGTCCTGATTTTGATGGTCCTGGACATCCTTCCTGATGGTAGCAGGTCAAAGATACTATGTGATGGGTGAATGTTTAAACTTGGATTTTAGTGATGGTGCCTTTAACTTGATAAATAGTGGTAGTTTGGATTTGGTACAATTCAATGTTGACCCTTCTCAATTAGAAAACCCACACAGAGGTTAATTAGTTCATTGAGACCACTGCAGTCAATGAGGTGGGCACAGTGGGTGCTGACAATGTAATTAATCTTCCAACAGTCAGGAGAGTGTTTTTTTGTGCCTTTAGCAATTTCAGAACGAGAAGCAAGAAAAGTTGATATTAGAAGAGAGTTTTAGCAAGGGGTGTTCTTGGCACTCAAGGCAGTTGTTTGTGGATTTTTTTAGATTGCGTAGACATTGATTGAAAGATTGGCTATAATGTGAAATAGGATGATAGAGATATTAACAGTAATACGAATGTAGAATTATGGTTTTAATTCAGGTGTGAAGGAAAGGTTTGCTGCCAGGGAGGCTGCATTCCAAAATTACAAAAAAAATGTACAAAAAGGATAGAAAGGCCCAGGCAAGACTGCTGATGGGCATCTAGGCTGGGGTTGGCTGTCCCATCATTTTAGATACACTTGATCCACATTTTAATTTTAATTCCATGGTTTTAAATAAAATGTCCAACATATGCAAGTTCTGCCCTTGCTTTGCAAGGGCTGGTAACTAGGCCTCATATAATTTTTTCACAGACAAGATTTTACATACTATCAGAGTATTTAAGTTAAGACCATCTAACCCAAGACCATCCATGATGTTCGCAAGATGGACATCAATATTTTAACTATGTTGTTTTCCTCATGAACTAAGTGCAGTAAAACTCCATCTATTATGAAAAGCAGCCAGACAGTCTTTATTCTTAAATCTGATGACATCAATAAATTGCAACACTGGTGATTGGTGCCCCACTATTATTGGATCAATCCTTTCACGGATTTTCTTTGGAAAAACGATGAAGTGATGTGGTTAGATTGAACAAATGCCAGAAATCATTTATCATGTCTACCACTGGATGTAACCCAAATATTGCCATTCTTACCAACTTACTGTCAGGGTCTAATAGAACAAAAAGCCCTGGTGATTGTTTTTGTACACCTGGCAATAGCCTTTGAAATTGTCGGTCATAAAGGTGATTTTTAAAAGGTTAGGCCAGGATGCAAGTTCACACCCATTTTGTCCAACTTGTACACATCTCTAGTCTGACGTGGAATCTTTTATTAATAAAGGCCAGAACCAAATCCATCCCTTTTTTATGAGGGGTAAAGCATTTCATTTAATATCATTATGGACATATTATGTTAATTGGATAGGGATGACAGAGGGGTTTACCCCTGATCAGAAAACATCTTCTGGGCTGCTCTTGCCTTTATTGACATCATTGTCCTTCTGAGTGATTCACCCAAAACTTCAAATATCTCAAGGTCCAAGAGAATTTTCTTGGCAAAACAGGTCTCAAGGCTAGTATCAATATAAGATCCAGATTTTATATGACATAAACAAATATTAGTTTTTAGATAACACTTTTTTTTTTAAAATAGAAATCAAGCCCGATGTTATTTTTGTCAACGATAATATGGCAGCTGTTGAAAATGCCTACAAGGTTTAAGGACAACTCCAGATCCAAATCCCATTACCAAAGAGGCTGAGAAAGAATTGTATGGCATCTCCTCAATTTTTTTTGTTGGTTTTATCGTGCGTGCCAGGGATATTTCATTTTCCAAAAACCAATGTATCTTAAAGTTTTTAAAAATCCAACATATTGTCCCTTATTATCCAGATGACCAAATTTGCAGTGACTGGCACTTTAAATATTTTACAATTTATGACTGGTTATTTGTCTCGAATTTTACATCTTCAATTGTTTTCTTATTTGCTTTTGCATGGCTTTTCGTTTTGCTTTTTATGATGTTAGTTTTAAAGTGTTCCTTAGGTTTTACTTTAATGCTTTTCACACTTTATGATGCAACAATAAATGTAAGCCTTAGCTTTTTTTTCTTATTTTGGTCAACACAATCAGGTGATGTTATCAGTGGTAGTTCCCTAAATTCCGATCAGATTATCCCACCACTAACCTTTATGCAGGTGACTTCCTCCCTTGTGTCTATGCATCGATTTTTATACCATCCCATTTCAACAGTTGAGAAGCCAGTCACTTTGATAACTTGGTAGACTTTCTTTAAAGTTAAAACATCAAGCTTCCTCCAAAAAAAATTCAGTAACAGTGAATTTTACTAACCATTGAAGGATCCATGTACTCTCATATCGTGCAGCACAAACCCTCCGGTAAAAATAATCAGAACAAGTAGCAGACGAAACCAGGGAAAGCCACCACCTCTCAACTTCTGCAGGAGATTCTGGAAAATGGACACGTCAATACTTTTTACACATTCCAACATGCATGAAAGAAAATGCTCTCTAATTGGGCACCAAAGAGAAAGAGCAGGAAGACAATCTCACACCCATATCTTGCATTTAATCAACGCTGATCAGTTAATACCACTGGATGCAATTCAGAACGTTGACTCTAAAGAACCAAGCACAAAACTGTCATCTGCAAGTTGAAGGTATTAATGCACTATTGAAAGTTTCATCTCTCAGACAAGTTCCCATCATCTCTTACTTGGTCAGAATCAGGTTTATTGCCATGAACAGGTGTCACAACATTTGTTTTGCAGCAGAATTATTGTGGACTACAGGTGTAAAATTACATTTCCATAAATACATCATTTAAAAATAAATAGGTGCAAAAGAAAAAAAAGTGAGGCAGTACCTGTGGTTCATTATCCAATTCAGAAATCTGATGGTGGAGGGGAAGAAGCTGTTTTTGGAACATTGGGTCTTCAGCCCCCTGTATCTCCTTCCTGATAATAGCAGTGAGAAAAGGGCATAGCTTGGGTGGTGAGAGTCCTTTATGATCGAGGCTGCTTTCTTGAGACACAACCTCCTATAGATGCCCTTAAAAGAGTGAAGATTAATGCTCATGATCCCACTGGCTGAGATCACAAACCTCTGTAGCCTTTTCCTGTCCATTAGCATCTCCATTCCAGACAATGATGCAACCCGTCAGAATGTTTTCCATGGGACACCTGTAGAACCTTAGAGAATCTGCAAGAGTCTTTGGTGATGTACCAAATCTCCTCAAGATCCTAATGAAATATAGCAACTGGTGAGCCTTCTTCATGATTGCATTGCATTGACATGGCCCCAAGATATATTTCCAGAGATGCTGACACACAGGAATTTGAAGTTCCTTATCCTCTCCACTGCTGATCCCTCAATGAGAACTGGATCGTGTTCTCTGGATTTTCCCTTCCCAAAGTCCACAATAAGTTCCTTAGTTTTGCTAATGTTGAGTGCAAGGTTGTTGTTGCGACACCACTCAACAGGCTGATTGATCTCATTTCTGTACGCTTCCTCATTACCGCCTGTGATTCTGCTGACAAATGTGTTATCAGCAAATTTGTATTTGGCAATCGAATTCTGCCGAGCCACACAGTCACGGTTGTAAAAGGAGTAGAGCAGTGGGGTAAGTATGTATTCTTGAGATGCACCTCTGTTGATTGTCAGTGAGGAGATGCTGTTATTGATCCATACCATCTGTGGTCTTCCAATGAAGAAGTCAAGGATATAGTAGCAGAGGGAGGTGCAGAAAAGTTTTGAAAGTTGCTGACCAGTACTGAGGGGATGATGGTGTTGAATTTTGATCTGTAATCGATGTACATCTTGCTGTTCTTCAGATGATCCAGGGCTAATTGGAGAGCTAGTGAGATTGCATCTGCCGTGAAATGATTGTGGCAGCAGGAAAATTGCAGTGGGTCCAGGTTTTTGCTTGGGTATGAGTTAATTCTAGCATTTATTACAGTAGATGCAAGTGCTAACTGGGGAACAGTTATTGAGGCAGCACTCTGCTCTTCCTAGGCACCACCATGATTGATGCCCCTTTGAAGAAGGTGGGAACCTTAGACTGCAGCAGTGAGATTAAGTGGCTGAGAGCTATCTTAAGACACTACTCACAGGAGAGCAAGAGAATTGTCCTGAGAAATGTTAACCTCCAAAATTGAAAACAGATTAAAATCATCACTGGTTGTCTGACTATTGCATTTCCATACTTCAAAAAGGGCTACAGTCTATATCATCCTTAAGCAAGGCATAGAAAATCAACACTTTCACTTGCCTGAAATAATGTATTAAATATGGGACGAAATGTTTTGTCAGATAGGATATTATGGCTAAGCCAAGTGGCAGCATGATAGAGCTGGATTCTGACAGATGTTATGTGGAAAGCGAGAACCCTTTATAATTGAAGTCCAAGGGTAAACACTCAGGTTATACCACTACAACCACCTGCAAGTCTGTCCCAAACTGAATTGCTGAGTTTCTCCAGCAATTCAGATCAAACAACATCCATGGATGGAAATGGTCAGTCAACATTTCTAATCTGAACCCTTTATTAAGTATTGATGAGAGATCCAGTCATGAAATATTGGCAGACCATTTCAACCTATAGATGCTGCCTGACCTGTTGAGCTCTTCTGGCAATACTTTGATTGCTCAGGATTGCAATACCTGCAGCTTTTATGCTTCTCCTTTTCAAACAATTCCTTCAGCATTGGGTCAAAGCTTATAATTTCATAGTTAGCAGGACTGCAAGAGTACCTTCAACGAAATGATTCAAGACAACAGTTCAAAACCACTGAGAGAATTTTGGAATGAAAATTTAATGCTATTGTCACCAATGACAATCACACTCCACTTAAAATAAGTGTTGGGGAAAAAAAATTGAACAACATTGAGAAGTTTAAGATAATTTATGTGACTAAAATGCAAAATCAACCAGACACCCCCATTCAAATGGGCAAATTCAATGAATATACACAGAGCCAAAGTTAATTTAATATCTTACTTTGCATGCAGAGTCACAAGCACTTATTTCTTGTGAACTCAAGACACCCTTTCCAGATAGCTCTTCATTTGTAACTTTAAATGATCGCACTGTTTCCTGTACAGATTTCTGCATCTGTAATGAGATATTTAAAGTCAACTTATGGAAGATTACACCTATATTTTATAAAATGTGAACATTGGGCACATTAAAGATTTACAATTTATCTCACACAAAAATACACTAAAAATTTCATTTGTTTGCCCTGTAAAGGCACGATTATTCCTCACCTGTGACTTTCCAAGTGTTTAATTTTAAAACAGTAACTTTATTTCTAACTCAAACTATAGTCTTAATGTTTAAACTATCCTTAACACTAAATGTAACCAACTATGCACAGGTGTACTAGTGTATGTGTGATATACCCAAACCATTACAGTCCAGGCCAAAATCTGGAGAGTTACTGCAAAGTTCAGTCTTTCAAATTCAGTGTTGAAGTGTAGGCCTTTGAAATTTGATGCCCAGAATTAATGATGAACTGATGGGAAAACTGGAGTTGTGGCTGCTACAGAGTAACAAATTCTGCATTGCCATTGAAGAAATGTCCATCCACATGAGCGGAGGTCATAACACTCCTGGTCCTTTGTAGGCAAGATGAACTGGGTGGCCTCCATGAAGCTTCCAAGACGCTGGCACTGGTCTCTCCAAGTCTCTCACTGCTAGTCACACTCAAAATGAAGCAGTCTCTCCAAGTGACCGCCACTGTTAGTCACAATCAAAATGAAATAATTTGCTTCCCAAAAAGCCCCTTCTGGCACAGGTCAATCCACCAAAAAGGCCCAGTCATTCACAGTGCATGCTTTGCTCTAAATTCCACAAAAAAAAAAAATGGCTGGCCCCAAGAGCTACTTTCAAAGACCTGTTTCCTATCCAGCAGTCAGCATGGTTCTTCTGAGCAAAATCAGTGTCTTTGCAAAATGTATCGAATCTGGAACAGTCTGTGATAAACCTTCCCTCAGTTCTTCCAATGTATTGAATTATCGCTGGGCTGTGATTTGTGTTGTGCTTGGTGCTGTGACTATTCAGTCCTTCCTGTCTATAATATCCCTTACAGTGATAATCCCATTTTACTAAAGCGGGAGCTCATAATAAAAGGTACTTTTTTCACTCCCATTCAACTAAAACCAGTCCCCCCTCTCCCCAATTGTTATTTGGTTTGTTTTCTATATTATGAAATCTCAAAAGAAACTTCTGTGAATGTTAAAAAATGATACAAAAAAAGAACTCAAAAAAGATCAGTTGTTTAATTGCTTTGCAAATAATTCTACTCCCCTTTCAGAGTCCAAATAGAAATTATAGCCCGACTATCTCAGTCAGAGGAGGAGGAAAATAACATTTAATACTGCATCAGGAATTTTTTTTGCCATAAGTAGATGCAGCACCACCTTGGTTTTTAACAGAATGTCCAACTCCAATTAAATTATTCTGAGCAAAATCATTCCAGAAAACACAAGTTCTGAACAATTACCTATTATGGGAACATTGCAATTCCTTTTAAATCTGCAAAATGTAATGGAATAGAAAATGACTATAATTATGCATATCTGTACAGCAGTCTGAAGAAACCGTTTCCATTTCACCTCCAATCATACCCACATCTTAGTTAAAGTGAATGAAAAAATGTTTCCCCCCCCCCCCCATTAAGACTATAGAAAGGTGACTGGTTGAACAGTAAAACTTAGATGAAATAAAATGACCTTATGGATTTCCTGTAGAATTGAATAAAATTACCTTGATTGGAATATTGTCCCAAGTTTCCAAAAGATGACTGAGTAGAAGACTAGAAGAAAAATAAATCACTAAATTTGGTAGTAATATCAACCATCCTAGTAAAACAACATTGCAATCAAACATGATCACAAAATGCTGATGGGTAAACATACAAGTTCTCTACAAAGAGGTAAAGAAAGATAAAAGCTGCTTTCACACAAATTTAAGAAATTGACAGAATATTTCTGTCACATTCAAACTGCGCATTTCTTGAAATTAAGAAATGCAGATCACAACTGTGGCTGAGTAAAATGCAGAAAATTCTTTTGTTATTTGCATTTTGCAAAAAAATGTTTTAAATTAACTTACCTCAAAGAAAATATTAGACTAAACTTCTACCAAGGCAAACTGATGCATCAAAATAAGATTTGTGCTGAATCAGTTAATCCCACTACAGCCCAATATATAGATATTTATCTGATTATGGCCATCACTCATAGCTTGCTTTGATAATAAAAAATAGCAAATATTAACACTGTGCCAAATGTTAAATGACTACATGGCATACCCAATTTTTTCCCCTGGTGGCCACACAATAGTATCCACTTCATTCGTCCCAAATCTTCATCTAGAATGGCAGATACACACCTAAAAACTATTCCAGAGTAAACAATGCTTTGAAAAGCAACTGGAGGCCTTCACATTATTAAAATGACAGTAACCTGCCCTTTTCTCAGCATCGTGCAATTACACAAATGAAATTTTGACAGTGGAAAGGCAACAGCTATCACTCAAAACTTACCTATGATAAAAAAAAAAGATCCTTGACACTCCATTTACTATTGATTCATGTGTGAAAATAAAAACTTTTCTCAAAAGGAAATACTCTGACATAGCTCCACAATTGTCTAGTGATTGAAGTAGGGTGGGGGGGGGGGGGGGGGCATATTTCTCTAATAACCTGCAATTCATTCATCCATGCTGGAAATCCCTGGTGTCATTTAAATTTCCTTTCCATCCCAAGGACTTGAGAGTAAACAAGATAGCAATTCAAAAGTAGCCACATTGTTTAGTTGGCATCTTTCTGCTCAGAACATAAAAAATATACATGATACAGGTATGCGCCAGTTAACATCTGTTCAGGTAACGTCCAACCGCATACAAGTCCGTGGTCCCATAATCATTCAGTTACCGCGAGCAAGTCCGCAGGAATTTAGAAAAAGCAATCGCTAGCTATAGGAAACTATACTCTAACTGATCTGACTGCCCCACTCTCTCCCCACAGCCTTGTGTTGGACCCCATGCTGATCTGACTGCCCCACTCTCTCACCACAACCCAATGTCGGTGCTCACATTGATCCCTACTTACAAATAAGAAGTTTACAGGCACACAACAATATCCCATATAGCTTTGAAGTATAATAGGATTTTCCACAAAGTCCACATCACATAATACCCAATTTCACAGAATATATCATGGACATTAAGCTTGTACACTGTTTTAAAGAAGTCTTCACTGAGCATAATCTAAATATCACCAAACATACCACCTTTAAATAATTGGGAGAGGTTGCAAGGCTAAAGAATCCAAAAATCTGTTCATTACCATTGTAAGTAACTTGACAGCTGTAGAGCTAAAGATTTAACTTCCGCCCTGGAAATTTGGATTGGATGACAAAGTAGCTCAGTCAAAAGGAAAACAGATTTCCAATATGCATTGGAATCAGGAAAATTCTGAACATTCATATCAAGCTGCAACAGAATTTCCAAAATGGACCAGGTCATTCAAAGGAGATCTTAGGGGGGCACTTTTTGCATACTTGTTAGCACACAGTGTCAGAGATCATGACCGGAGTTTGAATCCTGTGCTGAATGTAAGGAGTGTGTACGTTCTCCTCACATCTGTGTGGGTTTTCCCCAGGAGCTCTGGTCCCCCCCCTCCCATCATTCAAAATGACCTGGGGATTGTAGGTTAATTGGGCATCATGGGCCTGTTACTGTGCTGTTTGTCTTTTTTTTTAAGTAAAAAGTTTATGCAAGCTAGAGCTATATTTGCACAAGTTACTTTCAACAGCATGGCAGTTTGTCACAGTTAACCCACTAAACTGTTCATTTACTCACAACCATGTCTTTTGGTGTGCACCATTTACCTGGACTGAGAAAGATGTTTAGTGTAAAGTTGTCTCCAAACACTGAAGCTGTTAGAATCTGTGGTCAAACATTCAACCATGCATCTCAAGAGCTGAAAAAACAAAAACATTTGCAACATTTTTATACCAAACTGCACACGGTACAATGGGGTGAAACACAAAAGTCTGCAAACAGTGTATTGTAATAAAAACACACGGAAATGCTGGAGGAACTCTGCTGCTTTTTTCAGCATCCTTAAAAATCAAAGATATATTGCCAATGTTTCAGACCTGAACCCTTCAAAGAATAATCAGAATGAGCCAGAAACAGGAAATCTCAAAATTCAGAAAATGCTGGCTGGGGAAGGAATCCAGACCAACAAAAGATGTTAATTGGATATGATAAGGGAAGATGTAAGAATATATCATGTCTGTGCAAAAGGAGAAAGGGAAAAAGGGAAAGACAGAGCTGGGGGAAGATGTGGGGTGGGGGTGGGGTGTTTAAATGAAAGCCAGATAATTTGATATTAATGTCATAATGGCATTAATATCAAATTCTCTCTCTACATTTTCTCAGTCTCCTTTCACATAAACATGATAAATTCTTACCTCCCCCTATTCCAAATTAAGACTTTTTGTTGGTCTGGATTCCTCCCCCAACCAGCATTGTCTGAATTCTGAGATTTCCTGCTTTTGACTCATTCTGTTTATTCCTTGAAGGACAACTCGGGCCCAAAACATGGCAATATTTTTTTTTGCTTTTTATGGACGCTGAAAAAATTGGCTGAGTTGCTCCAGATACAAGAACAGAAGAAATAAGAGGTTATCTGCTCTGCCATACCATTGAATTAACTCCTCATTTGTCTTAAATACATTCCTCCAAATCTTGAAGCGATGTCTCTGAGTTCTTGTCTCATTTGCCAGTGAAAACAACTTGCCAGCTTCTATCTTTTCTATTCATTTCATGTTTTAAAATACCCCTTCATTCTTTGAAATTCCAATGTAGTTTGAGGATACACAATCTTTCCTCAAACTAACCTCATTCCCAAAATCAATTCGGTGAACCTCCTTTGCATTGCCTTGAAAAAGTAAGACGACCAGAACTGTACACAGTCCTCCATGTGTAGCCTCACAAGTATATATTAGCAGCAGAATTTCCCAGCTATCGAATTTAATTTCTCCAGTAATGATGATCAACAATCCATTTTCCTTTTTACTTACTGCATCTGCAAGCCAACTTTTTGTTCTGTATAAGAACTACCAAGTGCCGCTGCACAACAGCAAGCTGCAATATTTCATCTTTTAAATAGAAGTTTGATTTATTATTTTTCCTTCCATGTGGACAACTTCACCTTGACCAATGATGCACTCCATATGCCAGCCCTAACACACTCACTTAATCTACAGAGTCCTCTCTGCATAATTTGCTTTTACACCCAATTTCGTATTAGTAAATGGCACTACACTTGGTCCCTTCCTCCAAATCATTTATGCATATTTTTAAACAGATACAGGCTCAGCAACAATACTCCAGCACTCCAGGCAAACCTGATGGCACAGATAAATGTTATACCCTAACACTTTGCCTTCTATTAGTTAACTAATTCTCTAACCATACTAATGTATTACAACAATTGGGTGCTTCTTTATCTTGTGCAGAAGTCTTTTGTGCGACACCCACTCAAACATCTGTAAACTTAAATACCAGATACAACCTGTTCCTTTCTGTCCTCTATACTCATTACACCCTCAGATTTATTAAGCATAATAAACACTTTCTAAATCTATGCTATGTCCGCCTAGACTATTTCTATGCAGATGTCTCACTATTTCTTCCTTACTGATATAACAAATGCTTCAGTTCTTACTTGCACCATTTCTTTCAGTACTCTGGGATGCATTCTACCAGAGCACTTATCTACCTTCAGGTCCACTACGTTGCCCAGCACCTTCTGCTGAGCGATAGCAATTGTACTGAGGTATTTGGAGATAACATCCATATCTGGCATATTACTCAACTTCCTCTGAGAATTGACTAAATACTTATTCAAAGACTCAGCCATTTCCACATTATCCGATAATTCCCTCTTTTCATTTTTAGGGCTCTTGTTTCTACTTTAAGAACTTTCACTGTTTTTGTATTCAGTGCTATGATATGTTCCTAATGGATCCTTCCTTTCTTTATTGCTTTGATTTGTGGCTTCTTTGTCCCTTTTTTAAATATCTCCAATTCTTTTAAGCCCCACTACTGTTGATGTCTTTGTTTGCATGACCATTTAATTTATACCTTCATTTCCTTGGCTATCCTACTGTCCTTGTTTTTAAATTAGAATACACTTTTATTGAGCATTATGAAAAATATGAGAAAGACACTAGCTTTGGATCTAAATTTTTCACCTTCCATTTGTGTTAGAAATCCATCCATACTGCAATTAATCTTTCCAAGAGGATCCTTGACTATGAAATCACTCATTTTTACCTGCATCATTACAGAGGACCAGCTCTAACATAGCACACTCCCTTGAAGGTTTTGTAAAATGCAGCTCAGGAAAACGAACTTCCCAAGACCAACTTAACCAACTGGATTTGACCAATCAATTTGCAGATTAAAATCCATAACTGCAATTGTCGTAAAACCATAAGACATAGGAGCCCATCAAGTCTGCCCATTATTTAATCATGAGCGGATTCATTTTCCCACCCAGCCCCACTGCCTGGCCTTTTCCCGTAACATATGGTGCCTGGTAATAAAGAACTTATCAATCTCTGCCTTAAATACACTCAATGGCCTGCCCTCCATAACTGCTTGTGGCTACAAATTCCACAGATTTATCACCCTCTGGCTGAAGAAATTCCTTCACATTTTTATTCCAAGCAGACACCCTTCAACCCTGAAGTTATACCCTTTTGACCTGGACTCACCCATCATGGGAAACATCCTTTCTATAGATATTCTGGCCATGCCTTTCCACATTCAAAATGTTTCAATGAGATACCCTCTCAGTCACAAGCACTGGCCAAGAACTGGCAAACACTCCTCATAGATAACCCTTTAATTCCAAGAATCATCCTTGTGAACCTCCTCTGAACCCTCTCCTCCAATGCCAGCACATATTTTCTTAAATGAGCAGTCCAAAACTGCTCACAATACTCCAAGTGAGGTATCACCAAGTGTCATTCGCCTTCTCATGTATTCTATTTCTCCTGAAATGGATGTCAACATTGCCTTCACCACCAACTCAACATTCAAAATTACCTTCAGGTAATCATGCACGATGACTCCCAGATCCCTTTGCAACTGGATATTTTCAATTTTCTCCCCATTTAAAAAATAGTCTGCCTGTTTATTTTAATATACCAAAGAGCATGGGAGTACACTTTCCAACATTGAATTTAATTTATCACTTCTCTGCCCATCCTCCTAATCCAAGTTCTTCTGCAGCCTCCCTGTTTCCTCAATACTACCTGCTCCTCCTCCAACCTTATCATCTGCAAACTTGGGCTCAAAGCCATTTATTCCATAATCCAAATCAATAATATACAACACAAAAAGAAGCAGCCGCAACATTTACCCCTGTTGAACATCACTAGAAACGCCAGTCAACCAGAGTATGATCCCTACATTGACTACTTCCTGCCAATCAGCCAATGCTCTACCAACACTACTATGTTTTCAGTTTAAACTATGGTTTCTTATCTTGTTAAGTAGGCTCAAGTGCAGCACCATGTCAAATACACAACATTCACTGCAATTCGTTTATCTAGCCTGTTTGTCACTTCAAAGAATTCCAATATATTTGTCAAGCAAGATTTTCACTTAAGGAAACCATGCTGGCTTTGATCTATTTTGTCATGAGCCACCAAGTTCTCCATAACCTCATCCTTGACAATAGACTCCAACATCTTCCTAACCATTGACATCAGGCTAACTGATCTATAAATTTCCTTTCTGCTGCCTGCCTCCCTCCCTTCTTGAATAAGAGTGATATTTGCAATTTTCCAGTCCTCTGGACCAGGCCAGAGTCTATTAATTCCTGAACAATCATTATCAATGTCTCAACAATCTCCACCACTACCTCTTTCCGACCCGAGGGTACAATCCATCAGGTCTGGGACACTTATCCACCCTCCCTTGAAATAATAAATACTAATTTCCTTTCCCTGATACCCCTCAACATCTGGCACCCTGCTAATGTCTTTCATTTTGAACAATGATGCAAAATACTCATTTAGTTCCTCTGTGATTGCCTCATTTCCCATTATTTCTCCAGTGCCATTTTCTAATGGTCCTATGTCTTCTCTCCCCTCTCTTTTATTCTTTATATACTTTAAGCTTTTTGCATCCTCTGATATTACAGTACCACTCCAATTATCCAAAATCATCAGTTATCCAAATTTTAAAAAAAATTTTGGATAAACGAGGATATCTGAAATCCTCATTTATCTGAAATTTTTTTCAGAGCCAAACTGACCAAGGATCTTGGGCTCCTGGGTCCCCAGCGGCAGGAGGAACTTCAAGCTTCCAGGCAGGAGTGGGATCCTCAGGCTCCAAGCACGAACGGGGCCTCATTAGGGAAGGATTGGTGATCGGCGGTGGACAGCATTTTTTTTTTGGTGAGAATCAAACTTTATTTTAAATCTTAAAAAGCCTTACCTTGTTTGTTGTTATATTATCACTGATACATGTGATTTGCTGTCGCTACTGGTCTGTTTTTTTTTAAAATGACCGTTCTCCAAAAAAAAAACTTTTATCCAAAATAGGCCCGGTCCTGACCAACTCAGATAATCAGAGTTGAACTGTATTTGTTAGCCTACTTTCATACTTCATCTTTCCCCTCCTTACAAGTTCTTTTACTTAACTTTTGCAAGTTTTTTTTAAAAAAAACTTTCCATCCTTTATTTTCCCCCTAATTTTTGCTTCCTTGTAAGCCCCCTCTTTTGCTTTTACATTGGAATAACTTCTCGTCAGCCACAGTTGTGCCATTTTTCCATTTGAATATTTCTTTTTTGATATGTATTTATCCTGCACCTTCATTTCTTGCAGAAACTCCACCCAATGGTGCTCTGTCATTTTCCCTACTAGTGTCACCTTCCAATCTACTTTAGCCAGTTCCTCTCTCAAGCCAGTGTAATTCCCTTTACTCCACTGAAATATCAACATATCCAACTTGAGTTTCTCCTGGTTAAATCTCAAATTGAACTCCATTATATTGTGATCAAAACCTCCGAATGGCTCTCTAATCACCTCCAGTGCAATATACAACATCCAATCCATTACAGCTGATCCCAGAGTGGACTCATCAACAAGCTGCTCTAAAAACATCTTGCAGGTTTCCACAAATTCTCTCTTGAGATTCAGTCCCAATCTATTTGCATGTAATAATCCCACCTGACTACCATAACATTGCCTTTCTAACACGACTTTTCTATTTCCTGATGCAATTTGTTGTCCACATCCTGTCTACTGTTTGGAGGCCTACATACAAAACTGTCAACATTGGGTTGTTTTTTTAAACCTTTACCATTTCTGAACTCAACCTACAATGATTCTATAATCTTCTTAACCTATGACATTTTCTAACGATTTAATGTTGTTCCTTACCCCCTCTGCTTACCAGCCTATCCTTTTGATACACTGTGTATCCATGGACATTAAGCTCCCAATGACACCAATCCTTTAAAACATGACTCAGTGATGGCCACATCATATCTGTCAATGTGTAGCTGTACTACAAGGTTACCCATTTTAATTTAAAAACAAAACTTTTATCCTTTATTTGTTTCTTTTGACTGTGTCCCAGTTACATTGCAACTCATCCCTTTGGCTGCAAATTTTGCCCCATCTGTCTGTTCTTCTACACAAACCCCCCTACCAGCTCTTGCTATTTGTGTGCCAACCACCTCTTCAGTCTCTTCACATTAGTTCCCATCCCCTTAAAACACTCATTAACAGCATTAGCAAACTTCCCTGCAACCTGACCCACTTGTATAGGACAGCCCAGTAAAGGTTCCAATAATCGACCAACTTGAAACCCTCCCCCATCACTTCAGTTACACATTTGTCTGTACTATCTTCCTGTTCTGACCTTCCCAAGCTTGTGGTCCCAGGAGTTATCCAGAGATTACTACCTTGGAGGTTCTGCTCTTTGGCCTCTTTCCCAACTCCCTAAATTCATTTTGCAGCACCTGCCTAGGTCATTGGTGCCAAGAATATTCTGCATCAGCTCAGAGAAATCCTGGACCCAAGCTCCCAGCAACTAGAGTCTCTTTGTAGCCACTGAATTTCCTATCCGTTTCCCTGACTATCACTCTACCTGATTTCATCCTTCCCTTCTGAGATTCAGCCAACCCAATGCTATTGGTCTGGCTATTGCCTGGGCCATGTGTCATCCCACTCAGCAGTACCCAAAGAGGTATACTTGTTGCTGCGGAAATGGCCACAAGGGTACCCTGCACTGTCTATTCCCTTCTCCTCTCCCAAATGTCACTCAGCTAGGTATGAGTCCTGTTCCATTCTTACATTATGTCTTTATTGCCTGTGCAGCACATTATTTGGTGGCCTACAGACTACTCCTAGTAATTGTCTCCCCTTTTCTATTCCTAAATTCTACTCAGATTGACAAAATAGAATAGTCTCACTATTGCTGCAATCTCATTCTTAATTTAGAGTGCTACCCCAGCTTCCTATCTTCCAAAAACACCTGATACCATTGGATATTTCATTTCCAGTTATCTCCACCCTGCAACCATATGTGATGCAATTCAAATGTGCTTTTCAATATCACTGCTCAACTGCAAACAGTTACACTCATATCAATTCATCATGTCAAACAACTCAACTGAGGGACATTAAACAAAAATCAGTCATGCAAGTTTCACAAATCCACACGCTTATTTCTTTCTGATTATTTACTTAAATCCCCCTTTTAATCTTCCTCACCAACAGTTCACCTCTCCAATTTCAGAAAGTCGAGTTCCACATATAACCAATTCATTTCAATGTTAACTAATAGATAAATAAAGGACTGTTGGAACAGAGATCTACTTGCACAGCATTAATTGGTATCAGTTGGTTATGCAACCAGTTTTTACTTCAGGCAACAAAAATTAATTTGAAACACAAGAGTCTTTGGCTTCCAATTATATTAAGTAGGACCAGTTCCTCCACAAGGTTAACTGGATTGTAAATGAAAATTGATTTGGTGTAAATACAACAAAGTGACCTAAAAAAAAATTGCAAAACATGTTGTATGCCTCAGTCGAATTAAAGAAATTTGATATCATCCCAGCCCTTGCCATTAACTAAATTTGCAAATACCAAGTACAAAATATTTTTTTTTTTAAACAAAATTGAAATGCTACAAATAACATTGTTGGGGGGGGGGGGTTCTTCAAAAAATTTCATAATTCTCTCAAACTTGTAGTACTTTGTAGAAAAATTAGTTGATCACTCACTTCCTTCTTCATGTCTGGAGGACAGTTAGGCGTTGCTCTGGATAAGAAGGAGGGAAAGTAGGTGTGTAATGCAGATTCCGGTTTGGCTCCGAATGCCAACACTTTTAATTTTGGGTAAAGTTGGCGCAATTGATCCTGTAAACTGAAAGATTTGGAAAATGGTAACAGATTACCAATTAAAATACTTTCCTATTTGCAAGTCATTACACTGCCTAGGCCATGTTCTGAAATAATTACCAAAAGCTGCATGAAACAGCACATCTTAATCTCTTTCATTGCTGTTAGATATAATCCAGTTGAGATTGTGCTGCATTTATTTTGCATTACAAAACAGGATGCATTAAATTACAAAATAGTTCTGAGATATGCAATTTTGAATTTCTGATACAATGGTGACAATCAATGGAAGAGTAGTTTGGGGGAAGAGAAGCTCCCGTGTTGAGAAAAATTCTGCCTTTGCTAATATTGAGTCAATTTACATCTAAACGACACAAGTTTAAATAGCTCATCTGTTCTTTCTCCTAGCCTAAAATGGCCATGTGCTAATAAGTCAAAAACATCGACAAATAAAAATCCAACAGAAGATTGAAAATTACAAGGCAACATTTAAGGATGATCAAGTACCAACAAACTATTATAGAGTTTATGAAGATAGGTGAATTTCCAATCATGGAAATACAATGAGAAAGGGTCAGGTAATGGGTATTATATTTCCAATCATTTCAGAAACAGTAAAGTCACTTTTAATATCAGTACAAAATTAGAGTGGATTTGTGTAGCTGATGAGGGGAAAAAGGGGTAATATGCAGCCTTGAAATAAATTTCAAAAAGAATATTCTCAGAAACCAATAGTTTTCACACAATAGCACGGGATTCAACATTGTAACTTACTTGGATGAAAGTGAGTTATTTGGCATGTATGCAAAGTCCAGCAATGGGAAAAAATCTTTGGGTCCAATTGTTCCAAATCCTTTAGACAAATTAGAATGCATCCTGAAAAGTAATTAGAAATCTAAATAATAATGTTTATTAACACACGTTATAGTAACACACCTGACAGCTGATTGTTCATTTATCCAAAATCGACTTTCATTCTTAATTGTGATAGATTTTGAGGAATTAAATACTGGGCTCCTTAAGACATAACAGGTCAAATACTTCACCAAAACAGCAGCCCCAATTTGATTTTAAGAATAATGTCAACAGTAAAGTTAATAGCAACTCAAGGCATTGGTACACCTACTGTTAAACTCTCTGGAATTCTCAGATACTCTGCAAATCCAAAGTAACACTAAAATAGTTCTGAACAAAAAAAAATCAATCCAATAGCATCACGAATACTCTTGAATACTTTCTAACTGTCCACCAATAATAGCGCCACAAAAAAAATGTCTACAAAGGATTTTTTTTAAATTAACATCATTGCTCCTCTGGCCCCAAACCTTTTTAAAATCAATATCCTTCAGTTTTCAAATCCCTAGCATAAATTATCTGCAAAAAATAATTTGAAGAACTACTGACGCTAAAAACCAAATGCAAATGTGCAGATCAGGCAACACGTGGAGAGAAACAGAATTGATATTTCAGATAAATGTCCCTACATTAGAACTGAAGGATCATCAACCTAAAACATGTATACTGTTTCCCTCATCACAGATGCTGCCCAACCTGCCGAACTGTTTTTATTACAACCTCCGGTTCGGTGTCTTATTCATATTATTAATGTCTGTCTTTACCCTTGTTTAACTGCATGTTGCATAATTATTGCAATCTTATTTTTACTTCCAGGCCTAGAACTGAGCTACTTTGACCAGCTCAGACATCACACCAAAACCTAAGTAGCCAAATGCAAAAAAAACCAGAAACACAAGAATCATGCAATACACAAAGAGAAAATCAGCAGGTCATGCAGCATCTGAAGAAAGTAAAGGGTGACCAAAGTTTCAGGCCAGAGTCCTTCATGAAGGTACCAGCAAAAAGAAAAAAAGAATATGTGGGAGTAGGAGGAAAGAGAGGGAGGAAGGGGCAGGGGAAAAAGTACAGACCAACACACAAGAGGTTATAAATCAGTGGTTTTCAAACTGCCCCCCCTAAACTCACATTCCACCTCAAGTATTCTCTATGCCACAAGTGCTCTGATTAGTAAGGGATTGTTTAAGGTGGTATGTCCATTCCCTATACCTGTCCCCTCCCATTCTAGAATAGAAGGGTCCCCACAACCTGTCCCCTCCTCCCCTAGGGCAGAGTGAGTCTCCACAACCTGTTCCTGAGATCCACTGCTCTTGACCCAATTGTCATTGAAATATTTTGGTTGAGAAAAATTGTTTTTGGTCCATTTCCTTTGGAGTTAAGAAATCGTGCACAAAACAAGTCGATTTGGTATGATGAGAACAGTGGTTTTCAAACCTTTTTCTTTCCACTCACATACCACCTTAAGCAATCCCTTACTAATCACAGACCACTTATGGCATAGGAATTGCTCAAGATGGAAAGCAAGTTTGGGGGGAGGGGGGCAATTTGAAAACCACTACAATAAATGGATACAGGTGAAAGGGCAGAAGAGAAAAAAAGCAAACAAATAATGGGGAGAGAGTAGCTCTCAAAATGGAGAGGGAAGGGAAAAGTATGGGGAACTGAAGGAAAGGAAACAGAAGGATAGGGTAAGAGAGACACGGATGGGTTTCATGAAGATTTGAGGTCAATGTTAATGCTGTCTAGTTGGAGAGTGCCCAGGTTGTTCCTCCAATTTGGGTGTAGCCTCAGTTTGGCAATGCATGACGCCATGGATAGACATGTTGGTGTGGGAAGATAAAAGAGCTGGGCACTGGGAGGACCATGTTACTGCAGCTGACAGAGTGAAGATGTATAGTTATTGGAAGCTCCCATTTTAGTAAAGTGTAAGGGATTTAACTGTAAGGGACTGCGCACACACACACACACACACACACACACACACACACACACACACACACACACACTAGTACTACTGTGCATAGTTGGGGGGACAGATTTAGTGTTAAGGACAGTTTAAAAGACTACAGTTTAAGAGTTAGAAATAAAATTAGTATTTCAAAATTAAACACTGTCTGGTTCATTGTCTGTTGCTGCTCGTTACACATGGTTCATAACATAATGAAATGATCTCCCAGTCTGGGTCCAATCTCTCTGACCTTATGGAAAATAAACCACATGAACTACCATCCTTACTATGTAACAATTTATACACACTATGTTACAAAAGTTATAATCCATTATGTATTTACTACACAAAGCCACAGTAATGAAAAGAAGGCAGTAAGTGGCTGGATATGATGAAAAATGTGGTTATAAACATGGTTAGATTAATGGGTGGAAAATAATGAAACTAATTGGCGAGCCAAGGGATGAAGTCCTGTTAAGATATGAGGTTATGAATGATTGGGTGCAGAAATGTGATTAAGTCAGGACTATAATATATAAAAAAGGGCAGTGTCTCATAGCAACAGGCATTTCAGAGTCCATGCTTTGATTTGTCTCAGCTTTTGTTTGTAAATAAAGACAAACTTTTCTGAAAAATTCTCTGAATTTCCTGACTCATTTTTGGACATGCAAAAGCCACAACGTTCAGGCAACAACATCGGGAACGTTGGATGCAATAGATGTCTCCCACAGATTCACAATTGTCAATTGGAGGGGCTGTTTTGGGCCCAAAATGGTAGTGAGGGAGGAGGCAATGGACACCATTGTAGCATCTCTTGTGGTCATAAGGGGGAGATTAATGGGAAAGGATAAGTGAGCGAGGTAGTCCCAGATGGAGCAGTTCCTGTGAAAAGCAGAGAGGGAAGGGGAAGATGGTAGGATCTTATTATCAGTAGCGAAAATTTCTGATTTTGGATGCAGAGGCTCTTGGGGTGGTAGATGAGGACAAGGGGAATCAAGTCTTTGTTGCGTCTTGGGACAGAGGGCCAGGGCAGGAAGCAGGAAATAGAGATGTGTGTAAGCCCCAAGCTGATGTGCCTCTAGAATTATGGCAAGTAATCACAATTAATGAGCAGGCAATTTTGGAATGGAATGAAGGTTTATAAAAAATTATAAATCAATCTGAAAAGTAAGCAAAGCAACTTTGGTAAAGGAAGTGAGTTTCAGTCAGACCCAAAATTCTTAGTTTAAAAATGCCAAAAATCAGCTATGGAAAGTTTACACCAGAATGGATGAAGGGCAATTGCTGCCTTCACTGTGATTATCCTTCTTATGTACAAGAACATTACCTTGTGCATTACGGGGAGGAATGTGTCCCAGGAATTCAATGGTTGACTGTCTGAACTGGCCCTTTGCTGGATTAACCGTGAGCTTGAACTCTCAAATGGCTAAAGAGCAAATGCAGGTGTTTTCAACGTTCTTAGTGGGTGTGGCTGGCGACAAGAATGTTATCTAAGTAGATGAAAATGAATTCCATGCCATACCCTACTGCATCCATCAGATGTTGAAAAGTTTGTGCAGCATTTTTCAGCCTGAAGGACATCTGGAAAAATTCAAATAAGCCAAGTGGCTTTACAATTGCTGTCTCAGGCACGTCTTCTGGGTTAACAGGTATTCAGTGGTAAATCCTGGCCCCATAAAGATTTGCTGTAAAGTCTCGGATGTGGGGCACAGGATAGCAGTCTGCTGTTGTTGCATTGTTTAGGTGTCCGATCACCGCAGGGTCTCCAGTTTCCCGTGGCTTTGGGCACCATATGTGATTCCGATGGGCTACAAGATCTGCGTATAATGCCTAATTCCTCCATTTTAGCAAGCTCCTGCTTCGCAAGGTGCAATTTTTCAGGCGGCGGATGACAGGCTCTGGCGAATACAGGCATTCCTTGGGCCAAAATATGGTGGCTTACACCATTTTCGCAGTAAAGAACTGGGAGTGCTTTGATGATTCTGGCAAATTCGTTCTTCATACATTTGGGGGTGTGCAAGTGTGGAGAAGGTAACTTTGAATCTCCGAGGCAGAAGATTTGGAAAGTTGTGCTATCCACCAAGCAGTGTCCTTTCATATCCACCATTAGGGATTAGGTGTGGAGGAAGTCTGCTCCCAGCAATGGCTGGGATACGGCAGAAAGAGTGAACCTTCATGTAAACTTGCTACTGTCAAATTTTGTACCATGTTCTTGTCCAGCAAGTAGAGATAGTGTTGTTATTTACAGCCATGAGGTCGGGACCTGCTCCTCTGGTACGTGTCGAATCCTAAAGGAGAAAGGACGCTAAGCTCCGAACCAGTGTCCCTGAGGAATTTTTGTACCGAGAGCTGTAGCAGACATAAAGCAGGCTGTTTCGGTGACTAGCCACCATAGCCATTATCGATGGCTGGCTTGGGCATTTTCCAAGAAAACGCAAGCAGCACAGCATTTGCAGGTAGCAGCACCCCAACATTGGTGAAAGAAGCACCAGCTGCTGTTCTCTAGGTCACGTTACATCTGGTGGAGACTGTATTCTTGTCGTTGAGACTTGAAGGTCTGGTGTCTTGGGGCATGACACAGCATTTATTTCAATGGGCTTCACATCCTGCTGGTTCGTGTGGATGTCCGACTGTGTGGCCATTGCTCAAGGGTCACTGAAATCCTTGTTGCATGATGAGGCTGATGTCAACTGGCAAACGTTCTAGAAATAGCTGTTCAAAGAGCAAATATGGCTTGCGGCCATCCTCCAATGCCAACAGGTCACTCACAAGCTCTGAAGGGGCATGGTCTCCTAGGCCATTGATGTGGAGGAGCAGCGCAGCTCACTCACACCGGGAGAGCCCGGAAATATGTAGGAGTGCTTTCAGCACGTCATACTTGGTGTGCAGTGGTGGTTCCCGAAGGAAATCTACAATCTGGCCATCTGTGTCCTGGTCCAAGCTGCTCACCTCATGATAATACTTGGTAGAATCCATGTCTATTTTTCAGATATAGAACTGTGCCTCTGCCTGTCTGAACCAGACTTTGGGTTGCAACATCCAGAAAACGGGCAGCTTAAGGGATAGTGTTACACTATCGCTGGTCTGAAATTTCATTTTGGGCCAGTCATGGTCATCAATTGTAGCCACTGATGTTGCAGTGGGTAATTCGAGAAGAGAGTAACAAATTGCAGTCGAGAGGAAGTTGAAACAAAACTACAGTAAGACCTTGTTAGAATTCGGTAGTTGGGGTCCAAGATTTCATGTTACAGCTGAGTCACGGAACTGATGCATATATTTCAGAGTGCGGGACTGCCGGCGTCCCTGCCCTGACGTCCCACGCTGGAGGGAGGGGGCTGTCAGGCAACGGGGAGGGGGGCGTCGCTGGCTGATTGTCATCAGCCTGCCCCTTAGTAGTTTGGGGTCCACAGACACCCACGCTATAAGCGATTCCACGGGTTAATGAATCACGTTCTAACAAGGTTTCACTATATTTACTTTATAGGCACGTGCAACTTTTTTAAAAACACCGCGTCTCCCACACCGATGATGTCACTGTGTCCTGATGTCATGACATTCGGCAGTCAGTTTGCTGGAACTTGCAGTGCCACTAAATTCACATCTTTACTCAATGGCAATTGATCAACTGTATTTGACAGAATCCAGAGATAACTACATGACAAAAGATCAATGGAGTCATGCAGCATGGAAACAGGCCATTTAGCACAATTTGCCCACATCCAAAATGCACCACCTGCTTACATTTGGCCCATATCTCTCCACACCTATCCTATCCATGTATTTGTTCATGATTTTTCTTAAAAGTTGTAAAAGCACCTACCACAACAACCTCCTCCATAAACTTCACCTCTGTGCAAAATAAGTTCCTTTCAGGTTCCTGTTAAGTCTTTCTGCTCACATCTTAAACCTATGTCTTCTGGTTATGAGTTCCCTTTTTCTGGGCAAAAGGCTCTCTGCATACAAATCATTACTCATGGTTTTGGTAAATCGTGCAATCACTGATCAACCTGTTCTCTGAGAAATAGTCCTTGCCAACTAAGCCTCTCCCCAAGGCTCAATACCCTTCCCCCACCCCCCATCCCATCGTAGAGTCTTGACAACATCCTACAAATATTCCCTACACCCTCTCCAGCTTCACAACAGCTTTCCTGCACAGTGACCAAAAATGAACACAATACTTCAAATGGGGTCCCACTTGGATCTTGTACAGATGCAACACAACTTCCCAACTTCAATATTTTGATGAGTGAATGCCAATGAGCTGAAAACCTTTGACCTGCCCATGTACCTGTGATGTCACTTTCAAGATACTCGTGGCTCTCTCCACTCTACAGTACGCCCTATATTCTTTACCATTCACTGTGTAGGCCTTACCCAGGTTAGATCTCCCAAAACGCAACACCTCACTTTCTATATTAAATTCCATCAACCATTCCTCTGCCCAACTGATCAAGATCCTGCTGCAATCTTTGGCAACCATCCTCACTATCTACAAATGAAGAGTATTCAGGAGTTATACTTGGAAAATGAAAAAATGATATTTTTAACTATTCAACTAGAAGAGAGTAGCAAACCATTCTTTATTGAATACTTGTCATGAAACTGGTCAGATACATTTATAGACTTGGCATCAGATTTCACAATTTAAAATCTTTTTTTAAATGTGTACTCACATCAGCAATCTGTCCAAGTAGCTGATTGCAAAGGCCGATAGCGCTTTCATGCCCAATACAGGAAGCATAATGTTGAGCCATACTAGAATAGAGAAAGAGCAGCTCTCAGGCAGAAAATTTGCTTGCATTATATTCATTTTCGATTTAAACATTTTGCTTAATTACTTGGGGAGAATGCAATGATGGAAATTTTGAAACTAGGTTAATTAAAATGATAATACTTGTAGAAAGAATAATTTCCAGATACTGGGAATCTCATTCATAAAAATATTGAAAATCAATTGACTAACTGAAGCAGCTGATTCTAAGGCAGGTGGATGACTTTTCTCTCTCCATTAGCCTCATCTGCTGGACATGTCCATAGCCATGCCATTAGCAACAAAAACAAACATAAAGGTGCTTCTTTCTCCCACATCAATCTGTTTGGTCTCATTCCATCAGAGATGTTCTCATTCTGCTTGCCTATCTTCTAGACTATTGAGAACTACTTTTTCTATCCCTAAACTCTCAAGCCTTTTCTCCCTGTTCTGATGAAGGATTTTGGATGTGTTTGGCATTCATAAAATATCTGTATGATCAAGTTAAAAGTTAAACATTTACAACTGATTTGCCTCCAATGGGAGATAAATTCCAGACTTTATCAAGGTTAAATCCACCTACTCACAGATAAGTTCATTTTCTGTCATTGGCAATGACGTCAAATATTTAAGAGGTCAACTGGCAAAATAATTGTTGACAATAGTGGAAAGTTGCCTGGACCACTGAGAACAATCAGGTTCAAAACATGCTTATTCTGTAGGACCACTCAAGGATGATGAGCATAAAGCAAAAATATTTTTTTCTGAAAAGATGACTATAGATTTGTCTGCAAGACGACAAACCAACGAGCCATTTAAAAGAGATACAGATAAGGATGTGAAATTCAAGCAGGAAATTCATCAATATTTAAGTGTGGAAGATTGACAGGTAACTGCCAGCCTACACTTAGATATGAAGTTTATATTGTTACGACAAAGACCAACAGCAACAGAAATTCACCAAGATAATGGTATCTTCAAAACAATATTTTTTATTAATAATTATTAGAAATATAAAATCTTATTTAACTCTAAACTTAATCCAAGTGTGTGTGAACTACCCAAACCATTGCGGCTAAGGCACAATTTTGAAGTCGATTCAAAGTTCAGTTTTAGAAATCTTGTGTTGAAACTTAGAACTTTTAAAACTGTTTTTCAGAAATAATTATGTAATTGAGACACCAAGACATCAGACATCTCAAAACTCACAAATTCTTGGCAAGTTGCTTTCAAAAATAAAATGTTTCTTTGTACAAATTATTTGTCACAGGTCCCCTTTTTCTTGTGACCTCCACAATGCTTTCACAGACTCAGGCACGAATAACTATTAAAATGGCCGTGATCTAAATGCAAGAGTGATCTTTACCTACATATGCGTCAATCACAAGTGACAATGGTAACATTATCCCCTTTTACAAGGAGTAATAGCAGAAGCGACTATCCTTCCCAAAGTCACAGATTTTGTCGCCAGATGACTCTGGTTTGATACTAAAAATGCTGTTTTTCAAGTGTCTCAAATCACATGACTTTCTTGAGCAATATCAGTTCACCATTTCATTTTTCAAAAACACGAGTCATCAAGCAGATGGCCCCTTTTGATTAAACAGTTGTCGCTCTTAACAAACATTAATTGTTTCTGGCTTTCAATAGAGAATAATAACACTAGTTTTATTACTCTGAACATGGGTGCCTTTCCTACTGCTTCAAAATAGTGTTGTGTGTCATCCTGTCCAAACCACTAAGTAACTTTCTAAAATATAATATATATTAAATAATTAAAATAACAAATCTGTAACAGTATTCTTTTATTCATAATGTTATTGCCCTAACCAACTTCACACTTCGAATGATTCAGTTATGCTTGAGCACAGCACAACTCATCATCAGTAGGGTGTCTAGTTGGAGGCTGCAAATTTGCTTACCATTCCAAATATTATGGTCTGTTATGTATATAATGATGTGGAGACTCAATAGGATCGACTTCAAACATTTTGAAGATTTTAAATGCAAGTCAACAAACCCACCCAGTCGCCTCTCAATCTTAATAACATTAACTCAAATTATGAATCATCTTTATTAAAATACCAGAGGAACAAACAGATGGATTTGAATATAAAAGTTACAGTTGGTCATCTGAGAGGTGCTACCTCTAACGTTTCAGATGCTGTCTGATCTGCTGAGTGTTTTCAGTATTTATTGAGCCCCCCCAGCAGCTAACTTAGTAAAAAATTAAAACTAAATGAGACAGAAGTTTATACACTTCGGAAATGGAAATAAATAACATTAGCCAAACTATAAAACAATTCCAATCACTTCAATTTCCAAGAATTCCAAATTAATCAATGGTTCTTTACCTTTCAGTCCTTCCGCCAAATCTGTTCCACCAGCTTGCCCAAGGGCCCACATGATGCTAAGGCATTTAATTGGTTTATTATGCTGGGATCTTAGCATTTCTAGGTACTGAAAATTTAAAAATATTAGTTGATTGTACATTTAAGACAAAACACTAAATGTTACCAGGCAGAAAGCTTTGTAATTAACCAAAAAAAATGAAATCCCTGACTGAGAATCCACTGACAGTGGCTACATTTACTGATCAAAAATGTACCTCTATTTCAAGCTAGTCAATTCCATAAGATGTGTGTTTTTAGTACAATAATTTTCTATAAAATAGCATCACCACATTTTTATAATACATGTTATGCAAAGCAAGTTGAAATATGTCATTGGCATCTTAACAACCAGGATATTCCTCATCAAGGACTTGTATAGCTGCAAGGCAGTTTTGTGGTCTTGACACCCAAATACAGAAATGTGTGCTTTTTTAAAAAAAAAGTGAGCTGAAGGAAATTCAAGACAATCTTAAAATAGCAATCTTGGCTATATCTGTTTTACTCCACAAGCCTTTAAATGTAGACATACAGCAATTAATAGGCCCTTTTGGCCCACAATCCCATGCTGCCCAATTACACCCAATTAACCCCTAGTATGTTTTGAAGGGTGGAAGGATACCAGAGCCCCGAATGAAAACCCATGCAGACATTGAAAAAATATACAAACTCCTTACAGACAGTGCGGGATTCAAACCCCAGAACCAATTGCTGGCACTGTAAAAAGCATTACACTAACTGCACTGTCTGAAGTATTTTCAAAATCCAAATGCTCCAGATTCTTGCTGAAATGAAACTCATTCATCAGCTCCTCAGAATTCTGATAAGCCAAAATTTCTCACTGAATTGTTAAATAGAATGACCTTTCTCATTAATTGTGGACTTATTAACTCGTATTCAACAATCAAATATGATAGAGATGGTGCAATCATTGAGAGTTGGGGAACATTCTGAAGGAATCATGCAGCCAATGTACAACTCAATTGTTGCTTATTGAAACTACATAGCTACAATCAAGGCAAAATACAAGGCTGACACAAGATAGAATAATATAGCTTAAATGAATCTGTGCGTGTACTCTAGGACAAATGGTCCAGAAATTTGATGACGGAAAATATGGGTGGAGCAGCATGAACAATTAGAAGAGCAAAAAAAAGGGCAGAGCTTGGCTTTAAAAGGATGGCTTTCCACCCAAGTTCAGTGGGTCACAAAAAACACGGGGAAATCAACTATTCGGCTGAACTAGTGGAAGATAATAAAGTTCTACTCAGGTGTCATCTTTCCTCATTTAAATCAGCTTAACCCTCCTTTCTTCAGATACTCATCCAATGTTTCAACTCTAAGTAATAAGACAAAGTGGATTTTGCTTTGATTTGCAAGTCTCCAAGAAACAAGACAATGGTGGCATAATTTCCTTACCTTTCCAACATTCATTGTTGCAATTTTTGATTGGTCTGCCAGTATAGCTTGAATACAAATTCTGTAACCATGCAGAGATTCACCTAAAAGTAGCAAAATGTTCTTTATTAAAAATAGTTGTACACTTTTTTCATTTACACATCTATTCAAAAACAGCAGTGTTGCCGCTGGTGCAGACCCGACAGAGCAGAGAAATGGTGATGAAATGAATTTTAGCAGTTATTTACAAATTTATTACCAGGGTGCTCACTGCACTACTGTGTTTAACAGTTCAGAAATATGGAATGGCATCCTAATCAACATCAAAGGTTCCTTTTATTGATTTCAGGTTTATTCTCAGAGTACATATATGACATCACATACAACAGATTCTTTTTCTGCAGGGGAGGCAGAATTACCATTTATTGGTAACGTAAAAAGTGCACACAACATACATAATAAAGAAATTTAAACAGATTAAGAAATGTAAACAAACTGTACAATAGAGTGAGAATAGAAATAATCAATAAAGTGCAAAAGTAAGTCCTAAAATGAATCCCTGATTGAGTTTGTTATTGAGGAGTCTAATAGTGGAGGGGTAGCAGCTGTGCGAGTCTTATAGCATCCATACCTCTTTCTTGAGGACAGCAATAAGAAGTGTGGATCCTTGATGATTGCTGCAGTTCTCCGACAGCAGTGTTTCCTGTAGATGTTCTCGATGGTGAGGAGGGTTTTGTCTGTGATGTCCTGGACTATATCCACTACACATTGGAGTGTTTTCTGCTCAGGGGATTGGTGTCCTCATACCAAGTCATGATGTAGCCAATCAGCACACTTTCCACAATACATCTGTAGAAATTTGCCAGGGTTTCTGGGGTCATACAAACCTTCGCAAACTCCTGAGGAAGTAGAGGCGTTGATGTGCTTTCTTCACGATGCCATTTGTGAGTAGGATCCAGGAAAGATCTTCAGAGATAGTGACTTCTAAGAGCTTAAATTTGCTAACCTAATTCCCCCAATTACCACTGGATGATATAGCTCCGATTGTCCCCTCCTGATTTTTGGTTTTGGTGACCTTGAGTGCATCATTCAGCCTAGTTGTCACGTAAATACATTAAAAATGTAATATACATGATAGGCTTCAACTTTTGTCTGCCATAAGGCACAGAGTCACCATGAGCATTGTCTGCCTTCCCAAACAATAGAAAAAGCAACAAGAGAGAGTCTGTGGATTTTCCTCCTGTGCTCCTGCAGCCTCTATACAATCCATTGGCAACCCGAGTACCAGATCCAAAAACCTCCGTCCGATATGATCAAGAGGCTTTCAGCATCTGAGGCCCTTCAAGATCTCTCCTTGCCTAGGGCACCTTCTCGAATCACATAAGCCAGTTTCCTGCAGCCCGGTGTAAGTCCTTTGACTGCAAGTCACAGAATACCACACAGCCTGTGCAAGCCCTTTGACCACAATCTGGCAACAACCCACAGCCAGATTGAGTCCTTCAGCTGCTGAGCCTATTGGTGATCTGTTCCCATGGTCACTGTACTGTAGTGTCATCTTCTATACCTTTCCCTCTCAATGGGGTGATGGGGAACAGTGGTAGTGTTCTCCCAGTTTCTGGAACCCTGCCCCTGGAGTAAGCAACCCCTCGTGGCCGTTGCCGAGCAGAGGCACTACCATCTTGGACACAGACCCAAAAGTTGCATGATTTTAATTTAAAACACTGTTGGCTCCTTTACCAGGCTGTTTCAAGATTGTATATTTAGAATAATAGCAAAGATCCAAGTGAGCTGGAGGGATATGGACTGACTTCTATCGAATCGTGTATTTGTGGCTTGGGCCATAACCCATAAAATAGAGGGGGTAATGTTTATTATTTAATCATTAATAGAGGGGCATTTGGTTGTTGTTTTTACTCTACTTTTTTTCTTCTTACATGTAATGATGATATGGACATGCCTTGGCACAATAGATAATAAATAAAGGTTTGAAATATCAAGGAGTTGCGAGGAGATAGGTGAAGGGGAGATATTATTTGAAGTTGATTAAAAAAAATCAATGAGTAAAATATTGAATACTTTAAAGTTTAATATGAATGGGCATAAAAGCCCGATGAAAAGAAAAAGAATATTGACACATATTAAGAAAATGAAAGTAGATACAGCTCCCCCCCACCCCAGAAACTCATTTAATTGAAAAATAGCTTCAGAAACTAAAGAGTAGTGTCAATGAGAGAGCTAAACTTAATGGACGCCTGGAGGAAATTACATCCGAGACAAATAAACTATCCTTTTGCTTTAATAGACATGATTCATACTCCAGGATAGACTTTCATGGAAAATTAGTATAAGACAAAAGTCCTATCAGACCATTCACCTATATTACTATCTATCGTTATGCCCGATATACATGACATGGTAGATAGATGGCTTTTCAATCCACTGCTGTTGAGAAGATCTGAATTTTGTGACTTTATTAGAAGGCATATTGGAATCTTCTGTGAGACTAACTGCCATTCTATTTCCCTTAAATTTACAGTATGGGATACTTTAAAAAATTATTTAAGGGGTCAAATAATTAGTTATACCTCGACAAACTAGAACAAGAGATATACTATTTGGAGAAGGACCTGCAATTGAGGAGTTCAGAACAGAAGTGAAGAGTATTTATTAATAAAAAGCTCAAGTATAATACTTTACAAATTTATAAGATAGAGAAAGCAATAATGAGAACAGGACAGATACTACGAGCTGGGGGAAAGAATGCACAAAGCAACTGAAAACAGGTCTCTCAAACAATTAAGGCAAATGGAACAGAAGCCAAAGAATTTCTTATAAGCAACAGAAAATATTTGAGGTCTTCAAATCATGTTATTCTAAATTGCATAAATCAGAATCTCAAGGAGATATTAATAAATTATTTGTCACAATTGGCTTTTCCAAATTTGGATTTGGTTGAATAGATAGAATTAAAATGCATCTTTTACTCAATTGAAGAGAGGAGGAATTTAATTCTTTGCATGTTAATAGATCTCCCAGTGAGAATGGTTTTCCACTGGAATTTTATTAAAAAATAAGGATTTGTTAATGTCTCTCTTTATGGAGGTATTGAATCAAACGGTTGGACCACATACTTTGCCAGATTCCATTTCAACAGCAATAATGATGGTAGTTCCTAAGATAGGGATCCATTGAAACCATCACCATAGGCTAATTTCCTTGTTGATATTGGACTATAAAATACTAGCCAAAGGTTTGGCAAATAGATCGATCTTTATCAATTTTGGTAAAAATTTCACCAAACAAGATTTGATTTAAAAAAAAAAGGCAATCAGCAGACAATGCAACAAGACTGCTTAATATAATTCATTTTGCCCAGAAAAGTGATGAATTAAGTGTGGCAGTTGCCTTGGATGCAGGAAAGGCCTTTGAATGACTGGAGTGGGATTTTCTATTCCAAGTATTGGAGAAATTGGATTGTCAAAATTTTATAAACTGGATTCGAACTTAAGGCCAGAGTTGTGACAAATGGTCAAGTATCTCCAACATTCCCACTATCCAGATCTAGCAGACAAGGATGTCCACCATCTCCAGCTTTTCGTATTGGCGATAGAACCCTTGGTGGAAATTATTCAGTGGGATCCAGACACTAAGGGGTTCAGGGTTAACCAAGATAAACACAAGATTAGTCTGTTTGTAAATGATGTATTAATATATCTGACAGAACCTGAGATTTCTTTGCAAAGGTGGCACTTGCAACTGGAATATCATGGGAGGGTTTTTGAGTACAAAATAAATTGGGATAAGAGTGATATTATGACATTAACTGATGGGGATTATACAAATTGTCAAAGTAATATGCAATTTAGATGGCCAAAGAATGGGATTAAATATTTGGGGATCGAAACAGATATTATGACCTGAAAAATTTGTACAAAATGAATGACCTCCCTTTGCTTAAAAAAGTTGAAGACTTAAATAAATAGATAACTCTTTCAACACCTTTGATTGGAAGAGTTAACTGTATTAAAACAAACATACTTTCACGCATACAATACCTTTTTCAGACTCTTCCAATACCATTACCACAGAAGGGTTTTTTTTTCAAAATTTGAATAATTGGAAAGTTTCTTTGGAAAGGTAAGTTAGTCAGAGTCCCCATGGAAAAATTAACTTGGAAGTATCATATCAGGGTTTGCAACTCCCAAATCTTAAATATTATTATTGGGCAGCCAGATGAAATTTATCATTTCTCCCTTTGATGGAAGAGATAAGCCTTCATAAGTTGAAATTGAACTGCACAAAGTCAGAGAGTAGGAAAAAAATCTTATACGTAAATGGGATACAAATTTATTTCTGGTGGAAAGGAAGGACCATTAATAAAGCATATTTTTAATATCTGGTATAAATTGAATAACGTCATTGGATCAAAAAGAAAAATATCTCCAAAAATGCCCTTGACCCAAAATAGATAAATTCTTTTAACAATGGATAATACAATTCTACATACATGGTCTTGTAAAGGAATTAGAAATGTGCAAGATATCCAAGGGCAACTAATGTCATTAGAACAGTTAAAAAAATAAATAATATTCTTAGTAATACAACCTTCTGCTCCTTTTAACTGAGCTTTATTTAAAAATAAAGATGAATTAGGACCAATCATGATGTTACCAGAGTGGATTGTGATGGAGATTTTAATTTGAAAGTGAACACAAAGAAGTTTACATCAATAATGTATTCCTTACTCCAATCAGGCACTCTTAAGCGGGAGTTACACAAATCAAAACAAAGATGGGAAATCAGGCTTGAATATTAGTATTGTGATAAGAATTAGTCAGACTTGTGCAAGGATTGCGTGACCAATACAATTAATGTAAGATAATAGATTGGTGCAATACACTTTTTGCATCAGCTATATCCTACCCCGTAGAAGTTACATAAATTAAATTGTAATACATCTGATATATTTTTTAGATGCAGGAAAGAAACAGGAACCTTTTTATATTCCAACTGTTCATGCTCAAAAGTGAAACTTTTGGGAAAATTTAAGAATTTTATTACACCAAATTATTGGGAAACAATTGCCACAAAGTCCAGAATTGTTTCTCCTAGGAAATATTGTGGACATAAGACCTAAAATTAAACTGTCTAAAAACCAATTAGAATTTCTTAAAATTGCATTGTGATGGCCAGGAAATGTACTGCAGTTACTTGGAAGACTGATTCCCTTCTGGACAAAGCCTGATAGAATGCATAGTTATGTTCCCCTGGAGAAAATTACTTACAATTTAAGTAAACTTTGTTTTTGCAGGTATGGCAACCATATTTGCACAATGCAGGGTTGAATATTTAAGATATGTATTCTGTTCTTGAGTTTTAGCCCCTTGTTCTTACCCTTATTTGAGATCCAGGCAAGAATGAGATCTTCTGAAATGGATCCCGGATCCCAACAGTTCTTTCCTTCCTTTTTTTGTTTTTTTTCCCTCTTTTATTCATTCTCTTTCTTTCATTTCTATTTTCTATCTTGGGGTTTTGTTTGTGGAGGGAGGGGAATGAAGGATGGGGCTGTTTGGAAATGTGGAAAAACTGTATCACTGATTTTCTTTTTATTTCATTTTATGTATTTGCAATGGTTAATACTTGTTTGACCACATAATTAAAGTATTTAAAAAACTAAAAAGAGATTGGGTAGGATATATCGCAGCTGTTCCATTTAATTCAAAAGCAAGTGGAATAGTAATTTTAATGAACAAGTCTCTTCTAGTTAAAATACAAAGCCCTGCAGGAATATATGTAATGGCACATTGACATTTTTTTCTCCACAGAACATTGGACACTTATGAAACACACACACACACATATACACATACATATACACACACACACACACACATACATACATACCCCCCCATGTAGATGAAAAATTTATACAAGAAATATTTCTCAACATGGCGAATGTACATGACAGCATTTTAATAAGTGTGGATTTTAATTTTTGTTTCGATCCAGTTTTAGATATATCAACAAGAGAAATAACAGGACCAAATTTAATAGCTGCATGGAGAAAAGTACTTCCAAGAGAAAGAGACTATTCCTTTTATTCAAATAGGCATGATTCTTATTCTAGAATAGAATTGTTTTTAATATCCACACAACTTCAGGATAGAATCCAAAACGTTGATTATAAGGCAAGAATTTGTTTCTGATCATTATCCAACATTGTTATTATCAACAACAAATGAGGAAAAAAAATCAGTTTACTCTTTGTAACTCTGCATTATTAAAAGATTTTTGCTATTTCATTAGAAAACAGACAAGATCCTTTTTTGAAATCAACTCTAATTCAGTAAATAAATAAATTTTATGGGATGCAATGAAAGGTCAAAAAAGTTATCCTTTAAAATTAAGAAAGACTATATGAAAAAGGTGGAACAATTGGAGATAGAAATAACAAACTTAGAAAAAGATTTACAGAGACATTAATGAGAAGCGAAGATAACTTGCTTTATAAACATATTGAACAAAGAGAGCAATATTGAAAATTAAACAAAGGTATTATGTATTAGGTGAAAAGGCACACAAGGTTCTTCCATGGCAGTTAAAAACAGACCAAATATCAAGAATGATTATTGAAACTAAAAATGATTTTAATTTAATTACTTTTAAACCTTAAGAAATTAATGAAAATTACAAACAATTTTATACAAAACTATATCAAAGTCTCTAAATGATAATAAAATAAATAATTTTGGTACAAATAAATTTACCAAAATTAAATTTGTAAGATCAAAGAGAACTGGGTGCTCTTTTTACCCCACTAGATGTGAGGGAAGCACTGAGCTCATTACAAAGTAACAAGTCTCCAGGAGATGGCTTCCCATCTGAATTTTATAATGAATTATGGATTTATTGATTCTCATTTTTATGAAGGGTACTAGCAGAGGTGGCAGAAATGCATACCTTACCGGAATCTTTTAACACAGCAATAATAACTGTAATACCAAAAAAAATAAGGACCCTTTAAAGACATCATCACTATTAAAAACAGATTATAAAATAGTAGCAAAGCTATTAATAGGTTGGCAATTTTTTTTTAAAACCAAAGTTAATATATGAACCAGACTGCATGCTTTTTTTTTAAATCAGCAGATAATGTAACTTGAGTATTGAATACAATACCTTTGGCACAAAAGAAAGGAGACTTGGGCACAACAGTGGCTTTCAATGTGGAAAAAGCATTTGATAGATTAGAATGAGATCTTTTGTTCAAAATGCTTGAAAAATGTAGGTTGAGACAAATTGCATTAAAGCTTTAAATCAGTGGTTCTCATCCTTTTTCTTTCCACTCACATACCACTTTCAATATTCCCTATGCCATAGATGCTCTGTGATTAGTAAGGGATTGTTTAAGGTGGTATGTGGGTAGAAAAAGTTTGAAAACCACTGTTTTAATTGTACCTAATCGTCTCATTATGTGCATTGTTTCATAACTCCAAAGGAAATGGGCCAATGACAATTTTTCTCAAAATATTTCAGTAATACTTAGGTCTCGAGCAGTGATTCTCAACCTTCCCTCACATACCATCTTAAGCAATCCGTTACAAATCTCAGAGTGGAAAGTAAAGGATTGAGAACCACTGCTTTATAGAATGAATCAAAAGTTGCGGTGGTAACAAATAGGCAAATATCGGTACCTTTTCATTTAACTATGTCTAGTAGGCAAGGGTGTCCATTATCTCCAGTTTTATTTATTTTAACAATATAACCACAAGCAGAATTGATTCAATCTGACTCTGATATTAAAAGGTTTTAAAGTTGACAGAGAGGAATACAAAATTAATTTATTTGTAGATGATGTATTAGTTTACTTGACAGAACCAGAAGGATTATTATGTAAACTACATTTAAAATTAAAAGAATATGGGATAGTATCCAGTTATAAAGTAATTTGGGATAAAAGTGAAATTATGCCTCTTACTAGAGGTAATTATACTCAGTAGATACTCAGATTAAAGAGATAAACAATTTAAATGGCTGATAAATAGAATAAAATATTTAGGGATATGGGTAGATAACAATTTAAATAATATTTAAACAGAATTATATCCCTCTACTTAAGAAAATTGATGAAGACAAAAAAAAATGGATGGAATTGCCAATAACATTACTGGGAAGAGTTGATTGTATTAAAATGAATACATTTCCCTTAGGTACAATACCTTTTTCAAACATTGCCTATATCCTTTTTTTTTTCTCTTTTTTTTCTTTCTTCGTGGGGTTATTATTTTGGGGGGGCTTGGTGGGGGGGGATATAAACCTTCATGTATAATGGATTTGATATTATATATTAATTATTACTATATTATTACACTTTGTATTTTGACATAAATACATGGAAAACAAATTAAAAATTAAAAAACTGTATAGTGCTACCAGCATTTAGCCACCAGCGGGTGGCTAAACCCTTCGAAGCAATGTCGTGTCTCCACTCTCTCAGGTCTAGACCAGCAGCAGTGCTGCTGTTTTGAATTCTAATGAACATGACAAATTCCAAAATCATTCTATCAAATTAGACAATTCCATAACCAATAAATTACATCATGCACAGTGAAATAGAATGAATATCCTCATCCTAATATACTTCATTCAGCAATACTTGGCCTCCTATATACCTAATAAGATCCTATTCTTACGCGCGACTTGGACATCATTCAGAGCTAGACTCAAAGATTTTTCCACAACAAGTATTCACCAATTATCTTCAGAGTTCATTCAGCTCTCGATAATTATTCATCATCATATAAACTTTCAGCTGTTGCCAAGACACTTAACTGAAAAGATAATGCATAAAGACAATCAAAGATTGGGGATCCTCCAGTAAAGCTAGTCTGCTTCTCAGACTTCAGAAACAAAAGTCAGGTTGATTTAATCTTCATTTTCATGGTTGACTGTAGCTCTATCATCAGTTTTATAAAAATGTACAGAGCTAGACTTGTAAACTAAACGCAATAATCAGTCTGAACACTAGTGTGCTATGATACTGAAAAATCTGGACAGCTCTCTTGGTGACATCAAAACCCAACATGACTTGCAATGAAACATAAAATTGCTGAAATGGGTCTCGGCAGTTATTTACCTGCAGCCTTGTCTTGTTCATGCAACATTGTGTAGATACAGTGATCAAAAAAGTGCTCCAGGCTGTCAGATGCTTTCCCCAGAAGTGATTTGATAATATTCCTAAGCTCCTTATTTGCAAGGCAGTACGGATAATCTGCAAAGTATTTTTCAAAAAGATACAGTAAAGAAATGTTGCTTCTTGCAAATAGAAGAATGAATATCATGAAACATCATCTAAAGTAGAATGATAACCACAGCAAAACAGATCTGGGATTTTAGTGCCCACACGAAGAGGATTCCTATTTCAGATTTATTGTCAGAATGCATACATGATATCATGTACAACCCGGAGATTCTTTTTCCTGTAGGCAAGGCAGAATTACTACTTATTGGTAGTGCAAAGAACACAACTGTACACAACATACACATGTAAACAAATAAAGAACTGTAAACAGAAAATGAAATGTAAACCAAATTGTGCATTACAGAGAGAATGCAGTGCAAAAGTAAGAGTCCTTAAATGAGCCCCTGATTGAGTTTGTTGTTGAGGTGTCTGATGGAGGGGAACAACTGTACCTGACGTGGTGGTGTGAGTCTCGAGGCACATTTCCACCAGGCTACACTGTCTTAGCCATTTCCACTGGAACCAAGGAAACTAGTTTTAATGGATACAATTTAACCTTTTAAAATAATTATCATAACTAAAAGAACTTTGGAACATTTCCAAACTTTATCAGAAATTCTTAGGATTAAATTGGAACCATGCCCTTTTATTAGTTTGTTTGACTATACTCTAGAGGAAAATATTTCCTTGAATATAATTCAAAAAAGAATAGTAGCTGTTACTTCAATGATAACCAGACTAGTAATTTTGATGAAATGCAAAGATAGGTTAGCACCAACTCATATGCAATGGGTACAGGACATTATGTCTTGCTCGAGTTTGGAGAAAATTAGATATAACATTAAAGAGATCAAGATTGAATTTGACAAGATATGGGGTCCATTCTTAGACTATTATCATATTTTCAATACATAGGTGGGCTGCTCTCGGGGACTTTCTGTCTGACGTCCAGAGGCTGGGACTCAATTATTTACATTTTATTTTCTGGTGGCCATGTTTAGGATTAGAATGGGGGGGGGGGGGGGGGGGTGTCTTCTTTTTCCATTATAAGTAGAAGAGATTAGTCCAATTAGATAACGAACAATGAATATGCTGTAATATTAGAATATGATAAGTTTTTTTAAATAAGGGAATTCTATTTTATTCGAGCATTGTCTACAAGACAATGTACAAATCACTTATGATCCATATTCTGTACAACATTATACAAGTTTTGTAACTAATATGCAGACAATTTATAATGTAATATTTCTCTCTACCAAAGAAAGAAAATAATTATGTCACACTTTATTACAAGACCTGAGTTTTAAGCTTAACAGGTCAGTCTCCACATTCACCATGGCATCTATTACCAAATATGCTTATTTAGCACTCTAAACGCTGAAAGTCAACTGAAAAATTGTGCTGTTGATATTCTATGCTGTGAATAGCTGTGCAGCTAACTAAGTGATACCACAGTTGGGATTGTTTTCAACTAATATCTGACAACTGGAGGTACCAATTAAGGGAAATTTGTGCTATACAGATGGGCATTACTTGTAGAGAATGAATTCCAGGACTTGCCATCACTTTACCACTGACTAAACTCTGAATGAAACTTTTTGAGTGAAATGATTAAATTTCATTGATTAGGTTAAGGCACCTTCACACAAGGAATAGACACAGGAGGCAAAAATACAATAGAACTTGCAATGTTTACTGAAACAATGTCTTGTAGATGGGGGTCTAATATTTACAATGGAGCATCAGAATTATGCAAGTAAGAGAAGTCAAAAATGAATTAGAGATCACACATGTTAATAAACATGGAGAACATAATTTCAGTTTCAAGAGAAGGTAGGGAATTAGAAGTCAAGGGCAAAGAGTACAGTTTTTAAGTCTGAAATTTCCAATACTTTATCATCTGACTAGAAAATATGAAGGAGCATTGTAGTTCAAGCCAGGAATGCAGTGTTCTATCAGTTTCTAATCAGAGCTCAAAACAATCAAAATTTATCCAGGTCCCAAAAGAAAGCAATAGCCATGGTTTAAAAAAAAGTGGCATTTCCCACTTTTGTTCAACTAGAAGGAAAGAGACCATTAAGAATTTATGCTAAAATGAGAAAATATTAAAAGAAATAGATGTTTTGTTTCACATGTATGAATCAATGGTAATACACAGGTTAACTGGAAAAACTAAACATAAAAGTCCAACTGACCAAAAGAATAGTGACTGAGGGTGGGGTCAGAATCTGGTGCTTGCAGTTTATAATTCAAGTATCCAGCCAAATCCTTTACCCAGACAGATGGATTCCCAGGAAACAAGTCCTGACTTTTATTCATTTGCTCCTGAAGTTCTTTCAAATCAAGCTGCAAAGAAAACAACAACTTCAATTAAGATAACTTGGAAACATTGAGTAATTGTACTATTTTTGCCTAATTCAGCAATAACCCGGGGGGGGGGGGGGGGGGGGGGGTGGAGGCAGTGCAGGGTGTTCAGTAAGATAGATTTTCAATGGCAAAATTATGATTTGCTAGCACAGTGGCTACCTTCAGTTAACATCAGAAATGCATTCACAAATTTGACTCCTACCACAGTCAATGAGAAACTTAAATTTAGGATACAATTCAGATTTATGAAGGATCACACCTGAAATGAATACACTGCTCTAAAAAGCCACGTGGTTCATTCATGCTTTACAGGGAAGGAAATCCACCATTTTTGCATAGTTTGTCTTGCACATGGATCAAGCCTACTCGATCCACGCGTCTTGGACATGGATCAAGCCTACTCGATCCACGCGTCTTGCACATGGATCAAGCCTACTCGATCCACGCGTCTTGCACATGGATCAAGCCTACTCGATCCACGCGTCTTGCACATGGATCAAGCCTACTCGATCCACGCGTCTTGCACATGGATCAAGCCTACTCGATCCACGCGTCTTGCACATGGATCAAGCCTACACGATCCACGCGTCTTGCACATGGAGAAAGTGCCAGCAATTGGAACTGGCGTTCAAATCCCTATTTGTAAGGAGTTTGTACGTTCTCCCCGTGTCTGCATGGGTTTTCCCTGGGTAGCTCTGGTTTCCTTCCACTGTTCGAAACATACCAGGGGTGAAGGTTAATTCAGTGTAAATTGGGAGGAACAGATTCATGGGCCAAAATGGCCTGTCTCAATTTTTTTTTTAAATTTAACAACCCATTCAGTTCAAGGGCAATAAGGACTGACGGTAATGTTAGTCTTGAACTTGAATGGATGAGGAGGCAGATAATCAGTATTTAGTGACTCCAAGCTCTCTTCAATTTCAAACATTATTTAATTTCTCAGATTGCAAAATCAAACCACAACCTTCTGTAACAAGAGGCATCCAAATCAATTCATCCTCTAATTTTGGAAGTTCAACATTTGTTAAAATTCATCCATCTCATTTTCATCTCCTAATAAATCTGATTTATATAGTTTCATATATTATCTAAAAATATTATTTATTTCTTTTTGATTATATATCAGCATGTTTTTATTGTATTAATCATTCTAGATTACTCCTCTGCCTTTAACTGCCAAGGTAAAAATTTGTGCACCCATTCTAATTCTTAACATTTTTGTTTCATTTTTAATATATTTTTTCCATTCTATATGTTTGTAGTGTTATATTTCAAATTTTAAATTCTTTAAGTCTATACTTTTCTTGTGACCCTGTTCATTACATCTTTCTGTAGACCATCCAGCTCTGTAGCATATTCTCTCAAGACTTTTTGTATAAGAAAATAATTTGTATTCTTAGATAATAGTTTTTAATATGGGATATGCTTAAAGCTCATCAGTAGAAGAAATATTAGCTTCACAGGATTGTTCTATTGGTCTCTAATAAACTCACAAAAGTCCTTCCTTTTCAACGGTGTGGTATTGATATGCCATCTATATACACTTTGTTTTTCCATTTTTGCAATAGTTAAAGGCGAATGATCTGATAGAAGCCTCACCAAATATTCTGTTTTTACCACTACTTTTTAAATTGGGCGAACACAAAAAACAAATCAGTCCTTGTATGTGAATCATGTACCCTTGTGTAGAACAAATAGTCTCTTTTTACTGGATTAAGCTGCCTCCATATATCAACCAAATTTAAATTCTTCATAAATGATAATGTTGTTTTTGCAGCTTTTATCCTTGTCACTGTTCTGACTGATATATCCATTATTGGATCTAGACAGAAATTGAAATCTCCTCTGACCAGTTTATTTGGTCTTCCCTCTGCTGTTTTTAAAAATATATCTTTCATAAAGACTTCATCATCATAATTTGGTGAATAGATGTTCATAAATGTCCATGATTCTGCATAAATTTTACAATGCGCCATTACAAATCTTCCAGCTTGGTCAGTCAGTTTCTCTTTTATTATTATTGGTATATTTTTGTTATTTAGAATAGCTACTCCTCTGGCTTCTGAGCCAAATAAATATGATATTAATTGTCCCACCCATCCTCTAATTTAGCATGTTCTATTTGGTAATGCATTTCTCTTGTCGAAAGACTAGATCTGCCTTTAATTTTTTTTTAAGGGGTGCCAAAGACCCACCTCTTGGTCATCACCCCATTAACATTAAGACTAATTAATTTTAACATTCTATCGATACTTTTCTTTAAAAAACAAATATTGTTTAATAATGAAACTTTTAAAATAATTTAAATAAGTTATCTTTCCTCTTTAATAAGACACATACAATGTCCCTGCCCTGATGGTGACATCGACAAAACCTTGAAAACCCACGAAAAAAGCTTGTAGAATCTCTCAAGGAAGAAGAACCCTTTCCTTTAGCGTCATCTTTCATAAATACTCCTCTCTGGGCACCATTCTTCCCCCCCCCCAACCTTAGAATGGAGTTTCCATCTTGCTACTTTCCCAAGTTTTTTTTTTCTCTTTTCTGAGCTCTCTGTGAACTTTTCAATAAAATTTACTTTTAAACAATATATACAAGATTTTTAAAAATACAGCTTTTACTTGGTTCCATTGTAACCATTCTTCACTGTCTTCCTCTTTGGCAACTGTAACCTTTTCATTACCTTGCAGGAAGTCTTCCACCTCATTCATAGTCGATTACCTTATGTCACTTCAACCCTTAGAGTCATGGGGAATATCATGGAACACCAAGTTTTTGGAACACAGTTGTCTTTTCACATCATCAACCTCCTTCCTTTGCTTAATCAAAGTTAGGGCTAAAATCTTGGAAAAATAGAACTTTTTCATGGTCATCTCAGGCTGACCATTATTTTGCTTAGAGTATTCATATGCTGCTTCCAGAATTGTTTCCTGTTCCAGGTAACTCAAAAGTCTTACTAGGACTGGTCATGGTCACTGATTGCCAGTTCTCTTGGGTCCAATGAATCTTTTCAATATGCAATTTTTCTCTGTATTTGTCTTCTCCCAGCACTTGCAGGATCCATGCTTCAAAGAAGTTCACCAGATCACTTCCCTCAATTCCTTCTTTTAGTCCAATAATTCAGACATTATTTCATCTGGTAAAATTCTCCATGTGGTCAATCTTGTCCAGCAGATTTGGTTTGTCTGACTCCCATTGCTTTGCATCTTTCTACAAAGCTTTTAACTTGTCATGTGTTTTTACCAATTCTACTACTGCTTGAGTCATTCTTTCAGTCAAGTCTTCAATGATTTCTTTAATTTCAGTCACGTCTCTCATTGCATTTTCGATGCCAGCAAATCCATTGCTCAAGTTTTCCTTTTTCTTGAGGATAATATTTAGTTCTTGTCCCAACTCCTCAGCTGGTCCCGAGGCCCCTCTTGCACCGTTCCCTTTGGTGCTTTCGCTTGATGTTCCTGGCCGAGTAGAAACTTCTTCATTTTTGTTTTTGGCTGTCTTGGTTTTTCAGTACTTGTTTTGTCCAATTATTAGCAAAAAAATTCTTAATTTTAAAGTTTTAACCATCTTTTTAATACTCTTCATGGAGAGCTCGATTAAAACACATCTACCAAGGTCCATCACATGACCACACCCCCAATTTGTCACTTATGAGGAAAAGGCTAGACAACACAAGGCTGTAAATATCATGCAACCAAAATAATAAAGTAAATGGCAAATGGAAAGGTTATCCACCCACGATGGAAAAGATACAACATACCACTTTGTAAATTCTGAAAAATCAAAATTTAGAGGCTCCTTAAAAAACAAGTGTCATTGCTGGGGACTGAAAACAAATTAAAGTCATATTTTTGGCATCCATCGAGTCTGTTCCGTAAATCTACACTAAGCTACTCTACACTAGTTCCAATTTCCAGCCTTTTCCTCATATCCCTTGAATTTAAGGAAGCAACTCAATTACCTTTTAGATTCAGTGGCAAATTAGTTACTCTCCTCCTCCATGATTACCACAGCTGGGATTCCAGATTCAGAAAGCCTGGTCACCACACAAAAGGTGATATTGTACCAATTTGGAACTCCTGTGCAAATGGCCATCAATTCCCAGTCAATAGTTAATTTTAAACCACAAGATACAGAAGGTGCCCATTCAGCCCATCAAATCTGCTCTGTAATTCCATCATGAACTGATCCATTCTCCCACTCAGCACCACTCCTCTGCCTTCTCCCCATAATTCTTGATACCCTGACTATTTGGAAATCCATCAATTTCTGCTTCAAGTACACCCAACAAACTGGCCAGTTTACAGCCACCCATGGTAACAAATTCCAGAGATTTACCATTCACTGGAAAAAATAAATTCCTTCTTTTCCCCCACTCCAACCTACTCTATTTAAAAAAAACTTACCATAAAAAAATCTGAGCAGCTTATCCTGAGGGTTACATACATTTTGCCATTAAAAACATTTTCATCAAATGAAAATAGGACAAAAGGTTGCCATGTTTCTTCAAATTTCATTGATGAATTAAGTACATATCTAATTTTTTTTCCTAAACTTAAACAGGACATGACAGAACCATTGAAACATTGCTGGAAGTCTAGTCTTTCCATTTGAATAAGATGGCTCTTCTAGCAAACAATGTAGAGAAGGCCACAACCCATTGCACAGGTTCAATGACCCCAAAAAGAGCAGTTATTGGATTGGATTGTGGCTTCACCTGGATGATTCTCCAATAAGAGTCTTGCAATTTCCAATTCCCAAGCCTTTTTAATCTTATCGTGAACTACTGTACACAATTTAAATAATCTATCATATATAATTCCAATTAATCCTTTCGGAGAATGATTCAATTGAAAACTATCATCAACTAGATCTGGTGGACATACAAATAGAAAGTCCAGTACTATGGCATTTAAGAAATTTCTAATCTATAAATATCTTTAAAAAAATGAATATTTGATTCGTCATATTTACTTGACACCTGTTCAAAAGCCATTAAACCACCTTCCTTAGATAAATTTACAGAAGAAATAATACTTTTGATTTTTCATATAGAGAATTGCTCAATTATTGAGGGTCAAAAAAAATTGAGAGATTGCATGAGATAAGGCCAAGTTTTTTTTTTAATTAAAAAAAATTCCTAAATTTGAACCAGATTTGCAATGCATGTTTGAGTATTGGATTAGATATAGATCACAAGGCAAAGGAACAGAATCAGGCCCATCGAGTCTGTTCCGTAAATCTACACTAAGCTACTCTACACTAGTTCCAATTTCCAGCCTTTTCCTCATACCCCTTGATGCCCTCACTAATAAGCTACTTGTCTATTACTTGTTTAAATACTCCCAGTGATCTGGCTTCCACTGCTGTATGCGGCAGTGAGCTCCACAGATCCATGACCCTCTGGCTAAAGAAGTTCTTCCTGATCTGTTTTAAATGGATAAATTCTCATTTCTCATTTTCAGACTATGACCCCCTTGTCCTCAATTCACCCACCAAGGGAAACATCTTACCTGCATCCATCCTATCTAAATCTTTCAAAATATGAAATGCCTCTATAAGATCTCCTCTCATTCTCCTATACTCCAATTAATACAACCCAAGAGCTGCCAAACGCTCCTCATATGTTAGCCCCTCCATTCCAGAAATCATTCTAGTAAATATCCTCTGCACCCTCTCACATCCTTTCTAAGATAGGGGGCACACAGTACTCCAAATGAGCCTCATCAGTGCCCCAAAGAGCCTCATCAACACCTCTTTATTCTTATACACTATTCCTCTTGAAATGAATGCCAATATAGCATTCGCTTTGTTCACTACCAATTTCACCTGGTCATTAACTTTTAGATTTCCCTGCACGAGGACCCTTTGCACATCCAAGGTCTGAATTTTCACCCCATCCAAATAGTACTCTGCCTGTTTATTTCCACTGTCAAAATGTACAACTGCCATATTTTTGCCCAGTCTCCTAATCTGTCTATATTCTTCTACAACTTTATGGTTTCTACTACCCTTCCTACTCTGCCACCTATCTTTGTGTCATCTGCAAATTTCACCACAAAACCATTCGTACCACAATCCAAATCATTATTATAAATTGTAAACAGCAGAGGCCCCAATACCGACCCCTGCGGAACTCCACTAGTTACACGCAGCCGTCCAGAATGGGATCCCTTAATTACAACCCTTTGCTCCCTGCCTAAAAGCCACTTTTCTATTCAGTTTAATAACATCCCTGTAATTCCATGGGCCCTCATCTTATTTAGCAGTTTAATATGTGGCACCTTATCAAAAGCATTTTGAAAGTCTAAATAGATAACATCCACGGCCTCTCCTTTGTCTATCCTACTTGAGATTTCTTCAAAAAACTCTAATAGGTTGGTCAGGCAGGATCTACCCTTTTAAAAAAAAACATCCTGACCTAGACCTATCTTGTCATGCATCTCTAGGTATTTCATCACCTCATCCTTGAATATCGAACCACCAATGTCAGACTAATAGGCCTAAAGTTTCCTTTTTCCTGTTTCCCACCCTTCTTAAACAGCAGAACCACATTTGCGACCTTCCAAACCTTTGGCATCTCTCCAGAGTCTATCAATTTCTGGAAGATCATCGCCAATGGATCTACATCTTCAAAACCACCTCTTTCAAAACCCCCAGATGCACCTCATCTGGTCCGGGAGATTTATCAATCTTTAATCCATTTAGTTTGCCTAGCACAATTTCTCTAGTAACCTTAACTGAATCTAACTCTACTCCCTGAAGCCTCTGTCTGTCCCAGATAGAAGTAATGTCTTCCACGGTGAAGACAGACGCAAAATATTGATTTAGTTCTTCTGCCATTTCTTTATAACCCATTATAATTTCCCAAGCATCGTTTTCTATCAGTCCTATGTCAACACATGCCTCTTTTATTCCTTAAATATTTTTTAAAACTCAGTATCATTTTTAATATTGTTAGCTCATCTCCTTTCATAGCTCATCTTTTCTTTCCAAATGACTTTCTTTCTCTCTTTCTGCAAGTGTCAAGGGAATCCCAGCCTTCTAATTTCCCACTAATTTTAGCTTCCTTGTATGCCCCCTCTTTGCTTTTATCTTAGCCTTCACCTCTTTTGTTAGCCACATTGGTACCATCTTTCCTTTGACAATTTTTTTTCTCCTTGGAATACATCTTTCCTGCATGCCTTTTATTACTTGCAAAAATATCTTCCAATCCTGCTCTGATCCTCTGATTAGTTTACTTTTCCAGTCTAGTTGACCCAGTTATTTTCTCATACAACTGTAATTTCCTTTATTCCACTGAAAAATTGATACTTCTGATAAATTATTTTCCTTTTCAAATTTTAAATTAAATTCAACCATATTATGATCACTGCTTTCTCGAGATTCTACGACCTTTAACTCCCTAACGACCTCTGGTGCAGTGCACATGATCCAATCCAGAACTGCAGATCCCATGGTGGGCTTCTCAACAAGCTGTTCAAAAAAACCACTTCTTAGGTTTTCTACAAACTCTCTCTCCTGGGTTCCAGTATTTTTCTGTCTTTCCCAATCTTTATTAATCTTGGAATAACTAGATGGAAGAGAGGTACCCAATAAAGAGACCACTGAATACTGCTTTATAGATTTCAATTCTAAATCTGTCCATAATGAATGATCCATTAATAAAAAATTAAAAATCCAAAAAGTTAGATAATGAGTATTAACAGCCCAGTAATAAAATCTAAATTAGCTAGGACCATACCACTTTTTTCAATTTTTGCAAATTAAATTTACTAATTCTATAATTATTGTTCTTCAAATAAAGGAAGAAACATTTGAGTCAATATTATCAAAAATATACTTTGGGATAAAACTGGAATTGCTTGAAATAGATGCAAAAATTTAGGTAATATTGTAGCGTCTGCCACAGCAGAGCTACCAAATAAATGCACACTACTCAACCATCAGCAGAATGACTTTAATCATGCGATTCGCTTTTATGCCACTTCTGGTTTAGACACCTGAAACAGGAAATGATGTCACAACGCGTCTGCAAAGCATCCCAGCAGGGCATGTTTCTGCCCCAAGACTTCAGAGGACCCACGCCATCTTCTCAGGTGAGTACACCGCGGCGATTCTGCCCATCCAGGCCGCGACCATTCAGCCCACTTCACCATTATCATTTCAACGGCATTAATATGACCCATTAAAGATTATGATAAAGGAGGCCATATAGAAAAAAAATCCCACAAACTCGAAAAGAGGAGAAAAATTGAGTATATAAATCTTTAAATCATTTAGTAACTTTAACCCCCAAGTATGTGAAATTATCTCTGGCAATCTTTAATTGAACTTGAGTGTAGATAGGAACCTGCATATTAATTGGAAAAAGTTCATTTTATGAATGCTTAATTTATATCCAAAGAAAAAGATGAATTGAGAAAACACAGATAACAGATAGATCTTTCAGGAATTGAAAACTAATAAGTTATCAGAATACAAAGAAACTGAGTTACTCAGTTTCCAGACTAAAAAAAAATTCCTCCGCATCTGGTTTAAATGGAAGCCCTTCAATCTTGAAGTTGTGCCCTTTTGTCCTCGACTTCTCTACCATTAGAAGTAAGGCACCAAAGTCTGGAGACACCGTGGTTGAAGTAAAAAACAATGCTGCAGCTGAGTTTCTCCAGCATTGTTTTTACTTTTCCTCTACGATGGGAAACAACTCTGCCATATCTACTCTATCCCAGCCTTTCAAAATTCAAAATGCTTCTACAAGGTCACCCTCAATCTTCTGAACTCCAAGGAGTACAGTCCAAGAGCTGTCAAACATTCATCATATGCTAATCCCTTCATTCTAGGAATCATTCTTGCAAATCTTCTCTGAACCCACTCCAATGTCTGCACATCCTTTCTTAAATAAGAAGCCCTAAACTGTACACCATACTCCAAGTGAGGTCTCACCAGTGCCTTATAAAGCCTCAACATCACATCCCATTCCTCTCGATACGAATGCCATCATTGCATTAGTCTTCTTCACCACCAACTCAACTTAAAGGTTAACCTTTAGGGTACCCTGAATGAGAACTCCCAAGTCCTTTTGCACCTCCGAATTTTGAATTTTCTCCCCCATCCAAATAACAGTCGGCCCTTTTATTCTTTCTATTAAAGTGCATGACCCCACACTTTCCAACATTGTATTTCATTTGCCACTTCATTACCCATTCTCCCAATCCAAGTCTCTTCATTTCCTCTTCACAACCTGCCCCTTCACTCATCTTTGTATCACCTGCAATTCTGAGATTTTAACTAAAAGGTGAGAATGGATAAGGAATAAAGAAACATGCTGTTTAAATACTGATCAACAATGAGTCTCCATGAAGGGAGAACAGGCCTGAAGGGAAACAGGTTACTACTGTTCCCATGTTCATTTTAACAGCATATTGCAGGAACAAGAGAATCTAGGGTTGGCAACAGCTGCATCTCATCCTTAAGTACTCAGTCTTGATCATGTCAAATGTTTTCTAGAGCACATAGGGTTTATTAATAATCTATTCTACAGGAGCAGAATTTAAACTACTCATTTTGGAGATATCATTTGCAATTATTAAAATTTTCAGTGCAAAATTTCAATAGATTTCTATCTAAGATTAGTTTAATGAAACAAATCCATCAAAGGAATATAATAAAAGAAATATTTCTCAAGTACATACAATTTTCATGGCAGCCTCCAAAGAAGGAAATGTCTTGTGCTTTAGTTCATTAGGACCACATGATTTCTTGACCATCTTTCCCCCAGAGGATGGTTTCTGCTGTGGTTGCTCAGATGACATTGGAGGAACTTGCTCTTTGTTTTGTTTCTTTCCCATTTTTTCAAACCCAAGTTCAAAGAGGGTTTCAGAAGGTTTCAAAGGAGCTGTTTAAAAAAAGTCAGATAATTTTCCTTTTGCAAATGAAATTTTAACAATAAAACAGTGAAGATAGACTTTGATGTAACCATTTGTGCTTTTGGTCAGTGAAATCAAACATCTGGAAATCAGAGCAATGCCAAGAACATGTCTCCCATGAAGAAGGCATTTAAGCAAGTTCATTTTATTCTCTCCAAGGGCTTTCAATTCCCTGGATTCTACCACTAAGCCACAAACTTAGTGCAATTTAGTCAGCAATTAACCCAAGACTTTGGAACACAAGAGGAACCCAGAGGACTTGGGAGGATAAACTCACAGAGGGAGGATTTGCAAACTCTATCTAATAGGTATAGCCAATTGATAAATAACAGGGTTACTACACCAAGATATTCTAAAAAGTTCACTTGCTTTCCTTTCAACTGACAACCGTGAAGGAAAAATCTTAAATGCAATCAAATTGCAGGCTTTTGGACAGAATCACTAACTCTCCATTGTTGTCCAGGAATCCAGGAACTGATTAAAGTGGCAAAACGTGTCTCAAAATTGCCTATTGACAGGGAGCAAATGGGTAATGGATGAGTAGTCTTTTTGACCATCTTGGAATATAGCTGCTTGCTTTCTGAGGTATATCATATGATTTATACTTAAATGCAAGGGTGGTAATACTGTAGTCTGCCAACAACAAAAAAATTGGCCACAAGTGCAAGGTAATTGGTTTGCTTGCAATGACCGATATATAGAAAAGGCTACAGGTCAGAGCAGACATAATTAGCTTCCTCTTTAGTCCATGGATTCACCATAGGGATATCCCACAAATTTATTACGGAGAGGAGCCAGATACACTACCCGAGTGTCCATCAAAGTTCCATGCCAGCTGCCAATAGTCTATCCAATGCAGATGACTCAATTTAAAGACATGACCAACATTAAAAATGCACACGAAGGTATAATTATCGATCAAATTCTGCTTTTTGATATTCTCATTAATTTATGTGCATTGAATTTGTCTTGAATAATGAATGATCCATTAATAAACAATAAAAATAAAAAATTCAAAAAGTTAGATAATGAGTATTAACAACCCAGTAATAAATACTTTCCCACATTTGAATGTTTCTCCGAGATATTATATAGTGGAGCGCCTTCTGACAGTACAAACTGATTTTCAGACCAACTGCAACAGCGAAGCCAGGTGCAGCTATAACTATAGAGTCTGAGCATTCTGCAGCAAGCGAAATCTAACCCATTTAATTTGAGCAGGAAAAAGTACAGTGGACAACATTACGTTGATACCAAGACCACTGCTTTGCTTAATATATGCATGGACTTGAGTGAACAGGACAATTTCAAATGCAACATTTCACAAAACCCAAGAGGAATAATGAACTGTGATAATGACAGAATTGTCTAAGGAGAGATCAACAGACTGATGAAATGATAATGAGCTTATTGTTATATACATTGTACAATATCTTTCTTTGGCTTTGCTTCGCGGACGAAGATTTATGGAGGGGGTAAAAAGTCCACGTCAGCTGCAGGCTCGTTTGTGGCTGACAAGTCCGATGCGGGACAGGCAGACACGATTGCAGCGGTTGCAAGGGAAAATTGGTTGGTTGGGGTTGGGTGTTGGGTTTTTCCTCCTTTGCCTTTTGTCAGTGAGGTGGGCTCTGCGGTCTTCTTCAAAGGAGGTTGCTGCCCGCCAAACTGTGAGGCGCCAAGATGCACGGTTTGAGGCGTTATCAGCCCACTGGCGGTGGTCAATGTGGCAGGCACCAAGAGATTTCTTTAGGCAGTCCTTGTACCTTTTCTTTGGTGCACCTCTGTCACGGTGGCCAGTGGAGAGCTCGCCATATAATACGATCTTGGGAAGGCGATGGTCCTCCATCCTGGAGACGTGACCCATCCAGCGCAGCTGGATCTTCAGCAGCGTGGACTCGATGCTGTCGACCTCTGCCATCTCGAGTACTTCAACGTTAGGGGTGTAAGCGCTCCAATGGACGTTGAGGATGGAGCGGAGACAACGCTGGTGGAAGCGCTCTAGGAGCCGTAGGTGGTGCCGGTAGAGGACCCATGATTCGGCGCCGAACAGGAGTGTGGGTATGACAACGGCTCTGTATACGCTTATCTTTGTGAGGTTTTTCAGTTGGTTGTTTTTCCAGACTCTTTTGTGTAGTCTTCCAAAGGCGCTATTTGCCTTGGCGAGTCTGTTGTCTATCTCATTGTCGATCCTTGCATCTGATGAAATGGTGCAGCCGAGATAGGTAAACTGGTTGACCGTTTTGAGTTTTGTGTGCCCGATGAAGATGTGGGGGGGCTGGTAGTCATGGTGGGGAGCTGGCTGATGGAGGACCTCAGTCTTCTTCAGGCTGACTTCCAGGCCAAACATTTTGGCAGTTTCCGCAAAGCAGGACGTCAAGCGCTGAAGAGCTGGCTCTGAATGGGCAACTAAAGCGGCATCATCTGCAAAGAGTAGTTCACGGACAAGTTTCTCTTGTGTCTTGGTGTGAGCTTGCAGGCGCCTCAGATTGAAGAGACTGCCATCCGTGCGGTACCGGATGTAAACAGCGTCTTCATTGTTGGGGTCTTTCATGGCTTGGTTCAGCATCATGCTGAAGAAGATTGAAAAGAGGGTTGGTGCGAGAACACAGCCTTGCTTCACGCCATTTTTAATGGAGAAGGGTTCAGAGAGCTCATTGCTGTATCTGACCCGACCTTGTTGGTTTTCGTGCAGTTGGATAATCATGTTGAGGAACTTTGGGGGACATCCGATGCGCTCTAGTATTTGCCAAAGCCCTTTCCTGCTCACGGTGTCGAAGGCTTTGGTGAGGTCAACAAAGGTGATGTAGAGTCCTTTGTTTTGTTCTCTGCACTTTTCTTGGAGCTATCTGAGGGCAAAGACCATGTCAGTGATTCCTCTGTTTGCGCGAAAGCCGCACTGTGATTCTGGGAGAATATTCTCGGCGACACTAGGTATTATTCTATTTAGTAGAATCCTAGCGAAGATTTTGCCTGCAATGGAGAGCAACGTGATTCCCCTGTAGTTTGAGCAGTCTGATTTCTCGCCTTTGTTTTTGTACAGGGTGATGATGGTGGCATCACGAAGATCCTGAGGCAGTTTACCTTGGTCCCAACAAAGCTTGAAAAACTTTGTGCCAACCGCTCAGTCCAAGATTCCGCCCTGCTCCAGCTCCCTCAACAGCCCCTAAGGCTAGAGCTGGATGAGGTTCCCACCCTGGATGAGACATATAAGGCAATCGAACAACTGAAAAGTGGCAAAGCAGCAGGTATGGATGGAATCCCCCCCAGAAGTCTGGAAGGCTGGCGGCAAAACTCTGCATGCCAAACTGCATGATTGTACAATATACACATGCACCAAAACTCTTACTTGTTGGAGCTGAACAGGAACTTTATAATATACACCAGTGAATTAAAGAAATATAAAAGATTCCCCGCTTCTGATTCCCCATATCTGATTCCCTGCCTCTGATTCCACATTTTGAGTCAGTTATTTCAGTAGAAAAAAAACCTTGCAATAGAGCAAACATAGTCATTTTATGGTGTTGGATGACAGTCTATGATTAGTGTAACAAAGGGAGGTTCAAGAGACTGATGGCGATTGGTTAAAAAGAACTTCTTGTAACTCAAGGTTTATGAGGTTTTTCAGTTGGTTGTTTTTCCAGATTCTTTTGTGTAGTCTTCCAAAGGCGCTATTTGCCTTGGCGAGTCTGTTGTCTATCTCGTTGTCGATCCTTGCATCTGATGAAATGGTGCAGCCGAGACAGGTAAACTGGTTGACCGTTTTGAGTTTTGAGTTTTGTGTGCCCAATGGAGATGTGGGGGGGCTGGTAGTCATGGTGGGGAGCTGGCTGATGGAGGACCTCAGTTTTCTTCAGGCTGACTTCCAGGCCAAACATTTTGGCAGTTTCCGCAAAACAGGACGTCAAGCGCTGAAGGGCTGGCTCTGAATGGGCAACTAAAGCGGCATCGTCTGCAAAGAGTAGTTCACGGACAAGTTTCTCTTGTGTCTTGGTGTGAGGTTGCAGGCACCTCAGATTGAAGAGACTGCCATCCGTGCGGTACTGGATGTAAACAGCGTCTTCATTGTTGAGGTCTTTCATGGCTTGGTTCAGCATCATGCAGAAGATTGAAAAGATGGTTGGTGCAAGAACACAGCCTTGCTTCATGCTATTGTTAATGGAGAAGGGTTCATAGAGCTCATTGCTGTATCTGATCCGACCTTGTTGGTTTTCGTGCAGTTGGATAATCATGTTGAGGAACTTTGGGGGGCATCCGGTGCGCTCTAGTATTTGCCAAAGCCCTTTCCTGCTCACGGTGTCGAAGGCTTTGGTGAGGTCAACAAAGGTGATGTAGAGTCCTTTGTTTTGTTCTCTGCACTTTTCTTGGAGCTGTCTGAGGGCAAAGACCATGTCAGTAGTTCCTCTGTTTGCGCGAAAGCCGCACTGTGATTCTGGGAGAATATTCTCGGCGACACTAGGTATTATTCTATTGAGGAGAATCCTAGCGAAGATTTTGCCTGCAATGGAGAGCATTGAATCCCCTGTAGTTTGAGCAGTCTGATTTCTCATCTTTGTTTTTGTACAGGGTGATGATGGTGGCACCACAGAAATGTGTACCTCACAGTAAAAGGTCTATTGAAAAAAATTTGTATATGCATTATGCACTTGCTGTTAAATTCAAAGTAGATCACAAAAAACTGAAGGATGAACTTCAGTAATTAAATGTGATATTGTACCAAGTTCCAAAGGTGCCTTGTGTTACTTCGTAAACACTTCAGAAACAATTTAACAAAGCTGAATTTATGATTTTAATGCTCCCAGATCACACTCCCATTTCAGCTTCTACAGTTAAGTGAGACAGATAACCCAGAGTATCAAACCAGACATCAAGATCATTGCCCAAGAAATACCTTTAAAATCATACAAATATGCAATTTGGTAGATGAAGCTTATTTGTCAGGTGTGGCAGATGCCAAGCACATTCTCCACATCCAAAATCCATAATCTTACTTTTTGTGTTATAACATTACCCCCTTCATTCTTTGTTTTAATCAAGGTTCACAGATACTACACAAACAAATACTGTTGCTTTACTGATAGACGAAGGTAAATTGATCAAGCTAATCATCACCATTGCTCCATTTTATTTATTCTACATATTGAAAGGTCATAATTGGACTCTTCCATTTGCAGGATAGATTCAAGTGTTGCAGTTATAGTAAAAAAAATTGTATAAATATTGAACAAAGTAAAAACACCTGTAAAATTATCCCACACAAAAGCTTTAGTTCAGGGAAACTATATTAAAATATGGGCCAGGCACTCATTCACCAACATCAGAGTACCTCAGCTGTACCTTTAAACATAAAAGGACCAAGAAGTGAATATTGCTCTGTAACTCTAAACTGTTGAGGTTTTCATCCCTGCTTTTCTAATCCCCTTTTGGCCTCTCCTCTTCCTGTCAAATAACTGTCCAGCAGCTATCATTGTGCAATTCTGGTGTTGAGCACTTCTTATTTGATAAAGCACTTCACCACAGGCAGCCATGTCCAAACCAAGATGGGTCAAATATCCAGAACTTTCTTCTTTGAACTCTCAAGATGCTCTTTGCCACCCATCTCTTCAAGACAGACATCCAAAACTTTGGTTGTTCACCTTCATTTAGCCAACTCAGCATAAAAATTTGTTTAACCCTTTAGCTGATAAATGCTAGTGATTAAGTGTATTGCAAAGTTGAGTTTTGAAAGATGTACATTTAGAGATGTGGTTCTCGTACTGACTGTGGAGATTCTGGAACTGTTCATGTGGATTGGAGATTGGTATTTGAATTTTCAGAAGACTCCCAAAAAAAGGTCAAGAAAGCACATGAAATTGGCCATAAAGCATCAATATGAATTCAGAACAAATCAGACAAAGCTAAGAGTGGGAATCAACAGATCACACTCATGTTAGTAGGGTGTAAACTCCAGGGTCATAGCTTTTCACATCAGCCATTCTCAACCTTTTATCAGCTATGGCCCTCCAGGGCTCTGCTCAAAGTTTAAGGGGCCCCTTCCTGGTGTAACAGTCAAGTTTTGGTTTCTTCTGTATTTCTCTTCTACCAACTGCATAAATACAGTGAGGTGAAAAGAAAACAAGACTTTTACTTAAATGTGCTGTGGCCCCTGGGAGGTGCCACTGAGAAAGGCTGTCTGAGGGGGCCAAATGGCATGCTTCCAATTTTGCTAATCACATTAGCCTCAGTGGGATTGCAAGTAGAAAAGAGGCAAATAAGCAAAGTGAGTGCCAAGAATATGGTGGATGGAACATATTAATGAGATTAAACACTAGCAGACACAACAGAAAGGCAAAGAATTTGTCAAATGGGGCGAGGTTGGTAGATCCAATGTTCAGAGGTCTCCAAAACAAAAAATGCTGAAGACCAATGTGCGAATTTTGCTGACAATCAAGGGGGAAAACAGTACCTCGGCCCTTATAACAAGAAAACACAGGAGCAAAGTCTTCCTTGGGCTTCAGTTGATCAATTGCAGAATGAGTCCACAGCAGATGCTGCCTCCCTGGTCTGATACTTCGGTCTGCAAAATCTGGATAATCAATAGTTTCAAACTAATTAATCCTCCAACCTTGTCTCAGCAGACTCCTGAAAAAGATTTCACAACTTTTATCCCACAGGCTACATTAAGGATTGGTGACACCACCTCCTCCATGATCTTGCTGAGCACCAGGGACCCCACAATGTGTGTACTCAGTCCTCTACTTTATTTTCAGTACATCCACAGCTGTTTGGCCAAACACAACTCCAACTAGAAATTCAGACCCACCACCACCATAGGCAAGATCTCTAACAATGATGAATCAAGGTTCAAAAGAAAGAGGGACTTGCAGCTTGGTGTCAGGGCAACAACATCTCCCTTAATGTCAGAAAGGCCAAAGATCTGGTTGTAGACTTTTGGAGGAGGGGCAGAGCTCACTCCCAGAATAGATCCACATTGCTAAAATGTTGAGGAGACAGCTTTCTGTTTTTTGGGGTAAGCATCTACCATGACTTGTCCTGGTCTACCCACATCAAGAAAGCACCCAGCACCATTACTTGGTCAGAAGGTTGAGGAAATTTGACATTTCACAAGCATCCCTCAACTTCTACAGGTGCATTACTGAAAGCATCCTACCAGGGTGCATCACTGCAAAGTACAGAAAATGCTCCATCCAATACAGCTAGATACCATAGAGGGCTGTGAACATGGTTCATTCCATCATATACATCCCCTTCCTATCCATTGACTATCACAAATTCGGCTGCATTGGAAAACAGCCAATACATTAAAAGATTCATCCCACCCAGCCAGACTCTCTTCAACCCCTACCATCTAGAAGAAGATTCACAAATTTGAGATCACGCAGCACAAGCTTAAAGGATAATTTCTTGCATTATCAAACTATTTTGCCTTTGCTTCATACCCTCTTTGTAACTCTGCACTTTTGTACTTTGCTTTTCTTGTGGCAACAAATGCTTGTCCATTTTCACCTGCAATAAAGATGGGGGCAAATGAGTTTCAAAGACATGGGATAAGAGGCATCAATACCTCTGAGCGGAAAGCCCTGCAAATGATAGTGGATATAACCCAGTACATCATAGGCAAATCTCTCCCGACCATCGAGGAAATCTATATGGAACACTGCCATTGGAGAGTCGAAACTATCAATCTTTTCCCAGCCAGGTAATGACGCCAATGGTGTACTGCCTCAACGATCGCCTGTGCCTCCTCCTTGACAGAGTGCTGTGTCTCCGGGCTGTGAAGAGTGTGGGAAAATTGAGAGTGGCAGCCAGTGCGAAGTTGGAGGTCTCTCTTCCCACCTGGAAGGGGTGGATTAGTCGACAGCATGCATTGTGGCTTTGGCGATGTTGCCTTTGATTTGGGCGAATGCAGCCCAGGTTTCTGTTGATAAAGGGGAAGGTTGTGCAGGATCAGGAGCTCCATGAGGGGATACACGTGGTCGGGATCAGGGGCAATGACATCACATGATGCAACCGAGTTGTGGCAAACACACTTGTCCTTATTGTAGGCCAAATTGAGGGATTTAGCAAGGTTCACGTCATGGTCCTACTGGTCGTGGCCACAGATGGTGACATTGTCTAAGGAGGAGAAAGTGGCCATCAGTTTGTCAGTCTACCATACAATCCATTTCTCTTTGGAACACAGAGACACCATTAGTGACTCCGAAGGGTACCCGGAGGAAGTGAAAGAGCCTGCCATCCACTTCAAATGTGGTATACTGGCAGTACCCTGGATGAAGGAGGAGTTGGTAGTACGCCAACTTCAGGTCAATGGTGGAGAACACCCTATACTCAGCAATCTTATTGACCACATCGGTAATCCAGGGGAGGGGGTAAGCATCTAGCTGTGTGAAGTGATTGATCATCTAGTAGATCACCATACAGAATTTACTTCCATCCCTGACCACCACGACTTGGGCTCTCCATGGGCTGGAACTATGGGCTATGACCCCCTCTGCCAACCCCGGACTTTATAAATGCCCTGTCCTCAGCTCAATAGCGCCTGCTCTTTGTCGCAATAAGTTTGCAGTCCAGGATCAGGTTCTCAAATAACGATGGAGGGGGTATGCGGAAGGTGGAGAGGCTGCAGGGGAGGGGTCCGTAAGCTGGGGGTTGTATACCATCATGGGCAATTGTGGTCCTCCGAACACCATCGTCACACTCCTGAACTGGCTTTGGAAGTCAAGGCCCAGGAGGATCGGCGTGCAGAGCTGGGACATTACAAGTAAATGAAAATTATCATAACGTTACCCCCCCCCCCCCCCGCACCACCGTTAACAATGCAATAGAATACCCGCAGATCTCATCAGATTGGTCCTTTGCGGCCATTGAGATCATGCCACTCGTTGGTCTAACAGATAGTTAGCTCTTTTCTCTTTTACCTCAATCTCCATCATCGAGTGGGTGATTGGGTGAGGGCTGCCTTGATTCAGTATGATGGATGCCAGAAATGGATCATTGTCACTGTTGGTGGGGGGGGGAGGGGGGGGTCACCTGATCAGTAAGATGGTGGCCCCCATGTTGATCTCACTGCCATACTGGACGAGGAGGAGGAGGAAGACGGAGGTGACGCTGTCCAGGAAGATAGCAACTCCTGGGTTGCGCACAGTCAAGCCATTCAGGACCAGAAGTGACATCAGGATCAATAGCCCATCCCCAGAGGTGCACGTGGAGCTACTCGATCAGGAGAGTTTAGACTTACAAACTCGCTGATAATGCCCTCTATTCCCACACTCCGAGCAGGTGACCTCCTTTGCCAGGCAGAGTTAATGGGAGTGCTTCAGCTGGCTGCAGAAGTAGCACTTCGGGTGCTCGATCACAACGGCGGGTCAGGGCTTCCTTGCATGGAGGCAGTCTGTGAAGCCAAATCCCAAAATGGCAGCACCTGCACATGGAGGACCCGTTTTACCTTCAGCGATCAATTCAGCGTTGCGTTGGGCTGAATCTAGTCTTAGCAAATTGGGGGGCTTTCTTCAGAGGCAGCCTGTCCTCCTCAAGCAGTCTCTGACAGATGTAGTCGGATCTCACCCCAGACACACAGGTATCCTGAATCAACTCCTCCACACACTGGTCTGCAGAAATCGGGGTCGAGATATTGCAGCTGCAGTCTCTCCCTAGGTCATGCAGGGTTCAAAAGAACTTGTCCATGGACTCACCAGGCTGCTGTTGCCTTGAGGATAGGAGGTACCGTGAGTAAACATCATTCACCCAGGGTTGGTAGAGGCTGTGGAGTTCAGTCATTGCAGCTGGGTAGGTTGTGCAGCTTCTGATCACCTGGCATGCTCGGTGGCTGACTCTCACTCGCAGGACCTTGAGCCTCTTCTCCTCGGAGTTCACAAGGTCCACTGCGACTTCCAGAAAGTTTGTGAAGCACTCAATCCACTACTCGTATTGTTCGGTAGCTCCAGATGTCTGTGGATCAATGTCTAGCCAGTTGGGTCACAGCAGTTTATCCATCCCATGTGGAAATTAAAGTACATTAAATTGATAAGCTCTATCAATAACTCCAAAGTCAGTGAGTGAGAAACAATAGGCTCTAATACATTTTAGATTGTAGCTGGCCCTATTCCACGTGGTCGAATGAAGGACAGAGAGGGGTGGGGGGGGGGGGGGGAAGAAGGTCAGTCGACCTTTATGGCTGGGTCACAAGGGGAGGAGTTACTAGGGAACAAGTCATCAGTGGGTGGGCCAGCTAGGCTTCTGACAGGAGCCAAGAAGAGGGACCATATTCTGGCCTCCCTTCACTGGCTGCCAATACAGCTCGGAATAGATTTTAAAGTTCTCCAGTTTATTTACAAAGCCATTAATGGACTAGTCCTTTCCTACATCACCCATCTCTTAATACCCTATTCCACTTCAAGGTCCTCAGATCAGCCAAAATAGAATGCTTGGTTGTTCCACACTCAAATCGCAAACTTAAGAGAGATCACACTTTCGCTATTGTAGTCCCCAAACTATGGAACAACATTCCTCCTTCCATCAAATCAGCCCCTACTTTTTACTCTTAAATCTAGGCTGAAGTTGTATTTTTACTCGCAAGCGTTTTGAGGTGATTGTGGATTTTTACCATGTTGTATGTACAATTCTGAACCTAGAGAACCTATTTTATACTGCATTTTAAATAGTTGCTTAAGATGGAATTCATGATTGGTACAGCATTTTGGTCAATGCGATTTTAAATATGCTATAGAGAGAGGGCCTATAGAGAGAGGGCCTATAGAGAGAGGGCCTATAGAGAGAGGGCCTATAGAGAGAGGGCCTATAGAGAGAGGGCCTATAGAGAGAGGGCCTATAGAGAGAGGGCCTATAGAGAGAGGGCCTATAGAGAGAGGGCCTATAGAGAGAGGGCCTATAGAGAGAGGGCCTATAGAGAGAGGGCCTATAGAGAGAGGGCCTATAGAGAGAGGGCCTATAGAGAGAGGGCCTATAGAGAGAGGGCCTATAGAGAGAGGGCCTATAGAGAGAGGGCCTATAGAGAGAGGGCCTATAGAGAGAGGGCCTATAGAGAGAGGGCCTATAGAGAGAGGGCCTATAGAGAGAGGGCCTATAGAGAGAGGGCCTATAGAGAGAGGGCCTATAGAGAGAGGGCCTATAGAGAGAGGGCCTATAGAGAGAGGGCCTATAGAGAGAGGGCCTATAGAGAGAGGGCCTATAGAGAGAGGGCCTATAGAGAGAGGGCCTATAGAGAGAGGGCCTATAGAGAGAGGGCCTATAGAGAGAGGGCCTATAGAGAGAGGGCCTATAGAGAGAGGGCCTATAGAGAGAGGGCCTATAGAGAGAGGGCCTATAGAGAGAGGGCCTATAGAGAGAGGGCCTATAGAGAGAGGGCCTATAGAGAGAGGGCCTATAGAGAGAGGGCCTATAGAGAGAGGGCCTATAGAGAGAGGGCCTATAGAGAGAGGGCCTATAGAGAGAGGGCCTATAGAGAGAGGGCCTATAGAGAGAGGGCCTATAGAGAGAGGGCCTATAGAGAGAGGGCCTATAGAGAGAGGGCCTATAGAGAGAGGGCCTATAGAGAGAGGGCCTATAGAGAGAGGGCCTATAGAGAGAGGGCCTATAGAGAGAGGGCCTATAGAGAGAGGGCCTATAGAGAGAGGGCCTATAGAGAGAGGGCCTATAGAGAGAGGGCCTATAGAGAGAGGGCCTATAGAGAGAGGGCCTATAGAGAGAGGGCCTATAGAGAGAGGGCCTATAGAGAGAGGGCCTATAGAGAGAGGGCCTATAGAGAGAGGGCCTATAGAGAGAGGGCCTATAGAGAGAGGGCCTATAGAGAGAGGGCCTATAGAGAGAGGGCCTATAGAGAGAGGGCCTATAGAGAGAGGGCCTATAGAGAGAGGGCCTATAGAGAGAGGGCCTATAGAGAGAGGGCCTATAGAGAGAGGGCCTATAGAGAGAGGGCCTATAGAGAGAGGGCCTATAGAGAGAGGGCCTATAGATATAGATATAGATATAGATATAGATATAGATATATCTATATAGATATAGATATATCTATATCGATATAGATATAGATATATCTATATCTATATAGATATAGATATATCTATATCGATATAGATATAGATATATCTATATCGATATATATATATCTATATATATAGGCCCTCTCTATATCTATATAGATATATATATCTATATAGATCTATATAGATCTATAGATATATATAGCATATATACACAAAAACTAAACTGTTGCAAAGAGAAAATTTAAACTAAAACAAACTTTTGCTGGGATGCTTTGGAGCAACGTTGTCAGTGAGAACAGGGCAGCAAACGAATAAACAAGTAAGCTACTCTGCCCACCCCCACCAGCCTGTCCCACCACTCAATAGGATCGATCTGCCCCAGGCCCCAACTCTTGCTGGATGAAGTCAGCGAATCAGACAGCATCCATGGAAAGAAATAGTTAATGTTTCGGGCTTTGAACCTTCATGAGGAATAACAGCACACCGATTGAAAGGGGACGAGGAGGAGCACATGCTCTTCCTAAAGGGGGACACTTCTTTGGTTCCCTCCCTGGATGCGATGACACTTTTCTGTGTTCGATTTATGTCATTGTATCCCTTTCTCTAGAAAGGATTATTAAAGTCGTTATTATCTTGACAACTTTGGCCTACACCCTGATCGTTCACCACTCCCCGTCTCTCCAACTTCGCTCTTCTGGCGAAAGGCCCTGACCCAAAGCCTCAGTGTTGTTTCTCGCCCCTCCAACACTTTGACTGGCTTCTGTTTCTAATGTCGGGGTCCCAGTATTTTTAGGAAAGACTGAGTGTCACTTTCCTTAAGCGTTAGCAGCAAAATGTTCTGTTAGATTTCTGAAAGCAGATAAGTCGTTCTCAGGCCACTACTGTCTCGCTCGGCGCCGACCACACGGTCGACAAGCCGCCTCTCCTCTCCTCCTCCCCCCACCCACCCCCGAAGGGCTTCGCAGTCCCGGGGAAGAAGAACACGGCGCCCGATACTCACGGACTGGGTCTATCCGAGGCATGTTCTCCGACAGAGCTTTCCGGGCCAACTTCTTCTCATTTTTGGTGAAGGTGGCTTTCTTACTCTTTTTGTTGACGATCTCCCACTTCCCGGAGGACGCCATGACCAACGCTCGCCGCAACTCAGGGGGCTTCACGCCACCTGTGGCCGATAATGCTTCAAGCCCTTCCCAGCCGGGCGCCTTTCAAACGGCGCCTTCCGTCCAATCACAGCGCCCCAAACCCGCCAACTCCGCGTGCGTTGCGCCACGTCACATGGGTGCCGTTCACGGCATTTCCGGTGCTGGGGAGTGTCGGAGATGGTGTTTGAAGTGGTCTCGCGTCAAGAAGGTCTAAATGTGGCCTTTACTGTCCTTCTGTAGCTGATTGTCCACCTTTGTGCCGTGATTCCTCGACTGTCCCCGTCTCTCATCTCATCTCTGTGTTTTGATGGAAATCTGTGACTGCGCCTCCCTGGTAGATGTTCACTCCTCTCGGAATGACGACTCGCCTCAGTCCTTGATGGTCTTATTCTGAGACGATAACCACTCGTCACTCTGAAGAATCATTCACCTTGTCAAGCCGTACAAGAACCAAGCAAATGTCAACAAGATCACCTGATTCTAAACACTGGAGATTGTAAGGCTCGTTTTGGCAATTTCTCAGCAGAGTTTACACATCTTGTCAGAAACCAGTCAACGGCGTCTTAACTGGATTAACTCGGGCAAGTGGGTCCTTTTTAGAAGAGAGTGAATCTACGTCAATGCACTTGGACCACTTCTGTTCAAGTCATTTGGCAGTAAAATATTAGATGTGGTAAATTTCAATGACTTGCATTCCAGGATGCCGTGTCCCTTTTGTAAGAGGGAGGACAAAATAAAGCACTCGAGAGACGCAATTTCCAGCTAACTTTCTTGTAACTACACCAATGTTCACTGCCATGCGTAACAATACAGTTACACGTCTGTGCATATGCACCACTCATGAGTGTGATATGGCCATTACAGCATTCATGCCCCTAGCAATAAAATAGTCACGGGGATCTTGAGCAGTTTCCAATACACTGCTATACATTTCCTAGCAATAGCTAACTCTATCTTCAGAAATTCTGAAATAAATTTTTATTTTGGCTTGAAATGTTTCCAAGTAAAAACAACATAGTGTAGCAGGCCAAGTGACCGCGCAGTTAGACGGGACGAATCGCCGTCCCAGTCGTCTTGACACTAGATGGCATAGGCCCCCCACCCTGCCTTTCCCTTCCCTTCCGAGGAGCAGCCTCACACGTGGCCTGGGGAACAGCGCCGCTACCGTGTTTCGTGCTGCTGGACGGGGAGTGACGCGCTGATGTCACTTCCTAAGGACACCACGCCCCTCGCAGGAAGTCGGTGGTATCCTCGAGCAGCTTCGGAATTCAAAATAAAGTTCCGCTCCTGGTTCATCTTGTGTTGTGTGGATGTTCCTCACTTCGGTAACGCTGCCACTAGCAGACGCTACAGTTGTTACCCGACGGTTCCAACGTCTCTGGAACCCATTTCAAACGCAACAAAATGCAGGCTGCTACAGTCGCAACAGCTGCAACCAACGCTGTGGGCATGTATTTGCTGCCCTAGGCAAATCAGCCCAGAAATTGGTTACACCTGGCCAAGTCACAGTAACAGGTCAGAGGCATCGTCTCGGAGGATATCAAGTCATGTCAAGTTGTCAGAGCCCTGATTGCCTACTGCAACAAAAGTAAGCTCCTTTTTGGAAGATCCACCTACAAACATTTCCGGCGTTTCCTCCTCAATTCCCTGGAACTCAGCCGACACGAGTATGCCATCCACAACCTGAATATACAAGGCCTGCGTGAAAGGAACCCCTCCAAGCTCAACACGAAATGGTGAACTTCGCAGATGGACAGACAAACGGTTTCTTAATCGAGGTCCTGTTCCTCTCCAAGCTACTGGTGCATGTTTCCTCGGCACTATCTGACATGGATTTCAGCACCCCACACCTGGTAGCCAAAGAAGCAGACAGACATCTGCACCCTGCAACAGAGCTCCATATATGTGCAACTGATCTACGCTGTCAACACCGCCGGTTCAGCCCCGCCGCCAGCTCCCCGCCAGCAGTAACCACGGCCCAACTGCAATGTAACCAGCACTCAGGCTACCACCACAGATGGGCCGTAACGCCCGGCGGTGCGTCCCTCCATGCTCGTACTCCAGTGCTAGGTCAAGCACGGCAGCGGGAAATGGACAGGCTGACCGCCAATAGTGGCCTCGGTGGTTGGCACACAAAGGCCTATTCTACCTCAGGGGCAGCGAACAAAGAAGGACTTCCTAGTCGACATAGGGGGATAGATAAGCCTCATTCTGCCAACATATTTTGAACTCAAACACAATCTCAAGGGCCTTCCCCTACAGCAGCCAACAGTTCCTCCAATCCGAGTTTCAGCACCCACCTGGTCACAATCCTTAGATTCTTAGATGTTGACGTTATCCAAATACGGGAACGTTCCCTCAGATCGCAAGTGGCACACCTTTGCATAGTGCCTTCTCTTTTTGCAATTTGAGTACACTGTATTCCTGGCCAGGCGGGACTTACGAGGGTGCCTGGCCAGCCCACAGAACCCACACTTCCTGGCCCTGGCTGCTACTGCCAACAGTGACATATCCCAACATGGCAGTTCCCCAAAAGGACACCAGACCACCAGCAGTGTAAGCCTCACAGCTTTGTACCGCAGTCTCCATCACCTCCCCCAAATCCAGTACTTCTTGCAACGTGCAGTTACCTTTTTCCAGAAGTCTTTGATGGTCCTGTATCAATATCATGTTTGTCAGCAGTCCGTCCCGCATCAGTTCATCAGCATACTCAGAAGCATTCACTGTGGTACACCCACAGGCTCTATCCATCTCTCTCATTGCCCATACAAACTGTGCGAAGGGTTCCCAGGGACCTTTAACACCGGGTCATTGATTTGTACCTCTGCTTCCGGAGCAGCACCATTGCCTCATCGTATGTTTGGCAGTCTCTAATTATTTGAAATGCTCAATCGCCCATGGATGCAAACAGAAGATCATACCTTCAGCATCCATTAGGTTGTGGTGGGGCATGAACATCTGTATCCCATGCAGCCACCTCTCGAAGATAACGTCTGCGTTGGGCTCCCTGGGTTCAATCATGAGCATGGTCAGTTGGCAAACTTCTCCCATTACCTGTTGCAGAGATGATGTGTCTGTTACTGCACCATTGGTTTAATTCCACCATCTTTGGGCTGGGTGACTGGGCATCTTCCCAATCGCTGCTGCTTTATCCTGTATGCGAAGCTTCCATGGCTTTTGTTTTGGTAATTAAATTGTGGTGCACGCAATAATCTCGTTGATGTGATGGAGTGATTAAATGGCTTTAATTACCAAAATCCTGAGCATTACTGATACACTACTTTACTAGGTTTCAGGTACAGGAGTATGAAGGGGTGGGGGGAAAGTCTGGGCACACCAGCCTTTATTGGGAAATCTGGGGAGAGCCAAGGGGGGGCTTAGGGAAGGTCAGAGAGGGTCAGGTAGGTTCAAACTGGCCAGTCCATACATCTATACAAATGCCTTTCACCACACAGAATTTGGCCTCTTCTAACCTGGCAAAGTTTGTTAGGTGCTCTGGGTCATCCCGACCTGTTATGATGATGTCATCTAGGTAATATCCAACATTTAGCCATTGCAATAGCTTGTCCATGACAGCTTGAAATATTGCTGGAGCTGATGATTTCCCATAAGGGATCCTGGTATAGGTGAACAATCCCAGGTGAGTTGGTAGCAACATACTTCCTAGATTCAGGGTCTAATTTGACTTGTTGATATGCTAGTGGTGTTCAAATTTGTGAATTTTTTTCCACCATTCAGAGCTTGAAATAATTCCTCCACTCTTGCAATAGGATATCTGGGGACTTGCAGGGCTTGGTTAATTGTGACATTATAATCACCACAAATTCAGATTTCACCACTGGGTTTTCTGACTGGTACAATAGGAACTGCCCAGTCACTGTACTGAAGTTTCTTAAGATTTCCTTCATTTTGTAATCTATTGAGCTCCATCTCAGTTATTTTTTTTTATTGGGAAAGGTACCATCCTTGGTTTAACAAACTTAGGTTTGACTTCTGGTTCCAATTGCAATTTTACCTGGACTCCCTGAATTTTTCCCAGGTCCTTCTCAAAAAACTATCCAATGCATCTGAAGTACATGCTTCTGTTTTGATTTCTTTTTTCTCACAGTTTGTACATTCTTCACCACAACAATTTCCTTCCAATCCAGTTGGATGTGTGACAACTAATCCCTTCCAAACAAGGTGGTTCCTTTTGTGTCTACAATGTAAAGGGGTAATCCTTTCTTTGTCTGTCCCTTATACTCAATGTCTATTTAACATTTCCATAGCACTTTGACTTTTTCTCCGGTAACCATCTTTAACACTATGTCCAACTGTTTCATTTCAAGTTTGGGCAGTAGTTTGTCTTTCAGATCTTTCAAAATTAATGTGTCGAAGTTCATCTGGACTGGTTCATTGTTAACTTTAATATGAACAAAAATTTCTGACCTGCAATCAACTACATTTTGGATGTACTTTTGCAAAGAGTAGTTCATGGACAAGTTGCTCTTGTGTCTTGGTGTGAGCTTGCAGGCGCCTCAGATTGAAGAGACTGCCATCCATGCAGTACCAGATGTAAACACCGTCTTCATTGTTGAGGTCTTTATTGGCTTGTTTCAGCATCATGCTGAAGAAGATAGTAAAGAGGGTTGGTGCAAGGACGCAGCCTTGCTTCACGCTGTTGTCAACGGAGAAGGGTTCGGAGAGCTCATTGCTGTATCTGACCTGACCTTGTTGGTTTTCGTGCAGTTGGATAACCATGTTGAGGAACTTGGGGGGGCATCCAAGGTGCTCTAGTATTTGCCAAAACACTTTCCTCCTCACGGTGTCAAAGGCTTTGGTGAGGTCAACAAAGGTGATGTAGAGTCCTTTGTTTTGTTCTCTGCACTTTTCTTGGAGCTGTCTGAGGGCAGCTCTACTCTTTGAACTACTCTTTGCAGATGATGCTGCTTTAGTTGCCCATTCAGAGCCAGCTCTCCAGCACATGACGTCCTGTTTTGCGGAAACTGCCAAAATGTTTGGCCTGGAAGTCAGCCTGAAGAAGACTGAGGTCTTCCATCAGCCAGCTCCCCACCATGACCACCAGCCCCCCCCCCATATCTCCATCGGGCACACTGAACTCAAAATGGTCAACCAGTTTACCTACCTTGGCTGCACCATTTCATCTGATGCAAGGATCGACAAAGAGATAGACAACAGACTCGCCAAGGCAAATAGCGCCTTTGGAAAACTACACAAAAGAGTCTGGAAAAACAACCACCTGAAGAAACACACAAAGATCAGTGTGTACAGAGCCGCTGTCATACCCACACTCCTGTTTGGCTCCAAATCATGGGTCCTCTACCGGCATCACCTACGGCTCCGAGAACGCTTCCATCAGCGCTGTCTCCGCTCCATCCTCAACATTCATTGGAATGACTTCATCACCAACATCACCAACTTTCTCTTTCACTAAAACTACAATTACACAAAACTACTTAAAATATTTTAAAAAGTGCTATAATACATTAATTATCAAAACTAGGTAATGGATAAAGCCAAGTTGCAATATCATAGACCCAAGATGTTAAAATGTCCGCTAGTTTGAATGAAGAAACCATTCACCTGGTCTGGAGAGGCTGCTGCAGGCTACTGCTGTGCTGCCATCTTAGGCCAGGTTTACCAGAATCTACTAGATTCTAGATATTAAAAGTCTGCCAGCTTGAAAGCGCCACACAGTTCACAATCCCTCAGAACCCAAAGCTTTGGCACTAGGCCCTGCGATCCAGGACATCACATCCACCAGGACCCCCGAACTGGGCACACCACTCCGCCAGTCCAGACTCCATGGAACACGTCCTCTGACTACGCCACTTTCCATCTCCTCACCAGCGGCAAAAAGCAATGCCAAAGACCTGAGGCCACATCTCCACACAAGAGGCTTGGTCCCCTCAGCCATCAAGGCCGCAACTAGAAGAACTATTCCCTCAACATTAGAGTCTGCCCAACTTCGCAGCTTCTTCTCAGAGGTCTGCTCTTGCTTGGCGATTCTCTTGTTGCAGCACCCATCTCATGGTTTTCTAATGTCCATCTTTTTCATCTTTATATAAAAAGATCTTTATACCCATAATATGATGCAGTCTTTATTCTGAGTAACCTGTCCAGCCTCGTTCTCTTATTTATGGAATCAGCTTCCACTACATCTTCCAGATGTCAACAACTATCTTTTTTTTTTTTTCGAAACTTTATTTATTAATTTTAACATATGAAGAAAGTAAGTAATTCACGTACAGAAAAAATACAAAATAAAGTAATACAAGTACAAAGTAACATAGTTAATACAATACCAATCTCGGCAATCCCTAACAACTAAAAACTAAGACTAAAAAAAAACTTTTTTTAACCCCTAAACCCCCCCCTCCCCACTCCCACGGTAAAGAGTGAAGAATTAATACTATTAGTATAATTTAAAAAAATTAAAAATATATTTCTTAAAAAAAGATCGATATATATTTAAAAAAACCAAAAAAAATATTAATTAAGTATTAATTATTAATCCAAAAAAAATTATTATATAAAAATATATATGAAAAAACAAAAACAAAAAGAACAAATGAAAAAAAAACAACTAATAATAAAAAAAACTTAAAAAAAGAAAACATATATAGTAAAAATATAATAAAAAAAGTTTTTTAAAGAAAAAAAACGATTAATTCAAACTTATTTAAATTGTATATAATCAATAAATGGGGTCGACTTTAACTCATAAAAAGACATCTTATCTTGTATAGAAAAAGATATTCTTTCCATAACCAAACAAAACTTCATCTCTGAATACCACCTATCTAAAGACAATACATTTCTATTCTTCCAAGTAATCGCTATACATTTCTTGGCCACTGCCAGCGCTAAGTAAATAAAAGAGATCTGGTAATTATCTAATTCTAAATCAATCAACGGTTGCATATTCCCTAATAAAAATATATCAGGGTCTAATACAATATGAAGATTATATAGATTATTAAATACAGATTGAATACCTTTCCAAAATTGTTGTAACCGATCACACAACCAAACAGCATGTAAAAAAGTACCAGAAACCTGATCAAAAGATATGCCAAATGGAAAAGCGCCTGGTAGAGATGGTTTTTCTATTGAGTTTTACAAGACTTTTTATGTTGATATATCTTCCTTATTTAAGAATGTAATACAACAACTTTATGATACTTTTCAATTACCTGAGTCCTGTTCTAATGCTATAATTACAGTTATACCAAAAAAAGATAAAGATCCCTTACAGGTAGCTTCTTATCGTCCTATATCTTTGTTAAATGTAGACTATAAAATAGTGGCTAAAGTTATGGCTGATAGGTTGGCTCAGTATTTACCAAAGATAATACATCGTGATCAAACAGGTTTTATAAAAAATAGGTATGCTTCGGATAATATTCTACGATTAATTACTTTGATAAATAGATCTAAATCTCAGAAGAATTATCCAATGGTGATTTCATTGGATGCAGAAAAGGCATTCGATAGAGTAGAATGGAAGTTTTTATTTAAAGTACTTGAAAAGTTTTTGTTTGGTCTCTCATTTATTGGTATGATTAGGGCTCTGTATAATGGTCCGAAAGCTAGAGTTGTTACTAATGGTTTGCTTTCAGAATCCTTTAATTTAACAAGATCTACTAGACAAGGATGTCCATTATCACCCGCCTTGTTTGCTTTAGTTATTGAACCTCTAGCACAATTAATACGTCAGAATGATAGTATCAAAGGTATGAGAGTCTTGAATGAAGATTATAAAATAAATTTATTTGTGGATGACGTTTTGCTGTATTTGGTGGATCCTGATGTTTCTCTGCCAGCACTTCAAGATTCCTTAGAGATTTATGGTCAATTATCTGGTTATAAGGTTAATTGGACTAAAAGTGAAATTTTATCAATTAGTAAAGATGATTATTCAATGTTTAGAAATATTACGAATTTGAAGTGGACAAAACAAATTAAATATTTGGGAATTAATGTTAATACTGACTACCAAAATTTATATTCACTTAATTATCTTCCTTTAATGAAGAAGATTAAGGCAGATTTAGTTAAATGGAAAGATTTACCTTTGGGTTTATTAGGAAGAATTAATACTATAAAAATGAATATTTTTCCTCGTATACAATATTTATTTCAATCAATTCCTTGTTGTTTACAAAAAAGATTTTTTAAGGATTTATATAAAGTAATTAGGGATTTTTTGTGGAAAGGAAAATTTCCTAGGGTGGTGTTGAAAAAATTGATGTGGGATTTTCAATTTGGAGGGTTACGGCTACCTAACTTTCAATTTTATTATGAAGCAGCTCAATTTAGATTTCCTAGCGCATTAATGGCCACACAAGATACGCCTAGTTGGGCACAGATAGAATTGGCAGTTATTTCTGAAAAGTTTTCGAATGAATTTTTATTTCGATGGAATAAAAATTTGTTACGAACTTATGATGTACCAATATTGAAACATTTAATGAATTTATGGACAAGTAAGTTATATAAAATGGGTCAACAACTATCTGAATGGGAAAAAAATATTCTCCTCTGCTCTCTGACAGGTCTTTAGCTATTCCTCATTTATTCTAATCATGAAAGCATGTTTTAAGCCACCTACTTAACTTCTCTGTTTCAATAAAAACATTCCTTAATTATCCAGTCTTTACTATACCCTAAATACCATATCGCTAAAATCTTCACTGTACTCATTTTTTTGGCCTTTTCATCTTCATCTAGAATTGTCCAGAAAAATCAGCTGATCTTGTTGCTTTTATATTCTATTCAATGTATAAATCCAAATAACGAACATGATAATTTGGCCATTTTATCATATGCTGCCCTGATGGACAGAGTTTTCTGACTACACTTTTTAAAATTATGCCATTTATCATTTTCTTTTTTACCATATTACAGTGAAAATAGCAAATGAGGAGACAATGACAAACACCAGAAGACATGTTTCTGTTTGCGTGTAGGAAGTTTAGGGAGATACTAGAGCTAAGGTTTTTTTAAACAGAGTGTGATGTGTGCCTGGAATGCATTGCCGAGGGTGCTGGAGGATGTTCGTAAAATAGGGATATTCAAAAGACTCCCAGGTGTGCACATGGATGTCAGAAAAATAGAAGGTTAAGGGTGTGAGGTCAGGGAAAATTAGATTATTGTGCAGTAGGCTTACGTGGGCCAGTACAACATCAGAATCAGAATTTATTGTCATGAACAAGTCACAAAATTTGTTATTTTGCGGCAGCATCACAGGGGAAAAGTTCATATAAACCACCTTACAACAATAAATAATAAGTGCACAAAAAGTCAAACTAAGGCAGTGGCTTTGGTTCATTGATGGTTCAGGAATCTGATGGCAGTGGGGAAGAAGCTGACCTTGTGCTTGTCGTTAGGTTCCTGTACCTTTTTCCCCAATGGTAACAGAGTGAGGAAATGTGTTGAAGTGCCAACACTGTGCTGCAATACTCTGAGAAACTGTTAATTTGCTGTTAGGTCATTCAGATATTCCGATACTTTGGCATCTAGCTCACTGGGTAACATTTGCCATGATCCCTTTCCGCTCACTGGGCACTGGTTCCTGCACTCCCACTCCATTTTCCAGCGCCCCATTTATCACGCTCTTCCAACTTACAAGGATTCCAATTACGACTTTCCTTTACAATTGGTTCACTGGGAAATTTATTGCTTACCCTTTACTTCCTATGGATATTGCATAACCTGCTGAGTTTCTCCAGCACATTTGTGCATTGCACTCAACCTAAGTGACTGCAGCCTTTCTTGTCTAAATTTATTATATATAGTATAACTAAAAAATTGTGAATTAAGAGTGTTTAGATTTTAATAAAAATATCATCCAACAGTTCAGAAAAATTAGTTGTCCTGCGCCACTAATGTGCCAAGTGTGCTGAATTATCAGTTTTATATATTTCATTCAAAGTATGTCACTTCATACCTCTCTGAATTGAACTCCAGCTATGAATACTTCTATCCCATTTTTATTATCCTGGTTATATCCTTCTCAAGCCACTGCCATCCTCCCAAGTATTGCATCATCCATAAGGGTTGTAGCCTTGCTCTCTACACCTGAGATTAATTTAAATAAAAAAGATTAAGAGGCTCATAATTGATCCACAAGAAATATACGACAAACCAATCTACCATTCTGAAATGCCACGACCAACCAACCAACCTTTTGTGTGAATATTTGTTACTTATTCAGGCTGCACAGTTATAGCAGTTAGCACAATGCCATTACAATGCCAGCGACCCAGGTTTGAATATGGTGCTGTCTGTAAGAGGTTTGTATGTTCTCCCTGTGTCTGCATGGGTTTCCTCTGGGTGCTCTGGTTTCCTTCACAAATGTATGGGGTTTATAGGTTTTGTGGTGTATTGCAGCTCATGGGCTGGAAGGGCTGTATGTCTAAATCTAAAAATTATCTAACAATCTTATTGCTCTTCCTTTTCTATATATTGTATGTTTTCTCTTTTTATATGTTAATTATACTTAAATTGTGTTAATATGTTTCATGTACCTGGTGACATCTCATCGCATCTTTGTGTACTAATATTGATATATTCTTCATTCAATCGTTCATTCATTTTCCTGCTGCAAAGCCAATTACAGGTACATGATCCTTTATCCGGACATCTAAAATCCAGAAAGCTCCAAAATCCGGAAAGTGGGGACCGGTGGTTGGGGGAGGCGGCCGAGGGACCGCGGTCGGGGGCGACACCCGGATGACTGGAAGGGGGAGGGAGTGGATAAGGCAGAACATTTTGGGTGGGCTTTCTGAAATCCAGAAAAATCTGAAATTCAGAACACATTGTCCACCAAGGGTTCTGGATAAAGGATTGCATACCTGTACAAGTCCATCTAGTTAACAAGACTTCAATACGGCAAATTGTCCACTTCAACATCTAGTACTATACTTTGATCAACATTTTTCTACTTTACCGATAGAAAATGTTCTCTTATACATATACCTGAAATTATTTTTCTTCCACAGCCTTTTTTTTTTCTGAAATTTATTTATAGTATCTCCATACATTAATTTCAAATTGACTTAGTATATTACATAATAGATACTAAATAATTTTCAAATTTTCACCTCCCCCCCACCTCCCCTAACCCCTTAGGAAACCACCTTGTGGTGGTTAATTCCCCAAAACCCAAATGGGTGTGGTATAAACCACAAGTGGCATATGACTTTCGGGAGCAGAAGTACCACTCCCTCCCCCCCCCCCCCCCCAGGCAGACAAAATACACGTATAAACCGAAAAATCATCATTTCTTATATCCATAAAACCCCGGTCCATCAATTTAACCAATCTTATTCATAAATTCTTTTTTTTGAAAATCCAAACTTGATATTAAATTTTGCACCCTTTCCACCCTCCCAACACTGAGTTAAACATTGTTTACAATCAATAAAAGTTTTTTTTTAATTTTTTTTTCAAGTCTTCCTGAATTTCATCCACTGAATTAAAACACCTCTGAACATCCCAGTTCAACATCGAATCTTCCATTCTTCTCAGTCTCAAGTTGAATTTGTAGCTTACTTTCAAAAAAAGTTTTTTAAAAATCTTTTAAAATTTTCTTGAACATAATTCCTTCGGTCTTGATCTTCTAAAGCATCAATGTTATTCATAAGTTCTTTCTTCTGTGTTTCCCAATTTAATACCAAATTTTCCACTTTGTCAATCTTCTCAATGTTAAATTGAAATTATTGTTTATTTTCAAAAAAAACTCATTCAAAATTTTTAACTCTTCTTGGACATTGCTCCTTCGACTTTAATTTTATAAATCATCAATCTTGTTCATAGTTTCTTTCTACTGAATTTCCAAATTTAATAATAAAGTTTCCGTTTTTTCCAATTTTCTCAATATTAAACTGATCTTGTTGTTTAGTTAAAAAAAAACCTTTTCAAAACTATTAAAATCTGTTTGCAATGTATGCATACTCACAGATAATAAATTCACTCTTCCAATATTCCATCCAAAAAAAAAAATCACTGATAAACCTTATTGCAGGTCAAGGAGTTCCATATATATGTTTATCTTCAGAAAATATTTCAAATCAACATTCGTTGCCATCTTTCAAAAAGGAGTCCGAAATCAACTTTAATAAGTTCTGTTCTTGAGAAAATTCCAGCACCAACTCCAGCTCTGACTGGGCAAATGGGTCAAATTTCTTCCAAAGTCAAAGAATGTAATTTTGTTCTGTATTTATAGATAATAAATTCATCCTTCCGATATTCCATCCAAAAAAAAAATCACTAATAAACTTTAATGTTATCTGGATTTTTAAAACTCACGGGCAACCAATGCCAATTACTGCAATTTATCTTCATAAAACATTTCAAATCAATATTCATCACCATCTTTCAGAGGGGTGTCCAAGGCCAGCTTATCCAACAGTCCAATTAATGAGCTCCGTTCTTAAGAAAATTCCAGCCTTGACTCCGTGGTTCTGTCTGGGCAAGTAGGCCGAGTTTCTTCCAAAGTCGGAGAGTGTAGTTTTGTTCTGTATTTGAACTCTATTTTCCTTAATCTTTGTTGCCATTTTAAACTAAAAACAATTGATAAACAAAACAAAGACTTTTAACAGAAAAGAAATATTCTTAAAACGGGTATTTATATAACTGCCTGGGGGAGACTGGGAATGCACATCCGCTCCCTACGCCATCTTGCCACGCCCCCTTCCACAGTCTTGACATATTAATTTTTACTTTGGCAGTCTAAAGAAAACAAGACATTTCTCATCATTTGGTCCTCTGATCCAATAATTTCCCTTCCTTTTTTATTTTGGTTCTGTTTTCCTTGTCAAATTAGTTCACTTTCAAAGTGCTTAATTTTTTTCCTCACTTTTCTCTGAAGTGTCTCTGACCTGGACTGTTGACTCTTTCCATCGGCGTGTCTAGGATATGGCACATGCCCTGGGTGCCACCTGAAGGGGGTGCCACTGTCCTCGCCTTGCCCACACAATATCAAACTCCTCAATCCAACAAAGAATCTCCATCTGACAAAATAACTTCAAGGTACGGGTCTGTTGTTCTTTAATGCTACAGTTGTAGTGGCAGCTACACTCTTCTTCTTCTTTGGCTTGGCTTCGCGGACGAAGATTTATGGAGGGGGTAAAAAGTCCACATCAGCTGCAGGCTCGTTTGTGGCTGACCAGTCCGATGCGGGACAGGCAGACACGATTGCAGCGGTTGCAAGGGAAAATTGGTTGGTTGGGGTTGGGTGTTGGGTTTTTCCTCCTTTGCCTTTTGTCAGTGAGGTGGGCTCTGCGGTCTTCTTCAAAGGAGGCTGCTGCCCGCCAAACTGTGAGGCGCCAAGATGCACGGTTTGAGGCGTTATCAGCCCACTGGCGGTGGTCAATGTGGCAGGCACCAAGAGATTTCTTTAGGCAGTCCTTGTACCTTTTCTTTGGTGCACCTCTGTCACGGTGGCCAGTGGAGAGCTCGCCATATAATACGATCTTGGGAAGGCGATGGTCCTCCATTCTGGAGACGTGACCCATCCAGTGCAGCTGGATCTTCAGCAGCGTGGACTCGATGCTGTCGACCTCTGCCATCTCGAGTACCTCGACGTTAGGGGTGTGAGCGCTCCAATGGATGTTGAGGATGGAGCGGAGACAACGCTGGTGGAAGCGTTCTAGGAGCCGTAGGTGGTGCCGGTAGAGGACCCATGATTCGGAGCCGAACAGGAGTGTGGGTATGACAACGGCTCTGTATACGCTTATCTTTGTGAGGTTTTTCAGTTGGTTGTTTTTCCAGACTCTTTTGTGTAGTCTTCCAAAGGCGCTATTTGCCTTGGCGAGTCTGTTGTCTATCTCATTGTCGATCCTTGCATCTGATGAAATGGTGCAGCCGAGATAGGTAAACTGGTTGACCGTTTTGAGTTTTGTGTGCCCGATGGAGATGTGGGGGGGTTGGTAGTCATGGTGGGGAGCTGGCTGATGGAGGACCTCAGTTTTCTTCAGGCTGACTTCCAGGCCAAACATTTTGGCAGTTTCCGCAAAGCAGAACGTCAAGCGCTGAAGAGCTGGCTCTGAATGGGCAACTAAAGCGGCATCATCTGCAAAGAGTAGTTCACGGACAAGTTTCTCTTGTGTCTTGGTGTGAGCTTGCAGGCGCCTCAGATTGAAGAGACTGCCATCCGTGCGGTACCGGATGTAAACAGCGTCTTCATTGTTGGGGTCTTTCATGGCTTGGTTCAGCATCATGCTGAAGAAGATTGAAAAGAGGGTTGGTGCGAGAACACAGCCTTGCTTCACGCCATTGTTAATGGAGAAGGGTTCAGAGAGCTCATTGCTGTATCTGACCCGACCTTGTTGGTTTTCGTGCAGTTGGATAATCATGTTGAGGAACTTTGGGGGACATCCGATGCGCTCTAGTATTTGCCAAAGCCCTTTCCTGCTCACGGTGTCGAAGGCTTTGGTGAGGTCAACAAAGGTGATGTAGAGTCCTTTGTTTTGTTCTCTGCACTTTTCTTGGAGCTGTCTGAGGGCAAAGACCATGTCAGTGGTTCCTCTGTTTGCGCGAAAGCCGCACTGTGATTCTGGGAGAATATTCTCAGCGACACTAGGTATTATTCTATTTAGTAGAATCCTAGCGAAGATTTTGCCTGCAATGGAGAGCAACGTGATTCCCCTGTAGTTTGAGCAGTCTGATTTCTCGCCTTTGTTTTTGTACAGGGTGATGATGGTGGCATCACGAAGATCCTGAGGCAGTTTACCTTGGTCCCAACAAAGCTTGAAAAACTCATGCAGTTTGGCATGCAGAGTTTTGCCGCCAGCCTTCCAGACTTCTGGGGGGATTCCATCCATACCTGCTGCTTTGCCACTTTTCAGTTGTTCGATTGCCTTATATATCTCATCCAGGGTGGGAACCTCATCCAGCTCTAGCCTTAGGGGCTGTTGAGGGAGCTGGAGCAGGGCGGAATCTTGGACTGAGCGGTTGGTACTGAAAAGAGATTGGAAGTATTCTGACCATCGGTTGAGGATGGAGATCTTGTCGCTGAGGAGGACTTTGCCGTCTGAGCTGCGCAGCGGGCTTTGGACTTGGGGTGAGGGGCCGTACACAGCCTTTAGAGCCTCGTAGAAACCCCTGAAGTCGCCAATGTCCGCGCTGAGCTGTGTTCGTTTGGCGAGGCTAGTCCACCACTCATTTTGGATCTCCCGGAGTTTGCGCTGAAGATGGCTGCATGCGCGACGGAAGGCTTGTTTCTTCTCTGGACAGGACGGCTTTGTAAGGTGAGCCTGGTGGGCAGCTCGCTTCTTTGCCAGCAGCTCCTGGATTTCCTGGCTGTTTTCGTCAAACCAGTCCTTGTTTTTCCTGGAGGAGAAGCCCAGTACCTCTTCAGTGGATTGCAGTATGGTAGCCTTCAACTGATCCCAGAGGGTTTCAGGGGACGGGTCCGTGAGGCGGGTTGCAACGTCGAGCTTTGCTTTGAGGTTTGCCTGGAAGTTTCCTCTCGCTTCGTCTGACTGCAGTTTTCCAACATTGAACCTCTTTCTGGGGGCTTTATTGTTCCTGGGCTTTGGCTTGAAGTGAAGGTTGAGCTTGCAGCGAACCAGCCGGTGGTCAGTGTGGCATTCCGCGCTAGGCATGACCCTGGTGTGGAGCACATCTTGTTTGTCACTTTCTCGCACCAGGATGTAGTCCAGGAGGTGCCAGTGTTTGGATCGGGGATGCATCCAGGTGGTCTTAAGGCTGTCCCTCTGCTGAAAAAGGGTGTTTGTAATGACAAGCCGCTGTTCTGCGCAGAGCTCCAACAGGAGGCGCCCATTGTCGTTGCACTTGCCGACGCCATGCTTGCCCAGGATTCCTGGCCAGGTTTCTGAGTCTTTGCCCACACGAGCGTTGAAGTCGCCCAGGATGACAACCTTGTCGGCTGTAGGGGTACGTTGGATGAGGTTGCGCAGGTCGCCCGGTCCGGGCGAAGGGTAGACGGCGGCGGCCCCGATATGGGCAGGAGCAAGGGGGAGACGGCGGCCCCGGCCTCGGTCGAGTGAGGCAGGCGGAGGCCCCGGTCCGGGCAGGGAGTGGGAGGCGGCGGCCCCAGTCCAGGCACAGGGTGAACTGCGGCGGCCTCGGCCCCGGTCCGGGCAGTATGGACCGACCTAGGAGGGGAGACAGGCCCCTCCAGCCCGGGTAAGAAACCTGCATAGGAGAAGGCCACTCCGATATAAAACCTACGACCCAAGGACCTCGCTGCCACGTCCCAGCTTGCTTGGCCACGGCACACGAACCATGGGTGTAAAGGGTGGGGCCAGTACTGCGCGCACTGCACTCCACCTAAAAGCTCCTTTGCGCAGGCCCGAGGACAGGTCCACGTCCTCCCCCTCAACGTCCTCCCCCTCCACGTCCTCCCCCTCCACGTCCTCCCCCTCCACGTCCTCCCCCTCCACGTCCTCCCCCTCCACGTCCTCCCCCTCCACGTCCTCCCCCTCCACGTCCTCCCCCTCCACGTCCTCCCCCTCCACGTCCTCCCCCTCCACGTCCTCCCCCTCCACGTCCTCCCCCTCCACGTCCTCCCCCTCCACGTCCTCCCCCTCCACGTCCTCCCCCTCAAAAGATGCTCACAAACTCAAGCTAGCATGCTGGAACATCAGAACCATGCTAGACAAGACTGACAGCCACCGACCTGAACGTCGGTCTGCCCTCATTGCACATGAACTCCTCAGACTTGACATCGACATAGCCGCTCTCAGTGAAGTCCGCCTGGCAGATGTAGGCAGCCTCCAAGAACGCGGCGCGGGCTACACACTCTACTGGTCTGGCAAGCCTTCGGATGAACGACGCCTATCTGGTGTAGGCTTCATGGTCAAGAGCTTCATTGCCTCCAAACTCGAAAACCTTCCGACAGGCCTCTCGGACCGAATCATGTCCATGCGACTCCCACTTCAAAACAAGCGTCACATCACCCTCATCAGTGTCTATGCTCCAACCCTCCAGGCGGAACCAGCAGAAAAGAACAAGGCAGCTACACTACTACTGTAAGAACACACAACCAGACGGGTTGAGCTCAGTGAGCAGAACTGATTTATTGCAGGCTGCTGGGCTGGACTTGTACTCCCAGTCCGGACCTGGCTGAGAACCGCGCTGGGGGGTGCTCTCGTCACCCAGACATCACATGGTCCCCCAGCGCGAGCTTCTGAGCCCTGTGCTGAGAAGGGGAAACTCTCAACAGCGCCATTTTAGCTGGCTGTCCCGCCGCGTGGATTACAAGCGGGGCCGGTTCACCTGCCTAGTGGTGTGCCGCCACACAGCCACCCAGAACCGGCGCCAATGTCCTTTTTAGCTAGGCGGCCTCATTTCTTGGGCTGGGCCACAATCACTGGTTCAGTGGGGTCAAGGTGCGCTGGCTTCAGCTTGTCCACAGTAAACAGTTCCCGCCTGCCGCCGACGTCCAGCGTGAACGTAGACCCTGAACACTGGACAATCTTGTACGGCCCCTCGTAAGGTCTCTGCAGAGGTGCCGCGGATGGGCCCCACTGAATAAAAACGTACTCTGTGGAAAGCAGCTCGCTGGGGACGAGAGATGGTTGTGTGCTGTGTCTGAGCGGCGGTGGGGGTGCAAAGGAGTCCAAGCGGGCCCAGAGGTGGGGAAGCAGCTCGTGCGGCGACCGCTAGGGGTTGTGAGGCGCTTTAATGAATTCACCAGGAAGTGCCAGTGGTGCGCCGTAGACCAGCTCAGCTGATGCCTGCAGATCCTCCTTGGGCGTGGAGCAGATGTCCAGGAGCACTCAAGGCAGTTCCGGGCTGGGAGTATAAGTCCAGCCCAGCAGCCTGCAATAAATCAGTTCTGCTCACTGAGCTCAACCCATCTGGTTGTGTGTTCTTTCAGTAGCAGTGTAGCTGCTGCTACAATTGGTGACCCCTACTGTTTCAAACATCATGAGCAAACCTGGGATCAGTGCTATAGCCGTCAAGCTGCCTGAATTCTGGGTTCAGGAGCCGGAGACTTGGTTTGGCCACGCGGAGGCTCAGTTTCATCTCTGCCAGATTTCATCCAACACCACCAAATTCTACCATATGGTCACCGCCCTGGACCAGGCCACCGCATTTTGCACCTCTTTCAGCACCCGGGCTTCTGAGCCCTGTGCTGAGAAGAAGGGGAAATCCCCAACGGTGCCACTTTGGCCAGCTGCCCTCCAGCGTGGATTACAAGAGGGGCCCGTTGTCCTGCCTAGTGGTGTGCTGCCACACAGTCACATTTTGCTTCTGATGGAAATCAAGCCAGTGTCTGTGTCAACAGGTTGAACTGATTTGTAAATGGGTGATAATGAGATCCACAAAGCTTATCAATTAGTCTCATTGTAAAGCTAATTCTATCCATGAATAGATCAACAAGCACATGTTAATGTTAGATTACAAATCATTATCACAGTTCTAAGCCAAACTCCCAATCAAAATTTCATACCAGGAAGTCGCACCACAGTTTTTTGTTTGCGTGGATTTATACCTTATTTGTCTTGAAGCTAAGTAATGTGGACCATGGCTGAAAAATGCTAAAACTTGGTGTAGACGCTATACTGTGCCACGAATTGTGTCACATTCATCATCCAGTTGTTAAACTATGCAAGCAACGCTTCATTAAAATAATAAAGAATCTACATGTAATCTGAAGGTGCTCTTTAATTATTAATAAAAATATTTGATAAAACTTATTGTCTGTACAAAACAAATTTTAGGAGTATTAGAAAAAATATCAAGTGTTTACTTTCATACACACTACCCTATAATATTTTCAGGAAAATAGATTGCCGTTTACATTTAATTCACAGTTCAATATGTACAGTCAATATCTTCTTTGGCTTGGCTTCGCGGACGAAGATTTATGGAGGGGGTAAATGTCCACGTCAGCTGCAGGCTCGTTTGTGGCTGACAAGTCCAATGCGGGACAGGCAGACACGGTAGCACCGGCTTCAGGGGAAAATTGGTTGTTTGGGGTTGGGTGTTGGGTTTTTCCTCCTTTGCCTTTTGTCAGTGAGGTGGGCTCTGCGGTCTTCTTCAAAGGAGGTTGCTGCCCGCCAAACTGTGAGGCGTCAAGATGCACGGTTTGAGGCGATATCAGCCCACTGGCGGTGGTTAATGTGGCAGGCACCAAGAGATTTCTTTAGGCATAGAAAACATATACACCGTGCATTAATATCTGATGGAGTGCGTGAAATGACTTTGACCATTTCGGCACCGTTGCTTATCTGGATGAGGATCAGCTGCCCTGTGGCATTTATTTTGGCGGAGCTCTTTGCACAGTAGCGGCCATCCATCTGATAGCTCGTCTCCAGTGCCCCTGCCCTCTCCTAAGCGCTGGCAAGGTGGTTCGCCAAGAAGCACAGCATCGCTGCCGCCAAGAGTAGGCCATTTCATGTCAGGGCTCCGCCTTGAGACCGGCTATGGAGCGAATAGAAAAATGGGAACTTACCTTTCAGACAGCAGTCCTAAAAGGCTGCTCCAGTGTCCCATTCATATCCAGAGACGCCTCATAGCGCCCTCCAGATCCGATGGAGGTGGGGCGACTGGTGCCGTTGCACCACCCGTCATCAGTGAGTAGCAGACCAATGCCCGTCTTCCCTACCCATAATCCCCCACGCAGCGGAAACTGCTCTCTGGTTCCCAGAACAGTTTCAGCTCCATAGGGGATTATGGGTAGGAAAGACAACCATTGCTCTGCTGCATTTTTAGCCCCGAAGGCTGAAGTGGTCAGGTGTGGCTGTCCTAGCCTGCACCGGCCACCCCCACTGGCCCGTCAGTCCCCACTGACAGCTCCCGCTGCCCTGACGGTCCCCGCTGACAGCTCCCCCTGCCCTGACGGTCCCCGCTGACAGCTCCCCCTGCCCTGACGGTCCCCGCTGACAGCTCCCGCTGCCCTGACGGTCCCCGCTGACAGCTCCCGCTGCCCTGACGGTCCCCGCTGACAGCTCCCGCTGCCCTGACGGTCCCCGCTGACAGCTCCCGCTGCCCTGACGGTCCCCGCTGACAGCTCCCGCTGCCCTGACGGTCCCCGCTGACAGCTCCCGCTGCCCTGACGGTCCCCGCTGACAGCTCCCGCTGCCCTGACGGTCCCCGCTGACAGCTCCCGCTGCCCTGACGGTCCCCGCTGACAGCTCCCGCTGCCCTGACGGTCCCCGCTGACAGCTCCCGCTGCCCTGACGGTCCCCGCTGACAGCTCCCGCTGCCCTGACGGTCCCCGCTGACAGCTCCCGCTGCCCTGACGGTCCCCGCTGACAGCTCCCGCTGCCCTGACGGTCCCCGCTGACAGCTCCCGCTGCCCTGACGGTCCCCGCTGACAGCTCCCCCTGCCCTGACGGTCCCCGCTGACAGCTCCCGCTGCCCTGACGGTCCCCGCTGACAGCTCCCGCTGCCCTGACGGTCCCCGCTGACAGCTCCCGCTGCCCTGACGGTCCCCGCTGACAGCTCCCGCTGCCCTGACGGTCCCCGCTGTCACTCCAGTAAGTTACCTTGGAGAACTCCTTACAAAGCTGCCGAGCACCACGGTATGGAAGGTAGGCGATTTCCTTGGTGGTCAGATATCAGATGATATGTAAGGATTGATCTGCATCAGTTTGTGCTTTTGCTCAGTGTATCCAAAACAAAAGAAAGTATGCCAAAAGCACGAAGACTACCGGCATCTCCGCAGCACCGTGTGAATGGGAGCAGACCACCCATGGAGCTGGATGAGTGGAAGGGGGTTGTCACTTCTTCCGCTGTCCACGCTCGCATTTCCAGTGTTTCTGAGTGCGAGCGCCAGCAGGTGATTTTCATGGGAGCTACCCGTTGTTAGAAAAAGGCTTTTTATAACAAGTAGCATTCTATACATGCGCGAAACAATTTTTAAAAATGTATTTAAAATGTATGGTTAAGTATCGCATGCACAGGCACAGATCATCTTATGAGTGAACAGATTGTTAAAATGCATTCCTAATCAAAGTGTGCGCATTGAAGACAAGAACATAGGATTGAAAAGACAAAAAAGTTGTAATTTAGAATTCAAATGATTCTGGTTGTGATTTTTCAAGTTTTGAATTGAAATATTCACAAACCTCCGGGCACAGGTAAACTAGGCAATGGCCTTCTTCATTACCCATAATCCCCCACGCAGCTGGAATCGCTCTGTCAGTGACAGAGAAACGCAGAATGGTTCCAGCTGCGTGGGGGATTATGGGAAAGGAAAACAGCCACTTTGCCTGTGATTCCAGTCAGGAACGGCAGGTAATAAACATAAAGCTTGGGTCGCTTAACGCGGGCTGGATCGTCCTATGTTTTGATGACTGAAAATAATAAACCTCAATGTGGTGTGGCATGGTTCACAATTGAGGGTTTTGTTAATGAGGGGAGGAGCTGGGGGAGCAGGGAGTAACCTAGGGGCCCAGGTGGGAGTTGATCCACTGCTTCACTTCTAATAAATTACAACATGACATGTGAAATATACAGGGACATGTCGGGTGGCATTATTGGAGTAGCAGTTAGTGTTACTCCAATTGTCAACTTTGTGTGCAGTTTTTAAACAGGGGGGGGGGGGAGCATTTTCAGTACTTGCCAATGGCACTATTTTACCAAGACATGCCACTGACTCTTTCTGTCTTCCTGAATGCTGCCTGACCTGTTGATTTCTTATTGTTTTAGTTTACCTTCTGTCAACAGTGCTTTTGCCAGAGGAATGGTTTCCACAAGAAGTAATCATTCAGCCAAATCTGACACCTTCACCCATGCCATGAGTGAAATAGCACACCAAGGGCCAAAATTATCCCTTAATTGTATTACATCATCAATCAGGTACAGAGTCCAATGAATTATTTTGCCTTTTCCAAAAGCTGGCAAGTACCTCACAAACCACTCATTATTGTGCTACAGCAACAAGTGAAATGCAGATTTATTTACAAGATTATAGAGGCAGAAACAGAGTAAAATATCAGCAGTGGTTTCCTGTGAAACAATGACATCATCAGCACAAAAGTTATAGAAATATATTCCTCACAAAATATATAATTTAATAATTATTTGGAGGTAAATAGCATTTTACTCACTTTCACAGCATAAGAAGATATGATCTGGAAAGTTCTCCCTGCAGAGGTGATGGAAACAATCATCCAGAGCTTTCAAAAGGGAATAGGGTGTTTTTTGTAGAAATAATTATGAGGAAAGAGGTGCGGTCTATGAGGAGCAGCTTTGATTTGATGGGCCAAATTAAAATTTCAATCCAGATAATATAGTGTGCTTTGATTTTTCAGACCAAAGTGCATATACTCAAACTTCCCTGCATTAAACACCATTTGTCAAGTTTTTAAGAACTCACTCAACCTGCTTATGTCCTGTTGCAAAATCTAAATATCTTAATTGCAATCCATCTTTCCATTGATTTGAGAGACATCAACAAACATGGTTAGCTCACACTCTATCTGCTCCTCTTGGTCATTAATATAAATGATTGAAAGCCAAGGACTGATCCTTTAAGCATTTACTATTTACATCCATCCAGTCTGAAACCTGATTGTTTCAACTATCTTTCTGAGTTGTTTTCAGACTACTTTCCCAGTTAACCAAACTTGTCAATAAAATAGCCTTCTTTTCTTTTGGAGATGGTCAAATTGAAGAAAACATATTTTGAGATGATAAAAAATAAAAGAACCTCCCTGATTTGATGGACTGTGGATAAGTAAACAAACTCTTTTCTTTATATCAGTCTGAAGTAGCCTGCAGACTTTGAGATTTCATACGGTGAAATATCTGAACTTAAAACATAATTTCAATGTTTATAATCAAAAGTGGTTTTAAAAATTTGTTCAAATTCACTTTATAAAACATGAGATAAATGTAATTTCTTTCTCAAATTCTGTCATGAAGAATATTAAAATATCCCAAAAATGACAAAGCTCAACTCATTTTCAACATTTGATCCCTTTGAGCTTGCTTCTCAAAAAGGCACAGGAAATAAAACTGGAATCATTATTTCATGTTCAACAAATGATTATCAGTATGACTCTAGTTTTATTTTCAATACATGTTGCCATCATAAAATAAATAATCTTCAGCCATTGTAGTTTGTAAATTTCTTGGACAATCAGGTTTTCAAAAATATTTCATTTAAAAAATATAAACAATCTACAAAAAGATGTACTTGTCAACACACCATTTAAATTAGTAAATTGCTCAGTATATTTTTTAATGCAATTTAAAATCATTAAAGACAGTCTACTATGGGATTTACTTTTAATAAATAACTACATTTTATGCATCTGTAATTGCAAGATGAACATCACTATTTGAAGTGTTTTTAATATAAGAATCACCCTGCTCAATGCAGCTCATGCAAATGTTTTGGTTAAGTAAAATAAAATTCATAGAAGCTTGAAATGTAAACCAACCAGAGCATATCTGAACATTTTTTTCCCCCACTGTGCCCAAAGCAAAAAAAAAACCTACCTGGTAAATTAGGTAATCTTCTCCAAAGAATACTGCAGACCTGCCTTGCTTTTGCCACATATATACCAAATTGCTTAAAGTAGCAGATACTCTTTAAGTCCAAGCTATGTAGTTTAGCTGAGCTTTGCCTCTGGGCTTCTACAAATTTACACAGGTAGTCAACCAGCAACCCCACCTTCATCTTCTCATGCTATTCAGATTCTATGCAATTAAGAATTTTTGGGGTTCCAAGTAACAAGCACATTGAGCCAATGGCTCCATCCTCATTCCCTTCTGCAGTGCTAACAAAGTCTTCCATGTGTTGCAGATATAACAGCCTATATAACATTTCACAAATATCTATCCTTTACACTTGTACTCACGTGTACTCACAGTACTTCTCCCGATGCTCTACTTCAAGTCATACAAGTCTTCTCAGGCCTCTGGAATTGTTGATGTGGAGTTTGCTCAACTGCCAGAGAGTGAAGCCTCCAATTCAATTTCCAACTAAGAACTGATCATGACTTTTGCTTATGATGCCCAATTCCCCACCAAGCTGGCTTATTCCTTATGATGAAGCAAGGTTTACCCAATTCCCCACCAAGCTGGCTTATTCTTTGCTTTACAGGTGTAAAATGAGCACAACAGCTTAGTGTAATTGCCTATTTTTCAGCAATTTACTTCACTTGCTCAATATCTATGGGCAAATTAGGAGCATCTGCCACTTTGGTATCGTTACAGACTGAAGTCTGTGTAAAAGGTGAAAAATATTCCCTTAAGAGATCAAATTCTCTGATGGTAGTTCATGTTTTTTCAGCTGCAACCCATGTCAAAGATGAAATCAATATTCTGCCTTTAAACAGAAGAGCTTGAAAATGGATAACAACTGAGCTTTTTAAATTCCATGGAGAATTTTTTGTTAAACTCGGAGGAGAACAAAAATAGCCAACTAAATACATAATTTGACTTCTGTTATTAGCAACAGACAATTTTCAAACTGAATCGGGCAAATGTAATTATAAAAATGCATGCACTTCTTGATTTAAGTAACCTTACATTAGTTGATGTAAGATGATCAGCATAAGTTGATGCAAGATGATTTTTTTTCTGCAATTTGAGTTGTCATGGAATTATGTGGTAACATAATTTAAATTATGAAAACAATGTTTAAAAAAATGTTATGCTGAAGTTCATCAAAACAACCTAGAAGAAATCAAAGGCTTGCATGATCTTTGTCCATGTGCATCCGATCATTGTGCACACATCACACAGTTAATATTTCTCCTGCTATTCTTGGAATAACTATTAACGCCACAGTTGATTTCCCACTTTCTGCCTTGGCAGGTAAACAAAGTTGTACAAGTGGACAAACATCAATTTGCCAACTGATTCAATTAATTTTATTTAGCCACCCAACAAAAACACATCAATCTTTCTTTCTGAGCATAGCCCTGCTGATTATTATGGGAATTGATGTGATAGGAGCCATTGTTCAGAGGAAAGAGATTTCTGGATGCGTGGAACATAACTGGAAAATGTTAAAAGTACCCAACAAGTTTGAGAGAGAGATATTTTGTGCTTTTAATTTTTTCTACAAAACATCTAGTTTTGAAAATGGAAGTTGGCAATTTTTTTTGGGGGTGCAAGTAGTTGGCCTTGCCCAGGGCGCAAAATAGACGGGCACCGGCCCTGCCTGGAGCGTTTCCTCGTGTAGCAACTCTGGGATTACAAACCTGTTCCCTTTGAAGACTATATCTTTCACAACTGACAGTTCATCTCTGCATGTCCAGTAATCCCGAATACCCATTGGACAGTCATTCTTAGCTGCTGGCCAACCTTTCAATATTGTATCTTTTGAGTCTTTCATTGGTTCAACTGTCTCTGTTACTTTCCTGATCTGCTCGGTTCTATTCCGGGATACTGGAAGTGAGGCCATAATCATGTTAACATAGGCCTGTATCTCTGCATTAACGTCTTGGTCACTCTTTCCTTTCTTGTCAACTGCTCGAGACAGTGCACCATCTGCAAACACGTATTGTCCTGGTTTGTAGGTCATTTTCACATTGTATTTCTGTAGCCTTATCAACATGCGCTGTACTGTCATGGGACAGTCATTCAGTGATTTGAACATAATTGAGACCAATGGTTTATGGTCTGTCTGCACTTCAAAAGCTTGTTGAAAAATATATTAATGGAACTGTTCACATGCCTATGTGCTGGCAAAAACTCTTTCTCTATCTGTGCATACTTGGCTTCTGCACTTGTTAAAGCCCTTGATATATAGGCCACAGGCTGCCATGTGTCCTCATGCTGCTGCAGTAGTTCTGCTCCAAGGCCATGTTGGGATGAATCAGCCAAGATCCTGGTGCATCGATCCAGATCAAAAAATGTTAGTACAGGCTCTTCTGTTAGGACATTTTCAGAAGCAATTTTCTTGCTCCTGTGACCAGATCCACTCATTTTTCTGCTCAAGGAGTGGTCTAAGTGCTGCTGACACAGTCAACAGATGAGGGATGAACTTAGCCAGGAAAATCACAAGAAACCTCTTCTCTTTGTTTTGGGGCCTCACAGAATTCTCAATAGCTGATGTCTTGGATCAAGCTTCACCTCCTGTTCAGATATGACATCTCCTATGAAGGTCAGTGTCTTTACTCCAAACTCCAGTACTCTTTATTTAATTTCAAATTGACAATCCATGTCATGTCAAGCACTTGCCTTAGTTGTGTATCATGTTCATCCTCGGTGGACCCCCATACAATGATGCCATCCATCATGGACTCAACTCAAGGTATACTTTCAAAGATCATGTGGATGGTTTTATGGTAACCTCTGGTGCGGAGAAGATCCTATATGGTAGCCGAAGAAAGTGGTATCTTCCTTGTGGAGTATTGAAAGCGCATAGTCTTGAACTTGCCTCATCAAGTTTCATCTGCCAAAACCCCAATGAGTTTGTTAAACCACTTGGCACCTCCATGACTTCCTCCCATATCGGCAATTTGATGGCTTTATTGAGATCTCTTGGGTCCAGACATATACGCAATCCTCCATTTTTCTTTTGCATGATAACCAATGAGCTGACCCAATCTGTAGCTGTTCCATGCGTGCTAGCTCATGTTTAAGTGCAATTTTCTGCATCATCTTTACCTCACACCTCAAAAACTTAAATCTAAAGCAGAAATCTTGGAAATGTGTTTTAGGTCTGGTGTGGAGATTGGAACCTTTATCCATTCAACCTGACTGCGTACATTTGTGAGATTCTTCTGGGAGGACCTGGGCAACATTCTCAAAAAAATTTCAAAGGTGGATTTCCCACAGAATCTGGAATTGTACCTTCTGGGGAACATTATAGACGCATGTTTAAAACTGTCAATTTCATATAAAGTTCAAGTATGGTAAGCTTCTTCAAAGTCCTTATTCACTTGATCATCATCAATGGATATCTCTTCAGAATCACTACTCTCCTTCTTCTGTGGCTCATCCTTCTGATCTTTCAAGGTTTTCTTCCTTCTCTCTTTTTGTTCTCCCTTCTTTCCAAAGGTACCATTTGATTTCTGCATCTGAGAAGATGAACCCTGTCCCTTTTTAAGATCAGGTAAAGAATTGACAAATACCAATGTATTTCCATCATCATCAAAAAATTGTGCCTCATATTCTCCATAAAAAACCTTTAATACAGCTGGGTATCTGGTATTTTTCCAGAGGACTGCTTTCGCCGAATTAAATTCTTTACATCTTTTAATAATAGTTTGACTAAGGTCTGCATATTAAAAAAAAACTTCTATTTTTAACTATTGTAATGGATAAATATTTGGGAAAATTTGGTAAGATTGAAAAAACTAAGAATTCATATTCAGTGAACTTTACAAAAAACAACAGAGAATGATATGTACATTTCACAAGTAAGTGCTAATTGAAATGATGTCATGAAATGATTAGACCATTGTCTTGGAGGAGACAAACTGGCTGTTTGCAAGTACCTACAGAGTGCTTACAGAAAGGTCACTCCTGGGTTTTGTTTACCTAAGACAACAGCTTGAATAAGAAGGATAACTCCTGTTGTTTGCTAAAGAAGGTGGGGGTTTTTGCAAGTGAGAGAGTCACATGGGCTTTCTAGCAGGCTCGGTTGGAGAGAGAGAAAAAGAGAGAGAGAGAAGACAAGCTCTCTCAGCCAGTGTGTGTGTGACACTGAAATAAACTGAACAGTCATGGCTGAAACAAGCCAGGGAAAGGTGGTGGGAAACAAAAAGTTCCAGAGTGGTGAATCGCTGAAAGTGCCATCTCTCTGATGTTTCTCTTGGAATAAGTGAAACAAAAAGGAACTTTGTCATAGCATGAAGGAAAGAGGTTATCATCTGGAGAACCCTGATGGGGCAAATTTCATCAGCAAGACATTGAAATGACTAATGGTGGTACCTCAGTTGTGGAAATCCTGGATCAACAAATTTCTCTCTGCAAACCCCACAAGAACCGTCCTGAGTGGTAAACATTTACCTTTTGAGCACCAAAGCCTGGTGAACTTTATACATGTTAAATTCTGTGCACAGTATAAGAATTGCCTCCAACCAGAGAACTTGGAAGAAGGAGAAGTGAGATTGAACTGTGAACCAAATAACTTTTCTTAAATTTACACGCACATCATACACGTGCGCTTAGAATTAGAAGGGGGTTTCTTTTGGGTTAGTTAAGTATAGAGATAAGTTAAAGTTTGAAGTTGTTTTCATGTTTAAAGATAATTAAAAACAACTTTTGTTTAAGTATCTACTTGTCTTGGTGAATGTCTATTGCTGCTGGGTTTTGGGGTCCTTTGGGCTCGTAAAGCCATCAATGGACCTCCATGATGATGAGTATTCTGGACTGCCAATCATAAAATGAACTCTCTATCTCGATAATGAAGAAACCTTACCAAAACAAATCGGGGCGGATGACCAGGTAATGGCTTTTTTTTCGAATTGCTCTATGAGCCCTATCTAATTCCAGCCTATTCGGAAAAAAAAACTTATCCTAAAACTTCTGGAATCCATTTTTGAAAAAAAAAATGACTGGTTCAGAGTCTTCAAAATCTTCTGGAAGTCCCACTATCTTCACATTATTCCTCCAGGTCTGATTATCTAAAGAATCATTTTTTTTTAATAAATCATTTTTCTCGATTCTCCACCCAGTGAAAGAATCATCCAAAGTATTCAATTGAATACTTGACATGATTCAATATCGTAAACACAAACCTCAAGTTTGTCTTGTACTTTATCCACCAACTTGGCATATTTTACCACATCCACTTTTAACAGATGTTTATTCACAGATGTAAAACCAGAAGAAATCTGTTGAATTGCTGTGCAAAATAATCTTTATATTGAGCGGTAGGCCTACCACAAGCTAGAGATATTTCTTCTTCAATATCCTCCTCCTCACTACACTCCAGTTCTTCTTCAGAGCTTTCAGGTTCAGTATCTCCAGCCCCCAGTCCTTCTGCCTTCACCAGTTTAATCTGTCTTCCTTTCCCTCCACCGACCCCACTCATTGGGTCAGTGAGCTGCGTGGGGGGGGGGGGGAAGTCTCCTCGGGAGAGTGCGCACGCGCATAGAGGTGCACGTGCTCACAACTGCTCCAGGAGCAGCGCTTGACGTCGGCGCCATCTTTCCCGGAGCTCCGCGGCGCTGGCACCAGCGTCACTTTTGGAATGGCCACCTGTCGTCACTGAGGGCGAGGGCGAGGAGCACTGCCCGAGTCTCCGCTCCAACTCCACTCACTTCTTCCAGGCTTACCGACTGTTTCAAATTTGGTTTCTTTGCTGTTTGAGTTCTAGTCTTCATATTTATCTCTTAGTTCTTCTCATAAACTTTTAGAAAACTTTTATGCTGTTAGAAAATTATTGTAAAAACGGGCGTTTCTTGCCACACCCCTGTTCGTCAGTTTTTTTTTTCTTTTTATTCCTTACTATTCCTTACCTTGGTTGTTTTTTTTACTGGGCTTTTGCCTTGGTTTCTGTCGAGGTTGTTGACCTTACTGGTATTTGTGTTTTTCACCTCTGTATAAGTTATATGAAGTTATTCTTAGTTGTATCGGGGCAAGGTGGGGGAGGAGATAAAAATGAACTCTGTATATTATATACAGATTGATTTGCATGTGGTGGCCAGTGGGCTGATATCGCCTCCAACCGTGCATCTTGGCGCCTCACAGTTCGGCGGGCAGCAACCTCCTTTGAAGAAGACCGCAGAGCCCACCTCACTGTCAAAAGACAAAGGAGGAAAAACCCAACACCCAACCCCAACCCACCAATTTTCCCTTGCAACCGTGCCTGCCTGTCCCGCATCGGACTTGTCAGTCACCAACGAGCCTGCAGCAGACGTGGACATACCCCTCCATAAATCTTCGTCCGTGAAGTCAAGCCAAAGAAAGAAGAAAGTATTGCATGTTTGAATTTATATGAATCAGTGAAAATCAAATAAAATATTCAGTAAAAAAGTTTCCCTCAAAGTGGAAACTGAACTTTCCTGCATACATGGATGACAGGAACCACTGTCATCTACGTGGATCTTGTGTACAATCTGCTCAAAGACCTCTGCATACTCATCTGTGAGTGTTGTGTGCTCATTTTCAGTCTGTGAAGCCACTATGAAAACTCTTCACCAGGTTGATCTCTTCACCTAATATTGGCTGTACTCTTTCTACAATCATTAGCTGTGATTTTAGATGCCACTTTTGTATTAGAAGGTCACCACACAGCCCCCTTTTACAGGAATATTCTCTCCAGTGTAGCCTGCCACTTTTACATTCACAGGATAAATATTGCTCTTTACAGTGAGGGTCTTGTAATCAACCATTGATAACAGAGTTTCCTGGGCTCTGCTGTTAAGCTTAAATTGAATTACTGTCTCATTTACAGTCAATAGAACAGTCCACTACAGTATGTAGTGAATCTGAATTTCTTCATTCACTGTGCATCTTTCTCTTGGTATCCCCTGCTTTGCAGCAATTTGCCAAATATTTTTTCTTTCCACATTTATTGCATGACTTTCCATAAACAGGACACATCTTTGAAATATGTCTACCTCCGCACCTGCTGCATTTGTTGTTTGAGATTACCATTTCGCTTTGCTTATGTTTTCATTGCATTGAGTTTGTGCTTGCTTGGTCTCTTTCCCTTACTTACCCACAGCCTTTTCCAGAGTCAAATCTTTTTCATGCAGCAGTCTTTCTCTAAGTCCATTATCTGGGATTTTGCAAACTATTCTCTGCTTAATGAGTGAATTTTTCAAATCTCCAAATTCACAGGACTCACTCAGTGTGTGAAGCTCGGCTAGGTATTGGCCAAAGCTCATACCTTGTTTCTGGTCACAGGGGAAAAAAAAATTGAATCTCTCAAAAATAACATTTTCACTTGGAACAAAATACTCAAATTTTGTCATCAGTGTGTCCAATGTGAAAGGTGTCTCATCATTTTGAAAACTGTTATAGATGTCCAAGGCATCTTCACACATCACGTGCAGAAACGGAGATGCTTTCCATTTTCCATTGGTCTCTCCCATTCCACCAGCTTCTAAATAAATGTGAATCGTTGATTGAAGTGTTTCCAATTATCGGCTGGATTGCTGGTAAACTGCATGGGTGTGACTGGACTTAACATAGCCATGCTTACAAACTATTGTCTTTTCTTACTCACTCAGACACCACTGTCACCATGTTTTGCTTGTTCTTTCAAATGACTTTATCTGGGCTTTAACACTTTAATCAACTTTATTTTCCTTGAGCTGCTTCAACCAACTTCCAGCGACAACACCCATGATTCCCATCATCTGTCACTTCTGATTTCTGCCCAATTGTGTGCATTAATTGAGGTAAAGATGATGATTGGTTCAGATGTACCAAAGGCTTTGGAACCTTTAGATGTAGGGGAGATGGACCTTATGCTGTTAAAACCAGACTTGGATGGACAGTTAGAAGGAAATAATTATATTGGTCAGGAACAGTTAAAGACAAGTGTCAACAGGATTTTGGTTGTGAAATTTGATGAGTTGTGGGAACAGCAAGACAGTAAATAAGAAATTCACTTCCAAAGGAAAAAATAATATTGAAGGAATTATTTTCATCAGAAATAGATGAAGTATTAGAAGCTGTTGCAATTACTGCTGGTGATTATTCCTGTGTAATTGAATCAGAGGCAGGACTAAACCAAAAGAGAGAGACCAAATTTGAAAGTAGTTTTTGTATCACGGAGATTACAGGAATAAAGAATTCTCACAACATGCTGCAAAACTGGCAAACACAGAAAATTGCACTGATGGAATAAAGGAACAATTTGGTAAAATTGCATTCTGAGAACAAAATGTTGAAAAAGGGCTTAGAAATATTAGATAATCATGAAAATGGTGAAAGGAAAGATGTTAACTTAGTAATTGAAACCAAAACTGGATTTCAAAAGGATGAGGATGTTTCGAATGATTCTTCAGTTTCAAAAGTAACTGAGGGAAAGATCCAGAAAGTTGACGAGAATAAAGATTAAATTATAAATAAAATTCTCAGGTCAGAAAATGAAAGAAAAGAATAACTGCTAAAGAAATTAATACAGTTATTGAGGAAAGAGATTCAGCATTATCAAAATGTAAGAGGTTGGAGGAAGAAATTCATCTTTTGAAAAAGAATAAGTCATTGGTTAATAACACAAAACAGTTGTCTACAGAAAACAAATAAGAATGTAACTTGAAGGATCAGTTATCAACAATGCAGAAACAAAGTTGAAAATTGTTTTGAAGCAGGGAAATTTTTGTTCTTTAACTGCATGAAAGATACATTTCAAATTCCTTCACTTTTTTTTAAATTTACCAAATTAAAAAAAAAGTATTAGAACAATTGGGTCAGGATTTAAAATTACCTAGACAATCTTCTTCAGAATTATTACTTACAAAAGATGATTTAAAAAAAAAATTCCCAAATGTATAGGTTGTAACAAAATAAAATGCCTAAACCAGATCTTCATAAATCAAGAATGAAATGGGAATTGGATTTAGCTAGAAAGAATGATGGAAATGTTTGGAAAACTATGTGTAAAGATAGTATGACTAAGGTAATAAATGTACTCTCTAGATTAGTGCAGTGTAATTTTTTTACATCAATTGTATTTGACTTCATATAAACTGAAAAATGTTCAACTTAGTTCTTTAGATTTATGTTTTAGATGTGGCCAAGAAGTAGGTACATTTTTTCATTTGACGTGGACTTGTCCTAAGGTTAAAAGTTTTTGGTTGCAAATTGTTTATAGAGCAGGTATTAAAAGTAAGTTTACCTTTTGACCCAATGTTGTCTTTACTAGGAGATATTGTCAATAGCTTTAAAATTGAAATTGAATATGTATCAGATTGAATTTTTGTGCCTGTCATTAGCGGTTTCTAAAATGTGTTTAGCTATTACATGGAAATCAGACCTGATTTTAGGGATAAAAAGATGGCATAATGAAAGCCTGCATTTCTTTAGAAAAGATTACATATAATTTGAGAGATAAATATTTTTCTTCGCTAAAGTTTGGACACCATATTTGAAAACTATTGATCTTAGAATATGAACTCTCAGTCCGCTCCAATGGATGTCGCCACTCCTGCAGCCAAGAAGCTTTAAAGTTCTAAAAGTGATTGTACTAGATGATTTTTTTTTTCTTTGTAGGTGAAGAAGGGAGGTGGGAGTATATTAGTGGGGTGGTTGGGGGGGGGGGGAAGTTATATATAAAAATGATTAATCACAATGTATCAAATGTAGTAACTAATGTTGTTTTGTGATTTTAAACTTTAAGTAAAATATTAAAAAAAACAATGCAGAAAAAGAGACAAGCAAAGTGACAAACAAGATGAAGAAATTATGTTGTTTGAAATTTATTTATAAACAACTGCAGAAAAGAAAGAAAAAGAGAAAGAGGAGCAAATCTGTTGCAGGGAAGGTTAAAGAGACTATTGAAATCGAAACACATAATTTTAAAAAATGTGTTGTTAAGAGGAAATTCTTCTTGAGAAGCAAAATGTTGTAGAAAGCCAAAAGACATGCTGAAGAGGTACCTCATGTCAAAGGGAAAGCTGTGTCCATTTTGTTCAAAGATTCTGGAGACAAAGAAACTTTTATGTACAAACTGACTTTATTTTGTTGTTTATGCTATATAGGTTACAGACTTTATTGATCCAGAGTGTGCTGGTAACCTCTGGCTTTATGAAAAAAATAAGATCTATAGAAAGTTTGACATTTATGTTATTTGTATTATTGCGTAATTATCATTTAAGATATTATGTCTAATTATAATAATTAAGGGGCGATATTGTAGGGGCCAAAAATGTGTAAAGAATTTACTTATCTTGTTAGCTCGGCGACCCATTGGTCCCTGGAGACATCCCGAGTTAGTGTTTACTTTTCACGGTCATCTTTGTTGTGTGTATGTATGGTTCCAGGAGCATGCACAACGTGTTCAAGGTTTGAGTGCCAGTTGGAGCATGCGTGGTGGAGCAGAAGCAAATCTGGAGTTTTAGATATAATGTGATAAAGCATGGCAGCAACGTAAAGAAGGGGGAATGAGATTGCCATAATTTTAGTTGACTGTGTTCATAAACATTACTGGAAATTTATACAGATGTTATTTATGGATATTTCATTTCAATGTTAAAGACGATAATTTCAAGTTTATGTGTTGGAATAAAGGGTTTAAATACATCTGGACTTGTATTGAAACAAATTGAAAACACGTACCTAATAGGTGTCTCACTTAGCCTTCAAGCGATTATTTACTGAAATGAAGTCACTATGGGGGGAGGGGTCCACTCAAGGGGTAAGAGTAAGGATTGGTGGGGGCAAGTTGGGACAAGCATTGAGATATGGATTTCAGAGCTGTATCCTGGCTGGCAAAGTATTGACAGGAGCTAACTATATCAACTCCACGTTTTGTCACTGTCTAGATCCAACAGGCTCTCGACACCTGCACCTGGATGTAATGGAAACTGCTGTCCCCTATTCATCCTGAACCCATGATGAGTTCATCAATTTTACCAACTGTCAACTTCCACCCTGCATGTTTCTTTGTCATTCCTAAAGATATATGTCTGAAATATTGACTATCTATTGACTTCCATGAATGCTGACAGACCCGCTGAGTTCCCCCAGCAGTTTGTGTGTTGCTCTAGTTTTCCAGAATCTTCACTCTCTTGTTTATCCCAGTAGTCCTTACAGCTCTCCTCAGTAACTCGTGGGAATTCATTCCTGTGACAATGAAAGGAGAGGACAACAACTACTGAATGGTTTCCAGAGGTGGAAGGACAAGGATTCACATCAGGTTCTAAGCAGAGCAACATTTAACTTGAACAGATTCAGGAACCATGACTGATTGTTTAAACTGAAGATCGAGTCAGTGCTGAAGTATAGCACTGAAACACTGACCCTGTTATCATTTTATCTCAGAACTCAGTATATCAGTGGAATTAACATTCAGAAACTGGCACCAATTCAGTCTTTTCATTTTATGTCTGATGTTAACTAAGGTCATTTGCCAAACCAAAAACTATGTTAAAAATGCACTTAATATACAACATTTATTATTTTTCACACATTTATTTTAAATAAAATCTCACATCTGCAAGGTTTGTTTCCGCACGCCATGTCATGGGTACAGTTTCAGAGATGGTGCAAAATGTGCTGTCAAAGGCATATTTTAGTTGTTTCTGATGAAAAGCAGCTGGAATTGAGTTAATCCTAGTCACATCAAAAAGCGCCCTACACTCCTCATGTACATAACAAACTGTAATAAATAATCACCCTTAAAGCATTAAAACTTTAAACTCCTGACCTCAATCTGCTAAGCCACTTTCCCAAGCTGATTTGCACAAAACTGTAAAAATACCATCTTCCCTGTCATTAGCCATTGGTTAGAATATTCACATGCTTTCAGAAGTTATAAAGTGATTGTAAATATATCCAAGCTGCCTCAACTTTAAAAGAAACCTAACTGCATGCTGCTTACAACACAAAGGCAAACAACTTGCATTATCATCCTGGATTTCTGATTACTTTCAAACCAAAGTGCAGGGTACTCATTTAAGAAAAATAGACAAATTAAATATATTTTATGATAGTTTGCCAGTAATAAGTGAGGAGGATGATACAGTTGTAGCAATCTGTAGTGCAGAGTGTACAGATTCCTTGTGAATGTGCAGTGGCTGTACAAACTCAATTCTAATTTATGTTAGTAAACAGCCTGGGAGATTCTCAATCACAGAGAGCAGACAGATCAGGAAAGATATAGGTAGCCATTACACAGATTTAATATTCATCTTGGTCATCTTCTGGGTGACTTATATTAATGTCATCGTCATCTGGAGGAGCAAATCCATCCTGCAGAACAAAAATATAATTTATTAATTCAGCAGGATTCAATAACTATTAGGCAATTAGCATATTTAACATTATTAAGCACTTCGTAAGTGTTATTTATCAAAATGTTCTACTAGTGATAACACAAAAAATAGAGAACATGGGTTAAGAGTGAAAGGGGAAAGGTTTAAAGGGAACATTAGGGAGAACTTCACACAGTGGAGAGCGTAGGTAACAATTTGCTTGCTGAAGTGGTGAATATGAGCTACATTTTGACCTTTAAGAAAAATCTGGATAATTATCTGGATGGGAGGGGGAAAGAGTCTAAGGTCCAGGTGCAGATCAGTGGGTCTAAGTAGAATAGTTCAGTACAGACTAAATGGTCCAAAGAGCCTGTTTCAGTGATGCAGTGTTCTATGGTTCTAAAATTTGATCCAGGGATAAGAAAACAAGAAAATATGGCTAAAAATAAAACTGCTGCAAAGAGGTCTGCAGCAGTCACGTGTTCATTACCACCAAACTGCTTGTTTTGCAAAGATCCGGACCAGAACAGAATTCTGATGAAAGGTTATTGAGCTGTAAAATTAACTGTTTCTCCCTCCATAAGTGCTGCCTGATCAGCCAAGTATTTCAAGCATTTTCTGCTTTGATTTCACAATTTGAGGAAATAATAATCAAAATAAAACATTGGGACAGAACTTGCTGCCAATCCAAGCTGTTTATCAAACTGCTGTTTTGTCCAACTGCTGATATTTTCTAGATCATTTTCTTGAACTAAAATGGCAAGACTGTGCATCAGCAGGGCCACATATGTCGTCACATCAGACTGTGCCCATGAAAGAGCAGTAAACAAAAAGTGGCTATCTGACTGTCCCTGGTTTAGCCAACTGTCAAAACTAACATTCAAACATAAGCTTAAAGAAGCTTAAAATTCAAAAAATCTTAACTGCTCAAAATTTACATTTAAAAAAGCACAAAAATACTTTTGAGATACTTGGAAGTCTAGTGGCATCAATGCTGAGCAATACAATGAACTACTGGCAATGGACTGTCCAGATTTCAGCAGAAATGCTGAAGTTATTTTCATAGCACTTCATAGATTAAATCCTATTTGTAATTCTTTTCAAATGAAATGTTCGTGTTTTAGATGGTTTAAACCACAGAACTTTAAAACAGAAACCCCTCACACAACAGTAAACAAAGATCTAGCTACTGGATTGCAGGAAAATTAAGTCAGATAACCACGTGTTTTGCTCTCATTTCACTTTGTTCCACTTAAAACACCACGTATTCTCCAAGATTGAGTGAGACAAAAATAAATTAATGGGCTCATATGATGATGAAATTGACAAAAGTTCAACAAAATTACAAGTTATATTAGATGAATTCCTACTGCTCTAATTTCAGTTAAAAGCAGGTTCGTGCTTGACAAGAGGCAGAATTCAATTCTACAGATTAGATAAAGTGCTGCAAAACACATCGAAATGATCTTTTAAAAATTTCCTATCTCTGAATTGAAAGAATTATATTAAAATCACCTGGAGTACCTCTAAGTTGTGCCAATGCTTTGTGGACAAAGAGCATCATTATATTTCTATGCAAAATCAAGGGATCATGTACAGCCTGGGGCAAAACACAAATTGGAACAACTTAAATTGGAAAAACACAGATTGGCTGCAGGAATCTGGGAACATTTGAAAAAAATAAAATCTTTCCACACGATAGATCATCTCATCTCAAGAACAAAATAATTAATTTAGGAAGTAATTCACTCAAAGGAAGTGAACACCACTGGCACTTCCAATTGAGCCAGTCACAGTGGGGACATCTAAAGTCAGATATTGAACAGAATGAGCAGGATGGAAGATATCCTTCCTTGAAAGAAGCGAGAGGAGGAGTCACGTGATGGAGTAGTGGCCGGACGGTGAACTCCAGCCCTCTCCAGAAAAGTCGGGAAAAACAAGAGAAAATACAAAGGCACAGAAATACAAGTTAAAGAAAAGTGAGTATAAAGGAGGAAAGAAGATGGAGACAAAAGGAGAAAAATCAAAATCAACGGAAAGAAGAGAGGAAGAGAAGACAACGGAGGAAAAAGGTGAAGGCCTTACCTGTCCGAAGAGGCCCGCTGTGGAGAGAAGACCCCACTACCTCAGGTCGGTAGAAAAAGAACTACAACAATGGCTCACAGAGCCGAGTAAAAGTGCGCAACCGCGCATGCGCGACTCCTCGCGCATGCGCGATGCGCATGAAAAAAAACACACCGACGGGAGGGGGCACCAGCTGGGGAGTCGATCTCCACAGCAGGCAACGACAGCTGCAGAACACCTGCAGCAAGAAGAGACCACAGAAGACAATGGAAACAAGAAAGAAGAGGAGGAAAGGGCAGCAAAGAAACAACAGATGGCCAACCTAGAGGAAGAAGAAGAGGAAGAATACAGTGAAATAGATAAAGGGAAAGGCAAGGTAAAGGATATACTTGCTCTTGTTAGAGGATACATGGAGTCATTTAAAGAATGGCAAACACAGGAATTCAATGATTTAAGAAGAAGAATAAACAACACAGAAGAGAAAATAAATAAAATGGATATGACCTTAACAGAAATGGGGAAAAAAATGGACAAGATGGAAGAACGGGCAATAGCAGCAGAAATGGAGGTAGAAGACTTAAAAAAGAAATTGGAGGAATCTAATAAAAAAACTAAAGAGACACAAGAATTACTAGCCCAAAAAATAGATATAATGGAAAATTATAACAGAAGAAATAACATAAAGATAGTGGGCCTTAAGGAAGACGAAGAAGGCAAGAATATGAGGGAGTTTATAAAAGAATGGATCCCTAAGGCCCTAGGATGTCCAGAACTACAGCAAGAAATGGAAATAGAAAGGGCACATAGAGCATTGGCCCCTAAACCACAACCACAACAAAAACCAAGATCTATTGTAGTAAAATTCCTAAGATATACTACAAGAGAAAAGGTACTGGAGAAGACAATGGAAAAAGTAAGAGAGGGCAACAAACCACTGGAGTATAAAGGGCAAAAAATCTTCATTTATCCAGATATAAGCTTTGAACTCCTAAAGAAGAGAAAAGAGTTCAATACAGCAAAAGCGATTTTATGGAAGAAAGGATATAAATTTACACTGAAGCATCCTGCGGTATTGAAAATATTTATTCCAGGACAACAAAACAGACTATTCTCGGATCCAGAAGAAGCACGAAAATTTGCAGAACAATTACAAAAATAGACTGAGGGATGAAGACGGGTAATGAGAGCAAAAATGATCACGATTGATATGTATGTGGGTAAAGACAAAAATAGACTGAGGGATGAAGACGGGTAAGGAGGGTAAAAATGACCACGATTGATATGTATGTGGGTAAAGAGGTATAAGAGTGAATAGAGACAATGGGCATATGTGAAAGTATCTGTAATTAGAGGAAAACATAGAGAGTATAGACAAGAATTAATAAGGGAAGGTAATGGAATAGAGAGAATAAGGAGGGAATTAAAAGAGTGACCTTTGTGACATATAAAAAGCGAAATCTTTTCTGGGGGGGGCTGGGTGGGGGAAAAGAGCGGTCACTGCAAAATCAGTTGACGCTTGCGAGTGGATTCGCAAATCCAAATGGAGAGGGGAGATGTGGTTGTCCGACAAGGGATAAAGGGCAACTCAGGAGGGGAAGGGGAGATTGGGGATAAAGAAGATAGAAATAGGAGAATAAGGAAAATGTTGGATGTTGTAGGAATGTTGTCTGGTAAAGAGTTGAAAATAAGAAAACAGAAATGGAAAAGGAGGAAAGGTAATGATGGAAAAACGGAAAGAGAAGATAAACAAAATATGAAATGGCTACGCTGAACTATATGACTCTAAATATTAATGGAATACATAACCAAATAAAAAGGAAGAAACTACTAAATTTACTGAAAAAGGAAAAAATAGATATAGCATTTGTCCAAGAAACACACTTAACTGAATTGGAGCACAAGAAATTAAAGAGAGATTGGGTAGGACATGTAACAGCAGCATCGTATAATTCAAAAGCAAGAGGAGTGGCTATATTAATTAGCAAAAATGTGCCATTTAAAATAGAAGAGGAAATAATAGATCCAGCAGGGAGATATGTTATGATAAAATGTCAGATATATTCAGAGCTTTGGAATCTACTTAATATATATTCACCTAACGAAGAAGATCAAAAGTTTATGCAAGATATCTTTTTGAAGGTAGCTAATACGCAAGGGAACATACTAATAGGAGGGGATTTCAATCTGAATTTGGATCCAAATATGGATAAAACGGGGAAAAAAATTAACAGGAAGAACAAAGTAACCAAATTTATAATTAAATCAATGCAAGAAATGAAACTTGTGGACATATGGAGGAAACAAAACCCAAAAGAAAAGGAATACTCATACTACTCGACTAGACATAAAACATACTCAAGGATAGACCTATTCCTGTTATCAGCCCACATTCAAGGGAGAGTTAGAAAAACGGAATATAAAGCTAGACTATTATCGGACCACTCACCCCTGTTATTGGCAATAGAGCTAGAGGACATCCCTCCAAGAATGTATAGATGGAGATTAAACCCCATGCTACTTAAAAGACAGGATTTTAGAGAATTTATTGAAAAACAATTAAAAATGTACTTTGAAGTAAATACGGAATCAGTGGAAGATAAGTTTATACTATGGGACGCAATGAAAGCATTCATTAGAGGGCAAATAATAAGTTATGCAACCAAGATGAAGAAGGACTATAATCAGGAAACAGAGCAGTTGGAAAGGGAAATAATAAACATAGAAAAAAAATTAGCAATAAAGGAAGATACAACCAAAAGAAGAGAATTGGCGGATAAAAAAATAAAATATGAAACATTACAAACATATAAGGTGGAGAAGAATATAATGAAGACAAAACAGAAATATTATGAACTAGGTGAAAAAACACACAAAATCTTAGCATGGCAGCTTAAGACAGAGCAAACTAAGAAAATGGTATTGGCAACAAGGAAAAAAGACAAACAAATTACATATAATCCAAAAGAAATTAAGGAAAACTTCAGAGAATTCTATGAACAATTATACCGAACCGAAAACGAAGGGAAAGAAGGGAAAATAGATGAATTTTTGACTAAAATTGAACTACCAAAACTACAAATAGAGGAACAAAATAAATTAACAGAACCATTTGGAACAGTAGAAATACAAGAGATAATAAAAAATTTACCAAATAATAAGACACCAGGAGGGGATGGACTCCCAATAGAATTCTACAAAACATTTAAAGACCTAATAATACCGCCCCTCCTGGATGTAATCAACCAGATTGATGAGACACAAAACTTACCAGATTCATGTAAAACAGCAATAATTACAGTGATACTAAAACAAGGGAAAGATCCACTCTCACCAGCGTCATATAGACCAATATCTCTGCTAAACACAGATTATAAGATAATAGCTAAACTATTAGCGAACAGATTAGCAGAACAGGTACCGAAAATGGTAAATTTAGACCAAACTGGATTTATCAAAAAAAGACGCACAACAGACAATATTTGTAAATTTATTAACTTAATTCATGCAGTAGAAGGAAATAAAGCACCGGCAGTAGCAGTTGCTTTAGACGCAGAGAAGGCCTTCGACAGAGTAGAATGGAATTACTTGTTCAAAGTATTGCAAAAATTCAGTTTACCGGAGAAGTTTATTAATTGGATTAAAGCATTATATGAGGGACCGTTAGCGAAAGTGACAGTAAATGGACATGTATCAAAGCAATTTAACTTAAGCAGGTCAACGCGGCAGGGATGCCCACTATCACCATTATTGTTTGCGCTAGCTATAGAACCACTAGCAGAATCGATAAGAAGAGATAATAATATAAAAGGAATAAAAATAAAAGACAGGGAATATAAAATCAGTCTGTTTGCGGATGATGTGATAGTGTACTTAACAGAACCAGAACTATCAATAAAAGAACTATATAAGAAATTGAAGGAATATGGAGAAGTGTCGGGATACAAGATAAACGTAAATAAAAGTGAAGCAATGCCTATGAATAACGCGGATTTCTCAAAATTTAAGGAGGAATCCCCATTCAGATGGCAAACGCAGGCAATAAGATACCTAGGTGTGCAAATAAACAAAAATCTAGGCCAATTATATAAACTCAATTACAATCCACTAATGAAAAAATTACAGGACGATTTAGAGCATTGGGAAGAGCTACCACTAACACTGATAGGAAGGATAAACTGTATTAAAATGAACATTTTTCCAAGGATACTATACTTATTTCAGGCATTGCCAATACAACTGACAGAAAAATTCTTCAAAGAGTTAAAGAAAATAATAAGGAGATTTTTATGGAGAGGGGGGAAACCGAGGATAGCACTAGATAAATTAACAGAATGGTATAAACAAGGAGGCTTACAATTGCCAAACTTCAAAAATTATTATAGAGCCGCACAATTAAGGTACCTATCAGATTTTTATCAAACAAGGGAAAAACCAGACTGGACGAGACTAGAATTAGATAAAATAGGGGAAAAGATACCTGAACACATATTATATAAATGGGACGAAAAATTGGTACAACATAGAACTTCTCCAGTATTACACCATCTCCTCAATATATGGAAGAAGATTCATGTAGAAAGAAATAAAATAAATTACCAAATACCAAAACTAATATTGACGCAAAATAAGCTACTCCCTTTTACAATAGACAACCTTGCCTTTAGAAAATGGGAAAAAAAAGGGATTAAAAGAATAGAAAATTGTTTTTCAGGAAGTAGATTCTTATCCTTTGAACAAATGAGAGATAAGTACAATATAACTGGAGATACAGCGCTGGCATATTACCAACTGAGATCCTACTTGAAAGATAAATTAGGAAGCAACTTGAGTTTACCAGAGGGAAGTAACCTTGAATATGTGATTACAGATACAATGTTAATCAAAAGATTTATAAAAAATATGTATATTAAACTGCAAGAAAAGGAGAATGAGGAAACAAATGGTAAAACTAAACAAAAATGGGAACAAGATTTAAATATAAAGATAAAAAAGGAAACATGGGAGAAGTTATGCTCTGGAACGATGAGAAATACAATAAATACGAGGCTGCGTATGATACAATATAATTGGTTACACAGACTATACATTACACCGCAAAAGTTAAATAAATGGGACCCAACAGTATCTGATAGATGTTTTCGATGTAAAAAAGAAAGGGGAACAACAATTCATGCAATCTGGACATGTGAGAGAGTAGAAAAATTTTGGGATGATCTCAATCAGATATTAAATAAAATAACAGAAAACAACATACCAAAGAATCCAGAGATCTTTCTCCTAAGTAACATAAAAAATAAAGAATTTGGAATTGACTTGGAAGATGCACAAAAAAGATTTGTCAAGATAGCCCTAGCCGTAGCAAAAAAATGTATTATGTCAACCTGGAAATTGGAAGATAATTTGAAAATACAACAATGGTATATAGAAATGAATAAATGTATTCCATTAGAAAAAATAACATATAGTTTAAGAAATAATATTGAAATATTCGAACAAGTATGGGAGCCTTACATTAAATACAATAGCGAAAACCTACCGGGAACAAACATTACCTAAGTTGATGGAAGGAGAAGAAAAGAAAAGAATGGACTCAGTAGAATTTCTGGTGTATTTTTGTTGAATGACAACATTGTCTAACTGAATTAATGCAACCTAGATTGTATACCTAAAATGGATGAGAGGGGGGGGGGGTGGGGGGGTGGCTTGGGAGGAGGGAGGGGGAAGGGAGGAAAAGTCACTGTAAATGTGTGGAAAAGAAAAAGTGTATATCATGGCTATTGTGATTTATGGTGTGAAAAATAAAAAATTTAAAAAAAAAAAAAAAAAAGAAAGAAGCGAGAGAATTGGATTTTTAAAAACAAAACAGCTAGCAGTTTCATGATCAGTTAGTAAAGGCAAGTTTTAATTCTCTATTTAATTACTTGAATTTAAATTCCCTGGCTGCCATATTAGGATTTCAACTAATTTCTATGGTTCAGAGTTCATTCCTAACCTCTGGTGACAACTATGTGGAATTGCACTTGCTCTTGTGACCACATGAACATTCTCTGGGTTCTCCTGTTTTGTCGCTGCACCTCAAAGATGTGCCAATTAGTTGGCTATTGTAAAGTCTCCGTGATATGGTTGAGTGGGAGAATTAGGAGGAATTAATAGGCATGAAAGAGGGAATAGGTTACAGTAGTGGGTCACAACCTTTTTCTTTCCACTCATATCCCACTTTAAGTATTCTCTATGCCATAGGTGCTCTGCGATTAGTAAGGGATTACTTAAGATGGTATGTAAGTGGAAAGAATAAGTTTGAAAACCACTGTTTTAATTGTACCTAATTGACTCATTATATGCAGTTTCATAACTCCAAAGGAAATGAGCCAATGACAATTTTTCTCAAGCAAAATACTTCAGTAAGAATTAGGTATAGAGTAGTGATTCTCATCTTTCCCTTCCCACTCACATACCACCTTAAACACAGAGCACCGATGGCATAAGGATTATTTAAAATGGTATGTGAGTGGAAAGAGAAAGATTGAGAACCACTGGATTACAATGAAATAAGTGAGGCAATGGGATTGTTCTGAGGATGAGCACAGACGCGATTGGTCAAGTAGCCTCGTACTATGTCCTAAGGAAAATATGACGAACAAGAAATGGTCTGGAACTCTGACTGCTGATCTAGCAACATATTCCAGTATGGTTGTAGTCACTGTGAGAGAAGGTAGGCAAACGACAAAAAAAGGAAATGTGGTTCAAAGATTAAAACAGATTTTTAAAAAAATTCTGGTTTGAATAATAATTTTTGATTTGATGTAGTAGCCCAAATTAGTTTAAATTTTTCATCAGATCTAAAGATTTAATGGTGTTTTGGATCTGCATACAAACAACATCTCAATATGATTTTAAAACATGCAAATTTTTGCAACTCCAATTAAACTTTGGTCAAACAATCTGAGTGCAAAAAAAAAACTCCATCAAATCACTGTCATCCCATGCAAGACACATCCATTTCTGCCTAGCATCCTCCCAGCGTCAGTCTCATTCTTGTCAACTTAGAGGACGTTTTCTGAATGGAGTCCATCAAATTAACCAATGCATTAGGAACGAATTCACAGCCTGTCAAGCACCTCCTGCGCCCTTCTATGGTTTGCAGTTAGTTCTCTTCAGCCTCTTCAGAACCCACAGAATTGGAATGGAAGCAAGTAATCCTCGACCTCAAAGGGCTCGTCTAAGAAGAAAGGCTATAAGAAGGTTTAGTTAATTGTTAGATATGTTGTTTATCTACATTGTAAAAAGCCGTCAAATTTAATAAACTAAAAGCCACATGTTAGCCCATTAACTTGACAGGTTAAAAATTCAGTGCCCAATGTGGAAGGGAACTGAACTGACCTGTACCGCCTATCAATTATTCAGCTCATTTTGATGAAATAGACCTCTGCAGTGTCAGAAAGTGAATGCGTTCATCTTGCTATTTTGATCACCTCCCTTAAAAATGACCTCATAGAAAAGCAAAGACCCCTCACAAAGGTTGATCCTGACTTCTTTTCTCCCAGCTGGATTAACAAGTTATCTAAATTGGTTTTTTGGTTTCTCTGGAACAAACATGTCCCTTTACGAAGGTGATACACATATTTCTTAGATAAATGGTTGAAAAGCATATGAACAAATGCAAATGGTCTGATTATCATATAGCTAACCTTAACTGGGCACTTGTGCTGATTAAACCTTGAACAGCAGAATCTGCATTCAGAATTTGCTGTGTAAATTGAGATGTTCAGAATGTTATAAGGGAGATAAAATAGCAATAGTGAGTTGCAATTATCCATACTGTGCAAAACTGGACAAAAAGTCACAATTTATTTTATTAGTAGAAGTGTGTTGCCACTCAAACCAACAGGATTTGCTCTGGAACAGCTTGCTTCAACAAATCTATGTGATCAGGAAGATAAGAAATGGCAATCCACTGGATATTGGAAGGCTAGGAGGAATCAAAATGATAGTGCTACATCAATTTGAAGACCTTCATGTAATATGAAAAACAAAGGAAAGCAGTTATTTTGGCTGAAAGCTGAACAACTGGGGAATATGACAACTGATTGGGCTGAGTTGTCAGTTAGTGTTGTTGCATGTGATAGGAATTAATTTAATCTAATTTAACTATGCATTACAAAGTATTATTGTTGGAAAGTGAATTTTTATCTTGTGATGAAGTATTAGCCTTGCCATTTAAATGTCTATCATTTAAAGTCTACAGAAGATTTCAAATAATGATCGTGGAGTGCCCAATGCAGTTTGTGCCTAAAAAAAAGCATTCAGAATTTAGTGAAATCACATGAATGGAGTAATTCTAGTCAAAAGGCTGTTCATCAGTGAAGATATATAAGTTTTCAGTGAAGCAGAAGACAGCAGATTGCCAACATTGAATACTTAAAAAGGTTATTTTTATACATCCTGAAGTATTTTCATTTTAAAATATGAAAAACAAAAAAATAGTTCACAATTCCCTATGCTTTATCAAAAATTGAGAACTTTCTATTTTTGTTTTCAACCTTGTTTACACATTACTTATATAATTGGTATGTGTCTTCACCATGGACCTACAGCAACAAAGCCAAGGAGCTCCAATACACCACAGGATGGGAAAGACTGGTTCAAGTGAAGGAAAATATTGGTATCTTCCAACCAATGAGAAGTAGGAAAAATCTAAATAAAGGTCTTCAACAAAATGCACAAGTGAGGAGGGTCTATCTTTTTATCAAGACAATTTTTTGCATAATTTTAAAGAAAATTTTACTATGATTGGTATTTTTGAATGTTGAAGTTCAAGCTCAAAGAAACAATAATAATAGAAATACGCACTTCAGTTGCATACAGAACCTCCACAATCCTCTGAACTGCAGGATTGTTCTCATTTTCATGTTCTTGGCAGATGAGTTCAATGTCCCTTAGTTTACTGAAGTAAAAGTCTCTCTCTTTCTCAAGTCCATCCACTGTCAGTTTCAGCTCCATTAACTTTTAAAATTTAAAAAGGAAAAGTTTAGTATAAAAATAAAATCTTCCCACATTTTGCAATATTGAGCACAAAAATATCCAGTGGTAACTTGCATAACATCTGACAGCTCGAGAAATATAGAGCTCAAGTTTCACAGCATTGAAACAGATCTGCAGCTCAAGTTAAACAAGGAAATATGCAGATGTTAGGGTCAAATGCAAAACACAATTTGCTGGTTCAAATTGTCCCTGCCAACCATGTTGTCTACCCAAGCCAGTCCCGTCCCAGTTGGCAGCATTTTGCTGATATCCCTCTCATCCTTTCCATCCATCTGTCAAAAATGTCTTTGAAACTTGACGATTACACTCGCTTCCAACACCTCCTGGCAAATATGTAAATACTTAGTAATACTGGTCAGGGAAGTGGAATTTTAAAAAAATTTTGTGAACATACAGAAAGGTTAGGAAAATTATCTACTTTCCTTTCACTAGGATGTGTGACAGGGTATATAGATATGTCTTTGGGAGATAAATTGGGAAAGGTTTGTTAGAGTAGGTGACATACAAAGACTTTAAAACAGATCTTATTTAAAATACTGGAGCTCTGACCCATGCTAGACATATTGGGGCCTCAGAGCTTTTGCAAGAGCTTTGAAGACTGCTCAAGAGATTTCACTAATGGATTGTGGTTTACAAAAGGCAACAGATGAAAGATCTTGCTGAAGCCCCAGATTGTCTGGAAGAGAACTTATTCTAGGAGGGCCATGTGGTTTTGCAAGTAGAGAGAGTCAAACCAGCTTTCTCTCAAAGAGAGAGAGAGAGAGAGAGAGAAAGAGAGAGAGATATCAGTTGTGCAGTGTTACAGCCAGTAGACAGCTGGGACTGGAACAGGACAAGCTGGCAAGCTTATGAAAAGCCCATTTGTAAGATGGCCTGGTCAAAGCCCTTGTGGCTCATGCAAGAGGAGAGGACTGGCTGTCTAATGTTTCACTTGGAATAAGAGAAACAAGAAGGAACTCTGTAATGACCTGAAAGAGGTTAGCATCTGGAGAACCCTAAGGGGGAAAGTTTAGTCAGCAAGACACTGGAGTGGATGATGTAAGTACATCAGTGTGGATGTCCTGGAACAACAAATCTCTCTCTGAAAACCGACAAGATCCTTCCTGAGTGGTAACCCATTTACCTTTCAAGCACCAAAGCCTGGTGAACTTTATAAATGTTAAATTCTGTGCCTTCAATCAGTGAACTTGGAGGAATGAGAAGTGAGATTGGACTGTGAACCAAATAACTTTTCTGAACTTACACACACATTACATATACATGCACTTAGAATTAGAAGTGGGTTAAGTTAGGTTAAATAAGTCAATAGAGATAAGTTAAAGTGCGATTCTGTTTTCATGTTAAAAGATAATTAAAAGCAACTTTTGTTTAAGTAACCATTTGTCTTGGTGAATATCTATTGCTGCTGGGTTTATGGGTCCTCCGGGCTCGTAATAGATGGAAATTCCAGAAACACTTTTCAACAAAAACGTTGCATGGGCATGAAAAGAATTCTGAAGCAAACAGTTGGCTAACAGCTATTTACATCTCAGCACTTCAGACTTCCACAAATTGCACTGTCAATCATGGAAATCCACATGCATGAAGCTCAAACGTTAGTGGTTCTGAATGTCTGCTACAGTGGACCATGAAGAAACCATTAGGATGTACTTAAAATGGAGACCATTAGGATGTACTTAAAATGGAGCTACCAGTCTTTTCCCAGGAAGAGTCTATGTTTGAGCAGAATCACTTTTCATTTGAGTAGAATCACTTTTCATTTGAGTGGAGTTTGATTATTTTATATAGGTATATGCAAATGTGGTTTAATATTTAACAATTTTCATTTGTTTTCGTTGTTTTTAACTGAAATTGTATGTTGTTTTAAACAATTTTTTAAATAAATGCAACTATTTGAATAGATTGATAAATAGCTCTGGTGTGATCAGTTTACCTGGTCCTCTGCATTCAGAGAGTATTAGTGGATGATCTGGGTCTGGAATGATCTGGACCATTACATTCATTCTCCTGGAAGCTGGTATATCAAGATACCAATGTCTTTTTTTAAAGTATTGATGAAAAATTACTGGATTTACACAAATCACAGAACTGAATCACAAAATTGAGAAATTATAGGTTGTCAGAAGGCAAGATACAGTTGTATGAAAAAGCAGTTACACAGATTTGGTCAGTGGTTAAGGGATGAAGCATGTGTAGGAGGATTTCTGAGCAAGACCGTTTCTTTCTAGAAGATAAAATAACTTGGGATGTCTTTGGAGATTTGATCATAATTCTTGTAAAAATATATGTTAAATCAAGTTCTCCTGCTAAGGTACTCCAAACTTGTTATTTTGGGCAGTTATTATAATTAAAGTGTTTTTGTGTTGTTCACTCAAAATGCAAGAAAGAGAAAATGTGTTCAATTGGATCTGTATTACTTTGACAGATAACTGATCAAACACCACAGTGCAAAACAGGGGCTGCAAAATGCATCTAATTGTCATTCAAGAGTGTATCGTGACTTTATGAGAAGCGGCCAGGCTTTTACCAACCAGTATAAGTATTTGGCAACATGTTTTTGGTTTTCCTTATGTAAATTGCAACCATTTGTCCTTCAGAAAATCAAGTTCATTTCCACAAAAGTTTGCAGTTTTGATGGAAATAGCAGGCAATATGGTCAGAAAGGCGACAATGTCTTTTAACAAACTTAATTTAAAATTTTAAAAATCTAAACATTTATCCAAGGATAAAGAAAAGATAAATCTATGTATCAAAAAGGTAATTCCATGGCTGACTTTCACAATTTCATCTAATTAAGGTTTGGATAAATATTAAAGAATTACAATTCATTTATTTAATATATTCTCTTCACTTTTCCAGAATTGAGAACATTATACATTAAATTTTTTATCCAATTGTTCAACATTTTCTCCCATTTGATTTGAAATTCCATATTTTTAATAGATAATCAATTGATTTCATTAACCAAATCATACGAATATCAAGGAAAAGTGATATCTGACTATGCTCCTGTTATCTTGGCGTTGAATTTTCTTGACATTTCTTTTACAAAGACGCAATGACATTTTAATTCTACTTTACTCTCAGATAATGATTTTTTTTGAATTTTATGCAAGAGCAAATTCAGTTTTCTTCACTACAAATTCTTCTCCAACAACTTCTAACTTGATTGTTTGGGATACTATGAAAGCATATTTGAGAGGGCAAAGTATTTCTTATACAGCTAATATAAAGAAGATTAATAAGGTAGGATTAGATTTAATTAATCAGATTAAACAAATTGATTTCCAGTATGCACAAATTAAATATGTTGAATTTAAAACTGAATTTGATCTTCTTTTTACTTATCCCATTGAACAGCAACTATTGAAGAGTAAGAATCAGTTCTACATCCATGGTGAAAAGACTGCTAAGCTTTTGGCTGGCCAATTGAAAGAAATGGCTACTAAGAGATGAATTAATAAGATTCACATGGAAGATGGTACACATATGTACTACTGACCATTCTAAAATAATTGATACCTTAAGAGAATTCTATACCAGATTGAATACTTCTGAATCAAATGATGATAGTACTTCAATGTTGGATTTTCTGGATCGCTTTATTTTGCCTATGCTTTCTCAGAATAAATGTACGAGTCTGGAGGCACCTATTTCTCAAGAGGAAATACTTTTTGCAATTTCCTCTTTACAATCTGGTAAATCTCCAGGACCTGATGGGTCCCCTGTGGAATTTTATAAATCTTTTTTCAAATTGCTTGTCTCCCAATTAAGTTCTGTGCTTAATTATTCATTTAAACAAGGGGATCTTCCATCATCTTTTAATGAAGCTTGTATTTCTCTAATTCTGAAAAAAGTAGAAGGATCTATTTGAATGTGCTTCTTATAGGCCTATTTCTTTACTTAATGTAGATATGAAGATTTTGTCTAAAATACTGGCCCATAAATTGGAGAATATTTCTGAAGATCAAACCGATTTTATTAAAAGCTGATATTTTAATTTTAATATACACTGTTTATTGAATATTTTATACTTGCTGTGATGGGTTATGTTGTATTTTATATTGTATATAGATATGTAGGTCACTTCACAACACAGATCTCATTTAAAATACCAGAGCTCTGCTCAAGCCAGACAGTCCAGGATCCCAATGCCTTTGTAAAGACAATGGAAATTGCTTTGCTGAAGGACTTCACAAGTAGGTGTGAATTGTTTATTGTTCTTAATTGGATTATTGTTTTGGAAAGCAACAGATGAATGGACTCAGAAGATTGGGTCCAGTGGCCATAGTCTGTCTGAATGCAGTTTGCTGTTCTAAGAGGGTCATGTGGTTTTCTCTGAGTGAGTGAGAGAGAGAGAGAGAGAGAGAGAGAGAGAGAGAGAGAGAGAGAAAGAATTCAGTTATACAGCTGGGAATGGAACATGACATGATGCCAAGCTTGTTTGAAACCCCACTTTGAAGGCAGGTTGTGAGTTCTGAGTTCTGCCTGGTCAAAGCCCTTGTGGTCCATACAAGAGGAGATGGCTGGCTGTATAATGTTTCACTTGAAATAAGGGAAACAAAAAGGAACTCTATGGTGACCTGAAAGAAAACCCTGATGGGGCAAGTTTCTTCAGCAAGACAATGAAGTGGCTGATCAGAAGGAATCAGTTTGTGTGTGTGTCCAACATGCAACAAATCTCTCTGAAAACCAACAAGAACCTTCCTGAGCAGTAACCATTTACCTTTCAAGCACCAAAGCCTGGAGAAGATTCATAAATGTTAAATTCTGTACACAGTATAAGAATTGCCTGATACGTGAGAACTTGGAGAAGTGAGATTGGACTGGGAATTAAAAGAGCTTTTCTGAACTTATTCGCACATTACTTACATGTGCGCTTAGAATTAGAAGTGAGTTAAGTTAGGTTAAGTTAATAGTAATAAGTTAAAGTGTGATCCTGTTTTTATGTTTAAAGAAAATTAAAAGTAGCTTTTTTTTTTAGTTACCATTTGTCTTGGTGAATTTCTATTGCTGCTTGGTTTTGGGGTCCTCTGGGCTCATCATATTATCTTCCACTCCTGGCCCTGAATGTGTTCTCTCTCAAGATCCAGAGAAGGCTTTTGATCAGGTGGAATGAGATTATCTATTTGCCATTTTGGAAACATTTAATTTTGGACCATGTTTTATTGAATGGATTAAATTATTATATTTATGTTCTACTGCCTCAATTCTTACTAATTTACAGCAATCAAAACTTTTAAATCTTCAGTGGGGTACTTTTCAAGGTTGTCCTTTAAGTCCATTACTTTTTGACTTGGTATTATAACCTCTAGCAATTGCTCTTTGTGAAAGTAGAGATTTTATAAGGATCCATCGGAATGGCATTGAACATAAAGTTTCCTTATATGCAGATGATCTTTTGCTTTTTGTATCTAATCCAGATTTTTCTTTACCAAGCGTATTAGTTTTGCTTTCTTATATTAGTCTGCATAAAAGTGAACTTTTAGCTTTAAATGGTTCTATACCAAAATATTCTATTTTTCCTTTTAAGGAAATTCCTTTTCTAAATTAAGTTTTTTTTGTTTTTTTTTTCTCTCAAATTTTACAATACAATTTATAATTGTACTGTTCAATTATGCATAATGTAAACATCAATAAAATATTTTGAAAAGAAATTAAAGAAAAATAAATTTTAGATCAACAAGATGACAACTTATTTTTCAGAAGGTATACAGATTATGCAGTCTGCAGTAGAAATTTACAATTGGTTCTATTTCATTCAATTATGTGAATTTCTACAACACCCACCTGCTGGTTTAGTTCAATTATCTGGGCATCTGCATCACTAGCTCCATTTCGAGAAAGATGATGGGCTTTCCTCATACCCATCGAGGATGGTGCATTTGGTGTTCTCGTAATCTTGGGTGCTGTTGGAGATGTTCTCTGTGGCACTTAAATTGGAAATGACAAAAATAATTTAAGCACAAGTTCAAATGTAATCATTCAAAGATTAACATCGACAGAACAAAATTCAGATCAGTAAAATATTTGATTTTTTATTAATCTAAGTAGTTTATCTTCTATTTTGAGTATGCATTTTGTTTTCTTGGCTTCACCCTCTGTGCAAACCTCATCACCCAAATTCAAGTTTATGACAAGCAAGTTGTCAAAGTCAGTCATCAACATGACATCTTTCTTTGACTTAACTTTGTTAATTTCTTCCCCTGTAACCCTTTGAACTCCGTATTCCGGTTTTCAGGGGCTACCAATAAGCACATATACTCCGTGTACCTGTTTGTGGGACTACCAGCAAGTGCATATACTCCGTGTCCTGGTTTAATTGGACTGCTTTTATATCCTACCACCAGCTTGTTCATGCTGTAAAGGTTTACCCATTGTCCCAGTCTTATATATACCACCGCCAGTGGGCTGATATCGCCTCAAACTGTGCATCTTGGCGCCTCACAGTTTGGCGGGCAGCAACCTCCTTTGAAGAAGACCGCAGAGCCCACCTCACTGACAAAAGGCAAAGGAGGAAAAACCCAACACCCAACCCCAACCAACCAATTTTCCCCTGCAACCGCTGCAACCGTGTCTGCCTGTCCCGCATCGGACGTCAGCCACAAACGAGCCTGCAGCTGACGTGGACTTTTTACCCCCTCCATAAATCTTCGTCCGCGAAGCCAAGCCAAAGAAGATATATATATATATAAAATGAAAGGCTAAAAGTGGCCAGAGTCTAGAGATTTAACAGAAATGCCTCCATCCATTCAAAATCACTAACACTAAAGACTCCTTTTTAAAAAAAAATTGAGAATATTATTTCCAAGTTTTTTTATTCATATCAATGTATTGAATCAAAGGAGAGGTCATTAGAACATGATCACTAATAGGTAAGAAGAGAGAGGGAAGCATCACAAAAGGAAATGAGGTAGAGATGCAAAGTGGAACGAAAGAGTTCAGTGCTGAAAAAGTTTCCAGAATGATGCAATGAGAAAAAAACAGGAATTTAATAAACACCCAGAATTAGAAGGAAATCAAGTTCTTGGCAGTTTGCAGAACTGGAGCAAAGGAAAACACAAAGGAGAATCTAAGAGACACTGCTTGATTTGGGAACAGACTCAAGACAGACATTTTGCATGCAACCAAAAAGATTCCCCAATACAAACCACGGGAACTTTTAGTGCTGAGAGATGACATAATCACAAACCCCAAGAAACAAATTATTACTCTCAAGATTATGATGCACAAATATCAACAGTAAGCCTGAGTCCTCATTTTATGACTACAAGGACATGATTTCCATCTACCAAGCCAATACCTGACTGAATACTTGCCAATGTTTTCAGCCCAACTATACAGTGTCTAATCCAAACACTATATTGAAGTTTGAGTAATATCAATATCATAAATTGCATTTTACATGACAATTCATCTGGAACCTCCATCATCCCAGACTTCTGTTCGCTTCAGCATAACTGTCAAGTTGTTGGTAATTTCTTTCGCTTCACAGTAGTTTTTTTTTACTCAAAATTTTTTTCAACATTCATTTGCCAAGTGAATAGAGATGATCATTGAAAGATTAGATGGGAGTTTGACGTTCACCTTGTAGTACATCTTAAACCTGCAATTAGCTTCAATGTACCCTCAATATTCAACAATATCCTGGTAGATTTTCTTGTTTTTTAAAAAATTATGAGTCTGTATTTCCATAACCAAGCCACCACAATATAATCCAAAGATTATTTTGCTTATTATGCATTAACTTTAATCTTCAAACCAAGAAAAGACATACACTGTAAATGGTAGGCCATTGAGGAGTTTGGTAGAACAGAAGGATCTGGGAAAACAGATACATAATCCCGTGAAAGAGCTGTCACAGGTGGATTGGGTTGTAAAGAGAGTTTTTGGCATATTGGCCTTCATAAATCAAAGTATTGAGTATAGGAGTTGGGATGTTATGTTAAAGTTGTACCAGAGATTGGTGAGGCCAAATTTGCAGAATTGTGTGCAGTTTTCATCACCTAACTACAGGAAAGATATCAATAAGATAGAAAGAGTGCAGAAAGATTTACTGGGATGTTGCCTGGATTTCAGGAACTGAGGTACACGGAGAAGTTAAACAGGTTAGACTTTGTTCCTTGGAATGTAGAAGAATAAGGGGGAGATTTGATAGAGGAATTTTAAAGTTATGAGGGGTACAGAGAGAGTAAATGTAGATAGGCTACTTCCACTAAGGGTAGGTGAGATACAAACCAGAGGACATGCATAGACTAGAAGGGCCAAAGGGGCCTGTTTTCTGTGCTGTAATTGTCTTTGGTTCAATGAATTACCTAAAAATATTTTTGCCTGCTACTTCCATGACTGCAGCTACTCAAAGTTGAAGTTGAGTTTCCTCCGTTCTAGATATGTTACTTCACTTACCTCACAGCTCTCATCAGAGATCTGTATTCGACTTGTCCAACATTAATCATTATTCTCTTTTCCATGCCTGCTTTTGTACTTATTCCCTTCCTCTTTTATCCGCAAGAGTAGGATAAATGCTGTCAGTCTTCTTGCACTGAATTTAATTAACTTTACGTACTTTATTGTTCCTTTTATATGTACTAATATTCTTTTTATTTTTTCCAAATAAATGCTTTTTTGCACGTGGTAATCAATTTAGCATTGATCGCTGCAATGAAATATCCCCCATTTCATTAACTTCATGGATTTGTTTTGTCCATTATATGCATGAATTCCTCTTCAACACTCAATCTTTGGATACAACTCAACACATGAAGTGAGAGCATAATCAGTTATCATTTGCAGATGCTCAAAGGGGAAACAAAATCCATAACCAAACAGGTAATCATGAATTTACCTGCAGTGCCCACTGGTCTCTTCGGTTTGTTGAATATTTGTTCACCTGGGTTGTGTGGTGGAATTATATCCTGTCCTTGTCTTGCCAAAACTGGGTCGTACTCCTTTCCATCGTAGTTTGCATCAAAGAATTTCTTGAACCATTGAACAAATTCAAAATTATCTTGGAACTTTCCTTTCACTAGTCTTTCAACTGGAATAATCTGGAAAAAAGAAGTAAAAATATAATTTTTGTCATCTTATTTGTTCTTAAACCCTCACATTAAGTTACAATCCATTGCCAATGGTACAGATCTAATCCTTTGAAATTTTCAACACATCTGCCTCCTTAAAAGCTTCAATGCCACAAATGTTTTGAATGGAAAGACACTTTATTTTTTAAATTTCAAATATGAGCCAACTTCATTTTGTTTTCTTTATTGAAACAATTTAAGCAACATTGCAAGTGGTGCAGCAGTCAGTGTCGTGGCTGCCTCACAACTTCACAGATAGGCATTTGACCTCAATTTCTGATGGGATCTTCATGGCCATGTGAGTTTCTTCCAGAAGATCTAGTTACTCCCAGAGACAGTCCATAGGGTCTATCTCACCTCCCAAGGGAAATCCACCAGTCTCTTATCCCCACTTCATTTCCTTACATCTTTGTAACTTGTTCTCCTTCATAGAGACATCAAATTTCTTTTCTTTTGCCATTAACCAACAGCAAGGAATACATTTTTGATACCAATTAAGCACAACTTTGACTAAGGGGAAGAAATCTAAGTGCATGGAGGAATTTCACCCAGGAAGCCAGATTAAACCCACCAGGCCAAATGGCCTCCTTCTTTGTTATAAGAAAAGGAAAAGCTCCAAGAGAGTATTGACTATTGAAAACTAATCACCCAATTCCAGAAATTGAGAAACTGCAACAGGTCAACAGCAGAGATACACAGGAAAATGTATTGAAAACATCTAGAGTAGAATGTAATGCAATATTTTATTCAAAATAAAAACAAAATAAATCCATGATTTATAAACCAGATAAATAGTGGCCATGTTTGTGAAAAAAATGACTTTCTTTAACCTGATTTTTCAAAATGTAACTACGCAATGTTCGACAATAGACTTTTGACGGACGATTATGGAAGTGATAAAATATCAGATGAGTAAATCAAAACTTGTTTACCACCAAAAAGGTGATGGCTACAATAAATGGGAATAATCTGGATTCCCACATGGATTCTTTCTTTTCTTTCCCCATAATATTCTTAAGTTACATCACTGGCTATTTTACATTCCCAAAAGTAATAACAAGGGGATCCTTCAATTGTAAGCCTGAGTGATTTATATACCTTTAAGTGAGTGGCTGTGAGACGATCAACTTCAAGAACAAATGTATGCATACTCTTCAAAAAAATAATGTGCAGTTAATTTCAAGAGTCTATTTTGGTTCCAAATAAATGGTATGTATTATTGTTAAGGAATGTATTACAGCCAAGTCCTCCTCTCGGCTGGATTTTGCAGAATGAGGTCTGCTTCAGACCTCATTTGCTTCAGAACTAAATCAATCTGGAGCACTTACTTCGCTTGACATCTGGAAAGGTAATTTTGCTGACTATGATTGACCTGATAAAGCTCTTTGATGCCATGGTTTAGCATGATTCAACTAAGGAATGTTGATAGGCCAGAACAAGCCCTGCCAAACAAACTCTTCCGAAGAAGCTTAACGTGGCAAAGTCACGCCCTTGCTTCACAATCTATCAAAGCTCTCAAGAGTTTTCAATTGTTTCTGAAACAATTGAAAACTTTGAAAAAGAGATTTTTAAAATGTATTTCATATAGAAATAAAATCATCTATAATATTGAAAATATTAATTAAAAAATGAGAATTTCATATTCATATGTTTCTTCCTTGCTGTTGTATAATATCCATGGGATCTATGCCAATTGCTGTTGCAGAATGCAATTAAGATACTACCAGCAGAGATCAGACTTTCCCAAATATATTCATACAAAAAAAGGCACATGCTTTAGAAACACGAATCTATTTATTGCCATGCACAAAATAATAAACCCCTTTTTTCTTTTTTTAAAGGCACGCAAAAAAAAACACTATGCATACAGCTCCAGTATCAACGCAAGAAAGAGAAGCAAAAGAGTCCTTCCAGAGATATCAAGTGATTGTGGATCTCTCTGTCTTTTCTGAAGCTGCTGCCTCCTGCACTCCAGTAACTTCCTACGGTCTCCTATGGAACTATCAGTAACATCAAGGCCATTAATTTTTCAGGTTTAAAAATTGAGATTTTCCTCCTTAAATGTACAATGAATATGTGAAACAAACTAAAATTTGATAGGACTAAAAATATAAGGACATTCAAAGTAAATATTAAACAGATTATAAACAAATTAGCCTTCAAGTGAAACTACACCTTGTTGAATATCCCCTTAAATTTATATTCAGAAAATTATTTTGTCACAAGATTTTTTTTCCACATTTGGCTGCATTCTTCATATAAATCAAAGTAATTTTTAGTAAACCAAAATATAAACTAAGAGATAAACTAACAGTCAATCTTTTGTTAACAACATGCTGCATGGGCAAATTGATCTGAAACTAGCATAGATGCTAGCTCTTTGACAGTGGTGTGTGATTCAGAAATTTGAAAATGGTGTTCCTATGTACTTGCTACCTTTGTCTTTCTGGGTACAAAGGATGCAGTTTTGGAAAGAACAAATCAATAATGGCAACACACAATTAAAATTCCTGATTTCATCATTATATCACATCTCTAGTAATGTAGTGGGACTTTGTGCTTCAATTGTGATTAAATAATATACTCATTGAAAAGTAAATGTGGATATGCAAAAAATTTCAATGCTTATAGACCTGAACACATTACATTATTGCACATGGAATCTAAAATGTGGTTAAATTGACGAAACCCAATGCTTAAAAAAAATCTAAAATTGGCATATCCAGGTAAAACTGCACCCAAAATCAGAGGGCAATTGCAGTAACAGCTTATTAACTCCTAACCAAATGCATCAGTTCATAAATAATTTTAAAATAGAAATTTTTGTTGACATCATATGATATTGCATGCTCATTAGGAACATGAAAATAGAAGAAGCCATATGATCAATGGAGTGAATTACTCATGTATATATATTTGACCAAATGAAATTCACTCCTGAACGTGATATGGAAACAATGATATTACCAAATTGCATTTCTGAGTTTTTGAAATATGGCAAGTTTGAAATACTGCTGCCGAAGTGTTCAAAGAAACATAACTTACCTTTATGAGGTTTCCTCCTGATTTCAATGTAGTTTATCCTCCACATACAGATGAAACAGGTCTGTCATCCAATGGGGGAAATCACAGGACTCTGTCCTTTAACAATCTCCTCGTAACAGCCATGTGATCTCCCTCACTCCCACACTGTACACAAGTCATCGATATCGATTCCCTCCTTAGGTTTTTTTGACAGAGGTGGCTGAAAAGTAGACCGAGGTGGTATAACGAAGGAGAAATTAAATAAAATTAACAATCAACCTCCAAGTACTTCAAATCAGCAAGAAGACAACGGGGAAGGCAGAAGTTCTTAATTCAGAGGATAAAATATAAGTGAGGAAGCTTCAATACTAAAGATGGGCTATCATATTTTCTTCCTCATTTTTTTATTCTCCAGATATAGACAATTATATCAAGATGGTGAAAAAATGGAGATGGGCAAGTCTGTGAATTGATTTAAATACCAATTTACAGAATTGATATTGCAAAGGCTGTATTTGCCTTTGCAAATATATTCAAACAATAGTGTTCGAAAAAGCATCACGACACTCCCAAGTGACAGGAATGCAGCCAATCTTGCAATGATCAATTCAGAAGCCAAAGACTTCATAGAACAACCTCTAAGTTTGATTGTAAGTTGCCAAAAACAGCTTACATCTTAAAAGAGAGAAATAAATTATTTTATCCTTCCACAATTCTTGGAGATGGAAGCATCGAAGAGAACGATCTCAAAGAAGCAAACTGTTGTCCCTTGTTCCAATCCATTTTGTATACGTCTCTTCTTAAAATGTTAAGAGTCAATACTGAAATCAACATCTGATGACGGAATTTAAGAGAAATACATTCTTGAAATAGCTTTTAATAAAATGGTGCAAGGAAGTTTGCACTTGAATGCCAAAGTACAATGATTTACAGCACCAAACAAAACATCGGTTCACTCCCAAGCAAAAATAAGTACCAAAAAGCCAAATAATCCAAGGTCTCAAATGATCTCAAGAGTAAACTACATAAAAGTTAAGATAAAATAATAACTATCACATTATATCTCCAAAGCTCTATATTTAGATGTTAAAATACCACTGAAGAATGAGGAAGAACCAATACCAAAATAGGCCTTGCAAATACACCTCAATTCCAAGTGCATTTCATCAAACATAATATTAACTAAGACTATAAAATACTTGGGCTCTCATTTACACAAACACATGATAAAAGCCTTTTCAAAAAGATATGATACCTTTAGTAAAATATTGAAGAGAGAGAAAAAGGAACATGAAAAGAGAATTATTTTGCCTCCAGATTATCACCAACAAATGGCAGAACTGTCTTGATGTACCAAACACAACTATTATGTTTACTGTTTAGATTCTAAACTGCAGGCAACATTTTTGGCATTCAATGATCATTCAATGCCTTTAGTTGATATATACATTTCACTTCAGTGATCAAAAACTTTCAAAAATTGCAAAGCAGTCATATCCAGGAAGTCCTTTCCTTATGGTGCTGCTTTGTGAATTTAATACCTGTGGTTAATGGACTATTCAGCTCTTCTGCTCTGACAACAAAAATCATAATATGCTAAAAGGAAGTGATAAATATATCACTAATTTGCAGGAGATACTCTAGGTAGACAGAAATTCAATTTTAAATATAATGTAACCTCAGCTTATCTCATAAAGATGGCAAGCCATCTCATGTTTTGGATGCATTTGTGGAGACCATATTGCAGAAGGGAACAGAATTCATGAAGGGAATATTTTAGATTTAAAAGGAAGGAGAAAATAGCACCAAGTAGTAGCTGCCTTCATGTTAAGTAGAATGAGAGAAGAAAGTCATGTGTTTAATGGTAATATGAAATTGATAAAAAAGAGAAAATATGGTTATAAAATATTGCATCTGAATGCAAGAAGATTTTGTAGACAATAGATGAAGCAATGAAGCAAATACATACAAATTTCTCCTGATAGCTGACACAGAGCTAGATCATGATAATAATTAAATAGTTCAGGTTACTTCACACTTAAAAAGTGTACAAGGAGGAAAAATGGGCAACTCCGATCATAAAAAAAGATAAAAACTCCAAACATAAAAAGCATATAATAGCAGTATAGCCAGCAGTGAGAATTAATATAGGACATTGTGAATGGTGCGACAGATTATGTGGTGTTTGTATTGTTTATAGATATGTTTTTTGGAGATAAATTGGCAGGTTTTTAAGTTTAGGTCACATACAAACACTTTAAAAAAAACAGATCTTATTTAAAATACTGAAGCTCTGCTCATGCTAGACAGGCTGGTGCCAAGAGCCTCTGCAAAAGCTTTGGGGAGCACCAAGGGAGTTCACTAATGGATTGTTATTTACAAAAAAGCAACAGATGAAAGAACTCATCAGAGCTGCAGGCTGTCTGCAGTGGAACTTGCTGGTCTAAGAGGATCATGTGGTTTTGTGAGCAGGAAGAGGAAAACAGGCTTTCTCTCTGAGAGAGAGGGGTGGGGAGAGTGATCAGTATTGCAGTTTTACAGTCAGCAGCAGCAGCTGGGACTGGAACAGGACAAGCTGGCAAGATTCTGGAAAACCCCATTTGGAAGACGGGTTGTGAGGGCTTAGTTCAACCTGGTCAAAACCCTTGTGGTTCATACAAGAGGAGAGGACTGGCTGCCTAATGTTTCGCTTGAAATAAGTGAAACAAAAAGGAACTCTATGGTGACCTGAAAGAAAGAGGTTATTATCTGGAGAACCCTGATGGGAAAAGTTTTGTTCGGCAAGATACTGAAGTGGCTGACTAAAAGGAATCAGTTGTGGGTGTCCAGCGAACAACAAATCTCTCTCTGAAAACCGACAAGAACCTTCCTGAGCAGTAACCATTTATCTTTCAAACACCAAATCCTGGTGAACTTTATAAATGTTAAATTCTGTGCACAGTATAAGAATTGCCTGCAACCAGTAAACTTGGAGGAATGAGAAGTGAGATTGGACTATGAATCAAATAATTATTCTGAAGTTATACACACATTACATACACATGCAGTTAGAAGGGGTTAAGTTAGGTTAGTAAAATTAATAGTGATAAGTTAAAGTGTGATTCTGTTTTCATGTTTAAAGATAATTAAAAGCAACTTTTGTTTAAGAAACCATTTGTCTTGGTGAATATCTATTGCTGCTGGGTTTTGGGGTCCTCTGGGATCGTAACAATAGAAACTTAGGTTTCAGTCGCAAACACACAACTGAAGAAATAATTTAAAAAAAGCTTGTGTATAGAAAACAAACAATCATGAGAAATTTACAAAAATAGTAAGAAATAAAATTGGTGAAGGTAGTTTGCTGTTTACATAAATGTTACCAAACCATTTCCTGCAACATTTCAAGATACCAAATAAGGACAGTATAGTTTTGTTTTTCTATTGTATAAATTTACCTTGCATTGTATAACAGGATTCATTAGTAATCTCACACCAAGAAGTTCTCTGACCAAAAGTAATTGCAACATATCAATTTGTTTGAGAGGTGCAGAAGAGTCAGAAATTAAGAGTTCAGAATCTAAATAATTCCGCACATGTGAGGATTTAAAAGGAAAGCACAAAGCAAAGCCAAATGCTGTTGATGAAGGCAATTTAGGGAAATAGATTTAAGTTTGTCAAAGGCAAACATTAAAAAAAACAATCACAATTGTTACAAAACGTGCGTAATGAGCAGCAATAAACAATGAACCAGACAGCGTTTAATTTTAAAACACTTAATTTTATTTCTAACTCTTAAACTGTAATCTTAACTTTTGAACTATCCTTAACACTAAATCTATCCCCAACTATGCACAAATGTATGTGTGTGTGTGTTATATTCCCAAACCATTATAGTCCAGGACAAAATCTACAAAGTTACTTCAAAGTTCAGTCTTTCAAATTCAGTGTTGAATTTGAAATATGATGCCCAGAATTAATGTTGAACTGATGGGAAGACTGGAGATGTCGCTGCTACAGACTCATGAATACTTCTTGTGTTGCCTTTGAAGAAATGTCCATCCACATGAACTGTGATCATAACACTCCTGGTCCTTTTGTAGGCAAGATTCAAACTGGGTGGCCTCCACGAAGCTTCCAAGCCCTGGCACCAGTCTTTCCAAGTGACCTTCACTGCTAGTCACACTCAAAAATAAGCTGTCTCTCTAAGTGACCACCATTGTTGGTCACAAACTAAATGAAGCAACTGGTCAATCCACTGAAAAGACCCAGTCATTCAGAGCATGCTCTGCTCTGAATTCCATAAAAATAACCGGCCACAAGAGCTGCTTCAAAAAGGCTGTTTTCTCTTCAGCAGTCAGAATGGTTCTCCCTTGAAAAATCACAATGTCTTTGCAAATATATTGAATCTGGAACAGACTGTGACAAGCCTTGAAGTGCCAGTTGATGAAGTAGACAAAGATGATGTGGTCAAACAATAATCATGGCTTTTATTAGCAGAAACTCATGGTACAATAATAAAAGACAATAGGTGCATATACAGTTATATCCAAGGGGAGTGTCCTTAATAGTAGAGATAATGCACAGCCAATGTTAGTACAGCAAGGCTTGCCAGAGGGGAGACAGGCAGCTTGGCAGACATTCACTACAGTCTCCCCCCCCAGCAGAAGAAGGGTTAAAATCAAAAGGACAGCTGCTAGGAAAGACTGAAGCAAACGATACATGGATACCATGTTTGACATTGAGAATACTCTAACAGCCAAAATACACCAGTATCTAGCAAGGAATCGAAATATAATGAGATGTCTTATGAATATGTCAGCCTATCAGGTTGTTTACGAATTCTGGTACTTCGTCTCAAAACAGGTGGCTCCTTTGCAACCTTGGAAACTGGTACAGATCCTGGGTCTGTAGAGTGGGAAGGACTGACTTCTGGACCCATACCAGAATCACCAGCGTGAGGCAGTGGAGGCTCAGCATGGCCATCTGAAAGCTTACTAGGGGTCACAGGCTGGAGGGGGTGAGCCCAATCTCTCAGGCTCACTCTGAGTAGGGGTGCGAGGAAGGGGCGAACCAGGCGAGGCCAGATCTCTTTGGGGTACAGTGTCAGTACTCCTGACTGGGAATTTAACATGAGCATAGTTGGAGTTGGTATGCAGTAGCTGATCTGGTTAGACTAGGGGGTCTGTTTTACGTGCCCGAGCATGGCTCTTCAGGAGCACGGTTCCAGGCTCAGATAAACAGGCTGGCCAGTCCATCACAGTTCCTGATTTCCTAGGAAAGGCAAACATACGTTCATGAGGTGTTTGATTTGTTGCAGTACACAATAATGTCCGAATAGAATGTAGCACCTCAGGCAGCACCTCCTGCCGCCAGGTAACAGGGTAACCATGTGTTTTTAAAGCAAGATTAACAGTCTTCCAGACTGTAGCATTAGCCCTTTTGACCTGCCCATTGCCCTGCGGGTTGTAGCTCGTGGTACAGCTGGTGGCAATCCCCTTCCGTAGCAGGGCTCGCCGCAGTTCAGCACTCATGAATGCTGAGCCCCTATCAGTATGAATGTAATTGGGAAAACCAAAAATGCTGAAAATTCGGTCAAGTGACTTAATGACAGACGCTTACAAGATGTCAGGGAAGGGTATCGCAAAGGGAAACCTGGAATATTCGTCAATTACAGTAAGGAAATATACATTTTTGTTGTTGGAAACTGTCCTTTAAAATCTAAGCTAATCCTCTCAAAAGGTTGGGATGCCTTGATGAGAGTGGCCTCCGGAGCTTTGAAGTATTGCGGTTTGCATTTTGCGCAAACGGGACAGCTTTTAGACAGTTTCCTGACTTCTTCCAGAGAGTAAGGAAGGTTGTTAGCCTTTATGCAGTGGAATAACCTCATGACTCCTGGGTGACACAGTCTGCTATAGATCTCTTTTAGCCCCTCCAGCTGAGCACCAGCAGCAGATCGTGACAATGCGTCAGAGGGATCATTTAACCTGCCCGGTCTGTACTGGATCTCATAATTATGTTGAGAGTTCTATTCGCCAGCGTGCCATCTTATCGTTCTTGATTTTACTTTTGTGTTTAGTACTGAACATGTAGGCTACAGATTTCTGATCAGTGACAAGAGTAAATTTTCTGCCAGCTAGAAAGTGTCTCCAGTAGTGAACAGCTTCAATAATAGCTTGGGCTTCTTTTTCAATGGCAGGATGTTTAAGTTCAGGTCCACGTAACGTGCGGGAGAATCCCACAGGTCTGCCCTTTTGATTAAGGGTTCCTGCCAAGGCACAATCTGAGGCATCAGTTTCCGCTTGGAATGGGATATCCTTGTCAATGGATGAGAGTGCAGCTTTGGCAATAACAGCTTTAATTCTCTTGAAAGCCTTCAAGGCCATTTGTTTAAGTTGTTGTCGTGCTCAGCCTGTGTTTTCCCACAGATAGTGAGATTATCCAGATAGGGAAACATACCCTGTAACTCATACGTCCTAACAATCTTATCCATTTCCCCCTGAAACATGGACACACCATTAGTGACCCCAAAAGGTACCCTTTTAAACTGGTATAACCCCCCATCAGCCTCAAAAGCCTTATAGGGCCATTCCCTTTTCTTAATGGGGATTTGGTGATAAGCTGCTTTGAGGTCAATAGTGGAGAATACTTTGTATTGATGCGTGGCAGGGGTAGGCATCCAGGTTAGTGTAATGGTTGATTGTCTGGCTGTAGTCAATAGCCAGTCGTCCCTTAGTGTGATTTTTCATGACTACCACTGGGGCCCACCATGAACTCTGACTAGGTTCGATTACTCCCTCTTTAAGCAGTCTCTGGATCTCTGCTTTGATAAACTCACGATCCTCTTTGCTGTAAGAATGGCTCTTAGTGGCAATCGGCTGACACTCAGGGGATAAATCACTGAAAAGGGAAGGAGCTTTGATCTTTAATGCGGACAGACTGCAGTAACTAGCGCGGGGTATGGTAACTGTGGATAGTGGCCCACCGAAATTTAACATTACACTGTTCATCTGAGATTGAATATCTAACCCCAGTAACACAGGGGTGCAGAGCTCCGGCATAATAAAGAGCCACACATCAGCAAGGCAATGTCCCCGCAAATTTAAAGTAACTTTACACTTGTCCTGAACAGTTTTTGTAAGTTTACTACAAGCCATCGATATCTTTCGGTTCACTAGATATCTCCGCAAATTTAAGGCTCTGGCAACTTTCTCGTGGATGTAGCTGTCAGTACTCCGCGAGTCTATTAGACAATGAAGAGTCTCGCCATTCACCTCCCCCTTCATAGTTGACCGTTCCAGTCCGTAACATCCCCCAAGCTTTACAGTCAATTGAGCTATCACAGGGATCTCACCTCGCCATCACTTGAAGTCGATTCAGCTTACTCGTCTGAAGATTCCCCTTTTTCATAGTTATCTTCCGTTCCTGCAGCTCCAGAATGCATTTTCTTGGTGCTTCTCTTCTTCTTATCAGTGGGAGTACTTTTCACCTTACACGCTTTAGCGAAGTGGCCGAGTTTCCCAAAATAGCTGCAGGTAGCAAATCGAGCCGGGCACTTCTGTCTGGGGTGCCAGCTCTTATCACAGAAGTGAGGAGTTCACCCTTTTCTTTCCTTTGGGGGTTCCAGCACTCCTGGATGTTTCCTTTTTGGTTTCTAGCATTTCACTGGACCGCATGGCACTTCTCAGTGTTTTGGCTCGAGTGACTGCCCGGTCGTAGGTTAAGGGCTCCGTCTCCTGCAGCCTCTGTCGGATGTAACTGGAGTCAATCCCGTTGACAAAAGCATCCAGCTTCAAGGCATTTTGATGATGTTGCACATTGACTGCCCTGACATCACACTCATTTGTCAGTGAGTCGAGGGCCAGTGCACAGGCAGCATCACTTTCCCTGGGTTTCTGGTGTCTAGTCAGCAACTGGTGTCGAGCAAGCACCACGTTCCGTGGCGCTGCATAGTAAGCAGACGGACGTTCCCGGGCTATAGCCAGAGTGGTAGCTCCTTGCATTACGATGAAAGGGACCTCACCTAGCAGAGAGTTCAGGTGGCCCCACTGTATCGCCTCATTGACCACGTTGTTTCGAGCCATATAGTAATCGAAACAAGCAATCCAGTGGTTGAAAATTTCTCTGGCCCTTGGGGCAGACTGGTTGGTTATCAGCCGCTCTGGCTTGAGTGCTGTATCCATTTCTGCTAATAAAATTGAAGTGCCAGTTGATGAAGTAGACAAAGATGATGTGGTCAAACAATAATCATGGCTTTTATTAGCAGAAACTCATGGTACAATAATGAAAGACAATAGATGCATACAGAGTTATACCCAAGGGGAGTGTCCTTAACAGTAGAGGTAATGCACAGCCAATGTTAGTATAGCAAGGCTTGCCAGAGGGGAGACAGGCAGCTTGGCAGACATTCACCATAAGCCTTCCCTCAATTCTTCCAATGTATTGACATGTTGCTGGGCTGTAACTTATGTTGTGATGGTGCTTGTGTGAAATATTGATTGTTAAGTGTGACCACCTGCCAATACTATTCTTTACATTGATAATCCCATTTTACTAAAATGGGACCTCATAATACAATAAAAGAACATTTGACAAAGAAATTAAAACTCCAATAGATGTGATCCATTTATTTATTGCAATAGAGAGAGTTCAAGGACCACCCAAGACAAAAGAAAAACTGACATTTATTGCTAACAAATTGAGAAATGGCAAGATATTTGGAAGGAAAGAATGATGAGGAAAAAGAAGAAGAAGATACTGTACATTATGCACACAACCTATTAAGAAATATGGTTAAAATATTTAAAGATATTGTCAACTGTATGATAGGCTGTGCCCCAGGGTTCTCAAAAGGGCAGGTACACTGACTATTTTATTCATCACCTTCCAAAATTCCCTCAATTCTAACTGCAAAATAGCAAAATTATCACCTCTTTAAGAAAGTGCCACTTCATCAAGAAATCACCACTTCATCAATACCGCAGCACCACAGAGATGTGTTCTTATCCCCCTGTTCAACTCACTTTACACCTACAATTCTGTAACGACAATAACACCAACAACAAATTTGCCAACGATACCTTGGTAGTGGGTTTTATAAAGGAAAGGGATTAGTCAGCATACAGGATGAAGACTGAAAACTTGGCTGAATGGTGCAACAACAACCTTGCACTCAATGTCACCAAAACCAAGGAGCTGATTGTTGACTTCAGGAAAGCAAGAGGTTTACAATCCAGTGATCATTAGGGAAATCAGAGGTGGAGAAGGTGAGCAAATTTAAGTTCTTGGGAGTCACTATCTTGGAGGATCTTTCCTGGACCCAACACACCAATGCCATCATGAAGAAAGCATGTCAGTGCCTTGACTTCCTCAGGAGTTTGTGGAGGTTTAGTATGACACCAGAAACCCTGGCAAATTTCTAGAGGTGTGGTGGAAAGTGTACTGACCAGCTGCATCATGGTCTGGTATGAGAACACCAATACCCCTGAGCATAAAACCCTCCAAAAAATAGTAGACACAGCCTAGGACATCACAGGCAAAACTCTCCCCACTACTGAGTACATCTACAGGGAACGCTGCCATCAGAGGGCAGCAGCAATCATCAAAGACCCATGCCACCCAGCACAGCCTGTTCTCATTGCTGCCATTAGAAGAGGTATAGGTGCTTCAAGACTCACACCACCAGGTTCAGGCACAGGTGCTACCGCTCCACTATCAGACTCCTCAACAACAATCAGAGACTCATTTAAAGACTCTTGTGCACTTTATTGATTTTCTTTTGTTATCTCTGCATTATACAGTTTCTTTACATTCATTATCTGTTTACAGTTCTTTTATTTGTTTACACTGTTTACAGTTTATGTGATGTCATGTATGTATTGTGACAATGAAACTGAAATCTGAAGGGGAAGAAAGGGTAAAAATCAAAACTTTAGATCTGTTAGCCAAACATAAAATATCTCGTGTTATGCTGAAGCTGAACCAATGTGGCTTAAGGAAGAAAATCATATTTCACAAACTTATTCTCAGAATCAGAATTTTTATTGTCATGAAATCCAGTATTTTTGCAGCAGTATCAAAGTGCAAACATTCATATTATAACCATTTTACAAGAAAAACATAAAAATAATGGTGCATGAAAAGTAAGGCAGTGTCTGTGGTTCATTGATTATTCAGCAATCTGATGGCAGCGGGGAAGAACCTGTCCTTGTGCCACTGAGGGCTTGTCTTTTGGCTCATATCTTTTTACCGATGTTAGCAGAGTGAAGAGGGCGTGTCCTGGATGGCGGGGGTCTTTGAGGATAGAGGCTGCTTTTTAAGGACCACCTCATGCAGATGTCCTCAATAGATTGAAGTCTGGTGCCTGTGATGTTGCAGGCCGAATTAACAACCCTCTGGAGTTTATTCTTGTCATGAGAGTTGGTGCCTCCATAACAGGCAGTGACGCAACCAGCCAGAATACTCTCCATGATACACCTGAAGAAGTTTACGAGAGTCTTTGGTGACATAATCAATCGCCTCAGGCACCTCTCAAACTATAGCTGCTGGCAAGCCTTCTTTATGATTGCATCAACGTGGAGGCTCCAGGACAGATCCTTGGAGATGTTGACACCCAGGACTTTGAAGTTATTGACTCTCTGCACTACTGAGCCCTTGATGAGGACCAGGTTGTGTTTCCCTGATTTCATCTTGAAGCCCACATTAATCTCCTTGGTTTTGCTGACATTGAGCACAAGATGTTGTTGTTACACCATTCAAAGAGTTGATCTATCTCCTTCCTGTATGCTTCCTCATTGCTGTTTGTAATTCTGCCAACAACTGTGATGTCATCAGCAAATTTGTAGATAGCATTGGAATTGTGCCTGGCAACACAGTCATGGGTGTATAATGAGTAGTGCAGTGAGCTAAGCATGCATCCTTGGGGTGTGCCTGTGTTGATAATCAGTGAGGAGGAGAGGTTGTTTCCAATTTGTATTGACTGTTGTTTTCCGATGAGAAAGTCAAAGATCCAGTTGCACCGGGTTGGGGGAGAGGGGGGTACAGAGGCCTAGAGTTTGCAGTTTCTGCATCACTGAAGGAATAATGGTATTGAAGACCAAGTTGTATTCGATGAAGAACAGCAGTATGTATGAAATGCTGTTTTCGAGGAGATCTAGAGCTGAGTGGAGAGCCAGTGATATTGCATCTGCCGTGGAGCGATTGTGACGATAGATGAATTGTAGTGGGTCCAGATCTTTGCTTAGGTGCATGTTAATTCTGGCCATGACTAGCCTCTCAAAGCAGAAATCACAGCAGAAGTTAGTGCTACTGGGCAGATCTCACTACTCTTCTTGGTTACTGGGATGATTGATGCCCTTCTGAAGCAGGTGGGAACCTCTAACTGCAGCAGCAAGAGGTTGAAAATGTATGTGAACACTCCAGCTAGTTGGTTGGCTCAGATTTTCAGTACCCTGCCAGGTATGCCATCAGGGCCTGATGCCTTGCGAGGGTTCACCTTCTTGAATGATGTTCTGATATCGCCCTCAGAGATAAATATCACAAGATCCTCAACCTTTTGAATGTTTCTAGTAGGCACTGTTTGGTTCTTCTTCTCAAAGTGGGCATAAAAGGTGTTCAGCTCATCAGGGAATGAAGCATTACAGCCATCTATAAGTGTTCACCCTTATTTTGTAGGCTGTAATGGCCAGCACTTCCTGCCAGAGCTGGCATGTATCTGTCTCTGTCTCTAGCTTCCTCTGGAATTGCCATTTTGCTTCAGAGATGGGCTTCCACAACTTCTTGTAAAGTTCCCGATCCCTGGCCTTAAATGATCTTGTTCTCAGCCTCAGCAGGTTGCAAATTCTCTGATTCATCCAGGGCTTCTGGTTGGGGAACCTGGTATGTGCACATGGGCACAAACTCATCCATGCAGGTCTTGATGAAATTGGCGACACCTATTGCATATTCATTCAAGTCTAAGGATGAGTTCTTGACTATGTTCCAGTCCACTGATTTAAAGCAGTCCTGCAGATGCTCCTCTGCCTCCCTCGACCATACTTTCGCTGTCTTCACAACTGGTGCTGTGGTCTTCAGACTCTGCTTGTACACCGGTAGTAGAAGTACAGCCAGGTGATCAGACTTGCTGAAGTGCCGTTGTGGTCATCAATTTTGAGGTTTTTAAAGATGTAGTTTCCTGTTTTTTTATGAGTGGAATGCTACTGAGATTCTCAGCAATTTACAATTTATATTACTGAATCATATGGAAAAACATGCCTAGAAATACAATTCTAATCAAGTGATAAATGCACTACAAAGTGGCATCAGTGTGTTGCAATCCTTAACCAGCAATGAATTGCTAAAAATGTAAGAAATTCAAATTTATTGAAGAAATGAAACTATGCTTAAAATAGAACTGGAAGGAAGATACAAATACACAGTCTGCAAAAGTATATAGACCAGTATATTAATGCATGAGAAGGTGCAGGTGAAGTAAAAATATAAGAAAATATGATATGCACTTTGAAAGAAAGAGTATAAAAATAATATTTGTTAAATGACAAGTAACTGGGAAATACATGTTCCAAGAGATTTGATGTCCTTGATCATAAGACACCATTTAAATTTAAGGCAGTGTCTTTGGTTCATTGATTATTCAGGAATCTGATGGTAGTGGGGAAGAACCTGTCCTTGTGCCACTGAGATATCAGTAGATACAGATATAGAAAGCAAACAATTTGGAAAGCTAATGGTATTTATTTTGAGGAGAAACCAAAAGAAATGCTATAGGGCTTTCATAAGACCTCATTTAAAATATGGTGGGCAGATTTGGCCCCCATATTTAAAGAACAATATATTTGCCTTGGATTTAGTGCAATATGGATTCGAAAGATTGGTTCCTTGGTTTTAGGAAACAGCACACGAGGAAAGGCTGAGGAAGACTGGCCAATGTACATTGGAGTCAGAAGAGTAAGAGGGAGATGATCTCACTAACACAAGAGATTAGCAAACAGATTGAGAGGGGTTGCCAGTATAGATATTAAACCTGGTCATCTTCATAGGCAGTCCAAGAGGCTTGCTTCCAATGCACTTTTGTGGGTCTGAGTTAACTAGAGTTTATGCTGAATCCAAACTTTGCCACAGGTGAAGCCTGACTAGGCAGATGGTATGGTAAGGTGTGATCACTTTCCATTGTTTGCCCTTAGCCTCTGCATGCTTCAGTTGTAGAGATGAAAGAAACGGTGTAGTCTTAAATATTTCTTGTCCATTATAAAGGGTAAGGAATGAGAATTTCCATAAGTTGGTGAGTTACTGATACATTTTTCTGTGCTCCTGTAAATCTCCTGCTGTGATGGGGACACGAAATACAGTGCCTCTTCCAAAAGACTAGTGTCAGGCATGGGAACTTTGTCACCATCCACTGAATCTAGTTCACCATGATCAGAGATAAAATGTTAGGGATGTAGGCACCCAATGCAGACTGACATTGGTTTGCTAATTCTCCCAATCGATCTAAGGAATTTTGTAGCAGGAATGTCTATGGTACTCCCAATAATAAGATTGCTGATAATCCCAGTCCAAAAAGGGCATATGTAGACTAGGTTCAGATCCTGGCTGGGGATATATTCCCAGAATAAGAGTTTGATCATTTAGAAATGAGGATAAAAGTCTCCATACTGAGAAAAATAAACCTAAGTAATTCCTTGTCTGAGAAACTAAACTGGACCAGCAGCCATGGCTACAAGGTGCAGGAGTGAATCTGTTTACTCTGCATCAAGATGCTCACCTCCTAACTCCACATCTTTCCACATTTCACAGAGACACCACACTACACTAATAAGGAATAAAGTGGGAGGAATCAAGACTGACATGTTAGCTAAACCAACATTGTGAGAGAGATCATGTAGCCTTTGAGGAATCCTGTGATTTCTGTTGCTGAATGGCAGACCCAAATCATCTGAAAATGGAAGATGTATGGTCATAGAAATTGAAGATATTCTCTGGAAGTATGAGGTCTTAATGGATCATATAAATACAGAATTGTGTATAAATACATTTATAAGCAATATAAGCATAACATCAGATTGTTTTGTTCATTGTTGCTGTATTCAACATCATGTGTACATAAAAAGCACTTCCATTCATAATTATTTTTACATAAAATTTAAAAGTTAAAATGAACTCAAAGATATTTCAGCCCACTTTCTGATGACCAAATGATTTTGGGAAAGGTTATCCAAGTTCCTGCAATTCCCTTACCAGATGGATGACGATACAGTAGCCATAAGATAGCAAATATTATTTCCCAAAACGTAATTATTTCAAGATCTTACCTTTAAAGTTATCAAAAGATACATATTAAAATGTTTTCAAGGCTAGAATTTAGAATTCAATTTTCATTAAGCAACAGAGGAGCACAAACAAGAAAAGCATGGCTTTGTGATTAAAACCATTTAAAATTAAATTGTACAAACTATTGCATCAAGTACAGGCATTTTGTCAACAAATTTACTGTGCAAATAGAATTGAATGAGAAAGTAAGTTTGCATTTAAAGCTAGAACGTAGAAATTTAGGTTTTCATTGCTTGACAATAATAGTCAAATTAAATAGATTAAAAAATATATAAATTGGAACATTTTAAATTGTAAAACCTAACAAATATAAATTAACTAACACTGTCAAAGTCAACTGCTTGGACAATAACTTGGAATGTCAGTCACTTTTTTGGAAATATTCAAAATATAATTTAAAACAAGAGCAAAACAACCACAATTAAGAAATAGTGCAAATCAAGGTGAATGCCAATTGCCAGATATCACATCTTGTCATGTCAAGCTGAAAGAAAGGATTTCTGCCTGTCAGTCTTGTAATGGTTCAGGGTAAGTGCTAATGGCACTACAGCAAGATGAAAACAGAGCAAGTTTGTTTGAAATATCATGAAATTAAATACACTTTATTATCACTTCTGTGGCTTTTTCTCTTCTGCCCACCCACCCATATCCACCTAGACCTCTTGTGGTCCTGTGCTGCTCCCCCCACCATTTTATTCAGACACCTGGCTGTTTTTTGATCACACCTTGACGGGCTCAGGACCAAAGCACTGGTTATCTATCACTGCAAAAAAGAATGCCTTTCTGCCCTTTCAGTCTGTGCCAAACTATCCACTGATCTGCACCCAGTCCACATCCCTCTCATCTCTTTAACTTTCCAAATTTTTCATAAATGTCAAAATTGAGTCCACATTCACTACTTCAGCTTACAGTTTGTTCCAAACTCCCACAACTCTCTATAAGAAGCAACCTCTAATGTTTCCCTTAAACTCTTTCACTCTTAACCCATGCCCTCTGGTTTGTATCTCACCTAACCTCAGTCAAAAGTCTACTTGCATTTACTCCATCTATACCCATCATTATTTTGTACATTTCTTAAATCTCCCCTTATTCTTCTAGGTGCCAGGGAATAAAGTCCTAACCTGTTTAATCTTTCACTTTAACTCAAGTTCCCAAGTCCTGGCAACATCCTAGTAAATCTTCTTGACACTCTTTTCAAATTTATTGATATCCTTGCTGTAATTAGGTGACCAAAAATGCACACAATACTCCAAATATGGCCTCACCAATATCTTATCCAACTTTACCATAGCATCCCAACTCCTATAACACTTTGATTTATGAAAGCCAATGTGTCTCCCTTTAGAATGGTTCTTCTTTTTTGGGATGAAATGATCCTGCGTCTCCTGAATTATTCCCAGAAACTCCTCCCATTGATGCACTAAATGTGGTCAGCTGGAGGGTTTGAAATGTGATTATTTTAATACAAGAAGCATTTGGAATAAGGGAGATAAACTTAGAGCATGGATCAGTAAGTGGAATTACAATGTAGTGGCCATTACAGAGAACTGGCTAACACAAGAACAGGATTGGCTGATGCAGATACTGGGGTTTTAAAAGGGATAGGATTGGAGGTAAAGGAGTAACATTACTAGTATCACAGTATCACCATTGCAAAAGGGGAAGACATTGTGGAAAGATTGTCTACTGAGTCAGTGTGGGTGTAAGTCAGAAACAGGAAGGGAGTGGTCACTGTATTGGGAATAGTCTATAGTAGCCATGCTCATCTTTTTATTGGCTATGGTCCACTGAGAACTTTGTTCAAAGTTTATAAGCCCACTTCCCTGTGAAGCAGTCTAGTTTGTTCCTTCTGTTCTTCACTCCTACCTCATATAAAGCTTGGCCTTCCTCCTTATAAATGTGTTGTGACCCCCAGGTTACCATATTTTCCCTGTTGAGAATGGCTGGTCCATAGGCCTCCAAATAGTTCTTGGGACACTGAGGAGCAGATAAGTAGGGGCAGATTTTGCAATGGTGCAGAAATAACAGGATTGTTGTTTTGAGAGACTTCAAGATGGGGTAGGATTTGTCAGGTGTGTCCAAGAAGGATTCCTGTTACAGTATGTGGATAAGCCAAGTGGAGGAGATTCCATACTAGGTCTAGTACTGGCTAGTGAACCTGTACAGATCTCTCAGTGGGGGAGCATTTCGGTGTGACCATAACTCTCTGAACTTCTGCACACCTATGGACAAGGATATGAGTAGGTAAAATTGTAAAGTGTTTAATTGCGTTGGGATTAGGCAGTAACTAGGGAAAATAAATGGGAACAAATATTCTCAGGGAAAAGCACAGAAGTAATGTAGAGGCGATTTAGCGACCACATGCACAAGGTTATGGATATGTTTGTCCCACCTAAACAGGGAAAAGATGATAAGGAAAGGGAATAGTGGTTGACAGAAGAGAGAAAACAACTAGTTAAGAGGAAGAAGAAAGCATACTGGAAGTTTAGGAGGCAAAAGACAGGAAGGGCTCAAGAAAATGTTATTGAAGAACTGAAGAAAGGACTCAAGAGAACTAGAAGGGGGCACAAGAAGGCCTTGGCAAGTTGGATTAAAGAAAACACAATGGCGGTCTAGGCATTCGTGAAGAACAAGATGACAAGAGTGAAGGTAGGGCCGCTTATGGATAAAGGAGGCAGAGGATAGAGAGAGGTCCTAAATGAATACTTTGCTTCAGTGTTCACCAGAGAGAGGGACATTGGTCAATGCATGATCATCTTATGTGCTGGAGCATGCTGAGGTTAAAAAAGAGAAAGTGCTAGATCTTCTTAAAAACATGAGGATTGACAATTCTCATGATCAGATGAGCTAGGTTACTACAGGAAGAGAGGGAAGGAATTGCTGGGGTTTTGGCAATGATCTTTGGCCAGAGGCCTGGTAGCAAATGGAATCTCCTCATTTAGACAATGTAATAGGGAGAATATCGGGGATTAGAGACCAGTGAGTCTTACTTTAGTGGTGGGAAAACTATTGGAGAGGATTCTTAAGCCACTTTCAGGCAGCTGCATTCAGGTGCCTCGGGAGACTGCTCAGATGTGGAGATTATACCTCCTGGAGGAGGGTTGGTGAGTATTCCTCCAAGCCGCATCAGGCTCTTTCAGGTGGCCTCCCGACAGCTGCATTCGGGTAGAATATGCGGCTTTACATTGGGGTATTCTGGCCACCTGAAAGAGGCTTATGAGCTTTGAGAGAAGCTTCTCAGGGATAGTCAGCATGACTTTGTGAGAGGTAGGTTGTGCCTCATGAGCCTAATTGAGTTTTTTGAGAAAGTAACAAAAGGAATAATGTAGGGCAGTAGATGTGATGCATGTGGATTTTAGTAAGGCATTTGACAAGATTCCCCATGGTAGACTTCAGAAAGTAATGGAACCGTGGCTCCTTGGCTGTGTGGATTCAGAATTAACTTGCTTGCAGAAAGCACAGGGTAGTAATAGATGGAAAGCATTCTGCCTGGAGGTCAGTGACTTGTGGATGTCAATGACTTGTGGAGGTCCATAGGGGTCTACACTTGGAGCCTTGCTCATTGTGATTTTTAAAATGACTTGGATGAAAAAGTAGAGAGATGGGTCAGTTTACAGATGGCACAAAGGTTGGAGGTGTTGTGGATAGTGTAGAACAGGATATAGACAGGATGCAGAATGGGATGGAAAAGAGGCTGATGGTGCATAATCTGTATAAATGTGAAGTGATGCATTTTGGAGGGTTCCTTTTCCTTGAACTCAGAGATTAAATCTGGTTAATTGCACAGCACCAAATCCAAGATTGCCTTTTAAAATAGTTTGAAAATAAAAACAAAAAATGTTCTGATCAAACTGCATCCATGAAGAGAAAAGATTTTAAATATGCAAATGTTTCACCAGATCTATATCACAGCATTTAAACGGAACAAGGAGCAAAGGGAACAGACTTGGATGTGAACAGAAAGCAACGGAAAACACCACAAAAACAAAACTTTTATCCACACTGAACTAGTAAATTGGTCAGAAAATGGAGAGGGGAGAAAGCAGATAGAAATCAAAATGTGAAAAAAATGGCAAAAACTTTAAAGTGTTAAAAAAGCCTGTTCAAGACTGCCTGCTGAACCAAATGAAGGTTTCCACATATTTTCTGATCACAGATTTATTTTACTTTTATTGCTGCTTCCAAAAAATGTTTAAACATTATTCCCCACCTTTTCAGTACTCATATGTTCCCAGTACCTCAGAAAACTTTTTTTTCCCACTCTCATCTGTCATTATATTTACTGGATGTTTGAGTTACTGTTCCTTTTAAATGCTCTGGACCCAAAATACAATAATTCTATGATGAAAGGCCCAAACTTGAAATACCAATTTCTCCACAGATATCTTTGAGTGTTTTTAGAACTTTTGAGCTTCCCTTTAAAACTGCCAGTATTTTTATCCTTTGCCTTAATCTTTTGGACTCTGGCCATTTTTAATCTTTCATAATATATACTCTAGATTGTTCCAAGGCAAAATACAGTAGGAATACCAGTATGAACCAGCTGGTGGTTGGCTATAGGATCAGTCCCAGAAAATGGGGACACAGCGTATATGCACTTGTTGGTAGCCCTTGAAAACAGGGACACAGAGTCCAAAGGTTAAATATATTTTTTCTTCTTATAAAACACTACTTTGGATTTTAACATAACTTGTATTGCTAAAACAGTTTGGATTACAGAAAATAAGCAGAGATTGCTCAATAGGAAATCTTAAAAATCTTTGTTGCCCACAAAACATTTTCTGTGCACAATGTCATGTTGAATTGACAGCCCAAGGAAGAAAGAGACAAGCAGCAAGAAAATAAAACTTAAACAGTTCTTTTTTCAATGAAAAAGGTACAACATTCTTCAAAATTTGATACATACTTTATCGACATTCATTTTCTTGAAGGCTGCCTGTAAGACTTTAAAATGATGGATATATTCATGTTCCAATTTTGCTTGAAATTTGACTTTCTTCAGATGAATGCAACCCGGAAATAGCATATCCATAAATTGACAGTATGCTGTTCCTATTGGAGAAATACTTCAAATGTTAATGATCATCAATTTATTCTTTAAAAATGCTCAATTTTTAAATTTTAATTAACATTAAAAAATAAATTCTATAAAAAAAGATATTTCACAAAAACGCAGACATTTACATTGAAAGGCACATTTGATAGGTGCGTTGGAATAGCCAGGACCCAAGAACCATTTGGGGTAAAGAAGAAGTCTATCATGTTTATGCTCATTTAACTTTCAGGTCAAAGATAGTGAGTTATTTTTACCAGTGTTAGACCTCTCGAACTCGAATGACAGAAAGCTAACTTTATGCAAATTCCCCATACATTTTCAAGCATTTTTCAAGTGCATAATATTGATAAAATGTTTCATGATATTCATTAATGCTGCATATTAAACCCTTAGTTTTATTGTGGGTAGTGTTCAGGTGATTAACCAAAGACATTAAATGATATCAAGTATATGATAAATGATACAATCTAGGTGCTATGGAAAACAAACATTTCTGATTTAAGAGAGAATCAGCTTACAAACAAACAGTTCTCATGAATGACAGGGACTGCCTGTATTGGAAGTGTCCATAACATTCCTCTTTTCTTTCCCGGATTCTAAAGAAGAGTCTTTGACCTAAAACATTAATTCTGTTGGTCTTTCCATGGGGTGCTGCCTGACTTGCTGAGTGTTTCCAGTATTTTTTGTTTTTACATCTGATTTCTCACATCAGCAGTGTTTTTTGTTCATAATTTCCAGTTTCACTCAGTCAATTATGGTGGTGGGTCACATTATTCACAAGTATGACACCAGATTCCTGAAACAGACGATCTATCCTGAGGTGGGCATGGGAAGAGGTTATTACCATGTGGAGAATTGTTCAAGGAGCCACCTTAAAGAAATGCATTGATGGTGTATCTCCTACTACTCAGAACAGAGGAGGAGCAGCAGCAGCAACATATAGGCTGACATCGAGAGAATATATCAAACACACACAGACAATTTGTGTAACTAGGTGCTTTTAAGCTGCAGCACCCGGGTAGCCCTCCTGCAACCCAGGTGTGGTGAGTGGGGCAAAGGTGCCTCCAGCACCTTTTAAGGTGAGGGGGGATAGCCCCAGTAAATTGCCAACCTGGTGATTTAAGGGGGATCCTGCCCCCACGATGATGTGGTAAGAGATGCGTCACACAAACTAGTCTCTCCCCACGAGCTGTCAATCTCCCTCCCCTCCAACCTACGGCAGCCAACCCTTCCTTCCCCGCAGCAGCTGACCCCTCTCCTTTCTCCCCCGCGGCAGCCAACCCCTCTCCTCTCTCCCCCATGGCAGCCGACCCCTCTCCTCTCTTCCCCATGGCAGCTGACCCCTCTCCTCTCTCGCCCGCAGCAGCCGACCCTTCTCCTCTCTCCCCCACGGCAGCGACCCCTCTCTCCCCGAACATTGCAGACACTGACGTCACAGGAGTAACCGGGTCGGTCATTTTGCTGTTGAAGCCGCCGGTCGACGCATCCTGGGTAAGTTTAATTGGGTTCCTTGACTACCTCCGAGGTAGGGCAGGGACCCGGTTGACTTTGGATGACTTTGGGGCGCCGGTTAACCTGATTTTGCAAAGCAGTTTGAAATCACCTAGTAATAAACAGAGCAGACTACCTTACAGACCAATGAGTTGTCTGCCCCATATTTGGAAGAGACTGCAATTCCAACACCTGCCCAACTGATCACTTCAGAACTCACAAAACTTGAGTGAAAGTAAGCTATCCCAATCCTGAGGGGCTTCAAAAGAAGCAGTGAATAGTCATGATTTAGTTTATTCATTATCATGTTGTGGGTTGGAGTTTGGAGTTAATTTGTTGTCACACCAGGATAAAACATTACAAAATAAAATTCTAACATAAAATATAAATTAAGATGCTATATTTGGTTTATTAAGTAAACCTCCATTATACTCTGTTTCTGCCACACAGTAATTCTTCTGACAGGTGGTCAGAGCAAATTTAAGTGCTTGGGAATCACTACCTCCGAGAATCTTTCCTGGACCCAACACATTAATGGCATTATGAAGAAAGCACATCCACGCATCTACTTCCTCAGGGGTTTGCGGAGGTTTAATAAGACATCAGAAAGCCTGGCAAATTCCTACAAATATGTGGAGGAAAGCGTGCTGATCAGCACTTACATTACTTTCACAAAAACATTACATAATTATCTTCTTACCCGAGCATAGTTGTTCAATTTTGGTGTAATTGAGCTGGAGAGAGTCATTGACCCATGCCAACATATCATGTCGGCTCAAATTTTCACTTGTCACAGAGGTGGAATATACATTCACTGCCATTATGCAGCTGCAGAAAGAAGAAATAGATTGATGCAACAAATCAAAATTATGAAAATCATGGACATGCTGATAGTTCTCTCTTTATCTTTTTGCTTGCAGTTTGTTCTACCAAAGCCAATTTGGACCATGACATTTAAATTCACCAATTCTTCAATGTTCCAATACTAAATAAATCTAAGAGATTCACTTCATGCTGCTGAATTTACGTTGATCGGAGAGTACTTTGGTAGGTAACATGCATGTGGAGATGAAAAATTACACACTCTTCCTTCCCCTTCTACTAAACAAGTTTGCAAGATCAACTTCATTCCAACCCATTTTCCCTCTCAGCAAAGCACTAGAAATCCCAGAAATGCTGCAAAATACAGGAAACACTTTCTCTCAACAGAATCTTCTCAGTTCTCAAAACAGACCCTCAATATTGTTAAATATGAGTAAATGACCTTCAAATACATCTTGCTCTCCATGGATCTGGGTGGTTACAAAAATAATGCAAAGAAAATGAATAAATAAACAGGTTGAACAGTTCTATGTTAGGAGCAACAGATAATATATTCCAATTTTGAAAAAGATAGTTATAATAAATAAATCTACTTTTGGCACAAGAATTTTACAAGTATAGAGCAATTCTAAAACCCATCAGGTGATTTGTCTAAAATTTTGACTCCACACTGGTCACAACTTCTTATTGCTACCTCTGGGCAGAAGGTACAGAAACCAGATGACCAGCACATCTAGGTTTAAGAACAGTTTCTTTCCAACAGCTAGCGATCAGATTCTTGAACCTCCCCTTGTTACACTAATCATGGACTGCTCCAACACCATACAAAGACTGTTTACATTATTATAAAGACACTTGTAGTAAAAGGACTCAAACAGGCTGCAGGATGCTGGTGACTTATGGTTGAAGGCTTCACACAGGCTGGAGACCTACTCATGGGAACTAGGAATCAGAACTGGGATTTGAGAGGTTACTGAGGGCAAGAAGGGCTCCCGAAGGGCCTCAGGCATTGAAGGCTTCCTGATTGAATCAGATGTTTGAATCTGGAGCTCAGGTTATTGATGGTTTGAACTGGAGCCTATGCAGCTGCAGGAGTGCAAGAGGTGAATCCACAGTCAGTGCTTTCACACTGAGATCCCACTAAATATGCAAGTCAATGACCTGTGTTTAAAGCCAGGTCGGGTTAGGTTGGATTGCAGCGTTCACACTGAACCAATAGCAGTTCAGTGCAACATTTCCAGCATCTCAGGTCGAAAGGAGGCGTTGGTGTCCTGTGTGATATATAATGTCCACACCAGGCAGTGACAGCTTTCAATAAACAATATGGCAGGTGATCTTGAGGTGCTTATGCTTGCCATGTACATTTATGGCACTCTTTGAGTGCATGAAAATTAGCTGTGCATCATGTTCAACTTCATGCATACACTATCAGACTCATATGAACAATGTGTGCATCTGATCAGAAAAAAGGTTTGAGGAGACATTGAAGAGAAGCAGAAAGCTGTATGAGGAAGAAAAATGTGTGGACCTGAGAAGCCACAGATGGAAACGTTTGACTGTATTGAGTCTTCTTGCACTGCAATCTAAAAGAAGAATGTGTAGAGAGACCAGACGGTTCCAAGTTTTGGTCTAATGTTCTTGACAATTTTGATGATGATGATTGGCAGGGTCACTTTCAAATGACTCGGGACATTTTTGACTTTGTATTGGAATGCCTAGAGATGAAATTGAGGTGCAAGATAACAAAACTGCAATGGCCTCCGGTACCTCGTCTCAGACTTGCCATTGGTATGCCACTCCATCTGAACATCCATTCATTAATCATATATTTGGTGTAGGTGTAACAAATTTATTTGTGTTGGTGAGCCAAGTTAGTGGAACATTGAAGAGGACCCTTTTTAGATGTTTTGTTGACCTGCCGAGAAGAGACAATGGAAAGATTTGCAGAATGGGGGTACCCAATGTATGATGGTGCCATCGATCACACACATACTCCCATGATTGTCCCTCATGACAACACAGCAGCCTACGACAATTGAAACTCCATTTTTCTTCAAGCTGTTGTTGACCACAACTGCTGGTAAGGAACATGGTCCGAGTTATAATTATTTGTCTTCCACAATCAATATGCCTCACTCTGTTCCTTTTTTGTTACAGCTTCACAGATATGCAGGTCACATGCATGATTACTGAATTTTAGCCAACTCGCCCATCTACAGAAAGGCTGAGGATCAGGGTCGGTATCTTTTCCCACGTGAAGTAAGTTTAATGCCCCATTGTACAGTGACATATGTCTAACTCAAGCAAGCAATCGTTTTACTTCTCACATGCAATCAAAGTGAAATTAACTTAGGGAGTGGCTGACTGAAGGTCTAATTCCATCCTTGTATTGAGCAAAGGTCATTAGAAGGCTGTTGACTGTTAGAAGGCTGTTGACTGTTTGTGCTATCAGAGTATGCATAAGGTTCTTTAACATCTGCATTTCTCTACCCACAGAGATCCAAAACCATTAATAGAGTGGAAATCCCCATGCATCTAATTGGAGACCCCACTTACCCTCTCAGGAATTGGCTCATGAAAGGGTTTACTGGCCAAAAAGCTCTCGATCAACAGCAGCAAAGATTCAACAACTGTTTGAACTTGGCATGATTGATGGTTGAGAATGACATCTTAAAGGTCGTTGGAGGTGCCTGGTCAATGACTTGAGTATGATGACTCAAATGATCTTTGTAACAATTGCCTGTTGTCCTACACAATATATATGAAATTAACAAGGACCGCCTCATGCCCAAGTGGATCACTGAGCTACCCAATCTTCCTGAGCCTGGCTGAGTTGCTTTTCAGGGTTCACAAGCAGAGTCACCAAGCTATCCGTGAAGCTATTATGTCGATTCTGTAAACAAATTATGCCAAAAAATAAAGCTTTTTTGTACAAGTTTATTGCATATGTAAGGAAAAAGTAGTGGAAATAAAATTTTCAAATGACATTTAAGTTAAAACAGTGAATTCAACTCTGAATAATTAAGTACAATTGTAAACCTGAACAAACACTAATAAACAGATTTTAATGGAAAACATGATGCCAACTGTTAAATTATTGGCACAGCTGGAGGTAGAAGGAGCAAGGAAAGGAAGTGCATCCCTCCTCCGTGACCAAGTAAAGCTGAATTATTTTGCCATGGGGTTGCAGGAGCTAGGTGATGTACTGAGGTACGGCGGTGCATGGGAGCAAGAGCAGGGTTTTATGGTGGAGAAGGTGCTATGTATCCAACAAGTTCCCATATAGAGGCGGCCTGTGTATGTTGTCCACAATTCTGGCAAAGGCATGCATCTATCTGTCTTTCGACCCTCTCCCTTGCCAACTTCTCCGCCTCCAACTGTTCACACCTCATCAGAGCCTTGAGCTCCACCTGCCTTTTTTGTCCAAAGAGAGGCAACTTTTAGTCCTCCTGGGCAATGTACTACAGTACCTCCTTAATCTCGTTTGCTTTCCCCCTTTTCTGTAGCTTAATCTGCGGCTGGCATTCTGAGAACAAATGAAACACAAGAGAAATTAGCTACAAGGCTCTTAATGGTCAAGCAATCGCAGAATAACATGAGAAAAAGGCATTCACAAGCAAGACTGTTATTACCTGGCTGATCAAGAGGTGCAGATTCAACATTTACATTGGTGACATCAGCTTCACTGGCGGTCACGTCCCAGTCAGTAGCACTGTTGCAGGAGGCCTGAACTTCTGCTTGAACAGTCTCGGGAGGGGCTGCATCCTTCATGGCACTGACAAGGTCAACTGGGTTTGCCAATCGGCCTGGGCCCTAGATTGAGTAACACTGCTCATAATACGGCCAATCCAACTGCCCTTTTCCGCTCCTTGAATTGTGGTCATTGACCGCAAGGAATTTTCGCTTGAGGGACTTTAGCTTTTTGATTTTCTGGCCTTTGTCCCTTGAATCCCCATGCTTTTTCATTAGCTGTGTCATGCGCTCCTTCAATGTCCTTAACTGAACCTGTGAGATGCTTTTCTATCTCCTCTTCCCCTCTAAGGGAAAGGAGCTCCCTCACCTCCTTATCACCCCAATTTGCCATCTAATTAATTCAAATTTGCAATGTCCACAAACCTTCCCTATGCAGATCTCCACAACGATTATATTGAAATAACTGCGAGAAAGTCGCACACATTGAACATCATCAATGCATCACTGCCTTTGACCCGGAAAAGTGGGTAGATCATTCACACTGGGTCCGATGCAAAACACATCGGCTCTGATACAACCTATCTTGGTAGGTAAGTATTGAGATGAAAATACCCCCCCCCCCCCCCCCGTTCATACATGTAGGTGAAATAGTAAAAAGGCGATTAAATACCGGCTTTCAGGGGTACATCTCTGAAAGGATTTACTTTTGTTTCACTTTTTCCTATTGTTAGGGGTGCCAGGCAATGCTCATGGGGACTCTTTGTTTGCCTCATGGCAGACAAAAGTTGAATTAGTACATGATAATAAAATGAAACTTTGAACTTTTATGTTCGAGGATAATTGTCAATATTTATTACTCATCTATCTTTTGTCTATCAATGTAATGTGTACTGAACCAGCAGCAATGAGAATTCACTAAGACAATTATATCTTCAAAACAATAATTTTTAATAACATAACACTTCTTATTTATCTCTAAGATAAATTCTAATTTAACCCCACTATGTGCAAGTGTGTGTGTGTGTGTGTGTGTGTGTGTGTGTGTGTGTGTGTGTGTGTGTGTGTGTGTGTGTGTGTGTGTAAATGAGAGAGAGAGAGAGAGAGAACCAAAACCATTACAGTTTAAGCTTAATTCTGAAGAGATGATTTTAAAATTCAGTCAGTTTTGTTTTGAAACTCAGATTCTTTAAATTGTCTCTCAAAATCAATTTTGGTGTAGGTGTGAGGCATCATACTTCTCAAAACTCACAAATTTCTTGTAGAGTAGTTTTCAGAGAATTGTTTCTTCAAACGAATGATTTCCCCCTCTTGCATGGAAGTTACAGTACTTGTGTTTTGTTCCACGATGATTTCACAAACTCAGGTATGAGTATGACAAACTATTACAATAGTTACGATTCAGAAACAAGAATGATCTTGCTTTCTTTTGCCTAGAATTGGGTCAGTCACAAGTGGTTATTTAAAATGCCTCTGCAGCACTGCTCTCTCTCTTGACCAAAAGCAGCAGCAAAGTGGTCATCCCTTCTGCAGCCTCTGTCAGTCTGTGCTATTCACAGAATTTTATGGCATTTTAATCCTGTGTGACGTACAAGATGGCCAGGCAACTTCTTCTGGTTTCAAAATGTCTCTGTTTTCAGTAATATGTTCTCTGAAATCTCTTTAATCATGTGATATGATGCCATTACTGTCTTTGAAGTTTAAATTCCAAAAGTTTAATAGCTAATGTGATTCCAAGTTGTCTGCACAGCTGAACCAGCAAATAGCTTCCTTGCATACACAGCTGTTTCTCCAGCAAACATTCATTATTCCAGCAATTGAATGGACAATCACTCCAGCTCTATGACTGTTTACACTGTTTCCACCAAACAATGGCTTAATAGACATTTCAGCTTTCAAAATGGTTTCTCTCTGAGTGTAACTGTGCCTCTGTATCTCTGTCTCTATCCACCCTAAAACTTAATAATAAATATATAACTAAAGATTAATAATAACACAATTCCTTCACAATCATCAATCTCACACTTTTGTATTTATTGACTGTTTTTAATTCAATGTGTACTACTGCAGATTTTTTGAAGAAGTATCTGTTCAGCTGGAGCAAGACTTTTGTTTTATATATACATTGCATAATGTATATGACAAGAAACTCATTATTAAAGTTCTACTGAATGAAAAACAGCATGAATTGGGTTACTAATCAAACATTTTCTTCAGTGAAGCCTGCAATGAACTCTGGTGCCTAATTAAAGTGCAGGTAGCCACAGGCCTTCCTTTCATTCAAAGTTCAAAATTTTGCTTTCAAGACAAATGGTCATCATTATCACAGGGAATATTGATCAGCAATATCCAATGTCTGCTCTTGTAAAGTAAATAATGAAGTATAGGTCCCATTTAACACATACATCTCTTACATGATTATAAAGGAATCTTGAATCTCTTGAATGTTGCATGACAAGCTTCTGCTTTTTTTTTTTACTGAGTATTACTTTGGAGGTTAGAAAAGGTCCAAAACACTCACAGAGTTCATAATATTTCCAGACAGCCTGGCCCCTTAAGTGTCCGTGAGTCCAAAACCATAAACAGAGTTAATGCTCTCAATTAAGAACCAGAACAATGAATTGTTTACCCAAGGAAAAGTTATCTTTTGAGAGTGAAGTCATTTGATTATGAGTCACTTTTTTTTGATACATTGAAACAGAAACCAGTATTAATCAAGCAAGTTATGTGATTGAGACACTTGAAGAAGCAAGATTGATTAATAAGTAATCAGAGATCTGCAAGACACAGAAATGAAGTGGCTTTGTGTGAAATGGACACTTCTGCTGTTTCTCCTTGTCATAGAAAAATAGTGATCTACTGTGACCATTGTAACAATCATTTTTGATTGACCAATGTCTGGGTAAAAGAAGCAGGAAAATTGGTTCATTGGATCGTGACCATTCTGAGGGTCATTTCATCTGAACCTTGCCTGGATTTTTGGAAGCATTGTGGTAGTCACAAGTTTTGTTTCCCCTACGCAAAGAAGAACAGTTGTTTGGAAGCAACTTGACAAGGATTTGTGAGTTAAAGAAAATCTGATGACTCAGTGTCTCATCTACTTCATAATTACTTCTGAACATCAGTTTAAAGATTGTGTTTTTCAACACAGAATTTCTAAGACTGAACTTCGAATTGACTTTCCAGAATTGTGCCTAAGCTGTCATGGTTTGGGTAATACAGACACATAAGTATATTTGCATATAGTTGGGGTTAAGTTTAGATTTAAGTAAGATGTTATATTACTAATAATTATTAATACAAATATCATTTTAAAATAACATTGTCTTGGTAAATTTCTATTGCTGCTGGTCTACGACATAACAATTGAAATTTGAACAAAGGCACATTGAGGTGTATGTTCAAATCTGCCATAAATCTTAACTACCAAAAATATCTCAACAACAATAATAAAAATGTGTTTATTGTGGAATATATTTCCTTCTAATATTATTCTAGAACTTAAAAAATTGAATTATGAACGCTTTCAAGAGTTGATCATTTTATTTGCCTTTCTCCACACTTTTATCAAAAAGATCAAACATGCATTCAATTTTTTCAGCAACAATGAGCCTTAATTTTCAATGTTTAAAAATTAGAAATATGTTGTGTATTCTACTTTCATGTCCATGTAGATACATCTTCAAATCCAAGCAGCGCTTTGCAAATAGTTGAAGAATTAAATGAAAACTTTGTGACTTCTAAGTGTGACAGATTATGTGTGTGGTGTGTTTTTGGGAGATGGATTGGGGCAGGTTTTTTGATGTGGGTCACATGCAAGCACTTTGGGGCAGATCTCACTTGGAGTACTGGAGCTCTGCTCAAGCCAGACAGGGCAGCTCCTGGGGGCCTTTGTAAAAACTATGAGGAGTCCCCAAGAAACTTAACTAATGGATTGTTGTTTACAAAAAGGCAATAGATGAAAGAGATCGAAGGAGTAGTTCTGAGCCATAGGTAGTCTGGGAGTGCAGCTTGCTGTTCTAAGAGGATCATGTGGTTTTTACAAGCAGGGAGAGTTGAACAGCTTTTTCTCTGTGTGTGTGTGTGACAGAGAGAGAGAGAGAGAGAGAGAGAGAGAGAGAGAGAGAGAGAGAGAGATCAGTTTTGTAAAGCTACAGTCAGCAGCAGAAGCTGGGACTGGAACAGGGCAAGCTGGAAAACTTGTGAAAAAAACCTATTTGGAAGACAGGTTGTGAGTGCTTAGTTCAGCCTGGTCAAAGCCTTTGTGGTCCATACAAGAGGAGAGGACTTGCTGCCTAATGTTTCACTTGAAATAAGAGAAACAAAAAGGAACTCTGTGGTGACCTGAAAGAGGTCATCATCTGGAAAACCCTAATGGGGCAAGTTTCTTTGGCAAGACACTGGAGAGGCTGATTAAAAGGTATCAGTTGTGGGTGTCCAGCAAACAACAAATCTCTCTCTGAAAACCAACAAGAACTTTCCTGAGTGGTAACCAATTACTTTTCAAGGACAAAAGCCTGATGAACTTCATAAATGTTCAATTCTGTGCACAGTACAAGAATTGCCTGCAATCAGTGAACTTGGAGGAATGAGAAGTGAGATCGGACTGTAAATCAAATAACTTTTCTAAACTTATACACACACGTGTGCTTAGAATTAGTTAAAGTTTGATCCGGTTTTCATGTTTAAAGATAATTAAGAGCAACTTTTGTTTAAGTAACGATTTGTCTTGGTGAAAATCTGTTGCTGCTGGGTTTTGGGGTCCTCTGGGCTCATAACATAAGTACAAGCAAAAATACACTGCAGTTTTAGCTTTCATTATTCAAATAATGAAATTCAAGAAAATTCTAAAATTGGTGAGTTGGTTGATCAATTGGTCAGTCACATCCAAAGCCTGTTAATGTGACACCAAGCAATTTTCAGAGAGATGGATCACTGTAACATTTTTTTTAAACTGAGTCAATAGTTTGTAATGAGAGTTGATTAAGTGTGATTCAGATGAAGGTAAGAGAAGATGGAGTGGGGTAATAAAAAGGTGTCAAAATTGGATTGAATATTAAAACACAAGGTTGTGAATAAAGGCGATGGATGGGAAAAGTCAAGCAGAAATTAGCAGAAAAAAAAGTAATGTTTTGGGGAAAAAAGGATTAATATATTGGACACAGCTTCTGTAGGCTGAAAGAGCATGGCACCAACTCATCTCCAGCAGCATCTTGATAGGCCCTGTTGCACCATTCAACACTGCCACCATGTCTGTCCAGGGGAGGGATGGCACCAAAATATGGAAGCGCTGAAGTCAGGTGCTATGTGGGTACAATGGAGGCCAAAGTAGCATCAGTTGAGAGACAGTGGCTATCTGGTTCCATGATTACAGCAGAGACCTAGGTCACATCGGTTATATTGGGAAATGATGGCAGTAATGACCACTGGAGAAGTTAGGGAAGGGGTAATACTGTGTTAGGTCTTGTGTTCCAAAACCATGACAATAAACGGCATTTCAATAATTTGATCTCCAGGTACAAAAATGGATGTACCTTTTGAAAGTCAACTCAATGTTGAAAGCATAACTTTTTTCCAAAATTGTAATGATGTTTTTAACCAAACATTACATACAGACTGAGACTCCAGCTATGCCAACAACAGCACTGTAATTTCAGATGAATTAAGCTTCAGTGGTTCCCTAATCCTAAACTTCAGTGCTTCCTTTCATTTATCGATAGAAGCATTTGCATGAATTGGTAAGATATTACACTACAATATTGGAAGAGCCTACTGCACTAAAATGAAGCATTTCACACAAGTTGATATGCAAAAATGAGGCATATTTCCTTTGAGACAAATCGTCCAACTTTCAAAAATAACTGTACTTGCTTTTAAATATTTTTATCGAGTTTAATATTTAAACTTACATACAAAATTTTAAGGAAAATACATAACAAGACATCTCATATACATACAAGTACAAAAAAAGGCTGGAACTACGTTAAACAATTCCTTAATCCACATGAGAAACATGTTATTGAATTAATCTATGATAACCATTTTTAACCCTATATTTGCCAAATTAATCCAAATTTAAAATTGATAAAAGAAAACAAACAACATTAAACAAAACCTAAAAACTAATTCTAATCTACCCCTCCCTATAATCAACGGAACCTTTGTAAAAGAAAAAGGAAATTATGGATTGGATAGCCACCTTCAGACATCAGACAGAGAACCTCTGGAACATTCAAAATTCTTGATTCTTCCAATCATGATAGTATTCTATGGATGGGCCCCACATCTTTACAAATTGAAACTTTCTATCTATAATGTTATAGCTAATTTTCTTCAAGCTTAAATAAGACATTACATCATATAACCACTGTGCATGGGAAGTTGAAGTCATCTTTCCATTTCAAAAAAATTGTTTGTCTGACTATCAGCATAGTAAAGGCTAAAACTTTTTCCTGAGTTGCAGACAGAAGTATGTCGGACTCATCTGACAAACCTAACAAAACAATTAGCAGACATGGTTCTATTTTGATCTTAAAAATCGTTGATAAATTAAAAAAAAATGTCTTTCCAAAATCTCTCTAAATTTGGGCATTCCCAAAACATATGGATCAGTGAAGCTTCAAGTATGCTACACTTCTTACATAGTGGATCAATATCTGCATAAAAATGAGATAATTTAAGTTTGGACATTTGTGTTCTATATACCATCTTAACTTTTAATAAGCAATGTGTCGTGCATTCCTCCCACTGTAGAACACACTCCTTTGTGTTCTTTATTTAATCTAAAATAATTCTCCCACATAACAGAACTGTTATCTGATGTCACGCGCATGTGTGTTCCATAATACTCTTCCCCTCAAAAAAAAACAAAAAAAGCTAAAATTAAACTAAGCAAACCAACAATATAAATCAGTGACAAGTAAACTACTAAGCACAGTACTTCTCAATCAATCATGGGATTCAAATGTAACAGAGGGCACTTCTCAAGTTTAAATCTCCTTGGCGATGGGAGACTTGGAGGACTTTTTGACCTCTCAGGAGAACCTTTTGATCTTTCTGGGAAAACCTTTGGTCTTGCTGGAGAAGGTACCATTTCCTCATCAGCTGACCGTAGAGATTGGGTAGTTACTGTTGGGACATCCAGTGGCGGCTCATCACTCTCCCATGTACCCAACTCCAACTCTGGAGCCAGTAACAGGATCAGATCCAATGTGCCCTCGTTGGCATAAACCCACTCTGGATCTGGTGTGTCAAAGAGATCGTGCACCTCGAAAACGGACCCTGGAGTATCTATTCTCTACCAGTTGATGTATCAATGCCATATTTTTTCTCTCACCAGTACAGAATATGAACATGGGCTCAATTTTTTCAGAAGCACTCCTCTTATCCATATTTCTTTATTCTCTCAGTAATGTCTCACCAATACTTGTTCTCCAACTTCTAGAGTTCTGGTTGGTTTACCAAGAGATGTTGATTGCTAGATATGAAACCACACGTTTAGGTGTACTGCAGAGAGTATGGTTCTCAAGTTGCGTCCAAACTTCAGTTCTGCCAGCATGCGTTTTGTTGAAGAGTACAGGGTTGCCCTGTATGATAACAGAAAATATGCGATCCTGTGATGCCACATTATGTTCAAAGACTTCTGGGTCTTTATGGCTTTTTAAAAAATCTGTATAAAGCATTCTGCTTCTCATTGGTACTCAGATGATAGAATGTTGATAAGATGTGTCTCTTTTTTTGCAGGAATTGGTTGAAAGCATCAGACATAAATTGTGGTCCATTGTCAGAGACTAGTTCCATTGGTAAACCGTATATTGCTAAAATACTCCTTAGTCTCTAAATTGTTTTTTTCTGCTGTTGTTGTCCACATTTGGGATACTATAGGCCATTTGGAGTGTGTATCCACCACAATCAGAAAGTTTTCGCCCATAAATGGACCAGTGAAATCAATGTGAATTCGCTACCAGTGGTGTGAAGGCCATTTCCAGGGGTTTGCTTCGGCAGGAATTGTTGGAGATGTCCACATCAATAATGGTTCAACAAACCTAAGAATGACTAATTCTGCTCGATTGGTTGGGGAAGATGCCCTGCAGATGGCTTTGGTACCTTCTGTGTTCATCCGGACTCTTTCACTGTTAATTGAGGGTACCATAAACACACATTTGTTTTGATGCAGTCTGACCTTGGCTTCCTTCAGTTGGGTTAGTATTTTTCCCAGGTTTACTCCATGTCGTTGCGACTAGTAATTATAATGTTGTCGAGGTAACATCCCACAGTTATTCTGTGCAACAACTTATACATTATTGTTTGAAATATTGCGGGTGCTGCTGTTATTCCACATGGCATGTGAACAATCTGAAGTGAGTATCGATTGCCACATAGTTTCTCAACTCAGAATCCAATTCAACTTGCTGATATGCTTGTGATAAATCCAATTTCGCGAACTTCTTACCACTATTCAATGTTTGAAACAAGTCTTCTGTTCTGGAAATTGGATGTTGTGGTACTTGCAGAACTTGATTAATGGTAACCTTAAAATCACCACAAATTCAATTTTCACCATTGGGATAACAGGAACAATTGGGCGGCTCAATCACTGAATTGCAATTTCTCTTAATTTTCCAGTCTGTTGAGTTCACCTTCAATTCCTTTCTTCATCCCAAAAGGAACCATCCTTGGTTTGAAGAATTTGGGTTGGCTTACGGTTTCAAGTCTGACCAGGACTCATTGGATTTTCCCCAGGTCTTTTCCAAATACTATCTGGTACTTTTGGAACACTTGCTCAATTTTTGATTTTTGTTCTGGCTCAGTCTGTACATTTTTTAAAATTGCCCTAATGCCCTTCCAATCCTATTGGATTCCTGGCATCCAATCTCTTCCAAGCAAAATGGGTCCCTTTGTGACCACGATGTAATGGGATAATCTTTTAGATGTGTGACAGATTATGTTGTATTTTATATTGTATATAGAGATATATTTTAAAGGTGATAAATTGCGGCAGGTTTTTAGTGCAGGTCACATACAAACACTTCAAAACAGAACTCATTTAAAATACTGGAGCTCTGCTCAAGCCAGACAGGTCGGCTCCAAGTGCCTTTGCAAAAGCTGTGGGGAGTGCCTATACAGACTTCACTAATGGATTGTTGTTTTAAAAACCAACATATGAAAGAACTCGGAGGATTAAGTTTGGAGCCGCAGGCTGTTCGAGTACTTTGCTGTTCCAAGAGGGCATGTGGTTTTGCAAGCAGAGGGAGTAAAACAGGGCTTTTCTCTGAGAGGGAGAGAAAGAGGGAATTCAGTTCTATAGTGCTAGAGTTCAGCAGCAGCATTTGGGACTGGAACATGACAAGCTGACAAGCTTGTGGAAAAAAAAAACATTTTGGAGACGAGTTTTTAGTTCAGCCTGGTCAAAGCCCTTGTGGTCCATACGAGAGAACTGGCTGCCTCATGTTTCATTTGTAATAAGAGAAACAAAAAGGAACTCTGTGGTGACCTGAAAGAAAGAGGTTATCATCTGGAAAACCCTGAGGGGGCAAGTTTCTTCGGCAAGACACTGACATGATTGATTAGAAGGGATCAGTTTGTGTTCAGCGAACAACAAATCTCTCTCTGAAAGCTGACAAGCATTCACCTTTCAAGCACCAAAGCCTGGTGAATTCATAAATGTTAAATTCTGTGCACAGTATAAGAATTGCCTGCAACCAGTGAACTTGGAGGAGTGAGAAGTGAGATTGGACTGTGAATTAAAGAACTTTCCTAAACTTACATACACATTACATACACGTGCACTTAGAATTAGAAGGGGGCGAAGTTAATAGTAATAAGTTAAAAGTTTGATCCTGTTTTCATGTTTAATGATAACTAAAAGCAACTTTTGTTTAAGTAACCATTTGTCTTGGTGAAAATCTATTGCTGCTGGGTTTCGGGATCCTCTGGGCTCGTAACAAATGTCTATTCCTTTATTGGATGTCTACCGTGCATTTTCCCAGTACTTTGATTTTCTCTCCAGTGACTGTTTTTAAACACCATGTTGGATTTTCCCACCTTGAGATGAGTTAATACTCTTATTTTTAAGCTCTTTGGCATTAAGGACTCCATGGCCCCAGTGTCCAGTTCCATCCAAACTGGTTTGTTGTTAATGTTAATCGGATTCAAGATTTCTGAATTTCAGTTTGACACATTATTAACATGCATTACTTCCATCACCTTGTTCTCTTCAATGCCACTTGGATCGTTGTTCTGACTTTTGTCAGAAACTTCCTCTTCTTCCTTGAGGATCCTCACCTTGTATGTTTTATTTCTCGATTTCTGATTTCCCTTCTTGGATGATAATTTTTTTTGCTTATTTTCCCTCTTCTTTAGGCATCTGGACTTAATGTTCCCCTCTTGGTAGCATAGATAACATTTGGCTTTTTTGAAGAAACAGTTATCCAGATTGTTATTACTTTTTCCACAGCGGAAACATTCTTGACATTCCATTTTCTTTATTTGATGTTCCCGCTGCTCTGCTTGTATAATACCGGTTGTAGTTGGCCACTTCAAAACTCAGTGCTATTCCATATGCAACGTCAATATCTAATCGTCTTTTACTCAGTAATCGTTGTTGAGCATCGTGGTCAGCCGAACCAATGACCAGCAATGTCATTTAAGGCTTCATTTAAGAATATTCCAAACTCACAAGTTTTCGATTAACGATGCAATTCAGCCATATATTGGTTCATGGTTTCATCTGGTTTCTGCTTTCTAGTCCAAAACTGGTATATTTCCGCTGTCACTACTGGTCTTGGGGACAGATTTCCACCCTCTTGGGCCCGTGTACGACATAGAATGTGGGCTTGCAGGTGCACAAGGGATTTTAATGGGCTGTAGGTTCTGCTTCCCACCTCGCTTAGAAATGTTGCCTGTTTTCTCAAAATGATCAATCTCTAAAATATCTGAAAATCCAAAATAGGGAGATCCTACATAATTTCTGACAAATTTGAAGGAATTAATTAATTTTTTTGCTAATCTAATTTTGTTCATAATTGACAAGGTTGTCACTGTCAAGCCCCTCTTTACAATACTGTTGGAACCAACAAATCCAAAATTCTAATCCAACTTATAATGGCTCCACTCACAGACTGAGTTACAATGATGGGTCATATTAACTCAACTAAAAATACTGTATTTTCAATAAAGATTATTTTAATGGTTATACCTTGGGGCAAAATGGTACAGAATGTTGAATGGATAAAAAAGTGAATGTGTTGTTCCAATAGTCACTTTTAACACAAAATAAGAATCAGCCACATCTAAGTTCTTTGTGGACTGAATATATCATGCATAGTAAATGAAAATTATTAAAAAAACAAATTTACAAATCAAATATTATTCATGAACAATTTAATTTAATGCATATTCCACCTTGGATTAAAGATTCACTCAACAGTTGTCCAAAGTTTCAGATTTTAACTGCCATTCTTGTCAATCTGTTATACACTGCACCTGTAGCGTTAATATAAAATGAAAAAAAAAACAAATCATTAAATGCATCATTTTTTCCTCATCTAAAAACAATGTTTACATTCTGCGAAGAATTATTGATATCAGAATCAGAATTTATTTGTCAGGATTTATTTTGTGGCAGCATCACAGTGTAAACATACATATCATAATCGTCTTACGACATTACTATAAAAATTTAAATAATAATAACAATACTAGTGCACGAAAAGTAACGCAGTATCTTTGGTTCATTGATTATTCAGGAATCTGATAACAGCCTGGGAAGAAGCTGTCCTTCTGCCGCTGAGTGCTGGTCTTCTGTACCTTTTCCCCGATGATAGCAGAGTGAAGAGGGCATGGCCTGGGTGGTGGGGGGGTCTATGAGGATCGAAGCTGCCTTTTTTAAGACACTGCCTCATGTCGATGTCCTTGATGGAGTGAAGTCTGGTGCCTGTGATGTTGCAGGCCGAGTTAACAACCCTCTGGAGTTCATTCTTGTCATGAGAGTTGGTGCCTCCATACCAGGCAGTGATGAGACCAGCCAGAATGCTCTCCACAGTACACCTGTAGAAGTTTACGTGACTCTTTGGTGACAAACTGAACCTCCTCAGACACCTCACAAAGTATAGCCGCTGGCGAGCCTTCTTTGTGATTGCATCAACGTGGAGGCTCCAGGACAGAGCCTCAGAGATGTTGACATGCAGGAATTTGAAGCTCTTGACTCTCTACTCTGCCCTCGATGAGAACTGGATCATGTTCCCCTAACTTCCTCCTGAACTCTACAATCATCTCCTTGGTTTTGCTAACATTGAGCGCAAAGTTGTTCAACGAGCTGATTTCCCTCTCTCCTGTATGCTTCCTCATTGACATTTGTGATTCTGCTCACAACTGTCGTGTCATCGACAAACTTGTCGATGTCATTTAAATTGTGCCTGGCCACACAGGGTATAACAAGTAGAGCAGTGGGCTAAGCACGCATCCTTGGGATGTATCTGTGTTGATGATCAATGTGGAGATGTTGTTTCCAATTTGTACTGACTGTGGTCTTCCGATGAGAAAGTCAAAGATCAAGTTACAGAGTGGGGTACAGAGGCCTAGAGTTTATACTTTCTTAACCAGCACTGAGGGAATAATGGTAATTGACTGCAGAATCTGTCTTGAAGACCAGATTTCTTTAATTGAGAACACTTTCATATTTTTAAGCTGACTTGATTTTGGACTGGCCAAGTAATTTATTTTTAATTATAAAGATTAGTTAATTTGTTGCTCAAACATATATGTTACATTTGCTATTTAATTTTTAGGGTACACTGGCTTCAGAGATTAAATTAATTTTCCTTCACATTAAATTATCACAAAATTGAACAAATAATAAATTACATGATTGAAGTCAACAGCATATTAGATATAGTGTATCTTATGTGTATATATGCAACAATTTACAGGTTAAGTAAAATGCTGATCTTTTCTGGATGTGTTCTTGGAAATGATCTTTCAACAGTGAAACTGCTGTTTCAGAAAGGAGGACAAATAGAGGCAGCAGGGAAGGAGCCATGATGATATTGAATAAAATGCTGCAATGACTCAGCATTTGGTTTGTAAGATCATTGGAGTTTGCTTGACTGAAATAACAAACAGCTCCTCCTATTTGACATTTTTTTTTTCTTTGGCTTGGCTTGGCGGACAAAGATTTATGGAGGGGGTAAAAAGTCCACGTCAGCTGCAGGCTCGTTTGTGGCTGACCAGTCCGATGCGGGACAGGCAGACACGATTGCAGCGGTTGCAAGGGAAAATTGGTTGGTTGGGGTTGGGTGTTGGGTTTTTCCTCCTTTGCCTTTTGTCAGTGAGGTGGGCTCTGCGGTCTTCTTCAAAGGAGGCTGCTGCCCGCCAAACTGTGAGGCGCCAAGATGCACGGTTTGAGGCGTTATCAGCCCACTGGCGGTGGTCAATGTGGCAGGCACCAAGAGATTTCTTTAGGCAGTCCTTGTACCTTTTCTTTGGTGCACCTCTGTCACGGTGGCCAGTGGAGAGCTCGCCATATAATACGATCTTGGGAAGGCGATGGTCTTCCATTCTGGAGACGTGACCCATCCAGCGCAGCTGGATCTTCAGCAGCGTGGACTCGATGCTGTCGACCTCTGCCATCTCGAGTACCTCGACGTTAGGGGTGTGAGCGCTCCAATGGATGTTGAGGATGGAGCGGAGACAACGCTGGTGGAAGCGTTCTAGGAGCCGTAGGTGGTGCCGGTAGAGGACCCATGATTCGGAGCCCAACAGGAGTGTGGTTATGACAACGGCTCTGTATACGCTTAACTTTGTGAGGTTTTTCAGTTGGTTGTTTTTCTGGTTTTTGACATAATTAAAAAGCAAAAGCATTTGAACATGAAGTGCTCTGTGAAAGGGCTACACTGGAGGGACGAAAAGGGATCACAGGTATGTATTCAAGCAATCCATCTTCATATTGCCTTCATTGTTAATTGAAATTGTCAATTCATGAAAGAAACCAAACAATTAATATATTGTTGATTTCACTGAATGTCCAATCAAAATGATCAAACTCTAAAATTTCTGAAAAGCCAAAATAGGGAGATCCTACATAATTTCTGACAAATTTGAAGGAATTAATTAATTTTTTTGCTAATCTAATTTTGTTCATAATTGACAAGGTTGTCACTGTCAAGCCCCCCTTTACAATACTGTTGGAACCAACAAATCCAAAATTCTAATCCAACTTATAATGGCACCACTCACAGACTGAGTTTCATCTGATTCTATGTATTCCAGAAGAAAAGAACCAGAAAGCATTGTCCAAAACAGAAGTGATTACTTCACCATAGAAATAGACCCAAAAGTTATTTCTTCCTCCAAATAAGATTCCTCTCTTTTCAAAAGGGAGAAACTCCATGCCACTGCAGTAACCCTAAATCAATCATTCTCAATGGAGGCCAATCAACCTCCTTAGGGGCCACAGCCATTTAAATGGGTGCATTGGACTGATATCCTTAATAAGGGGGAGGGGGAAAAGGTGTATAGGGGGTATGGAAGAAACCAACTATTAGCTCCTTTCGCATTGGCAAACAGCTAAATTGAATGTACCTTTTTGAAATACCGGTAGGGCCATTCACATTGGACCAAGGAAAACCAGTTCTGTGCTCCCTTTCATGGTGAACCTGCCCTCCCAGAATTCCGTATGGTAGAGAAACCCCTCCATGAGTGCTCCATGCATACAGCCCTTTCATTATGCCAAGGCACACTGGGACCTGAGGGCGTTAAAGGAAAAGGCAGCTAGTTCCTTGCCTGCCCGCAGTCTCTCTCCCTCCCCACCCTTTCTCTCCCTTCCCTCTGTCTCTCATAGACATGGCTATCCATCTATCTTTCCTTGATTGTTATATGTACCCACTTTGTTTTGTGTGTGTGTGTGTGTGTATGTGTGTGTGTGTGTGTGCTTATTTCATCCTCACTACCACTTTCCCATGCTCGCTACAAAATGTGCATGTATGTGTTTTATCCCCATTACCATTTTCCCATCTAAGTAAGTTTTAACAGGGTGGGGTGTGCAATTTTAGTGCTTGCCATAGGCTCTATTTTTCCAAAATACGACACTGAGAAATGTACAGGAAGTTCCTCACATACACCCCCACAAATGCACCCCCACACCCAACAGCAAAGGATAATGGAGCAGATAAAATCATTGAAGAAAATAACAAATAATAAAGATGACTGAATTAGTTGGGTGAATACTTGCCGCAAGCTAAAATAGAATTTTTGAAGTATACTTTAATTAACTTGTTTAATTAAGTAATGTGTGTATTTTCCCATGCTCTTTTACTCTTGTCTGTTTTATTCCAGCTACAATTTTCTCATGGTCCTTTATAAATTCTGCTTGTATATTTTATTAAATTGTGCATGTAATTTCCCTCACTCTTATTCATGCGTGTTTTATTCTTGCTATGATTTTTTGATACTGGAGTGGTTTATATCAGTCGGCACAACATCATGTGCTGTACATAATGCTTAATTATGTTTTAACTAAGCATGAATAATTTTACAAGATCATAATTCATTGATCAGGATTGCGAATTTAGTCAATTGAATATAAAGTTTATTCTTTCTTTTTAAATCAGTGTTGTTATTTGGAAGAATATCTTTGTTTCCTCCACATTCTTGCATGCACACAAGAATGTCATCAATGCGCCACTAATTGGAACTAGCATACTGGGTGACCTGTTCACATTGGGCAACCCGCTATACTGATTCAAAATGGATCGGCATTGATACTACCCCCCTGGGCAGTTAATTCATGGTTTGATTTGACCTCCCCCTACCAATTCAGGAGCTTTCACACTGGCAGGGGAACCAGTAAATTGGCGGTTAATTACTGGGTTCAAGTGCCAGTGTAAAAGGGGCTAATGACTGCTTTACTGGGAAGGAGGCCAGAAATTAAGCAGAGACCAAAGGAGGTCATAGCCAAAAATAAGTTGAGAATAACTGCTCTAAATGCTGTAGCAGTGAGACACTAGTGTTATTTTTCTATAAAGAATCTAGCAATAATGAAGTTAGCACCAAACTTGCAAATAATCAAGTAAAAATAAAGATCGAAGATTGAAACAAAAATAATTATGCCCATATGGTTCAATTTCATACTAAGTAGGAACTCTAGAAAATTATTTGTGTTAAAAACCTAACTACTGGTAAAAATGAATTTATCTACTTATCATTCCATGTAAACCTTCATCGGCAAATAAATAAGAGTGAAGACATTGAATTGCTCATTCATTCTGATGTGATACCTATCAGGATCATTATCTAGGATCAATGTTGAAGAGAGTTAAGGAAATCTCACAAGGTGAAATCTACCATGACTATCCAGCACCATTGCTAATTCCCCCCACTAATAAAGCACTGACGCAAAGTGTGTGACAATTGAGGCAATGTACTTATTCAATTTTGTGTTGAGTTAGCATTCCAAAGCATTCTATGAAGTGTTAAAACTGACATTGTTCCATCCCTTACTAACAATTTGCATTTTTACAAACTAAAAACATTGAATTATGTCAGACAGATCCAAGGAGACAGAAGTAGAGTTAACAATTCAGATTAAGCTTTCATTAAAATCAAGAATAAACAGATAAAGCAAGTTTTAACATACTTAAATTTTAATAACAAATTTATGCAGCACAAGCTTGAATGATTACAGTAAAAACAATGATGGAAGACTCAGCAGATCAAACAGCAATCTTTATACAGTATAGATGAGATAAAGATACATAATGAACATCTCGGGCCTGAGCCCTTCCTCAGCCCTTGTTGAACCCAGCCGCAACTTTTTCCCCATTATCTGAGGAATTACAATTCGGATTAAACATACATATTGTAAGCATTTCCCCCATGTTGACCTTTTGATCATTCATAAACCAAAAATATCTGAGCCTAGTTCACTACACCAACAATTTATTTTGCTGATGAAGGGTCTCCCATCTGAAACATTATTTCTGATTCTCTTCCCACAGATGCTACTGACTTGTTAAGCATTTCCACCATTTTCTGCTTTTATTTTCCATTAATCTTTCTTTGAGATAACTAAGGACTTTTTCTTCATGACCCATGATCAGCTTTACCTGGGTTCCTTGAAGCCACAATCGATCAAACATTATCCTATTAATAACAACAGTCACTCACATACTTAGGTTCTAGAAATGCACTGTTGAGATCTCCAGAACCAGTTTACTTTCATTTATGTGAAAAAAACAAAATCAATGCTCAATCCAAGCAAATATCATATTATCAGGTCACAATCAATCAAATAGCTAGAAGTGTATTAATACATATTCTATGACTCTTGCCTTCTTCTCCTGGAATCAGCATGCAGTGGTCCTCCAACATTTCTAATTGTTTTGTGCTGATCACAGTCCTGTATATCTCACTGCCTGCAGCCATCTATTTGAATTGTGATAACAATCTCAGAGTCTAAAGTTTCCTGGGTAAACAAGTTGTCCTTTGTTTCTTTTTAAGCTCACTTAACGGGTGTAGATTTCATTTTAACCAATTGTGTAAAACTTTATAGAACTCTTGGTGAAAATCTCAGGAACATCTGGTCAAACTTTTCTGACATCTCTTCTGCTCTGTTTAATGATCCCTTAACTTAGATGAGATACCGTTTTCCATATTTTGCTCAACTTCTTGCTTTCCATCAAATTTTGCAATAGGTTTCTCTTGAATCAATAATCATGTTTATTGTTTGATACAATTAACAAATAATTCTGCAGATACTTCATTAAAAAAAACAATAATTTTGTGGTGGATAGTCTCCAGGGTACCAATGGCCAATACCATTCACTGAAGGTGTGTGGCAGAAAGTTTAGGGGATTCAGAGCTAGAACTTTTTTTAAGACACAGAAAGTGGTGGATGCCTGGAACACACAGCTGAGGATAGAGGCTGGTATGTTTAAAAATGAAAGAAAAATTGAGGATTATGGGCTGTGAGGGAAGGGTTAGATTGATCATGGAGTAGGTGGCTTAGCTCAAAAAATATTGTGGGCCAAATGGCCTGTACTGTGATGCAGTACGCTCAGAGTTATATCAAAAAAGATCAAAATGGAACATTTTTTTTAACTTAAAAGAAATTGCTCCTATGACAAAGCAAGGTGCATTGTTCACCACATCTCCTAAAATTATTGACAAACTCATTTGGATCCAAAAGCAACAAATTATTTTAATGAATCAGACTAATTTGCAGCAGAAGATCATCTTTACCTGCATTTTAGTGCCAAAAAATTGACTGACAACTCATTGTACAAGTGATATTTTCTCATTTTAAAAAAAACAACAAATTCATTTATATCTTGACAAAGGGCTCAAATCCAAAACATCAGTTACCTTTTACTTCCTGGAAATTCTGCATGATCTGCTGAGTTTCTCCAGCACTTTTATATATTGCACAAGAGACTTGAATTTATTTTTTCTCATTTTACTGTTTGAAATAGCAAATCCAGTATGGTTTTATTTATGACAAACTATGAATTAAGTTCAGATTTTCAGAGAAAAATAATCTTGCAAGAAAGTTAACTAGCAATTATAAAAATTACAAAAAACATATTTAAATGTAGCATATTATTTAAAATAGTTACATTGATGCTAAGTACATTGACACACAAAACTAAATTTTGACCTCAAGCCCTGCCCTGGCATTCATTGAAAATATGTATGATATGTGACCTAAATCCATATATCTACCTTCTTCCAAGATCCCTCATTATCTCTGCTTGTCAAAAGTCTATTTCAGATTTTAAATTAATAACTGGCTGTTATTCATTTCAATGCTGTTTATAGAAGTGCATTTTCACTCCAAAAATGTCTGGTTCTAACTTTAGGCCATGTTATCTTGTTTTCAACACTGAGGCTCACCAACCACCAGAAATAATTGCTGCTTTCCTACTAGTTCTAATTATTCTATTCAAAGCTAATCTCAACTCCCAATATCCCATATTAACATTCTTTTATAATTTATCTTTACCAATGTGGTTAAACCAAACTTGGAATATCGTGTTAAGTTCTGGTTGCCTCATTACAGGAAGGATGTTGAAACTTGAGAGAGGATGCGGAGGAGATTCACCAGGATGTTGCCTGGATCAGACAATTTACAATGTCAACAGAGGAAGGGGTTTTCTCTTCGGGGTGAAGAAGAATGAGAGGTGACTTAATAGCGGTCTATAGGATTATGAGATGCACCTTTTTCTCAAGGAGACAGTAGCAAATACCAGAGGACATCTCTATAAGATGAAGGAGGAAAGTTTGAGGGAGACATCTGGAGTATATTTTCTTTACACTGTGAATAGTGAGTACCTGGAATGCATTGCCAGGGGTGGTGGTGGAGACTAGTGGTGATATTTAAAAAGGCTCTTGGACAGGCACATGGATGCAAGAAAAACAGAGGGTTATGGGTGTGAGGTAGGGAAGTTTAGATTGTTGAGTAGGTTGGTACAACATTGTGAGTGGAAGAGCCTGTACTGTGCCGTAATGTTCTATGTTGTAACATGGATATTATTCTGTTATATCTACACTGCTCTCCCTCCAAGATCAATGTAAAATTCCCAATTCACAGACCTGTGAAGTCTGTGAATGAGCTCTCAAAATCTCAGCATATTACCATTTTATTTTTCTAAAGCAAGGTTCTGGTAACAGCAAGGACCACATTACAAGGGTAGATTACAGAAACAAGGGCTGTGTTCCTAGAATCTGTAACTAAATGAAAGCAGGTATCTCAAGTAAAAAAGTGATTTTCATTGAGGTTCCCATTTTCAGTGAAGAAGCATGATGCAATGGAGAATTTCAAAATTAAACCCAAAAATTCGAAAAAATACTATTCTCAATGAATTTCAACTCCAAATTATGGAACATTCAAAATGAAAGGTTGCAGCTAAATTCAACCGAGTGATGGATGAGCCTTTGTCTACTCTAAATAAATAGCAGAGCTGATGAAGGGGTTAACCATATAACCACTTACAGCACTGAAAACAGGCCAGTTCGGTCCTACTAGTCCATGCCGTAGCAAATCCCCACCCTCCTAGTCCCACTGACCAGCACCCAGTCCATACCCCTCTAGTCCCCTCCTATCCATGTAACGATCCAGTCTTTCCTTAAATGTAACCAATGATCCCGCCTCGACCACGTCTGCCGGAAGCTCATTCCACATCCCCACCACCCTCTGCGTAAAGAAATTTCCCCTCATGTTCCCCTTATAATTTCCCCCCTTCAATCTTAAACCATGTCCTCTAGTTTGAATCTCCCCCTTTCTTAATTGAAAAAGCCTATCCACATTTACTCTGTCTGTCCCTTTTAAAATCTTAAACACCTCTATCAAGTCCCCTCTCAATCTTCTACGCTCCAGAGAAAAAAGCCCCAGTCTGCACAACCTTTCCCTGTAACTTAGACCCTGAAATCCTGTTAGCATTCTCGTGAACCTGAATGGCCTGCTCTAATTCTTATGACCAAATAACAAACTATGAGAATGAAGCAGTGTTATTATCCCATTTGAGGGGTGAAAGGGTAGGAACACAAACTGGTAATTGGTGTAGAAAGTTGGGAGCGGGAAGAAGGGAGGTGGGGAAAGAAATGGGAATAATACAAGTAGCAAGAAGGTGAGAGAAGATATAGAGAGCGAAGGAAGAGGACAGTAGATAAGAAGGATTCAGTGGAAGGAAGATGTGGGTGGCAGGCAGGTCAAGGGGACAGGGGAGGAGAAAGAGGAAGAAGGGGGCCAGAGGGATCAGGAAAAGCAAGGGGGTAGAAAATAAGTGGGGTCAGGGAGCACATTACCAGAAATTGGAGAATTTGATGCTGTCCAGTTGGGGACCTAACCACTTCCCCTCTACCACCATCCTCCTCTGTCTGGAAGAACTAGTACTCGCCCTCAACAACTTTTCTTTTGATTCCTCCCACATACTCCAGATCAAAGGTTTAGCTAATGGGTCCCAGCTATGCCTGACTTTTGATTGACAATGTGAATAAGCCGACACTGCAACACCATAACTTTTTCTCCATTGCATTGACAATTACATTGATGCTTGTGTCTGCACCCATGATGAAGTTAAACACAGAAGTCCGCAGTCAATGTGATTTTAGTGAAAACACTAAGATGCTGGAAAACTCAGGTCTTGCAGAGTCCAAAGGAAGTAAAGATATATAACCAACATTTTGGGACTGTGCCCTTCTTCAAGGTAAGCCATGATAAGCTCATTAACTTTATCAACTTCAGCGCCAATTTCCATCCAGCCATCAAATTAACTTGATACCCCTCTCCCCTTTCTCAATCTTTCTGTCTTCATCCCACTGACACCCAGAATTACCTGGACTACTCATCATCCTACCGGGTATCTGTATCTATGCTATTCTCTCAGTATTTGTTCCCATGACGAGGCTTTCAATTTCAGGGTATCAGGATTGTCTTCCTTTTTCAGTAAACATGATTTTCTTTCCACTGCTATCAAGGTACCCCTCACCCACATCTCCTTTATCTGTACCTCTGCCCTCACCCCATCCTCCCTACATAACAGGGTAAGGTTCCCTTCATTCTCACCTTACCTCTTCACCAGCTTCTATTTCAAATGTATTATTCTCTGCAATTTCCATAATCTCCAACAGGATTCTATCACATCAGACACATCTTCTGCTCCCCTCTCCACAAGATTGTTCTCTCTTCTCCACTAGACCCTCCCCACTTATCACCCCCTTCCCCCAGCACTTATCTCTATGACTGCACCATGTGAACATTTCCACCCTCACCACCATTCAGTCTCCAAAACAGTCCTTTAAAGTAAGGCAATACTTCACCTATGAAGCTGAAAGAGTCATTTATTGTATTTGGTACTCCCGGCGTGGCCTCCTCTGCATCATGGACACAGGTTTTGGGGGGGGGGGGGCAAGGGTGAATCACTTTGTCAACCAACTTTGCTCCATCCACCACAACAGACATGATCTCCCAGTGGCTAGCCTTTTTAATTCCACTTTCCATTTTCACACTGACACATCATCCAAATCAAGACCATAAATTAGAAGAACAACCACCTGTATTTTATCTTGGCAGTCTCCAATTAGTCAGCATCAACTTCTCCAATTTCTGGTACCCTCCCCCAACTTGCTGATCCATCTGGCACCTTTCCTCCATATCTTTTCCCTCCCCTATCCTGTTCCCCTGCTCATCACCCACACCTTCCTTCCTCTAACTCCACAATTCTTCTTCTTTCCATCATCTACTGTCCTCTCCAATTAGAGTACCTCTTCTTATACTCTCCTCGCTGCTTTTTTCCCACTTCCTTCCCCGTTCCACCTGTATTCACCTGCTTGCTCATGCTATTCTCCACCACCCTTTTATTCAAGCTTCTGCTCTCTTTCTTGCCAATCTTGATGAAGGGGGTTCAATCTAAATCATCTCCTGTCTGTTGCTTTTCATGGATGCTGCTTGAATCCACTGAACTCCTCCAGCATTTTCTGTTCCTCCAGTTTTCCAGCATCCTTCTAGTTTGCATGTTTTATTAATGACTGTTATTTCATGTTAAACAGAAGCATTATCTTTTTTTCTGGTGTTTTGGTCGTTTTTACAATTGCAGGTGGTGTCTATTGTGGTCAGACTGCCTCCAGCAAGCCAGAATGTTGGTGCATCTATGCATTTATACCTCTGTATGTGACAGTAAACTCATTGACAATATACTTATGGTTTTACGAAATCCCTCAGTGGGAAGCATTATCTAGAACAACATTCAAAATAATTCATTTGCAAATAACTCAGGTCATGAGTGCTCCTATTATTTGTCCAGTTGCACATATACTTGGATTGAGGACGGGGAAAAGAGGGAGGGAGGGAGGGTAATGTTGTGATGTTGGAAGGACGTTGCACGGGGAGACGGGATGGAGAAGAGACGCCAAGTGGGTGAATGGGTGTTGGGCCCCCCGCTTGCCTGTTATTGCCAGGCCGGACGCTTGCACGTTGCCGTTTATTTTTGAACGGGCCGTTGGCACCGGGAGCTGCCGCGTTGTTATGTAACCCCGGCCGTCACTGCGGCTGCAGGCAACTGTTCACAAAAGCAGCCCTTGACCCACTGCGGACCCTGGACGGGGCGGAACCCCCACCCCCACCCAACCACAATGATGAAGGATGGACAGCAGGAAGATCAGCTCCACTACTCACCGTTTGCCGCAGGTCTGAAGCCCCGTTCAGGCCGCTCTTCGCGAATCAACGCCACACGCCAAACCTGCACTGCGCCTGCGCGCTCCAGCACCGGCGGAGGGAGGGAAAGGTGCGCAGTCCCGAGCGCTGCGGCACTGGGCCGGTGGACGCAGCGCACACCCTGGAGCGCGCGTGCGTGCACGCGCAGTGAGGAGGCAACGGGGCGAAATGAAATCACCCCCACCCCCCCAAAACTGAGACCGGTGATAAAATGGTGTCGTTCATTCTCTTCTGAGTGTTCTCAGACTTCGCCAGCAAACGGGAAGACGATGAGCTTCTTCCAGAAAGTTTTTCCTTTGGAAATGACCCCCTGCTCGCCTTCCCTGTTGGATTCTTGTGCAGTGAACGGGACACTGAGGCAACTTTTCCTGTTCATCTTCCCTGCACTTAATGCCCGATGCTGCCCGTCAAGTCATCACATTGAGCCACGTCGGACAGTGCCCCGCTCCATTCTTCTGGCGAACGACCTCCAAGCTGTCAAACCCTTCTGATTTAATCAGTTACATTGGTCTGCAGATGTAAGCAGGAGAAGCACCGCCTAACATTGCTGGAGAAACTCAGCAGGTCATGCAGCATTCATGGAAAGCAAATGGCAATCATCACACCGAGCCTCCGTCTTCCAGGTAGGCCGAGAATCAGGCAGGCGCCGAATAACGGGACGGGGATCGTGGGGGTGGGGGTTGCGGAATGAGCACAGGCCATTCGGTGAATCGCATGGTCGTCGAGCTAGAGAGCAGTGGGGACAGCTGAGGGTGAACAAAGTGAGAGGCTTTTGCATAACTCCTTGTGAAGAAAGGAGGAAAACTTCAGGACGGGCAACCCTGGAAGAGACTTCGCAATGAAGGAGCCAAATGCAGGAAACAAGAAATTTGCAGGTGTTGGGGTGTAGTGCAGTATATAAAAGTGCTGGGGAAACTCAGCACCTCCTGCAATAGCCGTTTTTCCAGCACTTCTGTATACTGCACAAGAAAGCACTCAGCTTTTCCTGGTTTCAAGGTGACACGCCATCCAGTGTACATTCCCTATTCCAGATTCCTTTATTCTGTCCATTCTGCGCCAACATGGTTCATATTTGTTTGCCATAAAGGCAAATAAAGAGGTGCCATGAGCACAGCGTCCTCACGAAGAAGAGAAAGAGTTACTTCAGATACACCTAATGATATTGGATTCACCTCCTAACACTCCCGAAACCTCTGGAGTCTCACGGACTCCTGTTCATTCCAGTGGTGAAACTGAGCTGGTTCCAAACCTCTGATGAGATTAGGAAGCTGTTAACATCCAAAATCCTTTAGGAGCCCTGTTCATCACTGGCACCCTTATAATCCCAGTCAAGATACCTGGTTCCACGAGCCTGTCTCCAATAGCCCACAGCTTAGTGTGAGTTCTTTGACCTCCAAGCCCCTCATTGATCCGCTGCTTATGTTCACCTCCCTGTAGGGTCCTCTCCCAGTCTTCTAGGCAGGGTAGGGGAGAGATCATTTCTTGATCTGGTGCCCTGCACCAATCCATTAATCCCTGAAGCCTACAACCTTCATCTTGGGCACAGATCTCTTTGGATTTGTCAATGTTGAGAAAAGAATGTGGCTGGCCTTTTCTACAGGCTGTTTAAAACCTGTATAGTGCTGTTGGCACAATGACCAGGTTATAGGATCCCACAATGCAACACTGTATCTCTGCTCCCTTCTCTCCCAGGACCACATCAGCAGTAATACTGCTCTTAGAACACACTGCCATTTTTGTTTCTTGGCATCATTTGGAGTTGGTGGTTTCCAATCCCTAACCTGCTCTTGTGCACACATCCATGGAAGCCTGTGAGTGTTTTTCTAGGGGATGTCAGGATTCATATTCTGCCAGTCCTGTTTCTAATAATGTCAGGTTACAGATCAGTTATTTGTACAATAATGCATAATCCTCTTCATTTATTATTTATGAGTCCTGCTTGGAAACAAGAGACAATTGAAGATCTCGAATGCAAGTCCTGCACACTCTCAGATACCTCAATATATTGAGACTTTCTACTTTTAACAATCTAAAGTTAAAAATCTCACAACATGCCATTTTCTCCTTTACATTTCATGCATGTTGTGCACCCTCTTTGCATCCATTACATTACCTGTACAGGTTAATTTTGCATCATCAGCAAACTTACACAAGGGAGTTAAGTATCATGAAGTTATTCATTGGAGTTTGCACAGCTGAGACTCAAGTGCTGAAATTTGTGGATCCCACCAATTAAAGGTGCCAACCTGTAAATGATTTCTTTCCTCACAAATTATAGTTTCACCAACAGAAGAAAGAGTAAACACCTGCAAATTCACCAGTGCTGTGGGCTCAGGCCAGCTTGTGCTTGATCAATAACACATATACCATTATGGCTATATATAGATATATAGCTTCGAATTAAGTATTGGATGTGTTTGGTAATTAGTTTTGCAGGAATGAAAAATCACCAGGCCAGCATTATTTAAAACTAATACAACTCTTGCATCTTTAAATAAAGTTAGTGAAAGTGCATAGAGAATGAGAAAAAAAAATTAAATGAGTGAAATCAAACTTCACAACTTGTTTTTGCAGCTCATCATGCACCTTGATCTAACAATGTGCCGCAATATTTTCTCTGGTTTGATTACTCTGACGAGGGTGTTGATCTGTAGCTCACAGATTCGATAATCTAAAAACAAGATAGTGTATAGGATAAGAAATCTGCAGTCCGTCCAAAAAATGGAATAAAATACAATCTGCTGGGGGAAATCTGCAGGTTAAGTAGCATTAGTGGGAGAAATAGAATGGTGGATATTTTGAGCCTTCACCCTTTATCAAGACCAGTTAAATGAAGTGTCCCAGGAAATGGAGTATAATGGCACAGAGAGAATTAATGTACAGACAGAAAAGATGCAAATCCAGCATATTTGTCACAGATCAATTTAATTTGTCTAGCAATAAGATAGTGGTTTCTATCAAGAAACGTGCCACAATCAGACCTGAATGGTCATCTTTCAGTTAGCTCCATTACCTCTTCAACATTAAAATCATACAATTTACAACATGCATGCTTGGCTAACCAGTCTTTTGTGACTGACTTATAACGTCTGCTGATTCTACTGTCTGATCCATTATCAATGTAAACTGCTATCTGCTAAAAAGTGAAAATGGTAGCATTGTTGCATTCTCTGTAAACCAGTGTAAAAGTGAAAAAATTCCTTCTGCAGTTGCATCAAGAGTCATGCAGCAGACTTTTTGTGCTCTTGCTTTATTAATTTGCTCTCTTCATCTGGTTTAATCCTTTATCCCAAGGGGTTCTAGTAATTGTTAAAGTGTGGATGTACCAGATTTCATAATGGTGGTGGTTCAGTCCTCTTCAAGAGAAGATACAACTCGATGGGAAACATTTATAATGCATCTCCTTTGCACCCTTGAAGAAAGACCTTTGTACACTATTTATTCGTCTGCACTGTACATTGAGAATGTTAATGTTGAATTTATACAAATAAATTTCTTGAACTCACAAGAACTTTTGATAATTTTAGGATTTTTAGCAACATTTAAAAAATGTTCTAACAAAAGTAAATTTCCAGCTAGCTATAAACTATAAAGAATATGTTGATTTTTTTCTTTAAGTTGAAAGTGGAATGGTGGCCTGCACACCAGAAGTTCTCCTTGATCATTAATTTGTTTTAGGGGATGATTTATGTCTACCTCCACTGTCAAACAAAGCTTTGAGATTTCTTGTTTTTCAACAGACATGGCTTATTACAACAGCAGCACTCTTTATACTGCTCTGAATTGCCATCCAAGATTACGTGCTCAGCTCATAGAGTGGCATTTGAATCAGTCATTTAATTTAGCAGTGAGAATGTTACCAATGATACAAGCTGACAACATTCAGAAAAACAGTAATAAGTAAATGAAAATGAAATTGTGAATTCTCATTGTGCGGTAGCACCAAAGATGTGAACAAATTCACATTCTATAAATTCAAGTTCATTTATCAACCATTTGTACAAGTCCAATCTGACAAAGCAGCTGCAACAGAATCCTCGGTACATCATACTGCAAATACGCATGCAGACAAATGATACATATGTACTGTACTTGTAGTCAAAAATTAAAGTAAATATTATTGTTAAATAAAGAGTTGAGTCACATGGGGAATGTACAAGCATTGTCACAGCTAGTGGGAAGGAACTGTTTCTCAGCCTGGTGGTTCTGGCTCTGATATTCCTATTTCTCTTCCCCGATAGGAGTAGCTGAAAGATGCTGAGTGCAGTGTGATTGGGGTCTTCACTGATTTTGAGAGCCCTCTTTCTTTAATGATCCGAGTAAATCCCAGCAATGGGGGAGGGGGGGGGGAAAGGAAGACATTAGTGATCCTCTCTTATGGTCCTGTGGATTGACCTCCAATTTGATGCTCTACAACAACTGTACCACACTGTGATGCAGCTAACCAGGGTGCTCTTGATAGAGCCCCTGTAGAAAGTTGACAAGATAGTGGCCAATAGCCTTGCCCGCGTCAGTATTCTCAGGAAGTTCAATTGTTTATGTGCCTTCCTGACAAGTGAGCAGATATTTTGTGTCCAGAATAGGTAACTTCTTGTGGACTCTGAGGAACTTGGTGCTCTCTACTCTCTCCACTATAGAGCTATCAATGTATCATGGAGGGTGGTCAACCCTGGTCCTCCTGAAGTCCACAATCATCTTCATTTTGTCCACGTTTAGACGCAGATTGTTGCGCATGCACCATTTCACGAGATTTTCCACCTCTTCTCTGTAGTGCAATTCATTGTTGTTATTGATGAGGCCAAATATTCTCGTGTCACCTGATGACAATTTGATGACTCTTTTGCAGCTGGATCTGGCATTGCAGTTGTGAGTCAGTAGCATGAACAAGAGCAGGCTGAACCCACAGCCATGAGGTGCACCAGTGCTCAGAGTGATGGTATTCAATGTTCTACGGCCAACCCAGTCAAACTGGTCTTTCAGTTAAGGGTGGCACAGTTAGCTCATCACTTTCACAGCAGCAGCAATCACAACCAGGGGTTTGAATCCTACATTGTCCGTAAGGAGTTTGTACATTCTTCATTTGTCTGTGTGGATTTCCTCCAGGTGTTTCGGTTTCCTTCCACTCTTCAAAACGTACTGGTCAATTGGGTGGCAAGGGCTTGTAGGCCAAAGGGGCCTGTTACCGTCCTGTATGTATAAATTTTAAAAATAAATTTTAAATTTAAGTCCAGAATCCAGTATCAGAGAGGGATATTGAGTACCATTGTGGACAGGTTCTCCTCGAGCCTCTGGGGTATGATCATATAAATACCAAGCTGTTCAATAAACAACAGCATGGCGTATGAGATGTCATTCTCAAGGTGGGACAGGGCAGAGTGGAGGGACAAAGCTATAGTATCATCAGAGGTTCCAGCTGTAGGCAAGTTGAAATGGGTCCAGTATTTCTGGGAGGTGCACTTTGATGCATTCCATCACCTGGCACTCTAAGCATTTCATATTGGTGGTGTTAAGTGTCATTGGGCAGCAGTCACTGAGGCCAGTAACCGTCACCCTCTTTGGTACTGGGATAATAATGGCTGTCGTGAACCCTCTGGGGACAAAAAAGGCTGCTGCAGGGACAATGTTGAAAATGTCCGTAAGGACCTTCGTCAGTTGGTCTGTGCATTCCTTCAGTACCTGACTATATATGTTGTCCGATCCCGCTGCCTTGTGTGAGTTCACCTTGGATAGGGTTCTCTTCACCTTGGCTGTGGCTATGCAAGGGGCTCATTCATCAGGGAGAAATAGAGCAGGAAGGGACAAGCTACTTGAGTATGCTTGTAGTTGAAGCATTGTTTTCTTTTGGTTGGTGGGGGTGGGGTGGGAATTATATTTGTAACTGAGGGGAACATATTTTGGAACTGGGATTCATGAGTAATTTTGCAGAAATAAATTAAACTGGTGATCAGAAAGGCAAAGAGAAACAAGATGAAGAACTGCTTTTGATGCAAATTAATTACTCTTTCAATACTATAAACAATTCAATGGGACAGTAAAAGATCAAACATGCATTTAGAAATAATCACTTCTAAATTAGACAGAATTTACCCTTTGTTTAGATCAAGGGATCGTCTAATGTTGTTTTACTTATTTTCTATCCAGAATTTTTTTAAAGAAATATTGTTTATTTAACAATTATGGAGAGGTTTTCAATTCACATTTATATTTAATTTGTGACATGACCTGTTATTTGTTATATTAGTGTGTCAAACCACTGTAATTGTTAGTACTGTCTAATACGAATGAACTGTATGGGCTGTCCCACGCCTGTACCTGTGACTCCTCCTCTCAGAATTCCCATAAAGCCAGCCAGTATCTGCCTTGGAACCAGGCCAGCAACATGTGAGACATGCTTGCAGTTTAAGGTAATGGAAGTCTATTAATCATGACTTCTGGTCTGGTGTGAGTTATTGATAGCGTATCAATTTGTAGACTTTGTATATAGGGTTTATATGTTAAACTCAATAAAAATATTTTTAAAATAAATAATCACTTCAGCTGCAAGAACAACATATCCCTTGCAAACAAGAAAACTGACATCATGCAAATCTTTTGATATGTTAAACAAAAATAGTAAACAAACTTGAAGATTAAAACTAATAAACAAGGATAGATAATATTTACCCCCAGAGAGTTAAGGAGGTTTGAAAGGCATCGGTAATCATTATTATGGCATTGAAGATAGGAATGTTGGATGTTGTAGGAATGTTGTCTTATAAAGAGTTGAAAATAAGAAAACAGAAATGGAAAAGGAGGAAAGGTAATGATGGAAAAACGGAAAGAGAAGATAAACAAAATATAAAAGGGCTACGCTGAACTATATGTCTTTAAATATTAATGGAATACATAACCAAATTAAAAGGAATAAACTACCAAATTTAAATGAATAAATGTATTCCATTAGAAAAAATAACATATTGGTTAAGAAATAATATTGAAATATTCGAACAAGTATAGGAGCCTTACATTAAATACAATAGCGAAAACCTACCGGGGACAAACATTACCTAAGTTGATGGAAGGAGAAGGAAAGAAAAGAATGGACCCAGTAGAATTTCTGGTGTAATTTTGTTGAATGACAACATTGTCTGACTGGATTAATGCAACCTAGATTGTATACCTAAAATGGATGAGAGGGGGGGGTGGGGGGGTGGTTTGGGAGGAAAGGGGGGGGTGGAGAAAAAGTCACTGTATATGTGTGAAAAAGAAATTGTGTATATCATGGCTAATGTGATATATGGTGTGAAAAATAAAAAAATTAAAAAAAAAAAAAAAAAAGAAGATAGGAAGTAAAATAGCTTGAAAATAAACTCTGTTGAAAACAGATGAAAAAGAAAAAAAATACAAGACCTTATTACATCACATTTCAATTCAATATCAATAGAAATGATAATTGAGTTCATTTGATGTTGGATGATTTACAGGACTTCAAATGCAGACGAATTGCCTGATTTCTTCAAACCAATACGCTCTTCCTTGTGATGAGATCTGTACCTTACTTAACGTAGACATCTCAAAGGCATTTTATATACTTCTACACAAAAGAATGTTGATTAAACTCATTACTGTGGGGCAACGAGCAGCTGGAACAAAATGATTGAAAATTAGTTGCAGTGAATAACTCAAAGATTATGTGTAGACAGAGGAGGAACTTTAATGGGGAAGAGATTTTAAAAAGTGTCAAATGGAGTGGCCCAGGACCTAAGAGGGAGCAGTACTGTTTCTGACTCACATCAGTGACTTCACATTGAGGTTTCAATGTAATTGTCAGCTAGCAAGCATTTAACCTCTGTAAGTGACCAGTACTTTTTGAGTTGGGAGCTATGCCGGAAAGGAGAGCATTAACCATTTTATTCTGAGTTCCTTTTTTGATCCAGTTTCATTCATTAGGCCCATATTATCTCATCACTGGCTCTGTGGAGCCAGTTGCAAGACAAGGATGGATTTAGATGATGGGTTTGTCATATAGGACAGTAACATACGTCTTTTCATTTGAACATGTGGCAAAAAGCAGACAGAAACACACAGCAGAAATGTTCAACTTTAATACTTGACATTGGCCAAGAAAAAAAATGGAAGATTGACTTGCTCGGTGTTCATACTGATTCACATCCTCCCATAAAGCCAAAATATCCAAAGGGTCAAGACAAGTTAACACAACAAGATTTTATTAAAATTAAGATTTCTGAAATTATGCAAATAGACATTTTATTTGCAAGATTCAGAAGACATTTTCATCTGGCGAAATGAATGGGAGGAAAGTGAGTTTGTGTATTGTTCTGTCAGTGATAGAATGTTGGTGATTGAAATGAAAGAGATAAACACAGACCCTTTGAGCACTAACCAGACATGATCGACAAAACAGGACATAGTTACCATTTCAGTCTGCCACTTTTGTTTAAAACTCAAATGTTCCTCTGAATTCAAGGTATAGGCATCAATTTTGCCACATCATTGATGAGTATATTTATCACTGGGGCAATTTTAAATGTGGAGAGAAATTTTAGAGTATATCCACATTCCATTAAGTTTCTGTATTACAGAGAGCTGTGCAGCAGAAGTTGACAAGATTGCAAGTCAAATGTGACTGAGTGGCTTCATCGGAATAATTTTACATCAAGGATAGTTGGAGTATTAACAAACAAAAAATATTTCCAGTGTTAAAATATCAAAGAACACTCCATGCTGCAGTCAGTCAGGGATAAATTAGTTAAAATCAAATGAGTGGGAGAGGGACTTGGGTCTATTATATAACTCCCTTTATCTTGCAGAATTAGTTGAAGAGCGTTTTCTGTTGCCAACATTTGTCAATGTGTTGTTGCTATGCTTTAAGATAGAATATTGGTTGCATCATAAAAAGTATTGGATGTTCTTTTGCTCTCCAATTTTCCCAAAAACAGATATCTGAATTAATATTTCAGGTTGGAGAATTCACTCTGTTCCTCCTTCTACAAACATTGCCTAACCTGCTGAGTGTGTCCACCATTTTCTGAGTTCATATTTCCAGTAACTGCAGTTTTTGGATTTTTACCTAGATAGATGGAGCACTGGGAAATTCAAACCAGAATGATTTTGGATACTGAGTATCTCAAAAGATACCGAAACTCAGAATTTTACAGTCAGCCACAAAATAACTTGGGACAGCCAAAATCGAGCATTGCGCAAATGTTTAATACTGCCCTTTAACTGCAGTGGAGTTACACAAAGAGCAGCTTGAAATTTCAGCCCATGGAAATGCAGTGGAATTAGACAGATAAAATTGCTGCAAGCATTTAGACAGCTGATTGTGCATTTCAGAGGTAAACAGCTCAGAACTGTATCACTGAGATTAACTTTGAGAATAAAACAAGGTTTATCCTATCAAATATTATTCTGCTCAGCGGTACACAACAGGGATATTCTGAGGGAACAAGAGATCAGGGGAGGCACGTCAATGAATGGAGGATTATTTGGTGTCCTGGCAATTGACACCATTATTAAGAAGACAAAGGAAGTGTCTCTATTACAATAACTGGGAAAAATGAGATAATCTAGATTTGTTACTGGAATCATGGCTGAAGTTGCTTTCAGCTGCAGGAGGTGAACAAAAACTCAAACTTTATATTAATTTTAAATTATTCTTGGACCTCATGTACCCATGATGAGCTTGATGACTTCATTCATTTTGCTGCCAACTTCCATCCCGACCTCAAATTCACTTTGTCCATCTCCAGCAACACTCTTCCTTTCCTTGATCTCTGTCTGCATCTCAAGAGACAAGCTTTTAACAGACGTCATCTACAAACCCCCCAACTCCCACAGCTACCTCGATGACACCTCTTCCCACCCAGTCTTCTGTAAGGATTCCATTCTATTCTCTCAATTCCTCAGTCTCTGTTGCATCTGCTCCCAGGATAAGGACTTCCATGCCAGATCCTTCTTCAAATGTGGGTTTCCCTCTACCACCAACTCGGCACACATGTCCTCCATTACCCACCCATCTGCCCTGGCCCCCTCTGCCCCCACACGCACAAGTTCAGGATTCCTCATCTTCACCTACCACCCTACCAGCATCTGCATCAAACACATTCTCCTCCTCCATTTCCACCATCTTCTATGTGGTCCCACCACTGAACACATATTCCACTCTCCGCCTTCTGCAGGAACTGCTCCCTCCATGACTTCCTTGTCTATTCCTCCCTCCCCATCAATCGTCCTCTTGGGACCTACCTGTGACTGCAGGAGATACTTGTGCCCACACCTCCTCACACACCATTCAGGGCCCCAAATAGTCCTTGGGAATCTGCATGAGTCATCTATTGCATTTAGTGCTCCTGTTGTACTTCGGAGAGACTGGACACAGACTGGAAGATTGCTGGCCGTTCCTACAGCATTTCAGTGTTTTTTTAAAAAAAAAACTGCAATCACAGCATCTGCAGACTTTTGTGTTTCACTCAGTATCAAGTTATAAGCACAGCTGGTTAATGGTGAATTACAGAGACATATGATCAGCTAATTATTGCCTTAATAAATTCCTGACATATTTGCCATACTTCAATACAGCTTTCTACATTGCCACTGAAGGCAGCAAAATAATATTAATGCCCTTAAATAATAAATTTTAATGCAGACCTTGTTTATCATCATATTTGTGCTAACTTTTTAAGCCTTCTTTTAGAAGTATTACATCATCTTCTCCTACAGATTAAATTGTAAAAATGAAAATGCCTGTGCAGTATTGACTCACAATTTCTTTGCTCCTTCCTTCACTTAATCAAGCAAACTCCATCCTAATGAACAGGTCTTGGGCATCTCAAATGTAATCATTACATTTTAATTAATTTCATGACCTTTTCCGTGGAATTGTGAATAACAACACCACACTTCCACTTTGTCAAATCACACATCATTGAACTTAGGAAATACAGCACTGTTTCTTTATTTTGCAGGAAGAAAATCTGAAACATTTCTTCGAACTGCATTGTACAAGTACATTTGCTTCACATTACATCATTCAAGGTGTGTTGCTGTCACTAAGTCAATGCTTCGAGATGAATCAGAAAATTTACATCATTAAAAGGATATTAATTCTAAATAATATTTTCCAAATAGTGAAATGCAGACTTCTATCACCCCTCTGGATGAAATAAGTTTTCCTTTTCTCCCCTCAAACCCTTCTGCCATTTATGTTAAATCTCTGCTCCTGTTTTTTTTAACCCCATTGAGAATTAATAGGTTATTCCTATTTTTCTTCATTTATCATCCACTTGTACAAATACAATCAATGAAACACCATTCTCTGATTCTCAGTGCAAAATACTGCCAACACACATACAAATGCTCAGTACATGTATACAAATATTAAATTAAATAAATCTTATTATTAAATAAATAGGAGAGTCACAGGGGTTCCATGAGCAGTTCTTCAGTCTCACTGTCCTTGGCCCCTGATCATGTTGCACTACTCAATTAAGTCTCCCCTTAACCTCCTCTTTTCCTTTTATTTATCTTCAGGTCCACAAATGAGCAGTAATTGCTGCCTTTCAAAGTGATACTCACATTATCAAATTATAAAGTTAACTGTTAGATGGAATTACTATGCAAAAATGCTTCATGTTCTTTGGTATAGATCTTCAAGTCTTGCAGGGAAAACATTTATCATCAATTCTGAAAATTTCTGTGCCTGTCCCAGTAAAAGCTGCAATTGCCTTTATACAGTACTTGCCTCAGGTAACTAATAGGAAGTATCAGACCTGAAACAAACTGTTTAATTTTCCTGAAGTGTCTGACCTGCTGAGTCTTCCAAAATTTTCTGTTGTTAAGTCACTCCATTGATTTAGGCCACAGATTTAGGTTTAAAAATTGAATTTCAATTCAATGTGTCATTTTAATGGAATACCAGTTATGCAAAAAATGCTTTTGAGAAGATGGGCAAAAAGTGACAAATGTATAGAGTTAACAAACAAATTTTAAGCATGCAAACAAAGCAAATGGCAGGAGATCGAGACATGTTGGAATAGAAGGACCTCACAGTGGATATCCCCAAATCCTGTGATAGAGGGGTCACTGGATAATGTGGTTTGGAAGTATATGGGACATTAATTTTATACCTAACATTTTGAAAGACAGCGGCAGGGTGTTTCTCTGTCAGCCATTTATATCTTGTTGTTTATCCCAGGTTACTAATTAAATAATTTTTTGCAATGGCATCCGATATGCCTGGAGCAATGAGAACTTGATCTCCTGGCACACCTCACACTGACAGCACTTACAGAAAGATGCTCAAACAGCCCTCAATTACCAATTGCTCATTCCACCACCCAACCATCCACCCAAGACTTCACTACAGGAATCTCTGGACCCTTGCTTCAGTGACATTGATCTGATCCAGGCAATGCTGAAGCAACCCTTATTTGCATACTTCCAACAGCAAGTTCCACTCTGACATCTCTATCTTCCTGTATGGCATTGCATTTGTTGCTTTCTGCTCTTGAAGATCCCTTTGGCTATTTAATTTCTTGCACAGATAATTTTTCCACATTTCTTTGACTTGAATTTAAAACCATGGCAATCTTACTGTGCTTGGATATTTTCTGTCCTTTTGAAACAACTTCTTGATCACTTTCCACTGAACAGATCAAAATGATTTATTCTGTTGCAGTTCATACAAAAATCATTTCAGTACTGCTTGGATCACATCAGTGTAACTGAAGCAAGAGTCCGGAGATCCCAGTAGTGAAGGTTCAGGTGGATGGCAGTTTGAGCAATAGGCAATTGAGAGTGGAGGGCAGTCTGAGAATCCTTCTGTAAATGTTGACAGAAACGGAGCAGATCATTCTGACCTTTGAGCCTGTTCACCATTCTATACAATCATTAGCTCAATACCATATTCCAACTCTCCAATCCCCTTGCCATCTTTTGTTCAGAAATTAATCTACAAGTTTTGCAACTGGTCTCTACAGCTCTCTGTATAGTGAATTTACCTAGTTCACTCTCCAGCAAAGAAATTGCTCTTCATGACAGTCCAAAACAATGAAGCTGCAATCCCCCATTTTTTAATGCCCCAGCAAGGATAACATCCTCTGAGAATCCACTCTGTTCACCCCTTACAGGATATTGTAAATTTTACTCAGATGCCTTTCTATTCTTCTGAACATTCATGGATACAGACCAAGTCAACTTAATCTGCAGCCTTTTGACTTTGCAGGAATGACAGGTGAACCATTGGCCCAATCTCACGATGAGAAGCATTTCTTCTTTTGATACTAAAGCTGCATACAGTAAATACTCCAGAAGTGCTCTCACCAGGCCTTCACTTATACTGCATCTGTCAAGCTTTTGTTCACTTGCTCATCCTGTCAGCCACCTTGAAATCTGTGTACTCTCCATAATCCCATCCAGTCTGGTATCATGACCAAACTTTGAAGTTGTTTCATTATGAACTGAAGCCCATGGAAATTGCTGCCATATCAAACCAGCTTCAGGAAAAAAAGGTCCATTTATTCCTACTCTCTCCTTCCCTTCTGTCAACCAATTTTCAATCCATGCCAATGATCTACCCCAATACCTCAAACTTTAATTTTACACACTGATCTTTATCAAAGGCTTTGACATCCAACTACATATTAAACTAAATTTATCTTAAATATTCTGAGTTACATCCTCAAATACCTAAATGTTTGTCAAACAATTACCTGTCCAGAAATCCATGTTATGTTGTCCTATCTGTTATCTTCATAAAGGTATCTAATATTTTATTGCGACTGATGTTGGGTTAACTGATTTGCAGCTTCCTGTTGCCTCTCTCTTTAAAAATAGTGGTTACATTTGCCCCTCTCCAACCCGCAGGAGCAATTTCAAAATGCATTCAATTCTGGGAAATGACAACAAATGTCAAAGTATTTACACAGCCACTTTCTTTAGGATCATGGGATGCAAGATCAGGCCTTTGGGATTTATCTGATTTTAGCACTATTAATATCTTCAGTGACTGATACAAATTTTCCTTTCCTTCCACACATTCATTCGGCTTTTAGTTCCCTTACACTTATGAGAAGTTATATTTGTCCACTTCAGTGAAAATTGGACCATGGTCAAGAATTTACATTTGCTCATTGCTATGGACTGATTGTCAGATCTTGGAGTCAAATATCAATCTCACAACTTTCTTATTTCTATTTTCATCTTAAATATAGAATGCCAACTATAACCCACAGTTTATTATATCCCACTTATGTAACTGCATTTCTAATTTTGTTTGCACTAAAATCCAGTAATTACCCTCATGTTTTATGTATACCTGTAGTGAATTTCAAAATCAATTGAACATTTTGATAAAACTACTTGATCTGCTATATTTTTGGATGCACCTTAAATTCAGTACTTCTTAAGTAGGTTTAATACCCTTCCAACACCATTTTGGAGTGAAATTTGGACATGAAACATTCCAAAGTAAATGATTATCTTAATCCAGAGTGAGGGGAGGAGCCATACAAGAATGCAGTGTATTTAAGTGTCTGTCACACTGCATGGAAACAAATCCTTCAGCAGACCAATTTATCAGGCACCAATTTATACCAATGCCACACAAATCTCATTGTATTCTCCCACAATCCCATCCATTCACTGTTCTACTTTTTTTTTTGGCTTCTTAAAATGCATCACCTTGCACTTGTCAGGATTAAATTCCACCTGCCAACACTTTTTTCCAAAATTACAACTGATTTGTATCTAGTTGTAGACTTAGGCAAACTCCCTCACCATCCATAATACCAGTACTTTTTGTGTGATCACAGACTTACTAATCATATATGCTATATTCAAATCATTAGTTTATATTAGAAAAAGCAAAGGCCCCAGCACTGAAAACTGGTGCACCAAAAGTCACAAACCTTTCAGAAAAAGAATATTCCTTCACCACCACCCTCCTGTCACTAAGCCAACTATGGATCCAATTAGTCAGCCTGCTTGGAATCCCAGGTGCCATCACTTCTGAACCACTCATCCTCTTGGAACCTGGGCAGATGCCTTATTGAAGTCCATACAGAGAACATCTACTACCCTGACTTCAATTTCTTTGTTTACCACCTCAAAAAATTAAAACAAATTAGTGACAGTATTTCCTCCACGCAAAACTATGCAAGGGATAATTGAATGCCAATGTTTGTCTGCCATATCAATTGGCCTCAGAGAAGCAGATGGGTAACAGCACCAATATGGGCAAAAAGAAACCATACTGCTTTGTTTCTTTGGTTAGATATGCTTTGCCACTGCAGGAAGGGCAGAACTCCAAGAGAACCAAAATGAGAATCATGTATAAATTTGGAGCCAAGTTCAAGGAATAGGAAAGTAATCAAGGGTTCAATGTTTAAGAGAGTTGTTGAGAATAATATTGAAAGGAAGGTGTAATGCGCGCGCACGCACACACACACACACACACACACACACACACACACACACACACACACACACACACACAAAATATAAATTAGCTTTGGTCTGAAAGGGACAGTTGTGAATTGAGAATGGGGGAAAGGAAATAGAAAGTGGAAATCGTAGATACAATGTTTATTGTGATACAGACATTGGCGGCAACTTCAATCTGCTGTTAGCTTTATTATGACATGACACCACATTTGATATGCATTTAAAACAATTTCAAAACCTACTTTGAAGCTTACACCATATATCAAATAGTACAGAATGAAGTGAAAAAAATCTTGCTTTTCTGACACATTTATTTGCATTTTGTTCTTATTTCATACTTCATAGTATAAGGAAATTACACACAAATATAATTTTACATGCAATCCAAGTTTAATACCGTTTTGTATAAATTATGACAAACCTTGTGTATGCACACACAAATACAACGAAATAACTATAAAATAGTGAAGCTATCACAAAATAATAAAATGGACAAACCAAAATGTTCTCTTTTCTAATACTGACAATAATATTTTAATATTCTAAACTACGCACTGCCAAAGGCATAATTCTTCACAGGATTACAATACAAAATGCAAATCTGCACATTTCATTTTCCATCACTAAGCAAAATCCTAGAGTACAACTTTTTTTGTTCAGTAGAATCAGAGGAATGGCAATTTACTCAAACAATACATGGTTTAAATAATTTAGCTCCTAAAATCCATCATGGCTGAAAAAACTGTTGGTATGAGAGTCCACTGATTGAAACATTGGGAATGTTGCATTTCTGAAGCGCAGCAGAAATTAAATTGTTCAGTTAATTTGAAAATAAGATAGTTATACAATAACATATTTGGCTTCTACTGAAGATCTAAAGTCACGTTTTGTGGTACATTATAGCTCAGATTATTTGCACAGTTAGCGTATCGATTCACACAATGCTATTACAATGCCAGTGTCCAGGGTTCAAATCCGGCACTGTCTGTAAGGAGTTTGTATGTTCTCCCTGTGTCTGCATGGATTTCCTCTGAGCACTCTAGTTTCCTCCCACCTTTCAAAACATATGGGGGTTGTAGGTTAATGGGGGTCTTTGGGCAGCATGGGCTCGTGGGCTGGCATGTCTAAAAGGTCCTAAATTTAAAATTCTCTCTTATCGACTACATAAAAAAATATTTGTTACACAAGGTGAAACAAAAACAAGGCTTTTATTTAAATATGCTGCACCCCAGGTTAGGGGTGGGGCATGGGGAAAGAGAAGAGGAGGCATAGAGCTCCTGTTGAGAATGGCTGACTTAGACCTAAAATTTAAAGAAGTGCACTCAAAGTATATCTTTTTTTGTCAGGGTCAGTAAAGAGGGAACTGCTTGAGAAAAATCATTTTTGATTTGTGATTTCATCTCATTTATTCCTGTTTTTGCATTATAAGTGATTACATTATCACCATTTTAAGTTCTTAAGCAGACTAAATAAATGTTATGCTATTAACAAGAATTAAATGTATGCCTTCAAACAGAGGTATTACAAGAGGTGACATGAAACCAGGTTATACTATTCCAACTGTAATGCACTATAATTTGTGGGAGTCCAATTTTTTAATTATTTAAAAAAAGAGATACAGCACAGTAACAGGCCTTCTGGCCCATGAGCTTGTGCCACCAAAATACACCAATTAACCTACAAACCCTGTTTCAATTTTCTATCCTCAACAGCTCAATGCAAAGCTGCTATTTGCGAGTGGGATTTGAAGAAGTCCAAGATGATTAAATAATTGTCGATAGAGCAAAAGTGATTGAAAAAGATTTGATAGATGAGTTTTGCCAAAGAAAGTTGAGCCATCAGTTACAAATAATTCCATGGAGTCAGAAAAAAAATTGAGAAACATATTGATCTAAATAGTTTTGGCACACAAATGTTTTGCTGTAAGAAATTGCTTGGACAGATTATAGCACTTTTGCATGGTGAACAGAAAGATTTCTAGCAAAGGAGATGCACCACTGTAGGAAAGTAATTAGATTTACTAACATCACTTCTGAAGAGCCAAAACAGACCCTGCAAATGAAAAGGTCATTCATTTTGTTTCCTAAAGTGCAAGGTAGTATCTAACAAAATTAACAAGTTTGCAATTTCCAAATGATATTTGCAGTCTGTCAGTGAATTGTAGAGCATGCAGTTGTATCATCGAGAACAGATTCCTTCTACCCAAAGCCTTTGAATATACAAATTGGGAACTGTGTATTTGGAGTCATTATACTTTCATTTCCAAAACTGCTATGGGGCAAAACAGAGATGATTCAAGATTATTATGGTATCTACAGTGAAAAAGAAAAGGAAGCACTTCACTGAATATACTAAAGTGGGGTATTAAGAAAGGCAAAAGAGAATAGTTTGTGGAAAGAGAATGGATTTAGAATGTAATATTTTTAAAAAGCACAATAAATATCTTCATACAGACCTATCTCACTATTAAATACAGATTACAAAATAATAGCCAAGGCATTGGCCAACAGTCGATAGCTTTCCAAACTGATAGATCCAGACCAAGTTGGTTTCATCAGGAAGAGGCACTCTGCCAACAACTTAAGCAGACTATTTAATATTATACATTTGGCAGAGGCATAGCATGATCCAAGTATAATAGTCTCGCTAGATGCAGAAAATGCCTTTGATTGGCTAAAATGGCCTTTAAAAAGTTCTGTGAAAATTTGGAATGGGACAAATGTTTGTTCACTGGATAAAAACATTGTATGAAAAATCATGGGCAAAACTCAGTATGAATGAACAAACATCACCAACATTCCTCCTCACCAAGTCCAGCAGGCAGGGCTGTCCTGTCTCCAGGCCTGTTCGTCTTAGCCTCTACCAATGGTTTAATTGCTATCAGGAAAAATGCAATGATAAAAGGATTTAAAGTGGGTCAGTTTGAGCATGATAAATCTAATGGCAGATGATGTGTTCTGTACCTAACAGAACTTTGCCAAAGTTGCTCACCACACTGGAAGACTATGATACAATATCAAGCTACAAAGCCAATAAAGAAAAAATATCAATATCATGTCACTTAATAAATTTGACAATAAAAAATACCAAAGAAACAACAATTTCAGTTGGTAAGCAGGAGCTATAAAATACCTAGGAATCAAGATTGATAGCAACCTGGAAAACTTATACAGACTCAACTACCCCCTTCTGCTTGAGATTTGAGGGCAACTTAAAGAGACAGAGGGATCTGCCCATTACCTTAATGGGAAGAGTCAACTGCATAAAGATGAAGGTGATGCCGGGACTCCAATACCTCTTCCAATCTTTTCCAATTCCATTGCCACAACATTTTTTAAAAAAAAAGGTGCTGAATGGCAATATAAGGAAATTCATTTGGAATGGGAAAGTACCCAGAATAGCCTTGGAAAAACTGACATGGGTCTACAGCTTTGGGGGGGGGGGGGGTGGGTGGGGAGGAATCTGATTTGAATCAGATTGCCTGATTTGAAGAAATATCATCCAGCAGCTTAGTCGAGGTTCCTTCCATCCTTCTTTGAGGAAGAGGAACCACCCACTTGGGTGCAAATGTGCATGTAATGGAGGAGAGAATAATGAAGGATTTCATATACAAATGGGATGCCAAATTAATAACAAAAAAACCCCAGAGATAACCCCATACTGAAACATCTGATTAAAATCTGGCACGAGACCAATGAATGTATCAAAAAGTGGAAATATGTCCTAAGGCACCACTGATTCAAAATGAATTGATGCCTGTGAATAAAGGCAATAAAATCTTGGAGATTTGGCACTGGCAGGGGATCGACATATTGAGGACTGCTACGAAGGGAGACAACATATGCTCTTCGAGCAGCACAGGGCAAATATGATTTGTCTTCTGGGACTTTTCAATGTTTCCTCCAATTAAAATAATTCCTAAGGGACAGGTGGAGCCCTAAAATGACCCAACCCACATCTAATGAGGTTGAAAGGTTACTTCAACTGGGAAATGCACTCAAATTTACATCAAGAATATACTTGGTACTCCAAGGTGAAAGCCCCAAACAGGGGCTATACAGATCAAAAGATTGGAGTCGCATCTGGGCATCACAATTGACGAAAGATGTTGGTCAGACTGGTATAAAGACAGTGTGACAAGTTATCAACTCTAGATACAGACTGGTCCAATACAACTTCCTGCACCAGCTCTACCTCACACCAAAAAAATCCACAAGTGGAGCAGGGAACATTTGTTCATGCAACCTGGTTCTGCGCAAAGGTAACTCCATTTTGGCAGGATTTGGTGACATGACATATTAACTAAAATAATGAAGGTAACCTTCCCGTCAGACCCAACGTTGTATCTATTATGGAACGTCATGGATACAAGATACAAATTAACCAAATTCAATTTGTATTTATATCTTCGGCCATAGCAAAAAATTGCATAGCGATGACCTGGAAGTCTGAATCCCCTCTTCTTATCAGCAAGTGGATTATTGAAATGCATAGCTATATTCCCATAGGAAAAAAAATCTTAGAAACTGACTCAGCCACCTTTTTAAAATATGGCAGCCATATCTGAAGTACACAGGAGCACGATTATAGTCACACCCCGAAAAAAAGACATACAGAGATTCATCAATAGATGGATCAAGAAAAGTAGCTATACAAGGGGGTGGCTCCACAGCTTCTATGGATACATACAGAAAGCACCAATGCCACACCCAATATCTCTTTCCTTTTTTCCCCTTATCTTTTCTTTCTCTCATTATCTCTACTTCTCTCCCTGGGTGGTTGGGGGGGGGGGGTGGGGGGCGGTTGGTGGTGTGGGAATGGGAGCGGGAGAAACATCAAATTGCTAGAAGATAATGATGTGCTCTGAAACAGTCAATGATGTGTTCTCCTGGTTTAATAATGGAAACTCAAATATAAAAAAAATTTTTTAAAAAGCAAAAGAAATATTTCACTATTTTTCTTATTTTTGCACATTTAACATTATTCAAATATATGAATAATGTAAAAATGATACAATAGACAAATTGTTTATTTCTATTTTGGGAGTGAGTTTACTATTTGTGAAATTGATTCTGGAAATGGGAAACTGAATTTTCTTTAAAAAATTCTTCATATAACTCAACGGCTCAAAACCATATTAGCTTAATTCCGAAAGTGAGCAGTTTTGGGGATAAGAAAGGAGAACTAAGATGAAAATGGAAATGGAGATTGGGGCTCAGGAAAGAAAGGTGCAACAGGTTTCGGTGTATAGGAAGATAGAAAAAGAGAAGCAAAGATGAAAATGGGGCAAGATGGAAGTATTTCCAATTTGGAAAATGACACGTCAATGATTTGCAACAATGCACGACTCAAGGACACAATTTCAAAGCAGAGAGCAAACTCAAAACCTTAAGATAAATATCCAAACTTCATGACACAAGAGTTTTTTAAAAATTGTATTATTCCCAAACTGATTATTCTTAGCTTTACTCTGAATGAATGCAATTGTCCTAAACACAAAAACAACGTGTTCTTATGCCTCCACCAGAAGTGGTTGAATATTGGGAGGAATTCCATAAACCTCTGCTCCTTGCTCTCTTCACTTACCTATGGTTAGCCTAAATTCTGAGCTAAAAGTCAATTTTTAAGTTTTCCTTTGTCATTGCTTTGTTCCTATAAGATGATTTAATTAAAAAAAAAATCCTGGCAGCACGGTCAAATTTATACCTCTTCTGGAACTAAGGCACAAATCCTTGAAATGACCTTCTTCAGATTCAACATTTTAGATCCAATAAGTTTTCTTGATATGGATGAACTAACTGCTATATAGGAGCAAGTGTTCATGCATGAATTATTAGTGTGCAAATACAAACAATAAACAAAATGGTTTTTGGAATATTGATTAATACCTCCAAAAAGTTGCAGAAAAGACAGTTTGACTTTGAATGGGGTGCAGTGTAAATCCATGATGATTATGACAGAGATTATGTACAAAAAACAAATATTTTTTAACATAGCAAACAATTGGGAATAATGTTCTGAGGAATCACAGGCACAATTTATGTCATGGTCCCATGTTGGTGCAACTGGCAATTTGGAAGGCAAATGCTGGACTTTGAATGGTCTTCCAACAATAACATAGGGCCTTTGTGAGTCAACAGCTGGAATATTGCATGTAATTTTGATCTTCTGACAAACAAAAGGATATTGGTGCTTTAGAGGGATTCCAGGGATAGTAGGTCTGCTTTACAAGGAGAACAGATATAAATTAGAACTTAGTTCTCCAGGGTTTTCAAGGATGAGTCAAGGTGTCAGACATACAAAATTCTTGGAGAGTTTGACTGGAAAGATTTTTTTTTCATCTGCCTGAAGAGCCAGAATAAAGATTGGCCACAAATAATTGTTAGGGCTTTTGGGACAGAAAATAAAAAAAAATCTTTACTTAAAGGGGTGGTGAATCATTGGAATTCTATATCCAAGGCTGTGAAAATTAAAACAATAATTGCATTCAAAATTGTGCTGCAAAATGGAAGAATTTCCTTCTTTATATATTATTTGACCATAATGACTTGTCCACATCCTTAGTTTCAAATCAGACGTTCACAATTACTATTTTTGTTGATACGTGTGCATTCAATTATTACAATGGGAAAAAAAAACAAGGTGACTCCAACCCTATCTGATCATTTTACGCTTAAAAAAAATGGGATGGTTAATCAAAAGTAATTTTAAAATAGACCTTGTGATCGTATTTTTAAGAAACAAGAATGAATAGAAAATTTGTATAGAAAATCTCACCTCGTAGCAAAGAATTATTAAATGCAGAAAGCAGCAATCAAGTAATTCTCAATAAATTGCCAAGAGTCCAAAGCCATAGAAATAGCCCTTAATTAGTGTGGAAAACACACATCTTCGATGAGAACAAAGTAATCTAAAGGATAAGAAACCTTATTTTAAAAAAATTGTAGGCATTAACTTTACAGGCACACAAATGATACTGCTAAACAGCAACAGCTGTTCCAAAACTAATTGCCCACTTCAGGTGAAAATCAAGGGATAATAAATATCTGCTGATAAAGGCTGCACATTTGCAGTGACAGAAATGATTATAATTAGACAGATGCTCTAACTTAATTAAAGTCTTCAACTCTTTGCTGCATTGTGAATTCCAGCTTGAAACTCTAATTCTTCTGTTCAGAAAAACACTGTTGCCTCTTTTTCAGATGATTTGCATTTTAAATATTAAGAAAGGCAACAACTGATGTGCCCATATTTTATTGATATTTGCGTGAAGAGAGGTGAACCTTGAAAACACTTTAAAAATAGTGTATGCTGGTTACCTAGAGTCTCCAGAAAATAGCTGACCATTTCTCTTTATGTTTTTACCTTCACAGCTCTTTTCAAACTGAATTTGAAGCTTATAGTACAATGGATTTGTTCTATTTCATGACTTATTGGCCATCCGTTCTTATGGCTGTTTCATGAACTGGGAAGCTTGGTGTTCTAAGCTATCCACAATGGATAGGTAAAAATGGCTCTACTTATCTCATTAGTAAGTGCCACTGAATTATAATATTTTGTCATTCTTTTAAATGGGGTAATGATATTACAGTTTAATTTGATGTGGGTCAATTTATAGACAGCTTTTTAATTTATTTAGAAAACATTAAAAAAAATACCAAGGTTAATAAAATAAATTAATTTTATCCAATTTTGTTCAGTCTGCATGGAAAACATTTAAATGAGTTTGCTCTAAAAGAAAATTGGATGAAACCTGGTTTTATGCCTGATAAATTAACATAAAAAGTGGTAGAGTGCGATCAATGAAGTTTCAAACACAAACGACAAATATATTTTTTTTAGAAAATTGTAGATCGAATTTAGTCTTCTGTTGGAATGACTGAAAATCTGCAATATTTGAACATTTTATTGGAGTTCAAGAAATCTTGTAAAAAAAAAAAATGTTCAGGATTTAGTGGATAAAATGTAATCTGATTAACTCCAAGGTAGTGGGTCTTAATGGTCTCCTCTGGCACTGTACCTCTCCACAAACAATTCTATTTTAAGGTAAAGTACAAATCTTGCACTTTTAATGTTGATAACTTCAAATGAGCGAAATATGAGGCCTCTTTGTTGAAACAAGGTTTCTTGGCCTTTCTTCTCCCATGACACAGCAGCAAAAGCTTCGATGCAATGACTCCCCACCCCCCGGAGTGGGTCAACATTACATAACCTGTCCTTGAACAGTTGTATATTAAAGGCCAATATCAGCTCAGTGATCATTCATTTTATAATATTTTCAAATATTAGCCTCAGTTTAAGATCAGATTCTTTGTAAAAGAATATTAAAATGATGGCAAATTTCAATATTGACAAAATCTTGTGGTAATTTTGTGCTCATGACACATAACACATTCACAGCACAAGTTATCTGTTCAATTCCTTTTCCCTGCAATGCCACAATATACACTAGCCAACAAAAGCTGACCCTGAATATTGTAGCTTAATTCATTCAAAATTTACCAACAAACTCTGGCTCACAATTGTTACATTTGTTGTGTTTCTGACCAAATAATGGCCCGTTCTGCTTCATAAAATAGAGTGTACTGTTAAAATGAAAAATAATAATATGGGGTTTTAGTCAAGTATTACAATCCATTTAGGGGAAGAAAATTATTTGGGGTTTTGATTAAATCATAAACTTGTGCTTATGAAATAAAGATCTTAAATTATATGGTGGTGGGGGTGAAACATTTTAATCTAGGAAAGCATAGCGGCATGCAGAATTAATAACACTTCAGTCATTGCCACAATCCTTATTTGGACAAAAGTCTGGGGAAAAGAACAATAACAAGTTTTAAAAATTACATACATATGTTTGAAATATTTCAGCAAATTGATAGCTTCAGCAATTCATGCCATCAATTTCAAATAGACTTTATGGCACAAATGATGAAGTTGCTTTCCCCATTTTTAAGCTTGCTTCAACAGTTTTCCATGAATGTGCATGAGAGTTATTTAACAATCTGGCTGCAATGCCATATCTCAGGAAGCAGAAAATAAAATGAACTCAAAATATACCCAAGAAGCAAGCATAATTCACTTGAATACAAATATAAGAAGCTGCATGAAATACTGAAAAATAAAAAAAAATCAAACACAGCTAAATTCAAACTCAGAATACTGCTTGAAATTACTATTTCTTCTCTAGATCCTTTTATCAACAAGATTCTACTGCATGTAATTTTGTAAACTATAACTGAAATGGGCTGAGGAGGAGAAAGTCGAGTCAAAAACTTTTTAATGCTATAACTCCTTTGGAACTGCAGCCTTTGTTTGAATTTAAGGAACAATTTTAAACTAGGTATGAAATTATATAAAAATCAGCTCCTTTTATTTCATAAAATTGTTTCGACTTAAAATAATTCATCATATCAACTTGTTCAGTTCCGTTTTAAGGCCAACACTGCATATATCCAACAAAACTGTACTGCTGAATGATTCTATTTGAAATTTAATGGATTTGTGGTGTTAGGAAGGATTTACTTTTTAAGGAAAAGTTTTAGATGAAAGGATTTCACATTTCTTGAAATACAAATTACCAACTTTTTTTAGACATCATATAATTTCCAAGACAACATTAAAACATCAAGAGATACATAATCTTGTTTCCTATTGGAGTTGAATAATAACGGGAGAACCCATAGTGCCGTCACTTATACATAATGCTGTCTACTCCCATAAATGATCAAAGACCAACAATCATTTCAAGAACCTGTGTACAATAATAACACTGAACTTTGAGGCCACACAGATGACTGTGAAATGGAATTTCACAGTAAAAAAAAAACAGGCTTTTAGATTCATGGAGATGTTTTTGTTTCAGATAAATCTCCTCCAACCTGACTTCATTTACCCAATCAATGTATACTTCTATCATTTCTCCCTAATACATATCCCCTTCAGTGCTTCTGTGTGGTAATGAATTTTAAATTTTCACCAAGTATTCCTTTCATATTCCTCATTGGATTATGCTTTCATAGTGGGAAGAACACAAATGCCACACATATACTCAAAATAAATAATTACAGCAATTCAGGAAAAAAGTATCATATTTTTCTATTTTCTCAAAATATTTCAAGTAGTATTTAAAAAACAGAACTCTTTCCAAATATACCAAGCAGTGACAGTCATACAACAAAGTAACATGCATTTCATGTAATTTGCAACTTTCTGTAACATTTTCAACTTGTTTTTTTCTCTCCAATAATTTCAAGATTATGAACAGTGAGACTGCCCAAAATCTACAGATGTAAAAGCAATTAGCAGTTTACAAAATGGATATCTCAGATTAAGAGCAGCATAAAACATTGGTGTTAAAAAACACCAGTGTACACCAACTTATATCATACCACAATTTGTGTAGGCATTAAATATTAATACACTTAAAAATATTGCTTTAAAATATCCAAAAATTTGGAGGTAAAGAAGTAAGGAACTTTTACAGGATGGCAATTAGTGCAATGTTATTACAGCACCAGAAACCCAGGTTCAAATCCACCGCTGTCAGCAAGCAGTTTGTATGCTCTCCCTGTGCACGCATGGGGTTCCTCCCACGTTCCAAAGACACACGGGGTTAGTAGATTAATTGGTCACATCGGTGTATTTGGACGCGGGCTTTCATGGGTTGAAAGGGTCAGTGACGTGCGATATCTCTGATTTAAGGATGTGAAGTCAAATTGCATCATGCGTACATTTACCATGCACAATTTATCACTGCTGTATTATGGACTTCTTGCATTGAGCAGCAGAGCCTGACAGTGTCAATAGTAATGGATCTGTGAATTGCATTATTAGTCAGTTTGTAAGTGTGACCAAATTGCTGCTGTGTTGATCTAATATTCTGAAATATCTGGCAAATGCCTTAAAATAACCAAAAGGGTGCATGTTTTTTCATTCCTTTGATAACAATACTGCATTACTGAGGCTGCTGTTGTTGTTATCTCCAGTGTACAGTGAGTTTATTCATTCAGATTACTTTCAGTCGTTGATTTCAATTGGCAGCATGCTACTGTTTTACCAAATACCATTAGAATGACCACCAGGCGGAGCCAGAACTCTGGATACAGGGCGCTTTGGCAGGTGATCATCAACTTGGGATCCTGCAAAGAATAATAATGTATATAAATTAACTGTCAACAAAATGAAAAAATGTCATACTTTACCAGAAAATATTAATATAGACATACTAAAATATAACATTGAATTATGCAAAAATAAAACTGCTCCTATTTTCCATAGAATCAACCTACAGATGGAATGATAAAACTAGCGAAATAAAATTACAACACAATTAATTAGGTAATTATGCTGCAACAGAAGAGTGACCAATATTCTTCAACAGAAGCAATTTAATTGTTCCAGAATCTTCAAGCTATAGGGAATGCTCCAAATATGCAACAGTCAGGCAGCACCAGACCTCTATTCCCACTCCCAGCTATGAAATATGAGCAGTTATATTTTCCCTTGAAATGATAATCATTGCTTCTGATTATGCTTCACCATACAAAATATTGTCATCAAGAACATGAAACACTAAAAACATAATGTCAGCTATCTGCAGATAAAATTCATAAAGTTGTTAAATCTGGAAGATTCACCTGATAAGCTGAAGCTGGATTCATGCAAATCTCTCACTCCACTGTGGCGGGTTGTGATCCGAGATTGATGTTCTGAATGAGGTGGCATATCCTTCTTTGCACTGAGTACCAGTGCTACATCACCTACGTAAGGGGCACGATCCACAGGCTTTGCAGTCAGACTCTAAGATAATTACAGGAACATCTTAAACATTTGAGTTTTATTTGCAGTATAAACATGATGCAATAATCACTTGAGGCCTTGATTACTTATTCTTCAATACTTCCATAATGGTACCTGTTGACTAGTTTCTTGTGACCAAGAGATTGAGAGACTCTCTCATCACATTGCATGCATTGTTCACCCATTTGGGTGATAGTTTCTTTCCAATGGCCATCAAGAATCTTGAATCTATCTGCACCACCCTCACAATACTACTTCAAGATCACCAATGATCTCCATGCTGGCTCAGACTTTTTTGTGCATTGTGATCAAAGGAGTAAATGAGCTTATTTCCTCTTTTTTTAAATTTTTTCTCGTGTTATGTGTTTTATGTTCCTGGAACACTGTAGCAAGTTAGTACTTCATTGTGTCTATACTTATGTATATAACAAACTTAAAATATTATCATACTGCAAGGATATCAGCTATTATTTAGTGATCAGATCCTTATCAAAATGATAAAATAGCAGATACAATTTTTAAAAAATTCCTTCAAATTTCTGGTCAAAATCTCAAATGATAGATTTAGAAATTAACACAAAAATGTCTTTTTCTATTTAAGTGAGGCAATACATCAATTATAATCAATTCTACCTTTTCCCTCTGGATGAGCTTTTTGTAGACAAACTCAGAAAAAGGTCGAAGTGGACAAAACTTCCCAGTTCCTTCAGCACATGTAAAGATTCCATCTTCGTAGACAACTCGACCACGACTGATTGTCACCAGTGGAACGCCATGGCATCGCATATTCTCATGGAGGTTCACATCACCACCCTGTACTTGTGTACTCACAGAGATAGTTCTGAAACAATCAATTCATTCATATTACAAATGCAAATGAAACTTATTGAAATATTATAAATAGAAAAAACAAAAAGTTGTAATTTTCTTAACTTGTAATCGACAAATAGTCCCCTTTACCAAGAGACAATGCAAGTTGTTATGTTAAGCAATCTGTTTTATCGTTAAGTGGAATCACAGATGGACTAATTAATCCTCTGATTATCTGATATATAACATAATGTAACGAGAAAGAATACCAGCATGGTGGATTAGTAAAACCCAGTTTAACTGAAGATTACGTACATACAGTAGAAGTCCAAAAATATGAATGCCAAAAATCTGAACCACTTGAGAATCTGGACTTTTCAATAACTCTCAAACTTTAAAAATTTAGCGGGCTTTTATGTGAGTACGTAAGTGCCATAGATGCACAGGGGCAACAAATGATCACTCCTCAAACAGGTAATCTTATCACTAATTTATTTGAATACTGTATTTTTTTTTACAATGTTTATTTTAAACATAATCTCAAGAATTACATGCTCTTTTTTGTAATAAAAAAATTGTTTATATTTTTGTCAAGTGTGGATTTTATTGTTCTTTAAAATTGCTGAAATTGTTAAATGAAGCATGTTGTATTTGCTAATGAATAAGCTTATCAAAATGTACATGTTCATCTCTTCTTTATTCCTCCTTAAATTTGAATTTTAAAAGTATTGCCCAAGTCTGGATTTCAGGACTTCTACTGTAACACTGATGTAAACCAGGAGGAAATGGTGGATGTCTGTCATATTCAGATGAGATGTCAACTAAAATCCTATCCAAGTGTGCACAAATAAAGCACAAGATTCTATTCTCGGATAATGATTTGAAAAACCCAGAATTAGGTTTCCTGGACGATGCCATCAATACAAATGAAATGGCAATGTAGATCTGTTGGTGAGAAATGTGTGCAAATAAGCGTTTCATGTGCAATTCTTTACCTTTGAAGTTGCTTCACATGTTTCAAGAACATGTAAAAATATATTATGGTCTATGATGCACTCAGGCAAGAATGGGAGTTGCTCAAACTTATTTCAAATGTGTGGAAGTAGGATTGAGAGAAACTAATATACTTTGTACCAAGTGATTTGAATAATTTTTTTAGTTCATTTGTGAACTATCAGCACTAATTTCAAATTAAGTTGAGGATTATTTGCACTCCATCTTGCAGGTTTTGCAAATCACATGCACGATGACACACATAGAGCCAATTTGTCCCCAAAGTTGAGCTCCTTGTGATTTGATCTCGACGAGGCTAGTTGAGAGCATTCCATAGCATTACTTACACATTGTAAACAGTGGGAAGACACTGAGGAGACAGAGGTTGAGTAATAAAAAAAGTTTAACAGCACAGAAACAGACCCTTAGCCCAATTTGTCAATGGCAACCAAGATAGTTCCATTTGCCTGCATTCAGTGCATATTACTCTAACCTATCCAAACCAAGTACCTATGCAAATACATTTTAAACATTAGAATTATCCCCCCGTCTACCAAATTCTCTGGCCATTTATTCTATCTACTCAGCACTCTTTTCCTGGAGGGTACCCCTCAGATCCCTTTTAAATCTTTTTCCTCTCACCTTAAATCTATTATCAATGTCCCTCATGATTTTATCACCTGCTACAAGGTCCCTCTTTCAGGGAAAAGGTCCCAACCTATCCAGTCTCTTTTTCTGTTATAATCAAGCCTACTAGAACCAGTAATATTCATGTGAATCTTTTCTATATATTTCCTAGCTTAACAATATCTTTCCTTTAGCTGGGTGACCAAAACTGCACTCAATAGTCCAAGTGCAGATTCACCAACATCCTGCACAGATGTAACAAGACATCCTTGCTCCTATACTCAATGCTAGAGGAACTCAGTGGGTCAAGGAGCATGAGAAGGAGAAAAAGAATGGTCAACTTTGAGAGCGCAAACTCTTCATCTGATCCTGATAACCCTGCGCCATCAGCATCTGATGATGATAGTTATGCTGTTTGACCCACTAATTTTCTCTAGCAAATTGTGTTTAACTCCATTGTCATTCAAGTTATTAATATCGATGCAAAATAACAGTGGACCTAGCATCAATCCTTGTGGCATATTACTGTTCACAGGGCTCAAATCTGAATAACAACCATCCATTTCTGTCTCCTTCCATCAAGCCAATTCTGTATCCATTTCTGGATTGCATGTGATCTGAATTTCCAGGCCAGCCTATCATGCAGGATTTTGTCAAAGGCCTTCCTCAAGTTCATGGATGCTACAGCAGCACAGAACTTGCAAAACAAAAATGTTCAATTTATTTCAGCATTTGAGCAAATTACCAAAAAGTTTAAGGCACAGTTGGCAGTGTGGAAAAGTTGCTTCCCACTGACAAGAAACTGCAAATATCAAATTTCCTTCAGAACATCTGTATCTCTTCAAGAAATAACCTTGTACAAGAATTGTAACATAAATTTCTACCCCCATATCTTTCCCTCCCAAAACCAATATTATTTAAAAATCATGTATTTGGGTTTAATAGTGTAATTGTTTGGAACTGGACCAACATTTTCAGTTTATGACCAATCCTGAAAACAAAGGGGCAGATCATTTCTATTGCAGATACTGCAAAAATCTTGAACAGATTAAAAAAAAATGAAAACTCACGATTCTAGAAATGTACCTTGTTGCTTCTGGATCCCACACAACAATATCAGCGTCAGCTCCTGGAACAATTCTTCCTTTCTTGGGATACAAATTGAAAATTTTTGCTGCGTTGGAACTAGTCACAGCCACAAAGCAGTTTTCATCCATTTTGCCTCCAACCTGAAAATATCAAAGTGTATTAATAGTTGTTTGGAAAGCAGAAGTTTTTCTCTGCATCATCCTCTTCTATATTTCCACTTTCTCCAGTACTTGGTATAAAAAGTAGCAGCTTTGATTAATACCCCCCATGGGGTAATAAAATGATATTTCGATCAATGTTCTCCTCTTTCCAACTCCCCTTTTCTCACCTTAGGTCAGTTCTGGAAGTACACAACATGAATCATGGCCTTATGGAAGAGAAAGCAGAAAACAGAACCACAAAGCCAAATTTAAAAGAGATAGAAAAGAACATTTATTTATCAGTTTGAAAGAAAGTAACAGATTTTCCAGTTACAAAGTGAAAAGAACAAAGAGAATGAGAAGATCTTGAAATAGCTTATCCTACTTTCTGCTCAAGAAACTTTGCAGTGGGATAGTTGAAAGAATCTATCTTCACAAATTGTCATTGAATGCAACAAGTAAGATTTGATGAAACAGTGATTGTACATTGAATTTTCTGAAAAAGTAATCAATAAAGTTTGGAAGACATAATATTCCACACAAATAATTATTGTGCAGGAATCCAGGAGCAATTCAATTATGAATCCTAGAACTTCTTAAACTACCATTAGAACTCAAAAGAGAAAGAAAACTGACCTAAAAGCATACTGATACCTCAGAAACAATTCAAACCCAGATAACAAGTGGAAAGTGGGCAGAAAATCTTGCAACCATATGAAAAATGTTTCAGTGTTAATACATTGTCAGCACAAATAAATGATGAGACAGTCAGCACTAACTCCAAGGGGGACTTCAGGAAGCTCCTCAATATCCTTCATTTCTTTCCATAACATACTATTCCAGCCATGGAAGTGATTGAAAAGGCTGTCCACTCACTCAAAAGCAAGGTCTGTGGAGCAGACGAAATGTTTTAAGAGCTAAACTATGGCACTGTTGTATTTCTGGTGTGAATTTATAACCTTATTTCATTTATCTAGAAAGATAAATGAAGAGAGTATACCAGGGAATTTTCCAGAGGAACACAGTACAATTATAGAGACAGGTACAATTACAAATTTGAAATACACTTGAACAGTAACATAGAAAGGAAAATGTTTAGAGGGATACGAGCTAAACACAGGCAAATATGTCTAGCTCAGGTACACACCCTGGTTGTCATGAACTAGTTGGACTGTAGGGCCCATTTCCATGCTGTTCAACTCAGTTTCTAATGGTCTTCATTGTAATCAAGAGCATTTTTTTAAAAATGCCAAAGTCCAACAACAAAGGGGGATTTGCTTGTTATCTATTGCAGGAAACAGCATTGCAAGAACCCTCCTTTCAATTTTTTTATTCCTGGTGAATGAAGTGCTCATATCAAATCACAATATGTTGATCTTTCCAACAAGACTAATTGTGCAATACAGAGATAATAATAATTTACAAAAAATCAATAAAGTGCACAGGTAAGAATTCTTAAATGAGTCCCTAATTGAGTTTGATATTGAGGAGTCTGATGGTGGAGGGGTAGCATCTATTCCTGAACCTGATGATGCAAGCCTTGTGGCATCTATACTTCTTTCCTGATGGCAGCAGCGAGAACAGAATATGTGCTCTGTAGATGTTCTTGATGGTGGGAAGGGTTTTGCCTAAGATGTCCTGCATTGTATCCACTACCTTTTGGAGGGTTTTAGGCTCAAGGGTATTGGTGTCCCCATACCAGACATTGATGCAGCTGGTCAGCACTCTTTCCACCACACATTTGCAGAAATTTGCCAGGGTTTATGTTGTCACATCAAACCTCTGCCAACTTCCAAGGAAGTAGAGGCGCTGACATGCTTTCTGTGTGTTGGGTCCAGCGAAGATCCTCCGAGATAGTGAATCCCAAGAATTTAAATTTGCACACCTTCTCCACCCCTGATCCCCAATGATTATTGAACTGTATATATCTGGATTTCCCTTCCTGAAATCAGCCAGGGGGAAAACCAGAGGAATAAGATCCTTCTCAAATATGACCCTTTCTAAATTAGTCTCCAATCTCTGGTTCACAATGACACCCAATCTGTGATCCATACCAATATATGACCCAAGGCCAGCGCAAGCTTATGCCATTGTACTAATGATCATCTCAATTTGCTCATTTCTCCATCTGGCTCTGCACTAGATTTCAGTACAGGGTAGGGTGAACAAATTATTAAACATTTGTTAGCTCTATTCCAGATTCAAAATCTTATGCAGTTCAATTTTAAATAAATGGGAAAAAAAAACTCCTTCTGGATTGGAAATTCATTTGAAGTGTACAAATGAGAAACAAAAACAAGCCTCAGTGGGATAGAATGATGTATTTTCATATACAATTCTTACACTTGAACTAAATGCAGATATGATTTAGAATGATGGGCTGCAGGATGTAGAGAAGGTGTGGCTTTTTTTCTCTATGGTCTGGAAAGTGAAAATTCTTTGAACACTTTACATTTGATATCTGGCAACCTACTCCATCAAACAACCTATAAAGTCAGGAGAATACAAAAACATCATCAGAAATTACAGCAAGACAGAGAAGAACCAATGTTAGGGCCCTTATTTGACTTCCGAGGAATTATCAAGCAGGATCTAATTATACCATATCACATGTTACTTTTTAAAACAAACATTAAAACAACAAAATTTCAAATGCAAATGTTAAGAGTAAACAACATTAAATCAAAATTCTATTACAATCAGCCTTACCACTCCTTTTTCCCAGATGACTGTCATTCGGTCTTGCACTCCAGTTACACCATGAGGAATTTTGGTAAAATCTTCTTTTCCTACAGCTTTCTGCTTGATTGTAAATGGACGATGATCTGATACAACAACATTAATTGTATCGCTAAAAAAAAACAACAATATTTAAACAGTGCTCCAATGAATTCTTGACATTAGATACAGGTATCCCCTGCTATCCAAAAGTAGATCGTTCTGATGAAACCTTCCATAAGGTGTAATGGCGTAAAGCAAAGAAGCAATCACCATTAATTTATATGGGAAAAATATTTGAGTATTCCCAGACCAACTTCCCCACACTCTCCAGACAGCTCGCTACCATTCCCCACACTGATCTCACTGCCCCACGCTCTCCCGACAGCCTGCTATTATTCCCCACACTGATCCCACTGCCTTGCACTCTCCCAACAGCCCGCAGAACGCTATTTTCGCCTTTTTCTGTAAAAACTAAAATCTTCATATTTCTTTTGGTTAGCGAAAAAAGGTACTAATGTAGGTCTTCCATAAAAGTGAAGCGGCACAAGACAAACTTTTGAAAAGTGGGGAATACCTGCACAATGGCCATTTTATTTCAAGGTTAATAAATATCAGCTGAATTATGACATGGCTTTTGCCTGTTCACACAAGTTTCAAAAATTTAGCTGGTTTTTGATGAAGAATCACACACAAGATACTTTTCTACTCCTACAAAGAGCACCTCAGCTAATTATTTGTTCTCAGCTAAATCTGCTTTGCAAATTATTTCCTCTCACTGCATAGCTTCAAAATATCCCTTGAAATAAAAAAATCAGTTGGATTATGTTTCAAACATTCACATCAGTTCAGTTTTTTGCTGAATGATGGCTATATTCAATATTTCTTTCCTTTTTAACTCAGTTAACTATACATTTATGGTTGAGTTTGACAAGGTGAACTCTGGGCACTGCAATTTCATCAGTGTATGGAAAGAACTTGATCTCAAAAGATTTGACCTGCTCTTCAACATTTTACTGACATTTCTGCCAAAACTATTGGTGATCTTTAAAACATTTGTTGGATGAAGCCATCATTAACAAGGTTATTCTTTTCAGCTCATTGGTCTGAGAAAGTGGTGAAGACCCACTTTATTTCCTCCTTCAGCACACCCTCCCCCACCTCCAGTTTAAATTCCATGTGGAATATTTTGGAGGATCAATAACCAAGAACGATTAGAATCCTTTTTATGAAGATACTTCAATGAAACTGTTGGGTAGGGACTTCCAGGATATTGACCAAGATATTTTTTTAAAAAAGGGCTATTTATTTTCAAATCAACATGTGGGTGAATTTCAGGAAAACTCACAGGTGGATACAGTTCATAAGTCTGCTTTCCTTCTTGTTCTTGGTGACAGAGGTAATTGATTTCTGAGGTGCCATCAAAGCAACCCTTTCATGAAACTGAAATTATTTTCTAAATACCTCAACTGGAGACAAAAAAAAAATCTTTTTTAAAATCATTTTTGGGATCTAGATTGACAAGCAAGGCCATCATTTGTTTTCCATCCTCACATGCTTTCATGAACCTCTGCCACCCTTTTGACGAAGACACTCTCACAGTGCCCTGTAATCCAGTAACAAAGAAGGACTATTTATCTATAATGGCGTTAAGGTGATATGCAACTTGGATGGGAACTTGCAGATGAAGAATCACTCCCTTCCTATTGCCCTTGTTCTGTTGGGTCATGAACCTGGGAGGTGCAGTCAGAGAGGCCCAGGTGAATAACATTATGTGTCAGTGGAAGGAATGAATATTTAGGGTGACTGACATAGTGCTAATCAAGCAAACTTATTTGTCTTAGATTTTAACAAAGGTTCTTGGAGGTTATTGGTATTGTATTCATTCACACAAGTAGAAAAGTATTTTTAAACACACTCCTTACTTGTGCCTATAAGTGGGTAGGAATGCTTTTGGGTGTCAGAAGGCAAGTCACTCACCATAGAAAACAACTTCTGAACTCCTCTTACAGCCACAGAATTAATGTGGTCCAGATGAATTTCTGGCCAACAGTGACTGCCATAAAATTGAAGGTGCAAAAACTGGTGAGGTAATACTATCCAACGTCAAGAGTAGATGGTTACTGTCTCTCTCTCATGTTGTAGAGGATTATTACCTTGCACTTTTGGGCTCAATTGTCACTGCCACTCTTCAGAGGACATTTCATGCAGTCATGCATTTACAACTCATCAGCAAATGAAGTGGTGCAACTGAACATCATGCAATCCCCAGCCTGACTTGGGGTGGAAGGAGGATCACTGATAGCGTAGCTGAAGATGACTGGGAAGTAGAATGCTATTATGAAGATCCAGGCTGAGAAAAATTGATCTCAGAGTACCATGACCTGTAACAGATTATGTTGTGTTTGTATTGTATAAAGATATGTTTTTAAAAGATAAATTGGGGCAGGTTTTTTTAGTGTAGGTCACATATAAACACTTCAAAATACTGGAGCTCTACTTAAGCCAGACAGGGTGGCTCCTGGGGGCCTTTGCAAACACTTTAGTGAGTGCCCAAGAGACTTCACTAATGGATTGTGGTTTTGAAAAGCAACAGATGAAAGATCTGAGGAGTAGTTCAGAGCTGCAGGCTGTTTGGGAGTGCAGTTTGCTGTTCTGAGGGTAATATGGTTTTTGCAAGCAGAGAGAGTTGAACAGCTTTTTCTCGGGGGGGGGGGGAGGAGAGAGATCAGTTTTGCAGTGCTGAAGTCATTAGCTGGGACTGGCACAGGACAAGTTGGCAAGTTTGTGGGAAAACCCCATTTGGAAGACAGGTTGTGAGTGTTTAGTTCAGCCTGGTCAAAGACCTTGTGGTTCATACAAGAGGAGAGGACTGGCTGCCTAATGTTTCACTTGGAATAAGAGAAACAAAAAGGAACTCTGCGGTGAAAAAGAGGTTATCATCTGGAAAAACCTGAGGGGGCAAGTTTCTTCGGCAAGACACTGACGTGACTGATTAAAAGCAATCAGTTTGTGTCTAGGAACAAAAAATCTCTCTCTGTAAACTGACAAGAACCTTCCTGAGCAGTAACCATTTACCTTTCAAGCACCAAAGCCTGGTGAACTTCATAAATGTTAAATTCTGTGCACAGTACAAGAATTGCCTGCAACCAGTAAACTTGGAGGAGTGAGAAGCAAGATTGGATTGTGAATCAAATAACTTTTCTGAACTTACATACACATATGCTTAGAATTAGAAGGGGGTTAAGTTAGGTTAGTTAAGTTAATAAATAGTAATAAGTTAAAGTTTGATCTTTTCATGTTTAAAGATAATTAAAAGCAACTTTTGCATATGTAACCATTGGTCTTGGTGAATATCTATTGCTGCTGGGTTTTGGGGTCCTCTGGGCTTGTTACAGACCAGATCCCTTTGTTGTGAGCTCAACTTCAGTCACAGAAATGTTTGGAGTCATACCTCGCACAAAATGAAGATGGTACCTGTGGATGAGGGAAATTAATGTTCTGGATGGTGGATTAGGTGCCAGTCAAACAGTGAATTGTATCAAGCTTAAAGTGTTGTTGGAACAGCGCTAATTCAAGGGAAAATATCACAGCTTTGCTCAAGCAGAACAGATCAGAGGGCTCATCAACTGAGGCTATATAGGTGGAGTTGAGGAACAGAAAAGCTATGACTACACACATGGGGTCATATTATAGACCACCAAATCATCACCGAGTATTGAAGGAGCACATGTAGAGAGATATGCAGAAAACAGTTGTGATAGTAAGAGATTTTAACTTTCCACATATTGACTGGGACTCCCATAATTTAAAAGGGCTGGATGGATTGCAATTTATCAAATGTGTTCAGAAAAGTTTTCCAAATCAATATATAGAAGTACCAACTAGTGAAAGCGCAATTCTGGATCTCCTATTGGGGAATGAGACAGAACAAGTGGCAGAAGTATGTGTAGGGGAACATTTTGGGTCCAGTGATCATAATGCCATTAGTTTCAAGTTAATTATGGAAAAAGATAGGTCTGGGCCTCAGGTTGATGTTCTAAATTGGAGAAAGGCCAATTTTGAGGAAATGCGAAAGGATCTAAAATGCATGGATTAGGTAGGGCCACGCCAAAGGGGGTGGGGGGGGGTCATCTGCAGGCACTGCCCCCCTAAATGAGATATTTTGATCCCCCACTCGTTGCCATCTCCCCCTCACCAATAAGGTATTGTGACCCTCCCCACACACACCACTAGCGTCGCTAGTGTCACTAGTCTCAATAAGATTTAAGTAGCACATTTATTACATTGGAGGGAGGGAGAAGTGTGATGGCAGCAGTTCATGTAGGTAGGTAGGCACCACCACTCCCACCCTCCTGCTGAGTGAGTTTTCAAACATCAGATTATGCCCTCCACAGTTACAAAAATGCCCCCCCCCCCATCTGATTAGATTTGTTCTGATGCTGACCCTGGGATTCAGATAAGTTGTTTTCCAGCAAGGATGTGGGAGGCAAGTGGAGGACCTTCAAAGGAGAAATTTTGAGAGTACAGAATTGTTTGTATGTTCCTGTCAGCATCAAAGGCAAGATTAGAAGTTTTTGGGAACCTTGGTTTTCGAGGGATATTGTGGATCAGGTTGGGAAGAAGAGGTGTATAACAGGTGTAGGTAACATGGAGCAAATGAGGTACTTGAAGAATATAAAAAATGCAAGAAAAACCTCAGGAAGGCTAAAAGACACAAGGTTGCTTTGGCAGATAATGCGAGGTAAACCCGAAAGGTTTCTACAAGTATATTAAGAATAAAAGGATAGTAAGGGACAAAATTTGTCCCCTTGAAGATTAGAGTGGTGGTCTATATGTGGAGCCTCATGAGTTGGAGGGAAGATCTTAAAACAGTTTTTTTTTAGCATCAGTATTTACTCAGGAAACTGGCAGAGTGTACAAGGAAGGAAGGGAAACAAGCAGTAGTGTAATGGAACATATAGAGATTAAAGAGGTGTTGGTGCTTATTGCCTCACAGGAAATAAAGGTAGATAAATCCCCCAGACCTTGATGGAGATGAGTGAGAAATTGCAGGGGGCCTGGCAGATATATTTAAAATGTCCTTAGCCACGGATGAGGTGCTGAAGGATTGGAGGGTAGTTCATGTTGTTCCGTTGTTAAAAAAGGCTCCAAAAGTAAACCAGAAAATTACAGGTCAATGAGCCTGACGTCAGTAGTAGGTATATTATTGGAGGGTGTTCTGAGAGATCAGATATACAAGTATTTGGACAGTCAAGGGCTGATTAATGAGAGTTAGCATGGCTTGTGTGTAGTAGGTCATATTTAACTAATCTTAAAGTTGTTTTTTTTAGGAGGTCACCAAGAAAATAATGAAGGAAAGGCTGTGGATGTTGTATACATGAACTTTAGTAAAGCCTTTGATAAGGAACCACATGGGAGGCTAGTTCAGAAGATTCAGACACGAGGTGTCCATGGAGAGGTTGGAAATTGATTTCATAATTGGTTGTATGGGAGAAGTCAGAGTTGTACTGGATGATTGCTTCTCACACTGGAGGCCTGTGAATATGGTGTGCCTCAGGGAACTATGCTGGGACCATCGTTGTTTGATGATCTGGATAATATTGCAGAATATTGGATCAGCAAGTTTGCTGATAACACTAAGATCGGAGGTGTTGTGGTCAGCGATGAAAGCTTTCAAAGTTTGCAGAGGGATCTGGACCAAATGGAAAAATAGGCCAGAATATGGCAGATGGAATTTAATGCAGAGAAGTGTGAGGTGTTGCATTTTGGAAGGACAAACCAAGCTAGGACATGCATAGTAAATGATAGGTCATTCATGAGTGCAGAGGAACAAAGGGATCTGGGAATACAGATACATAATTCGCTGAAAGAGGCATCACAGGTAGACATGGTTGTAAAGAAAGCCTTTTGCATCTTGGCCTTCATAAATCAAAGTATTGTGTATAGGAATTGGGATGTTATAGTGAGGTTGTATAAGACATTGATGAGGCCAAATTTGGAGTATTGTGTCGCCTAACTACAGGAAGGATAACAGTAAGATTGAAAGAACGCAGAGGAGATTTACTAGGATGTTGCTGGGTCTTCAGGAGTTGAATTCCTGGGAAAGATTAAACAGGTTAGGACTTTATTCCCTGGAGCATAGAAAAATGAGGGAAAATTTGATATAGGTTTACAAAATTATGAGAGGTATGGACAGAGTAAATGCGAGTGGGCTCTTTTTACTTAGATTAGGAGAGATAACTAGAGGACATGGCTTTAAGGTGAAAAGGGAAAGGTTTAGGGGAAAAAAAATTAGGGGGAACTTCGACATCCAGCAAGTGGTGGGAGTGTGGAACAAGCTGCCATCTGACGTGGTAAATGTGGGCTCTCTCTTAAGTTTTAGGAATAAATTGGATAGATACATGGATGGGAGAGGTCTGGAGGATTACACAATGGGTGCAGGTTGATGAGACTCACTAGAAGAATGATATTTCATCATGGACTAGAAGGGCCAAACAGCCTGTTTTTTGTGCTGTAACGTTCTATGGTTCTAAGTGGACTTTATTTAAATCATACTGTTGCCTTGTGTGCTGCACATTGATGAAAAGGTGAAGGGAATCAAGAGTCGAGTTAGTTGTTGCAGGATATTCAGCTTCTGAGTTGTCCTTATGGCTGGTCCAGTTAAGTTTCTCTAGAATTTGGAGAGGGCTGATCATTAACATAAGCTTTGCAGATTTGTAACTTCTAAGTTTTGAGCAGAAGGAAGTTGAAGAGGTTTGACAGTGATCATGCTAATACCAGCATTTTACATTTCACACACTAAATTCTAACTTTTAAATTCTAAACCATGCTAAATTTAGACAGCACTTAAAATTTTATGAACACCTTTACCAAATTATAAGCTTCTACTGTTGCAATTAACTTGGGGAAAATAAATGATGACCAACCCCCATCAACAATTTATTAATAGAATTAGTTGCAAATCACTTTTGAAACATAACTGAATATGAAGCTAACAGTGAATATTTTGGACGACAGAAAACTATTAAGATATTCTCGTTAAGCCCATTATCGAAATTTACCTGGCTAGCAAGCTCATGAGGTAGTTGGGTGTGGTCACGTCCAATCTGAGAGGGGGAGCAGTAACATGTGCAGCAGCATGAGACCAGTCTGGGTGATAATAGCTTGATCCATTAAGAGTTGTGTGTGCCAAGGTTGTTTCCCCATATATAATATTTCCTTTAAAAAAATGCATAGTATTTAAAAAATACTGATTAAATGTTTATTTATCTGATGATAGCTTGCTGGTTAAATATAGACACTTCATTTTGCAAGTTAAGAGTAACCCTTTTTCTACTCAAGGTAGATTAAAGAGAACTGAACTTGCTGAAAACACAATTACTGAAAAGACTTCCAGAACTGTGATTATTAATTTTTCCAAAATACAAACTGTTCAGTTTGGATTCTGCTTCATTTTGAGTGGTCCATAGTTACTGTTGAACAAAATACCAAAAAGTACTTAGATGAATTAAGTTGGGGGCATTGGAGATGGATGGTGCAAGAGAAAGAAAAAGAGATAGAAATGAGAGGTCGGAGGGCTTATTAAGCTATTCAAACCTGAGAAAGCAGGCTTATCGGTTGGGGTTGCAGATAAGATCTCAGGTTGATGTGTGGATATGGATAACTACTTTTGACATCAGAGAGCTGCCCATAAAAAAAGCCAAAAAGGGATGATCCACTCAAGAACTCTTGTCGAAGATTAATATAAAATTGAAGGGGATCACTTTGTATTAAATTTCAGTAACTACTTGGACTAGTTCAGTCTTCTCAAATATCTAAAAATTAACAGCATTGAAAAAAATAGTGGCAAACAATAATATGTTACACATATTTCCCTATTGTGAAATTACACATCAGATGTCGTGGCCTTGTGGCTTTCGTTTAAATAAATTTGGGACATTATAGACCGAGGTTTGCTGAGATAATTTGGTTACCAGATTCATTTAATTATTCAGACCAATTCTCTGCATAATTCTTCAGCTTTATATAATTTTTGGTGAACTGTTGCCTTATCTATAGTTTATCAACAATGGAAATTAAGGAGCTGAGTGACACAACTGAACTACTGCACAGAGAATTACCATCTATCGAGTTCAAATATTCCCATTGGAATTGATAATAGATGGTTCTGATGCCAAAGTACATAAAAAGGAAGTCTCTGATGCCACAAGTTCATGCAGATGTAGCATTTTTAACATTTTACAGAGGGTGAACATTCAACAGGATACTCATGGCATACTAATATTTATTTTTAAAACCAACCCCTGCATTGAAAATTTCTTCAACTTTCGCCTCCTTGTCTTTTTTTTCATTCCAATATTCTGCCTGGATCAATGAAGCAAAAGCTTGAGATATTTCTATATACAAATCATACTTCAAGGTTCCTTATCACAATTCCTAATACATTCTGTTCCACTATCAGATTTACAAGCAGTACAGGGGGGGTACATGCATTTAAAGGACTCCAAAAATCTCACGATTCAGGTTATCCTTGAGAAAAGCAAGCTTCAGCTGTTTACCACTTATCGTCTCTCAATTGATGTATTCATACTCCATGATGTTGAACACACTTGTACATAGCAAAGGTAGAGAATGTACTCATCATCATGAGTAGCTTAGTGGCATCGATATTAATAGAGCCGAGCAATTACACAAGTGAAAGTGCAGTGGGTGGTGAATAGACAAGGAGGAATAAACATTGTTCACTCCATTCTCACCATTTACAGAGTAACGAACTAATCTATTCATTACAGTTTAGGTGGACTCAAAACTGAAGTATAAATGTGATGCACTTACACAAATCTAAAAACAAGAACACAATAAATGGGCCAAGTTATCTCCTAAACCAATAGTTTGACACATTGAATCATAAATGCTAGTGGCCCCTCTAGAATATCTCAGCTCATATGCTGTGAATGCAGTTGATGCATTTACACCATGTATCAGGAATGCTGAGTGGATAACAACCTTAGTTTTCTTCTGTCCTTGCTTATCTTCAGTCTAATCACACCAATCTTCAGTGAATTTCATGGAATCTTTCAGGCAACCCAAAAACCAGCTGAAGGCAAAGACAGTGGTACCAGGCAAAATCCCATCATTAGCACTGAATACTTATAACAACGCTAGTTATGTTGTTTCGGTATTTTTTTAATGTCATTCCATCTAAAAAAAAATCAAATCATTCCAATAAATTATCCCTCAAATCAATAAAGCAAGGGCAGCATGGTCAGCGTAGCGTTTAGCACAACGCTGTTACAGTGCCAGCGATCAGGACCCATCGTGGTTCGAATTCCTTGTTGTTTGTAAGGAGTTTGTACATTCTCCCTGTGTCTGCTTGAATTTTCTCCAAACATGTCAGCAAGGGTATGGAATGGGATCTCCCAGTGGCCACCCATTTCCTTGCGGGCATGTTTGTCTATGGTCTCATGCACTGCCATACTGAGATCACCCGCAAATTGGAGGAACAACATCTCATTTTCCGACCCCCCTCTCCTCTCCTGACTCTTTTCGCATAAACAAGATAAATTCTTATCTTACCCTTTATCATATTCAATTAACAACTTTTGTTGATCTAGATTCCTTCCCCAGCTAGCACTGTCTGAATTCTGAGGCTGAGATTTCCTGCCTGGCTTATTCTGCTTATTCCTTGAAATGTTGGCAATCTATCTTTAGCTCCAATGGATGCTAAAAAGATTGGCTGAGTTGCACCAGCATTTTGGTGGGTTTTTACTACAATCACAGTGCCTGCAGACTTTTGGGTTTCACTCATTAACTGTGCAATCAGAGCACTTGTCCAAGAACACCCTGCTCATGGATGCCCAGAATACTCCTCCAAACTCCATCAAAGCTTTGATTCAAAAGTGGAGGAAGGAGATGAGGTGAGGCAAGAGTCATTGCCTTTATATCAAATCTGGCAAGAAGAAACCATAGTAAAACTACAAAAAGAATGTGAATCAAAAGGAGCAGCTCTTCAGTGCTGGAGTTAAAAGTTCACAGAAAAGAATACAATTCAGCTATTGAACTTAACGATCCCATCACCAGGACATTATTGAACAAGTTCATCAGGGCCATGCCCTGAAGCCAACAATCTTCAACTGACTCAAAATTCTTCTTTCCAACATCGTCAAAATTGGAGGTATTCCAATTGTAAAATTCAGTTCCATTTACAACTCCCCAGAAAAAGAAGTAGCCCATGGATACTCATTAATCTGGATATTTTGGTACAGTCTAATAATTCAGAGTATGGCTCATGCTACACAAGTCTCAGGCAATGGCAATCTCCAACAAGAAAATCTTACCTGTACCAGTGGCATTCAACATTATCCTGCTGAGTTCCCAATCATTCAGAAATAGCAAATGTAAGATAATTTAAGATGATGGAAAAATGGAAAATAAGAACCATTTAGTTTGACATCCACTGTTATCAAATTCTGGAATTCATAATGGGCAGAGCAGCATGTCTTTGAAAAAAATTAATTTTGTCATCAACTCAGTTTTAAGATAAAGTTAGGTATAACAATCTAGTAGCATTTTGTGGACTTAACCAACAGGGTTGTTAGGGAAGAAGTTGATGAATCTTCTCTGGAAATAGTAGTAACAAATTAGTCAGGACAGAAAATTGGTTAAAGGAATGGATAGTAGACAGCAGGAAAATATCTGTTTTATTCAGTATGACATACATACAAGGAGGTATCACGTAGTAGTTATTCATGACATGTGCCAATGAATTGAATGACAATATGAAGTGTAATGTATCTAATTTTGTTCAGGATTCACAGCACAGAGGAAACTCAATTATAAGAAAAATGCAAATTTTGCAAAATAGTAGTGATTCTTATTTCAATGGATTTAGAGAGTAAGGAAATTATGCCAAGTATGCGCATCTTTGATGAAACCTCATTTGGAGCATTTCTGTATAGTTTGGTCTCCATATTTTGCAAAGGTGCAGGATTCAATGCATATTCTCTCTCTCTCTCTCTCTCTTCTGCTAATTCTGTCTGCTCATTGTGATATAGAGAATTTAGGTTAAAAAGACTTAAGTTAAAATGTGATGATTAATCATAAACAGGGAAGCCAGAACGGACAGAGAGTTTACTAGCAGTCAAGGACAGAAGGATCTGCTGAATATGTTTTTTTAAACCTATCTTTTCATGGTCATAGTGAGAGACATGCAGGAGACAAAGGATTGATAAGAAGTGTGAGAAACAGAATTTAGTGAATGTAGAGTTCACAGCGTACGTAACGAACGTGATAATTAATAATGCAGTTATACTTAGAATGTTTTTGTAATACTAACCAATTAAAACAGTATTAATAAGAAGGGGAAGGGCAAATAATAAGGGTATAAAAATCAATGCACTGTATGTATCGGGGCTTAACTGGTGAGAAACCAGTTGAGTCCAACTCTGCAGACTTGTAAATAAAGCTTGTCGTGTCATCAGTTTTAAAGAGACTCATGTGTGAGAAGTTTTATTTCTGACAAATGGGGGCTCGTCCGGATCTACACTCCGGCCGTGAGGGGAGGCGAGAAGAGGGACATCGGAGGCGGTGCACCCCGCTGAGTTCAGCGGCTCCTAGTCCCTTGCTCGTCGCTTCGGGCGGCTTGAGCGAGTGGTATCCGGACAGGGTGACACGACAAGACGGAGAGGAGAAGGGTGACGGTTCAATCCCCGGGAAGACACCGGTAAGTGACGACTTACGATTGTGGTGTGGGGATTGGGTAACAGGTGTAACGGGATACACCTGTTTGGATAAAAACCTAACGGAATAGATTAAGTATAGATCTTTTGTCGTTGTGTGAGGACCCTGTCGCGGGACTCTAGGATAGACCCCAGGGAAACCTCGGCGGTAACCGAAGGAGGGACAGCACCTCCGACGAAGTGCCGAGAAGAGAGGGGTCAACCCCAGGAAAACCTCAGCGGTAACCGAAGGAGGGACAGCACCTCCGACGAGGCGTCTGAGAGGAAGGGAGTAGGGTCCAGAACGAGAGGGTCCTCAGCAACGATAAACAGATCTAGGTGGGAAAATGGGAGGATCAATATCTAAGGGCTCGTCTGAAAATTCAGGACAATTCCTGGGAGTACCCCTTGACAGCCCTTTGGGGGAGAATGTTTGAAAATTGGGATAGTAAAAGATATCGGGACAAAAACAAGAAAAAGATGGTCCAATATTGTCTCCTTTGGTCAAAACAACCTATTAAAGGTTCCTCGGTTTGGTGGCCGAAATTTGGATCTGATGAGGATTGGGTTAGACAAGCATTAAACATATATGTAAATTCGAGACCAAAGGTGAATCAAGAAGAGTCAGCATATGCATTTTGTTGGGTTCCCTGGCCAGGATCCTTAACAGAATGTTTTAAATTGAGAGTGGCAGGAGAAAAGAAATGGGAACCTCTGGACAACCTTCCCCCTCCTTATATTCCCCCGGTGCCTACTGCGCCCGAGGAAAGCTTATTACCGGAGGGGAAAGGTGATGAATCTGATTGCCCCGAAGGGGGCCGGGAAAAAAAGGATGAATTAAGGGAGTCGGACCCTAAACTTCCACCGGTAAACCGACCCTGGACAAGATCCCAGACTGGTCCAGGACCATCAAAGTTTTCAATAAACCTAAATCCCCTGAGAGAAGTTCCTATGGGAGGACCGGGAGGGGGAACGGGATATGTGAATGTTCCCCTAACTAGTACAGAGGTGCGGGGATTTAAGAAAGAAATGAAAAAGTTATTGGAAGATCCTATAGGACTGGCTGAACAGCTTGACCAATTCTTGGGACCAAACACATATACGTGGGAAGAGATGCAGGCAATAATGGGAACATTATTTTCACCCCAGGAGAGGCAGATGATTCGACGGGCTGCCCTCCTCATGTGGGAATATGAACAACCTGGGGACCCTAGACCCCATGAACAAAAATATCCCTTAAATGAACCCAGGTGGGACAAACGAACACCCGAGGGATTGGCAAGTATGAGACAATATAGAGAGTGGACAATTAAAGGGATACGGGAGGCTGTGCCAAAGGGTCACAATTTTACCAAGGCATTTGGGAACCACCAGGGGAAAGATGAGTCCCCTACTGATTTTTTGGAGAGGGTGAGAAAGAATGTCCAACAGTATGCTGGTGTGGACCCTAGTACACCAATGGGTGAACAGCTTATTCGAATTGAATTTGTTTCCAAATCATGGCAAGACATTAGAAAGAAACTAGAAAAGGAGGAGGACTGGAGTGAAAAACCCCTAAGTGAACTGTTAAAAAAGGCACAAAAAGTATATGTGCAGAGAGAAGAAGAAGATCAAAAGAAGGCGACAAAGGTTATGGTACAGACTATCCGACAGATGAATGCTGAATCCAGAGGGGAAAGAAAACAAAACCTTCCTCTAAACAATCCAAAATATCCAAGAGAGGGAAGACCCCGGAGGTTCGTTAAGTGCTATTACTGCAATGAGGAAGGACACTTTAAGAGGGAATGCCCCCGATACAAGAGGGAATTGCGTGCCCTTGAACTTATGGAAGAAGATTAGGGGTGTCAAGGGTTCCAAATGTTAGGGACCAAATATAAGAGGGAACCCCTGGTAAAACTAAAAATTGGTCCCAAGGGAGAAGAGGTGGTGTTTATGGTGGACACAGGAGCGGAACGAAGTAGTGTAATAACTGTACCAATCGGAACTGAGCCTATAAAAAGTAATTTGACAATTTCTGGGATAGAAGGGGCTCCCAGAATGGTATCAATAATTCCCCAAGTAAAAGTGAAACTGGAAGAAAGAGAAGGGGTACAAGACCTCTTGTTATTACCTTCGGCTGGATTTAACCTCCTAGGAAGGGACTTACAGGCTCTCCTAGGTTTGGGTGCTCTCCCTGTGGACGGAGAAGTGCGAGTCCAGCTCTGCGCTTTAAAGGAAGAGGATGAACGGCAGATTGACGAGAGAGTCTGGTATAAGGAGGGAAATCGAGGAGGTCTGGACATCCCACCTTTACATGTCACATTAATACCAGGTCATCAGCCGGTAAGGAAACGTCAGTATCCTATTTCTTTGGAAGGGAGAAAAGGGCTACAGCCGGTAATTGAGACTTTAATACGAGACGGACTATTAGAAGAATGCATGTCACCTTATAACACCCCTATACTCCCAGTAAAAAAGTCAGATGGATCCTATCGCCTAGTTCAGGATCTAAGAAGTTTGAATGCTATTGTTCAGACCCGCCACCCAGTGGTGCCTAATCCCTATACTATTATGAGTCGGATTCCCCCAGACCATGAGTGGTTTAGTGTTATAGACTTGAAGGATGCCTTCTGGACTTGTCCGTTAGAAGAGGAAAGTAGAGATATGTTTGCGTTTGAATGGGAAAATCCATGGACAGGTAGACGGAGACAGTTTCGGTGGACTGTATTGCCCCAAGGGTTCACTGAATCTCCAAACCTGTTTGGACAAATGCTAGAACAAATCCTGATGGACTATCCACAATCTGATGATTCCCAACTAATGCAGTATGTGGATGATTTACTATTATCAGGACCCAAGGAACAAGAAATGAGGGGAGAGACCATTAGACTCTTGAATTATCTGGGGAAAAAGGGTCTATGGGTGTCCAGGAACAAGTTACAGTTTGTTGAGAAAACTGTGATATATCTGGGACACCAGATAAGTAAAGGACAGAAACGGATTACCCCTGAACGAATTGTGGGAATCACTAGAATGCCTTTACCCCGTAATAAGAAGGAAATAAGACAATTCCTGGGACTCCTTGGATACTGTAGATTATGCATAGAGGACTACTCAGCTTTGGTGAAGTTTATGTATGATAAACTGACAAATGAAAATGACTATCCATTGAAATGGACCCAGGAGGAGAAGGGATAGTTCGAGGACTTGAAACATCGCCTAACACGAGCCCCAGTACTCATTCTGCCCTCTTTAAAACAGCCCTTCCAGCTATTTGTCACTCATAACCAAGGAACAGCTGTGGGAGTTTTAACACAGGAAAAAGGCGGTCAGCGACACCCAGTGGCTTTCCTTTCCAAAATGATGGACCCAGTGTCTCGCGGATGGCCGACGTGTATCCAGGGAGTAGCGGTTGCTGCTCTGTTGGTAGAGGAAGCACGTAAACTTACTTTTGGAGGAAAGATGACTGTGTACACCTCCCATTTTGTGAGTGTTTTATTAACACAAACTGCCCATCGATGGCTGACTGATTCTCGCATATTAAAGTATGAAACCATTTTAATGGTTGGAGAAGATTTACAGTTTGCAAAAATTAATAGCTGCAACCCAGCTCAATTTTTATACAGCAGTGAAACAGAGAAAGAGGTGGAGCATGACTGTGTCGAGTTGACAGATCTTCAGACCAAGACCCGAGAAGACCTTTGCGATACTCCGCTGGGAGAAGGATATGAATTCTACATTGACGGCTCCGCCAGATGTGTTGACGGAATGAGAAGAAATGGGTATGCTATAATAGAAGGAAATACTTGGAAAGTAGTAGAATCCACGAGACTACCCGGAAGCTGGTCAGCACAATCCTGTGAACTATATGCCTTGCAGAGAGCCCTCAGAATACTGGCAAAGAAAATTGGAACGATTTACACAGATTCCAAATACGCATACGGGGTAGTGCATACCTTTGGTAAGATCTGGAAGGAGCGTGGTCTAATTACATCAAGAGGAAAGGAATTGGCACACGAACAGATGATTACTCTGACTTTAGAAGCCTTAACATTACCCCAGGAAATAGCAGTGGTCTACATACCAAGCCATCAAAGGGGAGATAACCCGACAGCAATTGGAAACAGACTGGCTGATGAAGAAGCCAAAAAAGCAGCCATGCAACAAGAAGTCCGTTTGCTGACTTTAATCCCAATAAGGCAAGGCATAAAGACAGCTCCCATTTTCACTGCTAAGGAAGAAAAGAACATGGATCAGCTGGGCGCAAGCCAGTTACCTGATGGAACATGGAAAACATCAGATGGAAGAATGGTTCTAAATAAAGAAATAACTCGCAATATTTTAAAACACCTGCATCATCAGAGCCACTGGGGCACCCAAGCCTTATGTGACACAGTGCTTCGAGAATATGTGTGTAAGGGAATCTACACCTTGGCCCAACAAGAGGTGCAAAATTGTTACCTATGCACAAAAATTAATAAGAAGATAATGAGGACAGGGACCATGGGAGGTCAACCATTAGCCATACGCCCTTTTCAACGTATCCAGATCGACTTCACAGAGTTACCTCAAGTTCAAAGATGGAAATATCTGTTGGTGATAATAGATCACTTTACCCGATGGGTAGAAGCCTTCCCAACAATAAATACTACAGCCTCTACAGTAGCTCGCCTCCTCCTAGAGCAGATAATCCCCAGATATGGTATAATGGATTCTATAGACTCAGACAGGGGTCCACATTTTTCTTCAAAAATCCAGCAATTGATTTGTGATGCATTACAGGTCTCTTGGAAATTACATACCCCTTGGCATCCACAAAGCTCAGGGAAGGTCGAACGTATGAATGGAACACTAAAAATCCAATTGACAAAGTTAATGGTGGAAACTAAAATGCCTTGGATAAAGTGTCTGCCCCTGGCCTTATTGAGAATTCGTACTGCCCCACGAAAAGATGTAGGGCTGTCCCCTTATGAAATGATGTTTGGGCTTCCCTTCTGGAGTACAGTTGAGGGGTGTCCCACCTTGGGGGAAGGGGATATATTTGTTAGGAACTATTTACAGGCACTGTCACGCTCTCTTACAGATTTACGAAAGAGAGGACTATTGGCACAAACACCACCTCTAGACTTTTCTTTACACAAAGTGGAACCAGGAGACTGGATTCTCAAGGGGTGGACACACGCATCCAGATTTAAGGGACCTGTAGAGGCGCCACAGGACCCTGATACGAACTCAGATTGGACTTGTATTCCTGGAGAAAAACCTCTTACCTTACGATTTCGCAAAAAGACTTAATTCACAATGTTATTGTTATGTTCTTTGATTTTTCTTAGTTTGCCTATGTCTTTATCAGGTGTGAAATGTAAGAAATGCAGAGATACAGTGGTCCTGTTTCAGGACCACATTTGGGGAAGAAAGGAAGGTAATTTCATTTCCCATACCTCAGTTCCTGAGAAATGCTGGGCAGAAAATACCACCCAATATCCATATACCCCTTGTGTGGAAAAAGAAGGAAATAATATAGGTCATTATATACAGATTCCTAATACCACTCCTTTCCCTCTTAACGGTTGGAAAGGTGACTCAAGCCCACCATGCCCTGATGGACTCTGGTTTTGCATACACCAACGTACTGTTCCAATGAAAAGTTACACTCCACACTCGAAATTGCCTGTCCCTTTAAGACAGCCAGACTTAGTTCGAGTCCATCCAAATAACCATGTAAGTTTCGGTAATGCAATTGGGGGAGATAACCTTTTTGTAGATCTGGCAACTAAAATTGCAGGAACTTTTAATGTAACCAATTGTTGGGTCTGCGGGGGTCCACGGATGTCAGAACAATGGCCTTGGTGGGGAGAACCCCTCAATTCATTGACCATGATTTCCCGGATTTGGACAACTAACCGAACGAGATCAAGAGAAACCTGGTCTCTCTCTAACGTCCCCTCTGGTTTTTATTGTCTCTCACGAGCCGGCAAATACCCAGTAGGAGAAAGTCCCTGCAAGGCTGTATGGATTCGCATTTCGCCTGGTGTTTTCACTTGGTTTCCTAAACCTCAGACTTGGTTCTTATCCACTGTTTTTAAAACTAATTGCCTACCCCTGTCTAATAGCAGTATTCAGTTTTGGAATTGTACCACTTCCACCATCACAGGACCATACCAATCAAATCCTGTTCTTAAAAGAGTTTGGGAAAGGGGGTATGGAGTATCCCCAAATGGATTATTCTGGGTATGTGATAATAAAGCTTATACTCGTCTTCCCTCACAGTGGAGTGGAACTTGTTTCCTAGGAATAATCCGCCCAGAATTTTTCCTTCTACCCCACGATCACGGTCATAAATTAGGCGTGAAGGTCTTTGATACATTACATCGTCAACCCCGCTCTACCACGGTACATTTGGGAGAATGGAGAGATGATTGGCCTCCAGAGCGCATAATTCAATATTATGGTCCCGCTACATGGGCTCAAGATGGATCTTGGGGTTATCGTACTCCTATATATATGTTAAATCGTATAATTCGCTTACAAGCAGTGCTTGAAATTGTTACAAATCAAACAGCTATAGCCCTGCAATTACTTGCATCCCAGCAAGGTCAAATGCGCTCTGCTATATATCAGAACCGTCTAGCCCTAGACTATCTCCTAGCCACGGAAGGAGGTGTATGTGGCAAGCTTAATTTGACTAACTGCTGCTTACAGATTGATGATAATGGAAAAGCCGTTCGTAAAATCGCTGATAATATTCGTACATTGTCCCATGTACCGGTTCAAACCTGGCATCCTTTCCCACAATTTAATTGGATGGACAAATGGTTTGGAGGAACCTGGTGGCGTACCTTCTTGTGGGTCATCGGAGGTATTTTATTCCTCCTACTTATTTTGCCCTGTATTATTCCCTGTCTACGCAGCCTGGTGATTTCCATGGTCGAACAAGCTATGCAACCAGGGGGAATGGGAGACCCTGTAAGACTTTTATTTCAGCGTGAGATTAATGTATCATAAAACATTTCTCTTCCCTAGCTTAGAATCCCCATTCATATCTATACATATATTCAACACATTTTAAAGAGAGAAAGGGGTGGATTGTGATATAGAGAATTTAGGTTAAAAAGACTTAAGTTAAAATGTGATGATTAATCATAAACAGGGAAGCCAGAACGGACAGAGAGTTTACTAGCAGTCAAGGACAGAAGGATCTGCTGAATATGTTTTTTTAAACCTATCTTTTCATGGTCATAGTGAGAGACATGCAGGAGACAAAGGATTGATAAGAAGTGTGAGAAACAGAATTTAGTGAATGTAGAGTTCACAGCGTACGTAACGAACGTGATAATTAATAATGCAGTTATACTTAGAATGTTTTTGTAATACTAACCAATTAAAACAGTATTAATAAGAAGGGGAAGGGCAAATAATAAGGGTATAAAAATCAATGCACTGTATGTATCGGGGCTTAACTGGTGAGAAACCAGTTGAGTCCAACTCTGCAGACTTGTAAATAAAGCTTGTCGTGTCATCAGTTTTAAAGAGACTCATGTGTGAGAAGTTTTATTTCTGACACTCATCATTCTAACCACCCCAGGCTTTCCCCTTGAAACCCAACAAACTGCAACATTTGTCCCTACACCTCCTCCTTCATCACCAATTAGTGACATAAACAGCCGTTCCAAGTGAAGCAGAGATTTGCAGGCACCTTTCCAACTTGGGCAACTGCATTTGGTACTTTCAATGTGGCCTCCTTTACAATGGCAAGGCCAAATGCAAACTACACAATGGTTTGCAGAGCACAAGTGCTCTGTCTGCAACAATCATCTTGAACTTCTGGCAGTACCTCATTTCAACTCCCCTTCCCATACTGACCTGTTTGTTCTTGGCATTCTCTGCTGTCATGACAAGGCCAAATGCAAACAAGAACACCTCGTTCTACTTGGGTGGCAATCAGCCCAATGGTGTGAACATTACATTTTCCAATTTCAGGTAAAACTCCCCTCTCTCTCTCTCTGTTTCTTTCCCATTCCCACCAGTCTGCCCAGGATCCTTCACCCTTGCCATCCCTTCCCTTATGCTCCTGTCTGAACTAATAATACTCCATGCACATTACATCTGCCAATCACCCATATACTTATTAACCTTGGTTTCTGATCCCTTGATTTATCTTTCCTATCCTTTCCCCTCTTCCTAATTTTCTTCCCCTCTTGTGCTCCCAACCTGGTTCAATTTGTCTTATATTTTCCTCCTCACTTGGTTCCATCCATCACCTAACAGTGATTTCTCAACCCTCTTGCTCATTTCTACATACAGACTACCTTCTCTCTATGCTCTCATTCCAGATGTAGGGTCCTCGCCCAAAGCTTCTGACCATTCCTCTTTGTCTTCTAATGTTTCTTTACCTGCTGAGTTCTTCCAGTAGTGTACTTTCTGTTTCAGATTCCAGTATGGCAGTTCATTGCATTTTCACAAATTCCTAATTTGATTTATGAGCAATGAAATGATCTGAAGAATTTGGGCAGTGTTAGAAATGAAAACTAAGACCAGTTGAAAATGTTAAAATTATCTCAATCTTAGTGATAATATGTGCCATGGCATGATCTACTGAGGCAAAGATATGTAGTTGATGGAAATCTGACATCGATGCTACTGTGAGTTAAGTTCACAAAAGACTGAATTAAAACAGATTATACAAATCAGGCAAATGAGCAAGTGATCTTGATTACTTCTGTGAGACAGCATACGATGGAAATAAGGTCCTGACTGATTTTAAGTTATATTTCTGGACCGTATATTTTCATTTGATTGTTAGCTGGCATGAGTAATATCATTTAAAAATCAAATATACATATTTTTCAATGAAATTCCCTGCAATCCTCAATTGATGATGGCTTGAGGGTGAAAGAATATTTATTTGATGCCTGACTTCAACAATCAAGTGTTTGTCTTTGTGACATTTTTTTATATTTTGTATTTCTCATTTAGATTCAGATGACTATTTTAATCCCTCAGGTATGTGAAATATTAATTTATAAATGTTGTTGTTGCTTTGTAGGTAATCTATAACATATTAGAAACTTCAAGATATTAAAAGCCAACAGTTTTCGTTCCATTTACTTGGAAGATACAAAGTGATATAAATAAATTTGTTTCAAAAATTTCCATAGCTTTATCAAAGAAAGTTGTTTCTCACCTTTGCAAATTATCTGTGCAAAATCCACAATCTATAATCCCTCAAATACATATTTATGGTTCCATCTCTAATTTACTCTATTCAACAGAACTTTGTTTATGTAACTTAGACTTCCTGAATGCCAAGGGAATATTTATTACTAAAATTAGACAGCCCTCATATATCAAAATGATAATCAAGGATAGATTTTTCAAAATATCTGTGAAAATTCCAATGGATTTAACATAATCAAACTTACCATGCATTCGTGCAGAAGCAATAATATTAGCTGCTGACTTGCTTGAGATATTAACCAAATATAATGGACAATGGGTCTAAAGAAGAAAAAGCAACAGGAAGAATTTGATAAGAAATCCCAATTAAAAAGATGAATATATGCTGAAATAAACATTATTAAAAACTCACTCGATTTGCAATTGTGATGGCACGATGTGTTGCTTCTGCTTCAACCTATAGAGAACAAGATGTATTTTAATATTTTTTAAGCAAAGAAGTAAAATTGTTGAGGAAAAAAAGGAAAAAGATCCCTCAACTTTCCCCACAAGTGTATGACTAGGTTTCAAAAATAAATTAGAAATAATTAAAGGAATATTAGATAGCATTTGTGGAGCTTTAGCAATTTTTGCAGTTAGCAATATGTTATTTAAAATTACCTGTCATTTTACTAATTCACAGAACTTTAAAAGATAAATGACAATTTATTTGAAAATAGTTGCTAAAAACTTTAAAAACCAACACTATTTTTTTATATTTGTCAACTTAAAAAGAAGCTTCTTTTGCACTTAAAAATCTGCATTCCAGTTCAAAATGGCTACTTTGTATCTTTATTGGCAAAACAATTTATAAAATGCTTTACAGGTTACAAATGTCCAGGTTATGATCAAGTCATACTTCTGAACTGGTTGTTCCCCAATTCACACGTGCACATCGATGCACATTGCGCCCCCAATTCGTGCATGCACATAATGTTACCCCACAAAGGCTAATAAGAACCATGAGTACATGTTCTGCCTTGTGTACATATTTGGCTTATGGACAGACCTAGGTAATGGAACTCATTCGTAACCTGGGGGCTGCCTGCATTCACTTTGAAACTTATCTGTGGAACATAAATGATAAGAAAAAATTTCCTATATATGGCTCATAACATTTGGCAGAACAATTTGTAACATAGAACAAAGAAGCACAGGAACAGGCCCTTCGGCCCACATGTCTGCACCAAACAGGATGCCCCAATTAAACCAAAATTCTGCTGCTGGTATACGATACATATACCTTGGTTCCCAGCATATTCATAGTATATCTAGATGTCTCTGAAACAGTACTATTGTATCTGCTTCGACCACTAGTCCTGACAGCTCATACCAGGCATCTACCAATCTCCAAAATTAAAAAAAACATTCCTGCACATCTCTTTTAATCTCCCCCTCATCTTAAATACACATCCTTGAGCATGTGACTTTTTACTCTTGGAGAAAAATTCTGACCCAGGCCTTTCATAATTTTATAGACCTATCAGGTTTCCCTGATAGGATTAGCCACTTCTGACAGAAAATTGCAAAAGAAAATGCAATAAATTTAATATTGATTTCGAGGGCTACAACATGCCCATTCAGATGATGAGGTTTTTTTCCTGGAGATCATGCTGAAACAGCATAGGAGGTGAAACACACAAGCCATAGTGATAATGGGAGGAGGATTAAAATTAATGGCAACTAGAAGCTGCGAGCCATCCTTGTGGACCAAACAAAGGTGTTCTGCAAAGCGACCACTGTGCTTACACTGGACTTTTCTAATGCACACATCACATTATGGATACTGAATTCAAAATGGAAAAATTAAGTGAATTGCTGCCTCATCTGACAGGAGTCTTTTGGCCCCCAGGAATAAAAAAGCAAATATTATATCTCCTGCAGTTGCTTAGGAACATGGTCTCAGAAAGTCAGTGGATATTGATGGAGAAGGAAAAATGAATCAGGGAGTCTCAGAAGGAATAGTTCCTTAAGGATTCTGGGAGATGAAATTACTTATCTGGTGCTAGAATCTCATAGAACATGCTGGAAGTTATGAAAGATTATCCATCAAATGTACAGGATACACTTTTTGCTTCAAAAAATGCTATTGACCAAATGAGTTTTTCCAATGTTGCTTTTTTGATCCAGATTCCAATATCCGCAGTCTCCCTTGTCTTGATCCTATTCTTTTGGTGTGTAGAGGAGTTGAGAGAAAAGTGAAAAAAGCAGGAAACATATCTGAGACAACTCTTAATTATCATACAGGGGAAACCATGGTGAAATAAAAGGCACCTCAGAAGCTTCAGAGTGAAAGTGTTATCGTCAGAACAGATTCGACAGAGTCAGAAAAAATACAAGGTTGGACTAGAGTCAACAGAAACAGGATAGAAGTTTATAATTAAAGTAGCAGTGGACATGTTATTGATAATGGTTGTAATCCTCAACTCTGAGATGATGGCAGAAGAAAAAGAGTCACGTATGGATCATGCAAAAAAAGGAAGATAAGGTAATGAAATAGTTAAATATTTATGATCATGAACATGTGTCACAAAATTTGTTGTTTTGAGGCAGCAGTATTGTGCATTACAAATGCAAAATTGTTTACCTATCTCGGCTGCACCATTTCATCGGATGCAAGGGTCGACAACGAGATAGACAACAGACTCGCCAAGGCAAATAGCACCTTTGGAAGACTACACAAAAGAGTCTGGAAAAACAACCAACTGAAAAACCTCACAAAGATTAGCGTATACAGAGCCATTGTCATACCCACACTCCTGTTCGGCTCCGAATCATCACCTACGGCTCCTAGAAGGCTTCCACCAGCGTTGTCTTCGCTCCATCCTCAACATTCATTGGAGCGACTTCATCTCCAACATCGAAGTACTCGAGATGGCAGAGGCCGACAGCATCGAATCCACGCTGCTGAAGATCAAACTGCGCTGGGTAGGTCACGTCTCCAGAATGGAGGACCATCGCCTTCTCAAGATCGTGTTCTATGGCGAGCTCTCCACTGGCCACTGAGACAGAGGTGCACCAAAGAAGAGGTACAAGGACTGCCTAAAGAAAGCTCTTGGTGCCTGCCACATTGACCACCGCCAGTGGGCTGATCTCGCCTCAAACCGTGCATCTTGGCGCCTCACAGTTCGGCGGGCAGCAACCTCCTTTGAAGTAGACCGCAGAGCCCACCTCACTGTCAAAAGACAAAGGAGGAAAAACCCAACACCCAACCCCAACCTACCAATTTTCCCTTGCAACCGCTGCAACCGTGTCTGCCTGTCCCGCATCGGACTTGTCAGCCACCAACGAGCCTGCAGCTGACGTGGACATTACCCCTCCATAAATCTTCGTCCGCGAAGCCAAGCCAAAGAAAAATTGTGGATTACAAATGCAAAATTGCTTTAAATTACAGTTCTTTAAAAACAAAATTTAAAAATAAGTAATTAGTGCAAAATAAAGAGAAAAAATTGAGGTATCTATAAATTCATTGTCCATTCAGAAATCTGATGGCAGAGGGGAAAAAGGGGTTTTTGTTATGATGGGTGTGCGTTTTAAGGCTCCTGGACCTCCTTCCTGATGGTAGCAATAAGAAAATGGCATGGTCTGGATGGTGAGGCTCCAATCTTGAGACACTGCCGCTTAAAGATATCCTTAATGGAGTGAAGACTAATGCCCATGATGGAGCTTGCCGAGTAATCTTTTCCTGTCCTGTACATTGGCACTTCCAAATCAGATAGAGATGCAACCAGTCAGAATACTCCAAGATCTGTATCATTGCAGGGAGCAGCACTATTACAGTCAATATACGAGAGAAAGGGTTAAGAGAAAGTGCCAGAGTAGAACAAAAATATGGGCCAAAGTATTTGATTCTTTCTCCTCAGTATCAGGGAATAGGTTTGCAAATAATATTCATGACAAGTCCAAAGACTTTAATGACCATCTTGACTACATCAGCCTTTCAAAGATTCCTTTCTTTTCTCATTGTTTCCTTGGAAAATCACCTACAATTTATTTGGCTTCAACATCCTATCATAGATATTCCTTTGTTCCTTTATTCTCTCCAACCATCCACCTTCAAAAACACTTGCATTCTCACTTCTTCCATTTCTGATAATTTAATGACCTGAAAAAACAAGCCTATTTGTTTCTCCACAGTTGTTAACTGATCTGTTAAATTTTTAAACCATATTACCATGTTTTTATTTTAGATCTGCAGCATTTTTCATTTCAATATATAGCTTAATCCAAGGGAGTTTTTTTTAAAAAAAGTTCATGAGAACAGAATAAGGGAAACTACTGCCTTCAAATTATGATTTCCCCCACCCAGACAAAGAGGTGAAATTTCACTTCTGGATTTCCAAAGCCTTTAATACAGTCAGAATATCACAATTATCAGATAGAACAAAATATTTATATTTCCTGTTGTATTTCACACTAACGAAATACTTGTTGTCATCAGTCTGTACTTTCACTTTGACACCTAAAAAACTGTTCTTGCTCATTTGCAAACATGAATAAGCAAACATTGTCAATGCATCAGAAGATACGCAACCACAGTATTGATAAATTAATTTCATACTTGCGGACACAGCCTGTAATCATTTTAACGTGACCAACCTCCTCAGGCCTGCTGATGTCTATTCCCTCGGGCCCAGTGATTCCCAATTCAAGAGCTTCTTTTGCACCCTGAAAAAAAAATCACAGCTTTAATCTCCCTTGGAGTGAAATTGGCTCAAATTGATTCAGTCTACTGCAGGAAGCCGGGCATCGAAGGATATCAATATTCATGGACACATTAAGGTTTCAAAAGGCAACTCAAATTCTGTCACCTTCTCTGTAATGATACATTACATTACATTTAATTTTTTAATGGTGTTTGTGGTAGAATTTCAAATATTTTAAATTGGTAATGTGTCATGTAGTTTTTTAAAATCTGAACAGTTACCTCTGCCACAAGGTCTCCATTTTCAGCATGAACACAAGCTATGGCACCCAGAATTTTACATGCACGAAAAACCTGGTAAAGTTCATTATCACGTAGCATGTATTGGTCCTTGTACGTCATGTAGGTTTGGAATGAATTCACTCCATGTTCCTTCACAAGTTCTTCCATTTCAAGTTGTACCTGAATTTTAAAAAAACATGGATTGATGATTTGGCTCAAACTTGCTCACAGTTCAAAAAGTCAGTAAAATTATAATAATAGGACACAATATCATGATTGAACTTCATCCTTCATGCTTTTAATCTAAATATCAACCTGGTCAACCACAGTCCTCTACCCTAGGATGAGAATTTCAAAAGATTCACAAACCAAGTTGGAATATTTCATATTTCACTCCTGACTGGCTGATCCTTCACCCTCAGAAATGAGCCCCACATCTAATCATTTTACTGAGAACAAATAGCCTCTCAGAAACTATTCCAATTCTCTTTTGTATTCCTTCACTGACATTACTATAACATTTTCTTATTTGCAAAAATTCAAGAGAATAAAAGCTTATTCTACTCAATATTTCCTCACAGAACAGCCAACTTATTCCTCACCTACTTGTTCAAAGGCAATGAGAAACAAGAGTTCTCAAGGTGTGCACCCTTTATTACTGCAGCAAAACTTTGCAAACTTACTCCCTTTGCAATAAAGATTAACAGACCTTACATTTTACTAATTTTTTGTCATTAATGGTCCACAAGAATCCACATTAATATCAGCATTAACTAAGCTCACGTGCAAAATAAACCAATCTTCTTGACTGCAGTTTCAACTACTGAGCAGCATGGTTAGTCCATCGCTATTAGTGGCAGCAACTCGGTTTTCAATCTGGTGCTGTCTGCAAGATATTCGTGCATGCACCTGTAACCCGTGTGAGTTTCCCCCAGGTGCTCTGGTTTCCTCCCACCCTTCAAAACGTACGGAGTTGTAGGTTCATTGGGTGTACAGGGATGTGCTACTTAATGTCTGTTTAGGCAACGTCTGAACACATAATTGTCCATCGCCCATGGTCCCATAAGGTTATAATAGAGTTCAGAAATCCTAATCTGAGAAGGGGATGTAGCAGACATAACCAGACGTACGCAACAACTTCCTGCACCCAACACATCTATTTCATGTCTTTTGTAAACAAAGGCATGTATGTAAGTACTGTACTTTCTATCTATCATGGTTCCCAAGCGTAGCAAAACCAGTGCTAGTGATAACAGCAGCAGGAAGCAAAGAAGAAGTATCAATTTGGAAGTGAAACATAAGGTTATTAAGCAATACAAAGTAAGGTGGAAAAACAGTGAATGGTATTCCTTGCAATTATGGCTTGTTGCACTCGACCATCACGACGATCCTCAAAAACAAAGAAAATATTCTCCAAGCTGTTAAAGGATCAGCTTCACTGAAAGCTACAAGGCAAATGAAAATGCGAGAGGGACCCATATCGGATATAGAGAAATTGGTCCTCAGTCCATGTCATTAGCAAACACAAAAGCGAGTCCTTCTCAGCACGCTGACGATCACTGCTAAGGCACAATGTTTGTTCCAGATCTTAAACAAATTGCAGGACCAAATAATATCGAGTTTAGTGCTAAGTGAGGGTGGTTCAGGAGCTTCAAACCATGTTTTTCGCTGTAATGTGAAAGTGAGTGCTGAGTCTACGAGTGCTGATGCAAAGGCAGCAGTAAAATTTGTTGAAGCTTTAGATCAGGGGAGGGTAATCTTTTCCCATGCGTGGGCTGGATGTGTATCACTGATTGATGCTACATAAAATAAACAAATAAATAGATGGAATAAATACGATGATGCATTTCAGGGGTGGGGGGGGGGTCGAGGGGGCTAGTATTGGCTTCAACCTTTCTCAGCTTTGGAGAGACTGGGTGGCATCAGCTAGTATTGGTTCTACCCAAATTTGCTAGTTTGAAGAGGAGGAAAGATATTAGGTGCTTTTTCTGGGATAGGAACAGCACTTTATTGACCAATGGCCATCTCATTGAATATGGAACAGGAATGACTGTGTGATCATGGACAATTCAACTGATTCTCCCTGTCAGGAGAATTACTGAACCCCACCATGACCAAAGGAAAAGTTACTTTGATTAACCTGGAAGCAGGAGAAATGCTGTATTGGACCAAAATAATGGTTAATTTGATTGATCCAGAACTGGGTTTTGGAAGCATCAGGAGTTGTGATAACCATTCAAATTAAAAGGTATTTCTCTGGAAGAAAATCAATGAGGATTTGTGAGTTTTCGGCAGTATGGTTACAAAGTGTCTCCCATCTCCTTCGTGATAACTTGTGTGCATTAGTTTAAAAGTTTGTGTCTGGACAATGGAATTTTAATAGTGAACTTGGAATGACTTTTCAGAATTGTGCTTGAGGCATCCCTCCTACTCGCCCTCGCCCGCCCTCACCCTCGCCCGCCCTCGCACGCACACACTCTCTCTCACACAATTGGTTTTGATTTGACTAATGTGTTATATCATTAGTAGTTACTAATAAATAGTGTTTTAAAAGAAAAATATAATACTGCCTTAGTGAATTTCCATTGCCACTGGTCTGCGACGTAACATTACAAGAGTGGTGATACACCACTAGCCTACTGCAGGGGGCAACCTGTGTACCTGCAGGAAGAGCACTGGAGGACAAGGCAACACCTGGCCGGCTGTCAATTAGCTGACCTGAATGGAGCAACCCCCACCCGGTCGGCTGCCAATCACCCTCCGGGATACAAGCTACATCCAGCCCCTCGAGGTTAGTCTCAGAGCCAGCACAGCTATTCTCACAGCCAGCTTTGTGGAAGTTTGTGTGGAATAAATCCTGTTGAACAGACTATATTTTGTGCCTGCTTTTCTGCTCAAGAGTGCATTACAACAAGTTAAAGCCATTTCTTATTTGGCAGAGTGAAAACTCCAGGGCTTTCAAGACATTAACAAACACACCTTACTGGTTTATTACAGGACCAATAAAAAGTCCTGATGACACTCAAATGCTGTTTCAGGATGCCCTTCTCAATTGCTATGCCAGTGTAATCGAGAAGTACTACTTGGAAGAAGGTGTACCTTTCAAGATTTTGCTAACTGCAGACAATGCTCCAGGACATCTCCCTTTCATTAGTGACCTCCACCTCAATAGTAAACTGGTGTTTCTCCCACCAGACATCACCTCTTTAATCCAGCCAATGGACCAAGGGGTTATTGCAGATTTCAAGGCTTATTACCTGAGAACAACCTTTGCTCAGACCGTTGCTGCAACTGTTGACTCTGGCAGGACACTGATGCAGTTCTGGAAGGAGTGCAACATTTTCTACTGCATAAAGAACCTTCCTTGGGCCTGGGATGATGTGACCTAAGAGTTCATGAATGGCAATATGGAATAAAATAGTGAAGTGGTATGTGCATGACTTCAAGAGAATTGAAAAGGATGATGAGATTGCAAGGACGAATAGAGCTGATGTTGACATGGTAAACAACCTGAACCTAGACATCTCCTAGAGGTGATTCCTGAGGAACTAACAAATGAAGAGTTGCTGGAGCTAGAGTAAGAGGAATAGCTGAAGAAGAGGCAAGGGAAAGGAAATTGCAGAGAAGAACAGGTGTTGAAGAAGTTCACTGTTAAGGGATTAGCCAAATTCTTTGCAGACCTGAACTGCTTGCTGAAGAGATGGAGCCAAACACTAAACACATTTCACTGATAGGGAGGAATCCTCATGGCAGTGTCTGCTGCATATCAAGAAATTTATGAAGAAAAAGCAAACGAGGCAAATAACACTGGACATATTCCTGAAGAAGCCAACACCTCCCCAAGAGCCTCAACCAGGTCCTTCAGGCATTACAGAGTGACGGTTCATCAATGGAGGCTAATCAACCTGAAACTCTTCCAGTGGGACACTATGAGGAAGTGGTGAACAGTGATGTGGATGATCCTGATCCTCTTTGTTTAATTGTGTGTGATATAGGCTAAGATAGTGATTACATAAAAGTTTAAAAAGTGAAGAAAAAAGTTGAACAGTTTAATTTGGCACATGTTCAGTATCTCATAGAGCTTTGCTCAGTATATACAAATAATATGGTGTTCGCACAACATACACATTGCATAAAGCCCAGATTCACTAAACATATCGAGAACGTTAAGAGGTGCATACTGAATGGATGGGTTTTGGGTTTCACTAGCCAGAATCTGCTCCTACCACGTTGCAAATAACATTTAAAAAATAATTAAATTTACTCTTTGATTCTACAACCTCAAATCACTTCTACAAGGAACTGAATGGACAAGGAGAGTTTACATTATTTTTGAAGAATCATGTTTTATTCAACAAATAGTCATTAAATAGTGCCAAAAAAATCAGAAATTCCAAATACCATGTACATAATGAAGCATAATTTTTAAATGCATTCTTTTTACTGGGAAAGTTGGCATGAACAGAAAATCCATAAATGCCCTTGAGAATTCACTTTATTGAGCTTTTGAAGCTCTTCATGGAGTAGGAGATAACAGTCATAAGGATACATCATTGGTTGATTAGAAGGACAATGCACATATAAAACAATATTTTGCTGGTTGGCAAGATGCAACATAAGGATCCCAATAACAGCATTCATGAAATGCCACCTGCATTTACAAGATGACTCTTCCCAAAATATGGGAAGCAAAAGAATTGCTATTTGCAATAAGCTTCACAATGACAAATAATAGAATGACTGAATCAAGTATTCATTGTTAATGTATTAAAAGGGTCATGGGGGAGAGGGGAGGAAAAAGGGGATATTTAGAACCTTTAACAGAAACAAGGACCTGATGGGCATCAGGGATTGTTCTTTATTTGGCATACATCTAAGAACTATTAGGCATTGATTGTACAGGGCTCAGAATAGATAAAAAGACCTTATGACCTAAAGATATAATCAGAATTTGAGTGAATAGCAAAAGGTAATCGAGTGTAACTGGAGATATCCACAACAGCTTTCAACAAATACCAATAATGGAGAGTATTATATCTAGCTCAGAGTCAGATGCAATGAGTCTTAATCAGATTAAAATACAGGTGCTTTATCTTTTATCCAAAATCTTTGGGATCAGACACTTTGGATTTCATAATTTTTTGGATTACAGAATAATATTAAAACAGTGGTACTTTTAATTAATTGCGCATGGGAGGGGGGGGTTGTGATGGCATTGGATGGTGGGGGGGGGGGCGGTCAATGAAGTGAGACCGCTCTTTCCCCACTCGCCCGGCCGAGTCGTGCCGTCACCCTCTCCCCGCTCAAGTCACGCCGCTGCCCTCTCCCCGCTCACCCGGCTGAGTCACGCCATTGCCCTCTCCCCGCTCGCCCGGCCGAGTCACACCGCTGCCCTCTCCCCGCTCGCCCGGCCGAGTCACACCGCTGCCCTCTCCCCGCTCGCCCGGCCGAGTCACACCGCTGCCCTCTCCCAGAGCTGCTCTCTCGGTCAAATACCTCTTCAGCAGGGTTGCTGAAATTCTGCTGGAGGACAATGCCTGGTTTTTAAGTAAAACACAGTAAAACTTCAAACATAAACTAGCTCGAACTAAGCTAAACAACTGAAAATATATTGTACGTGCAGTAAAAAAAAGTTCCGTTTTTGGAATTACAGACAAAGGGATATTAGATGTATTAGAAGGGTGGGAAATGAAGATGGTGAAATTCCACAGTGTTGCAAGGCTGATCTTCTGTATTGTGAAGATGTGAATATAAATAAATCCTCCCTTCATGCTTTTCCCAATATAAGCTTATTATTACACAACCAATGCACATATGCATACACATTTAAAAGTGCACAAACAACAAAGCCTTGTCTCAGGGCTGACGTGAAATAAAAGTAGCTCTAGAAAGAGAAAAATATGGAGGCTATTTTTCTTCTTAACAACATGATCAATGGTTCCATTTGGAGTTACCAATGGAGTAACTGTTTTCCAGAGAAAAATGGATAGGTTGGTGGATGCACACGACTTACAGGCCACTTCTCCCTATTTGGACAATGTCACCATATGTGGAAAAACCCTGGAGGATCATGATTATAATTTGAATAAATTCCTCAGATGGCCAAAGATCTAAACTTAACCTTTAACGAAGACAATTGCGTGTATTGCACTAAGCGCCTGGCTATACTGGGCTATGTTGTCAAAAGGGGTGAATTCAGCTCCGACCCTGAAAGAATGAAACCTCTCATGGAACTGCCTCCCCAACCACATAGAAGTCTCTCAAACGCTGTCTGGGCTTCTTCTCTTATTAAGCATAGTGGGTGCCTAACTATGCAGACAAGGCATGACCACTTTTTAAAACTACTGTTTTTCCTTTGTCAGAGGAAGCCCACAAAGCTTTTAAGAGCATCAAATTAGACACTGGCAAAGTTTCAATGTTTGCTAAGAGGTGGATTGCATCTCATGACTTTTGACACCCTGGATCATGAGACAGGCTGCATGACACTAACTCAAGTACCAAATCATTTAGGAATTGGTCATTTATGTTTAACCAATTCCTTGTTAATCTTATTTCAATGAACTAACCTCTTCATTCAATTGTCAATATTATTATGATCATGTTTTCAATGGTAAGTCTTCAACACTATTGTTCAGTTCCATTTAATTTGAAAAACCATCTCATACTTCCTAATACAGCTAACTAACAACATTTTTAAATTTTGTTTAGAACTAAAGGGACTTTGTTAGCATTAACATAGGAACAGCAATGGAAAATTCATCAAACAATGGTAAATTCAAAATAATACTTTTTAATAAAACTATCAATAACCATTTCTTACTTATCTCTAAACTTAACTCTAAATTTAACCCCACTATGTGCAGATGTAACTGTATGTATAATTCAAGTCCCATTCTGAAAAGACGACCTTTAAAAAGTTCAGCATTATTTTAATCTTGCTTGAAGGTCTTAAATTCTCAGTTCAGAAATAATTATAAAGTGCTTTTAAATATCAGGATTCTTTACTCACAATAGTTATTTTATTCCATTATGAATTCGCAAACCCAGACAAGAGTTAAACAAATGCAGTTAGCTTCTTCCACAATGAAGTCACAAACCAGACAAGGGTTAAATGAAGTGGCAATGCAAAAATAGACCCAGTGGTTTTCCTTATATCGAAAGCCACTGATTCTGTGTTCTCCTTTTCACAGGGTAACACACAGTAACAGCACCAATTCTGGTTACTGTAACTCAACCCTTTCTTTCACAAGGTTTCAACCGATGTCACATGGGTTTTGATTTCTATTAAAAACCACATGTAACGATCAGCAATAGACAATGAATCAGACAGGTTTTAATTTGAAACCACTAATTTAATTTCTTACTCTTAAGCTCTAGTGTTAACTCAAACTATCCTCAAAACCAAATCTATCCCCAGCTACACATAGGAGTCTGCGCGCGCGCCCCTCCCCCTTGCTTTGCACGTACCTGTCTCTCTCTCTCTCTCTGCGTATGTGTGTGTCTGTGTGTGAGATATTCCCAAACCATTACACTCCAGGCCAAAATCTACAAAGTTACTTCAAAGTTTAGTCTTTCAAATTCAGTGTTGAAGTATTGGCCTTTGAAATTTGAAGCCCAGAATTAATGTTGAACTGATGGGGAGACTGGAGTTGTCGCTGCTACAGACTCACCAATTCTTCTTGCATTGCCTTGAAGAAAAGTCCATCCACATGAACTGTGATCATAACACTTCTGGTCTTTTTGCAGGCAAGACTCAAATTGGGTGGCCTCGACAAAGCTTCCAAGATCCTGGCACTGGTCTCTCCAAGTAACTTCACTTGGCCCTTTCAAGCTGTCATGTAAAATGGGGTTAACCAGGCATTCAACCCACTCACATGGCATCTTAAAAGGTTAATGTGGGCTAATCCAACTAGGTCCCAGACCTACCTCAGAAGTAGGCCAGGGAACACAGTTAAACTTAACTAGGCCATATCTACTGGTAACTTGAATAGCAAAATGGCCAACCCGGTTACCCCTGTGATGTCAGTGCTTATGCGCTGGAGTCACAAGTAAACCCCTGGCTGGTGCCTGCTGTGACCTGGTGGGGGAGGGGGGGGGAGGGAGAAAGAAAACTGAACTATTCCAAAACTGAACTCAGTAATATATTTCTCCAAATTATGTAACCATTACATTATCATTGAGGTGAGTTCCAATTCTTGGAAACCACATGACCAGTTTAATTTCTACCAAAATTCTGTTCTTTTCAAAACCATTCCATATCCATAACTACCTCTGACCTCATTTCTGTTCCAGTGGCTTTGGTTAAAAACAGATGGCTTCCTTCAACATTTCTTGAATAATTATGACCCACTTGAAATCCATTAGGTCTGTCCTTCCCCAGACACGTCCAGAATGAGCATTCTTTTCTGAAAATATTGGTTCTGTATAAAAGTCCAGTGACTTGTACCAACCCTCAGCTAACTTACTAAAAATGCAGATATATTAACTCTATTATTTACTTTACTAAGACATTTTTATATATGAGAAATATAGTTTAACATTAAAGATTAACATAAATCTGTGACACTAAACAAAGACAACTTTTGTAAAAGTAGACAATAAAATACAAACCTACCTGTGGAGCCCACCAAGTCACACCAACGTGAAGAGAATAGTCACAGCAGACTTTGGGATCTGCTAGATTTCTAGATTTTTCATAGGCATCGAAAAGTGAAGTCTCTTTATCTGGCAGTACGTAGCCCATTATCATTGTTGTACCTCCAACAAGAGCAGCCTGACAATGAGGGAAAAAAACTGAAAATTATGAATCATTTAATTATGTTGTTACCACTTAGGCATAGATACTAACATTTAAAAATAAATCTGAAAGATGGGACACTGGATGGACATCTTTCTTATGAAAGGAAATGACCTGCAATTTTTTTTTAAGTCAATCATCCGTTGTAGGATATTGCAAGAGTTATTCAGACAACTGTCTTCACCAAAGCATCTCCATCTGCTTCATGAAAACAAAAGTACAGATGCTGAAATCTGAAATAAAAACAGAAAATGCTTGAAATATACAGCATCTGTTGAAATACATAGAAACAGGAAACACTCAGATGTGAAACATTAACTGTTCTTATTGGATGTTGCCCGTCCTGCTGAGTGTTTCCAATATTTTCCAACTTTATTCCATCTGCTTTATCACTGAACTTTCTTCCATTACAAGATCTCAATTGGTGATGATCACACATTTTCAATTTCATTTGCATCTCCTCAGAAAATGAAGCAGCAAGACCTAAACAACACACAATATTTGGGTTGATGAGTGATAACGTTCACTCAATAACTGACAGGCAATGACCAACTCTAACAAGAGACTGTGTAATAATAAGGGTAGGTGAGTAGGCACCATTAGGTTCTGACATCTGTGGAGGTTTTGCTGCTAAAAAGGAAGCTAAGTCATAGTGAAGGCTGATCTGCAGGCTGATGCCTCCAGCATATGCATTTGTCCAATCCATAGCTTGTGAGTGTCAATTTTTTTTAAACCATTCTCTCTATTGCTGACAGTTCAAAACAGGGTTTTGTTTGTCACCCTTTAAGCCTGTCAATGAGTTAAAATACATAATAGCTATTTACAAAATATTCATTTACTACATTATTCCTCAAAACTGAAATGAGCAATACAAGGAAATAACTAAATATATCCATTCCAGTTTTTATTTTGATGTTCAATTTCTTTCATAATCATCAAGCTGAAATATCCTTGACTGTCACAATATTTTCTTCTTCCATTGAACCCAAATTTGTGTGTATGTTCTTTGTTTTTTTTTAAAAATCAGCACACTGAAGATGATATTACTCCACTGTTATTTTCCAACCTTTTCATCTTCCTAGCTTAATGTATATTGGTTTCACCTGCTGATGTCTCTTTCAGATCCATCCTGTTACAATGGTTGTCTTGTATGAATTTCCAATCATGACTGAACAACCTGGACCTTGATCTCTTTTAAGAACAATCTTGCTCCTAAGATACATACCTAAGATGCATAGCTGCTTCAAATACCTCAATTTTACATTTGATGAGATGCATTTCAAGCTTTGTCTGCATACAAATTTATCAAAATGTTAAGTTACGAGCATTCACATTCCTCTGTGCTGCCTTGAAAAATAGTTTGATTTTTTTTTGCTTTGAACAAGATGTCATGCCAACAGTTGATCAAGAAATCAATTAATTCTGTGAATTTGAAAACAATTTCAATTTGCGATTGAAAACAAATGAAAATGCAGATTTGGTTGCCTTTGAAAGGTCTAAAATAAACATATTCATATGAATTGATTATTTATGTTTCTTACTTATTGCCTCTCACTAATTTCAGTGATTGAGACTTTCCCCATTTTTTTCTGTCTAGCTGCACAAAAACTCAAATAGATCACGCACGTGATAAATTCATCCTCGTGTAGTTTATATACGACACAATATAAAACCTAGAAATGCCTCAAGTTGTGAACCACTGCATACGTTTTTAAATTACAATTTTAACTCAATTTTGGAGGCTGAATGCTATCCCTTCCTACTGCACAAGAAAACTTCAGCACCATTTCATGAACAGCTCTCAGGATAACTGGAATTTTAAAAAAAGTCTCAGAATCTGCTTGCTTTATCAACAACAGCTACTGCACACTTATCAAACACTTGAACACTGAACAATCATCCTAAAAGAAATACTTAATGGTCTATAATAGAATTCAAAATTATCTTGAACAAAATAAAATTGACTGATTAACATGCAATTCTTATGGCATTGCAGTGTTTCAAAGTAGAAATTAAAGTGCTACAAAACTGAAATCAAAATCAGACTTTTATTTTGAAGATTAACATAAAACTTAGGTAAAAGCAACTCGATCAGCACCTCACAATCCAAATTTATGGCTTGATTTAACATAAGGATCTACTTGTACTTTTTGTTTTGCACTCTTTTTATTTCCCTTTCAACTCAAATCTGGCAACATTAATGCTCATCACTTATTCTGGAACAAGTTTGCTGAAACAGGTGCACATCAAAGGAAAAATATCTGACCTATTTGATCAAAACATGTGTCATCATTAGGCTGATACTTTTTCTCAAATGCCTACAAATTGTACTCTCCAATAGATTCCCCCACAACCATATGCCCCCCCCCCCCCCCCCAATTAAACGTTTTAGTTAAAAGATCAGTAGTTAAGCATTCACACATGGTAAATAAAATCAGAATTTACACAGCATATTATTGGATTGCAGACAAAAATCTTTTGTGAACTACCTATCAACCAAGTTCTTGCAAGAGGAGAGGACTGGCTGTCTAATGTTTCACTTGGAATAAGAGAAACAAAAAGACTCTGTGGTGACCTGAAAGAAAGAGGTTATCATCTGGAGAACCTGAAGGGGCAAGTTTCATCAGCAAGACACTGGAGTGGCTGATGGAAGTACATCAGTTGTGGATGTCCTGGGACAACAAATCTCTCTCTGAAAACCAACAAGAGCCTTCCTGAGCAGTAACCATTTACCTTTCAAGCACCAAAGCCTGGTGAACTTTATAAATGTTAAATTCTGTGCACAGTAATAAGAATTCCCTACAACCAATAAACTTGGAGGTGTGACGGCTCACTACAAGACAGGCGAACTGGCCCTGCTTGTAAGCCACGCGGCAGGGCAGCTGGCCAAAATGGCACTGTCGGGGGTTTCCCTTCCTACCAGCATGGGGTTCAGAAACACACGTTGGGGGAACCACGTGATGTCCGGGTGATGTCAGTACCCTCTAGCGCGTCCTCAGCCAGGTCCAGGCTGGGAGTATAAGTGCAACCCAGCAGCCTGCAATAAACCAGTCTGCTCACTGAGCTCAACCCGTCTGGTTGTGTGTGTTATTGCAGGAGCAGTGTAGCCACCGCTACAATTGGTGACCCCGACTGGTTCAAACATCTTTGAACCCATCACGAGCGAGCCTGGCATCAGCGCTATAGCCGTAAAACTGCCTGAATTCTGGGTTCAGGAGCCGGAGCCTGGTTTGGCCACGCGGAGGCCCAGTTTCACCTCTGCCAGATTTCATTCGACACGACCAAATTCTACCATGTGGTCGCTGCCCTGGACCAGACCACCGCCAGACGCGTGCTGCACCTTGTTCAGCACCCACCCGCTGAGGATAGTACGAGACCATCAAGCGAGTGCTTACCGGGTCCCTCGGACTATCCAGACACCAGCGTGCCGCTCAGATGCTGCACCTAGATGCCCTGGGGGACAGGTCCCCGATGGAACTGATGGACAAGATGCTCGCGCTCATGGGTGAGCTCACCAACTGCCCACTTTTCGAGCACATCTTCCTCAAACATATGCCCGGGGTTATCCGGCAGCTGCTGGTTCAGGAGAGCTTCACCGACCAGTAGAAGGTCACCCAGAAGGCCCAAGAGCTATGGCTCGCACGATTCTAGGAAGACTCAGTGGTCCAACAGGTCACGAGGCACGGGCATGACCACGTCAAGCCTGCCCCTAGCACCGCGTTAGAGAACCCGGCCCCTGCAGGGGCCCTCAAAAGCATAACCAAGGCCACAGCATCCGCTTCAGACCTCTGCTTCTACCACCAGCGCTGGGGAGCCAAGACTCGGAAGTGTCGTCAGCCCTGCTAGTTCCAGGGAACCGACCAGGCTGGCCGCTGTTAATGGCTGCGGTGGCTGGCCAAAAACACAGCCTTCTCTACCTGCGGGACTCAGTCAGTGCCCAGCGGTTCCTCATTGACACTGGAGCCCAGATCAGCATCATCCCGGCCACGGCCATCGAATCCAGGAACTGACCACGTGGACCTCCTTTCCATGCGCTCAATGCAACAGAGATCTGGACGTATGGAGACAAGTCCACTTCCAGATCTGCCAACGGAATTTCACGGGGAGGTTCACCGTCTCATCTCTCCCAAATGCCATCCTGGGTGCAGACTTCCTCCTCGCACATGGGCTTTTGGTGGACATTCGAGGTAGGCGCCTGATGGACGCCCGTACCTTCCAGGCCGTTCACCTCGACGCCTCCCACTCGGAGCAACCGTAGATGGCCACGATCAGCACGCCCAGAGACGAGTTACAGCGGATCCTGGATAAGTTCCCGACACTCCTCAAGCCACAGTTCTCCGCTGTCTCACCGTGCCACGGGGTGTTCCACCACATCCCTACCCAGGCCCCGCCGGTTCACGCCAGCTCCCGCCTGACAAGCTCCAGGTAGTGAAGGAGGAGTTTTCGCACCTGTTGGAGCTGGGGATCATTCGGCTGTCCAACAGCCCGTAGGCCTTGCTGTTCCATCTGGTCCCAAAAGCCTCTGGTGGCTGGTGTCCCTGCGGAGACTATGGACGGCTCAAAGAGGCAACCGTTCCTGACCATTACCCCATCTCTCACAGCCAACCTGCATGGCGCGAGGGTCTTCTCCAAGGTTGACCTGGTGCACGGATATCACTAGATCCCGGTGCACCCTGACAACATACCCAAGATGGCCATCGTCACCCCCTTTGGCTTGTTCGAATTCCTGTGCATGCCGTTTGGGCTCAAGATCACCACTCAGACCTTCCAGTGCCCCATGGACTCTGTGGGCATGGATTTGGATTTCATCTTTATTTATTTGGACGACAGCAAGGACCGGGCGCAACACAAGGCCCACCTATTTGCCCTTTTCTCCCGGGTGGCCGACTTCGGCCTTACCATCAACCCGGCCAAGTATCAGTTTGGGAAAGAATCCATGCAGTTCCTGGGCCATAACATCACAGCCGAAGGAGCCACGCCCACCACTGCGAAGGTCGGCACTATCAGGGAGTTCCCATGCCCGGACAGCCTCAAAGGGCTGCAGGAGTTCGCGGGTATGGTCAACTTTTACAACTGCTTCATCCTGGGAGCTGCACGCATCATGCAGCCGCTGTTCGCCCTCATCGCAGCCAAGCACAAGATGCTCCCTTGGAAGCCAGAAGCCTGCAACGCATTAGAAGCCACCAAGGACGCCCTCGCGAAGGCCGCCATGCTCGCCCACCCGCACACCAACCTGCATATGGCACTCTCTGTCGATGCCTCTGCCACAGCCATTGGTGCCGTCCTGGAGCAGCAGGTGAATGGACATTGGAAGCCACTGGCATTCTTCAGCCGCCTGCTCCACTCGCCAGGATGCAAATATAGTGCCTTCGACCACGAGTTACTGGGCATGTATCTGGCGGTGTGGCATTTCCACTATTTTTTGGAGGGGAGGACTTTTACCATTTTTACCGATCACAAACCCCTCACCCAAGCGCTTGTGATGGCAAAGGATCCCTGGTCGGCCCGCCAGCAGCGTCACCTCTCCTTGGTGTCGGAGTTTACCATCGACATTTGGCACAAAGTGGGGAAGGACAATGTGGTTGCCGATGCACTCTCGTGACCGGCCATCTGCGTGCTGACACTGGCCTCGACTTGGACCAGCTCGCCTTGGACCAGGAAGCTGATGAGGAGATGAGGGTCTTTAAGACCGTCATCATCGGCCTGCGATTCCAAGACCTCCCGACTCCGAGCGGCGAAAGGCACCATCCTGTGCGATATCTCCTTGGGCACCCTGCGGCCAGTGGTTGCCCATCAGTGGCATAGGCAGGTCTTCCGTCACATCTATGACCTTTCACATCCGTCTATCAGGTCCACATTCCTGTTGGTGGCAGAATGGTTCGTGTGGCATGGGCTGTGGTCGCAAATTGTGGGCTGGGCAAGAACATGCACCCATTGCCTGATGTCCAAGATGCACAGGTACACCAGGGCGCCCATACAGGAGTTCGAGCACGTCTGGAAACGGTTCAGCCACATTCATTTGGACATCGTCGGGCCCCTACCCATTTCCCGGGGCAACTGCTACCTGTTTACGGTGGTGGACCGCACCACTCACTGGCCTGAGGCGATCCCAATGCCAGATGCCTCCACCGACTCCTGCTCCCGAGCACTGTTGCATAGTTGGGTTGCCCGGTTTGGCATCTCAGCTCACCTCACCAGCGATCAGAGCGCCCAGTTCACATCTGAGCTCTGGGCACAACTCGCCAACAGGTTGGGGGATCCAGCTACACTGCATCACGGCCTACCACCTGCAGGCCAATGGACTGGTCGAACATCTGCACCACTACCTTAAGTCAGTGCTCATGGCCCACCTCACTGGTCCCGACTGGAAGGACAAACTCCCTTGGGTGCTCCTGGGCATCCGCTCCACTCCCAAGGAAGATCTGCAGGCATCATCAGCTGAGCTGGTCTACGGTGCACCGCTGGCTCTACCTAGTGAGTTCATCAACGCACCTCACAATCCCCAGCAGTCGCCGCACGAACTACTTCCTCATCTCAGGGCACACTTGGACTTCTTCGAACTTCCGCCGCCGCCCAGGCATGGCACCTGCCCGTCTCACATTCCCAGCGAACTGCTTTCCACGGCGGGGCCAGACCGTGGCACCTGTGCAGCGACCATACGAGGGGCCGTACTAGGTTGCACAGCGTTCTGGATCAACGTTCACGCTGAACATGGGTGGCAGGCAGGAGCTGTTTACCATGGACAGGCTGAAGCCAGCGCACCTTGATCCCACCGAGCCCGTGGTCGTTGCCCAGCCCAAGAAGCAAGGCCGCCCAGCTAAAAAGGACATTGGCGCCGGTTCTGGGGGGCGGGGGGGAGCTGTGTGGCGGCTCACCACAAGGCAGGGCACCTGGCCAAAATGGTGCCATCGGGGGTTTCCCTTCCTTCCAGCACGGGGCTCAGAAACCCATGCTGGGGGACCACGTGACGCCCGGGTGACGTCAGTGCCCTTCAGCACGGTTCTCAGCCAGGTCTGGGTTGGGAGTATAAGTGCAGCCCACCAGCCTGCAATAAACCAGTCTGCTCACTGAGCTCAACCCGTCTGGTTGTGTGTGTTATTGCAGGAGCAGTGTAGCCACCGCTACAGAGGAATGAAAAGTGAAATTGGACTGTGATCCAAAGAACTTTTCTGAACTGACACACACATTACACAAATGTGCACTTAGAATTAGAAAGGGGTTAAGTTAGGTTAGTTAAGTCAATAGTGATAAGTTAAAGTGTGATTCTGCTTTCATGTTTAAAGAGAATTAAAAGCAACTTTTGTGTAAGTAACCATTTGTCTTGGTGAATATCTATTGCTGCTTGGTTTTGGGGTCCTCTGGGGTTGTAACATTTTATAGGGGCTTGTCCTTTCGGATTGAAAATTGGAGTTTTTGTGATTTATTAGTCATTTGTTTTTTTTTCCCAAACTAATTTAAAGCTTGTGTGTGGAAAAACAGCAGCAATGGATGTTGATACATTTTGTCACAACCATCACCTATACAGCAAGTGAAAAGAGGAACTGATGGTTATTTCCAAGGCATTAAAGCTGACTGAAGTCAAGCATTGGATGAGGAAAATACAAATCCAGAGGATTATAGTGAAATATTATATAGGTGAGGAAAAATTTGTTGAGACTTAGAAAATTTCCCGGAGGATAGATCTGTTGAATTGCGATTGGAATTAGAGAAATTAAAAGTAGAAGAGGAAAGAGAGAAACAGAGGGATTTGGAGGCTGAAAAACAAAGAAGAGGCTGAAAAACAGAGGATTATATAAGGCAGAGCAAGCTGAAAAACATAGAAAATATGACTTGGAAAAGATTGAAAGGGACAGACAGTTTCAATGAGAGAAGTTAAAAATTGAGATGGAGAGAAGTAAGAGAATTGAGGCTGTAACTCCTGGGGAGAGGTATTTGGCTTGTAGAGAGGTAAATCCAGTTCCTCCTTTTGACGAGGGAGATATAGATACATACTTTCAGCTTTTTGAAAAGGTTGCTGAGCTCAGATGGCCAAAAGAAAAATGGCCTCTTATGCTCCAAAGTGTATTGAAGGGAAAAGCACAAACTGCATACTCTAGTTTGACTACAGAGCAAGTGGCAAATTATGATACTGTACAAGCAGTATTGAAAGCTTATGAGTTGGTTCCAGAAGCATATGGACAAAAATTTAGGAATTCGGTGAAAACATGGAATCAATCTTGTATGGATTTTGCTCTATAAAAATGTATATGTTTTGACCATTGGTACACCTCAAAAGGAATAAATAATGATTTTGACAGATTGAGAGAATTAATATTAATTGAGGAAATTAAAAGTTGTGCCCCAAATGAGATTAAATTACCTGGATGAGAGAGATGTGGGGACATGGTGGCAAATGGCTAGATTAGCGTACGAATTTGCTCTCATTCACAAAAATACATTTCATAATATCTATTTTCATTAATTGAGTGTTTCTCATAAAAGCAAAAAATCCTCTTTGGATTTCTTTCAGTTAGCAAAAACTGGTACTAATGTTGGTCTTTGGCAAAAGCAAAGTGCGTAAAGTGAACTTTCAAAAAGCGGGAGATATCCATAAAGGTGCCACAATACTCATGCCATCAGGTTCAGCATCAACTGCTACCCCTCCACCATCAGACTCTTTAACAACAACTCAATCAGGGACTTATTTAAGGACTCTGCTCTTTTTTTCCTCTGTCTGTATTGCACAGTTTATTTACATTTCTTTACTTGTTTACATGTGCATGTTTGGTACATTTTTTATTGCACTTCCAATAAGTGGTAATTCAATGCAAAAGCAAAATGAATTATGAGCAAATGATCCCAAACATACTGCTAAGGCAACAAAGGAGTTTTTTGAAGCTAAAAACTGGAAATTTCTTGAATGGCTAAGATCAGTCACCTGATCCAAATCCAAATGAGCACATCTTCCATATGCTGAAAAGAAAACTTCAAGGAACAAGCCCCCGAAATAAGCAGGAGCTGAAGAAGGCTGCAGTAGAGGACAGGAAGAGCATCACCAGAGAAGATACTCAATATCTGGTGATATCTATGATCATAAACAGTCATAACATGCAAGGGATATGCAACAAAGTACTAAACATGACTACTTTAATATACATAACATTGCTATGTCACAAATATTATGGTGCTCTGATATGAGGGGACTATGCATAGAAAGTATTATAACTTCTACATGGTGAAACCAAAATGTAAACAAATAACCTTGAATAAAATATGATTAAAAGTGTAAAACTGTATAGTACAGGGACAAATCAAAGAAAAAAAGTGTCTTTATCCCACACATTAAGGAGGGCACTATAGGTTGGGGAAGGGCTAAGGTCCTGAAGATTGAATATAGGGAATTAGGAGAGAAGCTAAAAAGTAGGACCTCAAGTAATCTCTTGCCGTGTCTTGCACGAGTGAGGCCAAGATTAGAAAGTTTGGCAGATGAATGGATGGCTGAAAAGCTGGTGCAAGGGGCAGGGGTTCAGATTCATGGATCATTGGGATCCCTTCTGGGGAAAGTATGACCTGTACAAAAGTGATAGGTTGCATCTGAAATCGAAGGTGACCAATATCATGGAGTGGCCAAATTTGTGAGAACTGTTGGGGAGGGTTTAAATTAGTTTGGCAGGAGGATGGGAACCAGAATGAGAAGGCAGAGAATACAGCAGATGGTGGAAAGATGCAATGTGTTGTGAGTTTGTGAGGAAAGATGGACAGTGGAAGGAGCATAAATTATTATTGTTAATGATCTTCCAGGAATCAATGGATTCTGGTATGGTTCTGGTGGACTGGAGGTTGTGAATGGCACTCCACTTTTTAAGAAGGGAGCGAGGCAGCAGGAAGGAAATTGTCGACCTGCTAGCTTGACATCAGTGGTTGGGAAGCAGTTGGAGTTGATTGTCAAGGATGAGGTTATGGAATATCTGGAGGTGCATGAAAAGATAGGCCCAAGACAGCATGGTTTCCTAAAAGGAAAATCGTCCCTGACAAACCTATTGTAATTATTTTTTTAAAAAAAGAGGATAAACAGGGAGGGATGCAGTGGATGTTGTGTATTTGGACTTTCAAAAGGTCTTTGACAAGGTGCCACACATGAGGCTGCTGAAGAAGATGAGAGCCCATGGAATTACAGGAAATATACTAGCATGGGTAGAGCGTTGGCTGATTGGCAGAAAACAGAGTGGGAATAAAAGGAACCTATTTTGGTTGGCTAAATTGTGTTCTACATGGGTCAGTGTTGGGGCTGCTTCTTCTTATGTGGCATATAAATGATTTGGATTATGGAATAGATGATTTTGTGTTTAAATTTGCAGGTGATACCAAAAGGGGTGCTCGGACAGTGGTGCTGAGGATACAGAAAGCCTGCAGATAAACTTGGATCGATTAGGAGAATGGGGAAAACAGGGAGAAAATGAAATACAATGTTGGAAATACACTTTGGTAGAAGAAATAGACAGGCAGACAATTATTTAGATGGGGAGAAAATACAAAATCCAGAGGTACAAAGAGACTTGGGAGCCTTCATGCAGGATACCTGAAAGGTTAACCTTCAGATTGAGTTGGTGGTGAAGAAGGCAAATGCAATGTTGCATTTATTTCTAGAGGAATAGCGCCCAAGAGTAACGACGTCATGTTGAGACCTCACTTGGAGTACTGTTTGAGAAGACGAGCTGGCATTGGTGAGGGTTCAGAGAAGATTTACTAGAATACCATGAATGAAAAGGTTAGCATATGAAGAATGTTTGTCAGCTTTGGACTGTACTCTTTGGGAGTAGAGAAGGATGAGAGGTGACCCCAGAGACATTTTGAATACTGAAAGGCCTGAACAGAGTAGATGTGGCAAGGATGTTTTCCATGGCAGGGGAGTCTTAAGCCCCTTTCACACTTGCATACCACTAAATTGGTCATTCAGTGTCCTGGGATAGGAATGGGGGTTTGGCTTTTCACACTTGACCACTCCTAACTGGGACACTGAATGCTTTCACACTTGCAAGGAGCCATCCCCGAGGTTATGACTGTTCTATCTTCTCCTGGTGAAGTCATGACACATCGAGTGATAGTGAACATGCCCTAAATCTTGATCAATGTATTATGATCTTAGATTTGAACAAAATTAATCACGCATAATTATAACATAATTAAGCTTTATGTACAGCACAGTAGGAGGCCTTCAGCCCCTGCTGTTGTTGGGACGACCTATATAAACCTTTATAAAAGACTGTGGGAAAGTACGAGTAATAAATAGTAATAGCAGACAATTTTTAAACAGGGTGGGAAAGTTGGCTGCACTATCGCATACATTTTAAGCAGTATGGGATAGTTGGTAGTACTATCGCATATAATTTATAAATAGCATGGGGAAAAGCAATGGCGGACCTACCCTCCCAGAATGCCATGCAGCAGAGAAAGGGCTATATGCTCAGCTGCATATATGGAGCATTCATAGAGTGGTTTCTCTGCCACATGGCATTCTCGGAAGTAAGGTCCACCATTGCTTTTATCCCCATGGTCTTTATAAATTGTGCATTATAGCACTACCAATTTTCTCTTGCTGTTTAAAAATTGTCCGCTATTGCTATTTATTGCTATCTCCTCTCTCTCTCACTGCGACTTTCCCATGACAAAGTTTACATAGGTAAACAATCCTTTATTTGGAACCCTTTGGGGTCAGAGTGTTCCGAATTTTGGAAAGCCAGATTTAAATCCACCCGACTCGCGCTGCCGGTCTCCCGCCCGACATGCTGCTGGCCTCTCCCCCTCGTTGGCCCGACTCGTGCTGCCAGTCTCTCCCCCCTCCCTGCCAGCCTGACTCGCGCTGCCGGTCTCCCCCCTCCCTGCCAGCCCGACTTGCGCTGCCGGTCTCCCCCATGCCTGCCCGCCCCGTGTTGCTGGTCCACCCCCCCCGCCACGTGCTGCTGGTCTCCCGCCCGCCCGACTCGTGCTGCCAGTCTCTCCCCATCGCCAGCCCAACTCGCGATGCCAGTCTTCCGCCCTCACCCGCCCGACTCGCGCTGCAGGTCTCTCCCAACTTGCCGGATTTTGGAGCTTTCGGATAAAGGATCGTGTACCTGTACCTCATTTTAACCGTTTCTTCCTGCACTCATGCAAAAACTTGGGACGTTTCAATCCCACAATGCAATACCCATTTCACACTTGCCTGATTGCAACGCCAGAGTCAATCCACGGCATGAGATGACGTCATCTGACGCCAGCGTTGAGCTGATTTTGCTTTCACACTTGCCACTTTAAAGGCCGAATGGCGTTTGATTCCTGGGATTACTTGCAAGTGTGAAGGGGCTAAAGACAAGAGGGCACAACTTCAAGATAAAAGGGGTATCAATTTAAAACAGATGCAGAAAATTTTCTTTAGTCCGAGAGTCACAAATCTGTTGAAGTTGTGCCATTGGCAGCTGTGAAAGTGAGATTGTTGGGTGTATTTAAGGCAGATTGGTCAGGGGAGAAGAAGCCAGGAGTGGGGTTGAGTGGGAGAATGGATCATTCCAAGATTAGAATGATGGAGTTCATTTGATGGGGAGTAAGGGAGATGAACTTAGAGCATGGATCAGTGTGTGGAATTATGAATTTGTAGCCATCGCAGAGACATGGCTGATACAAGAACAGGATTGGCTGGTGCAGGTACCGGGGTTTAAATGTTTTAAAAGGGATAGAATGGAAGGTAAAAGATGGGGGTGGAGCTAGCAACACTAATCTGAGATAGTATCACAGCTGCAGAGAGGGAAGACGTTGTGGATGGATTTTCTAATGATTCAGTGTGGGTGGAAGTAAAAACAGGAAGGGGCTGATCACATTTTTGGGAATAGTCTTTTGGCCCCCAAATTGCCCTTGGGACAATGAGGAGCAGATAAGTAGGCAGATTTTGAAAATGTGCAGAAATAACAGGGTTGTGGTTATGGGAGACTTCAACTTCACAAGCTATATGAGCAGAAATAGGTCCATTGTCTCATCATTCCCCAGAGGCTGGTGGAGAAGCTGTTCTCACTGGGACTCTCTATAATTGGATCCTGGACTTCCTAACAGAAAGACCACAATCTGACCAGGTCAGTAGCAGAATATTGAGCACCATCACGCTGAGCACTGGTGCACCTCAGGACTGTGTGCTCAGCCCACTCCTGTTCACGCTATTGACCAGAACTGCATCGCCAGATCCAGCTCCAACAGTGTCGTTTACAGATAACATGCAGCGCCAGATCCAGCTCCAATGGTGTCGTTTACAGATGACACAGCAGTAATTGGCCTCATCAGCAACAACAATGAGTCGCACTACAGTAATGGAAAATCTCATGAAATGAGCCTCAACATGGACAAGATGAAGGAGATGATCGTGAACTTCAGGAGGACCAGGAATGACCACCCTTCACTATACATCAACAGCTCTGTAGTAGAGAGTGGAGAGCATCAAGTTCCCTGGAGTTCACTTGTGACCGATCATGGACACTTAACATCTCCTCCCTTGTCAGAAAGGCGCAACAGCGACTGCACTTCCTGAGGAGACTGAAGCAGGCAAGGCTACTGGCCGCCATTATGTCACCCCCCTGGCCGGCTGCATCACTGTGTGGTATAGTTGCTGCAGAGAAATGGATTGGAGGTCAATCCACAGGACCATAAGAGTGGTAGAGCTGATCACTGGAGTCTCCTTCACCCCCAATGATGTGATCTACCAGGATCATTGACTGAAGAGGGAACACAAAATCATTGAGGACCTTTTCCACCCTGAACACAGCATGTTTCAGCTGTTGTGGTTGGGGAAGAGATACAAGAATATCAGATCCAGCACCACCAGCTCAAGGAACAGCTTCTTTCAAGGGGCAATAAGAATGCTGAACAACCAAAGGAACTGCTCAGACTAACCATCTGAGACTCGCTCTTGCACAAGCAATATTTATTTTTATCTTACATAGGTATTGTTTGTCTGGTTGTGTGACTGCATGTTTTTGCACTGAGGATCGGAGAATGCTGTTTTGTCAGGTTGTACTTTTACAATCAGATGACAATAAATTGGACTGAACTTCCCAAATATTCAATGGCATATTCTGACAGCAAGAGGAATAGATAGGGCAGAATTTATCAGATTTGTCCAACAAGGATTCCTGTCAAGAGTATGTGGACAAGCTGATTAGAGGAGAGGCCAAACTGGATCTAGTACTGGAAATGAACCTGGTTAGGTGACAGATTTTTTGGTGGGGAAAGCATTTCGGTAATAATGAACACAACTCCCTGACCTTTTGGATAGCTATGGACAAGGATAGGAGAAGACAAAATGGTGAAGTGTTGAATTGGGAAGGGTGAATTAAAATGGGATTAAGCAGGAACTGGGGAGAATAAATTGGGAACAGATGTTCTTCGGGGTGGGGGGGTGTTTAGGGACACTCAGTGGGACAAACATATCCAGAATACCACCCGAGTTAGAGAAAATTTGGCAAGATAAGGGAACTGTGGTTGACAAAAGCAGTGAGGCAGCTAGTTAAGAGAAAGAAGGAAACTTTCACAAGGTTTAAGAAGCAAAAGGCAGGAAGGGTTCATGAGAATTATATGGTAGGCAGGAAATAACTTAAAAGGAGAACTAGAAGGGGCACAGGACTTGGAAAGTAAGATTAATGAAAACCCCAAGGTGTTATATGCTTAAGTGAAGAGCAAAAATATGACGAGCAAATGCAGGACTGCTTATGGATAATGGAGGCAACATGTGCCTGGAGACAGAGGTCCTAAATGAATACTTTGCTTCACCAGAGAGAGGGACCTTGGTCAATGGGAGGTCAGTATAGAACAATATTTGGTGCTGAGAATGCTGAGGTTAAGAAAGAGGAAGTGCTGGATCAACTTAAAAACATTAGGAATACAAGTCCCCATGTTACTAGAGGAAGAAAGGGGATAAATGACTGGGGATTTGGCAATGAGCTCTGCAGCCTTCCTGGCCAAAGGGGAGGTCGGGAAGGATTGGAGAATGGTAAACTTGATTCCCTCATTTAAAAAATGTAATAGGGAGAACCCTGGGAATTATAGACCAGTGAGATCTTATGTCAATGGTGGGAAAACTATTGGAGAGGATTCTGATGGACAGGATTTACGAGCATTTAGAGAAATATACCATGTATGCTGGCGTACAAGAATGTCTTTGAATGCTAAAAATGTCACCAAAAATGTCTTTTGCACCAAGTATAAAATACAAACTTTAACAGCAAAGTCTCAGTGCTCTCCCACAGGGTCCATTCACCTGGTTCAATTGTCATTGACTCTATACAGGGTTTAAATGGCTTGATAAAGGAGCTGATGGAAGTTTATTTTAAAATATGCTAATAAAATGTAAACCTTTACTCGGTAATTTTCTTTGAAAATATTGTGAATTAGTATATTAAATGTGCATAACAGCATCACTCCACTCGTCAGCAGTAAGTGCCAGACTTCGGGTAGTTATATACTGAGTACAGTTCAAAAACCTAAATTTTAGGTGGAAATTCAGGGGAGTCATCTTATTGGCTGGCATATACACCAATCTTCTCAGGGATAGTCAGCCTGGCTTTGTGAGGGGAAGGACATGACTCACGAGCTAAATCAAAATTTTGAGGTAACAAGAAATTGATGAAGGTAGGGCGGTAGATGTGGTGTATATGGATTTTAGTAAATATGCATTTGACAAGATCCCCCATGGGTAGTCATTCATAAAGTCATAAGGTATGGAATCTTGGCTCTGTGGGTTCAGAAGTGGCTTGCCTGCAGAAAGCAGAGGGCGGTAGTGGTAGATGGAACATATTCTGCCTGGAGGTCAGGGACTAGTGAAATTTTGCAGGGTTCTGGGACCTCTGGTCTTTGTGATTTTTATAAATGACCTGGATGAAGAAGTAGAGGGATGAGTCAGTAGGCTTACAGATGATACCAAGATTGAATGTGTTGTGGATAATGTAGAAGATTGTTGTAGATTACAACAGGATATAGACAGGATACAGAATTGGCAGAAAGGTAGCAGATTGAGTTCAATCCAGATTACTGTGAAGAGATGCATTTTGGAGGGTCAAATTTGAAGGTAGAGAACATGGTTAATGTCAGGATTCTCAACAAATTGGAAGAACAGAGGAACCCTGGGGTCCAAATCCATATATTTCTTGAGGTTGTTGCACAATTTGATAAGGTAGTTAAGGCAGCTGATGGTAATGCTGGCCTACATTAGTCAGGGGATGGAGTTCAAGAGGTTAATGTTGCAGTTCTATAAAGCTCTGGTTAGACAACACTTGGAATTATATGTTCAGTTCTGGTCGCCTCATTACAGGAAGGATGTAATGGAAGCTAATGGAGAGGGTGCAGAGATTTAGCAGGATGTTGCTTGGATTAGAGAATGGATTTTATGAGGCAAGGTTGACAGAATGAGGGCTTTTCTCATTGGAGTAGAGAAGGATGAGAGGTGACTTAATAGAGGTCTACAATATAATAAAATGCATCAATAGGATGGACAGCCAGCACCTTTTTCCCTCCAGAGTGAGACTAGCAAACACCAGAGGACATCTATATAAGGTGAATGGAGGAAAGTTTAGGGGAGCAGGGATACGTTTTTTTTTTAAAAAGAGGTGGGTGTCTTGAATGCACTGCCAGGGGTGATGGTGGAGGCTTGTACAATAAGAACATTTATGAGACTCATGGATCCAAAAAAAAGAGGGTTGTGTGTGTGTGTGCGTGAGTGTGCATGAGAGAGAGAGAGTAAGGTAGGGAATGTTTAGTTTGCTGAATGGGTTCATATATGTCAGCACAATATCATGGACCAAAGGGGCTGTACTGTGCTTTAAAGTTCTATATTACAAATTTTTTAACCATAATTAATTTGAAGTATTATCATTCAAGACAATAATTAAATTGTTATTTAATAGTTCATGTAGTATATAGAATATATTCATGAACAAATCCATATTTCTTTCATCAGTGTTGAGCTAAATCAATAATGAATTATTTGAGAGTTATGCTGTAAATGTAGTCTAGTTATTTTGGAATGCAAATACAGTGTTTGGTTGGGGGCTTTTATGCTCTGGTTGGCAGACAGATCCTAACCAAGCTACTCAGTTGTGACAGTATGACAAAAAGGGAACAGCTGGCTGATATCTACTCCTCTCAGATCAACTGATCCATAGCAACGCTTTTAGTTGCAAAGCATTCTTCAGAATACAACAGATACTATTACATTTTGATCATATCTGGCATTTCAATTATGATACCTCCTCCAGTTTCTACCCCCTACCAATAAATACAATGCACATGCCTGGCATTCTTGCAAAGAAACCCACACCAAATGTAGAAGATATTTTGATGATGGTGAAAGAAAGGTTCCTCATTAAATAAAAGTGGTTCTCAACTGTTCTGCAATAATAGATTAGAGAAGCTCAAATTTACAATAATTCAGTACTAAATCAGACTAGTGCAGTACACTTGATTATCTGAACATTGAGAGTTACATTTAATAAAAATTTAAAATTATTTGGGTCATCAAATATTGATCAGACAGAACAACCCCCCCCCCCCCAACTTTCCCAAACACAAGCTGAAATTTGTTACAATTCCTAGGCCCATTAATCAATTTCCAACCAAAGAACTCAATGATAGGTCAGAAATAAAATGGAGAATTTGGGGTCAAATCAATCCAAATTGATATTACAATGGCTAGTCAAAACATTGATGAACAATGAATAAAATTTATCCTATTCAGTTAAATTTTCAATATTCCATATTCCTTTATTGTCATGTACTGACACTCAAATTTCATTTTTATCATAATACTATTTCAAAAGGCTGCAACTAATCAGCATGCATAAATCACTCTAAGGTTGTTTACAACAGCTCTGAATTCATTCTTTACAGCTTCAATTTTGCCTAGTTATAAATAAGCATCTGTAATATTTTTGGCAAAATATTAAAAAAAAATTTCAACATTCATACTCAACAACACAAAACATTTTCAGTCATATCTACTCCTGATTGACAATCGCACAACACACACATCTTTTCTTTGTTTGTATCAATGAAAAAAATTGGACAGCTAAAATTTGGGTTGACATATATGCTTTTCCCTGTTTTTTCAAAAAAATTCTGACTACATTGTAAGTTTTGCTCAGCATTTCAATTCAACTTCTTCCTTAACACCAAAGGGAATGGATTTGGAACCAAATTCTGTAACAGAGAATCACTGGCTACTTGTCTGGTAATGAACAGTCATGGTTTTGGAGGATGCAGGTAAGTTAGGGAAGGGAAGTGGGAAATGTTTTGGTGATTAAAAATAAAATGAACATGTATTCTCATTTTTGCAGGTAGTTTCCACCTCCCAGGTTCAATAGCGCAATATCACACCATCTACCCTGAGAAAGATGACACTCTGCCGTTCCAGAGGAACCCACATTTAGCCAGAATACATGACCTGTCTCAGCTGTTTCCCCAGATCACCACCATCAGTGAAGTCAGCCTCCAGTTAATTTGATTCTCTCCACTGAATGCAGTAAAGACTTTTGGACCAGACAATATCTCAACTACTTTGTTGCTTCAAGCAAGCCAGGCCATTAGCCAAGCTATTCGTGTAGTTATAACACAAGTGATTATAACACTAACATCTATCTGACAAAATAGAAAATTTACCCAGGTACCCTGTTCAAAAGCAGAACAAATCCAATCCAGCAGATCATTGTTCAGTCATCAGCAAAACAATGGAAACATTGTCAATAATATCTGCCCCTAATCTGCTCAATTGCACAACTGAATTTCACTATGGTCACCTGGGTTAATCATGGATAAGAGAGCTGAATTGTAGAAACGAGGAATCAATACAGTATTTGACAGAGAATGACAATGAGGCAAACTGAAGACAAAACAAACCAGTGGTTGTAACCACTGGTTACAAAGGATGCTGGCTGTAGCATTTGGAGATAAATCACCCCAGCTCCAGGATATCTCCGCATAAAATCAGAATGGGGATGTTTATTGACAATGGCACAATGTTTACTTCCATCCACAATTCCTCCAGCAAATGAAGTAACCTATGTTTGCATAAAGTACAATCTACACCATATTCAAGTACTTAACTTGACAAATAACATTTGGACCACAAAAGTGCCAGGCAAGCCCATTTTCAACAAGATATTCAATGTCATTATCAATGTTAAATTTCCCACCAGCAATATTCTGGGAGATGAGAGAGTGGGTGATTATTGCCCAGAAACTGGATTGGTCAAACCACAGGAGTACAGAGATTGTATATTCTGTGATCATCCATCTGAAACCATCTCACGTGACTGTCCACCGCATCCACCACTTGAATTCCTTCCACACAACTAGTGTGCAGTTACCACAGTGTATAAAACTGCACAATTCATTGCAATCAGTCATCCAGGCTACTCTGGCAACATAGAACATTATAGCACAGAAAACAGACCCATCCACCCTTTGAGTCTGTGCAAAACTATTATGGCTCATCCAATTGATCTATACCTTATCCCTCCAATCGATATACCTGTCCAATTTTTTCTTCAGTGGATGCCTGGAGGGTGGGGTGACAGTGGATGCCTGGAGGGTGGGGTGACAGTGGATGCCTGGAGGGTGGGGTGACAGTGGATGCCTGGAGGGTGGGGTGACAGTGGATGCCTGGAGGGTGGGGGGTGGGGTGACAGTGGATGCCTGGAGGGTGGGGTGACATTGGTCCACATTGACCAATTCAGATGGCAGCTCATTCCAGACTCAGACCACTGTATGAAGAAATTCCCCCAAATGTTTCCCCTAGACTTCCCTCCTTTCACCTGTAACCCATGTCCTCTGGTTTGTATCTCACTTACCCTCTCCCAAATTTGTAAATTTTTAAAAGTAGGAAAAAAAAAACATTTGTTTTGTATATGGAACGGGATACATGTGGAAAGAGGTATAAGGAATTATCAGTTCGCTTAATTGACTTTAAAACAGAATCAACTTCTTCCGTTTACAAGAAAGCAAAAGATTGCCGGCACTTGGGAAATAGACACCTGCAAAGTCTCCAAGTCAAACACCATTCTGATTTGGAAATAAATTGCTAAATATTTAGTTAATGTCTAAATCCTGGAACTCTACCCAACAATACAGAATACCTGTACAATCAATATACAACAATTGAAGCAGGTGGCCTGCAGTCACACCATCAAGTGTGCAATGATAAAGCTAACCAAAAGATCTTTTCATCATGGTGTTAGATCTCTCCTGCTAAGTGGCATAAAGATAGTTAACTTGAGTTTACAAAAGTCTTTACATCAATTATCAACAGATCACCTGTACGACTTGATTTGTAAGCTTCTTCACACCTTGAACCAGCTCTGACCACTAAATCAAACAAAATATTTTGTATGGCTTCTAAGGGAAAAAATAAATTTATCTTAACCAGACAGTCATCCAAAAATTAAAATTGCCTTTGGCAATGTGTCTCTTTCTTCTCAACTCACCAGCTTCTTCATTCTCCATCTATCCCAAAAACAGACTAAATTTCATCTCCAAAGATGAACTGCAGACAGCTCCACCCGAAAATACAACTCATGGGACAAATAAATGGACAAAATCTGAAAAGATTGAATAGATGATGTTCATTTGCTAGCTCCTTTGATGATCATTTTTTTAAAAATTGCCTGATTAAAGTAACGTGGACTTTCAGTCGTGTTCTGCGATTCTGTTTGGGATTTGTGTGGTGAGGAAATAGTTTGTGTCAGAGAATGAGGAGGAGAGATAATAAAGAGAGTTGGGTGGGGGGTGGGGTGACAGTGGATGCCTGGAGGGTGGGGTGTGGGGTGACAAAGGATGCCTGGAGGGTGGGGGGTGGGGTGACAGTGGATGCCTGGAGGGTGGGGGGTGGGGTGACAGTGGATGCCTGGAGGGTGGGGGGTGGGGTGACAGTGGATGCCTGGAGGGTGGGGGGGTGGGGTGACAGTGGATGCCTGGAGGGTGGGGTGTCAGTGGATGCCTGGAGGGTGGAGTGACAGTGGATGCCTGCAGGGTGGGGGGGTGGGGTGACAGTGGATGCCTGGAGGGTGGGGGTGTGGGGTGACAGTGGATGCCTGGAGGGTGGGGTGACAGTGGATGCCTGGAGGGTGGTGTGACAGTGGATGCCTGGAGGGTGGGGTGTCAGTGGATGCCTGGAGGGTGGAGTGACAGTGGATGCCTGGAGGGTGGGGTGACAGTGGATGCCTGGAGGGTGGGGTGACAGTGGATGCCTGGAGGGTGGGGTGACAGTGGATGCCTGGAGGGTGGGAGGGGACGGGCACGACATGAAAGATGGCGCGGAGGGTGTGGTGTGCGAAGAACAATGCCCGGCACACTCATTACCTTGGTGCCCTGGTAGTAATCGTCCACGGACGTCATGTTCATGAAGGTCTCTTGGAAATGGGTGCTGGTGTCGATGCCGCCCGGCATCACCAGCTTGCCGGTGGCGTCGATGACCTTGGCACCACCGGGGATCATGAGCTCGCGGCCCACCAGCTGAATGACGCCATTCTCGATGTAGACGTCGGCCTCCTGGGTGCAATCGTCGTTCACCACCCGGCCCCCTTTGATCAGGGTCCGCAGGGCGCTGGCACTCGCGTGCATCGTTCCCCTCAAACAGCTCCGAGCAGCCCCGACCCTCGCCCCTCTTCCTCCGCTGAACGGCTCTTGTGATGTGAGAGGGAAGCAGCCAAAGCCCGGCCACCCGTCCTCTCGCATCCACGACTCTGGCTCAGTGCGGACGTGCGCGCGCGTCGCTCAACCTGCCCGTGGATCGCGCGAATGAACCAATCTTCGCCGAGAGACTGGACAGCGCCGCCCACTGAACACTGGGAGTTGTGGTCTAATCTCGCCGATCCATCCCGGAAAGAGCGGCCTATGAACTACATATCCCACAACGTCTCGCACAACCTGGTGTGGTCCTGGAATCTGACTAGCAGGCTCAGAGAGACTGCATCAGCGAGCATTGTTTGAGTTTTATCCCTATTGCAATAACGCTGACGATTAAAATGGATTGTGTCGTTTGCAACATGTGCATTATTCCACAAATCAATTAAAGTCAACCGGAAAACTTTGAAAACGTCAATTTAGATTGACGACATCGTTAAATTGATGCGTGCACTGCGATGAGGGACCTGGAACAAACGTTCTGTTCTTCCATCTTTTCATCCGTTCATGTTTCTGAGTTCAGCAGTTGGGGTTTACTCGCTAATATCGGATGCACATTTTCAGTGTAAGTTGAAATCAGATAGAGATTGAGGGGAACTCGTGAGACACAGGGAACATTAAAGGAAGACTCCAAACGCCATGATTGTGCTTCAACAGAGAGAAGTGCTGGAGAAACACAGCATGTCATGCAGCGCCCCTTCTGTAGCAACCAACGTGTCTGGCTTGAGTCTTTTGTCAAGGTACAAGGGAGGCCAAAGGAAAATTTTACACAACTGCGAACTTTTATCTGACTCGAAGGCAATTGCAAATAAAAAAAGAACCTTCCTGTTTTGCGGCATTCTCCTGGTTGAAGAAGACGCAATTACATCTCAAAAGATAGGAGTGGAAGTATGTAATTAAGTCCCTTGACCCTGCACCGCCAGTTATCAAGATCATGCGCGATCTAACTCAATGCCATATTCCAGCACTCTTCCCATATATTTCCTTTCATTTATCTCATTCCAAAGGTCTATCAATCTCCCTTTTGATCCTCTGAGGTGGAGAATTCCAAAGATTCACCATCCTCCAAGTGTAGAAACCTTCCCTCCCCTGGGTCTTCAATAGCTCCCACTTTTTCTCAGACTGTGACTGACCTCGGCTTCTCTGCCAGGGGAAAAAACAATCTTCATTATAATTACTCTTTTGATCTCCAAAGTCTAGCTGCAATTGTGAATATTTATCTATCCTTTTATATTTATTTTATCTATTTCTGTCATTTCATACTACCATCATTACATTTCTGCTATTGTAGTTGGCATATCTTATGTCCTGATGAAGCTAAAGAATGAGAAAGGGTGAGTCGCAAACCAAAGAGGAATCCAAAAATACTCTCTCTGAAGGAACATGAACAGAACTACAATTTGATTTTTGAATATTTTATTTTTGTTTTTTCAAAAATTATAAAGTGACATTTTAATTATATTAAACTTTTTCTCACAAACACAACAAACAAAAACAAAAAAAGTCCCCTCCCCCTCCCCTTCCATACATGCAGATCAGTTCACTGTCAGAGCTTACATATATTTTAAGTATATAGAGTGCAGGTGGGGAAACAAAGTTTTTATATTGATGATAGTTACTTTTATACCCTTTTTTTGTTCCTTTTTACTACTGTATCTGGGCCAGATATGGCTGCCAGAACTTCACAAAAGTTTCATATTTATTCTTTAAGTTTTATATGATTTTTTTCAATTATTATGCTGTTTATTTCCGCAGTCCATTGTGCTATAAGTAGAGGGGAGTCAGACTTCCAAGTCCTCATCCTCGTTGCCACTGTTGTGTATGCACTCATACATTTAAGACTCGGAGACGTGATGCTTTCTCATCCTTTACTTCTATTAGACTAACATGGCTACTGACACACAAGGTGATATATGGAAGGGTGACATCATGAGATAGGCAGAGGGCAGGCTTATACCTAACACTTGCAATGCAATTTTTCGCTACCACCAGTGCTATTTTTATAAATGAGATTTGATATTTGGTCAATTTGTCCATTATTTCCATGAAATTACCTCATGGACATAGCTCTGGATTGCCTGTGAAGGCCACTCCTGTAATCCTGGTTAATTTTTCTGCAATTTCTTGCCAAAATGGCCTCACTTTCACACACGACCATGTGGCATGTAAAAAAAAGTTCCTGTCTCAGTCCCACATCTGAAGCACATTTCTGAAATTTCAGCTTTTGATCTGTGTAACTTTTGTGGGGTTAGATATAACTGATGTAACAAATTATACTGAACAAATCCATGTCTTGCATTTATAATTGATGTCATACTGTCGTAACACCAATCTGACCAGCTTCTTTCCTAAATCACCACACCCAAGTCCAATTCCCATCTTTCCCTTGACCTCTGCAACTCTGGTTTTTCACTTTCGCTCTAGAGAGCAGAGTACATTTTTGTTTTAAATTGGGGTGTATCACCCATCCAAACCATTCATTCAGTTTCACTAATTTCACTAATGGGGTCAACGTTGGTCCCCATCTTTCTCTTACGAACAATCTAAGCTGGAGAAAACAGAAGAAAGTCCCATTGGCCACTCTATATTTGTGTTTTAATTTTCAAAGGATATAAGAGTTCCTTCCGTGTAACAGTCTTAATATACCTTATACCTTTGTCACACCACAAATTTAATATTCTATTGCCCATGTTCATAGGCAAAACACGTTTTTACACAATGGTGCTTTTATTGATATCCCTACTTTTTTCCCCATACATTCATTAATTTCTTGCCACATTTTAATCCTATGTATTGGAATGGGGTTATCTGTCTTTTCTATAGTAAATTGAAGCTCCATTTATAGATAAAGTCCTTTGCAGAATTACAATTCCTAAGAGGAAAAAAAAGTAAAACAATGATCAAAAAGGAAATTTGTTTCTTGTGGCAAAAGGTAAGGCAGAGGTGCCAAATAATTTTCCCATGTCATTCTTAACTGAGGAAGAACATGCCACTGGAGTCTCAGGAAAGGAACATGTAATTGTGATACTTACTGTGAAAAAGAAATGTCATAAAGGTGAGCTATACTTGAAGTGTATGAATTGTTTGGGCCAAAAAGATGAATCCTACATCGCGGAGGAAAGGCAGGGAAAATATTTCAAATATCCTAGCTGTAAGTGATTTTTTTTCATTGATTCAAAAGATGTGCGCTTCAGAGTCTGAACCAGTATTTAACTGTCCATCTCTAATTGCCCTTGAAATAATCTTCCAAATATCTTTAGATTTAGGAATGATGCCTGATAATGGCAAAACTACTCATTTTGACACTTATTCAATAATGGGTGTAATCTTAACGATATTTACACATCTGTTTAACATTGAATAAATATAGACTAGACAATTTAACCTGAATAGTGAAGAAGTTCTAAAAACAATAACAAGGACAGAATGAACCATGACTTGGACAAGTGTCAATTGATCAATCAAAAAACAATCTGATGGAAAAACTCAGTGGGATGAGCAGCATCAGTGGGAAAAAAAAAGAATGGTGCAGGTTTCGAGTTGGAACCCTTTATCAAGTCTGAGTGTTCAGAGGGGAGGTCACCAATATCATGAGGACAGGGTAGGAGGGTTTGGACAGGAACCTGTAAGAGATCAGCGAATCCAGGAGTGAGAAAGATGATGGACAGATAGAAAGGTGAAGGTAGTTGATTGGTAGGTGCCAGACAAAGGAAGAGAGAGGCAAGGAAGAAAAACAGTCAGGTGGAGGAAGGTATCATACAGATTGAAGTTGGAGGGGTGAGGGGGTGATGTAGAGGCAAAGGCTGCCAGTTCTGGAATCTGATAGAGAAGGTATAATGGTAATAGTAATCTTCAACATATCTGATGTGTTGGTCTTTATAAGTCAAGTCTTTATTTCGCCAAGATTCAAAAATAATCCACTCTTTCTGTTGGAAATAGTGGAAGCGAACAATCATTGGTCTTGAACAATCTCCAGAAGATACCTTTGGAAATGGAGCACGATGAGCTCGGTCATGTAAAGGGTCCACACCCAGTAACTCTTTTCCGAACACCTCAGTGAGTAGCTTGGTGAAAAATTGTACAAGTGACTGTTCTTTCTCAATCCCTTCTTTTAATCCTGGATATTATTGCATCTGCTCCAGCCCTCCAGGTTGACTAGGCGTGATGTTAACTTTTTATTGCTGACAATCATTTCTTCCAGCTTTTGTTCACAGAACTTTTCTATGTTTCTATGACTAACTCCAGAGCAGCCATACACCCTTCTCATAATGGAACTCCTTCTAAAGCTTTAACAAGCTTTTCCTCCATCTCAATGTAAAATTCTTTCATGCTCTTCATTAATTTTTCCATAATTTCTTGGAATTGAACCTTCATCATTTTGGTAACTTAATCAATGATAGTTAATTCCATTTGAACTTCAAGTTCCTCTTCAGCTTTAGATTCCTTGGTCTCCTTCACTGCCTTTCTGGACTTTTTTGGGCCTAATGGAATGAAAGGGGAAAGGGGAGATCCTGTAGGTGTAATGTGATTGGAATGTGTTGTAGATGGGTGTGAGTGTATGGATAAGGGGAAGAATGGAATTAGTGCAAAAGATATTTGATATTGGAAAATGCATTCATCATACCATTTGGTAGTAGAAGGTATGTGATATGATGTCATGTTACAACAAGGTTGAAGCATGATGTAGGACATCAACAGCACTGATGCAAAACTGGAGAAACAAAATAATGGTTGGTGAGGAAGGTGAACAGAGGTATTCCCTTGGATTTGATTTGAGGGTCATTGGTTTTTTTAGAATTCAATATTAATAACCTTGACTTTGGTGCACAGGCCAGCTGCATCATTTATATAAACAGGCTGGTGGAATGAACAGTAACAGGAGAGATGTGAGATGATAATTTTAGTTGGAAGAGTGATGGAAAGCAACATAGAATAAAGAATAAAGCTAAAATAGGGGCAGGAGCAGAGGGATTCGGGGTGTGGGTGTACACGTTATTGAAAGTGGCAGGCAAGGTTGAGAAATCAGTTGATAACACATGGTCACTATCAACAGAGGAATAACCTTAAGGCAGGGAAGTCATGCTGAACATTTTATAAGACACTGATTTGGCCTCAGATAGGGTATTATATTCATTCTGTTTGCTTAATTATAGGAAGGAAGGTAATCTAGTAAAAGATTTATGGAGATTGGTTCCTGGAATAAGGACCACAGATATGCAGGATAGCTTGCCTTAGAGAGTCTGTTCTTATTGAAGGAGAAGACTGATGGAGATCTATTTGAAGTATACAAACAATGAGTGGTCTGGACAAAGTGGATTGTGGGGGCCATTTATAAAGGTCAGGAGGTGACCGGTATGAAATAAAGGATCATGAGGAAAAACTTATTTTAAATGCAATGTGTGACTGAAATTTGGAATGCACTGCCCTCAAATGTGGGGAAGATAGATTCCATTGGGCCTTCAAGAGAGTTATGGAAAAATATCTTTAGGAAAAATTGCAAGGCAATGGAAGGAAGATGGAGAGCTGATGGAGATATGATGGGATGAATGGCCAGTACATTCCATGATGAATTCTTCTACAACTTGATCTCCTTCTCTCTGTTTTTCTTTACTGAGCTCAGTTTTTGAGGATAATACAAATGAAAAATAAATTGATGTCTAAGTATAGGCTACTTGACCAAGATCAGAAGAATCAAGGAAATATGAGGTGTTTCAACTCATACCTTGAAAACAATATAATCATTTTACAGAAAAAATTGCTGAGGTTTTCATTGGGCCTCACTCTGGCAGTGGAGGAAGCTAAGGATAGAGAGGTTGGAATGGGAATGGAAAGGGGTGTTGAACTGGCATGCAACCAAGAACTTGGGATGGTCATTGTGGACAGAATGTAGAAGTTCTGAAAAATGCTCCTCAAGTTTGCACTTGGTCTCACTGATATAGAGAAGTTGCAATGTGATCACACACATGGAAGGGCTGTTTAGGCCCCTGGATGGCAGAGAGGGAGGAGGTATAAGAGTAAGACTCATGTGTCTCCAGTAGATTGATGTGAGAAAACCAGGATGATAGACAAATTATTGCAAACAACAGAAGTAACAGGGAGAGCTGATGAAAATGCTACTAATGTGATATATGTGGAATCCAAAAGCAATTTATAAAATGTCACACTAAAGGTTTGTCAATCAGTTTGAAAGTAGTGGACTGAATGAAAAATTTGAGTGTGGATAGAAATTTGATTAACTAAAAGGAAATATAGAATTGTGCTGCAAGGAGCAAAGTCACAGATCTTTGGTCGGAGTATAGCTTTGCTAAGTATAGTTGATAATATGGTATTCGCACAATATCCAAATCGCATAATGTCCTATTTCACAGAACAGTATGTCAGAGTTGGGGGGGCCAGGTGGCGGGTGAAATGGGGGAAGGACCAGAATATTCAATTTTCGAAGAGTAGCTATGAACTGCACATTTCACAAACATTTCTACAACTGATTCCACCTGCATTGAATTCGTCCATCGTTATTGAATGAAGATCTACCAGGACCAATGCCTGAAGAGGGCACTCGAAAGGCTAACATGGCCTGATTCCGCTCCATAAATGGTTATATGATGTGCCTCGATATGGAGCAAAATGTTAAGTTCTCCAGGGCTTTTACTGGACTACTGCTTTTCACATATAAAATAACTTTGTCTTGGGTCCATAGGACACAATCTCTAAATTAAATTGGCACTTAAGTTGGAGCAAAGTGAATGTTGAAGAGGAGAATAACAGGTTTCAAGGAGATACCAATAGCTGGTGGAATTGACAGATAGAGAGAAAATTAAATGTTAAACTGAGGAAGGTTAGATGTTACATTTGGTAGGAAAATGTAAAGCAGCAATATAAAATAGAGATAAGAATTCTAAAAGGGATATAAAAATAGATTGATTTGGGGATGTATGTAGCTTATTCACAACAGGAAAGCAGGTTGCAGAATTAATTACAAAAATATATAGGATCTGGGCTTTATACAAGAAGAAGGAAGCTAAGATGGAACTAAGATGGTTCAGCAAGAACTATTGTATGGCAACCAGTTGGGGTCCCACACATTCTGGGGATGCTGAATAAATTAATCAAAATGATTCAAGGACAATGGACTTTAACTTTGTGGATAGTCTTAAGAAGCCTTAGTTATCCCCTTTGTAACTGAGGACTTTGTGAGAAGATACAACAGAGATAGTTAAAACCATGGAGAGGAGAGAGGGTGTAGCTGGAAAAAATAAGTTCTCATTAGATGGGTGTCAAAATCAAGGAACAGAAAATGTAAGTGATGGCAAAGGAACAAGGAAAATTGTTTCACCTCGTGAGTTGGGTCTGGAAATCATTGTTCTATGGTAGTTGCTCATGTTCCCCTTTTGCAGCTTTGTCATAAGGTCAGAAATGCAGATGTTACATTCCCATTGGAAGTTCCTGAAAACAAATAATTCCATTTGTGAAGCCAGCAAGTTCAGTCAACATTCAGGAATGGGCTGAAAAGTGGAATGTAATATGTGAACCCCCCCCACCCCCACCCCAGCTACGAAGCAACCATTATCACCATCAAGAGTGCAACACCTGTTCTTTCTGATCAATGGAATTTTCTTCACTTTGAGCTACTTCTAAGATACCCTCTCTTCAGTGTCCTAGAAATCCTTTCCTTTCATAAATTTATCCAGCTCCCTTTTGAGTTGTGCAATCAAAGCTGCCTCAATTTTTTTTCTCTTTAATCAGCCTCTGTGTGTAAAATAAATCCACGTTACTTTTGGTAATCACCTTGATTCTTGATCACTAGTTGTTTTCCTCTGCCAATGAGAACACGCTCTCTCCACGTACTCCATCAGTTCCCTTCTAAATCCTACAACTCCTTACACTGTGGGAGATAAAACAGAGGAACTGCATCTGTTCAAAATGACAGCCCATCACCATCTTCTCAGGGGCAATTAGAATTGGGCAATAAATGCTGACCTTTCCAGCAATATCCTCATAAAATCCAGCAAGATGCCATGACACAGAATTTGTGAATATTGGCTATGCAATTTCTACACCTGTGGAATTAATTTTCCCCTTAAAAATTACTTATCACTCATGGAAAAAATCATCTAACGCATTACAAATTGTTCAAACAATAAACAACAAGAAATATTTACTGATTGAAATGACAGGAAAACTTTCAGCATTTGCCATCATTACATCTGGGAGACATGTCCAATGTGATTGCCAGAAGTTAATGAATTGATGAAAACCTCAGCAATTTTCTCTGTAAACTACCCTGATTATATTGTTGACAAGGTATGAGTTGAAAGCACTTGGCCTTAATAACAGTTTCTTTAAATTCATTTTTGCAAGGTGTGTCTATCATTAGGAAGGCCAGCATTTCTGTCCTCCAACTAATTTCCCTTGAGGATTTTAGGATAGACCATCCTTTGAAGCACTGCTGATGAAGGTGATCACATAGCACTTTGGGTCTGGACCTTTAAGACTTTGATCCAGTGAAAACAAAGTCATTTAGTTGTATTTCTAGGTAAAGAGTCCATGTGATTTGAAAGGAAAACCTACAGGTATTGGATTCCTACATGCCAGCTGTGCTTTCCTTTCTTGTATGTGAGGTCCTGAGGTGTTTGAAATGCTGTTAGACTTTACAAGTTGCTGTCGTGCATTTTCTAAATGGCATATACTTAGCCACAACTTGGTGATGGTGAATGCTGTATTTGTTCATGGGTGAAATTTGAACGCTGCATGACAAGCTTCCTGATTGGTGTTGAAATTGTACTCATGAGGCAGGAGGGGGCATTCTATGACACACCCCTGACTTTGATAAGAAAGGTTTTCAACTATATAAATGTAAAGACATTTTAAAATACAGACTTCTATTTTGGGACATATTGTGTGGGAAAAGTATTCCTCAAGCTTACTGAAAAGCACTGGGGTCTCCCTTCCCTCTATCGATGACATCTACAAGTAGCTCAACCACAGGGCTCAAAGAATCATTGAGGTCCCTTACTGTGCAGCCCAGTCTCTTTGAGTCACTGCATACGATGAAGAGCTACGGGAGTATAAAAAGCAGGACTGCAAGGCTGAGAAACAGTCCCGCAGGTGGTGAGACTGTTGAGCAATTCTAGAAACCCTTATTTTTATACATATTTACTTTGGATCACTATTTATGTTGTTTATGTGTAGAGTGTATTGTGCGTCTATGTGTGTGTACTCTGGTCCAGATATATGCTGTTTCATTGGCTTGTATATGTATATGTGCAATCAGATGACAATAAGCTTGGACTTGAAGTTGAAAAGGCAAGCAAAGGATTTTATAATCAATGAATAATAATGTAAAATAATCCTGGTAATTATAGACTAACTGTAAGACTTGAGTGATGAGTTCATAATAACTGTGCAATGGTTGAAAATAAAGCAGATGTCACATGAAATTTTAAAGCTTTGTTTGGGGCACAGTAGTTTGAATCATGTAAATTGTATAATGTTACACCATTAGGATGCAGGCTGTGGATTTTTGGATCCCCTAAATTGTGCCAAGAGAAGAAAACATTTTTGACATTGCAAAACACTGCAATGATTTTCACTCTTCATCAAGCTAATAAAAAACCTCTTGGACATCAAAATATCTTGTAAAGCTTTGGGTCTGAACTGATAACCAATTGTTTTAAAGTCTGGATTTGACTTTTGAACTAAATTTACAAAAAATAAATCTGGAATGAATGTAAAAAGGTGGTCAATAACAGCAATCTCAAATACTGGATATTCATAAAAAGAATTGTATTGTTTCAGCAATCCTCCTCAGGGAATGATATCCACTATCCGTAGATGCCTAGTCCAACTGGAACTCTTGACTCACCAAGCATTAAGGGATAGACAATAAATTCAGCAATTGCTAGCAGTATCTAGATATTCTGACTACTGATTGATTTTTAAATGTTTCAATGAAGTATTTTTACCTGTAAGCATCAGATTCTTAAAAAAAATAGGCATTCTTTCCTCTGATGCACTGTGAGATTTACATTTGATCTGATTTGATGAAAGTTTAAGCAAAGCTTGCCTCTGCACTCAAGAACCACCATGGGATCTGTCAGACATGACTGCATTGTATTTGTAATGAAGAAATGCCATCCTTTGAAAACTATATCAGAGTTGGATCAGATTGTGTAAAACTGTTTCCGAAACTCAAGTCTTGCCATAGCAGGGATACAGAATTATTTTCAATTTGATAATTTGTGCATAAATATGTTCCATGTCCACAATTCCACAGAACATCGCCATGACATTAATTAATGCAAATTCTTCAGGACAATTCAAACTCAATATAAAACAAATCTAAAGCAACAATATTGACATTTTTTAACAAAATAAATCAGCATAAAGTGAATAAAATGGATAAGACTGCATAAAGTAAATTGAATTGATAGAATTAAATTAATCAGAGCATTTAAGATGGATTTAGACTAGTGGTTCTCAACCTTTTTCTTTCCACTCACATAGCACTTTAAGTAATCCCTATGCCATCGGTGCTCTGTGATTAGTAAGGGTTTGTCTAAGGTGGTATGTGAGTGGGAAGGAAAGATTGAGAATCACTGCTCTAGACCCAATTGTTACTGAAATATTTTGCTTGAGAAAAATTGTCATTGGCCCATTTGCTTTGGAGTTGTGAAACCAAGCACATAACGAGTTGATTAGGTACAATTAAAGCAGTGGTTTTCAAACTTTTCCTTTCCACCCACATACCACCTTAAGCAATCCCTTACTAATCACAGAGCACATATAGCATAGGGATTAAAGTGGTATGTAAATGGAAAGAAATAGTTGAGAACCACTGCTTTAGATATTCTGTAGTGTGGCTTGATTATCTTTGGGTGAAGCAAAGATGGTCATTTCTGCTTTGAGAGAGAGTTTCAATTGACAATTTGCTTTCTACCAAAATTTTCTTGTGTTATTACACTAAAACCTCGATATCTGGAATTCAAGCAACCAAGAGCCTCAAGCAACCAGAACAAAATTGAGAAAACTAAATAAATTAGAATAAAATTTTTAAAAGTTTTAAATTGCAAATGTTCTCTGAGATAACACAAATTTTTGGAGAAGGTGCGAGCAAATAGTCAGAGAGCAGAGTGCCTTGGTTATTAGAATAAAGTTGTGTTTGAATAAAAGGGCATCACCCAGATGAAGAGCTGGTTGACGCCACTCGCTGTTGGGGTGACTCTCTCAAAGTGTCTCCTTATCCCTGCTTAGTAAGAGTCTTTATCTTTATTAGTATATTATTAAGTATATTAGTAAGTATTTATCTGTTAATCTGGGGGGGGGGGTTTAATTATGATGTTATTATTTGTCCATGGTGGGGGAGGAACCTGTAAATGAAGCAATGGTTAAATGTTTTCAAAGAATGTGACTGAAAATAAAGTAAAATGCTTTGTTTATATATTCATGCAAGTGAAGTTTGTTCAGTGAAAGAACAGTGTAGGTTTTTTTTGTCTTTTAAACTGTTTTTTTTTTAAATGCAGGTGTATTAGTTAGGCATTGTAAAAGTGAGTTTCAAGCAACTGGAAAACTCACTTATCCGGCTTTTACCAATCCCTGTAGGAGCTGGATACCAGGATTTTTACTGTATTTTGAAATTGTTCTGCCACTTGTGACCCTCTGATTATGAAGTATTTGACAGTGATCAAGTATTGTTGAACAAAATAAAGTATGGTTCTGATTTGGGAAAAGAAAAACTTGGGTGTCACCTGAATGCTTTCAGCTGAGTGGAACTATGCACTCTTGATGGTTAAATTAGTTTTTATCAGCTCACATCTGTATTTGTTGTGATGGCACATAAAATGTAAAATCATGGGAATACTTTGAATTTCTCAAAACTTTGAGTGCCTTGTAAAATAACAAATTCACTCCTCTTTGCATACATATTGTTTTAATGTATTTTTTCCTTTTATAAAATGGGTTTGTAAATTATGTGGAAAGTGTGAAGAGTGATGTGCTTTTCTTACTGAAAGAATTAGTGCCCATTGAATGTAATTACCAAGGAATTAACAAACTGAAGGCAATCATACATTTATTGCTTAGCAGTGCAATTTTGTATAACATTTTATTGAGGTTTAACAGACATACAGTCACAAATAAATGTACCAGTATAAATTCTGAGCAGTTACATTAACCATCCTTACAGTAACAGTCACATATCAGGGTTACACCTTATATATTCATAATATCAATGATGGGTGTTGGGTATATATTAAAGGAAAGAGATGAGAGAATACCTCATTTTAATATTTAAAGGGATACCGTGTTCATGAAAAAGTGTTTGGCAAACTTTTTGTTTTGAGAGCGAAAACAGGCATGCACCATTATGAATCATACACATTGAAGTGATTTAATGATTTTTATTTGAACAAATTACATAATTGAATTGTGTTTGTAAACAAAACAAAAAATACTTTCTCAGAACACTTTTTCTTGATATTAGTATCCCTTTAAGATAGCTTTTCTGTGCACTGGAGTTCAGGAACCTCAGAGACACTGGAGTTGCCATTAACCCTGGTGTGATACAATGTGCTCCAGAATGGACTCCAAATTTATCACAGCTAGATTTTTGTGTACTGAGTATTTCTTAAAGCATTTAAAAAAATAGTTTGTACTTTTTCCCCCATTAAATCCTTACAGTTGCCACCCTTTAGCACCATTATGCTTCATACTTCAGTGGGGAGAATGGGACGGTTTCAGGCTGTGAATTGCTGCTCCACGAGAACAAAACGGGTCAACCTTGACCACGGGAAGATTTTGTCTCACATTCTGCTAGAGTGACCCAATCGTCAGCAAACATAATTTTGTTCAAACTTGCTTTTAGACAAATACTTTAGCACCACATCAAATGGGTTTCTTTACCAGCTACATGTTGGATATATTCCATTTATTAAAAGATCTGTTATATTTAGAGTATATTAAAATGCAGAAATGACAGCATCAAATCACATTTTTACAGCACTTAAATCTGCTTTCTGAACTTCAGATCAATTCCGTCATTTTTCTTGTGTCCTGTTTTTTTTCTAAAAGGCCACAGCTTGGAGCTCACCACTATCCTAACTGAAAGAAAGCAGCATACAGGTGTGCAGACATGTTGGGGGAAAATGTTAACAATTGGGAGAGAATATAAATAGAAAAATATATAATTAAGTGGGGAGAACTCCTTGCTATTTTCATCTGCTGGCTAATAGATATCAAGAGTTTCCCATTCTTAATGTTTTTCAAAATTATCAAATATTAGTAATTCATTATTAATCTGTACTAATTGACCTAATTGGGGTATTGTTTGGATTTACATTTTATTAGAAGCTCTTGGTCTTAGTTGTATAAAATGATCCCTTCTGACAACAAAACTGTATGTCAGAAAGCATAGGGAAGACAAAAAGCTGTTTAGTCTTTCAAGTTGTTACCAGTTTAAAAAAGTGCTTCCCCAACTCTTAGGCTAATACTGTTCCAATGGAACAGATTTTTTACAGGTTACAGTTAACATCTTTTAGGCTGATTGTACTGTAGGTATTATCAGATAATATCAGCACTTTGCAACTCAGTACTCTGGATAATGTGACGCACCTGGGACCATTTGTAACTGGGAAACATGTCCACAATGAAGTCAGCAGGTAAGCAAGGAGGTGGCAATATGTGGCCACCCATGTGGTGAAAAAAGTGCAGTGTTACAAGCTTAATTTCCCCACAACACAGCAGTGCACAGTTCAGAACACTAGGCAGACCCTTGGTTTCTCAGTAAACATGCCAAAGTGTTGCATAGGATTCCTTTCATTTGGACCAGATGCAAATATCTGAAGAACATTAGCTTTCAGGACAGCAGAATTCCTTCATCATGAGAAATGGAAAAATGGAAGTCTGAAAACATTCACATACAGTACTAGAAACTGTTTTTTTCTAGTGTGCCAATGTAAAAACAAGGCTGTTTCTGAATAAACTATTGATTTTTTTCCAAAAGAAAAGTAAACAGCTTTCAATAGCAAAACCACCTACTCAACAACTGACTGATTGGTAGGAACCAGATCAGACAAAGTTGTATTGACTTGTCAGCCAACTGGATCTACAGTAGAAAGAAACAATATACTAGAGGAACAAAAGAATACACAACAAACCGTTACACAACTGTGTACACTTTGCACAAAAAAACAATACATTTATTCAAGTGTTCTCCAGCACAAGTACATAAGAAAGGAGCATTATTGGGTATTGAAAACAGGATGGAGGTTGACTGCTACATCTGCTGCACGTACTGACCGTTCCATAACGGCTATGTCACAAGCAATACACAGTAATACAATATTCACTGAAATACAACCTTCAGTGAACTCTCTTAACTTTGAAATGCACATTATTGTCAATAAATATCATCAAAGTTATAATGACAGTAAAATGAAGGAATAAAACCAAAAATACTGCTTGCTGCATGGAATGTGGAAAGAAAATGCACTGCTGCTGGGGATCAAGCAAATACATATGTAACAGTAAAAGGATTAGCAAATTTACTACATTGTCTTCAATATGAATACATGATTCCCACAAATAAGCACCAACTACGGCACTGTCTAGGCTAAAACACATGAAACTGATTTTTTTCTTTTCAAGTACAAAGTTAAAATGCCTTTTCTTTTCTTAAAAGAGTAAAATAATAGTGCTTTTCCTTGCCAATGAGAACTTAATTAATCATGGTCAAGATAGCAGATTTCTTTCAATAGTTCAGAAAAAAATGTGTAGCACCATATGAATCAACAACTGTTTCAAGGAAAACTATTGGCTGTGTTTGATCAAGTACTGACAGTAGAAATACGATTGGCATAAACAACTTATAAACAACAAAAATGTATGCTAACAAAAAAAAGCAAAGGAGCAGGAAGGAAATGGGAATAAGAGAAAGAAAAAAAGGCGAAAATACACCATCAAGCTGCACTATATTGACTTGTACCTGATTTATATGCAGCTACAAGAAGGGGTAAGTCCTGGTATAAAAGAAACCCCTCAGGAATTTTTTTTTAAATCAACCAAAAGTAAAAGGAAATCACAGATGTAAAAAATTCATCAGTCCTTCAGTAAAAAAGTGCAGCCTGTCATTTAGTTTTGGATGACCAAAAACATCACTGCAAGTTGGCTGGCTATTTTTTGGTGCCTACAAGTGACCTGTTACATAAGCACCAGGCCTTGGCCCAAGAATGTACACAAGAAAAAAAGCACCATTTTCTGTTATATATTTTTTCTTATTGTACAAACATGATAGAAAAATTACAGTCATGGCAAAGAGTCCTTAAAAGTGACCTCTTGAGCATGTGAAAACATTGCTATATTTTCAAACTCAAGCCACTAAAAGACCACCTTGACAACTTTGAATGTTGCCCATTCCTGATTATATTACAATTCTGCCTCTTGTAAACGGTAAGGCAACATCAGAGCTGATGTTTTTAATCACCTTTTGTAAAAGCACCATTGCAGAAATTGTTGCACAGTTGTACCTTTTTCAAACAACTATCAGTGTTATGGAAATGAAATGTACTGGCAGCTATTGTTTCTTTGTGATTTCTGGTTGGAGGCACCCAAAATGTACAGTACAGTATCTGTAAGTAGCTCTGATTTTATTTTTTTTTGCTTGAGATAGATACCAGAAATGGTGCTGGTAAGGTAAGGCTCAGCTGGCTGACTTGATGTTGCAGGCTCTGTTCATATCCAGCTTCTTCTTGGTGCGCTTATCCACCTACATAAGGCAAAATTGTCTTTTTCCCAGTGCTGCAAAGGATTGAACAGCCTCATCTCAAGTACAGCTTGAACACAACAAAAACAAAACTTACAAAATCACACATTAAAATAGCTGAAAATTAAAAACATTTAAAAATTTAAATAGGATAAAAAGGATGACATTTAAAATACGTGAAATTAAGTAACATCTAAAAGAATATGACATTTTTCCTTGGAGTAAATTAATTTCTTTTTTTTTATAAGTTCCTTCGTCTTCTTTGCTTTCAAACACAGGCAAAATATTCTTTCAGTGGTGCAAACAGGTGTCGTATGACAGGAACACTCCAGGATCTCCCCAGAAGTCTTTGTCGGGCAAGGCGGCTCATATTGGAGACATCTGTGTAATGGACTGGGAAGCCAAATACCCTGAAGAGAAAGGAAGGAAGCTTCCTTTATTGTTCATTTATATTTCAAGTAAAATTTTATTCCAATGAAGCCAGTATTGCTTTACCATCATTAAAATCACCAGTCCATGTAACTCAACCTCATTTCTTACTTCCAGATTAAATATGGAAAATTGACAGAGATTTTGAAATTATATTATTTTCACTTCATGCAGTTGGCTTTGGTGTCTCACTTCAGATGAAAAGTGGACAAACTATTCCATATAGTATGTTCCCATTTGAACATTTCATAAACTAACAGAATGGAGAACATTTCTCTGCTCTCCTCACATTCAATCAGATTATAACAGGGTGGCATGGTTGGTGAGGTGGTTAGCACAACGCCTTTACAATGCCAGTGATCAGGACCGGACCGGGGTTCGAATCCCGGACTAAGGAGTTTGTGTGTTCTCCACGTGTCTGCGTGGGTTTTCCCTGGGGGCTTCAGTTTCCTCCCACCATTCAAAATGTACCGGGGTTGTAGGTTAATTGGGTGTAAATTGGGCGGCATGGACTCGTGAGCCAAAATGGCCTGTTACTCTGCTATATGTCTTAAAAAAAAAATCTGATGTTCAGAAACTAAGCCATTTGTTTTTGCTCTGCATTTTATCAGGCCATGGAGAGGGTGCAGAAGCGATATACCAGGATGTTGCCTGGAATGGAAAATAAATAAGGTTAGTAGAGCTGGACTTTTGTCTTTGGAGCATAGAAGGATGAGAGGAAACAATAGAGGTCTACAAGATTATGAAAGGGTGGACAGCCAGCGCCATTTTCCTAGGGCAAGAATAGCAAATACCAGAGGATAGATGTAAAAGTGAAGGGAGGGACATTTAGGGGAGACATCAAGGGTAAGTTTTTTTTATGCAGAGTTGTGGGTGCCTGGAATGCCTTGCCAGGAATGGAGGTGGAGGCTGAAATATTAGGGGCATTTAGAAACTCTTGGACAGGCACATGGAAGGAAGAAAATTAGAGGGCTACAGGGTAGGGAGGGTTCAGTAACTTTTTTAAGGAATATATGGGTCAGCACAACATTGAGGGCTAAATGGCCTGTACTCTGCTGTAGTGTTTAGTGTTCTATGTTCTAAAGAAAAGTCTGGGACCTAAAGCATTATCATTTTTCTCTTGGCCTGCTAAGTACTTCTGTATTATTTCAGATTTTCAGCATATTTAGTCATTTGTTATTTTAATCACATATGTCTTCAGCTGACCTTCCTCCATTCAGGAAATCTGAGCAAAGTAGGATCTCAGCACCATTTTAGATTGCTACCTATTTCCATGAAAAATTATTGGTACAAGTTTAGCAGTGGAATCAATAGTTGTACAAAGTGGCTCTAGGTTAATCTACTTGATTGGTACATTTTGTGTCCATGCTCAAAATATGAATGTAAATGTATCATGCTCTAACTAAGCTGAACCATTTTGTCATTTTTAATTTTTAATTTTAATTTAAAGACACAGGATGGTACAGACCCTTCCGGCCCATGGTGCTGCCCAAACACCCCCAAGTGACCAATTAACCTGTGAACCCTGTACACCTTTGGAATATGGGAGGAGCAACTGGAGGAAACACATGCAGATATGGCAAATACATACAAACTCCTTACAGAGAGTATCATTTCATAAAATGGCCCATTATAACATGAAATTCTCTAATGAGTGTTGTTTGATAATGTCATATTAACAATGTCATATAAATACAACTGAGGCAGCTGAAGCATTTGTACTGCTGGCAGATTAAGACCGTGACTGAATTAGACCAAGGTTCAGGTTGCTTCATGATGATTGGGATTTCATCTGAGAATTGAGAATGCATCAGCAGAATGGAGGGATCTGAAAGAGAGCCATCAACAGCTGAAGCCAGTGTACATTAAAGTGGGGAATGAAAAGGTTGGAAAATAACAGTGGGAGTAATCTATCGTCTTCAGTGTAAAATGAAGATAATGCATTCAGATTTGGGCACTTTGGAAGAAGAGAACAATCTGACAGTAATGGTTGATATTAACTGAAGGTTCAAGAAAGAAATTGCACATCAAAATTTAAAAATGGATAGATTTAAAGTTATTCTAAATCAATGTACCTTGCAAACCTGTTTTACTCATTTAAGTTTCAAGGAATGAAGGAGTAAAGGAACATTTTGAAAATTATACCCATTATATCTTTTAACTAATTGCAAACTGAAATGGAAGAAAGATTACAAACATGTCCGAACTTTCAATAAGGTCGTACCAATAACAGGACTGCCAAAGAATTGTGAGAAAATTATATATGGGAATTCCATTCACAGCAGTGATACTATTTCATTCTTACCAGGAGTAAGTGAGTTCCAGAATGCTACACCTCAGAAATGCTAAGATTTCATCAAATTGGGATGTTTAAAAGAGGGACAGATTCATACTTTGGAGTTAAGAGGTACAAGGGATAAAGAGAAGGATAAGAAATGGACATTGACAAATAAGAACTGCCACATGTTGGAGGCATCAGCCTGCAGACCCAATTTCACACTGATCATGAGCCAGTAGACAGCAAGGAATTCAGTCTCCACTGTCATTCACTGGTAGCCTTTGTTGCTTTGAAAATGAAATGAATATGGGAGGAGTCACGTGATGGAGTAGTGGCCAGTAGGAGAATACCAGCCATCTCCAGAAAAGAAGAAATAAAGTGAAGAAAATACAAAGTTCAAGAAACACAAAACACAACAAATAAAAGATAAAGTTGTGTAGAAAAGAAAGAAAATGGCACCCAAGAAGTAAAAAGTAAAAACAATGGGAAAAAAAGAAGAAAAGATGCCAGAAGAGAAAGGAGAAGGCCTTACCTGCATGAAGAAACAGGGAGCCATCGTGGAGAAAAGTGCCTGCTCCCCAAGGTTGGTGACGACCCCGCAGAGTCGCGACCTCCTGACCGCTGGACTGCAACAATGGCTCTCTAAGCCAAACAGAAGCGTGCAATGTGCACACTAAGGAAAAAGAAAACACCGACAGGAGGGGGACCCAGCTGAGAAGTGAACTAACACAGCGCGACCAGCTGAGGGACGCCCGACATCAGGGCTCTCCGCTGGAAGAAGAGGAAAGCGACAGGAAAGGGAGTGATAGGAAAGGGAGTGATAGGAAAGAAGAACAGCAACAGGAGGACCAACAGATGACGAGTCCAGAAGAAGAGGACCAACAGCAAGATGCCATGCAAGAAGACGCCCAGCAAAGTGAGGCAAGCAGCTCAACAAGAAAGTCAAAAGAAATACAGATACAAGGAAGAGAAGTAGAAGACACAAATACAGGTGCAGACACCGAAGAGTAAGAAGAAGACCAAGGTCTACACAGAGGAATAGAAGGCAAAATAGATGGACAGTATATAGATTAAAAAAAATTTCAAGAACAAATGAGAGTATTAAAAGAATGGTTGACATTAGAATTGAGTGAAATGAAAAGTACAGAAGAAAAAGTGAGTAGATTAGAGCTGATCATGACAGAAATAGAGAAAAGATTTGAAAATGTGGAAGAACGAGAAATGGCTACAGAAATGGAAGTGAATGACTTCAGAAGAAAATTGGAAGACAGTGACAAAAAAGTTAAAGAATCACAAGAGTTGTTAGCTCAGAAGATGGATATAATGGAAAACTATAGTAGGCGAAACAACATAAAGATAGTGGGCCTAAAGGAAGATGAAGAAGGCACAAATATGAAAGAATTTATAAAAGAATGGATCCCAAAGGTCCTGGGAATGCCAGAAATACAGGAAGGAATGGAAATAGAAAGGGCACACAGAACACTAGCCCCAAAACCGCAGACACAACAAAAAACAAGGTCCGTTTTAGTAATATTTCTGAGATACACGACAAGACAAAATATACTGGAGCGCGCAAGGAATAAAATTAGAGAAGACAAAAAACCATTGGAATACAAGGGTCAAAAAATATTTTTTTACCCTGACATAAGTTTTGAACTCCTAAAGAAGAGGAAGAAGTTTAACACAGCAAAATTGATCCTATGGAAGAAAGGCTATAAACTTATGTTAACATATCCAGCCGTGCTTAAAATATTTATCCCGGGGGAGCAAAGCAGACTGTCCTCAGATCCAGAGAAAGCACGAAAATTTGCAGAACACCTGCAGGACAGAAGGAGAGATGAAGAGATGTAACAAGAACAAAGAACGACGACAAACTACATATGAAGATGTAAAAATAATGTATAAGTAAGAACTAAAGAAGGGAAAGTAAAGGAAAGAGAGGAAGTAAGGGGGAAAAAAAGAGGGTGAGCTTTGTTATATGAGAAGATAAAAGTCTTTTCAGGAGGGCATTGGGTGGGAGAGAATAACAGTCACTGCGAAATCAGTTGACGCTTGCGAGCGGGTTCGCAATTCAAATGGAGAGGGGAGTTGTGGTTGTCCGGGCAAGGGACAAGGGACAACTCAGAGGAGGTTGGGGACATTTGGGGTCAAGGGAATTTTAGATGTGGGAGTTGGTGAAGTATTTTATGTTTTAAAAGTGTTGTCATACATTTACATTGAGTTCAAAAAGGGAAAACTGAGATGAAAATGGGGAAAAGGGGGAAGGTGGTGGTGAGGAAGCGGAAATGAAGTGTAAACAGAATATGAGATGGCCATGTTAAACTATATGCCTATAAATATTAATGGAAAACATAACCAAATTAAACAAAAAAGGCTATTAAATTTCCTGAAAAAAGAAAAATTAGACATAGCATTTGTGCAGGAAACGCATCTAACCGAAGTGGAACATAATAAATTAAGGAGAGACTGGGTAGAGAACGTATCGGCAGCATCATATAATTCAAAAGCCAGAGGTGTATATTAATAATAAAAATATACCAATCATAATAGAGGGTGAAATAATAGATCCAGCAGGGAGGTATGTAATGATAAAGTATCAGATATATTCAGAATTCTGGAATTTGATCAATATATATGCACCTAATGGAGAGGACCAAAAGTTTATGCAAGATATTTTTTTGAAGATTGTAGATATGCAGGGGAATATATTGATAGGAGGGAATTTTAACCTTAATTTGGACCCAATGTTGGATAAAACTGGACAAAAGACTAGCAAAAAGAATAAAGTGGCCAAATTTATGGTTAAATCAATGCAGGAAATGAAACTTATGGATATATGGAGGAGGCAGCACCCAAGGGAGAAGGAATACTCTAATTATTTGAGTAGGCATAAAACATACTCAAGGATTGATATGTTTTTGTTGTTGGCCCATATTCAAGGGAGAGTTAGGAAAACTGAATATAAAGCTAGATTACTATCTGATCACTCACCCCTGTTATTAGCAATAGAATTGGAGGACATCCCACAAAGAACATATAGATGGAGATTAAACTCCATGCTACTTAAAAGACAAGAATTTAGAGAATTTATTGCACGCCAAATTAAAATGTACTTTGAAATAAATGCGGAATCGGTGAAAGACATATTTATATTATGGGATGCAATGAAAGCCTTCATTAGAGGGCAGATAATAAGTTATGTAACTAAGATGAAAAATTACTACAATCGGGAAATAGAACAGTTGGAAAGGGAGATAGTAAGTACAGAAAAAGAACTAACAACAAGGGAAGATATTACAAAAAGAAGAGAATTGGCAGCCAAAAAAAAATAAAATAAGAAACATTACAAACGTATAAGGTGGAGAAGAACATAATGAAAATAAAGCAAAAGTATTATGAGCTAGGAGAAAATACACACAAAATATTTGCCTGGCAACTTAAAACAGAACAAGCTAAAAGAACTGTATTAGCATCAAGGAAAAAGGACAAACAAATTACATACAATCCAATGGAGATTAATGAGAACTTTAAGAAAATTTATGAACAATTATACCAAACTGAGAACAAGGGGAAAAAAGACAAAATAGAAGAGTTTTTAGCTAAAATTAAACTGCCGAAATTGCAAGAAGAGGAGCAAAACAAGCTGATAAAACCATTTGAAACAGAGGAAATACAGGATATATTAAAAAGCTGCCGAACAATAAAACGCCTGGAGAGGATGGATTCCCAATCGAATTCTATAAAACATTTAAAGAGTTATTAATTCCTCCTCTCCTGGAAGTAATGAACCAGATAGAAGAAACACAAAACTTGCCAGATTCATGTAAGAGAGCAATAATTACAGTAATACCAAGGATAGGGAAGGATCCATTAACACCAGCATCATATAGACCAATATCTCTACTTAACTCAGATTATAAGATAATAGCAAAATTATTAGCATACAGATTGACCGATTGTGTACCAAAAATAGTAAAACAAGATCAAACTGGATTTATTAAGAAAAGATAAACAGCGGATAATGTCTGTAAATTTATTAATTTTTTTCATGTAGTTCAAGAAAATACGATGTCAACAGTGGCTGTTGCTTTAGACACAGAAAAAGCCTTTGACAGGGTAGAATGGAATTATTTATTCAAAGTATTACAGAGGTTCAACCTACCAGAAAAATATATTAATTGGATTAAAGCATTATATAATGAACCATTGGAGAAGGTGACAATAAATGGATCTGTATTGAACCAATTTAAATCAAGTAGACAGGGATGTCCACTATCCCCCTCATTGTTTGCTTTAGCAAAAGAACTATTGGCAGAACTGGTAAGAACAGAAAATAAAATAAAAGGGATAAAAATAAAGGAGAAGGAGTATAAAATCAGTTTATTTGCAGATGACATCATAGTATTCTTAACAGAACCAGAAATATCAATAAAAGGACTACATAATAAATTGAAGGAATATGGAGAAATATAAGGGTACAAGATATGCACAAATAAAAGTGAAATGATGCCAATGAGTAATGCGGATTATACAGAATTTAAAAAAGAATCACCATTTAAATGGCAAACACAAGCAATCCGATACCTAGGTATTAGATTAGATAATAATTTAAGACACCTGTACAAATTAAATTATCAGCCATTAATGAAGAAATTACAGGAAGACTTAGAACATTGGAAAGAATTATGCCTAACATTGATAGGGAGGGTAAATTGCATTAAAATGAATGTCTTCCCAAGGATACAATACTTATTTCAATCATTACCAATTCCCTTAACTGAGAAATTCTTCAATGAACTAAAGAGAATAAAAAGGAAATTCTTATGGAAAGGGGGAAAACCGAGGATACTGTGAGATAAATTAAGAGTGGTACAAACAAGGTGGTTTGCAGTTACCAAACTTTAAAAATTATTATAGAGCAGCACAATTAAGGTATTTATCAGATTTTTATCAGTCAAGGGAGAAACCAGATTGGACTAAGATAGAGCTAGATAAAATAGGAGAGAAAGTACTGGACATATACTTTATAAGTGGGATGAAAAGCTGGTACAATATAAAAGCTCACCAGTACTGCATCATTTACTCAATATATGGAAGAAAATTCACTTAGAAAGGAAAAAACAAATTACCAACTACCCAAATTATTATTGACACAAAATCAACTAATCCATTTTATAATAGATAACCTTTTCTTTAGAGAATGGGAGAGAAAAGGAATTAAAAGAATAGAAAATTGTTTTTTGGGAAATAATTTATTATCATTTGAACAAATGAAGTACAAATATGGAAAAACTCATGGTACAATGTTTGCATACCATCAACTGAAAGCCTACTTAAAGAATAAATTGGGAAGAAGACTGAGATTACCAGAAGGAAGCAGCTTTGAATATGTGATTACAGAAACAATGATAATAAAAAGATTTATAACGAACATGTACATCAAGCTGCAAGACAAGGAAAATGATGAAATAATCTATAAACCCAAACAAAAGTGGGAAAAAGATTTAAACATAAAGATAAAAAAATGAAATATGGGATATGTTATGCTCTGGAACTATGAAGAATATAAAAAACACAAGGTTATGCATGATACAGTATAATTGGTGACACAGGTTATATATCACACCCCAAAAGTTAAATAAATGGGATCCAACATTATCAGATAGATGCTTTCGCTGTAAGAAGGAAATGGGTACAGCAGTACATGCAATTTGGGCATGTGAGAAAGTGAAAAAGTTTTGGGAAGATCTAAATCGGGTATTAAATAAAATCACAAAAAGCAACATACCAAAAAACCAAAACCAAAAAATCTTCTAGGTAATATAAGAAGTAAAGAATTAGGCCTCAAATTGGATGAAGCGCAAAAAATATTTATTATGATAGCCTTAGCTGTAGCAAAAAAATGCATAATGTCAACTTGGAAATCAGAAGAGAGCCTGAGAGTACAGCAATGGTACATGGAAATGAATAAATGTATTCCATTGGAAAAAATAACATATAATTAAAAAAATAAAGTCACATTATTTGAACAAATTTGGGAACCATACATGGAACATGACAGAGAGGGCTTGCCTTGGACCTCCACCCCCTAAAATGATAATACGGTAAGAAGATAAAATGACTTGATCCAGTGTGTAAAAGTAGATGACACAATTTTCTTGTTTATTTTCATTGTGTGATGACATTGTTTAATGGTTTTATTGTATTGTATATGTTGAACGTTTAATGGATTTGGAGTGGGGTGGGAAGGGGGACGGGAAGGTAGGGGAGAAAAATGGAGAAAATGCCACTGTGTATATTTAAGAGGGAAATGTTTGTATGTATTTTGATTGATATGGTTCACAATGTGAAAAAAAATAAAAAATGAAATGAATATATAGGTTAGGACAGAGATGTGGTTGCCATGCTCTGACCATTTTCCCAATTTCCCACCACTCCCTTGGACAATTTTGGGCAGAATAGCTAAGTGAAGCTGAAGAGCAACTGTGTGTGGTGAAACCACTATTGTGTTTGTAAATGATATGACCTTTTATGTTTAACCCTGCTCTCACTGGCTGGCTCATGACTCCTCCCCTTTATCCCCCATAAAGGCTGTCATGCCACAACCCTGCCCCCAGTTCAAGCCAAGGTCAATGTGAACCAGCAACACAAGGGAAGTAGACTATTTCTTGCTAATAAAATCCTTTAATTCCAATAACTTCAGTCTTTGTGTAATTGATCATGCATCACTGTGGATAATAAAATGGCACACAATGTTCCACAGGTTTGTGTCCTACCTTGTGTAAGAGTTGGTTGAAATTTTGACTCGAAACATTCTAAGTATTATCTCTGATTCTTTCTGGGGAATTAAAATGATAAGTACAGGCCATTGAATATACAATGGAAGATGGTAATGTCCAGCAAATCCATCAGCTGCATGTGATCTGGCTAAGGATCTCAGAGCTGGCAATATCCAAGAAGAGTATATTAAAAAAAACCTGTTGGAAGCTGAGTAAGTAAATTAAAGTTAAGTGAATGAGAGAACTAGATACACCCATCAGCAAAGTCCATTAAAAACACATAAAGGAAATGAAAATTAGTTGTTATTATCTATTTCACCAATATTGAGACAGTTTTGAACATCTTGAACATTATCAGAGTCTCCTTCCCCACCCCACCCCCCCCCCCCCCCCGATATAGGAGATTTAGAAAAGCTGTCCAAGGAAAAGGCATTTTATTATGCCATGCTTCATTACTGTTCAATTTTCTGTGCTAATTTTAAAAGGTCAGCATCTTATCACCATAGGGAAAATGAAAAAAACTGAGATTAGATATGATTCACGTGTACCTTTCCATTTCAGTGCACCAGAGAATGTCTTCTTTCTCATTCATTAGGACTGGGAAGTGTTGATCTTTGCCCTGCTTGACAGAATTAGATCTAGTGGTGATGGTTCGCACTTTGTTGAACTAAAAAGAAAAAAAAAACTTAAGATAACAAAAAAATCCAAAAAATAAACAATAATTTTCATTTCACAATGAACACTTTGAACATCATTTGTTTTTAGCATTCCTGTCAAGCACAAGTTAAAGGTTTCATGTCAGTGATACGTTTCACACTCAAATATAAAAACAATCTAAAACAGATGTAACATTTGTGGAATTGAATATATATATATATATATATACATATATATATGTATATAAACATTTTCTAATCTTTTTTGTGATCTTATCAAAGAATCAATTCTCATTACCCGGTAGTACGATAATGAAAATGTAAATTTGACCAGCAATGATTGTTACAATAATGGTAGTTGTTAATAATTAGAACTAAAACAAAAATCAGAATAGAAAGAAATTGTTGGCATTTCTTCTTGATTTTTTTTTACATTCTGTGCATTGATAGAATACTATTTTTAAATGAAGGACCAACTTATAAAATGGAACCTGGATAGTCTGAAGGTAGATACAGATCATTTAAGAAATGATGACATCTACAAAATACCAAGTGTAGCTATAAGGTGCCAAATGTTAGTTCAATTTCTGAAAAAAAACTATCATTTGACTATGTTGCAATTACAATACAACCCAATATGTGCGCTTGCGCCCAAAGTCCATGTCTATGAGAGAAGAAAGCTTGCAAAATTTGAAATCACTGTGTAGAATTTGATAATTTCCATAAAGCTTGTGGGAGTAGAAATTTAGAGAGGGACTCCAGTTGAATGCATGCCTTACACAAAGAAAACAAACCAAAGGAAAACTTTAACTTTTTTTTACAGCAATTGCTTAATCTGTATGTAGTTGGAGGCTGCAAATAATTGTTGGCTTCATTCTACATTTCACATTTCACTATATTATGAAAACTCTGGAAGTATTGGGGATAAAAGTAAAAATTATATCAATGCAACAATAAAATATGTATGAAATAAACAATTTTTACTAGAAAAAAACTATTCTTGCATTGTACTGAACTGAAAAGTTTTCAATTGGTGTGGGTGTAGAATTGTACATGAAGAACAAAATAAGCTTTTGATTCAGACAAACTGTGCTGTTACCAGCATATTTAAGTGTGAGTATTTGTCAGAAGTTCCTAACATTTCAGTCTTGCTAAAATCTTGGACAGCAATTTATATATCTCTCTTTCTCTCTTCCATGCAAGCAGAGACAGAACTGTGGGAAGTTGGTTTTCTGATTCTCTCAGTTCCCTGGTATATTTGTATTATTTAATGTTGATCATTCTTCTCCCATTGAATGGATGCAGGGTTTGAACCTGAAATGTTGACTCTCCCCTAAATCCATAGATGCTGATTGACTTGCTTTTATAATGCAGAACCTGGAATCTGCAGGAAAATGAAACAAACTGCTGGAGGAATTCAACGGGTCAAACAGCATCTGTGGATTTAGGGGACAGTCGACATTTCAGGTTCAGTCTCTCCATCAGGACTGAGAGTGTGGTGTGGAGGTTGCCAGTATAAAGAGGAGAGGAGGAGGGATGTTGTAGGAGCAGTGAAACTAGATGAGAATGGGGAAGGAAAGGTGATGGTATAGACAGGAAGATGACAAGTAGAGAGAACAAAGACTAAAGATTCTGGATTCTGATAAGTGAGGGAGGTGATGTGGAACCAGATCCCTGCAGATTCACAAGTGAAATGTTGCTTAACTTGGAAGCACTCTTTCAGGCCCTGTTAGTGAGGCAGGATGAGTTGGCACAAGTGGAGCATCTCCTGCAGTTACAGAGTTAGGTGCCAAAGGGAAAATTGGTGGAGAGGAAGGAGTGGACAAGTGAGTCATGGAGGGAGCATTCCCTGCGGAATCCAGAGAGGGGAATACGTGTCTAGTGGTGGGATCACGTAGTAGGTGGCAGAAATGATGGAGGATTTATTGGACATGGTAGCTGGCAGGGTGGTAGCTGAGAACAAGGGGAATCCTGTTCTTGTTGCACATGGGGTGGAGGGGGTCAGGGCAGATGTGTGGTTAATAGACGATATGCAGGTGAGGGCTAAGTTGATGGTGGTAGAGGGAAAGCCATGTTGTTTGAAGAAGAAGGACACCTCTAATGATCTGGCATGAAGTCCTCGTCCTGGGATCAAATGCGATGGAAATGGAGGAATTAAGAGAAGAGAATTGAATCCTTACAGGGAACAGGGTGTGAAGAGGTGTAGATGAGGTAGCTGTGGGAGTTGGTGGGTTGTAGAAGATGTCTGTTGAGAGTTTGTCTCCCAAAATGGAGATGGATCAAGGAAAGGGAGGGTGTTGCTAGAGATGGGCCAAATGAATTTAAGGTTGGGGTGGAAGTTGGCAGCAAAGTGGATGAAGTTAATGAGCTCATCATGAGACAGCACCAAAGTAAACTTTAATGTAGCGAAGAATTGAGGGGCCTTGCCTGTTTCGGCTTGTAGCATGGATTGCTCCATTTTGCAATCAAAAAGCAGGCATAGCTGGGGTACATGCAGGTACTCATGGCTACTACTTTGATATGGAGAAAGTGAAATTAGTCAAGGAGAAATTATTGAGGATGAGGACAAGTTCTGCCAGCCGGAGGAGAGTGGTGGTGGATGGGGAGTGGTTGCATCTATTGTCCAGAAAGAAACAAAGGGCTTTGAGGACTTCAGTATTAATTACTGAATACAATAAGTAAATTTAGTACTAAATTTATTCAGCTCTCTTTAGTTGTGGCATCTTGAAGGATCATACTTCTATTTAATCACTGTGTTCAAGCGAACTTCAGGGGAAACTAAATACTGTTTATTTAATCGTTTTAAATTCCCAATCATCATTGTAATTTAGCATTGATCTGAAAATTTGTTTATTTATGATGGGTGAATTTCATTTTGAATTCAAATATTTTCCTTTTTATTCATTAATTAAAAATTTAATACCCTAGTCTTTATATAATACCTGATGGTTGTATGTGGAATTTCCATAAGAAACAATTTCACATGAATTATCTTGTTAAGCCTGATAAAAATATCTGCAAGCTTGATATTGTTCCCTTTATACAAAGTCTGTGGATTCAAGCCTTTTCAGGATTTGAATAGATCTCCTGGATGTCCCAATGCAATACAAAAGGATGGCTACCTTACAGGGGATGCTGGCCTTCAGATAAAAGATCCCTTGGTTGGTAATGTTCAAAGAATTGCAAATTAGTACCTTGGAGTTTGATGCCAGTTTTTGTTATTTTTAATAATAACAAACAACCTAGTTTTTCCAGTTATTGTAAAATGGGTATTAAATAATCCTCACTAAATGGGCAAAAGCCAGTTTTAAAATAGTACCTAAGTTAATGAATAATGAACCAGAAATGTAAAGTTAACACAACTAGCTGGTGAAGGAAACAAATGCTGAGCAACAAAATAGTAGATACCAGCACAGTGGTTCTCAACCTTTTTCTTTTCACTATGCCATCGGTGCTGTTGAGTAGTAAGGGATTGCATAAGGTGGTATGTGAGTGGAAAGAAAAAAGGTTGAGAACCACTGTACCAGCAGGATACCCGGCATTGGGTACATGGCTGAAATAAAATACCCAAAAAACTTCATGGTAATTCTTCATAAATATATTTTTTCTATTCCCTGCTGCCTGCTCCTTGCATGTCTGGGAACATCAACAGTGAGACTATTGTTTATCTGCTGTCTCTTGCCTTCTTTTTTTAAACTCTATGTGCTTGTGAAGAACTTCTGCCAAAGTTGCATCACATTTTTGGGCCTATATTGAACTAGGCTTGGTTTCTGAATGTACATTGATGTATAGCACTGTAACTAATCGAGGTGTCCCTGATGGAAGTTCAAATTTGTTTTGAACTTTTGAATTTCATATGACCTTAAATGTTCAATTCAATCTGGTCATGACATTTAGCATTAAATGTTACCACAATTGTAGTAAACAGTAAAGCAAGTCAGGTTTAGTAAATACTTGTATAAACAATAAAGCAAGTCTGTGCAAGCTGGTCAAAAAAAACTTTTGAACTTCATATGATCTTAAAGGTTAAATTCAATGAAATTCAATCTGGTCATGACATTCAGAATCAAATATTACCCCTACTGAACCTCGTTGGACATTTCTAGAGTGCTCCATATGGATTTGCATGGAGACAGACAAACAGGCACACAAACTAACATACATGGACAAATATATATTAGATTGTACAAGTTCAGTTATTTTAAAATTGTGTTTGATCTTGCAAAGCTAAATGATTCTGAAGCCATTTTTAATGCCCTGCCTTACAGGATTTCAGAAAGGATATGATGATGGAGTACAAAATTAAATAGCATCACTTCATGGACTTTAGTTGACGAGGGGTATTGAGACTCTGGTTGATGAGGGGTATTGAGATTCTAGCTGACGAGGGGTATTGAGACTCTGGCTGACGAGGGGTATTGAGACTCTGGTTGGTTAGGGTATTAAGACTCTGGTTAATGAGAGGTTTTGAGACTGGATTAAGACTGGACAAGAGGGATTAAGACTTTGGTCAATAAAAAAGGCATATATCAGATTTAAACAGTTCAGATTACACAAAGCAGTCATTGAGTTTAAGAGGTGTAAGAATATGCTTACAAGGGAATTAGAAGAGCAAAATGAGAACATGAGATGGAGTGGCAGGATAAAGGAAAATCCAGGTGATTCTGTAAGCATATTAAGGAATTTCAAGGAAAAATTGGTCTCATTAAAAATCAACGTGGCTGTCTTTGTATCGAGCCACAGGAGATGTATGAGATTTGAAGTGAAAACTCATCAGTCTTTACTGTGGAAAAGATCAAGAAAGAAAAGGAATTTAAGCAAATGAGTTGCAATGTCCTGGACCATGTATGAAGTGATAGGGAGGAGTTGATGGACATCCTGGGAGTGCAAGTGCATCCTTGGAAGCTAGGGAAGAAATTGTGGAGGACTTTACCAAAATGGCCTTGGGTGAAGTGCTGGAAGACTGAAGGTTGGTTAACGTTGTGACTTTATTTAAAAAAAGGTAGCAAACTAGAGAACTACAGGCTAGTGAGCCTGATGTCAATCATTGGAAAGATGCTGGAGGTGATTTTGAGGTACAGGATCTACCAACTTTTGGACAGGAAGAGATTGATTAGAAGTAGTCAGCATACTTGTGTAAAGAAGATAGTCTCATGAATCTGATAGTGTATTTTTAAAAAGGTGACAAAAGAATTGATAAGGGCAGCATAGCGAACATTGTTTATGTGGACTTTAGCAAGGCCTTTGACAAGATCCTACATGGCAGGTTAGTATAGAAGAATGGTTGTCAACCTTTCCCCCCCCCATAACACCTTAATGCCATAGGTGCTTGGTGCTTAGTAATGGATGACTTAAAGTGGTTTGTGAGTGGAATAAATGCTGGTCTAGAAGGCAAGATCTCAAGGAATCCAAGGAGAGCTGGTCAATTAGATTCCAAGCTAGGTTTGTGAAAGGTACCAGAGGATGGTAATGAAGGGATACTATTCTGATTGGAGCCTGTGACCAGTGGTATGCTGCAGGGATTAATACTGAGTCCACCATTGTGTATTATCAATATTAATGAGTTGGATGGTAATGTAGTTAACATGATTAATAAATGTGCAGGTGACACCAAAATTGGTGGTGCAGTGGACAGTGAGGAAGGATATCTAAATTTACAACAAGATCTTGGTCAGGTGAGAAGGTAGGCCAAGGAATGGCAAATGGAATTTAACTGACAAGTGTGAAGTGTTGCATTTTGTTCAGTTAAACCTGGGGAGAATTGGAGTACAAAAGTTGGGACCCAGAGTTCTCCATTATTTCAAAGGTTGACTACTAATTGTCCTTCACAACTTACAAACCTACACTTCTACCTACCAATTTGATCACCTGATTAAGTCCTTCTTCCTCAACCAATCACCCCCTCCTTTCCAGCAAAAAAACAACCCCACCCCACAAATTCCAACCCTCCTTCGCATTAATCTTACCATCTGTCTCACCCTATCCACCAATAAGCAATCTTTTGTCCACTAAATGACACAACAACTAACTCCCAATCCCCCAACTACTATTCCTTTCCCAACTATCAATCTATGCTGGCTACTACAAGTCCAAACTTGACAACAATTTTTTTCCTACTGAACATTCCAACCAATCTCATCTCCAAACTTCCAATCTAACTCCCATTGTCAAACAATTCTACTCCCCTGAAGACTAATCCTTCTTTAACTATCAGTGCTTCACCTGTTGACAATTTAAGACCCCTGTCTACTAATCCTAAACCAGTGGTTCTCAACCAATGCCATCGATGCTCTGTGATTAGTAAGGGATTACTTAAGGTGGCATGTGAGCGGGAAAAAAGGTTGAGAACCACTGTCCTACACCCAACTCCTTATTCTACTCATAATATGAAAACTTCGACCAATTATGTCCTACAGCTAATGGTATTTCCTACTACCAATCTAGCTTTCACTGACTACTGATCCTAACCCCAACTACCATTTTATTAATCACCAATTATCAGTCCCATCACCCAAATACCAACCCTCCCTTATAACGATCATTCTTTCATCAACTAAAAAGCCCTGTTCTGACAATCCAGCCTGTCGCGGCTACAAATCCTCACAGACCATCAATCAAAATTGATTATCAATCTTACTCCTCAGCTACCACTTACGAGTAGTTCTCAAACATTTTCCCTCACTCACATACCCCCTTAAGCAATCCCTTACTAACCACAGAGCACCTTGGGCATTATTTGGTGGGGGGGGGGGGGTATGTGAGTGGGAAAAAAAATTTGGAACCACTGGTGTGTTCAGTAAAATGACAAATCATGATCCTTCTAATAACCAATTTATCTCTTGATCACCAATCAAAACTCCCACACCTACTCATTCCATCTGAAAATCGATCCTAAACCCATTTACCAATCCTTGCAAACACTTGCCAATCACATAAACACTGACTACCAAATTTAATTCCCTACGATCAATCCTGCAAACCCTAACAATCAATTTTACTTCCTAATGTAAAACTCCATTACTACAAATCCTATCTCCTGACTAATAATCTGAATCCTAACTACCAATCTTACTTTACCTGACAACCGAACATACCCACAAACCCCACATATCAATCAGTCCCTCCACATCTATCCTGAATACCAACCACCCATTTTCCCTTCATCATTACCAATCCTCTCTTGACCACTATTTATGAATCCTCTCACCCATTAACTTCCAAAATATTCTTCTGTAGTTCCTTGTACTGATTAACAATTCTATCCCTCTCCACTATTGTTTTCTCACCTAAAAAATGAATCATAACACTCAATTACCAATCCTTCCTTGACAACTATTCTTACAATCTCCTACTACCTAACTAAATTTCTACCAGTTAAAATCCTGAATACCAATTCTATCTCCTGACTACTTATTTCCAACAACCAAGGTAACTCCTACCAGCTGCCGATCCCACCCTCATGTATCAATTCTATTCCCCCTCAATTACAATTCCTGCCCAAAGTGTATTGTTGTTCCAATTCTTCACCCCACCTCCTAATTCCACCTTTTCATCGACCAGTCATAACTTTCTGATGATATTTTTGAAGTCCCTATTTATCAATCCCAGTCCCATGATTACTAATCTGAGTATTCTCTCATATTATTACTGTCTATAAATTTTAAAATATTGGCCAATTCGACCTCTGCGATTACTGGTCCTTCTTCTATATCAATACTCTCCAATTATACCTTCCAACTGTACTCTGAGCCAGCTAAATTTAATCCCCACAACTTTTCCTAATCCTACTCCTCGACTACAAACCCTAAACTGAAAAATAACCAATCCTATTAACTCTTACCTCCCTATCAATCTCCTGCAACAGCCAAGATTTTCAACCCATTTATCCATTATTTATCCCATCAACTCTCACTCTCAGCCTCACATCTTTCTCCACTTTGACCCACTTGCTCCTCACCCAGGTCTCCTCTCCTCTCCTAGCTCCAGGTTTCCTTTCATGATTTCCTTTGTTCACTTGGCATTGGTGAAGCATTAAAGCAAAGAATGCCAATGTGCCGACCACACAGAAAACATTTGTTGATCAATTCCAAACCATCTGACCGAATGCTTCTATAATGGGACCAGCCAATTTCTATAAATTATTATTTCATTTGCTATGCAATACTGACATGTTTCTTGTTTGCCTACTTTTGATAAGAATGGCTCATGCATTTGAAATAAGATGCAATCATTTTGGTTAAAAATGCCAGCAATCTCGTGCCACCTTCTAACACAAGATATCTTTGTTTTAGCGATGTCTGAAAATAAATTTACTGGGAACTAACTACATTTTCAAAAAAATCTAGCATAGCATAGAGTATATTGTTTTGAAATCATATTCAACTGGTCTTCACTGGAATTGAGATTTAAAAAAGAGTATTGGATTTCAGGCTTTACTTGATTGATTTAAATATTAAACTTCAGATTACCCAAAAGCAGTTAGTTTGAAAGCATGATTAGGGCAATAATTCTCAACCAGTCTACCAGGCTCTCATGCAATCATCGTGAGAATGCTCTGTTAATGACGCTTCTGCCACATGAATATGGCAGCTCTGCACCCGCAAAATCAGCCACAAAATGTAATAATGATAAACTATTTTACAAATGATTTATCCGAGAAGCATGGAGAGAAAATGCTCGGTGGACTAAGATGTAAATTCAGTCACACGTGGACAAATCCTTCATCTCAAAAGCAGAGCATGCATTGCTTTTTAAAGATACTTGATACAGTATTAAGCAATTGAATTGGAATTGTGTTTAATCTGTTCTTTTTCTTTCGGGTTAAATATTGTAGGAAGCAAAAAGATTCTGAGATCAGCTCAAGCTTTGCTGGTTCAGAGATAAATTAGTCAGACATTTTCAGCAGTGGCCCTACAGCCCTTCTGAGGGCTACAACATTTACTCGGTAAGTAAATGCCTTTTTTTTCCCCTTTCACCTCTTGCAGCATCAATATTTTTAATGTAGTCAGTAGGAGAGAAGTTCAGAACAAACCAAAATGACTGCTTCACAGGTAAGGGGGCCTATAAACTTTGAGCAGAGCCGAAGCCGAAAAAAGGTTGAGAGTGGCTTAATTAGATGACAATTGCTTTTCCAGAAATTGGCACTTTGCTGGTTTGGGAGGAATTGTTAGAGCAGGTTGCACACAAACATTTTAAAACACAGAATTTTTGCAGGACTTTGTAGAGTGCTATTTTGCAGAAAGCAACAAAGTAACAACATCCAGCAGCATGCCTGGGAGAGCATGTGATCTTTGCAGGCAGCTTTGCTCTCAGAGAGGGAGGAAGCTGAGAGAGAAGGAGAGACAGGGAAATTGGTTCCAGAGGGACAAGCTGGCAAATTTTGGAAGACTGCCTGGTCAAAGGAGAAGACTAGCTGTCTGAAAGGTGACCTGAAAGAAAGAGGATCATCTGGAGAACCCTGAAGGGGGCAAGTTTCGTCAGCAAGACTGATTGGAAAGGAATTAGGTATGGATGTCTTGGAACAAAAGGGATCTCTCTCAGAAAACCAACCAGAACTCTCCTGAGTGGTAACCATTTGCCTATTAAGCACCAAAGCCTGGTGAACTTTATTAATGCTAAGTTCTGTGCACAGTACAAGAATTGCCTGCAAACAGTGAGATTGAACTGTGATCCAAATAACTTTTCTAAACTTATATACACATTACACTTACCAGCGCTTAGTATTAGAGGGGGGATTAAGTAGGTTAAGTAAGTTGATAGTAATAAGTTAAAGTTTAATTCTGTTTTCTTGTTCAAATATAATTAAAAACTACTTTTGTTTAAGTACCCCTTTGTGTTGTGGAGCATATCTATTGCTGCTGGTTCTTGGGGTTCTCTGGACTCTGTAACAACTTGCTTACCTTTTCTCTCCTTCCAATTTTAACAAAATTAAATAAAAAATGCTTTTCTTTTATAGTAATTCTAAAAATGAAACATATTTGCAAAATAAAAACAAAGATTGATGCATATGCATTATGGCCAGTGAGATCTCAAATCAATTTAGGGGGGAAAAAAATCCCTGGAATAGAGTGCACAGACAAAAACAACATGCATACATGCCAGGTACAAAACACTACACTAATCTGTAATGTTTCCTGAAACAAAAGGAATTCTTTCATTCATGTGACTCTTTGCACAAACTCTGATTGCCCTATAATCTATTAGTACAAGATAAGTACTTAAAGTGGAAAATATTATGGCAAATTTGCATTCAGAAAGATCTTTAAAACAACAATCTGAACTTCTTTTTTAGTTATGTTGATTGCAGATCATAGTGCCACAACATTTCTGGTCTCTTTCAAGACTGTGCTGTGGGATCTTTCTCATTGAGAAAATCAACATGGAGAATTTAGCACTTGGGCCACAGCTAAACTGGAGCTGAAGCTGGAATTGAGCAGTTTTACTGACACCATAGATCTGTAGATGTTAACTCAACCTGGGGTCAGATGTGATACAAAGGTGGTGAACAGCCTTATCCACTGTCAGACCATTGCCAACAATAGTGCCTTAGAGACAGTTTATTATGGAGATAGGGGATGGTTCCCAACAATCATTCTGGTCTGATCAGTATTTAATTGAAGTAAATTTCCATTAACAAGGTACTGGCTGAGGTAAAGTTGTCTGCCAATTTTCAATATTTCCTGGCATTTGATACTGTTAATTTGTCAGCTGACAATAAAGAGCAAAGGAATGAAAACAGAAATTTTGATTAACTAATTAATATCACACAAACACTTAAAATTGGACAACTATGGATCATTAGTTCTCACTCTTGTTTATCTCCTTTCACAACATGATAATTAATTTGGTATATATTAATGGGTTGATAATTGCGCTGGGAAAATTAATTTCTGTTCCTAAATGTTGAATAAAGGACTGAAACCATGTGTAACTGGGTAGCAATATGATTTTGAAATACTGGCTTTGAACATATCCTGAAGGATTAGATGATAGTTTCCTCCTGTTGGGTACTGGAGTCCAAGGTAAATTATCTATGAAACACACTGAAGAGTGCATATAGTGAAGACTGAAGCTAAGCAAACTCTGCTGGAGGAACTCGGCAGGACAAGCAGCATCAATGGGAGAAAAAGAACATTTCTATGGTAATAATATAACTTACCCAATTTTTGATTTGTGAACTTTTAATATAAATATGATGAGAATGGACTAAATTTTCTCAAATTTTTAAATGGACCAATTCTCCATTTCCCCGAAATCCTTTGTGAATTAGTTACAGAAGTAGGGTAGTGAAACATAAAAGTCTGCAGATGGTGTGATTGTAGTAAAAAACATAGAAAAGCTGGAGGACTCATAGATTTTGATATAAACATAAAGCTAATGTAACAAAAACATTTTCAAGGAAGTTTTACTTTTAAAAAGGTAACTTCACTCAGGAGCACATGTCTCAAGTACGATCATTCTGACTGATGCAGTATTAAGGCTGAAATTAAGGCAGAATAATGGGATAGTATAAGCTAGTTTTACCCTCAATGCAATTCACTACACACAAAGTAAACATTTTTCTCTCCAATCAATTCCATTCTATTCTAAAGTCTGCAAATAAAAAAGCAAATATATCTGAACAATAGAATTAAAAGCTACTGAAGTAATTAATAATGTTTGCACATTTGTATTAAATTGAGCTATTTTTAACAATATAATGAAAATGAATTATGAACTGGGAATAAATATACAAAGATTTACATGACACAGCTTCAAAGCTGTATGTAAATCTGACTTGATGTCCAAAAATATACATTAAAAATGATCTGTAAGTCCTTTTCCTGCTTATGGTTGGAGAATTATAGACCAGTGAGCCTTGTGTCAGTGGTGTGCAAATTATTGGAGAGGATTCTTAAGGATAGGATCAATGAGCATTTGGAGAAGTACAATCTACTCAAGGATAGTCAGCATGGCTTTGTTAAGGGAAGGTCATGCTTCATGAGTCTAATTGAATTTTTAATGAGGTAAAAAAAAAAGAAATTGATGAGGGTAGGGAAGTAGGTGTGATCTATGTGAGTTTAGCAAGACTTTTGACAAGGTCATCCAGAAAATCGTGAGGCATGGAATCAGTGGAACCTTGGTTGTGCGGATAAAAAATTGGCTTGCAGGAAGAAAGCAGAGAATAGTAGTGGAAGGAAAGTATTCTGCCTGGAGGTTGGTGATCAGTAAAGCATCGCAAGGATTTGATCTGAGACCTCTGTGGGTTTTTGTAACCTAAATGAAGAAGCAGAAGGATGGGTCAGTAAGTTTGCGGATGATATAAATGTGGAGAGGGGATGTGGATTGAGCTAAAGGGTGTCAAAGGTTACAAGAGAATATAGACAGGATGCTGAGTTGGGCAGAAAAGTGGCGGATGGAGTTCAATCTGGCTAAGTGTGAGGTGATGCATTTTGGAAGGACAAACCAGAAGGTTGAGTACAGGGTTAATGGTCGTTCACTTAAGAGTGTGGATGAACAGAGGGACCTTGGGATTCAAATCCAGATATCCTTCAAGGTTGCACATAGGTTGATAGGATAGTTAAGAAGGTCTTTGGAATGCTGGGCTTCATTAATAGGGGGATTGAGTTCAGGAGTAGTGAGTTCAGGAGTGTTGCAACTCTACAAATCTCTGGTAAGACCACACTGAGAGTATTGTGTTCAGTTTTGGTCACCTCATTACAGGAAGGATGTGGAAGCTATGGAGAGGGTGCAGAGGAGATTTACCAGGATGTTGCCTGGATTGGAAAACAAGTCTTATGAGGCAAGGTTAGTAGAGCTGGAACTTTTCTCTTTGGAGCACAGAAGGATGAGAGGAGACTTGATAGAGGTCTACAAGATTATGAGAAGCAATAAATAGGGTGGACAGCCTATTTCTCAGGGCAGGAATAGCAAACACCAGAGGACATATATACAAAGTGAAGGAAGGGAAGATGAGGGGAGACTTCAGGGGTACATTTTTTTTAAGCAGAGAGTTATAGGTGCCTGGAATGCCTTGCCAGGGATGGTGGTGAAGGCTGAAACATTAGGGACATTTAAGAGTCTCATGGATGAAAAAAAATAGAGGGTTATGGAGTAAAGTGGGTTTAGTATTTTTTAAAGGAATATATGGGTCAGCACAACATTGAGGGCTGAAGGGCCTGTACTGTGCCATGTTCTTTGTTCTAAATCCTTCATAATTGTAATATCAATATTTCCACAAAACATGTTCATAACAGTTAGATGCATTATCAGGGAATTTCTTTTAAATCGTTCAGCTGCAGCAGGAATTGGCTAGCCATCTGAATGCTCTGGCTTGAACTGCCAACTCGTGCTGAATGTGACAACATAAATAATTGAAAGTCAGCATCAAAGTGCAGCCAAACCATTCAACATTTTTTCTGAACTCAGAACAACAAAATCATGCAAACATTTTTTTTTTCTTTTGGCTTGGCTTTGCGGACGAAGATTTATGGAGGGGTATGTCCACGTCAGCTGCAGGCTCGTTTGTGGCTGACAAGTCCGATGCGGGACAGGCAGACACGGTTGCAGCGGTTGCAAGGGAAAATTGGTTGGTTGGGGTTGGGTTTTTCCTCCTTTGTCTTTTGTCAGTGAGGTGGGCTCTGCGGTCTTCTTCAAAGGAGGTTGCTGCCCGCTGAACTGTGAGGTGCCAAGATTCACGGTTTGAGGCGATATCAGCCAACTGGCGGTGTTCAATGTGACAGGCACCAAGAGATTTCTTTAGGCAGTCCTTGTACCTCTGTCTCGGTGACAAGTGGAGAGCTCGCCATATAACACGATCTTGGGAAGGCGATGGTCCTCCGTTCTGGAGACGTGACCTATCCAGCGCAGTTTGATCTTCAGCAGCGTGGATTCGATGCTGTCGGCCTCTGCCATCTTGAGTACTTCGATGTTGGAGATGAAGTCACTCCAATGAATGTTGAGGATGGAGTGGAGACAACGCTGGTGGAAGCATTCTAGGAGCCGTAGGTGATGCCGGTAGAGGACCCATGATTTGGAGCCGAACAGGAGTGTGGGTATGACAACGGCTCTGTATACGCTAATCTTAGTGAGGTTTTTCAGTTGGTTGTTTTTCCAGACTCTTTTGTGTAGTCTTCCAAAGGCGCTATTTGCCTTGGTGAGTCTGTTGTCTATCTCGTTGTCGATCCTTGCATCCGATGAAATGGTGCAGCCGAGATAGGTAAACTGGTTGATCGTTTTGAGTTTTGTGTGCCTGATGGAGATGTGGGGGGGCTGGTAGTCATGGTGGGGAGCTGGCTGATGGAGGACCTCAGTTTTCTTCAGGTTGACTTCCAGGCTAAACATTTTGGCAGTTTCCGCAAAACAGGACGTCAAGCGCTGAAGAGCTGGCTCTGATTGGGCAACTAAACCAGCATCATCTGCAAAGAGTAGTTCACGGACAAGTTGCTCTTGTGTCTTGGTGTGAGCTTGCAGGCGCCTCAGATTGAAGAGACTGCCATCCGTGTGGTACCGGATGTAAACAGCGTCTTCATTGTTGAGGTCTTTCATGGCTTGTTTCAGCATCATGCTGAATTAGATTGAAAAGAGGGTTGGTGCGAGAACACAGCCTTGCTTCACGCCATTGTTAATGGAGAAGGGTTCAGAGAGCTCATTGCTGTATCTAACCTGACCTTGTTGGTTTTCGTGCAGTTGGATAACCATGTTGAGGAACTTTGGGGGGCATCCGAGGCGCTCTAGTATTTGCCAAAGCCCTTTCCTACTCACGGTGTTGAAGGCTTTGGTGAGGTCAACAAAGGTGATGTAGAGTCCTTTGTTTTGTTCTCTGCACTTTTCTTGGAGCTGTCTGAGGGCAAAGACCATGTCAGTAGTTCCTCTGTTTGCGCAAAAGCCGCACTGTGATTCTGGGAGAACATTTTCGGCGACACTAGGTATTATTCTATTTAGGAGAATCCTAGTGAAGATTTTGCTTGCAATGGAGAGTAGCGTGATTCCCCTGTAGTTTGAGCAGTCTGATTTCTCGCCTTTGTTTTTGTACAGGGTGATGATGATGGCATCACGAAGGTCCTGAGGCAGCTTTCCTTGGTCCCAGCAGAGCTTGAAAAACTCATGCAGTTTGGCATGCAGAGTTTTGCCGCCAGCCTTCCAGACCTCTGGGGGGGGGGGGGGGATTCCATCCATACCTGCTGCTTTGCCACTTTTCAGTTGTTCAATTGCCTTATATGTCTCTTCCCGGGTGAGGACCTCATCCAGCTCTAGCCTTAAGGGCTGTTGAGGGAGCTGGAGCAGGGCGGATTCTTGGACTGAGTGGTTGGCAATGAAAAGAGATTGGAAGTGCTCTGACCATCGGTTGAGGATGGAGATCTTGTCGCTGAGGAGGACTTTGCCATCTGAGCTGCGCAGCGGGCTTTGGACTTGGGGTGAAGGGCCGTACACAGCCTTTAGAGATCGTAAAAACCCCTGAAATCGCCAATGTCTGCGCTGAGCTGGGTTCGTTTGGCGAGGCTAGTCCACCACTCATTTTGGATTTCCCGGAGTTTGCGCTGAAGATGGCTGCATGCGCGATGGAAGGCTCGTTTCTTCTCTGGCCAGGACAGCTTTGCAAGGTGAGCCTGGTGGGCAGCTCGCTTCCTTGCCAGCAGCTCCTGGATTTCCTGGTTGTTTTCGTCGAACCAGTCCTTGTTTTTCCTGGAGGAGAAGTCCAGTACCTCTTCAGTGGATAGCAGTATGGCAGTCTTCAGCTGATCCCAGAGGGTTTCGGGGATGAGTCCGTGAGGCGGATTGCATCCTCGAGCTTTGCTTTGAGGTTTGCCTGGAAGTTTCCTCTCACTTCGTCTGACTGCAAGTTTCCAACATTGAACTTCTTTCTGGGGGCTTTACTATTCCTGGACTTTGGCTTGAAGTGAAGGTTGAGCTTGCAGCGAACCAGCCGGTGGTCAGTGTGGCATTCCGCGCTGGGTATGACCCTGGTGTGGAGCACATCTCGTTTGTCTCTTTCTCGCACCAGGACGTAGTCCAGGAGGTGCCAGTGTTTGGATCGGGGATGCATCCAGGTAGTCTTCAGGCTGTCCCTCTGCTGAAAAAGGGTGTTTGTAATGACAAGCTGCTGTTCTGCGCAGAGTTCCAACAGGAGGCGCCCGTTGTCGTTGCACTTGCCGACACCATGCTTGCCCAGGATTCCTGACCAGGTTTCTGAGTCTTTGCCAACGCGAGCGTTGAAGTCGCCAAGGATGACAACCTTGTCGGCTGTAGGGGTGCGTTGAATGAGGTTGCGCAGATCAGTGTAGAACTTTTCCTTTTCTACTGGTTCTGCCTGGAGGGTTGGAGCATAGACACTGATGAGGGTGATGTGACGCTTGTTTTGAAGGGGGAGTTGCATGGACATGATCCGGTCCGAGTGGCCTGTCGGGAGGTTTTTGAGTTTGGAGGCAATGGAGTTCTTGACCATGAAGCCTACACCAGATAGGCGTCGTTCATCCATAGGCTTGCCAGACTAGTAGAGTGTGTAGCCCGCGCCGCGTTCTTGGAGGCTGCCTACATCTGCAAGGCGGACTTCACTGAGAGCGGCTATGTCGATGTCAAGTCTGAGGAGTTCATGTGCGATGAGGGCAGACCGACGTTCAGGTCGGTGGCTGTCAGTCTTGTCTAGCATGGTTCTGATGTTCCAGCATGCTAGTTTGAATTTGTGAGCATCTTTTGAGGGGGAGGACGTCGAGGGGGAGGATGTGGAGGGGGAGGACGTGGAGGGGGAGGACGTGGAGGGGGAGGACGTGGACCTGTCCTCGGGCCTGCGCAAAGGAGTTTTTAGGTGGAGTGCAGTGTGTGCAGTACTGGCCCCACCCTTTACACCCATGGTTCGTGTGCCGTTGCCAAGCAAGTTGGGACATGGCAGCGAGGTCCTTGGGTCGTAGGTTTTATATCAGAGTGGCCTTCTCCTATGCAGGTTTCTTACCCGGGCTGGAGGGGCCTGCCTCCCCTTCCCTCCCCTTAAATGCAAACAATTAATGATGCATTAAATAACACAAAAGCATTTCTGCATGTACAATGCTGCCCAGCCATTTCAAAACAAAATGTCCCTGAAAACAAACAATAATATCACATTCTAAATTGGTTTAAAGTCAAATTTTTAGAAGTACCATAATTTGGTTCTGTAGATTTATACAACTATTAATTCATGCATAGCAAAATCCCAGCAAATAGAATGAGAAACAAAATTATCTAGGTAAAATAATTATTGCAATAATATCTGAGGTAAATAATTTTAATTTAAAAAAAATTAGACATTCATCACAGCAACAGGCCATTTCAGCCCTACAAGGGCATACTGTCCAATTTACACCCCATTAACCTACAAACCCAGTACGTTTTTAAATGGTGGGCAGAAACCTAAGCCCCCAGAGAAAACCCTCACAGACATGGGGAGAACATACAAACTCCTTATGGAGAGCATGGGATTTGAACCTGGGTCCATTCCCAATTGCTGGCACTGCAAAGGTGTTGCATTAAACGTTACTCCAACCGTGCTAACCCTGAGCCCTTTTTCTTAACAGTTCAGACTAAAATGAGGACACTCCAATTCAGAGGAGACTGGCTGAAGTTGATTTAAAAACATTAAAAAACTTTTGAGGGATGGAAAGGTAAAGCAAGGTGCCATAATATAGCACTGAGGTAGACTTGACTGAAGCTTTTGGCATAATGATGTGCATCAGAGGGGTAGTGAAAGCACAGCCCTGTGGAAGAGGACATTGGAGAATATGAGCAGTTTAGGAGATTGCACAGATAAACTAAGTAGGTTTTTTTTTAATGACAGGGTTTTGAAATTCAGTTAATGAGGAACAGTGAATCCATGGAACTGAACTGGGACAGAATCAATGGACAAGATATGTTGTTGGTCATAAAATTCAGCTTATGTTAAAAGTTAATAGTGTGTATGTCTTAAGATTGCCAAGTTGTGAATGTAGCTTTAACAGCTGTAGGTAACATGGGATAACTGAGAAAGATTTTGAACAGTATAGATATTTTATGGGTGTAGAGTTTACACCCAAGACTGAACTCTCAACATGGATGGAACTATTGCTGTTTCCAGTAGTTCTCAACCTTTTTCTTTCCACTCACATACCACTTTAAGTAATCCCTAGCCACCGGTGCTCTGTTATTAGTAAGGGATTGCTTAAGGTGGTATGTGGAAGGGAAGGGAAGGTTGGGAATCACTGCTCTAGACCCAATTGTTACTGAAATATTTTGCTTGAGAAAAGTCGTCATTGGCCCATTTCCTTTGGAGTTCTGAAACTGTGCACATAACGAGTCAATTAGGTACAATTAAAGCAGTGGTTTTCAAACTTTTTCTTTCCACCCACATCCCACCTGAAGCAATCCCTTACCAATATCAGAGTCCCCATAGCATAGGGAAAACTCACATAGGAAAAAAGGTTGAGAACCATTGGTTTAAATGATCTAACCACATGATATCCCTGTCTATTAATATGCATGATGCTACATGACACAACATGTTACATGATGTTTTAAAGAATTTTTAAATGGAAAATATTCCTGACCATTTATTTTTGGCATGATTTCCACATGGGTAAAACAAAAGAGTTTATTTATTTATTCATTCATTCTTATTAATGATCCCACTAATAAATCATTTGTTTTGCCAAAATGCAAACTTTGGGAATATTTTCAAGTGATGGCACTAGAAAAGTGGGTAAGAGCAAATGCAGACTGTTGAATGCACATTCCTTATACATGTATACAGAGTCAGCTCATTCTACTTGATCCCAAATTGACAAACATTGGATAAAACAGTTATCATGGTGCAGTTAACTATTTCACTCTGCTGTGGCATGTTATATGAAACAAAAGGAGAGTTTAAAAATGTTATTAATAACCTAAAGAGTGTGTGTTAATGGGCAAAATAATAATACTTGAACACAAATATATCTTGAATAATCAAATGATGGTATCCAGGAAACAATAATACAAGCCTTCTAGCATTTGCAAAACTCCTCAAACAGATACAGCTAAATTTTAAAAGCCAAATTTATTATTTTGTTTTGCATTCTTCAAGACAGGCAGAATGCAGCTTGTGCATAAGTGAGAGCAGGATAAGTGTAGGCTAAGTTCAAGGTCTTTTTTTCCTTTGTCAATTTTTCTGGTCCTTTTTTTGGGCAAGCATATGGCATGCCTGTGACAAATGGGCAGTTGTGAATAAACAGATGAATGATACCATATGAAGCCATTCCTGGATTTCATCTCACATAACCAGAATGCCAGGGATGCTTGTGGAGCATTTGACAGCGTGATTAAAGGAATGAACCCTTTCCCATCAAATGGCATGTTCAGGCTGTTTTCTGAATTTCCTGAGATGGTTATCTTAAAATCAACAAATACTCCAGGCAACCTTTCAGTACTTCCAAATGCAGTTGACCAGGGATCAGAGCAGATCTATGTTAGGGGCAATCTGTGCCAAATCTACCCTGACAATTTCTAATAAAGGGTCACAGACCCAAAACATTATAAGCTTCATTTTCTATAGATGTTATCTTATTTACTGAGTTTTTACAGTATTTTCTGTTTTTGTTTTATCTAGTTTTTAAAAAAATATTTTCATTGCCTGAAGACATTTAGGGATGGAAAAGAGTAGCGCCCAACTTGATACTCAATTTGATACTGGCAAGGACAAAACAGTGTACTGACATCTGTATGAATGATTTCCTTCCAAAGTTAAGAAGATGCAGTATGCTTTGGATTAATGCAAATCTTGTCACAACTCCATGCATTTGGCTGCTTTCTCAAGGACTGAATGCAGATTGGTTTAATTTACCATTGAGACACTGGAGCTTTTGTTTTCAGAAGATGCTCTTGGATAAAAAGTAGATGGTTTTTTGTGATTGAAATTAAAGACCTAGATTCAGATTTCAGATTTATTATCAAAGTACATACATGACATAACATACAAACCTGAGACTATTTTTCCTTACCACTTATTAGTAGTGCAAAAAAAACTGTACATAATGTACACATGTAAACAAATAAAGAAATGTAAACAAACTGACTATGCAATACAGAGAGGTAAAAAAAGAGCTGAGTTAATCTATAATAAGAAGGGGTCTGAATAGATATTAACAGAGAGGTGTATACAATTGAGTTTTTTACTTTTTCCTGGTGGAAATATCTGCAGTTTTAAAAGGATATTATCTTAAGGAAAGGTGATTTTGTCTCACCTTCTGCCTCTCCCTTATCACATATCATTCCTATCCAAGAGGATTGAAGGATGAGGAATTCACAAGGCAATCCTGAATAAGGCATGGAAAAAGTCTGTTTGCCAGATGATCCTCTTGAATATTTTTGTTGTGTCCCTTTTGACTTCATGCCTTAGATTGTGAAGTCGTGACATTTGTAAAATTAAATGCCCATCTTCTTGAATGAATCATAAAATATAACATCAGAAGACAAGAGCAGGTGACCAGAATCATTATGATGGTTCAGTGACACAGTAAATCAGTACTCAAAAGCACAATGCTGCAGAGCTGTGAGACAGATTCACCACCTTGTCATGGCCACCAATGATGGCACTGTGTCTATCTGAAAGATGGGATCAGAGACAGACCCCAGTTAAAACAGACCAGTATATTTACTGGCTAAAGTATTAAAAGTTTATAGAAACCATGGTAAATGAGAAGCTCTTACAACATCTCAAATCATTACAATCTCTGATGTTTGATTTACTTAGTTTACTGTAAAGCAGTTGATACAAGATACCCTTGTCCTCAAGATCCCAAATTGGAGTGATTCGCTCGTTGTCCAGTTGGAAATTAGTGCAGTAGCCTTTGACAATGTTGGACTTTCGGAGGTTATAGGATCACTCCTTCACTGACAAGATAGCCTCGTGTAGTAAAATTGGTGAGCTGCTTAACAGGATACAACTCTTCCTCAGAAGATGCAAACACCAGGCCATGGTTAGTGGATGCTCATCTTCTTATCTCAACACCTACGCAGGGGTCCCTCAGGCAAGTGTGGTTGGCCCCCTCTAGTGGTGTCTTCATCAGTGACTTGATAGATTCATCAAAAGTGATGTTCTTTCTGATAACCCTTTACAGAGTGGTTAACTCCCAATCTGAAAGAGAAGCAGTGACTAAATCACTGCAGGAAAAGACAGAAATGGACAGTGGGCGGACAAACGGTGTGTTACCTTCAACGCTAAGTAGATTACTTGGTCAAGTAAACTTGATGAAGCCCACCCGCCCTAAATGTGCAAGATTATAATGTCAGCTCAGCTCCTTGGATTTGTATCAAATCTGATCTCTACTGTGAAAAGACAAGGGAACATGAGTGGATAAGCCAGCAGAGTGGATCTCCTCAAGATTATTCATCCCCGTTTAGCACTAGAAGCAAATCTAGTATTCTGAACAGGTCATAAATGTCAAGCAACAGAATCATATTGAAGGCTGCAGGCAAAATGTTTTGCCTGTTGCAGGACCAAGTTCAGTCCAATGCCTTGCTGACAAGGGGATAGTCTGAGAACAGCTCCTTCTGTACTGGAACCCACCTTCCACAACAGGATGTGGCCAGACCGCCAATTCTCTACAAGATCCAGATCAGACCAGCTCCACAAAGTTATAAGAGCTCAAGGCAATCTTCATATTTAAGAAAGGAGCTTAAAATCTATTGGATTTGCATCTTAATATTCTGTATAAATTCAAAAACTTTGCACACAGAACATAAGCGGCGAAGCTTAACACACCGGTTCTCCTGCCTCTCCAGACAGTGTGGTCATCTAGAGCTCTATTGTTGTATGCAGAACTTCAAATGAAAATCATCATGTTTTGAACCAGGGTTGCTTGAGACTATTAGAAGTTTTTAATTTGGTGTTTGGTACCACATCTTTTTCATGGCCTTTTTCACCCTGTGCTACCACTATGGTCAAATTTGTCACGTTGCTACATCCACATCTGTTGCATCACACAATATAAAAAGAAAAATAATGGAGGGTCACTAAGTCACCAATGACATGAAGAAAACTGGAAGGAGACCAGTGATTATTGTGGGAAGGACTAAAGATAAGATTTCCAGTGTTAACACATCTAAAAGATGCAGGGGGTAGATATTTGCTTGAGTGGTGCAAAAGAAACAGTATAGCATCAGTCAACATTATTTATCACAATTTGATAACTAAATTTAATTGCATTAAATACTATGCTGGGTCTAATGCAATCAGCTGATAAAATTCTGTATTTTACACCCTTTGAACTCTACATTATATATTTTAAACAATGATGCAACTTATTTTGTTTAGACAGCAGCATGGTTACAGACCCTTCAGGCTCACAAGCCTGTGCTGTCTAATTACACCCAGTTAACATTTTGAGTGCTAGGAGGAAACCAGAGCCCTAGGGAAAACCCACGCAGACACAGGGAGAATGTACAAACTCCTTACAGACAGTGCGGGATTCAAACCCTGGTCTCGAATGCTGGCACTGTAACAGCATTGTGCTAACCATTACACTAACTATGCTGTCCCTATTCTATTTTGTAAAGAGGATATCATTGTTCTGTTTCAAAGAAGAATGTGGTCTGGTCAGAAAGAATATATTTTCACTTACATGAGGACTTTTTGGCATAATTAGAGGGCAGAAACCCAGCAAGATGGAGAAGAAAGCTATTTTGAAACATTAACTCTTTATGTTGCTGGTCGGAGAGGAAATTGTTTATGGAGCAAAACAAACCAGGACTGAAAAGTAAATATCTTGGGATACATTGAATTTTTCAGAATATTGCTTGAAATCCTTTGATGACTAGAAATATTTCTGCATGACAGTGTGAATGGGATAAAGTATCTAATGAAAGATCAAAGAGGAATCATGATAGGAATTAATATTATTAAATGCAACACCTTTCTTGGCTGATGTTTTTAATATTTCCACAAATAGCTGTCAGCCTCAAAGTGACATCAAAGATGATCTTTTTTTTAATTCTCCTGTGGCCAAAACTTGAAATTCAGCTTAGCTTGTAGGATGCAGCAAAAAAATATTTATCAACATTTCACTTCTTATTGAACTAGAATAAGTAACATTTTTGATTTTAATATATTTATTGTTAAATTGTGATCTCTAATCTATCTATTGACAGGAAGCAATTTTTGTGATTTTAATCAGCATACATTAGTCATCATTTCAGAAAGTGCTTCCAATTAGCAGTGATGACTGAAGAAGAACTGGTTGTGAAATTGTAGACTGCAATCTTTTTTTGTCCATTTAACAAAACAAGTCAAAGAGTGAAGTGAGTGCTACAGAGATTCAGTCCAAATGCTTCCGTATGGTGATAACCTCAACCCAAAGGTGTTCAAAAGTGACACTGCTTCAAAAGTGATCCTCATTTGGGTCTAGTGTTGCAGTCTTTGCAGTGCTTTGAAAAGAAGTTCAATTTTACATGCGCAACTTCAAAGAAAATGTTAAATCCTGTTGAAAAGAGATGGAATGAAGTTTCTAATCACTCTTTCACCCTGTAAAAAAAAACTAATATAATATTGGGATGATAGCTACTCCATTCAATGGAAAATCATATAAATTTTTAAATAATAAATTTTGATTTTGCTCTCGGTTAATGTTAGTAGAATTTTTCCTTCCTAACTCCATTGATCAATCCAACTGGCTGCTCAGCCTGTTTGAACTTGGATGCTGCACATCTCTATAGATCATGACGGATGAGGACAACAAACTAACTATAACATCACTTGGGTGAAGGGTCACTGCTCATTTCTGACAACAAAATGTTGACCATCATTTTGTAAATATCTATTCCCATTGCCACAAAGAGGTTAAGAGTCCACTTATTTTAATTTAAATATGCTGACACTGGAATACTTACCACAGACTAAAACATGATTCAACACAAATTATTTCTTTATTTGACAACTGGGTGTGTATGTATTAATTAAAGGACATTGAAATCCAAGGGCAAGTACTGTGAGTGTTCAGCCCTTGATATGAATTATACTCTTTATTTCATCACAAAAGACTAAAGCAGACATAATTGGGAGATATCAGGTCCTGCTGCATATTCACTTTCTATGTTCGTTTGTATTAGTTTATGGAAACCTTTTATTATAATTTTAGCAACAAAACATTTTTTGAAGCAATGACACATGCTGAAAACATAGAAGGGTTTAAACAAGCAACCCAGGCAGTGTGAGGAGCTGCAACCGGTTACAAAATATTCAAATTTATTGTACGCACTCCTCCAATAATTATATTTTGAGATCACTAAACTGCTGTTCAAATTGGTCCCAAAAGTCATAAAAGAGTAGGTAACACTCAGGCACTAGAAATGGTGATTCATGGGACAGGATTTCACATCCCACAAACAACAGAGAAACAAATTGTATGGTCATACTGCAGAAATTTTGAAGTATTAGCAAAATCTTTCTTTGCTTAATTATCTTATTTCCACTTTTAGAGAGGCATGTACAGGAATTAAAATCTAACTGCTTTTTGTGGGCACATTAAGCACACAAATTATCTACACATGAACAAAGGTGAGTGTCCTTTCCATGTGTAATTTCAGCTGGGAATACCTGTGTTCCTTCTTGTTCATGACTCCTTCCATAGGGCATGACCCTTTTATCATTTTATATTGACTGAACCATATTGAAACTTGGGACTTAGCGTCATTATTATCCATTATCATTATCAGTTCATGTAAAATGTTATTTTGAAAGCTAAACCTGTTCTTCTGCCTTGGTGTTCCACAGTATCTTAACGGAATAAAATTGCAGGTAACTTACAACATAAATTGATCATATTTCTGTTCTGCATTATTTAAGAAGTTAGTGACCTTGCAACTAAATGCTGAGCTATATTTCCTTTCCATTTTGTGGGGGACACTGGATGAGTTAGATATGAACTTAGTTCTCATCCTTACTTCAGTTTGCTTTCTCTGTGGCACTTGATCCTGGCTGACTGACCAAAAGGCAGTAAGGGTTTGATGCAGTTTAATTCAAATAGTAAGTGGCGGACTGCTGTAAATTTACACTAGCAACAGTTAGAAACATTTTTAGTGTTATTGAACTCAGAATAAATGTAGTGGTTCAAGGGTAACTAGAGAAGGACAATAAAAAAAAACAATAAAATGAATTAAAAGTAATAATTGCAGTTGTGACATTCATGAGATCTAAAGATCTCTTCCAACATATACTATTGAGGGGAACACAAGGTTGCAATAAGAATCCATGAATGAAATATGAATTTGCAATTGCATGCAAATATTGTTCTGAAACTATTTTGGAAGCCCTCTGCAGCTTAGTGAGATCATAGATTCACTTTATCGTTTGAATAAATCTGAAGAGATTATGTGTATTCCTTCAAATATTAGAGAGATTTTGGAATATTTGTAATGATCATTGAGTTGCTCTTTGACTCCCTCACAAATGTAGTGAAAACAGCATGTGGGAACATTTTATAAGTATGTTAAATTGGGCATTGAGATATGATGCATGAAAACAGAATATGTTATTCATGATGTCATGGAGAAGTCCATAATACATTGCATTGGCCACTAACCAGCAGATTGAAATATAAATGTAATATCATTAAATGATTGCCTTTAAAATATAGCTAATTACAGGCCAATTTGGAAACTGACCAGGAGTATTCAGATGATTCAGGCAGTGGGAGGAGCAGGGTAAACTAGTGAGCATGCAGCAGAAAGGAGGAAAATAAAGATGAATCCCTCTATGTTCTCTTCAACATACACCCTTCAGTTTGTTAATTAGGAGGTCAGCATAGTAGGAAATGGAAATTATTGAGATCATCTTGTTTTTTTTCATTGAAAATAATAATTCCATGCATTTATTTTAAAAAATGACATTGTATTTTGAAAAGAAGGCATGAAACCACATTTTTCTGCTGCTTTCAGTTCCCCTTTGGATCATGGAATTTTATGGCTCAGTGGCAAAATGGGCAAGGGTAACTAACCTGAGCAGATTGCATCTGCATTTTATATCCAAGATGAATCACTTAAAAGCCTGTAGAAATAAAATTATGTTGGGTGTAACATTGACCACCCAATCAGATTGTCCATTTGGTGCTAGGTTTTAGTTAGGTTAGAAAAAATCCTCAAGGTCTCTGTTTAACAGAGTGTAGAACCTCCAAGTGCAAGGTAGTAAAGTTAGCATGGCACTAGTTCAATCCTGTGTTACTGTAGTCTAATGACCAAGTGATTTATGTTTTTTTAATGGAAATCTTCGCCACAAATATAAATATGATAAGAGGAATAGGAGGCTTGATCCATCAAACAGTTAGGAAGAAATTGTGGAGAGCAGCAAATACAAAAGGGGAGGAAATAATTAAAGCAGCATGTGATTTCAATTTTTAATCATCTCCGAAGTGATTGCCGGTGGTTATGCAAAGTCTCTCTCCACAATTCATTCAAACAACAGAAAACTTTTGCAGAGACAATTTGCACTAACCTTTGCTGTCCTGCCGTGCTCAAGACAGTTCTGAAGATCAAGTTTATCATGATACATGGCAACCAGTGGTCTGAAAAAAAGAAGATTTGATCAGATTGCCACTCATAGATTTGAATTAAGCCATAAACAGATAGATGAATGTACATTTCAAACATATTTCCTCATTCAAAACACAGGATCAAAGTTTGTAAGTGAGGCAACGTCAAAACTTCCTACTGTTGCATTCAACAAACTTTTTTTTTCCAGTCTTCTTGGTAAACATCAAATGCATGTTTCCTGAATAAGTTGATACTAATTCTGTGTGTTAATTTTGTTGTTTTTCTGTAATAGATAAAACAACATATCCACTGGTGATTATGAATGAAATATGAAGTACAGAAAACAAGAAAAATGGAGACTTGAAACAATGATTAATTTAGTAAATTGTAGTTGCATAAATATAGGAAATTGCAGATGTATCATGAAACTTGATTTTGATGAATCAGCTGGAGCCAAATTAAAATACTGAATGGTCTTCCTCATTTGTCATCCAAGTTGCCATTTAAATTAGTAGCATAGTTTTGTAAAGGCTTTTGGCTGCTCAACTACTTTTAAAGTCATTCAATACATTACAACAAAAACATTATGAACTTTTAAAAAAAAACATGTATTTGACTCTATTGCTTTAGGCCAGTGGTTCTCAACCTTTTTCCTTCCACTCACATACCACTTTAATATTTCCTATGCCATAGATGCTCTGTGATTAGCAAGGGATTGCTTAAGGTGGTATGTGGGTGGGAAGAATCATTTGAGAACCACTGTTTTAATCGTACCTCATTGACTCGTTATGTGCACGGTTTCATAACTCCAAAGGAAATGGGCCAATGACAATTTTTATCCAGCAAAATATTTCAGTAACAATTGGGTCTAGAGCATTGATTCTCAACCTTCCCTTCCCACCCACATCCCACCTTAAGCAATCCCTTACTAATCACAGAGCACTGATGGCATAGGGATTACTTAAAGTGGAATGTGAGTGGAAAGAAAAAGGTTGAGACCCACTGCTTTAGGCAGTGAATAAATGACCAAGAAGTCCACAGTTCAATCTCTACTTGAAGCTGAGTAAACAATCTCAGCCATTTGGCATTCAGGCCATGAAAATTAGATTGAAATCACCAATTTGGTGATGTATGGAAGAGCTGCATTTTTCTAAAGTGAGCTGAGCAGTGAGCTAATGCTTGGTGGTGTTGTGTCTGATAGAAAGATATGGAGCCTCATTGCCTTTTTGCAAAGAAGAAGAACTAAGAAGCTAATGCCTTTAGCAAAGAGAAGCAGTGAAAGTGATTTCATAAAAGAGTAGATTCCAATAAAATAATTTAAGGATGGAGCTGTTAAGCTATTCCATATGGGTAAATGAATCAATATGCCCAAGCCAAATTTATTTTGAATGAACGACAAGCAGCTGGCAAGTATTTCTTCAGATATCAATGAATTATACTTCAGAGCACTTTTAAGCAGTCGCCTTTAGATCCCTGGTGGTTGAACCAAATCTTGGTGTTTGCAACTCTACAGAACATGCAGTTCATTAGATAAAGTCACCTACAGATCTATTCTTGGTAGGTAGGACCTAATTATTTTATTTTTAATTGAATTTTTTCAGTGATTTTATATTTTTATTGAATCACATTTCCTGACCACCATCATTGCCACAGATCAGAAGAAATAGTTTAATTTACAATTGAAATTTTGAATTAATCAAGAACACAAGAACTTCTTTGACTTACTTAATTATCCAATTCCCAAGACCTTTGAGCAAGAACTCAAAGAAGAAAGCTGCTGAATGTGGCATTGTTGATGCACGAGATAGTAAGAAAATTCATATTGTCTTGATGCTCAAAATAGATATGGAGCATAAGTGGGGCAAGATGCTCATAGGCCATAATGACAGGTCTTCTCAACACTAGCCCATCTATTTCTCTCTGAATATGCATTCAAGCTAGCGAAATGAAAAAAGCACAAAGTAAGCAGAATGTCATATACATGGAGAATATAAAATGAATGGATAAGAAAAAATAGAATCTTCTCAAATTTTAGGAAAAAAAGTTAGTAGTTTTTAAGCTATTTCTTTTGGAGTATCCTTTCTAATGAACTTCAGTGCTACAGAAGGTGAATATACCTCAGTATCTGGTAAGGTCAGCCTGAGCTGGTCATCAGGGGTGTAACTTTGTTTATTTCATAATACAGCAATTGGATGAATGCTGTCAGCCATGAAGAATATCCACAAAATTCTTGGAAGGCTGGTTAAAAAGAGGCTGGCAATCTTACATACAGCATGGTTCAATCTCCAAGGTGGACAATTCCATTACATAGTGGAGGGCAATAAAATGACCCCAGAATATGTCAAGACTATATCTAACTGTCTCGACCATATTTCTACAGCAATGAAACATCTGCGCCATCCCATCGGTAATTCTTCACCCATCCTTGAACTTTAATTATGACCAATGATATTCATTTCATATGCTTTATTCTATATTTAAGAAAATAAGTATTATTTGCATTATCCATCTGCGGTGTAGTAATCATAATTTCTCAAAAAAAATCCCTCAGTTTGACACAAGATATTAATGCACAAGTCTTTGGAATTGGAATCAAATCTGAAATCTTTTGATGAGATTATGTGACTGACTGATCTATGATTAATATGATTCAAACTGGATGGTGGCTGAAACTTTGATAATTAGGTTGCAGCCTGAACATTGTATTCACTCTATTCCAACTCAAACAAATGTGTATTAATTGCTAATCTTGATCCCAGACCTAATTTTTGAGCTCTTTCCAACCTAGTCACCAAATCTAATGTTCATAATTTTAAAGATGGACACTGATTATTTCAGCATGTGAACAAGATACCAAAGAAATGCCTCCTATATCACAATATATAATTAGTATTTATTAGAGGCGTAATTTTAAAAGGGTCAATGCCTCCATTAAAATGTTGATGAGAAGGATTTTAAGAGCCCATTGAACAATACCTTAGGGAGTCTGAGGGCAAAACTTGAATTATATTTCAAGTACTTGAGTCGGGAGTCAAAACTGAATTATATTTGTCTCACCTCTGGGCCTGAGAAGGAATAAGAGCACATGGGCATTTGTTTTATACTGTGAAACAAGACAATCTCACAATTTTTGATGATTGAACTAGTAGTAAACTTTTGATGTGGCAATTAGGAATCTTCCAGCATAGGGATGAAGCCAGAACTGTTCATATACATGCTGAGCAAAAAAACCATTCATAGGAAAATTCACAGAGCGGCGTGGTTAGCATAGTGTTTAGGGTAACGCTGTAACAGCGCCAGTGACTGGAGTTCGAATCCAGCGCTGTCTGTAAGGAGTTTGTATGCACTCCCCATATCTACATGTGTTTCCTTCAGGTGCTCCATTTTCCTCCCACCATTCATAAATGTACTAGGGGACACTAGTACTAGTACTAGTACTAGGGTTGGGGTGTAAGTCAATTGGTTGTAATTGGGTAGAACAAGCTTGTTGGCTGAAAGGGCCTGTTATCTGAATGTAAAATTTACTATATTAACGCTGACTTGATTACAATGAAGAAATCTTGAACAAAGGAAATATTAATGAATAGAGAAAAAAACAAAATATTATAATGAAAGAGATAGGGTTAATAATCAAAGAATTCACTGATTTCAGTAAGAAGAAATATATGATAGAGGCCTGATCTCATATTCCCTTGTATACACATGCAAAAAGTTAAACTTAGAATCAATGAAAGCTTGGGAGAGAGAAAGATATAGAAACAATGAAAGTGAGAGAAAAGGACTCAAAACTGAGTGATGGGTTACCTGCAGAAAATTATTGGAGAAAAGACTCAATTTTGTTGATTGCCTGTGACATAGGAACAAAATTTAAAGACTGATTATTGTTTTGCTATTTTCATTAATTGGTAAGCAGAAATTTGGGATTGTGGATCAGACAACTACATGCAGGTGGAATGTCAGAATTAATTTTGTTACATCCTCATTACATTTTTTAGATTTTCACTGACATCTGTTTATAAAAACAAATGCAGCCTACAATTGCCTATATCAATATGAGCTATCAACAGATATTATCAGTTTTCCCTTTCAATTAAAATATTCACCCTACAAACCATCAGAATGTGTGTCAAGAGAAACAGATTTAGTACAGAACGTTCAAAAGGATTCGCAAAATATGTTTCATTGGTTTTCTATAAAGTCTGAATTCCCTCCATAGATGTGCTCTGACCTTTTTAGTATTTCCTGTGTTTTCTGTTTTCACTCTCATATATTTTAAGAAGTTTTTCAATCCTTAATGATAAATATATTTCTGACACACGAGTTAAAGTGTGGTGTGAAACATAAAGGACAAGAAAATATAAAAGGACATAATCAAATACAATAAATGGAATTAAAACATGGACAATTTATAGATATAACTAATTATGCAGCATTTGTCAAGGACTTGTTAACTGTTTGAAGCTCCAGTATTCTTTTCAACCTGCCAGTGAATTTCATAAATTCACAATCATATTGAATACATTGCAGAGATGGACTTGCTCTGCAGAAATAGGAAAATTGTCCAATAAATATCAACATGTCATTTGTCAACCAATCAAAATGTAGGTAACATACGACAGAGAACAGGATGTTTCTTGCAAAAAAGAGGTCTGCAGAGGAAACAAGAAGACGATTAAAACTCAGATCAAATGGATATCTATTCTCCTTCACAAAAGGTTCTTTGTCCATGGATAGAATACTCTACTGAGTCTCACTGTGTCATGCTGTCCACTGGCTAATTCTCAGTATGGCTCCCTCACCGTTCTTTCACCAACCTGTTCATACCAGGAAGGTTACCCCAGAAGTAACGGGCTCGGTGGGCAGCAGAGACTTCCTTGGCATCAATCATCACAGGATTACACTATCATAAAAAGAGGAAAATATAAATTTATTAATTTCATGAAATGGAACATTTATATTTTGAGTGAAATCTTCTTTCATCCCTTATTACCTTTCCCATCCCATAATTTAAGATGTCCAAAAAACATTTTTTCAATTTAAACTTCCAGCATGGTTTTGACCACTGACAATGCATATTAAGAACACAGGTATGGTTTGACTTTTGATCCATTATAATTCTGCTGGGCTTGAAACTATATTTACAATGAACACATCCTGCTGTCAGATGCCAATGACAAGAGGGAAAATAGCTCCTGAAATGAACTTTAAATAAGGTTACTATTGCACTATCTCCCATTATAATCGCTCAGACAGCATACAGACTGTGTTGTTTTGACGCACTAAATGAGAAGTCCATTCTAAAGTTGCATTGAGTGTTTCACTGTTTATTGGAACTCTTAAAATAATTAAACTATACTTAAAACAATTAGTAAAACAGACAATAAAATGTTAATAACGATCAAAAGGAATTATCCAGAACATCTGGTCCTACTCTGTGCAAAATCAAATTCAAAACTAAATTGTTTATCTCAAACATGCAGAAAAAAACCTTGGTGTAATGGCTTGGTATATGGAGACATACTCATGGAATTCGTAAACAATATTCTTGCTGCTGGTTTCTTGCAAATCATTTAAAGTCATTTTAACTCTTACAATACTGGCCCCTAATTATTACATTTTCAAATAATAATTACCATAACAAAGAAAAAAATTGAATATAATAATACATCAGATAAATATTCAAAAGAAAGTGAAAGTCAATCATTAAAGCTTTCTGCTTCTTATAAAAGACAGATTTTGGTAATTGGTCTGTTCATAAAGCCATTTTAGTCTTAATCTGCTTTGCTCTGGCACTATCCAGTGCCTGAACAAGATTCTCTTTATTGAGGGCACAAGATGGGTCTTTTTTTCCCTTTCTCTTTCTCTTCTTGGACATAGAAAAGGTAAAGACTCAACAACATTAGTTCCTCAAATTCATCAACATCCACTCTGCCTTCTATTTTCTTTTCCTGTAATTCTGGATCCAATTTTACAACTTCCAAATTCAGTTTCATTTTCTGATGATTTATCTTGAAGTCTTTTATTCCATTCTCTCTCTGCATTTAGTTCTTTCAATAGTAATGTTTCCATGATCTTCTGAGAAGTTAGCAACTTAACTTGAAGTAAAAAGGTTATTTGATGCATTGGTACCTCTGCTTTCAGCCTTTTTGTAGAATGCTCGAGATGTTTGAATTTTTTCACCTTGCTTCTTACATTTGATGAAATGTAATTCCACTTTCTTTCTTTCTGCATTGTTATTAACTAGGTTTTCAAGAATGCACCATGATTGTTTTCCATAGTCAGTTGTCTTGTTCTCTTTCAAAAAATCAATGTCCTTCTCCAACCCTTTGCATCGTGATGAAGCTGAATCCCTTTGTTCAAAAACTGCATTAATTTATTTAGCTGTTATTCTTTTCTTCAGCTTGTTTTTATAAATTCTATTTGCAATTATTTGTCCATTCTCTGATCGTCTCTCTTGGTTACTTACAAAACTGAAGAATTATCAGATTTAGTTTTGTTTCCAAGTACAAAGTTAAAACCTTTTTGATCACTATATTCTGGAATATCCAATATTTCTAAGTCTTTTATGAACATTTTGTTCTCTGAAGACAGTTGCAGCATACTGTCAATGAAATGCTCCTTTATACCATGAGCACAATTTTCTGTGTTCGCCCATTTTAAAACAAGATGCAAGATTTCTCCGTTGATCTTGTTTGCTGGTGCATCTGGGTTACAAAAGCTACTTTCAGATTTGTTCCCAGACATTTGTTTCATTACTGCCCTGGATTAAGCTTTGCAGGAGTAATCACCAGCAGTATTTGAAAGTAAAGCACAGGATTCTGTTGACACTGTGGTTAAGTTGGAAAAAAACACACACACACAAAAGCTGGAGAAACTCAGAAGATCAAACAGTGCCTTTATGTAGCAAAGGTGAAGATACATCACCAACATTTCAGGCTTGAGCCCTTCGTGAAGGTGTGGGGGAACATGAGAGATGTCCAAACAAAAGGTGGGAGGGGGTGGTGAGGGTGGGAGATGATAGGTGGAGGGGAGAAGTCTAGGCAGGGTGGAGAGGGAAAGGAAGTAGGAACAGGAATAACTAGTTAAAGGGGGGAGAAAAGCAAGCGTATTGGTAGAATGCAGTGAACTCATTGTTCATGCCCTGGGGTTGGAGGGTGTCCAGATGAAAAATGAAGTGTTGTTCCTCCAATCTGCAGGTGGTCAGGGTGGGGCAGTGCGAAAGACCACGGACAGACATATAAGTTTGAGAGTGTGACAAAATTGAAATGGTTGGCCACAAGGAGGTCCCTTTTGTTGTGGATGGAGATGAGATGCTGGGTGAAGTGATCTCCTAATCAGAGACCGGTCTCTCTGATCTAGAGAAGGCCATAGAGGGTGCACTGGATGCAGTAAATGAGTTCTTTGGAGGCACACCTATTATCTTCCACCCTCACAACTCCCCTCCCCTTCCCCCTTTTGTTTGAAACACCTGTACCTCCAAAAAACTCATTTAAATAAAAGTGTAAGAAAATTTATTTGTTGAGACAAAATGCCTTGGATGGCATTGGAAAAATTAATGTGGAAATATGAATGGGGAGATTATGAACGCCTAATTTTAAAAATTACTATAACGCAGCTCAACTTAGACTTTTGTCCTCTTGTTATCAGATTGATGAAAAGACAGCGTGGGCACAAATTGAAATGAGTAAAATAGGAGAAAATAATTCTGAGCACATTTTGTATAAATGGCATGAAGGATTTTTGTGAGGGCAAAAAGATACACCAATTTTGAAACATATACTTAAAAGTATGGAATGGAATACATGTCGAAAGAGGAATGAAGAATTATCAATTGGCTAGAATGTTATTATAGCAAAATCTTTTGATTCCTTTTACGGTTAATAATGTTTATTTTGACATTTGATATAATTGTGGAATAAAAAGGATAAAGGATTTTTTTGGGCTCTTTTTTGACTTTTGACCAATTGAAAGATAAGTATAATATACCAAATAATACCATTTTTTCTTATTATCATATTAAATCATATTTAAAAAGAAAGTTAGGAATGATTTTAGATTACCTGACAAAGTCAATTAGAATACTTAAAAACTGATAAGTTTATCAAAAGATTCATTACTAATAAGTATATAAAATTGCAAGAGACTATGCAGAAAAAGGATCTAATTAAATCTAAATTGAGATGGGAAAGTGATTTAAATATACAAATTCAAGAAGTAGTAGGGTCAAAATTTTGTTATGAAAGTGTAACTAATACAATTCATGTCAGATACTAAATGGAACAATTCAATTTTTTACATCAATTATATTATACTCCATAAAAATTAAATGGAATTAATTCAAATTATTCTGATCAATGTTTTAGATGTAATAAAGAAGAAGGAACTGTTTTACATGCAGTTTGGCAATGTGAAAAAGTAGAAAAATTTTGGGAAGATGTAAGTTGGGACGAATTATGAAGATGCAAGTTTTGACATAAAGTTTTGACACCGTCATGACATTGCAACATCCTCTGAGAAAGAGAGCGTTGTTACGGAGTCCAGAGGACACAAAAAACCAGCAGCAATAGATATGCTCCACAACACAAGGTTACTTCAACAAAAGGAGTTTTTAATTATATTTGAACAAGAAAACAAAATTAAACTTTAACTTATTACTTAACCAACCTAACAACTCAATTCCACCCCCCCCCAATACTAAATGCAGGTGTGTGTAATGTATATTTAAGATTAGAAAAGTTCTTTGGATCACAGTCCAATCTCACTGGTTGCAGGCAATTCTTGTACTGTGCACAGAAGTTAGCATTAACAAAGTTCACCAGTCTTTGGTGCATAACAAGCAAATGGTTACCACTCAGGAGTGTTCTCGCTGGTTTTCAGAGAGAGATTCCTTTTCCAGGACATCCGCAACTGATTCCTTCTCAATCAGACTTGTTGACGAAACTTGCCCCTTTCAGGGTTCTCCAGATGATCCTCTTTCTTTCAGGTCACCTTTCACACCACCAGTCTTCTCCTTTGACCAGGTACCCTTCCAAAGTTTGCTAGCTTGTCTCTCTGGAACAGATTTCTGTGTCTCTCCTTTCTGCTTCACATCCTCCCACTTTGAGAGCAAAACTCTTCTCCTCTGCCTGCAAAGATCACATGCTTTCCCAAGCAAGCTGCTGTTGATACTTTGTTGCTTCCTGCAAAAAGCATTCAGCAAAAGTCCTGCAAATATTCTGTGTTTTAAAATGTGTGTGTCCAAGCTGCTCTAACAATTCCTCCCAAACCACCTCTAAATACTCTGTCACAGTGTAAGCTTGTAAACTCTTCATATCCTCTGGTCTTATTAACAACCATTAACACCACCTACGGCTCCTAGAACGCTTCCACCAGCGTTGTCTCCGCTCCATCCTCAACATCCATTGGAGCGCTTACATCCCTAACGTCGAAGTACTCGAGATGGCAGAGGTCGACAGCATCGAGTCCACGCTGCTGAAGATCCAGCTGCGCTGGATGGGTCACGTCTCCAGAATGGAGGACCATCGCCTTCCCAAGATCGTGTTATATGGCGAGCTCTCCACTGGCCACCGTGACAGAGGTGCACCAAAGAAAAGGTACAAGGACTGCCTAAAGAAATCTCTTGGTGCCTGCCACATTGACCACCTCCAGTGGGCTGATAACGCCTCAAACCGTGCATCTTGGCGCCTCACAGTTTGGCGGGCAGCAACCTCCTTTGAAGAAGACCGCAGAGCCCACCTCACTGACAAAAGGCAAAGGAGGAAAAACCCAACACCCAACCCCAACCAACCAATTTTCCCCTGCAACCGCTGCAACCGTGTCTGCCTGTCCCGCATCGGACTGGTCAGCCACAAACGAGCCTGCAGCTGACGTGGACTTTTTACCCCCTCCATAAATCTTCGTCCGCGAAGCCAAGCCAAAGAAAGATTAACAACCATGAAAGAGCCTTCTGTATATAAGCTCTAGAAATCTATACTTGTCCCAAAATCTTTCTCTAGTAACTACTTAGCCGGTTTGAATCCTACATCAGGATTAACATGTTGGTAACTCTTTACAAGTTCTCTTGTGAACCTGCTGAAAAAAAACCAATACTCCTGATGTTGACACCTAATTTGAATAATGCATTGAAAGCTTTTCAAAAATGAGTGGAATTCAAGGGGGTCACTATAAAAATAGGTAATTTCTCTCTGATACAGAGAAGAGAGAGTATGTAACTGCATTAAGGATGCAGCTATCTATCTCATCTTGTCTTGTAATGCCCAGGTGTACATTACTTTGACAACCCAGATTTCTAATACTTGCCAGGAGTGCCTGGTATGACCTTGTAAGAGATGGCATTTGGCTCCCATCTTTGTCCAATGCATTCATTGGGATTTGAGCTATGTCTTCTTGCATCAACCCAATTAATTTCTGATCCTGAACATCTCACACCATGCTTTAACCTTCCTGGTATAGGACCAAGCATGTATTGTGTTTGCAGCACTGGCTCAGCACTGAGTCTTAATCTGCTTAGTCCATGACCAAGCACTTCTTGTGGTTCTATCACTGGCTCAGCCCCCTGCCTAGACCTGTCTATTTCAGGACCAAGCCCGTATTGTGGCTGTAGCACTGGCTTAGCTATGTTATTCATTAGTTTCTTTTTCTGGACTCCTTCATCAAAATTTGATGCCTTCTAGCACCAAATACCACTGAGCCTTCTAGTTTCTGTGACTGGCCTCATTAACAGCAATTTTTTTCTGTCCAGTTCCAATTGCTTCTTTTGCTTTTTTAGCTGCATTTCCTCTCCTCCATTCTTAGCTGCTCTTCTTCTCTTCGTCATTGTATCTCCTCCTTATCTTTGAAGTTCAATCCAAACTGAAGCATTTTCTTTTCTACTTTAAGAGCTGCTGTGTCTGCTTGAATTTTTAAATGAATAGATTCAGTACTTGAAACTCTGGAACACTATTGTTAGGTTCTGTACATCAGGTGCTGCTTTAATCTCTGACCATGATTTGGTTTTAGATTGTTCATCCTCCACACCACCATCTTGTGGCATAGCTTCAGCCACTACTGAGAGGTCGGTCTGGCCTCAAATTCAATTAATGGTTTTTGCAGTAATTTTGTGGGATGTGTATCCCTCACAACTGTAATCTTTTTCTTATCTATATCTTCCCTCAGTCTTGCTGGAAGAGCTGCTTTGTTTCCTTTTGTATCTAATTGCCAACTTCACAATTCTTCTACAAGTTCCAATACTTTCATTTTTTTGACAAATAGCAGCTACAGCTGGTGTTTCTTCTCTTGTGTTGTTCAACACACTCAGACATTAAATATACACAAAAATCTCTCCAAAACCAAAACATTGGACAAGCAGTTATTGAAGCAAACTGTGTTCTAAATTGTAATAAACAACAAATAGAACATCCAATGGTCTTGGTTGTTCATGTTTGTGCCTCTTTATCAAACTGCTCTAAACAGAGCCCAATCAATCAAGCTTTCTCTTCCAAATCCAATTTCCAACTTCAATGTCTTCATTTCTGTCTTCTCTTGTCTAATGAGTCAATAATTTTCTTTGACTAAATATTGCAACTATTTCCCTTTATAATCACTCACACAGTAGACAGATGGTGTTGTTTTGACTCGTTAAATAAGAAATCCATTCTAAAGTAGCATTGAGTTTTTCACTATTTATTTGAACTCTTAAAACAATTAAATATAATTAAAACAATTAATAAAACAGACAATAAAATGTTAATACATTCAAAATAACAGTCAAAAAGAATTGTCTAGACCATCTTCATTTTGCTCTGGTCCTACTCTGTACAAAAGAAAATTCAAAACAAAATTGTTTATCCCAAAAATGCAGAAAAAGACCTTGGCGTAAAGGCTTTTACTATGGAGACATACTTATGGAATTCGTAAACAATATTCTAGCTGCTGGTTTCTTGCAAAAATATGTTTGCAAGTCATTTTAACCCTTACAATTACACATACAAGTTCAGTTTCAATAAATCCACTCTTTTTTGTTCATGATGCAGAGAATCCTGTGCAGAAAATCTTGCTAAAGGCCAACATACAGGTACCATAAGCAATTAAGAGAGCAAACAGTATGTTAGCCTTTAATGCATGAATATGAATACCAGAGCCAAGTCTTCTTGCAATTGTACAGAACTCAGCTGAAGGAACTCCTGGAGTATTGTGCAGTATATCCTTCTGGTTTCCCTATTTTAGAAAGGATATAATCAAAGGGATTGTAGATAAGAATCAGTGGACTGGTTCCTAGGATGACAGATTTGCATAAGAGGTGAGATTTAGTGGACAGGGACAGTACTCTTCAGAATTTGTATGAAAGGAAGGAGATTGCATTTAAGCTTATAACATTCTTCAAGTGCTTTATAGCCTGGATGCATGGAGGATGTTTTTCCTCACTGGGAAGCTGAAGGCTCTGTTTGAGGCTGGGGAAATGCCTTCTCTCAGCAGGGGGTGAATGTTTACAATCTTACCCCTAATGCCTCAGTACTTATGTTTGATCAAAAACAGATAGATAGATCCTTGGACATTAAGAGGACAAAGGAATATGATGATAGTGGTGAGACTGATCAGTCATGAACTTGATGAATGGTGGAGCAGGTCAGAAGGGTCACATGGTCTATTCCTCTTCCTTTTTTCTTAGGGCTTGAATCTTATCCCAGAAATAACTTCAGTAAGTTAAATAAGTGCAACACATTTCAACCAACACAAAGGTGGAAAGATAGGCCAAGAATGGCCAAAACCATCATTGTTTCCTTAAGGGAAAATCTTGTTTGAAAAACCTATTGGAATCCTTTGAAGAAGTGACAGGTAGGCTGGGTAAAGGAGAGGTAGTAGATGCTGTGTATTTGAATTTTCAGAAGGCCTTTGACTAGATGCTGCATATGAGGCAAGATAAGAGCATGTGGTGTAACAGGAAACATAAGAGCATGGGTAGAGCATTGGGTGATTAGCAGGAAGCAGAGAGTTGGAATACAGGGATCATATTCTGGTTGGTTGTCAGTGGTGCTTCACAGGGGTCGGTGTTAGAACTGCTTCTTTTTGTGTTGTATATCAATAATTTAGAATTTTAGATTAATGGCTTTGTGGCCAAGTTTGCAGATAGTTGGAGTAGCAGGTATTGTTGAGGAAAAAGGGAAGCTGCAGAAGGACTGAGACAGATTAGAATGGGCAAAGAAGTGGTAAATGAAATACAATGTCAGAAAGTATATGGTCATGTACTTTGATAGAAGAAATAAACAGGCAGATTATTTTCTAAGTGGGGAGAAAATTAAAAATACCCAGATGCAAAGGGAAGTGTGCAGGATACCCTGAATGTTAACTTGCAGGTTGAGTCAGTGGTGAAGAAGGCAATTTAAGAGGAATAGAATATAAGAGCAGGGATATGATATTAAAGCTTTATAAGGCACTGGTGAGATTTCAAGGAGTATTGTGAGCAGTTTTGGGCTCCTCAATTAAGAAAGGGTGAGCTAAAAGGATGAGGGTTCTTAATAATAACTCTGGGAATGAAAGGGTTATCATACAAGGAATATATGATGACCCACAGCCTGTACTTATTGGTATTTAGGAGCATCTCATTGAAACATTTTGAATGTTGAAAGGCATAGGCAGAGGTATAAAAGTATTTTCCTATAGTGGGAGAGTCCATTACAAAAGGGCACAGCTTCAGGATAGAAGGCCATCCACGTAGAACAAAGGTGCAGAGAAAATTCTTCAGTTAGAGGGTGGTGAATCTGTGTAATTTGTTGCTACAGATATTTGTGAAGGCCAAGTCATTGAGTGTATTTAAGACAGAGATTGATAGTTTCTTGATTTGCCAGGGCATCAAAGGTTATGGGGAGAAGACTGGGGAGTGGGGCTGAGTGGGAAAATGGATCAGCTGTGGATTGAATAGTGGGGCAGAATCAATGGACTGAATAGCCAATTTCTGCTCCTATGCATTATGGACTTATCCACCAGTAGTTTGTTCTAGACTGAGAAAAGTCATTTAATTGAAAGTGATTCTGAGGCTTGATAAATTTGGTCACTGTTATCTTTCAAGCAATATGCAAATGGACTGATGGAAATAAATTGTGGAAATAATGCATTGCAGAGTCAGGACTTCTCTGCAGAAAAATGTTTGCACAAATGGAAGACAGGTTTTCTTTATTCATTGATTAATTACCATACAGCCTTCAATTTAGGTTGTTTGCTTACGTATTCCTTGATTTCATGTGGACATTTTTTAATTTGACATGTGAAAGAACACTAATTTCTTTATCAATGCATCTAATCTTTTAATGACATAATTAACTTTGATCTCTTATAAATATAGATATGGAAATTGTCCCCTTCCAATGACTGATCACACTGGACAATGAAGATTTTGTTTCCTAAAAACTTATGGGTGTACTTTATGGATTATGGGCTGCTGATCACAAAAATCACCTTAAAATCTTCTTATTACACACCGTTTCTTTATATATAACCTATTTTTGTGATTTCCTGTCATATTTTAAGTCTACTTCAAGCATACAAAATCATGAATTGCAACATTTCATTGAAAATTGATTTTCTGCATTCGCACTTAGAATTATTCCCTGCTACCTTGGTGCAGTCAGTGACAAACATGGTGAAAGGTTTCACCAGACCATTGCAACCATGGAAAAGTGCTATCAGGGCAACTGGAATCCATCAATGCTGGCTGACTATTGTTGGCACTGACATGAGAGGCCTCATATGCTGAGTACAGATGAGAATAAGCAACAAAACATTTTTAGGTCAGATGTGTCAGCACCATGATGCAATTAAGCATGCAAATTTAAATAAATGGCAATTTAATGTTTCTCCTACTTCTTACATGATTCAGCAAATCTGAAATTATCTTTGTGTACACCTTGAAGTTGTCTATTCCAACCTCCAATTTTTTTCAGGAAGCAAACCTTTTGAAAAAATGTGTTGTCCAATGTAGGATGATAATATTTCTGACAAGATGGTAGGATGCCTTCTGTTTTGTACAAATAATGAAGACCATTATCTTAATACTTTTCATGTGCACTTTGTCTCTTCCTGATCTTTCACAAGGAACCACATTGTGATAATTAAAATGGTGAGTGTGATAATTCAACTCTGCTAATTCAACATATTTGACAGGAGCTAGAAAATACATATGAGGTGAGGTGAGTTGGTCTTAAATTTTATATCTTTGCAGTTTGGATTTAAACCAAATGATTTTCATCCTGATTTATTTGCATTTTTCAAATTGGAAATATATTAAATATGTGCACAGTAAATTGTTGTAAAACATAAAAGTCTGCAGACACTGTGATTGGATATAATGCTGGATATAATATAGATATCTATTAAAGATATACAACATGTATCTATACACTGTTTGACGAGGTGAGTTTCTCCAGCATTTGTGTTTTTATCACAGTAAATTGCTCATGGATTGTGTGAACAGCAATCTCATTTCATAAATTGATTTGCCGTCAAAAAACTTACCTCTAGAAAGCGTGAAATGTCCCTCTTATCACTGACTCCCATTGCCACCACATTTTCAAACAGCCAGAAGAATGGCCTGTTGTCTCCTTCCTTGGGTCTTGTTTCATGAAGAAGACGGTAGAACTCAAAAAATAGGCGGCCTGTGCCTTCTAAACATAAATAAGAAATTACACAGTGAAACCTGTCCTAATGGACACCTTAAATCAACATAAATATGTTCTAAGGAGTTAAACAGTAAAGTCTGCAGATGCTGGGGTAGAGTGCAATACACAGTCATTGTAGAAAAACAGCAGGCCATGCAGCATCCATGATATCTGACAAAGGCCTCAGGCCCAAAATATTCGTTATCCTTTACTCCCTCTGTATGCTGTGTGACCTGCTGAGTTTCTCCAGCACATCTATACGTAAATATGTTCCAAGTACTTGTCATGTCTTAACAGATCTGCAATCCCAGACAACATCATTAAACTCTGTCATGGTAATTAGGTATAATTAGCAACACAGAATTTGGTTCTGAATTTGAGTTGGCAATCCACAGTTCACGATATGAGGTTTATGCTCACGCTTGCTGTGAATACATTTTACAACAAGCAGGCAATAAGACAGATCTATGTGGAGTAAACCCGAACCCTCACGATGAGAAGAACAGATCTTAGATGTGGTGGAGGTTAAATTGGCAGGTCTGCACAACCTAGCCCTAACTCAACCCCAATATGCCCCCATCAATTTAAACACTAGTTGATTTTGGGTGATTCTGTACACCTCTATGGAGAGACAGTTCTTGATAATATGTTACAAGATTCTGTTACTCAGACTTTGGCAGCAGTTTCTTTTAAAGATGGTTGTTTTTGATGAATTGAGAGACCCAGCATCCAGGAGGTGGCAGCAGCCTGATCAAACAGACAGCTGGGATGAAGGGAGCGAAAAATGGCCCTTCAATGCACTTCATCAGCCAATCACATCCTGGCCACTTTTCTTTGCTTACTCCCAATTATTTGCCAGTTGTCCTGATCCAACCCACATCTTTGACAGACTCCCAGCATAATTTTATTGTTAATTTCTAGACTTTTATGCACATTTATTCCTTGTCCCCCATTCTTCAATCATTACTTTCCCTCTCATGATCTTTCTTGGAACCCACTAATTCTGGTCATAATTCAATGTCCTAATCCACTCCCACCATCCCCCCACACCCTATTTCCAGTTTTAAATACCACCATCACTCATTTGTGAAATTCATACTTCTCCTGATTGGCAGATACAGACTTTAGTGGCTCCTACCTATTTCTAGATGCGCTTCTGGTTCTTTTCTGTAAATATTGACACTATAAAGTTCAACTTTCAAAGCTGCAGTAAGCGTCCATCATCATGGAAGATTTTAGTCAGAGATACGATATGATGTGACATGAGAGCTCATTGTTGTATACGTACAGTAATTACAATAAATAGATGCACTAAAATAGCGCTGCCTCAGATACATAACATACACCAACAACAATATTATGATTAAATTACCATAATGTGCCAGGAGAAAGAAAAATAAAGAATAAATATAAAAGGATAAGTCAACCTATGTTCAGAGTGCAGTGAGTGCAACAAAACAAAAACGACACTTCAATCCGGCTGATAGATCTTTTGGGGATAAAGTTTGAACATAGAATATACCTTGCTCTATAATTATATAAATGTCTGCTTTAATTTATTCCCACTATCAATAATCTTATTGGTTTAGTTGCTCTACAAATGATTGTAAAGAATCTCATTCCTGCAGAGCCACAAGAGAAATGATCAAAGATATAGGATATTTACAAAATGTATTGATTTTCTGTGGCAATGCAAAGACAGGCTTTATTAATCAATAACATCTAATTTTCCATTTAACTTATTGAAAGATTTATACCAGGAATCCCCTGACACTGCAATTATCACTTGAAATATCTTAGATCAAAGATCAAGATAGCTTCTGGAGTTAAATTGCATAATGCTGGAAACTGGGAGCTGCCATCTTAATGCACAATTAAAGCTTATCCTTTGACCTTGTGCAGGCGACATATAAAATCTATTAACAGGATTTTGATGAATAACCTGCACTAAATATGATCTTGATTTTCTCAGCAGACAGCCAAGGAGCCAATTTATTGAACAGTCAGGTAGAGTTTAAGATGACTAGTAATCAATGATTAAAATATCCTGGGGCTCTGTAAAGAGAGCGTGCTCAAAGACTTCAATCGCAGGTGTTTGCGTCTTCTTGCGAAGCACATGCAAGAATGAGTATCCTGATATTCAATGAAACTCTGGAGTTTTTGGTCGACAATGCCGAGAAGAGAGAGGGCCAAGCAGTACTCCAGGGAATGAATGTGAGAATCCAAGCTCTATGAGCTTGGGCGTAGTGCTGCAAGTATTCAGTGACTGACTGTAATCTGCATGATCTAGCTCAATGTACATATTAGGAAATTTCATCTTCCAACTTAAGCCTCACCAGACTCACACACTGCTCAGTAAGAGGAGCAAATCTGCAGAGAGATAGCAGACAGCTACAGGAAACATAATGTTGTGATAGTTGGAGATTTTAATTTTCCGCCTATTGACTGGGACTCCCATACTGTAAAAGGGCTGGATGGCTCGGAGTTTGTCAAATGTGTTCAGGAAAGATTTCTAGATCAATATATAGAAGTACCAACTAGAGAGAGTGCAATACTGGGTTTTCTTTGAGGGGAACAAGACAGGACAGGTGACAGAAGTATGTATAGGGGAACATTTTGGGCCCAGTGATCATAATGTTTCAAGTTAATTATGTAGAGGATAAGTCTGGGCCTCGGATTGAGATTCTAAATTGGAGAAAGACAAATTTTGAGGAAATGTGAATGGATCTAGTATGCGTGGATTAGGACAAGTTGTTTTCAGGCAAGGATGTGTGAGGTAAGTGGAGAACCTTCAAAGGTGACATTTTGAGAGTAAAGAATTTGTATGTTCCTGTCAGGATTAAATGCAAGTTTAGCAGGCATAGGGGACCTAGTTCGGAAGAAGAGAGAGGTGTTAAACAGGCATGGCCAGCACCGGGGGGGGGGGGGGGTGCATTTGTAGCCATTGCCCCCCCAAATCCCCCCACCTGCAGCACTTGTGTTGCTCGTGTCCATGCGACATAAGCATGCACATTTGTCTGTAATATCAGGAGGGAGAACTGTGACGGCAGCACATGGAGGAGGTTCGAGGCAGGAGGTATGGCACCCGTCCCTGCGGTTACCATAATGCCCCCCCACCCTTGATTAGACTTGTTCTGACGCCGACTCTCATAGCAGGTATAAGTAACATGGAGCAAATGAAGTATTTGAGGAGTATAAAAAATGCAAGAAAAATCTCAAGAAAGAAATCAGGAAGGCTAACAGAAGACATGAGGTTGCTTTGGCAGGCAACATGAAGGAAAATCCTAAGGGTTTCTACAGGTATATTAAGAGCAAAAGGAGAGTAAGGGACAAAATTGGTTCCCTTGAAGATCAGAGTGTTTGGTTTTATATGGAGCCAAAAGAGATGGGAGAGGTCTTACATCATTTTTCCCCCATAAGTATTCACTCAGAAAATGGGCACAAATTCATGGGAAGTAAGGAAAACAAGCAGTGAGGTCATGGAACGTAGACAGATTAAAGAGGAGGAAGTGCTTGTTGCCTTAAAGCAAATAAGGGTGGATAAAATGCTAGGGCCTGACAAGATATTTTTCTTGGACCTTTAGGGAAGCTAGTGTAGAAATTGCAAGGGCTCTGGCAGAAATATTTAAAATGTCCTTAGCTACAGGTTTGATGCCGGGGGATTTGAGGGTAACTCATGTTCTGTTGTTCAAAAAAGGCTACAGAAATAACCATGGAAATTATAGGCCGGTGAGCTTGATGTTAGTAATAGGTGTTCTAAGAGACCGGATATACAATTATTGGGATAGCCAGGGACTGTTTAGGATAGTCAACATGGCTTTGTGCATGGTAGGTCTTATTTAAACAATCTTATAGAGTTTTTTGAGGGGGTTACTAGGAAAGTTGACAAAGGAAAGGCTGTGGATGTTGTCTACATGGACTTTAGAAAGGCCTTTGACAAGGTCCCACATGGGAGGTTAGTCAGGAAGGTTCAGATGCTAAGTATTCATGGTGAAGTAGTGAACTGGATTCGACAATGGCTGGATGGGAGAAGCCAGAGAGTAGTGGCAGATGATTGCTCCTCAGACTGGAGGCCTGTTACTAGTGGTGTGCCTCAGGGATCCGAGGTGAGAACCCTGTTGTTTGTCATTTATATCAATGATCTGGATGACGATGTGGTAAATTGGATCAGAAAGTTTGCAGATGACACTAAGATTTGAGGCTTTGTGGACAGCGAAGAAGGTTTTCAAAGCTTGTAGAGGAGATTGGACCAGCTGGAAAAATAGACTGAAAAATGACAGATGGAATTTCATATAGACAAGTGTGAGGTGTTGCATTTTGGAAGAACAACCAAAAAAGGACATAAATGTTAAATGGTAAGGCACTAAGGAATGTGATAGAACAGAGGGATCTGGGAATACAGATAGATAATTCCCTAAAAGTGCCATCACAATTAGATTGAGTTGTAAAGAGAGCTTTTGTCATATTGACCTTCATAAATCAAAGTATTGAAAATTGGAGTTGGGATGTTATAGTAATATATGAGACATTGGTGAGGCTAAATTTGGAGTATTGTGTGCAGTTTTGGTCACCTAATTAGAGGAATGATATCAATAAGTAGAAAGAGAGCAGAGAAGATTTACTAGGCTGTGGCCTGAACTTCAGGAACTGAGTTACAGGGTTAAACAAGTTAGGATTTTATTCCCTTTGCTTCTCCTTGAGGGGAGATTTGATAGAGATATTTAAAATTATGAGGGGGATAGACAGAGTAAATATAGGTAGGCTCTTTCACTGAGGGTAGGTGAGATACAAACCAGAGGACATGGGTTAAGAGTGAAAGGGAAAAGGGGGAACCTCTTCACACAGAGAGTGGTGGGACTGTAGAACGAGCTGCCAGCTGAAGAGGTAAATGCGGGCTCAATTTTAACATTTAAGAAGAATTTGGACAAGTCCATGGATGGGAGAGGTATGGAGGCCATGGACTGGGTGCAGGTCGGTTGGACTAGGGAAAAAACAATGGTTCGGTACAGACTAGAAGGGCCAAAGAGGCTTGTTTCTGTGCTGTAATGTTCTATGATTCTACACAAGGCTGAAAGGTTAATCAACATATTCACTAAGCTAAAGGGGATGGTGAGATTCCGGAGACTCAGTGATGAAAGAACAAATGATTCAAATAGTTGGGCTATTTGAGGTGAGTGGAATGAGGTGAACAATTGCTAATCATCATAATTACTCACCATACAACCCTTTTCTGGCAGGATTCACAATAGACAGATCATTGCAGGGACTTCCACCGATCACCAGGTCAAATGGACCCCATTCCAATAGCTGAGGAGAAAGAACATCAAATGATTTCCAGTATAATCTTTCATCTTGCATTAATAACACTGCTGACATGTTTATTTAATGAGTTATAGCCTGTGTAAAATGTTGTATTCCATTGTATTACAACATAATATATTTGAAATGATTGTTTGAAAATGGGATTTTCAGAGATTATCTGCCCACTTAACAGTTCAACTGCTGGGCAACTGGAAATGTTCAGCATTGGGAAAGAATTATGAAATGGGTGATACACTGCAGGCCAATTAGTTTTTTATGGCAACAAAAGCTGCTGCAAAATTCAATTGAGCATTACTATTGATCATATTTAATTGCACATCAGACATTCAAATATCTAATCAGTGAAATATCTATTTAGTGACTGTGGAGTTCCAGAGGGCACTGCTCTTTGTGATTTTTATGAATGACAGAGATGAAAAGGCGGAAGTATGGGTCAGTAAGTTTACAGATGATACGAAGGTTGGAGAAGTTGTGGATGGAGCTGAAAGTTGTTGTAGGTTACAAAAGGATATAAACAGGATGCAGAGTTGGGCAGAAGAGTGGCAGATGGTGGTCAATTCAGATAAGTGTGAGGTGATGCATTTTAGAAGGTCAAACCAGAAGGCTGAGTACAGGGTTAATGGTCAGATAATTAACAGTGATGATGAACAGAGGGTTCTTGGGGTCAAATCCATACATCCCTCAAGGTTGTTGTGCAGGTTGACAGAACAGTTAAGAAGGCCAATGGATGATGGGCTTCATTAGTTGGGGGATTGAGTTCAAGAGTCAACAGGTCATGTTGCAACTCTACAAATCTCTGGTTACCCCACTATAGGATGTGGCAGCTATGGAGAGGGTACAGAGGAGATTTGCCAGGATGTTGCCTGGATTGGAAAATGTCTTATGAGGCAAGCTTAGCGAGCTAGGGCTCTCTTTGGAGTAAAGAAGAATGAGAGGGGATTTGATAGAGGTCTTCAAGATTCTGGGAACATAATTAAGGTGGACAGCCAGCACCTTTTTCCCCAGACCAGAAATAGCAAACATCAGGGGACATCGCTACAAAGTCAAGGGAGGAAAGTTGAGGGGATATATCAGGGGTATGGGGGGGGGGCGGTTTATACAAAGAGTTGTGGGTGCCTAGAATGCCTTGCCAGGGATGGTGAAGGAAGCTGAAACATTAGGGGCATTTAAGCGACTTTTAGACATGCACATGGATGTAAGTAAAATAGAGCGTTATGAGGTAGGAAGGGTTTAGTATTATTTGTTAGTAGGAATATATAGGTCAGCACAGTTTTGAGGACCAAAGGGCCTGTACTGTACTGGAATGTTCTATATATTTCTTCAGATGTTTTGCACTGAGAATGTGCAAATCACCATTTCAGATAAATCAGGAATCATGTTCAAGGGTTTGGGCATGGCAGTTGAGGGAGACAGAAGGGTTTCAGTGAGGGTGCCGGAGCTGAGTAGAAACATCAGGATGATGGGGAGCTCCTATTGGCTGATGAACACATTAACCCCTGTGGCAGGGTTGTTGAAGCCATGCTTGCACCTACGGAGGAAGAGTGAAGTCCAAAGTAGAACTGCTCTGACAGGCAAGTTTTAAGTTATGTTGAAACAATGAAACATGCAAGGTGTCAGTGGCACCGAAAATAGAGCTGTTGCCTCCCAGTGTCAGAGAGTCAGGTTGAATCCTTACTTTGAATGCTTCCTGTGTAGGTTTTGCTCATTCTCCCTTGAGTTTTCTACGGGAGATCTGGTTTCGTCCCACATCCCAGAGATGTGCTGGATGATGTGTTAGTTGATCACTGTAAATTGCTCCAACTATGTTGGTGAGTCATATAAGTTATTGAGAAAGTGGGAAGAATAAAACGTGATTAATGTAAGATGAGTGTAAATGGATGGTTGATGGTCAGCACAGACATTTTTCAGTGCTGTATCTCCTGATGATTCCATGATATTACAGGAGTTGTGAATTCTTTTGGTGTTGTGGGCTGCATCCAAAACAATCAAATAAATCACCGGCAGCAGTTGTGCCTAAGGAAGAGGAGCAAGGAGTCCAAAAGGCAAAGCCTGGAGTACTGCAGGAACAAGAGGACCATGAAGAAGAAGAGGCCAACAGGAGAATGACTTCAGTCAGTAGCCTCATCTCTAATCACAATGGAGCAGAGAAGCATTATGATAAAAGATGTTCTCTTGTAGATAGCAAAATATAGTCCCTGGAGGAACTCAGCAGGTCGAGCAGCATCAGGTGGAAAGTGAATTGTTGACACTTCGCTTCTCACCAAAACATTGACAATTCATTTTCTCCCACTGATGTTGCTCAAACTGCTGAATTCCTCTAATGACTCTTTATTGTTCAAGATTCCAGCAATTGCAGTCTCATGTCTCCACTTCTCTTGTAGATAGATTTCATTAAAAAAGCCTGCAAATGGACGTCCCAATGCAAATCAAGTTACCTTGCCACACAAAGATCACGAACGCAGCAGTAATCACCTGGAAAAGGATGGATCTTGCATACAAATACAATGCATGAAACTCGGCTACAATTATTTGAAGAATTTGTTATATTTATTTCCTGATGAATGATACCTCATCCAAATATCTGCATAAAGAAAAATTTTCTCATTTTCTGAGGATATCAATTCAAAAGGCAATGTCAGATATCTTGACATAACTTGTGAAATCATTAAATTTCTATCAGAATTGCTCCACTCTGTGAAGCTTTTCACTTCCAGAGCTTTTCATCTCCTGACCCCCATGATCAACATAACTTCTCCCTGACCCGAACTTGTATGTCTCTCAATCGATTGTGCGAGCAGTCCCCATTTTGCCTTCAGTCTCTGCCTTCTTCATGGCAATGAACCTGCCAGTTGCTGCTGTCTGATTGCTGATGAGAATGTAAGGAATGGCACTGCTCTCTGAAGAGCTCCAATGGCTTCCTCGTCAAGTTGGAAGTTGGGATATAGGCTTGGGTTACTGATGGTTTGAAATGAACTGGAGTCTTCTGCAGCTGAAGAGTCTGTGGGAGGAAAATCTATGGACACGGTGACTCTGCGGAGACTCTCCTTTGCTTCTCCTTCTCTGATTTTAAGGGGTGCCAGGAAATACTAATGGTGAATCTTTGTCTGCTTTATGGCAGACTAAAGGCAATTTTGAGTATTATATTTCTGTTTTATTACATGATAATAAATATCATTTGATCTTTTCCAGATGCAAGTAGATCCTATCCCTAAGAATTTTTTCCAATAATTTCCCAACCATTTATGTAAGGCTCATCAGCCTTTAGTTTTTTAAGATTATTCCCATTGCCCTTCTTAAACAAAGGAATAACATTGGCTATTTTCCTGTCCTTTGGGAGATCATTATTGATGAAAGTAGATACAAAGATCTCTGTCAAGGCCATTGCAGGCCAGTTGCTCGGCACCAGCTGCAATCAAATTGCAGCCACCATACTCATGACAGTGGTCTACGCATGTGCGAAGCTCCGAATTGGCGGGCTGGAGTTCAATGGAGTTCCTACTTACTTGTAAATAGTTGTTGTTATAACCTCTCCTCTCAAGTTATGTCATTACTACCACATCGACAAACATGGTGTCAGAAGTGGGATGGTGAGCGTCCAGAGTTTGAGGCTTCCTGATCGACTCGCAAGTGAGGAACCAGCACCACAATGGTGGATGGATTCATACAACCTAACCCATTCATCTTTGAGGGTAACTTTACTGAGAACTGGTGTATTTTCAAACATGAGTATGATGTATTTATTGTGGCGGCACATAGTGACAAGCCTGCCCACACCAGAGCGTACATTTTATTAAATTTGGCAGGTCTGGAAACCTTTCATTCATTTATGCAAGTGCATTGTTTGAAGGGGTGCTAATTCTCAGTCTGACAGAATCAAGAGAGGACCCTGAGTGCTTGAAAAATATATTTAAAGAAATGTGTAATCCACAGATGGGTATCACGATGAAAAGGCACAAATTTAATACAAGAGATCAAAAGCCTGGTGAATTGATCAATTCATACATCAACAATTTAAAGATAAGTGCAAAGACCTCCAACTTTGGAATGTTCTGCAAGGAACTAATCAGAGAAGGCTGGTCTGTGGCATTTATAATGACAGCACGAGGAAGGCACTTCTGCACGACAGTGACTTAATGCTAGCGAAGGCCATCTCTACTTGTCTGATTGATGAAATGACTGAGGAAAATAGCAAGAATTTAGTTTCTCCATAGCAGCCTACCTCAAGCGTTGATGCAGTCCAGGCGGGATCTGCAAAGAAACAATCGCTGGAGACCAGGAGGAAGAGCCAGCCAGGCCAAACCAAGTACAACAACCATGAAGGTGACCATGCAGTGAGAAAGGAAATGTGTCCAGCTTTCGCCAACAGTATCGAGCCTGTAGAAACTGGAACAATTTCAAAAGACGCTGCAGATCTAGACAGCAGATCAATACTAGGTCCAGACCTAGAAGGACAATTGACCAACTAGAGCCTGAACAGGATGAAAACAACACAGAAGAAACATACTTTGTCAATGGTTGACATTGTTGATGGCAGTGGACTCAACAAAGATACGGATTTGGGGAAACAATGAAGCTTTTGTAACCATAAAGGTCAATGGCAAGGCAGTGGAAATGAAGGTCAACACAGAACCCAAGTGCAATATCACATTGGAGAAGACATTCAGTCGACTAAGTCAACACGTCTAGTGGCATACAGTGGCAAGAGATCAAAACCATTGCCATGGAAGAGCTGTGGAACTACTTACAAGGACAGTTACATTTATAGATGTTCTTCATTGTCCATGAGGATCTTCTGCCTCTGCTTGGCTTAAGTGCATGAATGGACATAGGACTCATCTCGTTTAGTAGAGACGTTCACCAATTATGCCCCTCCAAAGACATTTTGTTGCTGAAAATTTTCTCGGAATACAGTGATCTCTTCTCAGATGAGCCGAGGAGGCTGCCAGTAGTGTATTCCATGAGGAAGTAAGACCTGTGGTTCGTCCTGTGCACTGGATACCTATGGCCATGAAGGACAAAGTCAAGGCCAAGTTGGACATAATACAGGAGATGGGTGTAGTTACTTCAGTTTCAGAGCCAAGCGAATGGATATCCTCCATGGTAGCCGCCAACAAGGAGGACGGGCAAAAAATCCGGATATGCATTAACCCGTGGGACTTCAACACACCCCTAAAGAGTCCATACCACCCACTGCGCTCCATGGAAGAGGTTGCTGCCCAAATTATTCTTACGCAACCATATTCTCAGTCCTAGATGCCAGGAACTCTTTTTGGCAGATCACACTTTACCACAAATCATCACTACTGACAACATTCAGCACTTGTTTCGGTCGGTACAGATTTCTGCAGATGCCATTTAGAATTAATTTAGCCAGGTACCCCTGTGCCATCTTAACCGATATCATACTCGTGGGTGGAAAGAACGTAGAGGAACACGATGCCACTTTAAAGAAAGTGCTCGATTGTGCCAGAAAGGTGAACCTGAGGCTCAACCCCCTCAAGTTCAGGTTCCGACTGAACCTGGTCATCTTTGTTGGTCACGCTTTTACCAGCAAAGGCCTGAAAGTGTACCCCTCAAAAACTAAGGCAATCAGCGAGGTGCCGGTACTGGGAGACGTTGCATCCCTACAGAGGTTTCTCAGTATGATTACCGGTAACTACTTGGGAAAGTTCATCCTGAACTCAAGTGAACTCACGGCTACTTTGAGACAGCTTACGCAAAAGGACATAGAGTGGACTTGGCACGAGCAGCAACAGAATGCTTTCGACACTTTAAAGAAGTACATGTCATTGCCGACCAGTTTTACAACGTCCAAAAGCCAGTAATGCTGACCTGTGATACCTCACAGTATGGACTTGGTGCGGCATGCTTGCAAGATGGAAAGCCAATGACCTATGCTTCGAGGTCACTCAATGATACAGAGACTAGGTATGCACAAATCGAAAAATCATTGTTGGTGGTGGTTTTTGCCTGTTCCAAGTTTAATGACTACATCTATGGTAAGCCAGTGACCATAGAGAATGACCATCAACCCCTGGTCACATATTGAAGAAGCTCATACATGCAGCACCAGAGAGATTACAGATGAAGATGCTCAGGCTTCAGAAATACAATATCACCCTGGTATACAAATGTGGAAAAGAGATGCACTAAGCTGACATGCTGTCCCGTGCCTCCAGAGACTCCACTGTCCAACAGGATGAAGAGGAGGACAACTTCGACATAATGACAGTTACTCGCATAACCTCGTATCATCTGGAGGAGCTAAGGAGACATACAGCAGAGGGCGCTACTTTAAAAAAACCCTTGACACTTTCATCAAGGGTGGTTGGCCAAACAAGCAGCGCACACTTCCACCAACAGTGCGCTCCTACTTCCCGTTTCATGACAAGCTGCTCATCAAGGAAGGGATCATAATGAAAGGCCAGATAGCTGTGATTCCCAACTCGTTGCAGAAAATATATGTCAATATCCTGCACAGAGGGTATCCGGGCACAGAGGCAACAAAACGGAGGGCGGTGAACAGTTTTTTTTAGCCTGGGATGACCAAAAACATCAACCAAGAGCTACTTAGTGTGAAACAGCACTAAGCCACACCAGCAGAAGGATCCATTACAGCTTCACCCGGTTCCAGACATACCTTGGTCAATTGAGGCAACAGATATTTCGAGTAGTGATGTCAGCAATACCTTGTGTTTGATTCATATTCAGGGTGATACAAAATAGACCTGTTACATGATGCTATTTACACAGCAGTCAACACCAAGTTGAAAAGGCATTTTTCAGGGCATAAAGCACCACGCACCCTGTTATCAGATAACGGCAGACAGTTTATGAGCCAAAAATTTAAGGACCACAGTAGAGTGGGACTTCACTCACGCCGCCAGGAGCCCAGAATATCCAGTCTAATGGGTTAGCTGGGAGAGCTGTAAGAAGTGCGAAACAGCTTATGGAAAAGTCCTACAGTGAGAAAATGGATGTATTCCTCAATCTGCTTAACCTGAGTAACATTCCTTGTGACGCCACACTTGATCTCCGGCGCAGAGACTGATGTCAAGACAGACACCCATGACCTTACCTGTGGCAAGGAAGCTTCTGGAGCCCCAAATTAAAATACACAGGAGATCAAGGTCCAGCTGTTGTGCAAAATCTGTCACAGGAGTGCTACGACAAGGTGAGCCGACCGCTTGAACCTTTGACAAGAGGGACAACTCATCAGGATGCAAACTCCACAGGGCTATGACCAGGCTGGCATGGTAGAAGAAAGCTTCCAGGAGCCGAGGTCATACCTGGTCCAATCAGAAGGGAAAGTGTACAGGAGAAACCGACGACACATCCTTTACGTACAGGAGCTGGTCCCAGTTCAACACGATCCTGATGAGACTATGCACCAGAATACAGGACTTAAGCCTCCCTCAGTAGCCACACCTGAGATAACTGACAGATCAGGTGGAGGTACCACAGGCCTCTACCTCCTCAGAGGGCTATTACAGGATGCACTCCAGGAGCATCTGTGAACCAAACCCCAGGTACAAAGAGTGATCCATGTCAGTTGTGTTCATTGTGCAATGTTAACTTGCGAACTGTGTTACTTTGGGGGTTACTAAAGAAAGGGGATAGAGACCAGTCATTCAGCACCCACTGCAATTGCGTAGCAGCCACCATACTCGCTGTCTGCACATGCACTAGCTACTGATTGGCAGGTTGGAGTTCAATGGAGTTCAGGTGGGGTACGGCCACCATGTTCAGAGCTCCCACTTACCTGTAGATAGTAGTAAATAGTTTAATGTTATAACCTCTCCTTTTTAAATTTTTTTATTTAATGCCAAAATAATTCAAAACTATTTGCTTTACATACATAAATATATATAGTGACATTTTCCATTTTTTCCCATCCCTCCTCCCCAAAAATTAACCCCCCACCCCAAAACAAGGGGGTCATCTGGTTATTATCCAATTTTTATTGACTCAATAAATAATATTATATATATTATATTCAGTAACATACATTATACTATACCATTATACTATCCCTTTAAGAGTTGGAGGTTTGAGTCTGGCCATCACCAGTGAACTTTATATATGGTTCCCAGAATTTTTTAACGTCCAAAATTATCTCTTAAATTATAGGTAATTTTTTCAAATGGAATACAGCAATGTATTTCTATGTACTCGGGCTGTATTTTCAAAGTTGTTTCCATTTTACAAGTCATAGTTATGCATTTTTTTGCTGCTGCTGAAGCAATCATAATAAATTGTTTTTGAGATCTCTCCAATTTTAACTGTAAGTCTTTATCATTTATATTACTTCATAGAATTTTTTTGGATCTTTCAGTATTTTAATTTTTTGTTATTTAATATTAGATTCAATTCATCCCAGAAAAATTTTACTTTCTCTCACATGTCCAAATTGAATGTAGTATTGTACCAATCTCTTTTTACAACGGAATCATTTATCTGATAATGTGGGATTCCATTCTTTTAATTTTTGAGGTGTAATATATAATTTATGTAACAAATTATATTGTATCATACGATACCAAGCATTTATTGAATTTATCATAATACCATGACCTAGTTCAGACCAAGTTTCATTTTTTATAATCCTCTTCCCAACGTTGTTTTGATTTGTCATTTTTATTATTTTGTAATTTAATATACATATTTGTAATACATTTTTTAAAACTATTATTGTGTCTGTAATTATATGTTCAAAACAGCTTAACTCAGGTTGCCTTAAACTTGTTCCTATCTTCTCCTTTACATAGGTTTTTAATTGATAATATTGTGTCATTCGATATTTCATATTTATCTTTCAATTGATCAAATGTCATTAAGATATTACCCAAAAAAACAATCTTTTATTATTTATTTCCTTTTCTTGTCCATTCATTAAAAAAATTATTGTTCATTGTAAAAGAAATTAATTGATTAACCTCTCCTCTCAAGTCATGTCGTTACTACCACATTGACAAACAGCGATAACAAACTTTTCTCTTGCTTCTCTCAATAACCTGGGTAAGATCTAATCTGGTTTTGTGGATTTATCCATCTTAATGTTCTTCTTGATATCAACCTGCCCTACCTATCAGCACAGCCCTTCGCAATCTCACTATCCTCCCTGTTTTGACTTGGTGAATACCAATGCGAAGTACTTGGTTGGTATGTTGCCTCTACCTCTAGCTCCAGGTATACATTTTCTCTTCTGCTCTTGAGTGGTTCCACCCCCTTCCTAGTTACTGTCTTGTTTTTAAACACATATATTAAATGCGTAGTAGTTTTTTTCTCAATACAATGAAAGCAAACATTCACTTTCCCCTTCCCTTCACTGGCTTGGTGCCTTTCTCCTTTCAACAACCAACAAAGTGAAACATGGTGGAACAGTGGTGTGGACCAGATGAAAGGGCATGAAGACAAGGAAGATGAAACAAAAACATCTCTCACATTCACAGTAAGCCATATGTTCAGATACTGCTGCTGCTCATAATTTAGATGATTATTTGGAAGAAGTATCTATGCTTAGCAATAGAGGAGGAACCCTTCTCCATGGAGGCAAAAACTGCACATGTTCTCACCCAAAATAATCTGATAAGCAGTTCAATAGTTATACACATTGAAATGCACTGTAGATTTTCAACTTTTCCATGGATTGTCACCTTGCGTGGTCTTATAATCCTGAGAGCGAAGCCATGGCCACCCATGCTAAAAAGGTCAAGGGTGTGGTCCCTGAAAAAGAACGATCCAACCAAGACCTCAATGGTGGAATAGGTGGACTAAGTTACTTCGAACTTAACAGCTGTGAATGAGGATGAAAGCTGCAACAAATCTATCAGCTCTAATCTTCGTGATTTCCATGCCATTGAAACTAGTTGGTTGATTTGTGAAGTATCGTGTGTTTCCTGGAATGCAACATTAAACAAATACATGCATAGGCATCTTCGCTTGGTGGGCCACTTTCCAAGATTGGACTCATAAGCCATTTGAGAGCCCATAGGAATGAAGACCATCATCTACGACTCAAGGGATAGCCATGACAACGAGATTTGCATATTTCCATAACAGCTGTACATAAGATTAAGGAATATGATGCTTCTCACATTTTTCCAGTGTGGGAGTTGAGGGGAACTCCATCAGCATCTTTGAGGTCTCTACTTGGCTGTTGCCTTGATATCTGAATTTCCATTGCAGCATAGACAAAATCACCCAACCTCTGGGTGCCGTAGTGGACACACAGACTTCTGTCATGGATGCCTGGGTCAACCAGGCAAGAAGTACTCAAGACAACTCCAAGACCAGATGTAGTGTTTTCCTCTTTGAAAGTCAGCCATTCTCCATCAGCTACTCTGCTGATGCTGGGGCAATATTGCATGAGATCATTGTGTAAAGGACACACAGTAAAGACACAAGAAGGGAATGCAAAAAGTGATAAGATGGAATTTTTACCTGAAAAAGACAATTTTATTGATAAATCTGATTTCTAATATTTTTGTGTTGGCTTCTTCATCATGTAACTTATGTGGTGTCTGGCAACAAAGGTAAGACAAGTTGAGGAATGGAAATTTGGATTGGATTTATCATAGTCAGGCATGCTGAGCAGTCTGAGAAGAAGGGGTAAGATAAGTCGTACATAGCTGGTAATTATGGATGTGCCTTCATTATGACAACATCTTTATTTAATTGTGTCAAATACTTTTATTTAAAAAAAACATTTTTCCCCACTCCCATAGAAGAGCTTAGGCCCGAACGTTGATGGCCCTTTACTTCCTATGAATTCTGCCTGACCGGCTGAGTTTCTCCAGAACTTTGGAGTCTTTCCAGAGCTCCAAACAGCCTGGGAAGACATGGCCTCGTGATGCTAGTCTTTTTTCAGTCCTACTTTGCCTTTTTCAGGTAGTTTGTCTTTCTACATCCTATCCTTCTCCCCATCAGGTTGTATTTCATGTGATTGCTTACTCAGGCCGAGAACAACTAATTCACACAGATCTTCAACTCAGAACAAAGTCTTTCAGCATCTGACACATTCTTCCCAACAGCTTTTAGTAACATTGAAGGGAGGCATGATTAGCGTAGCGGATAGCGCCACACTGTTACAGCTCTAACCACCATTGTTCGAATCTGGCACTCTGTAAGGACCTTGTATGTTCTCCCATGTCTGTGTGGGTTTCCTCTAAGCGCTCCAGTTTCCTTTCTCACTTCAAAGACATATCGGGGCTGTAGGTCAATTGGGTGTAATTAGGCTGCACAGGCTTGTGGGCCAAAAGAACATGTTCTTGTGCTGTATGTCTAAATTTAAAAACTTTAGAAAGCACTTAATCAATGCTGAGTTGTGTAACCACAAGAAGTAATCAATCAACTTTGAATGAAAAGTAATGAATTATCCCCATAAAAGTAAGTGTGCGTGTGCGTGTGTGTGTGTGTGTGTGTGTGTGTGTGTGTGTGTGTGTGGGTGTGTGTGTGTGGGTGTGTGTGTGTCAGGGAGCCATGGGAAGAGGATCCTTCCTACTGTTGGTCATTTGTGTAGCAGTTTAGGTTAAAAGGGATTTAAATGGAGGAATGCACTCGAACATGTCAGTTAGCATTGCACCATTTGGTGATCCTATGCATAGCTAATGATTCCAGCTGTGCACAATGCGGTCAATATGGTGAATCAAACTAAAATGTTAAAAGCCAAATGATACCGCATGCTTCAGAACTGAAAGCTGTACTCCCTGAATTAAATGTTATTGTGGGTCCATGGAGTTGATGGCAGTCGGACTGGTTGGTTGGACCCTGGGGGTGTGTTGTGAATTCGCTCCCTGAAGTGAACTGAGATTCACTGGTGGTGTGCTATACTGATGGCTGGCTCCACCCCCATCTACCCATATATAACCCTGATTTCCCGCCTAAACCTGGAGTCCTTCTGAAGACCACTGTAAGACCCTACTCTCAGTTATAAGCTAATAAATGAGTATGTTTTCCTTCCAGTCGTGAGAGCTTTTATTCACGCTACAATTTTATTAGCTTATTCCCTAATGATGGAAGTGCTGCTCAAGCCAGTTATGCTGCTGACAGACCTTCTGTCCCCGATGCGGCTGAGGAATTCACGTACTGGCTAGACTGCTTCTAGGCCTACCTGAATGCGACCAGAGACGTCTTCCATACTGATGAATTCAGGAGGTCCGCACTCATTTCAAGGGAAGGAACTAAAGGATATGCAGTCATCAGGGACTGCACTACATATGATGCTGCCATTGAGGCTTTGAAGGCTTGGTACCCGAGTTGCTAAATGAGGTCCTAGTGAAGCACCAACTCGCTCTATGTTGCCAACAGCCAGGAGAAACCTTCGATGACTACCTGCTGGATCTGTGAATGCTTGACAAGAAGGGCAGGTACGAAGTGGCTACGGGCTGCGTTCATGAGAAAGAACAGATCCGGGACTCTCTAGTCACGGGGGTTCATTCGAGGTACATGAGGCAACAACTGCTTGAGTCAGGTAAGAAAGACCTGGCTAGCCACGTTGAACTGGCCAAGTCGCTCACCCAGGTGACTCCTTCTAAGGAGAGGCTGCTTTTGCTACCCCTGCTTTAACAGCTGCCGCTTCCCATGCCAGGAAGTGCTTTTTCTGTGGTAAGAGGCTGCACCCCTGATCGCGTGGCCCGGCTAAAGACACAGTTTGCTCCAGCGGTGGCAAGAGAGGACAGTGGGCGAGGGTTTTCCGCGTGAAGGGAAGGCCGGGGAAGTCCATGGCCTGCACCACTCCCAGATCCAATTCCAGTCCCAAGCCATCAGCCCCAAATTTGCCTGAACCCATTTGCTGCTCTACACACTGAAGGAGGATGGACCATCTTGTCACGACTCATATTCAAACACAGCGCCATCATCGTCAGAGATAGAAGGAGGGCGGTCATCTAGCTGTGCCATGAGGTCGATTCCATCTTACCCGTGGCCACCTAGTATGGTGGGGGGTCACTAGAGTGAGGAGTACAGAGTCTCCGGGGTCCTAGCCTTGATGGTTCTGGATCAGGACAGACAACTCCAGCTCAGCAACTCCATAGTGACTGTTAGGATAAATGGACATTCCACTAAATGCCTAATCGACACAGGATCTACTGAAAGCTTCATAGACTCAAGGACTGTGCAAGAATATGCACTCTACCCATATTCAAGAACATTGTATAGTACATTTGAAATTTGTAAAATACACCTGTATGAACTTGATGAATCGTGTGCTCCTGTGCTGTTGGTTTTGGACTTCCTGTGTCACCTTAAAAGCGTGACCCTGGAGTATTCTGTTCCCCTTCCCCGATAACGGTTCAGAACAGAGGGCCTCTAAAATCAGAACCCACATGCAGCCTCTCCACATTGAATATCGACCACCCCTCCTCTCTTCCCGAATCTGTCCCCAGAATACAAACCTATTACTATCAAGAGCAGGTAGTACAGCACAACAGATCAAGTCTTCATAAAGTCTGAAACACAATGTCTATTCAATGAAGGTATCATCAAACCTAGCACTAGCCCGTGGAGAGCACAAGTGGTTGTGGTAAAAGGGGAAAACAAGTCCAGGCTAGTAATTGACTATAGCCAAACTATTAATTGGTACACACCCCCTCCTTAAAATTGCGGACATGGCGAATGATATTGAGCAGTTTCGGATCTATTTAACCATTGACCTGAAAGCTGCTGATCACCAGCTGCCAATCCATTCCGAGGATCACCCACATGGCATTTGAGGCTAACAGTTGTCTCTATCAATTCTGGAGGGTCCCTTTTGGTATTACTAACAGGGTTTCTATCTTCAAGAGGCAGATGGACAGAATGGTCAATGAGTATGGGTTGAAGGCTACCTTCCCCTTCCTCAATAACGTCACCATTTGTGGCCATACCCTGGAGGAACATGACGCCAACCTTCAGAGTTTTCTCCATGCAGCGAAAGCCCTGAACCTTACTTATAACTCTAGCAAGTGTGTGTTCAGGACTAAACGTCTGGCTATCCTTGGCTACATGGTGGAGAATGGCCCGATCATGATAGGATGCGCCCCCTGTTAGAGCTCCCTGTTCCCAGGACCACAAAGGGTTTGAGAAGATGCCTGGGGTTTTTCTCATATTATGCCCAGTGGATCCCTCAATACGCTGATAAGATTCTTCCCCTCTCGGCTGAAGCCCAAACAGCTTTTAACTACCTCCGAAACCACATTGCGAAAGCCACCATGCATGCAGTGGATGGGAATGTACCTTTCCAAGTGGAAAGCGACGCTTCGGATGTAACCCTGGCCACTACCCTCAACCATGCCGGTTGCATTTTCTCCCCTTGGACATTGCAAGGCCACGAGCTCTGGAACCCATTGGTGGAAAAGGAGGCTCAAGCCATTGCAGAAGCTGAGGCACTGGAGACTCTACCTGGCTGGAAGGAAAATTTACACTCCACACTGACCAGCATTCGGTCGCATTTATGTTTAATAACATCAAGGGAGAAAAATCAAAAATGACAAGATTGCTAGGTGGAGGATCGAGCTCTCCACCTACAATTATGACATTGCCTATCGGCCAGGAGCCTTTAATGACCCTCCTTATCCAGAGGAAACTGTGCCTCTGCACACACCGGCCAACTATTGTCTATGCATAATGAGCTATGCCATCCAGGGGTTATCACATGGCTCATTTTGTCAAGGTGTGCAATCTGAGCTACTCCATGGAAGATGTCAGGGAAATGACCAGGTCTTGCTGAGACTGTGCAGAGTGTAAGCCGCACTTCTATCGCCCTGCAAAGATGCACCTGATTAAGTCATCCAGGCCCTTTGAATGGCTCAGTGTCTATTTAAAGGGACCTCTCCCCTTCACAAATGGGAACACTTTCTTCCTCTCTGTCATTGATGAGTACTCCCGCTTCCCAGTCACCATTCTGTTTCCAGACACATTCACTTGGTCAGTCATAAAGGCCCAAGGTTCCATTTTCACCCTGTTCGAGTATCCCGGCTATATACATAGTGACCGGGGCTCATTCTTTATGAGTGAAGAGCTATGTCAGTACCTGCTGGCAAGGGGCATTGCATTCAGCAGGACTCCTAGCTATAACCCCCGGGGGAAAAGGCAGGTTGAAAAGGAAAGTGCCATGGTCTGGAAGGCTGTTGAACTGTCCCTGAAGTCAAAAGGCCTTCCAGACTGGCAGGAAATTCTTCCTATGGTGCTCCGTACCATCTGGCCGCAACTATGTATTGTGACCAATGCTACTCCTCACGAGCTCCTATTCAATTTCGAGAGAAGGTTGAAATCGGGAACTACACTCCCAATCTGGCTCATTACTCCTGGTCTTGTCCTTCTCAAGAAGCACGTGAGGAGAAGCAGGACTGACACCCTGGTGGAGAGGGTAAAACTGCTCCATACTAATCCTACCCATGCCTATGTGAAGTACTTGGATGGCAGGGAGGACACTATCTCTATCAGGGACCTGGCACTGGCTGGAACAGAGGATTCGTTGCCTTGTGCCCTATGAGCCGTGGAGCTCATTCTCGCCAACCCCAGTCAGGGCCTCAGGGAATCCAGTTCAGGAGGAAAGTGCATCCCCCTCCACCGTAGAGCCAGAGGACCCCACCCCCCACCCTGCCACTCCTCTCTCACAAGAGGAGCAGGAGACCCAAGGAGCCCAAAGCCCTCCTATGCTAAGGCACTCCATCAGGATCTTCAGATCCCCAGATTGCTAATATTTGTAAATAACTGTATATTTTTTGAATTTTTTTTTCTGATTCAATGTTCTCTGTCTTCATCCATCCACCCTCATCTACCCATATAGAACCCTGGTTTCCCACCTAAACCCTGAGCCCTTCTGAAGACCACTGTAAGACCCTACCCTTAGTAATAAGCTCATAAAAGCATATGTTCTCCTTCCAGTTGTGAGAGCTTTTATCCAAGCTACACTCCCCAAGGGTCCGTACTAGCAGTAGAACTGCCGTAACAGCAGCTTCGGCAGCACCGCCATTTTCACCAAAGGTTCATCAAATCACAAAGCTTCAGAAATTACAAAGCCAGAGAGTGCAACTAATTGAAGAACCAGTTTTAAATTACCACTTATCTCAAATCTTTCTCTCCCATGAGAATCTTGATAATGTTTGAGCTCCAAACCTAATCTGAAATCAAAACAAATCCAATTTAGAGCAATTGGATTATTTTTTTGTTTGGATTTGGGTATCCATATAATTTATATAGTTTATCCTATTTCAAGATCATTTCATTTGAATTATTAGTCAAATATTTTACCATAAAATACAAGCAGTGTTGCTAATTTGTTCAATTTGATTTAGTGCATATCAATTCTCCTTTAAATTATCAAATGAACTTCAGATGAAAAGCCATGGAGCATACACATAGCTACATCAACACTAACATCTGAAATATACTATGTAAAACTCTTCCTTCTTTAACATAGCTCTTCAAATCCTAATATCTTTTTGGTCAAATACCTTAATATGTTCCTCAATGTTAAATTTTGCTTTAGAAGAAAGCATTTAAAGAATATTGAAGCTGCAACCTGCATCAGATATTTAAATTATATTTGAAAATACTTGTAAAACCAAATCTAATTTTTTTTTAGGAAAAACTGATCTGCAAAAATTTTACTTCCAGATACAGATGCATGGAATCAATATTCGAAAGTATTCACGTACATGTTTGCGAGTAACATTTCGAACATCTCCCACATACATGATCTTCCCCTGGTGTCGGACCATACCCACTGTGATGGAATCATCACAGACTTCGGATGCAATGTAGCGTTCCACTTGGATCCCCAGATCCCTTAGAACGAGCAGCCCTGAAAATAAAAAAATATAGTTAATCTGAGAAGAATAAAAAGGTTTAGCATGTTGTTCAATTCATTTTTTATTAACAAATGTAATGGTCACTGGCAAATCTTGGTACATGTACACTTTGCCAAAAATAGTTTGGCGCAGTCATAATTTTTTATGGAAGGTTTATTTTTTTAATCAAATTAAATATTAAATTGAAAATGTATTTTACCCTGATTATAATTTTTAATTCACTTTAATATCCTTGATTAGACATTTACCAAATGCAAAAGTCAAATCTCTGATGTCTACCAACACACAACAATTGGAAAAAATCCTTAATTAAAAGAATTACATTAAAAAAATTATCCACAAAATTTCTATTCTCAAATTGGAGCCTTTATGTCTGTGAAACAAATATAAATGATAGAATTGGTTGTATAGTTTCGGTCATACATCAATGTCAGAAACATGATGCAGCTGAGATTTGTCCTGTTGGATCATAATTGGTTCCATGCAAATTGTGGACATTTGAGCTCCTGTTGTCAAGATAGTCATTATTCAATATCAATCTTTAAATTAAGAGGACCCAGTATGAATTTCATTCTGTAGTTTATACAAAGCTTTTCATTTTTACTTCAGGCTGGTTTATGCAATGACAATCAAAATTTATTATTTAAACAACCCAATATGACCATTTTAGTGAGCATTCTTTGGTAATTATTCATAATATTTCACAAGAATGAAAGAAAGGCTCAACAAAATGTCGAACCAAAATTAAATTAAATATCAACTCTAACAGATATTCTTTTGTTACACGGAGTAACACTTTTCAGATAGTAGCACTATTTTATTTATCCACAGTACACAAGGCTTTGATAATTTCACCATTTTATGTCATCCCCTTTTTAGCTTGAGAAAATGCTGGTTAATTGCTTTCCTGAATTAGACAGGAGTTCTAGGAATCTGACCCAGCAACAGGGCATATTTAATCACTAATTGTTGAGATAGATATCTTCACATGAGTTTAAATGTGTGCCAAATGCTTGATCAAAAGAGAGCTTGCAACATTTTAATAATTTTAGATTATTTTTAGTCACTCATTTAGTGTTCCAAACTTGGAGGTCAGAGGATCAAAGGCTTGCTTGCAATATGAAGAACGTTCAAAATGCTTTTATGTTTTTGGGAGATAAATTGGGAAAGATTTGCTGGAGTAGGTCACATATAAACACTTTAAAACAGATCTTATTTGAAATACAGGAGCTCTGCTCATGCTAGACATGTTGGGGCCTCAGAGCCTTTGCAAAAACTTTGGAGAGTGCCCAAGAGACTTCATTAATGGATTGTTGTTTACAAAAAGGCAACAGATGAAAGATCTTGTCAGAGCTGCATAAGGTCTGGAAGGGAGCTTGCTGTTCTAAGAGAGTCATGTGGTTTTGCAAACAGAGAGAGTAAAACAGGCTTTTTCTCAGAGAGATGCAGAGATGACTTCTACAGTGTTACAGTCAGCAACAGCAGCTGGGACTGGAATAGGACAAGTTGGCAAGCTTGTGGAAAACCCCATTTGGAAGACGGGTTCTTATTTCAGCCTGGTCAAAGCCCTTGTGGTTCATGCAAGAAGAGAGAACTGGCTGTCTAATGTTTCATTTGGAATAAGAGAAACAAAAAGTAACTCTCTGGTGACCTGAAAGAAAGAGGTTATCATTTGGAGAACCCTGAGGGGTCAAGTTTTGTCAGCAAGACACTGAAGTGGTTGATTAAAGAGTGATCAGTTGTGAACATCCTGGAACAACAAGTCTGTTCCTGAAAACTGACAAGAACCTTCCTGAGCGATAGCCATTTACCTTTCAAGCACCAAAGCCTGGTGAACTTTATAAATGTTAAATTCTGTGCACAGTATAAAAATTGCTTGCAATCAGTGAACTTGGAGGAATGAGAAGTGAGATTGGACTGTGATCCAAATAACTTTTCTGAACTTACACACACAGTACATATATGTGTGCCTAGAAGGGGGTTAAGTTAGATTAGTTAAGTCAATAGCGATAAGTCAAAGTGTGATTCTAATTTCATGTTTAAAGATAATTAAAAGCAACTTTTGTTTAAGTAACCATTTGTCTTGGTGAACATCTATTGCTGCTGGATTTTGGGGTCCTCTGGGCTCGTAACACACTGTTTATTGTCTTCACCCTACACAAATCTATATTTATCTGCCACAGTGTTTCACGGAATCAAAAATGCTTTGCCAAAAGGATAGTGAAAATATGCTATTGTATTTTCTCGATAAGGTATGTGGGGAGAATCTTGGGCCACTGGAATATCTTTTCTGCAGAGCAATGTTTCTAAAGAGAATTTACAACAAATTTTGGTTGATAATATGAAGAAAAATCAGCAAAAATAAAATCAAGTAAAATATTATCATGGGTAATAAATTTGTTGAGTAGACTTATTTATGAATTCATGTCGTGTAGCAGGAAATGGTTCATTTCAAAGTTTTGAAATGTGGAATTCTCTACCACACGAAGCAACAGATATACACTCAATCAATCATTTTCTATTTGAGGATTATAAACCTGCCGGAATGGCTTAGAATTTAACATGGATTCAGGCAGGATGAATAAAGATATGGGACAGATTAATTATCATCTCAGGTATCTCGTGTTCAAGTCATGGCCTCAAAGTCTAACTGTGGAGCAGTTCCTCAAAATTTCTTGTTTAAGATTCAACGGTCGAACTAACAGTCCAACAGTGTTCTGACCTAGAATATTACTCTTTATATTCATGGAGCCAGATGGACATTATTTAACATTATGCGACTTAGTGTTGTTTGGAACTAATCAGTTTTACTTTTCTAGTTTTACAATGGACTATTCATTGCATGTAAATTTGTTCCTACTCATATTAAAGGTGTTTCTTCCTATTGTCAAAATTTGAGGACTATTCCATCCGACAAGATAGGATTCAAAATAGTTTGATAGAAAATAATACTGGAGAAATTGTAATGGGAGACAAGGTGGCTGAGGAACCAAATGAATATTTTGATCAGTCTTCACTGTGGAAAATATTAGTAGCATACTAGACTCTCAAGTGTCTCTGGGAAGAGAAGTGAGTGCAGGCAAGATCACAAGAGAGAAGGTTCTTGGGAAGCTAAATGGTCTATGGGTAGATAAGTCTCCTGGACTGGATGGAATGCACTCTCAGGTTCTGAAGAGGGTAGCTGTAGAGATTGTGGAGGCATTAGTAATGATTTTCCAGGAATCAATAGATTATGACATGGTTCCATTGGACTTGAGGATTGCGAATGCTACTCCACTGTTTAAGAAGGGAGGGAGGTAGCAGAAAGGAAATTATAGATCTATTAGTCTGACATAATTGGTTGGGAAGCTGTTAGAGTCAATTGTCAAGAATGAGGTTATGGAGTACCTGGAGGAGTATGAAAAGACAGGCCCATCAGCATGGTTACCTTTAAGGAAAATCATGCCTGACAAGCCTATTGCACCCTCCTCGCAGCTCCAAAGGAAAGATTACATAGCCATGCAAAGTAACTTCCTGTCAGGGCTGAATGTGAGATCAGTTAACAATCATTTGTAAATTCAACGTACACTATGGGATATATCATGTTTGAGGTGCTGATCATACACAATGTATCACAGTTCACAGCAGACAATCCATCACTTCCTCAGAGGGCTGACAGATTAGTCACTGGACAATACCACTTTTTTTCCCCAGTCGAGAAAGGGAAAAGTGTGCAATTTTGGGAAACTGGTCAAAGAACTCTTGAAAGCAGTAAAATCATCAGTTAAATCCCTAATTACTCAATGTCAAGCGTTATTGAACATTCACGATGAGCTTATTAACATGAACTCCAGTCCCTGCGAGGAAGGCTGCTCAAACCAGAAATCAAAAAGAAGATTAAGACGAGAACTGAAAAAAAGATGGCCAGATGATGAGCACATGGCTACTCAAAGATGCTAAAGACATGTAACCACCAAAACAAACCAATGCCAGATGTGATAGAAGGCAGTGGGGCGATGGTATATTCCAAACTATTAATCATGTCACAGATAAAGCTATCATCAGAAGAATCAATGCCACCTCATTAAGACCACCATGAAAGCTTGATGGATTGAAGCAGATGTGGACATGCACCACTAACATTGCACAACTGGAGAAATGTAACCGTTTAGGGCTACATCATTTGCACTAAATATTGGTAATGTAATATGCTGCTTCTGATGGAGGATGGATTACTATGATGTTCAAGAAAGGGATTGTTGGGTGTCTGTTTTTTTTAAAAATTATATATGGCTCTGCATTCTTTGGGGTCTTTGGCTGTAAATTGCTATAATTACCTGGGTTTCTAAAAACAAGAGCAGTGTTTTTACCTTTGCATTCTTGGGAATTGCTCCTAGCATATTGTTTTGTGCCAATTCTTATAAATATTCAATACATACATGCACATTTTCTTTAAAAAATGAGTTCCATTCACACAAACACTAATAGTCCAGGTTTGTAGATATTTTAAAGCATTTTGAACATGATATATTGGAGGGGGAGGACGTGAACATGTCCTCGGGCCTGCGCAAAGGAGCTTTTAGGTGGAGTGCAGTGTGCGCAGTACTGGCCCCACCTTTTACACCCATGGTTCGTGTGCCATGGCCAAGCAAGCTGGGATGTGGCAGCGAGGTCCTTGGGTCATAGGTTTTATATCGGAGTGGCCTTCTCCTAACTCAGTGGTTAGAGCACTGGTCTTGTAAACCAGGGGTTGTGAGTTTGTCCCTCGCTGGGGCCTTATTTCTGATGGGTGCGTGACAAAGTGGCAACTATCTGTCTTCCTTATGGTAGACAAAGTTAAAGAATTTCATGTATTTTACATTCTAAATGTAGTATTACATGACAATTACGGAACCTTTACCTTATAACAATTTCCTGAAATAGTTCTTCGGCAGCTCTAAAGGTTACCACCAAATCCTCAGTGGAGAATTTTAACTATTTTGCACCTGTATTTCTTGAACAAAAAAAGTAACTGGTGGGACTATTTTGAATCCTATCTTGTTGGGTGGAATAGTCCTCAAATTTTGCCAATAGAAACACCTTTAATATGAGTAGGAACAAAGTTACATGCAATGAATAGCCCAATATAAAACCAGAAAAGTAAAACTGATTAGTTCCAAGCAACAATAAGTCATATTACGTTAAATAGTGTCTGTCTGGCTCCGTGAATATAAAGAATAATATTCTAGGTCAGAACACTGTTGGTTTGACCCTCGAATCTTAAACAAGTCATTTTGAGGAATGGCTCAACAATTGTCTTTGAGGCCATGACTTGAACAAGAGATTACTGAGATGATGATTAATCTGTTCCATATTTCTATTCACCCTGCCTGAATCCATGTTAAATTCTAAGCCATTCAGGCAGGTTTTGATTGATTGAGTGTCTATCTGTTGCTTTATGTGGTAGAGAATTCCGCATTTCCAAACTTTATGTGATGAACCATTTCCTAACTACAAATGAATGCCCTGATTTTTACTTAAATACATTGTCCCCTTGCCCAAAAGTGGAAGTAAATCACTTTTAAATCTGATCTTTCTAAACTCATGCAAACCTCAAATCATTCTCCAATTTCCTTATTTCAACAAATATAAATTACGTTCAGGTGATTGCTCTTTATATTCAAGCCCTGAGAGTTGCAGTAACATTATATACAGCCTCCAGACAGCAGCTGGGATGTGGTCTAAAAATACAACTGAAATAGTAAAGGCGTGTCAAAAGGACAATGTTACAATAATCATGGGCGATTTTAACATGAAACTAGATTGGGAAAGTCAGGTCGGTACAGGATCTCAGGAGAGAGAGTTTGTGGAATGCCTACAGGGTGGCTTTTTGGAGCAACTTGCTGATGAGTCCACCAGGGGATCAACTGTTTTGGATTGGGTCCTGTGCCATGAACCAGAGATGATTAGGAAGCTTAAAGTAAAGGAACCCTTGGAAGGCAGTGATCACAATATGATCGAGTTCACTTTGAAATTTTAAGAGGCTAAAGTCCGATGTGTCAGTATTTCAATGGAGTAAAGGAAATGACCATCGCATGACAAAGTCAATTGGTAAAACAAACTAATGGGGAAAATAGCAGATCAGCCATGACTGGAGTTTATGTGCGAAATGAGGAAAGTGCAGGACAGATACACTGCAAAAAGAACAAAAATTGTGAATGGAAAAATGAGACACTTGAGGCTGTCGAGGGAAGTTAAAGGCAAAGTAAAAACAAAAGAGAGGGCATAAAAGGAAGCCAAAAGTGTCAAGTGTCTCTGGGAAGAGAAGTGAGTGCAGGCAAGATCACAAGAGAGTAGGATCTTGGGAAGCTAAATGGTCTTAGGGTAGATAAGTCTCCTGGCCTGGATGGAATGCACTCTCAGGCTCTGAAGAGGGTAGCTATAGAGATTGTCAAGGCATTAGTAATGATCTTCCAGGAATCAATAAAGTCTGGTATGGTTCCAATGGACTGGAGGATTGCGAATGCTACTCCACTGTTTTAGGGATTGTGTATATGGACTTTCAAAAAGGCCTTCGATAAGGTGCCACACATAGGGCTGCTAACCAAGATTAAAGCCCATGGAATTAAAAGAAGGTACTAGAATGGGTAGAACATTGGCCAATAGGCAGGAAATAGAGTGTGGGAATAAAGAGATCCTATTATGGTTGGCTACTGGTTTCCACTGGTGTTCTGCAGAAGTTGGGTTTGGAACCATTTCTTCTTACATTGTATATAATTGATTTGGATTATTGAACATATGGCATTGTGGCTAAATTTACAAATGATATGAAAATAGGTGGTAGGGTGGGTGGTGCTGAGGATACAAAAAAAGCTGAAGAGAGACTTGGATAAATTAGAAGAATGGACAATGAGGTGGCAGATGAAATACAATGTTGGAACGTGTACGGTGAACATTTTGGTAGAAGAAATAGACAGGCAGACTATTATTTCGACGGGGATAAAATGCAAAATTTGCAGGTGCAAAGGGACTTGGGTAGGTAGTGAAGAAGGCACGTTTGCATTAATTTTTAGAAGAACAGTATATAAGAGCAGGGATGTAATGTTACGGCTCTATGGGACACTGGTGAGACCTCATTTGAAAAACTGTGTATAGTTTTGGGCACCTTATTTGAGAAAAGACATGCTGGCATTGGAGAGGGTTCAGAAACGATTTACCAGAATAATATCAGGAATGAATGGGTTGGCATATGACAGAGGTGGCCAAACCGCGGCTCATGAGCCACATGTAGCTCTTTGACATGTATGTACAGCTCGCGAAAATATGTTGATGAGCTGGTGCTCACAATGGTAGTTTTAGTGGGCGTGGTTCACGACGGAAAATATTTGGTATGTATGCCGTATATATCGCATGTAAAATTCGGCCCCCTTATTTTTGGCATTGGCTGTCCACCCTCCTGAGGGTGGACTAGTCTTGTCCACCCATCCATCCAAGCTCCCGAAGCCCTGGTTACCCTCCCATCTGAGCTCCTGACACCCTGACCACAGACTCTTGCCTAGACCTCAGTGCCTGCCCTTCTGAGCTCCCAATGCCATGACCTGGGTTTCACCTAGGCCCCAGACACCTGCCCATCTGAGCTTCCAATGCTCTGACCGCAGACTCTCACCCAGGCCCAACTCCCTGCCCATCCAAGCTCCCATCACCCTAAATGGGGCATGTGTACTTTTTTTATTATTGAAACTAACACAAATTAGCAACTTAAAAACTACATACATAAACAAATATATAGATTTATTTCTTAATATTTATATTAAATTTTTGTTACAAAATGTGCCATGTAAAAAGGTGTATAATTTTTTTCATATCTTGCGGCTCTCACACATTTGAAGTTTATCGTACGTGGCTCTCATGTTAAGCGAGTTTGGCCACGCCAGCAAATGATGAACATTTATTGGTTCTTGGACTGTACTCGTAGGAGTACAGAAGGATGAGGGTTGCTTTAGTTATTGAACCTCTAGCACAATTAATACGTCAGAATAATAGTATTAAAGGTATAAGAGTCTTGAATGAAGATTATAAAATAAATTTATTTGCGGATGATGTTTTGCTGTATTTGGTGGATCCTGATGTTTCTCTGCCAGCACTTCAAGATTCTTTAGAGATTTATGGTCAATTATCTGGTTATAAGGTTAATTGGACTAAAAGTGAAATTTTATCAATTAGTAAAGATGATTATTCAATGTTTAGAAATATTACAAATTTGAAGTGGACGAAACAAATTAAATATTTGAGAATTAATGTTAATACTAACTACCAAAATTTATATTCACTTAATTATCTTCCTTTAATGAAGAAGATTAAGGCAGATTTAGTTAAATGGAAAGATTTACCTTTGGGTTTATTAGGAAGAATTAATAATATAAAAATGAATATTTTTCCTCGTATACAATATTTATTTCAATCAATTCCTTGTTGTTTACAAAAAAGATTTTTTAAGGATTTATATAAAGTAATTAGGGATTTTTTTGTGGAAAGGAAAATTTCCTAGGGTGGCGTTGAAAAAATTGATGTGGGATTTTCAATTTGGAGGGTTACGGCTACCTAACTTTCAATTTTATTATGAAGCAGCTCAATTTAGATTTCTTAGCGCATTAATGGCCACACAAGATACGCCTAGTTGGGCACAGATAGAATTGGAGTTATTTCTGAAAAATTTTTGAATGAATTTTTATTTCGATGGAATAAAAATTTGTTACGAACTTATGATGTACCAATATTGAAACATTTAATGAATTTATGGACAAGTAAATTACATAAAATGGGATTGAAAGATAAGTGGTTGGGAAGATTACCATTATATAATAATCAACTTGTTCCTTTCACGGTATCTAATACTATTTTGAAACAATGGGAGGAGAAAGGAATACATAATTTCTCTGACTGTTTTTTAGAAGGTCATTTTTGTTCTTTTGTAGAATTGCAAAAGAGATTTGATATAAGTGGTTATTCTATATTTGTGTATTATCAGTTAAGATCTTTGGTAAAACAGGTATGCGGTCGTCAAATGAATTTACTGTCTGAAACTGATTTTGAGAAATAAGTGCTCTCATTTCCAAAAAAGGGTTATATATCAGGTTTGTATCGTATTTTGTTGGAAAGTGAAAGTAAAATAGATTGGGATAAAGATAAAATGAAATGGGAAAAAGATTTAAGTTTAACAATAACTGAAGATTGGTCTGAAATCTGCCGTAATAGTGTTCGAAAATTGATTAATGCTAGATTGGCGATGATTAATTATAGTTTTATACATCAATTATATTTAACACCCGAAAAATTTAAAAAAATTTGGTTTTAGTAAGTCAGATCTTTGTTTTCGTTGTGATCAGGTTTCTGGTACTTTTTTACATGCTGTTTGGTTGTGTGATCGGTTACAACAATTTTGGAAAGGTATTCAATCTGTATTTAATAATCTATATAATCTTCATATTGTATTAGACCCTGATATATTTTTATTAAGGAATATGCAACCATTGATTGATTTAGAATTAGATAATTACCAGATCTCTTTTATTTACTTAGCGCTGGCAGTGGCCAAGAAATGTATAGCGATTACTTGGAAGAATAGAAATGTATTGTCTTTAGATAGGTGGTATTCAGAGATGAAGTTTTGTTTGGTTATGGAAAGAATATCTTTTTCTATACAAGATAAGATGTCTTTTTATGAGTTAAAGTCGACCCCATTTATTGATTATATACAATTTAAATAAGTTTGAATTTATCATTTTTTTTCTTTAAAAAACTTTTTTTATTATATATTTTTTCTATATATGTTTTCTTTTTTTCTTTCTTTTTTTAAGTTTTTTTATTGTTTTTTTTTCATTTAAGTTCTTTTTGTTTTTGTTTTTTCATATATATTTTTATATAATAAATTTTTTTTGGATTAATAATTAATACTCAATTAATATTTTTTTTGTTTTTTTTTAATATATATCGATCTTTTTTTTAAGAAATATATTTTTAATTTTTAAAATTATACTAATAGTATTAATTCTTCACTCTTTACCGTGGGGGTGGGGAGGGGGGGGTTTAGGGGTTAAAAATAGTTTTTTTTTTAGTCTTAGTTTTTAGTTGTTAGGGATTGCCGAGAATGGTATTGTATTAACTATGTTACTTTGTACTTGTATTACTTTATTTTGTATTTTTTCTGTACGTGAATTACTTACTTTCTTCATATGTTAAAATTAATAAATAAAGTTTCGAAAAAAAAAGAAGGATGAGGGTAAACTTCAGAGACATTTCGAATGCTGAAAGGCCTGGACAGAGTAGATGTGGCAAGGTTGTTTCGCTTGGTAGGGAAGTCTAGTATGGACAAGAGGGCACAACTGCAGGATAAAAGGACGTCAATTTTAAAACAGAGATGCGGAAAGATTTTTTTGTCATGAGTCTGTGGAATGTTGCCACAGGTGGCTGTGGAAGCGAGGCTATTTGGTATGGTTAAGGCAGAGATTGGCAAATATTTAATTAGACAGGACATCAAGGATTACAGGGAGAAGGCCAGGAGTAGGAGGCGGATCAGCTCACAATTAGAATAGGGGAGCAGACTCAATGGGTCAATCGTCCTACACCTTGTGATCTATGTTACACTCCATTCAAGGCCAAACTATTCAAGTTAGTTATAATTGCGATTAATCGTGAGTAAAATATATTGCAAATTATTTTGATTACACTGCTAAACAATGATGGAATATTTTTGATAGTTTTACAGTGTGGGAGATAAAGAGGACTTCGGCAAATGAGTTTGCAAGTGTCCAGACTAAACTCTATTCTAGTAAACTTTCAAAATTTTTAAAGCTTTCGAGGTTGGGTAGGACTAAACATTCACAACGCAGAATGGTCCAAGTGCAACATATCACTGCACTGTTGCTTGCACTGTTATAATAATCTTCCGTCGCCCACCCCCCCCCCCCCCACCTTTTGTTTCCAAGCTGCAACCAATGACCAGATCTGCATGAATTGGGCAGAGCTGGCTATGCACTGGGAGGAAAATGACTGCTAAGGTTTGTAGCATGCACATACACATGCTCACTCAGAGTAATTTATCATGTGATTAGGATAGGCACATTACTTATGATTATTTGACAGCTCTGACCACATTACAGTTCCTCTGAGGTTTGGTGACTGGGACCACATGGAAGAATTCTGGCACGGACTTTCAAAATGTTGTAAACTTTCTTCCATTGTATTGATTACAGATGCTCCTCTACTTACGATGGTTCAACTTACATTTTTTCCAAAGTTTTGATGGTACAAAAGTGATATGTGTTTGGTAGAATCCGTATTTTGAATTTTGATCTGTTACCGTGCATGCTATATGCAGTACGATACTCTCTCGCAATGCTGAGCATTGGCAGTGAGCTGCAGTATCTACTCAACTTCACACGCAGTCTTTGTAGCAATCACATGAATGAAAACTACACCTGTTAAACCATCAACATGTGTCGAGACACAGTGTGTTCAATGCTTTATACATTCTGCAGTGTGCTTTCAGCTGTGTACGTTAATGGTGAGCACCCGTACAATTTAACACTTGCTATCAATTGACAGCAGTGCCACCAAAACCAGGCCTAATCTTTCTCGACTTACAATTTTTTTCCCCTTGCGATGGGTTTGTTGGAATGTAAGCCCATCATAAGTAGAGGAGCACCTGTATTATGCTTGACTTTTTTTAATTGAAAATTTGTTTGGGAAATTTTCTATTTTGTACAGGAAAACTGATGCGTGGACATGGATAAGAGTGCTCATATTTTTACAAAAATATTGTTTCACTTGCATCATGACACTTTCTCTCAAATATTTACATTTTCAAGAGTAGGGGAGCATCTTGCTCGAACCCATATTGTTGGGGCTAGATGCTCCCCCTACTCTTCACGAGCTCAACAAAGCCATCAAACAGCTAAACCCAACAAAGCACCAGTATTGCAGCCAAGATCTACCAGTAGGTAGTAACACAATGACATCATGTCTGCACCAACAGTTCACAAAGTTGAGGGGAGCTACAGAACTACCACAAGACTTCAAAGACACATCAATCATGACCATCTACAAGAACAAGGGAGACCAGAGAGATTGCAACAATTATTGTGGCATCTCTTTTCTGTCAGTTGCAGGAAAATGCCTTGTGAAGATCATCTTTAGATGTTTGGTGTCCAACATCAATGACAACATCCTTCCAGAAAGCCAGTGTCCTTTTTGAACAGGCCGTAGTACAGTGGATATGATCTTCTCACTGAGGCAGCTCTAAGAGAAATGTGTTGAGCAGCAGAGAAGTCTCTATGTCACATTTGTTGATCAAACCAAAGCATTTGTCATTGATGATAGACATGCCCTTGGAAGGTCTTACCAAAATTTGGTTGCCCCCCCACAAACCAACATCATGAAGGTACGGAAGGGCGCATCAATATGTGTGGTGATTTGTCAGACTCATTTCCTATCAGCAACGGCATAAAACAGGGCTGTGTTTTGGCTCCTGCTCTGTTTGGACTATTCTTCGCTGCTGTTCTTAAGGATGTCACATCAGACCTGAAATTAGGGGTCTTTCTACAAACAAAGTCTGATGGCGGGCTCCTCAACCTCATAAGACTGAGAGTAAAAAGGAAGTCAGGGTCATTGTGGCGCATGAGCTCCAGTTTGCTGATGATGGTTGCCCACTCTCTCGAAGACTTACAGGAGATCACCACTCACTTTGCCAGTGCTGCCATGAGCTAGGGATTGACAATCAGCCTGAAAAGGGCAAAAGTTTTATACCAACTGGCTTAAGCTACAAAGAACCAACTGTCTTCATTGATGACACTCGTCTCAATGCTGCCAACAGGCTTTGCTACCTGGGGCAGCACAATAACATCCCCAGCTTTTCTAGATGTAGAGATTGAGTCAAGAACTAGAAAGGCCTGCTTTGCCTTTGGTCAGCTGAAAGATCGGGGTTGGTCACAGACATCAGGTTGGCCACCAAGTGTAAGGTGTATAGGGTCGTTGTCATATCGGCCTTGTTATATGGATGGGAGATGTGGTGCCCATATCAGAGTCACTTACGTCAGCTTGACAATCTGCAGTAGTGTCACCTACATTCTCGGATGAAGGTCACCTGGTGAGACAAGGTCTCCAATATCGAGATCCTTTCTTGAGCCAGAATGCCAGCAGTTTCAACCTTAGTGATGTCAGCCCAACTGCGCTGGGCAGGACATGTTGTCAGAATGCCTTATGGAAGACTGCCCAAGGACATCCTGTAAAGTCAACTGTCCAGTAGTACCCAAAAATGAAGAGGCAAACAATTAGGATGTTCTTCACTGGGGCCTCAGGAAAGCTGACATTGCCTCATTAACGTGGAGGGACGCTATCCGAAAAGATGTGGACACTGCTGAGAACAAGCTTATAGAGGCAACAGAGGAAAGACATAGGAAGCACCACTACAGAGCTTCTTCCCCTGCTGCCCTTCTAGGTCTCCTTGCCAAGTATGTGGGAAGCAGGACCTGTCAGGGATTAACCTGTACAGCCACTCCAGGATGCTGGAGCAAACTGACTGAAAGAAACAATCTTCATCCGATGGGATGAATAGCCAGAGAGAGACAGTTTATTGAGCTAGCTTTTGAACACAATAATTTTTAAATTCCACTTTACAAATAGATGCCATTTCTATAATTTTTATGGAAGATAATAATTAACCTATTGGTGCACAATACAACATTTCTGAATGGACGATGAACCACAGTTCTCACTTTCACTTCTTTGTATTTATTTTGAAATATGTAGTTTATAGCAATTTTGCACCTGTGAATGCTACTGCAAGACAATGAATTTTGAACATGTTCATGACAATAGATTCTGATTCTGACAATAACATTCAATGGTAGGAGCCCTTGGAACATCAATATATGGTGGGATCTTGTAGTGCAAGTTCATGGTTCCCTGAAGGTGGCAACACAAACAGGATAGTAAAGAAGATGTACAGCAGGCTTTCCATCATGGATCATATCCATGCTGGGAAATCATATTACAGCTGGATAAAATCTCTGTTCGAGGCCATTAGAGTATTCAAGTGGCTAAATCACAGGAAGGATGTGGAAGCTTTGGAAAGGGTACAGAAGAATTTCACCAGAATTGTAGAATATGAGTTATGAGGAGAGATTGGATAAACTTGGATTGTTTTCTCTGGAGCGACACAGACTTAGGGGAGACCTGATGGACATATATAACATTATGAGAGGAGAGATCATCATGGTGGAAACAGGTACTGGGTTACCTAAAATTAGAAGATACAATATTCTTTGAAATATCTCCCCCTCCATCTGCTTCCAAAGTTTCCATCTCTTCTTTACCTGCTTCCATTCTCACTTTTCTATTTTACATCACTACCCCACCCACTCCCACCTCCCCCAATGGTCTCTTCTTGTACCTGTATCTTCACCTCTTGGACTTTTTTTTATTGGGCAGCACCCGATCACCTTTTGGTCCCTCCACAACCCTTCCCCTTTTGACTCCTCATTTTCCCCCTCTTTATATACTTGATATCTCCTCTTGCCACTTTGGTCATAATTACCCGACTCAACCGGAAATGATGAATGATCATAGATGCTGTCTGATCCATTAGAAACATAGAAAATACTGCCATTTGGCCATTCAAGCCTACACCGCCATTCATTATGATCATGGCTAATCAGTACCCGGTTCCTGCCTTCACCCCATACCCCCTAATCCCCTTGGTCACAAGGGTCAAATTTAACCTACACTTAAATATTGACAGGGAACCAGTCTCAACTACTTCCTGTGGCAAAGAATTCCACACATTTACCACTCTCTGAGAGAAGAATGTTTTCCGCATCTCAGTCCTAAAAAAATTCCCCTTATCCTTAAACTATGGCCCCTGGTTCTGGATTTTCCCAACAATGGAAACCTTCCTGAGTCTAGTCTGTCTAAACCCTTAAGAATTTTATGTTTCTATAAGATCTTCCCTCATTTCTCTAAATTCCAGAGAATACAAGCCTAGTATATCCAACCTTTCTTCATATGTGAGTCCCTCCATCCCCGGTATCAGCCTAGTGAACCTTCTCTGCACCCCCTCCAAGGCAAGGATATCCTTCCTCAGATAAGGTGACCAAAACTGCATGCAGTACTCCAGGTGTGGTCTCACCAAGGCCCTGTACAGCTGCAGCAGGATCTCCCTACTCCTGTACTCAAATCCTCTTGCTATGAACGCCAACATACCATTCACCCTCCTCACCGCCTGCTGCACCTGTACGTCCACTTTCAACGACTGATGCACAGCAACACCTAAGTCTCGCTGCATCTCCCCTTTTTCTAAACGGATACCATTTAAATAATAATCCTCTTTCCTGTTCTTACCTCCAAAGTGGATAACCTTGTATTTATCCACATTATGCTGCATCTGCCATGTCCTGGCCCACTCAACTAACTTGTCCAAATCATCCTGCACTCTCCTAGCATCCTCCACACAGCTAACCCTGCCACCCAACTTCATATCATCTGAAAATTTCGAGATACTGCTATCTATTCCCACATCTAAGTCGTTGATGTATATCATAAACAACTGCGGCCCCAGCACTGAGCCCTGCGGTACCCCACTAGTCACTGGCTGCCATTCTGAAAATAACCCATTTATTCCTACTCTTTGCTTCCTGTCCCTCAACCAATTCTCTATACACCTTAATACCATACCTCCTATACTATGCTCTTTAAGTTTATACGCTAGTCTTCTGTGCAGAACCTTATCAAATCCCTTACTAAAGTCCAGATATATTACATCCACTGGTTCTCCCCTACCCATTCTACTGGTTACATCCTCAAAAAAAAACTCTATTAGATTCGTCAGACATGATTTCCCCTTCACAAAATTATGCTGACTCTGTGCGATGATACCACTACTTTCCAAATGTACTGCAATTGGATCTTTAATAACCGATTTTAGCACCTTCCCTACTACCAATGTCAGGCTAACTGGTCTGTAGTTTCCCAATTTCTCTCTCCCTCCCTTCTTAAAGAGTGGTGTTACGTTGAACACCCTCCAATTCTCAGGAACTAATGCAGTATCCAAAGAGGTTTGAAACATTATCATCAATGCATCCACTATTTCATGGGTTACTTCCTTCAGCACTCTCGGATGCAGACTATCTAGCCCCGGGTGTCACATTTCAGGCCACAAATGTGACACCGGGGATTTATCCGCCTTTAATCCCTGCAATTCAACTAATACAACTTCTTGACTTACAATTATTTCCTTTAGTCCCTCCGTCACAATAGATCCCTGATCCTCAATAATTTCCTGGAGATTAGTTATGTCTTCTTTGGTGAAGAAAGAACTAAAATAGTCAGTCTGCCATACCCTCGTTCCCCATGATCAACTCACATGTTTCTGTCCGCAACATTTCTCTTAACTAATCTCTTTCTCTTAATGTATCTATAAAAGCTTTTACAGTCATTTTTTATGTTCCCTGCCAGCTTCCTCTCATAATCCCTTTTACCTTTCCTAATTAATCTTTTTGTCCAGCTCTGCAGAACTCTGAATTTCTCCCAATCATCCGGGATATTATTCTTTTTGGCTTCTCACTGTACCCTCAAGACTCCAGTGTCTGTAGTTTATTGTGCTTCTTTAATTGGAAAATGATTCCTGGCCAATGAACATTCAACTTTTATGAAAATGACAAAATTAATTAGCACTTTGGTTTGTCTTTTTCTCAGTTGAGAGTATTGTTCTGGATTTGAGCAAATAATGAGAATAAGAGGAAATTAGAAAAAAAAAAGTCAGCACTGTTGGTATAGCGGTTAGCCTCATACCTTTGCAGCACTAGTGATCGGGACTGGAGTTCAAATCCCATGTTGTCTGTACATTCTCCCATGTCTGTGTGTTTACCCCAGGGGCTCCGGTTTCCTCTCACCATTCAAAATGTATCGGGGGTGTAGGTTAATTGGATGTAAATTGGGCAGCACAGACTCATGGGCCAAAATGCCCTGTTACCATGCTGTATGCATGTCTAAATCTATTATTTTGGTTCCCTAAATGGCTGACAAAATAATTCTGATAATGGTATTCAAAGTAGTTTATGCGCAAAAGCTACAACTTCCAATTAGGACCAATGGTACATAACTAATTAAATCAAATTCTAACGTATATTGTTCTAATATAAGCTTCATTGAAATGTCATCTTTCCCTCTGCTCACCTTTGAAATGTACTGGATGACATAAAGATCATATGTTTGCAGTGGAGTGACAGTATATCATACCCATTTCAGTCTATATTAAATGTGACAAGTGATAATTCTTATTCCTTCAGTTATTAATTAACTTTCCTTTTCTTTAATGCATGCTCTATTCTTATTTCAAGCAATACATTCACACCAATTTACATTTTCCTTTTTATCCTTGGACTGTTAATTTCATAAACCACCAACCTCATTGGTTAAGGAGATGCGCAATCACCAAACCTGTTGACCCAAGTCTCAGATGTCCAGTTTTCCTTGTTCTGATAATGTTTGCTGACCAGTTCAACAAAATTTAAAGGAAAGCATACTTGCAAGGGTAAGTTCAACTATTTACATTTTCCATTGATTTCATACATACAAGATTATGGCCCATTATATGAAGTTATTAATTTAAATAAAATAATTACAGAATAGTGAAGCCAATGAACTTGTTTTAAATTAGACATGCCACTGTGTTACGAGGTCAGAGGATTCCAAAAACCAGTAGCAACAGAAATTCACCAAGACAATGGTTACTTAAACAAAAATGTTTTTAATTTTCTTCAAACATAATAATAATATCAATATTTGACTTATTACTATGAACCTAACTTAACCCCCTTCTAATTCTAAGCACACGTCTATGTAATGTGTGTGTGTGTTCAGGAAGTTCTTTGTTTCATTGTTCACTCATTCATTTTTTCACTTCTCAAAGTTCACTGGTATCAGGCAATTTTCCATCCTGTGCACAGAATTTAACATTTATGATCTTCACCAGGCTCTGGTGCTTTAACTTAAATTGTTACCAGTCAAGAAGGTCTTTGAGATATTCATTGTTCATTGGACACATGCAAACTGATCTCCACTTCAGTGTCTTGACGAAGAAACTTGCCCCTTATGGGTTTTTCCAAAAGATAACCTCTTCTTCCAGGTTACCACAAAGAGTTCTTCTTTTTCCCCTATTCTAGGAAAAACACAATAAGCAGCCACAGCCTCTTGTAATTGAGCTTAGAATAGTCTGATCTTGGAACTCAAAACCAGCCTTTAAATGGAGTCTTGCAGCAGATCTACAACACTTGCAGTCTTCAACACCAACTGCTGCAGTAAACTGACTCTCTCTCTCCAAAGAAAGGCATGTTTTTTTCTCTCTCTGTTTGCAAAAACACATGACCCCTCCTCGAACAGCAGACTTCAACCAGAAATTTAGATTGCTAGCACCAGTTTAACAATAAAAGATGAATCAGTTTCTGAGCCTGGACATCTGTTCAAACATGCTATTCTTTTAAAGACAATAGTCCATTTCAATTCTACAACATTAGTCCAATTAACACCTACTTGTGAAGTCTCCACAGGCATTCTTCATGGTTTCTGTAAAGTCAATGGCAGGCATGAAGGCTCCATCTGCACAGGTGTTTGCATTCCAAATGAGGAAATGTAACTGAGATGTCTGTTTGTGAAGTGCGACCTAAACTAAACGCCCACAATCTATACTTTTTTAACATATATTTTATCATAATTTTATTAACCCATTCCATATTAACTATAACAGGCCAATTCAGCCCAACGTGTCTGTGCCGCCCATTTTACACCCCACAAACCTAAACCCTGGACATTTCGACAGTGGGAAGAAACTGGAACCCCCAGAGAAAATCCACATAGACATCAGGAGAATGTACAAACTCCTTACAGACAATGCAGATTTGAACCCAGGTCCAGTCCCGATTGCTGGCATTGTAAAGGCATTATGCTAACTGCTACCCCAAATGTGCTGTCCAAGACTACACTGAGAAAGGTCTGCCCATCCAATTTTTTATCTCTCCAAGCAGTGAGAATGTGAGGAAAGCCAACATCCACTAAGAAAGATGTGTTTTCAATGGAATTTTGTTTTCAAGTTGGGGCAGTTATGAGTTGGTTTGATGAGGAATTCATTGCATCACATGCTAGTTCAATTCAAAGGTATTGTGGACAAAATTAACAAATACTGATGTAAGAACAGCTGCAATTCTTCTCTTGGCTACCCTCTGTGATTCATTTCTGATTCAATAGGCTTTCCAATTTAATTTTATCTGATAACTTCCCAAGTTCAATAATTACTGCACTTGAGAATTGATGCAACTACAAGTTCAGCAAGTGAATTAGAATATCGTTGAATTTATCTGTTTAAGCAGCCAAATAGGTAAAACATCTATACCTACTGTAACAACTACAGATTAATTTTATGTAGATGCTTGAAACTTTTGAAGGAGAGATTAGGGATTACATAATTATAAATCTCTTGCCAAATTGGAGTGCAAACAGGAGTAATAGGTCAGTACTTATCAAAATTAAAAAAAAATCAACCATTTGTAGTCAACTCAATGTTAGCACTTCACTGTATACACTACCTGTTGCAATGCCATCAAAAAGTGACAGTACTCGGACAGGTTTTCTCTTCTCGGCAGCAATGGGCGCGTACAACTTTGGTGGATCCTGAAAATTTAAACAAATAAATATTCATATAATTCTAGAATCCTGTGAGATACTTCAGAAAAATCCACTGATCCACAAAATTATGTCAGTGGATCTCCCTTAAGAACATGAGAAATAGGAGTAACCGTAGAGCATATGGCCCCTTGAGCCTGTTCCAATCCTCCCTCCCCTCTACACCTTTCGCAGGGACCACTCCCTCCATGACTCCCTTGTCTACTCTTCCCTCCCCATCAATCATCCTATTGGGATTACCCTGTGACCACATGAGATTTTCCACTTGCGCCCACACCTTCTCCCTCACCACTGGGGCCCCAAACACTTATTCCAAGTGAAGCAACATTTCACTTAGGAATCTGCATGGGTCATCTACTGCATCTGGTCTCCTGCTGTAGTGTCCTCTATATCAGAGAGACTAGACACAGACTGGGAGATCGCTTTGTTGAGCACCTCAGCTCTGTCTGCTACAATGGGGTAGATCTCCCAGTGGCCACCCATTTCAATTCTCCATCCAATTCTCTTGCTGACATGTCTGTCCATGGTCTCATGCACTGCAAGACTGAGACTACCCGTAAATTAGGGAACACCTCATTTTACGACTGGGCTCCCTTCAAGCAGATGACATTAATATTGACTTTTCTGGTTTTCGTTAAATCACCCCTCCATCCCCCGTAGTCTTTCCTTATCTCTGTCTCTTCATTCTTTCTCCTTTCGCACAAGCATGATAAATTCTTACCTCGTCCCTTATCATATCCAATTAACATCTTTTGTTGCTCTGGATTCCTCCCCCATTGTTTGAAATCTGGGATTTTCTGAGATTTCCTGCTTCTGGTTTATTCTGCATATTTCGTGAGGAAGGGCTCAGGCCTGAAACGTCGGCAATATATCATTGTCTCCTACAGATGCTGAATAGACTGGCTGAGTTCTTCCAGCATTTTGGTGTGTTTTTATACCATTTAATAAGATCATGGCCTATCTGGCTGTGGATTCAGCTCCACATACCTGCTTTTTTTCCCCATTGGATGTGTTAATTTCTTTGTGCAGTATTAACAATTGACTTTTTTTTGTATTTGTGCACAAACTTGTAAAGAGAAGTAAGGTGAAAAAAAAACAACCTCTATAGTGATCATGTACACTCAAGTACCATAGACTTGTCAGGCAATAAGTGACATGTCACATGAGACATAACATGATCAATGAATTTTTGCTGACATCTGTGATATACAGCTCATTTACTTTTACACCTATAAATCAAGAAAGTTAAACCAGAACAGGTGAAACTTGAAATTTCAGCCTGTCTCATTCAGACACCCTTTTGGGAAGTGTTTATGTCTCTCAGGGATCTTAAAATAAAGGAGAAGCCCACTCATTATTACTGGATATGAAAGGAAAACACCAGAAAAAAAAGACACTGAATACTTATTCTCCCTATTAAACCAATCAATCAAGCTCCAGGAAACTGCAGCATGTGAAATTTATAATTGCAGAGAACCTCCCTATAAATACCACAACTCAGGACATCTGTTGACTGAGAAAAAATCAAATCCTGCCACACATTCTGGTGTTTGATTTATCTCTGTGAAAATGAATACCCTATGCATTTCACCTGCCAAGAAACTTACAACGCTATTTCATACGAATACTAACTTGTCCTTTCAGCTTTTAAAAATCATATCTGATCTCAAAGAATGATAACTTCAATGAAAAATAACTGAATACATTAATCTAATCCTGGTAATGATAGTGCTAATATTAACTATTTATGTGATTACCTGCATCTAAAACTTAGTTACTTGTATTTTGATCTGAGTGGCCAACTATCATTGCAAGCCATTCATGAGATATGCAATTTAAGTTTTGCATATGAAAACATTCCATTTGTCTATTGTGTGTGGAGGAAATGTGGCCTCCCTGCCTGTCTGGAATGTGTGTATTGCGGGTGGTCACGTGGCCTCCCCATCTGGAACTTATTCAGAAGTCATATCATCTGCCATTCAAGGTTGGACTCAGGCCACTAATTTGTGCACACCTTACCATTGGCTAATTCAAATCACTCAGCGTCACTATTGGCTAGACACACAGATTAGCACTGTATTTAGCACGAGCACAGAGCACATTTCACACTCCCTGCCTTGTGGTTTGAGCCCCAGATATTGCTCCATGCCAGGTTACTACTGTGGATGTCGCTTGGAAAGATTGTGGGTAAGGTGTGCACTGCACTGAAGCTGAGCTGTAGTATTGCTGTAGATCAAATTGCTATAGATTAATACTTGCAGTAGAGTCATACCTCCTGACAATCAGGGATATGCGAGTTCGTGTACACCCCTGCATAGAGTGTGTACTAGAGCTACCTCCCGATGCTCTGAGGTCCAGGAGAGTGTGTAGAACCCCTGCTTATTCACCCCTGTGTGAATATCTGCAGTGACTGTGTACTGCTGTAATTGTGTACTGTTTAACATTTTCACATACTCTTTTATAAATTATGTGCATGTTTTATTTCTGTAATGATTTTCCCACACTCTTCTAAAAATTGTTGTATTAATAATGTTATCCATTTTGGGGGCAATAATAGGAAAGCTGAGTATTATTTAAATGGAGACAAGCTAGGGAGTGGGGAGGAGCAAATGGATCTGGAAGTACTTGTTCACCGGTCACTGAAGACTAGCATGCAGGTTCAGAAAGCTGTGAAGAAGGCTAATAGCACGTTGGCTTTCATAAAGAGGGGATTGGAGTATAGGGACAGAGACGCCCTTCTGCAGTTGTACAGGGCCCTGGTGAGACCCCACCTGGAGTATTGCGTCCAGTTCTGGTCTCCAATTTTGAGGAAGGACATACTAGCTATAGAGGGTGTGCAGCGCAGATTTACAAGGTTAGTTCCAGAGATGGCGGGGTTGACATATGCTGAAAGGCTAGAAAAACTGGACTTGTATCCGATGGAGTTTAGAAGGATGAGGGGGGACATGATTGAGGTATACAAAATTATCAGGGGGATAGACAGGGTGAAGTTGGATTACTTGTTCCCAATGATGGGGGAGACGAGGACGAGAGGGCATAGTTTAAGAATACAGGGTAGGCCCTTTAGGACGGAGATGAGAAAACATTTTTTTACCCAGAATAGTGTGAATCTGTGGAATGCTCTGCCACAGAGGGTGGTAGAGGCAGATTCGCTGATTATGTTCAAAAGAAAGTTAGATAAGACTCTAGTGGGCAAAGGAGTTAAGGGTTATGGGGATAAGGCTGGAAAGGGGTACTGATGGTAGTGATCAGCCATGATCTGTAAAATGGCGGTGCTGGCTCGATGGGCCGAAGGGCCTACTCCAGCTCCTATTGTCTATTGTCTATTGTCTATTGTCTTAAAAGTTACATGTGATTATAAGCCCTTGTGTCCAGACTTGTCTCTCTGTGAACCCAACAAATCTAACACTCTTCTCAAAAGAACATCGATCTAGTTAAATGAATGTCTTTTGAAAATCATCTTGGATGTGAGTGTTCAGAAAAAGCTACTGCAAATCTCCATAACCAATCAAATTGCTGAATAGAAACCTGGAGAGTCTGAATCAGGAACTATCAATGGGAATACTTAATTCAATGTTCTGTCAAGAAAAGAAAACTAAATACAGGAAGAGAATTAAAGAAGCATGAGGGAGAGAGATGAAAAGAAAACAAAGATACAAACAGCATTTTGAAATCACCAACAAAAATTAAAATTTGAAGATTTGAGATGTCATATTTGAAAATATAAATCCTGGCATTTTCATTTCTGCATTTATCTGTCTCACTCAACCTCATTTTTCTCAACTTTTATTCCGTATATAATTTACATATGCTAAATATGCTTTATCACACCTTTGGTGGCATCATAATTATACCATGCACACTGTGTGCTCTCACTCTTTACTACTTGAAAGGAGATAGACATATAATGGAGGTTATATAGAATGCTGGAAGCTTCATTTGACAAGGATCTCCATGGTAGGCTCATCCTGAAAGTCATGAGGCATGGGATCCATGGAACCCTGTTAGTGTGGATTTGGAATTGGCTTGCACATGGAAGGTAGAGTGTTGTAATAGACAGAGCATATTCTGGCTGGATGGTGACTAGTGACATTCTGCAGGGATTTGTTCTGGGGGCACTGCTCTGTGTTATTAATGAAGGATGAAGAAGTGAAAGGATGGATCAGTACATTTGCAGATGACATGAAGGTTGGAGGTGTTGTGGATGCTATAGAAGGTTACAACGAGATATCAACATGATGCAGATTTGGGCAGAGAGTGGCAGATGGAATTCAAATGGGAAAGGTGTGAAGCAATAGATTTTAGAAGATTGAAACTGAAGGCAGAGTATGTGGTTAATGGCAGGATATTTAGCAGTAAGAAAGCCATAATGTACTGGCCTTGATTAGTCAAGGGATTGATTTCAAAAGCTGTGAGGTAATGTTGCAGATCTATAAAACTCTGGTTATACCACACCAAGAATATTGTGTTCAGCTCTGGTCACTTCATTATAGGAAGTATTTAGATACTTTAGAGATCATGCAGAGGAGATTTGCCACAATGTTGGAGAATATATTTTATGAGGAATGGTTGAGCAACCTCGGGCTTTTCTCTTTGGAGCAATAGAGGTGATTTAATGGAGGCAAATATGATTATGAGAGCCATAAGGCACTTTCAGGTGGCCAATTGCCCCGCTTGTAAAGCCGCATATTTTGGCAATATGTGGCTGTTGGGAGGCCACGTGAATGTGCAGGAGGCGCTTGCAAGATTAACTTTAAAACACTCCTCTGAGAGGGATAATCGCCACGGCACAGTGGCCTCCCCAGCCATCTGAATGCAGCCTCCAAAAAGCCGCTGCATTTGGAATGACAGTCAGCTGGCGAGTGCCTGACAGCTCCTCTCCCAGGTGCCCCTTTCCCCGGCGCAGGACGTTGGGGCAGGGGCAACTGGCTGGGCTGTCAGAGCGGAAACTGCGGGGGTAGAGCCACCGGTGGGGGAGAAGGGGGCTGGGTTGTCAGCGTGGGGTCTGTAGGGAGAGAGCGGCAGGTGTGTGAGCCCGGGGGCCGGGGCGGCCGGCGGGGAGCCCGGGGGCCGGGGCGGCCGGCGGGGAGCGCGGGGGCCGGGGCGGCCGGCGGGGAGCGCGGGGGCCGGGGCGGCCGGCGGGGAGCGCGGGGGCCGGGGCGGCCGGCGGGGAGCGCGGGGGCCGGGGCGGCCGGCGGGGAGCGCGGGGGCCGGGGCGGCCGGCGGGGAGCGCGGGGGCCGGGGCGGCCGGCGGGGAGCGCGGGGGCCGGGGCGGCCGGCGGGGAGCGCGGGGGCCGGGGCGGCCGGCGGGGAGCGCGGGGGCCGGGGCGGCCGGCGGGGAGCGCGGGGGCCGGGGCGGCCGGCGGGGAGCGCGGGGGCCGGGGCGGCCGGCGGGGAGCGCGGGGGCCGGGGCGGCCGGCGGGGAGAGCGGGGGCCGGGGCGGCCGGCGGGGAGAGCGGGGGCCGGGGCGGCCGGCGGGGAGCGCGGGGGCCGGGGCGGCCGGCGGGGAGAGCGGGGGCCGGGGCGGCCGGCGGGGAGCGCGGGGGCCGGGGCGGCCGGCGGGGAGAGCGGGGGCCGGGGCGGCCGGCGGGGAGAGCGGGGGCCGGGGCGGCCGGCGGGGAGAGCGGGGGCCGGGGCGGCCGGCGGGGAGAGCGGGGGCCGGGGCGGCCGGCGGGGAGAGCGGGGGCCGGGGCGGCCGGCGGGGAGAGCGGGGGCCGGGGCGGCCGGCGGGGAGAGCGGGGGCCGGGGCGGCCGGCGGGGAGAGCGGGGGCCGGGGCGGCCGGCGGGGAGAGCGGGGGCCGGGGCGGCCGGCGGGGAGAGCGGGGGCCGGGGCGGCCGGCGGGGAGAGCGGGGGCCGGGGCGGCCGGCGGGGAGAGCGGGGGCCGGGGCGGCCGGCGGGGAGAGCGGGGGCCGGGGCGGCCGGCGGGGAGAGCGGGGGCCGGGGCGGCCGGCGGGGAGAGCGGGGGCCGGGGCGGCCGGCGGGGAGAGCGGGGGCCGGGGCGGCCGGCGGGGAGAGCGGGGGCCGGGGCGGCCGGCGGGGAGAGCGGGGGCCGGGGCGGCCGGCGGGGAGAGCGGGGGCCGGGGCGGCCGGCGGGGAGAGCGGGGGCCGGGGCGGCCGGCGGGGAGAGCGGGGGCCGGGGCGGCCGGCGGGGGGGGGGAAGGGGTCTGGCCGAAACAATGCCGGTACCCGACTCGAGTGCCGTACTCACCTGCCGACCGCTCCAGCCCCTGTTCTCTCCCATTGGCTGCTCCAGCCCCTGTTCTCCCCCATTGGCTGCTCCAGCCCCCGTTCTCCCCCATTGGCTGCTCCAGCCCCCGCCGGCCGCTTTATAAACATACACCCTGTCCTTTTAGCTGACCTTTCACCCATTGCCCTATTCATACATCTGTCTCATTTCACATACCAATGGCTGCACTTGGAGAGGACACCCATTGCAGGGATCAGAGACATTTCAGGGGAAAGGAGGATATATTACAGACTGCAGATATTGGAATCTGGAGCCAAAGAATAATCTGCTGGAGGAACTCAGTGGGTCAACCTACATTAGTGGGAGACTAAGGATGGACAACATTTTAGGTCAGAACTCTTCATCAAGACTTATTTTTCTCCCACTGTTGCTGCTCAACTCACTGAGTTTCTCCAGCAGATTGGTCTTTGGCTTCAGGGAAAGGATGTCCATTGCTTGAGGGTTACCTTTGTGCCTGATGCAGAATATAATGAAAATATCAGGAAAAAAGACTGATCAATTAGCATCTGCCAAGCCCATTATTTCCTTCTACTTTGTTTAGCAGTTCATTCTGCTCTACACACTATCCTCTAATCATGGTGTATTTCTTGGGGAATGCTGGAGAGAGTCTAGTTTTGGCAAGCCTTGGAGCCATATTCTTTAGCATCTGGTTCACCAAACCCAGCAACCTCATAAGGAGGTCTTGGAAGCATTATACACTTGTAGATTCATGGCAACAACCAACACATTCAAATCAGCCACAGTTAATGAACCTCAAATGATGCTGCAGAGGAGGAAACCATGATCTTTCTGCTGCTAAACACAGTGCAAGGTTAAGTAAGGGGAAGAGCAATAGCTGAAGCCCTGAGCTCTAAAGTCATAGTGTCATCAGATTAACATCAGAATCTGCTATATTTGGATGCCACTGAGCATATACTAAAGCGCACATATTCACAGGTCATTTACCAGCCTACCTTCACTGGACAACACCAAACCCTGACAATATGATCTGTGACAAAACAGAAAAAATTGGACCACTCTTCATTTCTCAGCAAAGGCTATCAGTGTGGAAGTTTGAGAATCAGTATTTCATGATTAATATGCCAAAATCTTGCACAAATCTCATATCTATTGGGCAGTAATAATTTTAGTCCACAAATCACCGGGAAGATATCACAGATGCTGCCTCCACAAAATCCTCCGATTCCATCGGAAGGATAAGAAAAAGAATGATTTGAGGACTGATTGACAAAGTGCTCTGGACACTCAGACCAGAGACTCCAAGCCATTTCATAACACAGGATTATGATGTTGGGTGCCAGAATGGAACCAAATTAAAATACACTAATCGAAGTCCATGCAGTCTGGTTGCAGGAGTGAAAGAGGTGAATCCAGACACTCAGTGTTTCTAAAGGGATTCTCTTTTGCTTCTCTTTCTCCTATTGTTAGGCACACCAGGCAATGCTCATGGTGACTCTTTATTTGCTTTTATGGCAGATTAACGTTGAAGTATATAATTTTTAGTATATTTTTATCTATTATTACATGACAATAAAAGGAATTATGAACTTGAACCTTGAAAAAACTATTCACACTGTAGTGTTGAGTCAGGTATTTAGTTGGCAATTGCTAAATCTAAATGTAGGCCTGTGTCGAGGAAGGCTGCAACAATGTTCATATCATATTTTCAACCTTTCTCAATATAATATTGAACTTCACCTCCAAAATGTTTCACACTGGACTGGATTTAATCTACAGGACAATTGGGAAACAATTGCTCCAGAACCAAAGTGACTCCAACCTCAGTAAATAAGTTTCACTATGAAGATGATACTTGTGCATCCACAAATTTGGAGGATGTAATCAAAGCCATTATCAACTCTTATACTAAAGCGCACATATTCACAAGTCATTTACCAGCCTACCTTCTCTGGACAACACCAAACCCTGACAATATGATCTGTGACAAAACAGAAAAAATTGGACCACTCTTCATTTCTCAGCAAAGGCTATCAGTGTGGAAGTTTGAGAATCAGTATTTCAAGATTAATATGCCAAAATCTTGCACAAATCTCATTATCTATTGGGCAGTAATAATTTTAGTCCACAAATCACCGGGAAGATATCACAGATGCTGCCTCCACAAAATCCTCCGATTCCATCGGAAGGATAAGAAAAAGAATGACAGTGTCTTCTCCTAAGCCATCATCCCAAGCACCAAGGCACTAATTACACCGAGATGGTTTTGAAGAAGCCACATCATTTGTATGCCTGACATGAGACTCCTGCCAAAGATGTTCTACTCCAAGCCTTGCCATAAAAAATTCAAAGAAAAATGTGTAAACAATTCAGGACAAGAGAAACTCCGGATGTTGGAATCTAGAGAAAACATATAAACTCCTGGACAATCAGCAGTGAAGCAGCACATATGGAGACAAAGTGACAGCAGATACTAAATTGAGAGATCACCTATCCCTTTGCCTCCAAAGATGCTACTTCACCTGCTGAGTTCCTCCTGCAATTTGTTCACTTTTGCTGCTGAACACAATTTAACAATTTTCACTTGCTTGAAAACCATGAAATCCCTACTGATGCAAGATGCCCAAAGTGGAGAAGGTGCATGCAAAATTACACTGAGATCAGGATCACCCAAATCCCCCTGTAAGTGGTGGAAGGAGCACACCATTCATCCACCTCCCCAACCTTTTTTTTATTTTTAACCATATCAACCAAAATATATATAACCTTTCTCATTAAATATACACAGTGGAATTTTTTCTTTTTTTTCCCCCTTTCCCTTCCTGCCCCTCCCCACCCCCCTCCAAAACCAATAAATATTCAACATATACAATACAATAAAACCATGAAACAATGTTTTCACACAATGAAAAATAAACAAGAAAAATTACACACTGAATCAAGTCGTTTTGTTTTCTTATCATTTTAGGGGGTGGAGGTCCAAGGTAAGCCCTCTGTTATGATCCATGTAAGGTTCCCAAATTTGTTCAAATAATGTGACTTTATTTTTTTAATTATACGTTATTCATTTCCCTGTACCATTGCTGTATTCTCAGGCTCTCTTCCATTTTCCAAGTTGACATTATACATTGTTTTGCTACAGCTAAGGCTATCATAATGAATCTTTTTTGCGCTTTATCCAATTTGAGGCCTAATTCTTTACTTCATATGTTACTTAAAAGAAAGATCTCTGGATTTTTTGGCATGTTATATTTTGTGATTTTATTTAATACCTGATTTAGATCTTCCCAAAACATTTTCACTTTCATACATGCCCAAATTGCATGTTCTGTTGTTCCCATTTCCTTCTTACAGTGAAAACATCTATCTGATAATGTTGGATCCCATTCTTTTAACTTTTGAGGCATGATATATAACCTGTGTAACCAATTATACTGTATCATGCGTAACCTTGTGTTTATTGTATTCTTCATAGTTCCAGAACATAACTTTTCCCATGCTTCATTTTTTATCTTTATGTTTAAATCCTTTTCCCACTTTTGTTTAGGTTTATAGCTTATTTCATCATTTTCCTTATCTTGCAGCTTAATGTACACATTGGTTATAAATCTTTTAATTATCATTGTGTCTGTAATCACATATTCAAAGCTGCTTCCTTCTGGTAATCTCAGTCTGTTTCCCAATTTATCCTTTAAATAAGCCTTCAGTTGATGATATGCAAACATTGTACCATGAGTTATTCCATATTTGTACTTCAATTGTTCAAATGTTAATAAATTATTTCCCAAAAAACAATCTATTCTTTTGATTCTTTTTCTCTCCCATTCTCTAAAGCAAAGGTTATCTATTGTAAAAGGGATTAGTGTGTTTTGTGCCATTAACAATTTTGGTATTTGGTAATTCATTTTTTTCCTTTCTAATTGGATCTTCTTCCATCTATTAAGTAAATGATGCAATACTGGTGAACTTTTACATTGCATCAGCTTTTCATCCCATTTATAAAGTATATGTTCCCTATTTTATCTAGTTGTATCTTAGTTCAGTCTGGTTTTTCCCTTGTTTGGTAAAAATCTGATAAATACCTTAATTGTGCGGCTCTATAATAATTTTTAAAGTTTGGTAACTGCAAACCACCATGGTTATATCTCTCTGTTAATTTATCTAATGCTACCCTTAGTTTCCCCCTTTCCACAAGAATTTCCTTATATTTCTCTTTAGTTCATTAAACAATTTTTCTGTTAAAGGAATTGGTAACGATTGAAATAAGTATTGAATCCTTGGGAAGACATTAATTTTAACGCAGTTTACCCTCCCTGTCAACGTTAGCGGTAATTCTTTCCAATGTCTTCCTGCAATTTCTTTAGAAGTGGCTGATAATTTAGTTTGTACACGTGGCTTAAGTTATTATCTAACCTGGTACCTAGGTATCGGATTGCTTGTGTTTGCCATTTAAATGGTGATTCTTTTTTAAATTCTGTATAATCCGCATTACTCATTGGCATCACTTCACTTTTCTTTGCGTTGATCTTGTACCCTGATATTTCTCCATACTCCTTCAATTTCTTTTGTAATTCTTTTATTTATATTTCTGGTTCTGTTAGGTATACTATGATGTCATCTGCAAATAAGCTGATTTTATACTCCTTTTCCTTTATTTTTATCCCTTTTATTTTATTTTCTGTTCTTATCAGTTCTGCCAGTGGTTCTACTGCTAAGGCAAACAATGAGGGGGATAATGGACATCATTGTCTAGTTGACCTACTCAATTTAAATTGGCTCAATACATATCCATTTACTGTTACCTTCACCAATGGTCCATTATATAATGCTTTAATCCAATTAATATATTTTTCTGGTAGATTGAACCTCTGTAATACTTTAAATAAATAGTTTCATTCTAGTCTGTCAAAGGCGTTTTCTGCGTCTAAAGCAACAGCCACTGTTGGGTTCTTATATCCTTGAACTGCATGAATTAGATTAATAAGTTTACAGACATTATCCGCTGTTCATCTTTTCTTAATAAATCCAGTTTGATCTTGTTTTACTATTTTTGGAACATAATCGGCCAATCTGTATGCTAATAATTTCGCTATTATCTTATAATCTGTGTTAAGTAGAGATATTGGTCTATATGATGCTGGTGTTAATGGATCCTTCCCCATCTTTGGTATTACTGTAATTATAGCTGTCTTACATGAATCTGGCAAGTTTTGTGTTTCTTCTATCTGGTTCATTACTTCCAGGAGAGGATGAATTAATAACTCTTTAAATATTTTATAGTATTCGATTGGGAATCCATCCTCTCTAGGCGTTTTATTGTTCGACAGCTTTTTTAATATATCCTGTACTTACTCTATTGCAAATGCTTTTATCAGTTTGTTTGTTCCTCTTCTTGCAATTTAGGCAGTTGAATTTTAGCTAAAAACTCTTCTATTTTATCATCTTTCCCCTCATTCTTTCTGACTTCTGTGAAGTTAGTTCAAAGGTGGATACAGGTTAAAAATAGTATATTTTATGGAGCAAAAACAAAAACGTGTTCACTCCATAAGCGCCACCTGGAGACTCCTCTTTCCCCTCATTCTAAGTTTGGTATAATTGTTCATAAAATTCATAAAGTTCTCATTAATCTCTATTGGGTTATATGTAATTTGTTTGTCCTTTTTCCTTGATGCTAATACAGTTCTTTTAGCTTGTTCTGTTTTAAGTTGCCAGGCTAATATTTTATGTGTTTTTTCTCCCAGTTTGTAGTACTTTTGCTTTATTTTCATTATGTTCTTCTCCACCTTGTACGTTTATTTTTTTGTGCGCCAATTCTCTCTTTTTCGTTATATCATCCCTTTTTACTAGTTCCTTTTCTGTACTTACATCTCCCTTTCCAACTGCTCTATTTCCTAATTGTGATCCTTTTTCATCTTAGTTACATAACTTATTATCTGCCCTCTAATGAAGGTTTTCATTGCGTCCCATAATATAAATTTGTCTTTCACTGATTCCGTATTTATTTCAAAATATGTTTTAATTTGGCATTCAATAATTCTCTAAATTCCTGCCTTTTAAGTAGCATGGAGTTTAACCTCCATCTATATGTTCTTGGTGGGATGTCCTCCAGTTCTATTGCTAATAACAAGGGTGAATGATCAGATAGTAATTTAGCTTTATATTCAGTTTTCCTAACTCTCCCTTGAATATGGGCCAATAACAAAAACATATCAATCCTTGAGTATGTTTTATGCCTACTCGAATAATATGAATATTCCTTCTCTCTTGGGTGCTGCCTCCTCTATATATCCATAAGTTTCATTTCCTGCATTGATTTAACCATAAATTTGGCCACTTTACTCTTTTTGCTTGTCTTTTTTCCAGTTTTATCCACCATTGGATCCAAATTAAGGTTAAAATCCCCTCCAATCAATATATTTCCTTGTGTATCTACAATCTTCAAAAAAATATCCTCCATAAACTTTTGATCCTCCTCATTAGGTGCATATATATTGAGCAAATTCCAAAATTCTGAGTATATCTGACACTTTATCATTACATACCTCCCTGCTGGATCTATTATTTCCTCCTCTATTTTGATTGGTATATTTTTATTAATTAATATAGCTACACCTCTAGCTTTTGAATTATATGATGCTGTCGCTACGTGCCCTACCCAGTCTCTCTTGAATTTGTTATATTGCATTTCAGTTAGATGCATTTCCTGCACAAATGCTAAATCTATTATTTCTCTTTTCAGGAAATTTAATAGCCTCTTCCATTTAATTTGGTTATGTATTCCATTAATGTTTATAATCATATAGTTCAACATGGCCATCTCATATCTTGTTTACACCTCATTTCCGCTTCCTCACCACCCTTTTCCCCATTTTTATCTTTTAATTTTCCCTTTTTAAACTCAATGTTTGACAACACATTTAAAACATAAAATACTCCAACAACTCCCTCATCCAATATTACCTTAACCCAAAATGCCCCCCCCCTCTCTGAGTTGCCCCTTATCTCTAGCTGGGCAACCACACCGCCCCTTTCCATTTGGATTGCGATCTTGTTCGCAAGCGTTATCTGATTTCGCAGTGATGGTTATTCTCTCCCCCACAACCTCCCCTGAAAACTTTTTTTTTTACATTGTACAAAGGCATTGTACAAGGCATTGGTGAGGCCAAATTTGGAGTACTGTGTACAGTTTTGGTCACCAAATTATAGGAAAGATGTAAACAAAATAGAGAGAGTGCAGAGAAGGTTCACGAGAATGTTGACAGGATTTCAGGGTCTGAGTTACAGGGAAAGGTTGTGCAGACTGGGGCTTTTTTCTCTGGAGCGTAGAAGATTGAGAGGGGACTTGATAGAGGTGATTAAGATTTTAAAAGGGACAGACAGAGTAAATGTGGATAGGCTTTTTTCAATTAAGAAAGGGGGAGATTCAAACTAGAGGACATGGTTTAAGATTGAAGGGGGAAAATTATAAGGGGAACATGAGGGGAAATTTCTTTACGCAGAGGGTGGTGGGGATGTGGAATAAGCTTCCAGCAGACGTGGTCGAGGCGGGATCATTGGTTACATTTAAGGAAAGACTGGATCGTTACATGGATAGGAGGAGACTAGAGGGGTATGGACTGGGTGCTGGTCAGTGGGACTAGGAGGGTGGGGATTTGCTACGGCATGGACTAGTAGGGCCAAACTGGCCTGTTCTGTGCTGTAAGTGGTTATATGTTTATATGGTTATACATATATATCAAAGCTCTCCCTTTTTTTCCCCTTCCTTCCCTTCTCTTTTCCTTCTTTAGTTTTTTACATATACATTGTTTTTACATCTTTATATATACTTTATAGTCATTCTTCATTCTTATTACATCTCTTCATCTCTCCTTCCGTCCTGCAAATGCTCTGTGAATTTTTTGCTTCTTCCAGATCCGAGAACAGTCTGTTTTGCTCCCCAGGGATAAATATTTTAAGCACGGCTGGATGTCTTAACATGAATTTATAACCTTTTTTCCAAAGGATCGATTTTGCTGTATTAAACTCCTTCCTCTTCTTTAAGAGTTCAAAACTTATGTCTGGATAAAAATATATTTTTTGACCCTTGTATTCCAATGGTTTATTCTCTTCTCTAATTTTATTCCTTGCCCACTCCAGTATATTTTTTCTTGTCGTATATCTCAAAAATTTTACTAAGATGGATCTTGGTTTTTGATGTGTCTGTGGGTTCGAAGCTAGTGCTCTTCCATTTCTCTTCCTGCATTTCTGTTGTTCCCAGGACCTTCGGGATCCATTCTTTTATAAATTCCTTCATATCTGTGCCTTCTTCATCTTCCTTCAGGCCCACTATTTTTATGTGGTTTCGCCTACTATAACTTTCCAACATATCAATTTTTTGAGCTAACAACTCTTGTTTCTTTAATTTTTTTGTCACTTTCTTCCAATTTCCCTGTTAAGTCGTTTACTCCAATTTCTACAGCCGTTTCTCATTCTTCCACATTTTCTACTCTTTTCCCTATTCCTGTTATGACTAGTTCTAATCTTTGCATTTTATATTCTGTTCTTTTCATTTTTCTTTTAATTTCACTAAATTCTAATGACAACCATTCTTTTAATGCTCTCATTTGTTCTTGTGGAAAAAAAGCTTTATCTATATTCTGTCCATCTGTTTTACTTTCTATTTCTCTGTGAAGATCTTGTTCTTCTTCTTCCTCTTCTTCTGTGTCTGTACCTGTGTTTGTGTCTTCTTCTCTTCTTTATATCTGCGTCTCTTCTGATTTTCCTGATGAGTTGCTTTTATCACTTTGTCGGGCCTCCTGCTGCTGCTCCTCTTGCCATTCACCCCGTCGACTTTCTTTCTCGCTTGGTACTTCACTCCCTCTCCTGCCGCCTTCCTCATCTTCTAGCTGAGAGCCCTGGTGTCGGGAGTCCCTTAGCTGGTCGCGCCGTGGTTGCCCGCTCCTCGGCTGAGCATCCCACGCATTGGTGTTTTCTTTTACCTTAGATTGCGCACTGTTCATGCGCGATTCCTCGTGCTCATGCAGTTACGCACTTTTGTTTGGCTCAGAGAGCCATTTTTGCAGTCTAACGGTCGGGGGTCGCGACACTGCAGGGCCGGCACCAACCTCAGAGAACCTTGTCACCATGGCTCCATGTTCCTTCGTGCAGGTAAGGCCTTCTTTCTTTTCTGGTGACTTTTCTTTTTTTCCCATTTTTACTTTTTCCTTCTTGGGTGCCATCTTCTTTCTCTTCTTTGTAACTTTATCTTTTATTTCTTATATTTTATATTTGTTGAACTTTGTCTTTTCTTGACATTTTTTCTTTTTTTCTGGAGAGGGCAGGTTTTACCCTACCGGCCTTTACTCCATCACATGACTTCTCCCCATCCACCTACCCAACCTGTGTAGCATTCCCTGTTCCACCTGTGGCAGGGTCAACAGATTTCACAATCAGAAGTTATTCCTGATCCCAAAGGACTACAGAAGGAGGAGGTTGACTTCTATTTATACAGGTAGTCCCTGATTTATGACCGATGATAATGACAACCATCAGCACGTATGACCACATTTATAAAAAAAAAAAAAAAAAAAAATAAAATAAAATAAAATGTGCACAGTTTATGCTGTACTTCACAAAATGTAACAGGGATACAGGGCAAGTAAGAGCTAAAATGTGCGTACTTACCTTGTAAGTCTGCGTTCCAAGGATCCCAGGGCTGGGTGCAGCCATCTTGATTCTTGTGAGAATGCGCGAGTCTTTGGTAGGCACATGTGCGGTGGGTTCGCATATTAGAGTTCGGTTGGTGCATGCACGAGGATGTGAATTCAATATTATCAGTACTCTTAGCTCTATCGCATGCATCTACCGAACTCCAATATGCAAACTTACCAAAGACTCATGCATGCGGCAACCAAAGACACGCGCATGCACACAGGAATCAAGATGGCTGTGTCCAGCCCCAGGACACTGACTAACAAGATAAGCATGGATCAGAATGTGAAAGATTCACCAAAGTTGATCGACAAATTCAGGAAGCTTTAAGTTGTTATCGTCAAAGGTACGATGAAAAAATATATAATTAAAAAGTTTGCTTTAAGACTTCAGTACTCCACATGCGCAGGCATAATTCTTTGGACTCCATTATGGTTTTAAGTTGGGGACTACATGTATATCAATGAGTTTGCTCCACTAGTCAATGAGATCGTTAATGCTCTTTTTTTAAATAATGACACACTTTATTAGTTTTGTTATCATTTATATCACAACAAAATAAAACAAGTTGTTTCAGATTTTACATGTGAACTTATGGAAATTCCTAAGGTGGCAGAGAGTTCCAGATTACCAAAGCTTTTGTGTGAAGAGGATTGCTGATACCATTCTTGAATGACCTGACCCCTCCAAAATGAGGAACCATATCTTCCTTTCTCCCTCAAATATATGACACGCCGGAAAGGTCTCAAGACAACACATCAAATAATACTTACAAATTCCTGGTCATGGTTATTCGCAAAAAACTGTTGAAGCCGAATTGGCCAGTCCTCCCTCCGTCTTAGCAGTCCAAATATTTCTTTGTGATTGCACATGTAACAGTTCCATGGGTCTTCTTTAATTGCTGCCTGAGCAGCACCTGGTCCAACCAGAAGGTCCACACATTCCACACAGAAGCATCTGCAGGCAACAAAAAATGAGCATCATTACCACAAGGTGAAGTGACTAGTTTGCTGGACTTCACAGCTATAATGGGTGAAGAACCTTCCAGTATCAAGACTTCCAGCTCAAGCTTTCAGTGAATTTCTGAGGTATTTAAGAACAACTGAAATAATAATTTGTCGATATGGTAATTGCAAATGAAAAGACTGCATTACATTAATTTCCATTAATTACCAATTTAAAAGATATTAAAATGCTTTTTACTTATGTTTGCTGATCACAATCCAGCTTTGCACATATTACCTTTGTTTCTTGAAAAATAACAAAGTACACTTTGCAAATATTTGGACTGAAACTAAAGAATGATCATCTGCAAAGTACTAAGTGCTGTAATCACATAAATACATATTGGGAAGTGCACTGCAACTTTTTAAATGGAGAAGTTAAACAATCTTCAGAAGCCATCAGGCAGAATTTCAGCCAATGACAGATTCCATTTCTATATGTTGCTCTTGTCTCATTCTGATATCATATGTTCCTGCTTTAGTTTGTGAGGAGTTACAGAGCCATTCAACCAAAACTCATTTATGAAGTTGCAGTAAGATAATAAGAAGGGAGCAATTTTTGACTGTAAATTGGACTTCATATACAATGCCCTCCATAATGTTTGGGACAAAGACACCTTTTTCCTTTATTTTCCACTGTGCACCACAGTTTTAAATTTGTAATCAAACAATTCACATGTGATTAAAGAGCACATTCCAGATTTTATTCAAGGTTATTTGTATACATTTTGGTTTGATCATGTAGAAATTACAGCCCATTTTGTACATAATTTCCCCATTTCAAGGTGCCATAATATTTGCAACATTTGGCTTCACAGGTGTTTCTTTTTTGAATAAATTAAATCACAAAACATTAAAATACATTTGAATATAATGATGCATATAAAGAATACATGTGGAATACATAACAACCCCCTCACCCCCATAGCCCCATCCCCCCACCTTACCACCCCTCCCTCCACCTCCTCACGCTCCCTATAAACCCAAACCCCAAAGATAAAAGAAAAGAGAAGAAGAAGGAGATCCAAACCATCAATCAAATAACACGGACTAGAGTAATACCACCACAATGTGCCATAAAAAGTTCAAAATTTCAAACCCACATAATCCAAATAAGGGCTCCAAATTTCCCAATAGAAAAAAATAATTACCACGCAAATTTTACGTTATCTTTTCCAAATGAATACACGATCTCAACTTCACATGCCATCGATGCAAACTTAAATCAATCACATTCTTCTAAGTAATCACTATACATTTTCTCGCTACAGCTAAAGCTAATCTCAAAAATGCAATTTAATACTTCGTTAATCTCAATTTCAAGATCAACAGTTTAACATCACTTAATAAAAATAATGTTGGTTCTATCAGCAATTTATTCTTAAGATTTTTCTCTAAAAACTCTAAGTTGTGTCCAAAAAAGTTTAACCATATCACATAACCAAATAGAATGTAGGAAAGAACCTACTTCCTATGACACCTAAAATATAAGTCTGAAGAAATTAAATTATACCTCTTTAATTTTTTAAGGGTTAAATATTGCTGATGTATGAAATTATTATGAACTAACCCATTTCTCACATTAACAATCTTAGTCATACTATTTTTACATATATTTCCAATTTTCCTGATCAATTATTATCCCTAAATCCTTTTCCCACTTTAATCTAGACATATGTAAATCTAATTTAGACATTTTATTCTGTAATAACGGATACATTTCAGATACAAATTTTTTTGTTCCCACCTTCCATAAGCAAAATTTCAAATTTTGACTTTCTTGGCAACGTTAGAGTCTGTCCATATTTATCCAATAATAAAGCTCTAATTTGATAATAACAAAAAAGAATACTTTGTGGAATTTCATATTTTTCCTTCATTCTTTGAAAATACATTAAATAACCAGCTTTGTAACAATCTTGTACAATTTTAATTCCTTTCTGATCCCATATTTTCAAAAGTTGATTATTAAGCATAAAAGGAAAGAGTTTATTCTGATATAAAGGTGTCTTAGCTGAAATTTTCACCTGCGTACCTATTTCATCATCTATCATATTCCATAATTCAATTAAATGCTTCAAAATAGATAAATTATATGTGAATAACTTAGAATTCCATTTATAAACAAATTGCTCCTTTTTCTTCTCACCAGTTTTGGTAACTCAATATTAGCCCAGACCAATGGGTTACCCAAGTCAAACATTCTATTAATAAATTTCAATTGTGCTGCTCTATAATAATTTTGAAAATTCAGACATTGTAAACCTCCCAGTTCATACCTCCAAGTTAATTTTGTAAAGATACCCTAACCACTTTTATCTTTCCACAAAAAATTTCCTAACTACAGAATTCAAATCCCCAAAAAAATTTTTGGAGGAACTTTACAAGGAAAAGATTGAAAAAGATTTTGTATTCTATGAAAAATATTCATTTTAATACTATTAACTCTTCCTATTAATGTTATAGGTAAACCTTTCCATCTATTTAAATCACTCTTAATTTTATGAAATAAAGGCAAATAATTTAACTCATACAAATGATCTAAATTCTTATCCAATCAGAATCCAAATATTATCCAATATTTAGGTATTAACCTAAATATTTAATTTGTTCTGACCATTTAAATTGAACAATCTTTTTACAATGAGTATAAGCAGAATTAATCAACGGCAGATTCTCACTTTTTTCCCAATTAATTTTATAGCCAGATATTTCACCATATCGTTTCAATCTTTCACATAAAAATTTTAAAAGAATTTTGAGGTTCTGTTAAATAAATCAAAACATCATCAGCAAATAAATTAATCTTGTACTCCTCAGATTTCACTTTCATACCTTTAATATTATTGTTTTATTAATTGAGCTAATTAATTGAGGTTCCATAGCTAATGCAAACAGTGCTGGAGACAAGGGGCAACCTTGTCTTGTAGATCTTTCCAATAAAAAGGATGATTACATTTTGCTATTCGTCACCATTCTGGCAAAAGGAGTTTCATATAAAGATTCAATCCAACTAATAAACATTGTTCCAAACCCAAACCTTTTTAATACTTTCAATAAAAAACTCCCCTCTTAAGGGGGGAAAATGTGGATATGTCAATGTCTACTGTCCACAGAAGATTCATCAACAGAAATATAGAGGCGATTCTACAAATGAAAACCACTAGTTAGCCACAGAAAGGATGGCCCAATTACAGTTTGCCAAGAAATATTTAAAAGAATCTGCAGAATTATGACAGATGAAATCAAGATTAACCTGTATCAGAGTGATGGCAAGAGCAAAGTATGTAGACATAAAGAACTGCCCAAGATCCAAAGCATATCACCTTTCCCACAGTTTTCATCTTGCAGTGTTGCTTCTGTATTTCTTTTCATGCAGTCTTCTGTAGACAATAGTTATTGAGATATCCATACTTTCCCCCTTAAGAGTGTTTCTGATCTGTTGGACATACATGTGGGGATTTTTCTTCATGATGATGATGTTTTCTGCCATTAGCAGTGGAAGTCTTCCTTGGAATACCAGTCCCTTTGTGATTACTGATCTTACTAGCACACTCTTTCTTCTTAATGATGTTCCAAACAGTTGATTTTTGTAATTCTGATGTTTGGGTGATGCCTTACTGTTTTTTCCTTGTTTTTCAATCTCATAATGACTTCTCTGACTTTCATTGGCACAACTCTGAGCCTCATGTTGAAAATTGGTAACTACAAACTCCAAAGGTGATCAAAAGCTGAGAGACAAGCCTAGCTCTCTTATGCCTGCACTAATGAAGCTACTAAACATAACTGAGTAATCACAAACATCTGTGAAACCAAATGTCCCAAACATTATGATGCCCTTAAATGAAGGGACTATGTAGAAAAGTGCTCTAATTTCTACATGGTCATATCAAAATGCATACAAATAACACTGAATAAAATCTGGAATGTGCACTTCAATTACATGTGAATTGTTTGATTACAAATATAAAACTGTGGAACACAGGGGCAAATAAAAGAAAAAAAAAAGTCCTTATCCCAAACATTACAGAGGGCACTGTATTATTTATGAATTAAATGGGCATTACCTTTTTCCAAATTGGATATAATTGAAACAATTATTGAGGCATCAACGTGTAAATAAATAATTACTATTAAAAAATATTAAGATCAAACCTATGTGGTTCAGCAGTCCAAGCTGATGGAAAGGTAAAAAGGGGTTGGCTAGTTACTTGCAGAGGATGCTGATGGGAACTTGGACAAATAGAATGGAGATCATGGAAATTAGAAAGCAGTCAGTAAAAGGGGGTTGGGGAAATAACAGTGCATGCCTTCAGATTGAGATTCACCCAACATGTGCAGTAAGCTAAGATGTTCCACAATACAGCCTATTCAGTCTGCTACCAAACAAATTAGCATTTAGGTGACTGGGAAATAATATTGTATGAAAGTGATGCCCAGTGTGGACATTTTAAATCACATATGATTCACCACTTTCAAAAACACTTTGTATCATTGGAAGTTACAATCCCAGATCATGATCTCTCAATTAAATTTCTGTAGAATTTGATGATTTCATCATATGCCTGAAATATAAGCAAAATGATTCCCACATTGGGATGAACTGCAACAAGAAATTTCAGTCCAATTTCAGATGTGTAGCATTTCAACAGGGATTGGGTGGAAATGGGAAAAGAGTGAGATTATTGGGGATGTCACGTCGTGTAATGGAGGAAGGAGGCGACCTCCCGAAACTCCCGGGTAATTATAAAATAAAAGGAAAATAACATAATTTACAGTAATTTAAGCAGGAAGAAAAGGAAGAATATATCTTTATTGTGAAATTGCTGAAAAAGAATCAACATTTGCCAGTGACTTTGAGCTCCCAACAAGAAGCAGTTATTCACGGAAAAGGGCCTATTTACAGGAAAAATATGGGGGTTGTGATTTGTTCCATCTCCTGTGCAGATAACCCGTTGCCCAGGAGAAATGATGGATTGGAATCAAGAGTCATTATAGAAGAGGAGGAGACTGGGCATGTGCATGGTGAATGAGAACTGGAAAAAAAGGAGCTCTCTCTCAAAATGGCGATTCGGACTCTGATCAAAATACAGAAGAAGAGGATGAACTGGCAAATGTTAAACCAGTGAGTCAAGTTAAAAAATGTTAAAGTACAAATTAAAGGGAAATATACTAATGAAGATGTAATGAAAGTACTTTTATCAAAAGAACAGAATACTAATAATAAACTGGATCATATTTTAAAAGTAGTGACCAGACTAGAAACAGAAATTGGGATTTCTTAAATGAAAGAGTAACAGAAGTGGAAGAAAAAATGGATGAAACTACGGGAAGAGCAGTTAAAGTGGAAAAAGCATTAAATGAACAGGCTACAGAAAAAGCATAAATATTAGAAAGGATTGATTTTTTAGAAAATTTTACTAGATGTAATAATGTTTAAAATAGTGGGAGTGGAGTGGAGGGGGTAAATCCTATCCGCTTCTTTCAAGAATGCTTACCAAGTGTCCTGGAAGTACAAAATGTTGGAGCAAAGAAATTGAGAAAGTATATATATCTCCTTATTCACATTCAGGAATGAATTCCAAACCACACTCTATCTTAATTAGACGTGTGAAATTTAATGATTGTGGAAAAATATTAAGAGCTGCACTAAAAAAGGTTAAGGTAAGAGAATGAAAACCACTGGAAGATGAAGGTGATTTAAAAAAAAATCCTGACACAAGTGCTGTGCTAATATTGCTTAAAAAGGAATTTAATCCACTGAATCCTGGAAAACAGGATACAAATTTGTGCTGCATCAACCAACTTATTTGAAAATTATGATGCCAGATGGACAAATTAAGTTTTTTTGCTGATATTGAAACAGCAAAGAATTTTGTGAAAATACATGACCAACTTTGAAGTAAATTGAAAGAAAATGAGATAATTTCTTTAAACCCGATTCTTTAAATCTGAATATTATTTCTTCCTGTGTATTTGTTTAGTGTAATCCTTTTGAAAAAAGAGTGTTTTTAAAAAAAATTGTTTTACCAGGGAGTTCGGGAGGTTAGCCTCCAGAATCCATACATATGTGTTTGTTAGTGGGGTTTCCCCGCTACCCGTAAAATAGAGAGGGGTAGTGTAATTTTTGTATTTACACTAAAGGGATGGTTTCTCACTTTTTTCCTTAATTTATCATTTTTTTCATGAGACTTCATCTAATTTTTTTGGGAAGTTGTTGTTGATATTGAGTCTTATGTTTGAAAGAAGTGAAAATTATTTTTGAAAGGAATGTGTCAGGGTGAAACAAATATTAGAATATTTGTGTGGATTATGGTAACTAAAGATTTTAAGTAATGTTACAATTTTGTGTTTTTTAAAATATTTTTAAAATTCACGCTGAGATTTGTTTTTGATCTGGTAAAGGGTTTGATACTACTTTTGGTTTGATACTACTCCTAAGATTTTTTTCTATTCTTAATAATATTTCTTTTGCTAAGTGTTGTTAGTAGTGGGCACTATTTTGTGAGAAGGAGAATGACTTTTGAGAGGAGTGAGGGTGGGATGAGATAGGTGAGTGGAATAGATTTGGGTTTTAAAGTCAACATATAATATAGTTTATATGATTATATTGTACAATGAATTTTGAATATGGATGAACGTATGACTTAAAAAGCAAAATAAATTTTAAAAAAATGTGAGATTATCCATTTTGGTAAATATAACAGAAAAGCAGATTATATATTAAGTAGTAAGACACTTTGCATATACTCATGCAATCGTCAATCCAGTGTAATAGTTGACACCCACCCCCCACCTCTTTTTTGGCCCAAAAGTTGTGTGTTTTCTGTAAAACCTATGTAAAAGGTGACCTCCCTATTTTTGACCCCGTCTGCTCACCCACCAGAGCTCCTGATGCCCTGGTCGTGGACCCTCACCCAGGCTGCTCGCCCATTCGAGCTCCCAATGCCACCCACCCACTGGAGCTACTGACACCCTGACCACAGATTCTTGCTCTGAACGCCAGCCCACAGGAGCTCCCGACAGCCCGAACTCGGACCCTCACCCTGACCACCCAAACACCAGAGCTCCTGACTCCTGACGCCATGGCCACAGACTCTCTCCTATGCCACAGCCACCTACTCATCCGAGCTCCTAATGTTTCGAATGTGGACTTACCACCCGCTACTGGCCATCTGAGTTCACAATGCTTTGAACAATGCAGGTATTTATCACGGTCAAAATTAATACCCACCCAAAATTTGGTTCCCAAGACTCGATGATTACACAAAACATCAAAAATGGCAGTGCTGCTAGAGCCGTTGTAATGGCAGTGCTGCAGCTGGTGCAGACTCGCGGGGAGAGGGGAGCGGAGATACAGCACTCCCGCGGGGTCCAACTGCCCTGTCAACTGCTGTCAGCTCCAGACATGCTTTGAACAGCCCGTTAAAGGAGCTGACAGCAGATTAACTTAAAATCCCGTGACCGTGGGGTCTGTGCCCAAGGTGACAGTGCCTCTGATTGGCAGCAGCCACGAGGTTACAGACTCCAGGGGAGCAGAGGACTGGCGTAGAACAACAGAAAATGAGTAGATCGTGCCCCATCTGAGAAGGAGAAGCACAGGAGACGACCCACGGGATGGTGACCATGGTAGTGGACCAGTGAGGCGGCTCTGCGGCTGAAAGACCCATGCATGCGGCATGCTGCTGGTGACTCAAGGTGAGGAACCAGTGGAGGGTGTGGACTGCTGGCTCAAAACTGGCTAAAAGGGTACTAGGTATCGGAAGTGGGATGTGAGAGGGTGCTGAAGGCTCTGGAGGGTTCCTGACTGGGTCAGAAGTTCGGATCTGGAGCTCGGGTTGCCAATAGTTTGGACTGAACTCTGTGGGGCTGCAGAGGACATGGAAGCAGTGGAGGTGAATCTACGGACAATTGATGACTCTGGAGGAATCTCTTTTGCTTCTCTTTCTCTGACTGCAAAAGATGCTTCAGGCAATTTCTGCCAATAGCGAATATATCTGCCTTACAGCAGGCAAAAGCAAATTCATGTTATATGACACTGTTTTATCACAATGACAAAAAATTGAATCTTGAGTACATACAGTACTTTTGGATTCTTGTGTGAATTTTAACCCTCAAAAGTATGACCCATGTAAAAGTCAAACTCCCCAAACATTAATCCAAAAATATTCATTGACTATTACATGAATATATACGGTAGTTGGGGGCTGAAGTCCAATATGCAAATGTGTTATGCAACTAAGTGGGCAAATAATATGTTAGCCTTTATTTTGAGGAGATTTGAACATAGGACCAAAGCAGTCATATTATAGTTGGTGAGACTGCATCTATGTGTATCTCTGGTCTGTTTTCCTAGGAAAGGATATATCTGCTGCAGAAGGAGTGCAGTGAAGATTCAATAACCTGAGTAGCAATTTTATTCTATGCCTCATTCACAAGAACAGAACACCATACTGAACATTGGATGTCTAACCAATGCTGTAAAATGTAACACTCTCTTGCAAAAGCGTGCAAACTGGATTTCTTCTTTTCCCAGTTGCAGAACCAAATGGCTCGTACCTGCAGCAATTATTGTTTCCGCACATGAGTACCTCCCTGCCACCACAGCAGATAGTACAGTAGGACTGGTAACCGTCATCATCGTATTGGTATGCACATTCCAAGAAGCAGTTCTGAAAACAACCACAACACCATTAGAAATTTCACGATCAATTGTAGCAGTTGTATTTTCTTTCGCCTTTCGGTGCACCTCAAAATCAATGTGATCTCGTGCAATGTTGCTGGTTTTCGGAATATCAGTGCCACTCAGTGCTTGCAGCATTCCTTTAAATGGCTTCACTCATTCCTCTGCAAAATCATCCACCACATCAAGCTCTGATTATCATCACTTTATATTTTAAACAAACTGCCCAAATATTAGCATTCTGTAGGGAGAGCCTGGTGGCTTTGATGTATCAATATGCCACATTAAAAAGCTTTAGGATATGGGTTCAGGCCTGCTAACCTGCTGGGATATCTGAGGTAGAGACAAGGTGCTTCCCTGCAGGGAGGGAGAATCGGAGGTTAAGTAAATCTGTGGTGCACTCAAGCACATCCTAGAAGCCAACTCAAAGAGTGACATTGGTAGAGGCCTGAAACAGGCTCCCGGCCCATCCTCTCAGTCAGGAAATGGTGGGCGAAGACCTAGAGAAAGGAAAAGAAAGGACTGAAAGTAGATAATAATTCTCTTAAAGGGATATGCCCATGGTGGTGGTGGAGAGGGAACGGAATGCATTTTTCATGTGTGTGTCCCACCGTGATAGGGTTGAAACAAATGCAGAAAACTCATCAGGAACGATCCACTCCATTTGCTTCAGAGTCAGTGATTTGATGCAAGCAGATGCAAGATAGACATGAAAAGGGGAACAATATTACACATATCAAGCGCCCCTTTCATCTTACTTTTTACATTTGCTTCAATCAAGTGACTGTCTATTCTAATAGAATATGCCCAAAATTCATTGCTAGTTTTTCTTGTTGAAAATACAAAACTCTGTGGTGAGGAAGTGGAAGTCACCTTATATTTAAGTACTTCCTCCCCCAACTCCAACATATTCCCCATTAACCCTTTGAGTACTCAATGTCCATTGCAGCTTTCACAGTATGCATTTTGGGCCCTATTTTCAAACCTTTTGCTGTTCTGAATTTTTTTTCACGGTGTTTGTTTTGCGCATGATGCACTTGCATATGCTTTAATGATAGTTAATTTCCCATTTTCTGGCATAAAGTGCATTGCTGTTGCACAAAAAAACTTATGCAAAGATTTTCTGCAGTTTTTCAAGGCAATTCCCTGTAGGATTATCGCACTTTAGATGCGATATTCGCATCCCATAAACTGCCGCAAATTGTTTGCGTGAACATGACTTACCCCAGTTTTAGCTTGTCGCAAGCCCTGCAGAAACAAGAAACAAACATTAAAATAAAAAAAAATGTGAATTTGTTTTACAAATGACAAGGCATGTCTTGGGAAACAGAACGTACAAGAAATAACCTCACTCAGAGGGGTCATCATCCCGACTTCGTGGCTTTTGAAGAGTCAGCCATTGTTTTCTGTTTCAATTTATTTTCCTGTTAGAATTTTTTGATTCAACAGGATTTTAAAAAACAAGATTTTGATTTTCTCCAATAACGTAATTGACAAGAGATGTCACAAAATGCGTCACTGAGCTAAAACTTGATTTATCCGGGTGCAACAGTACGCAAATTAAATAAAAATAAAAAAAAAACCTTCAGAAGGAAAATTTCTGAAATGTTCTGCAGTGCCTAAGCTGAGAAGTCATTGCGCAAACAAAAATGCAAACCATTGAAAATAGGGCCCTTCACATTTCACGTCATGTGAACATGTATTATTGAGTAGCATAAGATAATTAAGAAAGCTACGTGAAAGCATACAGCAGGTTTTTGTTACATTTTTGCTCAAATTAATCAAATCTTCCACAAAAGTCATTTTATTCTCATAAATCTGATGTATCCAACACTCCTCAAAGGGTTTCTTTTGGCTATGACAGCTTGACCTTCATTTGGAATGTACCAGAACATGATATTTGACAACTCTAATGAATGAAAAGCCACATCACAAAATTTGGGTAAATGCTGTCAAACGTAGACTTTCAACCAATAAAATTACATTGTGCTATAGATAAAGCAGAGATAAAGTGGTGATCCAACCCCAAGAGAATTTCTTAAATCTTACATGTTATAAATACATTTCTTCCGCTTGTCATTGTATATGATTTGTTTGCTTCACTCAAATAATGATTCCTTGTGCCTTGCAGATACTCACTACTACAAAATCATATGCCCGTTATATCACTGACACTAGATGGTATCTATTTTGGCATTTATCCAGTATTTTAATTAGGTTAATGCTGCAATCAATCAACAATACAGAATTCTGCATGACTGGATACAATATATGATCTCAATTAATTTTATGCACGCATTTGCTTGCTCCCAGTGAATTATTCCACATCCCTTCACTTTACTGCCACTCCCTGATCATTTCCACAAGTGGCATGATGAGCACGACACTGTTACAGTGCCAGTGAGCCAGGATTGCATCCTGTGCAGTCTGTAAGGAGTTTGCACGCTCTGTGTCTGCGTGGGTTTCCTCCCCTACTTCAAAAAGCATGGGAGTTGTAGGTCAATTGGGTATAATTGGGCAGCATGGGCTTGAGGGCCAGAAGGGCCTGTTACTGTGCTGTATGTCTAAATTTTAAAAAACCCCATTAGCGCCTACTACTCTTATGATCTTCATGATCCCAATTACAAAAGTAAATAGAGACCCAGGCACCAATGATTTTCTCAACATTAGCATTAAAAAAAATTGCCAATATTCATATTTGTATAGTAAGGTTCTTAAAGCATCCCTTATGAACAATTAAAGAGAGATACGTTATTACACTGAGCGTCACCATTTTGCAATGCTGTAGCTACCTTGTATTAGTTCAATACTTTCAAAAGATTGACATGTAAATTCTTTCCTTATCCTTTCATCATTACCTTTGATGGAAATTCAACAACACTACATGATGATTGGCAGTGCTCTTTTATAGGTACAGGTTTGAAAAAGATCATCCAAATAATGATTCAATCACACCAGCACATGGACCAAGCTGTGGAAGCAACAAATGTCAAGAACGGATGGTCCCTAACATACGTCGGAGTTCCGTTCTGTCCGACCAGTCGGACCTCAAAACAGACACAAGTTGGACGTATGTTTCTCCGGGCCAAAATGTTCTTAAACTGGAGGTGCGGGACTTCACCCATAGCCCAGCCCGCCTGATACTGGAAAGACCCATTGTTCACCACCACTGGCACCTGGCCCGTGCTCACTTCCCCTACCTCGAACATCCAGTCTGCCACTGCCTCTGTGTCATGAAAATAGAACACATTCAGCAGCAGTGGGGTCTCGGAACCCTCCTGGCCCACATAACCATATAACCATTTACGGAGCGGAAACAGGCCATGTTGGCCTTTCGAGTTCACACCGGTTCACTAGAACAACTCCACTAGCTCAAACCTCCTGCTCTCCGCCAATAATCCTCCAACCCCCTCTCCTCCACGTACACATCCAACTTTCTCTTAAATGAGGGACAAAATAGAGACGAGGCAAGATGATATCAGTTTTATGGGGCAGTAGCACACAGAAACAATGGACCTTCTGGGGTAGTAGAATCTATGAATCTTGGATAGGAGGTAGATCCAAGGCAGTGCAGGGATGGGAAACAATGAGGTTGGAGGCGGTGGAAGGGAGATTACCAGAAGTGATAAGGTCAGTAATGATGCGAGATACAGCATCCTAATGCTTCTTTACAGGGTCCTGTTCAAGGGGGAAGGAGCAGTATATGTTGGCTGCCATCATATTGGTTCGTCAAAATAAACAGCCTCTGGATCTCTGGGACATGACGTGTAATTTTTATATTTACAAATATTTTTTCTTTATTTCAAAAAATTTATGCAGTTTTTTTTGGGTCGCATGTATGGATCGCATTGGTCATAAGTAGAGAACCACATGTAATGAAAGCTAGTAAATGCTACTTTACCAGCAGAAAGGAATTACACGGAGCAAGCAACTCCAGAGATTCAGACCGTTTTTAGATATGTTCGACATGGCTGACAAGCTTTTCAATTTATTGGTTCAATTTACGAACAGTGGATAACTATAATGAATCAATACACAGAAATAGGTATTACATAAATGAAGATAATCTAAAAACAAATGCCTTCCAAAGTGCCGTGTTCCTGAATTATGACAGATATTGCAAACTGCAAAATGTGAAAGCATATCAGTAAAAATTTAAGGAAGAAAATTCCTTGCAAAATGAACACCAATTTGATAAAAATTTGTTGCTGGCTTTCAACGTTTTCCCAGAATGGAAACCTTTGGCCACACATCTGAATTGTTTTGAAGCCACCAAATAAAGAGGTTAATGGTTAGAAGCAGTAAACTTTGTGATCATAATACGTTTTGTATTTTTCAGACTGTAGGTCTGACAAATTTGCATTTAATCAATGATCTTGTTCTTCAAGGTCTCCTTATATTGATTGCAACATCAGTGAGTTTGATCGAAAATTGTAAGATTCAAGATTTTTACATCAATATCTTGTGGATCATATTTATTTGGAATTCTTGCAGGGAATACCTGGTGCCAAAGTGGTAGACATGGAGCTAAGGTGTAAACATGCAAAAATGGACAATTGTGAAGAGTCTGAAGTATGACAGTCAGAAACACATACTGGTAATAAAATTTGGTGCATGCATCACTTGATACTTCCCACATTGGACCAGATATATTTGTGAACAGTTGAATATCTTGAGTGAAAGAATTTAAAAGTGAAACGCAAAAGTCTGCAGATGATGTGATGCAGTAAAAATACACCAAAATGCTGGAGGTACTCAGCCAGTCTTTTCAGCATCCATAGGAGACAAAGATATATTGCTGAGATTAAGGGACGAGTTAAGGATTCATCATGTTTGTGCGAAAGGAGACAGAAGGGAGAAACAGAGCAAGGGGAAGACGACAGGGGAAGAAGTGATGCGGTGAGGGGGGGGTTTAACCAAGATCAGAGAAGTCAATATTAATGCCATCCAGTTGGAGGGTGCCCAGTTGGAAGATGAGGAGTTGTTCCTCCAATTTGCGGGTGGTCTCAATCTGGCAGAACATGAGACCATGGACAGACATGTCAGCAAGGGAGAACTCAAATGGGTGGTCACTGGGAGATCCATACGATGGCGATGGACAGAGCCGAAGTGCTCAACAAAGAGAACTCCCAGTCCGCGTCCAGTCTCTCTATTGCAGAGACGACCACAATGGGACCACTGGATACAATGGATGACTCTCATTTACTCTCCAGTCAGCTTCCCCTTGCTCTATCTCTCGCTTCCATCTCCTTCTGCACAAACATGACAAATTCTTACCTCATCCCTTATCATGTCCAATTAACATCTTTTGTTGGTCTGGTTGCCTCCTCCAGCCAGCATTGTCTGAATTCTGAGACTCATTGAAATTTCCTGCTTTTGGCTTATTCTGCTTATTTTTTGAACACTGCCCAGCGAAAGACATGGTCTGCTCCAGTTGTGTGAAGAAATGAAAATATCCTAAGGTGTGCAAATCAAAACCACCCCTCCTTAGTAGCACTGTGTGCAGGCCGTGGGAACTAGCACCTTAGATGCCACCATCTCATGGAACTAGCAGTGCCATGTGCGAATCTTGGGGGCCGCCATCTTGGGCACCATCTTCGAGACCTGGCAGCGCCAAGTGGTAGGGGGCACCATCTTGGCCCCATCTTTGAGATCCAGCAGCTGCAGGCTGTGGGGGGGGTGACATCTCCAAACTCAACACTTGAACTCTCCGAAGCAGCAAGAAGTAGCGACCCAACACTGGCTTCCATCACACTCGACCAGGGCTGTCCCCATCAACTCACCAGATCGATGATGGACATTCAGGTAAATGGCCATGTGATGAGTTGCCTGTTCAATAGTGGGAGCACAGAGAGCTTCATCCACCTGACAGTGCAGCGCTACTCCCTCGTTATAAGGCCAGTAAAAAAGTCTCCTTAGCCTCAAGATCACATAACAGCAGATGTCCACGGTTACTGTGTAGTGACTCTAACCGTGTAGGCCACAGACTATAAAAACTTTAAATTTCTGGTGATGCCACAGCTCTACGCTGCTGAGCTACTGGGACTGAACTTTCAATGTCACATTAAAAGCATAACGATGGAGTACGATGGGCTCCATCCACCCCTTACTGTCAGTAACCAGCAGTTTTTAAATTGCCCACTGCGCTCCATCTGCCCTTCAGCCCCTTTCCCCACTGCACACAGCCAACAATCTGATCACCCATCACTCACGATCTGCAGCCTCTCCACCCTCAAAATCAATCTACCATTGCTGTTCGCCAACCTCACCCCGACTGTAAACCTCTCACCACCAAAAGTAGGTGGTACAGTGTTAGGAACAGGGCATTCATTAGGGCAGAAGTACAGTGACTCCTCAATGAGGGGATAATTGAGGCTTAGCACCAGACCATAGAGAGCACAAGTGGTGGTAGTGAGGAACGGGGAGAAAAGCAGGATGGTCAGCGACTACAGTCAGACCATTAACAGGTACATACAACTAGACGTGTACCTCCTTCCCCAAATATCCAATATGGTGAACCAAACCGCACAATATCAGGTTTTCTCTAGCATCAACCTAAAATTGGCATGCCATCAGCTCCACATCTGCCTGGAGAAGTGCCAATATATTGGGTTCGAGATGGATGGCCACCTCTATAATTTCCTGAGAGACCCCTTCATCATCACCAATGGGGTCTCAATCTTCCAATGGGAAAAGGACAGCATGGTAGATCAGTACCAGCTGCAGGCTACATTTCCGCATCTCGACAATGTCACCATCTGTGGTCATGACTTGCAGGGCCATGATGCCAATTTTCAAAAATTCCTCCACTCCGCCAAGCTCCTTAACCTCATGTACAATAAGGCTAAGTGTGTATTTCGCACAACTAACCTTGCCATCCTTGGCTATGTCATTGAGAATGGAGTCATTGGTCCCGACCCTGACCGCATGCACCCGCTCCTGGAACTCCTCCTTCCCCACAGCCTCAAGGCCCCGAATAGGTGCCGGGGTTTTTTTCTCTTACTATGCTCAGTGGGTCTCCAACTATGGAGACAAGGTCCGCTCCCTTGTTAAATCCACCTCTTTTCCTCTAACACCAGAGGCTTGTGCAGCCTTCAGCCGCATCAAGGCAGACATTGCTAAATCCACGATGTACACTGTGGTTGAATCCATCCCATTCCAGGTGGAGAGCGATGCGTCAGATTTCGCTCTGGCTGCCACCCTTAATCAGGCAGGCAGTCTGCACTGAGTGCAAGCCACACTTTTACCAGCCAGACAAAGCAGTTGATAAAGGCCATCTGCCCCTTGGAATGCCTGAGGGTCGATTTCAAATGATTCCTCCTCTCCTTGGACCACAATGTGTACTTCAATGTTATTGATGAGTACTCGTGTTTTCCGTTCACCATCCCCTGCCCCGACATGACAGCTGCCACAGTCATCAAGGCCCTATGCAGTCTCTTCACTCTGTTTGGCTTACCCCGCTATGAACATAGCGACCAGGAGCCCTCATTTATGAATGATGAGCTGACCAGAGGCATCGCAGGACTACCAGCTACAAACCCCTGGGGCATGAACAGGTGGAAAGGGAGAATGCTACGGTCTGGAAGGCTATCCTCCTAGCCCTGTGGTCTAGGGGTCTCCCAGTCTCCTGCTGGCAAGAGGTCCTTCCTCCACTCCATTAGGCCCCTTCTATGTACTGCCACCAATGTCACACCAGATGAATGTATGTTTTCCTTTTCCAGGAAATCGGTGACAGGGACCATGCTGCCGGCATGGCTGATGTCCCCAGAGCCAGTCCTACTCCGTAAACATGTGGAGAGGCATGTCCGAAAGGGTCCACCTCCTCCATACCAACCCCTGATATGCCTATGTAGCGTACCCCGATGGGCATGAAGACACTGTCTCTGTGAGGGACTTAGCACCCTTAGGGAGTCCAGAGACCACCATTGATCATGCCACACTCCTCCCACCCCTCGCCACTCACCATGCAGCAGGGCGATGGCACATTACCTCAACCCAACAAATAACACTCCAGACTCGTCACCACGTACTTTATGCTGAAACTGTATACAGTTGCCCCAGATTGTCCAGGACTGCATCGCTGCACCGCAGTCACAGCCGGTATTTTGATGGTCACAGCGGAAAACCAAAGTGCCCAAAATTTGAAATTGTATCATTAATACTTCACCCCACTGGACTCTCTTTAAAAACAAGGGGAGAATGTGGCAAACCACTCTATGAATATATTTATCTGTCTGGGACAACCTTTGGCCAACTGTATCTGTGGCTCCTCCCACAAGCTCCTGAACAAAGGTGACTTCCCCTTAGCCTTCTCCTCAGTTCAGGACAGTTGAATAAAAGCCTATCTGTTTTGCTCAACTTCTGATTTTGAGTCATTGATGGGGCATCAATGGGTGAGGCCAGAAGCATCAGCAATAAAGATAGTCCTCAACTTATGACCTATGCGTCTTACGACCATCCGCATAAATGACCAAATTTAAAAAAAAAAAATATATATATATATATATACTTTAAAAATTTGAAATTTACGTGGTTTGTTTATTTGACAAGCTGTACCAGGAATACTGGGTATGTAAGAGCCAAAATGTCCATACTTACCTTGTTAGTCGGCGTTCCGGGATCCTGGGGCAGCAATCTTGATTCCTGTGTGAATACGCGAGTCTTTGGAAGGTGCATGCATGATGGGTTTGCAAACTGGAGCTCAGTTGGTGCATGTGCAAGTTAAGAATGGAACTTATTTTTGTTATTTTATTTAATACCTGATTTAGATCTTCCCAAAACTTTTTCACTTTCTCACATGCCCAAATTGCATGTACTGTTGTTCCCGTTTCCTTCTTACAGCGAAAACATCTATCTGATAATATTGGATCCTATTTGTTTAACTTTTGGGGCATGATTTATACCCTGAGTAACCAATTACAAAAAGCAACATACCAAAAAATCCAGAGATCTTTCTTCTAAGTAATACAAGAAGTAAAGAATTAGGCCTCAAACTGGATGAAGCGCAAAAAAGATTTATTATGATAGCCTTAGCTGTAGCAAAAAAATGTATAATGTCAACTTGGAAATCAGAAGAGAGCCTGAGAGTACAGCAATTGTACATAGAAATGAATAAATGTATTCCATTGGAAAAAATAACATATAATTGAAGAAATAAAGTCACATTATTTGAACAAATTTGGGAACCGTACATGGAACACAACAGAGAGGGCCTAACATGGACCTCCACCCCCTAAAATGATAGAATGAGGAGAAGAAGATGAAATGAACTGACCCAGTGTGTTAAAGTAGATGACACAATTTTCTTGCTTATTTTCATTGTGTGATGACATTGTTTAATGGGTTTATTGTATTGTATATGTTGAACATTTAATTGGTTTGGAGGGGGGTGGGAAGGAGGGAGGGAAGTAGGGGGGAAAAGGAGAAAATGCCACTGTGTATACTCAAGAGAAAAATGTTTGTGTGTATTTTGGTTAATATGGTTCATAGTGTGAAAAATTTAAATTTTTTTTAAAAAGAATGCAATTTCAATGTCATCAGGACGTTTAATTCTTGTGCCAACCGAACTCCAATATGTGAACCCACCAAAGCCTTGTGCATGCGCCAACCAAAGACTCATGCATGTGCATAGGAATGAAGATGGCCATGCCCGGCCCTGGGACCCCGGAATGCTAACTAACAAGGTAAGCATGGTCCAGAATGTAGAAAGATTCACCAAGGTTGATCGACAAATTCAGGAAGCTTTACGTGGTTATCGTCAAATGTATTGATGAAGATTTAATTACAAAATTTGCTTTAAGACCTCGGTACTCCACACGTGCAGGCACAATTATGACTTAAGTCCATTCCAAGATACGACCGATTCTTCGTTGTAAGTCGGGGACTACTTTATCTTGGTTTCTTATGGACGCTAAAAAAAAACTGAGTTCCTCCAGCATTCCGGTGAATTTTTACTACAATCACAGTGTTTGCAGACTTTCGTGTTTCACACAGTTCAGATTTCAAATTTCAGAATTATTGTCAGAGTACATACATGGCACCACATACAACCCTGAGATTCTTTTTTCTGTGGGCAGGGCAGACTTACCACTTATAGGTTGTGCAAAAAAAAAAGGAACATAGCATATGCATGCAAACAAATAAAAAACTGGAAACAGATAATGAATGTTACAAACTGACTGCAATATAGAGAGAATTTTAAAAATCAATAAAGTGCACAAGAGTCCTTAAATGAGTCCCTGATTGACTTTGCAGTTGAGGAATCTGATCCTTGAGGAGTAGCAGCGTTCCTGAACCTGGTGGTGTGAGTCTTGTGGCACCTATGCATCTTCCCTGATGGCAGTAATGAGAAAAGAACAAGTGCAGGGTGGCTGCTCTCTGATGGCACCACCTCCTACCCAAGATCCACAAACCCAATCGTCCCAGCAGACCCATTGTGTCTCACCATTCTCTCAATTCTTCCAACTCCATTACATCTGCCCCCCACCCAGGATGAGGACTTAGATGTCAGATCATCAGAGGTGTCCTCCTTCTTCAAACAATGTGGCTTTCCCTCTACCACCATCAACTCAGCGTTCACCCACATGTCCTCCATTACCTACTCATGATCCATTACCCGCTCATCTGCCCTGGCCCCATTTGCCCCCACACGCAAAATGGACAGGATTCCTCTTGTCCTCACTTACTACTCCACCAACCTCCGCATCCAACACAACCTCCATCACCATTTCCGTCATCTACTACGTGATCCCACCACTACACACATATTCCCTTTCCTCCCCTCTTTGCCTTCTACAGGGTCTGCTCCCTCTGTGGGTCCCCTGAACAATCCCCCTTCACCACCAGTTGTCCCCTTAGCAACTACCACTGTGACCGCAAGACATGTACCCACACCTCCTCCCTCACCACCATTTTGGAGTGCACTGCCTGAAACAGTCCTTCCAAGTGAAACTCTAGGGGTCATCTAATGCTTCCGGTGCTCCTGTTGTAGTCTCCTCCACATCGGAGAGACTGGACACAGATTGGGAATTCACTTTGTGGAGCACCTTGGCTCTATCCACCACAATAGGTGGGTCTCCCAGAGGTTACTCATTTCAATACCCTATCCCATTCCCTTGCTGACATGTCTGTCCATGGTCTCATGCACTGCCAAACTGAGATCACCTGCAAATTGGAATATGGACATCTCTGACTTTCATTAAAGCACACCCGGCCTCACTTTCCCCCAGGTCTGACTCTCCCCTCCATCTCTTTTCACACAAACATGATAAATTCTTACCTTGTCCCTTATCATATCCAATTAACACCTTTCCTTGGACTGGATTTCCTGCAATCAGCATTGTCTGAATTCTGAGACTTTCTAAGATTTCCTGCTTCTGGCTTATTCTTTGAAGAAGGGCTCAGGCCCAAAATGTTGGTGATATATCTTTGTCTCCCACGGACACTGAAAAAACCAGCTGAGTTCCTCCAGCATTTTGGTGTGTTTTGATTAAAAGTGAATCCTCTTGACAGTCAGGAAGAAGAAAATAAACAATGCTGTTGATATTCATTTTGTCTCAAATTAGACAGTTAAAACTGCAGAAAGAATGTGAATTTCCTTATTGTAAGAATGAACATATCCTGCATGAGCTTCATTCCAAGGCAATAGCAGCAGTTAAGTCACAATCATGAAACGAAAGGTAAACTTATTAAAGTCTTTGAATGTGGCAAATAAAATTAAATTATCCAACACAATTAATAAAGGAAATATTCTACAATTGAAAGGATTAGAATGCATCTATTATGCTTCAGCTTGATATTTAGTCCCACAGAGAAGTGATTGTGAGGACATTGTGGATTTGTCAGTTGTGGATTAGGCCCTGGCATAGATCTATTAAGCAAGGTGACTGCAGGTCTCTCATGTGCAACATTTGGAAAGAGTGTTGTACCATGATGGACAGCAACATGAAGAGTGGGCGAGTACACCCAGGCTGATCTGAATATGGATTGATATTTTTAGCAGCTATCACAGAGGAAACCATATTTCTGTAGATTTTTAAAAATATTTGGGTCCATCACTGAATGCCTTACACAGTGATTTCAACTTGTGTCGTGGAAACTACTGTAAAACTTGAATAATGCAGTTTCTGATTCTTCAGAAAGCACGCTGGTCAGGCATTTAGCCCTCTCATTAGTCCAGGACATAGGCTAGGGATCAAGAGTGTATGGTCAGATCTGAGAGTCCAAAGTCTGGCCAGGGTTAGAGCTGGACAGTGATCTCAATGTACAGGCAAAGACAGGGTTGAGATCCTGAATGTCAGAGGTCAGAAACTTAGGTCGGGTGGCAAACGGAGTAGAGTCCAATGTGCTTGAAGATTTACTACTGCCTTCACAATAACTAGAACCATAGAAAACTACAGCACAGAAAACAGACCATTCAGCCCTGCTAGACTGTGCCGAAACATCATTCTGCTAGTTCCATGACCTGCACCCATTTCATAACTCTCCAGACCTCTCCCATCCATGTATCTATCCAATTTATTCTTAAAATTTAAGAGTGAGCCCACATTTACCACATCAGATGGCAGGCCATTCCAAACTCCCACCATTCTCTAAATGAAGAAATTCCCCACACATGTTCCCCCTAAAACTTTCACCTTAAATCCATGTCCTTTCATATTTATCTCTCCTATCTAAGTGCTGACTTGCATTTACTCTGTCTATTCCTCTCTTAATTTTGTAAACATCTATCAAATCTCCCCTCATTCTTCTATGTTCCAGGGAATAAAGTCCTAACCTGTTTAGTCTTTCCCTGTAATTCAACTCCTGAAGACCCAGCAATATTCTAGTAAATCATCTCTCCACTCTTTCGATTTTACTGATATCCTTCCAGGACTGCACACAATACTCCAAATTTCGCCTCACCAATGTCTTATACAACCTCACCATAACATCCCAACTCTTGTACTCAATACTTTGATTTATGAAGGCCAAGTTGCCAAAAGTTTTCTTTGCAACCCTGTCTACCTATGCTGCCACTTTCAGATAATTATATATCTGTATTCCCATATCCCTTAGTTCCTCCGCACTCCTCAGTGCCCTACCATTTATTATGTACGTCCTACCAAAATGCAACACCTCACACTTCTCTGCATTAAATTCCATCTGCCATTTTCTGGAACTTTTTTACAGTTGGTCCAGATCCCTCTGCAAGCTTTGAAAGCCTTCCTCACTGTCCACAATGCCTCCAATCTTAGTGTCATCTGTAAATTTGCTGATCCAATTTCCCACATTATCATCCAGATCATTGATTTAGACAACAATGGTCACAGCAGGGATCCCTGAGGCACACCACTAATCACAGGCCTCCAGACTGAGAAGCAATCATCTGTCTTTTCCCATTCAGCCAATTTCAAATCCACTTTACAACCTCTCCATGGATCCTTAGTGTCTGAACCTTCTGAACTAACCTCCCATGTGGGATCTTGTCAAAGGCCTTACTAAAGTCCATGTAAACAACATCCACAACCTGACCTTCATCTACTTTCTTGGTAACCTCCTCAAAAAACTTCATAAGATTAATTAAACATAACCTACCACACACAAAGCCATGGTACCTATCCTTAATCAGCCCTTGGCAGTCCAAATATTTGTATGTCCAATCTCTCAGAACTCCCTCCAATGATTTTTACCTACTACCAAAGTCAGACTCATCAGCCTGTAATTTCCTGGTTTACTTTTTTTAAACATTGGAACAGCATGAGCCACACTCCAATCCTCCGGCACCTCACCCGTGGCTAAAGACAGATTAAATATTTCTGCCAGCTGTAATTTCTACCTTTGTCTTCTTCAAGGTCCAAGGGAATATCATGTCAGGTCCGGGGGATTTATCTACCTTTATTTCCTGTAAAGCAGCAAGCATCTCCTCCTCTTTAATCTCGATACGTCAATGCCACTACTGCTTGTTTCCCTTCCTTCCTTATAGACTATGCTAGTTTTCTGAGTAAATATGATGCAAAAAACACTGTTTAAGATCTCCCCCATCTTGTTAGGCTCCACACATAGACACCCACTCTGATCTTCTAGGGGACCAATTTTGTCCCTTACTATCTTTTTACTCTTAACATGCTTGTAGAAACCCTTCAGGTTTACCTTCACATTATCTGCCAAAGCAACTTCATGTCTTTTTGCCTTCCTAATTTCCTCCTTAAGTATTTTCTTACATTTTTTATACTCCTCCAGCACCTCATTTTCTCCAACTGCTATACATCTCTCTCTTCCTCTTTACCAGATTGCTAATATCCCATGAAAACCAAGGTTCCCTATGCCTGTTAACTTTCCCCTTAATCCTGACTGGAACAGGCAAACTCTGCCCTCTCAAAATTTCTCATTTGAAGACCTTCCACTTACTGAACACATCCTTGCCAGAAAACAACTTATCCCAACCCACTCTTCCAAGATCTTTCCTCATTTCCACAAAATTGGTCTTTCTCCAATTTAGAATCTTAGCTCAAGGACCAGACCTATCCTTATCCACAATTAACTTTAAACTAATAACATATGATCACTGGACCCAAAAGGTTTGCCGACACATACTTCTATCACCTGACCTGTCTAGTTCCCGAATAGGAGATCAAATATTGCACCTACATATTTAGTTAGAAAACTTTCTTGAACATATTTGACAAACTCCAAGCCATCCAGCCCTTTTACAGTATGGGAGTCCCAGTCAATAAGTGGAGAGTTAACACCTCTGACAATCACAACTTTCTTACATTGGTCTGCTATTTCTCTACAGATTTGCTCCTCAATTTTTTTTTTGACTATTGGGAGTCTATAATACAACCCTATCAATGTGGCCACACTTTACCCTTCCTCAGCTCCATCCATTTGGTCTCTGCAGTTGGGCCCTCTGGGCTGTCCTGTCTAAGCATAACTGATATTTTCACTGACTAGCAATACCAGTCCTCCCTCTTTCATCCCTCCCCTTCTATCATGTCTGAAACAATAGAACCCAAGAACATTGAGCTGCCAATCCTGCCCCTCGTGCAACCAATAATAGCAATAATGTCATAATCCCACATGCTAATCCACATCCTAAGGTCATCTGTTTTTCCAACACTACTCCTTGCATTGAAATAAATACACCTGAGAACATTTCATTCACATACAGACCTTTGATTTCTGACTATACGTGCAATAATCATATGACATTTATCCTCTCTGTCCAAACTATCTACTCTAACACTCTGGTTCCCATCCCCCACCAATCCAGTTTAAACTGGATTCACTGTTATACTTTACCAGGGTATTTTTAAAAGTAACATCCAATGGACTGGGAAATCTACTAATCTAGCACCAGGGTACCAAGGCTGCCAGTTTGAGTTCTGCAAATTCTCGTGCTTCCTCCGGATCCGAGAACAGTCTGCTTTGCTCCCCTGGGATAAATATTTTAAGCACAGCTGGATATCTTAACATAAATTTATAACCTTTTTTCCATACAATTGATTTTGCTATATTAAACTCCTTCCGCTTCTATAAGAGTTCAAAACTTATATCTGGGTAAAAAAATATTTTTTGATCCTTGTATTCCAATGGTTTTTTGTCTTCTCTAATTTTATTCCTTGCCCTCTCCAGTATATTTTCTCTTGTTGTATATCTCAGAAATTTTACTAAAATGGATCTTGCTGTTTGCTGTCTCTGTGGTTATGGATATATGGAGGAGGCAGCACCCAAGGGAGAAGGAATACTCATATTATTCGAGTAGGTATAAAACATACTCAAGGATTGATATGTTTTTGTTGTTGGCCCATATTCAAGACAGTGTTATGAAAACTGAATATGAAGCTAGATTGCTTTCTAATCATTCATCCCTGTTATTTGCAATAGAACTGGAGGACATCCCACCAAGAACATAGAGATGGAGGTTAAACTCCATGCTACTTAAAAGACAGGAATTTAGAGAGTTTATTGAATGCCAAATTAAAATGTACTTTGAAATAAATACGGAATCAGTGAAAGACAAATTTATATTATGGGATGCAATGAAAGCCTTCATTATAGGGCAGATAATAAGTTATGTAACGAAGATGAAAAAGGACTACTATTGGGAAATAGAACAGTTGGAAAGGGAGATAGTAAGGTTAGAAAAAGAACTAGCAAGAAGGGAAGATATAACAAAAAGAAGAGAATTGGCGGACAAAAACAATAAAATATGAAACATTACAAACATATAAGGTGGAGAAGAACATAATGAAAATAAAGCAAAAGTATTATGAGCTAGGAAAAAAACACACAAAATATTAGCCTGGCAACTTAAAACAGAATAAGCTAAAAGAACTGTATTAGCATCAAGGAAAAAGGACAAACAAATTACATATAATCCAATGAAGATTAATGAGAATTTTAAGGAATTTTATGAATAATTATACCAAACTGAGAATGAGGGGAAAGATGATAAAATAGAAGAGTTTTTAGCTAAAATTGAACTGCCAAAATTGCAAGAAGAGGAGCAAAACAAATTGATAAAACCATTTGAAATAGAGGAAGTACAGGATATATTAAAAAAAGCTGTCGAACAATAAAACGCCTGGAGAGGATGGATTCCCAATCGAATTCCATAAAACATTTAAAGAGTTATTAATTCCTCCTCTCCTGGAAATAATGAACCAGATAGAAGAAACACAAAACTTGCCAGATTCATGTAAGACAGCAATAATTACAGTAATACCAAAGATGGGGAAGGATCCATTAACACCAGCATCATATAGACCAATATCTCTACTTTTTTCTTTGGCTTGGCTTCGCGGACGAAGATTTATGGAGGGGGTAAAAAGTCCACGTCAGCTGCAGGCTCGTTTGTGGCTGACAAGTCCGATGCGGGACAGGCAGACACGATTGCAGCGGTTGCAAGGGAAAATTGGTTGGTTGGGGTTGGGTGTTGGGTTTTTCCTCCTTTGCCTTTTGTCAGTGAGGTGGGTTCTGCGGTCTTCTTCAAAGGAGGTTGCTGCCCGCCAAACTGTGAGGCGCCAAGATGCACGGTTTGAGGCGTTATCAGCCCACTGGCGGTGGTCAATGTGGCAGGCACCAAGAGATTTCTTTAGGCAGTCCTTGTATCTTTTCTTTGGTGCACCTCTGTCACGGTGGCCAGTGGAGAGCTCGCCATATAACAGGATCTTGGGAAGGCGATGGTCCTCCATTCTGGAGACGTGACCCATCCAGCGCAGCTGGATCTTCAGCAGCGTGGACTCGATGCTGTCGACCTCTGCCATCTCGAGTACTTCGACGTTAGGGGTGTAAGCGCTCCAATGGATGTTGAGGATGGAGCGGAGACAACGCTGGTGGAAGCGTTCTAGGAGCCGTAGGTGGTGCCGGTAGAGGACCCATGATTCGGAGCCGAACAGGAGTGTGGGTATGACAACGGCTCTGTATACGCTTATCTTTGTGAGGTTTTTCAGTTGGTTGTTTTTCCAGACTCTTTTGTGTAGTCTTCCAAAGGCGCTATTTGCCTTGGCGAGTCTGTTGTCTATCTCATTGTCGATCCTTGCATCTGATGAAATGGTGCAGCCGAGATAGGTAAACTGGTTGACCGTTTTGAGTTTTGTGTGCCCGATGGAGATGTGGGGGGGCTGGTAGTCATGGTGGGGAGCTGGCTGATGGAGGACCTCACTTTTCTTCAGGCTGACTTCCAGGCCAAACATTTTGGCAGTTTCCGCAAAGCAGGACGTCAAGCGCTGAGGAGCTGGCTCTGAATGGGCAACTAAAGCGGCATCATCTGCTACTTAACTCAGATTATAAGATAATAGCGAAATTATTAGCATACAGATTGGCCGATTGTGTTCCAAAAATAGTAAAACAAGATCAAACTGGATTTATTAAGAAAAGACGAACAGCGGATAACGTCTGTAAATTTATTAATCTAATTCATGCAGTTCAAGGAAATAAGAAGCCAACAGTGGCTGTTGCTTTAGATGCAGAAAAAGCCTTTGACAGGGGAGAATGGAATTATTTATTCAAAGTACAACAGAAGTTCAATCTACCAGAAAAATATATTAATTGGATTAAAGCATTATATAATGGACCATTGGCGAAGGTAACATTAAATGGATATGTATTGAACCAATTTAAATTAAGTAGGTCAACTAGGCAGGGATGTCCGCTATCACCCTCACTGTTTGCTTTAGCAAAAGAATCATTAGCAGAACTGATAAGAACAGAAAATAAAATAAAAAGAATAAAAATAAAGGAGGAGTATTTAATCAGTTTATTTGGAGATGACATCATAGTATACCTAACAGAACCACAACTATCAATAAAAGAACTACATGAAAAATTGAAGGAATATGGAGAAGCATTGGGGTACAAGATCAATGCAAATAAAAGTGATGCGATGTCAGTGAGTAATGTGGATTAAACAGAATTTAAAAAATAATCACCATTTAAATGGCAAACACAATGAATCCAATACCTAGGTATTTGATAAGATAATAATTTAAGCCACCTGTACAAATTTAATTATCAGCCACTAATAAAGAAATTGCAGGAAGACTTAGAACATTGGAAAGAATTACCACTAATGTTGATAGGGAGGGTAAATTGCATTAAAATGAATGTCTTCCCAAGGATACAATACTTATTTCAATCGCTACTAATTCCCTTAACAGAAATTCTTTAATTAATTTAAGAGAATAATAAGGAAATTTTTATGAAAAGGGGGGAAACCAAGGATAGCGTTAGATAAATTAACAGAGAGGTACAACCAAGTGGTTTGCAGTTACCAAACTTTAAAAGTTATTATAGATCAGCACAATTAAGGTATTTATCAGATTTTTATCAGTCAAGGGAAAAACCAGATTGGACTAAGATAGAGCTAGATAAAATAGTGGAGAAGGTACCAGAACATTACTTTATAAGTGGGATGAAAAGCTGATACGATATAAAAGTTCACCAGTATTGCATCATTTACTCAATATATGGAAGAAGATCCACTTAGAAAGGAAAAAAATTATTATTGACGCAAAATCAGCAAATCCCTTTTGCAATAGATAACCTTTTCTTTAGAGAATGGGAGATAAAAGGAATTAAAAGAATAGAAAATTGTTTTTTGGGAAATAATTTATTAACATTTGAACAAATGAAGTACAAATATGGAATAACTCATGGTACAATGTTTGCATACCATCAACTGAAAGCCTACTTAAAGGATAAATAACAGAAAGGGCTTGCCTCGGACCTCCACCCCCTAAAATGATAAGAAGATAAAATGACTGATCCAGTGTGCAAAAGTAGATGACACAATTTTCTTTTTTATTTTAATTGTGTGATGACATTGTTTAATGGTTTTATTGTATTGTATATGTTGAACGTTTAATGGGTTTGGAGGGGAGTGGGAAGGGGGGAGGGAAAAAAGGGGAGAAAATGCCACTGTGTATATTCAAGATGGAAATGTTTGTGTGTATTTTGATTGATATGGTTCACAGTGTGCAAAATTTAGAAAAAGAATAGCTTTAATGAACTAATACTTCTGCTGCTGTTGAAACATGGCTAAGTATGTGGGCAATGGCAAATACCCTTGAGTGGATTGGAAGAATGTCACATTGTATGCCATGAGAATATGTGGATAATAGGATAGACATGAAGATAGGACCTCCCTTGCATACCAGTGTTCAATGTTTCCACAGGCAATTGCTGTGGTTGCTAATCTTTCCCCTTCTTGTTCTCGCTGCGCTTCTTACTGCTCCACCCCTTGCTTGAGACATTGGGTTGGAGATTTCTCCTATTTGCTGAGTTATGCATTTCATAGGGGATAGTGCTGTCAGAGACCCTGTCTGCTGACTCACAGAGGGTACTGCAGAGTGTCTAGACAGACATTGCTTGGGCAGGGCAACAGCAATCTCTACCAATCCCCTTTACTGCTGCAGCAGTGGATGGGTAAAAAAACAGGAGAAATCAGCTCCGGTGTTAATGGCCCGCATCCTCCTAAAAGTGACAAGCAACCTGTTACTGTGGGCAATTTCTTGTCACAATCCAAACTGTGAGTGAGCCTATGTGATTCCAGATTTTCCATGCTCTGAAGGAGAGTACCTCAGGTGTAGTCTATGATGGCCTGAAGCTTGGAGAAGCAAGCAATGCTAGTAAATCCACAGAAACATGATGTCTCCTCCACTGAGCTAACAGTGAGGAAGTTGTTTCATCAGGAAGCTGAGAACCAGGGATGGTGAAAGAGAGTGAACAGGCATAATGCTTCTTTGATGATTGCTGCACGCCTTCCAGCGAAGGCAGCAGAGCATCACATCAGTGTTCATTGTAAGCTAGTTTCCAAGCTTTAAAATGGCAGTCAAGCTTAGTGGAACTTTGTTAGTAGCAGATTAGGATTAGTTTTTTGAAACAACTAGTGTTTGGGCAAAAAATTCAAGTTTCTGATTATTGTTATAGACACAAAAATGTTTTATCCTTTGTTTGCCCTGCAAAGGTATACAAAGGGGTATTATTAATACAGTGCTATTATCAAGGCAGAAAAGGAAAACAAAAAGGAGAAGCTGAAGAAACCTTGAATGTCCATAGATGCTACCACCTCCTCCAATGCTGCCACCTCCTATGTCTCCGTACTCTCTACAGCTGCATGGCCTCCTGTCCTGTCCAGCAATGGACCTGAGCTTGAGGCATCCAAATCACCTTCCTCGGCCCCTAGTTCAGAACCCCTGGAGTGATCAAGAAGCTGTCAGTACGCGAGGCCCTTCTGGTAGCCTGCTTACCATCAGCATCCCCACAAATTCTGGTCCCGATACCTGACTCCTAGAAACAGCGCCTGCAGCCTGGTTTTAATCCTTTGATCGCTGAGCCCCAAACTGGAGAGTAGTTTGTTGCTGTGGATTCCTTTCTCTGCAGGGTGAGCATTAGTGGGGGAGGATGTTCTCCCACTCTGGAGCCTTGCTCTGATCCACTGCTTCCTCGGAGCTCACAACTCTCAATGTCTGGGCTGCCGAACGTGGGTGCTACCATCTTGGTGGCCAGATCTCTGAGGATCCTCAATGGAAAGATCATTGGAACCCCATTCTACAGGAAAATTACAACCTGTAAGGGGGGGGGGGGGGGTCATCAGGTACAATGGCTGGGAACTGGGACTCTGCAGAGGAGTCTACTCTTTCCAGGTCTGCACTAGCAGCAGGGCTACTGTTACAGCAGCAGAGTGTTAATGTGGCAAGTAAATGTGTGTGTTGCTCTTTCAATCACACACTTGTAGAGCAAATGGCATTGTGAAATCTTCTTGATTTCTGAATGACCAATTACATGGGAGCTCTGATAAAATGTCACCAAATTTTACCTTGCAAAATGACCTTGCATCAAAATTATTGTTATTCAGTGTACGTTGAGCATTGGAAATGCATCATCCATCCAAGTCCAATTCTCTTCAGAAAATGACTGGCTGAAAAAAAAAATCAGCTCTATGCCAGTACTTTTCCTGATCATTCAGAAATGTAAATAGATATCACTATGGTATGAATACATTTGTTTAGAAATGATATGGAAAGACAGGCATTTAGTTTTAGAAGTACCAGAAGGTGGAGTTTTATTGTACAGGCTGTAATTGGCTTTAATTTTTTTAAAATCAGAATCTTTTTCCTTAACATGTATGTTCATAACAGACTTAAGCAACACTTCAGATAGCATTCAAACAGTCTAATTGCCCACACTGGCGAGAGAGCACTCTTTGGTGTCAACTCCATCACCCACAATTCTCAATTCCTAAACAATTCAAGTGCTCAGTTTCAACCACTCTCTCAGGCAGTGCATTCCAGATACTTACCTCTCTCTGGCTGGAGAGGATCCTTGTAATATTTCCTCTTAATACCTTTCCCCCTAAAAAAGGTTATGGGAAAAGGTTTCTTGCAGAGCTATTAATACTTTTCATAACTTTATATACCTCAAATGTGTCTCCTCTTTCCTCGGAAGAAAAGACCTAGCTTCTCCTGTCTCTCCCGAGAACTGCTCCATCCCAGGCAATGACCTGGCAGTCTTCTCTGCACCCTCTTCAGTGCTGTCATATCCACAGTGATGTTGAGATCTACATAGAATATTTCAGCTGAGGTATGACCAAGAAGTTTCGTAGTTGCAGCATAACCTCCCTACTTCTGTTTTCAATGCCCTAACTAATGAAGGCCAGAATCCCATATGCCTTCCTAACCACATTGTACACTTGCAATGCTACCTTCAACGATCTAGGAACTTGTACTCCACACTTTGTTCCTTAATACTTCTTTGGACCCTACCATTCATGGTGTCTGTCCGAACCTCACCACTGCTCCCAAAATGCATCTCGTCACATTTGTCCAGGCAAGACGTAAATTTTATAATTTTTTTTTAGCAGTTTCTTGCAGACTCAAATAATGGTAAAGTCCAGAAGTTTTACCTGCTTTTACAACATAATTTCCAGTTCTCAATAAAGTACTGGACAGCAAGTGTAGGCAGAACAAAATAGGAAAAGTGTGTCTTTGCTCGAAGTTCTGATTTGCCAAATGTGTTATATGCAGTAAACAGCCCACATATACAGTATGTAGGATGTTCATTAACATAGTGATCTAAATTAGCTGAGATAAAATGGAAATATTCATGCCTTATCTTTTCTTTGTCAGGCTATAGAGCCTACACTTAGCCTATTTTTTAAATTGTTATGCAACCTCTCTAAAATTTTGCTTACTTTCACTGTTCAGTAAATTGTTCCCCTGGAGCTTTTCATTTTTGGCCATTTCCTGCTGGAGGGTGCAGAGCCTACAAGAAACCACAGGGTGAATGGCCAGTTTGGTGTCAATCACACTAAAAATTCTCGAAACTGCAAATATCAATGAACACTCTGACTTGAAGGCTACCTTTTTAAACTTCCTCAGCTAACAGTGTTAGGACTTCTCATATGAATACTCAAAGGAAACAAAGAAATGACCAGCTCAGATGCACTTTCCATCATTGTCAAAAAATATTTTCAGTTCTCCCAATTTGTTCATGTTATTTGGTCAAAACTCTAGTGGTGGAAACACATGTTTAAACATTGAAGTGGTGAGATGTGGACAGAGATGGATAACTCCAAGGAAGTTCCCAATCTTTCTGCCCCCAACTTTTAATATGTTCCCAGTGGCATGAGTTAAGATACATGGAGAAATTAAGATGGCAGATGGACAAAATATTTGGAGTAATTCTGCCAGCTTACTTTCTCCTTTCTTTTACTGAGTGAGTACATTAGCTGTTGAATTGGTTGGTTTGTATGCTCCTCATTAGTGGTCTATATTAGTTTTTCTCTTCATCTTCATTTGTATGCTTCAGTGCTCTCCAAATTTTGTTGTTGTTTTATAAAGGTGAGGTTTTGAGCAGATAATTGACAACATATTTATGTATGAAAATGACATTGATAGAAAAAATGGGAAACTTGAGGACATAATTTTGTCAAGAATCACAAATAAACATGCATATGTGTAATATATTAAGTACATATAGCAAAGGACGGATTTCTATCTTGCGATGTTCCAGACATAATAATTGTACGATATCTATATTTGGTTCATCAGGTATGTAACTCTCTAAATCAACAGATGTATGTTCAGATGCATCTCCGGAGAATCCAATGGAGAGCAAAAAAACATCAAGAAAGGAACAGAGAAGATTCTGAGGATGGAGGACAGGTTGGATGAACATGAGCTGAGAACCATAGAACCAAAGAACGTTACAGAACAGAAAACAGACCCTTCAGCCCTTCTAGTAAAAAAATATCCTTCCCACAACTTTCATTTACATCTTATGATTTGTCTGGATTACTCTTGAAGTTAACATATTAGAAAACTTGATTGAATTCAAATTTTTGTATGTGGCAGAAACTGAATGGTGACATTTTAAACACTCAGGATGCATCCATCTGATTTTGCTTTCCACTGATTTTGCTGAATAATGTCAAGCTGACTTTCTAAATCCCATATTCAGCCACCATTAAAAAGGAATGAACTGAACTAGTTTAACTTTGACTGTCCTATATTTAAAAGCCTTAACAATTATTTTTCTCAGGATGCAGCTGAAATTCTGTTGCACTCACAAAAGATCTGCAGCCATGTCCTATTCAAACCTAGTTTTGAAATGATCTGCTTTTGGTCACAAAAAAAAAATCAACTGGTATGAATCTCATTCCTCTGATCCATCAAACCTTTAATTTGAACTGTCCCTGCCCTCAGTGACTCCTGATATGATGAGGTTGAACCTGGTGATCGTCTCATTTTATTCTAAGACTGACAATGAAAAATGTTGACAGCAATGCTGCTCTAAACCATTGCCACCAAAATTCTAAACCAGAAGGAAAAATAGGCATCTCTTACCTTACAACTTTGGCACATGCCTCCGATGAAAAGTGGGTGCTCAAGGGAAATATTTTGACTTCCACAGGCAAGACAGATATCTGACAACAGTGAAGAAAAGAATAATGAGCTTAGATAAAGTCACATTTGTTGTATGAAGTATTCTCTAAGTTAAATTCTCACGCACTTACCTTCAATGTTTCTGCTATTTTGCCTCACATCATAGACTAGCCTCTCTGGAAAAACAAAAAGGCCCTTATGAAAAGAGTTGATGTACTTTTTGTTGTCAGTAGCTTGTGTAAACATTATTTGTCCCTAGTCTATGCATTGCTTAAGTCATCCTGGATGACCAGGTTTCAATATTTGAACTTTGATTTCTACAAGAGATCAGAGAGAGTGCAATTAATACACACCTGATCCCAAGTGCAATACAAGGCCAAACAAAGTGCAAGAATTTATAATAAGTCGAGTTTTCAGAAATTGGTAACATAACTGATATAAAACAATAAACCATTACAGAAAACAGGCACTGCAGCCCTTCTAGTCTGTGACAAACTATTATTCTGCATCATCCCATTGACCTGTACCCATTCCATGACCTTCCATACCCATCCCCCATCCATGTATCTGTCCAATTATTTCTTAAATCTTAAAACTAAGCCTACATTCACCATTTCAGCTGGCAGCTCATTCCAAACTTTCATCACTCTCTGTGTGAAAATATTACCCCTAATGTTCCTCTTAAATTTCCCCCCTTTCATCCTTAACCCATGACCTCTAGTTTGTATCTCACCTCACCTCAGTAGAAAAAGTCTATTTGCATTTATTTTATCTATACCCCTCATGATTTTGTGCACCTCTGTCAAATCTCCCTCTTTCCTCTACGCTCCAGGGAATAAAGTCCTAACCTGTTTAACTTTTCCCTGTAATTCAGTTCCTGAAGTCCAGGCAACATCCAAGTAAATCTTCTCTGCACTCTTTCAAAATTATTGATCTATTTCCTGTAGTTAAAACCACACACCATTGAAAGATATGAACCTCTGAGAACTTAAAGGCAGGCAGCAGCTTAAATAGGAATGGCAACTAAGGAAACAGATTGGTGGAGGGAAAGGATTTGGTTTGAACTGAGGTCTGCACTGCAGGCTAACATAGTAAAGGTAAAGGTTCCATTATTGTCACGTAATACTACATTTAGAATGTAACATGCATGAAATTCTTTAACTTCTGTCTACCTTAAGGCAGACAGAGAGTCGCCACTTTGTCCAGCGCCCCTGATTGTGTTCTGTTGCTAGACCTGGGAGAGATGTTTAAGTTGAAGGCAAGGATCAGGCATAAAGTGGCAACTGAAACATTCGAAGTTTAATCAATTAGAAATAAGTGCTAGAAATTTTGTTGGGATGTTTTTATTTTCTGCTCGGTATCAGAGTATGCATCTGCAAAATAACACTGGCAACCTGAGTTCCCAGGGCTCCTGTTGAAATACAGCAACACCCATCCTCTATGCACTCAAATAATTAACTTAAGCTCAAGGTGAAGTTCAAACATAGAAAGGTGCATTGTCAGAAGGTGTGCAAGAGCGGCAGCACATTAGTCTACTTTAAAACCTAAGGCTGCTGTGTTGTAAATTACTCGTCACAACCAAGTCATTGTTCATTCAGAAAGTGCTGAATATAAATTTAGTGAAGGGCAGAAGGACATGGTTGACCATGTTGGTACAACTAATGGTTCTCCACAAAATTCAGAAATAGCATTATGTCTGTAGTTATGGTTGGTCAGTTTGATTACAATACATAGTTACAGGCCAAAAGGCAGAAAGTACCCTGTCAATAAATGAAGTCATGCTTTCCCCTGAGAAATAGTGCAATAAGCACATTCTAATTCCTAAATAAATGTTTACTTATATATTTCTCAAAGTTTTGTTTGAGCATACAATTAACTTCCTTTTCTTCTCTTCCTAAATGACTTCCAAAATGGTTCTTGCAGTTTAACCTATACACAGAACAAAAATTATTAGAACCACAAATTTGTACCTCGAGTTCGTTCATCCACAATTTCTTTGACTTTTAGCTTCTCTGTGCTTCTTCTTGCTTTTTTGGCAGGGGGAGGTGGAGGGTAAGCAGTAGCTTCAGGCTCCATCCAACTTTCTGTATAAACTTCTTTGTAAGGATCTCGTTCCTCTGTGAACCAAATAACATCCTTGTGACCTGAGGCAGTACAAGACCAAGTAAAGATCACAAAGGGCAATATTCCATCGAAGGAATTCTGAGAGATTTGGTGATTTAACCACCCAAGCATGAAAGATGTTGACATCATTGTGAAGCATGCTCACTGGGTTTTATTGCATGAACTGCCATTTTAAATCATGTGTGATGTGCTAATATTTGGGAAGATACATGTTTTTCCCCACCTCTTTTTCTTGATGCATTTGCAGTTTTCCTACCCATTCCCATTTTAATGTGGGTTCCTGATTCTGGAGCCAGAGCAGGACCAGACACAGGGAAACAACACTCAAGAGCACACTCAGGGCATAATTAAAAATTACAAGTGTTTTCCAAACAACACTGAGTTATGGCATGTGCCATAGTAAACTTAATAAAGTCATAAAAGTAAATCCAGATTCTTGAATACAAAGCCCCAACAAGAAATGATGAAAATTCTGAAGGATTTTCCTATTGCTACTTTAAGTTAAGTTCAGGTTTTTTATGATCTGATTATATAAATCTTTTTTTTTCTTTGGCTTGGCTTCGCGGACGAAGATTTATGGAGGGGGTAAAAAAGTCCACGTCAGCTGCAGGCTCGTTTGTGGCTGACCAGTCCGATGCGGGACAGGCAGACACGATTGCAGCGGTTGCAAGGGAAAATTGGTTGGTTGGGGTTGGGTGTTGGGTTTTTCCTCCTTTGCCTTTTGTCAGTGAGGTGGGCTCTGCGGTCTTCTTCAAAGGAGGCTGCTGCCCGCCAAACTGTGAGGCGCCAAGATGCACGGTTTGAGGCGTTATCAGCCCACTGGCGGTGGTCAATGTGGCAGGCACCAAGAGATTTCTTTAGGCAGTCCTTGTACCTTTTCTTTGGTGCACCTCTGTCACGGTGGCCAGTGGAGAGCTCGCCATATAATACGATCTTGGGAAGGCGATGGTCCTCCATTCTGGAGACGTGACCCATCCAGCGCAGCTGGATCTTCAGCAGCGTGGACTCGATGCTGTCGACCTCTGCCATCTCGAGTACCTCGACGTTAGGGGTGTGAGCGCTCCAATGGATGTTGAGGATGGAGCGGAGACAACGCTGGTGGAAGCGTTTTAGGAGCCGTAGGTGGTGCCGGTAGAGGACCCATGATTCGGAGCCGAACAGGAGTGTGGGTATGACAACGGCTCTGTATACGCTTATCTTTGTGAGGTTTTTCAGTTGGTTATTTTTCCAGACTCTTTTGTGTAGTCTTCCAAAGGCGCTATTTGCCTTGGCGAGTCTGTTGTCTATCTCATTGTCGATCCTTGCATCTGATGAAATGGTGCAGCCGAGATAGGTAAACTGGTTGACCGTTTTGAGTTTTGTGTGCCCGATGGAGATGTGGGGGGGCTGGTAGTCATGGTGGGGAGCTGGCTGATGGAGGACCTCAGTTTTCTTCAGGCTGACTTCCAGGCCAAACATTTTGGCAGTTTCCGCAAAGCAGGACGTCAAGCGCTTAGTTGCCATTATATAAATACAACTAGATGAAACAGCGATCTTCGGTCCTCGGTGCAAAAACATGCAAACACACGTACAGACATAGCACACATACAGACAAATGATTCATATGCAGTACATACAATAATAAATAAATATTGTTCAATAAATATTCGCGTCTCGGAGGATTTGTATGAGCAGTTCATCAATCATTCAGCTGTCTCATTGACTGTGGGAAGAAGCTGTTTCTCAGCCTGATGATTTTGACTGATACTTTTGTAACACTTTCCCAATGGGACGAGCTCGAAGATGCTTTGTGTAGAGTGGCAGAGGTCCTCAATAATTTTGCCACCCCTCTTTTGACGATGATCCTAGTAGACCATATTGATTTGGGTGGGTGGGGGGGGGGGAGAAGGGAGACCCCAGTGATCCTCCGCTGCTCTTATGGTCCTGTGAATCTCAGTCTGATCTATTTAAGGTGAAAGGGTAAAATCCATAAGACGAGTTTTGGAGGAAAGTCTGAACTAAAATCGAATAGACTCCACCAATATCATTACTCTTTCTTTTTTAATCAGCAGTGGAACTTGAGTTTTTCACCAGCATTTCCAGTTTTAATGATGACATCCTGGAAATTGCAGTTTATGATTAGCGGAGTACAAACACAGATTGTATTGTCCAAGGTCATCTATCTTTTATGGGATCTTAGGAAAAACGCAACTTATTTTAAATGGGCTGGTAAATAACTAAAAATGAATACACACCCAAGGGTTCCCAAATATCCTTTATTTCTACAAGTTATACCATCTCTAACGGTTATACTGGGACATGGAATAGTTTACTGCAGCTTCTGAAATATAGTCCTCACTTTAACAGGTGGAATTGGGTTAAAAGATCCCATTTTATAGACTATTGTTTTCAATGCCATACTGCAGCGACCTAGATATTTGTTTTCCATAATCTCTATCATCTGAGGCATGATTTCATTACCAAGCGATAGTCACTTCATAATTTAATAAAAGAGATTAATAGATGCCACAAAACATTGTTTTTCTTCCATCATCTTTACTGCCATTTGTTCCCAAGCAATAACAACCTTTTCATAAACCTTCTCCCACCCCTTAAACACTCCATCCATTTCAGACAATAATTTACCTAAGTACTCAGTGGATGAGTAACTTCATTGGTTTTACTTATGAGCAAAAGCTCAATGAGATATCTTGAGTACATTTGGCTAATTTAAATTAATGTTTGATCTCTGAGATTTTGCATTCTTCTTCAAGGGCAAACAGCAGTAAACAGATAACTTCTGGGAAACCAAAAGTATTTTCTGTAAATAAAAAATACCATAGAGCCAAATAGGAATAGCTAAAGCAGAACCTAATTAAACTTACTATTTCCTCAGAATAAGGATTAAAGACATCATTTGGAGTTACATTAAGCCCTTCATTATCACTGAATGCTTGGGAAACAAATTATGGAAGAAGTCTTCAAACTTTTCAGTAAAAAATTGGCATTTGCTATGTCTTCACCGCTTAAAACAACATAGAGGATTCAGAATGTTTAAGGAAGAGGGACATCAGATCTGGGGTTGAGCAAATAAATTGCTGATGAGGAATTGAGTTTAAAACCATTAATGCATAAATTTAAAGGGCTTTAATTTTCTGAAATTTCACTAACATTTTAGCATTATCAAATGATTTTTTTTCTTTTAAAGTGCAGGTATTTTTTCAGGTTACCTCCACCTTGAAGAATAAATTCTGGTGGCTATTTCACATCGTAAAACAGAAGTGAAAATGCTGTCATTCACTGAAATGAAAAACTTCTACATGCAGATGGCAGTACGTTTGACTTTGTCCCAATCAATACTCAACTTTACCTTCAGGTGGATCCAAACTCTTTGGCCCTAAGGGTAGAAATCCATCCAAAGCCCATTCAATCATCTGCTTGGTTTGGGTTTCCACACCTTTGGCAGTGTCCAACTCATCATTCCCAGATTGTGTTGGGAAGAGTTTCCCTGCTCTGTTGCTTGCCACCTAGTTGAAGTAATAAATTGTAGAATCAGTACACTGGAGCACTTTGATAGCTGGAGAGCACTGTTTACATCTCTGTGCCCTCCGAACCTCAACCTTCTGTCAGTAAAAAACATACTGAATGCATCTAATTGATCAGTCCTTTAAAACTCTTTAAGGTTTCAGTGAGATCTCTTCTTATCCTTCAAAACTCTGAAGAATATCATCCCTATCCATTTCATCTCTCCTTAAAAGACAAACCTATAATTCATGGAAACTGATCTTCCCCTGTATTAAGGAAGCAGATTGAACTATACACAATAATCCCCAGGTGCAAACTCACTAAGGTCTTTATATTGCAAGAAGAATTCCTTACTCCTGAGAATCAAACTTTCTTGTAATTAAGGTGCACATAATATTTGGCCTCCGAATGATTTACATTTTAGCCTTCAATTACTTGCGTTGAAGCCCAGCAGGTCCCTTAAGTTACTTATTGAACACTAATTTCTTTCCTTTCACCTTTTGCTTTTCTGTAATATGCACTGAAGTGGATGACTTCACAAGTTTCCACATGATATCGCATCCACTATGTTTTCACAGACTCATTCAGCTTGATCATATCCTCTTGAAGCCTCTTTATATCCTCCTCTTTACTTAAAACCCAACTGGTATAGTAAAGATGACAACTTACTCCCTCAGTCAAAGAGATCATGAAAAGCTGGGGCTGAAGCACCAATCTCTGTCAATTATTCTTTCCCTGAAAGTCACAGTCTGTCGACCTGAAAAGGAAGGATCTCTTCGTTTTCACTCTTTTCTTTCTGTTCAATAATCAATTCTTGATCTATGTCAATATATTACCACCGATTCCACTTGCTCTAAACTTGTTCACCAACCAACTTTGCAGGACAAATATTCCACACCTACTAGGTCTGGTTTTATATTCTATCAGTCACATCCTCAAAGCACTCCAAAAGATGAGTGAAACATGATTTTCCTCCATGCTGGCATGAGTGAAAATTAAAAAAATAAATTAGTTTCTATATAACAGATTCCAGCATTCTTCCTACTACTGATGTTAGGTCAATACGTTAGGAGTGATATATTTTCCCCCTTTCTTAAATAGTTGGGTCACCTTTTCCCTCCCACCTTCGTTCACCCAACAGGAACATTCCACAGTCTAGATAATATTGGAAGATGAGAAACAGAGCTTTCTTTCTTTCCAAAGCTACCTCTTTCAAAACTCTTGACTGTCAATTATGGAGTCTTGCATTTCATATGAGAGCAATACTTTGTGCATCGATAAGTGTTGTGTAACTCCAGGCAAGGTGTTTCTTCATCTGATCTTCCAATGTGTTGAAGCTTGAGAAAATGGTTTTGGGAAGTTTAGAGATCAAAGCCTTCATATCAGAAGTCTGAGCTGGATATCAGCATTTTTAGCTGGATATCACCACTCTGAGCTGAATACTTTGCTGTGTGAAGGAACTCATTCATAATCTTAATTGCACCAGGCTTTAGGGTTCCCTGTTCTTAGTGCTGGATTACATTTCAATTAAGTAATCATACATAATTGCTCTGGGTAAAACATAAGAAATAGGAGCAGGAGTATGCCACAGAGCTCTTCAATCCATCCTGCTTTTAATAAGAAAATGGCTGATTCAACCTTGATCATGGCTCCATTTTCCTGGTTGCCCCTTATCATCTTTCATTTTTCTGTAGTCCAAAATCTATCTGACTCTGCCTCAAAGATGCTCAGCCTGCACATCCCACAGGATACAGAAATCCAAAATCTCACAGCTCACTTAAAGACAAAATTACTTCTCATCTTCATCTTAAATGATTTGGGAATATTCTCTTCCAGAGTCACCACTGAATTTTACAGGGTAACTCACACATTCTTAAAAATTTATGCAAGTATTTGTGATTAATCTTTTAACCCAATGACCTGTGATGTCCAAATCACAGAGACAGAGCTTTGGAAAGCAGGAATCTGGTTCCTGACTTTTCACAGTTGTCATGTGATTCTGTTCAGTTGCAGTCTGTGATTTGGCCAGTGTGCTGATTTTGATGAAAGTTGACCCTTAATTAAGATTTATTATAATTCAACATTTTTTGTTTCTTGCATTCAATTATCTTCATGCCACAGCCCCAATCTACTGTAATTAAATAGTAAGGCTTATTCTTGAAACCTGGGCTTTACATTCAAGCACTGAAACAGGAATATATTCCTATCGCATGAGGCTTGCATTGAAATTATTAATTATAAGTTTTGGAACAAGAGCAGAAAGAGACAAAGTTAGAATGGAGAAATTTCATGAAAAAAGGTCAGGTGCATGTAAAGATTAGTGAAGGAATCTCATACCTGTAAGACTTCAAAAATTGCTTTCCGATACATAGGCTGTTTGCTATAGGTTGGCTGGTGAAAGGCAGTAGAAAAAGTACTCAAAGGCATCAGCTTTTCAACACATACCTGTCAAATCAGAGAAGAATTAATTCAGTGATAGGTGACAACCATGGACAAAATGCACAATTCCTTCGATTCACACACTTCAGGATTGATGTACTCTAAAAGGTGGGATGGTGGGAAGAAAGGAAAGGAAGAATGTCTAACGTATTTACAAAACACTATTATTTCTCTCCAAAACATCCGAGTTTGATATAAATAGTGGTTTTTAGAAGTCCGAAAATTGTTATTTAAAGAAATGCAGCTCCAGTTATTTCCACAGTTAAATCTAGCAAAATAATGAGATTGAGGGCTTATTGATCAACTTTATTGCTTTTGGCTAATTAAGGGATATTACTTGGAGGAAGCAGACTCATTCATACACCTCAGAAAAGCATTACAAAACAGTTTGTTCACAGCCCTCAGAAAAAGGAACACGTGACACACTGCAATTATGAAATTCAATTGTGTAAGGTTTAATTAATTTTATTATTCAAATTAAAAAGTGATTTTATCAGAATGCAAAATGATAATGCTCACTTCTGAGTTACTCTGCACAATCTAGAGTGCCAATCAAAATTTTGTTATCATTTGCCCTTCCGTGCCTGACACAGTCTAACTTCTGTCTCCGACATGTTGATATCATAGTGCATGTGAAGCTCTTTAAAATATCCTGGAAGTAATTTGGCCAATTTGCTGCAGAAGTGACTATCAGTGGACACTCCTGGAACAACTTGGCTTATATGCTACTGGACTGGAACACCTAAGAGGAGAGTTTCATATTTTTCCTCCTTTGCCCCTCCATTGATCTTATTTAATCCACCCATCTGGCTCCTGACCCAAATCTTCCCTGAGACTGAGGCCCTGACCAATCTTGCTTAGAGACTCACAATGGCCTATTCTCTTGACCCCCATTTATGACAACTTGATGACCATTTGCATTCAGTCTATTGCCAGTCACCTCTCCCCAAGCTCTCTCCCAGCTTCTGCCTTTCTGCTCAATCCCAGTCCCCAATCTTTGATCAAATCTTCCCCCTCATCCTATCAACACATTGATCCAGCCAAATCATATTTGACAATAAGTATGTACAATGACCTTCCATTGCCAGTGGGTCAATAAATAAAATGGTCAGTAGTGTGTTACTGATATGATCATTTACAAAATCTATTAGAATGTACCACAATGTAGAAGCTTTCATTCTTGCACCAAAGGGTTGAAGCTTTATTTGTATATCTCAAGTAATGAAGTTTTTGAATTATTTGGTTCATTTTCAACAAGTTCAGGAGAACTTGAAGCAGTGCTCCTTTGTCACCATCAAAGATGATTTGCATGTCTTCTCTTTATTTATGCAGTATATTTTGGGCAACTTGCCAAAATATTTTTGTCTGTATGAGTTTGAGCACAACGAGAAAAGTGCAGCAGGTCATACACCTCCTCCCTCACTACAGTTCTGATCCCCAAACAGGCCTTTTAAGTGAAGCAAAACTTCCACAGGACTGATTTACTGCATCTGGTGCTCCCTTTGTGGCCTTCTCTCCATTGGAGAGACCAGTCGCAGGTTGGCAGATCGCTTTGCTGAGCACCTCGGCTCCCTCTGCCACAATTGGCTCCTCCAAGTAGCCAACTATTTCAATTCTGAGACATACTCCCACACTCACGTGTTTGTCCATGGCCTTGTGTGCTGTCCCACCCTGGCCACCCTCAGATTGGAGGAACAACACATTTGCCATCTAGGCACAATCCAGCTTGATGGTATTAACATCAACTTCTCTGCTTTCTGCTAACCAGCTCACCCTTTCTTTCCCCTTCCACTTTCCAGTTTTTTCAGTTCTCCCCCTCACCCCACGTCACCATCCCTTCTCCCCCTGTTTGCTGCTGTCCCCTCCCTCGCTTCTCTACCTATCATCTCTTGCCTTCCCCCCCTACCTTATCCCCCCCATTCTTTTGTTTGGATGCCCGCTGACACTCTTTCATAACTTGATGAAGGGTTCAAGCCCAAAACATCGGTTATGTATTTTTACCTTTGCTACATAAAGGATGCCCATTCAGAGCCAGCTCCTCAGCGCTTGATGTCCTGCTTTGCGGAAACTGCCAAAATGTTTGGCCTGGAAGTCAGCCTGAAGAAAACTGAGGTCCTCCATCAGCCAGCTCCCCACCATGACTACCAGCCCCCCCACATCTCCATCGGGCACACAAAACTCAAAACGGTCAACCAGTTTACCTATCTCGGCTGCACCATTTCATCAGATGCAAGGATCGACAATGAGATAGACAACAGACTCGCCAAGGCAAATAGCGCCTTTGGAAGACTACACAAAAGAGTCTGGAAAAACAACCAACTGAAAAACCTCACAAAGATAAGCGTATACAGAGCCGTTGTCATACCCACACTCCTGTTCGGCTCCGAATCATGGGTCATCTACCGGCACCACCTACGGCTCCTAGAACGCTTCCACCAGCGTTGTCTCCGCTCCATCCTCAACATCCATTGGAGCGCTTTCATCCCTAACGTCGAAGTACTCGAGATGGCAGAGGTCGACAGCATCGAGTCCACGCTGCTGAAGATCCAGCTGCGCTGGATGGGTCACGTCTCCAGAATGGAGGACCATCGCCTTCCCAAGATCCTGTTATATGGCGAGCTCTCCACTGGCCACCGTGACAGAGGTGCACCAAAGAAAAGGTACAAGGACTGCCTAAAGAAATCTCTTGGTGCCTGCCACATTGACCACCGCCAGTGGGCTGATAACGCCTCAAACCGTGCATCTTGGCGCCTCACAGTTTGGCGGGCAGCAACCTCCTTTGAAGAAGACCGCAGAGCCCACCTCACGAACAAAAGGCAAAGGAGGAAAAACCCAACACCCAACCCCAACCAACCAATTTTCCCTTGCAACCGCTGCAATCGTGTCTGCCTGTCCCGCATCGGACTTGTCAGCCACAAACGAGCCTGCAGCTGACGTGGACTTTTAACCCCCTCCATAAATCTTCGTCCGCGAAGCCAAGCCAAAGAAAGAAAGAAAAAGATAAAGGTACTGTTTGACCAGCTGAGTTTCTCCAGCATTTTGTGTTTTTACATTGCTAAGTTCACTTATCGTAGCAACAGCTTTACAGCAGATGGCAACTCACTGGCTCTACACAAAGCCCTAGAACACCTGGACAGTAAAGATGTATACATCAGAATACTTTTTATCGGCTACAATTCATCATTTATATTCATATATATAATATATATAACAATTACAGCACGGAAACAGGCCATTAGGCCCTTCTAGTCCGCACCGAACCAAACACCCCTTTCTAATCCCACCTCCCTGCACAATGCCCATAACCTTCCATCTTCTTCTCATCCATATACCTGTCCAACCTTTTCTTAAATAATACAATTGACTCCGCCGCCACTATTTCTCCCGGAAGATCATTCCACACAGCTACCACTCTCTGAGTAAAGAAGTTCGCCCTCATGTTACCTCTAAACCTCTGCCCCTTAATTCTTAACTCATGTCCTCTTGTTTTAAACTTTTCTCCTCTTAACGGAAATAGTCTATCCACATCCATTCTGTCTATCCCTTTCATAATCTTAAATACTTCTATCAAATCCCCTCTCAACCTTCTACGCTCCAAAGAATAAAGACCCAATCTGTCCAATCTCTCCCCATACTCCAGATGCTTAAACCCAGGCAACATTCTGGTAAACCTTCTCTGCACTCTCTCCACTCTGTTTATATCCTTCCTATAATTAGGCGACCAGAACTGCACACAGAACTCCAAATTAGGCCGCACCAACGTCTTATACAATCTCAACATCACCTCCCAACTCCTATATTCCATGCAATGATTGATAAAGGCCAGCATACTAAAAGCCTTCTTCACCACCTTATTCACGTGAGTTTCTACCTTCAGGGAACGATGTACCGTCACTCCTAAATCTTTCTGCTCTTCTGTATTCCTCAATGCTCTCCCATTTACCACATATGTCCTATTCTGATTCTTCTTACCAAAATGAAGCACCTCACACTTATCAGCATTAAATTCCATCTGCCATTTTTCAGCCCACTTTTCTAAGCAGCCCAAATCCCTCTGCAATCCTTGAAAACCTTCTTCATTATCCACTATTCCACCTATCTTAGTATCGTCTGCATATTTACTAATCCAATTCACCACCCCATCATCTAGATCATTAATGTATATAACGAACAACAATGGGCCCAATACAGATCCTTGAGGCACACCACTGGTCACCGGCCTCCAACCTGACAGACAATTATCCACTACCACTCTCTGGCCTCTCCCTTTCAGCCAATGTTCAATCCATTTGACTATCTCAAAATTTATACCTAAAGACTGCACCTTCCTAACTAACCTTCCATGTGGTACCTTATCGAAGGCCCTACTGAAGTCCATATAGACAACATCCACTGCGCTACCCTCATCCACATTCCTAGTCACCTCTTCAAAAAATTCAATCAGATTGGTCAAACACGACCTTCCTCCCACAAATCCACGCTGAGTGCTCCTGATCAGACCCTGTCTATCCAGATGTTTATAAGTACTATCTCTAAGAATTTTCTCCATTAATTTACCTACCACAGACGTCAAACTCACAGGCCGATAGTTGCCAGGCTTCCTCCTTGAACCCTTTTTAAATAACGGAACCACATGCGCAATGCGCCAATCCTCCGGCACTATCCCCATATCTAATGACATTTGAAAAATTACCGCCAGAGCCTCTGCTATTTCCTCCTTCACTTCTCTCAATGTCCTGGGGAAGATCCCATCTGGTCCCGGAGACTTATCCACCTTTATATTCTTCAAAAGCCTTAAAACTACACCTTTTGTAATCTCTATATTCCCCATATTTACCCAATTTGCTTTTTTTATCCCACATCTCCCAATATCCTTCTCCTTAGTGAATACCGAAGAAAAGAAACTGTTCAATATCTCCCCCATTTCTCTAGGTTCCACACACAGTTTTCCACTCTGATTTTCTAAGGGACCAATTTTGTCTCTAGCTTTCCTCTTACCATTATCATATTTGTAGAACTCTTTTGGATTAGTTTTCACCCTGCTTGCCATAGTTATTCTCGTACCTTCTTTTAGCTTTCCTAATTCCTCTCTTAAGATTCCTCTTACATTCAATGTATCTTTCAAACATCTCCTTAACTCCATGCTTCTTATATCTAATGTACGCCTCCCTTTTTCTTCGAACCAAGTTTCCAATATTCCTTGAAAACCACGGCTCTCTCAAATCTTTTGCCCCTCCTTTTAACCTAACAGGAACATAAAGCTTTTGCACTCTCAAAATCTGATCTTTAAAAGACTTCCATCTCTCTACTACATCCTGCCCATAAAACAAATTGTCCCAATGCACACCCTGCAAGTCCTTTCGCATCTCCTCAAATCTAGCTTTTCCCCAATCAAAAACCTCAATCCTTGGCCCTGATTTCTCTCTTTCCATAATGACATTGAAGCTGATGGCATTATGATCACTGGACCCGAAGTGCTCGCCAACACTAACCTCCGTCACTTGACCCATCCCATTTGCCAACAGTAGATCTAACACTGCTCCTTCTCTGGTCGGCACCTCTACATATTGTTGTAAAAAACTATCTTGCACACATTTCACAAACTCTAACCCATCCATTCCTTTCACAGAATGTGTTTCCCAATCTATATGTGGAAAATTAAAATCTCCCATAATTACAACCCTGTGCTTATCACAAATATCTACTATCTCCCTACAGATTTGCTCCTCTAGGTCTCGGTCCCCTCCGGGTGGTCTATAATACACCCCTACAAGTGTAACCTCTCCTTTCCTACTCCTCAGTTCCACCCAAATAGCCTCCGTGGATGTGCCCTCTAATCTATCCTTCCTAGGCACCGCTGTAATATTTTCCCTGACAAGCAATGCAACCCCACCTCCTCTTGCCCCTCCGACTCTATCACACCTAAAACAACGAAACCCAGGGATATTCAGTTGCCAATCACATCCCTCCTGCAACCATGTCTCACTAATCGCTACCACATCATACTTCCAAGTATCAATCCACACCTTCAGCTCATCCACCTTTTTTACAATACTCCTGGCATTAAAATATATGAATTTCAGGGATTTCCCATTTTTTAATCCCTGTTTTCCCTCATCTTTAAGAACAACATTATTTACTTTTCCTGCCAATTGCCCTTCATCTTCTTCCAGAGCATTTCCCTTCTCTATCACCTGCCCATCCATATTCAAATACTTACAAGAAACTTTCATTGTTTGCATTCTAACCTTCTCCTTACTGCTCTGTACTATTTTGTTCCCTCCCCCCAACCATTCTAGTTTAAAGGATCCTGAGTAGCCCTAGCAAATACCTCTGCCAGGATTCTGGTCCCCCTGGGATTTAAGTGTAACCCGTCCTTACTGTACAGGTCACATCTCCCCCAAAAAAGGTCCCAGTTATCCAGAAACTTAAAACCCTGCCCCTTACTCCACCCCTTCAGCCACGTGTTAATCCTCCACCTCATTCTATTTCTATTCACACTGTCATGTGACACAGGGAGTAATCCAGAGATTACCCCCTTTGCGGTCCTTCTTTTTAACTCCCTACCTAACTGCCTGTACTCACTTTTTAGGACCTCTTCTCTAATTCTCCCTATGTCATTGGTACCTACACGTACCACGACCTCTGGCTCCTGTCCCTCCCACTTTAGGATATCTGGGACACGAGCAGCAACATCTCGGACCCTGGCACCAGGGAGGCAAACCACCATCCGGTTCTCCTTGCTGCGTCCGCAGAATCCCCTATCCGTCCTCTTAACTATGGAGTCTCCTACCACAATTGCCCTCCTCTTCCTTTCCCACCCTTTCTGAGCTACAGGGGCCGACCTCGTGCCGGAGGCACAGCCACTGTCACTCCCCCCAACCTTGATGTCATCATCCCTAGCATCATCATCCCCTCAAAACTGATCAGCAAATTCTGACCTGGGACTCAACATCCCACTGTGTAATTAGATCATGGATTTCCTCACCTCCAGACCACAATCAGTGAGGATTGGTATGAACTTCTCCTCCACAATCCCCACCAGTACTGGAGCACCACAGGGCTACGTTTTTAGTCTTCTGCTCCACTCACTTTACACCTACAACTGTATGGCTTGGTACGTCAATAACAGCATCAACAAATTTGCTGACGATACCACAGTAGTGGGTTGTATAAAGAAAGTTGATGACATTGAAAGCTTGGGTGAATTGTGCACCAACAATAATCTTGAACTCATTATCACAAAAACTAAGGAGTTGATTGTTGACTTCAGAAGTATAGAATCTAGTGAACACTGGGGAATCAGAGGTGGGGAGGGTGAGCAAATTTAAGTTCTTGGGAGTCACTATCTCGAAGGATCTTTCCTGCACATCATGAAGACAGCACGTCAGTGCCGCTACTTTCTCAGGAGATTGAGGAGGTTTGGTATGACATCGGAAACCTTGGCAAATTTCTACAGATGTATGGTGTAAAGTGCGCTGAACAGTTGCATCACAGTCTGGTATGGAGACACCAATACCCTTGAGTATAATGCCTTGCAAAAGTAGTGGACACAGTCTAGGACATCACAGGCAAAACCCTTTCCACTATTGAGAACATTTTCAGGGAACACTGCCGTCAAAGAGCAGCAGCAATCATCAAAGATCCACACCACCCAGAACACGCTCTGTTCTCACTGCTGTCATCAAGAAAGAGGTATAGATGCCACAAGACTCGCACCATCAGGTTTAGGAACAGCTGCTACCCCTCCACCGTCAGATTCCTCAACAACAAACTCAATCAGGGACTCATTTAAGGACTCTTACTTGTGACTTTGAATTTTTAAATACTTTCTGTACTGCACAGTTTGTTTACATTCATTATCTGTTTACAGTTCTTTAACCATTTACGGAGCAGAAACAGGCCATGTTGGCCTTTCGAGTCCGCACCGGTTCACTGATTTTGTGCGCCCTCTTCAGGCATTGGTCCCGGTAGATCTTCATTCAATAACGATGGGCGAATTCAATGCAGGTGGAATTGGTCATAGAAATGTTTGTGAAACGTGCAGTTCAAAACTTCTGGGCACATTCAATACAGGGTCAATCTGTTTTGGGAGTAACTGTGGAGTGAGGATGCAGAGGACTCAGAGGGATGTTATTTGTTAATACTATGTAGTTTTTTTTTGCACTGCCAATAAGTGGTAATTCTGCCTCGTCTGCAGAAAAAAAAAGAACTCAGGGTTGTATGTGATGCCTTGTATGTATCTGACAATAAATCTTAAAACTTAAATCTGAATCTAAGTTACTTCCTTTGTCTGCAGTCCAAAAATATTGAGGAAGAATGTTACCAGCACATCTTTTCTAAGATTCCTTTTGATGTGCTGCCCTACCCTTTTCCCCCACACCTGCTGTTTTTCCTTGAATACTTTTGCTGCTTCTTTAAATTTCTGCTTCCCCTTGTTTAATAATTCTTTCTCCCTCTATCTTATGTTCCTTCCACCCTGTCTTATTTCTTTCTCATTTTCCTCTACATGGGTTAAATAACTTTTCCTCTCCCTTTCCCCTTTATTTTTAATTTCCTATTTTTCCAGCAATCCTTTAATTATTCTAAATTCACAAAACACATAACTGTTAGATTTCACGTTAAAACATAAAAGTGCTATAGAAACTCAGCAGTCCTATAGTATCCATAGGAGGCATGGAAATGGGGAAACTGGACCCCACCAAAATGCATCAAGCCACCCTTTCACACACTATCTCTCACTTTATCACTTCAAGTCATCTCCCTTCCAAATGTATTGTTTCCCAACCCCACACTGCCTGCATCTACCTCCTCCCCAAAATCCACAAACCCAATTGCCTTGGTTGACCCATTGTTTCTGTGCTCCTACCCCACCAAAGAATTATCTGCTTCCCTCAACTCCGTTTTGTCTCCCCTGGTCCAGTTGCTTGATATCTGTGACATCTCATATGTGTTCTGTCATTTCAACAACTTCCAGTTCCTTGAACTCAATTGCCTCATCCTTAATATTTGTTTCATGTTTAGTAAAACTCTTCTCTTTCTTGATCTCTTTCTATCTCAGGAGACAAATTCTTGGCAGACATCCAATTGCTACACAACTCCATCCCCCATACTTAAGACTTAAAATCACTTAATTGTTTCCTCAATAACAGACCCAACCAGTCTCCCTCAACCACCACCCTCCTCTGGCTGCCAGAACTTGTCCTACTCTGAATCATCAGACTCTTTCTACATCAAAAGGGTAGTCATTGGTACCCGGACAGACTCGAGCTATGCCTGCGATGTGGAATAAACCATGCAAATAGCCTACACAGGTAAGGGCTCCTCAACTCTGTTTCACTGATGACTACATTGATGAGCTTGTCAACTTAATCCACTTTTTTGCTAACTTCCACCTGACCTCAAATTCACTTGCTCCATGTCTAGCAAAACTCTTCCCTTTCTTGACCTATATCTCCGGAGACAAACTTTCAGCATTTTCTATAAGCTCACTGACTCCCACAGGTACAACTATTATTCTTCACACTGTGTCCCCTGTAATTCCTTTCTCACAATTTTTTAATTTCTGCCGCATCTGCGCCCATGATAAGCCCTCCCATTCCAGATCATCTGAGATGTCCCCCCTTCAAAAAATGTGGCTTCCCCTCTATCACCATCAACTCAGACCTTACCCACATATTTTCCATTTATTGTACGTCTGCCTTGGCCACGTCTACGCCCATGCACAAGGACAAGATTCTTCTTGTCCTCAACTACCATGCCCCCAGTCTGCGCATCCAACATATTATCCTCCATAATTTCTACCACCTACAATGTGATCTCACCATCAGACACATCTTCCCATTTTTGCCTTCTGTGACTCCCTCATCCACTCCTCCCTTCCCACCAATCTCCCCTGAGGTACCTACACCTGTGACTACAGGAAATGCTCCACTTGTGCCTACAATTCCTCCCTCACCACCATCAGGACCCCAAATAGTCCTTCCAAGTGAAGCAACACTCTTGTGATTCTCCAGGGGTCATCTAGTACATCTTATGACTCACATTGTGGCCTCCTCTACATTAAGGAGACTGGGAGATAATTTTCCTGAGCATCTTCACCCTATCTGCTGCAATAGCAGGGTTCTTCAAGGGGAAACCCATTTCAATTCCCATGCCAACATGCCTGCCCATGATTTCATGCACTGCCAAACTGAGACCTCCCACAAATTGGAGGAAGAATACCTCATATTCTGTCTGGGAACCTTCCAACCAGATGGTATTAACATTAATTTCTCCAGTTACTTAGCACTCCCGCTCCCCACCTCAGGTCTCCCTTTCCCTGTCTTCTTTTATCTAGCTCTGCAGTCACAGAGCTACCCCTCCCCCGATCAATTCCCAGCTTTTCTCTCCTGCCCTCCTATCCATGTCTCTTGGATGTTGGCCTGTGCTCCTCCCATGACCTTTCACCCTTCATGCCCTATTTTTTTATTCAGGCACCTGCCTGATTCTTGCTCATGCATTGACAAAGGGCTTAGGTCCGAAACATTGGTTATATACATTTTCCTTCTTTGGATGCTGCCGGACCTGCTGAGTTTTTCTAGCACTTTAGTGTATTAACTACAATCACAGTGTCTGCAGACTGTCTTACCTCTGTTATATTTCATGCATTCCTTGCTTTCTCGCAGCAAACCAAAAACTTAATGGAACCGGGACAAAGATTTTAGTTTTGAATCCCTAATCCCAGAAGTGTTTTCTTTAAAACTGAAATCACATAACTGACTCAATTCCTCCTGCTCAGATTGGATGGTGTATAAACTGTGGCAAATGGGATGTTGAGAGTCTTCCATCAATCTGTAGTTCTGTTGAGAGTTGATTATCAAGCTGAAGTAATGTTTGGGATTCTCACTGTCCCTGGCCTCAGCCCTGTCCCACCCCCCCCCCCACCGCTGAGACGGATAAAATTGAGGTTGGATTGTATTTCTAATATTATTTTGTGACAACGGAATTGAATATTTTTGTTATTTCAAAAAAACATTTACTGTTCATCTCTGATTGTGACCTGCTGGGTTATTTTAGAGCCCAATTTTTAAAGTCAGTTTGGAGAGAATGTGAGCATGGAGAGTGGGAAGTGGAAAGGGATTGAGGAGGCTGGTGGTGGAAGACAAGCTCTTTTGGACACAATGAGCTGAATAGGCTTCTCTCTGTGCCATGAATTTCTGTGATTCTTTGTGCCTAGAAATAAACATTGCCAAAATGAGTCAGAATGAAAAATTTAATTCTCCAGAAGGTATCAAGGAACTAGATGGGCAGCTGCTAGAAAATGTATAGCGATTACATGGAAGAATGATATTGAATGAAATATTCAAAAATGGCATACTGAATTGAGAACTCGTATACCTTTGGAGAAAATAACTTATAATTTGCATAATAATTATTAAAATGTGGAATCCATATTTGGAATATGAAGTTTGTTAGATGGGAATGGCACCATCCTCGGCATTAAGTTACTGATAAATATGGACTTTAGCTCCATTTTTATTATTGCATTTTTTGGGGGTAGATGGGGAGGGAGGGAGGGTGTTATATAGGGAGAAAATTTTATTATTATCATACTTTATGCTATATTTGTATTTTACATTTTGTTCAATAAATAAAGAATAAGAAACGAGATGGGCTTTGAGAGTCACGATTATTTCATTGACACCACTGTGAGGCTATTTTTAAAATGTTATGTTTATTGAATTGAATATTTACTGATTGATTTCTGAACTGGGATGGTGAAATCAGAACTGCCTCTTAGTTTGATCCTCTGGACAAAAAGCTTAGTATTATATTTCATGCCCTTCGCAAATGGATTTTGGTGATTTCTTACTTCACCTCTTGAGTGTTCTTTTGCTGACATTTGTTTCAAGCATCACTGCATCTTTGAAGGATGCAATGCAATGTCCTTCCAAAGTCTTATCAATGGTAATATATCATGAGGGCTTATCATAACATTGGAAGAAAAAATCATTTTGAGAGGGAATAGATGTTTAAAGAGTCGGGAAAACACGTAATCAAAATATTTCTATTTGGACAGGTACTACAATATTAGGAGGTGTATGTACATTTTTTGAAAACCAAAGTGTGACACTTACAACAGAGAATTTGCCATCTCCAAACCACATCACCCATCGTGTTCCTTCAGCTGCCCGACTTCGGCCAGTCATCCACCAGGACACAATGCGACCTGGCCACCACGAGAATCCTCTGAGCTTTCCCCAGACCAGCTCTCCAATGCCAAATCCTCGCCCATCCTGGGAAATTCAGAGGCAAATGCTAATAAAGGAATTGCAAAATACTCGTGATGCGTGGACTGAGTTCTTAATTCAATCATTGTTGCAAACCATTCCATTACCGTTCATTAGTTTGGAGGCTTTTAAATTCATACATCAGCTTTAAGAGGCAGAGTTTGTGGGGTTGTCTGATGTTCATGACTGAATCCCTCAAACCTTACCCATCCTGGTGAAAAACTGTACCTCAAGAATATGATTAGTTCTAATAAGCCAATTTCCAAATTTTAAATGTTGGTTCTAACCAGATATTATATCAACTGCTTTTATGAATGACTTATGTTTAAATATCATTCAACTATTACTTAAAAAGGCATAACTTAATCAAGTTATTTTAATTATTTTTAAACATTTGATTTATAAATTTTATTTATTTAATTAAATTTAAATAAAATAAATAAATTAATGAAATTTAAAAAATAAATTAAACAAATGGCTTGGATTTTTCAGGAAGATAGGTCTGATTACAAGTAAAATAATACAAATGTGTCAGATCTGAAATATAAACAAAAAGGCTGGAAATACACAGGAGGTCAGCACCATCTGTGCAGAGAGTAACAGTTAACGTCTCAGGTAGTGTGCTACATTACTTTCATTATCCCTTCCAAAAGTCAAACACCAGAAGTCCCAGCATTCCTAGGCAGTCAATCATTGATTACTGAGGGAGGAGTGGAGTAAACATTCAGGTTGATAACTTTTCATTAGATTTCCAATGTTTCCAGCTTTTGTATGCAATGCCTGACAAATTTGAGTTATATTAAGACAATAGTGACATATTTCATGTAATGTATATGTATTTTGGCAAAGAAGTTGACAAAATCTCCATGGCAGACGGAGCAGAAAAAAAAATTGGTTTCCAAAATAAAATGACATGTTGGATGGTAGGTGGCAGAGTGGCAAAAAGCAATGGGTCATGGTCATTTGCTATGATTTAAGTTGAATTCCTTTCTTTGACACAAAAGATATTTGGTAGCAATCTTGGTGTACTGTGTAAAATTATGAGCTATCAACAAATGATATCTAATAACTCAGGGACAGAGTTTAAACGTAATTGGTTTCAGAAGAATGTTGACGAAATATTTTTCATTTGAAGAGGGAAAACACATTGCTTGAAAAGCAGGTATTTAAAAACAGCGGGAGAAACATCATCACCTACAAAGTCACCGAGCCACATTTTTAGATGAATGACCTTTTATGATACAAATTTCCATGATTCTTGCAAAAATTACAGCATAGTTACTGAGATTGACAGCTTTTCGTTCAATTATCTCTCATTGAAATCCCTGTCCTTTACTTTTAAGGGGCAAGCTTTAAGGAACAATCACTGGTTGACCTGCTTCCTCTACTGTTGTCACTAAGAATGTTGCCATGGTTGGTGGAAAGCTTCAGGGTTAGATGTGAGGTACACTAAGCTTCTCAGCTCAGTTATTTATAGACCTGCTGCCAGAGTCATTGTTCAAAAAAATGGAGATCAAATGTTTTAAAATCTGAGTGTAAAGTGTAAGTCGGCAACACACTGAACAGTAGAGGGTGGGTAGGAGCATCACCAGTGTTTGCCTCTGTCACAACTGCCTACAATGAAATATAATCTGGCCCAACAGCCTTTGAGCTGGACAGTTTCTCTCTCAACATCATAGCATGTACCTTGAAGGACACAAAGACTCTCTCTTTCTTTCTCTCTCTCTCTCCAATGGCTCCAGAAATCACAATTTTTCTCATTGCCAAGAGATGGCAACTTTATGATCAATGGTGACCAAGAGGATTTTTGTAGGGGCAATTAAGGTTATTTTGGTTATGATTTTCACTTGACACAGATGGCTATTTCCATTCTCAACTTTTTTTTGGCTATGGTACCCAATGGCAAGAATGTACTCAAAGTTTATGAGCCCACTTCCCTGTGAAGCAGGCAAGTTTTGGTTTCTTCTGTACTTCTCTCCTACCAACTACATAAAAAACATTTATGTCACACGAGGTGAAAAGAAAACAAGGCTTTCACTTAAATGTGCTGTGGCCCCTAGTAAGATGGCTGCTCTAAGTATACATTTTTTGGCAATGAATACATGCATGGACAAATAATATAGAAATTGTGATGCACCATTTATGAGATTGCGTAGTTAGTCAAAATCTTTTTTTCCCCATAGCCAGGGTATCAAGAGCAAGAGGACGTAGGTTTAAGTTGATGAAAGGAGCTTTAAAGGAGAATTCTTTTTACAGAAAATGCTGCTCAAGGAGGTGGTGGAATCGCTTATAATTGCGAGGTTTAAGAGGTGCTTAGACACATATATGGGCAGGGCATGCAAGGATAGAGTCCAATTGAGTCTGATGTAGATGCGAACAAAGTTTGCATTGGACCCAATGGGCCAAAGGGGATTGTTTTTGCGTTGTATAACATTATGACTATGAATGTGCACTTTATAGGAAATAGAGAATTTTTAGGGATCAATTTTACTTTGTAATTCAATTCCACATTATTTCTTAAGTACTTGCTACCTGGTTGAGTTTAGTCTGATCAGTGTTTACCCTATCCATTGGATGAAATAATCTGTTATACATTTCCAGCAAAGTTAACTCCTGGGTCAGAAAAAATGTTTGATTGCCAAAGTGATGACCTTATATTGAATTTAAATACTTTTGGCCTCTAAACCTTACCCAATTGCACCTGTATTCAATTCTAAGGTCTCATTTCACCCACAGGAGGTTTCTTCCCCCTTTGAAATGATTGTGATTTTCCACTCCTACCTAAGAATAAACATACTTTAACATTCCTCTCCCATAAAATGCCTAACCTCCTGTCATAGGACTGATACACTTGGCCAGTTCATTGAATGGGGATTCAAGCTTATCTCTCAGTGTTGTGCTCTGCAGTGAAACTCCAATTCATGCAAGTGAGTCAACATTGTACTCAGGATCATTAACCAGTTAGCACTCTGGTCGCATCATGATAATGTTTTAGAATTGTATTATAGGTAGTTCTCTTTTTCTGAGTTCTGAAGAAGTGAGTGTGTTGCCTTTCACAACTCTTAAGTTATAGCAAGGAAAGGATTAATTAACTTACATCATATTCTGCTTCTTCATCCGTCACTTTGGAAGTATCCTTCTCGGCTGCCTCATTTGAAATAATTGAAGGTTCTGGAGTTGTTGCAATTCTGGGAGGTGTTGGATCAGTGGACTGCTGGGGTGTGGTTGTGCTTGTTTCTTTCTCTTTCTGAACTGGGATATCCTCCTGTGCGCTCATCACCGCTACAAGCTTTGCCCTCTTCTCAGCCTACAGGTGACAAGATTGGTAATAGGGGGAAGGAATGGTGTAGGTCAGAATAAATACACGAGTGACGGCTTTGATAATGTTTACAAAGTGGAAAAAAATTCATGGTACTAACATCAAACAACAACCATATATAGTCTTTTCACCAAAACAGATAATTGGAAATGGATGTAAATCCATTCTTGTGAGCCTTTCCCTTGGTACTATTATATTTGTTTATCGCTCAGTGTTTGAGCAATTTTCACCTGGAAAAATAAACTTTGATGAATGCATATTTTGTTTTTCAGAACAATGTTTATTGGTTCATTTGAAGCAATGCAATTTCATGCAAAAGGAATGTTTATTGGTTCATTTGGAGCAATGAAATTTCATGCAACAGGATGACATAGATTGAGCCATTCAGGTTCGAATTTGGCCCAGTCTGACAAAGATCTTTAAATGAGTTTGGATAACTTCAGCTCTTTTCCTGAAAGAAATTATTCTTACTTTGGTGACAACGAGCATTATATTATTGGCTTCATTGGGAGATGCCTCAATTGCTTATGTGGATATAAATGTCATAGTGATACAGTAAAAGGTTCACATCAGAGTTAGGATGATAATGTCTTGTGAAGGCAGGTCATTTTAAATACAATGGTGGAGATTCACAACCAATCAATCAGATCACTGCTCTGCTTTCTGTCATAATGGTAATTCAAGACAATTATGGAGGGAATGCCAGTTTAGTGGTTTCCTTGTTAGCCTGGTAATTCTGAAACCTGGACAAATAATTCACAGCCGAATTCAATTTCCACAATGGCAGCAATGGAGCTTAACATCAGGTGCTCTGACATTTTTTTTAGTTCACTAAACATTTAAGGTTCAATGTTCCTTTTATTATTATGTAATAATGCATTAAAAATGTAACAAAGGAAGAGTTGTCATGAGCATCACACAGTGTCCCTAACAATAGGAGAAAGAGAAGCAAAAGAGAGTCCCTTCAGAGACACTGTGTCCGTGGATTTGCCTTCAGCCCTCCTGCAGCTGCACAGACGCCTGTTAGATTCATTGGCAACCCCAAGCTCCAGATCCAAGCGTCCAACATGATCAGAAAATCCTTTTTGCCTCAGCACCCACTGAAATCCCAGTTTTAATACCTGGTTCCCATGAGCCAGTCACCAGCTGCCCGCAGCCTATGTGGGTCAATGAGCCCCTTGCTGGTCTGCTGCTGTGGCGACTGTCCTGTGGGGTCGAATCCTCTGCTTCTCCTTCTCTATGGGGGGGGGGGTGGTGGGGGGGGTCTGGTTTCTCCCTGTTTCTGGTGCCCTGTACGGGTCTGCAGCTGCCCCAGAGTTTGTAACCCCTTATGGCCGCTGCCAAGCACAGGTGCTGTCATCTTGGGTACAGAACTCGTGGTTGCAGGATTTTACTTTCGAATACCATTGGCTCCTTTAACAGGTCTTTTAGAGTCTGTATGGAGCTACTGGCATTAGGACTGGGTGGTTGAAACCTTCAGAGAAGTACCACCTCCTCTCAGCTGATGAATCATTCCTTCTCTGTGTGAAGCAAAGGTGAGAGGTACAAAAGTGCAGTATCAGTGTTCATCCCCACCACTGACAGAGATGGCCGAGGTCTACAGTACAAAAATGCCAAAATGTTCCTTCAATCCAATAAAAAAAATCCAATTGGAGAAGGGAAATAATCTTGAGCTTGATTTCGCCATTCCATTTGTTTCAGATATCTCTGTTCATTAATGTAGTGGTCAGACTGATCACTGTATAGTCCTTCTTAAACCAAGTCCCATCTTCGCATAGAGGACAGTACCACTGGGCAAAGCAAGACATTCATATGACATTTTACAGTAGCAGCAGAAGCCTAAGTGATTTTCCTGCCAATCAGCAATTGCACAACATGATATCCTTCACTGTGGCATCAAGGGACAAGTAACGATGCAAAGGGAAGGTTAATTGAGCAATCCAACATATTCAGATGACACGACAATACAGAATCAAGTGCTTGGTAATCAGAAAAAGCCAGCTACATAACAACATCAAAACATGGCAGTCTTGCTCCATCCAGTTATGAAGAGTGTTGCACAGATAAGCAATGAACAGAAAGTGGAGGCCTCAGTAACTAACTCCATTCTCAATAGTTTCGTAAGTCAAAAAAGAAGCAAATGGAACAAGCTTGAGGCAGAAATACGATTTGGACAATCCACCTTCATTCCTAGAAGGGTCACCCACCATCACAGAAATCAAACGTCAGCTGACAGAGCTCACTCCACCTGATTTCCAGCTGAATTCACATGACATAGCCAAGCCTTTGAATTCTCACAATAATCCAGCTGATGATGTGTTTATGATTGCTTTATTTATTTCCAAACCTCTCCTATATAGTTCCAACATTGTAATCTTCTCAACAACATAGAAAACCGGCCAGGTATCCGTTCTCCACAGAAATGAGATCAGGCACAATATCACCTCATCATTCTGCTGGTAATCATCAGCCAAGTCACAAAGATGGCAGTGACATTGACTTTCAAACAAGCAGCTCTGTTTTGGTTTCATGCAACTATTTCGTTCCAAAGCCTCACCGTACTCTGGCTCCAAAAGCAGAAAGCAAAATTCTTGAGGTGAGATGAAAGTTAATTCCCTTGAAAATAAGCAGTATTTTATCAAGTGTTCCATCACAAACTGACAGGTCACAGGGGAAAAAAAATCTCAACTAGTTGGGATTATAACTTGTAAAAAGGAAATTGTGGTTGTTATAAAGCAACAATGGCCATTCAAGAACTTTCTTAAGAGTTCCTCATGGCAGAGTTCAAAGCACAGCCATCTTCAGCTTTCCTCAATGATAAGAGTGAATGTATAACATCGTGACACTAGATTTGCCTTGTGTTTGGCTCCATCCAAAGCCCCTAAGATAGTAAAGCAGTTCATGTTTGAATGAAGCACTTTTCATGTGATAGTGAAAATCTCAAACAAGAAACAATCTATCCACCTACATTTGTCAGTAAATGGAATCTTCATCTTTCAATCCATTATGTCAACATCCTCTGAGGACTCGCACCATGAACTGAACCAATCACAAGAGGTCTGTGGTTACAAAAGCTAGTCAGAAACTGGGTATGCAGTGATCAGTGACTTACCTTGGATTTAAAGTTTTAAAATTAAATTTAAGCATACAACATGGTAACAGGCTATTTCTGCTCATGAGCAGGTGCTGCATAATAACACTCAATTAAACTACACCCTAGGTCTGTTTCAAAGGGTGGAGGAAAGCAGAGCCCCCAAGGAAAACCCAGGCAGACACGGGGAGAACGCACAAACTCCTTCGAGACAGCATGGAATTCGCACACAGGCCCCGATCGCTGCCGCTGGAACAGTGTTGCACTAACTGCTTCTCAAACCATGCCGCCCATTGATTCAAAGACATAAGTAAGGAATGAGTTAAATGGTCTCCACTTTTCTGGAAGTTGATTCTTCATCCCAAAGTAACCAACTAAATGACACCTTAAAATATTTACCTCTTCAGGTACACCATGGACCAAATGCATGATGCATTAAAGTTCCTTCATCATTTCAAGGTTAAAACTATAGAACTTGCTACCTGATAAATGTATTTTCATTAAATTTGATGCAGGCTTAAAACAAAATCTTACCAATAGCTTATTAAGGGCTACTACTGACAGGCAATAAATAATGGCATCCATATCACGTCCAAACATTCAAGTATAAGTGCAGATAATCTATAAATAAAGTAAAATGTAAATGGAAACTTACTGAAAAGAAAGTATACAGAGTGCCACAATCTATCAAAATGTGCCTTTGGACAACATAAGGCAGTATAAACAGAAATGAAATGTGACATCCATAAATAATACATGAACCACATAAGATTCATTAATTAGTCCCTAAATTACTATTTGTATAAAATATATTAAATATATATTATCAAAATACTCACCTGCCATACCTACCTTTTCTATCAATGTTTTAAGAATAATTTAAGTATGAATTTATGTTATTTCACCCATCTAAATCTACTGGTCCTGCAAAAAGAAACAGCAGACATAGAAATAATCTTTCTACCTCCTGTTACATTCTGCTGTGTGATTGACCAGCTGTGTTTAAATGCTCTGTTTTTACAATGGATAGTGCTTTTGCGTTTTTGATAAGATATACATGATCAAAAGTTTATACATGCAATGACTAACTTATGGTTTTGCTTTGAAATAAATTTTCCGTGGTCATTTGACTTCTGATAAGCCATCAGCAGTGTCTAGATGACAATACACCTTTCTCTCCTCCTGGAGCTGATTCAAACTGGAAGTGGATCAGTGGACTCTGCCATTCTCCAAAAGCTCAGCTAACAGGTCACTCACCATCTATGAGTTTAGATGGTAGGCTAGGTATAGTATTGGCTAAAGACCACTCTAATTTTAATGTCTACATTTTTCATCAGGAATCAATAGATAAAAGCATTGGATTATTGTTTACATTCTCAAAAGTCAAATGATGAGTTTTGATAAATTAGCATACTGCAGGGATACTACCGATGACTTTACGATTAATATGAATAAACCAATTAGTAACATTACATTACAATATTTTGTGAAGTAATGCCTCAGCAAGATTATTCTCTAACATAGAGGAGGTAATAAATTCTGATATCTATATCACATTTGAGGTATTAAATGGGCACAAAATAAAACTAATTTTTTTTTTTACACAGAAATCCAGCCATATTGCTAGAAGACCGGCATTAAGCCGGCTTTAGTGATTTACACTGAACCAAACAAAGCCAGCATAATGCTGGGTCAGTGTGTCTTTTTACACAGCAAGCCAGCATACTGGGAGCAAAAGAGGCAGGATGTGTAACACAACAATGTTGGTGTCTAGTGTCACATATATCATACAGATAATTACATGGAGGGGAGAGGATTGGAGGGGTATGGACCAGGTGCTGGTCAGTGGGAAAAGGAGGGTGGGGATTTGTTCTGGCATGGACAAGTAGGGCCAAACTGGCCTGTTCTGTGCTGTATATGGTTATAGTATTTGATGGCATGTTAGACCCACTTTTTTCCCAAAAAATGGTTCCAAATTATTCCCCCAGTCTTATATGCTAAGTTGAAATTAGGGCTGTCTGGGGGGAGGGGGACCGGGATGGTGGGATCAGTATGGGGGCTGGTGGCAGGTTCTTGGGAGACTCTATTGTCGGTCTCCACACTGGGCATTGTTGTGTTGAGGAAGTGTCAGGTTTGAGGGAGATGAGTCTGGACATGGGTTTGCAATCAAATATTACATTTATTAACACACAACAATAATAAAAGAGCGTGGGAAAATCATAGCAGGAATAAAACACATATGCGCACAATTTATAAAAGAGCATGGGAAAATCTACTGCAAGTATTGATCGATAGCTGTGTATTTCAAACTTTTCGTTTCTACTTGTATACCACCTTAAGATATACCTTACTAATCATCACTATCTATTGTCGGGGGCTGGTGGCGTGCTGTCAGGGGGGAGTGGGGTGTTGGACTTCAGACTGTTCAAACTGAGGACAAATCCACAGGCCAGCTTTCTCACAGCACTAGGTAACTACAGACACCTGTGAACAGCTGAGAGTGGGGCAGTGGGATCTTTTATCACAATGTGCTTTCTAACATTAATCTCCTCTCCCTTAATGTCTGAATACATACTTTTTTACTTTATTGATGAATGATAATGCTCTATTTTGAAAAACCAAAAGCCACCCACATCTGTCTTGTCAAAACTATGAATTATGTACTTATGAATTAAATCATCCCTCATTCTCCTCCTAGCAACACATCAGTGATTCACGCACCAACAAAATAGTCAGTCTAGTAGAGGATTCCAGACCTGCATTTATGGGAGCATGCATAGACATTCAAGATGGGCGAAACCCCATGTGCCTGTCAATCAGGTATTTCCTAATGAACTCGCTGTCAGCTAGATTGACTCTGCCTTTTACCTTTGCTGTATAATTGCAGCTTAATCTGGCAGCACCTAGTGTCAAATCAGTGATGTACTGGGAATGATATCTTGCCGGGTTGGTGCTGCACTCAGCCACACTTGCAATTGCCCTCACCCATCTCCATGTGCAGCCCACAGAAACAGAGAGCAGGCAGAAGGCTGTTGGGAGAGAGTGGGACACTGGTATTATTATTAAAAAGATTTTTCCTGTTGTTCTACTTTGATGTTTTGTCCAAGTTTTAAATGCTTACCAGTAAATACATTAAAAAACTATGGTACACAAATACATCCTTTCCCATCATGGTGCTGGAATGCTGGATCGCTCCTTTTACACAGATGGCGTTCTGGTACTGTTACTACCTCTGCTACCAGAAAAAAAGCCAGGACTGGAATGACCCCTCCCTCCCCCATCGATGCTTTTTAGACAGCAGGCGTAGCATAAAAAATCTGCAAATATCCTAGAACGAAGTGGCTGTGTAAGAAGCATACAAGTTTCATTAAAAAGAATAGCATCCCAACATCAAAATATTCATTTGTATAGAGATACATGAGAGCAATATGGAATATATTCATCCAATTAACATTTTGACAGCTCGTTTTGATTTGATTTTGGACTCTGAACTGGTAAAGTTATGGAATGGTACCACACAGAAACACCTTCTTTAGCTCACCAGATCTATTGTAATCCCACTGGTCAAAACTTTGTTGCTTGATGTATCTTAGTGAGCAAGCAGTTCTACATGCTGAGAAATTTTTTGTCACCATTAAAGATATTTAAACAGAACAAAAGTTTGTTTGAGAATGAAAGGACATTTTTGATATCAAAAGTTTTTAAACCATGGATAACACAATTTCTGCCTTATTTGTGGCTGGATGAAGAATCATAACTTTTCATCAATACTATCATTACAGTCCAAATCCTAAAATATAATTTATTATCTGGGCATATGGCAAAGTGGAAGACAGATCACAAGACAGATTATTTTCTTGTTGACAGCCTTTTAACTTTGCTTTGTGAAAAATGATATCAGTCATGTCAACCTGGAGATATATCGATTAAATTTAATTTTCTGATTTCTTCTTTCTTCCATTTCCTTACTCCATTTTCTTGGCTGTTTGCATATTCTTCTTTTTTGAATGCTTCAATGGTGTCCACTCACGTTCCATTTCTGATAATAAAACTTGCTGCTCACGTTCCTCTTTCATTATCTGTAATATTAATTTGTCTATTCTTTCTCCTTACATTGACCAGCATGTTCAGATTTTGATCATTTTTTTGCCAAACACAAAAACATTAGTACAAAAATTCAAATAATGTTCATTATTATGTTTATTAATGAGTTGAGTTGGCAGGTAAGGTAAAGCAAATAAAAGACTTCACTGAACATAACCAAACATGATAAACAGGACAGGGAGAGAGAGAGCCCACAGTGTGGCATCTGCTTCCTGCTAGTTTTCGATTCAACTAGTGCATCCTCGCGGTGCACTGTTGCGAGTAAGGTGAATGCATCAGGTGCAGACCAGCCAATGGCAGTGGCTGTCTACATCCCCTTTCTTGAGCTACCCCCTGCATGATACAGTGAACATATATAACCTTCACTAGTACAACAATATATACATTCAACCCAGTTCAGTCCAGGTATTTTGGGTTTGGCTTACAGACATGCCCAGCGCACTTTTGTAATAGCCCTCCATTGATGTGGAGGCTTGGGTCATCTTGTCTGATTGTCTCTACTGTCCATAGTCTCAAAGGCATCTTCTATCTCTTCTCCTGTGGTTACCGGGGTGTTCACATTGATCCTGAGTTAACGTTCCAAATCCAAAAATGCTTATTTGTCTAGGTTAGTTTGAGAAAGGGGTGGCTCTCTTACTGGGAGGATGTCTCATCTGTTCCTCCTGTATATTTTCCTCCTTGAACAAACCAGGTATGACCTGGGTTCCTGGCAGCTCATTTCCACTATACTCAGGAGGATGTAACCTTGTGGAGTCTGCATCCTTACAATTTGCCCTTTGGCCAACGGGACAAGTGGCTTGCTGGTTTTGTCATAACTCTTCTTTTGCACCAGCCTTCTGTTTAGCAGCTTGGCCCTGACTTGCTAGAGATAATTTGGTTGGGGGTCCAGAAGTCTCCTTGCCACTGGTAGGGTAGTCCTGATCTGCCTCAACATTAACGGTTGCACTGGTGAGCCCAGGGTGGTGTTGTAAGGGACGTTTCTTAAGTTGAGTTGGCTGAGGAAGACATCTGTTTTCTCTCTGTGGGACTTCTCCATTAGCTGCTTGGCACTTCTCACCGCTCTTTCAGCCAGCCCATTTGATTGTGCGTATTCTGGGATGCTGGTGATGTGGGAGAAGTCCCATGCTGTTGCAGTCGCGCAACCTCTGGCTAGTGAAATGTCTGCTATTGTCCGAGAGAAATGTATGAGGTTCCACATGTACCAAAAAGTGCCATTTTAGTTTTCTGATGATGGCCGCAGAGGTTGTGTCCCAGAGCAGGTCTGTCTCAAACCAGTATGAGTATGAGTCTATTAGTACTAGTACTGTTGGCTCTGTCCATTCAAAGATATTGGTAGCCACAGTCAATTAGGGTAGGTCGGGTACTGGGTGCAGCTGCAGTGGCTCTTTTTGTTAGTGTGGCTTGATACTGTTGCACACCGAGCAGGACTGTACCTCTTCATCTATGTTCTCCTTCATACCTGGCCAGAAGACAATGTCCATTGCTCTGCGTTTCGCTGCTTCTGTGCCAGGATTTCCTCTGTGCAGGATCTCCACATACATATTCTGCAGTGTGCAAGGGATGACTGCTCTTAGATCCTTCATGATTATCCTTTCATCAATAAGAAATTCATCACAGTATGGAAAGAAAGGTTGCACTGCTGGTGACAGGCTGCGCTGCTTGGCCAGCCAGTCACCCTTAATGAAGGTACCCAGGATGTTTAAGGTTGTGTCTTCTTCCATGTGCTTTCTTAGTTTGTCCAGCCGGGTCGAGGATATACAGGTTACTGTTATCACATCGAAAGTGTCCTCATCCTCGACATGCAAGACTGTGCATTTTCTGGGAGCCCATGACAAGGCATTGGCTAAGTGCATTTCCTTGCCGCATTTGTGTACAAGGGTAATGTGGTATTTCTGGAGCCTGAGCATCATAAGCTGCAGTCTAGCCCATGCTGCATGAATTGGCTTGTTTATTATGGTCACCAGTGGTTGGTTTCTATGGTGACCAGTCTGCCATTGACATAATCAGAATTTTGAGCAGGCAAAAACCACCGCCAGTAACTCTTTTTCAATCTGAGCATACCTCGTTTCTGTGTCTGTAAGTGACCTGGAAGCATCCGCCACTGGTCTTCTGTCCTGCAGGCATGCTGCTCCTCGGCTGAACTGTGAGGATTTGCAGATCAGCATCTTCGGTCTACATACATCATAATAGGTGAGGACTGGAGGGCAAGACATGTTTCTTTAGGGAAAGAAAGGCATTTTGTTGTTCGTGCCAGGTCCATTCGACATTTCTATGGGTCAACTGTCTGAATGGGGCTGTCAGTTCACTGGAGTTGGGGATGTACTTGCCCAGCTAATTCATCATGGCCAGGATCCTTTGCAGGGCAGCCACATCCGCTGACACCAGCAGTTCGCTGATGGCCCTCATTTTGGATGGGTCCACCTGCAGGTCCTTGCTGGTGAACATGTGTCCCACAAAGCTGACTTGATTTAGACAAAACCTGCACTTGCGAGGGTTGAGCCATAGGTTTACCTTCTGTGCCCGGTTGAGCACCTTCTTTAGGTTGGCATTGTGCTCTTCTAGTGTCCTGCCACCTACTAGAATGTCTGGTCTATGTTGGCACAGTGGTACCCAGTGAAAATTTGTTCTATTTACCGTAGTTTCTGCACAGCTAGCCGAACTCTGGGAAGATCTCCCTTCTTGGTATATGGTCTCCTTCGCAATTGCCGCATCCCATCCTGGGTGTTGGGTGGCCTGGCTGGCTCTTCCTTCTAACATCCAGCTACTGTCTGCCTGTATCACATTGATGCTTGTGGAGAGGCTAGCTTTTTACCGTTTTCCTTGGTAGATTCATATGCCAAGAACGGTGCGATGGCCTTTGCTAGTGTCAGTTCGCTGTCTCACAGGAGCACCTTCCGCATATTATTATCGCAAATGCCACAGTTCATTGTCTTTAATTAATTCATCACAAAGCGTGCCGAAATTGCAAGTTTTCACCCTGATTTTTAAATTGCTGACATACAAGTGTAACGACTTGCCAGGCTTTTGGTTTCTCATGTTGAATTTGTCACATTTTTCTGAATTTACGCTTTAAACATTCAGGGTCCTCTCTCGACTCAACCGGGCTGGTAACGAGGATCCCGTCACACACTTCGCCTGCATTCACAAATGACCTCTCCCTTTCAATGGCTTCTGGGCCCAACAAATTAAACAGAATGTATGCCCTGGTATGGGCAGGCTTGTCGCTATGTGCTGCCGCTATGAATGTCGTATTCCTGTTCAAAGATATGCCAGTTTTCTGTCACATTTTCACCAAACATGAGTGGGTTGGGCTGCCTGAATCTGTCCGCCATTATGGAGACCATGCAAAATGTGGTGTGGTTACTCACTGTGACCAACTTGTGACTGGAAGACTTCAGCCTTGGGGCACTCTTGATCCCACTTCTGACACCATGTTCGTTGTTGTGTGCTTAATAACGAGTTGAGTCGGCAGGTGAGGTAAACCAAATAAAAGACTTTAATGAACACAACCAAACATGATAAACAGGGGAGGGAGAGAGAACCTACAGTGTGGCATCTGCTTCCTGCTAGTTCCCGATTCAACTATCGCACCCTCGTGGTGCTTGCGCATGCACTGTGTGCTGTTGCTAGTACGATGGCTGCAATGCGAATGCGTCAGGTGCAGAGCAGCTGATGGCAGCGGCTGTCTACACAAATGGTAACATTGATCACTTCCATAATTTGGAACTGAATATGGGAGGAAGAATACAATGACAGCCAGTATTATGCATATAATACATATAAGTCACTGGGGGCAAGTTCTATGGATTACAAATTAGTTCAATGTTTGTCAATTATGGCAACATAGATTCAGTTGGTAAACGTTTGAGATGAAAAGAATGAACATTATGAAATGTTTTCAGGTACCCCAAGTACTTGCTGAAACTGTCAAACATCAAAGTATTATTTTAAGGGCCTCCTTCCAACAATGCGCCTAAACTTCATCTTACAAGGGGGAATCAAGAACATACAAAGAAAATTTCTCTGAAGGTAAGTTGTTGTAAACATGCTGCCTACCAATATAAGAAAAGAAGGATTTTAATGACCAAATTCTTTCCAGACGTGGTTAGTAGTTCCACAGAACTCAAAATATAATGCCACTCTTTCAGATTGTCTGCTTTAACCATAAGTACATCCAATTAACTCATTTGGATTTAACAAAATGCTATTGTTAAGGATGCAGTTACCCACACATGACAGAAAGTTGAAAAAATAAGGGATTAAAGATACCTTGGCTGTCTCACCCATCTGATTTACTCCTACTTAATTTAAATTGCTTTGCCTGGACTGTTAATCATAACACACTTTGAGCAAGAATTGAATGGTAAAGGAATTAATTGAAAGCAGAATATGCAGGAAATGCTCAGCAGGCCATGCAATACTGATGGTGTGAGGTACAGAGTTTTTGTTGTAGCCTGGACTAATTTTGTTTTATTTCCATCTCCAATGTTGTGCTTTGGTAAAGTTATGGAGCTAACTTCTGCTCAAAAGAATAAGCAAACTCTGCAGCATAAATTTCTCCTTTAATTGCTTAATTGTAGGCTTCAGTTCATCAGTTGAATGCACAACTGATCATCTTCAACCATTCTGATAGATAGCAAGCCAGGAAGCAAGTTATCTAATTTCTAAACTGCTTTTGAATATCTTATAAAGAGTGAAATTAAAAAAAACTCTTATAATACATTAAATTACATCAGGAGCTGAAATATCATAAACTGAAATAACTAAAAAAAAATCATGGTCTTTCAAAAGACATTCAGAGGGAATTATAATCACAGAAACATTAAGCAAGTTTTTGAGGACTAGAATGATTGTTTAATAATAGGAACGAAACCTTCAGCCCATAATGTCTGCGCTGACCACGATGCCCAAGTTAAACTATCACTCTGCCCCTTAAACACAACTAATGCATCTGCTTCCAGATCAACCCTTGGCAGCCTTTCACTCTCTCTGCAAAATACTTAGCCTGTACATCTCCTTTGAACTTTCCCCCCCCTTACTTTTACACATTTTCTCCGGTATGTTACCTTTTTATTCTGGGAAAAAAGATTCTATCTATGACTCTCATAATTGTATAAACTTCTACTAGGTCTCCCTTCAGCCTTTAACAATCCACAGGAAAAAAATATTTTTTAATAGCACATGTTTAGTTACAGCTTAGTATATTAAGAAAATATTAAACACCGTTCTTTCAAGAGTTTTTTTAAATGGGAATAATTGGCAGAGAATGGAGTTGAGAAGAATAGGTGTGGCTCTCAATGAAACATAAGATTCTACAGAATCTTGACAAGATAGATGGCATGAGGTACAGTCGTATGATAAATGTTTGGCACTCAAGACTGAGAGGTAGAAGAATCTCTTTTAGATACTGATAGGTCGTTGAAATTTTGTACTTTTCTACTATAGAGAACTTTGAATGCTGAGTCACTATGTTTATGAAAGGCTGAGAGTGATAACATTTTTGAACTATAGCAAAATCAAGTGTGATAAGGATCAAATAGGAAAGTTCATTTGAGGTAAAAGATTAGATTAGCCATATCTCTTACCTTTGTTGTCTGGTGGAGCAAGCTAGAAGGGTCAAGTGGTCTGGCCTTGATTTTTATGCAAGGTCTTTGCACAATTGGAAAATATTGCAAATAGTTAATGCTTTCAACAATATTCTGATTAATGCAGATTACATTAGAGAAAGCTGCAGTATTTTGATTTATGAAAGCAGCATTGATTCTAAATATTTCTCATGTTTGCTAATTAGCAAAGAAAAAGCCCCTTTCATAGCTTCTGTGAAATTGCACTTTTAATGTTGAGTTTTCTACAACAGTCACCAACAGGGAATTTATTCATACAGTTCAGTGATTTTCGCTTGCACCCATTAACTGGAAAGAAGAGAAAATTATATATCTTATTTTAGATCCTACCTACACTGCATGTCCAACTTCAAAATATTTAGACTGCAATGAAGATTAAATCTTCATTTATAAATAGAAAAATATCTGGAATGTATTTGACTTGAATATAAAAATAGTTGCTGTTCAAAGAACATTTCTCAGTATTCTAACTGCATTCTAACCAGACACACTTGTGGTAGTTATTCTAATATGTTTAAAACCCCAAATGATTTACAGAAAAAATTCCAAGAAAATTCAAATTTTCCTTCAAATGCATATTCCAAGTGTCATTGCTCAGCTTGAATAATAGATGACAAATGATGTGCACCATTCAATTGCTTTGAATTTAAAAAGTCAAAACATTTTTATCCACAAGGTGGAGATAAAGTTACATATTTTGAATAAGGCAAGACTTTAAAATTGTTTCAATTTTAGAAAGGAGGACATGATAACATAATCCACTGAAATATTTGGCTTACTTTCAACTGCACAAAACTGATGATATTTTTATACCCATGGAGACATACAGTTTGTTAGAAGCAGTATAAGGAACACTTTCTTTGAGGTCTTTGCATTGAGAATTCTTCATTGTTCTCTCAATTTGTGTCCGTCTCTTGCTTTCTTGTGTGCTGGATGAAGAGTAGCTTTCCTTCTATGAAGTTGTTAGTGACCACAATGAGGGTGAATGAATGTCTTTTGATTTATTTTCACTTTGTTTTTATGGTGATTATTTCAATCTTCTGTCAGGCGATGTCAATAATCTATCCTTTGTATGCCAATGTTATCCCTGTCATTTCGTCCCATATCATGAACAAAGAAGGATTATTATTCCCTGAACATTCTACAGGAACAGCAATGTTACATACTGCAGTCGTAAAAGTAGGCCAAAGGCATGGCACTCGCTTCCTTGCAGGTCCAACATCACTCAAAACAATCAATACTAGTCAGAATGAAGCAAACATCTTGATTACCAGTTCATCTTCCACCTTAAACAATCACATCCTCTTGAATCTGCGCATCAGGGCTGTAATGAGAAACCTGATAGGGGCTTTCCTCTAGTACCTATAGTGAAAACAGTGCCTGGTGGTGGAAGCAATGAGTGTTTCAGCTCCTGAATAGTGCTGAGCTTCTTGTATGTTGATGGATCTATTTTAATCCAGGCAAGTGGAGAAAATTCCCTCACACCCCTGGTGTGTGCCTGATGTGGAAATTCTTCCAGCTGAGGCATCATAATGCATGTGGTCTGTTTGTGATCCTTTCACCTGTTTTCTCTCCTCTTGAACTTTGTCCACAATATAAATATATTGAGAAAATTTCAAAGCGATATTGGAAAAGAAAATACCTTCTAATATAAAACAAATGTTTCTGAGCACAATTTAAAATAAACAACAAAGAACGTGCTCACGAACTTCACATTTCTGAAATATTTTGCTCTAATGTATATATTAAAGTTTGGGAAGCATTTATGGTCATTGATTTAATAACAAAACCCAACAAGAAAAACATCATAAATTCCACAACCTTAGAAGCACTGGGAGTGAAGAATTGAAAGTTTATGCCTGTTCAACACTGCAAGTTTTTTTGAGGCAATGAGTTAATGTGGTGTCAAAATCTTGCAGAGAATGTCCTACATTGTAAATGACCTGTCTGATCAAGTGGTTGTTTACCATTCTATTCTTGATGATTGATGGCAATATTTCACTCAAAAGCATTTAAAGTTACAAAACATCTTGAAATTTTAGACCTATAGTACAGTAACAGGCTCCTCACAAACAGTGCCAGATTCAAGCCCAGGCCTCTGGTGTTGTAATAGCATTGTGTTAAATACTAGGTTAACCGTGCCGTCCTGTTGAAAATGGTTGAAAGATTACCCACTGTACTCCACACATTTCCTACCTTTGTTTTTAACCTGTAGATTGTCTCATTTTGCTGAATGTGTTGATTTATTGACAAGCCTTGTTCATTTGTGAGTCCAGCCAGTGTTGGTTAGGAGATTATTTGACAATAATGAGGATCAAGATATCCCCACCCCAGCTTACAAGCATTATCTTTTCATAGCCCAATGGACAGCCTTTCAGCCAGTTATGGTACCCATTCTACTGCCTTGGTGAGATTAGGAAATGCTGGATCAACATACTGAGATCTCTCGATAGGTTAAAAATGCTGAACCACCAGGAGATTCACCTCTGACTGAATGCTTCTAATCTACATTGAGGGTTGAGTCTCTATTGCTAAGCAATTCCAAAGTGGTCCTGGTACAGAGCAACATTCCCAGAAATCGCTGGTCTGGAAAATACATGCCAGTACTGCATCAGTCATAGATTTGATTTTCTGATGAGTCATCCCAGAGAGGATCACTCCTCAATGGGAGCATCTATTTATTCATTCTTAAACAATACCCTGTACTTCTGAGGTCAATCATTTACTTTAGTGACAAGATGGTATCCTTCAACACAAGATAATGACACTGTCAAGGCATCTCATGGAAACAACCAATCAAAAATGTCCTGATAATTCACACAGGAGTTTGTGTGATCACTCCAAGCACCCTGCTGTATGCAATGGGTGGCAAATTATTGACTGAAACAAAGTAACCCAGTAGAGTAATGGTTTAGACACTGTACCTCAGTCTGGGGGAGGGGGTGAAGATTCCCACTTCGGGGAAAATATGACATTCTTTCCATCTCACTCCACGGTAAGAGTGCTTCCTCTTGGCTAAGCAATGGAGTGGCATTCAAGTGGGATGCATCAGGGGGGTCTGCAGCCTTTTTACTCACCCTCCTAGCGGGAGAAGGACGCATGGAGGTGAGAGACTAAAATGAAGGAATAAGAAGACAAAAACAGGAAAAATGTAAGTAAATGAAAAGAACACCCATTATGGAATGGGGATGACATTAAAAAATTCTCGGAGTTTCGTACCTACAGGTCATAGACAAGTTTATACCAGCATAATTAGAAATTTCACCATTGTGACATCAACTCTTTGGGATATGTTGATCAGCAGTCAATCAAACAAGGAGGTTAACTAACATGAATCTGTTTATACTTGATGTTTGGGGAAACACCATGTTCTATTTACGATTTTGAACCAAATTGCTGCATACCCTTTCAGTTGATATTTCACTTGCAAACTTGTTCACTTGATCAGGACATCAAATATGGTAGAACTTACCAAATCCTTGAAAAAAAATTCATCCCATTTTAAAGATAATGATCAATACATTGTATTCATCTATTGATAGTTGTGATTAAGCCTAACCTTTTGCAATCTTTAATGATGGTGGGTTGAGATGGGAGAAAATTGAAACAATCAAGTGAAGTAGCTGGTGCCTTTTGTAGATACAAAGGTCATCTAATGCCATTTTATAGCAGGGTCTATATATCTACAAAACATCATTAATCTATATTTCTTACAATGGATCATTTCTAGTTATGAAAATGGTGCTGACATAACAGATAATCATTTGTTGAATGATTCTTCCTCAAGAGATTGGTCATCTGTGAAAGCACTAATTTAGCTTGAAAATTATTTTTCGTCATATTTAACATTAATGTGTAGTTCTAAAAACAATATACATATGGTAGTAATGCACTTCATAGTACTGACAAACTACACCTCAACCAGAATAAAAACCGCGATTTCTTCTTGAATCCCGAAACCATACCACAGATCATGGAAAGCCTTTACACAATTTCCAAAGAAAATAGTCCAATAGGTTTGAATTTATTTTTACACTATACAGGCTTGGTTCACCATTAATCTGACAGATTAATGTCTAACATGCATGCGGGCTTTAAGAAACCTTCTCGTACAGATGGAGATTTACATCTGCAGGTGCTGCTACCTCTGGATGCAGATAGTTTGTGTGTTACGGTGTTCCACATCACACATCAAATTCAAATGGCCAATCACTGCTTGATTCCACACAGGTTTTACCAAATGCAAAAAAAAATGAAATTGAATGCTAATGAATAAAACATTATTTTTATTTCCACTGATTGCTCAATTTCAAATGGTGCTCATTCATGAAGTTGGCTGTTATTCCAATGTTGGATCTCTCGCGAATAGAAAAACTTGCTCAAATGTGACACATTGGAAACATGTGATGTCAAAGCTGTTAGTTGAATGGAATACCCACTGAGTGAATCTAGTTATTTATTACACTGCTTGGCATTAATTCCTTCAAGGGCAGATTGTTCAACCAGAACCAAATACAAATTCTAATTTTGCAAATTCATTTGTGGTTTTGTATGCACGTGTGGGCACATGCATATACAGTGAACCACAGTCTACACGTGTGATCTGTGTGTGAAATTGTTTAAAACACAAGCTGGGTAGAATAAATCAATGAAGCTTGAACTTCAAATAAATACAGAGGAATTAATCAAGATTATAGATATTTACTATGCTTATGTTGTGTGCAGAATTTCTTGACTGTCAGCCACAAATAATGAATATTTAGTGAGGCCATCTGTGACTTCCCAATTCACATATAACATTTTTATTTGAACCATTTTGGATATACACTCAAAATGTTGCATATAATTCCTTTCTTGTTGAGTTATAATTATCGACAACTGAGGTATCTATTGACTATAATGATGAATAACAAAGACTAGTTTTCTGATGAATCTTTTGGTAGTGATGGATATTGGGACTTCAAGCAGGTGCTGCACCTGATCTTTGTGAAGGATGATTGAAAATTTTGGGAACACACGAGTTTCCAATTTCTGCATCTCACTGTTAAGGTTCTACATCAGCAAGTAAGATTCTGAAAATTACCTTCTCCAACAACATGACAGCAAAGACCTTGCAGGGAATTCAGGTACAAAAAAAGCTATTTCCATTCTTTCTTTCCTTATGAACCTCTTGTTTTTTTTTCTCAAGTGTTCATGCAGTGTACAGCATACATAACAGAAATGTCATCCTAAGCTGGCTTTCAAAAAGCAAACACTGGAAGAACTCAGTGGGTGAAGGAGCATCTGAGGAGGCAAATAGATGGTCAACATTTCAGGTCATAACCTTGCATGAGGAATGAGAGTGTAGAGGGAAGATAGACAGTATAAAGAGGTGAGATGTGGGGGTGAGACAGAAGCTGGTAGGTGATAAGTGGAACCAGATAAAGGGGCACGGGGTATGGGGGGAGGTTGATGGGCAGAAGATAGAATCAGGTGGGGCAGGTGGAGAAAGGAGTTTAGAGTCAGAGACTTGTGAGAGGTAGAAAAGAATAAAAAATCTAAAATGTGCAGAGGACGCCAGGTTGAGGGTGAGGAGGGAGAAGGTTGAGATAGAGGGTGGAAAACTGATGTGGAGTCAGGTGAGGGTGTGATGAATGGCAAATGGAACCAAATGAGGGAGAGGATAGGAAGGTTAAACCAGGGGAGAAGAAACACAGGTGAACAGGTGTATCAATCTTGGTTGATGGAAATGGGATAGGTGAACAAAGGGAAAGTGAACCTAAATGAACCAATACTATTGGGAAAGGAACACGGGGGGGGGGGGGGGCTTAATTGGAAAATTCAATGTTCAGACCATTGGGTGTTGGCTAACCAGATGGGATAGAAGGTGTTGTTTGGCCTCTTGGCCTCACCGTGGCAGTAGAGAAAGTCAAGCACAGAGAGGTCAATGTGGGAATGGGAAGGTGACATGCAACTGGAAGCTCAGGATATTTCAGATATTGCATGGGAGATCTGCAAAATGGTTGCCTTGTCTATTTTTGGTCTTGCCGATCTAGTGAAAAATCTCACTGTACACGAACGTTGCATGTTGGAGGACTGTTGACATTTTTTTTGGGGGGGGGAGAATGGGGTGGGAACATGCTAGAAAGAAAATCACTTGTAAAAATGAATATTTTTTCAAAGAATTTGAAGATGAATCAACTCATAAGTAAGCATTTTCTTCTATTTCTAGGTTCAAATGTCTGCCAATTCTTTTTCCAGATGTGTGACAAATTTATATCCTACAGAATACAAAAGTGAGGAAGTTATGATTATTTAAATTCTGGCCAGGCCACAGCTGGATCTTGTTTCAGTTCTGGTCACTGTGGTTTTGGAAGAATGTGAGGAGTTTGGACATGGTGCAGAAAATACTCATTTGAATAGTTCCACAGATGAGAGGCTTGTATTATACAGAAAACCAAGAGAAGCTGTGTTGGCTTTGCTTGGAGCTGATAAAATTGAGGAATGAAGACATTTCTCCTGATCATAAACCTAAATAGCTGAGTATCAATGCTGAGTTACTGGCCCAAGTTATAGACTCTCACAATTTTTGCTTCCAGAATTCCTGAGCCTGCTCTTCACTAACAACCAGTTCTTATTTCATGTTCTATTCCCCTCAAAATCTGTGCACTTGCACCTTACTGATCAGCTTCTTGTGTACATCCTTCTGAAAATACAAATTCACCACATGCACTGGCTCCCCTTCATCTATTCTACTCATCACATCCTCAAAGGATTCCTATATGACTTTCCTTCCATAATTCCATGCTGAATTGCTCTATTGAAGGAATTTTATTCAAGGAATCTTGGCTAACAGGTCAGTAGTAGTCTTCTTTCTTCTTAATTCCTCTTTAAGCAGTGATGTCATATTTGACATCCTCTAATCCTCAAGAATAATTGCAGAATTAGTAGAAGTTTGGAAGATGATAACAAAAGCATTCACACTCTGTATCTATCACCTCTTTTAAATGCCTGTAAAGTAGAACCTGTGATTTCAGACTAGTATATTTCAATTTAACAATATTTATTTCTTCCAGTCCCTTATTCTCATGAGACCCTTGGCAGTATTTTTGTATTTTCTTCTGTGAGGATAGAGATAAACTTAAGCCCTCTGTCATTATTTTCCTTTATAAATTACCTTGCTTCTGTCATGATGAGGCCCAAGGCTGAATTTACATCAGCGGTAGCATTTTCGATCACAGCTCAAAGGATTTTGTCATGTTTCAATTGGGGAGGGAAGAGTGTGGTTAGAGCAGAGTGGGAGTCCTTCCAGGTATTGTATGGACGTGCAGAGGCTTCCAAAGAGCAATGTATACAGGAGGTAAACTTCCTTGTGCAAAGGATAAGCCCTTTGAATAGCTGTCGTTTTGGTAGGTTTCCACTGCATTCAGAGCTCCTTCTAATATGGAAAAAGCAACTTTGCAAAGGTTGAAGCTTCCCCACTTTGCTGGGTGAGGTTCTTTGACTTCTGCTCTACAGCAGTGAGCAGCAATGTTCCATAAGTGTTACTTATCAGCAAAGATGCCCTCCAAGCACTCTGCCTATGACTGAAGGAGAATTGTGTCTGGGCCTGAAAATAATATGCAGCTTGCATGTTCACCATCATTAACTTTGTGCCTTGGGAGATTAACCATCTTGTTTATTTTCAAGACAAATTCTTTTAAGAAACAAACTCTGAGTGCTAGATAATTTGTAAAAGATGGGTCTGCACCTCATGTGACTGACATTTCTCTCTAGTTAAAATAGCGTTAATGCAATTTTTCGCCTGGGCAATGCTGTTTTTTACTAGGCATTGTGCAGATGTGTTTCAGAACCAAATGTGTCATTGAGGTTCGTGGTTCAAGAGTCTTATATCTCTAGGCCAGAGGATTTCAGATTTATTCTCTGATTTAGGTCTTGCGCAAATAATTTTGGCTGACACTTTTAGTAGAGGAGTTGTGTGTGGTTGTATAAAGCATTGGTGAGGCCAAATTTGGAATATTGCTTGGAGTTCTGGTCGTACAGGAAGGATATCAGTAAGACTGAAAGAGTGCAGAGAAGATTTAACAGGATGTTTCTGGGTCTTCAGGAGTCGAGTTACAGGGAAACATTAAACAGGTTAGGATTTTATTCCTTGAAGTACGCTCTTTCCACTTAGATTAGGAGAGATAAATACTGGAGGACATAGCTTTAGGGTGAAAGGGGAAAGGTTTAGGGGAAACATTAGGGGGAACTTCACTCAGAGAGCAGTGGGAGTGTGGAACGAGCTGCCATATGACATGGTAAATTGGGGCTCACATTTAAGTTTTAAGAATAAATTGGATAGCTACATGGGAGAGGTCTGGAGAGTTTTGGACTGGGCACAGATCAATGGGACTAGCCGAATGATATTTTGGCAAGGACTAAGAGGGCCGAAAGGCCTGTTTTCTGTGTTGTAGTGTTCTATAGTTCTATAATTTTACAAATTATCTAGCACTCAGAGTTTGTTTCTTAATCAAAACAGGACATTCATAGTAAATGGGAGGGCAATGAAGAATGCAGTGGAGCAGAAAGACTTGGAGTAATGGTGCATTGTTCCCTGAAGGTAGAAACTCATGTGGATAGGGTGGTGAAGAAGGCTTTTAGTATGCTGGCCTTTATAAATCATAGAATACAGGAGTTGGGAAGTGATCTTGAGACTGATCAAGGCATTGGTGAGGCCAAATTTAGAGTACTGTGTGCAATTCTGGTCAGCAAATTATAGGAAGAATATCAACAAGGTAGAGAGAGGGCAGAGAAGATTTACGAAAATGTTCCCTTGGTTTCAGAAACTAGATTACAAAGAAAGATTAAGAAAATTATCTCTTTATTCTTTGGAGCATGGAAGGTTGAGAAGGGATTTGATAGAGGTATTTAATGTTATGAAAGGGATAGATAGAGTTGATGTGGATAGGTTTTTTCCATTGAGAGTAGGAGAGGTTGAAACAAGAGGTCATGAGTTAAGAGTTAAAAGGCAAAAGTTTAGAAGTAACATGAGAGGTAACCTTACTCAGAGAGTGGTGGCTGTGTGGAATGAGCTTCCGGGAGAAGTAGTGGCGGCAGGGTCCATTTTGTCATTTAAGGAAAAATTAGATATGTATCTGGATGGGAGGAAAATGGAGGGTTATGGGCAGGGTGCAGGTATGTGGTATTAGAGGAGACTATTAGTTTGGTGCAGACTAAAAAGGCCAAAATGGCCTGTTTCCGTGCTGTAATTGTTATATGGTTGTATGGTAATACTGAAGACTATATTGAAGATTATAAGTAATGTTCTTATTGCAGTGTATTGTCCACGTCAAAAAAAACACTCAGATAATCATCATATTCTTCTTCTTTGGCTTGGCTTCGCTGACGAAGATTTATGGAGGGGTAATGTCCACGTCAGCTGCAGGCTCGTTTGTGGCTGACAAGTCCGATGCGGGACAGGCAGACACGGTTGCAGCGGTTGCAGGGGAAAATTGGTTGGTTGGGGTTGGGTGTTGGGTTTTTCCTCCTTTGTCTTTTGTCAGTGAGGTGGGCTCTGTTATTTATGAGTCGAGATGACTGATATTTACACATAATAGTCAAGGATGAGGTACATTATCATATTCTTTCTTCATATTATCACCAGAACTATTAATTTGATACTCAGGTTCTACCCAACATCTAGATGAATATACAGCCATGCATCAACTTTATGTCTGGGCAATATTCTGGAAGTGGGGACACAAATCAATTTGGGTGTAAATTGATCATTATAGGTGAAATATACTATCCAACATAAGATACCATAACACACATACATATTTACCTAAACCTCTATATTGTACATATACATGTCTAAATACTATAGTTAATAAAAATTCTGTTTTTTTCCAGATGCCATTCATACACTATGTGGTGAATTCACCCCAGGACAAAGTAATGTTCTTATTGCAGTGGTAAATATTGTATTCTTTCCAAAATTTGATGAGTGTTTTTCCAGTTGTACCTTCATCAATTGCATTAATTGCTTGGGTGAATGTTCTTCGTACATAATAGGTCAGGACAGCTAGAAAGTGGTCGCAGGAGGCTGAAGAACAGTTAAACGGCAGTGGATGAGTGTGTCCCCACCAAATCATTCAGGGTTTTCCCCAACTAGAAGCCCTAGATTAACAATGAAATCCAGAACCTGCTGAGAGTCAGATCACAGGCATTTAAGTCCAGAGATCCAGATCAGTACAGCAATAGCAAGTATGATCTGCAGAAAGCTATCTCTTGGGTGAATTGGAGATTTTGGATGAAAATTTAAACAACAAAGGTCATCCGGCAGCTGTGCCAGGGCCAAAGTGCCTTAACATGTTACAAAATCAAATCCAGAAAAGTACCTGATGCCAAAGCTTCTCTCCCAGAGGAACTCAATGCCTTCTATGTAGGATTTGACAACAGTAACAGCAAAGAATAACCCCTCCGCACCCAGACATTCCCATCCTGTTCGTATCTGAGGACGATGTGCATGCTGCCTTTGTGAGAGTGAATCTGAGGAAACCATCCAGCCCAGATGGAGTACCTGGCCAAGTATTAATGAACTGTGTTCATCAACTTACCAAGTTATTCATGGATATCTTTAAACTTTCACTCCAGCAGGGCATGGTAACTATCTGTTTCAACAGGCATCAATCATACCGATGCCCAGGAAGAGTGCAGTGACTTACCTAACAACTATTGACCAGTAGCACTTATATCAACAGTGATGAAGTGTTTTGAAAAGCTGGTGATGAAGCAGATCTGAGCAGTGACATGAATCCATTCCAGTTTTCCTATCATGGTAACAGGTCTATGGCGGATGCCATCTCAATGGCCCTACACGGAGCACCTGGACAGCAAAGATGCATATATCCGGATGCACTTTATCGAATACAGTTCAGCATTTAACACCATCATCCTCTTAAAATTGGTCAGCAAACTCTAAAACCTGGGAGTTATTACACCACTCTGTAATTGGATCGTGGATTTCCTCACCTCCAGACCACAATCAGTGAAGATTGGCAAGAACTTCTACCCCACAATCTCCATCAGTACTGGAGCACCACAGGCTATATTCTTATCTCCCTGATCTACTCACTTTACACCTGTTATGTCAATAACACCATCTACAAATTTGCCGCCGATACCATGGTAGTGGGTTGTATAAAGGAAGGTGATGAGTCAGCATACTTCAGGAAAGCCAGATGAAAAATCCAGTGATTATTGGGGGAATCAGAGGTGGAGAGGGTGAGTAAATTTAAGTTTTTGGGTGTCACTATCTCGGAAGGCTCTTTCCTGGACCCAACACACAAACGGCATCGTGAAGAAGGCAAGTCAGTGCCTCTTCTTCCTCAGGAGTTTGCGGAGGTTTGGTATGACACCAGAAACACAAGTTTCTACTGATGTGTGGTAGAAAGTGTGCTGACCAGCTACATCATGGTCTAGTATGGGAACACTAATATCCCTGAGCATAAAGCCCTCCAAAAGGTAGTGGACACAGCCCAGGACATTACAGACAAAACTATTGAGTGCATCTACAGGCAATGCTGGTGTCAGAGGCCAGTAGCAATGATCAAGTATCCACACCACCCAGCACATGCTCTGTTCTCGCTGATGCTGTCAGGAAAGAGGAAGAGGTGTCACAAGACTTGCACCACCAGGTTCAGGAACAGCTGGTATCCCTCTACCATCAGAATCCTCAAAGACAAAGTTAATCAGAATTTAATTTAAGGACTCTTACTTGTGCACTTTATTGATTGATTTTCTTTGTTCTCTCAGAATTGCACAGTCAGTTTATTTACATTCGTTGTCTGTTTACAGTTCTTTTATTTGTTTGCATGTTTATACTGTATACAGTTTCTGTTTGCACTACCAATTAGGGGTAATTCTGCCACTTTCACAGGATAAAGGAATCTTAAGGTTGTAATTAATGTCATGAATGTACTCTGGCAATAAATCTGAAATCTGAAGACTGCAATAATCCTTTGATCGATAGGTTTGATCAATGAGGTTGGATTGGGAGGAAGAAATACCACTTTGATATAAGGATGGAAATCATTGATGTAAGGGGATGTCCTGGAGCATTATCAACAAGTAGCAAAATGTTAAAAGGAACATTTTATTTCATAGAATAATTTTCCAATTCACTAGCATAACAGTTAATTATGGCATCTTCAAAAAGTTTCCGAGTCATCAGGGACTTCTTGTTGCTGTGATAATGCAATAGGAGTGTGTTTGTTAATTTTTTAAAACACTCTAGGGTTTTCACTATACCAAATAGTGAACAGTTTCAACTTGTATCCAGCCACATTACCCCCTAACAGGAACATTATATGGTCCTTAAATGCCTTGAAGCTAGTCATTGATTTTGCCTTCTTATGGATGACAGTTCATTCTGGCATTTTTTTTCCAAAATAATAATATCTTATCCAAGTTAAGTGTTTGTTGAGGTAAATACTCTCCCTCTACAATTAGTTTATCTAATTATTTTACAAAAGCTTCAGCTGCCTTCACACAGGACTTGCAGAATCACCACTCATCTTAACACAGAACAAAGAATAACGCTGTTTAAAAAGCACTGGTAGCATTAAATTGCATGTCGTAGTCAGGTCCAGCTTTTGCTTCCAGCATCTTGGACAAGACACGAGCCTTTGCTGTGATTGTCATCTGGCTTAAGGGGATATACTTTTGATACTGATCTTCTATCCATGTGGCAAGCAACTTCTCCGTATCAGCTATCGGCCCCTCACTGTGGTGGCACACCACCAGCCTACTACTGGGGGTGACCTCTGTACCTGCAGAAGAACGCGGGAGGACAAGGCAACAAGGCTATCGATCAGCCGACATGAATGGACCAAGCCCCACCCGGTCGGCTGTCAATCACCCTCTGGGCTATAAGCTAGATCCGGCCCTTCGAAGCCAGTCTCAGAGCTTGCAACAGCTCTAAGAAAGTTTATGTTGTGGAAGTTTATGTTGAATAAAGCCTGTAGAACAGACTTTATGTTTTGTGTGTTTGCTTCTGTTTGATAGCACACCACAATTTATTCAACATAAAATTTGAAGCTGCCATGGAGAAGCTCCTGAGCACCGGGAGCCTCAAAATCGACCCACGCCATCTGGAAGTGCAAGCATACTTCGAGATCTGGAAGCACAAGGTTGAAGCAATCATCGAGGCACACGCTGACAACATCCTAGACTCCGACAGAAAAAGGCTCCGACAGAAAAAGGCTCATTTTACTCCGATCGAAGCTAGGTACTCGGAAGCAATGAACACCCTCGAGACCATGTATAAGCTTCCCACGAATGTGGTCTTTGCAAGGTACCTCCTGAGTATCCATGCCCAGCTGCCTGGAGAGACGGCCGAGTCCTACCTGAGAGCCCTGCGTGAGTTAGCCCGACTGTGTCTGGCAGAACCCAGGGTGAATGAAAGGGAGGTCAAGAGACTGATCACAGACACCTACATCCGGGGCTATGCACGAGAGTCATCATGCAGAAGCATCTAAAGGACAATATCTACTCCTTGGCCAAAACAGTGGAGGTAGTCTGAACCTTGGAGGCAGCTGCCCTTCACATCGAAGCCTTCAACTCCAGGCTTCTTCAGGCCTCCATGTGGTCAGCACAAACAGCAGCTATGGACCAAGACCAGATGGTGTATGAAAACATCACTGCTGTGGGTGCCCAGCACCCTTGTAAGTATTGTGGGTCCCAGTATGGGTCAGATCGTCGATCGCGCCAAAACTACCCGGCCAGAAATCAATACTGTTCGAGATGTGACAAGAAAGGCCACTTAGTCAAAATATGCCTTTCAAAGCCTGCCGGCAGCTCAGCGGCCCTCTATGACATGCCCCCCTCCTTCTCGGTCCCCGCCATACAACGATGTCATGTCCGGTCCACAGAATGATGTGACTTCCACCGCCCACGATGATGGCTGATGGCATGACATCACTTCCCTCGGCGCAACCAGCGTAGCCAGGGAGGAAGGCCAGCCATGCCGCTGCCTCACACCCCCATGCAGCGCCATCTTGGGCCGGTCAAGCGCAGATGCCACTGCCACCCGAGCCCTCCCAGGCCTACAACGAAGATGGTTCTGACGACGATGACGATGTGGTCAACACGGGCACAGACCAGGCTGCCCTACCAATGCAACCCACACCTCCAGATGCTGCCGATCGCTACCCACTGCACCCCACACCTATGGAAAGCACCTCCAGTTGACACTCACCTCTCATGATGCCTGCAGAGGATGCCGCCGGCCGCAACTCATCTACGCTGTCAGGGAATGATGACTTGGACCCCAAGATGGTCCTAGCAGCCACCACCCTGACCAGGGACATCCCTCATGGCCTCAGGTGCTCCATGATGGATGTCAAAATCAACGGGCAGGTAACGAAGTGCCTAATCGACAGTGGCAGCACCGAGAGCTTTATTCACCCGAGCGTGGCCCACTCCCTGAAGCTCAAAATCCACCCCACCCTTCTCTATCGCCTTCGCTGCCCAGGACCAGACTATCAATACCCTTGGGTGCTGCGGGGGGGAACATACACCAGGTTCAGACTCCTGGACATACCCAAACTGCGCCCCGGTCCTCCTGGGCTTAGACTTTCAATGCCATCTGCAAAGCATCACCCTCGCATTCGGGGGACCCTTACCCCCACTCATGCTCCACAGCGCGCCGTCCAACCATCCCCAGCCAAACTGCGGCCTCTCCACTCTGCGCATCGCCCCCTCCAGCTCTTTTCTCACACCTCACATCAGACTGCAAGCTGATAACTGCCAGAAGTAGGCGCTATTGCGCCGCGGACAGAGACTTCATCAGGGCAAAGGTGTGGCAGTTTCTGGCAGAAGGTGTCAGAGCCCAGCAACAGCCCATGGAGAGTCCAAGTTCTGGTGGTCAAAGGGGGCAGCAAGCCGAGGATGGTAATGGACTTCAGCTATACCATCAACCGGTACACCCAGCTGGATGCCTACCCCTTACTGAGGATAGCCGACATGGTCAACGAGATAGCCCGCTGCTGGGTCTTCTCCATGAATGACCTGAAGTCGGCCTCTCACCAACTCCCCATCCGCCCGTGGGACAAGCCTTACACTGCCTTCGAGGTGGATGGGTGCCTATACCAGTTCCGCCGAGTTCCATCTGGGGTCACGAACGGGGTCTCCATCTTTCAGCAGGAGATGGATCGCATGGTAGACCAGAACAAGCTAAAGGCGACTTTCCCGTACCTGGATAATGTCACCATCTGTGGCCATGACCAGCAGGACCACGATACCAACCTGGAGAAATTTCTCTGGATGGCCAAGGAGCTGAACCTCATTTACAATAAAGAAAAGTGCATGTTCAGCACCACCCGCCTCGCCATCCTGGGGTACATGGTGTCATTGGCCCAGATCCAGATCGAATGTGCCCATTAATGGAGCTGCCCCTCCCCTCCCCACGTTCAAAGCCCACCACAGGTGCCTTTGCTTATTCTCCTACTACTCACAGTGGGTTTTCCGCTTCTCGGACAAGGTCCGCCCACTGTCCCAGGCCAAAACTTTTCCACTCTCACCCAATGCGCAGGCAGCCTTCTCGCGCATCAAGCAGGATGTAGCCCTTGTTGCTATCCTTAACCGGGGTGGGGGGGGGGGGCAGGCATCCAGTCGTCTTCTTCTCCAGGGCTCTCCACGGTTCCGAGTTAGGGCATTCCGCCATTGAAAAGGAGGCCTAGGCGATTGTGGAAACGGTCCACCACTGGCGCCACTACCTGGCCAGCAGGTGGGTCACCCTCCTCTCTGACCAGTGGGCCATGGCTTCATGTTCAACACCACCCACAGGGGTAAGATCAAAAATGACAAGATCTTGCACTGGAGAGTCAAGCTGACAACATACAGCTATGACATCTAGTATCGTCCGGGGAAGTTTAACGACTCTCCCGACGTCCTATCCTGGACCTGCGGGTTGCTCCACGACGACCAGCTGCAGGCCCTGCACGAGTCCTTCTGCCACCTGGGCGTCACCCACTTATACCATTTCATCAAGTCCCACAACCTCCTGTACAACGTCAGGGATGTCAGGACCATAACCGAGGCATGCCGGGTTTGCAGACTGCAAATCCTGCTTCTTCCATCCACCCCAGGCTCATGTCATAAGGGCCACTCAGCCCTTCGAGTGCCTTAGCGTGGAATTCAAGGGGCCTCTGCCTTCCACAAATCGAAACGGTCATAAACGAGTACTCCCGCTTTCCTTTGGCCATCCCTTGCCCAGACACCTCCACGGCCATCGTCATCAGGGCACTGACACAGATCTGCACCATGTTCGGCTACCCCGGATTTATTCATAGTGACCGGAGGTCATGACCGGAGGTCATGAGTGAGGAACTGCGCCAGTACCTGACAGCAAAGGTCAATGCAACTAGTCGCTACCCAAGAGGTCATGGACGTGGAGCGCGAGAATGGGGTAATCTGGAAGGCAGTCCTCCTGGAAGTCCTCCTGGGTCTGTAGAATACTGGCAGGACGCCCTCCCCAAGGGGCTCCATGCCATTAGACCACTCCTGTGCACGGCTACCAATGAAACCCTTCACGAACACCTGTTTTCATCCCCAGGAAATCGGCGATGGGAACATCTTTCCCAGCACGGCTCATGTCCCCAAGACTGGTGCTCCTGCATAGACATGTGCGGACACACAAGGCCGAACCCCTGGTTGAGCAAGTGTTCCTCCTACACGCAAACCACAACTACGCCTACGTTAGGTTTAGCAGCAGCAGGGAGGACCCCATCTCAATCAGGGACCTGGGACCAGCAGGAGCACCAACCATAGCTCAGCATCCTCCAGCCCAGGACCATGCCAGCCTGACACACCCCCCTGACCCTGGACAGCTATGGGACACTCAAGACCTCACCAGGCACCAAGGACTCACTCCAACCATGGGGGATGAACTTGCCCCCCAATCCATACGTATCACACACACCTCAACCCCAGCTCCCCCCCAGCCACCCCACCGTGCTCCACCATGCCAAGCATTGCACCCAGCGCCCGCATGCCCTTGCCGAACTGTGACCAGAGTCAACCCTGCGACAGTCGCAGAGACTCCGACAGCTGCCGGACCGTCTAAACCTGTAAATAATGTATATATGTTTTGAGGCTCTGGTAGGTCACAGACTGCAACCTCCCCCGGGACAATTTTAAAGAAGGGGGTGAATGTGGTGGCACCAGCCTACTGCAGGGGGTGACCTCTGTACCTGCAGAAGAGCATGGAAGGACAAGGCAACACCTGGCCGGCTATCAATCAGCTGACCAGAATGATAGCCCACTCGGTCGGCTGTCAATCACCCCCCCGGGATATAAGCTAGATTTGGCCCTTCGAAGCCAGTCTCAGAGCTTGCTATAGCATTCTCACAGCCAACTCTGTGGAAGTTTATGTTGAATAAAACCTGCAGAACAGACTTTATGTTTTGTGTGTTTGATAGCGCACCACACTCCGTGCTTACTTATTATTGTTGATTTCATTGGTGCAGTTCCTTTAACAGCCTGGGTAATTTTCGTTCGATTCTTCAAGATTGTGAAAACGGTTGAATGAGACCATCCCAAATCATATGCTATAACATTTACAGTTTTACCACTTTCATATTGCTTTATCTTCCAAATTGATGGCATGCCTTTTCTTTGATTCTGCCAGAGGCTTGCTTTAGGGGTGATGATGCACTGTACATTTTCAGATAAAATTTAACCAATGAGATAACTTGCAAACAAGAGACCACATGGAACCTGATTTGATGCCTGATGTTGGTGTCTCATATCATATCATGACTAGAGAAATGTTATACAGTACAGTGCGCTTTTTTGTCATAAATAGAGAGTACACATTAACGTAATAACACAATAACAATAAAAAGTACATAAATATATTATAGATTTCAATTACATTTATGTACTGTACTATACTGTGTACCATTAAATGGCTGGCGGCAGTGCAATCGCTTTGTTTTGACTTTTGAATGTGTTGAATGCATGATGCATGTCTTAATGTCTGCTAATGCCTGCCAATGTTGGTCCTGGCGTAATTTTAAAAATTTCTATTATTAAGTCCTTATGGTGACCTCAGATGTATCTGCGATCGGACATTACTCGACTGGGCGTAAGTCGAGGTATGGCTGTATTGGCAAGCAAATCTCCATAAAAAATGTTCTATCTACAGTATTAATTTTAAAACAATTACAGGAAAACTGGAACAACTTCTCTTTCTTTTATCACCCATGTGATATCAGCAGCAATGTGTTCTGGAAATGTTCCAACGACCTGCTAGCAGCAAAACCAGTTGTGGACTCAACCAGCAGAGAAGCTTCCAACTCATTATTGTCACCCTCATTTGAACAAAAGCTCAATGAGAACAAAGGAGGATAAAAGTTGTTTTCTCAATGATCTGAAGTCATATTACTATAGATATATATTTTTTTAAAAGTAATTTATTTCATCTGTGAAATGACACAATAGCCAAATAAGGAACTGATTCAGAAAAGGAATGAAATGGATAACAGCAACAGAAGTGCAGGAGGTGACGGTGCTCTAACATGTTTGTTGACAACCTTTGGTTGGTGATGAGCAGGAATTGGGGAGAGGTCGGGTTAACTGCTAGAGAAGTCTTTGTAATTTGCTGCAGTGTATCTTGTTGAGATATATAAAATCTATGTCTAATATTTTGGTGATATTGGAGAATATTATCACACTCTTGCCTTACATAGAACTTTTGGAAATGAATAGATGGTCCCTCTATTTCCTGAATCCCCAGACTGTCACCTGTCCTGAAAACTATAGCATTTTGTGCTAGCTGGGTTTAATCAAGCTGTGCTGTAGGCAAATGATGACATTGCATCTCTTCCCACCTTTCACCTGACCACAAGACTCCCACAATCTTGCTGGTAGAAACCTGGCAATTAGAACTAAATACTAATGGTTAGGTTGTCTCTTGTTGGAGAACAAATCTGGAGAACACTTCACACATTATGGCTCATACCTGAGGGTTGTTCAGTTCTTGCATTCTTATTTGTGGATCTACGATCAGAAATGAGAAATTCTTATCAAGTTCCACCCATTTTCTTGAAGGAGATCAATGGAAATGATTTGTAGGTGAGGAATAGGGGGTGGGGTGGGATAGAAGAGGAGATAGAGAACTATGATTCCATCAGCAAATTAAGGAGAGTCTTGGGGGACCTTTGACTGTGGGCAAGTGGGAACAATGCTTCAAAAATAATTGCTGGGCTTTAAAGAATGAGCTCTTCATATTCATAGGTTGCGGCAAGTATTGTGGGCATGGATGAAAAGGTGAGATTACTTTGAACAGATAACTAGAAACAAAGAAAAGGAGATAGTATGTTTTATCTTTCTTAGCAAAAACTAAGAGTTTATCAGGCTCGTTTGATTTTATGAGGGACAGTTCAACTAGTCAGCACAACATATAAAAAGTTTTCTCTATCACTGTGAGAATGAAGAGAATTAATGAAACTTTGCAGAATGAAACAGTCACTATGGAATATTAGGATTGATGTAGATGCACAAGTCTGTTTTGGCCCACAAGAAAGCCAAACCATCTGAACTGAAAGGATGAATATAGTTTAATATTTACAAGTTAGGATCTTGAATGATAGCCAGTTAACTCTTGCAAACTAAACTTCACAGCACAAAATATTATAAAGTTCCAACCAATTTACACCAATGCCATTGGTAGAAATCAACATGATGTTCTCTCAACCACATTATGGACAATTGTTAATTGTTAGATATCAAAGCTAGCCTAAACACAAAGTCCGAATAAAATAATGCAGTGAGGTAGAAGATAAAAACTACTCTTGCAAGGGGATGAGGATAACAGTCCTGATTTGGTGTTAATCACAGGGCTAGTTTGGGAGATGATTTCTGTTCTGCAGGTCCTAAACCATGCAGATTATTCATTCCCAAAAATAAATTGAGATGGAATTTTTCAACTGATTCTATCAATGCACAGATTTCCCCACCAAATTTAACCACAATCAGGCCAAACAAGGAGTTTGTTAACTGGCCAACTTTGTGGATACAAAAAAATACATCAATAGCTTAGAGTAAAGATTTGTGAAGCAGACAATTATCCAGGTTAATTAGCCAGTGCTTTCAAGAGAACAACTCCAGTGGCTCCATTCTTCCCCTCATTCCTATTTTAATTTTAATTTAGACACTCAGCACCTTAACAGGTAATTTCAGCCCATGAGTCTGTGCTGCCCAATTAACACCCCATTAACCCTCACAACACTCTGGCTGACATAAAGTGCACAAGTTCAGCATGCAAAACTTCCTTGTTTTTGTATTCAAAGCAGTTCATCACATCACTTCTTCAAGAATTTCGACAACTTGTCCCACTACTTTCAAAATTTGTGGACTGCTTTTGCATTTCTCCCAAATTAATATCACTTACATTAAGATGCCTCTTCATGGTTTTTCTCCAGGTGGATAATACCACACTTATTCCATCTACTTTATCTGCTACTTCCCTGTTCACCAGCAATGAAATTCCACTTTGCATTTCCTGCAATCATCCAAGTTATTTCTACATAACAATAAAAAACATAAGCTCTGCAATAACTCTGTCAATAAAATGCACCCCCTTCAAGATGTCCTCCAGCCAATTACATGCACAATTTACCACTGTCTTGATTATAAACAAGACTACATTAGGAAATAATGAGTTTTCCTTGGAAGAATGTTTTATATCAAAGATTTTTAAGAAATATGCAGAATTGGAAAACAGGTTTAAAAAGTAAGGCCACTCTAGATCAAACAATGAGACAAAAATGTAACTGGTTGCTTTAATGAGGGGGAAGAAGAAAGTGAGATGAAGGTTTAAGTGTAATGGAGGTGTGAAGTAATAGGGAGGGTGAAAGAAATGTGTTGAAGGGAGACGATGAGAAGGAAAAGTATCAATCATCATGGGGAAATTCATTCCTGTACTTCCCACTGTATTTCAAGGCTGTGGAGTACCCTGAGTTATATTGAGACAACATTTTTCTTTCTTTTATTATGGAAAGGACTGTGTATGGGGATGAAATTATCTCAAGTTTTTAGATCCAAAATGCCCCAGTATACAATGATTCAATTGTAGAGTTTAAGATCTTATAAAAGGAAAGACACAGTTAAATTGTAATATAGATGCAATATTTCCATTGAAAAAAAATCATATCCCTTGGCTGACATTGCAATGTCAAAGCTCTTAAATTCCAAAAACCCAAGCATCATGACCTGCCTGCCTGATTCTGATGTATCTTCCACTGCAATGTAGCTATCCTTTTGGTGAGTCTGCATCTCTTCTATCAGCACCAAATTCTCCCTCCACATGGTACTACTTTTTCAACTGTAGTCTCTTGGATATGTGCATCTAAGCTTGTGCTTGCAAATGTTTATGAGAAACACAAGATGAGTTATAGGCAGTACCAACAGTCCATTCCTCTGGATCTAAAATTGTCAAAGAAATAAAATAATCTTGGATTAACTGGGCACATTTCCAGTGAATTAGCATCAGAAGATGCAGTGCATGACAGTTGTATACGTGTCTATCTGGGAAGTTATAACAATGGTAATGTAGTATCAGTCACAATGTTGGGAAAGGTTTATTCTTCTTCCTCCCAAGCTTATGTCTGCTGGAAATTTGACCAATAAACAGAAAATGCTGGAAAACACCGCAAAGCCAGGCAGCATCTTGGAAAGGAAACATTTAAAACAAAATTCAGAGCAGACCATGAGAAGCTGGAAGAACTCAGCGAGTCAGGCAGCATCTGTGTGCAGAAATAGTCAGTTTTGGGCCAGCATTCTTTATCAAGACTAAAGTAAGAAGGATGACATTATGTTTGTGAGGGGGGAAAAGGGGAAAGATGCCGGGGAGATGGGGACCGCCAAGAGATGATAGGGTGCTGGAGAGATGGAATGACAGGTTGAGGGAGAGACCATTGGCATCTGAGAAAGTTAGAGAGTAAAGTGGGAGCAGGAGGAGATAAAGAAGAAATTGAAACAATGGATTCACATAGAGGTGAAGGTTACATAAAGTAAGAAAAATCGATGTTCATGCCATTACATTTAAGGCTATCCAGGAGGAATATGTTGTGCTGTTCTTTAAGTTTACATTTGCCTCACCCTGGCAATGGATAAGCTGAGGATAGATATGTCCGCCGGGGAATGCTGCAAGGAATAGAAATGGTTCATTACAGGTTGTTCAAGCTTAGACCCTCTGACAGAGTGCAGGGATTTGGCAAAGCAGTCATCTAGTTCATATTTGGTCTCACCAATGTTGAGGAGGCCATGCAATCGATCAGGTTGGATCATGTGCATATAAAGCTACTGTTCTACTCCTCTGTGGTTGCTCAGTTAAAATTTCAGGCCTGGGACCCTTCATCAAAACCATGCTTTTCCAGGAGAGCGTATTATTTGTTTGTTTTATACCTTTGTGATTCATACCTGCTCCCTTAATTTATGAGTCATTTTAAAACCATAGAACATTACAGCACAGAAACAGGCCTCTTCGGCCCTTTTAGCCTGTGTTGTCCATTTGTAGACAGGCACCTGAATAAAATGGTGGGGGGGGGGGGGTGGGGGGAGGAGGAGGGCAGGATTGAGATGTTATAAACTGAAGAGGTAGACCACAAACCGTGATGCATATTTCCAAAACTGTTCTTCAGCCATATTTCATTCAGCTTGAGTGTGCCAAAGAATCATTGAACAGGACAGTACAGGAGAAAGCAAAATCCAATTCCATTTCCACCACACCTCATTTGAACTGTAAATTCATAAAAGTAAAATTCTACAGTTGCTGCAAGTCTCAGTACAAAATGTGGAATGTTGGAAACATTCAGCAGGACAAGGCAGCATCTGTGGGTCTATATTCTCTTTTCAGGTTTGGACTGAGTCATCTCGTTTTGGGCTGCATTTTGAACTCTAGCTGCACCATATACACATACCCTGCAGAATTGGGATATGTTCTTCACTGTAGGTGCTCCATTTCTAGTAAAGTATTAATTCTGCTTCTCTCTCCATGAATGCCACCTGACCTGTTCAGCATTCCTGATTTTCCTTTTCAGGAAGAGCAATTCAATTTGTTTTATATCTGACATTTTCCTGTGCTTCTGCAATGTTATTTCCTCCTTCAAGTATTATCCTATCTCCTTTTGAAAATTGATATGGAATCTGTTTGACTTCCTTACAGGCAAAAACAACAACAACATGTTATTTCAAGAATGTTTTCAACATGTTGCCTCTGCTCTTTATGACAATTACTTTTAAACCTTTTGGCTACTGCTTCTTCAGCTACAAGAAACTAATTCTCTTCATCTGTCTGAATATAACATGATTTTAAAGGCTTTCATCAAATTTATTCCTTACCTTTTGCTCCAATAGAACCACCTCAGTCTATCCACGTAATTTGTTTTTTTTTTCTTCATCTTTAGAATGTTTATATATGGCAATTTGATTGAGAGAAAAGTGAATATTGAAATGGGTGAGGAATATGGGAAATGGTAAAGGAGCAATGGATGTATTGGATGTATAAGAAATTGGAAAATTAAAGTCCACGCCATTGATTCTTAGGTGTGATATACTGAAGCTTTGGAAATCCTGCTAGTTTGACATCAGCCTCACCAGGTAATGTTTGCTGTGCTCCTTTTCACTCACTTATGCCCCAATTCCCACTCTCCCTTTCTATTCACTCTAGTGCCCTAATTCCCACTCTACCTTTTCATTCACCATGCCCTGATTCTCACTCTCCCTTTCCACTCACCAGGGCCTTGCCTCACATGCCTCCTTTCAACACAAAACACACTCACTGGGCCCCTTATAGGTGCACTCTGTTTAAACTTGCTCGATTTACTGGAAAATTTATTGTAGTGCTGTCAAATATCTTTTAAAAAGTCATTTAAAATTGTATTGAGGAATTGAAAGAAATAATATCTAATAGTTTGTAGAATCTGCAAGTTCTACACCAGCAAAGTGCCACAGTTGCTGGAGTTTTACTCTGTCATTTGAGGTGCATTTCATGTTTTATCAGCATTTACTATTTCATTGCTTAATTTGCATTGTTTCCCACTAAAATTTTGTCTGCTTGCCCATATCTTTTTTAAGTTAATTGATATCTTCCTCACTGTTGATAATACAACCCCAGGTTTGCAAAGGTTGAATTTGTGCTCTCCACCCAAGTTCAGGACACTATTATATTATCTTGTATTATTTATAAGATGGCACCAGTTATGGTTTTGAAACTGGGATAACAGTCCAGTTTTAACAGTTATCCAATTTTACAGCTTCAATAGGTTAGGCAACTTTGCTTGCATTGTATCACTGCTCCAGTCACGCCACATGCCTCTGTGTTGCTAAGATGCAAAAACAAATCATGGTGCTTTATCAAAATGGATTATTGAAATCAGTGCTCACAATATTACTTGTAATATCTTTATTCAGGATCTTTGATAATTCATCAAAATGCACAACCAATCTTGATAACATTGTCAGCCACAAACCTATACTGATTTTCCCCATTGCTTTGTACTCATCTATTCACTTTCTCCGAGATAATCGTTTTGAAAGACTTTCCCTCCACATTAAATTGCTAAAAAATAATCATGTTTGAATCTCCTTGGAAGGTTTTTAATTATAATCTTCAGGGTATACATGTGATCTGCTGAAGTACGGGGATGCTGGTCCTGCACAGGCTGAACAATGGGCCACAGTTAACGTGATATGCAAACATGGTCACCTATCTGGTACATGATAGTTGAAGGTGCCTCATCTTGTCAGATTTATTGTTTGCTATTTTTAATTCCATCTGCTCTCAACTACTACAGGTAATTAGCATTGTGTTAACCCCAGCTGTCACCACTTGTATTGTGCAAAGGAGAGGCCCTGGAGGGTTAAGTAAAATGAAGCTCTTTGTAAACACCATGCAATATCACTTTCACTTAACTAGTTCACTGTTCCACCAACCGCTCTGCTTTCCTCCTGTGTACTCATGTTTCATCAGCTCATGTGAGATTTACTTTGGATTTCAACTCATGCATTCTCCACCCATTCACAGTTGCAAAGATTGAATAATATTTTCTGTTTGAGAAATACCTCATTCACTGCAACCATGGTACATCCCATCAAACTAGTATTTCTCAAGAATCTTTGTCCTTTCTGTCCTTTTCAGCAAATTCGCACTTGCAAGCAGAAACTGGACCAGAAACATCAATTACTTCAATTGTCCATTCTCACAAATTAGCTTGGGGATTTGTTTTTGCAGTATTCACTAAGCTCTGACAGGCTGCAGAGAGTTTGCTGAGTATTTTCACTTCCTTTATTTGAATGAATGATGAACATATATTTCATTATGATAATGAAAGATGGGTCAAGAAGGGAGTGCGATTTTGTCCTTCTTTATTGAGTTTCAAACTCCTCCACACTGATGAGAGTTGGCATTGTCCTGAGAATTGAAGAATTCCAAAATGAAATGTGCAAATTTACACAGGCAAAAGAGATCAGCACCTTTGACACAGAGCTTGAAAGCCAAGTGGATTACCTGTCTCTGATCCACCTCAGCGGTGGGGTGTATTTGACTCACAGAGCCAGCTTTTTTCAGTTCTGTGTGGACAAGCAAGCCGGCTTCGAGAGACAGGTTGTGGATGTGGTAATGATGTGGCTTTTCAGTGTAAAAAAGGGCTTCTTTCACTGGGTTAGACACTGAGAGTTCAGCTGGAATCTTGAAAGTTTTTATCTCCATTGAAAATATGCTTACCTTAGTGTTAAACACTATAATCACTGTTTCAAGGATAGTTTTTCATCACAACAGAAATTCAAACAGGTGCACAAGAATGATGTAATTTCCCAATGCACTGCTCCTTTTAGAGCATTCCAAGGGCAAACCAATCTCAGGAGATTAACTTTGGGGCCTTCCACTACAAGACTATTACTATGTTATAGTAGAAGTAGGACAATAAGCCCATCGAGTCTGTCCACCATGAGATGAGCTATTTTCCCACTCTGACCCACTCCCCTGCTTTCTCCTCATAACCCTGAATATTTAGATATCTATCAATCTCTGCCTTAAATACACCCAACGGCTTGGCCTCCACAGCCACCTGCGATTGCAAATTCCAGAGGTCACCACTTTCTGGCTAAAGAAATTTCTCTGCAACTCTTGTTTTAAATGGGCGCCCTTCAATCTGGAAGCTGTGCCCTCTTGTCCTCGATTCCCCCACCATAGGAAACAATTTTTCTATATCTACACTGACTGTGCCTTTTAACATTCAAAATGCTTTTATGAGGTCCCTCCTTATTCTTCTGAACTCTAAGGAGTACAGACCAAGAGCCATCAAATGTTCCATATGTGATAATCCTTTAATTCCAGGAACCATTCTTATAAATCTTTTATGAACCTCTCTCCAATGCCAGCACATCCTTTCTTAAAGAATGAGTCCAAAACTACTCTGGTGACCTCTCAGCATCACATCCCTGCTCTTGTATCTTATTTCTCTAGATATGAATGCCAACATTGCATTCACCTTCTTCACCACTGACACATCCTGCAGGTTAACCTTTAAAGTATCATGCATAAGGACTTCCAATTCCCTTTTGGCATCCAAAGTTTGAATTTCCTCCCCATCCAAAAAATAGGCTGCCTTTTTATTCCTTCCATCAAAGTGCACTGTTCAGTTTGTAATATTGTATTTCATTTTCCACTTCTTTGCCCATTCTTTTAATCATCTAAGTGTCTCTGCAGCCTCTATCTTTCTTGCTCACTACCTGCCCCTCCACCTATCTTTGTATCATTAACCTTCCCAATGATTTCCCTGCTTAACTTTCTGGTTTTCTGAGATCCAAACTTCTGCATTACCAATTTTTGAAAAGCCCTTCATCTGATACACACTGATCACCCAAAGCCCACTCATCTAAAGCCCCAAGGCCCTCATATTCCCATCTGATCACCCACCCTAACATGTCCACCTTCCCTCCCACATAAAGTTAGCTTAAGCAATGAGTGAAGGCTCCAATCTTCACCAGTCCCCCTCATACCTTCTCAGACACTTACCAGATTCCTGTCTCCATCCCGGTTCACTTAACTAATAGGCCAACCATTCTCACCCATTGAACTGCCCAATCCCAGTTCCCTCCCTTCACACCACACCCATTCTAGCTTCAATCCCCTGTGACCACTGATCTGATTGCTCATCCAACCCCAGTCCTTATCAGTTCAATTGAACACTCGTGTTCTCTACCCTAAACCTTGGCCCACAATATATATTCGTTTTAGGATGGTGCAGCCCCCACCTAGGAGCCAAGCTGCCAAGATATGCCTCAATCAGGAATAATTAATAAAGATAAAGAGTTTTAAAAGTACTCATTTCTGTGAAACAGAAGAAGTGTCACAATATTCATTCAAGGTAAAGAAAAATTAGCTGGGAAATTGCAATGAACTAATACACAATCATTTTTATGACCATGGTATTGCTACAGGGTCTTCTGGAAAGTTTAACTTACTAACCACCAATGATTGAAATACTTACTGGCTATGGAAAATTGTTGACTAAAAAGTAGAACAAAGTAGGACAAAGACAACTTTGCTAATTGAATGGACAATTTGAAAAGATGTCTGCACATTCATATATCATCTCAGTGCAGGTTCACAGTAGATTTAATCAATTTATCACCCCGGCACCATAATTTCACAAATAAGGAACAATATTCTTATATTCAATAATAAATACAAATCTCATCACTGTTACTCACAGCAACTTAAATGTGATCTATTAAGTTGTACACATTGTTGACGCTCACTCTTACCTATCCTTTGCAGATATCCTTGTGAGGCAGTACCTCAAGAAAGAAGCCAACATCATAAAGGATCTCCATTACCCTGATCGCAGCTGCTTCTCACTGCTACCTTCACGGAAAAGATATAGAAGCCTGAAAACTAGCATCTCTAGGTTCAAGGGCAGTGTCTTTCCAATAGCTATCAGATTCTTGAACCTCTCCTTGGTACACAAATGGACTGACTGTACTTTTTTCACAAAGATTACTGTTAATATTTATTGTCTCATTTAATTATAATTTTGATAGTCCTTTACACTCTGCACAATTCCACCAATCTTTATGTCATCTGCAGGTTTACTAACCTACCCATCAATTTTTTCATCCACCAAGTCATTCATATAAATCACTAACATCAAACCCTGCAGAACATCACTGGTCACAGACTTTCAGCCAGAATAACACCCACTACCACTACCCTCTGGCAATGGGCAAGCCAAATCTAAATTCAAACTTATCAATTCACGGTGGATCCCATGCATCTTTACCTTCTGGATCAGCCTATTATGAGAGACCTTGTCAAACGTCTTTTAACATTCATATCAATATTATCCACAACCCTACCAACAATAACTATCTTTGTCATCTACTCAGAAAAAAAACTCAGTCAAATTTGTAAGACATGAGCTGCCAGCACAAAGCCATGCTGACTAACCCTAATCTGGCCATAACCTTCCAAATGCAGACTGATAGCCTTTTTACACTGAAAAGCCATGTTATTGGTGTATACACAACCTTCCTCTGGAAACCAGCTTGTTTGTTCACACAGAACAGAAGTAAAGCCAGGTTGGTGAGTCCTTTTACATAACAAGCCATCTTCCAGAAGCAAAAGAGGTGGGATGTGTAGCATTGTAACATCGCTGTTTGGGGTGATGTAAAGCTATGCGCTAGGAAGTCACATTGCTCTGTACAGAATAATGGCAGCAGAACATCTGGTACATTTGCTAGCCATGTACATTTTGTGCAATCTACGAATGCAAGCCACCCTTTTGCACATTGTAATCAACTTTATGAAGTAGTATGGTTGCAATGTGTGAACAACATGTTGGTCCTATCAGAAAAATATTCAAGAAAATTTTGAAGAAAGGCAGGGATAGTTTGAGGCAAAAAGGTGTGTGGACCTTTCGATGCCATGAACTGAGACATTTGGTTCTTCTGAGTTAATTCGTGCTGATATCTGATGGAAGAATGAGGAGGAGAGAGAGACTACACGGGCCCGTGTTTTGGGGTAATATCCTCAACCACATTGATGAAGATGTGTGGCGGAGTCACTTTTCGCTGTCTCGGGACATTTTTGACTTGGTATTGGAACTCACTCAGCCTCACCTGAGGTGTAAGATAACAAACTGGTGACAGCTTCTGGAACCTTGGTTTAGACTCGCTGTTGCTTTGTGGTGGTATGCTACCCCATGTGAATATCAATCCATAAGTTGTATTTTTGTGATGCCCTCTGGCACTCCTGCCTTTATGATGCGTGACCTGATTAAATTTCTTGCAGAGGCTTTTCTATTTTGTATTACCTGGGCTTTGCTCCATTCAAAGCCACGGGTCCCTGAGTTGCCCGTTAGCTGGCAATTTATTTTGTCCTGTTGCCTGAGTGTTTGGTGCTCATGGACCTTGTCATTTCCTCAGTTGCAAGACATCTGAGAGCTGAATGTATCCTGACCACTGTCAAATATGACTTATTGTTGTCGTTGATGTCAGTTTATTTTGAATTTCCCACACTTATGTTGCACGCAAAAGATGTAATCACAATGTCATCTTCCCTTTCCGTTATGATCTGGTAATGCGGCTCGCTCTTTTAGACTGACCCCGCTTTGAAACACTCCACCCCTGACACTACCTACCTTGGCGAATTAAAACTAGGTAAGTTCAGACCGCCCCCCCCCCCCCCCCCACCCATCCCCAATCTGCCTTTGATATGTTGACACAGCTAGGTGAAACATTCAAAAGGCAGATAATATTCAGCTTGAATCCTCCATGTAAAAGGGGTAAAAGTCTATCCCTATGTATCCTCTCCAATAGCTTCCTCACCACTGATGGGAGACTCATTGGCCAACAATTTCCTTGATTATTCCCATTTCCCTTCATGAACAACAGAACAACATTGACTGTTCTCCAGTCCTTTGGGACCTTACCTGTAGCTGGTGAGGATACAAAGATGTTTGTCAAAGGTCCAGCAATCTACTCACTTGTCTTTCAATAACCTAGAATATATCTCATCAAGTCTTGGGGACTTATCCAAGTGAAATGTAAAAATAAGTGAAATAAATCAGTGCTCTAACAAAATTCCTATTATTTTAAATAAAATGCTGCCAGAGTGAATAGAATCTTTGGGAAATCAGCTCTCTGCTATTTAAAGTAGCACCAGTGGGCGCCTGCAGGCTTGTTTAAAAACTGATCCATGCACAGATGGCTCAAGTGTGAGCACAAACTCCAACAGTATTCCACCCATACATCAGCATGAAGCATTCTCTTTGTAATTCTGGAACAAAGGCAGGAAATAAAATGGGACAGGATATCTTTATACTCAATTAATGTACTAATAAATAAATGGATGATGACATTTGTGCTTTAAGTGTTTACATTTCATAACACACTTCCTTTCAATTAACCTGTGCCATTGCTTTCATTTTTCATAGCTTGTTCACACGGTTATTTCAGACTGTTTGACTGTTTTAAGGGAAATTATGTTCATTTTGCTTTGGTAAAACTTTGAGAAACACACAGTCAGAGGGGCCTCTGAATCTAACATGACGTTTTTAGATTTTTTTTAATAGGATATGCTGAACATTTTGTCAGTGAAGATGATCTGATCAGAGGTTACAACCACTCTTATAAATGTAACTTAAATCTAGTTGCATCCAGTTTCTTAGGTGCTGTCTTGGAAAAATATCAGTGAGAAACAATATGTCTCATGAGGTTTTGCTCTGGCAGCTGGAAGTGCTGTGAGTTTTACTTTATTTAGATGGTATTCCTCTTCTGATCCAACCAACTGAATTGATGTTGGATTCAGGGGACGATTGCCTTTTGTCCTACTTGGCAGCCTGTCAGAGGCAGCCAAACACAGTTACATATGGCTGAAGGATTTGGGGCACAAACACACAGCAGTATGGACTGGATCTACAGCTTAGCACTTCACTGTTGTGCAACACACAACTAAAAAATGTATGCAGATTTCATGATATTTCAAAGGAAAAGTACAGATTTTGTATGCAGTTTGAAAATTATGATAAGCACACTATTTAAGATAACTTCAGATGATACATTTATTGTTTAGTCTGCATTGTATAGTACAATCTATTTAAAACCTTTCTCTTTTGTGATATTTTTTAACATTATCAACTGAAGGAATTTCAATCAAAAAGATGCATTTGAAATTCTAAGATTAGTCCTAAAACAATGCTATTGTGAATCATGCCTTGTGACTGAAATTTGTTAAATGCAGCCCTGAAATATATACTTCTGTATAAAGAAGGATAAGTACTGCACTAATAACATTTATAAAATAACTTGGTGAAGTACCATTTTATGCAGAGGAAATTATACCAGCAAAACATTGTGGCCATGCAAGCATTTTACATAAACCAAACAACAGCTTCTCAATCCAAGTCCTCATAGTTTCCAAGATGTAAACAGAAACTATTTGCCTGAATGGATCTCTTTCACTGAGATTGTTGGATTAAGCAGCTGCTTTTAATCTTGACCAACAACCATGAACACAGGGAGAAACCACGAAAAAAACTCAAATTGCCATTTGAGTTAATCTCAAGATTGGATATTTTGGAAGGTAAACATCTTGCTTACTTGTCTTGGCATAGAGGCTATTAGTATTGAATTGCATGCTCAATCTTCTCGTCCTAGAATTTTAATGTGTCTATGTTTGCCTGTGGGAAACAAAATGTGTGGACATTGTTAACTGACTGGCAGTGCTGAAGCCTCACAGCTCCAGCGACCGAAGCTGAATCCTGATTCAGGTGCTGTCAAGATGGAATTTGTATGTTCCATTGCTGGCTTTGTGGATTTCCCAAGGTGATTAAGTTTGTGCTCATATGCCAATTGTGTGTTGATTCATTGGTTACTGTACATATAGTCTAAGTCTCGGTGTGCGCTAGGAGAATCAGAATGAAGCTGAGATACAAATGAAAGAGAAGAGGTTACAGGGAAATAAGTGGCCAAATGGGATTATTCTGAAATTTGGTCAATATTAAGAGGGCTAAACTGTCTTTACTGTAATTAAACATGAAGAATATAACAACATGAGAAACAAGAATATATAGAGAGATTTTCTGAAGAGTTTTTTGGAAAGAACCTTTCAAAGTAACATTTTCATAATGTGTTTTAAAGAAATAGAGCATTTGGTGTCATGGACTAATCCCGACTGTTTTCCACGGCTGTTGAGTTTAAAAAATGAAAAACACTTTTCTGAAGTTATTTTAGCTTTGATACTGGCTTATACGATTGGCACCAGTGTTACTCTTCGAAATCTCACTGAAATAATTCAGGTGTATTAAATACCAGAGAGGCAAAATCTTGAAGGGAAATATGATTTCCATTCAAGGTGCAGAATCTATTTTGCTGCACATTAAATTAATACTGGGAGGCTCACAGCATTTCACAACTCTCTCCACATGTGAAATGTGAGAATTCAAACATTGCACAAACACTGAGCAAACCCTTCTTTTCACGTGGGCCTCAATGAAGGGTTTAATCGACCAGATGTGTTATATTTATATGCAAAGCTGCAAGATTATTTAGAACTTATTTCTGAGCCAAAGATGTGAGATATTAAGAGGGAGTGTTTCAAGTTGGTCCCAACATGGGTACAATACCTGTGGCATGCAAAGAAACATTTGCTCAAGATAGGCCAGAACAGGGTGGGGTGGGGTGGGGGGCAGGTGAGCCAGTTGGCATGGGGGCCTACTCCCCTTGGTAGAGGCAAAGGGGGGACCCTTTACCTTTGTAAAGAATATTAATATTGTAAAGAGAGTCAAGATAGATCAATAAATGCAGACAACTGAATCCAACTTATGTTCCAAATTTATTGTATGTATCTTGTTGTAGTGGCCACACACACAAATAAAATATATATCTTTTCCCACTCTACTCACAACCACCACAACACTCGCCGTGCACGCACACTGCGTGGGAATGAGTGAACGTGTCTGACTTGCTATCGAATATGGCAGCAAAGTACAGTGGTGTGCAGGCTTTCTTAAAGGAGAAGAATGAGAACTGCATTTTCTTTAGCTGTGCAAATCATACGCTGAAGCTCGGTACGGATTGTGCTGAAGTCTGCAGTGAAGCTTTAACATTCTTTGGAATCATACAGAAAATGTTCACTGTCTTCAGTTCAAGTCCCCATCAGTGGGAGATACTGAAAGAACACCTTCCTGGCTCACTGCATAAAATGTCAAAGACAAGGTGGTCAGTGAGAATTGACTGTGTAAAACCAATTGCACAGCATTTGGATAGTGTTAAAAATGCAGTGGCAAAGCTGAGTGAAGTTACTAATTTGACAGCAAAGAGTACTCTGATCTTCAGAGTATCAAAAAAATACTTGGATACCTTTGTATGTGTACTGGTCAGCCACTTGGATTAATGTTTTTACAATGAAGTCAACTTGGTAATAGAATCTCATGATACCACATTAGATGTGGAAAGAGACAACATTGATCAGCTATGGGCAGATATCCTGAAACTGAGAGAAAAATGGAATGATATACTTGAAGAAGCACAGCATGTGTCAATCAAAATGGGTGTGCAGATAGTTTTGCTACTCGCAGGGAGTACCCAACTCCAAAGGATGCTGAAAATTCCTTCAACATAATTGACTTTGTTATTGATGGCCTTTCATGTCACTTTTCTGCAGTCAAGGACATTTGTGAATTTTTTGATTTTTTATGACACTTTAAGCAGTTAGATGAGAATAAGTTATTACAAAAAGCTCATCAGTTTCAGCTGCGATACCAAGTTATATTTCAATTGACATTCAGAGTGAATTGCCTCTTAAAAATAATTTTTGATGCAAATTTCAAACTCGATGCTGTGTTCCCAAAGAAAATTTATGGTCAAATATTGAACTTGAGATTGGGCATTACTTTCCTGAATGTCCTCATCACATTGTGCATTTTTCTGTCATTGCCGGCAACAGTGACCTCTAATGAGAGGAGCTTCAGTGTCCTAAAATGAATTAAGTCATATTTTCAGTCCACAATGTCACAAGAACGTTTGAATGGATTTGCAAAGTTGCTTGATTTTTCTGCTCTAAATGATGAATTTGTCCAGAAAAGCATGTAAAGCATTTCTGAATGTGAAGAAATGATCATTTTTTTGATCTGAAATTCTGAATATGAAATAAACATGAATGTACTATTGTATTTACTGCTTCTTATTACAGTACTGTACTCTATTGTTTGATATATGTTCTTAAGAAAATTGCTTTCCATTACCTTTTTTATAAATTGTTCCAGTTTTTTTAATTCTGTTCTGTTACTTGTAAGTACATCATGCACACTACCTGTACATACTCATACAAAAATCATATGTATTTAGCACTGATTACAAGAATACTTAATGAGCAGTTTGAAATGGGGCCTACATTTCTCACCTGGCCTGGAGTTTGCAACCATTTTTTCAGCTTTGCGTGGCCCTGGCCTAAGACCACAGTTGGGAGACCTGACTCACTTTTAGGTTGGGACGTCATTTACATTTTACTGATGAATTGCTTGGAGACTGTTGCAGAAAATCGGTCATCCTCCAATGAGTCAGCCAGAAAGCTAGTGGGGGAGAAGGGGAGGGCAGATGCATCCCTTGGTTGGTCTGACGAGGGGAGTGGTTGAGGTGGGTGAAGGAATGGGGGAGAGGGGGAACAAATGAAGGCCAGAAGATAGATTACAGAACTCTCTTTTGCCCGCGCAAAAACTCTTAAAATTGAGTTCAGTCATTTTCTGTGAGCCTTGCAGGAATTCAACCCCATTCTAACAATATAAAGCTGGATCTTTATACCATTAATTATCAGCAGACAGATTCCTACCAGATGAGACATAAGCAGGACATAAGCATCACAAGCCAGGTCCCCATTCAATATGATCATCACTGATTTATTCTGGCTTCAATGTCATCCTCTCATCTTTTTCTCGTCATCCTGGATACTTCTGTTGCCCAAAATCTACATTTTGAGTCGTCAGTAAGTCAGCATTCAAAGTGCTCTGGGCCAGAGAATGTTAAAGAGAGAGGGGAAATTAAAAGAAATTGGACATTGACACTCCCCTGTTCCTCTCTCTTTCCCCACTCCTCTGTTTCCATCTCTCCCTTCTCTCCTTCAACTCTCCTCCCCTTCCCTTCCTTCTGCTATCAGAGAACTAACCTTTTTAGTCCTCTGCCCTCTCCCCATCGCTTCTCAGCTTCCTTTTCTTCTATCCTCCTATGTGTATCCATCTCACCTGTTTGTCTATGCTCCTCCGTCCTCCCCTCACCATCTTATTCAGGCACCAACCTGTTTTTGTTTGTACCTGACAAAGCGCCCAGGCTTGAAATGTTGGTTACCTTTTAGTTCCTGCGTGACCTGCTGAATTACTCCAGCACCTCTGTGTATTTTACTCGACCCCAGCATCTGCAGACTTCCTTGTTAAACAACAATTGTAATTTACTTTTTCGAAAAGGTATTCCACATTATAATAAATGTTCAAGTGCACCCATTAAATTGAGGAGCACAGGAAATGGTATTAATGAGCTATGTTTAATGGCTATTTGGGAAATGGGGCCCCAATAAGTTTCAAAAGTGTGGGGATTTGGGCCCTGGTGTATTTTGAGGGAATGAAGGAAAAGGGAACTATGGAGTTTAAAGAAATAAGTCTCCATTGAGCCAGATAAATTATCTGGAAATTTCAATAATAGAACAGATGATTTTTGGAGTTTTACTACACCATGGAATATCAATTCAGCTTTACTATACCATGGAGTTTTACTATACCATGGAATATCTATTCAGCTTGCTACCAAGCTAGTTTCCTTAATACTCCTATGCCATTTACCACAAGCAGGCAAGAAAAGAGCAGAATATCTATTGGGATATTTTCATGAGAGAAATGGAACCCCACATCACTCAAATGCTGTAGTGTTCAGCTTTGTTTTCACAAGCAAGTTGTACAAAAATCAATGAATGCAATGTGAAAGTTTAAACTGTCGGCAAACATCACTCCAAGTGAGTAATTAATTGATGTTAATTTAGAAAAAAAAGACTGTTTCAGGTCAATGACTTTCTATTCAAATTCATTCGAATCCTGTTCTGGCACAAGGTCAATGATCTGATATTTCCCTAGGGGCAGCCTGGTTGGCATAGCTGTTAGTATAATTCAGTTACAGCGCCAGCGATCAGGACCAGTGTTCGAATCCCGCACTGTCTGTATGGAGTTGGTACGCTCTCCCCATGTCTGAGTTTTCCCTGGGGGCTCTGGTTTCTGCCCACCATTTAAAACATACTGGGGGTATAGGTTAATGGGGTGTAATTTGGTGGCAGTTTCTCAAGGGCCAAAATGGCCTGTTACCGTGCTGTATGTCTAAATTTATAAATTTACTCTATTTCTCTCTCCACAGATGTTACTTAATCAGTTGAGTACTCCCAACACGCATCATCTATTTTAAATAGCTGACTTTAGAACATAGAATATATGACAGTACAGGCTGTTAGATCTTGTGCTGATCTACATAAACCTGCTCCACAACAATTTAATCCTTCCCTATCTCACACTCATCACCCTCTATTTTTCTTACATCCATGCGCCTATCTAAGAGTTTTTTTCACGTTGCTATTGTACCAGCCTGCGTCATCATTCCTAGAAATTTATTCCAGGCACTCAACACTCTCTGTATAAAAAAATACCTCTGACATCTCTCTTAAACATTTCTCCACTCACCTTCAAAACTTCCTCTGACAAAACTTATTGTCACTCAAGGAAAAAGGTGCTGGCTGAAGGATGAAAGGTGATTGAATAGAGGTATATAATATTATGCCTCTCTATTAAGCCACCTGTTGTCCTTCACCATTCCAAATACTAGCTCAGTCAACTTTGCTTCATACGACATCCTGGTAAATTTCTTCTGCACCCTCGCTGAAGTTTCTACATCCTTCCTGTAATGAGGTGACCAGAAATGAACGCAATACTCCAAAGTTTTATAGAGTTGCAACATTACCTCACAGTTCTTGAATTCAATCTTGTTTCCTCCCACTTTTCAAAATTATACCAGGGGTGTAAATGGATGGCAGGGGCTCATGGGCTGAAAGGTCCTGGTACTGTGCTGTATGTCTAAATTTAAATTCCCCCGATCAATGATGGGAACCACACCACAGGTCTTCTTAACTATCCTATCAACTTGTGCGACAATGCTGAGAGGTCCATGGACATGGACTCGAAGATCCCTTTATTTCTCCACACTGTTAAGAATCCTGCCATTAACCATATATTCTGGCTTCAGGTTCAACCTTCCAAAGTGCATCAGTTCACATACATCTGATTGAACTCCATCTGCCACTTCCCCACCAAACTCTGCAACCTGCCCATATCCTGTTGTAACCTACATCAACCTCCTCCATTATCCACAACACCTCCACTTTTCATCCAACTCATTTGTAAAAGTCACAAAGAACAAGGGTCCAAGAACAGATCCCTGCAGAACACCACTCGTCACCGACCTCCAGGCAGAATATTTTCCATTTACCACCCTCTGCCTTTTGCAGGTAAGTCAATTCCCAATCCACACTGCCAAGGTTCTTGCCTCATCCAGTGTTCACACTCACACTAAAGTGATGGATGTTGGGTCTATTTTCCAACATGATGGTTTTCATGGTTTTAACCACTTCAGTCATTCCCAAACCTTCATTATCTTCCATGCTAAAATTCCACCAACTTTGGCTCTCCCCACCTACAATGTTCCTGTATTCTATTCCACTTTCTTCTGAAGGATGTGACTCTTTTCATTTGCAACATTCAGGATTCAATATGTTATGACAATTATCCAAGTAGGAACATGGCCTTGAAAAATAAATATCACTAGAAACCTTCTTTATGAAGATTCGTAATATTATTGATAAAACAACTTATAAATACTTTATTGCCTGAATTAAAAAACACATAGTTAACCACAAAATGAAGATAACATTTAGCCATTCCTGAATCAATACAAAATTTGACTTTTGATTTATGGAGTAAATGATCATCAGAGGGAATTCAAGAGTGTGAGGTTCATTCAGGCCACTGAATGAACCAAGCAACAATGTTTTATGCAGCTCTTGCTTTGTACTAACTGATTTTTTTCATTGAAACCCAATACTTTGTAAATGTGCTTTCTCCCTGTTGCTTTGTGCAGTCGTGGAAGAACCCTTCTCACTGCACCAAGTATAATGTGACAATAAACCTGAACTAACTCTTATCCATAATCATTGTGAATTTTCCATAGGGTATGTGGTTTAGTAGTTTCACAAGGCACATAGGCAGGTCATGGTAGAAAACATAGCAATATATTAAATAACATGATTCTTTGAAGTAATGAAGACTCTTTTGGTTTCTTCAGATTCTAATTTGGTCATTCATAACTATACATTTAAAAGGAATTTTTAAATAAAAGTATGATGTATCCATGGTACAATATCACCAGCAGTTGATGACATCATCAAAATGTGTTCAATTTACTGTGAATGAATTGGTGTGATAGATACATCGTGAAGGTGACAGCCAAGTATTTACTTCCTTTCCACCTTGACAAAAGCAAAATAAATTACTCAAACCGTGCACTCGCCGCACCCCACGGTGCTACAGGCACCCACTGGATGCTACTCACCACAACTGTCAGGGAGCAGTGACTCAGACCCCAAGGTGACCTACTCGCCCTACTCACCATCCACAACACAAAATCCAGCGATTTTCCCCAGTCCATCTGTAGGTTCTCCACCTTACAGGTGCCCCCTCCTTCCCTCTTCAACTACCTAATGCCAGACTGAAAGTCTAAAGCTGCCAAGAACAGATCCTACTGTAAGGCCGACAGGACCTTTATCAAGGCTGAGGTGAGATGGCTTCTAGTAGGAGTTATAGAGTCCAGCACCTGGAGAGCCCAGGTCCTTGTCATAAAAGGGGGGAAGCAAACTGAGGATGGTCATTGACTATAGTCAGACCATAAACCGGTACACCCAGCTGGACATCTACCCATTGTTCCACATCACTGACATGATCAATGAGATAGCCCAGTACACTAGCTCCCTCTCCATGCCCAGGATAAACCTTATACCGCCTTTGAGGGAGTTGGTCACCTCTACCAGTTCCGCCACGTCACATTTGGGGTCACTAAAGGAGTCTCCATGTTTCAGTGGGAGATGGACTGTACAATCTAAGAGCAACCTTCCCGTACCTGGACAATGTCATCATCTGCGACCATGACCAGCAGGATCACAATACCAACCTGGAGAGATTTCTCTGGATGGTAGAGGCACTGAACCTCACTTACAAAAGGAAGAAGTGCGTGTTCATCACCACCCGCATCGCCATCGTGGAACATGGTGTCATCGGTCCCGACCCTGAATGCATATGCCCCCTAATGGAACTGTCCTTCCCCCACACACTCAAGGCCCTCTGCAGGTGCCTAGGGCTCTTCTCTTACTACTCCCAGTGGGTCCCCGCTTCTCAGACAAGTTCGCCCACTGGACCAAGCCACCACCTTTCCCCTTCTTACTGAGGTGCAAGTGGCCTTCGCCTGCATCAGACAGGACATTGCCAATGCCATGATGCATGCCGTGGATGAAAACCCACCCCCATTCCAGGTGGAGTGCGATGCCTCTCATGTTGCCCATGCTGACACTCTCAATCAAGGAGGCAGACCCGTAGCCTTTTTCTCCAGGACCCTCCATGGTTCAGAGCTCGGACACTCTGCCACGAAAAGGATTGTGGAAGCTGTCTGCCACTGGCGCCACTACCTGGCAGGCAGGTTCATTCATCTCACAGACCAGCACACAGTTGCATTCATGTGGAGCACCACCACAGAGGCAAGATCAAAAACGACAAGACCTCGCGCTGGGGAATTGAGCTGGCCACTTTCAGGTATGATGTCCAGAATAGGCCAGGGAAGCTCAATGAATCCCTCAAAGTCCTGTCCTGGACTTGCACCAGTGTGCAGTCCAAACAGCTTCAGGCGCTGCGCGACAACCTTTGCCACTTGGGCGTCACGCGCCTGTACCTCTTCATTAAGTCCCAGAACCTCCCCTCCAAGAAGTCTGGACCATGACTAAATCCTGCAAGGTCCATGCGTAGAGCAAACCACGCTTCTTCCACCTGCCACAGGCCCATGTACTGAAGGCCACTCGGCCCTTCGAACAACTCAGCATCGACTTCAAGGGATCATTCCTTCTATGAATAAGAATGTCTATTTCCTCTTGGTCATAAATGAATACCCCCATTTTCCCTTCACCATCCCTTGCCCCCACACCTTCACCGCCTCTGTTATCAAGGCACTGGCGTGGATCTTCACCATGTTTGGATACTCGGCCCTCATCCACAGTGACCGAGGGTCCAGCTTCATGAGTGAGGAGTTTCACCATTACCTGATGGCATGACAAGTCGCACAACTAACTACAACCCCAGAGGCAACAGGCCGGTGGAATGACTGCCTAGAAGGCAGTCCTCCTGGCTCTGAGGTCGAAAGGCTGATCCATCAACTATTGGCAAGAGGCCATCCCCGAGGCACTCCATGCCATATGATCTCTCTTGTGCATGGCTACCAACCAGACCCCTCACGAACGTTTTTTCTCCTTTCCTAGGAAATCGGCGACTGGCATCTCCCTGCCACCATGGCTGACATCTCCAAGACCAGTACTCCTCCATAAACATGTGAGGACACACAAATTTGACTCCCTAGTCGAGCAGGTGCACCTCCTCCATTCGAACACAAATTACGCCTACATCAGGTACCCCAATGGACATGAGGATACTGTCTCGACCAGGAACCTGGCACCAGCTGGGGCCCAGCCCTCTCACTCCAGGAACCCTTGGCCCATCCAAGATCCCCTGAGACCTGACACCCTCTCCGCCTCTCCAGAGGGCCCCACTCCCCGTGGACCTGCCCCTCACCTACACCCCCAGTCTGCCAGACACCATCCTGTCCACATTGCTGGCCACCCCGGCCATCCCAGACCCAGCTAACCCTCAGGCAGCCCTGCCCCTATTGACCATTGACCAGGAGCATGAACTGAGACAGTCCCAGAGGCACAGACCACTGCCAGACCGCCCAAACTTATACATACTACTCAGTACTGAGAACACCCCCCCACCCCCCCGGATTCATTTTAAGAAGGGGTTGAATATGGTGATAAAACCACTACATTGGCCTACTACCAGCCTACTGCAGGGTGCAACCACTGTACCTGCAGGTAGGCAACCTGGGGGGCTGGCCACAGCTTCTGGCTGTCAATCACCAGTCCATTTGGCCTCTTTGGGACAGTCAGACACGTGGAGCCAGCGAAGATACTGAGAATGGTGTGTATAAGTTAAGCTAATTAAAGCCTGTTGTACAGTCTATGGACTTTGCCTCAGAATTATTCACTCAGCAGCACCCACACAAACTCATTCCCCATCTTCAGAATCTGGGCCTCAGCAGCTTCTTCTGCAACTGGATCCTTGACTTCCTGTCTAAAAGTCTGCATTCTGTGGAGATGGGTAACAACATTTCCTCCATGATCACACTCAGCACCAGCACTCCTCCAGGATGTATACTCAGTCCCTCTAGTATAATCCCTCTACACCGAAAACTGTACAGCTAAATACAGTTGAATCTATCTTCAATTTGCCAACATCACCACAGTAGTGACAGGATATCAAATAAATACAAGATGGAATATGGGAAAGAAGATGGAAGTCCTGTGGCATTGTGCCATGATAAAAACCTCTTTCTCAACATAAATGTGATAAAGGAGATGAATACTGACTTCATTAAAAACAGGATGCATCACAGCAGGGTGTAGGAGCAGCTCTGCTTATGATCGGAAGAAGCTACAGAGGGTTGTGAATGCAGATCAATGAACAACGTCCCTCTCCTCTCCATGGAGTGAGAGGCAGAGGAGCGTCTGTAGGTCTGCTTTGAATCAGTGGACTGGACCATATTCAAGAACATCCTTTCACTTGAATAAATATGCAATATGTCATGGACTTCATCAAAACCTGCATGCATGAGTGCGTGCCCTTGCATAAATACTGGGAGCTCCCCAACCAGAAATCTTGAATGAATCAGAGGATTTGCAACCTGCTGAGGGTGAGATCAAGGCATTTAAGGCCCAGGATTCAGATTTCTACAAGAAGACTAGGTACAACCTGCAGGAGGCTATCTCTGAAACAAAGTGACAATTCCAGAAGAAGCTAGAGTGAGACAGATACACACCAGTAATGATGGGGAGTGATGGCCATGACAGCCAACAAAATGAGGACGACCACTATAGATGTCAGTGACGCTTCATTACCCGATAAGCTGAACACCTTCTATTCCCGCTTTGTGAAGATGGACCCAATAGTGCCTGCAAAGGCTAAGGATCCTGTGATATCTGTCTCTGAGGACGACGTCAGAACATCAAGAGAGTGAACACTCACAAGGCGGCAGGCCCTGACGGCGTACCTGGCAGGGTACTGAAAATCTATGCCAACTAATTACCTGGAGTGTTCATGAACATTTTCAACCTCTCACTGCTGCAGTCAGAGGTATTCATCTGCTTCAAAAGGGCATCAATCATCCTGGTGCCGTGCCCAAGAAGAGTAGTGTGAGCTGCCTCAATGACTACTGCCCAGCAGCACTAACATCTACTGTGATGAAATTCTTTGAGAGGTTGGTCATGGCCAGAATTAACATGTATCCAAGCAGAAGTGTGGACCCACTCCAACTTGCCTTTCGTCACAACCGCTCCACAGCAGATGCAATATTACTGGCTCTCCACTCAGCTCTAGACCACCTCGAAAACAGCAACTCATAAATATGGCTGTTCTTCATAGACTACTGATCAGCCTTCACTCCATTATTCCCTCAGTGCTGGTCAAGATGCTCCAGCCCCTGGGCGTCTGCACCCATCTCTGCAACTGGTTCCTTTACTTCCTCATCGGAAGACTACAGTCAGTATGATTTGGAAACAACATCTCCTCCTCACTGATTATCAACACAGGCACCGCTCAAGGATGTCTGTTTAGCCACTGGTCTACTCACTATACACCAACGACTGTGTGGCCAGGCACAATTCCAATGCTGTCTATAAATTTGCTGATGACACCACAATTGTCAACAGAATCACAAAAGGCAATGGGAACCATACAGGAGTGAGTTAGATCAGCTTGTTGAGATGAGCAACAACATTCTTGCATTCAACATTAGCAAAACCAAGGAGAAGTCAGGAGAACACGATCCAGTCCTCATCAAGGGCTCAGTAGGGGAGAGGGTCAAGAACTTCAAATTTCTGGGTATCAATATCTTTGAGGATCTGTCCTGGAGTCTCCAGTGTTGATAGAATCACGAAGCAGGCTCGCCAGCGGCTATATTTTGTGGGGTGTTTGAGGAGAAATATGTCACTGAAGACTTGAAAACTTGTACAAGGGTACTATGGAGAGTATTCTGGCTGGTTGCATTACTGTCTGTTACAGAGGTGCCAATACTCAGGACAAGAAAAAACTCCCGGGGTTGTTAACTCAGCCTGCGACATCATGGGCACTTCACTCCATTGAGGACATCTACATGAGGCGATGCCTTAAAAAAGCAGCCTCTATCCTTAAAGACCCCCACCATCCAGGTTATGACCTCTTCACTCTGCTATCATTGGGGAAAAGGTACAGAAGCCAAAAGATGAGCACTCAGCGGCACAAGAACAGCTTCTTCCCCGCTGCCATCAGATTCCTGAATGATCAATGAACCAAAGACACTGCCTTACTTTGACTTCTCGTGCACTATTTTTATTTATTTTTGTAAGGTGATTTATATGAGTTTTTGCCCTGTGATGCTGCCACAAATTTCATGACTTGTTCATGACAATAAATTCTGATTCCAGTTACATTGCCTGCTGTCTAGGAAAAGTAGCCAACATACTGAAGGTTCCATCACATCCTGTTCTCCCTCCTCCTATCAGGGAGAAGAATTGAAGAGTTTCTTCCCCGCAGCCTTCAGGCTCCTGAATGAACCCCGTAAAAGAGCTAAAATGCAGCTAATTGATCTTTCTTTTCGTTGCAATCCTGCACTCTGTAAATTGTGCTCTTTATGTGGCTGAATGTATGTCAGAGATAACCTGTTAGTCTATTAATTGAAAAATCCTTTCTCACTTCACTTAGCATAATACGACAAATAAACAAATCTAAAAGTATAATTGCTGCCTTATCCTCAAATCATAGCTTGGTTGAACAGATAAACCTGCTAGCAATTGGTAAAAGAAAATATTTGGAACCCAATCTATTCCAGATTAATTGCAATGAAAGAAAAAATCCTAATAGATACCCATGACAAGAAAAGTGTGAGGTGATGCATTTGGGAGTACTAATGAGGCTAAGCACAAACCATAAATGGTAATGCCCTTCCAAGTACTATGGTGTGCAAGTCCAAAGATCCTTAAGGTGAACATGCAGATCAATAATGTGGTTAAATGGCCATATGAAATGTTAGGCTTCATTCATTTGGGCACTAAATACAAGAGCAGAAGTTTCACTTCAACTTTATAAAACTTACACTAATTTCAGCTGGAGTACTGTGTGTAGTCTGGTCATTAGACTTGAGGAAGGACGTGATTGACCTGGAGAGGGCAGAGAAGACTCACCAGGGTGTTGCCTCGGAGAGAGCATTTTAATTATGGGGAGAATGTGGAGAGGATAGCCCAGTTTTCCCTGAAATAGAGGTGACAAGAAGACATGAATGAAATATGTAACTTTATGGGGGGTATAGGTAGGTAAAACTGCAGGAGATTTTTCCCAACATCAGATGTGAATATAAAACTCCTCATAGATTTAGGGGAAGGGAGTAAAGATTTAGATTTTTCTCCCATAGAGTAGAGTGGAAGCAGAGTAGCTGACAGCATTTAAGTTGAGCACTTGAGTCACCTGACATTGAATGATGGGACTAATAGGAATGGGTACCCACTGTGCTTGCAGATGCAGCAGGCCAACTGGTCCTTTTCCACACTGTATAACTAAAACAGCTGCAAAAATCCAAGGAACTAAGTACTACAATGTATTCTAACTGAGAGCTTTCTCAAATTAGCATTGTGGGTAGTTGTTCTTGTGTGAAAGTAATACACAATAAAAGGGGACAGCAGAAACTTTTCATAGGTAGAGATCCCAAGAAGGAAAACAAGTACAGACTAGGCCTTACATTTATAAAATCCTTAGAAAAGGAATGCATTTGATGATGTAAAAAGACATTTATGTTCTAAAAACTTGAAATACTTGATGATATACCCTGCGAATCTGAGGGTAAAATTGCAGAAGGTAATCATTGATTTTTCAAGACAAAGAATGAGGTGGAAGGATTATGAAAAGACTAAGGCTATCAAAGAAGAAGACTGTGAGGAATGTTTACAATGGGACTAAGTGAAAGTTGTATTTTTAAACTGCCAAAAAGGAAATTTTATTGAAATGTTCACAGAGAGCTCAGGAAAGAGCAAAAACTTGGGAAAAGTAGTAGCAGGGTAGAGACTGAGGTCTAAGGGGGAGAATAGCACCGAGAAATCTATAATTTGGCTCTAATGGGAGGGGTTCTACTTCCATGAAGGATTCCACAGGCTTTTTCTCATGGGCTTTTCCAGTTTCCTGTTTACATCACCGTCAGGGCAGGGACATTGTATGTGGTTTTTAAAGGGGAAAGATCACTATTATTTAAACAGTCAAAAAGGTTTTACTGTTAAACAGTATTTGTTTAAAAATTGATATGGATAGAATATTAAAATTTATTAGTCTTAATGTTAAAGGGACTGTGAGAAGGAAGTGGGTCTTGGCACACCTAAAAAAAATTAAAGGCAGATTTGTAATGGCACATTGTAAAAATTATGCAGTATCATGAATGTTTATGAATATTTATGCACTAAATTATGATGAAAAAGCCTTTATGAAGGATATCTTTTTAAAAACAGCAGGGAGAAGTCAAAATATACTGGTCAGAGGAGATTTTAATTTCTGTTTCAATCCAACATTGGATAAATCAATGAGAATGGTAACAAGGGCAAAAGCGGTAAAAACAACACTATCATTTATGAAGGATTTAAATTTGATGGATATATGGAGGCAACAACTCCGTAGAAAGAGACAATTCATTCTACTTAATGGTACATGATTCACATACAAGGATTGATTTGTTTTTAATGTCTGTCTAGTTAAAAAGTAGAGTGATTTTTATCAGATCATTCACCATTAACTATTACGATAAAGGACAAAAATAAAGTGTATATAGATGGCATCTCAATGCCAGACTGTTGAGAAGGAAAGCCTTCTGTGAGTTTATTAAGAGACAGATGGAACTATTTTGTGAAACTAATCTTTCTTCTACGCTTTTTAATATGGGATATGCTTAAAGCTTACAAATTATTTCATATAAAGTTGGACAGGAAGAACATAAAATTAGTTTATTTGTTGATGATGTGCTATTATATATGCCTGACCAGGCTGAATCCTTGATAAAATTACAAACAATATTAGAAAAATATGGAAGAATATCAGCTTATAAAATAAATATGTATAAGAGTCAGATAATGCCATTGATGAATTTTGACTATTAAAGATATCAAAAATGGAATAGATTTAAATGGAAGGCAGATTGAATTAAATATTTAGGAAATAAGGACAGATTATAATTTACAAAAAAATATAAATTTAATTATATTCCTTTTTGAAAAAATAGAGAAAGATTTTCAGAAATGGAAAGTTTTTCCGATTACTTTAGTGGGAAGAATAAATTGTATTAAAATGAAGATGATCCCAAGATTACAGTTTCTTTTTTTAAATCGCTGCCTATTCCACACCTAAAAATTTCTTTAAATTATTAAACAATTATACAAGTCAATTCCTATGGAATAACAAAGTGCCAAGAATTTTATTGGAAAAGCTAACATGGAATTATAAACTGGGAGGACTGGATTTTAAGAAATATTATTTATCAGCACAAGATAGATTTTTATCATGCTTCTTTGAAGAAGATGGCCCTTCTTGATTCCAAATGGGATTGTTTTCAATAAAAGAGACACTGAAGGATTTTATTTATAAGTGGATTGTTAAGTTAATAACGAAGAAAATGGATAATCCTATATTAATTAATATACATGATTAGAAAATGGCAAAAAATAAATCAGTGTATTGGGAAAAAAGCAGGGAACACCATTACATAAAAATGTGTTGTTGCCGATGAATCTGGGAAACAAAATATTAAATTCCTGGATGACAAAGAAAGAAGATAGATTGATGATTGTTATGTGGAGAGATCACTTATGACTTTTGAACAAATAAGAAATAAATATGGTGTAGCTAATGACACTTCCATTTGTTTTTTCCAGCTAAGATCATTCCTAAGAGAATGATGGTGGCCAAATTTGGCCCCGCCTGAAATTAATGAAATGGAACAAATGAATTGGCTGAATTTAAAACAAAGATGTACTACACTCTCCAGAATGAAAGTGCAAAACCAGGCTGACAGAGATCGAGAGAGAGAGATGGGAGTCAGATCTAGATGTTGCAATAATGGAAAGATGTTGGTCTGATTGGAGTTTGGATAACATGATGTCAATTCTAAATGCAAGATACAGATTAGATGAATATAATTTCCTACAACAATTATATTTTACACCACAGAAACTGCATAGATCAAAAACTGAAAGATCAGAGGTGTGCTTTAGATGTGGAACAGAAATAGGAACATTTTTATATGCTACATGGACATGTGTGAAGATAAGACCTTTTTGGCAAGATATTACTGAATTATTAACAAGAATAACAGGGGTGGCCTTCACAGGTGACCCAGATGTTTATCTTTTGGGTAACTTTATTGAAAAAAAAACAATAAATTACCTAAATTTCATTTGTTAAAAAAGCCTTAGCAGTGGCTAAGAAATGTATTGCAATTACTTGGAAGCATGACTCTCCTCTACATATATCTAAATGGACTGCTGAGAGGAATACCTATGGAAAACAATTATATACAACTTAAAGAACAAATACGACATATTTATTAAGATATGGCAGCCATATTTGGACCATATAGGGGCCCAATCACAACTATGACTACAATAATAAAAAAAGATAATAGCAAATGCTATTATAGTATAAATAGAAATCACTTCCCCAAATAGAATTTATTTTTATGGTTAATATAAATATGAGCTCTGATGGTGTGTGGATTTATATTACAAAAGTGGGGAGGGGAGGGAGGGGTTGTTTTACAAATATATATAAATACTTTGATATTGGAGAGTTTACTATGTATATTTATGGAAAAAAACAAAAAATAAAATATCCAAAAAAATACACCCTAAAATATATGACCAAAGAAACAAAATAACTGGGTGCTTTGTTTCATTCCACAACTGGCACACTTTTCAGCTTCCTAACATAATTAAAGTGCTATTCAACTATATGGTATGAAATTATGTTTTAAAATTTAACAAGTTTCACTAATTGAGATTCTATCAAGTTAAACAGGTAGAATATTAGATAAAATAAATGTCAATTAAAAATAAATCCTTTATCATTTTTTGTAATTAAACGTGTGAAATTTATACCTCATACAAGCAATTCTATAATTTGTTATTTCGCATGCTGTAAGTATTTTAAAAGAGCTTAGTTTTATTTTCAGTTTACTTGGGATGTTAACAAATCTTCTCTTCCCCTCAAGTCAGTGAGCTTATGTATGCACTTCCAAACTTTTTCAGCTGAGAAGTTTAGCAGGGTTTGAACTGTATTTACATTTCTGCAGAAACCAGAGGACAACAATATGAAGCACTACAGACATTTGTAAAATTAAGCCATACTCATAACCAGACACAGCACATCTCTTTATTTAAATATCCAATGAGTTTTTCCCCCCTCTTGCAGAATAGAAACCCAGAAACTTGGTGACGTTTTCTTTGTCTGGAATTCATGATCACATGATTCTACTCAAGAATTCTGGTTGGCTGATGTATGAAAAAGCTGGCAAGGAACCAAAGGCTGCCAAATGTCGACTGAGCATTCGTTATATTTCTCATTCTCTTTGGCATGAAAACATTATCTCTACGAGAGTAATAGACACATAAAGCTCAAAGCTAAATTGCTGGATTAACTGGGGTGTGTATCTAAAACAATACTGGTAATATTTTCTACAATATTTCTTCCTAGACCTATTTACTGCCTGGTGGAGTCCCTTCATACACAGGCTTTGGATTTGGAGGAAATAGGCAGTACTTTGGTTACCATGACAGCAGGTTATTATAGAACTGGGCGCTGTTCAGTGTCTCAAATTATCTTCTTGAAAGAGACAATTTATAGCTTGAATAGAGGAGGCCAATTACATTTTATGTGTGGAACAGAAGTGAAGCATCAATGCAAATACCAGAATATTTTAAATACATGTAGGTTCTTTTCTAAATTCCTGTTACCAAAATTTCTGTGACATGCCCAGACTGACATCTACTGCAGCAGACCGAGTCCGTTGGTCTGTTTCCTGGAGACATTAATTCTCCTATTTTTTTTTAAACCTATTTTTCCTTCTCCTTTTATAAGTTTCTTGTTGATTATAGAAAAATATTTCACAACTCCACAAACATTAATGATTTTGAGTTTCTGAAGCAACCAAGCTTAGTATTATTCTGGCCAAGAAGTTAATGGACTGAATACTCAGGATTATTATTATTAGCAACAAACATCAGACAATATAAACAAAGATTTTACTTCAACCCACTGTCAATTTCTCAAAATAGGCCATATTAAACAAATTACTCCAACACAATAATTGAAGGGTGTCTTAGATTTCAATGATGATAGATTGATGGATGCTCATAATAAAGTCCCCAGATGGAGTTGGGTGAAAAGAAACACAAATGTTCACAGTAGGGAAGGACGCGATGGGGAACATTGAGCCTATACTGGGCCTGGCCTACTATCCTGGTCTTTGCTCACTGCCCTGCAAGTTATTTCCTGTCAGATTCTTATCCATCTCCTATACTATATAGAGGAATTGCTAGACATTAATGTTTTTTAGACTGCAATGTCGGAAAAATCACGGAAAAAGTTAACATAATTACTGCCCGTGTGGTTGTTCACAGTGGGTGCCTTTTTAGACTGCAAGTACCTGAGTGCAACAGTTCCAGTGGGTGGACATGCAGTAGAGTGAATGACCGTCAACGAATTTTTCTGGTACAATTTACACTGCAGGCTTCCTCCAAAAAGTTGTAGGGGTCCTGCAGGATAAATCACGGTGCAGAAATTGACTCAAAAATCTCTTCATCTTTCTTTTTAGACCAATTGCGCCGTTACATGCCTTCAGTCTAAAAACCATCATTCACAAGTGCAATCGATACTTCGAAATTTTAAGATGGAGGTTATAGTCTCTTAGTTGGATGTAAAAGTTCCCACAGTATTATTTTAAAAAGATCAAGGATGATGTTATCCCTAAAGTTCTTATTAATATTTATCGTGATCATCATTATCAAAACAAACCATCATCACATTACTGTTTACATGTGCTTGCTCAGTGCAAACAGCCTGCAGGGTTTCCTCATTTAGCACTGAAGGTCACAGCAAAAGTATGTCACAGGCTGCTTGTGAAGTCCTATATAAATATAATTTTTCTTCCTTCAGTAGTGGAAAGCAGATCATTTCACGTACGGGCAGAATGGTTCAGCCTGAACATGATGAACCCAGACATGAGGCACAGAATAGGAAAGGGGAATAGCACAGCAATGAGGCCAGTCCATCCTGTGCAACATCATTGACAGTTTGTTGCATTTGATGTAGGTGCACATAGGCTCCGATTGAGCATGATGCATACATGCACAAAGGTGACCCTCAAAATAAGGCAACTGTCCACTTCAACATGGACCAAGCATTTACAAGGAAGTTCTGGAAAGGGATGAAGTGGTCCTTGTTGAGGATCGCCTCAGGAAAGTACACTGGGGAGAAAGAATGAAAATTCATTGTAATCACCACAGAATCTGTGAAGGGAAAGACCACAGTCCAGAGTCCTCCCATCACTCGATCTTTGCTCCCTGTATGATAACCTCTCAATGGATTCATTGTTTGAAGAGGAAAGGTGAGTGGCACTGATGCATTGTAAAATAATGTTTTGAACTATAACTGCAGGCGACCCCTCCTTTATGGAGGGGTTACATTCCTTGAAAACAGTCAGTACCACGATTTTCCTACAATATAACCATATAACCATTTACGGAGCGGAAACAGGCCATGTCGGCCCTTCAAGTCCACACCGGTTCACTTGAACAACTCCACTAGCTCAACCCTGGAAATAATGTGTCAAGTTATAGGACGGGCTCAGGCCTGAAACATTGGTTTGATATCTTTGGATGCTGTGGGTTTGTGCTGCATGTTTGTGCATATATCACAATCACAGAGTCTGTAGACTTTCTTGTTTTACTTAATTGCACTTAATAAACAGATTGAGCCATGGAAACAGAAAGTTTCAGCAAGGTGACTAAGACAAGGTTAAAAGAAGTTGGTTTTGAGAAGGCTACTTAAGTGTGAGGTTGGTGAAATTTCAGTAAAGTAAAACATGCTCAGCAAACTAAAGAGGGTTGAAAGACAGAAAAGGTTAAGTGGAAAATGGTAAAAAAAATCATAAAAAGGTTCACAATTATTGTTTCTGGGAAAGATCCTTCATATAATGTGGAAAACCACTGTTATGTCATGATTGGCTGCTGCTGGCTGGACATACCTCCCGAGATCGATCCTTCCCATAGCCCCTTGTATGCTCCCCTTTTCTCTTTGCTTCGATCAGTCAATGAGGTTGATGGTTTTTCCAGTCTTTAGTTAATAAAAGCCTGATAGTTTCACAACTCCAGCCATTTGTGATTATTGACGGTGCATCAATTTTATTAACTAAAATGTTCAAAGAAGCATGGAACGGTACTCAAAACCTCAGAAGTTTGACATCCACCCTCGGTCGCCAGATGCCCCAAACATGTTTGAGCTTTGGCTATGCTATTTTGAAAACTTCCTGGTGGTGGCCACGGATGCCATCATCACAGACGCTAACTGACTGAGACTACTCCTCTCACGGATCGGGCCCCAAGTGTTTCCAATGATCAGCAACACCAGCTCATACCAAGCAGCTATGGAGATCCTCAAGGCCCAGTATTGCAGGAAGGTTAATGAAGCCTATGCCAGACACCTGGCCACAAGAAAACAGCATCTTGGTAAGTTGAGTGCCAAGTGCCTGTGGGGCCTCCAGAACCTGCGCAGAGTGTGCAACTGTAAGGCTTGTGTCGGCCATCCAGTATGCAGAGGACCTCATCAATGATGCGTACGTGGCCGGTATCTGCTCCAGGTACATATGGCAATGAATACTGGAACAAAAGGTACTTAATCTGCAAAGGACTGCTGAACTTAGAGACACTGGCCATCCAGAACTCAGATGATTACTTGGCCGCTTGGTTGCAGTAGACACTGCTATCCTGGAACAGGGCATCATCCCGCCACATGAGTTACTGGTCCCCTACACCATCCCACTACTCTAGTCAAATGACCTCGGCTGCTGTTGTGGGTGATCTCCCCAATTGCTACTTCTGCAGACAGGGTCACAACCCAAGGAAACACTGCCCTGCCAAGAATGCAGTGTGCTCAATGTACCAGAAAAAGGAGCATTATGCCAATGTTTGCCAGTCCAAACAATCTGTGAAATCTAACAGGGCCATGTGTAGACTGTCACCACTCTAGGCAGCACGATCAGCGCCATCTTCCCTGCACTCCAGCGACACCATGTGCGAGTCATGTGGGCCACCATTTTGGACTGTGCGCCAAACACAATCTTCCCAGGCATACGATGCCATGAGGGACTGAGACCGGCCATCTTGAGGCTGAGGACAGCCATCTCAGGAGCATGAGCACTCATCAGACTCGGACAATGAATCCACACTGGCGTCCATTACCCTGAACCAGGAGGCAATACACGAACTCGCAAGGTCCATGATGGAGGTCCAGGTAAATGGGCATGTTTATTCAATAGCGGGAGTACAGAAAGCTTTATCCACCCTGATACCACTAAACAACTGCCCCTTAAAGTACAGTCCGCCAAACACAGGATATTACTCGCATCCAAATCCAACACAGTGGCCAGCCTGGGGTACTGCGTAGACATTTATGCCACAACTCGGTGTCCCTTTGCTACTGGGGCTGGATTTGCAGTGCCAACTTCAGAAAGTCACTCTGTGATTCAATGGGCCCTTCCCCCCTCACTATGTGCAACGAACAGTTCACAGAAGGCCCCCTGCAGGTGATGTATGGCCTCTCATCTCTCAAGGTCGATTTCCGCTGCCTCCCTCCCCTCCGCTATTCACTAATCTCACCCCCAATTGCAAGCCGGTGGCCACCAGAAGTAGACAGTACTATGCGGCTGGTGGGGCTATTCATTGGCAGAGGTTCAGCGCTTATTGGGTGAGGGCATCATCAAGCCCAGCAATAGCCATTGGAGGGCCCAGGTGGTCATGGTAAAGAATATGGATAAGAATATGATGGCCATAGACTACAGCCAAACCATCAACCAGTATACGCAATTCAATGCTTACCCTCTTCCCTTCATATCCGATATGATCAACCAGATTGCACAATATTGGGTATTCTCCACAATTGACCTGAAGTTGGCATATCATGAGCTCCCGATCCATCCAGAGGACCACCAGTATATGGCATTCAAGGCAGACGGCCACCTCTATAATTTCCTCCGGGTCCCTTTTGGCATCATAAACAAGCTCTCCGTCTTCCAGTGGGAGATGGACCGCCACAATCTACAGGCCACTTTCCCATACCTAGATAACGTAACTATTTGTGACCATGACCTGCAGGATCATGATGTGAACCTCCAAAAGGCCCTCCAGGCAATAAAGTGCATGAACCTTACTTATAATGAGAATAGATGTGTGTTCCAGACAGTTAGACTAGCCATACTTAGCTATGTAGTCGAGAATGGCGTCATTAGCCACGATCCTGACCGCACGCGCCCGCTGATGGAGCTACCTCTCCCACATACTCTCAAACCACTGAAGAGATGCCTCAAGTTCTTCTCATATTACACTCAATGGCTACCCAACTACACAGACAAGATCTGCTCAATGGTCAAAGCCACCAAAGCTACCCTGCCAGCAGAGGTCCAAGATGCATTCAACAGTATCAAAGACAACATTGCAAAAGCAATCATGCATATCATAGATGAGTCCACACTGTTCCAAATAGAGAACGATTCATCTGACTTTGTCCAACTCAATCAAGCAGACAGGCATGTCGCCTTTTTCTCATGGACCCTCCAAGGCCCTTGAAATACACCACACCTCCATCGAGAAGGAGGCCTAGGCCATCATGGAGGCAGTATGCCACTGGAGGCAGTATGCCACTGGAGGCATTACCTTGCTAGGAAACGGTTCACCCTGCTCACAGATCAGGGAACGGTCACATTCACATTTAATAATAAGCAGAGGAGAAAAATCAAGAATGATAAGATTCTCAGGTGGAGAATCAAACTGTCCACTTACAACTATGACATTCTCGACTGGCCCGGCAAACTTAACGAGCCCCCGGATGCTCTATCCCAAGGAACCTGTGCTAGCGTTCAAATTGACAAACTACAGGCTCTCCACAATAACCTTTGCTACCCCAGAGTTACTAGGTTTTACCATTTTATCAAATCTCGGGATCAACTATATTCCATTGAGGAAGTCCAGAAAATGACTAAAAACTGCCAGGTCTGCATTGAATACAAACCTCAATTCTACCAGGTGGACAAAACACATCTGATCAAAGCTACCAAACCCTTTGTGCACCTCAGCATTGATTTCAAGGGACACTTCTTCTCCTCCAACCAGAATATTTACTTCCTTATAGTCATTGACGAATATTCCCAATTACCCTTCACCATATCGTGCCTGGACATGACCATAGTTATCAAGGCCTTCTTCACGCTCTTTGGGCATCCTGGCTTTATCCACAGCGACCGAGGGACTTCATTCATGAGTGATGAGCTGTGGCAGTACCTGCTGGACAGGGGCATTGCTACGAGCAGGACCACCAGCTACAACTCTAGGGGTAACGGGCAAGTGGAAAGGGAGAATACCACGGAATGGCAGACCATCCTCCTGGCACTGAGGTCACGGGGTCTCCCCGTTTCCCTATGGCAAAAAGTCCTCCCATATGCACTCAATTCCGTCTGGTCACTTTTATATATGGGCACCAACAACACACCTCATAACGGATGTTTGCTTTCCCTAGGAAGTCTGCAGCAGGGAATACGCTGCCCACCTGGTTTACCTCCACAGGACTGGTTCTGCTTTGGAAGCACATCAGACAATCTAAGACTGACCCGTTGGTTGAGATGGTCTGCCTTCTCCATGTGACGTCACATTGCCTTTCCTGATGGCTGCAAAGACACTATCAATCTGGGACCTTGCACTATTGGGGTCCTCCCCGACCACCACTGACTTTCAATAGACACCCTCCCCCCCCCCTCAACTTCAACTTTTGGGGTCCCAGAACCTGCAGCTGGCCACCCCCTATCCCTGGCCACTGTTGTCATCAACAATGTACCAGCACCACACTACGTGTCCCCACCCCTCGACAAAATTTTAACAGGCCGACTTCACCAGATGTTCAGGAGACTATGGCAGTGTCTCAACGTTGCTCACTGCGACAGAGGAGACCCCCTGTTTCACACTTTTTTTTCCTCATCCCGCACAATTCTTCTTAAAAAGGAGGGGCGAATGTGGTAAACCACTGTTATGCCATGATTGATTGCTTCCAGCTGGATATGGCTCCTGAGACTGATCATACCCATAGCCCCTACCTTGCTCCCCCTTTGCCTTTGCTTCAGTCAGTCAATGAGGTTGATGGTTGTTCGTCATTAGTTAATAAAAGCCTGATAGTTTCAACTCCAGCCTTTAGTGATTATTGATGGTGCATCACATGAATTTTAAAGCAATGATCAAAACTCAAAGAGGTAATAATAATGGGTAAACTTCAAGTGTTACCACAAAGAAATTGGCCATGGCCTCAATAGTTAAAATACACAACAACTGACCTTCAAACAAAATTAAGAATCCATAAGCTATTATTTTTTCTTGAAATATAGAGAAGCATAAGCTCAAATATTTATTATTGAATGCCCAATTAAATATGAAGTCATGGAGAGACATATGGAAACTGATGACTAGTATCATAAAATCAATGCAACATGACTTGAAGCCACAAGATCTTGAATCTCATGATCAAGCCTTACAGAATATGTATGAGTGTATTTGATAACATTTATATGATTCACTATTACATGGTGCTTGCCACAAATCAGACAATCAATTATCTAAATACATGCAGGTTGGGAGTTTAATTGGCCAATGTAAATTGCTCATGGCATGTAGATGAGTGTTAGGATTTGGGTAAGAGTTGGTATGAAAGAGGGGAAAATTAAAAATTGGATAAATTCAGATTTGGAATAAATAGGCAGTTGAAGGTCAGCATGGACTTGATGGGCTGAAAGATCTGAGCCTGTGCCGTATCTTTCTATGACTAAATGATGAACTCCAAAGCAATTTTTCTTTGAGTAAATTATTTAGGTTATTTCACAGCAAAGGGCACATTGACATCTTCCAGGAAGGCTGATACCAATATGAGGATGTTATTATGCTATGATAAAGGTGGAGTATATTTGACAAACTGCATTCCTTTTCCTTGTAATTAGGGATTTAATTTTTCACTTTTAACTGCCTACTCCCCCCCCCCCCCCCCCCCACCATCACCCCAAACAAAATCCCAGCATCCTTCCAAAAACGCAATTTGGACATTTTTTTGTAAACCAAAACAGAAATGCAACAATGATACATGTTTACCATGTACAAATCCTATTTTCATTCATCTTACTTTGGGAATACTGCATGCACATGTTCTCACAATGTTCTGGCAGAGTCTGCCCAATCCCATTTGATCGTGGAAATTCTGCTTAATGCTGCGATGGTGATACAAATGTCTAAATGAGTAAAAGCAAAGGCAGAAATACAGCCAGAAATGAAAGACATACCTGATAGCAAGTGGAAGGCTTTGAAAATGAAAATGAAAAGTAAAAACTGCTGAATTAATCCCAAAATAAAATGAGAAAAGTTCAAAGTTACTTGCAATAAAAGGTTAGCTTATTTAAATAGGTCTGAGGTGATGCAAATAGGTTAAGTGACCAGAAGATCTGATAATGATGTCATTCTGGACAGTTTCCTGGTTTCTCCTTTTCAAGAGACTTCAACAATCCAGCTGTGGGCAATTTACATTGGAACTGGGTTGTTGAATTGAAATCATATCCCATAATGTAGGAGACAATTTGCAAATCACATGCAAATCTTGATTGAAATTCAAAGCTGTGCAACATATGTGCCTTTGGTGGAATTAATATGATGAAGATACTGATGTTTAATGACAAGGAATTTGGGATGATGCCCATGAATATGGTTGAACAGGCAACTATGAGCTAACATCAGAAGGTAGGATGTGATGAAGAGAGGCCAAAGGCTTCATGAAATGATTTCCAGACAGCCATGAAGCAGAATGGAGCATGAACATACCATTGTCAGGAAACAGGGTCCAGGGTAGAACAAGAGTATGAAGACTGTGGAGGTCCAGGAGTTGGATTATGTCTGGACTTGTATTCTGAAGACACCAAACAGGAATCTTCGTCACTCACTCAATACAGAATTGCAGATATTTAAGATATGGAATGTAAACGGATAAGCAGAATTATTCCAAGGAGATTGAAGTTTGTGCTGCGACACTTGACTGAAACAGGAAAAAAACGGAACCTGTGCAAGAGAGGGTTTTAATGATATCTTTATAATTCAAGTTTACATTTTCAAGGTAGAGGAAGATTTGGTTGGAAAGTAATGGAAAAATGGTTATTTGCATTATAAAACCATGTTACATCTGTCATTCATCGATCGAAGAAAGCACTTTGCTCTGTACTTGAACATGTGCTGTGATATGCCAATGTTTGGAATGTGCCATGTCAAAGGTTAAACAATTGCTAGTATTGTGCATTGCAATAAGGTGTCTAGGTCAGACACTGGGGCAGAAAGAGTCTCATAGTAATTAGCGTGACAGACAGAGAGTTGCAGTGACAGGATTAAGTGATTTTTTTATGACTGTATCCTGTACATCATTAGATTTAAAATTATGTTGAGACATTAAATGCAGAACCCATTACTTACTCTTTGAAAAGTCCAGCAGGGCGCATCTTAATCAAAGCAATGTGCTGATAGCATTGAATGTTCCCAAAGCTTAACAATGTGAATACTTAGTGATCTGAGTACTTTTTTTAATCCATCTTTTTTTTGACCCATGAGGTTGTTAATCACTCCAGAAATCTGTTTCAGCTCTTCCATATCATAATTCCTTGAAATAGATGTTAAGTTAACATCTTCACAACAGCAAATGACTGAATGGGCTGGGATTTGACAGCAGTTCTACATGAAGTGCTTTTCGCCATTCATCTCAAGCTGGTAAGTTTCAGCACCCTTGTGTAAATTTGTATAAGTGCTGGACTTAACTGTCCAAGCTTAGCTGTGATCCATCAGTAAACTTGGTTGAAACAGAAGTTCCCTTACATTCCCAGTACAGGTGTATTTATGTTAGAGGGTCTGCACCGGATCCCTCAACCTACCATTTGAATCTAAAATGGAGAGTTGTGGAGAAGGGGGAGAGAGCAGATCATGGGTATTTTTAATATAAAAAGAATAATTTTCAAACTTGTTTAAATGCTTTTGGATGTCAAAAACATTGGAAAACATTGACAGCTCTGGCAGACAGTGAAACTGGGGCTGAAGCTGCAATTAACAAAGTTTTCAGAGGAGGATGTGGGTGCAATTTGTTCAGGACCACCAAAGTCAAGCCATTATGTCATTTAAGGTCTTGCTGCTCAATTCCAGGATCATGTGCAAAAGCATGATCAGCTTTTCAGGTTTGGTTCTGGCAATTCCGGGAGTACAGCAGGTGCTGATTTACTTTTAAGTGGCTACAAAACATATCCCAGACCAGCAAACTTAGTTCTTTGCGTAAACTGCCTGGCTGCCTGTTCAACACTTTCATCCATCCATTCTTTTTTATAAAAATGTACAAAAATACATGCAGGGAATTTCAATTTTGGTTTAATTTTGCATTTGAAGATTTCCATGGGCCTTAACTTTGTCCTGAAGCCATCCACAATAACACCAGGGTAAACCTGATCCTTCTGTGGCCTTTACTTCTGGTTTGCACAGTTTTAACACCTTTCCATTCCCCTGTTCTATTGCCTATCATTTTGAAATTCATGGGGGTTTTATCCATGTTTCTGATATTTGCCAATGCAAATTTATGTTTCAGCTGGTTCCGTATAATAAACTGCCGAAAATTACTTTATGATCAAGATCTTTTCACAGTTTCTGTGCAATTTTTGTATTTTTGGCATAATACCAGATTTTTCCTGTTCATGAAATGATTGCACCAGACAACAGTCGCCTCAAAATCATCACTAAGGTCTGGGTGTGACTTGGCCCAATGCAGTGCAAATGTTCTTATTTTATTTGGGATGACTATGTAGAAATCTTGCCTCTGTTCACGTCCCCACTCTGCAACGTGATTTTTTAACTCTGGCTAAAGAATGATTCTTTTCCTCAAAGAATATTGCCTTTTTTCTGTTTCTTAAAGTCTCCTCTTTCTTCCTCCAATCTCTTACCAGTTTCTTATGCACATCAAATGCTCTTGCAGCAGTGCAGTTGTTTTTTTGCCCATTTCTATCACTTTTAACTTAAAGCTTGCTTCATATTTTTGTCACATGCTGCATTGTTGGCAGACCCTCCATGATAGCAATCACCTCCAGCCAATGCCCAGCAGATCAATCCACATGATCTATGAGGGCCGGTCAACGGCCCACCTTAGACATTGTGAGCTTTGTGGATCGATTTATATGTCAGTCAACGAGGCATCATTAAAATGAGGCTGGGGGTGGGGGGCGTCAAATTATACGCCAAAATGTACAGTATATATAAACACACACACATAGTAACCTATGATCAAGTCCTCAGGGTCAGTGCGAACGTAGGGACCCCTCAAGTGAGTTATTGTGCCCCCCAACCACTAATGACCCCCTGACGCCGACCCAGCATGTCCTCCTTTCTGGAAATTTGGAAATGGCCATCCTAGCTCATGGCTCTATTCCATGCTCAAAGATCTCTCAATTAAAAACAAACAAAAGCTTTTTATGATTATACAAGTGTCTGAATTGAACGAGTGGATCCAGGTTCAAAATTAGTCCTGTGTTCCCCTCTTGATGCAGGGGTGTACCTCTTTGATATTGTTTTCTGTTTTAATCAACGTCACCCAAAGAATGACACTCAAAGGGAACACAGCATCTTCTCCCCTGGACTAAGGAGGTGCTTCAAAGTAATGGGTACAGTTCTGTGCCTGCCCACGACATGAACCAGTGTAATTGCTTTACTGCCTTAAGAAATTTAAAACACACAAACAAATGCATCTTTGAGCAGAGGTTGTAAAACTGTAAATCAGCTAAAGACATCAAACAGAAATTGTTGCAATTTTCTGAATTTCTTCAGCATGTAACTGCACTGTAATTTTATAAGATTTTACCCTTCAAAAGCCCTTTTTCCACTGGCATCCCAGTTAATTGGCTGTGTTGGCTGTGCACTGTCCTGGGACAGGAAGCTGCTTGTGCTGTTTCTACTGGGCCACCTTTAACCAGGACACTGACTGCTTTTCCACTGAACACCACTCATCCCCAGGGATCAGAGGGTCTACCTTCAAATGGAATGGATGGAAGACGTCCTTTTTCCACTGGTTTTCAATCTTCTTCAGCATGATGCTGAACCAAGCCATGAAAGACCCCAACAATGAAGACGCTGTTTACATCCGGTACCGCACGGATGGCAGTCTCTTCAATCTGAGGCGCCTGCAAGCTCACACCAAGACAAAAGAGAAACTTGTCCGTGAACTACTCTTTGCAGATGATGCCGCTTTAGTTGCCCATTCAGAGCCAGCTCTTCAGCGCTTGACGTCCTGCTTTGCGGAAACTGCCAAAATGTTTGGCCTGGAAGTCAGCCTGAAGAAAACTGAGGTCCTCCATCAGCCAGCTCCCCACCGCGACTGCCAGCCCCCCCACATCTCCATCGGGCACACAAAACTCAAAACGGTCAACCAGTTTACCTATCTCGGCTGCACCATTTCATCAGATGCAAGGATCGACAATGAGATAGACAACAGACTCGCCAAGGCAAATAGCGCCTTTGGAAGACTACACAAAAGAGTCTGGAAAGTCAACCAACTGGGGAACCTCGCGGAGATAAGCGTGTGCAGAGCCGTTGTCATGCCCACACTCCTGTTCGGCTCCGAATCATGGGTCCTCTGCCGGCGCCACCTGCGGCTCCTAGAACGCTTCCACCAGCGTTGTCTCCGCTCCATCCTCAGCATCCATTGGAGCGCTTACACCCCTAACGTCGAAGTACTCGAGATGGCAGAGGTCGACAGCATCGAGTCCACGCTGCTGAAGATCCAGCTGCGCTGGATGGGTCACGTCTCCAGAATGGAGGACCATCGCCTTCCCAAGATCGTATTATATGGCGAGCTCTCCACTGGCCACCGTGACAGAGGTGCACCAAAGAAAAGGTACAAGGACTGCCTAAAGAAATCTCTTGTTGCCTGCCACATTGACCACCGCCAGTGGGCTGATAACGCCTCAAACCGTGCATCTTGGCGCCTCACAGTTTGGCGGGCAGCGACCTCCTTTGAAGAGGACCGCAGAGCCCACCTCACTGACAAGAGGCAAAGGAGGAAGGACCCAACACCCAACCCCAACCAACCAATTTTCCCTTGCAACCGCTGCAATCGTGTCTGCCTGTCCCGCATCGGACTTGTGAGCCACAAACGAGCCTGCAGCTGACGTGGACTTTTTTTACCCCCTCCATAAATCTTCGTCCGCGAAGCCAAGCCAAAGAAGAATCAGTATGCCGATGTCAGCTGACACCAGAGATATGAGTAGGGGTAGAGGCCGTCAATCCATGGCAATGATTTGACACCGGGATGCTGATTGTTGTCCTTTTCCACTAGTCCCTTAAAAGGTTAATTCCCTGTTAATTCCTGCAACAAGGTGCCAGTGGAAGAGGGGCTACACACTAGCATCTCAATTCTTTAAAAACAGAAGAGATATATTTTCATGCAAACTTGACGCTCAAGATTCTACCAGCTGCTGTTGTTCTGTTTCTCATGCTGATAGGTTAGTTTAATCTTCATAACTTTTAATTATGATGACTTGAACTGACAAATTTCAGAATTCTCAGCATAAACAATTTAAAATGACTTTTTCTCAAATGGACCCAAATGCTCCAGAGTCAATCCATTATTTTTTGAAGTACAGTCATTATTATCATGTACAGAGTTTGCACAAAGAAGGACTCTCACTACAAATGAGACGCATAACCAGTTACATTGTTTTAGGTGATGTTGGCTGTGGGAGGTCAGTGAAGTAGGGAGAATTTACAGATCATTTTTTAAACAAGTGAGCAGAGATCTTTCACCTACATCTGAGCATGCTTAAATTGATTGATAACAGAAATAACAAAGTGTCAGCCTGTATGTACCCTCCCACAGAGCAGAGCAGCTTGAATTCACAGCCTTTTGATTCTAAACAGGAACAATTCAAACTGACAACAAAAGTTGTCACCAAAAGCATAAGATGCAAAAATATTTAATGCATAAAGACCATGTTCCAGGTATTGAGTGATCATGAAGTTGTCTATCAATGAGTGAATATGTTGGAAACACTTGTATCCCTAAACTCCTGGAGGAAATTAACACATCAAACAGTTTCTGTTTCTGTGGGAGGAGGAGGGATCAGGGGAGGGGAGGGGGGGATGGGTGGGTGGTGATGGTGCAGTCAGTGGAAGCAATTGTTGACATTTTGAGATAAGAACCTGCAGCAGATGTTCTCCAATATCTATATCATATTAAATCTCTCTCCTGTTTCACAATGATATATGTCCTAGTTAAAAGATGCAGTTGGACTGAAGGTAACTTTATCTAATTGGTCAAGAAGCATTAAAAACGAGTCAGCATTTATGTTACCTCAGCTTCACACTCAGCACACATTCTCTTCCTTCTTCACCATTAGAAACCTGTTCTCAGCCGCCAATCCCCTGCACTTTACAATCTTCACATTTAATCCTTCAATCCATCTTTTTTTTCAAGCCTCTACGTAATGCCTTGGAATATTCCACAATGTCAAAGGCACTCTAAGTGCACACACCTATCATCTTTGCAAAGATTTCCCAAAAAGTAACAACGTAATCTTAATAGCAGGCTTGAATCCAATTCCATGGGCATGAAAACAATGGGGGAAAAGGGTAAAGAATGAATGAGGAGAGAAGAGTACTAAACAAACATATACACAGAGAAACACAAAAACTGTGGGTGCTAGAACCTTGAACTGCTGGAGGAACTCAGTGGGTCAGACTGTTTCCATGGGTAGAAGCAGTCTGTCAGTGTTTCAGGTTGGGACTCATATCAAAATGTATGTCAAATGTATGTGTGCCATGTTTACATTGCAGGGCAGGCTATGGTTGAGGATTTTTCACAGTAATCAAAGCAAAAAAATCTTCTGTGGAGTAGGAGGAACACTAACCTTCTCTTTCCAGGGCAAACTGAACTGATGAAAGCAACTGCTAAAAATTAAAACATAATGTACAAGAAATACTCAGCAGATCAGACAGCATTTGTGGAGACAAGATTAAATACATCAGGTAAAAGAGGTTTCATGAGAACTTAAATTACCAGTCATTTTTTTCATATGGAACTCAGAAGACTGGCAGGATGGAGTTCACAGACTTGGTTTACTTTTCAGTGCAGGTTTGCAGTGGCTGCTGTACCTCTTCCACCATTTATCAGAATGAGATTATCTTCAGTTAGTTTCTGATAGCGGAGACTCATGAAAAAGGTTCTCCCATTAGTAAACACCAGAGACCACTTCATGCATAGGTGTGGAGAGCCCTGAATGAACATTGACATGCAAACTACGAGCCCAATATGTTTCTTGGTGCTGCACAATCTGACCTTCAGTATTAATGTGGGGGGAATCTCTTAACCAACATAATCAAAATTTTGAGAAAAGGACAATAACACTTCAAAAATGAGAATAAGAAAAATGAAGCATCTTTTCAAAATGTACTTCTTCCAAGGATTTAACACACCGTACTTCACTCTTGCTGTTTCTCAGGATGAATAAAAATACTATCATTGAGAAAAATACAAGGCACCAGTAGGCACTGTAACCAAGGTTTTATTCCATTGCAAAGCACAAATAACATCTGGAATCCAGCTCTTGCTGTTATTATTATATTTCATACAGACTTCTTTACAGTCTAGAAGGAGATCATTCAGCCCATCAACCCCATTCTCCATTTATTTCTCTGTAAACTATTCCCTTTTACATGCTTATGAACTCCCTCTGAATCTCCTGCCATACACTACACGAGAGATCATTCACAATAGCTAAGCAGCACATCTTTGAGAAAGGAAACTGGAAAGTCTGTGGAAAATGTATGGTGTTCTGTAGTCCATACAAACTAAGGTCATGGGATCTTTAAAGCAGCAACACTAACTCCTGCATCACTGGTGTTGCAGCACTGATGTCTGGATTTTAGCATGTTCAAAATTATAACATATCAAAAAAAAATTAAAATTATCAAGTAACAATTGATTTTACATGCTTTCATTCTTGGTGATTGGATTGAGTCAAAACAGATGCTGAAAAGAGAATTGTGTTTCTCAAATCTGTTGAATTAGCTTTTTGAGATTGTGAGCATCAGGGTGGATAAGGGCAATCTAGTAGATATAGCACACCTGAATTGTCAAAAAGCAATAAATGAAGTTCCACTCAACAGTTTATTTTAATAAGGTTAAAGGATGTCCTGAGGGCAGGTTGTTGAGTCGGCAGAAGTATCTATGGCACATTTTCACACAGGCTGCCTGTAACATTTGTCCTTCATGGTTTCAACTATTTACAATTCATATTCATGTCTTAAGTGTGGGGATCAAGTGTTATTTATAATAATAGGACATTTCACTATGAGGAGTTTAAAAGAGAAAAGGGATTAAAACAGGTGAAAAAAAGTTGACAGCATGTCACTGGAGAAACCCCGAGTCATCCACTGAATTGTGAAAAAAATTGAGAGGAAGGATACTTTTTTTAAAAAAGGTGAGTGGAAAGTGTTGATAATCAGGGAGAGCTGATTGCCCTTGTACATAAATCAGACTAGTTAACTGCGAAAACAAGTATTATTCTTTATTTGAAATGGATTAAAGTATTGAAAGTTTAACATTATTTACATATGGCCTCGCTGAGACCACTTCTAGAATTGTGTGTCCTTCCTTTAGCAAGGATATTGTTCAGGGGGAATGCAATGGGGAGGACTGCCCAATGAAGTAAGATTCAGCTGATCTCATTGACATTCCCCGGTGATTAGAAAAGTGCCAGATGGTCTCATCAAAATAATTGAAATTCTTAAAGGGACTCATCAAATATGTATGGTGCAAGGATGTTTTTCCTTGTTGAGATGTTTAGAAGTAGGTGAGCAGGAACGTATTCATTCAAAGGAATGAAAAACTTTGGAATTCTCTATCCAGAGTAGATAATGGAGGCTTGGTTATTTAATATATTTAAGACTGAAATGAAAATACTTTTGGTTATTCTGGAAATCAAAAGATATGGAGCAGAATAGAAAGGTGAATTGTGTAGAAGGTCAGTCACGAACCGAACAGGATTTAAAGACCAAATAATCTCCCTTCTCCTATTTCTGATTCTCTCTGGAAACCATGAAGCAGGCTTCATTGGACAACAGTCAACCTCTTAAACTGTACACCAAAAAATTAATGAGGATCTGCTGTTGAATTAAACTTGACCTTCAAATATCTTTGCTGCTTATGACCACAAGTGCTGGAAAAACTCAGTGGGACAGGCAGCATCCACAGAAAGCAATGGACAGTTGATATTTCAGGCCTTTCATCAGGAATGTTTATGATCACTCTCACTCCCTCCCCACAAACATCAGGGTCAACAGTATGAATTCCAAATAGATCGAGAGGAGTCGATGAAAACATTTTGATATTCACAGTTACTGCTCATCCCTTGAACGTGCCAGGCTTATTAAGCAGCATAGAACACTACAACATAGAATAGGCCCATTGGCCCATCTAGTTTGTGCTAGAATGTTATTATGCCGAGTCCCATTACCCTGCACCTGGACTCTAGCCCACCATACTCTCCCATCACTGTTCTGAAATTAGGCTCCACCTGCAGAGGCCCATGTGAATGCTCTACTGTTTACTTTATGGGGCCTGCAGCATCTCCTAGGTAATTTCCAAGAAATTATATGTCTTTTCCCAAAACAGTCATCAACTTGGAGACAAGTTAATTTTAGACTCGGGTGATTATTAATTTCCACCTTATTTGCAGCAGATATTCTAAGCTTTTTGCTGCACAGATGTAAATAAACTTCAGGGTGATTTCAAGTTATCGTAATAAGATGAGAGTGATTGATATGCAAAGGATTATTCTGTGAGTGACCCTTACCCTGAGCTTGAATCATTTTAAACAGTTTTTAAGGTGAGATGACTCCATATTTCTGTCTCGTTTGCAGGACAGAGTTGGTGATATTTATTAACTTAAGTAATAGCAATAAAGCACCACTTCCCTGTCATACATACATTTATATTTCACACTTCAATATCTTATTATGAGCACAATTACAGCAGGTTAAAATAGATTCGAGCTTGTTCAGATCTTCAATCCAATGAGAAATGAAATGCCGAAAAGGCTGAACTTTGTTTATTTTACAAAATTGTACTCTGTGGTCAGAACATTGAAAAGGCTTTGCATGTACAGGACAGTGAATTGCACATTCAAAGTATTTATGATTTTATTTCCTTGTCAAGCTAATTGCTGAAGTTAGTGAATGAAAGACGGTGGAAGATTCAATCACACTAGGAAATGAAACATTCTCTTCTGCAAGATATCTCCTGGAATCAGAACCTGCTCACTGACTCTGTACCTCCTACAATCACCTTATGACTGAGAAAAAGTAACCCCAATATGCAACAGCATCCAGGTGTCCATTTCATTTAATGCTGACACTGTTCATATATTGGACATGCTCTGAACACAATCTATTAGTTTTGAGAGAGAGTTATACTGCAATTCATGCTGTTCAATTGATCTATTCTTAAACATTATACAGTACATAACACAGCTTTCAGTGACATCACTACTTTGGAGACCAAAGATGAATAAATACGCTACATTTAAAGGTCCAACAGTGAAAGAATTTTTGTGCTTTAAAGTCAAATAAAATACTATATTGCTGAAGAACCTACTGAAACCACAATGAGTCACAATAATAAATACTACTTGGCATCAAGTCACTATTGAGCATTTCAATGGATATTGAGAAACACTTCTGAAATTATGAGGAAATAAGACAAGATTGACCTTCTCTGGTTTAATTATTAACCAGTCTTTACAAATGTGTTTTAGCTAACCATGACCTCTGGCACTGTGCAAGATATGGCATCGAAGAAGAAAGAATGATACCCATTTCCATATGAAAGGAATATTTTTGACTGATTTGGGCAGAGGCTCAAATTAAAATTATATCTCAGACAGTCTCTTGATTTTTTTTTAGAGAATTGTAGAAACCTGTTTTCCATCGACCTAATGGTCTGGTGAATGAAGAGTGGGGGAGGGATCCCAGTTCCTGATACCAATTCCAGAGCAGTCACCCGGAATGGAAAACGGATGCCAGCAAATGGTCAGACTTGGCTTCAACAATTCCCTGAGCACAATGTAGAATACATTTGATATTGAACCACCACTATTTGAGTCACCACTTAAATGACTTTAACAAATAAATTTTCACTCTTTTCTTAAAGGACTTGGAATAAGAATTAGTTTCAGTGCCTTAGGGTGCACTCATCTAGCACCAGATAGAGCCTCCTCCCTCACAGATTCAACATGACTCATTTCTCTCTTTCTTCTCTCTTTGGTTTGGCTTCGCGGACAAAGATTTATGGAGGGGTAAATGTCCACGTCTGCTGCAGGCTCGTTGGTGACTGACAAGTCCGATGCGGGACAGGCAGGCACGGTTGCAAGGGAAAATTGGTTGGTTGGGGTTGGGTTTTTCCTCCTTTGTCTTTTGTCAGTGAGGTGGGCTCACCTCACATGACTCATTTACTTTCTCGGTTAAAGGGTCTGTGAAGTTGCTGAATCACTCATTAACATGCATCAATCAAAAATATCTTACAAAAGCTAATTTTATCCTGCAGAAGGCCAAGTAAGATTCAAAGTCACTAAAATGCTTCTGTTTATTGCTTGAAGTCTTTCATGGGATTACATATAATTAGGCATATCATGAGTAACTCAGAAGATGAATCGTATCACTCGTGCATTCTCTTATAGAAATAAATAACCTAGATTTCTGACAGCACCATTTTATTTGGTTTAACAAATTATTTGATTACTTCAACTCACATATGAACCTAACATCCTCTAAAATAATGACGGTGTAATCAATGGTCATGATGTTCTTTGAAGAAAATTCCGATTATCCAGTTTTATGTCAAAAATCCAAGAAGAATAAGAGAAAGAGTACTAATATGCAAAAGTTATCAAGGAAAGCAAGCACTTGGAAATTCATGGAATTATCTGTGTCCGTCAAATGCTAGATCAGGTGCGATAAATGGTTGACAAGCAATTTAGACCTGAGGTAGCAGTCAGGGATCACAAAATGCTTTTCACTAACCATGTACATCTTAGATGCTATTCCTGGAGTTCTTCTCGAGAGATATAAAAAGTTGATCCATGAAATCTAACAACTTTCACAGTATGGAATGGGAAAAGAGCAGGCAACACAATATGCCTCCAGATAAAAGTGATCAATTTTCATTTATTTATATTTGATGGGGAACAAAATATAGTATACTCTGAAAAAAAACTTATGGATAGTTTCTAAAGTGCAGCCCTTTTAGTGGAAATATTATTTTCCTTTACACATGCAAACATATTAAATCTTTATACAACAGGAGTTCTTTAACTCATTGTTTCCATAAGATCATTTCATAGTCCTCTATTTTCCTCTGCAATAGTTGCTTTCTTAATTATCCCAAAATCAAAATATTCCATGCTTGAACAACTTGAAAGAAATTTCACTGAATCAGTCTCCACATTCAACTGACCATTAGTTTTCCTTTTCAAAATCAATGGCATGTAAACCTACTTGTTGATAATTCTTTAGAAAAACATACTCATTACTCAGAAACAAAAACTAGAACTCCCATTGTAAAATAAGAAATCCCAAGATATTTCACAGAGATTTAGTTAGAAGTTGAATTAGTGCCAAGATATTAGGAAATATTTGGATGGTGCAGTGAACTGGAATTCACTCAATGTGTGTAGTTCAGATGGCCAGCTCCTCCCTTGGCTCCATCCTCACCTACCCCAACATAAACCCTGGTTTTCCTGCCTTTCCTCAGATTCACTTGAGGACTATTGTATATTCCGGCCATTGATTGTAAGCTTTAAAAGGGTGTTTGTGCTCCTATCAAGTGTCTGAGTGTAATCAGTCACGTTATAATTGTAATAGCTTAACCTTTGAACCAGGAATGAAGCCCTATTGAAGCCAGGCATGCTCCAGGTCCACCCTCTGACCCCAGAGGCCCCATAGGAATTAGTCTACTGGCTGGAGTGCTTCCATTTTTACCTGATAGCCATGCAAGACGCCTTCAACTCCGATAGTCTCTGGAGGTCCGCAAAGGTGTTCGCCATCATCAGGGACTGTGCAACATACGAGTCTGCCATAGAAAGCTTGAAGGCCTGCTACATGAAGCCTCAGAACAATGTGCTAGTGAGACATCAGCTCTCTCAACGTAGGAAAAGCCTAGGTAAGTTGCTGAATGATTAGGTCCTTGAACTGTGGGCCCTGACTAGGAAACGCCACTACGAAGTGGTCACAGTCCGGTTGAGAGAGAAGGAACAAATTCAGGACACCCTTGTGGCAAGAGTGAGGTCGAGGTATGTGAGTCAGCAACTATTAGAGTTGGGGAAGAAAGATTTGGCCAGCACTCTGGAGCTGGGGAAAGCACTCAAGCAACACTAGGAGCTGAAGACCACACGTGAAAGTGGCACCTTTTCAGAAGACCAGGTCATTAGGGTGCCAGCAACCCCTGCAGCCCCAGCACTGCTTGCTGTGGCCACACACGAATGGGGATGTGGACAGGCACAGAACCCCCACACCCGATGCCCCATGTAGGATGCCATGTGCTCAGGATGCGGTAAGTAGGAGCCCTGGGTGAAGGTCTGCAGGACCAAGGGGAATTCAAAGAGGGCAAGCGCATGTGCGACCCTGGAATCGGTGTATGACTCGTGCCAGAGTCCTGAAGTGCTGGCCTCAGCCTCTCTGTGCTGCTCGCTGCCACCATCTTGTTGCGTCTCGTAGCGAGACCCGCCACTGGAAGTGAAGCATCATGGGAAGCAACGGCAGCCATCTTGCCACACCTCATAGTCGATGACATCTTGTCTGCCCAAGGGCCAAGAGGAGAGAGTCAACATCAGCATGGGGAGTGACGGTGTTTCCAGAGCACTGGCGTTAGTCATCCTGGATCAGGAAAGACCTCACCAATTGAATAACTCATCGATGGAGGTGAGGGTAAAAGGACATTTGACTGATGTAGACAATGGCTCCACTGAGAGCTTGATAAACTCTGTGACTGCTTTGTAGTACAACTTAAAAGTGTATCGGACGGACTATAGCATTTTCCTAGCATCACACTCGGCGATCATCCAGGGGTATCGTATAGTACATCTAACAGTTAAAGGGGGGTGAATTTTGTAAGTTCCGATTGTATGTATCAAAGGATTTGTGTGCTCCTGGGTCTGGACTTCCTGTGACACCTTAAAAGCATGACCATGGAGTACTTTGGCCCATTTCCACCAGTCACACCTAAAAGCCAAATGCCACATGCGGTCTTCTCCACTCAAAATATTGATACCCCACACTGTTTCCGAACCTGACCCCCAACTGCAAGCTGATAGCCTCAAAGAGCAGGTGTTACAGTGCGGGGGAAATCAGGAACTTATCAGAGCTGAGACGCAGCGGCTGCTCAAAGAAAACATTATTGAGCCAAGCAACAGATGGTAGTCGTAAAAGGGAGAGAAAACTCCAGGCTAGTGATTAACTATAGCCAAACAATTAATCGTTTCACACTCCTGGATGCGTACCCCTCCCTTGGATTTCAGACATGGTAATGAAATTCCGCAGTATCTATTTGACCATTGACCTGAAAGTAGCATACAATCAGTTACTGATCTGTTCTGAGGACCATTCCTACACAGCATTTGAGGCAGCTGGACAGCTCTATCAGTTCCGGAGAGTCCCTTTTGGTATCACAAACGGGACCTCAGTCTTCCAGAATCAGATGGACAAAATGATCACAGAGTACAGGTTAAAGGCCACCTTCCTTTATCTAGACAACGTCACCATTTGTGGACACTCTCTGGAAGACATGATGCCAACCTCCAGAAGTTTCTCCACACTGCTAAATCCCTGAATCTCACGTACAACTGCAGTAAATGATTTTCTGAACTAAATGTCTGGTTATTCTGGGCTATGTGGTGAAGAATGGTGTAATTGGTCCTGACCCCGATTGAATGTGTCCCCTGTTAGACTTCCCGTCCCAAAGACCATCAAGGTGCCTGGGATTATTTTCTTACTACACCTAGCGGGTCCCTCACTATGTGGATAAAATCCACCTCCTCTTAAAGTCCACCTCCTTCTCACTATCAGCTGAAGCCAAGGTGGCTTTTGACTACGTTAGGAGCTATAAGGCAAAGGCCACCATACATGCGGTGGACGAGAATGCACCATTTCAGTTGGAGAGCAATGTCACTGATGTAGCTCTGGCCGCTACCCTTAACCAGACGTGCAAACTGGTTGCCTTTTTTCCTGCATCCTACAAGGCCACATGCTTCAGAACCCATCACTGGAAGCATTACCTGGCCAGCAGAAAATTTACACTGCTCACCAACCAGTGATCAGTGGCATTCAGGTAAGATAAAGATAAAGAATGACAAGATTGAGAGGTGGAGGATTGAACTCTCCATCAATAATTATGACATAGCATACAGTCCAGGTATACTCAATGACCCTCCAGATGCTCTCTTACGAGGAAGCTGTGCCTCTGCACACACAGGCCAGTTGTGGTCACTGCATGATGAGCTTTGCCACCTGGGCATCAATCACATGGCTCATTTTGTCAAAGCACACAGCCTGCCGTACTCCATTGAGAATATCAGGGAAATGACCAGGTCCTGCCAGATCTGTGTTGAGTGCAAACCACATTTCTACTGTGCCAACAAAGCACATTTGATAAAGGCACCCCACTGCTTTGAAATGATTCAGTGTCAATTTCAAGGGTCCCCTCCTTTCAACCAACAGAAACATGTACTTTCTCAATGTTATCGGTGAGTATTCTTCACGTTTTCTGTTTGCCATCCCCTGCCCAGACATGACCACCACCACAGTCATCAGGTCCTTGGACTCAATTTTCACCTTGTTCAGGTATCCCAGCTATATCCATAGCGACCAGGGCTAATCATTTATGAGCGAAGAACTAACCCAGTTTCTGTTCATAAGGGGAATTGCCTCAAGGAGGACGACAAGCTACAATTCCCGGGGGAATGGACAAGTTGAAAAGGAAAACACAACTGTGTGGAAGGCTGTGAAATTGGGTCTCTGGACCAAAGGCCTTCTAGACTCACGCTGGCAATAAATCCTACCCACGGCACTCCACTCCATAAGGTCGCTTCTATGCACTGCAACTAAAGCAACTCCTCACGAGCTAATGTTCACTTTCCCGAGGAAATCTACGTCTGGGACCACATCCCGGCTCAGCTAACGGCACCAGGGCCGGTCCTGCTAAGAAAGCACTTGAGGAGCAAAACAGACCCACTGATTGAGAAGGTACACCTGCTGTACGCCAACCCAACGTATGCCTATGTGGCATATCCTGACCTTAAACTAGCCAGCATCCACCAAGTACCCCACACAGGGATCCGCTCGACACAGCTCAGGAAGTGGGTCAATCCACTCTGCAACCGGAGCTGGAGGCCTCTAAGACCCAGTAACTCAGCACCACAGGGGTCCAGGAAGTTCAGGAAGCCCAAAGTCCTCCAGTACTGAGGCAGTCAACCAGAATAACTAGACTTCCTCACAGACTCAACTTGTAAATATTTGTAAACTATTAGTTTTATTTTGAATGAATCATCTCTGTTTTTCACCCACAGGTTCTCTTCTGAAGGAAGGGGTGAATGCAGTGAACTGGAATTCACTGACCGTGTGTAGTTCAGATGGCTGACTCCTCCCTTTTCTCCACCCTCACCTACCCCAATATCAACCCTGCCTTACTTCAGATTCACCTGAGGACTATTGTATCTACTGGCCATTGACTATAAGCTATTCAAAGTATGTTTGTTCTCCTCTCAAGTCTCTGAGTGCAATCAGTCATGTTTCAGCTAGAAAGAAGGGACTAGGGACTTGATGTGGAATTCCAAAGCACAGGGTTTATGCAATGAAATATCCAGCTGCCAATGGAGGGGCAGAAGTAGAAAATTACAGCAAATGGAAATTGATTCTTCTTTTATAGAAGTTGTAGGTCAATTGGGTGTAAATGGGCAGCATGGATTAGAGGGCCGAAAGAATCTGTTACAGTGCAGTTTGTCTAAATTTTTTTTAAACTAAAACTAAAAAAAATAAAATAAGATGACACCTGTACAATTTCACGAAACAAATGGATAAATCGAAGTGGACCTGGCATCTCAAGTACATCTTTTCACATTTATTTTTAAGCAAACAACACACAAAAATCACATATCTCGGGGAATAGTTACCGAATTCCTGGCCTGGGAGGATCAGGAGCATTTTATGTAGATTTCAAAAGGCACAGCTTTAAACAGGAACATGATCTTGGAATGAAGATACAAAGTGCTTTTCTTCACTGTGGTTTGTGGTTGAAGTATATGTCTAAACATGCTCTGCTTGTTCCTACAGCAGGAGTCTCTTCTTACCAATTATTTTGCAAATTTCAAAGCGAACACTTGTGGTGATGCAATTTTCTGAGAAGCATTCAAATATATCCTTGAGGGCTTCAGTCATTCTGGACTAACAAGTGATTCACAGAAGGCACTGAATGCAGGCGAAGACCAAGTTCCACATCCTTTATTCTTTCATAAATCAAAATATTGAGGTCAAGTCTTGGGATGTTATTTTGAAGTTGTGCAAGTCCATGATGAGGCCAAATTCTAAGTACTGTGTGCAGTTTTGTCAACTACCTACTGAAAGATCCCCATAAGATTGAAAGAGTGCAAAGAAAATTTACAAGGATGTTGAAAGGGCTTGAAGAATTGGGTTAAAGGGAACGGTTGAGTAGATTAGTTCCTGGAGTGTCAGAGAACGATAGAGGTATACAAATTTTGAGGGGCCTAGACAAATACAAACAACCTTTTTCCACTGTGATTGGGTGAGACATGAATGAGAGGATAAGAGTTAAAGGTGAAATGTTCAAGGTAAATATTTGGGGGAACTTCTTCATTCTAAAAGTGGTGAAAGGGTGGGATGAGCTGTCAGTGTAAGTGGTGGATGCAGGCTCAATTTCAACATTTAAAAAATATTTGGATGTGTGCATAGATGGGAGGGGTATGGAGGGGTAAAGTCTGCATGCAGGTGAATGGGATTATAGTTTGGCGCTGACTAAATGGGCCAAATGACTTGCTTTTGTGCTGGAGTGTATTGCGGTTCTAAAATAGAAGATATCCTCTTTTGCTTCTTCCTCTTTGTCAGCAATTTCTCAGAATTGTTTATACTTAAATTCTGGAGGTTCTGAGGAGACTGATGAAGCCAACCGATGACCCGCTGACATCCACATATGAGGCAGGAGGTGCTTCACAAGGTGGGCAGGTGCAAGTTGGTGCATTTCCTTCTACCATTCATGTTGGGCCTCTGTGTAGTCCTGACATGAAGAATGAGGCTCTCAATGCCATCCCAAATGCTACTGTTGAGCACTCGTGGGCCAGGAATTCCCATGTCTGTTTCAAGGAATCTTTTCCTCTGTCCTGAGAATAGTGCATCTGTTTTTGGGAGACATTAGCCATGTAAATATTGTCACCTGGACAGGAGTCTAATTAGGGCATCAATGTTATAAATATTGGCCTGGGAGAAACTACATAAAACTGCCAGTGGAATTTAAGGGTTTTACAGAGACAACATTGGTGGTAACTCTCCGGGCTTCATCTACTGAAGATAATTCATTTTTATGAAGCCAACAGGAAAGGAAATATCAACTGCTGTCTTTCGGACCTTGAACTTTTTTGCTATTTAAGATCCCCATCTTCAAACATTCTTTTGTTCTGATGGGCACTGAAGATGATGGTGAATTCAACATCCATGTCTACCTTTGTTGAGAAGTGGCTGCTGAACTATAGGAAGTGCTTTAATATTTCCCAAGGTCACATTGTGGACCTTTATTGTCCTGGGTTGTCCATAGGAGCAGGAGCAGGATGTGAAAGCTCCTTTGATTTGAGGATGTTAAGAGTAAGGCCGTATCTCTGGAATGCTTCAGTGAATGAGCTGAGAATGACTTGGGAATGTGCACTTTTGCAAGCATTGGATGGGTGAGCGGCCAGGGTCAAAGCGAGAGTCCACAGACGGGACTTTGGGAGCTCGGATGGGTGGAAGGTCAGGGCATGGGCGAGAGATGGCAATCAGGGTTTTGGGAGCTCCAGTGGGTGGTCAGGTGGATTTACTTTTACAAGCTATACATAGAAAATGCCGTATGTTTGGGCCTAAAATAGGGAGCCAACTTTTACAGGGTATCGACTATTTCACGCATATATACAGAAGACAAAGGGCTCAGGACCAAAACACTGAATGCCTTTGACTTCCTATAGATGCTGTGTGACCTGCTGAGTTTCTCCTGCACTTTTGTGCATTGCATTACCATCCCAGCCTCTGAAGAGTTTCCTGTTTAACTCAGTCTGCATTCCCATCTTTCTCTATCCGTTATGATATATGTATTACCCAAGTCAATTGTCCCTGCAGGGAACTTCTGTTGAGAGAACAGATTGAAAACTCTCTCTACATTTTATGTCCTTGTCCTTTTAACTTACTCCTTGATAGATTTGAATTCAAAGTTCAAGTTCAATCAAACCTTTTATGTCAGTGGCTTTCAATGTTTTGAAAAATTGCCTTCTATTATTCTCCAACAAATTAAACTTTGTTAAGCACTTGGTAATTTTGCAAATAGCTTTTGGTTTAAAGTACAGGCAGTATCCGAGTTATAAACATCTGACTTATGGACAATCCGTACTTACGAACGAATTGTTCCCCAATTTGCGCATGTATTTAATGTTACCTCACGAATGCCCCTTCTGGTATGCAAGACATTGATGGAATGAAAGTGTGTTAAATTTTAATCATGATCTTCTTTCCTTTTTTTGTTGCACAGAAAGGTAAAGTTTATACTATAAACTAAGACAAACATTTGATGAACTGACGCTAAATAAGCACTTGTTCTGACTTACCTACAAATTTGACTTAAAGACAGACTTAAGTAACAGAACTTATCAGTAACCTGTTGACTGCTTGTATTCACAAAACATGATCTAACCAGTGATTTTGCACAATTTTATCCTAGTTTCAAGAGTACCCACATCTACTCACCTTCACTGAAATATCACATGCATAATTTTTCACGTCTCAAGAAAATATTTAGCCAAGAAGATGAAATATGAACTATTTTCCAGTGTTTATGGGCAAATAAAATCTACCCAATGCTTGAAACTCTTGGAAACTGAGATGGAGGATGTTGGAACCATAGTTCAGACTCAGCTGTCCAGCAAGGTGACAGCTTCACAGCAACAGCTGCAGAGTCCATGCTTGTCCAAAAATACAATTTTGGACTTGTCGGGGTCACCAACTGTGGCCACTGGAATCGCAGTGGACACGATGAAATAACCACACAAGACATTTTAAAAGACAGAATCACGCACTCAACACACGCTGACGTCATCACGCACTGACATCACATAGCCGATGCCTTTTGGGAGTTGTAGTGCTGTTATAGCACCGCTACACTATGATGCAGTTTGGAGCCACAAGGTCAGAGCAAATCCTAAAGGGAGCATCAGTGAGCAGATTATTGGTGAGTAGGTTAACATTGCCAATGACATTTCTTGACACTTGTTGAAGATTGAGTGTGGACTGACTGGGTAGCAACTAGTCAAAATAGATTTGCCCTAGGCAATAGAACAAGATATGCCTGGGTAATTTTCACATTGTTGGGTAAATGTCAGTGGTAGCTGTACTAAAAAAGCTTGATGCTCATACAATTATGTTTAACAAAGCCTGAACAACTTCATAGTCATGTTATCAAACCAAACATTATCATAGCAGATGGCAAAGGTTTGGTTTGAGACCAGTATTTTAAGATGTGCTTGAAATATGGAAAGAAAGGTATTTGAAGTGGAGAGAATTCAAGAGGTCAGAGCAGGCCAAAAGACCTGTGGCAAGAGTGGAGCAATTAAATTCTGGGATGAAGCAAGAATTGGAGCAGTGCAGATATCTTAGGAGTTCATGCTTGAAATTACAGAGGAGGAGAGATGAGTTTATGGATGGTTTCCAGCAGATGAAAGATGAGAATTTTAAAACCCGAGAACCTCAGTAAGCCAGCAAGAACAGAGGTAAAGATTGAAGGAACGGTATAAGTAGTTTGCATATAGTTTGCAAGGTAATTGGGAGGCCATTGGAAAAAATCCATACAGTTAACAGGCATTCCTGAGGTTTTTGACAGTGGATAAACTATTGTTTTAACTTTTATTAACAAACAATAGTAGCTCCACTGATTCAAATTCATCTTATTATGAATACATTTTCTCCACAAATTATCAGAAGGTTGCGATTCACCCAGATTTGCAACTGAATTGTATTGAAATTTTTTAAAAAATCATGCAATGTCTACAAACCAATGCATTTTCCCATAGCTTAGTTTTGTGAAAAACTTTGCTGTGGTCTTATGCAAGCCATTTGATCAATATGCTCAGCTATTTAGCAAGATATCTCAAGTTGATATTCCATCATATCAAACGTTTCCATAACAATAGGAAGATGAGTCGTTAGAAACGAGTTCACCTTTTACTGAGTAGTAGAAGTAGGAAGAAGGTAATTATATTATTAATTAAGAAAAAAATCTACAAGGAAATTTTTGAAATATATGAATTCATTCGATTGTGTCAGCATCTCTTAATCCTAATTAACATTGAATACTCATATTTTTATCCACATTTTGATTGAAAGTGTGAATTCGTATCACTGGTTTTACATCTGCATGGAAATTCCTACTTATTGTCAAATATGAGAGGCTTTACAAAAAGCAGCACATGAATGGATTACTGTAACACAAGTTGAAGCACAAATTTCAAATTGCCATTTTTAATCTTTATTTAAATACTAGCTGAATTAGTATAATTGCTGGGACCTTTGATGGTCTCCGGACAATGGCCCAGTTTTATTCATAACGTAAACTCACCTCCTTCTTCCATTTAGCCAACCACTCATCTCGCTTCCTTTTACTGATATAATAGGGATCGCCAGCTTGGAAGGTTATCCGCTGCACTGGTCTCTGACGCAGGCTATTTTCCCACCCTGATTGGCCACGATGTCGCCCCCTTGTTCCCTGTTCGAAAATAGTAGGAAGCATAAAGAAATTAATGAGCTTTAATATAAATTTAACTCCAATACCAAGTTAACAATGCATGTGTATGAGAGAAAGTGATAGTATGCATCAAATTACAACTGGAAAAGTTTTAAAAGGAGTTTTCAGCTTCTTTAAAAATGAATGAGCCAATATGTTTGACATTGATATTTGATTAACAAATGACGAGTCTTAGATTTTCTTGAACTGCAACTAAAAAAATATTCAATGAAGTTATGTCTGTTTCTACATTGAAGAAAAGTATCATGTGAGCAATTGAAATCCTTTATCCGGACAACTAAAATGCAGAAAACTCCAAATACCGAAATTTTTTCCTGGTGCTGGTGCAGGAGAGAGCGAGAGAGCGAGAGAGCGAGAGAGCGAGAGAGCGAGAGAGCGAGAGAGCGAGAGAGCGAGAGAGCGAGAGAGCGAGAGAGCGAGAGAGCGAGAGAGCGAGAGAGCGAGAGAGCGAGAGAGCGAGAGAGCGAGAGAGCGAGAGAGCGAGAGAGCGAGAGAGCGAGAGAGCGAGAGAGCGAGAGAGCGAGAGAGCGAGAGAGCGAGAGAGCGAGAGAGCGAGAGAGCGAGAGAGCGAGAGAGCGAGAGAGCGCAGCGCAAGTCGGGTGGGTGGGGGGAGAGAGATGGCAGCGCAACTTAGGCGGGGGGGGGGAAGAGAAAGAGATGGCAGCACGACTGGAAGGGGGTGGATACGACAGCTCATTTTGGTGGGCTTAAATCTGGGACAACTGGCTTTTGTTCTGAAATCCGGAAAAATCCGAAATTTGGAACACACTGTCCCACAAGGGTTCCAGATAAAGGATTGTGTACCTGTATTTAAGTTTCAAATAGTAAAATGTTCACTTCTCCCTGCTATTTCTGAGCATTTACCTCTAAAGAGCTCTTTGAAATCATACTTCATAAAGGGGTCTATGCATTTTATTTATCCAATATTGCCCTTCTTTCAACTTTACATTTCAATGGTCTAGATCATGTTTGGTCAAGCCCACTCCCCATGTTCACTCCTTGTTCTATTCTACCCCCAACTTACTTTTTGAGGCACCGTGTCCAATTAAGCTCCAGGTCATCCTGCCATTACCCCTTGCTGTCAAAGGTCATGTAAAGTATTTGCAAATGTCTCAGATGCTCAGAGTCATTTAAAAACAGCTCAAATGCAATTTATTGATGTCTATATAGATCAAAAGTGAGTTAGGCTAAATTAACTTTTCTTAAAATCATTAAGATTGAACAAATTTAAGCAAAATTAAATCACTTACCTTTTCAATCAAGATTGGTGACCCCCATTCAAATATAACTCATTTGGGATGAATGAAGAAAATATCACATTGAATACCCATTTTTTAATCCACATTTTGATTGGAAGTATGAATTCTTATCACTGGTTTTACATCTCCATGGAAATTCCTACTTACGGTCAAATATGAGAGGCTTTACACAAAGCAGCACATGAATGGGTTACTGTAATGAGTGTGATCACAGGCGTCACATCGCTCATCAATAAAAAGAACACCTCATATTCAGATTCAAATGAAAAATTCATATGATGTATGCCCTGACAGGGAAATAAGAAACTATAGGATTTATTATAAAGCTGATGAATATTATGTTCAAAGTTCAACTGAAACAATGGTTCCTATGCTCGTTTATTAAATTTCAAACTTTAAATGCTTACAAAACAAATAGAAAGGCTCCTTCATATGACTGGAGTGCCAGCAAGATTATTTTGTGGGTGTTTTTTTTTGCAAAGCATTCATGTGCATTACAACTCTACACGAGTTACTATATAATGCAATTGAGCTTAATGAAAGGAAGGGAATGACATCTTTCCATTGGATTATGCAAACTGAAGCAATGTTGCCCAGATATGAAATGAAAGGTTTATTACCTCGACTTTTGCTGACTCTTGTGTTGATGTGGTGTTTTCCTCAGATCCTAAAAAGGTGAACAAAATCCAAATCAGATCCTCCATCATTCACTTAAAACTATATCACCCAAAATATTGACATCAGAAACAGAATAAAATAAGACTGATTAATTCCAGTTCAACATCATTATTTCCCCAGTGTAATATGGTCCTCTTGCTAAAACTGTAGTCAAAATTTACTAATTTTCATGCCAGTTGAGACATCTGTGATCTTCATTTTTAAAATTTTGGATTCACCTTTGTAATTCACACATCTACATGAAAACCCTTATTTTATGATCTCATCATCTTTAACTTGGAGGTGACAATGTTCGAGAAGAGTTTTTCCAACAACTTAGCAATATGTTTCTCACCCCAACTCCCCTTTCTGAGAAGGCGACATGACAACTGTGTTTGGTTTTCTCATTTAAGATCACAAATGGTGACCAACTCACTGAGATAAGCAGCAGCGTAAGTAGGCCTTCATAGCTGGGAAAAGTGGCAGGATGTATATATTACAATATAATTAGTTCCCTTTCCCTCAATTCCAAGCAACACAAAAAGAGTTTCCTGAGGGATTAAAGACAACATGGTGTCTTTCACAAAAGGAAAAAGTATCTGGAAATATTTCTAAAATCTAACTGAAGAATAAGTAATGCGATAAAAGGTTGTATTACCCATGTGTTGTGTTAGGGAGACCTGCCCTTGTGAAGTAGTACTTCTAAAGGCTGTTCCCTTATTTTACAATTTTTAAAAATTGAAATGTCAAAATACAACACCATGTCGTCACCTCAAAGACAACTCTTCCTTTTGGATAATAAGAAAATACTGAACATTTTTTTCTTGAAAACCCAGCAGAAATATATTTCTACAAATAGCAAATAAAGTATCCAGTATAAATGTATTTTAGGTTTTGAATCTTGGAAATTGTCTGAGAAACTTGAATGAAAATACATATATTCAGATTTATAATTAACCCATGACATCCAGAGACAGGAATTATTTTTGGAAAATGATACGATCATTCGGTAGGCATTTTGGAAAGTGATCTGCAAACAACAAAAGTTAAAGTCACAGTTAATGTGCTTTAGTGGTGTTGCTCAAGAAGGAATATTGACCAGGACTAATCAAATAATGCTGTGAGATCTTTTGCAGCCATCTTGTCAGGCAGGAGGGCTGATGATTGAACATCTGATATCAAAGATGGCTATTGACATTTCCCAGAAGTGCACTGATTCTCAAATCCCAGAATAGGTCTTTTACTTTGCCTTCTGAAGCAGAGAAAATTCAGCTGCCCTGAACCAAGATGACATTTGGCAGATAGGTGACATCCATCTTTTGAAAGCATGGTGATTCTGGTTCCAATTATACACTTTTGTTCATAAATTTACTCATGACAATGCCTCCATGATGAATAAACTCAAAAACAGTCCTAAAATGGAATATGCCATTACATTTGAAAGAAGGAACAACTTGCAAATTGGTTTTCAGGTCAAAATAGAAATGAAAAGGTATGTTTTGGATCAACTTTTCAATGGGTTTCCTTGTGGGCCAAAATGAGCAACTCTGATCCCCTGGATCTCACAAAAAAATAAAACTTATTTGCTTTATTTGTCTTTCCATCCTTGGTGATGGTAACTACAGTTGATTTTAAAGACTGGATTCCTACTTCTCCACAGTTTGGAAATTCACAGGAGAAGTAGCTGTTAAAACTAACTTGGACCTTCTGGAAACTAGAGTGTTAATATCAGCCACGAAATGTCAGTTGTTGAGAGCCATATACAACAAGGTGTAAATGCCTATCCTAGTTGAGCCATGTTCTTCTCTCAAACTTCACTTGTCGTTATTAGAGTGCCATTGTCTACTGGTTCCAGTTCCCTTGGTCACTCACCAACTAGGTTCAAGCAGGTCTAAATTGATACATGCAACAGGAACAGCTTGAACCAGACATCAAGGCATGTGCACTGCAGCCTAAACTGCCAGAAACAAGTACAACTAGCAGATAGCAGTATCCATTTGAATGTGCATTTGAAGGAATTTTCAGCTTGCAAATTACTTAATAAATTTTATTGGTTGTTGCAATAGATCTACAAGCGAACAATGTTTTCAAGAATTGTTTATAAAGATGCTGAAGTCAACTGGCTGGGTGTTTCTTAATGCTGCTGCAAAAACTAATGGTAGATGCTTCCAGTGTGCCAGATCAGGCATTTTCCTGAGAGTACCATGTGACAAGGAGAATGTGCATTAACTGTGCAGAGCAGAGGTAAAAAAAAATAATGGAAGAACATGGTGAAACTTTCTCAGCAGGAGGTTGTGTCTAGTTAGGATGCTCAGGGATCAATTCTTTGATCGTGCTGTTCAAAATATTTAATTAATCCTGAGAATTTGGAGAATCTGAATCCCAGGATTATGTTTTACAAGCCCAAGGAAACATTACCTTGTGCAAAAAAAATCCACTTAAATCAAGTTTTTGGATTTAAACTAACAATTAATGCATTTGTTGATGCTGAAGTTGCAGGTACAGAATCATGGATTGAGATCAGGATGCATAGATTGTCTATTCAATTATTATGTTCAAGTACAAGTTTTCCAGATTTATCAGTATGCAATCATGGAAAAAAACATTTTCTTTCCTTACTTTATGAAGATAGCAAAATTTAGATTTAGAACAAACAGCGATTCTCACCATATCTCAGGAATGACATTTTACACAATGTTTGGAAGTTTGCTGAAATTATAAAATCAATTCTTACTTGCATAGCTAGCCATTGTAAATTACAGTTTAAGTGATGGCAACCCTGATCCTGTGCTCCCAGTATAGTGGACATTGGAAAAGGAATGGTCATAGGAAGTTTGGATCTGTTTTCTTATTATGTACAAAAAAAAAATCAGGGAACTAATTTTTCCACCACATATCTATCCATTGGACAATGCTAAATGGAGTATCCTATGGTGGAAGCTTGCTTTTCTGTCTAAAATGCCATCCATATTCATTGCACAGCGATCTCATGGCTCTACTTCTATTCATTAATTCATTTTGAATGTTCACACTATTCTAATTCCTACCTAGAAGTGGTAATCAGAAGGGTGAACTTTACATCTTTGATGAAAGGTTTTCCTGAATGCATCAATGTCCATGTATGGGCAACTTCAAAAACTTGCCATTGGTCACAAGAACATTGGGAATTGAAACAAAAGACAAGGTTGATCATGATCCAGTAAGATCATGCCTGCTACTTGAATTTAACTTCACATTTCCACAGTATTTCAACATCTTTCTCTTTTTCCAAGAATCAGGTCCATAGGCTTCTAACAGAACCTTGTGTCATGGCAGATGACATGAAGATAGAGGAGTTGTGAAGAAGGATGTTAAAGGTTACAATAGGGTCATTGGTAGTGCAAAAAATAAACTGTACACAGCGTAAAACATGTAAACAAATGAAGAACTGTAAACCGATAATGAAGGTAAACAACTGACTGTACAATAGAGAGAACAAAAAGAAAATCAATAAAGTGCACAAGTAAGAGTCCTTAAATGAGTCTCTGATTGAGTTTGTCATTGAGAAGTCTGATGGTTTTTTTTTGGGGGGGTGGATAGCAGCTGTTCCTGAACTTGATGGTGTGAGTCTTTTGGTACCTACACCTCTTCCTGGATGGCAGCAATGAGAACAGAGCATTTACTGGGTGGTGAGCACCTTTGATGATTACTGCTGCTCTCCAACAGAAGCCTGCTCTGAGATGTACTCAATAATGGGTTTCTTCACTATGTCATTGGTGCATTGGGTCCAGGAAAGATCCTCTGAGATAGTGATTCCCAAGAACTAAAGCTTACTCATCCACTCCACCTCTGATCCCCAATGATCACTGGATTATATACCTCTGGCTTCCCTTTCCTGATGTCAACAATCAGCTTCTTAGTTTTGATGACATAGAATGCAAGGTTATTGTTGGTACACCATTCAGCCAAGTTTTTCAATCTTCATCCTCTATGCTGACTCATCCCCTTCCTTTATACAACCCACTACCGTGGCATCGTCGGCAAATTTGTAGATGGCGTTATTGTCATACCATGTCACACAGTCACAGGTGAAAAGTGAATAGAGCAGGGGGCTAAGAACATTCAGTACCGATGGAGATTGTGGAAGACAAGTTCTTACCAATCTTCACTGACTGTGTTCTGGAGGGGAGGAAAAGGTAGGGAAGGTATAGCTTATTGAGTAGGTTTCTACCGGTCAGCACAACATCGTGGGTCAAAGGGCCGATACTGTAATGTTCCATCTGCAGCAGGAAAGCAGAATGTGGCAGGAGAATGAGAGACAAAGAATTAATTCAGTTGTGCATATTTGTAAGTGTCACAAGAGGGGAGAATGCACTTTCAGTCAGCATAGAAAATTCAGAAGCTTACAACAGCACAAAGCAGTGTTTATGCTGCAAAGCTCTCCCTACACTTCTTGCTGTATGATTTGTAATACTGATACTGGGTTTACCTATTGCTTGGAATTAATCCAAGAGAAGCACAGCTGCAAGTACAGTGCAAACAGGAGACTGTAAGGACATTGTCTTTGGACTTCAACTTTTTTTCTTAATTTCATACCCCACCCTTTTAAAAATTACAACTTTAACAAGTTTTTAATAAAATTTATCAATGATAAATTGCTTGCAATATTTTATTTATACTGTGAGAATAGCAAAATAAAGATTTAGGGTAAAAACTAGTGAAATATTAATATTTTGAGCAGCTTTTTGTGCTCTTTAACGTTTAAGAAGAGGGTGCTTTTGCTTTTAACAAGACTTTAAGGACAAAAGGAATGAGTAGTACAATAAAGTCTTTCATTCATCCATGTAAACCTGTCCCTTTCTGTATTGCCAAGTTCATTTTTACTTTTTCCTGCATTGGCATCAAGCCCAGATTCCTACACTACCTGATGCATTGAGAATATGTTGGTTTCCCTTTTCAGTATAGAATGGAATCAGCAAATACTGAAATAAACCAGCTGGTTCCACCAAGTTAACTAAGCTGGGCTGTTCTTCTCAATAACAGCAGTCTTTATTGGTGCTTTGCTCTCAGCTTCTTCTGCTTTTTTTTCTTGACGACCTGCTCTTTTAGAAGGGCCTCTTGAGTAGTAATCAAAAAGCAAAATACTGCAAATGCTGTAAATTGGACAGAAAAGTAGAAAATTCTGAAAATATTGCACACACCTGTAGTGGGAGAAAAGGAGTTAAGTTGAAACCAAGTTTCAAATCAACTTCCTTTCTCTCATCACAAATGTAGACTGCCCTGTATTTTCCAATAACTCTTGATTTTATTTTACTGAGTAACATTTCATAAAGTGGAGCAAACTTTGTCAGAATGACTTCACCTGGTGATTAGCTGTATCTATCTGTGATTATATTTGAAGGAGTGATGATCATACAATTCTTGTGGAACGGAACTCCAGTCTTCAGATTGAAACATTTACTTGATACCATTAATTTGAATTAATTTACCATAATGCTATGGATTGACCAAAGGCTCCAAGTAATATTTAAGGAGCAAATTATATTCAATATGACAAGAAAGAGAAGAGAAATTGTCCATATTGACTAAAATTGTGGAATGCTGCCACATTGGTGGGGGGGGGGGTAGAAAATCAGGGCTCTTTCATAGTGCTGCTTGCTCGACATGAATGTGTAAGCTCTGGTGGACAACACATCAGCTGCTCTTTTATGTGCACCAACTTGTGGCTGGCTGATTTGATATTATAGTCTCCTTGCTTCCTTGGAACAATCTGAAAGAATTAATGCCATTGCTACCTTTTCAGCCACCAGCAGTGCTGTTCCTGCCTGCAGATAAGGCTTGGGGATAGGACATAATTCTGTCACAGATTCTCAGGGGAATTGGAGTCTGCAATTGCAGATTTCCTCAGACAAGTCCAAGTACCTATTACTAGATCTGTGGAGAAAATTATATGTGGTAGGGCTCTTTGCAGGCAGTTCACTTCAATGTAAAATCTCTTGGTGTTGTTAGGAATAATACCCTCTATTCTGTCTGACAATCTACAGCCCAGTGGTATGAACACTGAATTTTCCAATTTCAGATAACAAGCTCTGCTCTCTTCATCTGAACTACTTGAATTCCGTCCCCTTTCTACCCCTGCCCATTTTTATCCTCCTTCCCACTCAACCCCCATCCACTTGCATCCCCTTTCCTCTTTGGTTCCATCACCCACATTTCCCCCACCCCTTCAGTTCCATCTGGTCTCCCATTATACTATTATTGGCACCTTCTCTTTGTATCAGATTACAACTTTGCCTCCATTTCACAACCCCCCAACCCCTGAACACCCTGTATGATTCAACTTTGTTTCCCTCTCACCCTTTGTCTGGCATCTGCCAATCACTGCCTCTGTTCATCACCATCACCCCCCCCCAATCAATAATTCCCCACTGGTCTGTGTCCAACCCCTCCCACCCTGTTGTTGCCATACTGGCTATCTCTTCTTGACACTCAGTCTTGATAAAGGGTTCTGGCCTGAAATGTTGATGAAAGCTTTTAACCATATAACCATTTACGGAGCGGAAACAGGCCATGTTGGCCTTTCGAGTCCGCACCGGTTTACTAGAACAACTCCACTAGCTCAAACCTCCCACTCTCCACCAATAACCCTCCAACCCCCTCTCCTCCACGTACACATTTCTCCCACTGCTACCCAGGCCCAGTGCCAAGGAGGGGGCTTTCGCAGGCATTGCCCCCTAAATGAGGTATTGTGCCCTCCACATGATACAAGCAGCGCATTTGTCTGTTACATCAGAGGGAGAGGGAAGTGTGACAGTGGTGATGCATGGAGGTTGTTCACGGTTGGTAGGTAGGTAGGCACTACCACCATCCCCCCCACCCCAACTGAGCGAGTTTTCAAATGTCAGGTTGTGCCCCCTGTAGTTACCCTAATGCCTCCCCCCCCCACCATTAGACTTGTTCTGATGCTACTCAACCTGCTGAGTTCCTCCAGCAGATTGTGTTTTGCTCCACATTCCACCATTTGCAGTCTCTTGTTTAGCCTCAATCCTATTGAAACACACTGGTCTCTCATCCTTAAGTGGTAAAACAAAGCCTATTTTCTAAAATCGACAAATTTCAATCACAATTGTTGGAAAATCAAGAGAAGTTAGAGTTTAGGCCAAAACACCCACAATATATAAATTCCCAGTTGCAAAGATGTCACACATAGATCACAAGTCAATCTCCCCGCACCAGAAGTCATCATCCAGTTTACACATCTGAAGAGGTAAACAAAGAATTTAGACAATAAAACCAGGAAACCTGCAACAAGGTATTTTTCTTTTTTCAAAATTTTTATGTCCTTCACTGAAGTCCCACAAATGGGATACAAAAATAACTTTGTGACCAAATTTTGTTGAGTGAAAACTGTAAGATTATTGTTTTGAACAGGTTCCTGCTTGAATCTCTGCTCATGCTTACAGTATATTCCACAACACAGCGATGATATACTATGATACTTCACATTCCATCCATTTTATGAAATAAAAGAATCATGTGTTTTCCTTTGCAGCTGGCACACTTTGATTTGCTCTTTCTTTTTTAAGAATCACTGTGCCTAGGGATTGAAACCACATAGGCAGAGACCCAAGAATATTTCTCCCAAAGTTGGCAGTTGATGTACGAACTGGAATGACATCAACTTCAGCACATTCATAAAGATGAATCTTTTCCCCAAACCTAATCAGATTATGTTTATTATTTGCATTCTTTATTTCTTCAATTTGCTTTCAGCCTCTATATTTCATTGTTAAAAGAAACTTTAGGCATGGATGTATTCAGATTAAAGTATTATTCATTAAAATTCATGAGCAATTTTAAAATTCCCAAAGATGCACATGGGATTCCCAAGTTTGAAAATGCCACAAAGCCTAAATTTTATGGCTTTGCAAATGGATTACAAATTATTTTGTTGCCAAGTCTCTTCCTGGCTGAGAGATCCATTGCTAATCTTAACAGTGCAGTAAATAGAACAAGAAATGAAAATGCAGTGAGAACTTCAACAGAGCAGTATTCAAAACTGTTCGCAAAATTCAGATTTATTCCCACCAGGAATACATGAATATTAGGTCCTTTACAATCTACCCACATTTTAAATTTGTAAGCAAATTCAAGTCATTAGCAAATTACATTGTTGAAAGGAGCTAAGTGATGGGAATGCCTATTTTAATATCTTTATTTAAATAGTAGAGATATTATCTTACATTATCACAGAAACTTAACAAGTCCTTTGGGGAAGAAAATCTGCCATTCATATCAGTCTGGTCCAAATGTGACTCCAAAGCTGCCACAATTAGCTTAGCAAGCAACACAGATGAGCCATTACCACCACACAGAAGGAGAAAACCAGATTGTCCCCCAGCATTGACCAGAGACTAAATTTGGACACATTAATGGCAGTGGTATAACAGTAGAAGTGTCATCATGGACAAATGTTCAACACAGACTGTCGACCACATTAAGTCTAACAGCATAAAAATCAAACATGGGCAATGGACCCATCCCCTTAAGAGCATCTGGAACAACACACAAAGTGCTAGAGAAACTCAGCTGGTCAGACATCAACTCCTTGGTGGGATTAGATTGAGGTCTTTGGGTTAGACCACTAGAGCTACTGATGGAGTAGAAATAGGCTATTCAGCTCATTGAGTCTACCCCACCATTCAATCATGAGCTGATCCATTTTCCCACTCAGCATCACTGCCCAGCCTTTTAGTATTAGTAAACATGCTGCCTGATCCACTGATTTACTTCAGCACATTGTGTGTTCCTCCATTTATCTTGTTTACCTTATTAGCACCTCTGGTCTTCCTTCAGCTGATGAATCAGTGATGCTCCACATTAAACAACACTTGGAGTCATTTGGCTGCACATACACTGATTAAACTGGCAGATTCCTAAAGGATTTACTGCAAGATTGGGTCTGTGAGTCAACCAGCATGAGGGATTAACCTTTTTGAGCTCACCTTCACCAACTACCAGTGGCAGATTTTTAAAAAAAATTTCAAAATTAAACTTTGTTCACAAGAAAAGGTTTTTTTTAAAAATTCTTGTGTCATATACTCTATACTGTGGCAGTGCCCATAATCGATAGTCAGGTGAACTGGCTCAGTGTGTCATGCGTGTCAGCTGAGCAGCCGCAAACATGGCACCATGTGTTTGTCTCCTCCAGCGGAGACTCCCGGCCTGCATGCGCACGGGCATCAAACAGATGCAGTTTCTGGCTTGAGGGGTGGGACTTCCGGGTACCTTTAAACAATGAGCAAAAGTAAAATAAACTGAAGACGAAGCCACCGACTACTGGTCTTGTTTGTTTTCTTCGCTAGCACTCTGTTACATTGGTGACCCCGATGGGTTCTGACATCTGAACCCCTCAGCATGGACACTGCAGCAGTTAGCATTGTGGCACTAAATCTACCTACTTTCAGGCCACTCCACCCCAACACCAGGTTCAGAGAGGCGGAGGCACAGTTCCAGGTAAAGCAAATCACCTCCGACTCCACCAAATACTACCATGTTGTCAGCTCTTTGGACCAGGAAACTGCAGTACACGATCAGCACATTCGGGCTCTCCAGGTGCGAGGTCAGCCAGGTTCATGCATCTAGACGGCCTGAGAGACAGAATACTATCTGCCCTCATGGGTGAAATGCTTACGCTGGCAGAGGGTCACAGACCATGCCTTATGTTCGAGCAGGCATTTTTAGAGCAGCTGCCCAACAACATCCAGCTGCTGCTGGCCGTCGTGGATTTTAGCAACCCCAGAAAGGTCACTGCCAAAGTGGACATACTTTGGCGGACCAAGCGCAAGTCTGAGTCCACTGTCAGCCAGTTGGATCACTCACAAACAGAGCCGCACACTGAATCCCCACTACCTCATGACCAACAACATCCCCTCAAGCCACATGAGGGAACAGGCACCAAATGGTGTTTCTACCAATACACACCCTTAAATGCCAGCAACCCCGCGTGTTTCCAGGAAACACCCAAATCAGTAGCCACTGGTGGCTTCAGCAGCTGGCCACATAGACAGCCTCCTCCTCATCACGAACAAGTCCACAGGCCACAGTTTTCTGGTCGGCACAGGTACAGAAATCAGCGTCATCCCACCAAAAGCGCTCAGGACCCACACAAGACCCCGCGTACCCTGCAAGCAGCCAACAGCACCTCCATAAAGACTTTTGGCAAACAGCAGGTGGCAGTCTGGCTAGGAGACTATACCTTCCGCTGGGACTTCACACTCGCATCACTCCTGGGTGCAGACTTCCTGAGGGCACACAGCCTGCTAGCCAACCTAAAAGCCTAATGACTGGTGCATGCTCAAAAACTTCCAGACCTTCCCACTCGAGAAAGCTGGAACACCAGCCCCACAATTTTCCTTGGTATTGACCCACACAGATAAGGACAGCTGCATTTTGGCCAAGTTCTCGGCAATCCTCAAGCCCCAAATCACATCCGTTATGCTGAAGCATTGTGTTCAACACCACATCATCACCAACTTCCTCCCTCCCTCCCCATGCACACTCCCGATGCCTGCCTCCAGACAAGCCCTTAACATTCGCCTTTTCAATTGTTTCAGAGCCCGAGTCAGCCCAGCAGCAGCGCCACATGACCTACATCTCTGAATTCACCATGGACATCTGACACCTGTCCAGCAGAGAAAACGGGCCGCAGTTCAGACGTTAGTACCAGGCCTAGACTACCCAGAGCTTGCACTAGCACAAGGTGGATGCTGAGATGCGCATTATATGCCACCATCACTGGCTTGCAGCTACAGGACATCCAACTGGCACAGAAGGACACTACTCTGCGATGTATCCATGGGGATCCCCCACCTGCTGATCCCTGATCCATGGAGGCGCAGGGTTTTTGACTCAATTCATGGCCTTTCCCATCCTTCCATTAAGACAACTGTCCACATGGTCACTGCTCATTTCATATGGCACAGTATGCGCAAGGTAGTCAATGAGTGGGCATGAACATGCACACACTGCCAGACCGCCAAGATCCACAAGCACACTAAGGAACATAGGAAGTAGGAACAGGAGTAGGCCAAAATGGCCCATCGAGCCTTCTCCGCCATTCAATACGATCATGGCTGATCTAATTTATGACCTAACTCCACCTACCTGCCTTCTCCCCATATCCCCTAATTCCTCTATCATGTAAAAATTTATCTAACCGAATTTTAAATATGTTTAATGAGGCAGCCTCAACCACTTCCCTGGTTAGAGAATTCCAAACATTCACTACTCTCTGGGAACAACTATTTTTCCTCATCTCTGTCCTAAATCTACTCCCACAAATCTTGAGACTATGTCCTCTCGTTTGTTTCCCCAGCCAGCTCAAAAAACCTTCCTACATCTATCCTATCCATACCCTTCATAATCCTATATGTTTCTATAAGATCTCCTGAACTCGAGTGAATACAATCCTAGACGATTTAATCTTTCATCATAAGTCAACCCCTTCATCCCAGGGATCAACCTAGTAATCTTCCTCTGGACTGTCTCCAAAGCCAGTATATAAGGTGCCCATTCAGCAGTCCCTAGGAGTTACCACTATCTCCTCTACATCATTGACTGGTTTACAAGATGACCGGAGGCAATTCCCATCAGCAAGACCAAGGCGGACACCTGTGCCAGAGCACTGCTGTCCACATGGATATCCCACTTTGGAATCCCTGCACATTTGACTACGGACCGAGGTGCACAGTTCACTTCTACCCTAATGAACAGAATTGGCCTGCCTACTCGGCCAATCTAATGGCCTGGTTCAACATTTTCACAGGCACCTCAAATTGGCCCTTAGGACCCTTGAACAGCCCCACCTGGGTGGACAAACTACCATGGGTCCTCCTTGTGATTCACTGAGATGGTGTACGATTCTCCTCTCTCCCTTCCCCACCAACCCCACCCCCCCCTACTTCCAGACGAATTCCTGCCTGCAACAAGCAACCAGGAGCCAAAAGCACTGAGGAACAGCTCCACAACAAGTTAGGCAACTTCGCACCACACCCACCATCCATCCCACCATGGTCAGAGACCCTCTTCTGTACCCAAAGACTTAAAACACTGAATTTGTATTCGTCTGCAAGGGTGCCCACCTCCCACCCTTACAACAACCTTATGAAGGACCTTACAAAAAAATCTGCAACAACCACTCAACATTCACTTTGGACATTGGAGATAGGGAAGAACCTTTCAACATTGACCATTTGAAACCGGCCCACCTGGACCTGAGCCAACCAATTTCATACCACCATTTCCCCCCCCCCGCCCTTGCCCGCCAAGCGCAGGGGTAGACAACCCCCCCAAATTAAAAGGTCTGCAAAGTAAGGATACTGATGCCGGTTCTTGGGGGGGGGGGGGGTGGTTGTGTGGCAGTGCACATAATTGATGGTCAGGCAAACTGGCTCCGTGTATCACATGCACATCAGCAGAGCAGCCACTTCAAACATGGTGCCTAGTCTTCTCCTGTGGAGGCTCCAGGCCCGCACATGCTGCGCGGTGGCATCACACAGACACATTTTCCAGCGTAGGGGCAAGACTTCTGGTGGCCTTAAAACACAGTGCACGAGAGTAAAATAAACTTTTGTGAAGACTAGTCCACTGACTGCTGGTCTCGTTTTGTTCGCTCAGCTACAATAAGTTTACATTGTAGTGTTAATAAATTATTCTCTTCAGCACCATTAACATCAGGGTGCCCCACCGCTCCCCCCCCCCCTGGGGTGATGCCCCTTCCAATGTTTGAAGGCATCTCCCATCATTCAGCCCTTCAATTTTTAGTAGTGAAAGGAGCAGAGACCATCAGCACTTTCTTTTCTTTGGCTTGGCTTCGCGGACAAAGATTTATGGAGGGGTAATGTCCACGTCAGCTGCAGGCTCGTTTGTGGCTGACAAGTCCGATGCGGGACAGGCAGACACGGTTGCAAGGGAAAATTGGTTGGTTGGGGTTGGGTGTTGGGTTTTTCCTCCTTTGTCTTTTGTCAGTGAGGTGGGCTCTGCGGTCTTCTTCAAAGGAGGTTGCTGCCCGCCGAACTGTGAGGCGCCAAAATGCACGGTTTGAGGCGATATCAGCCCACTGGCGGTGGTCAATGTGGCAGGCACCAAGAGATTTCATTAGGCAGTCCTTGTACCTCTTCTTTGGTGCACCTCTGGCCAGTGGAGTGCTCACCATATAACAAGATCTTGGGAAGGCAATGGTCCTCCATTCTGGAGACGTGACCTACCCAGCGCAGTTGGATCTTCAGCAGCGTGGACTCGATGCTGTTGGCCTCTGCCATCTCGAGTACTTCGATGTTAGGGATGAATTCGCTCCAATGAATGTTGAGGATGGAGCGGAGACAACGCTGGTGGAAGCATTCTAGGAGCCGTAGGTGATGCCGGTAGAGGACCCATGATTCGGAGCCGAACAGGAGTGTGGGTATGACAACGGCTCTGTATACGCTAATCTTTGTGAGGTTTTTCATTTTGTTGTTTTTCCAGACTCTTTTGTGTAGTCTTCCAAAGGCGCTATTTGCCTTGGCGAGTCTGTTGTCTATCTCGTTGTCGATCCTTGCATCCGATGAAATGGTGCAGCCGAGATAGGTAAACTGGTTGACCGTTTTGAGTTTTGTGTGCCCGATGGAGATGTTGGGGGACTGCTAGTCATGGTGGAGAGCTGGCTGATGGAGGACCTCAGTTTTCTTCAGGCGACTTCCAGGCCAAACATTTTGGCAGTTTCCGCAAAACAGGATGTCAAGCGCTGAAGAGCACTACAATTATGTAAAATGGTAATGACTTGAAACAGATATCTAGCAGATCAAAGCAGGGCATCTATGGGAATCTGTGGGCACCGCATTGTCCAGGGTATTCGCCACTCTTCCTTGGTTCAGTAAGAAACACAGAAGGCATGCTGGAAGGTGCACCAAGTATACCTACAATAAAGTGCTATCCTGATGAAGCTGCAACAATTTACATCATCTCCAGGCTAGGAACCACCTTGATTTAAAAATCGTCAATGTTCTTTTCAAGTCTCTCCCTAGTTTCACACCTCCCATCTCAGGAATCCTCTCCACCATGATAAACCTACAAATTATCAGTCCTTCTAATTCCAGCCTCTTACTTGCTCAGCCATTGCTTAATACATCTTCTGCTGTTATGCCCTTTGGCCATACAGTTCCCTCCATTATTTTCTCCTTTTTACCTATCTTTTTTTCTTTAAGGCACTCCTCAAACACAATCCCTTTGTATAATCAACTCTACCATCTCCTGTCAGAACTTCTTTGATCTTGTTCCTGGATATTTTACTGTCATAAATGGAAATTTTACAATCAAATTTATAAACTTTATACATTAATTCCAATAGCATCATTATTTGTTCATTAATGTGTTTTTTTTAATTATGTTGCAATTATGTGGAAAAATTTTAATAGGCTGTTAATTGGGAGGGAAATCTATGAATCTGATTAATTTTCTTGAAAACCATAACACTGATGTGTCTTGGCATATACCCAGGAAAATCTTCCTTACTCACCGAGCTTCAAGGTTTCTACTTTCTCTTTCATTAACTTGCCATGCCAAGAAAGCAAAGCATATTATTATGTGTTGATTCCAAAATTAGACACCTACATTCAAAGTTAATTATCACTATGGTTGACAAGTTATTAAATACTATTTACAAGTTTGGAAAGGTAGGAGTATTTATATCCCTCCCTGTGTAATAAGCTCAGTGAGGAAAGCCTCGACAACTGACATCACCTCTTTGACCAAACAAAAACAAATCTAACTGCTTTCACAAAGGGATTTTTTTTTTAGTTTTGTACAATGTTTGGGTTGGAAGAACACAGACATTGTTCTTTAGTTCTTGTCAGAATTTGCTCTTTAATCTCTTTCTCCTTTAATATTGATCCATGTGGATCACTGGTGGGAGAACGTTGGACAAGTTTTGATTACTTCAAAAATAAAATAAGTAATGTCATATTTTTTGTTAAGTGCTGGATTATTTTTGCCTATAAATTGAGGTTTAGCCTATTCTTTCATAAATTATTGGGCAGCTGTGCGTGGAGTCTGTGCTCATTTTGGAGACCCACAAAAAAAAATTGTGAATCGGTGAAAAGGCTTCTTTAAAAAAAAAAATCACAAGAATACATATTCCCTCGCATCACTGGTTAAAGCTTTTCATACAAGTTTCCCATACAGACCCTGGAGCTGCCACATCATTCTCATGCTGACCTTCTGAAGAATGATCTTTTGTAACCGCAGCAGAAAAGTTGTCATTGAGGCAAGGGAAGACAAAGGGTTCAGACATGATGTGGAGGGGAGGTGGTAGGGTTATGACAAACAAATATAGGTTTCAACCATGCTTATTCTGGTACTTTCTCCCCTATTTTATCTAGCTCAATCTTGGTCCAATCTGGTTTCCCCTTGTTTGATAAAAATCTGATAGATACCTTAATTGCGCTGCTCTATAATAATTTTTAAAGTTTGGTAGCCGAAAACCACCTTGTTTGTACCATTCTGTTAATTTATCTAGCGCTATCCTCGGTTTCCCCCCTTTCCATAAGGATTTCCTTATTAAGAAAAACTGGTTCAATATAGAAGTTCACCAGTACTGTACCATTTACTCAACATATGGAAGAAGATTCACATAGAAAGGAAAAAAAACAAATTACCAACTACCAAAATTATTATTGACGCAAAATCAACGAATCCCTTTCACAATAGATAACCTTTCCTTCAGAGAATGGAAGAAAAAAGGAATTAAAAGAATAGAAAATTGTTTTTTGGGAAATAATTTATTATCATTTAAACAAATCAAGTACAAATATGGAGTAACTCATGGTACAATGTTTGCATACCACCAACTGAAAACCTACTTAAAGGACAAATTGGGAAGCAGACTGAGATTACCAGAAGGAAGCAGCTTTGAATATGTGATTACAGAAACAACAATAATAAAAAGATTTATAACAAACATGTACATCAAGCTTCAAGAGAAAGAAAATGATGAAATAAGCTATAAACCCAAACAAAAATGGGAAAAAGATCTAAACAAAGATTAAAAAATGAAATATGGGGAAAGTTATGCTCTGGAACTATGAAGAATATAATAAACACAAGGTTACGCATGATACAAATTAATTGGTTACACAGGCTATATATCACGCCCCAAAAGTTAAATAAATGGGATCCAACATTATAAGATAGATGTTTTTGCTGCAAAAAGGAAATGGGAACAACAGTACATGCAATTTGGGCATGTGAGAAAGTGAAAAAGTTTTGGGAAAATCTAAATCAGGTATTAAATAAAATCACAAAAAGCAACATACCAAAAAATCCAGAGATCTTTTTTCTAAGTAATATAAGAAATAAAGAATTAGGCCTCAAACTGGAAGAAGCGCAAATAAGATTTATTATGATAGCCTTAGCTGTAGCAAAAAAATGTATAATGTCAATTTGGAAATCAGAAGAGAGCCTGAGAGTACAGCAATGGTACATGGAAATGAATAAATGTATTCCATTGGAAAAAATAACATAATTAAAAAAAATAGTCACATTATTTGAACAAATTTGGAACCGTACATGGAACACAACAGAGAGGGCTTGCCTCAGACCTTCACCCCCTAAAATGATAGAATGAGAAGACGACGAAATGAACTGACCCAGTGTGTAAAAGTAGATGACACAATTTTCTTGTTTATTTTCATTGTGTGATGACATTGCTTAATGGGTTTAATGTATTGTATATGTTGAACATTTAATGGGTTTGGAGGGGAGAAAATGCCACTGTGTATATTCAAGAGGGAAATGTTTGTGTGTATTTTTATTAATATGGTTCATAGTGTGAAAAATTTAAAAAAAATAAAAAACCATGCTTGTTCTGAGCACAGTAATCCTGTTTGTCCTATTCAGGGATGAAAGGTGGATAGATTTCTCATTAGTATCACTGTATTGCAAACATTGATGACTTGTCCCATTTGGGAGAGCTTGTACTGGTTACTTTCTGACAGATATGTGGTGCTCCTTTATACTGGCTGACTTTCTCCTCTGGTCCCATTCCTTTGCTCTTTTCCCAAAGTCTTGTAACCCTTCCTTTGTATGCAGATCCCTTTTGAAGATAATTTGGAATTTGTTTCCATCACCATTATGTGTGAAGCTGCAAACAGCACTGAATATTGCCAACATTGTGCTGATTTTGATCACTTCCTGTCAAATGAGCACATGTATGAAGCTTCAGTGATGAACACTCACAGCCTTACTCTTCCAGGACTCTCTTGTTTTAGCTCTTGGTAAAAAAGTTTTTAAAGAAAAAAAAATTGTCCAGCATACTATAGATTGCATTTTTGTCATAAGCACATACAAATTGGGTTCTGCATAGAAAAAAAATGATCTGTGCCTTTTAAATTGGGCAGCATGGGCTGAATGGCCTGTTACCATGCTGTATATCTAAATAAATAAAAAAACAAAGAAATAATGACTGCATTCAGACTTATTTCTTTTTCCTACAGCAGGCTAATTATGTGACATTTTTAACCTAACATTTCATTGAAGTGGAGAGGGATAATTCAGATTTCTGATAGTGCTGGCCAAAGCCAGCTTTATTTATCCTTACAGTCACATTAAGATAGTCAACATAAGTGGCTAGTGTCGAGTTGCACAGAATGTCACAACACAATCTATTTCACCTTTGGAACCTGGATTTGAATGCATGTCAGACAGCTAAGCCCTTTGCCTTTTACTGCAATTGAGTCTTTACAGGACTGCAGAGCACAAAGATCCTTAAAAAAAAGTACTTCAGTTGTTCAAAAGCCTTTTATATCCTGCCATGATATACTGAATTCTGTTATGAGATCCAATGGTTATAGCAGAATATCACTGGGATGAATCAAGCTTTATTTACTGTGGAAGAGGATTATATTTCATTGCAAAATACAGAATCCTGATATGCTCCCAATTAAATCCCCTAAAGCTCAATTCTTCAGATAGCTTTGATTTTCTGCCTTCATAAATTGGATACCTATGATGTGCTCCAACTCTAATCAAAGTTTAATGTTCAAATTTATTGTCAGAGTATGTTCATGACATGACATACAACCCTGGGATTCATTTTTTCTGAGAGCCAGGCAGGATTTCCACCTATTGATAGTGAAAACTGCACTCAAGAAAAATGCACGTATGCTAAAAAGAGAAATGTAAATAAAGAAAGAAATGTTAACAACTGATGGAGCACTGCAGAAAATAAACATTCAATAATAAATAATGTGGAAACGAAGAGTCCTTAAATGATTCTCTGATTGAGTCTATTGTTTAGGAGTCTGATGGTGAACGGGTAGCAACTATTCCTGAACCTGATGTCATGAATCCTTTGGCACCAATACTTCTTTCCTGATGGCAATAGCTGGTGGTGTGGATCCTTGATAATTGCTGCTGCTCTCCGATGGCAGCAGTCCATATGAATTTTCTTGATGGTGGGGAACTTTGCTGAGATGTACTGGGCTGTGTTCACGATCTTTTTGCTTGGCTTTCCATTCAGAAGTATTGATGTTCCCATATCTGGCCATGATGCAGCCTGTCAGCACACTTTCCACTACATATCTGTAGAAGTTAGCCAAGGTTTTCATGGTCATAGCAACCTTCTGCAAACTCCTGAGGAAGTTGAAATGCTGATGTACTGTCTTCATGATGATATTAGTATGCTTGGTCCAGGAACAGTTCTCCTGGGAATTTAAATTAACCCACCCTCTCCACCTCTGATCCCATGTACCTCTGATTTTCTCTTCCTAAGGTCTATAAGCCACTCCTTGGTTTTGGTGACCCTGAATGAAACCTTGCTGTTAGAACACCATTCAGCCAAGTTTTCAATCTCCCTCCTCTGTGCTGACTCAAAAACCCTTTTTATACAGCCCACTACCATGCAAATTTGTAAATTGGAGCCATACAGTCATAGGTGTAAAACGAGTAGAGCGCGGGCTAAGATCGCAGCCCTGTGGTGTTCCAATACGGATGGAGATTGTGGAGGTGATGTTCTTGCCAATCCATACTGATTGGGGTCTGGAGGTGAGGAAATCCAGGATCCAATTTCACAGTGGGGAATTAAGGTCCAAGTTAGGCAGTTTGGTGATCAATTTTGAGGGGATGATTGTGTTGAATGCTGAGCTGCAGTCAAGAAAGCACAAACTGATGTATGAATTTTTACTGTCCAGGTGTTGCAAAATTTTATATAGACCTGTTGCTGCAGTAGGTACATTGGTGCGGATTCAAGTTCTCATTCAAACAGGAGGTGATATGCTTCAACAGCAGCCTCTCAAGACACTTAATCATTTTGGATCTGAGTGCCACTGGTCGGCAGTCATTTCAGCAGGTTGTTCCACTCTTCTTGGGAACTGGTACAATTGAGGCCTCTTTGAAACAGGTAGGTACCACACCACATCAGAGTGAAATGTTGAAGGTAGCCATGGAGACATTGGCTAGTTGGTCAGCACATTTTCAGTATCCTCCGTTCGGATTGGATGCTTTGCTTGGATTCACTTTCCTGAAGGCAGCCCATACATTAGTTGAGTCTGTCAGTAGACGATCATCAGGGGACATGGAGGTGAGCAATGGTTCTTCCTTGTTCTGGTGGTCAAATCAGGTGGAGAAGGTATTAAGCTCATTTAGGAGTGAAACTTTTGTTTCCTACTGCACAAGATTTGGTTTTGCAGCAGGTAATGCCATTTAGGCTATGCCAGAGCTGTTGGGTATCCTATGTTCTATCTATTCATGTCTGGAATCTCTGCTTCATCTGGGAGACAGCTCTCCATAGGTCAGAACCATAGAACGTTACAGCACAGAAACAGGCCCCTTTGGCCCTTCTAGTCTGTGCCAAAACATTTTTTTTGCCCAGTCCCATTGATCTGCACCCAGTCCATAGCCCTCCATATTTCTCTCATCTATGTACCTGTTCAAATTCCTCTTAAATGTTAAAATTGAGCTGTGACAGATTTATAGATATGTTTTAAAGGAGATAAATTGGGGTAGGTTTTTTAAGTGTAGGTCACGTACAAACATTTCAAAACAGATCTCATTTAAAGTATTGAAGCTCTGCTCAAGCAAGACAGGCTGGCTCCGAGAACCTTTGCAAAAATTTTGAAGAGTGCCCAAGGAACTTCACTAATGGATTGTTGTTTTGAAAAGCAACAGATAAAAGAACTCAGAGGAGTACATTCTGAGCAGTGCTGCTTGCTGTTCTAAGAGGGTAATGTGGTTTTGCAAGCAGAGAGGGTATCAAACAGGCTTTTCAGACACAGAATTGAGTTCTGCAATTTTTTAGCAGCAACAGCTGGGACTGGAACAGGACAAGCTGACAAGCTTGTGGAAAAACCCCATTTGGAAGATGGGTTGTGAGTGCTTAGTTCAGCCTGGTCAAAGCCCATGTGGTCCATGCAAGAGGAGAGGACTGGCTGCCTAATGTTTCACTTGAAATAAGTGAAACAAAAAGGAACTCTGTAGTGACCTGAAAGAAAGAGGTTATCACCTGGAAAACCCTGATGGGGCAAGTTTCTTTGGCAAGACCCTGAAGTGGCTGATTAAAAGGAATCAATTGTGGGTGTCCAGCGAAGAACAAATATCTCTCTGAAAACTGACAAGAACCTTCCTGAGTGGTAACCATTCATCTTTCAAGCACCAAAGCCTGGTGAACTTCACAAATGTTAAATTCTGTGCACAGTACAAGAATTGCCTGCAACCAGTGAACTTCGAGGAATGAGAAGTGAGATTGGACTGTGAATCAAAACACTTTTCTCAACTTACACACACATTACATACACGTGCACTTAGAGTTAGAAGGGGGTTGTTAGGTTAAGTAAGTTAATAATAATGTTAAAGTGTGATTCTTTTTTTAATGTTTAAAGATAATTAAAAGCAACTTTTGTTTAAGTAACCATTTGTCTTGATAAATATCTGTTGCTGCTGGGTTTTGGGCTCGTAACAGAGCCCATATTCACCACTTCAGCTAAAACCTCATTCTTCACACCCACGACTTTCTGTGAAGAAGTTCCACTTCATGTTCCCTTAAACTTTTCCCTTTTCACTCTTAACCCACGTTCTCTGGTTTGTATCTCACCTACCCTCAAGTGGAAAAAGCCCATCTACATTTACTCTCCCTATCCCCCTCAATTTTAAATACTATCAAATCTCCCCTCATTCTTCTAGAGCAGGGGTGGCCAAACAGTGGCTCGCGAGCCACATGCGGCTCTTTGACCTTTAATATGCAGCTCGCTGCCAGTCTCTCTCTCCGCCCCCCCCCCCCCCCACCCTGCGCTGCCGGTCTCTCTTCCCACCCATCCCCCACCCCCGACTCGCGCTGACAGTCTCTCTACCCCCCTGACTTGCACTGCCGGTCTCTCTCTCCCCCCCGCCAACTCACGCTGCCGGTCCTTCTCCCCCTTCCCTGCCCGACTTGCATCTTTAATAGTCTGATATTTGTAGCATTGTAATTTAGTCAGAAAACATTTAAGTATAATGAGACTAATTTTGTAAGGTGGAAATTTGATTAAAATATCTCATTTTTTTGGTTTACATTTTTTTTACATATTTGTGTCTTTGTGATTATTGAAACTAATATAAATTAACTGTTTAAAAACTGCATGCATGAATAAATATTATTTGTATTTAATATGCATTTCTTAAAATTTATAAAGGTTTTGTTACAAGATGTGTATGTAACAATAAAAACGTATATGTGAATTTTGTTCTTGTTCTGCGGCTCTCATGCATCTGAGCTTTTCGTTTGTGGCTCTTATATTAAGCAAGTTAGGCCACTCCCATTCTAGAGGTTCCAGTAACTCATTTCTTGAAGTCCAGACAACATCCTAGTTAATCTTCTCTGGACTCTTTCTAACTTATTGATAAATTTCCTGTAGTTAGGTGACCAAAACTGCACATAATTCTCCAAATTTGGCCTCACCAATGTCTTGTATAACTTCACCATAACATCCCACCTCTGATACAAAATATTTTTATTTATGAAGGCCATCATGCCAAAAGCTCTCTTTACAAACCTATTCATCTGTGATGCCATTTTCAGGGAATTATGTATCTGTATTCCCAGATCCCTCTATTCTACTGCACTCCTCTGTGTCCTACCATTTAGTACGTATATAGTTTATTAATTTGTCCTTCCAAAATAAAACCTCACATTTGTCTGCAATTCCATCTGCCATTTTTCCAACTGGTTCAGATCACTCTGCAAGCTTTGAAAACCTTTTTCACTGTTCACAACACTTCCGATCTTTGTGTCATCTGCAAACTGACTGATCCAATTTCCCACTTTATTATCTAGATCATTGATATAGATGACAAACCACAATGGTCCCAGCACTGATCCCTGAGGCACACCACAAATCACAGGCCTCCAGTCTGAAAAGCAATCATCCACCACTACTCTCTTCAACCATCCAGCCATTGTTAAATCCAATTCATTACTTCATCATGAATACCTAGCATCTGAACCTTCCTGAATAATCTCGCATGTGAGACTTTCTCAAAGGCCTTACTAAAGTCCATGCAAACATCCACAGCCTTTGACAACTTTCCTATTAACCCCCTCAAAAAAACTCTATATAATTGGTTAAACATGACCTACCACGCACAAAGGCACATTGACTATCCTTATTCAGTCCATGGCTATCCAAATAATTGCATATCTGATCTCTTAGAACACCCTCCAAAAATTTAGTTACTACTGAGTCATTGGCCTACAAATTTCCAGGGTTATTTTTGGAGCCTTTTTTTTTTTAAAACAACGGAACAACACAAGCTATCCTCCAATCCTCTGACACCACACCCATCGCTAAGGACATTTTAATTATTTCTGCCAAAGCCCCTTTAATTTCTACACAAGCCTCCCTCAAGGTCAGACAGAATAACTTGTCAGGCCCTGGAGATTTATCCATTCTTATTTGCTTTAAGACAGCAAGCACCTCCTCCTCTTTAATCTGTATAGGTTTCATAACCTCACTGCTCATTTTCCTTGCTTCCCATGACTTTGTGCGCTTTTCTTGAGCGGATACTGATAAAAAAAATATTTAGCACCTCTCCAATCTACTTTGGCTCCATGCAAAGCAGAACACTCTGATCTTCAAGGGGACCAATTTTGTCTCTTACTATACTTTTGCTCTTAATATACCTTTACAAATACTTAGGATTTCCCTTCACTTTGCCTGCCAAAACAACCTCATGTCTTCTGTTAGCCTTGCTGATTTATTTCCTGAGGTTTTTCTTGCATTTATTTTTAATATATACACCTCAAGTACTTCATTGGCTCTATGTTGCAAATACCTGTTACACAGCTCTCTCTTCTTCTGAACCAGATCCCCAATATTCCTTAAAAACCAAGGTTCCATATGCCTTCTAACCTTGCCTTTGATTCTGCCAGGAACATACAAACTTTGAAGGTCCTTCATTTAACTTGCACATCCTTGCCCGAAAACAACTTATCCAAATCTATGCATTCCTCAGAATTGGCCTTTCTCCAAGTTAGAATCTCAACAAGAGATCCAGATGTATCCTTCTACATAATTAACTCAAAACTAATAGCATTATGATTACTGTACCCAAAATGTTCCCCTATATATATTTCTGTCACTCGTCCTGCCTTGTTTCCTAATAGGAGATCCAGTATTGCATTCTGTCTAGTTGGTACCTCAATATTGATTTAGAAAACTTCCCTGCACACATTTTACAAACTCCATGCCATCCAACCCTTTTTCAGTATGGGAGTCCCAGTCAATATGTGGAAAGGTAAATCTCCTATTATCACAACCTTGTGTTTCCTGCAGCTGTCTGCGATCTCTCTACAGATTTGCTCCTCCAATTCTTGCTGACTATTGGGTGGTCTATAAAACAACCCTATGAATGTGGTCATTCCTCAGCTCTACCCATATAGCCTCAGTAGATGAGCCCTCTGATCTGTCCAGCCTGATCACAGTTGTGACATTTTCCCTGATGAGGAATGCCACTCTTTCCCCCTTTCATCCTCCCCCTCAACCCCAACACCCCATTCTATTCCATCTAATGCAACAGAAGCCTGGAACTTTGAGCTACCAGTCCTGCCCTCCTGCAACCAAGTTTCACTAATAGCCATATTCATAATTTCATGCACCAGTCCATGCCCTAAGATCATCTGCTACAATACTCCTTGCATAGAAATAGATGCAACTGAGAACATTTCTATCACATTCAACCATTGACTTCTAACAGCACATGCAATTTGAACATCATAATTTCCCTCCATTATCTGCGCTAGCTCCCCTACCCCTGCAAATGTACCTTAAGCCACCAGACCAGCACTATCAAATGTTCCCGCAAGGATATTAGGTCCCTTCCAGTTCAGATGCAAGCTGTCCTGTTGGAACAGGACCCATCTTCAAGAAACCTGACCCCCTTCCTCCTGCTCCATGTCTTTAGCTATGTGTTAAGGTGCATCATTCTCCTATTACTAACCTCACTGGCATGTGGCACAGTAAGCAATCCTGAGATCACCATCTTGGAGCTCCTGTCCTTCAACCTAGTGCCCAACTCCCTGAACTCTCCTTGCAGGACCTCCTCACCCTTCCTACCCATGTCAATGGCCCCTACATGGACCACGACATCTGGCCACTCACCCACCTTCCTGAGAATGCTGTGAACATGATCTGAGATAGTCAAGACCCTGGCACCAGGGAGGCAACATACCATCCAGGATACACAACTTCTTCCATAAAACCTCTTATCTGTCCCCTAATTATGGAATCCCCTATCACTACAGTTCACCTTCTCCCTTCCCTTCCTAGCCACAGGACCAGACTCCAGGCCAGAGACCGGATCTCTGTGGTTTTTCCTTGGTAGGATTCTTCCCCCCACCCCCCCTCAAGATTATCCAAAATAGTGTACTTGTTATTGAAAGGGACTGCCACAGGGGTGCCCTGCACTGCCTGCCTGTTCCCTTTCCCTCTCCTGACTAACATCTGTCCTCCTGCCTCATAGGTGTGATAGTGTCCCTGTAACCCCCTCTGCCTCCTGAATGATCCAGAGTTCATCCATGTCCAGCTCCAATTCCTAAACTCAATATGTCAAATGCTGCAACTGAATGCACTTCTCATAGATGAAGTCGTCAAAGATACTGCTGGCTTCCCTAATAACCTGCATTTTGCAAACTGAGCATTCCCCTGCCTTGGCTGTAATTCCCATTGTCTATGACTAGAGGAACAAAATATATATCTAAACCCTAACCCTTACCTGTGCCTACATGCTGAATCCTTTTTGTTCCTTGAATATGGTGGCCCTTTCTGACTTTAACTCCTAGTAATTCTCAACTCTTACCTGTTCTCTTGAAGGCTGTTGAGCCAAACCACTTTAACAATGGCCTGCTCCCTAAATCACCACTCCTCAACATGGTCCTTCACTTTTATAGGGATAATCAGCTTCTTCCTCCAATCAGCTTCTTTCTGCTATCTCGCCCCTTTTAAAATTCTAACTGCTGCTCCTCAGGACACCTGACCTCTCTTGCTCCAATCACCTTCTTTCTCCAATCAGCTTCTTCCTCCAATCAACTTCTTCCTCCAATCACCTTCTTGCTGCTGCCTCACCCCTTTTTAAATTCTAACTGCTGCCACTCCTCAGGTCACCTGACCTCTCTTCCTCCAGTCATACCAGTGTTCTGGATTTCTGGACTTAAATGCCTGTGATATGGCTCTCAGCAGGTTCCCAATTTGATTGCTCACCTTGGACTTCTGGTCAGGGAAAACTCTGAATGATTTGGTGGGGACACATTCATCCACAGCTGTATTGATAAAGTTCATAACAGTCCTGGTGTAATCATTCAGATCCTCAGCTGAGTTCTTCAACACTGCCCAATCAACTGACTCGAGGCAGTCTGGTAGCTGTTCTTCAGCCTCCCATGACCACCTTCTGATCTTTCAGCCTCTCTTTTTAGGCTCTGTCACCAGGTGATCTGACTTGCCAAAACATGGTTTCAGGAAAGAACATTAGGCCTTCCTTATCTTAGTGTGCAGGGGCCTCTGGTACAGCAGGTTATGTGCTGGTGATAATTTGGCAAAGTTTTCTTAAGGCAGACCTGGTTAAAGTCATCCACCAGGCTAGATAGGGTCTGCATTTGATCGATTTTTGCTTAAATGCGTATCTAGTTGTAATGCTGGTTGGATATTCAGAAAATGCCTGTAAAGTTCCGTGACTGAATGGCACATTTCATTTTGTTGGACAATTGTATTCTTGCAAAGACACAGTGGCAAAGAAATTCTCATCTTATCTGTCAAAGGCATCCCTGCCGTGTGGCACTTTCAGCAATAATTACATTCTGGAAGGCTTTATATGCTGAAATACAGCACTCGCACAGTAAAAAAGAATGTCATAATAATTACTAAAAAATCTGAAAGCTATAAGAATATAAATTGTTATGTAAGGCAATTGTTTGTTGGATCTACAAAGTCACTGTTTAATTCATGTGGACATTTCAGTTGGTGAGCCTGCTTGTGTGCTTGGTGAAATAATTCCTCAAGTGCCCTGAAAATGTAAGAATTCCTATCACCTTTGAAAGGATCTCAATCTGAAATTACTTGTTAATAATATTCAGGATTCTTCAGTGGGCCCTGCACCTGCAAACTCCAGACAAATTTAAAAAAAAGATTAATTGTGTTTACCCTCTCCAGGGTGTTTTTCCAACTTCACAGGTGATATTTTGAGGCCACCATGAGCTGCACACAATATTTTTGCTGACAGTCTGCCTTTGCTGAGACCCTGCATCTGAAGTAGGTTCTTGGGATACAATTGTCTTTTCTACTTGCACCTCTGTATTTTGGCAATTCAGGTGTTTTATATAAATTAATACTGGCCTGAAGCTGAGTCCAAGTCCAAAATGGACAGATTAGTCATTACTGGCTCAGCTGGATGTACTCCAGGCTGAATCAAAAGGCTTTGAGTGCTTCACTGAGTTGTCAGAGTAACAGAATAATGCTGCACAGTTGTTCTTGAAGAATGTGTAGCGATTACTCCAGTAGAGCTTCTAAATAAATACACTGGACACAGTGTTAGTCAGGAAAAACCTTTTATTTGAATTTGCCTCCACTTTTAAATACCTCCCGGCCTGGACACCCGGAACCGAAATGACATCACCCCGTGCCTGCCACTCACCTGCAGGGCTCATGTCTTAAAGACAACGGGAACCCCACGCCATCTTGAAGGTGAGTGCCCAACTCTCCAGTGTGCTGCGACCCAGCTCGCAGTGCTGCGCAGAGCCCCCCGGCCACGTGAGTGAGCAGCAACTAGAGCTGTGGCACTGCACAGCTGCCTGGTGAGCCGCATGGGCAACGATTCAGCCCACTGTGCTATGCGACCACTAGGCCCGCTATACCCACCCCCCCCCCCCCCGAATTGTCACCCAAAAGAGATGAACTGGCTGTGCATGCCTTAGTCCTCGTCTCTTGGGCTGAGGGCAGTGAATAAGGGTAGTAGGGTCCACATGTGCTGGTTTGAGTCTCTCTGTACTAAACAGTTGAGAATGTCCCCCAATGCCTTTCTTAAGTCCATGTCATTCCTATTTAGTTGTCATGAGCTTGCCCGTTGCTCTGATGGAGGGATGGGACAGGTTGTGAACCGTCAAAAAGGCACCGTCTCCAAGATGCGGAGATTACCACTAAGCGGCCGCTCGGCCTGCTACAGATGAACAGTTAAACAGAATTGCCCTCTCAGGTGGATGGAGAAACTGTTATGGCAATTTTCCAAATGCCTCTGTCCAGTCATTAATTTTCAACAATAATTTCACTAAAGTGTGAAAGTAAAACATTGGCATTTGTACATTGGATAGCATGTAAATTAGCTACATCTCAAAATCAACACATCTCTTGGGCTACAAAGTGCCTTGCCTCTTCTGAGCTTGTGAAATGCCTTTTAAATAAATGTTATGATTATCTCTCAGTTCAATATTAATGAATCCTTTATTATATTAAATGGTCAGCTGGAATAATTATTTTAAATATCATCTCAATGGCAAAGGTTTGATGTCTGTCAATATTAATGCTACATACCAAATAAAATATGATTGAATTCATCCCTTATTTCAAATGTTCAGTGGTAGATTCTCAACTGATATTAGAAAATGAAATAAACAACCCCCTATCTTGTACCTCAATACATCCCAGAGAAATGTGAAGTAATGCATTAAATGAAAATGTTTATAATCATATTCGTTGTATAATGAATGCGCAACAAGAGAAGGGAACATTCAGTCAATAGGAAGACATCAAGAAATGTGGAGGAATGCAAGAATTTTGGATTATATACAGTGGTAGCCAGTGGCATATCTAGGTAAAATGGCACCCTTGGACAAGCACTAACATTATGCATCTCTTCCCCCCCCACTTAAACGTTAAATTCTGTGCACAGTATAAGATACTGGTGAACTTGGAGGAGTGAGAAGTGATATTGGACTATGAATTAAAGAACTTTCCTGAACATATACACATTACATACACGTGTGCTTAGAATTAGAAGGGGGTTAAGTTAAGTTAATAGTAATAAGTTAAAGTTTGATCCTGTTTTTATGTTTAAAGAAAATTAAAAGCAACTTTTGTTTAAGTTACCATTTGTCTTGGTGAATTTCTATTGCTGTTGGGTTTTGGGGTCCTCTGGGCCTGTAACGCCATCCACAGTTTGAGTGTTGTGTGCAGTTCTGATTACCACATTACTTGATGGGGCAAGTTTCTTCGGCAAAACACTAAAGTGACTGATGGAAGTAACTGGATAAGGTGCAAAGGAAATTTACCTGCACTTTTCTTGAAGAAGGGTTTTTGGCTCAAAACATTGACCATCTATTACTTTCCATAGATGCTGCTTGACCCACTGAGTCCCTTTGCAATTTGTGTGCTGTTACATGAAATTCTATTTAGACTGCCGTAAGGCTGACAAAGTTTCACCATCAGTAGAAGATTGCTCGCTGCCCCTTACAGTCAGAGAAAGAGAAGTAAACGAGAGTCCCTTCAGAGGTAAATTTCCTCTGCACCGTGTCCAGTTCAATCAAATAATGTGTTAATCAAAACTGCACACAGCTCTCAAACTGTGGGTTAATTAACAAAGCCTACAATACAAACATCACATCTCTGCTTTGAGAGCTGAAACCTCACCTGAGAAGGAAGCTACAACATATGAATTTAATCACCTTTCAAATCTATGCTACCACTGTATATAATCCAAAATCCTTGCAACATTTGAGCTATGAAGAAAGAATAGATTGTCTGAGGCTATTTTCTCTGGACAGAGAAGACTGAGAGGAGATGCATACAATTATGAGACACAGGATGAAGTAATTTCCTAGTACTTAGGGGTAAATCCAGGTTTATATATTTAAAGTAACCAGGAGAAGGGCGGAGGAAGCATTTTTTTTATATACAGAAGGTGGTAATAGTCAAATCGGAACTACCTGAAAGGGCAGAAAATGCCACCATATTTGAGAAGTGGCTGGCTGTGTACTGGAAGATTCAGGACTGGCTGGGCTATGGACCTCGGATGTGAGATTGGGCTGGTGAGTTCTTCACTCATTAGCAAAGTGGGCCAAGTAGCCTCCCTCTATGTCATTACCTTTGTATGATAGAATATTCCTATTATAAGTAACACATTGTACTTTTTGGAAGCTGTCCAACTTGAGAAACCCAATTCAAGTTATGAAGTATTAAATTTTCATCTAGATTGTTTGGTTAGCCTGATGGGTTTGGAGATTTCTTTCAAACTTTTCATCATTCCATTGAAAGATAATGTCTAGTCCCAACTTCAGTCCCTTCCTCTTTCATGAGAGCACTGTAACTCAGATCAAACATTGATGTTAATTTAACTGTTTCTGTTCTTCATTTGAATAAATAAAATCTGAAAATTGTATGTTTTACATACTATTAATGAAGTAAATTAGAGTCAAGAAGTTAACTGATATAGTAATATCCTCAGTATGGTTAACCATTAAAGAGGCACAGCTGAAACACTTGAAGGGAATATTTGAGACCTGAGAAAATTGAAACTGGGAAGACTCAGACAAACATTCAAGGCATGAAGCAATGTCAAATAGACCGAGAAAATCACAAATGTCTCAGCATCTTATTGGTCCAGATGATTTCAGATACAATCTGGGACTTAAAGAGAACTCAAAGATGTGTCCTTTCTTTCACTGTCATTAAATTTCATGGCGATGTAGTGAAGGTAATTTGAATTCAAGACAATTTGGGAGCATTTCTTTTGTTTACCATGAGAAGCATTAAATTCTATTGGTTAAATGGGTAACAATGTAACTGGTAGGAGCAAAGGGAAAGGTAAAAAGCTAAGATCAAGGATGAATGGTTTAAATTGATAGTTTACCAATAGTAAATTAAATTTGGTTTCTAAGTAAATTAATCTGCATTCTGCAAAGAGACGGGCGATTGTCTCCACTCCACCACAGTCATCTTGGACACAACAGTAAGGATTTGACTGGGAGAGCTCTTCTCTCCACCATCCTGGCCAAGTACTGGTGCTTACTTGTGAGTACCCCAGTGATGAGGTATACTGCCAGAACCACCAACTTTGTCCATCAAGTCCTCTTCTCTCAGTGTCTGCAGGTTGTTCTGTGCTGACCACTTCCTGATGGCCTTTTGGTCAAAAGGTGCTTGTTTGGAAAAACCTTTCCATGAACGATAGGTGGTGTGGCAAAGTTTAGCTGACTGGATTGGTGGAGGGGTGATCTGGTGACCAATGTAATGGTAACAGAGTGTTAAAAAGTCAGGTGGAGCAGCTGACCAGGCAATTGGTGGAGGCACGATCAGGTGACCCACAGTTCAAGTGAAGTGTTGCCATAAAAGTGAGAAACCACATAGTGAAGCGGTCATCAAGGGAGCAGTCAACATTGGAGGGTTCTGAGTCAGAGTGATAAGGCTTTGGCTCAACAGACTTTAGCGAGAACGGGTAACAGGTGAGGATCATAGTGTGAGCAAATCAACTGTTCAATTCTTATTATTGTTAATAGATTAGGCAGAATAACTGTAGGGTTAGTGCTATGGACAAGAATGGAATGTCAGATGTGCAGTTTCTGGGATGCTCCGAGCCTCCCTAATGCATTCATCTGCACAAGGGTAACTGACTGGTCCAGACTCTCCTGCTTGCTGCCGTCTAAGACCTCCATGATAGAGGACAGGAAGTTTTGGGAGCCATTATGTCTGATGCCTTTATGTCATACAGTTAAGCATAAAAAGATCTGCTGATACTCTGTATACCTGTCTGTGAGGATGGAGATGAGCTGTTATTTTCCTTAAGGCAGTGGATCCCAGAGCTCCCTCTTTGAACCTTTAGGAAGAAGTAGAATGAGCATGTCTCATCCTACTCTGCTGTTTGGACTCTGGATCGGATGATAATTTTGGAGGACTCTGAAGTGAATAGTGTGGCTTGCAGGATCTTCATCTCTCGGAGTTCCTCCCTCACATCCACCTCTCTCAACTGCAGAAGTTGTTGCTGCAGGCCCGACTGAAGGTAGTTCAGTTTCCTCTGCCTTGTTCTCTGAACACCCTGGAGGATAAAGAATCTCTTAGTGTTCTCCTTGGTGCTTCTCACTAGGTCACTGGGGAGTCAAAAAAGGGTTTCACGGATCTCCAACCAGCATACACCTTCTTCAGTTACTCTATGTTTTTTGGGGTCAGCAACTTCACATTCAGCTTCTACGTTCCCCCCGCCTACCTTCTGGTCATCCTGTTGGTGACAGGAAGCATGAAGAATGCAGTGGTAGAGAAGAACACTGGCCTGAAGTCAGTGATTCTGACCATGGTGGCATTTGCCACGAAGACAAAGTCTATCTGAGATCAGGATGAGCTATCTGATCTCGGCTAGGTGGGCTGTGGCTGTGCTTTGCCTGGGGGGGGTTGCTGAAGGCATCGAGTCTGGAGAGCTGTCCAGTCTGCTGTTAGAACTGCCAGATCGTCCAGCTGCATCAATGATGCAGTTGAAGTCCCCAGCCAGAACTACTGACATGGGTATTACCAGCAATGGTGGGAGATGCTGGAAGATGGCCAGCCTCTCTCTAACCATGGGCAATGCATACACATTAATCAGATGGAGCAGAGTGTCATGGTACTTTAGATCCACCATGAGGAGCAACCCTCTAACCACCTCCACGATTTCAATGATTACAAAGTTGTTTCCCTGCAGCAAGATACACAGACCAGATGCACAACAATCATTCGCTTACTGACTAAACAGACAGCACATGGGGCCACCTTTACGACCACCTCATGTATAAGCCCACATTCATGTATAAAAAATCACATCTGCCTTGACTTTGGCAAGATATTGCAAGGACTTTATGCATCGTGTCGTGTGTTTGACACTGCACAGGTTGAGGGTTGCTATTTTAATCAATACTGTTTATTGGAGTCTCCAGTTCGCAATCCTTACCATCAGCGTCAATTAGCCTGAGTCCTCTTGCTCACCTCTTTGGTAGAGTGCAGCACTGATTTTGGGCTCAGGAACAGAGGTTGATCTTGTGGGAGTGGGATCTCCTCGGATAAAATTGGTGGTGATGCTCCAGGGAGATCTGGCTACATGCCTGCTCCTCTGTCTCCTGGCTGGTCTGCATTCTCCTTCTTCTGAAGCTGGAAGAGGGGTGGGGGGGGAGAGGTGGCAACAGCCTCTGTACTGCACCCGGACTCCTGGAGCTGAGGTGGCAATGACCTATGCATTGCTCCTTGTCACCCAGAACTGGGGGGTTACAGGGTGCTGTACATTGCATCGTCAGGCTACTTATAACCAACTGTCCTCCTTTCTTTCCCCTCTATCTTGGCACTTCCTCTGCCTTCATCCAGTGCTCGTAATGGCTTCATTTGGCTTCTGTTTATGCTTCGACTCTTTTCTTCCCATTGCTTGTCGTGTCGGTTTCTTCCATGGGGCAGTTTGGGTTTTCTTTCTTTTCTTCACCGTTCTTCCCAGGTCCCTCTGCCATCAACTCAGGAGGTCTCGTAGCTTGGGTTTGATGGTTGGAGAAAAACTTGCTTGGGGTCTCCTCACTCCCCCTGGTCTCAGTCTCTACCCGGGTCTCTGTTGCAGTTGAGGTTGAGAGGGTGTTGACCTTGCTGGTAGCTCGAAGTAGAGATGGCCTGCTTCCGCACACAATTTGCAGCATTTGCTCTCTGCACAGTCTTTGGTCTGGTGGCCTTCCTGCTTGCAATTCTTGAACATGACTGCACTGCATTGGGCTGCCACATGTCCAGGTTTGTTGTAGTTTCTGCACATCCTGGACTGTCCAGCATGGACCAAGTACCCACTGTTTTCTCCAATGGCAAACACTGAGGGGTGGTGGATGATGGCCCCTCTGCTGTCCTCTTTCAGCTTCACCTTCACTTGTCTGTGCAGGTCCCTGCCCCCTTGGCATAATGGCCCAGGAAGGTGAACATGTCCACGATTGGCACATCTGGGTTGAACATATGCACTTGTTCCTTCTGTATTGGAAGAGTGAAGACTCTCGGAGGCCTCAGCCTTTTGTCAAGGTAAAGATACATAACTGACATTTCAGGCCTGAGCCATTTTTCAAGGTAAATATATATAACCAATCTTTTGGGCCTAAGCTCTTCAAAACATTTCAGTCCTGAGCATTTCTTCAAGGTATCTGACCCCTTGTTCAAGGTATAACCTTGAATCAAAGTCTGCCATCTCTTTCACAGTCGATTAGATATCCAAAATTCAGATAAACTCTAACACGTCTACCCCTCCACATTAAACATGTGCCTGGGATTTCTGGTCCTACTGCAGAAATTTCACGATTTACCTCTTTTAAGACCAATGGAATCATCATTATTTAAATGTCACAACCTGAAAGATGAAGGCATTCATCCCTAATTAAATCACTGAGCTTCTTTCCTGTAGTTCTGCAAGGATCTCTGGGTGGAGAAGCTTCCAGGCAAAATTTAAGTGCACAAAGATCCAATTTAGAAGCCTACCTCCCATATATGAATTATTCAGGGGACTCACTGATTGGCAGAGGCTTATCTGGATGCCATATAAAAGGTGCAGCAGGAACCATCAGTAAATGAATAAAGGTTGTAACGTTTGCTTTAAGAACTCATTTTTAAATTGTTTCACAATGAACACAGAAAGCACCCTGCCTGCTGCAATTAAATTACCAAGTCTACGAACAGCCCTATCAACAGACTTCATAGAAAAACTGCCATTCAGTTAGTTAAGTGAGACCATTTCTATTAAAATAAAACCAAAATGATTATTAGGGATTAAACGCCTGTTTGAATGATGCCACATTTATCCTTGCATCTAATGTAGTTTATCCAACTTCTTTCGCCAGATCCTATCTGAACACTGGAAAATTTTAGGATCCAAAAATATGCACCCAATATGCAGGTTAAAGATGTTCTAAGAATTGTTTGTGGTCTTTCTGTTTTAAACAGAAAACATTAAAAAACTTTTACATTTGTTTTTGATTGAAAAAAAGCAACACAAATATTTTTTAGTATCCATCTGATATTTATTTTATTCTGCTTTTCTTGTGCATTGTATTTACATTGCATTGTATTGTGTTGTAAAATAACTAAACAAGGTATGGATGTGGTTATTACATTATATGCAGAAATAATGCACAAAGGTGGGTTACTTTGGCATCAGGTACAACTGATTTTGCAAGCTGCAGGCCACAACTGTTTAATGAAATTCTGCAGGCATTAGATAATTCTAGACCAATGTATAAAAAGAACATTTGGCCAGGAGCAGCTCCAGTATTTCCTTTTGCCCCCAATCTTCTGCAAGTGGCGAGTTACCTTTGGAACTGTAAAAGTCAAACACATGATAACCAGTAAAAGGCCAGGTCGCACTACTCTCCTCACACCAGTGGTTACTTTCGATAAGCACAGAGCTGCAGCAGCAGTTTCCCACATACAATCTTTAGGCCTCTGTTGACAATATTCTCTTGTGGGACCTTTTCCAAATTTGCTTCAGGTTTGTAATTTTCCAAACATCATTGTAATGTCTGTTGCTTTCTTTTTCAAATAGTTGCGAAGTGGGATGGAAATCTTTTGTTTCTAAGGCAGCTATTTATACTCCGATTACAGTGGGGTTCAGCACTGGTCGCAATTTGACCTTAAATGTGAATAATAATAATCCACCTGAGGCATGAATGCTGGATTAATGCCAATATCAACCAGGCCCTGAAAGTCAAAATACTCTCAGCCACAATAGCAGGGGTAACTCTGCTAATTTAATTTGTACTTTGTAAAATCAATGCACAGAAAGTCAGTTACCAACACAGAATCAGAATTTATTGTCACGAACAAGCGTCACAAAATTTGTTGCTTTGCTGCAGCATTGCAAGTACAAAATTTGCTCTAAATTACATTTTAAACAATACTGTAAATAGGGTGTGGTGCTGATAGCTTGCCCCACCTCCCGATCCGCCCCCATCTGCACACATATAACCTTGGTTTCCAGCCTAAACCCAGAACCCTTCTGAAGAATACTGTGAAACCCTACCCTTAGTTATAAGCTAATAAAAGCGTTTGTCCTCCCTCCAGTCATGAGAGCTTTTATTCACACTACAATTTTATTAGCTTATTCCCTAATGATGGAAGTGCTACGCAAGCCAGGTATAGACCTCATAGACCTGCTGTCCCCCGATGTAGTTGAGGAGTTCACACACTAGCTAGACTACTTCCCGGCCTATCTGAACACAACCAAAGATGGTCTTCCACACCAATGAACTCAGGAGGTCCGCACTCGGTTCGAGGGTAGGAACAAAAGGGTATGCAGTCTTTAGGGACTGCACTACATAGGACGCAGCTCTTGAGACATTGAAGGCTAGGTACCTGAAGTCGCAGAACGAGGTCCTAGCAGCCAGGAGAGACCATTGACCTGTGCTGAATCTGTGGATGCTTGACAAAAAGTGCAGGTATGAAGTGGCTAGAGACCACATTCATGTGGAAGAACAGATACGGGACACTCACGTCACAGAGGTCTGCTCGAGACACACGAGGCAGCAACTGCTCAAGACAGGAAAGAAGGACCTGGCTAGCCACGTTGAGCTGGTAAAATCGCTGGAACCGGCCAAGCTCGAGAACGATGACCTCAAAGCCAATGAGCTCACTCACACAGGCAACCCCTTCCAAGGGCCGGCTGCTCCCACTACCCCTGCCCTAATAGTTGCCGCTTCCTGTGCAAGGGAGAGCTTTTTCTGTGGCAAGAGCCAGCATCCCCGATCTCATTCCCCAACTATACATTTAGTGTGTTCCAGCTGTGGAAAGAAAAGGCATTGGGCGAGGGTTTGTTGCACGAGGGGAAGTCCATGGCCTGCACCACTCCCGGATCTAATTCCAGCCCCAAGCTGTCTGCTCCAAATTCACCCAAACTCACTACGTGACATGCCGGCAAAGGGTGGCAGTGACGAAAAGGTGTGAAAAGGCTCGATGGCCATCTTGCTGCAACCCAAATTCAAACGGAACCACCATCATCAGAGGAAGGAGGGTGCCATGAGGTCGACACCATCTTATCCACATAGGTGGATAAGATGGTGGGGGCCACTTGAGTGAGGAGCATGGAGTCTCTGGGCACTTAACCTTGATGGTCCTAGATCAGAACAGACCTCACCAGCTTAGCAACTCCATAGTGACTGTGAAGGTAAATGGACATTCCACTAAATCCCTAATTGACATGGTCTCTACTGAAAGCTTCATAGACTCATGGACTGTGCAAAAATACAACCTGAAGATGTATCCTTCTAATTACCGCGTCTCATTCACATTCTACGCACGTCCAACAACATTGGATAGTACATCTGTTGTTTGAAGGGGGGAATTCTGTAAATTTCGCTTGTATATACTTGATGAACTGTGTTGTTTGGTTTGGACTTCCTGTGTCACCTTAAAAGTGTAACCTTGGAGTATTCTGGTTCCCTCCACCTGGAGTGATTCAGAACGGAGGGCCTCTAAAATCAGAACCCACGTGCAGCTTCTCCACACTGAATATCGACCCCCCTCCTCTCTTCCCAAATCTGTCCTCGGACTGCAAACCCTTTGCTACCAAGAGGAGGAAGTACAGCACAGCAGAACGAGATTTTATGAAGTCTGAGACACAACGTTTGCTCGAGGAAGGTATTATCGAAACTAGCACCAGCCCATGGAGAGTGCAAGTGATAGTGGTAAAAGGGGAAAACAAGTCCAGGCTAATAATTGACTATAGCCAAACTATTAATTGATACACACTCCTGGACGCACACCTCCTCCCTCAAATTTCAGACATGGTGAATGATATTGCGCAGTATCGGGTCTTTTTAACTATTGACCTGAAAGCTGCTTATCACCAACTGCCAAGCATTCTGAGGACCATCCATATACAGCATTTGAGGCGAATGGTCGTCTTTATCAATTCCAGAGGGTCCCTTTTGGTATTACTAACAGGGTTTTTAACTTCCAAAGGCAGATGGACAGAATGGTTGAAGGCTACCTTCCCCTACCTCGATAATGTCACCATTTGTGGCCACACTTTGGAAGAACATGATGCCAACCTCTAGTTTTTTTTTCCATGCGGCGAAAGTCCTGAACCTCACTTATACTCTGACAAGTGCGTGTTCAGGACTAAACAGCTGGCTCTCCTTGGCTACATTGTGGAGAATGGCATCATTGGCCCCCGATCCAAATAGGATCCGCCCCCTGTTAGAGCTCTCCATACCCAGGACTACAAAGGCTTTGAGGAGATGCCTAGGGTTTTTCTCATATTACACCAATGGATCCCTCAATATGCTGATAAGGTTCATCCTCTCTTAAAAGCCACTAATTTCCCTCTCTCAGCTGAAGCCCTACCTCCGGAACCACATTGCAAAAGCCGCTATGCACGCAGTGGACGAGAATGTGACTTTCCAAGTGGAGAGCAATGCTTCAGACGTAGCCCTGGCCGCTACCCTCAACCAGTGGGCAGTCCAGTTGCATTTATTTTGCAGACATTACAAGGCCTTGAGCTCCGCCGGAACCCACCAGTGGAAAAGAAGGCTCAAGCCATTGTAGAAGCAGTAAGGCATTGGAGACATTAATTGACTGGTAGAAGATTTATGCTATTCACTGACCACCGCTCGGTCACATGCATGTTTAGTAATGTCAAGAAGGGAACAATCAAGAATGAGAAGATTGCTTGGTGGAGGATTGAGCTCTCCACCTGCAATTATGACATTGCCTATTGGCCAGGAGCCCTAATGACCCTTCAGATGCCTTATCCAGAGGAAGCTGTGCCTCTGCACATACCGGCCAACACCGGTCTCTGCATAATGAGCTCTGCCATCCAGGGGTCGCACATGCAGGGGTCACCTGCATGGCTTATTTTGTCAATGTGCGCAATCTGCCCGACTTGATAGAAGATATAAGGGAAATGACCAGGTATTGCCAGGTCTGCGCAGAGTGCAAGCTGCACTTCAACCTCCCTGCAAAGGCTCACCTGATCAAGTCATCCAGGCCCTTGGAACAGTTCAGCATCGAGCATTCCCCTCCACGAATGGGAATACCTTCTTCTTCTCTGAAATTGACTAGTATTCCCACTTCCCATTCGCTATTCCGTGCCCATTCATAGCGACCAGGGCTCATCCCTTATGAGTGATGAGCTGTGCCAGTACCTGCTGGTGAGGGGCATTGTGTCCAGCAGGACTACTAGTTATAATCCCTGGGGGAACAGGCAGATTGAAAAAGAGAACACCATGGTCTGGAAGGCTGTCAAATTGGCCATGAAGTCAAAACACCTTCCAGACTCATGCTGGCAGGAAGTCCTCACCATGGTGTTCCACTCCATCCGGTCACTACAATGTAATGAGACCAATGCTACTCCTTATGAGCTCCTATTCACTTTTGAAAGAAGGTCAGCATCAGGAACTACGCTCCCAGTTTAGCTCACCACTCCTGGTCCAGTCCTTCTCAGGAAGCGTGTGAGGAGAAGCAAGAGCGACCCCCTGGTGGAAAGGGTAAAACTGCTCCACGTCAATCCCACGTACCCCTAAATGGAGCACCCAGATGGCAGGGAGGACACCGTCTCCATCAGGGACCTGGCACCTGGTGGAACAGAAGGTCCGTTGCCTCAGGTACCCTGCAAGCCACTGAGCTAATTCTCGTTGTTCCCAGTCATGGCCTTGGGGTATCTGGTTCAGGAGGAAATTGCATTCCCGTCCACCTTTGATCTGGAGACCCAGCCTGCCTCTCCTCCCTCACAAGGGGACCAGGAGACCCAAGGAGTCCAAGGTCCCCCTCCATCAGGATCTCTAGACCCCCCCAGACCGCTTAAATCTGTAAATTTGTAGATAATTGTATATTTTTTTTAACCATTTGTTTCTGAACCCATGCTCCCTGCCTTCATTCACAGACCCTAAATTCTACAGGAAGGGGTGAATGCAGTGAACTGGGATTCACTGGTAGGGTGTGGTGCTGATGGCTGGCTCCACCCCCATCTACTCACATATAACCCTGGTTTCCCATCTAAACTCAGAACCCTTCTGAAGACTATTGTGAAACCCTTCCCATAGTTATAAGCTAATAAAAGCATTTGTTCTCCCTCCAGTTGTGAGACATTTGGCTCTCCAACAATTTTAAATTTATACATACAGCACGGTAACAGGCCCTTTTGGCCATACACCAGTATTCTCCAAATACACCCAAATAACCTACAACCCTAAAATGTTTTGAAGGCTGGGAGGAAACTGGAGCACCTGAAGGAAACCCACACCGTCACGGGGAGAACATCCCAACTCCTTACAGACAGCATCAGATTTGAAACCTCGGTTGTTGGTGCTGTAACAGCATTGCGCTAACTTCTGTGCAGAAATCTAAAATAAAAAAGAAAATTGCTGAAAATATTAATTCGTTCTGGCCATATCTGTGGGAAGAGAAATAGTGACTGCTTCTCTTCACACTAATGTGACCAGATCTGCAGAGTATTTCCATCATTTTCTGTTTTTATCCAACACCTGAATTTAGCAATTCTTTTGCAGCATGTTTGGTCAGGTCACCGCTCGTCTGTCTTTCAGCACCTTAAGTTTTATACTTTTATGTCGGGAAGTTATGAAGCTCACTTGTGCTCTACAATTATTTTACTTTGTCTTTTAACCTATTGGTGAATTACAGAAATTCATTCTAACTCCAAACAATAACCCTGCAACTTTATGCCAATGTCAACTTTATACAGTGGACTGTCTTTGCCAATAATTTAAATTTAGCATTTATACCAATAATGCCACTTTCTCCTTATTCAGTCAGCTGCCTACAAGCTGAATATTGTCAACAAACACTTGATCATTATTAGTTTATGAAATGACTTGGAACACACCAAAGTATTGCCTGCTAGTAAATCTGTAAGATCCATTAACTGTCAGAATTTCATTCCACTGACAAAATAAATCTCCTGAGCCATTTAATTTATTGCTGTCTCAACCTTTTATCCATATCGGCCTTCATCCATGTCAAAATATATCCCATGTCATACTTAACACACTCCTTCAATTATCTGCACCATTAGGCATGACTCAGCAGGTTTGTTTTGGTGTGTACAAAAGTAAATGCTTCAGCATAATAAATACAAAACTTATTACCTATTCATTGGAAAGAAAATGGAGGAAGACTATATGAACACTCAGCATAAATGTGGAAGTCTAACACATTAAATTACTGAGACCTGAATATTGTGTAGAGCCCTCAAATCTCTTGACATTGCAGTTGGGATTCAGTGCTCTCCCTCTCCCCCCCCCCCCCCCAACCCCCCCCCCTCCCACCGATTCTGCTATTATTCTTGCTTCATTAATTACCTGAAAGAAGCATAATTGCAGTGCACAGACTTCTGCAAAAGATTCTCCAATCCTTTCATCTACTCTAACACATCAGCAAGTCTGATGATTTTTGCTGAGGAACATCCCTCTTCACTTATTCATGGAGGTAATTTATATTTTACTTTTTGTACCAACCAAAATACTAAGGTATTTATATTAAATTAGCCCAGTGTCTCTTGTGCTTGAAGAATTGTTCATAGTATAAAGTGATCAATGTTGAAGTGTAAAGAGCAGAGGATCATTGGAACATTTTTTAATTTCTTGGTTAAGCTGTTTTATTGATGAACTTTTCTGATATTAACTTTTAACAATGAAATAGTCCATGTGAATCAACAGGTCCTGAACAAAATTCAGACATGGCTGACTAATGCTTTGGAAGTCTCCAAGTAAATTCTCACTTCCCCTCTATTAACTTACTTTGCTAGTATCTAACAATCTTGAAACATCCCCAACGAAGATGGACAAGAGAGGTAGTGTATATTGATATATATTGCCCACCTCCAAGTTCCCTTTCAATTAACAAACCAGGCTGACAAATACACCACCATTTTTTCATTGTTGCCTTTCAAAGTCCTCTGATTCCCTCCCTGATATCAGTGGGAGCAATATCATCAAAGAATGTCAGCAGTTTCATAAAGACCCTTTATCACTTTTTCAGGCTACCGGGAATGTGTAATAAATGAAAGTCTGACACCAGTGCCCCACAGTCAAGAACACAAATAATAAGCAAAAGAACAAGAGCATGAAACAAAAATAAAGAAAAATTGTCAGTGTTTATATGATGAGGTTTTCATATATATCTATATGAAAAGATCCACTTCTTTTTGATGCATGTCATATATGAACATGTACACTTTGTCTTCAGTGGCATAGTAAGTGTTTTCATCTCAAGAGAGATGAGATCAAATTTCAATTCATATATTCCATGGACTTCTCAGCGTGGATTGAGAAGTTTCTGGAGTGAAAGGTGCATTCCTTCTGATGTCTCATTTCACCTGCTTCATTTGTTTCTTTCTTTGGCTTGGCTTCGCGGACGAAGATTTATGGAGGGGGTAAAAGTCCACGTCAGCTGCAGGCTCGTTTGTGGCTGACAAGTCCGATGCGGGACAGGCAGACACGGTTGCAGCAGCTGCAGGGGAAAATTGGTTGGTTGGGGTTGGGTGTTGGGTTTTTCCTCCTTTGCCTTTTGTCAGTGAGGTGGGCTCTGCGGTCTTCTTCAAAGGAGGTTGCTGCCCGCCAAACTGTGAGGCGCCAAGATGCACGGTTTGAGGCGATATCAGCCCACTGGCGGTGGTCAATGTGGCAGGCACCAAGAGATTTCTTTAGGCAGTCCTTGTACCTTTTCTTTGGTGCACCTCTGTCACGGTGGCCAGTGGAGAGCTCGCCATATAACACGATCTTGGGAAGGCGATGGTCCTCCATTCTGGAGACATGACCCACCCAGCGCAGCTTGATCTTCAGCAGCGTGGACTCGAAGCTGTCGACCTCTGCCATCTCGAGTACTTCTACGTTAGGGATGAAAGCGCTCCAATGGATGTTGAGGATGGAGCGGAGACAACGCTGGTGGAAGCGTTTAAATAAAACTAAATACACAATTTAAAGTAAAGGGAGCTTTCCAAATGTCTACCCTTTGCCTGTATCATTCAAAAAAACAATCACTGGTCGTTCATCTTACTGTTGATTAAGTTTGCTGCATTTACACAACCCACAGAATGCTAAATTCCTTTGAGATCCCAGTTTCTGTCCCATATGCCTGATTTCCTTTAGTTAATAAATGCAAAGATTTAAATGTTCATTGGCACTTTGCTCTGAGATATCTTGATTTTGCAAAACTGTCTTGGGTCTGCATGAAGGAGTTGTATCTAATTGGTTGCATGTGGGTGGCTGAACACAAAATGTAAACAAGCGGAGGAGCAACTGATTTCCATATACATTATCATTTAACAGACACTAAAAGAAGTGCTTTATTATGAGACAACATGTAACAGTGTGCTAATAGTAATTTCCTCTGCCAGAAGAGAGGATGTTGTGTACTGTGATCTGTTGAGGATGATAATATTCAGAATCTAAAGATTAACCACCATTGTACACTGATAATTACAAATTGTTTTCCAGTTCTCTTTAGAGAGAACAAAATAAATCGAGGTATATTTATGGAATGCATAAGAGATGGTGTTCTTGATCAATGTGTTAGGTAAAAAGGAATGCTGCATCCTTTATTGTAAGTTAAAAGCATATTAAGCATTGAGCTTGAAGGGATGTGATTTAATCCAAATGGAAGAGGTTATATAAAAGTAAAAAAACTGCAAACATATCAAGGGATATTTAGCTGCAATTCATTGGAAACATAAAGTGAAAAGTAAAGTGATAGATAATGGTTAATAATTAAATATTTTTTTATAATTTGCAGAAAAGATACAGAAAGGCAAAAAAAACAAGAAAACTAGTCGACTCATACTGAAATTAAAGATAGTAGAGTATTGAAGCTAAAGAGAGGTTGTCAGAAATAGCAGTTGGCAAAAGGACTGGGAGCACTTTGGAACTCAATCACGCACAGAAAAGGATGATGAAGAAACTGACAAAGGAAAGTAAATAAGTTAGTAGGTTAGCAAGATTCATAAAAACAGCTTCTTCAAGGAAAGGTTTAGTGAGGAAAAATGTGGATCCCTACAGAAAATTTTGTCATTGGGAACAAGGAAGTAAACAACTGCCTGGGTCTTCTTCATGGAACAGGAACAAATGGCACCTTCTGATTGGAATCTTGCAAGAATGAGGAACTAAAAAAGTCATGAAAAAATAGTAATGGAGAAATTGGTTAGATGAAAAACTGAAGTGTCAAGGGCCTGAGAATCTCCAGCCAGAAATTTAAAAACTCTGATTATCATGCACCATAATGTAGGTCTGGAATTGCTCCTTTGGATTTAAGGTGGTGGCAAATGTGACCCCATTATTTAGCAATGGAAGTAGAAAGAAATTAGGCCATCTCTGTCTGAGCCTAGCATCAATGATGGGAAAATTGCTGAAACTTTTAGTGAATGATGTAATAATGTGAAAGTTTGTAAAGAATAACAAGGTTAAGCGGAATCTGTACGGATTTAAGAAAGGAAAACCGTGTTTAACAATTTTTTTTGAATTCTTTGAGGATGTGGCTTGTAAAATAAAGGGGAACTAGAGATATATTTGGATTTTGAGAAGGCTTTCAATCAGGAAATTGATCAAAAAGATCAAGTACATGATGCAACAGTATTGTAGTGATATGGATTGAGAACTGTTTTTAGACAAAATTTGCAAATTAAAGGACCATACACATTGGTTTCCTGAGGCTGGTGAGGTCCTGCAACAGTCAGTCCCTTGTTTGTTTACTGATGGTACTAAACTAGATAAAATAGTGAAAACTGAGAAGGGTGTAAAGAGGCTTTGAGAAGCAACATTTGTGGGCAAGAACATGACAACTGGAAATATAGTGAGGAAAAATTAGAAGTTATTTGCTTGCCACATGTAACAGAATATTTTTTTTAATGGTGAGAGACTGAATGAGGTTGTTGCTCAAAGGGACTTGGATGTCCTTGTGTATAGGTAATGAAAACCAACCTGCATGTACAGGAAGGCATTGGTATCCTGACATTTGCTACAAGAGGCTTTTTATAAAGAGTAAAGATGGCTTGCTCCAATTACATGGGATGTTGGTGAGAATGCATCTGGAGTATTATGATCAATTTTATTCCCCTTTCCTAAAAAAAAGTCTTCGACATGGAATGTACATACCAGGTATTGGAACTGGGATGTGAGAGGGTGCTAATGGCGCTGAAGGGTTCCTAATCCTTTTGTAGGTTCAACTTTGGAGCTTGGGTTACCCATGGTTTGGACTGGAGTTTGTGTGTTTGCAGAGGCTGCTGGAGTGCTGGAGGTGAATCCACGGACAGTCGGTGACTTGGGGTGGGGATGAACTCTCCTTTGCTTCTCTTTTTCTGACTACATGAGGTGCCCGGCAATTTCTGCTGATTGTGAATCTGTCTGCCTTATGGCAGACTAAAGGTGATTTTGTTTTTATTACATGACAATAAAGGAATCTTGAATTTTGATAGTTTCAAGAATGGCAGTGCAATGCACAGATTTTCCTGTTTAACTCCAGGAATGGCAGTTTGCAGTATGAGATTAAAAGAAATAGAGTCTCATTGAAACTTATGAAATTCTTAAAGGACCAATGGGCTCAAAGTGGGGTGAATGTTTCCCTAGCTGAGGAGTCAGGGAACCAGGGATCCCAATATGAGAATAAAGTGGGGCATTTAGGATTGAGATGAATCAAAATTCTTTCATACAAAGTGGGATGAATCGTTGGAATCTTCTACCTTGGAGGCTCAGTCAATGAGTTTATTCACAAAGTAAATCACTGGATGTCCAGACATTAAAGAAATCAAAGGATTTGGCGTGAGTGTAGGAAAATAGCCCCACAGTAAAAGATCCAGCCATGATTTTAATGAACAGGCTCAAAGGATCAAATACCTTACCTTTCTCTTCACCTGATCTTCTTAACTATAGAAAATATAATCTGCTTGAGTTTGCTGACAGATGTCTCAGTTCAGTCTCTCTGCCAATCTCTCAGCATGCTTATGTTGTTCCACCACACATGTAGTTCTTCCTCTCCTTTCTCGTAAGCCCCTTTTACACTTGTATCCCAGTTATGGGGGTTTGGGCTTTCACACTAGACCACTCCTAACTTGGACACTGAACGCTTTCGCACTTGCAAGGGTTTATCCCCGGTGTTTAGTCTGTTCTACCTTTAATAGGAAGTGCCTGCAATGCAATTGCCCGTTTCACTCTTGCCTGATCTCAACACCGGTGTCTGCTGACGCCAGGGATTATACTAGGAATCGAGGCTGGCAATCCCAGGTGTGAGATGACATCATCTTATGCCGGCGTTCAGCAGATTTTGCTTTCACACTTGCCACTTTAAAGGCTGATTGGCATTCGATTCCTGGGATCACTGGCAAGTGTGAAAGGGGATCTAGAATTCAGCCTTTGTTATCTTCATGGTTTTCAACATCTTTTGAGGAGGTTTTTCACATTCTGCACTGGCAAAATGATGGGGTATACTTGTGAATTTGGGCAAGGAGTTGTCAGGAATGGACCAGTATCTGGGTGGAGCAGCAAATAATGTATGCTAACTGGTTCCCATTAAATTCTTTGCTCACCAGGAGACTAATCTCAGGCGAGGTATAAAGACAGAGAGAAATTACAAGATAAAAAAAACAATATCCACTTGCATAAGTAAGTTTGAAAACATTCTTGTTGAAACAAGCTACTCTGTGTCCTATTACTGAATTTATTCGTCCAACCTCTTTCCACATAAATATTCAATACAATGCAAGGTATGACAAATGTTCATCACAAATGCCATATTTTTAAAGTCTAATCCTGTGAGAAAATAACTTGTAAGTATGAACATTTTCAAGGATGTTTGCCCAGACAAAATGAAACTGTGATCCAACTGATTTTCTGACATTCATTTGACCCAAGAGATTATATATGGTAATCAGTGCTTTAAATAGTTGGCATTTCTTGAGTTCTAAATTAACTAATTTGTAAAAGTATTAAATTGGGTAAATGAAAACAATTGCATGATATTTTCTATGAAATGCATGAAACCATCCTTAACTTTTATTTTATCTCACACTTTTTTAAACTCCTATCTGAGATATATCTAATTATTTGTTCATTAAAAAAGTGATGCCCCTTTTTATTGTTATTTAAGACTGACTCAAGACATAGGAGATCATTCATTTGTTTACATGATTTTGCAAACAGATGTGGATTTCTTAAATTGCTGGATGTTGTTGTGGGGTTTTGAGCCGCTCCTTACCAGATGTTTTTGGGTGAAGTAGCTTAAATTATGTCAAGTATTTTGAAGAGAACTGATTGCAACACAAGTTACAACTATACTATCTAAACGATGATGGATGGGATCAACCCATGGGATTTTCAGCTTAACATTTTCTGTTTCCATTGGAAAGAGATGGTCCACAATGGCATCTTGTGAGTAAGATCCTTCATTACTTCAGCAAATGCCAGGCAGAAAACCTCATCACTGGGATAGATAATTGAACGTGAGGTATGCCTGCTCTGGTATCCTTAAAAAACGCCATAAATCTTGATTAAACCACACAAGATAAGCAATGTTTGCCTTTATTTAGCAGAGTTTGTCATTGAAATTTCTCCAGACACAACTCTCCATAAATTACTTTGGGATAGTCTGGCTATTGCTGTGTGGGCAAACACTGAATGAGTTATACCAATGAGCTTCACAAACAACAACTAATAACCAATTCATCAACTTGACAAACAAAAGAAATACAGACCTAGCCACCAGAAAAGATTCTATCTTTGTACTGTCTTTTGACTGGCAGCATGTATTTTGGAATGACCTGTAAGCTTGAAAAATCCAGCACACTGTGGGGTTCATCCAGAACACACGATTGGTCTCCCTTTTGCACATCATTCTGTGGGTTCCCTGGCCCAGCAAACTGCAGATCTCCCCTTTTGCTATTGTGGATCTTCCTAAGCACACAGTACAGTCTCCCACCTAAAAAAACACTTTGCGCCTCTCCCTCGCCACACAGCAGGACTTCCCCGCCCCCCCTTCCCCACCTCAGGACCCCCCCTTTCCCACCTCACCGTGGGGACCCCTTCCCTACCTCATTGTGGGGGACCCCCCTTCCCCACCTCAGGACCTCCCCTCCCCACAGGACCCCCCCTTTTCCACCTCACCACAGGACCCCCTTTCCCACCTCACTGCGGGATCCTCTTTCCCCACCTCATTGTGGGACCCCTCCTTCCCCACCTCACCACTGGGATCGCCCTTCCCCACCTCACTGCGGGTCTCCCCCTTCCCCACCACACTGTGGGTCTCCCCCTTCCCCACCACACTGTGGGTCTCCCCCCTTCCCCACCACACTGCGGGTCTCCCCCTTCCCCAACACACCACAGATTTATCCATTTGCTACCACACTGTGTGTCTCTCCATTCCCTAACATTCAGTGGGTCTCTCCCTCCCAAACCACACTGCAGATCTCCCCCACTCACAAGACATCGCAGATCCCTCTCAACCCTAGCGCATTATCAGGTCACATCTTCCCTAAAACACAGCCAAAGCTGCAATCACCCATTTCCCAATACAAATCAAATCCCCCACTCTCCCAAAAAATATAGGCCCTTTCCTCATTTCATTCGACATACTGCAGTGTCCCATTACCACAATCTCCCTACACATTGCCATCTACCTCCTCCCACACTTCCCTTGCCAATTGATTAATTCTGCTCATTTCCTGCTCCTCTGATTGCTGCTATAAATCCTTTCCCCATATTTTGCGAACCTAGATCACCAGCCCCCACGTCCTCTCCAGTCTTGGTCATAGTACAGATAAGGATTTGAAAATGTAAATTTCCCACATTTCTTGTGACTCTGATCTAATCAAAGTCTAATGAAGATAGCCAACAACTAAAACAGCCATTAACACCTGGAATAAATTTCAATGCAATTGTCTTGTCTTTCCTTCCTTCTAAATGTATGGCCATATTTTTTTTGTGTTAATCATTGCTTGTCACTTGCCCACTCAAATGAACAAGCTGAATATCTCATCCTCACTGTTTGATGCCAACTATAATTGTGGAAAGTTTACTTCCTCAACCATTACTAAGTCATTCACATCTATGAAAATTGCAGTGGTCATTGGAATGACTCTGGGGAATGTAATTATCGACCATTCTCCAGACTGAAATGCTATTATTTACCACAACTTGTTTTTAAAGGACCACTTTTATTCCCTGCCACCTCTGTTACTTTTATTCCCTGGTCTTGATTTTTCTGATAATATTCCATGGCTTAGATTTGCACCATTAAATGTGGAAATTTGAAGTTGTTCTTGCATGGGGAGCACTGCTTTTCAGTTTTCTCCAGTGTAAACTCCAGAACTCCGTGAATTGACAGAGGTTGAGTTTTTTTTTCATCCAAGGGCAGTAGACAAGTCCAACTGTATTAAGGGACAGTTATGGGGGAGCTGCAACACCATGTGTCTGGAATTATCAAGGCTGCATTACACAATGAAAGCACATTTCCTTCCCCAGGGATGGCTAGTATATATGATGTGACCTTTTTCAGGTAAGAGGCTTATTTTACTTCTACTTCACTAATTAACTTCTAATACTTTAAAGATACTTTGAAGCAAGCTTATTATATTTTAATCTTTAAAAAAAAATTGTAATAATTATGTGCATCCATTTGAACTGCTTTGAAACAGATTATCAGCAACATTTTGAACACATCAGAAACTTTTGACAGCAACAATGGGCATCAGTCAGTCCTGGGGCAGCGCTCCAAGATCTTTGACTTGTGACCCAGTGTGCCTTGCAAGGTGGCTGCAGCACTCTCTTTTCCATCTTCTGCAAAGTGTAAACGCAGATGTAGGAAAATTGAGGAGCAGGACGTGGGGCACTGGACAAGATCAGATACCATCCAGCCCACGAGAGTAAACAAGAGTAAAGAAATAGGGCCTCAAATACTGCATATCACTAGAATAGCTAAGGGTTGCTGAAGATAGCCAATAATGGGATGTTTATTTTCACTATTAAGCAACATCTGATTAGATGTTTAACTATACTTGTCAATCAATTTTTCTTTCCATTGAAGTCAAGTGATACTTGGGTTGTAACATTGCCTCAGACTAGAATGGAAAACCTGAGATCTACCCTCGTGAGTTTTCAAAGACTTGATGCTCAAATTTCCATCAATCAATAAAGAAAAAAAAATCACTCAATATTGGTCTGAATCCCATAGCAAACTTGTTGAATAAAATTCAGAATAAGTTAGGATTCCAGGGGCTTGGCAAGATGGTGTAGAGACTAGACGTGTAATCCCTGCCCTCTCTGGTCAGACTTTTAAATACCCATTTTTTAACCCTTTATTTTTAATTTTAAAACTTTAATTTTTAGTTTGATATTTTGGTGAGCCATTATGGCTGCTAATGTAAAAAAAACTAAGTCTCAGTTACAAAAGAAAATACAGTTTCGAAGTGCAGACGAATAAATGACTTGAAACAGCCTCGGATCCGTTTTCAGCGATCCCAAAGTTTCAACGATCGCCGGTGAGGACAAAAGTTAAGGTAACAGCTACTCACCAGTCTCAAGATGGTGCTGGTTTGACCCGTTTTGCGGAGAAAGGAGCGCACCCCCGAGAAGTTAGGCACGAGCCTGGAGGCTTGTTACAAAGAATAACCCCATTGGAAGAGACGGGAGCGCGGAGGAAGAGGACTGTGATGGTAGATACGCAGTCTATAGTGACTGTGGGCTTGGGTAGTGCTGTTAATTACGGAGGACTCTGTAATTTTAGGAAAAGATGGTCTGCGGAGGGAGGGCAGCGACGACCCCCTGAGGAAGTCGGGGGAGTCATTGCTGGGTGTCCAAACTCGCAGCAAAACGACGAGAATGCTGCCTTTTGAAGTACAACTAGAAGAGGACTTACCTTACCACTGCACAGAAAATGGAAGAAGAGCTGGAAGAAAGTGAGTTACAAATTACAGAACCTGATTCTGCATTTCAAACTGCATCTCAGACTGTTTATATAATGTTTGAAGGTATTGTCATTACTGGTCAATTGAACCAGCTGGTTCAAATGAATACTGATATAAGTTCAGACCTAATTGTGGTTAAGGCAGAAGCTAAAGAAAATTGGGAAAACTTTAAAAAATTTGAAGCTTCCTTTTCTGAATGTAAACAACAGGTACAATCCAATACAGAAACAATAGTAAAGGTGGAAAAATCAGTTAAAGATTTAGGAGACCAGGAAAGAGAGTTAACAAAAAAAAAAGACTATTTGGAAAATAAAAGCAGAAGAAACAATGTGAAAATTGTGAGTTTGCCAGAAGGTATAGAAGGTCAAGATTCTGTCAATTTTTTTAAAAATTGGATTCCCCAGATGTTAGGGGAAGAGTCTTTTCCTGACAGATTGGTATTGGAAAGAGCACATAGAGCTTTAAGAAGAACACCCTTACCTGGTCAACCTCCAAGAGCTGTGATAGTTCATTGTTTGAACTGTTTGGATAGAGAGACAATTCTTCGACTTGCAATTCAAAATGCAAGACAAAGGCAAGCTCCAATGATGGCTCAGAATAGTAAAGTTTTCTTCTACCCTGATTTGAGTCAAGATGTCATCAGACGTCGACGTGAATTTAATCCAGTTAAAGATGTTTTATGGCGTAAAGGTTACAAATTTGCTTTTCATAACCCTGCTGTGTTGAAAGTGTTTTATGGAAATTATCAGTCTCAATTCTTTGAGAGTGAGCATGAAGCAATGGTTTTTGCTAATTCGTTACCAGATGTCAGAGGACAAAGAAGAAGTCCATCATTATCTCCTAAAAGAAAATCTGACAGTCTTAGAAATGGGAAAAATGACAGAAGTGGAAAGAATGGGAATGGAAAGAGTTCACCTACTCTTGAAATGAGTTCACCATCTGGACTGGAATCTCAAGGCTGATTTATTTTTGTAATATGTTAATATTTTTGATTGGCTGACTGGGGAGGAGGGGATTGCACTAACTTCTTTGTTAGTCATCAGTCACTAGTGGGTAATTCACACCCAGTTTTTTTTAGGGAGTTACTACCTTTTAGTAGTTTTTTTTGTTTTTTTTGTTGTTTTTCTTTTTTTTAATTAACGAATATTATTTTTATTTGGAGGGCCTATATATTTTAATTTAGGGGTCCTATATATATATTTTTTTCTCTTTCTTTGTTATTATTAATGTTGTGATTAATTTTGGTATTTAGTAAATTGTATTAGATATGTCATATGTGAAATTTGCTACTTTTAATGTTCAGGGATTAAACAACCCGATCAAGCGTAAGTGAGTTTTGGAATATATCAAAAAGATGAAGATTGATATTGCTTTTTTACAGGAGACACATTTGAATGAAAATGAAAGTATGAAATTGAAGAGGGACTGGGTTGGACATGTTTTTTTTTCTAAGGGAGCAGCAATTTTGAAACATAAATATTTATCTTTTGAATTACAATCAATGGAAATGAATGCAGGACATAGTCTTAAATTGAATTGTAAGATTTTTAATGAATTTTGGACTTTACTCAACATTTATGCACCGAATGCAAAATGGCAATTCAAATTCGAGCTTTGATGAAAGATTTTAATTTAATGGACATTTGGTGACGTCTCAACCCAAAAAAAGGATTTCTCTTTTTATTCATTTAGACATGAATCTTTTTCGAGAATTGATTTTTTTTAAGTATCGGCACATTTACAGGGGAAAATATTGCAAGCAGAATATAAAAGTAGGATAATTTCAGATCATTCTTTGTTGTATTTTACTTATGAGAGTTCTGAAAAAGTTTGTGTAGCTTCTCATTGGAGATTCAATACGATGTTGTTAAAAAAAAGCGGAATTTATTGATTTAAAAAAAAACAAATCAATTTCTTTTTGGAGGAAAATGTTAACTCCGTTCAGAGTAAATTTATATTGCGGGATGCTATGAAAGCTTACTTGAGAGGTCAAATAATTAGATATACCTCTAAGGTTAAGAATAAGTTAGGATCCGAAAAGGTTTGCATCAAAGAGTGAATGGAAATATAAATCTGATTATCCTCCTCTGCATGAATTGAGAAAAGAGAGTTTTTCAACTGAGTGTCAACAGTTTTAACCTCACATTGAGAATAGCAGATACCTATTGGGGAATTTTTTGAAGAGGAGAAAAAGATGATTGATAAGAGTCGCGAGGACTTCAATAAAACTATCAACGAGGCTGTCATGTTATGCTGATCCAGAAGATTAGGATACATGGAATCCATGGAGACTGGTAGATTGGAGTTTATTGGCTTGACAGAGTTGTGGATCATGAAGAAGATTGTCAAAGGAGTCAGCAGGATATAGACAAGTTGGAGAAATGGGCAGAGATATGACAAATCAAATTTAATCTGATCAAATATGATGTGATGCTCTGAGAGAGGTCAAATGTGAGTGGAAGATGTAAAATAAGCAGGACTGATATACTGAGGGATCTGCAAGTCTATAACTCCCTGTGACAACACACGTAGATATGATGGTAAAGATAGTGAATGACATGCTTGCTTTCATCTGTGGGAGCGTTGGAAATCATATTGCAAGCTCCATAAATCATTGACTAGGCTACATCTGGAGTAATGTATGCAATTTTGCCTGCTGTATTTCAGGAAGGAAATGGAGGCTTTTGAAAGGGTGTTAAAAAAAGTTCATCACAATGTTGCTTGAATTAGAGATCATTAACTACAAGGATAGTTTGTTTTCTTGAAGTGTTGGAGACTGAGGGGCAACACAAAAGAATATAAAATTATGAGAGGCATACATTGAGTACATAGTCAGATTATTTTTCCCAGGATGGCAATGTCAAATACTAGATGGCATAGGTTAAAGGTGAGAAGAAGGAAGGTCAAAGGAGATTCACAAGTTTTTTTTCCCCACATAGAGGAATAAGTGCCTGGAACATGTTGCCAAGGGAAGAGGGTAGAAGGAGATATGATAGTAATTTTTAAGCACATGAAGAGGGTAGAAATTGAAGGATTGAGATCAACTGCAGATAGATCAGCAGTTTAAATTGACATTATTGATGGCACAGATATGTTGGGTCAATGGGCCTGTTCCTGTGCTCTTCTATATTCTACGATTGAGCACACATGATCTGTACAGCTACTTCTTCACTCTTGATCAAGTGAAAGAATGCCATAGTTTGGTCTATCCAAAGACTTCATGACTTCTTTCTGACAAAAGTAGCTATCGGGTCCAAAAAGCTGGCACAGCCATAATTAAAATTGTTTTCCACGAGCCAATTTTATGATTTCATTGTAAATATGCTCAACCATAAAGAAACCTTGAATCATCCTTCAGGTTCAACTTGAACTGGCCTGGTACAGATGAATAAAAGTGATCAGAGAAAGAGTCAAAATATAAATAATTGGGGTATTGATTTTCAAACTTGTGTCACTTTTGAATAACAAATAGATGGTACCTATGCAGCATCATTTAACACCATAACACAGATTAAAGCATCTATTTTCATTTAATATCATTTGTGCAATGTCTCGAGTTATTTCTGAAAACTTGCAATTGATTTTCATTCAAAGAATATCCTTGATCCTGATTGTATGAAGCCAACAGGAACATAAAATATTCTGTTCTGGTTAAAAAAAAGTCTTATTGACAGAACATAATTTCAAAAGACTGTTGGTAACCAAGACCATGGATTTTAGGACACTGGCCCAAGTGATTGAATACAAATCCAACAGATAGTGAGTTTCCAAATATGATTCAAGGAGATGATATTTATTTAAAATATTTTTAAATACATCCAGTGAACATTTAAATATTAATTTCATTCTTGGGTTGATAGTCTGTACTTTTAGTAGATTTTTGTAGTTAGTTCATTTGATGAACAGGCTCTCAGACAGTCATGCACCTATTCTGAAATAGCCACTTAACTCATGGATTTTAATTGAATTTCTGAATTCTCGGAAAAAATATGTAAGAGCATGCAACAAATGTTGTTTGTACAGGCAATTTCCGAAGGCAATCAACCCTCATGCTGTATCTTGTTGCAGTTGCTTCAGTGGGAAGATAACCAACAATGCAGTTACAACATGTAGGTTGAGGAAAAGCCCAAATTGCAGTGAATGGATCATTTCCAAGTTTCATTGCATTTAATTTTACCTGGGGTGTCACTTTCAAATCCTCCAATTCAAGAATTTAATTAGCAATGTCAGATCCAGAATTTCATTTTCACCTTTTTTGATTTTTCCTTCCACCCTGAAATGATTCTGCAGAATTGTCCGTGAGTAACCTTTTGCAAATAAAAGTATTTATCTTTCGCCTTTTAGAGTTATTATCAGAGTAATAAAAAATACAGCTAATTTGATGATACCAAATGTTGTTTAAGCTGCATTTTCAGTAAGCTTATTTTATTCATCCCACATTCCCACACATTCTATCACTCAGCTACTCTCTTTTCTTCTTCTTTGGCTTGGCTTCGCGGACGAAGATTTATGGAGGGGTAATGTCCACGTCTGCTGCAGGCTCGTTGGTGACTGACAAATCTGATGCGGGACAGGTAGGCACGGTTGCAGCGGTTGCAAGGGAAAATTGGTGGGTTGGGGTTGGGCGTTGGGTTTTCCCTCCTTTGTCTTTTGTCAGTGAGGTGGGCTCTGCGGTCTTCTTCAAAGGAGGTTGCAGCCCGCCGAACTGTGAGGCGCCAAGATGCACGGTTGGAGGGGAGATCAGCCCACTGGCGGTGGTCAATGTGGCAGGCACCAAGAGATTTCTTTAAGCAGTCCTTGTACCTCTTCTTTGGTGCACCTCTGTCTCGGTGGCCAGTGGAGAGCTACACACTAGTGGCAACTTACAATGTACAAATAACCTACCAACCCACACAGAAAAACCAGAGAACCAAGGGTAAACCCACACAGACAAAGGGAGAATGGGCAACTCAGCACCAGTCAGGATTGAACTGAATTATCTAGAGCTCTGAGATAGCAGCCACTATTGTGCTACACTGCATCATGTCTAGCAGGCCTACTGTAATGAATGGGAGAAATAAACTGTCGGGAGAAACATGAAGAATGATTTTTAATGTGATTTTACTTCTTGACCTAACTTTGAAGAGGTGAATCTGAAAAAAACATTCAATTTACACTGTAGGCCTGTGAGCAGGCAATTTGGGAATGGGGCCTTACCACTGACAACGGTGCTCATCATTGTGGGAAATTATGAAGAAAACCAATCTCATATTATAGTTTCAAATCAGCAAATGTCTGTTTTGCATGAAATATAATCTAATTACATCAATGTTAATTTTAAAAATACAAAATAAAAGCAATTGAGATGTAGACTATTGGAGCCACACTGTGTTAATTAATGAAAACAATCAGTATTGGTTACATGATACCGAGACCTCTTGAAGTATCCCAGAGAGGGTTTGCTTTCGAATTAACAGTGCTTGCAGGCAATTTATCAATAACATCTACCAGAGAACTTGTCAACTTCAACAAATTTGCTGTGTATTTAGCAAAGATTTCATACTGTGAATAATAGTGGAACATTAAAATCAACTGGGATATCTTGGTAAAAATGCTGCTGTGCTTTATGTTGAAATATATCCTTTATCAGTGGGTTAGAAGAAGGGCTTCTTGCGTGTCAGCACATTCCAATTTTCTGGCATCAAGTACAAAATGTGTTTGAGATCAGATGCTTCCTTTTAAAAATATTTTTATTAACTTGATAGAGAGAAATATTACAAGTATATATTGTTTAGATATTAATTAATTATATAGCTTTTATATAATGCAATACAGAATATGAGTCACATATCAATTATATATTGTCTTAAATCATTCTTGAAAAAAGTGAAAACATTTTACAAGGATTTCACCTCATTCTAATACTAAGACATACATTGTTATTATCTAACGACATCAATCTCTTCTAGTTGTGTAAAAAAAGGAACAAAAAAAAGGAAGAAAAAACCCCTCCCACTAAACATGGTCATCTGCAAATAAATTGTAATGGGGGAAATTTTGAATGATTTCTTTGCCTCAGTATTCACTAGGGAAAAAAATATTGAACCAGTTGAAGTAAAATAGTGGGGAGGTCATGAAGCATATCAGGATAACCGAGGAGGTAGTGATGGCTGTGTTGAAAAAGATAAAGGTGGATAAATCTCCGGGACCAGACAAAATATTCCCAAGGACACTCAGGGAGGCTTGTGGACAGATAGTGGGGCCATTAACGGAGATATTTAGGATGTCACTGGCCACAGGGGTAGTGCCAAAGGATTGGAGGGTTGCGCATGTGGTTCTGCTGTTTAGCAGATAAAGGGTCCAAATGTAAACCTGGGAATTATAGGCCCGTGAGTCTGACGTTTATGGTGGGCAAGTTGATGGAAAGTGTTCTGAGGGATGGTATTTACAAATATTTGGTGGTACAGGGATTGATAGGGAGTAATCAGCATGGTTTTGTCAGGGGTAGATCATGCTTGACAAACCTGATTGAATTTTTTGAGGGGGTTACAAAAAAAGGTTGATGAAGGGAAAGCTGTGGATGTTGTCTATTTAGACTTTAGTAAAGCTTTTGACAAAGTTCCCCACAGGAGGTTAGGAAAAAAGGTGGAGGCATTAGGTATAAATAAGGAGGTAGTGAAATGGATTCAGCAGTGGTTGGATGGGAAGCGTCAGAGAGTAGTGGTAGAAAATTGTTTGTCCAATTGGAGGCCAGTGACTAGTGGAGTTCCTCAGGGATCGGTCCTGGGTCCACTATTGTTTGTTATATATATTAACGATCTGGAAGTAGGGGTGGAGAATTGGATAAGCAAGTTTGCGGATGATACAAAGATTGGTGGTGTTGTGGACAGTGAGGAAGATTACCGTAGATTAAAAGGTGATTTAGGAAGGCTGGAGGTGTGGGCTGAGAAATGGCTGATGGAATTTAATACAGATAAGTGTGAGGTATTACATTTTGGAAAGGCAAATCTAAATAGGTCATATGCATTAAATGGTAGGCTATTGAGATGTGCAGAGCAACAAAGGGATTTAGGAGTGATGGTAAATAGTACCCTCAAGGATGATACTCAGGTAGATGGTGTGGTGAAGAAGGCATTTAGAATGTTGGCCTTCATAAATTGGAGTATTGAATTCAAGAGTAGGGAGGTTATGATGAAATTGTACAAGGCATTGGTGAGGCCAAATTTGGAGTACTGTGTACAGTTTTGGTCATCAAATTATAGGAAAGATATAAACAAAATAGAGAGAGTGCAGAGAAGGTTCACGAGAATGTTGACAGGATTTCAAGGTTTGAGTTACAGGGAAAGGTTGTGCAGACTGGGGCTTTTTTCTCTGGAGCGTAGAAGATTGAGGGGGGACTTGATAGAGGTGTTTAAGATTTTAAAAGGGACAGACAGAGTAAATATGGATAGGCTTTTTCAATTAAGAGTGGGGGAGATTCAAACTAGAGGGCATGGTTTAAGATTGAAGGGGGAAAATTATAAGGGGAACATGAGGGGAAAATTTCTTTAGGGTGGTAGGGATGTGGGATGAGCTTCCGGAAGACGTGGTTGAGGCGGGATCATTGGTTACATTTAAGGATAGACTGGATAGTTACATGGAGAGGAGAAGACTGGAGGGGTATGGACCGGGTGCTGGTCAGTGGGACTAGGAGGGTGGGGATTTGTTACGGCATGGACTAGTAGGGCCGAACTGGCCTGTTCTGTGCTGTAAGTGGTTATATGGTTATATGGTAAAGAAATGAATATCAGCACTCAGTCATTGCATATGTTAATAGTCCATGAATGGGCCCCATATCTTGTCAAATTCAACTGTGATCTCTTTAACATTTTATCTAATGTTCTCCAAACTCAAGCAAGACATAACATCCTGTAACCATTGCATATGAGTTGGTGCTATGCTATCTTTCCATCTCAGTAAAATTGCTCTTCTGGCCACCAATGAAGTAAAAACTACTATTCTTTTTTGAGTTGAATTCAAGGAAATCTTCTCTTCGAGAGAATTACCAAGCAAAGTGATAAAAGGACATGGTTCTAATTTAATCCTAAGAATCTGTGATAGAGTTTTTAAAAATTGTTCCCAATGTTCTTGTAGTTCTGGACACTCCCAAAATATATAAATCAGAGAGGCATCAAAAATTTTACATTCGTCACTCAGTGGATCAACATCAGGATAAAAATGAGATAATCTAACTTTGGACATATGTATTCTAAGAACAAATTTAAAATGTATTAAACAATGTTGTGCACAGATAAACATGATATCCCAATTTTCATCTAAAATTGACATATTCACATCTTGTTGAGATCAGATGCTAAGGATCTGAGTCCAAGAATGCAGCCCAAGTATTGGAGAAATGGAGACGCTGAGTATCTGGGACCACAGTTTGATTGCAGACTGGCCAATTGGCTAATAGAGTCCCATTTATTTTAAGGGGAATGCTAAACTAGTTTGAAAACACAAATGAGGATTACTAGCTTGCATTTTACAGGAGTAAAACATAAACAGGGAAGAGGGCCATAAACTTTGAGCACCTCCTAAGGGGACCACAGCTAAATAAAAGTTGGCAATGGCTGATTTAGACAATGGATCTGTGGATTATACAAAGATAGGTGGGGGGAAGGTAGGGATGGTTAGGATGAGAGAATGGACAAAGAATTGGCTGATGGAATACAATTTTGGGAAATGTATGATCATGCACTTTTGTAGAAGGAATAAAGAATTAAATTATTTTCCAAATGGGAATAGAATTCAGAAAACAGAGAGACTAAGGAATCTTAGTGCAGGATTCCCTAAAGGGTAACTTGTAGGTTGAGTCAGAAGTAAATGCAATGTTAACATTTATTTAAAGATACAAGAATATAAATGCAGAATAAACACAGCAATGTAATGCTGAGGCTTTACAAGGCATTTGTCAGATCACATTTGGAGTAGTGTGAACAGTTTTGGGCCCCTATATCTCAGGAAAGATGGATTGGCACTGAGAGAGGGTCCAGAAGTTTCGGAGAATGATTCCAAGAATGAGAATGTTAATATACAAAGACCATTTGATGGCTCCAAGCCTGTATTCGCTTGGACTTTAGAAGGATAAGGGGGAATAAGAACATAAGAAATAGGACAGGAATAGTCATCCAGCCCATTGAGCCTGCTCTGCATTCAATGAGATCATGGCTAAACTCATCTCCATATAACCATATAATAATTACAGCACAGAAACAGATCAGTTCGGCCCTTCTAGTACATGCCGAACACCTTCTCCCACCTAGTTCCAATGCCTCACATCTAGCCGATGACCTTCCATATCTATCCAATTTTTCCTTAAATATTAAAATCAAGTCCGCATCTTTCACTTTGGCCAGAAACTCATTCCACACTCCCACCATCCTCTGAGTGAAGAAATTCCCCCTCACGTTTCCCCTATACTTTTCCCCCTTCAATCTTGATCTATGTCTTCTTGTTTGGAACTCACCCACTCTCAATGGAAAAAGCCTATCCACATTTACTCTATCTGTCCCCCTCATAATTTTAAATACCTCTATCAAATTACCCATCAATCTTCTATACTCCAGGGAATAAAGTCCCCGCCTGCACAACCTTTCCCTGTAACTCAAACCCTGAAACCCAGGCTACATTCTTGTAAATCTTCTCTGTACACTCTCTCTATTTTGTTGCTATCCCTCCTATAATTCAGCAACCAAAACTGTACACAATATTCCAAATTTGGCCTTATTAATGCCTTATACAACATCAACATGACATCCCAACTCCTGTACTCAATACTCTGATTTATGAAGGCCAACATTTCAAAAGCTTTCTCCACTCTCAGTGAATTATGTACCTGAAATCCTAATTCCCTTTGCTCTACTGCACTCTTCAATTGTCTACCATTCAACATATATGACCTTTCCTGATTAGTCCTACCAAAATGTAGCACCTCATACTTATCAGTATTAAACTTTATCTGCCATCTTTCTGCTCACTCTTCTAACTGGCCTATATTCCACTGCAAGCTTTGAAAACCTTCCTCACTGTCCACAACACTATCAATCTTAGCATCATCTGCATACTTACTAATCCAATTTACCACCCTATCATCCAGATCAATATATATGAAAAATAAAAATGGACCCAGTACCGATCCCAGAGGCACTCCACTAGTCACTGGCCTCCAATTTGACGAACAATTTTCCACCACTACTCTCTAGCATCTCCCATCCAACCATTGTTGGATCTCTTTTACTGCTTCAACGTTAATACCTAATGAATGAACCTTCCTAGCTAACCTCTATGTGGAACTTTGCCAAAGGCCTTATTAAACTCCATACATACAACATCAACCCGAAAAATTCTGTAAGATTTGTTAAACATGATTTACCATGCACAAAACTGTGTTGATGACCCTAATCAGTCCCTGTCTATCCAAATATTGTATATTCCATCTCTAAGAACACTCCCTATTAATTTACCAACCTCTGACGTCAGACTCACAGGCCTATAATTAGCCAGTTTACTTTTAGAGCCTTTTTTAAACAGTGAAACAACATGAGCTCCCTCCAATCCTCTTGCACCTCCCCTGTGGCTAATGGCATTTTAAATATTTCTGTCAGAGACCCCTTTATTTTGACATTAACCTCGCTCAAGGTCCTGAGGAATATCTTGCCAGGACCCGAAGATTTATCCACCTTTATTCTCTTTAAAATAGCCTCCTCACTAACCTATATATTTTCCATGGCATCACTAGTTTTCTTTACTTCACTTGACTTAATATTCTTTTCATTGGTGAATACTGAAGAAAAACAATCATTTAAAATTTCCCCCATCTCTTCTGACTCCGCACATACCATAACCCTTTGATTCTCAAGGGGCCTAATTTTATCCCTCACTATTCTTTTACTTTTAATGTACCTTTCCCTGTAACCCTTTGGATTTATTTTTCCTTTGCCTGTCAAAGCAACTTCATATCTCCTTTTAGCCTTTCTAATTTCTTTCTTAAGTTTTTTTCCACTCTTCATATTCCTCAAACACCTCATTTATTGCCTGCTGTCTATACCTATTGTACTCATCCCTCTTCCAACTATCTGCTTTTTCTTCACATCCCTTAATCCCTGACTATGTAAATATCTATCCATCCTATCTTAAATATATTTACTGGGGTAACCTCCATGGCTTCATTGGGCAGCAAATTCCAGATTCATAAACCTCTGGGAAAAGTAGTAGTTCCTCCTCATTGCCATTCTAAATCTACTACCCTGAATTTTGAGGCTATGTCCCCTATTTCTGGTCTTCTATACCAAAGGAAACAACTAACCTACTTCTATCTTATCGATGCCTTCATAATTTTATAAGATTCAAAAAGATCCCCTCTCATTCTTCTAAATTTCAGCAAGTACAGTCTCAGATGACTCAGTCTCTCCTCATCAGCTAACCCCTTCATCTTTGGAATCAACCTACTGAACCTCATCTGCACCACTTCCAAAGCCAGTACACCCTTCCTCAAGTAAGGAGACTATAACTGCACTTAGTACTCCAAGTGTGGTCTCAACATTCCCTCTCTTAAATACCACCTCTTTATCAATGAAGGCCAACATTACATTTGCTTTCTTCATAGCCTATTGCACCTGCAAACCAACCTTTTGTAATTCGTGCACAAATACTCCCAAGTTCTTCTGCACAGCAGCATGCTGCAATGGCTTTCCATTTAAATAATAATCTGATTTTCAATTTTTCTTTCCAAAGTGAATAATTTTGCATTTCCCAACATTTTACTCCATATGCCGGACCTTTGCCCACTCACTTAACCTATGTATATCTCTCTGAAAACTCTGTATCATCTGCACAATTTGCTTTTCCATTGAATTTAGTGTCAGCAGCAAACTGAGATACACTAGACTCTGTTCCCTCTTCCAAAACAGTTACAGGCCCAGCACTGACCCCTGCAGCACACGATTGCCACTGACTGCTAACCAGGAAAAAACCACTGTACCCCAACTCTCTGCATTCTATTGGTTAACCAATCCTCTATCCATGCTAATACCTCACCCCAACTCTATTCATCTTTACCTTCTGTTTCAGTCTTTTATGTGGGACCTTATCTAACACCTTCTGGGAATCTGGATAAACAACATCCATCTGCTCCCCTCTATCTACTGTGTCCATTGTATCCTCAAAGAACTCCAGTAATTTTGTCAAACAGGACCTGCTTTGCTGAATCAATGCTGTATCTGCCTGATGGATCCACTTCACTCCAGATGCCTCATTATTTTTTCTTTAATGATAACTTCAAGCATTTTTCCAACTACAGATGTTAAACTAACTGGCCTCTGGTTCCCTGGTTTTTGCCTACATCCTTTTTTGAATAGAGGCATGAGAATCACCATCTTTTAATCCATCGGGATCTTACCAGAGTCCAGAGAATTTTGGTAAATAATCACCAAAGCCTCAACTGTAACTTCTGCCATTTCTTTCAGTACCCTGTGATGCATTCCATCAGCACCAGGGGACATCTATCTTTAGACCCTCAAGTGTTCTGAGTACTACCTCTCTCGTGATAGCTAATACATCCAGGTCCTCACTTTGCAGCACATCAAATAACATCTACGGCATGTTTAATGTGTCCTCCACTGTGAAGATTGACACAAAATTGTCACTCAAAGCCTCAGCCATTTCCTCATTTCCCAATATCAATTCCCTCTTCTCATCTTCCAAGGGACCAACCTTCACTTTAGCTACCCTTTTGTGCTCTATAGAATTATCATTTTTTTAATGTCATTTTTATATTTTGTGCTTTTTTTCCCTCATAGTCTACTTTCCCTCTCCATATTGCTCTTGAATGAATCTCTTAAAACATACCAAATATTGAAAGGGCTGGATGGAGTGGAGAAGATGTTTCTAGTAGTGAGTAAGTCTTGAACCAGAGGGCACAGCTTCAGAATAAAAGAAACATTCCTTTAGAACAGAAATTAGATGATATTTCTTCATCCTGAGGGTGGTGAATCTTTGGAAATGGTAGCCACAGAGGCCTGTGGAGGCCATGTAATTGGATACATGTAAAGCAGAGGTTCATATGTTCTTGATTGATAAGGGTATAAAAGGTTATACCGGGAGAATGGGGTTGAAAGGAAAAAATATATTAGTCATTATTTGAATGGCAGAGCAGGCTTGATGAGTTGAATGGCCTAATTTTGTTCTCAAGTACTCAATTAAACCACTTTTGTTAATGAAGGCAAAGATACCATTTACCCTCTACCCAATAAATGTCACTATTCAAGAGAGGGAGGTCGAAAGCAGGAAATGATCAAAAGTGTTTAAAAGTCAGTTGGACCAAGCAGACTGATGACTTGTTATAAATACCATAAAAGTGAGGAACCGAGTCAGAGTGGACAGTGTCAGTGGTAAGGCTTTGGCTCAACAGGCTTTGGCAAGAACAAGTAAGAGGCGAGGGTTATAGTGGGTGAGTATATTGTTCAACACTTATTAGTGTTAACAGATTAGGTATTATGACTGTAGGGTTAGTGCTATGTGTCGGGTGTCAGATATGGAAACTCTGAGCTGCCCCGATGCCCACATCTCCACCAGATGCACTGAAGTGAAGCTTCAAAGAGACCAAGTTAAGGAAATGGAGATGCAGCTTGATGACCTATGGCCCATCAGGGAGAGTGATGAAGTGATAGATTGGAACCTCAGGATGTATGTAGAGAACACCTCTGTGGCCACCTCCCTCAGCAACCAGTTTATCATTCTGGATAATATTGGGGATGAAGACCTGACAGAGGACAACCATAGGAACCAGCTGTGTTGCACTGAAATGGCTCTGTTGCAGAGAGGGTGAAGAGGCATGCAATAGTGATAGGAGGTTCCATTGTGAGGAGAACAGACAGGAGATTCTGTAAGTTTGATAAAGATACCCAGATGATGTGTTGCCTCCTTGGTGCCAGGGTATGGGATGCTTCAAATTGGGTTCAGAACATTCTGAGGGGATAGGGCAAACAGCCAGAAGTCTTGATACATGTTGGCACCAATGATATAGGTAAGATAAGTCAAGGGATTCTGAAAAGGCAATACAGAGAATTAGGGAGGAAGTTGAGAAGCAGGACCTCCAGGGTAGTAATCTCAAGATTGATGAGATCAGCCAGATAAATGTGTGACTGAGAAACTTGTTCAAGGAGCAGGGCTTCGGATCCTTGGATCATCGGGATCTACTTTGGGGGAGGTACAACCTATGCAAAAAGGATAGATTACATCTGAACCCAAAAAGGATCAATACCCTGGTGGGTAGGTTTAATAAAGCTATTTGGTAGGGTTGAAACTAATTTGGCAGGGTGATGGCAACTGGAGTGCCAGGGCTGAAGAAGGGGAAAACAGCAGTAAAGTAAAGATAATGTGCAGCAAGGATGACAGGCAGGTGACGAGACAAAATAATAGCCAGAGGAATGACAGACAGTACATTTAAAAACTGGTCTAAAGGTATTATTCTTAAATGCATGCAACATTACAAACAAGGTGGATGATCTTGCTGTACAGCTACAGGTTGGAGGGTGCAATGCTACTGCCATTACTGAGTCATGGCTGAAAGATGGATGTCATTGAGAACTGAACGTCCAAGGATGTATCACTAGGATTGGCAGAGTGGTAGAGGGGCAGTGTTGTTCTGCTGGTAAGCAACAATATTAAATCATTGGAAAGAAGGAACATAGGATCTGGAGAGGTAGAGTCCTAATGGATTGAGTTAAAGAATGGTAAAATTAAAAGGACACTAATTGCAGTTATATACAGGCCTCAAGCAGCAGATGGGATGAGGATTACAAAATACAACTGGAAATACATAAGGCATGTCAGAAGGATAGTGTTAAGATAATCATGGGTGATTATCTTATCAAAGTGAAAGTCAGGTTGGTACAGGACCTCAGGAGAGAAAGTTTGTGGAATGTCTGTGAAATGGCTTTTTGGAGCAGCTTGTTGTTGATGTTCTGGATTGGGTGCTGTGTTGTGAACCAGAGATGGATTAGAGAGCTTGGGGTAAAGGAACTGTTTGGAGGCAGTGATCACTTTGAAATTTGAAAAGGATTTTCCTGTATTTACTCCACTGTATTTCAGTGGAGTAAAGGAAATTACCATCATATGAGAGAGGAACTGGCTAAAGTTGATTGGAAAAACACAACAGTGTGGAAGACAGCAGATCAGCAATGGCTGGAGATTATGCGCGAAATGATGAAAGTGCAAGGCAGGTACATACCAAAAAATAAATAAATTTGTGAATGGAAAAATGAGACAATTGTGGTTGTTTAGGGATGTTAAAAGCAAAGTCAAAGCAAAAGAGAGAGCATACAAGGAAGCAAAAATAAGTGGGAAGAAAGAGGACTGGGAATTTTTTAAAACTGGGCAAAGACAACTAAGAAGGTGATTAGGAAGGAAAAATGAATTATGAAAGGTTGACAATTAATATCAAAGCTAAAAGATTATTTATATATATATATATATCTATATATATATATATATAGATATATATATATCTATATATATATATATATATATATATCTATTTATATATATATCTATCTATTTATATATATAAATAGATAGATATATATAAATAGATATATATATATATATATATATATATATATATAAAGAGTAAAAGAGTGACCAAAGTAGACATAGGATCAATAGAAAGCAAAGCTATAAAAATTCTACTGGGAGACAATGAGATGGGAGAGGAACTGAATTAATATTTTGGATCAGTCTTCACTATGGAAGACCAGAGTCTTTTGAAAATACTGGCTGACTCGAAAGATAAGTGAGTGCAGTCAAGATCATGAGAAAGAAGGTACTTGGGAAGCAAAATGGTCTAAGGGTGGATAAGTCTCCAGGACCAGATGGAATGTATCCTCAGGCTCTAAAGAAGGTAGCTGTAGAGATTGTAGAGGCATTGGTAATAATCTTCAAGGAATCAATGGAGTCTGGCATGGTTCCAGTGGATTGAAGAATTGTGAATGTCACTCTACTGTTTAAGAAAGGAGCATGCAGCAGAAAGGAAATTCTGCTTCCCAAGTACCTTTTTTCTCACGATCTTGACTGCACTCACTTATCTTTCGAGTCAGCCAGCATTTCCAAAAAACTCTGGTCTTCCACAGTGAAGACTGATCCAAAATATTAATTCATTTCCTCTGCCATCTCATTGTCTCCCCGTAGAATTTTTACAGCGTTGCTTTCTATTGATCCTATGTCTACTTTGGTCACTCTTTTACTCTTCATATATATTAAAATAATCTTTTAGCCTGATGTTGATTGTCAAAGATGAGGTAACGGAATACCTGGAGATGAATGAAAAGATAGGCTCAAGCCAGCATGATTTCCTTAAAGGAAAATCATGTCTGACAAAACCTTTTGCAATTTTTTTTTTAAGAGATCACAAGTAGGGTAGACAGGAGAGATGTAGTGGATGCTGTGCATTTAGACTTTTAAAAGGCCTTCAACAAGCTGCCATACATAAGCCTGCTAAACAATATGAAAGCCAATGGAATTACAGAGAGTAGGAATAAAGGGATCTTATTTTGGTTGGCTACTGGTTATCAGTGGTGTTCTGCAGAGGTTGGTGTTGGGGCCACTTTTTTTATAAATGATTTGGATTATGGAATAGATGGCTTTGTGTCTAAATTTGCAGATAATATCAAAACAGTGGCAAGGAGGTGGTGCTGAGGACACAAAGGCTGTAGAGTCTTGGATACATTACGAGAATGGGCAAAGTGGTGACAGATGAAATACAATGATGGAAAGTGTACAGTCTTGCACTTTAGTAGAAGAAAGAGAAGGGCAGACTATTAATTAATGGGGAGAAAAAGTTAAATTCTGAGATGCACAATAACTTAAATGTTGACGACATTTGGTAGCGAAAATTAAAAGTTCGTGGTGAAGGCGGAGAATGCAATGTTGGCATTCATTTCAAGAGGGATATCATACAAGAGCAGGGATGTAATATTGAGACTCTACAAAGCACTGGTGAGACCTCACTTGGATGACTGTGCACAGTTTTGGGTGCCATATTTGAGAAAAGATGTGATGATTTTTAGACTGTAGTCTTGGATTACAGAAAGATGAGGGGGAACCTCATAGAGGAATTTTGAATGCTGAAAGCTCTGGACAGATGAGATATGGCAAGGATGTTTCCCTTGACAGTGGATTTTAGGATAAGAGGGCATAATTTCAGGATAAATGGACATCAATTTAAAATGGAGATGCGGAAAAGATTATTTAGTCAGAGGGTGGTGAGTCTGTGGAACTTATAGTCACAGGTGGCTATGAAAGCGAGGTCGTTGGATGTATTTAAGTCAGAGATTGACAGGTATTTGATTATTCAGGGCATCAAGAGTGGGTGGATGGATCAGGTAATGAATAGGCTGGCAGAGCAGACTCAATGAGCCCATAGGCCTCCTTCTGCTCTTATATCTTGTGATCAATCAATTAGCTGGACAGCTGTCATTTGGAAAATGTTGGAATCTATTATTAAGAAAGTAGTTGAAGAATAGAAAATTACAGGTCAATCAAGATAAGTTAATACAATTTTCTAAAAAAAATAAATTTGATGATTTTCATTGAGGATGTAACAGATGGCATTGAATAAAATATGGCAAATCAAAGGTTATTGCAAAAGAGTGGAAAGGATTGGAGATAATATACTGGGATGATGGATATTGCCATGAGATTAGGAAGTAGAATCAGAATAAATATATCACTTATGGATTGGCATTTGGGGACCTGTTCTATATCTAATCTCTAAAAAAGACTTTGGTGAAAGGATGGGATGCAGCCAGAGTTGTTTACCTTAGAAGGGTGAACATCATACAAAAGTGCTGGAAGAACTCAGCAGATCACGCAGCATCCATAGAAACAAATAGGCAGTTGATGAGTCCTTCATCATGAATGGCAAGATCAGCCAAATGCCTGAATAGGGCGGCTCAGGAGGAGGGGAGTTAAGAACAGGGAGAAGAGCAGAGGCTTTTAGTTGATAGGTGAATGTCGACGGAAGGGGTCAGAAAAGAAAGAAACTAAGAGGTGTTGCTGGAAGTAGGCAGAGAACTGGGAAAGATGATCTCTGACAGAAGGAAGGGAAGAGGTTTGGAAGCTGGAGAAAGGGTGATGGGCAGGGGGAAAGAGAAGGAAAGGAAAGGAGTCAGAGGAATGAGGGAAACCAAAGGGAAAAGAAACAAGAGAAAAGAAGGAGGGTGTTTCTGAAAATTGGAGACTTTGGTATTGATGCCATCGGGTTGGAATTTGGAGTCTTGGCAGTCTCCAACCCGATGGCATCAATATTGACTTCTCTGATTTCCAGTAACCCCCCCCCTCCCCTTTTCTCATTTTTCTACCTATATCTCCACCTCGCACAGCTTCCTGTTACTGTTCACCTCGGCCCCTCAATCAGCTTCTTTCCCCTTTTATATATGAAGACTTATCTCCTTTTTATCTCAGTCTCGATAAAGGGCGCCGACTCAAAGTGTGAATTGACCATTTCTACCTATGGATCCTGTCTGATCCACTGAGTTTCTCCAGCTTCTCATTGTTTCCTCACAGGTTTTGTTGGAGTTGAACTATGTTTTCTGTCTTTCTAACTGCAGAGATTTAAGCATGGACCCCCCACCCCCCACCCCCACCCCTCCTTTTATGCAACAATTAGTTGCATAATTTCTGTCATAATTTCTGGAATTTTATTCACAATCCTTGGCTCTTTCTCTCGTGCATTAATGGCCTTATTCATATCTACTTCTGTGGTTAAGCTTTGAGTGACTCCTTTTCAGCTCCCTGTCCTTTAAATTTTCCTTGTTTACATTCCTATGACTACCTTCTTCCATTAATTACGCATGACCATTCAATATGTTGTTCGCTCTGTTTGTTATTATATAATATAACAGTTCCGAGTTGGAATCTTATTAGTAAAAAGGAATGTTCTAATGTGAATGCACTGAAGTTCCAATTGTGATAGAGTATTTAGAGGAGGTTTGGGAGGAATTGTTAGAGCAGGTTGCACACAAACATTTTAAAACTCAGAACTTTTGCAGAGTGCTATTATGCAGAAAGCAACAAAGTAGCCTGGAAGAGCATGTGATCTTTGCTGGGAGCGGAGAACAGCTTTGCTCTCAGAGAGGGAGGGAGCTGAGAGAGAAGGAGAGACACAGAAATTGGTTCCAGAGGAACAAGCTGGCAAACTTTGGAAGACTGCCTGGTCAAAGGAGAAGACTAGCTGTCTGAAAAGTGACCTGAAAGAAAGAGGATAATCTGGAGAACATTGAAGGTGGCAAGTTTCGTCAGCAAAACTAATTGGAAAAGAATCAGGTGCAAATGTCCTGGAATAAAAGGAATCTCCCTCTGAAAATCAACAAGAACCCTCCTGAGTGGTAACCATTTGCCTGTTAAGCACCAAAGACTGGTGAACTTTACTAATGCTGAGTACAAGAATTGCCTGCAACCAGTAAGATTGGACTGTGATCCAAACAACTTTTCTAAGCCTCTATACACATTACACACACCTGCGCTTAGTATTAAGGGGGGGGGGGGGATTAAGTAGGTTAAGTAAGTTGATAGTAATAAGTTAAAGCTTAATTCTGTTTTCTTGTTCAAATATAATTAAAAACTACTTTTGTTTAAGAACCCCTTTGTATTGTGGTGCATATCTATTGCTATTGGTTTTTGGGGTCCTCTGGACTCCGTAACACAATGAAGAAGCAGCTTCCACAACTTGTTGCACATGCTGTACCTAATGCTGTAAAAATTGAACAGATCTAAGCCAGAATTATCAGACCAATGCTTCAGATGTGGCATTCAGACACATTGTGCATGCAACCTGAACATGTTCCAAGGTGAGACCTTTCTGGGTGGAACTGGATCAAACCCTGGAAAAAATTATAAGAATTCCCGCAGGACCCAGAGTTATTTCTGTTGGTAAACATAATGAACATAAAACTCACGATGAATCTGTCCAAATTTCAAATTCAATTCGTAATGATTGGCAGTGCCCAGGAAGTGCATAGTGGTTACCTGGAAGTCCGACTCCTGCCTGAGTATTGCGAGCTGGAATATGGAAATGCAAAGCTGTGTTCCCCTGGAGAAAATCGTTCATGACTTAAGAAAAAAGTACATCACTTTTATAAAAATTTGGCAACTATACCTAAATTCGATAGGAACATATTATAGGGAGGACTGTCATGCCTTGCCTCCTCACCCTCCCCGTCAGGCCCACAATTGGTGAGGGGTGGGGGGGTTCATCTCATTTCAACCACGAAAAGTCGTGAGAAGAAAACAGCTTGAGCACTGCCTGCTGTGACGTGACAAACCGCTGATGTATAATTTATACCTTAGTTGTGAATGTCCTAAGTGTTGTGTCTAACTGTGTTTGGTTGAGTATTAAGTGTTAAATGTGGAGGGTGGGGGTGGGGAGGGAAGGGGAAGGATAAAGTTTGAACTCTATAGGAATTTTTTGTATAAATTGACAATTGTAAATTGCAATTAGCATTGATATGGTTAATGTTAACATTGATAATGTTGATTTCTGTTTGAGTTTAAGTCTGGAAAATCTTAAATAAAATATTCAAAAAAAGAAACAGCTTCCACAGAGACAACAAAGAAACTCAATGGGTTGGCAGCAATTTATTTTTGTTGCTCAAGTTGATGAAGCCTCATCGAGAAATTCTCTCTCAATTCAAGGACTATTAACAACCACAACATTGATTTCTTTGATCAAGATTTCAGTCATCTATCCTAATTAAAAAGAGATTTTCTAAAATTATTGGATTAACCACCTTTCAAGAAACTGGGAAGTCATCTGACAAACACAAGACTTCTCTGTACTTTGCAGAATCTTGGAAGGCATGTAGGATAGAGGAAGGCCATTCAGCCCACCAAATCCATGCGAGTTCTCTGTAAAAATCATCTCCTTCATCCTATCACCCTGCCTTCTCCCAAGAACCCTGAAATTTATTTTTATTTCGGATACTGATCCAGCTCCCTTTAAAACTCTACATTTAAACCTATTTCTATAACTTCCCCTGGCACAACATTCCAGATGCTAACCATATGCAGTGTAAAAGATATTTCCCTCATGTCACTTTTGTACTGTACTTGAAAAGATCCTGTACAAATTTTAATCATCCCTCTGTGTGTGAACTGCACTCTCTGTTCAGGAGTCTCAGAATAGTAGTAAAACTATTACTGCTGGCATCACAATTTTCCAAATATTAAAAAATAAATGTAAATGGATTCTTCTGAGATTTAAAAGTATTGTTTTAAAGACTGCAATATATCTGTTTACCAAAGTTTAAGCAAGATGACTCTATGAATAAATTTGTTGTCTTCACATAAGAAGCATGATGGAAAATGCTCTGCATGTTGAAAGCCTGAACGGTTAATGAATATTAACTTCAAAGTGGCACGCTTGATGAAGCATAGATCCCACAGACTAAGACATGAAAGATGTGTCTCACTGGGTTTCCTTGGTTAATATATTGAATGTAAATTAAAAATAATATTTAACTGCATGATTGCACTAATAAATTAAGAATGTCCAACAGTGTAGCGTGGGTTTAATTAAAACACACAAAATAAATGTGCATACTACCAGCTGGTTTCTTTAATTAATGTCAGGAACATGGTCACAGTTCACAGCTGGCTTACACAAAAGCTATTTCAACATTCCCTTCATCTCAAGTTACAATAATAAGAATTAAATGCATGGACCCCTATGAAAAAATGTGTGGCCAGATTCATCTCCACTTGTTGAATCAATAATTTTAATAACTCTGTTGGATTTTCTATCAAAGGAACAATCCTTCCGGGTTTCAGACTGACCTCCTGAAGCATTAAGGCAATTCAAAATAATTTGTAATATCAATAACTAATGTCTTCAGCAACATGTCCAGTGTAATCTCCCAAATGCCGGCAGAGGGTTGAAGTTCAATTTCTTTTCTTTGGTGATACTATTGTTGGAAATTAGTAGAAAAGTGTAATACTCATGGATTGGATTCTCCCCTTTACTGAATATTGGAACATGCAGGTGAGTAAAGGAAAATAATTTGTTAGGCAGGATACAGCAATCGATCCCACTGCTGTGTGAATCCACTGCAGCCACAAGCATAGCTTCACTTGTGCATATACAGTGTAAAAACTCCAAGTCTTATTTTATTATAACTTTCAGATGATTATTCTTGAATAATTTTTGGGGAAAAAAAATGCATGGAATTCAGAAAATCATCTTACTTTGTACATCATACACTTGTTTCAATTTTTTTTAGCTTTTCAGAGAATCTGTCTGGAGATTATTTAATCCATTAGTTCACTGTGGGACAAGCAAATATTCCTGATTCATAACAACTACATATTTTCCATTATCCTTTTGTTGCTCATTACCTTTAGCTCCATGAGGTTGTACATTTATTTCATATTTTGTTCAGATGGCAATATATCTGATATTTATATCCAATGTTATCTTTTTTATTTTAACCTGTAGTATTTTGTGTTATTTTCTTTTCAGGGAGTTATCATCAGGTATAACACCATGTGCGAGTTATTCCGAGGACCCCTATGTACTTGGAGAAACATGAGCAATCACAATGTAAGGACACAAAACAATGTTTAAGGATTCAGAACGCAATTTCCTTTCAATGGTCTTGCTTTCTCCAAAAGAGTGGAGAATATTGTTACACTATCATGGAAATATCTTTCGCCTAAAACTGTTGACTATGAGATCACAGTCATTTCAGATGTAATTGAATAAATGCAAAATGAGGGAATTTACATTTATGAGCAACTGGTATCATCATGAGACAAATAAGAGTTTTACAGCCAAAATAAGGATGCTACACATGTGTTGTACTCATGTTCGTCAAGTGAGAGGGCAGCATATCCATTAGAATAGTTAGTTCATTGACAATATTGGAAGAAAGAGATGGGGCACTTTCGAGAAGAGGCTGGCAGTAAACTGGAGCTCTCATATGCCTGGATGCTTCAAATTCAAGATCAAGTTTATTGTCATCTCCATATACAGCGTTTCATCAAACCATAGAGCACACACACACACAGACACACAAACATCATACAGTATATACAGAGCAATCCAAAATAAATATGTATAAAAATAATTTACGGGCTTCTAGGATTGTTCAACAGTCTCACCGCCTGCGGGAAGAAAGTGTTTCCAGGCCTGGCTGTCCTGGTTTTTATGCATCTGTACCTCTTCCTTGAAGGTAGTGTCTCAAAGATTCTGTAGACTGGATGGTAAAGGCCTCAATGATTCTCTGGGTGGCATTACCATTTTGGCTCATTTTACAGGGTCCTGCAGCATACATACAGTTTTCAAACATCCACTGGACAAGAAGACATTCACTCCCTTCAACAGTGTGAAGTGTTGACACTGATAGCCAAGATGCTTGAAATGGTTCTCTTTACAATTGAAATTTTTGCAAAATACTCACATTCAATCTGCAAATAAACTGGGTGAAACCAAATCACAGTTTGCAAATTAGCAGAAAAAGATTTGTTTGAAAGCCAACCTAACAGGCAATAAGGAACTGGGAGAATGGTTCATCTGACCATCACACAATGACAAGTAATGCAGAGGTTAAAAGACAGAGGCTGGTGTATAATTTGAAGCTCCAGCCACACAAAAAAACACATCAATGAGGCATCTTCCTCCTGCTGTTTTACAGTTCAGCAACATAGACCAAAAAAATTCTTTCTGCAGTAAAAAATCAGCTTAATTCATAGGAGAACAATATTGTTCATATTTATGGGCAATTCAAACCTCAACAACTTGACAGGATTTTTGCTTGCTTCCAAGCTCTCTCTGATTATTTCAACAGCAGTGCCATTTCCAAAATTTGTCTATAGTGCATTGTTGGTTTGCAAAGTGACAGTTCTTATTACTCAGGAAGACCACATCTCCTCTGAGACAGTCCTACTTAAAGGATCAATACTCAAAATGCTTTCTTTCTCTTCCCTGAGATCTCTGACCTCAAACATGTTTCCTCAAGCTCATTCTCTGCTTTCCAGTTCATTGTCATTTCTGGGGTGTTTCTTTCTTCTTTGGCTTGGCTTCGCGGACGAAGATTTATGGAGGGGGTAAATGTCCACGTCAGCTGCAGGCTCGTTTGTGGCTGACAAGTCCGACGCGGGACAGGCAGACACGGTTGCAGCGGTTGCAGGGGAAAATTGGTTGGCTGGGGTTGGGTGTTGGGTTTTTCCTCCTTTGCCTTTTGTCAGTGAGGTGGGCTCTGCGGCCTTCTTCAAAGGAGGTTGCTGCCCGCCAAACTGTGAGGCGCCAAGATGCACGGTTTGAGGCGAGATCAGCCCACTGGCGGTGGTCAATGTGGAAGGCACCAAGAGATTTCTTTAGGCAGTCCTTGTACCTTTTCTTTGGTGCACCTCTGTCACGGTGGCCAGTGGAGAGCTCGCCATATAACACGATCTTGGGAAGGCGATGGTCCTCCATTCTGGAGACGTGACCCACCCAGCGCAGCTGGATCTTCAGCAGCGTGGACTCGATGCTGTCGACCTCTGCCATCTCGAGTACTTCGACGTTAGGGATGAAAGCGCTCCAATGAATGTTGAGGATGGAGCGGAGACAACGCTGGTGGAAGCGTTCTAGGAGCCGTAGGTGATGCCGGTAGAGGACCCATGATTGAAGGATCAGTTTCAGTCACTTGATTCTTATAGTTTTTGTGGAATCCATCCCACTTGCCCTACAACTGGTCATAATTCTCAGTCAATATATTGATAATAACTTCCACCTGTCCACTCATTTACAAAGCCTCCAGAAATTGCAGCTGGTTGGTTAGTAATACTGTCCTAATTTTGAGTGGCTAGTGACTATTTTTCAAATGAGAAATGAGACACACTGTGAAAAGCAAGGAGATTGCTGCAGCCTTAACTAAGGCCTCTGTGTCTCCTTTAGTCACAGGTGAAGTCCTAAACACCTAGAGAAGAGCCATTGTTGTCCCCATGTTTCAGAAGAGCAACGGGGGACAGATTAGGACATTATTGGTCAGTGAGTCGTATATCAGTGGCAGTTACCAGGGAAGATTCTTTGGGACAGCATCGACTCGCATTTGGAAAACTATGGACTCATAGTTGGCATGGCTTTGAGCAAGCGAGATCATGTCACAAATTTTTGAGTTTGCGAAGAAATAATGAAGATGATTGACAAGTGTTGTATACATGGATTATGTTTGATCATGTCTCATATGGTATGCTTTTCCAGAAGATCAAGATACACGGGATCCACAGTAAGTTGGTAGGTTGAATACAAAATTAGCTTGGTCACTGAAAATAGAGAGTCTTGGTAGAGGGGTATTTCTATGACTGGAGTAATCTTCTGCAAAGCATCAGCCTGGGAACTGTTGTTGATGATGCATTTTAATAATCTGGATGAAAACTGATGATTAAGTTTGCAGAAAGCACAGAAATTAATGGAGTTGTGGACAATGAGGAAAGTTGTCAAAAATGCAACAGGATACACATTAGATGGTAAACTGAGTGGAGTGTTGACAGATGGAATGCTTCTGACGATGCAGGATGATGGATTTTGGGAAGTCATCTATTGTAGAGCATTTTCAGTGAATCGTAGGGCACGAATGAACAGAGGGATCTTGGAGAGTCCAAGTCACTGCATATAGGGGACTCAAGGGTAAGGTTGAACAATCTGGAGGAATCACACCAGGAAACAGTGAACAAGAATCCCTCAATTGAATAACCCAGTTTGAGTTTTAAAGGCAGCAAAATCAAAATTTCAAACAGATAAATATTGTGCTAAGAAAATTATTATTTTTCTTTCACTGAAATTACAGCTCTCTCTTCTATTTATGCCTTAACAAAATCGTCCATCTCAAAATCCTACACCATATTCATTTGGTACCTCTTTAAGGTAAATAGATGGATCAATGAGTACAGGAGTTAAAAAGATGTAAACCACAACTTACTCGCATTGTAAACTGGGAAAAGCAATCCAATTGTGCAAATTGCTGCAATCAATCGGCTTGAAATTTTACCCTCATGATTGTCAATAGCAGTTTGAGTCTGATCACATTGCTGATAGTTCATAGCCCATAGGGCAATAAAGATAAGTCACAGGCTTCCATACATACAGGGTTACATACTACTACACATGCATCCATCCATACATACAGCATTAGATACATACAAAATGGTGCATGACAAGCAAATTTAAAGTAAGATTCAATGAACTTTATTCCACTGGACATTGGAGACTGAAGGCTCAGTCACACCAGGAAAGAAATAGTCATGCAAAGATAACATGAGAATTTTAGGCAGTCACATTACATTCTGCTCCATTCAGACAAAAGGAAAAGTTGCAATATAAATATGAATTGATTGAAATGAACCACTGAGTTATGTTCCAACCCCTGCTTCACAGTTTTCTATACTATGTGATGGGAGAGTTTAAAGGAGGCAGTGTTGGGAGTTCATGGTGGTGTTGCCAGAAATTGTCTGGACTCTATTATTGGATTCCAATAAAATAAATTGCAGATAATTCATGCCATTTCCACAAAAAGGGATGCATCAAGCTAAGCTTTGGACCCCTCAGCTCCATGGTAAACGAGACCAGGCAACATCCAAGTGAATCCTCTCCAGTTCAACTTCATCCTTCATCTGACATGGTGACTTGAACTGCACACAATAGACCATGTCGACTAACTAGTGGTTTATGACATCCCAACTTTTATATTCTGTGCCTATGAAGGCAAACATGCCATGTGCCTTCTTCACTGCCATTTTCAAGGAATTACGGGTGTGAACCCTACAGTCCCTCTGTTCATCAACATTCATCAGCATCTCAGCATTTATTGTATGTTTCCTATCTCTACTTGACTTCCCAAAATGCATCATCTCACACTTGTTGGGATTAAATTCCAATCTGCCAACATTCTGTCCAACTTTATATTTGATCTGCTGCAGCCTTCCACAGCCTCCCTTGCTATTCACAACACTACCAGTTTTCATGTCAACTGTAAACTTACTTTTCATTCTTCCTACATACACATCCAAATCTTTTATATACATTGCAATCAACAAGGGTTCCTGAACTCATCCCTGCAATACATTTCTGGTTATCAACTTCCAGTCAGGAAAACAACATTCACCATCACCTTCTCCCTTCTATCGTCAAGTCAATTTTGGATCCAGTTTACTAGCTCACCTCATGTGACTTAACCTTTTTGTACTAGCCTACCATGCAAGATCCTGTGAAATGTCCAAGTGGAGGAAGATGGCTTAAGGTGGAAAATGGATCTGTAGTAGGGGGGGGGGGGGAAAGAGGAGGGAATCCTGAGATGAAGAAACAGGCACAGAGACAGAGATGGTGGAAGAAGTGTTCAGCATCATAGCATGCCTGGAACTCATTGAGGTAAAGGCAAAGGTCAGAGGGGATAGTAAAGACCTAGCAAGGGTTAGAGTCGGGGCTAGATGGGTAGAGGATGTCAGCGGTGGAAGGAAGATGGGGGGATTTGGGGAAGTTGAAGGTTAAGGAAATCAGAGTGGGGGGGAGGTGGAGGGTTAGGGAGTTGGGGGGGAGGGGAAGGTTAGGGAGTTCGGGGGGTGAGGGGAAGGTTAGGGAGTTCAGAGGAAGGTGATTGTTCTTGAAAGGTTCGTGTGTTATCCTGCAAATTTCTCTTGCATATGTGTTCTTCTCAGGGTAAAGAGAATGGACATTCATACAGGACCCTCAATAAAGTGAAAGTGTATATTACGACACTTGGTGAATCTTAGGCTGAAGCTATTCCTTTCAGGCATTTTTGGGGGGTTGCCCATAAGCTCGTCAAACATGTTTCCAGTGCTGGAGCAATTTTGGATTATGTGGAGATACTGCATATTATTAACTTATTGTTCTCTAATTTTATTCTACTTGAAACCATATCATTTTAGAGTACTAGTAGTATTTAGCATGGGATCCAAGCTTATTGTTTCCCAACTCTGCACTGCCCATTTCTACCTCCTACCTAAGATCCACAAATGCAATTGTCCCAGCAGACCCATTGTTTCTACCTGCTCTTGCCCCACCAAACTGGTATCTGCTTACCTCAACTGTGTTTTGTCTCCCTGTTCCAGTCCCTCACCATCTATATCTGGGATACTTCACATGCCCTTTTACAGTTCAATAACTTCCAGTTCCCTGAACTCAACCACCTCATCTTTCCCTTGGACATCCAATCACTATACACCTCCATCCCTCATACGGAAGGCCTCAAAGCCCCTTGTTTCTTTCTTGAACATAGTCTCAACCAGTCACTATCACCCTCTTGCAGCTGATGGACCTTGTTCTCACCCTCAATAACCTTCTCTTTGATTCATCCCACTTTCTCCAACTCAAAGAGGAAGCCATGGGTACCCACATGGGCCCAACCTATGCCTACCTTTTTGTTGGCTATGTTGAACAGTCCATACTACAAGCCTACACAGACAAGGCACTTCAATCTCCATTACATTTATGACTACTTTGGTGCTGCCTCATGTACCATGATGAGCTCGTCAACTTTATACACTTTGCTGCCAACTTCCAACATGACCTCAAATTCACGTGGTCCATCTTGAGCAACAATCTCCCTTTTCTTGATCTCTCTCTGTCTCTAAGGAAATGGCCTCCCAACAGACATCTTCTACAAACCAAATAACTGCCATAGCTATCTTGACAACATCTCGTCATGCCCTATCACCTGTAAGGATTCCTTTCTCGCAATTCCTCCATCTCTGTTGTATCTGCACCAAGGCCAATGTATTCCATGCCAGATCATTAGAGATGTCCTCCTTCTTCAAACAACATGACTTCCCCTCTACCACCATCAACTTAGCCCTTACCTGCATATCCTCCACTATCTGCACATCTGTCCTGGCCCTTCCATCCCTGTGCGCAACAAGGATAGGATTCCCCTTGTCCTTACCTACCACTCCTCCACCATTTTCACCTATTACATGATCCCACCACTGGACACATCCCTCTCCACTTTCCACAGGGTCTGCTCTATATGTGACTCCCTTGTCCATTTCTCCCTCCTCATGTATCGCTCCCTTGGCACCTATCCCTATGACCACAGGAGATGCTCCACTTATGCCCACACCTCCTCCCTCAATGTCATTCGGGGCCACAAAGTGTCCTTCCAAGTGAAGCAACACCATGTGAATCTGCAGGGGTCATCTACTTCAACCAGTACTCCCATTGTGTTCTCCGCTCCATCAGAGAGACTGGATGCAGACTGGGAGACCGCTTTGTTGAGAACCTTGGCTGTATCCACCCCAATAGTATGGATCTCCCAGTGGTGACCTATTTCAATTCCTCACCCTATTCCCTTGCTGGCATGTTTGTCCATGGTCTCATGCACTGCCGGACTGAGACCACCTGCAAATTGGAGGAACAATATGTCATCTTCCATTTGGGAACACTCCAACTGGATGGCTTTGCATCGACTTCTCCGGTTTCCATTAAAACAGTTTCCCCCTTCCCCCAATTTTCTTTCCCCATCTCCTTTCCTCAAGCTCTATCTCTCTCTCTTCCCTTTTCCCTCTGTCTATGCTTACAGAGCCAAAATCAATTCTCACCTTTCCTGTCATCATATCAAATTAATACTTTTTGTCTGTTGGTCTGGACTTCTCTCCCTCCCATACTTCCCCCTTTCTTTCCACAGCCTTTAATTCAGATGCCTGTACTTTTTCATTCATACCTTGAGGTATTCAAGCCCGAAACAGCAGTAATATATTTTTATCTCCCATCGATGCTGCGAGACCAGCTGAGTTCCTCCACCATTTCTGTGTTTTGATTACAAATGATTATACCCAACTAAGAGAGCTGCACTGGGTGGTGATGCCCAGCAGGCATAGTGTGAAGGCAAGCCACTGGAAAATTTCAGGAGACTGTGCAACTCAACTCATTTTGCTCATTCAATGTACTCCTGAATCAAGAGGAACTCAGATCATGTTGAAGAGAAATTTACTTGGGATAGAAGATTCGGCCATCAGTCAGGAGGAAACTCAGACCTAGAGGATTGAATCAATGAAAATTGAATATGGCTCCATACAGATGCTGGTGAGTAAAGTCTGAAATCTAGAGGCATGGAAGGAACGGTTACGATTCAACCATGTAGCAGCAACCTATAAAGAGCATTAATTTTTTAATGTGCAACAGGATCCAACTTCTGGACTCCATTATTTATTTCAGAAGAAAGCCTCATGTTTGTTGTCCAGCCCTGCTTTAGGATAAATAGCCCAGGCCATCAAAAAGTTGCACACATGTACAACTGAATTTCCTGGAAGTGGTATTCAAATTATTGTTGCAAGCAATTGGTCACCACAATGTGTGTTCTAGTTTCTCCATGCATTACAATAAGATATGTAGAGAGGACACAAAAACTATTTTGAAATTGTTAAAGATTCATTAAGATGTAATTTCTCTTTTGATAATATTCTGATGGAGGATAGAATTCTGTTACAGAGCAAAGCAGTGAAACATTAAGAGTACTGCTGTCACACAACTCAAGTGATCCAAGTTTGACCTTCACCACAAGAGCTATGTGTGTGGAGCTTACTTGTTTTCTGAATTGTTCTGGTTAAAGCAAATGCCAAAAGGAGATGACTTTTGAAGAAACTTAAATTGTCTACACTTTGCTAATAGAAGTTGTTCAGCCTGAAAAAAAAATGTTTCACCGCCTTTTAATGGTGTTAAAACATCCTGTGGTTCATCCCTGCACTATTTGTTCAAAGTCCTTAAAGATGATAGCTTCTGTGAGCAGCACCCAAGAGCATTTTCAGGTTACCTTGCATAACCCCAAGCTGAAACTGAGTGGTTCAGTGTGCAAATTATCCCTGATCCTGTTATTTACAACCTCATGTATCTTGACTTTTTTTTGATGTACCTCAACACCACAATCACTCTCAGCTTCTGGTCCTTAAGAACATTCCAATGTTGTTGCTGCTCTTTTTCTCATCTCAAAACATGCAGGACCAGGGAGGTGATGAAGCTTCATACTCAACAGAGGAAATTAATAACTTTTTCTTCAGATCACAGAAGAAAACAGACTTGGTGCAGATTTCACCAAAGTACTGGTTTTCATAGAATTAACATCCTTCAGAGATCTTCCTGGTGACTTGCAGCCTGACCTTTGTATTCATCCTGCATGGTCCCTGCAGTCTCTTTACATGAAAAAATGTCTCCTTTGAAAATTGTTCTTCAGTAGCCTCTCCACACCTCCCAGATTGCTCAATAACACTATCACCCACTCAGCACCTCCGCCCCCAACCCAGATCCCTCTTGGTAATTGCAGCATCTGTTCATTCAGTCGCAATTCTCCCATGCACACCGAAGTATATTGCTCGTCATGTCCTATAAGAGCTGGCTGCAAAGACCACACCTGCCAGAGCTCTACTGACTGCAATAAGAACCTTCAAAGGAAAATTCAACACTGACATTGACAGTGTTGGTTTCAGTAAGCACAGAAAATACGAAACACAACATACTATTGTGAACCTCACAACTTTGGTCTCAATCTACACATGAATTTCATCGGCCACAGAGGACTCGCCCACAACACTCTCTGCAAGAACAAACGCAGTGCAGCAATTTTTAGGTCAACCTCTTGCCTGGAAAATGTTAAAGTTCACAGAAACCAGCCACAACATTAACTTCACTCTTTTCTTGATTAACCAGATAATTATTTCAGCTGTGGTTTTTGGTTTCCTTCCCAAGTAGAAATAATGTATTTTTCAAGTTATTCAATTGTCACTGGGAGAAAATCGAAATTGTGCCTTGAACTTTGACCTGCCAAGGTACAACACACCACATCTAGAAGCAGTTTAAAGTAACTGATCTAAATTTACCATCAACTTCGAAATTGGAATAATTTACGGGCACGTCGTTACACTGACCCAAAAGAGCAGAACATGGAAATTAAGCTAATCAGCACTCTTCATTGAATCAATTACATCCTAAATCTTTCTTTTCATGTCCACCCTTCAACAGAACTGGCCCACAACCTCAAACCATACCCCACTTGAATCCCATGAGAATCTGGTTTAATTTCTTTTAGCAAACTAATCTTGATACCTATCACTCCACCCTTGCTGACAAAGGGTCTTCAACTTGAAAGATTAATTCTGTTTCTTTGATTCTGCCTGACTTCTTGTGCTTCCAGCATTATCAGTTTTATAATACTAGTCCCTAAATACCCAGTGGTTATCACCCCTCTTTCATGACCATTCAATTTTCTGACTCCACTAGACTCCCCTGTCCTCCAAATTATCTGTGCTCACCTACCACCAAAACAAGTTCAGAAGCAATCTGCTTGCTATCTACCTGAACCATTTGGACAAGGACATCTCTGTTAGAAGACTATTCCCACCTTCAACACAATAGTACCAAACAAGCTCATCCTTTTAGTAAGTGACCTTGTTCTCAACACCATTTCTGCAATTGGATCCATGAATTTCTATCCTATAGGCCTCAATCAATAAGGATTGATGACAGCACCTCCTCTGCGTTCATCCCCAACATGGGAGCTCCACAAGACTATTTACACAGCCCTCCACTATACTCCTTGTACAGCCACTACTGCATCACCAAATGCAACTCCAAATCAATCCATAAATTTGTGGATGACACCAAGGATCCTTTTAGGTTCCTTTTATTGTCACATTATAATATATATTGTCACATTATAATACTACACCACTATCATACATGATATAGTTTGACTTTTGACTACTGTAAGGCAAAAATAGAGTTGCCATGACGCTGGAGAAAGAGAAGCAAAAGAAGTGACTCTTTAGAGTCACTGAGTGTTATTGCATTTGCATCCAGCACTCCCAAGCCTCTGCAGCAATACAGACTACTGTTTGATTCATCGACAACCTGAGCTCCAGATCAAAACTTCCGACTTGATTGCCTGAGGGCCTGAGGGAGCCCTTCTTGCACTCAGCGCCCTCTCGAATCCCAGCTTCAATATCTGGCTCCCATTAGCCAGTCATCAGCAGCCTGTCTTCTTTGGCTTGGCTTCGCGGACGAAGATTTATGGAGGGGTAAAGTCCACGTCTGCTGCAGGCTCGTTGGTGACTGACAAGTCCGATGCGGGACAGGCAGACACGGTTGCAGCGGTTGCAAGGAAAATTGGTTGGTTGGGGTTGGGTGTTGGGTTTTTCCTCCTTTGTCTTTTGTCAGTGAGGTGGGCTCTGCGGTCTTCTTCAAAGGAGGTTGCTGCCCGCCGAATTGTGAGGCGCCAAGATGCACGGTTGGAGGCAATATCAGCCCACTGGCAGTGGTCAATGTGGCAGGGACCAAGAGATTTCTTTAGGCAATACTTGTACCTCTTCTTTGATGCACCTCTGTCTCGGTGGCCAGTGGAGAGCTCGCCATATAACACGATCTTGGGAAGGCGATGGTCCTCCATTCTGGAGACGTGACCTACCCAGTAGCCTGTGTGTAAATCACCTTCAGCCAATCTGGGTGCTTCAGCCTCTGAGTTACACCACTATCATAGGCAAGACCTCTAACAAAAATAAGGTGGAGGACAGAAGAGAGATAAAGGGTCCTGGTGCTGAGACGACCACTCCTTCACATACACCTTTGTTTAAATCACTAATTTATATGAAAGCAAGGTACTCAGCACCATGGAAACCTGCTGGTACATTTTTAGTTGCAAAAGCATCCTGTAACCATCATTCTTTGCTTCCTTCTCTGAGTGAAATATAGATTTAATTTGCCATCACCCTTAGATCACATGAGCTTTTACATTTTTGACCAGTTGAAATGTAAACTTTTGCTCAAATCTGTGGAAATAAATCAACTGCACTCCTCTCATTTATTCTCCATGATAATGTCTTAAAAATTCAACCAACTTAATCAGGTCATGCAATTCCTTTCACAAAAATATCATTTAACATGTCCTTCAGACTATTTAAATAATTTTTCAACTTCCAATGAAAAACTGGTTTGTTATTACTGTACTTGCTTTGTTCTTCCACCTTTTTCAAACAATATTGCAAAGCCAGAAGTCCTCCAATCTTCTAGCATCATTTCTGTGATGAGGGAGTACACCAAAATTATTGTAAGAACCTCTACAATTTTCTCCATTGCTTTGTGTAACAGTCTGTGATGTTTTTTTTTGGACCTGGCAAATATACCCTCTCTCAAAGATCTTAAATATATAACTGAACTGAGAATTAAGAAAACAATCACATACATTGCAGAATGATGCAATGGAGAGTTAGAAGTTGTTTTGTGTATAGTATATTTCCTAATATTACATTGATAACACTTTCAAATGCTGGCTCAAAATAATTTATTGGTCATAGATAGCCAACATAAATCCACATTTATCTTGCAGATGCTCATTGCTGGCAAAGATGATCTGCTAGTTCAACAAATAAGTTGTGAAGATTCTAAGTTTAGAATAGATTGGAGCTCTTTGAACAAGATTCATTTCCCAAATAAATCTGTGCCAATGTATCTCCAGGAAGTGTAGAGATTTTTCAATTTTTTTCTGGTATTAACAATACTTTATTAAATAATTTAATTGAGACCTCGCTATGAAATTCTTTTACTTTGTTCTGGATCTCAGAAGTTGAAATATTTTTGTGAATAAAAATGATATTTCAGCAAAATAATAAAAAAAACTTTTCAAATCTTAACAATTCTGACCTAAAATATAAGCAATTTAAAAATGTACAGGTAATTTATTATTCCTGTTTAATTATTCAATCATAATTAGTGGATAGCACAATAAAGATAAAAATTGAACTTGTTATATGAAATATTTCTTTATTTGGTGTATTACCTGGCTAGACAACACCTCATGATCAATTTCATCTGGTGGAAAATAAGTCACCTCTCTGTATCTGAACAGGCGCTGACCTTTTGCAGACACTTCTGCTTCCATATTTTGCCTTGTGATATTATGTACACCGCTTTCAGTAATCATGCACTGGTGGCTGTGTTGCATCCTGCTGCATCCACCACCTAAGGCTTGCCAAACCGCGCTGACATGTCTGCCTCAGGTGCTGTCAAACCAAGACCACTGTAAATTGGAGGAACATCATTTAATATTCCATCTGAGCCCTTTCCAACCAGATGGCATTAACATTAACTTATCCAGTTTGTGCTAGCCTACTCCCCATTCTCCCTCTCTACCCCATCCCTCTGTCTCCTTTCCTCCTGCTCTCCATCACCTTCCCTTTCCTTTCATAGAGTCATTCCCCCCTTCCCCTGTTTGCTGGTGCACCCTCCCTCCCTTATCCACCTATTATCTCCTGCCTCTGAAACTTTGCTCCTCCCCTGCCCCTCACCCACCCACCATTTTTTTCAGGCATCTGCCTACATTTTACTTATACCTTGATAAAGGGCTCAAGTCCAAAACGTTGGTTATGTATCTTTATCTTTGCTATAAAAAGTACAGTGTTTGACCAGCCGATGTTTGCAGACTTTCATGTTTTATTCCTAATTATGCAAAGATGTCTTTCCTCTGACAGTTCCATCGATGCAGGGCGGGCTGAAGACTTCATTGTGTTGAAGCACTATGGCTGGCTGAACCACATAGTTTGGCACATAGTATGGGGTGGGTGAGTTCAAGTCAAAGATAATCATAGAATCACACAGTATAGAAGCAGGCCATTTGGCCAACATGTCCACATCAACCGTTTGGCATCCTTTCATATTAATCCCATTTTCCAGCACATGGTTCATTGCCTTCAATGCTGAAGTGATTCAAGTACACATTTTGATATTTCTTAAATGTTGTCAGCAACCCAGCTTAGCCACTCTCTCAGGCAGCACATTTCAAGTATCACTCCTGGAGTGAATCAGGTCCCCTTCATATCCTTCAAAATCTCTAGACCCTTAACTGAACCACAGGGTCTGCACCAAAGATCGCGACAGGGTCTCCACCAAAGATAGCGGTGCCTATGATCAGCAGCAGCATGAGGGGTTGTAGACTTCGGGGAAGTGGAGACCTGCCACAGGGCACCAGAAAACATGGAGAACACCTCCTGTTTGAAAAGGAGATGCAGAGGAGATGACCCCTGGGACGGTGACCATGGGGGTGGGCCAGTGAGGGGTTCTGCGGCTGGGGAACATACAGGCACGGGCTATTGGTGACTCAAGGTGGGTAACCCTTGCAAGCTGCGGGCTGCTGGCGACTCTGCTTAAGGGATTCACACCAGGCGGTGAACTGCTGATCACTGGCTTGAGACTGGCTGAAGGGGTACCAGATGTTGGAATTGGGATGCGAGAGGGTGACAATGGCACTTAAGGTTTCATTATCGTGTCAGAAGTTTGGATCTGAAACTCAGGCTGCCGATAGTTTGGACTAAACTCTGAGTGTCTGCGGGGGCTGTGGCTGTACTGGGAGCAGATCCATGGACACTTAGGGACTCTCTTTTACTTCTCTTTCTCTGACACTAAGAGGAACTTCAAGCAAATTTTGTGTAATATTGAACTGTTCTTATTTCATGACCAATAAAGGAATTTTGAATCTTAAAATTACATCCTTCAGTTTTATCTATCTGTGAAATTGGAAAGGTTTCCTGCGGTCAACCCTATCAATTGCCCCATAATTTTATATACTTCAATCATGAGCCCTAACTTCTTCTGATCCAGTTACTTCTCAAAGCTAAACGGATCCAGCCCAAGCAACATCCTGATGAATCTTCTCTGAGCCCTCCCTGGTATAATCACATGCTTCCTTGTGGCACGATCATTAGAAATACACGCAGTACTTCAGTTGAGGTCTGCCCAAACTTCTATAAAGTTGAAGCAAATCCTTCCAAACTTTTGTATTCATTGCCCTGACAAATGAAGCCCAGAATGTCTTCTTAACCACGTTTCCTACCTGTGTTGCCAGCTTCAAGGATCAACAGACTTACTCCAAGATCCCTCTGTTCCTCAATATTCACTTGGACATTCATGGTGCATGTCTTAGCCTCATCAGTGCTGCCAAAATGCATCTCCTCAGATTTGTTGAGATTAACTCCCATGTGCCATCTTTCAGTCCATTTCACCAGAACATCGATATCTTTCTGCAGTCTATGGCTGCCTTCCACATGGTCAACAACTCTGCCTATCTTCATGTCAGCCACAAACTTAATGATCACATCTCCCACACCCACATCAAAATAATTTAAGTATATTGGTATGAAGGGGTACAATACAGCCATGGAACATGAAAATGACCTGCAGGAGTGACGAGGCTGTGGATCAGAAAGTTGGAAGAAAAGTGGATGGGTAGGGAATTGTAAAGTATAATAGGAAGAAATGCAGGAGGATCTCTTGACCATCATCGGCAATGAGAGATAAAGTCTGTCGTTCCCTTACAGTGTACCTAAGGAGGCCTTACTTGTCCTGCAGGAGCTTGCTTCTGTGTGATTGGTCAGTACTGTTTCTGAGCTGCATATGAGCAATGTAATTTTTATGAACCTGAAAGCAAAAACGTGTGCTGAACACAGTTTGCCACAGCTCTGCATTCTCCGATTGCATGACTGCACGTCCTGCACAGAATACATAAGAACAACTTTGTGTCTGACCAAAAAAATTGTGCAATTACCCAATCATTTTTAGTGATTTGTGTTTTCTTCTCTCATAATTTCATCATCCTTTTACTTATACCTCTGCAGACCCACCTTCTATTTGTCATTGTCTCCATCACTATCGATTGTTCTGCCACTTAATTTCTTTTCATCTCCAATGTTGTCATCTGGATCTCAAAGAGAACAGAAAAGAGATAGGAAGCCCAATAGCATGGTGCCAGGACAACAATCCCTCCTTTAGCACCAGTGTAATGAAGGAGTTGGCCATGAACTTTAGGAAGCAGGGTGGAGCGCACACCCTGAACTGCAACAACAGTGCTGAATGCAGAAAGTGGAGGCTCAAACCTTTTATGCGTTAACGTCACCAATAATCTGTCCTGGTCCAACCACATTGATTCTATAACCAAGAGGCTAAATGGAATCACTGCCAGTGCTTCTGTAACAACAGCATTATTGCTGGTGCAGAGTGAGAGAGCAGAGAGTGGAGACACAACGCAGCACTCAATGGTTCAACTCTCTGGTTCTAGTGCCGGTGGCTCCGTACAGGCTTTAAATGGCCGGTTCAAGGAGCCAATGGTATTTGTAAGCAAAACCGTGCAACCACAGGGCCTATGCCCGATGGTGATGCCTGTGCTCAGAAGTGGCCCAGGAGGGGTTGCAGTCTCTGGGGGAGCAATGGATCGGCTCAGGGCACCAGAAACTGAGAGAACACCTCCTCTCCTCACCTCACCCATTGAGAAGGAGCAGCAAGGATGACCCTGTAGGATGGTGGACCAGAGAGAGGCTCAGAAGCTGAAGGACCCTACAGGATAGTGACCATGGCAGCAGACTAGCAAGGGACTTAACAGCTGAAAGACCCACACAGGCTGCAGGCTGTTGGCTACTTGTGGTTGAAAGTCTCACACAGGCTGTGGGCGACTTGTGGTCAGGGGGACCCGCACAGGCCGCGGGCTGCTGGAGACTGGCTCATGCGAACTTGGTTTCGGAGCTGGGGTTCTAGAGGATGTTGAGGGCAGGAAGGTCTCTCAAAGGGTCTCGGGAGTTGAAGGCTTCCTGACTGTATTGTAGGTTGGATCTAGATCTCCGGATGCTTAGGAATCAAACAGGAGTCTGTGCGGTTGCAGAGGCTGCAGGTGTGCTGGAGGTGAATCCATGGACACTCAGGAACTCTCTTTTGCTTTTCTTTTTCCTATGGTTAGGGCACTGGGCTCACGGTGACTTTGCCTTACAGCTGACAAAAGTTAAAGGATATGTTACATTTTAATGAATTATTACATGACAATAAAAGGAAATTTGAACCTTGAATAAAGTGCACTAACACCTCTCCTTGCTTAGAAGCCAAAGGAAATTCTACAAGCCTCCAATGTCTCTTACCAATATTTACAGATGCCCTTTGGAAAGTATGGTGCCTAGTCGCATCACAGCTTGGTATGTAAAATGCGCTGCCTAAGGCCACAAGAAAATGCTGGAATTATAAACACATCTCAGGCAATCATGCAACCTCCCCTCCATTGACAGTACACTTCTCACAGCCTTGAGAAAGCAGCCAAATACTGAAGGCCCCTTTCCACCCCGGCACCACCCTCTTCTCTCCTCCCTGTGGGCAGAAGAATCATGAGTTTGAAAACACACACCACCAGATTTGGTTGCTTAGGAATCCTCATCAGTAAACAATGACCTCCTTGATCTCACAAATCCCAGCTCATCATGGCATTGCATTGTTTTAAAAGTACTTTTCTCTCTAACAGTATATTCTGCCCATTTGCACTCCCTGTTTTACTTAAGTCTGTGGTGACTTGCCTGGATAACATGCAAAACATTTTTTCACAATATACAAAAACATATTGTAATCCTTTTTTGTGCTCTCTTCCCTATCCCCCTTTCTGTACATCTTAAAAATCTGTTCCATCTTCAACAATTCCACTTCCGAGATGAACTGTTTTCACTCCACACATGCTGTCTGACCTGAAAAATCTTTCCAGCATTTTCTGTTTTATTTCACTTCTTTGATTACATTCCATTACTAAACACAAAATGTACCACAGATTGAGTTACTAAATCCATTTTTATATAATTCAATCGCATTCTCTTCAACCATTAAAACTGAACAAATCAGTAATTTAACTCTGAGCCCAGTCTCGGCAATCAAGGAAGAGCCAAAAGTCACTTCTGCAGCCAACCTCAACATGAGAACTATTTTAGAAATGACACAGGCAATAATATATAATCTGAACCACAGTGAGAGACTGGGGAAGCTACCTCAACAAACTAAATTTTGTTTCATGGAATCTAAGCTATGGAATAACTCCAAACATATTTGATGGAGCAGTTCATAGTAGGGTTCATAATGATCTTACAGTGACTACTGAGACAAAGCAGATCCTGAGCAGAAATACAAGAATACAATAAAATGCAAAGGTTTGCATCCAAGAACTTGATTTGCTTGTGATTGAGGGATAATGCCAACTAATGTGGGAAAAGTTACTTCCACTGAGTTTGCCAGATTAATATTGCTTCTATTACACCTTTAATGAAAGTAGTTTGAACTAAAATAAAATCATTAAAAATACATGCAAATTGTTAGAAAAAAATGGCTGAACATTTCTGTGTCACTGATTTTTTTGTTTCGCATACAACTGGCAATTTGTGGTTGCACACTCCCTAATCGGTTGTAAGATACACCAAGCCAAAGTACTTTCGATGCCCAGTTTTCATTTTCACGAAGCCAGCAAATTATTGGCAATAAAGTTTCCAAAAAAATCATATTACTGAGTGAAAATGGCTTCATCCCATTCAATAAAATGTAAATTTCTTCCAGCTACTTCCAAGTGCCAGTGGTTAGAATGCTGAACTTCGACAAAATTCAGTAGGATGGTTGCCGTGAAATTTCTATGCACTTGTTCCCCAACTTAAATTCAAGGGCCTACTGGAATCATAGGTACACTGTTTGACTTGCTGAGTTTCTTCAGCATTGTGCTTTTACTTTGTATAAATGTGTACCTCAACCTCAAACCCCAATGGGCAAAGACCAGACCAGCAATACCATTTTAATATCATCTGTTTATAAGGCACTTAAATTAGGTCTAAGTAAATTAAAAGATTTTGTTCTACATTAGTATTTTTAATTGTGCCACTCTGCACATCAATAACTCAAGAAATATAGCCAGTCATTATTGTTGGTAGTTCTTTGGCTGAAGAAAACACATTGTTGTGCAATTCATCTGTGGGCATGAAGGTGATTTTGAAGTCCCAGTCACGAAGAACAGTGGGGGCACTGGAAGTCCGTTGTTGTAATAACTGTGACAGCTGCTTTGTGATAAAAATGTTTAAATGCCTTTAAAGCATTTGATCAGGCAGATAACATAAGATTTAAACATAACTTCAAATCAGCTAGAAAATTAAGCCTTTTCTGGAAAATATAGTTAGCAATGATGCACATACCTGACTTTCATTAAAAAATACCAATGCAAATACAAGAATTGGTATTGATGGGATGAACTCGCTTGGATAACACTGGCTCAATACATCAGGAATCGATATGGGTAGAGCTGCAAAACACTAAGGGGCAGAAGACGCTAATAGTTGTGTACAGGCCACCTAACAATAGCAGTGAGGTTAGGGATGGCATTAAACAGGAAATTGGAAATGCATGCAACAAAGGTACATGTAGATTGGGTGAACCAAATTGGTAAAGGTAATGAGGAAGAGGATTTCTTAGAATGTATGCGGGATTGTTTTCTCAACCACCATGTCGAGGTGGTTGTGAGAAGCCCCTGGGCCAAGAGTGACCACAATATGGTGGAATTCTTCATTAAGATGGAGAGTGACACAGTTAATTAAAATACAAATGTTCTGAACTTAAAGAAGGGTAACTTTGATGACATGAGACATGAATTGGCTAAGATACATTGGCAAATGATACTTAAAAGAACTCAGTGGAAATGCAATGGCGATTATTTAAAGATAGCTTGGATGAAATTCAACAATTGTACATCCTCATGTGGAAAAAGAATAAATCATGGAAGGTAGTGCATCCATGGCTAACAAGGGAAATCAGGGAGAGGATTAAATCCAAAGAAGCAGCAGATAAACTAGCCAGAAATAAAACAGCATTCCTGAGGACTGGGAGAAATTCTAAGTTCAACAGAGGAGAACAAGAGGATTACTTAGGAAAGGTAAATAGGATTATGAGAGAAAACTATATGTAAAGAGAAAGATTAGTTAAGACAAATGTGGGTCCATTACAGTCAGAAACAGGTGAATTGATCATGGGGAACAAGGACATGGCAAACCAATTGAATAACTATTTCAGTTCTGTCTTCTCTAAGGAAAACATAACTAATCTACAGGAAATAGTAGGGGACCGAGGATCTAATGTGAGGGAAGGACTGAAGGAAATAAATGCAAGTCAAGAGGTTGTGTTGGATAAATTGAAGGGATTAAAGGCAGATAAATCCACAGGCCTGGATAGTCTGTATCCCAGAGTGCTTAAGGGAATAGTGGATGCATTAGTGATAATTTTTCAAAACTCTTTTAGATTCTGGATTAGTTCCTGAGCATTGGAGGGTGGCTAACATAATCCCACTTTTTAAGAAGGGAGGGAGAGAAATTGGGAAACCACAGACCAGTTAGCCTGATATCAGTAGTAGGGAAAATGCTAGAGTCAATTATTAAAGATGTGATTGGAAAGTAGTGGTATCATCGGACAGAGTCAGCGTGGTTTTATGAGGGGAAAATCATGTCTGACCAATCTAATAGAATTTTTTGAGGATATAACTAGTAGAGTGGATAAGGGAGAACCAGTGGATGTGGTATATCTGGACTTTCAGAAGCTTTTGATAAGGTCCTGCACAGGATATTAGTGTACAAACTTAAAGTGCACTGTATAGGAGGTATGGTATTGAGGTGGATAGAGAATTGGTTGTCAGACAGGAAGCAAAGAGTAGGAATAAACTGATTCTTTTAATATTGGCAGGCAGTGACTAGTGGGGTACCGCAAGGCTCAGTGCTGGGACCACAGTTATTTGCAACATTTATCAATGACTTAGATTACATGATGCTGGGTGGCAGGTTTAGCTGTGTAGAGGTTGCTAAGAGGATGCAGGGTGTCTTGGACAAGTTAGGTGAGTGGGCCAATGCATGGTAGATGCATTATAATGTGGATAAATGGGAGGTTATCTACTCTGGAGGCAAGTACAGGAGAGAAGATTATTACGTAAATGGTGTCTGATTAGAAAGAAGAGAGATGCAATAAGACTTGGGTGTCACTGTGCACCAGACATTGAAAGTGGGCATGCAGGTACAGCGGGTAGCGAGGAAAGTGAATGATATGTTGTTATTCATAGCAAGAGGATTCGAGTACAGGAGCAGAGAGGAGCTGTACAGGGCCTTGGTGAGACCACACCTAGAGTATTGTGTACAGTTTTCATCTTCTTATCTGAGGAAAGACATCCTTGCCATAGAGGGAGTGCAAAGAAGGTTCACTAGATTGATACCAGGGATGGCAGGACTTACATATGAAGAAAGGCTGGATTGACTAGGTTTATACTCATTGGAATTTAGAAGATTTGTAAGATAGAAATGTATAAAATTCTTAAGGGATTGGACAGGCTAGATGCAGGAAGTTTGTTCCCGATGTTGGGGAAAACCAGAACCGGGGTCACAGTTTAAGGATAAGGGGGAAGTCTTTTAGGACTGAGATGAGAAAAAAAAATTCTCAAGAGTGGCCTGGTTCTGTTCCTTTGTCTGTGAAAGAGTGGTGAATCTGTCAAATTCTTTCCCACAGGAAGTAGTTGAAGCCAGTTCCTTATCTATTTTTAAGAGGGTGTTAGATTTGTCCCTTGTGGGATCAGGGGAAGGGGGAAAAGGCAGGTACTAGGTATTGAGTAGATGATCAGCCATGATCAAAATGAATGGCCAAATGGTCTACTCCTACACCTATTTTCTATGAAAGCAGTGATTAACAGGTGTTGTTCTTGCTGCTTGAATGATTAAACTTCAAAAAGCTTTTGATTACAAATGTTCATGGCGAGGGAGGAAACTAAAGTGAACATTGCGTGAGTACAAGTGCTTCATGTGTTTGAAACATTCTCATTATGAAGTCGCAGAAGGTCAGTCGATCCATCCTGGCTTCCTGGGGAACAATTCAATTGGCCTCATTTTCTTCGCCCTTATTTCCCTGTGCCCCACCACTTAATTTCTCTCACATGTGTCCATCGGCTCCTTTTGATTCTTTGGTGCCTTTCCTCCCCACAAAGGGGTCATTTATAGGAGCCAATTAGCCCATCAACACATCTTTGGGTGTGAAAGGAAACAGAAAACCTGGAAGATTGACGCACAAATGGAGAGTATAAGCAATTTCTACGCCGCTTAATATTGAAAATGCCAAGTTGTTGTGAGAAATAATAGCGCATGATTGATGTCAATATCATTGCTAGCTTTATAAAAGATAGGCAGCTTTTCATAAGGGAGGAAGGGGTGAGTTCCTCAATGTCTCTTTCTATCATCAACACACGAAGGGGCATATCAAATGTGAAATCAGCCTGACATATCAGTTGCCTAATTGCTTGCTTTGTAGACATGAGCCATCAAATTCTAGCCCATGCTTTTCCTGATATCAAATTATTCCCAGGCTTAATAATTCCTGGGCAGCATGGTTAGTGTAGTTGCTAGCACAGACTATGACAATGCTAGCAACCCAGATTCAAATCCAATGCTGTAAGTAAGGAGGTTTTATATTCTCCCTGTGTTTGCATGGGTTTCCTCCAACATTCCAAAGATGTACGGGGTCAATAGGTTAATTGGTCACATGGGTTCATAGGCCAGAAGTGCCTGTTACCATGATGTAACTCTAAAAAAAATTCCTGTACATTCTATATTCATATCCAGCTCATACATCTGATACCAATAGATGGAAAAGGATTGTCTGAATTGAAAAAAATATATTAACCAATTAACAGCAAGAACTGACTTACAGCACCCTCCATAATATGTGGGACAAAGACAAGTTTTTTCCTTTATTTGTCCTATAACCAAACAAGTCACATGCCATTAAAATGCACATTCCAGATTTTATTAAAGGGTATTTGTGTACAATTTGATTTGACCATTGAGAAATTTCAGCACTTTTTTTATACATAAAAAGTAACGGAGGATTGGAGGGTTGCAAATGTTGTTCACCTGTTCAAGAAAGGGAGTCGAGATGATCCAGGAAATTATAGAAGAGTGAGTCATACTTCAGTGATGTGCAAATTGTTGGGGAAGATCCTGAGAAACGGGGTTTACAAACTTTTAGAGAGGCATAATCTGATTGGGGTAGTTATCATGGGAAGATTGTGTCCAATGAGTCTGATTGAGTTTTTTAAGGATATAACAAAGAACACTAATGAAGGTAGAGCAGTGGATGTAGGTCATATATGGATTTTAATAAGTCATTTGATGATCCCCCATTCAAGACTCATTCAAAAAGTAAGGAGGCATGGAATCCAAGGACGCCTTGTTTTGAGAATGCAGAAATGGCTTAGCCACAGAAGGCCGAGGCTGGTTGTAGATGTTTCTGTTTGGAGATTGGTCACCAGTGGTGTTCTGTAAGGATGGATTCTGGGACCCTCATCTTTGTGATTTTTATAAATGCCCTGGATGAAGAAGTGGGAAGGGGGGGGGGGGGCTAGTAAATTTGAGGATGACACCAAAAGTGGGTGACATTCTGAGTGGTCTTGAACATTGCCATAAATTACAAAGGGACCTTGATAGGATGTAGAGCTCGGGTGAGAAGTAGCAGATGGAGTTTAATCCAGGAAAGTTCAATGTGCTTCATTTCAGAAGGTCAAATCTGAAGGCAGAATGCAATGTTAATGGGAGGGCTTTAAGTAGTATGGACGAACTGAGAGATCTTTGGGTCCATGTTCATAGGATACTCAAAGTTGCTGCACTAGAGGATAGTGTTAGCCTTCATTAACTGTGGGATCAAGTCAAAAACTGTGAGGTAATGTTGCAGCTCCATAAGGCCTTGGTGAGAGCCCACTTGAAATATTATGTTCAATTCTGGACACCTCGTTACAGGAAAGATGTGGATGATATTGAGAAGATGCAGAGAAGATTTGTAAGGATGTTGTCAGGATAAGAGAGCATGCTTTTTGAGTATGGGTTGAGTGAACTTCGTCTTTTCTCCTTGGAGTGATAGAAGATGATAGGTGACCTGACAGAGGTGAAGAGGCATTGAGTGTGTGGATGGGCAGTGGTTAACACTAGGATATATAATTTTAAGGTGCTCAGAGGTAATAACGGGAGGGGTTAAAAGGAACATTTTTCACAGAGAGAGTATGAGGTTCATGGAATGTGCTGCCTGCAACAGTGGTAGAAGTTGATACATTGGGATCTTTTAAGAAACTATTAGATAGGTACATGGAACAAATAAAAATGGAGGGTGAAACAGTCGGGAAATTCTAGGCAGTTGTTAGAGTGGATTATTAAGTCGGCACAGCTCTGAGACCTGAAGGGTCTGTACTTGTACTCCATTTTGTGTAAAAGCCCAGAAAGGATAAAATAAAATATCATGGTGAAATTAAAGTGGCAATTCGTGAGTCAATGGCATTATTACAAGTAAATGATAGAAATCCTGGAGAATTTGTTATGGATTAACAATGAGAGCAATTTAATCCATTTTTGGTAACATGTAAGTGGAGATGAAAAGCATGGGCTCTAAAAGAACACAGTTCAGATATGAAATTGTATTCAGCAACAGAAAATTCAGACAGAAACATAACAACTATTTCCAGATAATTTTCCACCACTTTAGAAATTTTACCCATTTCTCCTGGCACAAGTTGCAGTTGAGAATTTGTTGACAATCCAAATTCATTGTTCTTTTGAATCTCTCTAAGGAAATTAGAGAACATTGCCCCAGAAGAGATTGTCAGTGAAGACAAATTTACAATGTTTAGCACCTTCACTGTGTCTGCTGCATCAGCAAGAACCTCCAAGTGGCCAGCCATTTCAATTTCACATCCCATTCCCACACTAACATATCTGCCCATGGCATCATGCATTGCTCAGTGAAGGGCTTGAGGTCACATTTAAATTGGAGTAAAAACACATTGTTTTTCTTCTTGGAAGCCTCCTACCAGATGGCATCAATATTGACTTTTCCAATTTTCTGTAACCCCTATCCACCATTCTCTTTTTGTTCTTCCCCTCCCCCTCCCTGAGTTTCATTTATCCCTCCAACTCCTTTCCTTTTTTTTCCCTTGTCCATTGCCCACATCTTCCTTCCTCCAGCTCACCAATACCTTCCCTTCTTTTCTCCTATCAGAGATTATCTTTCTCAGCCCTTTGCCACCTTCCCGATCACCTCTCAGGTCCTTTCTCTTCTTCCCCCACCCACCTGCCTTCATCTATCACCTCATTCACCTATCAAATGTAAGCCTGCCCTCTTGCCATCTTTCCATTCCTCTACATCCCCCTTACTTTCCTATTCCAATATCTGCTCATTTTTTGTTGTTCATGATAAAGGGTTGAAGCCTGAAATGTTGGCTATCTATTGTTTTCCATGGATGCTGCAGGAGTTCCTCCTGCACTCATCCATACTAAGAGAAAGTGGAGGAGGTATAATGCAGACAGGTGGGTTTGCAGTAAATGTCAGTATGTAGCTTGTCTCCTGAGATGGAGATAGATAGATCAAGAAAGGAGACAGATAGACCAAGAAAGGGGACAGAAGTGCCAGATATAGTCCAAGTGAATTTCAGAGCAGAAGGAGGTTAGTAGCAAAGTGAACAGAATTTATGAGTTCTGCATGGGTGCAGGAAGCAGCCCCGGTGCAGTTATCAATGCAATAAAGGAAGAGTTGGAGTTAAGATGGAAACAAAAACTGTTCTATGCAGGCAAAAAAGGCAGGCATATCTGGGACCCATGCCAGTGCCCATGGCTACACCTATGATTAGAAGGAAATGAGAAGCATCAAAATAGAAGGTTGTGAATAAGTTCTGTCATGCTGATGAGAATATTTGTCAGGAAAATTAGGCAGAACATTATTCCAGGAAGAACCAGAGGCCTTTGAGACCTTCCTGATTGGGGAAAGAGGTGCACAGAAACTTGACATCCATGGTGAAGATGAGTGAGTGGAGACCATGGAATCAGTAGTTGTCAAAGAGGTGAAGGACATGTGAAGTATCCCAGATGTTGATGGGAAGGAACTGGAGAAGAGAAGAGAGGACAGAGTTCTGCCAGGAAGACACAAGTTTGGTGGGGTAAGAGCAGGTGACAAAACCCTTACCCTTCAGCATCCTTTCTCCACATGGTCCCAAACACCATCATCCCTCTCAACTATATCCACATCAGTGTTTCAACCCATCAGTGGCACATCCCATATAAGCCTAGAACTTGACCCAGGCCACTTCAAGTGGTAATAAGGAAGAGGAATATATTGCATTAAATTATGCACAATATTTGAAAAGATCTCATTGAGTCCCATGTGGACATGAATACAGAGAATTTGGAGTAGTTGTCCATTTGGCCCTTGAATCCAGCAAGAAAGATCCTGGCTGATCCTCTATCTTATAACCATAGAACACTGCAGCACAGAAACAGGGCATTCTGTCCATCTCGTACATGCCAAACTATTATTTTGCCGAGACCCAATGACCTGCACCTGGACTATTGCCTTCCATACCCCTCCATTCATTTACCTATCCTTTTTTTTTGAAATAACAAAATGCAGCTCATTCCACACTCCCACCACTCTCTGCATCAAGTGGTTCCACCCTTACATTCCACCTTTCACCCTTTCCCACATTCTGTAGTTCTTCTTTCACCTTACCTCAGTGGAAAAAGCCTGCTTACATGTACCCTTCTGATACCTCTCATCTCTCCCCTCATTCTTCTACACTCCAGAGAAGAAAGTTCTAACCTGTTTAACCTATCTCTGTAACTTAGTTCCTCAAGTCCCAGCAATATCCTTGTAAATCTTCTCTACACTTTCAATCTTATTGATATCTTTCCTGTAGTTAAGTGACCAAAACTGCACTTAATATTTCAAATTTGACTTCACCCAATGTCTTATACAACTTCACCATAACATCCCAACTCCTATACAAAATATTTTTATTTATGAAGGTCAATGTGCCAAAAGTTCTCATAACAACCCAATCTTAAAACCATATTCTGAATTTGTCTGAGGATTGTCATCAAATACTTTATCAAACCTTCATAGGTGTACTGAAGAAAGTACACTGATGAGTTGAATCACAGTCTGGTTTGGAAATTCAAGTGGACAGCAATGCACAAGACTGCAGACAGCAACATACTTAAAGTCCAACATAGGCACTGATTTCCAGACCAGTAAAGACATCTATACGAGGTACTGTCTCAAGAAGGAAGCCAACATCATGAAGGATCTACATCACCCTGGTCACAATCTCACCTCACTGTTACCTTCATGCAGAGTACAGAAGCCTGAAGTCTGGCATCACAAGTTATTTTTTTTTCCAAACAAGTACCAGCCGGTTCTTGAATCTTCCAAAACTTCCCTTATCTGAATGACAAACTACTCTGGGACCACCAAAACATCTTTCTACACCAATGAAACTACTTTTTTTCCTGCACCAACTGAATCTGTGAAAATTCATTTATCAATCCTTTTATATCTATTTTCCCTTTTTTGGTCTCTTGGCATAATGTTGTAATTTAATTTGTACCACAGTATTGTAATTGGTGTATCCATGTAACTGTAGTTTTTTTAAAAAGAAAGGTTACAGCAAAATGCTGCATACAGTTTTCTGACATTATTGGATTGTGAACAGAGGAGATTTATGAAAATGTTGCAAGGAACACAGACGTTTAGTCATGAGAAACATTTGGCTCAACTGGGGTTGTTTTCTTTGGAACAAAGCAGCTGAGGGGAGATTTAGTTGTGGTGCATGATATGTTGAAGGCTTATCATGGATTATCTCAAGCCTCTTTGCAGAGAGATCAACATCTGGGAAGCAGAGGTTTGTGGAAGACATCATCACAACTATAAGAGGTGCTAACCATACACAATTGTTTCTTAATAAAAATAACATGCAAAAGAAAATTTGCAAAATCAAAGCAATAAGAGGAAAACTTGCACGAAGCTTCATCACTGGTCCATAGATTTTGAGTTAACCTGCCCTTTAAATATTCAGTGATAAGAGACCCAAAAATATTCTTGACATTGTCATCTTGGAAAGATCCTAGAATGGGTGACAATAATATCTCTATATTTATGAACAAAATATTTTTTTAAATATGCAAGTTATGGCCCTAAAATAAACATGATATTGAAACTGATAATTCGGTGGATGTCATATTTAATGTTTTGTTTTAAATTGTCCACAAACTTTATTAGCTTTGGAGGACAGTGAAAAGTTTGCGTTGTCACGGAGTCACACAGAACAGAGACAGGAGATGGGTCTGCTCTGGCCAACAAACGCCAAACTACTATAAGCTTGTTTCCAACAATCAATCTACAACTTTTTTTCAAATACTTGTAGATTAGACAGAATTCTAATCTTGGACAAGATTCTCATGACGACTTCCATCATCATCTCCAAATGCTTGATTTGATTTCATAAAGAAAATAAAATCTCAGGTACATATTCATTGTATTTTCATATCAGCTATAAAATTAGGAAATATTTTCCCAACTATTGAACCATTCAATCTCATATAAATCTCATATAAATTCATGCAGTGATACCCATTGAGAGAATTAGGGGTCAGAATGGATTGTTTCCAAAGCCACATATTTGTATTAGGAAAAAATACCACTCAACTAATTCCAGTGAGTGAATAATCAGGTCCAATATATTTTCAAGCAGCATGACAAGGACCCGTTGAAGAGCACTCAAAAAGGAAGCATCATGGACCATCCAAATATTAACCATGATAGTTTAATTGGAGCGTGTACCTGATGATTGTTAGTTCTGAGATGAACAAATGTGATTGGTGTAGAAACTAATCCCATTTACTCACTGTCGAATTCTAGCAGCAATAACACAGACCACAGGGGCTTAGTTTGTCAAAAGAATTACTTATCTGTATAAACATGAAATTTCCAAACATTAATTGCAACTCACATTACCATCACAGGGTTTCTTTTGAGAATTGAATTTTTGCTTTGTAACTACTGTGACAATGAAAAGAATACCTATCAACTGCAGATGCATTTATAACACCATTCTGAGAAACCTCAAAATAGGAAGGCCAATAGTGACTTTTATAGATGATTTTAAATGAGTGCCTAAACCATTGCTAATTTTAATGTCTAATGGTGGCCCTCAACATAATAAACATATTAAAATGTTCAAACCTTTTTCAGCAGCTTCCACTTGACGCTTTTTGTACTTCTTCCTGAGAGAAGATGGTAGCTTCTCGTTTTCTCCTCTTTCAGAATCCTGCCCATATTTTGGGGTGTAACATCCATTTTCTATTTCCAAATCGATTTCAATATCTCCATCCAGGCTTGTGCTTTCTTCATTGGACTCTTGGTCCTTCAAGTTCTGAGCCTCAAAGCCAGACCTTCCACGGTCACCATTCTTTTCGCCAGTCAGCTGTGGGTTCCCTCTTTCTTGCTGTTTACTTTCTACCTCTCCATTATGTACTTGTGCTGACGATGCTTGTGAAGTTTGACACTTTGGGGCTGACACCATTTCACTGGAAGCTTCATTGATGTCCACCTGCAATGAAAAAGAAACTAATTAACATGGATTGAATTTTTTCTGTGGAAGTTGTGACTATGTTCCTGTATGACATATTTTTCCATAGAATTATGGATACTTATGTTTTTATACAATCCACCTAAACAAGATGAAAACAATGAACTAACAATGAAAATGAGGCTTGGGCAGATTTATTTTTTGAAAGAACTCTTCTGACAAATTGCTAAAACCATTTTCAAACCCATTAAAAAAAAAATTAGCAATAGTTGCCACAGCCAATAAAATGAATTTAAATTAATGTCATAAAGAGGTATTCAAAGGGTGATAGTGTTTGATATTTGGTATATTTAAAAATCTACATGAGGGTTGTTACAGGGTACTTTTGTTCATTTACTTCTGAGTTATTTAGGTCAGTTCCAATGTTTGATTTTGCACTGGCTGGGAACCATGGAATAAAATCAGAACATTTACTCACCTGCCAATAAAGTTTGGTATTACGCTTAACTTGTTTCAAATTGTAGGGTAGTGAGTTATATAACTTTCAGTTTTACTTTTCAGAGAAATAAGTAAGATGACATATTTATTTTTAAAACATGTCAGCAGCAAAATACAATTAAGTTTAAATGAAACACTTTCCTGAAAAATAATAGTCTGAAATGCAACCACAATAAAAAGAACTTAAAAACAAAACAATGTATGATACTCATTCCAGAATAGAGTTGAAGAGGTGTGAAACCTATCTCACCACCCACTACTCACATAAGAACTAATTATCCAATATTCTGTACCCTAGCTAGACAGATGCATTAATTTAATAACAGAGTCACCCACATCTGCTGCAAAGGTCTTGTAGATAACAATGTAAAGTAATAATTTGCCAGCAAATGGACAGGGAAAAATTAAGGACCAGTAGGGGTGGGTCCAACGACACAATGAACTATGTTTGGGATCAGTTAAACAAAACAGTTGGCTCAATGTCTATCAACAACCAGTTTCTCAAATTATTTGAATCATCTTTTTTTTCCTCTGTGCATAGGAACACAGTATCATTTGGAGCTCAGACAGAAAATTTAATGCCTTCTTTTGCTACAATGGAGGACAGCAAACATTTGCCTGAATTGCAGCTGGGATTAGCTGGGTAATAAATGTCAATAAATCCAGTGTCTATATGGAATAATGCCTGTTGGGACCAGAGGCCAACACCACAAGTCATGGGCTTTTCAATGTTTAAAAAACCCTCCACTACCACTCCCTGCCTTCTACACCAAGCCAATTTTGTATCTCATTGGCTCGTGTACTGTAGATCTCATGACCTTTCAGACCAGCTTACCATGTCTGCTAAAAGGCTGGTAAAGTTCATGCGGACAATACTTACTGCCCCACCCATGTCAATCTTTTGATCTCTTCAAACAACTAAAACATGCCCAAAACCATCCTGATTATCTCTAATCAGTTGTCATCTTTCCAAGTGAAACAGATCCCAGTATCGATAAGAAAATAAATCTCTCTGAATCCCTTCCAAAAACTTTCCTATCTCTGATGTCAGTCTCAATGGCCCTGAACTTCCCTCATTTATCTCTGCTGCCCTACAATATTCTAGCACCTCAACATGGCTACTAAAATTAGAAATAATCTCTACCAGGACCCAGCAATCTTGTCCCTTGTTTGCCAAGTATTCACTGGTTTATCCTTGTGCATTTCTGGACCTTCAACACCTCCTCCTGCAGAATATTGATATGCCCCTGTGATGTTTCTTTTATTACAATGAAGAAAAGGGTTCTTTAAAAAAAAACTAGATGTATTAACTAAAGCATTAGCACTAAGAACAAAACACACACACACAGAAGACCTCACGTAGGGGCATCCATCTTGAATCTACCCAAGATGCAACAGCATTCCTAAGATACAACATTCCCCAGATGCCACACACTCCATCTCTGGTTCCTCTTGGTGGTAGTCCTCTATTACTACATCCCTATACCATGAGATGTTTAATCTAATATGATAAACTTATACAATATTCTTTCAATTTAAAATTCAACATAAACATCAGCAAAACAAGCTTTTAAGTGTACAGTTCTTCAAATGGTTCTCACAGCTTTAAACCATCAGCATTTATCCCTGGCCAATAAAGAGCAGTTCTGGCCCTCCTTTTGCATTTTTCAATTCCATGGTGTCCCTCAAACACCCTTTGGGCATCTCTTGTCGCAGTGATTGAGGAATGGCAATTCTATCTGTACGAGTAAAAGCCCATTGACAACAATCAGCTCAGCTCTGATGTTGTAGTATGGCTGACATTCACCTCTAGGCCATCCTTCATTCAGATTCTTGATGACCCTCTGTAGATCTGTGTCCTTTTCTGTTTCAGCTGCAATCTGGTTGCACTTCATGTCAGATATGGGAAGAGATTCAGTGATCAGGTTCATGTGGAGATTCACATCTGTCTCTGTGGAACTCTCATTGTGTGCTTCACTCTGCATGGTTGCCCTAGATAAGACATCAGCTAACACAATATGTTTCCCTAGTGTATACACCAATTCAAAGTCATAACATTGTAACTTCATCATCAATCTTTGGATTCACAGTGACATTTCACTGAGATTTTTCTTATCACTATTAATGAATTGTGGTTTGTCTCTGCCACAAATGTTGTTAGACCATACACAATACTGTGGGATTTCTCAAGTCCATAGACCAGACCTCCAAACTCTTTCTCGATCTGTGCATATAGACCTTCAGATGTTGTCATGGATTTGTATGCTACTGTCCTCCAATCTTCTCCCACAGCTTGAAGTAGTATGGCATATATCCCATCTTTTAAGTGTCCATATATATTTTATCATCCTTCTGGATGCGTCAAATAGTGTCAAAGGCACTGATTTTGTGGTTAGAATGGTCTTCGGTCATCCCCATTCTTCTTCATTGTTGTCTGTCCACTTGAATTCACATTTGTCCTGTAACAACTTCTTTAGGTACATTGTTTTGGTAGGTAGGTTTGGTATGAATTTACCAATGAAACTGATCATTCCCAGCACTCTCAATATGCCTTTTTTGTCAATGGGTCTGGGCATCTCTAAAATTGCTTTCACCTTGCTCCTGTCTGGCTCCACACCTACTTCTGACAGTTATCTCCCAGAAAGGTGATTTCCTTCACACCAAACTGACATTTTTCTCTGTTTAACTTTAATCCATACTTCTGGATGTGTTGTAGCACTTTGATGAGCCTCTTGTGTTATTTTTGTGTGGATTCCCATTGGATCATGTCATCCATGAACACACAAACCCTATTTATGCCTTCTATGATGTGCTCCATTGTCCTGTGGATCACTTCCAGAACTGAGAAAATTCCAAAAGGCATCCTCAGACAGGAGTATCGATTAAACGGTGTATCAAATGTACAGTATTTTGTCTATCATCATGCAGTTTTATTTGCCAGAAGCCCTGAAATATATCTAATTTATCAAAAAACTTTGCACTGGCCATCTCACATAATTTCATCCCTGGTCAGAATCTGATAATGTTCCCTCTTTATATTGCCATTCAAATCTTTTGGGTCCATGCACACGTGTAGGTCACTGATCTTTTTGACACACACTTTTGAATTCACCCATTCTGTGGGCTCTTCCACTTTCTTTATGACTCCTAGAGATGCCATTCAGTAGTGTTCCTGCTTGAGTTTTTCTTTTACTGGCGCTGGAACCCATCTCAGGCCATGTACTACTGGGTGTGCATCCTCCTTTAACTCTATCTTATAGGTAAATGTAGAACTCCAAATCCCTTGATGATGTCTGGAAATTGATCCAGTATTTCCTCAACATGTAGTCATAGTTAATATGGTACACCCTCTTGACGAGGCTTAAATCTTAACATGCTTTGTCACCAAGCAGTGAATAATGTCCATCTGGGACTACTGTGAACCTGAGGTAGTGCCTTGAGTTTACATGTACCTTCCATGTTGATGCTCTGTCCATTGTAGGCTTTGAGTAGTACAGGATTTGCATGGATGTATGGCTTTATCTCTATTGCCCTGATGTAACACTTTGCCCATGTCCAGCTTGAAAAGAATATTTGTTCCATTTGTATGCAGTGACACAGTCCATTTATCCTGTTTGACACTATTCACTTCTTTCACTATCATGCTCACAAAAAGTGATTCACTGAGAGCAGTTTCTTCTGTAGTGTGTTCACTTCTACTTCTGTCTTGTTTTCCTTTAGAAAAGCATTAGTCTGCATAGTGATTCTGCCTTTTGCATTTAACTTGGGCATTGCTTTGGCACATGTTTAGTGCCACATCATTTACAATTGAGTCTCTCAAATTTTTGTTGTTTTCTGTATCTTATTTTTTTGTTTATGTGTGTGTCCAGACACTGTGGTTACAACTATGCCTTCATTTTCACTGGCTTTTACACTATCACTGAACTTTTTTGCCTGCTGCAGTTATTTCACTGGTGTGGCATATTTTCACAGTCTCTTGCAGCAATCGCTCTCTCACTTTCTTATCATTAATTCCGAACACAACTTGATCACGGATCAATGAATCTTTCAGCGATCGAAAATTGCATGTTCTTGCTTTTAATTTTTAGTCAGTTAACAAAATATCAAAGGTCTCCCTGCAGCTGCATGTGTGAGCGAAACATGTACCTCTTAAAGGTTTCATTTTTCTTTGGTGAACATCTCGATAACTTTGTCGAATTTGCTCTGGTCTTCTGCCTCGGCAAAAACAAAAGTGATGAAAACCTCTGGAGCTTTAGGTCCCGCCACAGTAAAAAGCATTGCAATCTGCTGTACATATGTTTCACTATCGATTTCAATCACTTGCATGTACAGCACTCATTGTCAACATTTCCAGTCCAAATTACAGCATCAGGTGTTTTTAAATTCTCCATATTTTCTCTGCTGATATCAACTGTTACTCACTATGCACACTGTGGTGTTTCTTCAGGTACCATGTGATGTTTCTTTTATTACACTGAAGAAACTTGGGTTCATTTTAAACAGCTAGATGTATTAACTAGAGCAGCAGCACTAAGAACAGAACATACAGACAAGACTTCATGTGGAAGCATCCATCTTGAATCTACCCAAGATGAATCAGCATTCCCAAGATGCAACATTCCCAGATGCTGCACACTCTGTCTCCAACTCCTCCTGGTGGTAGCACTCTATCCCTACAGCCCCAGGATATATTCCCTCCCCTGAACCTACCAGCTTTGATTTTCTTTTCCACAGTAAGTACAGGTAAGAAATATTCACATACAGCCTCATCCATTTCTGACGGCTTCATGCATTGATTCCATGTTGACCTGTAAAGGGACCTCCTCTCTCACTCAATACCTTTTTCACTCTAAAAATACTTGTAGAATCTTTTAGAAGTGTTCTTCATCTTGTTTGCCAGGAATATCTCTCTTTTTCCCTCCTTAATTTACTTCTTAAGAGTACTCATAGATCTCTTAACCTCTTCAAAGAATTTGCTTCATCTCAATTGTCCATACCTAACTATAAACTGCTCCAGGACCCCAAAAAGACCTGTCTGCACCACTGACACAACACTTTTTTTGCACTAACTGTAATTGTGAATATTTATGTATCTATTTATTCTTTATTATTTATTATCTCTGCAACAACCCAGACATTGTACTTGTGTATACGACCATAAATTCATATTCATGCCTCTCCCTTTATCCTGACCAGACACTCAATATTCCTTGTAAACCCAGCTCCCCAAATCTTGCCAACCTTTTACTTCACTCAAACAGGAACACACTGGCCCCGAACTAATCTAATTTTTACAGCCTCCCAACTGCCAGATCTCCTGAAACTTGCAGACAGCTTCTATACATGAACTACTGAAAGTCCCTGCTTCGTGCCACTGAGATCAGCCTTATTGCCCAATTGAGAGCTTTAATTTGAGAATTCCTATCTTTTTTCCATGTCTGCTTTGAAACTAATAGATTTAAGGTCACTGAACCCAAAAAGCTCCTCCATTGACACATCAACCATTGATGTGTCCAGTCTCATTTCCACCATTACTTAAGAAAACTTACCTGCACACAATGAACAAATTCTGCCCCATTTAAACCCTTAAAACTAATGCAGACCAGTCAATATATGGGAAGTTAAAATCACCAACTATTTCAATCTAATTATTCATACACATACCTTTGATTTCTCTAAATATATGCTCTATAAATTCCGGCTGACTACTTGGCAGTCTTGAATTATAATCCCATCAATGTGAATGTTTATATATTGTATCTGTTCCATTCCAGGCCCTTCAGCCCACTATGTTGTGCCAAATGATGTAAACCTACTCCATGATCAATCTAAATCTTCTCTTTCTCACAGCTCCTAACCCCCTTTTTTTCTTACATCCATATGCCCATCTAAGGGTCTTTTAAATGTCCCTATTATATCAGGCTCAACCACTATCTTTAGCAGTGCATTCCAGATACCTGGCCTTCTCTGTGTGGAAAAAAAACCTGATATCTTCCCTAAACTTTCCTCCACTCACCTTAAACAGATGTCCTCTGGTTTTGGCCATTGGTGCTCTGAGAAAAAAGTAGTGGCTCTCCACTCTATCTATGCCCCTCATCATGAAATAAGCTTCAATGAATTTGCCTCTTATTCTCTGTTGTTCCAAAGAGAAAAGCTTGAGCTCACTCAACCTTTCCTCATAAGACATCTTCTCCAATCCAGGCAGCATCCTGGCAAATCCCCTCTATGCTCTTTCTAAGGCTTCCACATCCATGGTGATCAGAACTAAGCACAATACTCTATTACCTTTCTTAACAAATAATTTCTATCAATTCAACACATGTGGTCACAGCAAGGACAGGTGGCAGAGGTTGGAAACGAACCCAGTCCCCAACATCATAAAGTAACAGCTCTAACCTCTACATCATTGGGCAACACAAGAAAGAAGTGATTGAGATCATGTTGATAAATTTTATAAAATCCTGTTAAGCACACTGTCCTATTCCCCCTTTTCCCAATATCCATCTAGAATGCAGAATTCTACATATTTGTTATTCTTGATTATCTTTCATGCTTCGACAGCCATGTTTATGTTGATTTTGATATATAAATAAGGATTAATAACAAAAATTAGTTTAGAAATTCAGACTGTCTGAAGTCTTTATCATAGCTATTTGAAGTATGATCCCTTGACTTCATGCCACAACTTCCATCAATATGGTAAGTGATATATACAATACAAAATCCAATTATTCAAAATACTCAGTTAGCACAATTTTTTTGGTCCTGGTAGTGACGTCTGTTCAGCTCTGAAAAATTTTTTTCAGTTAATTGAGGATTTCAGAAAAATCAGAAATCCTCAATGATCCAAAAAACTTCAAAGCTGCAATTATGTCATTTTGTCTCTGAAAATTTTTGGATCAATGAGGATATCCAAAACAATCAGAAATCCTCTGTTATCCGAAATTTTTTCAGAGTCGAAATGATGTCACAGGTTGAAAAAATTTTAATTTTAAAAATCTTATTTTGTTCAGGTTGATTTTGGTGAGAATTAAACATTATTTCATGCTTTAAAAGCCTTCCCTTGTTGTTTAAATACTATTACTAATGATTTTATATTGCTAATGGGCTGTTTTTTTAAAAAAAAATGACCAGTTCCCCAAAAAAAAACTTTTATCCAAAATAGGCCCAGTCAGTCCCAACCATTTTGAATCATTGAAGTTGTACTGTACTTCAAAGGTGAAATTAATTTGCATATGCAGTCTGCCACATCAAATGTTTTGACAGCATAATCTCCTGCTACATATGTTTATAAGAAATATATTTAAATTATTCGGTACAGAAATTAAAATTCTATATGACTGAATTTAATTTCAATAATTTTATAACTCAGGCGGCATGGTTAGCATAACAGCTAATGCAACACTATTACAATGCCAGTGACTCAGGTTTGATTCTGGCACTGTCTGTAAAGAGTTTGTATGATTTTCTCTATCTGTGTTGGTTTCCTCTGGGTGCTTCAGTTTCCACCCACCCTTCAATATATATGGAAGTTGAAGATAAATTTGGTGTAATTGGCTGGCACTGGCTCATGGGCCTGAAGGTGCATATGTCTAAACTAAATTAAATTTTATTCTCATATCCACCAAGTATCCCAACATAACAATGCATGCTGATTATAACTTTGCTGCTCATTCCAAAATGTGACTGATGCCTTTTTATGCCTCTTGACTAAGAATAGAGGGGCATCAGAACAATTTGAGCCTGGAATCTTTTGGATTATTTTCTTTTCCCAACAGTTGAATCATGTAACTGCAATTTATCACCTTTAAGGTTTGCATAGGAGTTAGGGTGATTTATCACAACCTCTAAAAGTGATCAGAAGAAAGGCTTCACAAAACCTTAGAAACTACATTTCTTCTCACTCTTATCACAATGCCCATCGATATTAATTGGAGTTGTCAGGATGAGAAAGTGGATGAAATTCTATGAGTCAAATCCATAACCAATAATAACCATTGAGTATTATAAAACACAATCAGAATTTTGCTTGTTTTGTAAAGCAAGTAAGAGAAACAGACCACGATGACTAAATTAATGAGTGCACACCATGAAAAACACCTACAAGTATGCCATTGGTAAAAATGAAAATATCATACTCAGAACACCTCCACACACATATTAGTGCTCTACAGTTGTATTATTCTGGATCTCTAACTCATTTGTACTAAATGTACACTTTGGAGGCCTCTGCAGTAACTGACCTATATGACACCTCAAAGTGGAAATGCTCTTAAGGTAGCAAATGCATTCAGATCTACAGCTTCAGTGAATGTTTCATTTCCAAGGTCAGGCACAAATGACTGTTATTGATTCCAATAACTTTCTTATAAAATTAATTCTCAGGAGGCAAACTAATTCATGATGAGGTTGCTCCACTTTACACTAATTAAGCTGCAACAGAAGTAATAATATTATTAATTTGAATCAAAAAGATAATTTAAATAAACAAATACTGCAGGAGACCACAACTTCCCCATCCCCATGCTGACAAGCACAAGCTAATTTAATGCTACAAAGAATGAACCAAATAGGGTTCTGCATCATGCAGAAAAGAAAGGTAACCAAATTTCTGTCGAATTACAGCAAGTTGTGTCCATTCCTTTATTCCTTTCACACCAATTATTCAAATATATTCAATTGTAGTTGGAAGGCAACATCTTGAGAGCATATAACTAAGTCTTTGCCTGTTATTTCAAACTCTCTCAGCCCATCTAAAAATGCATGCCCATTAGTTTCAGTTATAGAAATAATGCACCAACTTGTATCCATAAATAAAGAGCATTTGGAACTACAGTATTTGTAAAAGTGACAGTTCTTTCATCATAGGTTAGCACCAAGTCATGTCATAGCTGGTAGATATATAGAGCAGCCAATATCCAAGAGATTATTAGGGAAAACTGATGAATACATTCCTCTAAATAGGATACAAGGAATAAATTAAGACTCTCATCACTGCTCTTAAAATATTTTCCTGTTAGGTCCTGGGAACAGATGACTGGCTCAATCCCTAATTTTGGGAATACCATACATCTTTAGCATATTGGCAAACCATTGTCAACAGAAAAATCTTTCTTTGTCAAAGGAGATAAAATGAGTTCTTGCAAACATAGATCAGTTACACTAAACCAGCTTCACAGTTGGCATTAAACATACTAAATGCATTTTTCTCTTATTACCTAAAAGACCATTTCGGAACCATCCGTTATTGCCTGGGGGAATCTTTGGTGCAGGTTATTATTTAATTGTTTGTGAAATTTGGTTGAAATGTGAAATATCAGAGAATGACATGTAATTTGAGATTTATCAGCAGTCATTCTGTGATGATCCTTTCCAGATATTGCAGATGATTTGTGCATCTGACGGCAGAGGTAAAGCCTATTTTCCTCACAGAAAATAACTGGTAATATCATATCCTTATGAAACCAGATGATACTGAATGCCAAAGAAAAGCCTGGCTTAAACTAAAAATTACATGGGTATTTTTATTGTTCCACATAATACTTATAGAATATTATTATGCACTGGGGCTTGCTATATCTGGCCCCCTTTCAGAAACACCACCAGGAATGTCTGCAGTAGGCTGGAGAATACAATCAGGCAGCATGGCCTGACTGTCTACTGGGTCTTAAGGGGATCATCTACTAGACCTTGGAGAGATCAAGCAGAAGCCCGGCCATAAAAATGTTCAACAGTCTTTGACAGAAAGTAAAGCTGAGTCAGAACTTCATCTACTGACAAAGAAGTCAAGGATCTTAACTGTCTTTAAAAATCTCTGACATTTGGAGACATTTAAAATTATAGACATTGAAACAAATATAAATGATTAATACATTAAACATCAATTACAAAATAGAAATAATTAAAAGCATTAAACTAAACTGAAACATTTTTTAAAAATCAACTGTGCATTATCTCCCATTTTGAAGGCCTAGAATTCCTTTTGAAATCAATAGAAATGCACATATGATAAGTCCGACTTAGCAATGGATCCAAGCTGGCAGTCCCCTCACCAAATTCTAATAAAATCAGGCCTGCTGCAAATCCAATGATGGAGTGTAGAAACAGGTGTTTTGCTGCCTTGTCACTCATTGTCACCCAGGCTTCAGATGCAAGTCTAAGAGGTATGTCTCTATGAATGGTTTTCTTCAGAAATACTGGACACAGCCAAAAGAATGGAGACCACTGAGGTAGACTTCAATGGAGCAAGGAATTGTGCTGAGAGTAGCATTAGTTGCACTGTTACATTTCCTGTTTTTAGCTCAAAGGTTTTTTTTTCCTTTGATGTGTGAGCCAATAATGAGGGGAATGGAACAATTGGTACATTGATGAATAACAGAGCAACAATGAGATAAAATATGGAAATTTTAAAGATGTAAACAAATGCACAATGGAGAATTAGGTCCTGAGAGGGAATTAAAGAGAGGGAAGGAATTATTGGATTTTCCAGATTTTAAAGACATTGCGCAAATTATATTTGCTCGAATTCTGAAGGCTGGGAGAAAAAATGATTGAGGTTTTAAGATAAACTGATGTAAACGATGGACCAAAAACAATTAATTTCTCAAGTAATCCAGAATATGTGTGGTCCTTGTCCAAAAATTATAGTTTCTCCTTCCAGGAATAAAAAAAAGGGTAAACATTTATTTACAATTTAGAATCCACAAATGGCAACAGTCAGTCAGTCAAATACCATTTGAAAATCTAAGGTTGAACGAGTTTTGTTAACCAGGATTACTTGGGAATATCACAAAAAGATGAGTACATGGAGATTGATCACAGATGAGCCATAATCATACTGAATATTTGGACAATTCAAAAACTAAAGGGTTGACACTTATTCATCGTTACTTAGTAAGAGAAGGAGGAAAATAAACAGAATGGGAAACTATGATTTTCAGGTTTTTTTCAACATTTTTGGAAAGATCTACTTCAAGGAGAAAAAGTCTCATTGATTTAGATTATTTTCATCAGCCTCGGAAGATACATTGGCATTGAAATAGCATTATTATGACATAATGAAGTCGTGTAAATTTAATTCTAATTTGTTGCTAAGGGTGAATTGCAGTTTATATAGTCAATTGTGTTTTATTGAGACATTGAGAGAGACATTGAGAGAGAGAAAGAGAGAGAGAGAGAGAGAGAGAGAGAGAGAGAGAAGGCACTTTCAGGTGGCCAAATTCCCCGCTTGTAAACCCGCATATTATGGCAATATGCGGCTGTCGGGAGGCCACTTTAATGTGCAGGAGGTGCCTGTGAGGCACCCCTCCGAGAGGGATAATCGCTGTAGTACAGTGGTCCCCCCAGCCACCTGAAAGCAGCTGCTAAGGGGATCACAGTCAGCTGGCAGCGCCTGATAGCTCCCCTCCCAGCTGCCCCTGCCCCCGGCGCAGGACGTCAGGGCAGGGGCAGACGGCATGGGCTGTCAGTGTGGGGATGTCCCCACACTGATCCCGCTGCCCCGCCCTCTCCAACAGCCAGATATCAGACCCCAAATGGTGGGGTGATTGGCGCGGGCATTAGTGGTTGGAATGGCCGGTGTGGGCTGTAGAGGTTCGGGTGGCTGGCATGGGCTGTAGAGGTTCAGGTGGCCAGCGCGGGCTGCAGCAGTTGGGACAACAGCGCAGGCTGTAGCACAACCCGCGCTGACCTCCCGAACCACTACAGCCCGCATTGGCCGTCCGAACCTCTACAGCCCGCACCGGCTGCCAAAATCTCTACAGCCCACGCCGGCCGTCTGAACCACTATAGCCCGCGCCGCCCACCTGAACCGCTACAGACTGCACTGGCTGCCCAAACCTCTACAGCACGCGCCAACCACCCAATCCTCTACAGCCCACTCCATCCGCACCAACCCCTACAGCCTGCGCCAGCCATTCCAACCACTAATAACCACGCCGGCCTCTCCAACCATTAATGCCTGTGCCAGCCTCTTCAACCCCAAAACCCTGCGCCATCCGCCCCAACCCCTACAGCACGCGACACCCGCCTCAACCTCTAAGCCCGCGCCGTCCGCCCCAACCCCTACAGCTCACGCCGCCCGCCACAACTGCTGCAGCCCGCGCCAGGCGCCCCACAGTGTGGGGACTGATATTAGGCTGTTGGGAGAGCAGGGCAGCAGGATCAGTGTGGGGATGTCCCCACATTGATAGCCCATGCCGGCTGTCCCAACTATGACAGCCAGCCATCCCAAACATGACATCCCAAAGGGACAGGAGTGCGCTCAGAGGCGCGTCCCATGCAGCTGTCCCTTCAGGTGGCCAGTGCTGCGCTTTTAGCACTGCCACCTGAACGACAATTCAAAGGGCCACTTCTTAGCGGAGAATGCACCTGAAGAAGCCTAGAGAGAGAAAAGGTAGATTATTGGGTCTTATTCATACCTGAACTTGCTGGTCAATTTGAACACAAATAAAAGTGTGCATGGTTCATCCATGGTTAGATTTTGAGCAAATGTGGAGCAAATCTTGTCAAAACAGCTCATATTCTAAAATATGTCAACATTGAGTTACTTTTCTTGCAGTGCTCTTTTTCACCTTTTATTTTATGAAAATAAGCATTCAATCCATTGCAGCATTAAATACTTGTTACAATGATGTCAAACAAGGCTCTTCGACAATCATTCCAACTCTACGATAAATAAATAAGTGGTCTCTTTGCAACAAATAAATTAATTATCAGCATTGTAACTTGGGTATTTAAAGGTTAACTGGTGGCTCGATAAAGTGAAGACCATAAAATGTCTGGCTCCGTTGAAAAGGATGTCATATAGCAATAAATCATCTACAATAAATGATTATAGTGGCTGGGGACTGAAACAAATGTACTCATCTCATTTAACTGCCCCCAGGGTATAGTGACATGTACAACAGAGCTTCAGACAAGGGTTTCCACATTGGTCCCTGAGACCTACAGTACTGAACCTCTGTTGTGAAATCCCACCCTGGCTCAAGGAGTGTATGGGCCTCTGTCTCTCCACCCTCTGATTTTCCCAACCCTCCCCTTGTACCTTTCCTATCCTCCAGCACCTGATCCATTCATCCTCCTCCCTTCTCTGACACCCTCCATACCATTTAACCTCTCCCAACCCCTTCCTGGACTTCACCAACCCCTCCGACTTGCCCCTCTCAGAGAATGCTCTGTCCTCAGGAGAGGTCTCACCTTCATCCCCTTCACCCACACCTTAACGAGTTTTGCATATATCATGATGTTGAACTCTTCTTCCATCAGCTGTCTCCATGCTTACTTTCACAACCATGATTCTCTACAGATTCATTCACCTGCTTTAAACCTTCTTCCTCCTCCTGGGCATCTTATTCCAGTCTTCTGCCTGCTCTAGACAATTATATTTCCAAATTCTGCCATGAAATCAACTGTATCGACTTCACTACACCCCTCACTTATTCCAATCTCACCCCCTCAGAACGATTGACCCTCCACTCTCTCTGCCCCTAACTGAACCTCACCATCAAACCTGCAGACAAGAGTGGGACTGTTGTGGTCTGATGCACTGAATTCTATCTGGCTGAAGCCAGACGACAACTCTCAGACACCCCCTTTTACTTACCCCTCCAATAGGACCCCACCAAAACTCATCACACCACTGTATCATGCACCATTTCTAAACTCATCACTTCTGGCCACCTGACGCAGCCTCAAACCTTATTGTTTCCCAATGCCGTACCACCCTTTTTTACCTCCTACCCAAGATCCACAAACCCAATTGTCCCAGCAGGCCCATTGTGTCCACGTCCTCCTGCCCCACCGAATTGGTCTCCACTTACCTTGACTCTGTTTTGTCCCCCCCCCCCAGTCCAGTTCCTCCCAATCTACATCCGGGACACTTCACATGACCTCCATCACTTAAACAACTTCCAGTTCACTGAACTCTATCACCTCGTATTTACCATGGAGATCCAATCCCTATACACCTCCATTCCCCATAATGAAGGCCTCAAAGCCCTTAATTTCTTTCTGGGCAATAGAACCAACCAATGCCCCTCCACAACCACCCTCCTCTGGCTGGCAGAACTTGTCCTCACCCTCAATAATTTCTCCTTTAATTCGTTGCACTTTCTCCAGGTTAAAGGGGTAGCCATGGGTACCCACATGGGCTCCAGCTATGCCTGCCTTTTTGTTGGCTATATGGAGCAATCCATGCTACAAGCTGACACAGGCAAGGCCCCTCAACTCTTCCTCTACTACATTGATGACTACTTTGGTGCTGCTTCATGCACTCATGATGAGCTCATTGACTTTATCCACTTTGCTGCCAACATCCACCCCAACCTCAAATTCACTTGGTCCATTTCTAGCAACACTCTCCCATTTCTTGATCTCTCTGTCTCCATCTCAGGGATAAACTCTTGACAGACAGACATTTTCTATAAAACCACCAACTACCACAGCTACCTCTACATCACCTCTTCCCATCCTGTCCCCTGTAAGGATTCCATTCCATTTTCTCAATTCCTCCATCTCCGTCACATCTGTACCCAAGATGGGGACTTCGATGCCAGATCATCAGAAATGTCCTCCTTCTTCAATCAATATGGCTTTCTCTCTACTACCATCAACTCGACACTCTTTCATATCCTCCATTACCTGGTCCTGGTCCTGGTCCCCTCCGACCCCATGCACAACTAGGACAGGATTCTTCTTGTCCTCACCTACCACCCCACAAGCCTCTGGATCCAACACATCCTCATCCATCATTTCTGACATCTGCTACGTAATCCCACCACTAGACACATATTCCCCTTTCCTTTCCTCTCCACCTTCTGCAGGAAGTGCTCCCTCCATGACTTCCTTGTCCACTCCTCCCTCCCACCAATCATCTCTATCCTGTGACAGCAAGAGGTGTTCCACTTGCACCTACACCTCCTCCCTCAGTACTATTTTTCTTGTGAATCTGCAGGGGTCACCTACTGCATCCAGTGATCCTGCTGTGGTCTCCTCAACATCAGAGAGCCTGGACACAGACCGGGAGGTTGCTTTGTTAAGCTCCTTGGCTCTATCCTCAGCAATAGCGTGTTTTTCCCAGAGGCCACCCATTTCAATTCTCCATCCAATTCCTTTGCCAACATGTCTGTCCATGGTCTCATGTACTGCCAGACTTAGTCAACCTGTAAATTGGAGGAACAACATGAATTCTTCCAACTGGGCACTCTCCAACCGGATGGCATTAATATTGACTTCTGTTTTTTTTAAAAACCCACTAAATTTTTCCCCCATTATCTCTTCATTCTGTGTCCTTTTGCAGACACGATCAATTGTACCTCGTCTCTTATCATATCTAATTAACACCTTTTGTTAGTCTGGATTCCTCCCCCATTGTTTGAATTCTGAGGCTTTCTGATATATCCTGCCTCTGCCTTTTCAGGACCAAAAGATCGGAAATATATCTTTGTTTCCTATAGATGCTGAAAAGACCAGCTGAGTTCCTCTAGCATTTTAGTGTCTTTTCAATAGGGCAGGCCTTCACTCTTTATTTAATTCAGCAGGATTAGGATTGCAAATGTTTGCACAATGCTTTATTGGCCCACCTCACTGACAAAAGACAAAGGAGGAAAACCCAACACCCAACCCCAACCAACCAATTTTCCCCTGCAACCGTTGCAACCGTGTCTGCCTGTCCCGCATCGGACTTGTCAGCCACAATCGAGCCTGCAGCTGACGTGGACTTTTACCCCCTCGATAAATCTTCGTCCGCGAAGCCAAGCCAAAGAAGAAGAAGAAGAAGAAGGTGAAATATCACCACCCAAAAGAAAAGAGAATATTTACTTTGCAAAAATTTTAAAATGATTATTCATTTTTGATGACAAGTCCACATTTGTTTTTTTCCTTTATTGCTTCAATGTTCCCAGCATTTTCTGTTCTTAATTTGAAATCCAAACTGGAAACATTCAGCAGGTTAGAATGATCAAAAGAGTGAACATTTCAAGTCAATGGGTTTACATCTGTCTGATAGAGGTTGTCAACTTGAAGGATGAAATATGCTTTTCCTTCTCCAGAGAAGGAGGCTGACAAGGTGGGAATATCCAGAAAGTTCTGTTTCTCATTCATATGGCTGGAGACCATGATGTTTTGTTGTGGCATGCTTTTCACAGAATTTAATATGTCTGTGTGACTCCAGCAACCAGGACTGTGAAAAGGGTCATGTTTCTGGTGGTCATTTCTCACACAGAGGATCTATCCCCAGTGAAAGTAGACCCAACAATCTGTTTAATGTTGAAGGTCAGCAATCAATTCTCTTGAACACTGCAATAGAAATACTCCCACATTGTGGTATATCCTACCTACTGTCCTTTTCTGGTGACAGTCAATATACACTCGGGTTGTATGTATGGAGGCAACACTGCTTTAAACTTAGAAATCTTTTCATTTGTAATATTCTGTTAATTTAGTCGTGAATGGTCACGTGACATTTATTAAAAGCAAGTGAAGTTGGGAGTTGGAGGAAATGATTAATCATAAATTCAAAAATATTTGACGCTATTCATGCACTTGTATCTTGGCATTTAATTGGACTGATTAAGTAATAATTTCAAACATTCCTCGCATACTTATCCAAATTAAATATCTAAGCATCAGTCAACGTTTCAATGTCTATCGTATAAATCCTTTGGCCAAATCTTTTTTAAATATATATATCTATATCTATATATATATAGATATAGATATATATATATTTATACATAAAAGATATATATATATATATATATATATATATGTATATATATATATTTATGTATAAATATATATATATCTATATCTATATCTATATATAGATATAGATATATATATTTAAAAAAGATTTGGCCAAAGGATTTATACGATAGACATTGAAACATTGACTGATGCTTAGATATTTAATTTGGATAAGTATATATATATATATATATATATATGAGGGTTGAGTAAGAGTTACCTCTTACTTGGACATTTGTAAACTGAAAACAGGCTTTATGACAGAAACCAGTCATCCTCTTACAGGGAAGCAGCAAAGAGACAGTTAAAACACAAGTTTACACTTATCAAGAAAAGTGTGTTCTTGCACCAATAAACCTTAACCACATCTTTATTAGAGAAATTGTATTTCAACCATTCTGTGCTTTGAAATTGAGAAGTTGTATAAGGAAGTCTTTTTCTCTGAATCCCACTTAACCCTCCAATAGGACCCCACCAACAGTGCCCAACACTGCCTTTCATTTTTAAATTATAATATGAGAAAATATGTTTTCTGGAGGCATACAATACTCTCGAGAGTATGGCTAAATCCAGAGAATCTGATTTAATTGAATAGCCCTGTAATTGACAATAATCCACATTCTCCACTGATTTAGCAGACATTCTCCATTTTTAAACTGGTTTGTAGATAGCCCTGCATGATTGATGGTGTTCATATAACCCTTTGTATTCACAGCAACAGCAAAGAGCTGTACAAGACCCTTGAATTATTTTTTCTATCCACACTTTCTGACTGGTGGAATGATGCCCAATATTGTTCACTTTGTAACACCATGTTTATGACCTCAATTAATCTCTTGGAAGATTCTTTTTTCGTGTAAGTTGATACCTGATCATTATCTGGTCAGGCTGATCTGCTGTTATTGAAAAGACATGAGCCAAAATGAAAGAGAGAGAATTTCATTATCTGCAAGGTAGCATCGATTCAGTTGATGTCAATGTTTTTGAAACTCATCAGATATTGAATTAATATATAAAGAAATTTCCTATTTATATGAGGAGAAAGTTTTACTTTTTAAAAAATTATCAGAGGTAAAATAAATGAATGAACAGAAGACAATAATTTTATATGTATGGAAAAAGGTAAGGATGTACTGTGCAATCGGAATAAACATTGGCAGTGATTAGGTGTACCCAAGCATATCTAGATTGACATGAATTAACTTGGATGAGAGGATCAGCAAGAGAGCATCGATTATTATCTCACAGCACAATCCTGAACTCTCGTTCTGTCAAAGTGGAGCTCAGATCCTGCATGTAACAATATGGGTTTCTTCCAGATGCTCTGTTCCTTCCCCATCACAAAGGTGTGCAGCTCAGTGGGTTAAGTGACCACTATAAATTGCCTCTCATGTGTAAGTGAGAGGTAAAACCTGGTAGTAATTGATGGGAAAGTGAGGAGATAAAATGAGATTAGTGTCAGACTAGTGCAAATGGTGTGTTTATTGGTTGGTATGGACTCGGTAGGCCAAGCAACCTGTTCCCAGGTTCAACAACTTCATAAATCTTTCTGCATTTCAAATGATCTAAGTAATTACTTCTTATTTTCATGGAAGCATTCAAACCTAAGCTAAGGTTCTATTTGCACCATTAGACATAGAACATTGAATAATACTGAACAGTATGGGTCCTTCTGGTTGTGTTATTCTACATAAACCTACTCCTACTCTGTTCGCCCTTCACAGCACATAACCCTCCATTTTTCTGAAATGAAAATCCTGTGATTATAGTCAGTAAAGTGGGTGCAGTAGTTCTACCTACTAAAAATAAACAATAGATTTTCTTTCTTCTTTGATACAAAATGTAAACATCCGAATAAGAAATTAAAACAGAAAACCAGTCGAGCGCGAGTACAATGGGAGAACATGATAATCGATACGGAATCTTGCTTGCTCAGTGGAAAGCCACAGGACCATGAGGCCACAAAAGTCAAGAAAGCAGGACATGCGTTGACATACACCCAGCTTAAAGTGTCCTCCAACACTTGCTCCTAACCTCCATTGACACAAATTAACCCCTCTTTGCATCAAAACAATTTTTAAAATTCCCAAAACAGGTATCTTCATCCGAAGATGCTGACACCAATTACTGATCCTTTCAAAGAGCAGAGGTGAGGTTGAGGGAGCATACCTACAAACCAGAAGATGGACACATCCCAAAGAAGATCAAAGGAGAGCAAACTGCTGCATAGCAGAGAGGAGGAGGGTGCCCAACACTGCCCTTCAATAGTTCCTCCAGCATTCTTGTGTGTTTTTACTTTTGTATCTGCAAACAAGATACAAAGGCTTTTGGAATCAACTCAAACCCTTGTGTTGTCTTTGTGTGAGAAGAAATTTGAGTTACCTTCTCAATCCTACAGTTTACTCATCTTAAACCAGAAAAGTAACCAAAGGAAATAATCTGTTGAGATACAATGATCTGAAAAACCATGTTAACTCAGAACCATTACGGTTAGCCCACCATTGATCCCTAAAGCCCATGAGAAAAAAACTACAAAGTCAATCAGAATTATTGCTCTATCAAATATATTAATTGATGTAGAATGCTAATAATCACATTGCTATGAAATCAATGCAAATCTGAACTTAGAATTTTGAACATTTACAAATCAATAATCTCCAGTTTCCAGTTCAAGATGAGATCTTAACTATGTCATGTGGGATTCGACCATTTCAAAGATTCTCATTTGAATTTGAGTTTAACGGTGAGAGTCATTTGAGCTAAGAATGACCTGTTCATTGTACGAACATCTTTTATATTAACTAGTTCATTTGAATAATAACTATAAGAATTTAACAAATACTATTTCAGACCAGATATTTTCCAAACAAAATATGCTAATGTTTAAAGCATAATATGATAACGTGAATATACATCAGTGGTATGTTAACATTTTATTTTTCTTTTGATCTTGTTTGACAAGTTAAGTCACCATTAAGCCAAGTTATATATCTATCAGCTTCCATTAATACTTTGACAAAGTACGTGTAATCCACCTTTCTTATAAGTTAGACAAATTCTGGTGGTGGTGTTCAAATCCACAGACTGAGAGGCTTGAATGTTCAGTAAAACCCCTGATATCCAGCACCTATGGAGATGGGTAGATGGGAGATAAGTGTATTTTTTGGTTGCTTGATACTTCCTCTTACAATCCCTAAATAATACACTTGCATTTAGAATAAACAGCTTAAAAGACAAAATACTAAATTACCATACTGTACTTACACTGAACACATTTCATTTGCAAGAATATATAAACCTGAAAGCATTTTACTTTATTTTCAGTCACATTGTTTGAAACATTTAACTGTCTCTGCATCTGCCCCTTCATGGAGCTGCCTAAACCCACCCCGCTCCCCCCCCCCACCAAGTTTATAGATAAAATATCTGACCAGAGCGATTCTTACTAAGCAGGGATAAGGAGAAACTTTAAGAGAGTCACCCCAACAACAAGAAACATCAACCAGCTCTTCAGACTAGGTGATGCTATTGCTGTTACACACAACTTTATTCAAACAGCTGCTAAGAGAAAAGCATGATCAAGGCATTCCACTGGCTAAATATTTGCTCTCATCTTAACCAAAGGTTTATGTGTTACTTCAGAGAACATTTACATTTAAATTTTTAAACTTAGTATTTTTATCTATTATTTTATTCTTACTTATTTTAATTTTAAAATTTATTTTCCTTGACCTTTTTTTTCCGGTTGTTTGAATTCTGGATACGAGGTGTTTTATTGAACATTAGCTCACTTTCGGAATATAAAGTTATGTCCAGGGGAGTTTTATTCCACTTGCTCCTCCATTAATTCTCTCTGCATAAATAGCCATGGGTACTCAGAAAACTTGTTGTGGTCTAGTTGGCTGATCGTCCTGACCACATATTGCTGGATGAAACAGAAGTCTGTGAAGTTATGCATTTATTCTAGATTTTTAAAATATCAAAAGCCAAAAATGTCTGAGAACAAAAGATTCTTCACACATTCTCTCAGACTCTTTACAGTAATGCCAATAGCCTCAGTGAAACTGTACATCTGTCAAGGCCGATAATCCAGCATAAATGCTCAAGAACATATCATTTTGGAATTGAGTAGATAAAAACACTTTCATAAATCACTGGTTATGAGAATATACAAGAGCCCAAGATTCAGAAGTACTTTGCCAGTCAACCCATTGAGACTGATAGAGAAGCTATTTAGATCTTGGCCAGGTCAATTCTCTGCTCTCTTTTCATATCACTTTTGATACATATCGTAAACTGTCCATTAGTTGCTAGCTTATCATATTAAACTGCTCTACATCCACGGCTCTTGGGCATACAAAATTCCAAATATCCCCTCAAAGAAATCCCTTCATATCTCCAATGGACACTTTCTTATTCTGAAACTATGCCCTCTTACTCGTTAGCTGCATTCTCAACTCTATCCAGCCTCTTCAAAGTCTCTCTTTCTCTCATTCTTTGAAACTTCTCTCATTCTTTGAAATTCTAATGGGTATTGACCCAATCTGTTGACTTTTCTTCTCATAGCAATCTTTCCATCCCGGGATTCAACCTTGTGAACTATAACATCCCTGTCTCCAGTGGAAGCACATCCTTCTTTAAAAAAAAGTTTATGTTTATTTGTCAAAAAAATTCCTTGTACAGTGAGAAGCATTTTTCTGTGAACAAATGAGCAGGTTATTTCTAACACCCATAGAACTTTGTAAAGGCCACAAATCCAGACAATAGGATTGCAGTGAAAAAAAGACCAATTAGCACCAAGCAATTACAGCACAGTAAAAGCATACATACAGGAAGGAGCCTGATAGCTGCAAGGATGAAACCATTTTTAAGCCTGTTGGTGCATGCTCTCACACTCTCACACCTCACCAAAGAGAAAAGAGATATGAGAGTGTGTCTGAAATGTGGTGGGTCCTTAACTATGTCGGCTCCCTTTCATAGACTATAGGAGATGAGAGGGAGTTCATGCAGAGGACAGGTTTATGTTATGTTCTGAGTTGTTTTTAAGGTCCGCTCCCTCTGGGACTCCCTCTTCACTTGTGCATCTGCAAGGGTCATATACTGCATTTGGTGCTCACGTGATGGCCTCCTCTACATTCGATAGACTGGTCGCAGACTGGAAGATCGCTTTGTTGATACCTTTCCTCTGTTCATTGTAATAACATTTTCGTCCCAGTAGCCAACCATTTAATTCCACAGACCATTCCCACATCGATACTGCCAAACCAAGGCTATCCGCGAATTGCAGGAACAACACCTAATATTGAATAAGGGCATTCTTCAAACAGACAGCTTTAACATTGACTTCTCCAGTTTCTGTTAAACCCCTCTCCAAGTCTCTTTCTTTCCCTATCTCTCAATCTCCTTTCCTCCAGCTTCTTGCTACCCCCTTACTTCATTCAGAGAACTACTCCCCCCCCTCATCACTTATCAGCCTTTTGTTCTTCTATACTCCCACCTATAACCACTTGCCTAATGGCCTGTTCTCCTCCCCGTGTCCCTTCCTCCCTCTTCTCCTTCTTCACCTTTTTATTCAGACACCTTCCTGCTTTTTGCTCATATCTTGATGAAGCGCTCAGCCCGAAACACTGGTTACCCTTTATTTCCTTTAGGGTATGGCAGCAAGGACCCATGCCCTGGGTGCCATTTGCAGGGGACACCACTGTCTTCTCCTCGCCCGCCCAATATACGAGCCCCTAACCCAACAATGCATCCCAGGGGTGCAGTTCTGCCGGGGCTCACTTAAGTGCCCTAGAGTGCCACTCTGGCAACTCACCGGGCCACTCCGGACCAGCATCTCATCAGACCACTTCGGGGCCGCTCCACCACCTCGCCTAATGTAGGATAAATGGGCAAAGTGACTGTCTTACTTACCCATTATCTCCCACACAACTGAATCTGTTCTGCCAGTGCCAACGCCAGCTGCAAAGAGGATTACAGTAAGGAAGACAGCTATTTTGTGAAGTGCCAGAGTGGCCTTGAAGTAGCCTGATGAGATGCACCCAGGGCCAGCTCTACCATTAGACAAACCAGACCTCAGAGGGGCGATGATGACCCTCTGAACAATCACAGGTAAGACTTTATTTCACCCTGAAGTGGAAGCAACTTTCATGTTTGAATCCTGCAAAAGGCAAGGGGAGAGATTATGTGCGTGGAGCAGGAAAAAAAAAACCTGTGCCTGACTTGACCAATATTTATCTTCACTGGGAGACCCCTTGTGTTATCCGTGGCCTGCAGCAGACTCTTGCAAAACAAAGGGAGAGTCAGAGTTTTCATTGAATGAAGCAGGGAATTGCAGCAGTGAGAATTCAAGAGTTTACCCCAAGCCCCCATATGCATGTTCTATTCCCCACTCCAGGATGAGAAAAGGAAATTCAGGTACAGGCTGCCCTTCTCGGCTCTGCAGTCAGGCCAGTTCGGCCCAACCTTGGGTGCAGGAGGAGCGGAATTCAGTCACCCCCGGTGCAACGGCAGTTAATAGCAGTGTGTTTGCAGTTCCCCGAACAGCACACTCCTGTGTCTGGCTAAGGAATATACTGTATATCCAACATGCTAGTTTCTCAAACAAAGTAAACTAGTTTAATCCCATGGCAGATACAGAGGTTTTAAACAGAGGAAGGGGGAGAGTGAGAGAGACTGCTCCTCTCTGTTAAAAAATCTTTTGCCCATCTCAATTCTAATCTTGTTACAATGATCCAATCTGTACGGAACGGTGTTGATTTAGGGTACAGGAATTCATGACCTCTGAGAAAGTGCTCAATACACACGCAGTTGATCTTCAAAATTATCCCAATTGTGTGTGAAAACTCCCAACTGTCAGCTGCATTTGCGATTTTTTAATAGAGGGGGTGGAATTTCAGTGCTTGCCATAGATGCTATTTTACCTAGATACACCACTGGTTGCACCTGAAGTTGTAGAAGGGCCAAAATTATAGGGAGACCAAATAGAGACCGAAACTGAATCCAGCACTTCAGGTATGGTCTTCACCAGTTGCTGTAAGTTGCAACGAAACCTTCCTTCCTCCATCCTCCAGTTATTTACTGTACCTGCACGATAACATTTTATGCACTACAACGTCTGCATCTCAACAGGATCTTGTGGTCACACTGATCTTAATAATTTATTTCTGCATTCTTCCTTTCCAAGTAAGTAAACTCTTCAACCTTCACGGTTTTGAACCACTCAGTAAGGCTATCTGTATCCACCTGCAGGTTATTTATGTACTCCTTGGAACAATAACACATTTTTTATTGCAAATTTGGCTGCAATGCACAGGGTCATCTAGTATGGGAAGAGGGCCTTCAGTTCAAGAAAATCCACATTAACCATCAAGCACACTATTGCAACACTAATCACATTTTATTCTCTGCACAGTCAATCAACTCCCCCAACCCAAAATTCTACCACTTTCCTATGCACAAAGAGTAATTTACCATACCTAATTATTCTACAAATATTCTTATTTTTGGAATATAATAGAAACCAGAACACTCAAAGGTTGCCTGGCGATCAAAATTAGCAAGTACAAATTCCTCACAGACAGCACCAGAGGTCAGGATTGAAACTGAGTTGTTGCAACTAGCTCTACTATCCATACCACTGTCCTGATCCTTCAAGTTATCAATTTAGACTGGAAATAGTTGAGGCCCAGTACTAATTCCTGTGGTACCCTCTCATTTCTCAATGTCAATCCAAAAGAACTCCTTCATCCCAACTGTGCTTCTGTGCTCTCTCAACCATGCTTTCATGTCGCATCTTAATGAATGATTTCTGGAAATCCAAGTACACGGCATCTGCTGGCTTCCCTTGTTTTCCCACTCTGTTTGTTGTATACCAAAGAATTTCAGGAATTCTGCCAAACTATTTTAATAATATCCTGCTGTTACCTGCTTAATAATGGATTCCAACATTTTACCAATAAGAGACATAGACTAATAGTCTCCCTCCATTTTTGAAGAGCAACATTACTCTTGGAACATTGAAAAGGCCTTGGAGAAAAAGAAGAAAACATTTACTGAAATGAAACAGAAGCAAAATATTATGATCACAGGAAATCTGAGATAAAAGCGTAATATTCTGAAAACTCTCTTCCGGACTCGTAGCACTTGTAAAGAGTTGAATAGAGACATGGCATCTGGGCTGGGAATGCTTCGAAATAATCATGTTTTAAGATACAGTAAAAGGAGTGAGGGGTGATAAATGGCAAACAGCAGAGATTAAATTTCAAAAATGATGATGGTACCAAGAAAAAGAGACTGGTAATGGGATAAGTAAAGAAATATATTAAAGGCAGGCTGCATGAGGTGTAAATGGGAGAAGTCGTGTCATCATCCAAAATACTGAAGGAAAATAGTGTGAATGCTGAAGTGAAAATTAACTACAATATCTGGTATAATTTACCAGAACAATGAGGGAATTTAGTTCTGTAGAATGAATGAAGCTGGGACTGCCCTGTGGAAATCAATGAAAACTAAAAATCAATAGTGTTGTTTTAGACTGCAATGTCAGGAAAATTGCTGAAAAAATTAACATAATTACTGCTCATGTGGTCATTCACACTGGGTGCCTTTTTAGACCACAAGTAGTTGAGCACAACAGTCCCGGTGGGTGGATGTGCAGTAGAGTAGATGACTGACAACAAATTTTTCCGGTACGATTTACACAGCAGGCTTCATCCAAAAAATTACAGGGGCCTTGCAGGATAAATTGAGCTGCAGGAATAAACTCAAAATTCCAGCACATTCCTTTTTAGACTGCCTGTGTAGCGGCAAAATTCCTTGATTGTGCCGTTACATGCCTGCAACCTAAAAACCACTATTGGAAGAGTTTGAGCTTAACAAAGGATTTTAACGAGCAGATGGAGAGAAACTGTTATGCTCTGAGATCAGTGGCTAGATCACATAAATTAAAGATAATTGGTCAAAAGGGATAATTTTTTCATGGAGTGAATTGCCCTGACTTGGAAAATTTGACCAAAAGAGAGGTGCAAATAGTTCAATGGTTAATTTCAAAAAGGAAAGATGCAGGGACAGAATGTCTAGTGTTACCTATTCCAAACATAATAAACTGATACAAAGCAGACCATCCAGCCTCTCTAGCTGTTCTGACATTCAGTAAGACCAAAGCCATTGAATATAATTTCCAACCTAAGCTCCACATTCCTTGATCAAACTCAAGCTCAAATCTACTCAATGACTGAGCATCTGCAGATCTGCAGTTCTCAAGTAGAAAATTCCAAAGGTACATATTCTTCTGAGCAAAGAAACTTCTCCTTAGATAAGTCTTATCCTGAGACAATGAAACCCAGTTTTGCAACCAGAAGAAACAACCACCCAGAATCCAGTCTGTCCTCTTAGAATCTTGCATGTTTCCATGAGTACAATTGAGGTTTCCAATGAGTAATCAATCTCTCTTTCTTTTTTACACAACACACACTTACTTCTCTTTTAATGAATTAATTGAGTGAAGTTTTGCTGTACTTATTACAAGGTAAGAAACCAAAACTGCACACCATTTATTGAGTATGGTCACAGCACACCCGATCTCTTTTGAAAGTGCATCTAACTTCTTTGGAGGTGGTGAAAGCAGCATTTAAAAGGTGTCTAAATGGAGACATAAATATGCATTAGAAACATGAATATGCACGGTAGAAGGCAGAGATTCTCTGCCCTGACGTTGGGAAACTTACCTCTATGAGTGTGTCATGGTCAGCTCCAAGGCACCAACTGCAATCCCGTTCAGGGAAGGATAATTGGTGGAGCATGGCCTCACATGAATGTACAGCTGCTGCAAGTGGATGGTTAGGGGCGGGATGATGACGCAGTTAGCCAGCAACCCATCTTCCCTCTCACTTCCATCCACTCACCCCTTTCTCTCCATTTTCCCCTCAGGGCAGGGGCCACCGGCAGGAGCCGTCAGGTCAGGGGCGGCTGGAGGAGCTGTCAGGGGCCATCCAGTTTGAACTAAGACAGCCCCGCCGGCCACTCCAGCACCTCATTGGACCATGTTAACCTTTGAGGCTGCTCGTCAGTGGCTCAAAACGTGACAGATCAATGGCCATCTTCTCTACCCATAATCCCCCGCACTCCTGGAACTATTCTGGGAAACAGAGTGGTTCCAGCTGTATGAGGAACTATGGGGAGGGAAGACGGCCATTGCTTTGCTGCATATTTATGATAGGTGGCGCTACGGCACCAGTTGCCCTGCCTTCATCGGCTTCGGAGGGCATGACAAGGTGCCACTTAACATGAATGTGACACTGGAGCAACCTTTTAGGGCTGCTCCATGAAAGGTAAGTTTATTTTTTCCCTCCACACTTATAGCCTGGCATTAAAGGGCCTTGTGACTTGGCATTATGTGCTGAAAGGGCTGTTCCTGTACTTTACTAAAAAGAATGGCAGTGATGCCGGAGCTGCTGTAATGGCAGCACTGCTGCTAGTGTAGAACCCTGGAGAGCGGAAATGAAGACACAGCACTACTCTATGGGGTCCAACTGCTGTTGGCTCCATACAGGCTTTAAATGGCCTGTTAAAGGAGCCAACGGTAGCTTATTTTAAAATCCTGCACCTGCGGAGTCTGGACCCAAGATGGTCGTTGTTATGTTTGGCAGTGGCCTCAAGGGATTGCAGCCTCTGGGGAATTGGAGAACTGGTGCAGGGCACCAGAAAACAGGGTGACCACTTGTCATTGAGAAGGAGAAGCAGAGAGATGACCCATGGAATGGTGACAATAGCGGTGGATCAGTGAGGGTCTCTGAGGGTGAAGAACACACAGGTGGCGGGCTATCGTGATTTGAGGTGAGGAACCCATGTAGATTACAGGCTGCTGGTGACTGCAGTCAAGGAACTTGCACCAGGTTGTGGACTACTGGAGAGTGGCCCAAGATTGACTGAAGGTTGTGTGGCTGCAGAGGCTGCGGGAGTGCTGGAGGTGAATCCATAGATACTCAGTGACTCTAAGGGGATTCCCTTTTGCTTATCTTTCTCTGACTGTAAGGGGCCCAGGCAATTTCTACTAATGGTGAATCTTTGTGTGCCTTGCGGTAGATTAAATGAAATTTCATGTAATGTTACATTTTATGTCTTATTACAATGACAATAAAAGAATTTTGAATCTATTTTGCATACATTCAATTAGCCCATGGATAGTGATTTTTTTTTCCCAAAGCACCTTGCCAAAGGCTGTGCTGCATCATATTGCAATGGATTGAATTTCCACATGGGAATGGGTTGGATTTTAAGGTTGTGGTGAATCTCTGCGAAGCTGCCTGTCTCCCCTCTGGCAAGCCTTCCTGTACTAACATTGGCTGTCCATTATCTTTACCGTTAACGACACTTCCCTTGGGTATAACTGTGTATGCACCCATTGTCATTCATTATTGTACCATAAGTTTCTGCTAATAAAAGCCATGAATATTGTTTGACCGTATTGTCTTTGTCTACTTCATCAACTGGCACTTCAAAGGTATAAGCAATAATTAGGTAATATTAATCACTGCCACGAGCATAAAGACATACAGGAACTTGTAGTAATAACAAGTGTCGTTCAACGCGTAAATAAAGATGCCCTCCTCTTGCAGAAGCTTTTCAATACCAAGAGACTCTGCATGGTTACCTTTATGTAAATCTGTGAAATCAACGGAAAATTTTGGGGCTTGACCTTTTAAAAAAAACATTGGCATGATTCAACTCAATTATTGCCAAAGAACCTGTCTGACACTGAGCATTAACATAGAGTGAAGAATTTCATTCGTTCAGATTTTTAAAAAGCAGAATTTTAAAAAAACTAAAAAAAAAGGTATTTTTTACTTTGTCATTTTTCTCCATCTTTATTCAATCATTTGCTTTTAATCAGAATCAACCATAACAGAAACAGGTTCTTTAGACCAGAGTCCATGCTGATTTGTAAACACCCTTTGACACTAATCCCATATTATCATTCCCAGATTCCCATAAATTCTCCCCAGAATCTATAATTTACCTTTGCTCTATGAGGATTTTACAGTGGCCAATTAGCCTGATCAAAAATATATCTGCTCTTCATTAATGATTCCATTTGTTGCTTGGTTAAGCCCTCCTGCATCCCATTAAAAAGGTACACTATCTTCTTAGTTAAAGGGATTATGGCTGTTTACCCTATTCTCTACAGAGCAACTGCATAGACAAACTTGTTTCATTACAATGACACTGAATTACACCGTTGTTACAAATTTGCTTTCCAAATTAATATTTAGATTTGCCAACTCTTGACAAAACAAAAAGCAGCAAGTGGTGATAATGTCATAAAAGGCTAAAGGTGTATCATTTGTTGGTGTTTATAGCAGGGAGCATCACCTTCCCAAGATCGTGTTATATGGCGAGCTCTCCACTGGCCACCGTGACAGAGGTACACCAAAGAAAAGGTACAAGGACTGCCTAAAGAAATCTCTTGGTGCCTGCCACATTGACCACCGCCAGTGGGCTGATAACGCCTCAAACCGTGCATCTTGGCGCCTCACAGTTTGGCGGGCAGCAACCTCCTTTGAAGAAGACCGCAGAGCCCACCTCACTGACAAAAGGCAAAGGAGGAAAAACACAACACCCAACCCCAACCAACCAATTTTCCCCTGCAACCGCTGCAATCGTGTCTGCCTGTCCCGCATCGGACTTGTCAGCCACAAACGAGCCTGCAGCTGACGTGGACTTTTTACCCCCTCCATAAATCTTCGTCCGCGAAGCCAAGCCAAAGAAAAAAAGATAGCAGGGAGCATAGTACTCAGTCTCTAAATCATCATATAAAGCATTGTAAATACTCATGTTCACACCCACATATGAACCAGGCACTGAGGAAAAAGACAAATATAGGATAATTATAGCTTCCTGGTTTTAAAAGTTCCATCCTGGCACTGAGGCTTGAATCTCCAGTTTTGCACAGGCGGTCGAAAAACAAAGGAATACCAGTATCAATGATGAAGATCCACTCAAAAGATTCTTTTATGTTGGCCACCAGTGCCATGAATATCTACCAAGGTTAATCTATCAGTTGCAATTAGCTCCACACAAATGACAAAGCAACAGGCAGCAGGAAGGAGGAAAAACCACATCAACTTTAATATGAAAATCAATGTTAGCAGCTTTACTGCAAACAAATATCTGAACAGACCTAAAACAGAAAATTGGATTTCCAAAACAATCCCAGAGTCATTGTTATTAGTTATGTATTTTGATAAAATTGTAATGATTTAGAATGCCATTACCAAGACACTGAAATGAGTTTCAAGCTTCCACATTGCAATCATAATGTTGAAATGCTGTAACTCAATCAAATTAATTTAACTAAATATGTAGTAAGTGATGTAAATGATTATGGCCTGAAAATACATTTGATAAATCATTACCCTGTTTATCTCTGTGTTGTCCTTTCAGTTGATGCCTCCAGAAGGGTGACAGACCATTTACCCGTAACATTGCAAACATCACTCTTTTGTAGAAATCAAGGCAACATTCTATTCCAAAGATGATGAATGGTAGGAGTGCTGAGGAACAGAGGGACTTCAGTATACATGTCCAAGAATTCCAAATGTAGCAGGACAGGTAGATAAGTGATGAATTGATGTAAAGGACATGAGGCTTTATTAACCAGGAAACAGAATATGATACACAAGGCTATGTAGATAAGGTGATTAATGAAGGCATGCTTTCCTTTGTTAGCTGGAGCAGAAAATATGACAGTGGGAAAATTATGATAAAACTTTATAAAATTCTGTTTAGACCACAGCTGAAGAACTATATACAGTTCTGGTCACCAAACTTTAGAATGAAAATGATTGGTCTGGTGGGCATGGAGGAAATTCATCAGGATTTTGCTGGGGTTGGAGATAATCATTAATGAGGGAAGTCTGGATAATTTGGATTTGATTTCCTTAGAACGTAGATGCCAGAGGATTCTCTTGGGGAAAATAAAACATGGTTTCAAACAATCTGGGTTAATATACAAAGCTGTGGGCTGCTGGAGATGGGCTTGAGAACCAGGTATCAGAACCAGGATTCAAGAGGGTGCTAAGGGCAATAAGGGCTCTCGAAGAACCCTGGATGCTGAAGGCTTCCTAAATGTGTTGGAGGATTGGATCTGGAATCAGGTTGCCAACAGTTTGAATTGAACTGGAGACTTGTGTGGCTTCAGAAGCTGTGGGAGTGCTGGAGATGGATCCATGCACATTTAGTTAATGTCTTTGAGGGGACTCTTTTGCTTTCCTTTATCTGACTGTCAGGGGCATTGGGCAATGCTGATGATGAATCTTTGTCTGCCTAATGGCATACTAAAGGTAATTTCGTGTAATACTGCATTTCTATTTTGTAACATGACAATAAATCTGATCTGATCTTACCTCCAGTACCTAACTATCCTTCCAGGCTGACTCAAAACAGACCATTGGAAACAGTATTTAGTCAGATGATCAGAGTCATTTGAGGTCTTCCTCAACTTTGTTCTTCATGTCCAATCTCCCATGCAAATTTCAGGGAAAATCCATATCTTCTGAAATTAAGACATGCTAGGAATGACAAACAACAATGGCTCCAGTATTGATTCCGAAGGTTCACCACTAGTCACAAGCCTCCAATTTGATAAGCAATCATCCATCATTAGTCTTTGGCTTCTCCTATCCAGACATTGTTGAATACAGTTCACTACTTCACCATGAATATGCAAAGTTTGAATCTTCCTGACTAATCTCCCATGCGGGACCTTGTCAAAGGCCTTACTAAAGTCCATGTAGATAAAATCCACAGCATTGGTTAAACATGACCTACCATGCACAAAGACATGTTGATCCCTAATCAATCCCTGGGTATCCAAATAATTGTATATCCAATCTCTTAGAACACCTTCCAATAATTTACCTATTACTGACTACAGGCTAACCAGCCTATAATTTCAAGGGTTACTTTTGGAGCTAGCATTTAATCATCTGGCACCACACCTATGACAAAGGACATTTTAAATAATTTTGTCAGAGCTCCTGCAATTTCTACACCAGACTCACTCAAGGTCTGAGAGAATATCTTGTCAGGCCCTAGGGATTTATCTACCCTTATTCACTTTAAGACAACAAACACTTCCTCCTCTTTAATCTGTATAGGTTCAATAAACTCCCTGCTTGTTTTCCTTACTTCCCACAACTCTGTGCTCATTTCCTTAGTGAATACTGAGAGGAAAAAAAAGCCATTTAAGATCTTCCTCTTCACTTCTGCCTCCATACAAAGCCAACCACTTTGATATTCAAAGGGCCCAATTTTGTCCCTTCCTATTCTTTTCCTCTTAGAAACTGTTGATTTTCCTTCACATTGTCTGCAAAGCAACCTCATGACTTCTTTTAGCCTTCCTGATTTCTTTCTTGAATTTTTCATATTCCTCAAGTAGCTCATTTTCTCCATGCTACCTATACCCGTTATACACCTTCCAAACCAGATCTCCAATATCCCTTGAAAACTAAGGTTCCTTATATTTCTAACCTTGTCTTTAATCTACCTGTGATGTTTCTTTTATTACAATAAAAAAAGGGTTCTTTTTAAAACAACTAAATTTATTAACTAAGTAAACAGCACTAACGACAGAACAAACACATGCCAAACTTCATGTGAAGGCATCCATCTTGAATCTACCCAAGATTCAATAGCATTCCCAAGATGCAACATTCACCAGATCATACACACTCTCTCTCCAACTCCTCCTGGTGGTAGCATTCTATCACTACATTCCCTTTCCCTGAGATGTTTAATGAAACACAACACATTAATACAGTATTCTTTCAATTTAAAGTTCAACTCAAACGTAACATGAACATCAGCAGCACAAACTTTTGTGTGCAGTTATTTTCCTTTTATAGATTCAGTCTGTCAGGTGATTTGACAACTTGTGTGGATCTTCTTAACACAGGTGCTTGGCTCGGCTCTGCTGGTCCACTACTGTCTTGCATGGGTGGTGTTACCTCTGTTGCTGTGTAGGCTGAAACCTCTGCATTTATCTGTTCCTGCAGTGTTTTCAGCAGACTCCTTTGATTCCTCCTCAGTATTTGATCCTCCTCTTTTCTGACAGTTTGCATTTTGGATTTACTTCTCCCAGAATTTTTTATCCCAAGTGTTGGAATCTCTAAGTCTCACTGTGTCATGTTGTGCCAGTGACCTAATCTTCTCACTGACTTATCATAGTTTGGCTTTTTATCTCCCTTGCAGTTGCTTGTGTTTCCTTTCAACATCTTGGTTCTTGTTTGGGTCTGCAGAGTAGGGAAATGTGGTGCGTGGTCTCCGTCCCATCAGAAGCTCACCATGTGACAGGCCACGTTCAAGTGGCGAAGCTCTGTAACTCAATAGAACTAAATACCTTTTGTATATCATGTACCTTTTGTGTCGATGGTTTGTCCATTGTAACCTTTGAGCTGTACAGGATTTGCATGGATGTATGGCTTTATCTTCATTGCCCCGATGTCACACTTAGAGATCAAATTGACCTTTGCCCCTGTGTCTAACTTGAAAGGATTATTTGTTCTATTTGTATGCAATGTAACAGTCCGTTTATCCTGCTCAACACTTCATTTCCTGCACCACCATGTCCACGAAAAGTGTATCACTGACAGCAGTTTCTTCTATAGTGTGTACACTTTTACTTCAGTTTAGTTTACCTTTGGTAAAACATTGCTTTGCATAGTGATTCTGCCTTTGGACTTGTTACAGACTTTTCCATTAGGAGGACAGTGCTTTGGCACATGCTTAATTCCACATGGTTTACAACTGAAGATCTCTCCATTTTTTTGTTGGTTCCTCTATCTCATTTTTTATTTGTTGATCTGTGTGTCCAGACACTGTGGCTATGACTATGCCTTCATTTTCACTGGATTTTACACTATCACTGAAATTTTTCACATGCTGTAGAGCAATTTCACTGGCGTGGCATATCTTCTCAGCTCCAGCTAAGATAAGCTCTGCCATTTGGAGCAACCTCTCCCTCACTTTCTTATCATTAATTCCAAACACAATTTGATCACGGATCACTGAATCTTGCAGCAATCCAAAATTACACGTTCTTGCTTTTAATTTTAAGTCTTTTAAAAAAGTATCAAAGCTCTCTCCATGCAGCTACGTGCGCAAGCGAAACATATACCTCTCGAAGTTTCAATTTTCTTTGGTGAACAGTGTTCAACAAACATCTCAATAACATTGCCGAATTTGCTTTGGTCATCTGCCTTGGCAAAAATAAATGTGTTGAAAATCTCGAATATTTGAGGTCCTGCCACAGTAAGTAGCAGTGCCATCTTCTCTGTATCCGGTTCGCTATCAATTCCAATAGTTTGCAGATACAGCATAAAGCATTTTTTAAACAGCCTCCACTCATGGTGGCAGTGAACCAGAATTCACTGCCTATATATTGTTCAGATGGCTGGCTCCTCCCTTGGCTCCACCCTCACCTACCCCAATATCAACCCTGATTTTCCCATCTTACCTCAAATTCACCTGAGGACTATTGTATCTACAGCCATTGACTGTAAGCTATTAAAAGTGTGTTTGTACTCCTCACTTGTCTCTGAGTGCAATCAGTCACTTTACAATTTTAATAGCTTAACTTTGAAGCATGATGGAAGCCCTGCTCCAGATCAACTCTCACTCCCCTGAGGCCCCGGAGGAATTCACCTACTGGGTGGAGTGCTTCCAGTCCTACCCAACAGCCACAAAAAAAGACGAACTCCAATAGTCTCCAGAGATCGGCGCTTCTCTCTCAAGTCAGTCCCAAAGGGTATGCAGTCATCAGAGACTGTGCAACCCAGGAGTCGGCCATAGAAGGCTTGAAGGCCTGCTACACGAGGCCCCAGAATGACATGCTGGCCAAGCACCAACTCTCTCAACGTCAGCATCATCCAGGTGAGTCGCTGGACGATTATGTTCTCAGCCTGGGTGAGAGAGGAAGAACAAATCCAGGACACCCTCGTGGCAAGAGTGAGGTTGAGGAACATGAGGCAGTGAATGCTGGAGTTGGGGAAGAAAGACTTTGCCAGCACCCTGGAGCTGGCAAAAGAGCTCGAGCAGGCCCAACTAGGAGCTGACAACCTCACGGGTGAAAGCAGCACCTTTTCAGTGGACTACGTCATTGGGGTGCCAGTAAACCCGCAGCCCCAGCGCTGACCACTGAGCCCAAACGCGCCCCGGTATGCTACTTCTGTGGTGGACAGGCACAGCACTCCCCCCCCCCCCCCCCGCCTGATGGCCCGCAAAGGACTCTCTGTGCTCAGGATGCATAAGCGAGGGTACTGGGTTAAGATGTGCCGGGCTAAAGGGAACCCAAAGAGGGTGACCGTATGTCATTGCTCAACCCGTGCCGAAGTTCCGAAGTGCCAGTCTCAGCCTCTCCATGCTGTTTGCTACCAGCGTCTTGTTGTGCCTTATGGTGGGACCTGCCACTGGAAGTAAAGCATCACGGGAAGCCAAGGTGGCCATCTTGCCATACCTCGAGGTTGACACCACCTAATCCTTCATTGGATCAAGATGGATGGCGGTCATCTTGCCATGTCTTGTGGTCGATACCATCTTGTCTGCCCGAGAGCCAAGAGGAGAGAGTCAACATCAACATGGAGAGTGACGGGATTTCCGGAGCACTGGCATTGGTTGTCCTGGATTGGGCAATACCTCACCAATTGAATAACTTGACAAAGGTGAGGGTAAAAGGATATTTGACTGTTTGCTTAGTAGACATTGGCTCCAATAATAGCTTTATAAACTCTGCGACAGATCTGTGCTACAACTTAAGAGTGTGCCCAATGGACTATCATATTTTCCTAGCTTTGCACTAGCACTCTGCGACCATCAAGGGCGTTACATAGTAATTCTATCTGTAAAGGGGGGAGGGGGGGGATTTTGTAAGTTCCGCTTGTATGTACTGAAGGATTTGTGTGCTCCTGTGTTGCTGTGCCTGGACTTCCTATGTCAGCTTAAAAGCATTTTCTTTTCGCCATCCCCTGCCCAGACATGACCACCACCATGGTCATTAGGGCCTTGCACTCTATTTTCACCCTGTTCGGGTATCCCACTTATATCCATAGCGACCAAGACTCATCATTAATGAGCAAAAAGTTATGTCAGTACCTGCTCGTAAGGGGCATTGCCTCAAGCAGGACAACTAGCTAATTCCCGAAGGAACAGACAAGTTCAAAGGAAAATGTGACTGTATGGAAGGCTGTGAAATTGGCTCTCTAGTCCAAAGGCCTTCCAGATTCACAATGGCAGAAAGTCCTACCCACAGCGCTGCACTCCATAAGATCACTCCTCTGCATGGCAACCTGTGCAACTCCTCACAAGCTTATGTTTATATTGCAGAGGAAATCTATGTCTGGGATTACTCTCCTGGTCCTACTAAGAAAGCATGTGAGGAGGAGCAAGACAAACCTTCTGATCGAGAGGGTGCATCTGCTGCATACCAACCCAACGTATTCCTATGTGGCGTTCTCTGATGGAAGAGAGGACACCACCTCGATCAGAGACCTGGCACCCACTAGAACTGGGGAACTGATGCCTCAAGTGAGGCAGGAACTACCGACTACCCCACAGGATCCCAGAGGACACTGTGCAGGAAGTGGTCCAATCCACCCCATGACCAGAGCCGGAGCCCTCGAGACTCAGTAACCCTGTAGCTCAGGGGGTCCAGGAAATTCAGGAAGCTCAAAGTCCTCCAGTACTGTGGTGCTCAACCAGAATTAACAGACCCCTGACAGGCTTGTAAATATTTGTAAACTATTAGTTTCTTTAAATTATTAGTTTTTCACCCACAGGCTCAATTCTGAAGGAAAGGGTGAATGCAATGAACTGGAATTCACTGTCTATGTATTGTTCAGATGGCTGGCACCTCCCCCATTGGTTGTAAGCTCTTTGTACTCACTTATCTCTCAGTGCAATCAGTCGCATTGCAATGATCAACATTTCCAGTCCATTTTGCATCATTACGAGTTTTTAAACTCTCCATATTTTCAGTGCTGATATCGACTGTTACTCACTATGCACACATTATGTTTCTTTTTTGTCTCTCACTCCTGTGCACAGCAGAACTTGGCTGTTTGTTCCACTCCTGGTACCATGTGATGTTTCTTTTATTACAATAAAGAAACTTGGATTCTTTTTAAAACTAAGCAAACAGCACAAAGGATAGAACACACACATGCCAGACCTCATGTGGAGGAATCCATCTTGAATCTACCTAAGATGCAACAACATTCCCAAGATGCAATATTCCTCAGATGCTGCACACCCTGTCTCCAACTCCTCCTGGTGGCAGAACTTGATCACTACATAACCAACTGATAATTTCCTGTCATTTGTCTCCCTCCTTTTTTTAAAGAGTGGAGTGACATTCTCTTCCAAAGGAACTCAAAGACTTCTACACCTGATTTGACGATAGTAACAGAGAAGAACCACCCCGCTGCATCCCATGTCCCCTGATGATCCAATCCTGTCCATATCTGAGGACGACATGTGTGCTGCCTTCAGAAGAGATGGCATATCCAGCCAAGTATTAAAGATCTGTGCTGACCAACTTACCAAGGCATTCATGAATATCTTCAATATCTCACTCCAGCAGGGCAATGTTCCCACCTGTTTCAAACAGGTGCCAATCAAACCGGTGCCCAAGAAGAGTGCCATAACCTGCCTTAATGACTATCGACCAGTAGCTCTTACATCGACAGTGATTAAGTGCTTTGAAAAGCTGGTGATGAAGCATATCAGCCCCTGACTCACCAGTGGCATGGATCCATTTCAGGTCACCTATCGTAGAAACAGGCCTGCGGTGGATGCCATCTCACTGGTTCTACACAAAGCCTTGGAACACCTGGACAGCAAAGATGCATTAATCAGGATTCTTTTCATTGACTACAATTTGGCATTACACCAGCATCTCCTCAAACGTGATTAGCAAACTCCAATACCTGGGAGTTAACACCCCACTGTGTAACTGGATCATGGATTTCCTCACCTCCAGACCACTTTCAGTGAAGAATGGTAAGAACTTCTCCCCCACAATCTCCATCAGTACTGAAGCACCACAGCGCTGCATCCTTAGCCCCCTGTTCTACCCATTTTACACCTACGACTGTGTCACTCGATACGACAATAAAACCATTTACAAATTTGCTGTGGAGACCACAATAGTGGGTTGTATAAAGGTGATGAGTCAGCATACAGAATGGAGATTGAAAACTTGGCTGAATAGTGCTCCAACAACAACCTTGCACTCAATGTCACCAAAGCTAGGAGCTGATTGTTGACTTCAGGAATGAATGGCAGAGGTATACAATTCAGTGTTCACTGGGGAAATCAGAGATGGAGAGGGTGAACAAATTTAGGTTCTTGGGAGTCACTATATCTTTCCTGAACCCAACACACCAATGGCATCATGAAGAAACCATGTCAGAACCTCTACTTCTTCAGGAGTTTGTGGAGGTTTGGTATGATACCAGAAACTCTTGCAAATTTCTACAGAGGTGTGGTGTAATGTGTGCTGACCAGCTGAATCACAGTCTGGTATGGGAAAACCAATAACCCTGAGTGTAAAGCCCTCCAAAATATAGTGGACACAGCCCAGGACATCACAGGCAAAATCCTCCCCACTACTGAGTACATGTATAGGGAACACTGCTGTTGGAGGGCAGCAGCAATCATCAAAGACTCACCATCCATCACACGCTCTGTCCTTGCTGCTGCCATAAGGAAAAATTAACCTATAACTCCCATATGTTCTGAAAGGTTGGAGGAAACCGGAGGAAACCCATGCAGACCCAGGGAGGATTCGAAACCATGTCACTAACGCTGTAAAATAGTGTTAGATATCTTTACCTCCAATGAAGACTGCAAGACCTGATGAGTTCCTCCTGTACTTTTATGTTTTTACTAAACTGTATTAATAAAACTTTATTCACTTTGTCAAAAATGCCTTATTGGGCAGGAGAGAAGGAAGATGGATATAAGAACAGACACTTTTCCAATACAGCAAGGTTAGTCTGTACCCAAATTTATCAATTTTGTTTTATCTACCCTGACACTATTACCCATCAAAAATCCATCCTTCATTATCATCAAGTCTTCTGATCACCAAGAGTGAAGAACAAAGAAATGTTCCCAAGGACAACTCTGAATGTTTAGTCAATGCTCTCTTTGAGAGAGAAAGGAAATAGAGCACCAAGTTCCCCATTTCTTTAGTTAAATAAAGTTCCACAGTCTATACTGATTCTGTACAGTTTATTAAGATTAACTTTTATCCTGGTCAACCCATTTTGGGGGGTTTTATTGGCAACCAATTATTTGAAACTTGTGTAATCAAAGGACATAAATAGACTGTGAACCATGGCACTCCAAGTTGTTTCCCAAGATACAGTACTTGACATCTAAATTAAAATCCAGGGCTTCTAAGGTTAACCACTTAACCACAGTTTTTAAAGTGAGTTCAGTGCATTTCTCACAAACATGTGTTAATACCACCACAACCACAATCCTGCATATTTTGCTTTCACACTTGGCTTGAGAAATCCCATAGCTGTGCAAGGCTACAATACAGCTTGGAACATGGATGAAGAGAATATATCTGGCAAGTGTCTACAACAATTAATTAAAATTGGATTATCAAAGGGAAGATGACATTTCCAACTTAATGGAGAGAATTAGGTCTTTGAAACAGAGATAATTCAACTGAAGAAACTTGAATGTTGTATCAGTCAATCAAAATGGAATAAAATAACACTCTTCTCATTAGTCTCTTTCACACTGCCAACCCTCCGAGGAAGCAGGTAAAATTACCGGGCCTGCTGCGGGAGCCTTTCCCACTGCACCGTGATTTACCTGGTTAATCGGCAACCCAGCGTCTTAAGGGGAGTCCTGACTCCAGTGGTGACCATGCGAGAACAGGTTGTGCTTTCACACCTCCAGAAGGCTATTAGTGAGTTAAGTTGACCGGGTTCTGACACTTGCCCCTTCCAAGTGTCAGAGCCTGGTTGAATTTAACTCATCTTGCCAGGATGGGATGTTTCACACCGCACAATTACCAGGAATGGACCCACTAAATTAGCTGATTAACCCAGACAGAATCAGTGGTGTGAAATGGGCTATTCTGAACTTGGAGAAAAAACTATAATACTCAGCCTTCACAAAACAGTTATGTTATTTTGTTTCAAAAATCAAACTAACAGAATGAGATTTTGTAGTCTCACAGGCTTGTCATTATGTTCAAAGGATTTTTCCTTCAGTGCAGAGTCAGATTATTTTTTTTTTACACAGAAATTCATGATATTTCCATAAGGAAGACCCCCCATTAAGCTTGCTTTGGTCATTTACACAGAAACAAGCAAAGCCTGCATTTTTTCAGGTGTGTGTTTTTAACACAGCAAACTGGCATTGGAGGAGCAAAACAGGCGTGGCGTGTAACTCTACTGAATTGGTGCTGAGTGTGATAATATACGCGTCGGACATGTCCTTCAAAACAGAAACGGCAAGAGATCTTGATGTGCTTATGGTACTAGCTGTGAACATGTGTAGGCTAATTTCCTGCACATCATACATGACTTCATGATGCACAGATGGACGCAGAATTCATGCGAGCAATGTATTCAGGCAATGAGAAATACACCGGAGGAGAATTTGAAGAGAAGCAGAGAGATGTTTGATGCAGAAAGGCACGTGGACCTTAGACACCATAGATGGAGAGGTTGAGTTTTTGTGAGACAATTTGTGCTGCTCTCGGATAGAAAGATATGGAGGAGAGAGAGAGAGAGAGAGAGAGAGAGAGAGAGAGAGAGAGAGAGAGAGAGAGAGAGAGAGTCAGAGTCCACATGGGCCCGTGTTCTGGTCTAATGTCCTAAACAATTTTGTTGAAGTTGAGTCATGGAATCATTTCCATATGTCTCAGGACACTTTTGCCTTTGTATTGGAACTCATTGAGCCACATTTAAGGCACAAGAAAACAAACTGGTGATAGCCTCTGGAACCTTGGCTTAGACTTGACGTTGCGATGTGGTGGTACACTACCCCATGTGAATATTGATCCATAAGTTGTATTTTTAGTGTCGGTGTGGCAACTGTGTGTGTGTTGGCATGCCAAGTTACTGGAGCATTGAAGAGAACCCTATTTAAATGTCTTGTTGACCTGCCGAGTGGTGCATGTCTTCAGGAGACAATGGACAGAATTGCAGAACAGGTGTATCCAAAGTGTGTCGGTGCCGTTGATGACATGCATATTCCTATCAGAGCCTTTCATGAGGACCCATGAGCCCACTACAACCGGGAAGGCTGGAATTCCATTGTTCCTCAGGCTGTTGTAGACCACACCCAATGGTAAGGATCATGGCCTGAGCTACAATTATTTGTCTTTATCAATTAATGTGTTTGATATGTAGAACTAAACAGACTTTTTGGTGTTCCAGTTTCTCAGATGATTATGTAAGTTGGCTCGGTCGCACCTATGATGTTCGAGTTTTAGCCAACTTGCCCATCTACAGAAAAGTCGAGGATCAAGCCGGGTACTTCTTCCCACGTCAAGCAAGTTACTATACCCCACTGTACAGTGATTTATATGTGGATCAGTCAAGCATTTTTTTTGTCACATGTAACAATATAGTAACTATATAACCAACACACACACATTGACAGTGAAATGCTTATATACTTAAACTCAATGAATGGCTGACTGAATCTACTTCAAAAGAGATTCATGACAAGTCGAAGGGTCAGGTTCAATCCTGTTAATTTAAAACGGTCACAAGAAAACATTAATTAACTGATTGTTTATGATCTGAGGTTGCCACATTTCACTGCCCACAGAAATCCAAAACCGTCAATGGAGTGTAAATCCCCGTGCATCTAATCGGAGACGCAGCTTACCCCCTCAGGAAGTGGCTGATGAAGGGTTCACTAACCACCATGCACTTGTTCAATGGCAGTGAAGCTTTAATTTCCATTTGAGCTCAGCAAGGATGAGGGTAGAAAATGCTTTTGGATGTCTCAAAGGTTACTGGAGGTTCCTGGCCAAGCGACTTGATATTTGTACCATTTTTGAATCAGATGTTGTTATTGCCTGTTGTGTGCTACACAATATATGTGAAATCAACAAGGAACACTTCTTGCTGGAGTGGATCACTGATCTACCTAATCTCCCTGAGGAGCCTGATCGGCTTACTTATCAGGGTGCACAAGCACACAGTCATCAGGTGATCCGTGAGGTAATTATGTCCTTTCAGTTAGACAGAGACAGAGGTGCACCAAAGAAGAGGTACAAGGACTGCTTAAAGAAATCTCTTGGTGCCTGCCACATTGACCACCGCCAGTGGGCTGATATCACCTCCAACCGTGCATCTTGGCGCCTCACTGTTCAGTGGGCAGCAACCTCCTTTGAAGAAGACTGCAGAGCCCACCTCACTGACAAAAGACAAAGGAGGAAAAACCCAACACCCAACCCCAACCAACCAATTTTCCCTTGCGACTGCTGCAACCGTGCCTGCCTGTCCCGCATCAGACTTGTCAGTCACCAACGAGCCTGCAGCAGACATGGACATACCCCTCCATAAATCTTCATCCGCGAAGCCAAGCCAAAGAAAGAAGTTAACAATTTAAGCTAGTAAATGACAGCTTTTAGTAAATGTATATTGCCATCAGAGAATTGTAGTGAACAGGAGATGAAAAATTAAAATAAAAAGATTTAATTCAACTGCGTATAACTATTTACAACTGTGCAAATAATCAAAACACCAATAACCATTTGCAAAAGTCATATCACTCCAGTAGCTGGAGAAAGGAGGAGGAAGAAGGTGGTTGAAATTACTCATATGCTTTATCTGAGTGTTGCATGCTGTCATTCAGCTGTGATGCCTGAGAAAAATACTGACTATGGGGTGCAGGAGTATGGTCCTGTCGTCAGGGAGTTTGCTGCAGTGCAGCAGGACAGCATGATGCTGTCGTGCAGAAGATGACATGGGAGTAATCATCTCTCGCATGAGTGAGGTCTTGTTCTGCTTTCTTGTGAAATGTCTTTAAACATTTAACCAAACACTTTCATCTCTTTTGATTGGTCATGTCTATCGGCCTCCATGCTGCCATCTCTACATCCTGTGCCTCTCTCATCTGCCGCTCCTCATGGGCCCTCTGCACCTCCTGCCGAAGATGTTCCCTCTCCACGTCATCTCGGTCCATAGAGAGTAACATTTCCTTCATCTCCTGGGTCACAACCTGGGCTTTGATAGATCTTTGTTTTTTTTTCTTAGGCAGCTGGTCCCTAGAGAACAATAGAGCACAAGCTACATTTGCGAGACCACTTTTTATGGACAGACACACTTAGAAAACACATGACAAAATTGCTGATCACAAAAACAAATGAGTTTTTACCTGGTCGATCATGAGATGCAGATTCTGTATTGCTGGCCTCTGTATCCATGCCGCTTGGCACTCCAGCATCAGGATTGCTACTGGAGGAGGGAGACATAGCTGGAACAATATCAGGGAACGATGGATCCTCCACGTTACTCAAAAGAGCAACCAGATGTGCTGAGTAACATGCCCCAGATGGCATAGCACAGATTTATGTGGCCAGATCAAATGCCCTCTGCCATTCCTGCCATTGTGGTCATTTACCTGGTGGTATTTCTTACACAGGCATTTCAGTTTGCTTATGACCTGCAACCTGTCCAGGAAAAGCCCCGGTCTTTCAGTTTTTGAGGAACCCTCTCTAATATCAGGCCATCCCTCATCGTACCCGTTATATGGCAGTTAATTTTGTTCTTAGCTCAAATAGTGAGGAGCTCGTGAATCTCTGTATTACCCCCTTCCTCAGACATTGTGGCCATTAAATGCTGACTCCTGACAGTTCATTTAAAATGTTCAAATCTTGCGCCGAAACTTCGCACACGTTACGCGTCATCACACATCATATTACTTGCCTGAGTTGGTCCCGGAATGCCAAAAGCACCTTTTACACAGCTAGCATTCCGGGACTGTTACCATTTTGGTGCTGTTTAGACAGCAGGCATTCCTTTAGAAAAGAGCAAATGTCCCGGAATGAAAGGGTTGTGTAAAAAGCATAAAAGATGAAAGTGAGAATTCGACAATCCTGACCTCTACCTTCATTTGCAATTTTGAGGAAATACAGAGCAGTCAACAGCTTTTGTCTGAAGATCATCACATGACAACCCCCCAAATTGAGTCATGCTTCCATGAAGCAGAATAAAATATGATGGGTAACTCATAAATCTCTTGCACTGCAAACATGTACTTCCTCTCTACATTCCTGTATATTCTGTAGTGGTTGCTTTCAAATGGGTATTTTTTAACATTCAACAAACAAAACATCCAGTCGTTTTGATGTTTATTTTATATGGAACATTTAAAGAGCTTTGAACAACCAAAAAAGATCAAGAAATAAAAACTTTAAAATTTGGTCAATTATCTTAAAATCAGTTTGAGTTTCTACACTTGAGCAAGTCCTAAAACAGGAAATGAAATACAAAATAGCCAAATTTTAAAAAATCAACCACAGAGTCCTCATTCAACAAATTAAAACAACATTGTCAAAATGCTGATAATCTTGTCCAAGCATACTATTACAAGCTCCCATTTCATTTAGTGTGACTATCTCTTTAAGGGCTAGTACCCACTGCAGCCATTCACAGCTGTGGAGAGGCTGGGAGGCAATGTTTAGTACAGACTATACCCAAAGTTAATACACTGGAGGAAGAAAAATGGGTACAGGTGGTGAATGGGACACTGGAGGAAACACCATTTTTATTAGTCTCATGGAACACTATGTGAAATGGTCAATTCAGCGTATTCTCCCTGCCAGGGGAATTATTGAACCACACTGTGACCAAAGTAATGGTCATTTTGACTGACCCATAGCTGGATATTGGAAGCATCTTGGAAGTCATTCATTTTGTTTCTCCTATGCAAGGAAAAGGGGAGTTGTGACAACTGTTCATATGAAAGGATCTTTTCTCTGGAAGAAACTTGACAAGGATTTGTGAGTTTTCGACAGTCTGTCCATTAGTCTCTTCCACCACATTCGTGATTACTTCTGTGCATCATCTTAAGAGTTCACATTTGCAACACAGGATTTCTAAGACTGAACTTTGGAATAACTTTCCAGAATTGTGCCTAATCTATAACACACACTTAAGTATATTTGCACATAGTTTGGTTTAATTTAACCAATGTGTTATATTATTAATAGTTATTAATAAATATATTGTTTTAAAAGAAAAAACAAAAATATTGTCTTGGTGAATTTCTATTGCTGCTTGTCTGTGACATAAAAATACACTGAATCTCTGCAGAACAGTGTGGATTGCGTTAGTTGTGGCTTGTGGTTCCAGAGAAAACTATCCATGTCCAACTCCTCTGAAAAGATTTGAATATCTGTGGACCCAACATAGTATGCTGAGCTGCAAATGCATTTATCACTGCTCCAAAACTCAACACAAGCCAGAGAGTCATAAGGAATGACTACTACACCATACTGATCAGTGGGAACCCATCTGTATTGATCCTATTTTCTAAAAGTTTGTCCATGCCTTGCAATGCCAAGGCAATTGCAGTGCTTGTCCAGACAACTTTAAAATTTTGTTTGTGACTTTGTTTCCAGCAGTGGATTCCACGTAATTACCATTCTCCAAGTGAATCCCCCTCAGATCACCACTAAATCTTTTGCCCATTTCTTTATATTGATGTCCTCTAGTTTTATTCAGCTATGATAAGGAAAAAATATTTTTGAAGACTACCCTCTCAATGCCCCTCATAATTTAACATTGCTCAATCATGCCCCCTCTTAAACCCAATTCACTGTTTGCATGGAAAACTAATTGACTCTCTCAAAACTCTGTTCATGCAACATCCCGGTGCATCTCCTCTATTCTCTCTCCAGCATTATCACGTCCTTCCTGTAGTGTGACAACCAGAACTAAACACTGGTACTCTAGCTTTATAAAGTTGGAACATAATCTCCTCTTGTATTTAGTGCCATGTCCAATGAAGGCCAGCATCTAATATGCCTTTCTAGCAATATTATATCCCAGCACTGCCACCTTCAAAGAAGTTTAAACTTATACACAATGGTCCCTCTGTTGTTTAATATTCCCTCAGACCTTACTATTTATGCTGCAGGTTTTGGCTTCATTAGAACTGCCAAAATGTATCACCTTACACTTATCAATATGAAACTTAATTTGCCATTTCTCTGTCCATTTCACCATTTTATTATCTCTCTCTACCCCAAGGTTACTCTTCACACTGTCAACAAATCCACAATCCTCCTGTCATCTCCAAACTACCTGATCATGGACTTTGCATCCACATCCAAATTAATCAAGTACGCATCGTACAGCAAGGGTTCTAGCAGTACAACTAGTCACAAGCATCCAATCATAAAAGCAACTCACTGCTATTCACTCACATCTTCTGGACCCTCTGCACCTCTTTGGGACCTTGTCAATTTTTTCACTTGCCTCTTGGAGGAGCTTGGGATGAATCTCATCTGGACTTGGGGACTAATCAAGCCCTCTGGACTCTGCATGGACACTTCAATGAGGAACCTGCTCCTCACATCTAATCATCTAGTGTGAGATCTGAAACCTAATTTATTGAAATTCCCAGCAAGAAAATAAAGAGTAATAAAAGATAAATGATTCATCTTTTACTTCTTTGTTTTAATGCTTTGATTTATTTCATGTCATATTGTTATTTTGCATTGTAATTTATTCAGTTTTGATAAATTTATTTTCATGTACAATTTTAATCTTCTCATATGAATTATTTAAAGAAATTTTAAGTTTTTTTCTGCCAGATCCAAATATCAGAGACCTATCAAAATTTTCAAAGCCTCTCTTCTTTAATAGGTCTTTTCATCTCTCAAAGACTGTCAGGATGTTCCAGGGCCTCAGCAGGATGCCACATGGGGCTCATTCAAGAACATAAGAAAATCAGAGCAGTTCTGGACCACCTCAAGTCAATTCTGCCATTCAATATGATCATGGCCTCTTCTTCTGCAGTAGTTCCCCATAATCCACAAATTTCTCAATGTTTCAAATATCTATCCATTTCCAACTTAAATGTATTGATTGAATCTGGTTTCCACCACCCTTGGGGCAGAGAATTCTTGAGATTCACTATCCTCTGAGAGAAGAAATATCTTTGCACCTCAGATTCAAATGACTTGCCTTGTAGAAACATAGAAACATAGAAGATAGGAGCAGGAGTAGGTCATTCGACCCTTCGAGCCTGCTCCGCCATTCAACGAGATCATGGCTGATCTTAAAGTTCAGTACCCCGTCCCCGCCTTCTCTCCGTAACCTTTAATACCCTTATACTGAAGAAATAGATCTAATTCCCTCTTAAATATATTTTATGAACCTGCCTCTACTGCTCTCTGTGGCAATGAATTCCACAGATTCACCACCCTCGGTGTAAAGAAATTCCTCCTCATCTCGGTTCTAAATGTGTTGCCTATTATCCTCAAACCATGGCCCTGGGTTCTGGACTTTCCCATCATTGGAAACATCCCATCTGCATCCATTCTGTCCAGTCCTGCCAGAATTTTATATGTCTCTATGAGATCCCCTCTCAGTCTTCTAAACTCCAGGGAGTACAATCCCAATTTGCGCAATCTTTCCTCATAAGTCATTCCTGCCATTCCAGGTATCAGCCTGGTGAATCGCCTCTGCACTCCCTCCATTGCAAGAACATCCTTTCTTAGATAAGGTGACCAAAACTGCACACAATACTCCAGGTGTGGTCTCACCAAGGCCCTGTACAGCTGCAGTAAGGTATCCTTGTTCCTATACTCAAACCCTCTTGATATGAAGGCCAACAAACTATTTGCCTTTTTAACCGTCTGCTGTACCTGCATGCTCGCCTTCAGAGACTGATGTACAAGTACCCCTAGGTCTCTCTGCACTTCCCCATCTCTTAATCTATTGCCATTCAAATAGTAATCTGCCCTCCGGTTTGTATTACCAAAGTGGATAACCTCACATTTATCCACATTGTAGTGCATTTGCCATGTATCTGCCCAGTCCCTCAATTTATCCAAATCACACTGGAGCTTCCTGACCCCCTCTTCCGTGCACACAACCCCCCCTAGCTTAGTGTCATCTGCAAATTTGGAGATATTACATCCAATCCCCTCATCTAGATCATTAATGTAAATTGTGAACAGCTGGGGTCCCAGTACAGATCCCTGCGGTACCCCACTGGTCACCGCCTGCCACTCAGAAAACAAGCCATTTATCCCAACTCTCTGTCTTCTACCTGCCAGCCAGTTCTCAATCCACACCAATACTTTGCCCCAATCCCATGAGCCTTGATTTTGGAAGCCAGTCGTTTATGCGGGACCTTATCTAAGGCCTTTTGGAAGTCCAGGTACACCATATCCACTGGCTCTCCCCCATCTATTTTACCTGTCACCATCTCAAAGAATTCCAATAGATTTGTCAAGCACAATTTACCTTTTGTAAATCCATGTTGACTCCGTCCGATCCCTTCTCTGCTAGTCATATGCTCCGCTATTACATCCTTAATAATGGATTCCATCATTTTGCCCACTACTGATGTAAGGCTCACCGGCCGATAATTCCCCGCTTTTTCTCTACCCCCCTTTTTAAATAGTGGGGTAACATTAGCTACCCTCCAATCCATGGGTACTGATCCTGAGTCTATCGAGTTCTGGAAAATAATTCTTAAAGCATCTGCTATCTGAATGGCCACTTCCTTGAGTACCCTAGGATGTAGATTATCAGGCCCTTGGGATTTATCTGCCTTCAATCCCATCAATTTCCCCAAGACCATGTCCTTAGAGATACTGATTTCTTTCAGTTCCTCCCTTGCATTAGTCTCTATGTTTCCCAACATCCTTGGGAGGTTATTTGTATCCTCTCTTGTAAAAACAGAACTAAAGTAAGAATTTAATTGTTCTGCCATTTCCTTATTCCCCATTATATATTCCCCTGATTCCGACTGCAAAGGACCTACTCTGGATTTCACCAATCTTTTCCTCTTGACATATTTATAAAAGTTTTTGCAGTCAGTTTTTATATTTGCCGCAAGCTTACTTTCGTAATTTATTTTTGCTCTCTTGATTAATCCCTTTGTCCTCCTTTGGTGCATCTTGAACTGCTCCCAGTCTTCGGTTGCGGTACTTTTTTTGGCCAATTGATATGCTCTCTCTTTGGACCCAATGCTGTCTCTAATTTCCCTTGTTATCCACGGTTGAGTCACCTTTTTGGTTTATTTTTATGCCAAACCGGTATAAACAATTTTTGCAATTTCTCCATTAGATCTGTGAATGCTTTCCATTGTCTATCCACAGTCAACTCCCCCATAAACACCACCTAATCAATCTTACTCAACTTCCGTCTCATACCATCATAATTCCCTTTATTTAAATTCGGGACCTTAGTCTCGGTTTTAATTTCATCACTCTCCATGTCGAGTGAGAATTCAATCATATTGTGATCGCTCCTTCCCAAAGGGCCTCGCACAACAAGATTGCTGATTAGCCCCTTTTCATTGCATAATACCCAGTCTAAAATGGCCTGCTCCCGAGTTGGTTTCTCGACATATTGGTCTAGATAACCGTCCCATAAACATTCAAGGAATTCCTCCTCCTCTGTATTTTTACTAATTTGACTAGTCCAATCTATATGCAAATTAAAGTCTCCCATGATGACAGCTGTTCCCTTATTGCACGCTTTTCTAATTTCTCTTTTAATGCCTTCCTTCACCTCTACACTACTATTTGAAGGCCTATATACCACCCCCACTAACGTTTTCCACCCCTTGCTATTCCTCAGTTCTACCCATTTAGATTCCGCATCTTCTGAGTTAATATCCTTCCTGTCAATCGTGTCGGTCCCTTCTCTCACCATCAATACTACCCCACCCCCTTTTCTTTCTTGCCGATCCCTCCTAAATATCGTATACCCCGGAATGTTAAGTTCCCAGGCTTGCCCACCCTGCAGCTATGTTTCTGTAATCCCAATCAAATCATATTTGTTTATCTCAATTTCCACAGCTAATTCATCTACCTTGTTCCGAATGCTTCTTGCATTAAGATATAAAGCCTTCAGATTTGCTTTTTTCACCCTCCTTGCTCTTTCTGATTTTTTACTTTCTCTGCCTAACCTAACTTTTCCTGTTTTATCTTTTCTGTCCTTTTCCCTATCATACAGGTTCCCACCCCCCTGCCAAATTAGTTTAAACCACACCCGACGGCTGTACAAAACCTAGCTGCCAATATATTGACCCCTTTTGGGTTTAGGTGTAACCCATCCTTCTTGTAGAGGTCATGCCTTCCCCAAAAGAGATCCCAATGATCCAAGAAGCCAAAACCCTGTCCTTTACACCAGCCCCTCAGCCACACATTCATTTTTCTTAACCTTCCATTTTTGTCCTCAGTTGCACTTGGCACAGGTAGCAAACCAGAGATCACCACCCTGGCTGTCCGATTTCTTAGTTTCTGTCCTAGCTCTCTGTAATCCTTTTTCAGTACTTCCTTCTTTTTATCTATGTCATTGGTACCAACATGTACCAAGACATCAGGCTGTTCGCCTTCCCCTTTTAGAATACCCTGCACCCAATTTGAGATATCCCTCACCCTTGCACCAGGGATGTTTTTTTAATTTTCCTACTAGTGAAAACATCTTAACATCTGTCCTGTCAAGTCTCCTTTGGTTCTTATATATGTTTGCATAAGATCACCATTCATTCTGCCAATTCCAAAGAGGACACATGGAACACTGTGTGAAATGCCTCTCTTGATAGGCATTCTGCTGTCTCCAGAATTAGCCTAGTGAATCTCCTTTGAACTGCCTCCAATCATACTCAATTCTTTTTTGGTAAGGAGACTGAAATTGTGCTCAGTATTTCAGGTGTGGAATTACCAACACCCTGTGCTACTCTAATAAAATCTTTCTATTCTGAAAACCCAACCCTTTTGAAATAAAGAACAACATGTTATAAAACCTTAGTGTATGCTTCTGGGGTGAAAAAGATCAGCTTGTTCAATTTTCTTGGTCCATCTCAGGAAAGTGCAAATGGTTGGGGGCCTAAGGTTGCCAGCCAAGTTCATTTTATCTGTCATTATGTCTCTTACTTCCATGCTGTGCATGACCAAATAGGTTTATAACATTCAAAATAGTGTTGTTCACAATTATACCACATAAATTCCAGCTGCGCCTTTTAAGCTGTCGAGAAAGCATTATGTAACAGGCCCAAAGGAAGACATTCTGTCTCACGACACTCCTGAATGGCTACTAACTCGCATCAAATTGAGTTCAGCAGACAACCATCTTCAAATAAAATGGTTGGCCAAAGAAAATGTGATGTTTGCCATGCTATCTCAGTCCAAACTAACCTTTTCCTATGACCCTCAGCTTTTGCTAAATATAGGCCCCTAGGTTTCCTAACTGAAAAAGAAAATCAATACAAGCTCAATTTCTGTTTTCTATTCCTTCAAATATGACCTGGCACAGCTAACCTATTTTTCAGCAGACAATGATCCATGTAATAAAATATTAGCTGCGAAAGGGTTATGTAGGTTTTCCAAAAGCAGTCTGGAATATTTATTGGGTAATCCTGAATGTCATCTGTGTATCTATACTGTACGTAGTTTTCAACATTTGCCTTGTAAACTTGGATCAGTTGTGGGGATGTTTAAAGCTATATGTAACGCCTAACTTTGGGAAGCTTTAACTGCTGGGATTAACTCGTCTTTTATATTTTCCTTTGTACATTGTATGTCATAACAGGTGCATCCAACTGCAATCATCTGCCAGCTAACAAGATTAAAAAGGAACCTTTCAACTGCTTACTCTCGCAGATAACCACTCTAATTAAACTGTGAATCCAAGTGGAATAATGTGCCCTTTACTTGCCCAGCTGAGCAATCAGAAGCAGCTGACATTCTGACTCATGGGCATTTGCAGCTCAATAAACATCACCTTTACAATTCCCTGCAATTCCACACTGCCACCATCTACAGAGAGTTGCATTTTAGACATGTGGAACTCTACTGAAAGGGCACATGTACAACAACATCAGCTCTTCTACCCTTAGCATAAGGGCCATCAAAAATTATATGGCTTTGGTCAATAGCTTCAACTACCTTTGTAGCTCTCTGGTTTCATTTATTATCCCTGCCTGTTTCTCAAATGTCAATTAATTTTGTCCCAGACTAACGTCTATAAAATGTTTTATCATATTTATTGGTTCTACCCAACTCATATTTGCTTATCAAGGGTTTATCACTAAAAATCTCCAGTCCTCTGAAGAATGAAAGATTGCTGCCAGAGTCTCTAAATTTGAATCTAATTCCTTAAAGAACCTCAGATAAATTATTCCTAAACTGTAAATATTTCAATTTGAGTTTTCCATTTTTAGTACCCCCTGATAGTTTATTTCTCTATCATTTCTCCATTATTATATCACCACCAATTTTCTCTTTCCTGCATCATGTTTTTAATTTATCTGACTGGGGAGGGAATGAGCTTGGTGACAAGTGCCAGTTTGTTAGTCCTTCCTTTCCTCTCATATTGAATGCATCCTCAAGCATCAACTGATCCAAGGTCACATTTTGATCATCAGCCAAGGTTTGCAGAGGAATGATGGGCAAAATTACTGGTGTTGACTAACATTACTTCATGAGACTGACAACAATTTTAGGATTTGCAGCATGCATTTTTGAAAACAGAAATCCATAAACAGCTCTCAGAGATTCAATTTGACCCTACGGCCTGCACTCCAATGCAGAATTCAACATAGAATTTAACAAAGTTACAAGAAATTAGGCAAATTTCCCAGCAATTATGAAAGGAGCTCATCTAAAATGTCAAGTCTAAAGATAGCACAAGGAAAAAATTCCTATAGATTTTGATAGACAGCAGTGAGAAATTCAGGTATGAATTTTTCAAATAGTGTGAGTAGGCGGAGCAATGTCCTTCCATCTAAGCAACACTACCCACCTTGCCATAAGAGAAATAATAGCTAATACATGCATATTAGATACCGTTAAAGTTATGCCTCTCTCTCCAACAATACCAAACAAGGCAGTTAAAGGATTAGGCTTAAAATTTACTTTATAAAAGTACAGAAAAAGATTGAAATACTTCCTTCCAGTATTTCCCAAGACTCAGACATGTGCAAAACATATGAATTAGTGAAACATCTATCACAATTATCACAACAAGGAGATACATCCATATAAAAGCAAAATAATTTGACTTTGGACATATGGTCTACTTTAAATTGTAGGAGGGAGTGGCGAGCACATAAAAATGAGGCATTAACCAATTTAAAAATTACATTTGAAGTTTCTTCAGAGATTGAAAACTGTAGGTCATGTTCCCAGGCTTTTTAAATTTTATCCAGAAGAGCCTCTCTTATTCCCATCAACATGTCATAAATGTTAGCTATGGAACCATTATAAAAAAGGTTGAAAATTAAACTTTACATCTATAAACTCTTAGCAAAGCTCTTAGGAAATGTATGCATTTGAGATCACAAAAAAATCTCAAATTGGTAATAACAAATAAAAGCCATATTTAACTGATAGCTATTCAAGAGAAAAAAGGTTCCCCTCAACATAGAGATCTTTTAAAAAAAGACTTCTCTTCAAAGCATTTCTTTAACAGCTCATCGTTTTGATTCCTTAAAATGAATTTAAGCATATGGACCATTTTTCAAAAATTGACTACATCTAGTCCACTGCCAGAATTATTTCTGATCTTTTGGTTGAAACTTATTTTGACAGGCTCATGTGACATTACTTTTGCACTCACACACGGGGAACCCAATGGAACAGCATCTTGCAAACATTGATGCCTAGAGGATAGCTGAAGATAAAAGTGAAGTTTGGAGTAAGCATTGCTAGGTTAGTAGTGACCCAAAAATTTAGGACCATGTTTTACTTGAGAATCTTTGATTCCAATCCAACCAAGCCAGATCTCTTTGTAAATTACTAAAATTAATTCTCTTCCAGTTGAACTTGTTGGTGTCCAATGTTTCCTTGTCCTGCTCCATCAATATTCTTCACCAAATTACAACTTCCATTTCTCAAATGCTACCCTCCTCCCTCCAAAATATAAACTCAATATGATCCAGCTGATTCCCCAGAACTTGATTGGGATGATCGTGAGTTGGTACCCAGTGCATTACCCACTCTGAAGCTAACATATACAATTATTTTTGCCACTTTAAGAAATCACTACCACAGTATTGGGAGGATTTTGATGATAGGAACCATCAGAATGACCATATCTCTTCAAAAGGACCAAAGTGAGGTGCCATGGAGTTCAGGAACTGTGGCTGAACTAATTTATTTTCATCCCTGCCATGGAATGTGGATCAGAGGGCTCCTGTACAGTTCTACCTCCAAGTTGCTAAATCAATGCAACCAGATATCCAACATTGAACCTTTCTCTTCACTGTTTTTTATTTTGCTGAAGCCCAGGAACATCACTTCTTACATAGTTTATGCAATGGGATTTACGTTTAAAAACTTGGCATTTTACAGCATCCATAAATCTAAAGTTTCAATGTCTGTTTCTTTGGTGTTTTTGGCAAATGTTTGTGTCCACAACAAGTGTAAAGTTTTGAAAGCCCTCTCAAATAGCAGAGGCTGATGACCTTATATCTTTATCTGAGGCCAACATCAGAACATCATTCAAGAGGGTGAACCCTTGCAAGGTGTTAGGCCCTGATGGCATACCTGGCAGCACATTGAAAACCTGTGCCAACCCACTATCCAAGTTTTCATGACATTTTCAATCTCTCATTGTTGCAGTCAGAGATTCCCGCCTGCTTCAAAAAGGCATCACATATCCAGGTGTCCAAGAAAAGCAGAGTGAGATGCCTCAGTGACTATCATCCAGTACCACTCATATCTACAAATAGAAGAAAAAGTAAGGTAGTGTCTATGGTACATTGGCCATTCGGCAATCTGATGGCAGAGGGGAAGAAGCTGCCCTTGTGCTGCTGGGTGTTCGTCTTCCTGATGGTAGAAGTGAGGAGGTCATGGCTTGGTTGATGAGGGTCCTTGAGGATAAAAGCTCCTTTCGTGAGACACCATCTCTTGTAGATATCCTCGATAGAGAGGATACTGATGCCCATGATGGGGCTGGACAAGTTCACATCTCTCTGTAATTTTTTTCTTGTCTTGTGCATTGGCACGTCCATGCCAGCCAGTGACGTACCAAATCTCCTCAAGCTCCTCATGAAGTATAGCCACTCATGAGCCTTCTTCGTGGTTGCATTGACATCGATCCAGGACAGATCCCCAGAAATTTTGACACCCAGAATTTGGAATTCTTAATCCTTTCCACTGCTGTTCCCCCAATGAAGACTTGTTCGTGTTCTCCTGATTTCCCCATCCTGAAGTCCACAATCCACAATCACTGATACAAAGACCAGCAGAGTGGAGACACAAAAACCCGGGGTCTTGAAATCTGGAGCAGATAGCAAACTACTGGAGGAAATCTGCTGATCGGGTAACATTTGTCAAGGCAGGGGATAGTCAACACCATACTCTCAGTCCTGATGCAGGATTCTCACTGAAATGTTGACCATCCATCGGCTTCCTCTGATGCTACCTGATCCAGTAATTTGTTATTAGTACCAAGACAAGCAATTTTGACTGGACACCAAACTTAATGAAACTCTCAATGAGAGGCCTCACTGGGTCAACAGAAGGCCAACTATAAGACAGCCAAACATGTGCTCTCATCTGATCATCTGGCTTCTGCTGAGAAAGATCTGTGCCAGAAGTTATGGGGGTGTCTGCCATCAAGGTTTGTTGTAATGCAGTTAATTCAGGAGTCAATACATACAGAGCAGCCTCGACAAAATGAAATATGATCATTCCCAGACAAATCTCTCAGCTTGGAGACATTGGAGATGGCAAACACTAAAATATGAAGCTAAAGACAATCTGCTGGAGTGAACTCAGCAGGTAAAGCAGCATCAGTGGGAGAAAAAGAATGCTGGTGTTTTGAGCCAAAACCATTTATAGACTGTGGAAATACAGACGAAAAGCTAGTGTAAAAAGGACAGGGTTGGAGGGGTGCTGCAGGGATTTAATCCTCTCATCTTAGCTTCACCAAACCCGATCAGCCAATTGTTTATCAGGAGATCAAATTGTAATCAGTCTAAATATTGGTGAGCTAAGGAATAACTAATGACCTATGCATGAAATGGTGCCTTCAGGCTCTTATGTGCAACCAAAAGAGCAGAAAGGGCCTCAATTTACTATTTCAACCAAAACACAATTAAAAATACTGAATCTTGGGAAAGATATTATATGAAAATGAAAGCAAAATATAGTTCAGATATTAGGACTCTGAAATAAAAGTAGAAAATTGTGTTAATGTTCAGCAGGTCAGGCAGCACATTTGTGGACAGAAAAAAGAGAAGTTTGGTTTCATTTCAATTACCTTTGACAGGTCAATCAGGTAAACTTCAATGAAACATAATTCTGTTTCTCACACAACAAAAAGCTGCCTGAAGTGTTGAGAATGTTCATCATTTGAGCATTGGTAAACTAAAACTATATCTTTAAGTTGAGATGGATGTTAAGAATCTGATTTTTGGAAGGGAACAGTAATTTCTCCTCATAGTCCCTTCAACATGGAGCTCTTAAAATAGCACACTCACAAAGCAGATTTAACTTCTCGTTCACATCAGTGAGCATTTTTGGATTTGAATAACTGAACAACAATTGGATGAACTTATTAAATAGCTGGGTTGTGACACAGGTCTCTTTACAACAGTCCTCAATGTCTGCACATGGCAAGCCCCTGTGTGGCATCAGTCATGTGCAGAAAGAAGTCAAATGTGTAATACATCTACAGCACTGCATACTTGCAGTAGATCATTATTGTACAATCTGGGAACCGTAACTACATGATTAACATGGTACAATGCTCCTAATTGATGACTCAGTGATTTGGGCCCAAACCCAGTCTAGTTCACGTATAAGCTGCAGATTTGGATATCCAAAAAAGCCATTCATGTGTGGAAGGCACTTCTCATGTTGCCATTTATTCTTGTGGAAAAAAAATGAATGAATCAATCAATACCAAGTGATTTGTTTAATGCCTTCCAATACATGACAAAATGTGCAGAATGTATTCAGTACATTCCAATGTGTTCATCTGTGAATATCCCGTGATAGCCTGAAAACATCCAGAGCCATGAATGCGGTGCTCCTCGACAGAGGCTGTCTGCAGAACTATTGTTAACCATTTCCAAGCTCCAGCTTGGGCTTATTAAAAAATATGCTCTTTGCTGATGGATGTTCATGTCCTTTTATTATTTCAGATTTGGTAATTATATTTACTCGCCACATATTTGTACAACAGAGGAGTCCATTCTCAGTGTCCCATTCTCCAATTTATTTTCTGTAACTTTTTCTCTCCCATGTGCCCAATTAACTCTGTTTTGTTGCCAGCCACTTTAGAATTAATATAGACAGTTTGTCTACTAGCATGTCTTTGGAACATAGGAAAACCCACACAAAAATAAGGGAGGATGAGAAAACTCCATACAGACAGCATCAGGAATCTTGTTCAAACTCATCTGGTCTCTGGACCTGTACAGCAGCAGGACTACCTGCTACATCATTGAGCCACATGCCAAAAAATAATTTGTTGATTGTAGAGAATTCTGGAACAGCCTGAGATTGGCAAAAAGAACAATTAATACTGTGTGGTGGCTTGCCCACGCAACAGGCAAACTGGCTCAGAGTCACGGGCAAGTCCAAGGCAGATCTGACTGTGAGAGTTCGGGTGCGGGGGAAGCCCACAGCCTAGTGGCTGATGTCATAAAGGTCCCAGGAGTCGCAAGCGTCATCGGGTTCTGAGGGATTTAAACGCATGCGAGAGTTCTATTAAAGTCAGTTGGTTCAACTCACTTTCGACTCTGTGTGGTTCTTTTGCTCGCTGCATGCCTAGTGCGCCCACAGCTGGTTCATAATCACATACTGGAAGTGCATGTAATGCACCAAAAATGTTCATAACAGGCAATTTCAGAAACATACAATTTCCAGTTCCTCACCTGTTTAGTCCCTGTTAATATGAAGCAGCCATCATTTATCTGAAAAATTATCCTTAACTTTCAAATCTGCTTTTCAAAACACATCTCATTTCCTCTCAAAACATTTTTTCCCTTGCTATTCTAACTTAAAATAAATCAAATAGCTGAACTATAGAAAATATTTTTCCCTTCATTATTACTTTCTGCTATAATTCTTGATACTGATGAAAAAGGTTGATAGTTTAAGAGTTTATAAGGAGGGATAGAAGTTTCTGGTTTTACCTGAGTAAGGAATTGTTTTCTCAGAGTTCCAGCAGCAGAATGGAAAAGATGAGATTTGGAAGATTTTCTGTGCGATTCAAGATTTAAGGTTCTGCATAGTTTGCATAAGAAATTCCACTTATATATGAATCATAATGTTCATGCTACTGGAATTTAATTAAATTGAAATTTAAAGCCATCATATTTAATATGACTTGGTTTGGATTTCTATTTAGTTTAAAATAATTGTTCAAACATTTACATTATAATACTTAACTGGATATTTAGGAAACTAAGGTGTTATTTTCCAGATAAGTTGCGTGGCCAAATTAATTAATGAATTACTTAATTACTATCTAACTGGGACTCAATAAACTCATCAGAAAAAGCATCAGAAGTAAATGCAACATGAACTATGGAAACTATTAATTTTATTTGGCCAAACAAGTAACGTGTTTTCCACCTGTGGAATGGGTCAGCATTATTTTGTAATGTGAACCATGGAAAATGGAAATAATATGCAAAGAAGAACATCCCAACCACCATCCACGCAAATACTCTAATCCTCTTGAATTTCATGCAAAGGCAAAAGTCTGAATGCACGAGAGGCAAAATACTCCTCTCTATTAGCTCAATATGCTGATCTTGGCTGCTGCATGGAAAAGCTACAATGCAAATTGATGTGGAACAAATGTGTAAAATGTGCCACTTATGGAATATTTCACAGGAACCGCTCATTCTTAATAATTTCTTTTGAAACTAACAGTATAATAAAATAGCTGATTTGATCACATTGCAAGTGTTCCTCAAGTGAAGGAGACCATTGAATAATTTATCCAAAATGGGTTCTGCTCCATTTGTGGATGGGTGGGATAGCAATTAGTCATGTCATCTCAATGAAGGATTCTGACCCAAAACAGTGACAATTTCTTTTCCTTCCACCGATCTTGCTCAACCTGTTGATTCCTCCAGCAGGTTGTTTTTGAGTCTACTGCCCTTAGGAACCTCAGGCTCCTCAGGCTGGATCATCTTGGATCTAGTTGGTTATCTGAATTCAGTGCCCATATTAACCTGATCGGGAGAAGGATGATAAGCTGAGATGACTGCCTGTTAGCAAAACACCTTTACAGTGCCACAGTGATCAGGACTGGATTGGGGTTCAATTCTCTTGCTGTCTGTAAGGAGTTTGTATGTTCTCCCCTTGTCTGCGTGGGTTTTCTCCAGGGGGTTTGGTTTCCCTCACACCGTTCAAAAAACATACCGGGGTGTAGGTTAATTGCGGGTAAGTTGCGATGTACTTATGGGCTGAAGTGGCCTTTTACCATGCTGTATGTCTAAATAAAAATAATTTTTAATTTTTTTTTAAATGGAAGAAACTTTCTGTGCAGATGACCAGTTGCAAGCAGCACAGACATTGGGTGTGATCACGCTGGCTGGACCCCAGAACACCTTAATTCCCTTTTTGGCAGCTTTCTGCTGTCAAATGCCTTCAAATTATTTTTAAATGTCTCTGATAATTAAATAATTGAAAAATGTATAAAGTGATAAAAATAATTCTGTGAGTACAAAAAAAAATAGTGCAAGTACAGAAAATACTTATTTAGAAATACCATTTTACTAAGGGCCATGTACCCCATTGAAATTAATGGGCTTAGTTGCCCTCAAGTTGAGAGGCTAGAAATATTTTGTTCCACACCTGAATGTTCCACATACTGACACAGCAGTAAGTCCATAAGACAGGTCTGCTGGTATTTAATCTCCAACTTCTGCAGACTTGCCAGCCACTGGTGATACCACCTACCCCACTGAATTCTTCCCAGTCTTAAATCAGCTCCTTTTCCAATTCCCCAGCATTCTGAACTGCCAATCAATCTCCAAGATATCTGATGCTTTGTGTGTATGATACTCACCATTTCTCACCTTTATCAATATTGCAAAACATTGATCAAGGGTTTTCCTCAATTCTCGGAGGTTCTATAAACTAGCCTTGCCTTTTTTACATGCTTTATTATGCCCACTCTGCCTTGAGCTCTTACAACTATAGCAGAACAGTTCATGTTTTATTTTGATTGGTTCCCTTCATTCTTTTGCACTTTTTCTTTATTCCCACTTGGCCCTTTTTATATTTTTTTTATCTAACCAAATCTTTTGGTAGCTTCATCACTGTAATTTCCTTCCTTCTCTCCTCATTTAACCTCTGCTCTGAAAATGCCCTCTTCTTAAGTAATTTCATTCATGACTTAGATTCTCCATGACCATGTGAGTTTCATTTCCTGTAGCCATGTCCTATTTAACCCACATTCTATAAGTAAACTCCTCACCTACACACTCACACTTTTACCATCACACAAACCATTATATCTTGTTTCAATCGCTGATCAAATGCTCATTTGTATTAATGGCCACTTTTCTCACCCACTCAATCCCTCCAGCAGCAAACAAATGACTCTTCCAGTTCTCTTACACATATCCAATAACTAAAAGGTTAGAACACAAGAGACCATTCAGTCTATCAAAGCTGATCAACTCACCTTGTCCTACTAACCTCCTTTATATTGCCTGGCAATTATTTTCCTTTCATGTCCAATTCTCTTTTGAATACCACTAATAAATTTCTCTCCAGTAAATTCTCAGGCAGTGCTTTCAGGCTCTAAACCTCTTGTGGAATAAGCTTGTTCTCCTGTTTCTTTTGCTATTTGCCTCATTTTTTGTCCTCCTGCCTGCTGTCTTTTCTCCATTCCTTCATCTACCAGGTTGACTCTGCTCAGATGAGCTGTCCATCATTTCTTGATAATTCCACTTGCAAAGCAGAATGTTTCCAAACCCTGCCATTACATTTTTTTTAAAATTACTACCTTTGAGACCAATTGGCTTCAACAAATAATTCAAAAATATTCTGGCTTTTTGCATTCATAATTATTCATCAGTATTTAAAAAGATCACATCTTTGATCCTCAAAATATCTCAAAAGTATTCATTGTATTCAAGTAGCCATCACATCATTCATTCATTTTAGGGTTGCCTTGCCATTCGGTGCAAGTGATCATGTCTCTCCATCTGTCTCAATCTCTGATCCTCCAAATTGCAATGGTTGCTTCTTCTTCGGTGAAGGCTCCATCTTTGAGCTGAGACCGAAGTCGATGTTGAGTTCATGATTATACAATGGAAGAATACAAGGGATTACACAAAGGAAGTCTCCATCACATAGGAGCCTTTAAATCTTTCCTTCTTTCACCATATAAAATGCAAGGGCCTCCTGGACTCTTTCATTCTGGATGCCATTTCCAATCATTAACATCCTTGGTTCCAACAGTTCAACCAACCCTGTTTTCCAAACTATGTCTGTTTTGGTATACTTGGATGATCATTAATAATAGATCCAATGTTTCCCAAGGTTAGCAATATGAAACTGCAATTAAAAAATAAGAAATATCTCTGGTTGACCTGTATAAAAGCCACTTCAGTCCCTTTAAGGGGCATTTGTGTCATGATTTCATTGTTCTTGCAAACAACTAACAAACTGCAATGTGGCCTGTAAGAGGAATACAAAGAACATGTAAGCCATTTTCTTGATACTGAAGAATCAGAGATTATGTTCTCCTTATCTTGTGTGAATATCACCTACAGCACAATCGTAGAATGGCGTCATCTCTCAAGAAATAATTGGCATTCACAAAGGTGAGTTACGTGCTAGTACTTCCACTTGTGGATGTTGCTCCCTTTTTTCTCAATTTTATTTCCATTTGCAAGTTGATTGGAATTGTAGGTTTCATCAGTGAAAAGAGAGTGTTAAATCAGAGACGAGCATGATCATGGACCAACAGTGAATGTGACAATCATGGAGATCATTTTGCCATCAAACGAAGTTTCATAAGATGCCAAGATTTCAGGATTATCGTTCAAAATTCTTCAAAAGTCAGATCACTTGGAGCCTATTCTTTCAATACAAGAAATTACATCATACCTAGCAAAGTTATTTTAAAGATTGCAATGTGTTATATAGGACAGAAAAACAGTTCCAGCATGGAAATAGGCCAATTGGCCCAACTGGTCACTGCTCCATATGACCTTCTTCCTTTGCTACAACACCCAAACCAAATAGCACATTGGGTTATTGGGAAATTTCACTGTCAGTATCAGGCTTTATTTCAAGGGAAAATGCTCGTGTTGTTGCAATATTATAGTCAGGGAGTTGTAGAACACAGAAATGGGTCCTTCAGCCCAACAAATCCATGCAAACCCTTTGACCTGCATTTGATCTGTATCCTTCAATGACCTTCTTTGTGGAGTTCCAGATATCAACCACTGTCAAAATATATTCCTCTAAAATCTTGATTAAAACTCCTTCCTTTCACCTTAAACCTCTGCCCTCTTACTTTTGGCTCCCCTGTCATGAGGAAGAGATAAAGACAAGATCTGAGAGGGTTTTTTTTTTACTCTGTGAATGGCAAATAACTGGAGTGTGCAGCCTGTGAGAGTGGTGAAGCAAAGTCTCTGACAGTATTTGTCTTGATGAGCCTGAGGAAATTTGATAAGTCACCTGCATCTAACAGGTACCTCAATGAAAGTATCAGGGTGCATCATTGCATAGTATGGCAACTTCTCCACCCAAGATCACAAGAAACTGCAAAGGGTAGTAAATGTGGTTCAGTCTATCATACACCCCATTCCCCTTCATTGAACTCATCTATAACTCATACTGCCTTGAAAAAGCACTATTAAAAGATTAATCCCCTCCCCTCAGGCAAAAAGATTCACAAGATCACATACCAGCAGATTCAAGGACTGTTCTTTCCCTGCTGTTGTATGACCTCTGATTAAACCCTAAAATAGTAAAATTACATTGCCTGCTGATACTTCCACCACCTACTCGGTTTAATTTGCTTGGATAAGGTCACATACTATAACAAGTGAAATACAAAAGTCTGCAGACATCGTGGTTGAAATAAAAACAAAATGCTGGAGAAACTCAACAGGCCAAATAATGTCCTTTGCTATATAACCAATGTTTCAGGCTTCAGCCCTTCATCAAGGTATGGAAAAATGTCGGCAGGTATCATGGTCCCAAAGGCAGAAGGTAATAGGTGGATAATGAAGAGAGGGCACAGCAGCAAGCAGGGGGAGGAAGGATGGCTCAGTGAATAGAGAGGGAAGAGGGTGGAGAACTAGGGGAAAGGGAAGGGAAGAAGAATGCAGAGTTGATATTAATGACATCCAGTTGGAGAGTGCCCAGATGAAAAATCAAGTGTTTTCCTCCCATTTATGAGTGGTCTTGGTGGGATAATGCCTGAGATCATGGACAGATGTGTGTGTAGGAGTGGAATGCAGAATTCAAAATGGTTGGCCACTGGGATATCCCTGACACTGATGCAAACAGAGTGAAGGTGCTCAGCTAAGCGATCTTCCAGACTGCACCCAGTCTCTCCAATATAGAGAAGGGCACAAAGGATCACTCCTGCAGATACACAAATGAAGGGTTGCTTCACTTGAAAGGGCTGTTTGGAGCCCCGAACTGTGGTGATGGAGGAGGGTAAGGTGCTGGGGGTGGTGAGAGGGGGAGCTATTGGTAGGGAGAGATGAGTGCACAATGGAGTAACAGAGGGAGCGATCCCTATGGAAGGCAGAGAGGGGAAGATGTGTCTGGTAGTAGAATCATGCTGTAGGATCCAGAAATTACAGAGGATAATGTGTTGGATGCAGAGGTCGGTAGGAATCCTGTGTTTGATGCGTCTGGGGGCAGAGGGGCCAGGACAGATGAGTGGTAAAAGGGCTGAGTTGATGGTGGTGGAAGGGAAGCCTCGCTTGTGGAAGAAGGCAGACATTTCAGATGATCTGGATTGGAAGAGCTCATTGTGGGAACAGATGCGGCAGAGTGGAGAAATTGTGAGAAGGGAATGGAATCCTTGTGGAGGACTGAGTGTGAGGAAGTGTAGTCGATGTAGTATGGGTGTTATTGGGTTTGTAAAATATGTCAGTTGAAACCTTGTCTCCTGAGATGGAGACAGAGAGATCAAGAAAGTGAAGAGTGTTGTTGGAGTTAGACCAGGTGAGTTTGAGATTGGGCTGAAAATCTATTCACTGAGCCATCCCTCCTCCTCCTGCTTGTTGCTGTGCTTTCTCTCCCTTATCCACATTACCCCCTGCCTTTGGGACCCATGCCTCCCCCCCCCCCCCCCCCCCCCACTGCCCCCCATTCAGTTTTGATGCCTGCCAACATTTTTCCTTACCTTGATGAATGGCTCAAGCCTGAAACGTTGGTTATGTATCATTATCTTTGCTATATAAATTACACTGTCTGACCTGCTGTGTTTCTCCACCATTGTTTTTATACACATACTATCCCATGTCTGTTGGAATTATCTGTGCAATATCTCAAAAAAACTTTCTCAGACACACTTATAAATTCCACCCAAGTCATTACTAGGCAAGTTAAAAATCCCCAGTACTATAACCACATTGCTTACACCTTTCTTTGATTTGCCTATATATCTGTTCTTCTAATTCCTGTTGACAAATGGGAGGCCCATAAGATAATTCTAGAAAAGTGATTGCCTCTTCCTTCACATATAACCTTATTAGCCAATCCTTCTAGGTACTGCTGATACATTCCCCCTCATTAGTAGTGTAACTCTCCCTCCTTTTTTTTTAACATTCCCCTGTGTCACACCAGAAACTCCGCAAACCAGAACATTAAGCTGACATTCCTAACTCTTCAATGTTTCCAATGATTACAATAATACCATTGTTTCAAACGCTGATTCATGGTCTAAGAAATCTGTATTCAACGTAGTTAAGCCTACCAGTCCTTCCATGCTCCCATGTCTGCTCTGCTCACTGGACGTTTTGGACTTACTGTCTACATTTTTCTCCCCATTAGCTGCCTTGCTACCAAGCTTCACATCCATGCCAGGTTATCTTAAATCTTTTCAAGTAGCATGAGCAAACCTCCTTGCAAGGATTTCAGTTTAGGCACAACCCAATGTTCTTGTACAGCTTCCACCTTCCCTAGAAATTATCCCAATGATCCAAATAACTAAAGCCCACCCTCCTGCAACAAATCTTTAGCCACATGTTCATCTCTCTATTCTTCTATTTTTGTCTTAACTAGCATGTGCCACAGGATATAACCTTGAAATAATGAAGTCAAGACACTGCAGATACTGGAATCTGGAGTAAAAATAAATCTGCTGGAAGAAATCACCAAAATGAGAAGCATCTGTGAGGGGAAAAGGAATTGTTGATGTTTTGGTTCATCAAGATTGATGGTGGCGAAGGAAGAATGCCATTATATGAGGAGGGGGTACAGGAAAGAGACAGGGGCGAGCAGGGGATTGATGAACCAGGGAGGAGTGAAGGATGAAAAACAGATGGGGAGTGGATGAGAGTGGAGGTGGGAGACTGAGGCAGGCAAGTGATAGGTACCAGACAATGGGACCTGAGCTTTCACAGCTGAAATAATTTCTTCTGTTTAAAAAAAAACAAATAAACTTGAGGATAATACATCTTATTTTATATTCTAGATCAGGCAGCTAAGTATTGTTTGGTTCAATATGTAACATTTATGTATTCATGTTATATTCTCTTATGACAGTGAAAGAGCCCCATTGCGCCTATACCGATGTTGCTGGCCAGGTCAATACTTACTGTTCATCCTTAACTGCATCTGCATGAAATGATGACTTTAGGACCAAATCAATAACAATGCCCTGGGTGCCAACACTACATGGGCGTGGACACTAAATTTGCTTCTTTGAAGAACATAAATTGCATCTTATGATTCCATCTATTCAGTAGGACTGACAGAGAAATTTATTGCAATAAGTTTTGGAGAGCAACAGCAATGATCAAGTATCCACACCACCCTTCACATACTCTGTTCTCGCTGCTTCCATCAGGGAAGAGGTATAGGTGCTACAAGACTCACACCACCAGGTTCAGGAACAGCTGCCACCCCTCCACCATCAGACTCCTCAACGGCAACTCAATCAGAGCCTCATTTAAGGAATCTTACTTGTGCACTTTCTTGATATTTTCCTCTCTGTATTGCACAATCAGTTTGTTTACATTTGTTTAAATGTATTCAATATTTTTGCACGACCAATAATTTGTAATTCTGCCTCTCTTTCAGCAAAAAGAATCTAAGAATTGTATGTGATGTTATGTAAGAACTCTGACAATAAAACTGAAATCTGAAATCAACTGCATGAAATATATGATGAACCTGTTTACTTATAAATTAGAGGTCATGTTTTAAATTACATTGAAACACATTGGTCATACAAAATGTGACAGACATTTTTCACTTTCCAAAGATATTAAGGCTGTGTCTATCTTCCACACAAGGAATAAATGTTATTCAGCAAATCTTTAACAACCAGTCAAGAAGGAATGCCAATCTGCTGCTGCTTCCTTGTCTCACACTACTTGCCTCTTTATACACTGTCTTCAAAAACAAACATATCTTCTGCTATAAAGTGTTTCCAAGGTAGCTGCTTGCAAGGGGTGCTACTCTGAAAGATTGATTTGCATTTTCTGCAACAAACACATAAATTTTCAATGGATTGTTAACCTGTTGAAATTTAGTAATTCATGAACATTTTTGTGGTGAATTTAATGGATTGTGGCATTGTGTGAGGCACATTCAGTGATTTAAACCCCATTTCTTGGTTAATCAATTGGGTTGGGATTAAGTCTGCATTTGATCTTTATTCTAGCAGTGGATACTTCTTTGAAAAGTTACCCACTACTGTTGTAATTTTCAGATTTATAAGAGTTGGAGACTACAATCCGAAGGTGGCACGGTTAGCATAGCAGTTAGTGCAACTGCATGAAAACCAACAAGGTCGGGTCAGATACAGCAATGAGCTCTCTGAACCTTCTCCATGGACAACGACGTGAAGCAAGGCTGCGTCCTCGCACCAACCCTCTTTACTATCTTCTTCAGCATGATGCTGAAACAAGCCATGAAAGACCTCAACAATGAAGACGCTGTTTACATCCGGTACTGCACGGATGGCAGTCTCTTCAATCTGATGCGCCTGCAAGCTCACACCAAGACACAAGAGCAACTTGTCCGTGAACTACTCTTTGCAGATGATGCCGCTTTAGTTGCCCATTCAGAGCCAGCTCTTCAGCGCTAAACGTCCTGTTTTGCGGAAACTGCCAAAATGTTTGGCCTGGAAGTCAGCCTGAAGAAAACTGAGGTCCTCCATCAACCAGCTCCCCACCATGACCACCAGCCCCCCCACATCTCAATTGGGCACACAGAACTCAAAACAGTCAACCAGTTTACCTACCTCGGCTGCACCATTTCATCTGATGCAAGGATCGACAAAGAGATAGACAACAGACTCGCCAAGGCAAATGGCGCCTTTGGAAGACTACACAAAAGAGTCTGGAAAAACAACCACCTGAAGAAACACAGAAAGATCAGCGTGTACAGAGCCGTTGTCATACCCACGCTCCTGTTCAGCTCTGAATCATGGGTCCTCTACCGGCATCACCTACGACTCCTAGAACGCTTCCATCAGCGCTGTCTCCGCTCCATCCTCAACATTCATTGGAATGACTTCATCACCAACATTGAAGTACTCGAGCTGGCAGAGTCCGCAAGCATCAAATCCATGCTGCTGAAGACCCAACTGTGCTGGATGGGTCACATCTCCAGAATGGAGGACCATCGCCTTCCCAAGATCGTGTTCTATGGCGAGCTCTCCACTGGCCATCGCGACAGAGGTGCACCAAAGAAGAGGTACAAGGACTGCTTAAAGAAATCTCTTGGTGCCTGCCACATTGACCACCGCCAGTGGGCTGATCTCGCCTCCAACCGTGCATCTTGGCGCCTCACAGTTCGGCGGGTAGCAACCTCCTTTGAAGAAGACCGCAGAGCCCACCTCACTGACAAAAGACAAAGGAGGAAAAACCCAACACCCAACCCCAACCAACCAATTTTCCCTTGCAACCGCTGCAACCGTGCCTGCCTGTCCTGCATCGGACTGGTCAGTCACCAACGAGCCTGCAGCAGACGTGGACTTACCCCTCCATAAATCTTCGTCCGCGAAGCCAAGCCAAAGAAGATTACAGCACCATCCACTCAGGTTTGAATCCTGTAAGGCTGTCCATAAACAGTTTGAATATTCTCCCCATGTCTGCGTGGATTTTTCCTGGGTTCTCTAGTTTCTCCCACCATTCAAAACGAACAAGGGTCGTATTTGGGCAGTTCGTGGATTGGAATGGCCTGTTACCATGCTATATATCTAATTTATTGCTGTTTTGATGGGCATGGTATCACTGATGGTTGCACTTCTCCTTTTGTTAGCCTTGTTGTGTTTCCATAATGATCCTGGTCTGTTGGTTGGTTGAAAGACAAGGCGAGGAAGCTTGGATTTTTAAGTACTGAAAAAACTCCTTGATTTATGCAAACATTTTTGCCTCCGCATGTTGATCAAATCCCATTCAAAACCTGGATTTCCTCTACTAATGCCAATAGTCTTCCATCTCATTCAACACAAATATATGTACCTCGCCTGGAGCTTTATTGACACTGATCTCTACCGTGTCTTATCTATGTTAAACCTGTTCTCCAATCTGCCATATCAATAATAAACACTGCTTATTCATCAATTCTGTTTGTGTTGAAAATCCTCTCTTCCCTATCTTACCAGTAGCAACTCTGATCTTATCTGGGCTACTGTTGAGCCTAACCCTGTGAACATGTGAGATGTTGCTCTTTGGGATGTCAAATGCAAGAAGAAAGCATTGAGTAAATGGAAGGACCTTTTGGAACATTAAAGAGAACCTACAAGTCCACTGCTCCCCCAAATGAAAACACAATTAGATAGAGCAATTAAAAAAAAAGTCAATCAGGTCAATAAGTACACAAGCTGGGAAGTCATACTGCAGCTATAATTAACTTTGGTTTGGCCACATTTGCAGTTTTGTGTGCAATTCTGGTTTCTGCATTAAAGGAAGGCTTTGGAGAAAGTGCAAAAATGATTCACCAAAATATTGCCTGTACATATGAGCTATAAGGAGAGGGTGGACAAACTCAGACTACTTTCCCTGTAGCAGCAGAGGCTTGAGATACCTGATGGAAGTACATATTTTTCAAAGAAATTTCAAGAATATCCTTGAAGTGTTTTTTGTGACCTCCAAGAAATGTCTTCCCTGATAAAGCATGGAATAAAGCTCCTGTTCTGGGAATCCAGTGCCAGGCCCACAGTAGATGTGGCCTGTCCACTAGTGCTTGCTGACCTTGATCAAAGCTTCGATGCAGGAGACATTGGCTTGTTTTTTCTGTCCTGCCATTATATTTGGAAGCTTCTACAAAGTGCTTATTGTCATTCTCTGATGTTTCAGGTTTCTTATACAGGCTGATCATATCTCAAAGGGATATAGGAGGGCAGCAATCATTGCTGCATTGTAGAGTGAGCTTTGTGCTGGGGTTTTCTCCTTTATTCGAAGGGTATGGTGGTACACTGGAAGTGGTGATTAATTGACTGGGAACTGGTACCTGTGATCCATGTTTGTGAAGGGTTAAGTATTGTGTGGTGAGGGTTGATTGGTACAGTAGCTATGATTTTGATTATTTGATTATGATGAACTCAAAAGTTAAACTCAATATTGACAAAGTCTTTTGCAATGCCTAGAAGGGGTACATCCAATGCCTGCTTTAGATTGGCCATGGGGTGAAAGGTCACATCCACTGCACCTTTGGTGGAAATAATTTGTAGTGGTCCTTTGGGAAGAGCAATTTAGTCACTTGAAACTGACCAACAATAATTATGATAATAATATAATTTTGAAAATGATACACTTTCAATGGTATGGTAAGCTATAATTACATCTTAACAGTCTCTTTTGGTGTACAGTTCAAAATATAAAAATCTCAGCACTTCAATTGCATTTGCTCATCATGTTGGAACAGTCATCAACAAAATATCCCTTATCAAGCAAAATAGCATAGGTTTAAGCTCATAGGTACCAATGTTTGCTTTTCATATATTATGCCTCTATTTATATTTATAAATCTCAATATAATATGTGACAGCCACTGTTGTTCTATCCTACCATCTCCAAGCATGTGTGCACTAACACTGCTGTGTTTTGTTGATCATTTGCACCTTCTCTACACTTGCAGATTCAGCTTGCATTCTCACTGATCATTCTTCTGATCAACATGCATTTAGTTTCATGTGACATGTGTCCACATTTTCCATATCTGAACTTTCAAGTTTCTTGATACTGGAAAACATTTGAATTGTGCACAATGGACATTGCATTACCAGTGTTCCATCAAAAAGGCAGATGAAGTCATCAAAGGATCCTCCTTAATAGCCTCTTGAAAAATTATGAAAATATAAAATTTCTCAATAAAATGAAATTCAATGCTTAATTTTAATTTCATTTAGAGATAAAGCACGGTAAAAGGCCTCTGCAACTCACAAGCCTGTGCCGCCAAGATACACCCATGTGACCAATTAACCTACTGAACCCCATACATCTGGAAATGTGGGAGGAAACTCACACAAACACGTGGAGAATGTAGGAACTCCTTAGACAGTGCTTTATTCCGATCTGCATCACTGTCGCTGAAATAGCATTGTGCTAACAACAGTAATGACTGTACTGCCCAAAATGATTCAATCCTGAATGTTGCTCTGTACTTATTCAATGGAAGTCAGGGCTACTTCATTCCCCAAACCATTGCAAATGAACCTGAAGTCTGCATAACCTTTAGTGGACATCCACATTTGTGACCTGAGCAACTGCTGAAATGATGTCTTTACTTTTGCAATGAGTCTACGTCTTGGTTCTACCAAGGGTCCTTGATCAAATTCTTCTAGTGTGCTGAGGGCAGGCAGACTAATACAGTTCTAGAATCAGCTTCTTTGGGTGCATGTAGACCAAAGTTATAATGAGTTCTGGAGCCAAGTAGTTCTATGGAACTCAAAATGAATATGAACAAATGGATTGTTTGTGCTAAAGTGATGACTTATGGCAATATCGTCAACACATGCTACCTATTTCTGATGTTTGACTGACCAGGCTGTAATTTGATTGATTCTACTTTTCTTTGGATAGGAGGTTCCTGGATGTCATTGTTTGATGACATTGCTGTTGCTAGATCCCTGTCTCCCATTCCACATTAATCTGACACTTCACATCAGGAAAGTCAAAACCCATGCTGCAGAAACTACTAAATACTTTTGCACAACTTCTTTCGAGGCCTGCGGCAAATAAAATCACTTTAACTCAGACCACAAATTCTAAATCACTGCACTGAGTTCTAGGTTCCATATTTTAGAAAGAAAGAATACATTGTTGTAGAAGGTATTGAAAAGTTTTACCAAAACAGTGACAGGTTTGAGGAGCTACAATTACAATATATGAATAGACGGTGAAGGGCTGAGGGCATGGATAGTTTCCTCCAGAGGACAGACGTTTTAGTTGCAGCAAACAAAAAGAAAATAGTTCCACCTTAAGGATCAAGGATGAGAGAAATGAGATTTACTGAGATTGTTGAAAGAACCAGAGGCAATAGAAAAGAACATTTTTTGACTCAATAAGTAGTTAAGAACTTCCTCTTCTTTAAACGGTAGGCATATGTTCAATGAAACTGTTGAAAAGTAAGTTGAATTAATATGAAAAAAGCAAAACTATAGGGAAAATTGGAGAGTGAAAGAGCTGGCACATGTCTGAAAAGTAGGATTCTTCTGTGCTGAATTATTCTCCACTTTCATTCCCCAACATCCCATTTCTTATCAAAAACTCTGCTTAGATTGAGATTAATAAATTCCTCTATATTTAGTCCAACGATACAGCAGTCAACACTTGCATAATGAAATGCTTAGACAATAGCTGTCTGCGTGATTCCTGAAACATGGTTTCTGACGTCATCATCTAGATCAGAGTGGAAAGTACAATGGCAGAGACAAAAATCATCATATATCGCACCGTTAAATTTCTTAGCCAGTAGCCTAATGCCCAAAGCAGCCTTCCAAACAAACTGAATACAAGCACAAAAATATAAAACTGTTAAGAGCAAGGATTTTCAATTTGATTCTCTTTCCACAGATGATATCTTGCACACTGAGTGCTTCCAATAAGTTCTGTTTTCATTTCAGATTTACAACATCTGCAGTTTCTTTTTATTTTCATAAAATGGACCAAGACTTATTTTAAACCCTAGTAAATGTATGTAAATGTTTTCTTGTCTTTAAAACAAAATCTGATAACACTTGAATCCTCTTGCAATTTTCATGATCCATGAATACTTTTCTGTAGAATTATGATTTTGCATTTTATGAAGTGACTGTCATTCTATTCTCATAATGAATGTGGAAGAAAACATTAAACTGCAAAATCTTGGTCTTTAATGAGATAACTGAAAGACAAAATGAATCTTCAGAGTTTGTACTGAACACGTGTTCGTACACAAAAAAAAAAGACATCGACACAGGTTTCTACATTTCCATTTCACTTGGGCCTTAATCATCCAGCGTGAATCTGAACCTTGTAGCTTTCAGCATGAGTGATGATTGGGCTTTAAATTTAACTACTTTCAAGTACTGGTTAAGCAGTGCCCTTTTTATATTTAGTGAAATATACCAGTCTCCCATTTATTGAACGTTAGAAGTGCTAGAAACCAGAGGCACAATTCTCAGACACTGGAAAGATAACACAGCTTTAGTTGAAACATAAACATATATTTAAAAAAGAAGTAAAATGAGATTTAACATACCATTATATGGAACAGAAGCCCAAATATTGTCACTAATTAGAATTCACTGAAGATGATACAAAGGTGCACACTTCTTTGCTGCTTTTTCTCTTATACCTCAAAGCAGTTCTGCATTTCCTGTAAATGTTAAATATGCGTTCTCCTGTCATTTACAGAAACCACCCCCACTTCCTGTTTTCAGCATAAATCAGAGAAACAGGCCTGATGATATTAGCTACTTTGCAGGTCACAGTAAAATTAACTTGCGCATGCTTGCAAGCTACTGGGTCTATGGAGTTTCCAAGTCTTCTCTTCTGTGAACATACATTTTCCATTAAAAAAGTTTCCTCTGTTCCTTTTACTATTTATGATTGAATAACTTCATAACATTTCCTGATCAAAATAATTGTACAATACCAGGTTCTTTTCTTTGATTTCCTTCTTTTCAGCTAATCTCCACTAGCAGATGACTCAACTTGGATTACTTTGCAAACATTATGTCAGGACCACTTTTGTTCAGCAGGGAACATTTCTGCCAATTTCCCACAAAAAAAATGTTATCTTATGCACAAAAGCTTGTTGTCAGGTCTATACTTTAATCTAACCCCTGATTAGTCATATTGTTCCATTTAAACCTAATTATAGTCAAATCTTTTACACACCATGGAAGATCAGGTTTGCTATTATTCAATCTTGATTCTGTTACAAATAGGCAATTATGAATATAAATTGACTTAAAATATTGACCACACCAACCCATTATATCTATGTTCAGAAAATCTAAATTTTAGATCTAATTGCATGAAAATGGCAGGATACAACAATAAGATTCAAAATCAAACTTTTGGTAAATTTCCTTACCACAGAAATACTAAGATATCATGTTCAAGTTACTTTTAAAAACTTAAACAGAAACTCAAAAGGGCAAAGAGATATTTGAATAGTGGGTAAGAAAATGGGATCACAAAGAGTGTGGAATCATCTAGTGTTATTTAAGCGCATTATCTATGGCCCCTTTCACACTGCCATTAAACATGGGTAAAGCTATGCAATTTAGTGGGTCACCTGCCAGTGTGAACACTCCCAACCAGGTTGGGAAGTTTACTCAGAGTTGTCTCGACCGCAATGTGAACAGGCACCACTCAACCGGTTTTCATTAGTGATGTTAGTGCCTAAGCACGTGCATCAGTCTGGTAGTTTTAATATCAGTGCAAGCTGTCAGCGCACGGCCGGTGGAGTTGTCACAGGGCAGCCAGCAGGGCTGTCACAGGGCGACTGATGGAGCTGTCAGTGCACGACCAGTGGAGTTGTCACAGGGCAGCTAGTGGAGCTGTCACAGAGTGGCCGGCGGGGCTGTCAACGCATACCTGTTATTAAATCATTTCAAGATTATTTGTAATACCTAATATAATGAAAATGCTATGTAAATAGATGTTATACTCTATTGTTTAGGGAATAATGACAAGAAATATAAATAGTCTGTGTATGTTCCGTACATGGTTACAGTAACTAATAAAGGGCCATAACAATGGCTTCACTGTAGGACTCAGTTAAAATAAGTGTGAATACCAAAGTTCTGCTGTTCCACCAATGGCCTGCAGATTGTGCAAGAAGGCCAATGAGACGTTATAAATTATCTGGACGGTTCCAGGAAAGATTGCTCTTCTTTACCCAGTATGATCACAGAATTTGCATTAGTGTTCAGCCCAATGTCCTCTCAGTTCCTATGTTTGAACAGTCTAAAGCCCACTGCAGTAGATTTTCCTATGGTCTTTTACACATTGCGTGCATATATCTTATTAAATTGTGTGCATTTTTTCCTATGCTCTTTTATACATTGTTAGCACATGTGCTTTATCCCTGCTATGATTTCACTGCCCTGTGAGTACATAACACGTCACTCGGAACGTCACCACTGGAGTTGGGCCCTACTTAGATTTGAGATATCCACATGAACTGGGGAATTCATGGTCCAATGTGAACAGCTCACCAGGTATTGCAACCTGGGTAATTTATTCACCTATTTAGTGAGTTGCCAGTGTGAAAGGGGGCAGCCATGTAATGTGATGCAAACCAGCATGCATCTCTGGTTCAGATCGTCAGAATAGCTCCATTCCTCACAAAAAAATTTACAGCCAGATACTGCAGATGGAAGCCTGGGTAACTTTCTGCTCAGTTTAGGAGTTTTAGCTTTTGTTCAGTTGAATCAATGCAAAACAAAATCTTTTTAAGTTCTTCATGTGTTTTCTGCATAATTCTCCCTTGCTTCCTGCGCCCACCATCTGAAAGAAGTGTCTGTACACAGCAAGGTATTCTCATATTAATGTATGGAATCCTGTCAGTTAGAAATTTAATTTTTTTTACATTCACCCAGGAAAGAATGATGGAAAGTGTGGTGATCTCACAACCTTTCCACTTGATAACATTACATGTATCTGCCCTGGCAAAACCCACACTATGTAAAGTGGGCAGTGAATCAGTGTCAGTGGGTAGAGAGCCAGTCCTAGCTCCTGCACCATTACTTCATTTTGGTAGTCATCTGTAATGTAGGCTTCATTTATAGATTAGTCACTTTGGTTTGCTTCCATTTGACCCTTTGTCTCAGTTTCACACTTCACATTGGTTCTTCTGGGCTTTCCACCTCCAAAGCCTTCAGTGGTTTTGTCTTCCGTCAATAGTCTTCTTACTTCACCATTCCATCCCATAGCATCTTCCAACAAAATTTCCAATGACACCACGCTCATCGGCATAATCACAGATGGCAATGAGGAAGCGATAGGAGTAAAATATTTCAGCTGGTTGAGCAGTGTCACAACAACAACCTTGCACTCAACATTAGCAAAACTAAGGAACTGATTGAAGACTTCAGGAGGGGAAAAAAAATCAGAAGACAAACCAGACTTCATTAAGGGATCAGCAGTGGAATGGAGTAAGTACTTCAAATTCCTGGGCATCAACATCTCTAAAGGTCTATCCTGGGACCTCTATGTCAATGCAATCAGAAAGAAGGCTCATCAGTGCTATACTTTGTGAGGAATTTGAGTAGATTTGGTATAACGCCAAAGACTCTTGTAAATTTCTACAGGTGTACCATGGAGAGCATTCTCACTTGTTGCATCTCAGTCAGCGCCATCATGGGCATCAGTCTTCACTCTATTAAGAGATGTACAAGAGCCGGTGTCTCAAGAAAGTAGCCTCTATTCTCAAGGATCCTCACCACCCAGGCCAAGCCCTCTTCTCACTGATACCAACAGGAAGGAGGTAACAGGAGCCTGAAGTTGAATACCCAATAGTACAAAAACAGCTTCTTCCCCTCTGCCATCAGATTTCTGAATGGACAATGAATCACAGACATTACATCACTTTTTCTTCTTTTGCACTAATTTATTTATTTAAAAAATAATTTATAGCAACTTTGCACCTGTAAAGTCGCGCAAAACAATGAATTTCATGGCATGTTATGAGACTCTCAAAAATTTCTACAGGTGTACCAGAGAGAATTCTGTCCAGTTGCATCATGAACTACAAACATTACTTCACTTTGTCTTTTTCTTGTGCAATTTTTATTTATTTTGAAATGTGGTTCATAAAAATGTTTGCTCTCTGACGCTGCTGCAAAACAACAAATTTTGTGCAATGTTCATGACAATAAATCCTTATTCTGATTCTGAAATGCTTATATCAACAAAGAATTACTGGAGGAACTCGGCAGGTCAGACTGCAACTGTGGCTAGAAATTGTCGGTTTGAGATGGAATCCTTTATCAAAAATAAGATAAATAAGGTAAAATTACATATGTAAAAGGGAAAATAAGCTGAAGGCAAGGTCCAGATGTGAAAAGATACAAGACAGAAGAAGTGGGAGATGGAGTGGAGAGACAGGTGGAGGGAGAAATCATGAGAAAAGTTGGGGGGGGGGGTGTGGGTGGGAAAGAAAGGTTAAAGAGAAAGAAAAAAGTATAGGAGAAGTTAAAGAAGAAATGGAAACAGTGGGATCTGGTGGAGTGGGGTAATCTAAAATTAGAAAAATAAAAGTTTATGTTGTCAGGTTTAAAGCTGCTCAGGAAGAAAATGGTGTGTTGTTTCTCAAGTTTATGTTTGGCTTCGCCCTGAATGAGTGGTGGAGGAGTTAAAATGGTTGGCTGCAGGATCGTCAAGTTTAGACCCTCAAACAGAGAATAGGTATTTGGCAAAGAGGTCATCCTCTCTGGTGTAGAGACGGCCACACCAAGTACACCAAATGGAGCAGATTAGATAGGACAATGTGCATGCACAGCTCTGGTGTGGCCTTCTCTACATGGGTATAATCAAACACAGAATGGATGACTGCCCTGTCGAACACATAAACTCTTTTTGTTGGTTAAAATTGAGCTTCTTGCAGCCAACCATTTCAACTCCCCCCAACCATTCCTATAATGACGTCTGTCCTCGGCTTTATCCATTGTCAATGTACTTGAGCTACTTCGGTCTTAAACTCCGAGCCCCTCCCCCAGCTTCCTAGCCCTTTTATGTATGTAATTTTTACCTTTTAATCTGGGTCCAAAATGTTGACAGGCCTTTTCTATCACTGGATGCTGTCGAGTTCCTCTAGCAATTCTTCATCTCCTCAGGATTCCAGATCTGCAGCTTTTGTCTTTCTTGTGCTTATTTCAGCATTGGGCTTTGGCCACATGCACATCCCTTAGAAAATTCTGAATCTGAATCTAAACTTCAGATATGAGGAAGCATACATTTAAAACCCAGGAATAGACACAGAGCATAAATGGAAAAAAAAACTATAAAATTTGGCCTGAATGCTCTACTCTGGAGAATATTGAAAATGAAATTGCCCTAAAATTTCTTTTGCGGTGAGCCATTCTTAGTTCATCAAGGACCTTTGTGGTTGGAGTACTGTGTGCATATGTCTTCCAGTATTTTTTGTTTTTGTTTGGATTTCCAGCATCACAGTTTTTTTTTGCTCCAATCGCTATCAATTTTCAAGACTTTTGAGAGGCTACCTATGACTTATTTGGGATAAGTAGCAGTGGTTCTGCTCTGGTTGTTCATCCCCTGTGATTTAGGGCAGCCATTCTCAACCATTTTTGGCTGTGCCCCCTTAGGACTCTGCTCAAAGTTTATGGGCCCCCTTTCCTGTGAAGCAGTCAAAATTTGGTTTCTTCTGCTCTTCTCTTCCACTGACTACATATTTGTTATGTGAGGTGAAGATAAAACAAGGCATTTACTTAAATGTGCTGCGGTCCCCAGGGTGGGGGGCATGGGACACCATTGAGATTGGCTGATTTACGGGACCAGCATACACATTTCACTTTTTGTTTGAGAAGAAGGTGAAGAAAGGTTTTATTTCATGATTTTTTTTTCTAGAACTTCCAGTGTCCAGAAATGACAAACAAATTAATTTCAGTTCCAATCTTCTTTCAACTGGGTCAGATATTTTTTTATCATTAAATAATGAATAGCCTTTTGCAATGGCAACTACTGCAGTATGAAAATCCCAAGCCTCCCAGTTTATTACAATGGACAGCTATTCACAATGGTATCTACAAAGACTTTATCGGCAGTAATAGTTTTTCACAGGTGTTTCCAGTGAGTATCTAACTGTTGGTTAATTGATTCTATTTTGCGAAGTTCTTTTTCAAACAATAACTGTTCCTCTCTATAGATAGTTTCTAATCCATTGGTCTCATGGTAAATCCAATACTTGGATTGGTAAATCCAGTACTTGGATGAATTGGTTGAAATTTTGTTTGAAATATTCAATAAAATCAAGATCACCTTATACTATCATTGAGGTGACAAATCAATACAGTTTAGCTTTAACATGAAATAATAGATTCAAAAGTCAGTAATTATGTGAACTCTCTTTGAACTATGTTAATATGATACATCTGGACCCTGAGACCACAAATTATATCACAGATAATCAACGGCATCTCAATTATTTATCAGGTTCATATTTCCAAGAACCAATGGGTTCTTTGTTATTTTATTATTCTTATTTCAGATTGATAAATCTTCTGGAAATATTTGACTGGTTATAAATTGGGTACAAGCGCTTTCGTCAGTGTGTGAGTATGAGTACATGAATTTTCTAGATGCACAGAAATAAGACTCGATTAATCTACAATTGTCAGGACTCTTTGTGATCTGTTAATTTTATTGAAGCTACGATTTATACAAATAACATGCAATTTATTGTAACACATTTTTGCAAACTGCAGTAAAGAAACCCCAAATGGAAGGAAATTAAATGAAAAAGCATTTATTGTTTTCAGTAAAAACACAAAAATGCTGGAGGAACTCAACCGGTCTCGCAGCGTCCAGAGGAGGCAAAGCAATATAACCAGAGTTTCAGGCCTGAGCCCTTCTTTAAGGTATGAGCAATAACCAAGAAGCACCTGAATAAAAAGATTGGAGGAGATGAGAAGAAAAGGCAGAGGCACAGACCAAAAGGCAAAAGGTGATAATTGGACATGGATAGGAGGACAGGAGAGGAAAGGTGAGGAATTATCGGGGGAGCTATCTCTGAATACAGAGCTGGAAGAAAGGAGATAGAGTTCAGGGAAGGGAGAATAGAAATATATCCACAATAGACACGGTGTAGCGGTTTCTGGAGCACACTGCCCAGGTCATCAGGTGGAATGCCTCAGTGCAAATGCTCCCAAACAAGCACCTGGGTTTGGTCTGTCTGGCAGTGAAAGGAACCCTCCCAGTCAGATCCTTCCTGTACAACCAGAATATCACCTACAATGCACATTTTCCCCGAGATGACTGCGGTTGAGTGGAGTCTGTTGCCCATCTCTTTGCAGAATGCAGATTTGCTAAAAGTGGATGAAAATGGATGCAAGGATCCTTCACATGGTTCACCCCAGCAGTAGTGTGATAGAGGGCTTTATGATTTATGAGCTGTTCCAGGAAATTAACACAGAGTCAGACATCCAGAACTGCTGGTAGACCATCAACTTGGTGAAAGACACACTTTGGCCTGCCCAAAACCTGTTGGTTTATCAGCACATGGAGATGTCAGTGAAGGAATGCTACCGACTAGTACATTCCAGGCTGGAGCAGTATGTGCTGAAGATAAATTAATTTGTGATGGAATCCCACCAACCCACCCATCCTCCCAAGAGCTCTGAAGTAAAATTAATTTTCAGTCATTTTTCTCAGTGCTTCTGTCAAACATTTCAGGCATTTCCTTTCAGATCAACTGATAGATGGGTCACGTCTCCAGAATGGAGGACCATCGCCTTCCCAAGATCGTGTTATATGGCGAGCTCTCCACTGGCCACCGTGACAGAGGTGCACCAAAGAAAAGGTACAAGGACTGCCTAAAGAAATCTCTTGGTGCCTGCCACATTGACCACCGCCAGTGGGCTGATATCGCCTCAAACCGTGCATCTTGGCGCCTCACAGTTTGGCGGGCAGCAACCTCCTTTGAAGAAGACTGCAGAGCCCACCTCACTGACAAAAGGCAAAGGAGGAAAAACCCAACACCCAACCCCAACCAACCAATTTTCCCCTGCAGCCGCTGCAACCGTGTCTGCCTGTCCCGCATCGGACTTGTCAGCCACAAACGAGCCTGCAGCTGACGTGGACTTTTACCCCCTCCATAAATCTTCATCCGCGAAGCCAAGCCAAAGAAGAAAACTGATAGACAACAAGATTTTCAACAAAATGGTCTGAACTTCAGATGGTGTAAGGAATTATCAGTTGCGGTCTTTTCCTTGCATCATGCACATTGGCAACCCTATGAATGGACCATGAATATTACTTCACCAGAAATACTGTCTTTAAAATCTTTTCTCAAAGATTCCTTTATTGCCATCTTATTGTTTCATCAATTATTTCTTTACTCAGAATGACAAAGAAAATATATAATTTATTTAAAATTCAGTCTGAGTGTATTATTATTGGATGTCTGGAAGTGACAGCAAGGCTGTAATCTGGTTAAATTGTAATAAACAAAGCTTGGATGGTGCAGTGAACTGGGATTCAGTGGTAGTGTGTTGTGCTGATGGCTGGCCCCGCCTCCCGGCTCTGACTCCCATCTGTCCACATATAATCCTGGTTTCCCACCTAAACCCAGAACCCTTCTGAAGTTTACTGATGAACCCTACTCTTAGTTATAAGCTAATAAAAGTGTAGGATGACTAAAAGCTCTCATGACTGGAGGGAAAACAAACCCTTTTATTAGCTTATTACTAAGGGTAGGGTTCAACAGTAGTCTTCAGAAGGGTTCTGGGTTTAGGTGGGAAACCAAGGTTATATGTGGCGGATGGGGGCGGAGCCGAGAACCATCAGCCCTGTTAGAGCTCTCCATTCCCAAGACTAAAAAACCTTGGGGTTTATCTCATATTATGCCCAGTGGATCCCTAAATACGCTGAAAAGATTTGCACTCTCTTAAAAGCCACTAATTTCCCACTCTCACTGAAGTCCAAATAGCTATTAACTACCTCTGGAACCATATTGCAAAAGCCGCTATGCATGTGATGGACGAGAATGTACCTTCCCAAGTGGAAAGCGATGCTTTGGACGTAGCCCTGGCCGCTACCCTCAACCAGGCAGGAAGGTAGGTTGCATTATTTTCACAGACATAACAAGGCCATGAGCTCCAGAACCCATCGGTGGAAAAGGAGGCTCAAGCCATTGTAGAAGCTGTAAGGCACTGGAGACACTATCTGGCTGGAAGAAGATTTACGCTCCTCACTGATCAGCGCTCAGATGCATTCATGTTCAATAATGTCAAGAGGGGAAAAATCAAGAATGACAAGATTGCTACGTGGAGGATCAAACTCTCCACCTACAATTATGACATTCCCTATCGGCCAGGAGCTCTTAATGACCCTCCAGATGCCTGGTCCAGAGGAAGCTGTGCCTCTGTGCACACCGGCCAACTGTGGTCTATGCATCCTGGGGTCACCCCCATGGCTCATTTTGTCAAGGTGTGCAATCTGCCCTACTCTATGGAAGATGCCAAGGAAATGACCAGGTCTTGCCAGGTCTGCGCGGAGTGCAAGCCGCACTTCTATCACCCCGCAAAGGCGCATCAGGCCCTTTGAACGGCTGAGTGTCGATTTTAAGGGACCTCTCCCTCCATGAATGGGAACACCTTCTTCCTCTCTATCATTGACGAGTACTCCCGCTTCCCGTTTGCCATTCCATGCCCAGACACGTCCACCTTGTCCGGGTGAGTCTAGAAGGCTTTATTTCCTTCCTTGCTGATCCTCCCCATACTGGTCCAGTCCCCTTCTTAGGAAGCAAGACCGACCTCCTGGTGGAAAGGGTAAAACTACTCCATGCCAATCCCCGTATGCCTAGATGTCAGGGAAGGCACCATCTCCATCAGGGACTTGGCATCTGCCAGAACAGAGGGTCTATTGCCTCAAGTGCCCTGCGAGCCACTTTCATTCTCACCACTCCCAGTCAGGGCCTCAGGGGATCCGGTTCAGGAGGAAAGTGCATCCCCCTCCACTGTTGAGTCAGAGTCCTAGCCCACCTCTCCTCCCTCACAAGGGACCAGGAGACCCAAGGAATCCAAGGCCCCCCCAGTGCTGAGACACTCCACCAGGATCTCCAGACTCCCGGACCGCTTGAATTTGTAAATTTGTAAATAACTGTATTTTTTTTTACCACTTGTTTCTGAACCCATGTTCTCTGTCTTCATTCACAGATCTTAAATTCAACAGGAAGGGGTGAATGCATTCAGCTGGGATGCACTGGTAGTGTGTTGCGCTGATGGCTGGCCCCACCTCCCGGCTCCTCCCCCATCTGCCCACATATAACCCATGTTTCCCGCCTAAACCCAGAACCCTTCTGAAGACTACTGGTGAACCCTACCTATAGTTATAAGCTAATAAAAAGCATTTGTTCTCCCTCCAGTTGTGAGAGCTTTTATTCATGCTACACACAGTATATAACTACCATCCAGAAACTTTAGAAATTGGATTATAAAGTTAATTATTACTTCCTCAACCTCATGTTTTGAAATGGAAGCTTTATTTTATTATTTTGGATTGTTGTTCTCTTTTCCTTTCTGCCAAAAGCAGTTTTCTTTGTGTTCTTGATCAATGGTAATGTAATTAAATTTTAAAACTTTTGACACCGTTATCTCAAATTTGTTGAGAAATAAATGGTAGATGATGGCAAAAATGATCTTTGCCCAATGTACATTACAAGATAATGAGATAAAAAACTAACTGCATGTAAAGCTGAGTTGCCCAGTTACTCTGTCATTTTTAACCCTCTTTTGTCTTGCATTGATATTGTCATCATTTAATTTTCCATTTTCATTCCACTGCAAATGTTACATTTTGTTATTTTTTCCCCTCATTTTTATACCTGCAGTACATTTTAAATTTGTTAATTACTCATTGTTTCCCATTCCAAAATCAAGTTCATTGATATGAAACTTGCTGGCCAAATAACTCCTCTCAGTAACACAATGGCTAAATACTGATTCCAGATGCTGGAAATGTGAAGTAAAATAATTAAATGATAGAACTATTCAGGGGTCAGTCAGCTTCTGTAAAGTGAGATTAAATTTCAGAGCATGCTGAATGTCAATGGTTCTGAACAGAAAGAACCTCTGCCATTTAGCTGTTTTAATGTGAGTATGTCCAATTAAACCAGTCCCAGGATTCCTTTGATTTCAAGTTATTTTCGCACTGCTGATTTGGAGGCAAGTGGGAAGGCAAGTAACTTTTAACTATTTCACCAATTAATATTTTTCATTACTTGGAGCTGCTTAAAACTTATTTTTATTTCTTAAGTGTTCAATAATTTTGTATTTGTAATTACTTGCTTCAATTACAACCTTTCTGAAAATGTCTCTGAATGTCATGCGCAATGTCTGAAAATCATTCACAACTGTGGCAGGCTTTGTCGATTCTCAAAGTTTCGAGGATATTGGGGCAGAGTTCCTCCCTGCTGATACACTGCTGCTGAAGTCCTGGATTATTTGGGGCAGTGAGATTAGCTTCTACATCTGTATTGTATAAGATCCACGTGTGGCAATACTGGGAGGAGATATTAGGCCAGAAAGTTTCATATCAATGAACTCGAATTTGGAATGGGAAACAATGAGTAATGAACAAATTTTAAATGTCTTCTTCTTTTCTTTGGCTTGGCTTCGCGGACGAAGATTTATGGAGGGGTAATGTCCACGTCAGCTGCAGGCTCGTTTGTGGCTGACAAGTCCAATGCGGGACAGGCAGACATGGTTGCTGCGGTTGCAAGGGAAAATTGGTTGGTTGGGGTTGGGTGTTGGGTTTTTCCTCCTTTGTCTTTTAAATGTACTGCAAGTATAAAAATGAGGGAGAAAAAACAAAATGTAACATATGCAGTGGAATGAAAATTGGGAAAATTAAATGATGACAATATCAATGCAAGACAAAAGAGGGTTAAAAATGACACAAAAAAAATCTCATAAAAACACAATAGTGGATAAACTCAACAGGTCAAACAGTCTCCTTTATATTGCAAAGATAAAAATACACAACTAACATTCCAGGCTTGACCCCTTCAAGGTATGGAAAATGGTCTGCAGGCATTTTAATAAAAGGGTATGGGGCGGTGTGGTCGCAAAGGCAGGAGGTAATAGGTGGAGAAGGTAGGAAGGGAACAGCAGAAATCAAGGGGAGGAGGGATGGCTGGGTGAAAAGAGGGGAAGGGATGGAGAGTTGACATGGGAAAGGAAGGGAGGAGGAAAAGGAGAGAAGGTTATCAGAAGTCACAAAGGCTAGAGGTAGTAGGTGGAGAAGGGAGAAAAAAAAGATATCCCTGGATGAGGAGAAAATGCAAGTTGTAGAATCATTTTCTGAATCTGCCTAACTCAGAATTGAGGAGTATCATGAGGCTTATTGCAGTTTTCCAAATTCAACATAGAACTGCAATCACCGCCTTTCTTGCATCTTAAAACAACTCTCTGTTGCTTTGTTTCCCCAGTTCCCCAGTTCTGGTAGACTCTTTCGCTTAATTTCAAGGTTATTAGGCATTTCTATGCTCACTTGCCTGGTATTTAAACACAAACATCTAGGTTGACTTTTTTCTACTGCAATTTTATGGATTTTGAATTGGCTGATGAGGGCAATGTAGGAACTGCTGATTCTTCCACAATTGGGGCAGGAGGACACTGATGGCACAGGAATGGAGGCTTAAAATGTGATGTGCACTTTCTGCTGCTTGTGCAAGACTTTTTTGTGACCTCTGCATTTGCTTTATAGTTGGAACAGAAGCCAATCATTTCACAGGTCAAGCTATAACGATATAGCTGAACAAAGGTGGAATTTTCTCTTGAAACAGCAGGGACCTAGAATGATGAAGTGGACAGTAAGCTCAGGGTAAAACCAAAGGAAATATCAGTACTGATAACCTTGAAAGGCAAACACAAACACAAATTTTGTTCCAAAGAATGCAAGCTTATTATTTCATAAGTAGCCAATGCAAAAAGAACTATCTGAATTTTGGGCATAGCTGCCCAGAAATCAGATATACAAAGTGAAGTCCTGTTTCAATATAGCACACATATTTATGCAGTGTTTGAATCTCATCTTTTCCAATGTGGTCATTTCCATTTCTATTCTTGCAGACGTTACAACTTGCAGCTTCTGATGTTCAATGTCTCAGTTCCCAAATGCAGAAAAGCAGAGTCATCCAATATCAAGGTGCTGCCATAGAAGCTCAGACTCACAGTGCTTGACCTCTAACAGTTTAACAGCGATTCTAGAATCTGTCCTCCCACAGATAACTATTGTTGAGATTTTACCTAAGTGATTGTCAGTGTCTACATGTTGCATGAATCTTTAAGTGTTCCAAGATTTCACCACAATCACTGAGGTAGAGCTTTGCAAATGCCTGTGCACCATCTAACTCAGTGAGATGGTGCAGTACAAGGTTGGATCGAGTTGGCCTAGAGGTGCTACAATTTAACCTTTAAAACCTTTTACAGATTCCCAGCAATTATGTTGGAGTAACCATATGAAGGCTAATGGAGCATGCAGGGAGAAGTTCACCAATGAATTCACAAAGGTAAATGGCTACAGTCTGTATGTTTCATTTGTCACAGTCATTCAACATGGAACAGGTTCATTGGCCCAACTTGTCTGACTAAGTTGGCATTCTGGGCAAGTCTTATTTACCTGCATTTGATCCTTATCCTTCGAAACCTATCCATATCATGTCTAAAAGTCTTTTAAATGTCAAAACTGAGCTCTCTTTTAAAGTTTCTATTGGCAGCTCATTCCAGATACAGGCCAGCCTTTGAGTGAAATGTTGCCCCTCAGGACCTTTTTAAGTCTCTCCCCTCTCACCTTGAACTATGCTATAGAGTTTTAAAATTGTCTACCCTGGAAAAAGCACCGTCAGCACTCATTTTATCCATGCCCTTCGTGAATTTATAAATGTCTATAAGATCACCCTGAGCCTCCTGAGATTGAGGATAAGGATTCTGCTGAATGCCATCAGCTCATGATTAAATCCAAAATCATGACCAACAGCAAAATGGATGTAGATTCCAAAAGAAGGAAAGATAGACTAACATCTCTTCTGCTTGTCTCTGGATGACAAGGGAAAGAGATGAAAATGAGGTAGATGATAAAGTGGGTACATTGTACAGGTTAGGATCTTAATACAAGTGAGAAGCATATGGCATAAATAATGATTTGAGGGAAAGTGTGGAAGAAAACAAACAAGGAAAATAAATCAGAATAGGCTTACAGCCAGTTTAAAATTCAAACCAAAAGTCTTTTTGGCTGGCTGGCACCTAAATATTAACCTGAGTAAAAAAAAGTAGAGGAAATGCTGTTTACTTAATATGTTATATCTTCATTGATACAGTCAAAATCCCAGTGGAAATGGTAAAAGTAGAAATAATTAAACAAGTAAGAACTGATAAACAGGAGACAGTCGGAAGACTGACTGTGGAAAAACTGAAGTTAACTGATTTGAATAGTATGTATCTGAAGATGCCAAACAAAGAATTGGTGTAGTAGTGCAGGGTGAGGAGAATGGGGTGTAATTTACTGAAGTACTGGCCAAGATCTTCCAAAAAGAAATACAATTAGAAGTGGTGGTTCACAAAAGCTGCTCATTTGTACAACAGGATACTGATTAATCAGATTTTTTTCTTTCCTGTCTAATTCAAACACCCTTCAATTTCCCAAATTCCAAAAATCTACCTCAGCCTTGAATGCTCTGAATGGCTTCTCTACTGTAGACCTCAGAGATAAAAATTCTAAAGAAACAACCCTCAATAAAAAAGGTCTCAGCCCTAATCAGCTTATCTCTTATTTTGAGAATGCGTTTCCTGATTCTAGACTTTCCCAAGGAGTGAAACAGTCTCACATTTATTCTAGCGTCCCTATCTCCCTTACCTTCCTGTCTAGAGTTCCAAATTACCAGATACTTAATTCCCAATCATCTCCACCCTGCAACTACATTTCAGTAATGTCTGTAAAGAGTTTGTACCTTCTCCCTGTGTCTGCTTGAGTTTTCTCCGAAGGCTCCGGTTTCCTCCACCATTCAAAACGCGCCAGGGTATAGGTTAATAGGGTGTAAATTGGGTGGCGCGGACTCCTGGACCAAAATGGACTGTTACCATGCTGTATGTCTAATTTTTTTTAATTAAAATTTTTAAAAATATCATAACCCTTGTAATGTTACCATGTTCTCTGATCTTGTTTTGAATATTACAGGTATTCAGATAAAGTGCCCTTACACTCATTGTCCTTTTAGCATCAAGTAGTCTTGGTGCCTTTTGCATTTGACTTTTTTGTACTCCATTCTTACTTATTGCTTTTCCAACTTTTTCTTCGGTCTCTGCATTGCTTCCCTCTGTCTTTCTGCATAGATTAAATCTCCCTGCCATATTAGTTTAAACCCTCACCAACGGCACTAGTAAATAATCCCCCAAGGACAATGATTCTTATTCTACCCTGGATCAGACTGCACTTGGGAAAAGTCAAGGAAATTACACTGACTGAATTGCTTCACAAATATAACGTCAAAATACTACGTTCTCATTGTCTTCTTCTGTGCAGAAATGATGTTATAATTTATCATTGTGGTCATAAGGAGAGCCCTCACATCTCAAAAAGCCAGTTGGATCATTGCAAGAAACAAAGCAGACTGTACAAAGTAAGAGGTTTGTGGCTGCCATCTAGATATTAAGCAGTGACCATCATATTGTGCTGGTTATGGTCACTGGGTAACTGCATATTCAGAGTTTGTAGTGTACTTCAATGTTCAAATATGGGGGCTTTCATGCAACATGAGTGCAGTCAACAGCACCGCACTATTACAATGCAAGAAACCCTGGTGATTCCATAGGTTCTTCCTTCTCTCTGCCATGCAGCTGAAACCCTCTGTGACTTTTCTCATGCAAAGGCATGCTGCAAAATGAATTGTTTCATGTGTCCCAAGAAGCAGCATGGCAAGCTTTAAGGATGGAAACTGATGACCTTCTGTACTTTTAAAGTCTCTGACAACAAAGTCTTGGACCTACCTTCCAAATGCAATTATAGCTGTGGCTTGAAGCATAGCTCCATCAGCATCTCCTTTGTGAAATGGAGTCAGCCAACCCATTAGTTCTCGCTGTTGCAAAAGAGGGTGAAATTTTCAGTGAATGGCCTTGTTGGATAGGTTCTCCAATGGAGGATCTCTTCTCCCTCTTCAGACAGACAACCCTGCCTGATTGCATACTCCTCATTCTCATTTCATGGTGCATGCTGGTAGACTGGACATCAAAGCCTCCAATTCTGTGAGCAACGTTGTCAACATATCCTCTCTTCTGCAAAATCTATATGGACTTCGAAAGTTTCCATGAGATCTAGAAAAAGACCAACTCCCCTACTGACTCTAACTTGGTAAATTAATCGCAAACAAATTGCAAGGAACTTAAATGAAGTGGACCTTCCCTGCTGCTCCATGCTGAGTTTTTAATACAGGTTCAATGCTTAGCAATAGCTGCATCACTGAATTTCATTTTGAAGACTGGCATTAAATGGGCATTGCACACTGATCAGCATCCAAATCTGTCTGCTCTTCAGAATCTGGAGTGCGTGAGCATTATATGTTCTTTCCAACAAAGCAAGAGGAGTAGATTGTGCTGCAAATATGTAGTATGAGAGAAGCAACAAGCTGGCATAAGTTTGCATCTGTGGAACCTACCAATGAATGCTGCAGAGCTGAACTGAGTGTTAGGTGTTAGACGGTACTAACATCTTTCATATGTTTAAAAAATCCCAAAACACTCTGCAGACTCTCAGTTGTAGTTACAGTTCTTTGTTACCCAAATAAAATCAGGAACCATGTGATTTTGATGGTGTTGGTTATGAAATGAAATCTGACCAAGTCTTCTTACCAATTCTAATTCGGGTGCTTAAAGAGGTCCTATTTGCCATTCATAATGATGTTAGAGGATATATTGCTACTTACTCTCTTTTGATTGCCTGATGACTGTACATGGAAAAAAAATCACACTTTGCCCACAAACTGAAAAACAAGATGCTTTGTAAATCAATAATTGCAAATTTTCTCAAATCTTTCAGTGACACATAAGTGTTATAATATTTTCTAAGACTGTAGATACATTTTGAGGTCATCAGGGTTGCATTTCTTACTGCAGCGTATAATAAGAACTTTCATTTTCATGTAAAAATGTGGACAAATTTCACACTTGTCACTTAAAAGGAACCACTGATTTGCATCTGCCTTGAATTTATTGATGTTTTTAATTTCAGAGTTTCTTGGAATTGTCGATCAGTATAAAGGAGACTCTTGCAACCATACCAGGAGGAATTGCAATTTGCTTACAATTTATGAGTTCTGTAAAATTTTGATTTTCACTTCATCTTTGACTAAAAAGCCACAGAATTTTGACAAGCTATCTCTTTTGTTTTCCATTATTTGATATGTATTTTGTTTAAGTAAATGTATTTTATGTTTTAAAAATGATAATATTTTAAATAGAATCATACCTTCGATATGTTATACTTGAGATGATAATTTACCTTTATTTCAAGCCCAACCTTCATCCCTAACCCAAAACTTGAAGGCCAGATTCTGGTTAAAACAAAATAATTTAAAGCTTTATTTCCACTTGCCACAGCATGAAGCATAATCAATATCTTTAATATATTATTAACACCTAATTTTAAATGACCTATTCAATATATTCAGTCCAAAAGTTTTCATCTACACTCTGTTTATCTTATTTCTACTCATCCAATCTCAAACTAAGAAATGACAATGACATTGACAAATATTATAGAACCTATCATCGATAATATATTTTAGTCATTTGATATTAAAAATAAACTATCTCTGTATAAGTTAGAAAGCTTCTTTAAAAAAATAGCAGCATTTTTTTCTTTCCAGTAAGTATACTGGAAAAACGTGTTAGGATCAAGTAGTCAAAGAATGTTTTGCTCTAAAAGATCAGGATTGATCTCTAAATGCTTATCTTTTCATCTATTTAACCATATAAAGTAAATTCTTCCTCCCCCTCCCCCCAAGAGAGTAATAGATGTAGTGGACAAAGTTTCTTCAGTGATTGATAAATTCCAGTTCTAAAAATGACTACACACCTCATTACACCAATACTGAAAATCATGTTGCTCCTTTGCAGAATATAATAAATATAAATAGACAGCATCTTAAAGCATTACAAATATCCTGTGGAAAATCACGAGAATCTTGAGCCATGGTACTGTTTATCAAACAGCTGTTCACTCAGTAATAGTGGCCACGCAGACCAATACAAAATTAGTTTTCTTGTATGAAACCAATCAAACACATCAGCATCTGCAGCCTCATTCACTCTCTGCTTGAGATTTGTCTTGGATATTTCGAGGTAATATAATTCTGCCCAGAGACACAAACACTTCTCACCACAAGCTATAAAATTATTTGATTACTTATTTAGTTTACAGACAGCAATGCTATGATGCAGAACAATTTCTAATGATGTTGACTTCCATCATTACCTAAACAGAGAAGATAACACGTACATGTGCAAGTTTATGGCCACAGAACAAACATATTAATCTACATGTTTCACTACATAGAAAATATACATAAGGTGTTACTCATGGCAACACAGAGTGGTTCCAGCAACAGGTTGTCACATGACTCACCCCTCATTGAGACTTCAGTCTCTTCAGCGAGCTGCGGATGCCAACCGGGTGTCCAGAGGCAACTCGCTGGTTCACAAAGGTGAGCTGGCTGCCCAAGCAGCAGCCTTCAGGTAGGTCCTGGGACAGGGAAGGAAGGGTAGGAGTTGATTGAGAGACAGGGTGAGTGATGAGGAAGGCTAAGGAATTGACTGGAAGGGGAGGGGGGGGCCAAGCGGGAGCTGGCAATGGTCTACAGGACTGCTGCAGAACTGGGAGGAGCCCTCCCTCACCTCCCAGATCCACATTCAGGTAAGTATTTTTTTCAAAAACTTACCTTTATGGTGGCAGCCTCCAGCGGTCCCTTTAAGGACTGCTGGTTCGGCCGCATGTAGACACGGTTATCTTGAATGCAGCTGGCCCGGTGCCAGAGAAAGGAGAAGACCTATGCAGAGGAAAATTGTTATTGGGATTTCTAAAATAAAATAGGCTTATGGGCATGTTTAATGCTAAGAGACTTATCTGAATTTTATGTGCTTATTATTATGTCAGTGGCTGAAAAAGAAACACAGTAACTAAAAGAAGATGGAGTAAAAATGTTTCAACAATATATTGTATTCTGGCCAGGGACTGGCTGATTGATAGCTTTTCTTAAGTTTTCCCATGTTATTTTTGCACTTGAGCCATCCAATATTCAGGTCAATTTAATCCCTTACGAGTGGATATTCAACTACACAAAAATGTATCAGTGTCAAAATGATCCAAATTTTAAAAATCATACATATGGCACATTAACATAACTTTTGCATTTTTCCAGAACCTTCTAATTTGCATTGAAATTTGAAGGGTGGTAAGCAGAAATAAAAGAGTTGATTTACTGTGTTGATGCAGCTCATTGGTTCATCCAAACAATGATAGAATGAGGAGTTCTTACTTAAACGTTTATTTTTGGAAATACCTTGAGTAATAATCTTAAATCACAGGGAAAACGCTCAGAAGCAGATCATGGTCCTGTGTTTTAACTAACTGATCAGCTTGTCAGAAAAAAAATGTGGCTTGAGCATTGTCATGACAATCTGAATTTTAACCAGGTTAGGGGCAATCGAGTCCATATCTGGCCTTAACTGAAGCTGGAAGGGCAAAGCGTCTGGAAGGTGTGAGTAGGAAATCCCTTAACTGCAAGTTCCCACACATAAAAATGAGACAAGGCAAATGGACAAGGAAAAAGGGAAGCCTCTGTTTTTTAAGGGGTCCCATAGTCTATTTGTAGGGTAAGGAGGAACACTCCTGCTCCTCATTGCCTAAAACAGCTTTTAAAATAGCAAAAATAGACCTACAGAGATTCTACTTCTATTACAGCCAGGTTTCACTGGCAGATCCAATGGTAGGATTGCCTTTGGGAGTGAGCCCTCATTTATCATGGACATGTGGCTGAACAAGAGACCGCAAGAACACAAATGGCCTGTATCAACACAGAGAAAAATTATGGAGCCAATTTGAACACCTTCCTGAAGTGGGCTAAACTGAGATTGAAGCTTTGAAATTTTCACCCCACCCAAATGTGTTGTACTTATCATCTACTGGCCTCTACAAAGCAATTGCTGAAACAAATTTATGAAAAATTTGCATAACAACTTGAGAAAACTGCATATTTTCACCATTGGATATGGCTTTATGTCTTTCACAGGTGTCATGACTCACCTTAACATATGTAAAACTCAAGATCACTTTACCCTGATCTTACTAGTCTGCAAAAGTCATCAGTAACAACTATTAATAACACTTCTTTCATTCAACATATGTATTAATGGTCTTCAAAGAGAGTCTGTGCAATTTTCTGACATTATAATAATTATTTAATTTTCTTTTATGTTTGCTATTATTGGTTATTTCTAGCAATGTTGATAAGAGAAATGAATATGATAAAGTTATAATTAATAGACCCGTTACACTTGCAATTTAGGTGATCAAAGTATAATTGACCAGAGTCATCAGAAAATCTGTCCCACAGTTAGAGGTGTATTTTATTCCTGCTTCCCAATCATCACATTATTGTATTACATTTACAGTCTATTAAACAGAATACTTTTTCTGCCTTGGTTGATCAACATGACTGAACTTCAGTGACACAAAATAAAATTAAATTAGGAGTCATCTCATGGCCTCCAATGCAAAACATAATCAAGCTGTCATGAAAAAGAAATTGTGTGATGTTAGAATATATGTAGTTTAGCAAACAAAAGCCAATGAAATTGTAATAAAATACATGAATGCTTTTGTGAGCTTCTGGTATTTGCCATTACAAGTATCCATTTCCGTGCTAGTTCAGCAGATGTTTAATGGTTTTCCAGTTACTGTAGAGCTCCTCAATGCTCTGTGGTTAGTAAGGGATTGCTTAAGGTGGTATGTGGGTGGAAAGAAAAAGTTTGAAAACCACTGTTTTAATCGTACCTAATTGACTCGTTATGTGCACGGTTTCATAACTCCAAAGGAAATGGGCCAATGACAATTTTTCTCAAGCAAAATATTTCAGTAACAATTGGGTGTAGAGCAGTGATTCTCAACCTTCTCTTCCCACTCACAGACCACCTTAAGCAACCCCTTACTAATCACAGAGCACCATGGCATAGGGATTACTTAAAGTGGTCTGTGAGTGGAAAGAAAAAAAAGTTGAAAACCACTGAAGTAATGCTTCTTTCGTGCAAAGTGTTTGCGAGCCAATGTCTTGTGCAATCAAAACTTGCAAGATCAAACAGTTGTCAAGCTTTGCAGTTAGATAACCAAGAATAATTTGTGGAGGCACAACCATGGAACCTATCAAGGAATTAGTTAGAAAATTATACATTTCATTAATGTTGGTTATAACAATTTTTGTAGCTTCACCCCTTTCCAACAAATAAACATGGATGCTAGTTTCCATGAAGGAATTACAACTTAAATTTCAATTCGCCTTTTCTGTCCACTCACGTTTCCTAGCTTGCAGGAAGTTTTCAGGATTTTCTTTTCAGGTTTAAGTTTCCCACTCTTACATATCCTTTTTATGATATAGTGGGAGAGGAGAGAAGAGAACTTTAAAAAATCTTTTCATTGGTGAGTAATGTTTGTTCCTTCTTTGTCAATCTCTTTTTACATCTAGTAGTGAAGTAAGCATCAAAGCTTTACAGGATGACTGCAAAAATGGGGCCATAATCACTAAACTACATTTCATTCATCTGTCATTGAAAAGTGTTTGATTGACATGTTCAGCCAAGAATTAAGTCATTTGATGGACCTAAGGTTTGTAGGAATCAAGAAAAAAAGAATTAAGTCCAAAAATTTTATTGACTACTGAAATAAGCTTGGAATAAGTGATGTACAGATAACACACAATGAATATTATCTGGTTTAATAGAATGGCATTGAGAATTTATGCCCCTTGATTCTACAAGTTTAATCCACTTTATTGTTATATGTATTGCAATTTGTATAAAAACTTGGATGATACATTCATTACATTTCATGGTCCTTACTCTCTTTTCTGTTTTGCAATGAACCTCATAAACTATCAACAAGTTGGCAATGCCTGTGACAAAGCAGAGTGTGGTGGAGTGACTAAGGAGTTTATTTTTAATGTGAGGGGAGAATTGACAGTCAAGTGGCATTTTCTTTTTATATTGATAGCATTTAATTGAAAAGTTCTTAAAAGCTTAAAGCAACGGAACACTTTGAAAGTTGGTTCATGGCAGGTTGTGCAGTAAATGCAAATTCATAAAGACACATCTCAGAGACTTAGATTCATGCATTTGTTTCTCAGTTTGTCGTCCAATATATTAGTTACTATACTTTGTTCATTGATGTGTACATAAAACTGCTTTGGATCCACACAAAAGTAGCACACATAATTTTGTACTTAGAACTCTAGATTTCTAAGTATCCAAAATGATATTTTAAAGTCAAATAAAACTCACTATTTATAATTGCTAAATTTTCTATCCAATCAGAATCTTCACGTAATGCTTACATGCAGGGTGGGGGTGCAAAACTGAGCGTGGGGAGGGAAGGGGGGAAGCTAACTGGGCTGAGGGGGAGCGGGGATAGTCAGGTTTTAACATTAGGGAGAGCACAAAGCCACAACCACTACTGTGCACACACATTTTGCAACTAACACACACACACTCGCACTGCAGGGGCCTCCCTATTATCTGAATGGGAATAGGTCATTAAATTAGAGGTCAGCTTTTTGGCATGATGTCTGCGGAGTCGGTAGGGCTCGAGATTGCAAAGAGTTAACCAAAGATTCCATTTCGACTCCAACCCTCTCTGACCAAGTTGGCCACAATGGCAACACTGATCTTTACCCTTATCTCTGGTTGGTCCGCGATCTCATCCTGTCCCTGCCTTGTGGAGCCTCCTTGCTGCAACATAAACTGTCGCTGATGGTTAACGAGGAAGGCCTATGGCTTCTACACAATTCGTCCCGCTACAGAGCTGGACGGGAACCCCGGCATAGGCCGAAGCGAGGGTTAGAAATCAGGACTCGGGCCTCGGGAGCTTCAGTCAATGGAATCCGGTGTTCATGTGGGGTAGGCTGAGGGGACAGGGGAGGGTGGGAGTCGGGACTCTGGCGTCAGGAGCTCTGGCGTAGGCTAAGGGGAGGGTTCAGAGTTGAGCATCAGGAGGGCCCGGTTCTGAACCCTTCCCTCGGCCTACCTGAACTGTGAGGCACAATTTGCATATTAATTCAGTTTTTAAATAAAACAACATTTTACTCACAGCTCTCATCTGTAGGGCTCTCCCTCTCCGATTTACTGTTCAAGCATAAATCTCAAATTCTTTTCGCTCCTTGTGTTCGTGGCAATTCACGCATGCATGGCATGCGACCCACCCAGCTAATAGCTGAAGGACTGAGAATGTGCCCAATCAGCAGGAAGCATACACAAGGAGACAACAGGAGCAGATCATTGCGCCTGTTTTTGAACTGTGAGACCATGGCATCTCTTCAACAGTGCCCCTCTGAGGTCTGCACCATAGGTGGCTGCCTTGTTGGCCTAATGGTAGTGCCATCCCTGCTTAAATGTATTTTGTGGATATCCACATCATAAATGTTAATGTGTGCAATATTTTTTTCTTCCTGTACTACTATACTTCAAGCACACCAAAGTTAACTAGTCACCCCCTCATTCAACTAGTTTGTTGATCCCTTTTCTTCTGAATATTTCCAATCTCAATTATATGAATCACCGAGCTACTTTGTCAATTTTGCAGGATTAACAGCAGAAGAATCCCGCAAAGATAGGATTTAACAGCTTGAGTATCCTTCACCCAGTGAGCAAGGTGCAGAGGTCAATGGGCCCCGCAAGGTTCTTCAGCTATTACAATCAATGATTGGAAAATCTTGTAAAGCCCGTTGACTTCCATGGCTGATTTCCCTTAAGTCTTACTGGCAGGCAGGGCTTTGTGCACGGAGCACAAATTTCGCAAGACACATTGAGTTTGGTTTTCTCATGGGCATGACATAAATATTTTTAAAACATGATTATTTTACAAGATGCATTATTGTTATAGTTCATACCCACTGACAACTGGAAATTAATGAGCTAACATTATTTTGTGAAAGCTGAAACCACAGATAGCTTGCAGCATGAACACCAATAAAACAAAATACTGCCTGCTTTATTATTATAACTTGTGAAAAATGTAAAATCTAGATCATCTTCAAGGGATTTTATGTAATCTTGGCATCACTGGTTTCTTATTCATTCATTTTTGCCTTCAGAGGATGTTGACGATCTGACTTCTTGAATTGCTGCATCCTGTGTATGTATTGAAGACATTTCCCAAAGCTTTTAGAGAGGGAGTTTCAGGATTTTGACACAGCAACAATGAAAGAACCATGATACATTTTCAAGTCATCAGGAGGCATTTCCATACACCTGCTGCTCTTATTATTTTAGGTAGTAGAGCTACAGGTTTGGGTATTGCTGGTGCGTATTCACAGATAATTACTACAGTGCATCTTATAGGTAGTACAGAGATAAAGAAGCCAATAAGTTGATAAGGGAGTGAATGCTTTTGGAGATCATTTGGATGGAATTAATCAAGTTTGCTTATTCTCTACCTTCATGAGGGTTCTTGAAAGTGCACTTATCCAGAAAAGCACAGCAAATATTCCATATGCCTTCCAGATTGTGTGGTTTTTGGAATCAGGAGATGAGACATAAATTTGAAAAACCCGCCTGTGACTTGAGTGAAATACAAAAGTCTGCAGACACTGAGATTGTAGTAAAAATATAAAAATGCTGGAGGAATTCTGCAGGGAGAGATGGGGTCATATTCCATCTGGCATACTCCAGCTAAATGGCATTAATATGCCATCTCTGGTTTCTATTTACCTCCCCCACCCAACTCTCCCCTTCTCCTACTCTTAAGTCTCTTTTCCTCTAACTAGGTCTCTCTTTCTCTTTCCCTCTGTCTCCTTTCCTCAGCTCTTCATTCACAGGGTCACCCTCTCTCCCAATCAATTCTCACCTTTCTTCTATCCAATCCATGTCCAATCATCACTTTCCACCTGTTGGTCTGTGCTCCTCCCCTGCCCTTTCTTCCCCTGCCTTTTTATTCAAACGCCTGCCTGATTTTTGATCATACCTTGAAGGTGGCTCAGCCCCAAAACTTTAGTTATTCATCTTCACCTTCTATGGACATCGCAAGACCTGCTGCATTAGTATTTATGTGACTAGAGGGATAAACGTCAGATCACTAGGGACCTTTACGATTCAGATAATGAGAAAGTGGTGACATTGGAGCACTTGAATGTTAAGGGGATATTAATCGGTTGGATCTGACCATTTCCTTTGTTTACATTGTTTCTTCTATATTAGTCAAAGCCCAAATATTATTCTGGTCTTCCTGCTTGTTGACACTGTTTCATTATTGGGAGATTTGAAAATAAAGCATATTAATATGTTTCTGGTTTTGAACCTTAAAATGGAGAGAAGGTCATCAATTATTCATGAGTTATTATGATTAAATTTCTATACTATTTTTCAAACAGATGCAAGTACACTTTCTTGTACAAATAAGCCTTCTAATTTTAGACAAGAGTTTGTTTGATTTAATATACCTATAACCCATCAATAATAATGTTAATTTGCTTCATTAAAGCACAACTTCTCTGAATGGTTTTGAAAATTTTCAAGCATTTTAATCAGTGCTGATAAAAATACATATTTAGAGGTTGAAAATTAAAACAATTATAAAAGTATGAACTGACCAATAATTTATCCATAAAACAACATAACATGAATTCTTTTGAAATATTTATTTAAAAACAAACCCATTAAACATGCAGAGTTGAGTTGTTAATCAGAGTTTCACTGATGACAAGCATTTTTCTTAAATTCCACTGATTTGTTTTTGCCAAATCTTCTTGGATTCACTCCCTGGAGATCTCAGACAATTTTAGTGAAGGGAATAACTTGCAAGATTTCAGCCACAAACACAATTATTTCAGTGAGGATCAAAATGTTCCCAAATTGTTTCAGTGGTAAGATGTGACTATAAATGACATTTCACTGCTACGGAAATGTTGTTGCTTGCATCAGCTATGCAACCATTATTTTTTCACCTTAATTTCTCTTTTGTGGAATATTTTAATAGGCATATTTCTCTCTTATTTCATTCATGTTTATATTGACTTACAAATCTGCAAAAAGCAGAAGCAAAATTATTTTAAATTCAAATGTACCTTTCATATAAATGTTGGCTCCTCATTATTGTTCACACACACAGTTATGAAAACTTTGCTCACTGTTCAGGTGCTGAGCAGCAGTTTCCAAAAGCAACACACACAAAATGCTGGAGGAACTCAGTGGGTCAGGCAGCATCCAAGCATCCTTGATCAGGTTTATGGGCTGAAAGGTCAACTATTTATTGCTTCCCATTGCATGTTGCTTCTAGCCCTTACTTTGTGTGTTGCTTCAGTTTTCCAGCATCTGGATACATCTTGTTTTCCCAAAGTAGTTTGCAAAACCATTTCTGGGGAATAAGTAGTGGAGCACAGAAAATAAGTGACGCCTTCTCCACTCCATAAACTACCTCAGAGAAGTGAACGGTTACAGACAGACCACTCAGTAGTTCTTAGACAGAGCCCAAGGTCCAGCTTCAGATCTCTCTAGCCAGACACACAATACTCAAAGTGCACCAAATGTAGGTCCAAACATGTCAAAAATTATTTACCCTTTTCTGATCGTAAATTGGGTGTGAAAAAAGCTCAAATTACTGTCAGAACAGGGGAAAGGTTTCTTTCAGGTAGTATCTGTCCTTGAAGTTAAAAAGCAGGGAAATATCATCAATAATACTTGTTGAATCATACACCCTAAATAAATCTTAACCTTTATCAGAATAAATCATTTAAAATTCTCAATTTCAGGTGTGTGCCTTTTCTTTTAAAGAAAAGAAAATTTGCTGATGTGGTTTATATGCATACATGCAAAGCAGAAACAGATCTGATTAAGGCTGCAGCAAGGGACCTAAAAAGAACAGGTTCATCAGTATGGCAGCAAAAATGTGTCTTTGTTTGGACTGCATTGTTTTACATTCTGTTCCTTTTATAAACATTTCGAAACTTCAATAGAGACTTTTTCCGAGATATTTGCGGCTTTTTTATGCTGCTTCTGTGTCTAAAAAGCACTGACATGGAATGGTGGGGTCATTCGAGTCCTGGCTATTTTTTTCCGGCAGCAGGCGCAGTGTCAGTCCCAGAACACTGTCTGTGTAAAAGGGCAATCTGGAACCAACTCAGGTAAGGATGTGCACGTGTACCTTTTTTTTTGTGTATTTGCTGGTAAGCATTTAAAACTTGGACAAAACATGCAAGTCGGTCAAGGAAAATATTTTTAATAATAAGACCACTGTTCCACTCTCTCCCGCCAGCCCATAATTATTCAGCAAAGGTAAAAGGCATAGTCGATATGGCTGACAGAGAGTAGTTCACTAGGGAAAACCTGATCAACAAGTGGGGTTTAGCCCACCACAATATCTATGCATTCTCCCATAGATGCAGAAGTCTGAAATGAGCTGTAGATGAAATAGCTGGAGCTGGAGAGTAAATGAGCTGGTGACTCCTCTACTAGACTCACTGTTTCGTTAGGTAGGTGGAGCACTGAGGAGTTGCTGAAAGGAAAATGGGAGATGATTTAATTCATAAATCATAATTTATGGTTTTGACAGGACAGATGGCTGTTGGTTTTGCAAAATAGGGCTTGATCATTCATGAATAAGATAAAAAAGTATATATCAAAGGGTACTGAATCTGGAACTCTACAGAAGAAGTGTGTGAATGCTCAGTTACTGAATGTATTCAAGACAGTCACTGACAGACCTTCAGATATTAAGGAAGAGGAGATTAGTGTTAGGGAGTGACGTTGTGAAAAAGACCAGACCCCACACAGATCCCACTGCCCCACTCTCAGCTGTCCCCAGGTGTCTCCAGTCACCTGATGCTGTGAGCAAGCTGGTCTGTGGGTTTGTATTCAGTTTGAACAGTCTGAAGCCCACCACTCCACTTCCCCCTGACAGCACGCCACCAGCCCCCAACAATAGTTAGGGATATCTTAAGGTGGTATGTGAGTGGAAAGTAAAAGTTTGAAATCCATTACTATAGATCAGAACTGCATTAGACTTTCCCATGTTCTTATAAATTGTGCACATTTTATTAAATTGTGCATGTATTTCCCCACACTCTTTTATAAATTGTGCACATGTTTTTTATTCCCGCTATGATTTTCCCATGCACTTCTATTATTTGTTGTGTGTTAATAAAAGTAATGTTTGATTGCAAACCCTTGTGTCCAGACTCGTCTCTTTCGAACCTGACAATTTCCCAACACAATACTGACCAGTGCGGGGACTGACAGTGGGCAGTCAGGAGAGTCTCCTGCCAGCCCCCAACAATAGATAGCAGTAATGCTAGAGACCCAAGCAGCATCGACGATCACTGTCAGCATTACTCACCATTATGACCCTAATTTCAACTTTGCATTCAAGACCGGGGGAATATTTTTGAGCCATCTTTTGAGAAAAAGTGTCTCTAACATGCCATCAAATACATTATGTTATACGTCACAGTAGACACCGATGCTGTTGTGTTAAACATCCCACCTCTTTTGCTCCCAGAATGCCGGCTTGTTGTGTAAAAAGACACACTGACCCAACATTATGCTGGCTTTGTTTGGTTCAGAGTAAATGACCAAAGCCGGCTTAATGCCCAGTCTTCTTTACACCAATATCATGGGATTTCTGTGTAAAAATCTCTAATGACTGTTCAAAGGAAATGATCTTTCACCCCCAACGTGGAAAACATACAATTTTTTAAATTTTGCTGTAAACATCTCTGCTTTGTGATATTGCTGCAATTACAAAAAGCGACTAAATTGTAGAACAGCAACTCTCATTAAACACTTTAGATGACTGATGGTAAAATGTGAATGCATCCTGCAAATTTCCAAAGCCCTTTGGAAAATGTTCTAAGCACCTATTAACTTTTACAAGTGGCTGAAACACAGACACAATGTAATTAATTCAAAGCTGCTTTATAAGTAAGCATCAGAACATATATATTCACACCCAAGATTCACAATAAGCATGAAGAAATTATCTTGCTCATCATTCACATTGTTCAACAACCCACAAGCAATTTGGTAAATGGTTTGGAGAAACATTTTCTCCAAAAGCCACTTGACTCTGTTCCCTCTACAGGGATCAACTGCTCCCTTATGACCACAGAATACAAAGCTTTATATTTGTGCATTTCCACAGACTCATTTTACATAATCACTATTTTGTTCATTTGTAAACCGAGTACTGACATTATATAAACAATAATAACACATGCTATTTTTTGAGTACTTGTTTTCTGTCTTTTATTTTAGACAAAGCCTTGAGTGTGCAAAAAAAGTTGGAAGAGAGAGGCATAAATGTACACTTGTGCCATACATGGGTCAGGCAACTCAACAACCCCTGCCATTCAATAATACTATCAACATTAAAAAACATTACTGCACCATTATTGCTTCTGTGGTTGCAAGAACAGGGAATGTCTCGCCTCCCAAATCTCCAAAGTATTTCCACTATTTGTTAGGCACTTGCAAGGAGCAGAATGTAATTTTTTTTTACTCACCAAGATGAATGAAACTCCATTAATACTCAAACAGCTCACAAAATAAGATTGAGCCAGTCATTTGATATATTGTTTCTGTTCTTCCATTTAATAAGAACAGCCAATCGTTTACCATTTTCCAACTCTAACCCTTTTGTGGTGGATCCATTGTTCATCTCTGGCTCCTCCCCCTTCATTCCCCTATAGAGGCGGCAATGCCATAACCCCTCCCCCAGAACAAGCTCAGCAATATGAGACATGCCTTGTGTTTATGGTAATAAAAGCCTATCAGTCAGGTAACTTCTAGTCTTTGGAGTTATGAATAGCATATCAATTTTATTGCCATAATTCTTTTTGAACTAGACAAGTTGCTGAGACCAGAGAGGCTGGAAATTGACCCGTGATCACCGGAAGCATCTGAGAAGTTCGAACTCTGGCTACGCTGCTTCAAAGTGTTTCTGCAGGTCTCCATTGAGATAATCCAATCTGACCCAGACAAGTTGTACTTACTTTTCTCTGGATCAGGCACCACGTTTACCCGATGACCAGAGATTGCAAGACATTCACCGACACTGGTGAATGGAGTCTACACCAGGCACGTCCTAGCCACATGTAAGCAGCAACCTGGAGAGTCGATCAATGATTACCTTCAGGTCCTGTGACACCTTCGATGGGCCTGTGACTGCAAGGCCATATTAGCAGGAGAGTACATTGAGAAGCTGATCCGAGATGCCCATGAAGCAGGGATCAGATCGGATTACATTTTCCAGCAACTGCTAGAACAAGGTGAGCTGAAACTGCAGAAAGCCATCGAACTAGCTCAAACTCTGGAGGTAGCCCTCCGCAACGTAGACTCCTTCTCAGAGTACCTGGAGTACTGTGTGCATGTTCTGGTCTCCATACTTGAAGGATATACTGGCCTTGAAGGCGTCGAGAGGAGGTTCACCAGGTTGATCCCAGAGATGAGGAGTTGACCTACAAGGAGAGACTAAATCACCTTGGATTATACTTACTTGAATTCAGAAAAATGAGAGATCTTATAGAAACATATAAAATTATGAAAGAGGGAGGAAAATTGTTTTCAATTTTCAAAAATTGGTGAGACCAGATCTAGGGGACACAGACTCAAGATTCAGGGGAGTAGATTTAAGATGGAGATGAGGAAAAACTGTTTTTCCCCAGAGAGTAGTGAATCTGTGGAATTCTCTACCCAGGGAAGCAGTTGAGGCTACTTCATTAAACATACTTAAGGTTTAGTTGGATAGTTTTTTTACATAAAAAAGGAATTAAGGGATATGGGGAAAAGTCAGGTAGGTGAAGATAAGTCAATGATTAGATCAGCCATGGTCCTATGGAATGGTGGAGCAGATTCGACGGTCCTGCCTGTTCCCACATGGGGAATGCAGGTGCCGCCATCTTGGGACGCAAGATTGCGCCCCTCATCCTGATCTGACTACTTCTGCGGTCAGCAGAACACCCCAGGAACCGCTGCCCAGCGAAGGACGTGGTCTGTTCCAGCTGTGGGAAGAAGGGACATTACACAAAGTTATGCAAATCCAAGCAAATAAAACCCAAGCAGTGCCACATGCGGGCAGTCGGGGCCATGACCGCCATTTCTGACGAACAACAACACCGCGCACGTACTGTGGGATCTACCAGTTTGGGCGATGTCATTTCCAACGAACAACAGCACTGCATGCATAGCATGGGGCCACCACCTTGGATGCCGCCATCTTACAAATCCACAAGCCTATACAGTGGATCAGACAGCGACGCTACTCTCACTTCAGTCACGCTCGCCAGATCAATGATGGACGTAGAGGTAAATGGGCACAAGATGAGCTACCTGTTCGATAGTGGGAGCACGGAGAGCTTCATCCACGCCAGCATGGTGCAGCGCTACTCTCTTATGGTGAGTCCAGTGAGCTACAGAATCTCCATGGCCTCTAAGTCTCACTCAGCAGAGAACAACGGCAGCTGCGTAGTGATGCTGACTGTGCATGGCACAGAGTACAAAATATTTAAACTCCTTGTGGTGCAACAGCTCTGCATGCCTGTTCCACTGGGTTTGGACTTTTAGTGCCATCTTAAGAGCATCACCATGAAACATGATGGGCCCCATCCCCCCCTTCACAGTCTGCAACCAACAGGTTTTAAACTGCCCGCCCTCCCCTCCGGACATGTCCTGCAGGCTGGATTTCTACCCCCACCTCTGTTCGCCAACTTCACCCCCAAATATAAGCCCATCACCCCAAGAGCAGGTGATACAGCACTGGGGACAGGGCATTTATCAAATTAGAATTGAGACAGTTCCTGACCAAGGGGATCCTCAAACCCAGTACGCTGGTACTGGAGAGCTCAGGCAGTGATGGTTAAGAATGGGGAAAAACACCAAATGGTTATTGACAACAGTCAGACCATTAATAGGTTTACCCAACTTGACGTGTACCCCCCTCCCCTACATAGCTGAAATGGTAAACCAAATTGCTCAATAAAGTTGGCATATCACCAGCTCCCTATCCACCCACAGGACTGCCAGTACATCGTGTTCGAGGCAAATGGTTACCTCTACCACTTTCAGAAGGTCCCTTTGGGGTTACCAATGGAGTCTCTGTCTTCCAGAAGGAGATGACCGAAGGGTGGATGAGTACGCAGTGCTGGCCACATTCCCCTACCTCAACAATATCACTATCTGTGGCCACAATCTGCAGGACCATGACGCCAACCTCCAAAAACTCCTCCAGACAGCCAAATGCCTTAATCTCACATACACAAAGATAAATGTGTATTCTGCACATCACGCCTGGCTATGCTCAGCTGCATCATGGAAATGGAGTAATTGGCCCCGATCCTGACCACATGCGCCCCCTGTTGGACCTCCCACTTCCCCACAGCCTCAAGGACCTGAAAAGGTGCCTGGGTTTTTTATCCTATTACGCCCAGTGGGTCCCCAACTATGCAGATGAAGCCTACCCCCTCATAAAAGCCACCTCATTTCCCATTGGCGGAGGCCCATGAGGCCTTTAGCCACATCAAACGTGATATTGCCAAAGCTGCGATGCACACTGTGGATGAATCCACCCCATTTCAGGTGGAGACCGATGGGTTCAACTTTGCCCTGACCTTCACACTAAACCAGGCAGGGCCACCCATAGCATTTTTATCCCACACCCTTCAAGGCCCCAAGAAGAAAGCCCAGGCACTATCTTGCCAGCAAATGATTTACCCTGGTGACTGACTAACATTGTTCAATAACATGCAGCGGGGTAAAATTAAGAATGACAAGATTCTGAGGTGGAGAATTGAATTCTCCACCTACAACTATGATATCTTGTACCATCCCGGAAAGCTCAACTAACCTTCGGATGAGCTGTCCCGAGGGACTTGTGCCAGTATGCACATAGACCTCCACAATTACCTCTGCCATCCAGGCATCCAGGTTCTTCCATTTTGTCAAAGCCCGCAACTTCCCCTATTCGGTTGAGGACATCAGAACAATGACCAGAAACTGCCAAGTATGTGCGGAGTGAAAACCACACTTCTGCCAGCCGGACACTTTGGATCTGATTAAGACTACCCACCCCTTTGAGCATCTGAGCATGGATTTCAAGGGCTCCTTGCCCTCTTTGAACCTCAACGTGTACTTCCTCAAATTCATTGATAAGTACTCACATTTCCCCTTTGCCATTCCTTTCCCGGACATGACCACTTGCACAACCTCTTCACCCTGCTATATTCAAAGTGCCTGGGTGTCCTCCTTCATGAGTGATGAGCTGCCCCAATAACTGCTGGCCAAAGGTTTCGCCATGAGCAGGACCACCATCTACAACCCCCGAGGAAATGGCCAGGTGGAAAGGGAGAATGCCACCATCTGGAAGGCCGTCTTCCTAGCCCTGAAGTCAAAAAGCCTGCCTGTCTTCCACTGGCAAGAGGTCCCTCCTGAAGTGCTCCACACAATCAGATCACTCCTGTGTACTGCCGCCATTGCCACCCTACATGAAAGGTTGTTGCCCTTCCCCAGGAAGTCCACTTTGGGGACCATGCAGCCTTCCTGGTTGATGTCCCCAGAGCCAGTCCTGCTCCGGAAGCATGTGAGAAGTCATATGTTTGACCCACTGCTTGAGATGTTCCACATCCTCCACGCAAACCCCCAATGCCTATGTAGCATATCCAGATGGGTGCGAGGACACTGTGTCCATCCGGGACCTGGCATATGCAGGAGACCCTGGGACTCCGGCCGACCTGCCAGTATATCCATGACCCCATGACATATCATGGCACCCTACCCCAGCTCCACCCTCACAAAATACCATGTCACCCTACTCCAGCCCCCGCCCCATCTGTCTCAGTTCAGTCGCCAGACACTCCATCCTCCGACAATGACCAGACCATCCAGGAGTCAACAGCTGAGTCACAGCCAGAACTAAGACGGTCACAATAGTGGACAAGACCACCAGACAGACTGAATTTGTGATGGACATGGTACCCATTTCACTCTGCCGGTCTTCTTTTTAAAAAGGGGTGAATGTGGTGGAACTAATGTTTATACTTTTTGTATCTGCATGGTTGGCCTACCCCTTGCTGATTGTACCTACGGCTCCTCCCCCTTCATTCCCCTAATAAAGTTGGCAACTCCATAACTCCTCCCCAGAACAACCTCAGGTCTCAGGTCAGCAATATGAGACATGCCTTCTGTTTAGGGTAATAGAAGCCTATCAGCCAGGTAACTTCTAGTCTTTGTAGTTAGTGATAGCACATTACCTACATTCCTTGATATCTTTGCAACTAACAATTTATTCCTCTCTGTCTTGAATATACTGAGCAAGAAAGCCTTCACGGTAAAAAATTCCAAAGTTTCACTACTTTCTCGTGAAGAAGTTTCTTTGCATTTCTGTCCTGAACTGGAATGCTTTTTTTTTTAAACAGACTCCTGGTTCTACTCATCCTTGCTAGGGTAAACCTCAGCTCCATGTTTCCTCAATCAAGATTGGTAAAATTTTGCACATTTCAATGAGATCATTTCCCACTTGAGAAAGTACAAATCTGGTTTACTTAATCTCTCCTCATGTAACAAACATACTATTTCAGGAATCAATGCTCAATGCTATTCAGGGCTCCATCCATCATCTTAAACATTCATACTGCACATTTATCTCACATTCTCTCAAGGCCCAGTGCAGGGTCAAGTGGTCCACTGGGTCTAGGCAAGCTCTCAGAGCACATCTATCAGTTCCCCATTTATCCCTCAGCAACACGTCCTCTCTCACATACTCATCACCTGACCTCCCACTGATTACCTTGTTATCCCTATAGTAGGAGCAATTACCAGTTATTAGTTAACCAATCAGTACACCCTTTGAATGCAGGAGGAAATTGAGCAGTTATAAGAATTCCAGGAGGATGTACAAATTCTCCACAAAGTGTTTCCCTGGGTCAAGGTCAGACTCAGGTCTCTGGAGCTGTGAGGTATTGCAGCACCATGGTTGTAATGTGTACATCTGCAAAAACCACAGCAGTTTCTCCTCAAGACTGGTTTGAGAAACTTTACAAAACCATGGGCCTTGAGGAGAAACCAGAATGGATTCTGCAGATGTGTACCATGGAATGAAGATAACCTGTAATTTCGGTCATTGTGAACAGTGTTTCCCAGCAGTCAGTGGAAATGTTGTATTTCTTCAACAAAGCTTTGAGCACATCTTGAAATAATTTTCTCCATCTACCTAACAAGCTCCTCCCATTCTCTGAGTGGAGTGTCTGTTCCAGGTGTCTGGCTTTGGGCATGCAAACAATGTACCCCACTCAAGTGACTGACTGAGAATAGCACAGACTTCAATTCTGGGTACGTTTGCCTTGGAGAGAACATGGACATAGTTTCATTTATTCAGCCATTGGTGGTATTTTTCCAGTGCTTTTGGATGTCAGCTGTAGGTTTTCCAAGCCTCAATAAGAATCGCTTAAAATGTACACACTGTCAGTGGTTTTCTATCTTGACTACCATTCTGTGCTCAAGTTTTCTTTATGCCAGTCTCATTTTCCACCTCCCCTCTCAATTAATTGACCTTAGTCTCGTTCCCACAGATAATTCACACAGCATGGATCATTCGTGTTCCTTTTAATTTCAATGCATTCTCCATCTCCCTGAACATACAACTAATCCTGGGATTGGTCCCCTAATATTTCCTTCTCTCAGTCCAGTCAATACCAGAAACAAGGACGAGCTTATTCATCAAATTGTGAGCAGATTTTACCCCAACTCATAACCTCCACGTCCAAGATCAATGGCACCCTCAAAATCAGTTCCCCACACAATCACAAAGCCAGGCAGTGAATAATGTTCTCACCTGCAATGGTCACATTTTAATAAAAGGAGAAAAAAAATCCCTTCTCAATTTAATTTACCATGAGTGCAGTTTAGTTAAGATTGTTCTTGTCCTTCTCCCATTAATAATAAAAAAAACCTTGTAATGGGGACATTCTAATTTAAATCATCTTTCAATGACACTTGGTTCATTTGGCCCACCTTAATCTCCCACACCATTCCCAGTCTTTTCTGGTTGAACTTGAGCACACTGCTGAAAGTAGTACTCTTGAATATATTTCCAATATTTCTCTCCCTCTGTTTCCTTTACACCAACATTATCCTAACTGATGTTTGGGTAACTCAAGTTCCCCAATTTCCCCTCCATACCTCTGTAATTTCCTGCAGATTTGCTCTTCAGTCATGAGGTGGAAAAGTAAGCCAGAGAGCATCATAAAATGCTTATTCCCCTGAACTCTAACCAATGCATTGTATCGTTGCTATGTCAAGGTGATCCTCTTTTTCAACAAATACAATGTCTTCCCTATTAACTCCCATCACACCGTGTTTCTTTCTTTCTTCCCTCTCTTTTCTGACCACTTCACATTCAATATTCAATACCTATTTTAAGCAGGTTTGTATTTTTGCCATCGCTTGTAGCTCAGCAACCACCATCATCAGATTTTCTGCTTGTACATACATGCACACTTTGAGCACCGAAAAACTCTGCTCTTCAAGCACATATGTGAGGCAATAGTTAAGCGCAACAACTGACAGTACAGTACACCGAGCATCAATATTTGTCTTGGTTGAGCCTTCTTTTAATTATACTAACAAAAGATGAATTCTAATTATCCACTGCAAGGTTCATTGCCCACTGTAAATCATTCAAATGGGATGTACTCACAAATAAAATATGTTTACAAAGGTTAAAAAATAGAACTTACATTATTTTTTAACATCAATTTTTGTATTGAATGGTATTTCCAATATTGGTACAACACCTCACTTGAATTTCAAGTCATAAAATGTGACACGTGTATAATAATGAAACCTGAAATTTCAATATACAAGTTGAAGATAAAACTTGAAGAAAATCATATTAATTCAGTTTCTTGATAAAGCAGATCAGCAAAATGCAATTTGCAAAGTCTGCAAGATTTGCACTTGCTTATAGAGTAGATGTGCACTTCAGCCTGAGCCTCTTTTGAGTTATTAAACATAGACTCATCAAGTTGGACTCCCGTTCAATGCTTCAATGAATTTTAAAACCTCAATGATCAGCTGATTACGGTTGAAGGAAATTAACATAACATAACATAACAATTACAGCACGGAAACAGGCCATTAGGCCCTTCTAGTCCGCACCGAACCAAACACCCCTTTCTAATCCCACCTCCCTGCACAATGCCCATAACCCTCCATCCTCCTCTCATCCATATACCTGTCCAACCTTTTCTTAAATAATTAATAAAGCCATTGCTGAGCACGTTACAATGAGTCAAACAGAGAAGAAATCTTGGGGACATGAGAGATTGCAGATGCCGAGATCAGAGGCAAAAAACAACTGCTGGAAGAACTGAGTGGGTCAAGCAGCATCAGCGGAGGGGGTTAGGGTTAGAGAAAGGGAATTTCAGGTCAAAACTCTTTATCAAAGCTCGATGAAAGGGCTTGATCCAAAACTACGACGATTTCCTGATCTACCCATTGAGTTCCTCCATCTGAATACTTTTCCTTTGGCCAGAGTTGATTTTTTTCTTTCCTTGGCTCAGTTTATTTTATGTTAATATAGTGAAATAAATATATTTGATCAAGGGTATTATACTTAAATGCAAATTATTAAAGAGTGAGAAATATAGGGAAATATATTTCACAAATAATGACAGAAGATGGTCACAGATGGTTTTATTTGTTCTGTCATAATTTCTGGAGGCAGCTGAAAAGAGTTTTAGATATGTCAGCCAATTTGCATTTTGAATGACTATTAAGTGTAATCAATAAATGCTCTCAAATCAATGTCTCCTTGACTGCTTCCATTCTACACAACACACATCCCCACATTCATGATCACACTAAAATTTGAATCCAAAAATAACTTAGAACCCACAAATCTCAGATAGCAAAGCATTTAGGTGGTCAGAGTACATTGATAATTATTGTTGGAAATGCTGTTTCCAAATTAATTAATGTGTAGAAATCAATGGAAACCAATGAACATGAGTCTGCTCGAAGCAACTCCACAACCCTGCATGACAGCTTTAGCCACCACCTCCCCAGAAAAAAATTGTAAATAATGCTATGTTGCTGAACCAGATTGTGGTTATCAGTCAGAATGGTTCATTGCTGAAGAGGTAATGAATCTGTTGTGCACCTGGCCAAGGAAAACAATCACTTCAGATTAGTTACCAGAGAGAATGCACTTGCACAATGATGTGCTGGTATACTGTTAACAAAGGAGTTACAGACAGCCAATTTTTTTTTGAATGGTTTTATATCCAGTGTGTGAGCAATAGGGAAGACAGTAGTAGCTTTTGTGTCAATGGGGTCATTGCACTTCATTTGGCTAGGGCACCATGACATCACTCATGTCAGCATGCTGATGTGGTGCTCTTTCATCCCAACTCTCTCTCTAACTTGCAGTTTCAAGTCAACACTAAAATCAAAACCCAATTGTGATATCATCGTCTGGCATAAAATAGAAAAATGCAAAAAAAAATGAAAATGCCATTGAGTGGGGAGAGATGAAAGAAAAGTAAATAAAGGCAGCTTAAAGATTGTTAAGCTTTCAGTTAATAAACCTTTCAGTTGGTAAATCTTCCTTATAAAGTGCAATTGAAATTATTGTTCAAGGTAACCCACCTTTTTCAAATATTGACTGATACTCAACATTTTCAAGTCTTCATTTTAAAAAAATATTACACTTTTTGTTAACCTTTGTGTTTTAGTTAGGTCAGCATAATTAATTTCCTTTCAGTACATAAATATGACAAACTAATATGAGCAATATCCAATTTTAATACATGTCAAGTACAATGCCTATCTATTTAACTCTGGGTCAGCCTCAAACTAAGCAAAATGTCTGGCCCACTGCTACATTTGTTGTTTCCATTTTCCTGTGATTTTGGTCAGGTGCTTTAAACAGACATACACCCTATGAATAGTAAAAGATGCCTTTTTGAAGACCCCTCACCAAGGATGAGTTGAACTGACATCAAGTCCCCAGTCACCTCTGGGCCATGAGTTGGTGTTTTTCTATATATTCTAGAAGGAGCAGGAGTACTGATGACACAGTCATTTCTGCAGCTAAAAGGATAAAATGAGGCAGGTGACTCAAAATAAAGTGAGTTGATGGGCACTCATCCAAACTCAATTATTGTTTTTTTAGATGTACACATACAACACTGTAACAGGCCTTTCTGGCCCACGAGCACATGCCACCCAAATACCCCATTTAACCTACAATCCCCATACATTTTGAAGGGTGGGAAAAAACCAGAGCGCCCGGAGAAAACCCACGCAGACACAGTGAGAACATGCAAACTCCTAACAGACAGCATCAGATTTGAACCCAGGTCGCTGGTTCCGTAATAGCCGCTACGTTAAACATGGTGCCCAATTACTTTACTGTTTTTCCACAATGTATTACACAAATAATTTTGAAATTTTTGCATTTAAAAAGATAAGATAGTGAGTGATTTGTCTGAAAAAGACTGATTAATAAGTTTATGAAAATAGAATAAGGCCACCCAATGACCTTTTTTTTTTATTTTCCAGGCTGCACAACTACTCTGGTTATTCAATATCCCATTTATTGTCACATGCACAAAATATGCCAAAATCTTTCCTGTTTTCCCTGCAAGTAAAACAGAGTCCCCAACTAATACAGTGCTATTATTAAAACAAGAAGAAGAAGTCAAAGAGATGCCCTTCAGAGACATCGTGCTCTTGGTTCTCACTGCTCCTCCCAAGTCACTGTCTCTAGTACCAATCACCCACAGTCTGCAGCCTGGTTTGAAATCTTTGGCCGCTAATTCCTGAGCTGAAGCCTGCCTTAGCAGGCAGAGTTAGGTGCTTCAGACAGCATCCCGGCAATGACAACAGAAATCTCTCCAGATGCAATCCTATGGCTCGGCCCTATCTGACCGGGTCCACTGCTGTGGTTTTCCGTCTCCCAGAGTTCTCTTCAAGGCTTCTCCTCCTAGATGTTGGGGAGGAGTGAGGGTTCTCCTGCTCTGGTGCCCCACGCTGATTCACTGCTTCTTCAGCGCCCACATCCCTCAAAGTCTGGGTATAAAAATTTGGCACCACCATCTTGAAGACGAACGTCTAAGGACATTGATGGAAATGAAATCGCCACTGGCCCCATTCTAATGGCAATTCAACCTGCGGGGGGGGGGGGGGAGGATGTAAGCCTCATACCATAACTTCAGTTAAAATTAAATTTCCTGACTTTGACATCCTAAATCCAACAATCTGGTAAAATGGAACTCCCACACCCTATAATTCCAACACTGATTCTTCCAGAACACAGTCATCCCTTTTTAATACTGCAGGGTGATACACACCACAGAGTTGTCAAGTTCCACTGGCCAGGAAACCCAGGAAGTCACAGCTGCAGCATTTACAGCATAAATATTCTGAAAGCAGAGGCAGCAGGAAATCAAATGCAGAAATACTTCCAAGAGTTTCTGGGGATTTTTCCAGAATGAATTCGTATTGAAAACTTTCACTGTTTCCAAAAGGAAACCAGAAGATGACCATGGAATCTGAGCTCCAAGAAGAGGTTGAAAGAAGACAGCCTACAAATTAGAGGGGAGAGCAATATACACATTCTTAAAGAGATGCATAGAGAGAGTGCCATCAATGCAGAATCTGGACAACCATGGAAGCAATATAACTGATGATAGGTAACCCATTACTCTTCAAAGCCACTCCTGTTTCAGCAATGATTGAGACTTCCCCAGATCAATAGTGTGATCGTACCATTTGTCTCATACTCTTGCAATAGTTGATGCCATGTAATAGTCGAACTCCCTTTTTTTGTCCCAAAAATTGCATATTTTCTATATGACCTGTGTAAAAATTGACACCCCACCCTATTTTTGGTCCTGACTCCCCACCCATCCGAGCTCCCGACAGCCCAACTGCCTGCCCATCCAAGCTCCAGATACCCCGACCACAGACTTACCATCTGGTCCTGACCATCCGAGCTCCTGACACCTTGAATAACGAGGTACTTACCACAGTCAAAAGAATGACCCATGTAAAGTCCTCCTACCCCCAAATTTGATCTGAAAAATTCATCCAAAAAAACTCGACAACCACACGAGTATATATGGTAGTCAAGTATAATAGAAAACATCAGTGCAGTAACAATCCTGTCAAATAAATGAACCAGGATTAGTGAAAGAAATAGTGCAGAAAAAAAATTAATGGGACTGAGATCCAATAAATGGACAGGGTTTGATAATCACTCCTCTCTGAGGTTCCGCCAGTCATTTTATAAAAACAAGGTGTTCATGATGAATTGCAGGTTCTAGGTTGAAGGATCTGCAGAAGTGTATTGATTGACTGAAGCAAAGGGCCACAGAAATTCCAGTTCAGGCATCAGAAGGTGGAGATTTAGGAAAAACAGCTGTTTTTTGCTCAAGAATTGCAAACACTCAAAGATTTCTTGGATTTAATCCTGAAAACAAATAACCAATCTGAAGGCATCATTCTTTGCTGTTCCACACCAGTGAAAGATGGGTGTAGGAATAAAGAAGCAGAAAGAGAATGGGTGAAGTTTTAAGGCAGGAGAACGACTAAGATTGAGCAAAGTTGAGATGGCTTCCTTGCAAAGGCTAAAATAAATCCTACAAGCCAAGTTATTTGTAGTCTTCTGTGGCCACGTTAAGCAAAGTTTAATATGCATGTGTGTCTGGCACAAGATTTGAACCCAAATCAAATCACTGAAGACATCATGAAATTTGAAATTCAACAGTAGGAATTGGAAATATTCAACAGGTCATGCAGCAGCTGTGCAGTGAGAAACAGAGTCAACTTTTCAGGTCAATGCTCTTTTAGCAGACCTACCCTCAGCTTTGGACATATCTGAATCAGAATTTATTGTCATGAACAAGTCACAAATTCGTTGTTTTGCTGCAGCATCATAGTGTAAACATTCAATAGAAACCACCTCACAACAATAAATAAAAATCATGCACAGAAAGTCAAAGTAATGCAGTGTCTTCAGTTCATTGGGTAACGTCTACCAATATCCTGGATAGGATTCACTAACAAAAACGCCTCCTCGACTTAAAGTTGATACCTTTTATTGCACAAATTTAACAAGATTGCAGAAGTATATGCATCATTAAGAGTTCTTGCAGAGTATAGGAACTGGGGAGTGATAATGTCCCATTAGATTGTGTCAATATAGCAAACTATACCCCATTTTTCAGATGACCTCATTCTTCCCAGTCTTTTATCTACATAATCTCCTGTTGGTTTTCCTGCAATGCAAGGCTGACCAACTAAAGGCATGATGAAAGTGCACATGAATCTCATGTGTTTTTAAAGTGCTAAAAAAAAGAAGTTTCTGATCCAATGACCATCAGTAATAAATTTAAAAAATATATATACCGCGTCTCTTTTCAAACATTTTAATGATCACCAAGAAAGTTCAAATGTGAAAACAATTGGATTTGAAAAATGGAGTTGAGTTCCCAGTTCAGCATAATTCAAGGTCATTGTGACCATCAATTCTTGGACATGATTTTTTAAGTTCTTGGAGCTGATTTTTACACAGCAAAAGGATGTTGTTATTCATGACCCTTAGATTGTCACGATATGTTCGGAGCTGCTCCAGCTTGTTTGGATTACATTTTCTATGTCAATCTATGTCAAGTGCCTACCTAAAGACTACAAACACTCTTCAGGGTTTCCTTTGTTATTAAATTGAGGTCAGTGGACCTCTGTGAAATATGACCTCAAGGATTACATTGAAACAAGTCCAGAGATACACTCACAATAAATGACTTTGCAACGGGACTTTTAAAAAATGTAATGATTTGGGACAATCATTTCTTAACATAGCAACACCAGAATACTTTTCAAGAAGTATGAGATTTTACACTTAAAATGCTACACTTTATTTCCATAACTACTCAAAATTGTGACAATTATGCTTTAATGGAAAATTAAACATGTGTGTTCATTTCATCTACTGCACAGTAACCTTGAATGTTATTGTCTGTTCTATGGACTAGTTTCTCAACCATTCAGAAACCCACTGCAGATATTGTAACTGTGACTTTTTTTAAAAACATTTCTTTGCCTTCCCTTTTGTAATTTTGTAATTTAATTGTCTTGGGACTTCTCATTCCTAACCTAACAGGCAAACAATCTCTTGGTTTCTGAAAAAGTTGCTTTGAAGAGTGATTAGCAGGGGTGATGTTAACTAAACACATTTAGCAAGAAAAGGGCAAGATTGGGTCACCCAGCTCTAGTGATTTGGATAGGCTATAATGTTGGGAGAGATGCAGAACTGACAAAGAAAAAAAAAATCATGACAGCTTCACACCAGGAGCTTAGGTCAAAATATGTTCCACTGTCTCCCTTAACAAATATTCTAAATGTCCTTGAACACACTGATTGGAAAACTGCAGTGTAGAAAGATTATTTTAACATTTTCAAAACCTGGGGGTCTTGAAGGTGCAAGTCACAGCAAAAACAAATGAGCAGTTGATCCCCATCAAAACATTTTTCTCATTTAAATGTGAAAGTATCATTGTTCTTTTTAGAAAAGGATAAGATTATAAAAGGTGATGCCAAAAATTCAACACTACCCTTATTGAGTGTCAATTGGTAAATTGTAGAATTGGACAGTTGGTGTAGTTGATTGATCAGTCTGAAACATTAAAGCCATACTTGGCCCTGTCCCTTCTCAAACAACATGAATTCTTCAAGATGTATTCATAGATTAGGAACATTACAAATGCTACTTAATTTATCTTACACCACACATCATAAATCACGTCTGCTTTGAGTGACAGAACAACACTGATAAAGTGGTGACATAATGTAAAACATGATTTTCATAGAACTAAATTTGACCTAAATTTCACAAACAAATCTCAGGCCCAAAGAGACTTCCAATTTCCCAGCTTAGAAAAATTTTACATTCGGAACAAAGCTCTCTGGGAATTCAGTGTGGCATCAGAACTGAGTGTTCTGTATTGTGTTCAGTTTTGTTTGATGCAAAGTTTCGCTGACAAGGTAACACTGATTATTACATGAATCAAAGAAATAGGCCTCTGCCTTTTGGCATGCAAGCAGTGCTGAACAAGAGATAATGGAATCTCCAAAAAAAATTAGCACAGATTTTAAAATGAACATTAATCATAAACCTGGCTCCACATCTTTAATATTTTATTGCTATTGCTCTCTGTTATTCATTAAAGCATACATGATGAATCTTAGAAAGATATTAAGAATTAACACATTCTAAACAGGCAATGCCACACAACAGCTTATTCATGACTAGGTCTGGATATATTCGAGAAATTATTGAAAATATATTTTGTCTGAGTTGAGATGTAAACACTTAACCATCATTGTAATTTGAAAACCTACCAGTGAAAAACCTACTTGATAATGATGATTGCCATATACGTTGTAGAATTTACATTTGCCACAAAATTCTTACTTGCTGCAGCTGAACAAGACCCCGTAAAGAAAAAAATACAATACAAGACATTAAATTAAAAAGAAATAATAAATATAAAAGATAGTCAAAAAAATACAGTAGAAGTCCAAAAATCCGGACTGCTCGGGAATATGGTCGGTCCAAATTTTGGATTTTCCAGATTCTCGGACAGTTCTTTTAAAATTCATATTTAAGGAGGGGGAAAAAAAAGAGATTAACAGGCAAATTTTGATAGATTATTCATTAGCCACTACAACCTATTTCATTTATCAAAATAAAGTTTTTAAGAAAAATAAAGTCTACAACTGTGGTCATTTGTTGCTGCCCTGATGCTCAGAAAAGCCCAGTAAATTTAAAAAGTTTGAGATTTTTCAAAAAGTCCATATTCTTGGGTAGTCCAGTTTTGGAATCTGGATTTTTGAATCTCTACTGTATTGTGCAGACAGTCCTTTTATTTGCTATCAGAGTATTTTATGATAATATAGTAAAGGGAGGTTCAAGAGCCTGATATCAGTTGGAAAGATGATCTTGAATCTGGAGATTCTTTCTGAAAGTAGCAATGATGTTTTCTATTATACTTTCTTTCTGAAAGTAGCAGCATGAAGAGGTGTTGTGTCCAGGTTAATGAGAGCTTTTATGTTGTTGGCTGTCTTCTTGAGGCAACACCTCATATACATGTCTTCGATGGATGGGAGGTTAGATCCCATGTTTGCTATGTTTGCAACCTTCTGCATTTATGGACACTCAAATGAACAATCTAGTCAGTAAACTTTCCAGTGAACCAGTGATAGAGTATTTGACGACATTGCAAATTTTCTAAGAGTTCTTCAAAGATAGAGTTGTTTGAGTGACTTCCTAATGGTTGCTTTGATGAGCTGGCTCCAAGAGAGGTCTTCTGAAAAAAGGCACTGGAACTCAAAGGTACTAACCCTCTCCACCTCCACCCCATCAATGCAGACAAGTGGGTAGTCCCTTGGCCTCCCCATCCTAAAACCAACAATAAGCTTTTTGGTCTTGTGATGTTGAGAACAAAATTGTTATTCTCCATTCTTGATCTCCATTCTTATTTATCTTTTCCAGTTATTCAGCCAACATCGGCGGTGATGTCTGCAAATTAGAGTCGAACTTGGGTAGGTAGAAACGAGTATACAGGGATTAGAGCAGAGAACTATGCAAGGAGCCTGTGTTAATGACCAGTGAAGAGGCTGCTGATCAACACTGGTTGGGGTCTACCAACGAGGAAGTGAAGGATCCAGTGTCAGAGGGATGAACAGTCCCACTTCCCTTAATTTGCTCATAAGTTTTGCTGCTATGCTTAAATCTTTTTCACCCATTAATTACAAAGTAGAAGTGTTGATTAAATAAATCATTTGATCAAACTCAATATTTTTTCCTTTTGAAATGATTAAGATAATGTTCAGAGGCCAAAAGCACTGCTTCAGAAGACAACAATAACTAAATATTAGAATTTGGTCAATGAGCTTAAACACATATTAATTTCTGGCATTCATTTCTATTGATTTAAATAAAATATATTCTGAAGAATACAGAACAAAGCTGATGCCATTTACCTTTCAACTGAGGGAAAGATACCGACATCCGAAAACCAAATAAAACAAAAACAAGCCTTTTATGACTAAAATCCTGCATATTTTTAAAGGACATCCCAAAGTGCCTTACTGTCAAAGAAGTAACTGAACTGCTGCCACCGTTATCATACAAAAGATACAAAACCCAATTTGCGCACAGCCCATAATAAATCAGGTCAATTTCCTTGATCTACAGAAGAATATAGGAATGTAAAAAACATTGTCATTTCCTCAGGTAATAAACCTGACAAAGTTATTTTTTTCAATTTGGAGATCCAGCATGATAACAAGCCCTTCTGGCCCGTGAGTCCCTGTTGCCAATACAGCAATTTCCAACACATTCTTTTTCGGAAGCCAGATCATTAAATTTCACAATGCTTCTTGTGTGCCACTATAAAGATAACATGACACCCCAGTGCGATTCTTATTTCTGCAGTGTAGATGTACTTTTTTCTCAGATTAAAGCAGGTTCCCAAAAGTATGAATTTAAAAATGCCTTGAAATTGACATTATGCTTTTTTTTTTGTGACAGGAAATTTGCCTCAGTACTGACTATTCCTTCAGGTGTATCAATTAGCAAGTTACAATGCAAATACAGACAACTGGGAAAAAGATGGAAATTGTATTAAACTCACCTTGTTCAGTCTTCGTGGGTGGATTAGATTTAAAGAAACTGTATTTTGTTGTGTAAAAGGTATTCCAGAGTTCATAAGATGCCAACATTGCTGATTCAGTACCAATAATTTTCACTTGCTTCACAATTTAATGTATAAATATGCAGAGGCCCCGGACAAAGTTGGTGAGTTGGTAAGAACAAAGCAAAAGAAACAAACAGAAATGTGCAAAATTGTCAAAAAGAGCTGAAGGATCAAAGTGTTGGACTAATGTAGGGAATTTTGAATGTACTGCCCTGGCTGAGGAAATGACATTCTATAGTATGTGCTTGTTCTGGACACACCAATGTGCAGTAACTTCAATCTCTTTAATTTTCTTTATGTTACAAATGCTACAATGAGCTTTTTTTTTTAATTTTAGGGTGGATGGGTGGAAAAATGCTAATTAGTTTCTTGGCTGGATCCACTCGAACATTTGCACAAAGTTAATATAACTGTGACTGACAGATATTCTCTCACAAGTCTTTCTGAAGGGTTTGAAGCAGCCTTAGATTTTTAAATGGTTTACATATATTAATAAAAATGTTAATGTCTGAAGATCTACTATAAACCTATTCTATTCTAAACAGACAAGATGGAAGTCAGAAATAAAAACAGAAAATGTTGGAAATATTCAGGCAGTATTTGTGAAGAGAGAATCAGAGTTAATACACAAGTTTAATGATGAATGATTGATTGAAACATAAACCCTGTTCCATCATTTGCTTCCTGATTTTCTCTTTCAATTCCAAAAGGGAGTTTGGATAGATGTTTCACACACTTCTGCATGGTGTATAAAACTGAATAAAATTTGTAACTTCTGCATATATTTTTAAGAATTGTAAAATGTAACTGGTAAATTTATGTTATTACAAGCTAATTGGGACTCACCTTAAATTGTCTTCCCTACTTTAATCTCAAGGCTATATCATCATGTTTCATTGCTTCAGTCAAGCTCTAATGAGACCACAATTAGTCAGTATTACATAGTTTAATAGAAAGCTATTCAGCTCATTTGTAATGGTGCAGGGCAGTCTACGGAAAGACCTCCTGCTTAAACGTTTTGCTAGATTGCTGCATTACATCTAAGTCATAGAGAAAGGAACTAAATAACCAGCAAACATAAAATATACATTTTATAGATTAAAATTAGTTAAGTGTTTAAATAATGACAAATGACAATATACATTCCAAAAGATAAACTGGTTCATGAAATGGAAATTAAAATTTTGCTGGTACCCATTCTATATTTGAGTGAGCACCCTCTGAAATACAATAAAATGATTAGATCTTGAACAGTCAATTATTTTTAGAATGCAGCTACATACCTGACTGCTGCTGTAACGTTGGCATGGAAATGAAAATACACGTGTGAGACTTGCCATTTTAATTCTTCTCCTGCTTCCAGTTTGACCTCAACTTCCAACATTATTCCAACAAAACTCAAAGCAACCTCAAAAAAAAACACCTCGTACTTCAGTTGCAAAGAAAACAATGTTGTGGATTCAACACCAATTTATTTTCCCATTTCACTTTAGATGGCAGATGTTACCATTTACACTCTCTCTAAGTAAACTTATTTCTTTTACTGGTCCTTGACCAGCTATTGAGCCTTGAAAAGGCATGCCTTTTGACAATTCTTCAATCTCACCTTGTCACAAATGTTTTCCTTCCATCCTTATCTCCTTTTGTTCCATCCAGCACTCAATACCATGCCCACCCCATTATGACCGCTTACTTGAAAATACAGTTCTGCAGTCCTATTCCCCACCACACAGCACATTTCTTCTCTCACTTTCTTTCCCGGCTCTTGCAAATGAAATTACATTTCTAACCCTCAATACATGAAAACAAATCATAATTACTGAACCATTAACACTGTTTCTCTCTTCACAGATGCTGCTTGTCCTCAAAAAGTTTACATTTAATGTTTTTATTTCACTCTGCAGCAGCAATATTCTTATAAATAAATCTCTGTGTTAATGATGCCAAATTTGGGACACCATAATTATTTGCCTTTGAATGCAATTAACTTTTAACATGTTAAGAATGAAGTGCTTGTAAAAATAATAATTTAAAGACACAATAGATGATTTTCTTCAGATAATACAGGCCAATAACAAGCTTCTTCCCATTTGTGAATTCATGGGCAGTAACAAAGACCTGGCATTGTGAAAATAAAAGTACTATTGCTGTTGTATTTTCATTTAAAGGCTAATTCCATTATAAAAGCAGTTAAAATAGATCAACAATAACTTTAGTGGCAAAGTTCAATTTTTGTGAGGATACAACTCATTTCCTGTAATATTCATCTTAAACTCAATTTTTAAACTCCTTTCAGCCAAGCCTTTTGGATATGAATGCAAATAATAGAATTATCTTTGCTTCAATAGATAGTTACAATCCAATCTGTCCTTTGAGCCAAATTTAGTCATTCATATTTAAAGTGAATTTACTATTGTTTGCCCTTTCAATCTTTATAAATCCTTGCTGGATGTGGTTCCACAGGATCCAAATCTCCTCAAGAAACTGAACTGAAGAAGTCGTATGTGTAATCCTAAATCTTAACTGCTAATTGGCTCAGCAACTGGAGTAACATTGCAGGCATGCAAGATGCTGACCTGGTCTGACATGTATGTTTCTAGCAAGGCCATGAACACCAATTAAAATAAAGAAACTTCAGCTCCTGATGCACATTATACCATCCATAATATGTCCTGAGGTAATGTCAGCTAACTCACCATAGACCATGACAGTTTTAATATTCCAGGGTTATATTGACAATCTACTCATCTAAATTTGGGGAGTAGTAAAAAAAAAATTGAAGGCCAATAATCTCATATTACCAGATTTGTTTTTTGTCCGCATGGACTGTAGTACTGCTGACAAAGATAAAGTCAGCATTTCTTGTTCACTGTTCTTTTATTTCCATAATTTCCCATGAAATGAGCAGCTTGTATATAACAGTCAATCATGTTGAGCGTCTGCATTCATATCTAGAGCAAACCTATCTATGGTGTTACCACACCCTAACCAGGCACTCCGTCTCAGAATATGTGAGAAACTACTTTGAAGTTGCTGATCATGTCATTATTCTGAATTCCTCATGATTAGCTCATAACTTTCTTTCAAAAGATGTTGAGTCAGTTCTACATTCAAGCAACATTTCACTATGTCACCCAGACTTACTTCTTTTGACAATAACTACTGATGCAAAATTTTTAAACTTATCGCAGAGAATCTGTGCAGAAAATATTGTGAAATTTCAGGCACGTCACCCTTTATCAGAACCTGATATTTTAATCGTGCACAAACCCAAAACATCATAACTTCCTGTTTCTCTTTACAGATAAGTGGGTTGAGTTCAAAGCTGAAGTACCCTGGGCACAAATTGTGTTTGGTCTGGGCATCTTTATGAAAAGGGGCCAAACAAAAAGATGAAGAATTAATGCAAGATTTATGTCACATCATGAACACAGCTGACTTGAAATGATGGTTGGATTCATGAAATCAAAGTATGTAACAGAGCCTTTGTCAAACACCTAACTCATTTTTATACACAACATGTGCTCTCATAAATGCAAATCATTTTGTGTAGTGACTCATACAAAAGAAAACAAAACTAACCTATGTTGCTTTTCTCATGAGAAAATATAGCCAGTAGATGCTTTGTCTTGATGAATAGTACAACCTGATATGCCAATATTCTTTTTTCTCCCAGTGAAGCTGCTGGACCTGCTGAGTTCTTCCAGCAGATTGTCTTTTGCTCCAGTTTCCAGGATCTGCAGTCTCTTGTGTCTATCCACACTCCTGGAATACTTCCTCCACAGTACAATTGCTGATTTACTTTAGCTCGTCTCTGTGTTTATTGCCTACAATTATTGTAGTACCCTTGCTATATGCATTTTCAATTTTTTTTAAGCCTTCTTCTGCATTACCATCTATTGGACCTACTATTTGAAGGTGTGAGAACTCCTTCCATCTCTGTCTTCCACCTCTTGGTTTTTGCTGCGCTCCACCCAAACTGATCCCACATTTTCATTGTCACTGATGCTATCCATCAAAACTATTGAATTTCCTTGGATATTTAAGATCCTACCCTTGTTGCCATTACCCAAAATGGCAATCATATTGTATCTGTGTATGTCAATATGCACAATTAATTTGTCAAAATGCTCTGCATATTTAAGTACAGTTAAATGTATATTTTTTCTGAACTCTTTTTTAGATATCAAAATGATTTATTTTTGTATTATTGAGCCATTTGACTTGCTGCCATTTTGTTTGTTAAAGTACTCTCTTTTTCCATGATCATTTGATTCCTGATACAACTTGGATACCTTTATCCCAACCACTTTCCTACTCTGCAGTACAGCTCTTACCTTCCAAAATACTCAAATCAAAACCATTTCTCCCCCATCAATCCTTGACCTCATCTCGCTGATCCTACTTGGTGTTTAGCTCTGATTGCTCAAATGTTCCCAGTGCAGCAGTGGTGAAATCCTCACCTTGAATGCTCTCTTTATATATTCAATCCACAAATGAATGGGTTTCCCTTTGGTGCACTAGTTTCCTCCCACACCCCAAAGTAGATTATCTATCTCCTGCAAATTATCTCTGAGTGGTAAATATTAAAAAGGACACATGAGAGAAAATAAGCTTCATGTTTACTGAGAGATATGAGTGGAAATGGGACTGATCCAATTGCTCCACAGAAAAACGACATGGACTCAATTGGTTGAATGGTCTGCTTTGTCAGATGATTCCAAGGAACAGGCAAGGCAGTTGTTGATGCAAGCAAGTGAACAATACTGGATATTGTTGCTCAGGATACTCTAAATTTTGTGGGATTCCTTCTGCGTTCCACCAACCCACCCATCCTTCAACCATATACACCATTCACATTTTCTTACACATCCTGATCCCATATTCTCTAACAACACAAATAGGTCCTTTAAACAACCATGCCATCATTTTTATATACTCCATTGAATGCTATTAATAAATTCTTGCTTGAGAAGTAGATTGTCAAAGGCCTTAGAAGCAGCCTTTCTACTCAGCTAATACACTTGTCATATGTGATCAGCAGCCTGATAGTTCAACTATGTGGCTTCGCAGGTGCACCAAAGTGCCGGCAATTGCATGTCCACGTATGTCCTGCAATGATGAGGTGCTATCTTTACACAAGAGCTGCTGATTTCTCTTGGATACCCTGCTCTCGGAGATTAAAGAGTCAAATTAGAGTTGTCACGCTGAAAGTAAGTTTTTTTTTAAAGTTATCATCAGACACCAATCATATTTCACCTCCAAGTGACTGCAAATCAAAATGAATGAGTATTGCTTGCCATGTGTGGCCATTATATTTCCTTCTCTGACGGTTAAGCACACTGATTATAATAATTTGATCTCCTCCTCTGTAAATTCGCTGAGAAATGTTAGCAGACCACCTTTGGTTCTCAACCTCTTTCTCAATAGTCTGTTTTTTCTCTCCTGTAAGGAAATAAACAGACCAAAGAGTGAGGGCTATGATGTACGTCGAACAATGTACATGTTAACAAGGAACAGTATGACAATGCAGAATGATGAAAGGAAGCATGAGTAGTGGAAGGAGAGGAGGGTAAAAGAGTGTGAGAGGAATTACATAGGCTAAGAAGGATGCACGTTTGCATAAGATATTAGTGTGAAGTGTTATCTGGTTGGTTTAGGCTTGAGAAAGCAGGTTGAGGAAGTTGGATCTCAAAAGTGATTATTGCAATGGACACACTTTTCCTGCCTTGCTTTTGTCAATAAACCCTTGAGCACGGCACCATTTTACCAAGCTGCCTCATCATTAAAGTAAAAGCACAAAGCTGGAAAAACTCATCATGTGTCCTTTATATAGCAAAGGTAAACATATAGAACTGATGTTTTGGGCTTGAACCCTTCATCAAGGTCTGGAAAAATGTCTGCAAAAGAGTAAGCGTGGAGGTGTAGTTGCAAAGGCTGGTAATAGGTGGAGAAGGGAAGGAGGGGACAGCACCGATCAAGGAGAAGTGGGATGGCTAGGTGAAGGGTAGGGGAAAGAGAGGAGGAGAACTGGAAAGGAGAAGGGAAGAGGAAAGGTAAAGGGTGGGGGGAGGTGAAGAAGAAAGCAGATTTGCAGAAACTCTTCATCTGGCTGGAGAGTGCCCAGATGGAAAATCAGATGTTGTTCCTCCAATTTGTGGATGGTCTTGGTTAGATAGTTCATAAGGCCATGGACAGACGCATGAGCATGGGCGTGTGACACTGTACTGAAATGGTTAGCTACTGAGAGGTCTCCAACACTGGTGCGGACAGAAAGAAGGTGCTCAGCAAAGCAATTTCCTAGTCTGTGCCCGGTCTCTCTGATGTAGAGAAGGCCACAAAAGGAGCACCAGATACAATAAATCAGTCCTGCGGATACACAAGTAAAATGTTGCTTCATTTGAAAGACCTTTGGACTCCCAACTGTTGTGAAGGAGGATGTGTGGGTGCAAGTGTGGCACCTCCTATAGCCACAGGAGGGTGCAATTGGTGGGAAGGGATGAATGCATGAGGAAGCTACGAAAGGAGAGGTAGATTAATCTTATTCTTATCTTTTCTCCCCTGGTCCTATTCCTCCCCACCTACTTCCATGATAACTCATATGCCCTCCATCTCTTCAATGACTTCAGATTCCCTGAACTGGACTACCTCATCTTCATGATGGATGTCTAATCCCTTTATACCTCCATCGCTCATACAGAAGGTCTTAAAGCACTTCTTTCTGGATCAGAGATCCAACCAGTCACAGTCTACCACCACACCCCTGCCTGGCAGAATTTGTCCTCATTTTAAACAACATCTCCTTTAACTTGTCTCACTTCCTCCAAATCAAAGGAGTACCCATGGGCTCCAGCTATGCATGCCTGTTTGTGGGCTTTGTGGAATAATCCATGCTGCACACCTACCTCTCAACTCTTCCTCCAGTATATAGATGACTACATCGAGGATGCCTCATGCACCTTCAATGAGCTCGTCAACTTCATCCATTTGGCATCCAACTTTCACCCCGATCTTAAAATCACCTGGTGCAACTATGACAACACTCTCACCTTCCTGGATCTCTCGATCTCCATCTTTGGAGACAGGCTTTCCACCAACATATATTACAAACCCACTAACTCTCACAACTTCCTCAACTACACTTCATCATACCCTGTCCCCTACAAGGATTCTATCCCCCTTTTTTAATTTCTCCATCTCTGCCGCATTAGTTCCCAAGATGAGGTCTTCCAGTCCAGATCTTCTGAAATGTCTTCCTTCTTCCATAAACGTGGCTTCCCCTCCACCACCATCAACTCAGCCCTCACCTGCATCTCCTCCATTTTCTGCTCATTTGTCCTTGCCCTCCTCTGCCCCCAGATGCAACAAACACAGAATCCCCCTTATCCTCACCTACCACCCAACCAGTCTCCGCATCCAACACATTATTCTCTGGAACTTCCAGGGCTTACAACAGGATTCCACAACCACACACATTTCTCTCCCCTCCCCTCTCTGCCTTCCATAGAGACCACTTCCTCTGTGACTCCCTCATTCACTCATCCCTTCCCACCAATCACCCCCCTCCCCCCAGCACCTTCTGTGGTCACAGGAGGCACCACACTTGTGCCCACACTTCCTCCCTCTCCACAATCCGGGGTCCCAAACAGGCCTTTCAAGTGAAGCAACACTTCACTTGTGTATCTGCAGGACTGATTTACTGCTCCCTTTATGGTCTTCTCTTCATCGGAGAGGCTGGGTGCAGATCATTTCACTAATCACCTTCACTCTGCCCACACCAGTGGTGGAGACCTCCCAGTAGGCAACAATTTCAGTTCTGTGACACACTCCCATACTCACTTGTCTGTCCATGGCCTTATGTACTATCCCACCAAGAAACCCTGCAAATTGGAGGAACAACACCTGGTTTTCCACCTGTGTGACAGTACGGATTCTATCACCAATGTGTATATGTATATATTGTGGTATGTATAGGATGGTTGTGATTGGCTGAGAGCATAGCCACGTCTACTGTCAGGTCTTAAAGGGTTGCTCCTAGCCAGACCCAGATCATTCTGGACTGGTCGACCTATATGTGATACGCTCCAGTCTTCTAGTTAATAAAAGCCTTGGTTTGGATCGACTGGTCGACCTATATGTGATACGCTCCAGTCTTCTAGTTAATAAAAGCCTTGGTTTGGATCAACAAGCCTTTGATTATTTCGATGTGCACTACAATCTGGACACTCTCCAGCCAGATGGATTTAAAATGGACTTTTCCAGTTTCTGCTAACCTGTTCCCCTCTTCTCCACACTTTTCCCCCTTCCCTTCCCAGTTCTCCTCCCCTCTTTCCTCTCTATTTGCCTCACCATCCCTCCTCTCCTTGATTACTGCTGTCCCTTCCCTCCTTTCTCCACCTATTACCTTTGCGACCACACCTCCACTCCTACTCTTTTGTTCGGTTGCCTGCCGACATTTTTCCATTCCTTAATGAAGGGCTCAAGCCCAGAAAATCAGTTATGTATTTTTACCTTTGCTATATAAAGGACACTGTTTGACCTGCTGAATTTCTCCAGCATTCTGCTTTTACTTCAATATCATAATTTTTTTTTCACCAGTGTGTTTTTTCCTTCTCATTTGAAGCAAGAACATCTCCCAATGAGCTCTTAAAATCCCCAGGACCACCTCCAAATAGGATCCTCTAAATCACCTTTTGAACGCCTAGCTTCATTCTGAAAATTATTCTTGCTCACAACCATATCCAATCAATTAGATCAACACTCTTGAGATCCTTGTAGATTCCACAGTGATGGACAATTAAGGCTTCTAAGACTAGGACAGTTTGTGAGCAGTCCAAAACACAATGGCAACCATTCTCAATCAGAAGTGTCCAAAGAAAGATCTCTGAATCTCCTTAAGATCCCCAATGTCACAGAAATCAGAGTTCTCCATTTTGATTCACTGCATGAGATTCTGAGTGCACTGGATACAACAAAGCCTCTGTAGCTCAACAGTTTCTTGGTTATCATGTTGTAGTCCAATGTTGTCCAGTGTGGAAGATCAAGCACATTGTTAGACAAGATGTCCCAGTGCAATTACAATAATCCCATCAACACAATGGTTGTAAAATTTGGGAAGCTATGATCAGCCACGACAAAAGAAGAAAAAAATCCAACCCAGTCAATTACAACTCTATCAATCACTGTCCTATTGATTATAAATAGACATTGGAAGATGTCTCCAAATTGACATCAAACGACACTTTTTCACCAATAACTTGCTCCTCTCACCTTGTTTGGGTTTCCCCCAAGTATTTTCAATTCCAGATCGCATTACATCCTTAGTCTAAACATGATAAACAAACCAAAATCCAAAGGAAAGGCAAAATTGAATAACCCTTGAAATCAAAACATTTGACTGAGTGTGAAGAAGCTCTCAGGTTGATGTGAATTAAAGGGAAACTCTCCATTGGCTGGAGTTGTACCTCACACAAAGAAAGATGGTTGTAGCTGTTGGCTGCAAATGCTCTCAGCCCAAGGCAATGCGAAATAAGATCTTCAGGACAGCGCCCAGATTCAAACATCTTTGGTTCTTCATCCACGAGCCTCCCTCCATCCTAAGGTCACAAGATTGTTGATTACTGCATGGTACTCTGCTCCATTTGCATCTCCTTAGATAATGAAACAATCCATGTTTGTTGGGAGCAAGACCTGAACAACATTGACTCAACAATGATAAGTGGATGGCTGTAGTTATACCACACATGACAAATAATCAACATATTCAACAAGGGTGAAACACCACCACCCCCCCCCCCCCTCCTCCCAACTGCCATCCAAATCAAAGAGTCATGAAAGAACAGAAAATTAACTATACCAGGCATATAAAGACTGTGGCTATAACAGCACGTCAGACCCTTGGGTTTTTAGGGTAGTGATTCACTTCTAACTTTCCACCATCAAGGCACAAGCATGATTGAAATCTTTCACTTTCCTGGATGAGGGTGCCTTCGAGAATTCTAAATTTTGTCAATACCATCAAAGATAAAACATTCCACTTGACTGGCATTTATCCACCACTCTGTACATTAATTCTGCCTACCATTGATATACACCATCTACAAAACACACAGAAATCCTTCCCCAAGACAAGTGCAAAAGTACCTCCAAAACATGCAACCTGTAACACCTGAGACAGTGGCTGCATGAAACCATTGGAAATGTCAAAGTTCCACTCTAGTGTAATGGTTCTGCCCTTCCATCTTCACAAAGACTGTATCAATTGAAATGGACAAGGACAGTAAATGCCTGGTGAAATTCATGTGCCATCAAATTATAAAAACTCAGAAGTCCAATTTGTTCTTAGATTGTCCCTTTAAATACTGGATCTGTAATTAATGTGTGCAGTCAGAACAGTAATTTATGCTGTTCCTTATGCTATTGGGTTGGAAATCCTGGGCAGGATCCTATCATGCACGATCTGGGTTCAAGGACCACCAGTAGGCACATTGTACCTACAAGATTTCTTACAAGCTACCCCTTTCACATACTGCTATTTAAAACCCAGCCCCAAGAAACAAAATTTAATGTATATTTATGACAACAATTTTACAGAGCACGTTGAGGTAGAAATGTTTAGGAAAATAATTTCAAAAGATGGGGCAAGGTAACTGAAGGTAGAGCACCAACAGGCTAAAATGAGCTGGGTCCTTAGATGACCAACTTCAGAAAATGGAATTTGAGGTGAAACAAATCCCAACATTTTAGAAATTACAAATGCAGAGATGGGATAGATCATGGAGAGATTGAAATGCAAGAACAAATATTTAAATGTGAGATGCTGGGCTAGCAGAATCCAATGTAGGTCAATAAACTGAGCTGTGATGGATGAAACACCAACAAAATTCTGAATGTGCCAAACGTACAGGAGAGAAGATGAAACAATATTGATGGCAATGCTGAATTGATAAGTCTTAAAAAAAAGATGAGAACGTTTCAGCAGTAGACAAAATGAGTCGGGGAGCAAGGAGAGGCAAAATGAAAAAGGGAGCCTTAATGAAGGGAAAGAAAAGTGTTTCAGATCTTTAGCGGGATGAAAATCTGTAGCTCATCCAGCACAGGAAGCCATTATAAAACTCTGAAAACATTGATTCAGTGAACATTTGAGAGATGTGGTGAAATCATTGAGCTGAGGGTCACCAGTGTATATTTTGTCACCAAAGGGCACGGATCCTTCGAGGATGCCTAAGGCAAAAGGCATTAAGTGGGAGGTGAGACCATTAATTAAATCGCTTATTATATTTGGGTAGATTAGATTAGATGAGAATATAACCAAACCAAGGCAATCCCACTTTTGTGATGAGTTACAGGAGATCTGAGTTCAAGAAGAAAGATATAGGATTATGCACAATACTCAGACACTTGGCCTTTTATTTGCATAGATAATTTTGATTCTCAGGTTTAAGTAGTCCATAACAAACAGCACCACAAACAGCTTTTGGAGTATAACAGTGATATTTAAGAGATTTCAAAAAAAGAAATGATGAAGTTAAATAATTTAGCTTAGTCTTGGTCAAAATACTCTTTTCAAATAACTTGTAGGAGAAGATGGAAGATCTCAGATGGCCTCTTCATTTTATTCCCGCCTTAACCGCCATGATATCTGACTTCCTCAAAGTTTGGCTTCTTGTTCTACCAATGTCTATTCTTTCAGCTGCTAAAATCTTTTAAGTATTGGAACTCCCCCCTCTAAATATCTGGTCTTCTCTACCTTTCCATCCTGTTTAATGGAACATAGAACAGTACACCAGGCCCGGCAGTTGTTCAATTTTGTTTCTTTGAAATGCTTTGGGATATGTTACAACAGTAAAAAGACTGTGTAATCTCTGCTAATTTAGAGACACTAGCTGTTCCTGGATGCTCAGTGTGGATTCTCTGAGAAAACAAATTCTGGAAAATTCAGCACAAATTGGCTAAGTTATCAATTACAATGGATGGATAAAAAGTATATTGCTCGACCCTTCTGCAGTAACTCCATGTGTTCCCCTTGACTCACCACAAGCAGTAGATTAGTAACAGCCTCAGCAGGATTGCCTTGTGCCTATAAATTCATGTTGAGGAAAGTATCTTATTCATTTTGTCACATGACTTTGAAATGTTTACAGAAGAAAAAAACAAATCATGCCTTATATGGAGATCTGAAACAACCATGCTCAAACACTAAATATACCTGCAAGATTTTTTTTTTCATATGCACACAAGACATTGAAGTATTTATTTGAAATTTATCTAGGAAAATGATAGAGGAAGAGATGTGCTGCCAATCTAATTGGTATAGTATCTGTGCACAACAATCCCACAGCACAATTCCAAAGTCTGACAATCCTTACGGAAATAAAACCTTCTGAACCAACAGTGACAAGCAGAAATTTGTGGGAATGCAGATGAACAGCCAAAACATTTTGCCGTGGCTTAGGACACAGAAAGAATTTGCACTGTTCAAAAATATTTACAATACATGCAAAGTAAAGAATGTAGTGTGAAGTGAAAATAATTCAAATTCAGACCACTTGAATCACCCAAATAGTGAATAATTATTACTCCCAAAATTCACTGATGTTTTCAGTTTTGTTTATCTGCTTCTCCCAAAAACTAAGCATTTGTGTGGAGTCTTGTGTAGTTATTGAGATGCAAGATAAATCATGAGGAGATCAAATAATTATTTGTGACCCATCACTGACAGCACATTACTCAAACTTATTGTTTTATTTTTATTTGATTCTGATCTGGGAATGTGGAATTTGGTGTTCATGATTAAGACCACTTGGAGGGAAAAATGTTTGCGACTTCACAGTAAAAGAGATTAGCAACGGGATTATACTGCTCAGTTTTTTAAGGAAGGGCTCTTTGGAAAGAAAAAGGATTGATAAAGAGAGGTCCTTAAACTTATGAGCAAAGAATCAGAATGATACAGATGTTTTGATTCTTTAGAGTGATAATGCAACTCAAAAAGTCACTGGAGACCTAATAAAATATAGATACCCTAACAACAAGAAATATTCAATTCTTATGTGACACTGGTCAGGGAAATCTTGGAATAATACATGTAGTTTGGAGCACCTACTGATCACCAAAATGGACACTAAAAATTTTGTCAGAATTAAACCACAGGATCAAAAAAAAACAGCAATTTTCATCAGAAAAGCAGAAATATTCTTCACATTGACTTCACAAATCTTCCATTTGTCCAACTTTTCATATATATATATACATATATTTTCTGAATAGTTATTTGATTAATGGATGTCTGTACTGAATAAAGCTGGGATTGAAATAAGCAACTAAAGAACTGTCAAGATCAATAATTTTTGAACTATATGAAATCATATTTCTCTATTTTTTTCTTTTTTGGAAGAATTACATTTAACTAGGTTTTCGTGAAACATGTACTTGAAATAAATGCTTACCGTTTATCTGCAAAAACAAACACAATTTTCCTAATTGTAAATTATTATTGGGACAAGAATATATTGCCCTATTATTTTGTTTGCAAATTCTGCTAAAACTTTTTAGGCAAGTTATTGAATCCAGAAAGGTTGATACTTCAATGGCTTCTTTTTAGTTAATTGCAGCTCGTGATTAATTGTTTTGCAATCGTGTGTCTCCTTTGCTCAAGCTTCAAGTTGGTAATGTAGCAAATATTGGATAAACAGTCCATCACTGGAAAGAATACTACTTTTGAAATATCAATAGTTAATGTTTGATTTAATAATCCAGTGTAGGGATTGAGCCCATTTAAAGCGAAGTAGTAACTAAATTTAAGGCACAAGTAATGAGCTATCAATGTTATTACCCTCAGTTTGAGATAACAGTGGCAGATCAATTTTTACAAGAGGTTATTGCCTCTACTTTGACAGATAAATAATCTGAATAAACATACACAAAATTTGACCTAAGCAAATGTCTGTAAAGACGCAAACTTGGGGAGAGCAAAAATATGAAAACCCATCAGGCAAAGGGAAAACAGAAAGTGCTGGAAACACTTAAGGCAGCAAGCATCCTTAACAAATAAAAATAATTTTGAATTTGAAATGACAACAATCTTTTGCACAATTTCTGTTCAACATTTTGATAAAGCACACCAGCTCTTTTCTTAGATATCTTGTCAGGCGTGACTAAAGAATTTCTGAAACTCATAATCACACGTTAGTGATGCAGTAGAAGCCAAGATGTGTTTATAAATCAGACAGCAAACTATCTCCTGATATCAATCTGAAAACTGTTCTTAAAGTTCTGACATAACTAGCAAGTTGCTGAGAAATCAGGTAAAAGTTAAAATTCTCTGAAAATGTGAAGAAAGTTTAAAGTTTAAAGCACTGCTGAAAGAATCCTACACCCCCCCCCCCCCACCCCTTAACTTTGTTGTTGACCTGCTGTGTGTTCTCAGCATTTTCTGAGTTTGGGGCAGGGATGGAAATTGCAGACTTCCACTATCTGCAATATCTTACGTGTTTGGGACAGGTGAATTTTAGACAATGAGCATTTTGCTTTCAACCATACTCTTCGGGTTTTACTTTTGAGTTGGCAGCCAAATCATGTAGTTGGGTACACATAGAAAAATGTGCTTAGCCTTTTTCTGTCTCTTTCTGAGCATATTAATTTGAACCTGGAAAAAAAATAAATGAATTTAGTTATCTTTCAGGGTCATTCACAAGTGTGTACGACAATTGATAAGAAGGTTGGCACAACACATATAAAGACAAAAATAGCATAAGTTGTATCCCTGCCAGCTGCTATTGTAACTAAATATATGAACTTATTTGTCATTGAAGATCAAGTTCCATGACTAATCTCAGTTTGGATGACTTCCACACGTAGCATTATCAATCTCAAATGAAAATACAATGCATACCATTAAATGTGTCTCTTGATACAAGAAACAGTGATGATATGCTTCCTGTTTGTCTGTAAAATATAATGCAAATAAATGATGAAATGAGTTTGAAAATCTCAGGCATGTGTTCACTCAGTTGAAAAGGTTGCCCTGTGTGTGTGCTTTACACCCACTCTCACTATTTCCATCTAGTTCCACAACCTATAATTTAGTACTAATTAGTGTTAAAGTGGTGCTTACACTCAAATAGGAAAATCATTGCTGTGGTATGTGGGAATGAAAAATTTGGAAGTGATTTCTTTAATGTGTGCTAGATCGAAACATTTCAAAAATGTATTTAAAAATAATGGTACAAGAACCTTTACTGAATGAACAACATGGAGGAAATCTGCTCCAAATTGTGAAGCAGAATTTAGAGTTTAGTATGAAAGCAAATTACTGGGAAATTGGACTAGTCTTTCAGCTCCAGAAGGGGAAGCATACGATATAGAAAATAGATATTTTAAAAAACAGAGCAAAGGTGAGGGAACATCTGTGCCGTACTTATTGGAATAAGCAAAACCACAACATTTTAAGAAATAAACAAAGATCCGGGTCACATGGAAATATCCATATAAAATTTTACTCTCTCATATTTGTCTCTTTGATATGGTCAATCAACTAACAATTGGGTTGCATGACAAAGCAAGAGCTAAACATTGATCAGTCGCTGGAAAATAACTTAAAATTTGGTACTTGAAAGAACAAATGCAGCTAAACCATTTGAGTTCTTAAAAGAATGGCGATATCCCATTAGTGCATACCCTCTAGCAACCAGAGGATTCGTTTGTTATATGAAATCATGGGACATTTAACAATAGGATCTGTGCTTACCATTGTTTGCTTGCGTTTTCTCCCTGGCCTGCCTCGTCTTTTCTCCTTGTTTCTATTTTTCTCTGGCTGCTCATCATTCTGTATCATAAAAACAAGGTACAGACAACCAGATGATTTTTTTTTGATAAACGATGATGCAGCAGGTTATTAGAATGATCAGAACGGCAAAAATCTTCCATTTGCCATTTTCAAAATCTACTGTAAAGGACCTTTTAAGTTATCTTCGATTAACAATTTCTTCTTTACAATTTATTCAATTTTCTGACAACTTGGCGATTCTGATGGAATTTATTTTCCAATTAACATTTTTCTGAGTGAGCATTCATCTCAAAAGAGATGGCGCCATTGTCTTCTCCATCATATTTTTGGTGTACTCCTCAGATGATAGATCATCACAGAAGGAACTTTAAGCAGAAATAAAGAATTCAAAAACATAAAATAGAAGAGAAAATAGAGGAATTCTGCTTCTTGAGAATGTTTTTGAAGAGAAAGAGAAAGTAGCCATGCAACATGGTATAAAATAAGAGTCCTTCAGAAGCAGTGGCTGAAGGAGCAGGCCTATGGTGGTGGACCAACAAAATAATGAACAACCAGCCCACTCAAGTTAAAGATAAAGGAGCTGAAGGTTGACACACATGGGTATAGAAAATTACTCCACTAGTCTAAAATTAACTACAGAAGAACAGCACAGACCTTGAAACTAATTTGTTGGGGGTCACAGATCGAGTACAACTGATTTGAGATAACTTTGTATGGGAGAAGACTTCACCCATAGATTAACATGAAGAAGAGCTTAAAGATACAGCATGCAAGCAAGAATGCCATCCTCAAAATGATGAAGGATTTGATAGAGGTTTGGTGATGGAAGTTACAACCCACAAATAACTTTGCATTTTCTACTTCGAAAGAAAGAGATTAAAAAGATCAGTTCATAATTCAGTTCATTTTGTTCAGTTTGCAATAAAAATAATGTTATCAATTGCACCATAGCCCCAAAAGGTACCAAAAAATGTGAAAGAGGATGATTTGTGTTTTCCCAGGTTAAAACTGCTGGCAAACACAACTGGTCACGGAACCACATTGGATGGGCAACCTGAAGGTACAACAGCAGAACCAAATTTCTGGATAATGTCTCTGAATTTACGTCTGACGTCTAAAGCAGTTCAAAGATAACAGAGTGAGAGAGAGAAAAAAATGGACACTTGCATATAAGGCAGTTGAACATCTTTGAAAATATATTTTTAAAAAATATATATGCACTTACATTCCAAAGCAATTAGTTTGTGGAAAAGCTAAAATAACAAGAAATTAGCAGCTGGTTCACCAATGCCAGAGCATCACAGGGCTGTGTTCTTAGCCCCCTACTCTACTCACTTTACACCTACGACTGTGTGGCTGGGTACAACAATAACACAATCTACAAATTTGTCAACAATACCACAGTAGTATAAACGTGATGAGTCAGCATACAGGTTGGAGATTGAAAACTTGGCTGAATGGTGCATCAACAACAACCTTGCACTTAATGTCACCAAAACTAAGGAGCTGATTGTTAACTTCAGGATGGGAAAGCCAGAGGTATATAATCCAGTGATCATTGGGGGATCAAAGCTTGGAGAATCTTTCCTGGACCCAATACACAAATGGCATCATGAAGAAAGCACATCAGCGCCACTACTTCCTCAGGAGTTTGCAGAGGTTTGGTACAACACTAGAAACCCCGGCAACTTTCAACAGAGGTGTGGTGGAAAGTGTTGCTGACCAGCTGTATCACTTCTGGTATGGGGACACAAATACTCCTGAGCAAAAAGCCCACCAAAAGGCACTGGACACAGCTCAGGATATCACAGGCAAAACCCTCCCTGCTACTAAGTACATCTACAGGGAATGCTGCTGTCAGAGAGCAGCAGCTATCATCAAAGACCCACACCACCCAGCAGACACACTGTTCTCACTGCTGCCATCAGGAAAGAGGTACAGGTGCCACAAGATTCACACCACCATGTTCAGGAACAACTGCTACCCCTCTACCATCAGACTCCTCAACAACAAACTCAATCAGAGACTCACTTAAGGACTCTTACTTGTGCACTTTATTGATTTTCTTTTTTTATTCTCTCTGCATTGCAAAATCCATTTGTTACATTCATTATCTGCTTACATTTCATTATTTGACTACATATATATGCTGTGTAGTTTTTAGTGGTTATTCTACTGTGCCCGAAGGGAAAAAAATAATCTCAGGGTTGTGTGTGATGTCATGTATGTACTCTGACAATAAATCTGTAATTTGAAAAACTGGCAAATTTTTACAGATGAGTACTGGAAAGTGTGCTGAGCAGCTGCATACCAGTCTGGTATGGGGACACCAATACCCCTGAGTGTAAAGCCTTCTAAAAGGTAGTGGACACAGCTCAGGGCATCACAGGCAAAACCCTCCCCACTAACAAGAAATCTACAGGAAATTCTGCTATCAGAGAGCAGCAATAATCATCAGGGATCCACACCACCAAGCATACAGTCTGTTCTCACTGCTGCCACCAGGAAAGAGGTCTAGGTGCCACAAGATTCACACCACCAGGTTCAGGAACAGTTGCTACCCTTCCACCATCAGACTCTTCAACAACAAACTCAATCAGACATCCTTTTAAGGTCTCTTACTGTGCACTTTATTGTTTTTTTAAAATTCTCTCTGTATTCTACAGTCAATTTGTTTACATTCATTATCTGCTAACAGTTCTTTATTTGTTTATATGTGTATGCAGTATAGTTTTTTATTTGCAATACCAATAAGTGGTAATTCTGCCTCACCTGCAGAAAAAAGAATCTCAGGGTTGTATGTGATCTCATGTATGTACTTTGACAATAAATCTGAATCTGAAACCCCTTCCTTGCAAAACAACAGTGAGCAGAAATCAATCAGTAACTAACTCACAATTTATATAAAGAGTAAAAGAGAGACAAAATTAGATATAGGACCGATAGAAAACAACAATGGCGAAATTGTAATGGGAGACGAGGAGATGGCAGAAGAATTGTATGAATAGTTTGGATCAGTCTTCATTGTGGAAGACATTAATAGCATACTGCAGTCAAGATCATGAGACAGAAATGCTTGGGAAGCTAAACAGTCTAAGTGTAAATAAGTCTCCTGGACCAGATGGAATGAACCCTCGAGGTCTGAACAAGGTAGCTGTAGAGATTGTGGAGGCATTTGTAATGATCTTCTAGGGATCAATGGTTCCATTGGTCTGGACAATCACTCTACTGTTTAAGGGAGGGAGGCAGCAAGAAGGAAATTATATCTATTAGCAAATGTCTATTAGCAACATGTCATACAATGTGCATTCATACGTTGGTCACTTTATCACAACCATTCTTGGATCAATGGCCCTAATTTGATAATCGTTATCAATGGAATGGGATAGAGAGTGTGAAATCAAAATGGATGAAATTATGGAGTACCTAGAGGTGTATGTAAAGATAGGGCCAAGTCAGCATGGTTTCCTTGGAGAAAAATCATGTCTGGCAAACCACTGCAATTTTTTGAAGAGATTACAAGTAGGATAGTCAGGGGAGATGCAGTGGATATTGTGTATATGAACTTTCAAAAGGCCTTTGAGAAGGTGCCATATATGAGGGTATTAAACAAGATGAGAGCCCATAGAATTACAGGAAGAATATTAGAATGTATAGAGATTTGAATGAGTGGGAAAAAGGGATCTTATTCTGGTTGGCTACCCATTACTAGTGGTATTCCACAGAGGTCGGTGTTGAGGGCAGTCCTTTATATGCTGTATATAAATTATTTGGATTATGGAATAGATGGCTTTATGACTAAATTTGCAGATGATACCAAAATAGTGGTGTGGGTGGTGTTGAGGATGCAGAAAGCCTGCAGAGAAATTTGGATAGATTAGGAGAATGGGCAAAGAGATGGTAGATGAAATACAATGTTGGAAAGTGTATGGACATGCACTTTGATAGAAGAAATAGACATTCTGACAACTATTCAGATGGGGAGAAAGTTCAAAATTCCAAGGTGCAAAGCGACCTTGTGCAGGTTGAGTCGATGGTGAAGAAGGTGAATGCAATGTTGGCATTTATTTTTAGAGGAATAGCATATAAGAGCTGGGATGTAATGTTGAGGCTTTATAGGACACAGGTGAGACCTCACTTGGATTACTATGTACAGGTTTAGGTGCCTTATTTGAGAAAAGACATGCTGGCATTGGAGAGGGTTCAGAGAAGATTTATTACAATGATACCAGGAATGAAAGGGTTAGCACATGAGGAACGTTTGGCGAGTCTTGGACTGTACTCGTTGGAGTACAGAGGATGAAGGCTTCATGGATACATTTGGAATGCTGAAAGGCCTTGGCAAAATAGATGTGGTAACATTGTTTCCCATGGTAGGGGAGTCTAGGATAATAGGGCACAACTCAGGATAAGAGGGCGTCAATTTAGAACAGAGATGCAGAAACATTTCTTAAACTAGGTGGTCATGACTCTATGGAACATTGCTGTGGAAGAGAGGTCATTGGTGTATTTAAAACAGAGACAGACATGTATTTGATTAGTCAGGGCATCAAGGGTTATGGGGAGTGGGACTGAGTGGGAGGATGGATCAGCTCATGAAAGCATGGCAAAGCAGACTCAATGGGTTGAATGACCTACTTCTGCTCCTATATCTCATATTCTTGTGAAGTATCTAATGTTCCCCTAAATGGTTAATATGGAGGGAGGATGGAGAAAAGAAGTCCACCTTGCAAGTAAAGTCCACATTGTAGAAAAGATATAGCTGGATGATGTACCTTTAAGTTGTCAATTATGGTAGAATTATGGTTTTGTACAGTTACTTTCAGTTGCTGTCAGCAAATCATATCTTAGTATCAATGCAAGCAGCCAGAGCAACATGTCATACAATGTGCGTTCATACATTGGTCACTTTATCACAACCATTCTTGGATCAATGGCCCTAATTTGATAATCGTTATCAATGGAATAACATAACAATTACAGCACGGAAACAGGCCATTAGGCCCTTCTAGTCCGCACCGAACCAAACACCCCTTTCTAGTCCCACCTCCCTGCACAATGCCCATAACCCTCCATCTTCTTCTCATCCATATACCTGTCCAACCTTTTCTTAAATAATACAATTGACTCCGCCGCCACTATTTCTCCCGGAAGATCATTCCACACGGCTACCACTCTCTGAGTAAAGAAGTTCCCCCTCATGTTACCTCTAAACCTCTGCCCCTTAATTCTTAACTCATGTCCTCTTGTTTTAATCTTTCCTCCTCTTAACGGAAATAGTCTATCCACATCCTCTCTGTCTATCCCTTTCATAATCTTAAATACTTCTATCAAATCTCCTCTCAACCTTCTACGCTCCAAAGAATAAAGACCTAATCTGTCCAATCTCTCCCTATACTCTAGATGCTTAAACCCAGGTAACATTCTGGTAAACCTTCTCTGCACTCTCTCCATTCTGTTTATATCCTTCCTATAATTAGGCGACCAGAACTGCACACAGAACTCCAAATTAGGCCGCACCAATGTCTTATACAATCTCAACATCACCTCCCAACTCCTATATTCCATGCAATGATTGATAAAGGCCAGCATACTAAAAGCCTTCTTCACCACCCTATTCTACCTTCAGGGAACGATGTACCGTTACTCCTAAATCTTTCTGCTCTTCTGTATTCCTCAATGCTCTCCCATTTACCATGTATGTCCTATTCTGATTCTTCTTACCAAAATGAAGCACCTCACACTTATCAGCATTAAATTCCATCTGCCATTTTTCAGCCCACTTTTCTAAGCAGCCCAAATCCCTCTGCAATCCTTGAAAACCTTCTTCATTATCCACTATTCCACTTATCTTAGTATTGTCTGCATATTTACTAATCCAATTCACCACCCCATCATCTAGATCATTAATGTATATAACGAATAACAATGGGCCCAATACAGATCCTTGAGGCACACCACTGGTCACCGGCCTCCAACCTGACAGACAATTATCCACTACCACTCTCTGGCCTCTCCCTTTCAGCCAATGTTCAATCCATTTGACTATCTTAAAATTTATACCTAAAGACTGCACCTTCCTAACTAACCTTCCATGTGGTACCTTATCGAAGGCCTTACTGAAGTCCATATAGACAACATCCACTGCGCTACCCTCATCCACATTCCTAGTCACCTCTTCAAAAAATTCAATCAGATTGGTCAAATATGACCTTCCTCCCACAAATCCATGTTGAGTGCTCCTGATCAGACCCTGTCTATCCAGATGTGTATAAGTACTATCTCTAAGAATTTTCTCCATTAATTTACCTACCACAGACGTCAAACTTACAGGCCGATAGTTGCCAGGCTTCCTCCTTGAACCCTTTTTAAATAACGGAACCACATGCGCAATGCGCCAATCCTCCGGCACTATCCCCATATCTAATGACATTTGGAAAATTACCGCCAGAGCCTCTGCTATTTCCTCCTTCACTTCTCTCAATGTCCTGGGGAAGATCCCGTCTGGTCCTGGAGACTTATCCACCTTTATATTCTTCAAAAGCCTTAAAACTACACCTTTTGTAATCTCTATATTCCCCATATTTACCCAATTTGCTTTTTTATCTCACATCTCCCAATATCCTTCTCCTTAGTGAATACCGAAGAAAAGAAACTGTTCAATATCTCCCCCATTTCTCTAGGCTCCACACACAGTTTTCCGCTCTGATTTTCTAAGGGACCAATTTTGTCTCTAGCTTTCCTCTTACCATTAACATAATTGTAGAACTCTTTTGCATTAGTTTTCACCCTGCTTGCCATAGTTTTCTCGTACCTTCTTTTAGCTTTCCTAATTCCTCTCTTAAGATTCCTCTTACATTCAATGTATCTTTCAAACATCTCCTTAACTCCATGCTTCTTATATCTAATGTACGCCTCCCTTTTTCTTCGAACCAAGTTTCCAATATTCCTTGAAAACCACGGCTCTCTCAAACCTTTTGCCCCTCCTTTTAACCTAACAGGAACATAAAGCTTTTGCACTCTCAAAATCTGATCTTTAAAAGACTTCCATCTCTCTACTACATCCTGCCCATAAAACAAATTGTCCCAATGCACACCCTGCAAGTCCTTTCGCATCTCCTCAAATCTAGCTTTTCCCCAATCAAAAACCTCAATCCTTGGCCCTGATTTCTCTCTTTCCATAATGACATTGAAGCTGATGGCATTATGATCACTGGACCCGAAGTGCTCACCAACACTAACCTCCATCACTTGACCCATCCCATTTGTCAACAGTAGATCTAACACTGCTCCTTCTCTGGTCGGCACCTCTACATATTGTTGTAAAAAACTATCTTGCACACATTTCACAAACTCTAACCCATCTAGTCCTTTCACAGAATGTGTTTCCCAATCTATATGTGGAAAATTAAAATCTCCCATAATTACAACCCTGTGCTTATCACAAATATCTACTATCTCCCTACAGATTTGCTCCTCTAGGTCTCGGTCCCCTCCGGGTGGTCTATAATACACCCCTACAAGTGTAACCTCTCCTTTCCTACTCCTCAGTTCCACCCAAATAGCCTCCGTGGATGTGCCCTCTAATCTATCCTTCCTAGGCACCGCTGTAATATTTTCCCTGACAAGCAATGCAACCCCACCTCCTCTTGCCCCTCCGACTCTATCACACCTATAACAACGAAACCCAGGGATATTCAGTTGCCAATCACATCCCTCCTGCAACCATGTCTCACTAATCGCTACCACATCATACTTCCAAGTATCAATCCACACCTTCAGCTCATCCACCTTTTTTACAATACTCCTGGCATTAAAATATATGAATTTCAGAGATTTCCCAATTTTTAATCCCTGTTTTCCCTCATCTTTAATAACAACATTATTTACTTTTCCTGCCAATTGCCCTTCATCTTCTTCCAGAGCATTTCCCTTCTCTATCACCTGCCCATCCATATTCAAATACTTACTACAAACTTTCTTTGTTTGCATTCTAACCTTCTCCTTACTGCTCTGTACTATTTTGTTCCCTCCCCCCAACCATTCTAGTTTAAAGGATCCTGAGTAGCCCTAGCAAATACCTCTGCCAGGATTCTGGTCCCCCTGGGATTTAAGTGTAACCCGTCCTTACTGTACAGGTCACATCTCCCCCAAAAAAGGTCCCAGTTATCCAGAAACTTAAAACCCTGCCCCTTACTCCACCCCTTCAGCCACGTGTTAATCCTCCACCTCATTCTATTTCTATTCACACTGTCACGTGGCACAGGGAGTAAGCCAGAGATTACCCCCTTTGCGGTCCTTCTTTTTAACTCCCTACCTAACTGCCTGTACTCACTTTTTAGGACCTCTTCTCTAATTCTCCCTATGTCATTGGTACCTACATGTACCACGACCTCTGGCTCCTGTCCCTCCCACTTTAGGATATCTGGGACACGAGCAGCAACATCCCGGACCCTGGCACCAGGGAGGCAAACCACCATCTGGTTCTCCTTGCTGCGTCCGCAGAATCCCCTATCCGTCCTCTTAACTATGGAGTCTCCTACCACAATTGCCCTCCTCTTCCTTTCCCACCCTTTTTGAGCTACAGGGGCCGACCTCGTGCCGGAGGCACAGCCACTGTCACTTCCCCCAACCTTGATGTCCCCCTCAACAGTGCTCAAAGAGGCGTACTTATTGCTGAGGGTTACATTCACAGGGCTCGTCTCTGGCACCTTACGTTCTTTTGTCCCTCTCCTAACAGTTACCCACCTTTCATCCTCCCGTGGCCCTGGCGTGACCACCTGGCTGTAACTCCTGTCTATGACTACCTCTGTTTCCCTAACCAGCCTGAGCCTGAATAGGATAGAGAGTGTGAAATCAAATTGAAAGATCAACAATAGGATGGACCATGACTGAAAAATGGCAGCAGAAACAGAAATAGTAACATGTTCAGGACAACAGAGAAATAATGGAAATACAATTAAACACAAGCATCACTGGTAACTTGAATAAGATTGTGCACGAATTGGTTAGAAACCAGTGTGGAAAGGCTGAAAAAAATGTTTGTAGGAAGGATGTAGCATGAGAAGCCATTGTGAAAGAGAGGAATGCTTAGGAAAAAACAAGACAGAACCATGAAGTTATTTATATGATAAAACAAAAATAGAAGGACATAATTAACAGGATAGAAATAACTTGCTCCAAATAGTTCATAAATAACATTAATTTTACAGAACAGCAACATCCAAGTCAGCAACAATGACAAAAACAATGTGTGAATAAGTACTTGTAAATAATTATTCTCTTTATGCTGAATGATAGAGTTTGACAAAAATATGAAGGATTTTGCAGCTCATGGAATTAACTGTGCATTTTTTTAAAAATGTAACTTTAGTTGGTAGATGCCCCTTGCTTTCATGGTTCAACCACAAGGCGGGGGGACATCACGTGATGCCATAAGATTAGGACGGAGGAGCCTGATTCTCTTGGTGAATTAGTAAAAAAAATGAAGACTAAGGAATGTTTTAAACTATTACATTAAAAAAAAACAGTTAAACACTTTACAACACTTTCAAGATGCCTCAAAAAAAAAGACAAAGTAGCCACTCCCTTACCTGGAGCCCGACGTGATAGAAGTGCAAGAAAGATCAGAGGCCTGCTGTGAGTCAAAAGTAGGGAGTTAGCGTATAAGCTACTCCCTGGGAAAGTGAACCTGGTAACAGGACTTCTGCTGACGTCACTCCCCTGCAGCGTTGAGGAAATGGCATCAGAGAAGAACCCCGAAGCGCACTGCGCAGGCGCAGAACACTGCACATGTGCGAACAACCCGAGCCTTCCAAAACACCATCGGAAGAGGAAGAAGAGGGGTCGGGCTCCCAGCGGACCGGCAACGAAGAGGATGAAGATGAAGACGAAGCCCAGCTACTAGAAGAGAACGTATTAAAAAAAAATTAAACTTTTAAAATAAAAGTAAAGGATATAATCAGCATTGATTTACTAATTAAAGAATTTCATGAAATAAGAAGAGAATTGAGAGGAGAAATAAATGGAGTTGTGGATGTGGTTGATAAGCTGAAAATAAAAATTGATCAATTGGATGGGAAAATGAAGGAAGTCCAGGGTGAAATGCAACATATGGATGACAGAGTTACCAGAGTGGTAGATTCAACACTGCTCTAGTTATGGAAAACCAGAAACTTCAGCAAAAGGTGGATATATTGGAAAATTTTAGTAAAAGGAATAACATTAAAATAGTGGGTCTTAAAGGAGTGGAATAGCAAGATCCAAATGTCTTTTTTTTGCAAAATGGATCTGTGAAGTACTGGGTCAAGCAAATTTTGAGCACTCCATAGAGACTGGAAGAGCACACAGAGCTCTCAGACCGAAACTGCTTCCGAATCAGAATCCACATTCTGTACTAATTAAGTTTCTTTGGTTTCAAGTCAGAGAGAAGATTCTGACATGAGCAGCAGAAAGGGCAAGAGCCAGGAAAGGTCCATTTGAATATGCTGGGGTAAAGTTTTATTTTACCCTGATATACATGCTGATTTATTGAAAAGAAGAGAACTTAACCCAGTTAAGAAGATTCTTTGGGAAAAGGGATATAGATTTGTACTGTGCCACACGGCAACTTTTAAGATTTTCTTGACTGGAGGTAAAAACAAGTTTTTCTTGAGTTTGCACAAGCAGAATTCATGCAAAATCTCCCAATTATCCAGAAGGAATGAAGAATTAGAAGTATAATGGTTACTGATATGTTTTGATGGACTAATATCATTTGACAACATATAATGAGTAATTAGTTTAAAACACTATCTACTTTTTTACCTCTTGTTGCTTTTTGAAAATTATTGGAACTTTTTGAATGTTTTTGAATTTTCTTTTCTTTTTTGTACATATTAAATGTTTAAGGTTAAAATATCAGGGGGGTTGGGGAGGAGATGGGTTTCTAACTCTTACTGTATCATGTGGGTAAATGTGACTTCGGTTGCAACCTGTAAAATAGAGGGAGTTAGTGTTGGGCTTTTCTTAACCAACACCTACTGGGGTGGGGAAGTTTTTTCTTGTTTACATACAGTTATAAATGTGTTACTAACTATGCTTTAGAAGTAAATGTTTTTCTTTTCTTTTTCTTATCTAGATGGCCCAGGAAGGTGCATGCCGATACATTGGATATTTAATAAGAACGTTGAGGGGTGAGGAGCCACAGCCAGGGGCAGAGGAAGGAGTGGACTATAAGGATGAGTAATGGAATAATTTATAAATTTTAATGTTAATGGGTTAAATGGGAGGTGAAAAGAAAAAGAGTATTGGCATATTAAAATTAAAATGTTCATATCAAATCTAATATCTAATGAGCTCCAATGTGTTAGTGGGGGGGGGGGGTGGGAGAGTGTGATGCTCCAGCCAATCCCAGGTACTATTTTTTTTCTCTTTTCTTTATATACTAAATATAATTCTTTACATGCATATATATTATTCTTTAAGAGGGGAGGGGGTGAGGGGTTGGGAGAGGGAGAGAAGGGGAGGGGTTACAACCATCAAGTAAAGAATGAAAATTTCTTCAGTTTGGATACTTATTTTATTGTATAATGATTTATTAATTACATGTATGGAAATATTTTTTAAAATCACAAGGCAGGCACCAGCACATACTTCTGCAGTGAAGTACTGGTTCAAGTTATATGGTCAAACCTTGGAACAAAGTTTCATTATAAAGATGATAATTGCCCACTGAATCAAAACCAAACCAATAGTTTGAAAAAGGTATGGTACAACATAAGAAAAATAAAATGGAACAGGTATTTTAAAAGGTCCATTAATAATGCACATTCTAACCCTTAGATACAAGCTATAAAAGAGAAAACAGAAAATATGGATTTTGAAAGGTCATTAACTTCACATCAAAAATTATCAGTTAATATCAGAAAAAAATATATAAGCTAAACCACATTATTAATTAGATACATGTGAATCAGTATTTATAGACAAATGATTTTAAAATAATTTTGCATCCCTGTGGGTCTTTTAATATATTTATGATTTTAAATAATTTCCAGAAATGAATAGGTACAAGTCTGCTCATTTAATTAGGTGAAATATATCAAAGTTCTTCAAAAGAACTTGAACAAGCTGGGTTACAATGAATATATTTTGTTGTCTGCTTGCTTTTTCAGCCTTTTCTTCCCTTCACAGCTCAAACCTCCAAACTTTAAATCCACAGATCAGTAAGCACCATATTTTACATCCATTCAAGCATTGTAAAGAGATACATTTAGTGCCAGCCTTTCATATATTCCAAGTAAACCCAAAAAATTGAGGAGAATTGTAATACGTCTAAATTGACATAAACACATTCCTGCAGGTACAACAGGTAATAAAAAAAAGCCAAATGAAATGTGGGCCATCATTGCTAGAGAGATTGAATTGAAGAGCAAGGAGGTTTTGCTACAACTCGACAGGATACTTGTGAAGCCACATGTGGTGTAGCATGTCCAGTTCTAGTCTCCTTACTTGAGGAAAAGATGCACTAGTTTTGGAGGCAGTGCAGAGGAGGTTCCAGAGATGAGAGGGTTAGTTTATGAGAGAGTGAGTTGCCTGGGATTATACTCACTGGTGTTCAGAATGAGAGGCAAATTAGAAATATTTTAAATTATGAAAGAGACAGATAATAGGTGAGACAAGAACGAGGATCAGGGTAGTAGTTTTTAGATGGAGATAAGGAGGAACTGCTTTTCCCACAGGATAGCGAATCCAGAGAATTCTTTGCCCAATAAAGTAGTGGATGCTGCCTCATTAAGTATATTTAAGATGCAGATAGATGAAGGGTTACAGGGAAAAGGCAGGTTGATAGAACTGAGCCCAGACATGATCTCACTGAATGGCAGAGAAGATTCGACAGGGCAGATGGCACACTCCTGTTCTGATTTCTTACAGTATGTTTTTATGTGAAGTAACATCCCCAATAACCCCTGGATACCTGCAGTCCATGCACTGGGAATAAAAAAGAAGTCCTGTGGAAGTGGCAAATGGAGTACACTTCGCCATAAAATTCCTGTCATCCAACTACCCTCCATCCACTCAATCAGCCTTTGATGGAAGATTCAATCGTTCCCACATAGGCCTCACCAATCACCTTAGGACTCACAAACTGGAAGTAGAAGCACATCCTGAGAAGGAACACTCGTATATATGGGAGATTTTTCTTTTGCCCAGCAGGATCAACACACTACTGCTGCCCTGGCATATTTAGAACATAGAATAATACAGCACAGCACAGGCTCTTCAGCCCTCAATGTTGTGCCAACTTAAATATCTCTTCTTTTTAAAAAAAAAAGCACTAAAACCTCACTACCCCATAACCCTCTATTTTTCTTTCATCTATGTGTCTGTCTAAGAGTCTCTTAAAATGCCCCTAATGTTTCAGCCTCCATCACCATCCCTGGCAAGGCATTCCAGGAACTCACAACTCTTGGTGTAGAAAAAAAACTTACCCCTGATGACTCCCCTAAATTTCCCTTGCTTAACTTTGTCCTCTGGTGTTTGCTGATCCTGCCCTGGGAAACAGGTGCTGGGTTGTCCACCCTGTCCATGCTTCTCATAATCTTATAGAACTCTATCATGTCTCCTCTCATCCTTCTTCACTCTAAAGAGAAAACTTACAACTCTGCTAACCTTGCCTCATAACACTTGTTCCCAATCCAGGTAACATTCTGGTAAATCTCCTCTGCACCCTCCTCATAGCTTCCACATCCTTCCTATAGTGAGGTGATCAGAACTGAACACAATACTCTAAGTGTGGTCTTATTTGTAGAATTCCAACATGACATCTCTACTCCTGTATTCAATTCCTCTATTAATGAATCCCAACATCCCATAGGCTTTCTGAACTATCCTATCCACCTGTGCGGTGGCCTCGAGAGATGAATGGATTTAAATTCAAAGGTCCCTCTGTTCATCCACACTCTTAAGTAACCGACCATTAACCATGAACTCAGCCTTCTGGTTTGTCCTTCCAAAATGCATCACCTCACATTTATCCAGATTGAAATCCATCTGCCACTTTTCTGCCCAACTCTGCATTCTGTCTGCATCCTCTTGTAACCTTCAACAACCTTCAGCTCCATCCACAACTCCTCCAACCTTCTTGTCATCAGCAAACTTACTGATCCATCCTTCCGCCTCTGCATCCAGGTCATTTATAAAAATCACAAAGAGCAAGGGTCCCAGAACAGTTCCTTGTGGCACCCAACTAGTCACTGACCTCCAGGTAGAATACTTCCCTTCTACTACTACTCTCTTCTTTCTTCCTCCAAGCCCATTTTTATCCACACAGCCAAGATTCCACTGATCCGGAGCCTCATGATTTTCTGGTCAAGTCTCTCGTGCCTTGCTAAATGCCTTGCTAAAATCCATGTAGACCACATCTACCTCCCTACCCTAATCAATTTCTTTTGTTACCTCCTCAAAAAACTCAAAATGAACAATCATAATTGTTCAGATCACCTGAGGAGAACATACAAAGTGAACTAAATTTAGTTTGAGGTATCAAAGAAATAGACTCTTGAAATTTATAATTTGGTAATTAAAAGCAGATTCAGAAATGTTATTGTTCTTTGTGTAACCTCATTTATTTGACCAGAAATAATTGACCAGTAATTGAAATAGCACTTTATCAAATCTCTCTGAAACATTTAACAATTAGATACTTTGAAGCAATGTCAAGGTGGCAATGTAGGCAAAATTAGCTCTGGATTCAGAGATGTTATTTAAACATAGCCCTCCAAAGAAATGAGTGGTAGTTATCACATACTGTACCACAAGATACAATGCAATTCCTTCTTATGGTCCACCAACATTGTTGTGATTTTGGCCAGCTTTCCATGCATTAATTAATCTGCTTTTTAGAAACATACTCATATAATTTTTATTCAGGTTTATCATGGAGTACCTTCAAATCTTGAAATGTCTCAGCACCATCTCTCACAATTAATAGAAATTAAACAGTATAATAGTTCACTACATACTCATGCATCAAAATAATTTTCTTCTGTGCAAGCCTGGAAGTGAAAGGGGCAATATAAATATTAAATGTAACTTAAGGTGGTGACAAATTTCTGAATGCACTCTGAAAATTGGCCACATCTGCAGCTGCACTAAGATTCACTGACCCGAAGCTTCTCCAGCTGAGGCTGCTGGAGTCAGGTCTTTCAGCTTTCCATGCCTGCCTCCTTCAGTTAATACAACCATGATGAATCATCGATCTCAGCACTATATTTTGGCCCACTCCACAGCCTTTTGCATTTAAAAATCTATCTGTCTCCTCAAATATATTCAGCAACTTGGTCTCTGCAGCCTTCTGTGGCAGCTATTTCCAAAGGTTCCCTATCTTCTGATAAACAGATCTTTATCAGTCCTGAATGGCTCCTCCTATATTCTGAGGCCATGACCTCTCACTCCAGACCACCCTACTAGATGATCCTCCCAGGGTGCAGTTTTCCATTGTTGTCCAATATAATAACTAGAGATGTTCAAACCTGAAATGTGGGATCCAGAACCCACAAAATCCCCATTTTTAAAAAAAATCTCCTTCAGAGGAACTGAATAAACCTGACCTTCAAATAAAACCCAGTAACAATTACACATTTGCTCATAATTATCATGAAAGTTTAACAACAAGACTTTTGGGCTTCTATGCATGTAAAAATAAAGGAATTAATTGTTAAAATATGAAGCATCAAATAATTATTATCAACCTATTCTCAGACAGATAAGCAGTGAAATTCTGCTGTCTTTAAGTTCTCGTTCTTTCAGACACATAAGGAGTTTGAAAAGTTGCATTTTGCATCATTTCCCTGACACCCTAGGCTATAAATTGGTGAGCCCTTGAAAAAGGGTGGATAGGTTGTGATAAATGACTAATCCAGGTCTGATGGGTGGAATGTGGGCAGTGTGCCAACTGCGTGCTGCATATTAATTACAATAATCCTTGCCTCCAACCAGCTCTCCCAGGTCTGTTCATTGCCGGGACACATCAGCAGGGATCCCAAAATTGTTGGTGACTTTCAGTGTATAAAGCTAGCCAATGTACGTTACCATGAGTCCAGCTTTCTTTTATAAATGGCACAACTTAAAGCTTGCCTGCATGTTTTAAGGGAAAATGGATAATACACTGTGGTTGGAGCAGAAAAGAGAAAAGAATGACCATGGTTTTCAGATGCTACTGGATGTAAAGAGAAGGAAGAGAGCCCATGGAGTCAAGAGACACTTAATCACTCTTATTGCTATTGAAAGTGATATCCCTGGAGGTGAATGACCAGAATGTCGCCTGAGAATCAGGATGTAATGTCTCGCATGTTCCATTGCTTCCCAGTCAAGGCTAGTTAATCTGAATAAGAAAATACATTAAAATTATCTAAATAGTAGAAGAAAATCCTGGGACAAAAAAGTGGAAGAAACTTAAAATAATTGCTATCTTTAGGGTAAAGGTTGTTTGCAAAATAATGGGACTGGAGGCTGACCAGTCTCCTCAACCTGGATGCCTTGGATGCAGAGGTCTGATACAAGTGGCTGTAAAGATACTGGGTTGTCATTCTAATAAACGTCCCACATTCTAAAAATATTGCAGTAGATAGGAAAGCAGCAAAGATGATCCCATTCATGAAAGGGGAAGTTAGAAAGCAGATGTGTAAGTTAGCCAGTCATTAGGAAGAAAAGAAAAACTGCATATGCTAGAAATCAGAACTTTAAAAAAAAATATAAGAAATAGAAGATGGCATTAGGAGACAGCATCCATGAAAGGAGAAATTTCAGACAGAGTGATAAATGTTGCGTTCCGCCTCTCAGTCCCAGCCCTCTTCTCTCTCTGTTATCCTCTTTCATCTCCTTCAATCCAATGGTCCTCTGATCAATCACCTGCAATTAAATAGCGTTCATCAATTTCTTTTGGATAGGATTTGTATTATCTGGACAATCTTTATTCTCATCATTCCTCCTCCTCCTCCTCTCAGCAATACAAGACACACTAGTTTACTTACACTTACAATGCCAATGAAAGATCAGTGACTTACAATATTAACTTGGCTTCAAAAAGACCTGCCATTTCTTTTACATATTGAGGGAAATGCGAGAATCCATTATTAAATAAGATGTTGTAGGATACTTTGAAAATTACATAAAATCAACCAGATTCACCTCAGTTTTGTGAAAGGGAATTCACAAAAGAAAAAGTTATAAGTCCTCTGAGAATTTAATGAGCAGTGTGGATAAAGAGGAGGGAGTACTTGTAATGTATTTGGATTTCCAGAAGATATTTGTTGAGGTGCCATGTTATTGTGAGGTTATTGTGCAATGTAAGAATTCATTGCATTAGGGTTACTACTTTAGCTGGTTAGAGAATTGGTTTACTAAAAAAATGTTGGAATGAATGGCAATTTTCCAAATAGCAAACCATGATTTAGTGCTGGGTCCTATTTTATTTAGTCTTTGTTAATGACATAGATTAAGGGATTGAGTGCATTATGACAAATTTGCTGGAGGATGACATGACATGTGCAAAGGGATATAGCTATATGAGGAGAGTGGCTACACATCTGTGAGATGAATAATAAAACTGGGAAATATGATGTTACCATTTTTATTGCAAGAATGGAAAGACAGAATATTATTTTGCTGGACAGAGATTTTCAAATGATTCTGTAGAGAGCAGTGTATGACCATAATAAAGATTACATACAGGTACAGCAAGTAAGTAGAAAGGCAAAGGAAATGTTGGCCTTTATTCTAAAATCAATTAAGCTTAAAATTTCAGTGCTGGTGAGATAACAACTGGAGTACTGCACACAATTTCAATCTTCTTTTTAAAAGAGAGACTGTTGAATATGGAGAAGATTCAACTCTACAGTTAATAATTCAAATATAAGATTTCAGGTGCTGTGGAGGTCATTTATGATTCACTTCCTGATTTTATAATTTCACTTCTGTATAATTGAATTGTCTGACTTTGTCTTTCCCATGTTCCTTTTCATATTTTTTTTCTCCCTTCATTTTTATTTTAATGCTAATCATATCTGGCAACGCTATTAGGGAGGGGTACTGAGTTTCTTTAATTTTTGTTTGATTTCTCTTTTGTTATTATTTTTCCTTTTTTTATTCTATCTATTTATTTATTTTCTTTTTAATCTTAGTATCTTTTTATAAAATGTACTATGGGTATGTATTACAGTTTACATTTGTTTTGGATATATTGGTTGTTTTATTAATTATGTGTAACTATTCATATCATCTCATTGTACTGTATCATTATTATTAAAAATATTTTAAAAATAAAAGAGAGACTGTTAATTTGGAGGCAGCTCTATGAGGTTCACTCATTTGCTCCTCAAGATAAACATGTTGCCTTGCACATAAAGTTTGAGTAGATGAGGCCTGTTCATTGCAATGTAAAAGAATGTGGTCATTTTACTGAAACTGAGGGAGCTTGACAAGTTCACCATTGAGAGGATACTTTGAATCTTGAGGAGGTGGGGGTGGGCTAGTACTAACAAGTACAGCTTCAGAATCAGGATTCGTTCATCTAATGCAGATGGAGAAATTTCAAGTTCAAGTTTATCATCTGACTGTAGACAACCAGAAAAATAGTGTTTTCCCAGACCACAGTGTACACCAATACACCCAATACAAGAGACCCAAGGTTACAGGATACCATTCCTTTTCATAGACCATATCCCACGAGCGGCAGCAATGATCTCCTTTATTGCTCAGTTCACCACATCCTCATCAATCACCTGATGACTCAAAATTACATTACAAACCTTTAACTCACTGTTTGCCATCACTCCCAGCTATTTCAATCACAAACCCCCATGTAAAACACTCTCCGACACGCTTCACTCTCTTTGCAGGAGAAAATCAAACAATCCAAGATAGCATGAGCAAACCAAGCCACATGGAGATGGTCCAAACCACTGCAGAGTGGTCAACTGCAATAAACATTATCACCAATAGGAGGTGAATTCATTAAAGATCAAGATGTCCTTCCCTATCAACTCCTCCTCCTTTCTGAACTGTCTTCCTATTTACAAGCCAGAAATAGTGTAGACATATACAACATTCACATTTTCCTCATTCCTCACCATCATAATCCAATTTTTCAGCCTTTTTCACATCAGATGTCTAACAATAGTAACTTTCACCTTAAGGTTCATAGGCAAGATTACCACACAAGTACAACTGCACTTCTTCTTGAGCAGAGGACATAAAAGAGCAAATATACCAATTCACTGCAGGACCTGAACACTCCAGAGTACTCTTGGAGAGGCCTCAGATAGGAACATAAAGAAGCTACAGAAGGCAGTTTCATTCACAATGATATGTCTGGTGCATTAGGCAGCTTGCCATAAAGCCTGTGTGGAATAAAAAAGAGTCCTGCAACTACTTGGCACACAGATTCATATTTTGAAACTCCTCTGCAGTTATGGCACCAGGCTTTATGAAGTACCTGATGGCTAATTTCTTTGCAAACATTGCAGCTCGTGTCCAGTGCCTGAGTGCTTCAGTGTGAGCTAGGATAGCAAGCTGCTACAGGTGTTGAGTACATTGAGCAAAGTTAGTTCCAGGCCATCATCCAGGATAAGTTCTACATCACATTTCTAGTATTGCTGAAGTGGCATTCAGGAAGAGTGCTAGTGGTTCCATGGAGCACACGCCTCATTGTTCTCTTTCATATAACAGTTTCCATGGACACTTCACTTGGGCCCTTGTATACACACACACACACACACACACACACACACACACACAGAGGATCAGAATAGGAATTTATTACTATGAACAAGTCATGAAATTCAGTGTTTGCAGCAGCATCTTAGTGCAAACATTCATATTTTAATCATCTTACAACATTACTATAATTTTTTTTTAAATAATAGTGCATGAAAATAAGGCAGTGCCTTTGGTTGATTATTTAGGAATCTGATGGCAGCGGGGAAGAAGCTGTCCTTGTGCCATTGATTGCTCATCTTTAGGTTCCTGTATCTTTTTCCCGATGGTAGCTGAGTGAAGAGAGCATGGCCTGCCTGGCCTGTCTTTGAGGTAGATGCTGCTTTTTTAAGATACTGCCTCATGTAGATGTCTTCGATGGAGTGAAGACTGGTGTTTGTGATGTCACAGGCCGAGTTAACAACCCTCTGGAGTTTATTTTTGTCCTGAGAGTTGGTACCTTCATACCAGGCAGTGATGCAACCAGTCAGAATGTTCTCCATGGTACACCTGTAGAAGTTTGAGTTTTCGATGACATACCGAATCTCCTCAGACACCTCACAAAGTACAGCCACTCGTGAGCCTTCTTTGTGATTGCATCAAAGTGGAGGCTCCAGGACAGATCCTTGGAGATGTCGACTCCCAGGAATTTGAAGGTCTTGACCCTCTCCACTCCTGAGTCCTCGCTGAGGACTGGTCATGTTCCCCTGACTTCCTCTTGAAGTCCACAATCATCTTCTTGATTTTGCTGACATTGAGCACAAGGTTGTTGTCGTTACATCATTCAATGAGCTGATCTATCTCCCTCCTGAACGCTTTCTCATTGCCGTTTGTGATTCTGCAAACAACTGTGGTGTCATTGGCACACTTGTAGATATTATTGGAATTGTGTCTGGCCACACAATCATGAGTGTATAGTGAGTAGAGCAGTAGACTAAGCACGCATCCTTGGGGTCCGTTTGTGTTGATAATCAGTGAGGAGGAGACGTTACCAATTCGTACTGACTCTGATCTTCCAATGAGAAAGTCAATGATCCTGTGGGCGGGGGGGGGGGTTGGGGGGGAGGGTGTACAAAGGCCTAGAGTTTGCAGCTCTTGACCAGCACTGAGGAAATAATGGTATTGAAGTCCGAGCTGTAGTCAATGAAGAGCAGCTGTATGTATGAATTGCTGTTTTTTAGGTGATTTCGAGCTGAGTGGAGAGCAGTGATATTGCACATGCTGTGGAGTAGTTGTGACGATAGGTGAATTGCAGTGGGTCCAAATCATTGCTTAGGTACATGTTAATCCTGGCCATGACCAACCTCTCAAAGCATTTAATCAGAGTAGATGGTAGTGCTACTGGGCGATAGTCATTGAGGCAGCTCACACTTACTCTTCTTGGGTACTGACTTGGATGAGTGATGCCCTTTTGAAGCAGGTCGGAACCTCTGACTGCAGTTGAAAAAAGTTGGGTGGTGGGGGGGTTTAGCCACCATGCTCAAGTGGGGCTACAAGGAATCAGTTTTACAAAGGAGGCATTTGTCCACAGATTACATATTGAAGGAAAGGACAGCACTGACTATTTATTTATAAATTGTCATTTTTAGCCATGAGTTACTGTAGCTTTGTGATAAATTGGATTGTGGCATGCTCAGAATTTGAATTGAATACAATGCTCTCTCCCCACTCATTCGACCAAGCCATGGTCTCTCCCCACTCGCCATCCGGAGCCGTTCTCTCTCCCTGCTTGCCCACCTGAGCCACGGTCTCTCCCCGCTCGCCTGAGCCACGCCCTCTGTCAAATACCCTTTTACCAGGGTCACTGAAATTCTGCTGGACAACAATCTCTGGGATGGTATGTGCAATATCTTATCAGTGACAGGTGAGGTAAGACCTTGAGCTCCTGGGCAGCAGCAGGGACCTCGGGCGCTCGGGCAAGATTGGCAACAGTGGTCGGGAGGTGTTGGGGATCAACAACAGCTGATACAAGTATTCTGCTGATGCTACTGGACTGCTTAAAGAAATTTCTCGATTATCTGAAAAATCCATATCACTGATATAGGTCAGGTCTCAAGCATTTTGGATAATCGAAAACGAACTGTGTATATGTGTGTTGTGTGTGACAGTACATTTCCGATTATCCAAATATATCTAAAATAAATTTAAATATTTTGAAACAATTTATTTGTTTCATTTATAAGAGATCTGAGATTTCAGGATGCCATTCATCAATCTCACAGCCTGCATGGAGCTATTTCCCAGCCAATTGTGATACTCTTGTACCTCCTTTCTCATGGTAGTAGGTCAAAAATACTTTCTGATTGATGGGCGGGGTTTTCAATAATTCTTGAGCCCAATTTAAGCAACACTCATGGTGAATGTTGTCAATAAGAGAAGGGAGCCCCTAATTATCTTCTCGGCAACTTGAATGTTTTTCTGTACTGATTTCCGGTCTGATGCTTTGCAGTTACTAAACCAAATAATGCTGCAGCCAGACAGGACATTTACTACTGTGCTCCTGCAAAATATTGTCAAGATGGGGACCAGAATCCTTGCCCTTCTCAGAAAGTATAGGCACTGCTGCTCCTTCTTTTCTAATGAGGTATTGTGCATCCAGGTAAAGTCGTCATTGTAGGTACACCAAGGATGATTGTTGTCCATGTGGAGTTGGTGTGGGATGAAATCAAACTTCCATGGCCACAGACTGTTCAAGCTCACTCTTCTGGAACCTTTTGTAGCCTCATCAGACAGTAATTTAAGATTAACTATGTTTCAATCACTGTACAGGATCTCACGTGTGTATTTGCAGAGGGAAAACTACACAGGAGGAAAAAATAAGAAAATGCAAAAGGTTAATTATTCTAATTTAGTGCATAATTCAGTCCAATTTCATTCATGAATTTACAATGGAATATGCATTTTCCGTGAGATTTTTGCATCATCACGAAGGCGGTGACATGATAATCAGTGATGCTATATCAGGAATTGCATTTGAATTGACTAGGATCACTGTTGAGTTGATTCATCAGTTTGGTAAAAAAGGGGTTGTCTAGATAGTAACAAACCATCTCTTCCTCTTACACTTCAGCATCTCCTAATGTGTGGTGTCGTGGCATGAGTACATATCATACCAATATTATAAAACATGCAGAATTTCATGTATTTGCTTTATTCCTGCATTCATTTTGGATTTACATTCAAATTTCCTGAGCAGATGTAGGATTATCTTCATTCTAACTTTCAAGATGTTAAGTAACCCTGTCATATTGTGTAACCACTTAAGATCTGTGCATCTGTGCACCCTTCCTCAGAGTGGAATGTAAACACCCAGCTAGCTACCAGATGCATTCATTTTCAGACTTTGTACTTTCAACAAAATGCCTCTTTAACTATTGAAATTCTGGTTCATTACACCTGATTTTCCAACCATTTGTAATTTTTGAAACGCACTTTTAGTGTAACAATATATCTTAAAGCATTTAAAAAGAGGATTTCCACAATTCGATACCAAGCCTCAGAGAAAACGGTGGTTGACTTGAAACCAAATCTTAATGAAAGAGAAGGATTTCCCTTAAAATGAAAGGAAATTGAGAGCATTTGAGGGAGGGAATTCTACATCTTGGGGTCTTGTCAGTTGAAGGCACACTGCCAGTCAGTGCATCACTAAAAATTGCAGTTAAAAGAAAAGCCGGAATGGGAAAAGTGCTGATATTTTAAAGTAGCCATTCTCAATCTTTGTTTGGCTATGACTTCCTTAAGACTTCTGCTCAAAGTTCATGGGCCTCCTTCCCTGTGAAGCAGTCAAGTTTTGGTTTCTTGCGTACTTCTAATGACTACACAAAACAAAACATTTAAAATGTTTATGTTACACAAGGTGTAAAGAAAACAGGGCTTTTATTTAAATGTGCTGTAGTCCCCAGGAGACCATAAGGCCCCCGTTGAGAATGGCTGTTTTGGAGGGTCACAGAGATATAACAGAAAAAAGTTGAGGGTTCTCCAGGCTGTTGGAATAGGGATTGTCAAAACCATAGATGGAATTGAAAACAAGCCTGGGCATTTTAAAATACAGGAATTAATCAAACTGGAAACAATACTCAATATTCACAAGGGTCAAGGGTGAATCAGGCTGCAATTTTGGTCAATTAATGAAGGATGTTAACTTACCAGAGTACATGCAGAAAATATTCACTGGAGTGGTTCAAGGAATTCAGGATTTTGGATATATGAATAAACGAGAGCTTTATAACCATATAAACCATATAACCATATAACCACTTACAGCACAGAACAGGCCAGTTCGGCTCTACTAGTCCATGCCGTAGCAAATCCCCACCCTCCTAGTCCCACTGACCAGCACTCGGTCCATACCCCTCTAGTCCCCTCCTATCCATGTAACGATCCAGTCTTTCCTTAAATGTAACCAATGATCCCGCCTCGACCACGTCTGCCGGAAGCTCATTCCACATCCCCACCACCCTCTGCGTAAAGAAATTTCCCCTCATGTTCCCCTTATAATTTTCCCCCTTCAATCTTAAACCATGTCCTCTAGTTTGAATCTCCCACTTTAATTGAAAAAGCCTATCCATATTTACTCTGTCTGTCCCTTTTAAAATCTTAATCACCTCTATCAAGTCCCCTCTCTCTCAATCTTCTACACTCCAGAGAAAAAAGCCCCAGTCTGCACAACCTTTCCCTGTAACTCAGACCTTGAAATCCTGTCAACATTCTCGTGAACCTTCTCTGCACTCTCTCTATTTTGTTTATATCTTTCCTATAATTTGGTGACCAAAACTGTACACAGTACTCCAAATTTGGCCTCACCAATGCCTTGTACAATTTCATCATAACCTCCCTACTCTTGAATTCAATACTCCGATTTATGAAGGCCAACATTCCAAATGCCTTCTTCACCACACCATATACCTGAGTATCAGCCTTGAGGGTACTATTTACCATAACTCTTAAATCCCTTTGTTGCTCTGCACTCCTCAATTGTCTACCATTCAATGTATATGACCTATTTAAATTTGCCTTTCCAAAATGCAACACCTCACATTTATTCCATCAGCCATTTCTCAGCCCACACCTCCAGCCTTCCTAAATCACCTTTTAATCTACGGTAATCTACCTCACTGTCCACAACACCACCAATCTTTGTGTCATCCGCAAACTTGCTTATCCAATTCTCTACCCCTACATCCAGATCGTTAATATATATAACAAATAATAGTGGACCCAGGACCGAACCCTGAGGAACTCCACTAGTCACCGGCCTCCAATTGGACAAACAATTTTCTACCACTACTCTCTGACACCTTCCATCCAACCACTGCTGAATCCATTTCACTATCTCCTTATTTATACCTAATGCCTCCACCTTTTTTCCTAACCTCCTGTGGGGAACTTTGTCAAAAGCTTTACTAAAGTCCAAATAGACAACATCCACAGCTTTCCCTTAATCAACCTTTTTTGTAACCCCCTCGAAGAACTCAATCAGGTTTGTCAAGCATGATCTACCCCTGACAAAACCATTCTGATTACTCCCTATCAATCCTTGTACCTCCAAAAATTTGTAAATAGCATCCCTCAGAACACTTTCCATCAACTTGCCCACCACAGACGTCAGACTTATAGACCTATAATTCCCAGGTTTGCATTTGGACCCTTTCTTAAACAGAGGAACCACATGCGCCACCCTCCAATCCTTTGGTACCACCCCCGTGGCCAGTGACATCCTAAATATCTCTGTTAATGGCCCCACTAACTGTCCACTAGCCTCCCTGAGTGTCCTAGGGAATATTTTGTCTGGTCCGGGAGATTTATCCACCTTTATCTTTTTTAACACAGCCATCACTACCTCCTCGGTTATCCTTATATGCTTCATGACCTCCCCACTATTTTTCTTTACTTCAACTGCTTCAACATTTTTTTCTCTAATGAACACCGAGGCAAAGAAATCATTCAAAATTTCCCCCATTTCCTCAGACTTCTCACTCAGCCTACCCTCGCTATCTACAAGGGGTCCAATTTTATCTCTCACTAATCTTTTACTTTTAATGTACTTATAGAAACCCTTTGGATTTATTTCTACTCTGTCAGCCAAAGCCTCTTCATGCCTTTTTTTGGCCTTTCTAATTTCTTTCTTAAGATTCCTTCTACACTCCTTGTAGTCCTCCTTCAACTTCTCAGCTCCCTGCTCTTTATACCTCTTGTACACCTCCCTTTTTCTCCTAACCAAATTTCCAATATTCCTCGAAAACCAAGCCTCCCTATGACTTCCAGCCTTTCCTTTGATCTAGACTGGGACATAACTACTCTGTACCCTCAAAATTTCTTTTTTGAATATCCTCCATTTTTCATTAACATCCTTACCTGAAAATATCCTGTCCCACTCAACACTCCCCAAATCCATTCTTATTCCTACGAAATTTGCTCTTTTCCAATCCAGAACCTCAACTTTAGGCCTCTCCTTGCTCTTCCTTAAAACTACCCTAAAATTAACAGAATTATGATCACTAGACCCAATTGGTTCTTCAACATTAATGTCCGCTACCTGACCTAGCTCGTTCCCTAACAGGAGATCCAGTATTACACCATCCCGAGTCGGTTCTTCTACTATCTGATTTAGAAAACAATCCTGAGCACATTTAACGAACTCCAGCCCATCCAGCCCTCTAACCGTATGGGTATCCCAATCAATGTGTGGGAAGTTAAAATCTCCCATGATCACTACCCTATGATTTTCACACATATACGTTATCTCCCTACAAATTTGTTCCTCTAATTCCCTTGGCCCATTTGGTGGTCTGTAATACACCCCTATTAGCACCCTCTTGCCTCCTCCACCCCTCAATTCCACCCAAACAGCCTCACTGGTCGATCCCTCCATACCATCCTGCCACCTCACGGCAGTAATGTCCTCCCTAACAAGCAGAGCAACTCCTCCTCCTTTTTTACCCCCTAATCTATCACATCTAAAACAAATGTATCCCAGAACATTAAGTTGCCAGTCCTGCCCCTCCTGTAGCCAGGTCTCACTAATTGCCACAATATCGTGACCCCAAGTATCTATCCATGCTCTCAGCTCATCTACCTTGTTCACTATGCTTCTTGCATTAAAATATATGCATCTCAGAGAATGACCCTCACATATATTCTCCTTTTTACCTTCTACCCTAATCTCCATCCTACCTTTCTTATCTTTTTTATTCCTAGCTAGGTGGCCATACTCCCTGGAAACTGCTCTCACCCTCTGTTCCCCACCCCTCTGCCAAACTAGTTTAAACCTTCCCCCACAGCTCTAGCAAATCTACTTGCCAGCACATTGGTCCCCCTCCAGTTCAAGTGGAGTAGTCCCTCTTGTACAGGTCCGACCTTCCCCAGAAGAGATCCCAATGATTCAGAAATCTTATCCCTTGCCCCCTGCACCATCTCTTTAGCCACACATTCATCCTCCACATCCTCCTATTTCTACCCTCACTAGCTCGTGGCACGGGCAGCAATCCAGAGATTACTACCTTGGAGGTCCTGTTTTTTAACTTCCTACCTAATTCTACATAATCTTGTTTCAGGACCTCAACCCCACTTCTAACTAAGTCATTGGTCCCCACATGGACCACGACTTCTGGCTGTTCTCCTTCCCCTTGCAGAATGCTATGTACTCGATCAGAGATATCCCTGACCCTGGCACCAGGGAGGCAACAGACCAACCTGGATCCCCGATCTCATTCCACAAACCTTCTATCTGTCCCTCTGACTAATGAGTCCCCAACTACAAGAATCCTATTCTTATCCTTCTTTCCCTTCTGAACCTCAGGGGCAGCCCCTGTGCCAGATACCTGACCCCCACAACTTGTCCCTGATAGGCTGTTCCCCCCAACAGTATCCAAAGCCGAATACATGTTGCTGAGGGGCACTTCCACAGGGGTACTCTGCACTGGCGCTCTCCCTCCTTTCCTCACAGTCACCCAATTCCCTGACTCCTGCCTTCTAGGGGTGACTGTCTCCCTGTAACTCCTCTCTATCACTGCCTCTGCTTCCCTTATGATCCTCAGTTCATCCAATTGCAGCTCAAGCTCCCTAACACGGTCACTCATTATATGCAATTGGATGCACCTTTTGCAGGTGTAGTCATCAAGAACAGCTGTGCAGTCTCTGACTTCCCACATCCCACAATTGGAGCACTTAACTACCCCAACTGACTCCATTTCCTCCTTTCTTACTATAATACCCTTCACTAATAAGCTCCTTCTTAGCCCCGGCTCACCGAAGTCCCTCGAACCAAAGTCCCCACTCCTTCACTGTTACTCTATTTGGAGTGGAGGTCAAGAGAGAAGTGATAGAGGTCCAAAAATGTTATTAGTTTGGATAAGATAAACATAGAGGAGCTATTCCAAATAGCTTTTTGGTTTACTCTGTGTGATTATTATTACGGGAATGCGGTATATCATCAAACAAGTTACGTGGGTGATGCGATAACATAAGCGACACAGTAAAGGCACAGTTCAGTTTGTGTGTTCACCCTCTTGTTGAAAATAAAGTATGCCAACTGTTCAACAAAGAAGTGACTAAATTAATGCGGACATGACAGACCGGCGATGAGGATAAAGAATCTGAACTCCAGATGACGGAATCTGCAGGGTTTCAGCTAAAAAAAAAATCATGTTAAGGGAATTTTGTTGAGATTGACATCAAAAGACAACGGGAGGAAAGCAAGTATTCAGTAGCAAGAGAAAATGACTGAAGGACATTTTGGAGAATAGAGGGAGACCGAAAACTGGCGTGATTATGTGGATAGATTTGATATGTACCATATGGCCCATGATGGGAGTGATACTGAGATCCATAAGAAAAAACTGCCACTGTTTTAAAATGAAGTGGGAAACAGATCATGTAGTCTGAACAAGATTTTAGTGGCATCACAAAAAACAAATTCTAAGTCTTATAAGGAATGTGTGACCAAGTTGGAGAACATCTGTCACCAAAACCTTCAGTAATCGCCAAAAGATTGAAATTTTACACTAGAAAGCAAAAATCTGGGTAAACTCTTAACCAATATCTGGCTGAACTGCATAAGCTGTCCGAAACATATAATTTTGGTACCTTTTTGGAAGAAACATTTGACATATTGGTGATTGGGTTAGCGAACGGACAGGCCCAACAAAGATTGTTAAGTACAAAGGAATTAGACATCAAATCTACCTATAATATAGCATTAAGTTTTGAAATGACTCAACATAATATCAAGCACATAGTTAAGAAAATGGACTGATGAGAATGTTTCCAGTGTGGGAAGAACAACTACAGTTCTAATTATTGTTTATTCAAAAATGCTATATGTTTTTTTTTGTGTGATAAGGGGGGGCACACCAAGGTAAGGTGCCCACGATAGAATGAAAAGAAAGAGAAAGATGACCACAGGAGGATGAAAACTCCACAATTGAGGTACAAGAAACGATTTTCCAAAGTTAAAAGCCTTAGAGGGGATGAAGAAAGTGAACCAGAGTACCAGAGTGACTCCAAAGAAGAAGGAACAATGTCAGTACGTTATATCCGCAGCTTAAGTAATCACAAGTAGGAAATTCTTGTACAAATGAAAATCAATAATGATCTGGTCCACATGGAACTCGACACAGGGGCTCCTGTGACTTCATGTCAAAAAATTTGAAAGAAAAGCTACTGCCAAAGCTTGACATAAAATGGTCTGACCTTGTTTTAAAGGCAGTTCCTGGAGAAAAAGTCGAAGCGCTAGGGAAATACAAAGTAAACATTGAATATAAAGGAAGTATTAAGGAAGGACAATCTCTTTATATTGTAGGGACAAAAGGACCTGCATTGGTTGGCACAAATTCTTCTAGACTGGAAGGAAATGTGGGCTAATTGTACTGTATCATACAAAACCAAGTATTTATTGTATTACTCATGGTCCCTTCCCATAGCTCCTTCCCTGTTTCATTCTTTACTCGTATATTTAAATCTTTTTCCCAACCTTGTTTGGGTTTATATATTGCTTCATAATTTTCCTTGTATTGCAATTTGCTATATTTGTTTGTAATAATTTTTGTTTACCATTGCAGTGTCTGTAATTAAGTATTCATAGCAGCTAATCTCAGGCAAACTTAGATGAGTTCCCAACTTTTCTTTTAAATAAGTTTTCAACTGATAGTATGAAAATATTGTACCATGTGATATTCTGTATTTATTTCTTAACTTTCCAATGTCAATAAATTATTTCCCAAAAAGCAAATTAATTTTTTTAATTCCTTTTCTTGCCCATTCCTTAAAAAATAAATTATCTATTGTAAAAGGAATTAATGGGTTTTGCGTTAGTAACATTTTTGGTATTTAATAATTTATCATCTTTTGCTCCAGATGTATTTTCTTCCATATTTTTAGTATATGATGTAGTATTGGTAGATTGTTGTGTTGCACCAGTTTCTTATCCCAATTATAGAGTAAATTTTCAGGGACCTTTTCTCCTAATTTATATAATTCTTTATTGAGCCAATCCGATTTTTCTCCTGTCTGATAAGAATCTGATAGTTATATTAACTGAGCTGCTCTGTAATAGTTTTTTTTAAATTTGGTAGCTGGCAGTCCTCCTTGTTTATACACCCATATTAATTTTTACAAAGCCACTCTTGATTTTTTACCCTTCCGTAAAAAATTCTTATTGATTTATTTAATTTCATTAAAAATTACCATCAAGGGAATCGGTAGTGTTTGGAATAAATATTGTAGCTGTGGAAATACATTCATCTTGATGCAGTTTACTCTCCCAATTAAAGTTAATGGTAAATCTTTCCATTTCTCTAAATCTTCCTGTATTTTTTTTATTAACGGTTGGCAATTTAATTTATACAAATGATTTAAATTATTATCTATCCTGATACCTAGGTAGCATATGGCCTGTGATTGCCATTTGAAAGGAGATTCATTTTTACATTTTGTATAATCAACTTTATTCATTGGCATCACTTCATTTTTATCAATATTAACCTTGTATCCTGATATTGCCCCATATTCTTTCAATTTTGTATATAACCATTTTATTGATCTATCTGGGTGTGTTAAATATACTATACTATCATCCACAAACAAGCTTATTTTAAATTCTTCTTCTTTTACTTTTATTCCCTTTATCATAAGTTCCCTTCTTATCAGCTCTGCCAATGGTTCTATAGCCAAAGCAAACAGGGATGGTGATAATTGGCATCCCTGCCTTGTTGACCTACTAAATTTAAAGTGATCTGAAACATATCCATTTGTTACCACTTTTGCCACAGTGCTCTAATCCAATTTTTTAAAAATTCCAGTAATTTGTATTTCTGTAGTACTTTAAACAGATAATTCCATTCCACCCTATCAAAAGCTTCTCTGCATCAAGAGCTACTGCCACAGTTTGTGTTTTATTTATTTGGACTATATGGATAAAATTAATAAATTTACAGACATTATCTGCCGCTCTTCTATTTTTAACAAATCCTGTCTGATCTAGCATCATAATTTTGGTGCACAGTCTGTCAATCTATTCGCTAGTAATTTTGCAATTAATTTATAATCTGTATTTAGTAAAGATATTGGTCTATATGAAGCCAGTGACAGCGGATCTTTTCCCATTTTTGGAATTACTTTAATTATTGCCGTTTTACAGGAGTCAGGCAAATTCTGGATCTCTTCCATCTGTTTCATTACCTCTAAGAGGGGCAGAATTAATAGATTATTGAATACCTTATAAAACTCTGTAGGGAATTCACCTTCACCTGGCGCTTTATTATTTGGTAATGTCATTAGTGTATCCTGTATTTTTGTAATTGTCAAAGGTTTTAATAATTTATTTTGATGGTCCAATTGTAATTTGGGGTAATTCAATGTTTGATGAATATTCATGTATTTTGTCATTCTTCCCTGGATTTTTGGTTTGATACAATTGCTTATAATTTTTTTTAAATTTCCATTAATCTATAATGGGTTTATATGAGATCTGTTTATCCTCCTTCCTTGTTGCTATGATAGTTCTTGTTGCTTGTTCTGTTTTTAGTTGCCAAGCCAGTATTTTGTGGGTTTTCTCTTCTAATTCATAATATCTTTGTTTTATTTTCATAAAGTTTTTCTCCACTTCGTATGTTTGTAATGTGTCATATTTTAATTTTTTCTCTGCCAATTCTCTCAGTTTCTCTATATCTTCCTTTCTCATTAAATCATTTTCTGTAGTTACTATCTCATTTTCCAAATGTTCTATTTGATGAACATATTCTTTCTAAATCTTAGTCATTTAACTAATTACTTGTCCCCTAATAAAGGCCTTCATTGCATCTCATAATATAAATTTGTCTGTTACCGAATTTGTATTTGTCTTCAAATATATTTTGATTTGTTGTTCTATGTAATTCCTAAAAGTTTTGCCTTTTTGACAATATAGGGTTTAGCCTCCATCTATATGTTTTTGGTGGAATATCCTCAAAAGCAATTGTCAATAACAAGGGTGAGTGGTCTGATAAAAGTCTTGCCTTGTATTTGGTCTTTCGAAATCTCCCATGAACCTGAGCCGACAACAAGAACATATCAATCCTAGAATAGGTTTTTATGTCTGTTTGAATAATATGAATAATCTCTTACTTTTGGATGTTGCTTTCTCCATTTATCAATTATCTTTATATCATGCATTGAGTTCAATGTAAATTTAGCTGCTTTATTATTTATAGTCGTCTTCCCGGTTTTATTTATTGATGGGTCAAGGTTAAAATTAAAGCCTCCCCCTAGTAAAAATGTGTCCCTGTGTGTCTGCTATCTGTAAAATAATTTCCTGCATGAACTCCTGGTCATCTTCATTAGGTGCATAAATTTCAACAAGTTCCAAGATTCTGAATAAATCTGGCACATCATCATTACGTACCTACCCACTGGATCTGTTATTACTTTATCTTAATTGGCAGACTCTTATTAACTAATATAGCATCTCCACTGGCTTTTGAATTCTACGATAATGCCACTACATGACTTACCCAATCTCTCTTCAGTTTGTGGTGTTCTAGCTCAGTTAAGTGTGTTTCTTGTATAAATTTTCTATTTTTGTTCCTTTTTAAGTAGTGTCAGTAACTTTTTTTCTCTTGATTTGATTGTGAATTCCATTAATATCAATAGTCATATAGTTCAATGTACTCATCTTACTTATCCATTTTCACCTCTATCCCACCTCTTCAACCCTTCCATCTCCCTTCTTCTAAAATCACTCTTTAGATTGTTTCTTCTCTTTACACAATGACACAACGAGTAGGAAAATAACAAAACCTATAAGAAAACCAAAGAATAATATTAAAGAAAATAACATTAAATCCCCTTTTACTGAGTTGCCACCTTGCAAGACAACCACAACTTCCTTTTCTACATGGGTTGCAGTACATACCACAAATGTTAACAGATTTTGCAGCGGGCAGATCTTCCCCTCTTCCCAGTCCTCACCCCAGAGAAATCACTATATTATTCTTAAAAATATAACAAAGCCTTTTTTAACCTCTTTTTTTCCTTAAACATCTGTACTCAAACTATTAACATTCCAAATTATTTATATACATTATCTTTACAGTCCTTTTAATATTTCCTTTACTCCTCTTTTTGTTGCTTATTTGGTAATTATTTGGCAAAGCGACGAGCTTCTTCTGGATCTGAAAACCATTGCCCACCATGGATGAATATCTTCAATACCATTGGATTCCGTAACACAAAGTTATAACCTTTTTACCATAGTACAGCTTTTGCTAAATTAAACACCTTTCGCTTCTTTAAAAGTTCAAAGCTAATATCTGGATAAATTTTTTTTTTCCCATTGAACTCCAACGGTTTCTTACTTTCTTTCACTATTTTCATTGCCAGTTCCAATATTTTCTCTCTTGTTGTATACCGTAGTAGTATTATTAGTATGGAATACAGTTTCTGCTATAGCTGCAGCTTTGGCGCCAATGCCCTGTGGGATCTTTCAATTTCTATTTCTTCTTGGTGTTCTTCTACTCCCAAGATCTGTGGGATCCATCTTTTTATAAATCCTTTTAAATCTGCCCCTTCACCTTCTTTCAGGCCCACTATTTTTATATTATTATGTCTGCTAAAATTCTCTAAAATGTCAATTTTTTGGGCCAATAAATCATGAGTCTTCTTAGTCTCCTTATCTCTATCTTCCAATTTTTCTCTTAACTCATTCACCTCCATTTCCACACCTATTACTCTGTCTTCCATTTTTTCACTTTGCTTTCTCATTTCTGCCATAGCATTCTCCATTCTTTGCATTTTTACATCTGTCTCTTGCATGGTTTTTTTTAATAGTACTGAGCTCAGCCATTATTGCTCCCATAAGAATCTTTATTTGACTGTAAATGTATTCCTTAGCAAGGATCTCCTTCTGTTTTTTACCTTGAATTTTTTCCTGTATGTCTATCTTCCTCTTGATCTTCTTTCTCTTGCTCCTTTTCTTGGCTCCATGTTGATCCTGCTCCTATCGGTGTCTCCTCTGTGGCTTCTCCCATTACTGAGTCAGTGACTTGCTGTCGGTGTCCATTCCCACCGGCATCCTTTTTAAAATGCGTACTGTGCATGCGCACTGGCATTTCTTTTTCAGGCTCTGCAAGCCATTGCTCCAGACCGTCCCGGGAGAGCTCCCTGCTCCCGAACACCGGTAAGGCCTTCTTTTTTCTCTGGTGATTTCTTTATCTCTTCTTCACTTGTCATTGTCGTCTTTTCCTTTTTTGGAGTCATCTTGTGACTTTTTAATGTTTTTCTACCATTTTTTCCAACTTTCTCTGTGGAGGGCTGGTTTTCCCCAACCAGTCACGACTCATTACATGACCCCCACTACCCCAGCACATCTTAAGGATTATGTGCAGTGACATAAAGACATAAGAAGGGGGTGAAAGACAATTAAATAAGTTAGGGTTAGATATATTTGGGTAGAATCACAAGGCTATATACATATACACACACACACACACACACACACACACACACACATACATATATTAACACAAAATTTAGTTAGACTTATTATCTATGTAGTAGTATTTTGGGAGAAGAGTGTCATAGGAATGTGTTAAATCATCACACAAGTTACGTGGGTGATGAGATTACATAAGCGACACAGTAAGGGCACAGTTCATCTTGTGTGTGCACCATCTTGTTGAAAATAAAGCGTGCTAACTGTTCAACAAAGAAGTGACTAAATTAATGCGGACACGACAATTATCACCTGGAATAAACTTCTTGCAAACATGGTAGAAACTTTATCAATCTGACCGAACAAAAGGAGAAATGGATAATTTACAGGACCATGGGAAAATGATCAAGAATGGAACAGTCCAGGCTGCTCTGTAAGAAGCTGGCATGAGCTCAGTGGATGAAACAGCAAACTGCTGTGCTCTATTCTGTGACAACATGAACAGCTTTCAATCTCAAGTTTAGGGAGGGTAGAGTCAAAGACTCAGCCAGTTCAGAAAAGGCACTTCTGCTCATTACGTCCATGCCAACCACCATATACATATCCATAATAATTCCATTTTCTAGTCTTCCAAGTCTTGAGGGAGGTCAGCTGAGGGACTTTAGCGATGAACGTTCTGAGTTCAGAGCACTAGTTTTCTTCTGTACAACATCCAGTTACTCATTGCCAGCACTTCACTCAACAACTATTATCATTACATTGTCAACGTATCTGTCATGGCCAGAGGAAATTTTTAGATAGAAACTAAATAGATATTTCCCTTGGCACAAACTATTACCCTTTTCATTGGAAATTATTTGAATCAATCTTGGTATGATGTTTGCACTGAGCGGAATTCCAAATCACGTTTCTATGGCCACACTCCAACGAACAATGTTACACTCCAATGAGCAATGTTACACTGCAGAAGGTAAAGGTACATGGATTACTGATACAAAGAGGATGCAAAATGATGATCAGTGGCCAATTACATGGTTTGCTTTCATTTATAAATTTGAATGTAAATGCTTATATTACAAGTGCTTTTTACCATATTTGATAGCATATAGGACCCACTGGAATATAAGACCCTCCCCCCATTTTTAGCATGAAATTTTAGGAAAAATTAATTTTAGTTTATTTGCAGGTAAAATTTGGACTACTGTATAGTGTCCCTTTTCATAACTAGTGGTTTTACAAGAACAGTTTTAGCTCCTTTAACACACACACATCGAATGTTACTTAAACTTCATCCATGTTCTCTATTTGGCTCAGTTCAAAACAAGTTCTTTTTCATATATATAATTCAAACATGAAATTCTAATATTTTGTCTTCATAATCCACTGGCATTTTCTGTGCAATCGATATTTTTGCACGCATTGATAAACCGTGTCATTTCATGAACCAGTAACACCAACCTTCTGTTCCAGTAAAATCTTTATACTTTTGTTCTTTTCCTAAGCTCCTCGCCCTTATGCATCAACATCTTGGTAAAAATGCATTTCCCTGCTTCTCTTTCATTAATTACCCAGTTTTTAATTCCACCTCAAGTTATGGACAACGAAGGTTATGTTTACCTTTTTTAGCTGTTTTTCTTGCCTTTTCTATGCACAAACCATTTTTGCTGAAGGCAGTGCTCCAAAGACTTTAGCTACCAACCTTGCTCCTTAGCATATATTACAACTTTTAGTTTGCAATAGTGTAGCTTGAGCGCTTTCCTCCTGTCACCATCTTTTGGATGAAAGTCTCCACTACCTTGTCCAAAATGGTGGCTCCAAAATGTCACCGTTGTGTATAAGAACAGGGGTGGTTTTTGAAGTGATTTTTTTTTGGGGGGGGGATAAAAGGGAGCTCCTATATGCCATCAAATATGGTAATTCAAGATGATGGTGACACTGGGATGCAAGATGGGTTCAAAAATTTGCCCTGTGACATATTTGGCAGTACACACTTGTCCATATGCATGGAATGCCACCAAAATCAGGAAAAATACTGTCATCTGCTAGTCCTGGCCAATCTGCAGCAGGTGGTAGATTTCTTTTCATAAGGGATGCCTAATAATGGTCAGTTTGGCTTTCTGAGCACCTTGAGAAGATATGTCTGCTTTCTAAAATTCTTCCTCCAACATCATCACACTCTCGCCCACTTTTCATCGAGCATTTTCTGTAATGGCTCTGTTCATCAGGGTGTGAACGCTTTAGAAAGGAGGTCGAGGAGATTTACCAGCATACTACCTGAATTTGAGAATGTGTTTCATAAGGAAAGGTTGAGAGAGATCTTTGGAGCGATGAATGACAAGTGGCAACTTAATGGAGAAGCATAATATTATGAGGGGCAAAAATAAATTTCATTGACTTCAGCTTGGGTTTCAACATGATCATTCCTCAGAGGCTAGTAGATAAACTGTTCTCAATGGGACTCAACACTCCTCCCTGCAACTGGATCTTGCACGTCTTGATGGAAAGACCCCAGTCAGTCTGCTTTGGCAGCAAAATCTCAAGTCCCATCACACTGAGCACTGGCGCACCTCAGGGGTGTTTGCTCGGCCTGCTCCTGATTAGATTGCTGACTCAGAACAACACTGCAGATTCAGTCCAAACAGAATCATCAGATTTGCAGATGATACAACAATAGTTAGCCTCATCCTCAACAATGAGTCGGCTTACAGCGAGGAGGTTGGGAGGCTCATCTAATGGTTCCACCATTGGAGAGCTGAGAGCACAAAGTTCCTTGGTGTACATATGACAAGCAATGTATCCTAGACCCCAGCAGCTCTTCATTTGTCAGGAAAGCGCATCAGCATTGACACTGCCTAAGGAGGTTGAGGATGGCACCCATTAAAATTTTTAATGTAAATTTAGACATACAGCAGAGAAACAGACCCTTTTAACTCACTACCCCATTCTGCCCAATCACACCCAATTGACCTACAACCCCCAGTACATTTTGGAGGGTGGGAGGAAACCAGAGTCCTCGGGTAAAACTCATGCAGACGCAGGAAGAATGTACAAACTCCTTACAGACAGTGTAGGATTCGAATCGCGGTCCCAATCACTGGCGCTGTAACAGCATTGCACTAACTACGACGCTAACTTGACCACATTCAACATGGAGCACAAGAGAGAATGTTCTGCTAGCTCTATCACTGTGTGGTATTGTAACTCAAAGAATTGGACCAAAAGTCAATACAAAGGATCATTAAAACAGCAAAAAATATCCCTTTCTTCCCAATGACAACATTCACCAAGAGCATTGTTTAAAGAATTAGTGAGGATCGCTCCCATCCATCATTCAGTATCTTTGACCTACTTCCATCAGGTACTAAGCACAGACAGGGTCAGCCAGGCTGGGAAACAACTGTGATATTGATGAACAGCATCCTGTAACTTTGGGTGTCTTCTTAATGAAAATAAGCAAAATATTCCAAAATATTTATACATATTTATTTTTTTTATTTTTATTTGAACGTGATTATTATAATGTGTGACCGTGTGAGCACTGGGTTCCAGAGAAATTGTTTCATCTGGCTGTATATAATGCACTGTCAAATGATGATAAAGTTGAACAATCTTGAAATAGAGTAAACGACCACCACCTTTATTCCAGGGCAGCAATGTCCAATGCCAGAGGTAAGTGGCAGAAAGTTTAGGGGAGCTGTCAGATGTCATTTTTTTTAGGACACTGAGAGGTAGATACCTGGAATGCACTGCCAGAGGTAGGTGGTAGAGGCTGATACAATAGAGACATTCAAAAGATTCCTAGATAAACACATGGATGTAAGAAAAATAGAGTTATGAACTGTGAGGGAGGAAAGGATTAGATTAATCATGGAACAGGTTTATATGAGTTGTCACATTGGGGTCAAAGGGCCTGTACTGTTCTACGTTTTATTTTCCTAAGCGTGCTCTGTTGCAATGAAAAACTATTTTGTACAGAAGGCATGAAGTTAGCACAAACTCTTTTACAACGCCAATAGATTTCTGCAACATGAAACCACAGAAATGCTTGAAACTATCATTGAGAAAGAATTAGCGAGACATCAGGATAGAAATTGCTCAATCAGGCAGACACAGCATGGATTCAGAAAGGGCAGGTCACATTTGATAAATTTATTGGAGTTCTTTGAGGATATAACATACGCAGGGGTCAGAGAGAAATAGGTGAATGTTTCATACACAAAAGTGCTGGAGAATCTCAGCAGGTTCCATAGCGTTCTTTATGACAACATTTTGGGCCCGAGCATCAAGGTATGAGCAAAATGCAGGCAGGTGTCTGAATTAAACAGTGGAGTCAGAGCAGGAGGAGAAGCACAGGCCCAAGGCAAGAAGTCATAGATGGATATGGGTGGGAGGACAAAACAGAAAACAGAAAGGTAGGAAGTGATAGGGGGAGGGGTAGCTCTGAATGGAGAAGGAAGGGGTGGGAAGCTGGAGGAGAGGAAAAAGAGGGATAGGGAAAGAGGGAGAGAGAGAAAAGGGAGGGGAAACCAAACAAGTCAATATTAATTCCATCAGGTTAGAGTGCCCAGACTGAATATTAGGTGTTGTTCCTCCCATTTGTAGATATGTGACCTGCTGGGTTTCTCCTGCATTTTTGTTTTATTAAATAACAATCACAGCATCTGCAGGCTTTCTTGTTTAACATGTGAATATTGAATATTTGGATTTCCAGAAGGTATTCAAAAAGAAGCCACAAAAATATATTCACAAGATAAGGATGCATGGAGATGGAGATAATATATTAGCAGAGCAAGGGGATTGATTAACCAATAGAAGGCAAAGAGCTGGGATAAATGGGCGTTTCTTTGGTTGGGAAACAGTGGTGAGCCACAGTAGGCAGTGCTTAGCCCATAACTGATCACTCTGTATTTTAATGGTTTAGAAGAGGAGTTCAAAGTCCATGTAGGTTTGCTGATAACACTAAATTGTGTGGAAAAGCAAATGGTGGAAAGGATGCAAAGAGTCTGCAGTGAATTATAGATTGATTAAGTGATTGTGTGAGGAGCTAGAAGATGAGATATAATGTTAGCAAATGTGAGGTCATCCATTTGGGAAGAAATTATAATCAGATTACTAAATGGTGAAAGATTACAGTGTGTTGTGCAGAGAGACTTGAGAGTGCTTGTGTCTGAATCACAAAAGATTGTATTTCAGATGCAACAGGCAATCAAGAAGCCAAATGGAATGTTGGCCTTCATTGCTAGAAGGAATAAATTTAAGAGCTCTCCAGGATATTAGTGAAGCCATGCCTGGAATACCGCTTGCAGTTCTTATCTCCTTGCTAGAGAAAAGGCTTGGGGGTGATGCACAGGACCAAGTTGATTCTGGAGATGAGGGGTTAGCCTATGAAGAGACATTAGGCCTTTTCACACCACAGTGTAAAATGAAGATTCCCAGGAAATTTAACCTTCCTGTGAACCTGAGGTGTGAAAAGGTCAGCCCAAGAATTTTAAACAAGTCCGCGGATCTACGTACAAGATAGGGCTGCGGCCCTGGGAAATTTCCCAGACCACCCTCTCCCTGTGGTGTGAAAATGGAAATGGCCAAGCAGAGGAAACCTCTTGACGTCAGCGCTGCATCATGTAAGCAATTAAAATTAAAAGATACATACCTCCTGACAACAGTAACAACAGCACAATGTGGATGAATAGTCATCCTCGTTAACCATAATCCCTCATGCAGCTGGATTTCCCAGAGTAGTTCCAGCTGCGTGAGGGATCATGGGAAATGAAGTCGGCCATTCATCCCGCATTGAGCCGCCATCACAACGTGCCAAAGCACACGGGAGCGGGCAGATGACGGGCAGCTGGAGAGCTGGAGGGGGGTAGAGGAGGGAGGGAGGGAGTGGGACGGCAAGAGACCAATGGACGGGGGGGGGGTGAACTTACTCATATCTGTGAGTGCGTAATACATCATCTGTTGAGGGCAGGACCCCTCCCCCCCCCAAATAGTTGGGGAAGGCAAATTCCCAGGAATTTGGACCGTGGTATGAAAGTTCTAGGAGGTCCTGAATTCCCGGGAATTTCACCGGGTCAAAGTAGGGACGCTACTCGCCTGCAGTGTGAAAATGGGTAGTGAGTCACTTGGGACTAAGCTCACTGGAATTTAGAAGAATTTGAGGAGGTCTTTCCTCCAGAAATATATGAAATTATGAAGGAATAGATGAAAGAGGCAGGAAAGTTGTTTCCACTGGTGAGAAGTGAATATAGAAGACACAGTCGGATAGATTTTTACATTGTCACGGAATGAAGGGTTGTGGGGAACAGGCAGGTAGATGGAGCTGAGTCCACAGCCAAGCCAGTCATGATCTATTAAATTGAGGATCTATCATTGAGAAAGAATTAGCGAGACATCAGGATAGAAACTGGACTACTCCTGCTTCTTTCTCTTTAGTTTTTTTGAAAGCGCAGAACAGTTGCAAAATCACAGAAACAGCCACTATAATCTAAATCACTGATGTAGGTTATTGATGGTTCCTCTCAATATAATTAATGGGATAGCATATTTAATTATATGAGATGATAATGAACCTTGAGCTCCAAAACTGTGATCAAATTGGTACTGCATGATGACTGACATTACAACCTCCTTCTTTGGCTTGGCTTCGCGGACGAAGATTTATGGAGGGGTATGTCCACGTCTGCTGCAGGCTCGTTGGTGATTGACAAGGCCGATGCGGGACAGGCAGGCACGGTTGCAGCGGTTGCAAGGGAAAATTGGTTGGTTGGGGTTGGGTGTTGGGTTTTTCTTTCTTTGTCTTTTGTCAGTGAGGTGGGCTCTACGGTCTTCTTCAAAGGAGGTTGCTGTCCGCCGAACTGTGAGGCGCCAAGATGCACGGTTGGAGGCGATATCAGCCCACTGGCGGTGGTCAATGTGGCAGGCACCAAGAGATTTCTTTAAGCAGTCCTTGTACCTCTTCTTTGGTGCACCTCTGTCTTGGTGGCCAGTGGAGAGCTCGCCATATAACACGATCTTGGGAAGGCGATGGTCCTCCATTCTGGAGACGTGACCCACCCAGCGCAGTTGGGTCTTCAGCTCGATGCTTGCGGACTCTGCCAGCTCGAGTACTTCGATGTTGGAGATGAAGTCACTCCAATGAATGTTGAGGATGGAGCAGAGACAGCGCTGATGGAAGCGTTCTAGGAGCCGTAGGTGATGCCGGTAGAGTGGATCACAAAAGTCAATTAATTGAGTGGATTTTAAATGAAGCAATAAAACGACAAATTTTAAACTTAAGAATGGGATACAATTATGTTATCTATTGCATGTAAATATAAATATGTATCACAAAACCAATGAGAATCAGAGAGAACACTTAAGTCAATTAGGTTCCATGCTTGAATGGTTAACATGCTTAAATTGCATGGCTGTGTTTGTTTATCTATAAAAAAAAAGAAATACAGATATTGAATAACCCCATACCAGGAACCATTATTGCAATGCTCAAATATTTTAAAATTACGAGGGCCTGGGTTAGCCTATTTAATTCGATGTGTCTCCAAGATGTTAAGTCCATGTTCCGATTTATTGCACAAACTAGTCCAAATTAACAAATTGAATCATGGAGTTAAGTGAAAAGAATCCTTCTGCCCAGATGTGCATATATGTTCTGGTCAGGTCAGTGGGAAAGATATAAACTATGCCAAGATCCATATTTCCATACAATTTGAGAGTCTTGAACCTTCAAAAGAGAACATTGTTAAGGGCAGGTTGCACTGAATTTTGATTTTACTGAACATTCAAACTCCAATTATGTCTGCTCATTACTTTTAGAATCGACATTGCAATGAGGCAGTCAAAAATGAAGCTCAAGAAATCTGAGATTTAAATAAGAAAAAAAATTACTGAGAAATAAGAACCTACGAATCTAAAAAAATACAGAACTATTTCCAAGTTATCTGAAAACATACACAGAGACGATAATAGGAATTCTGCAAGGAAGAATAGTGTAATTGCCATGGAAAGGCTAATATAAAGAAGGAGGAATACAGACAAAATTATTGACAAAATATCAATCTAAGAAGGGAAAGAACAGCAGAGAGAGATGGAAAATAAAGGTCCAAGAATGAAATGCAATGAAGTCCTTGAGGATTTACAGAGGCATTCTGCATTATCAAATCAGCATTTGGTTTCTCCAATCAAGGAATCAACATTATGAGGCACCAACTGTATACAAGAAACAGAAAGTACTGTTTTGTCTGGAAGGACTGATTGGCTCCATGGGTTGTACAGAAGGAAAGGCATCCTTTCAGAATGTTGAAAGGGGAGATACGGGGAAGATATAGGTGGTGTTGGAATCACTTTGAAGATGGAATAAATTATGAAGATGAACTATTGAATGCAGAAGCTATTGAGTGGAAAGGGAGATTAGAGGCCAAATGCTATCCTTGTTCTGGCTGGGAGGACAGGGTCCAAGAGCAGAAATGGGGAGTTGAGAACTTTTTCACCTGTGATAGGTGAGGTATTAAGTTAAAATGAAGACATACTAAATATATAAGAATGGGAAGCTTCATCATCAGACCAGAGGCAATGAAGAACTTAAGTCCTTACAAGATGCAGGGTGGGAGGACCAGCTCTTTGCCAGTCTAATTCTAATGCATATTTTCATTTGAAAGTTTAGGATCTGTCAAGACTATGGTCCTTTCTTGATGAATGTTATATTTGGTTGACTCTTTTTCCATTAAAATTAATAATATGTAATGAAGTTAAATGAAATGATAAATGTTGAATGTAATAATAACATCACCATAATATAATTGCAACTTCTTTTGTTGTCAAGTACAATTATTAACATAGCATAATATATTTTTATTTCTTTTCACCCAGTACCATCCTCCTTCTTTCTGATAGTTCTAGGCCCTGATGCTTTTATGCCTCTGCTTTTTCGAATTAGCACTTTTCATGCATGAGTTCAGAGAGAAAGGTAGCTCATTATCCATGCAGAAGAAGCCATGGGAGGTGCACCTGATTCGCTCCTCAACCAACAACAACGAAGTATTGGCAATCGGAAGAGGGTATTCGAACCAACTTTTTAATCCTCCCTCATTTAACTGTGATGAAGGTAACTTCATCATTCCCAGTCGGAGGTCAATCAGTTGACAACATACCAGCAATTGAATCTGCAAACTTCCATTTCTCTGCAATCCATGAATCATAATATTGCTTTTAAAAAAGTCAAGAAAAAAATGACTAACAAACTAACAAATTAATGGGTGTCATTAATTTTAAGTTCAAAGGACGCGCTGTATTACTCAGACATTTTCAAGCGTGTTAAAATTGCGCAGATAATCTGACATTTCTAATTTTGAAACATTCTGCTCTTTTGACCACAATCACATGCTGAATCAGATGGTCTTCCTCATCCTTTGGCAAGCCAGTACTGAAAAGCTGCCAAATGATGACATTGGAGAAAAGAAACAATGGAGCCAAAATGTAAATTATTTAACATTTTTCCTAAATTGTATTTGATTAAAAGTTCAATTGTTTCAAAATCTAAAATTGAAAAATTACTGCAAATAAAATATGAAGTCCAAATACTTAAGCCACACATCCAAGAAAAAAGCCTCTTGTGAGGCTTTGGGAATTAAACTGTATTCACAGTGGAGAATAGTGCACAATTTGCTCAGAGAATAAACTTCTATTTGCTCCAGTCATGAGTAAAACTCTGAAGTTTAATGGCAGGCAGAGCAACATTGATACAATATCCTTTAACTCGAGACCAAGATTGATTGGAACTGAAAATTATGGCATGATAATGACATGGAGATGATAGAAGCAATCGAGCAAAGAACAATATATGCACAAATAAATAGCTACATCTTCACAAGGAAAATAATGAGGCACCCCATGTGGATATCAGTTGTAAGACTCAAGATGTTTGAGATTCCTGCATAAACACAGAAGTCCCAAACTTCACAAGTATTCACTGGAGTTTTGCCAACCACATTCCAGAACTGGGTCCCACAGAATGCCAAATTAGTATAATTCCCAAGCACTTAAATTTTATGGAATTTGCATTGTGAATCTGTGCTCGTTCAACCAGGCCAGGAACATCAACAGTTCATTTCACTAGAGAGCAAGAATTTCATGTGACTTCAAAATTATTTCCATTTCAAATGAGTTTCATTAAATGATTTTATATTGTACATGAAGCATTTTACTTTTTGATAACTTGTAACAATATGTTTGAAAAGTTTAATCATTCTTTTTATATTAATGATTCAGAAAATGAAATGAATGGCTTTATGGCCAACTTTGCAGATAATACGAAGGTAGGAAGAGGAGCAGGTGGTGTTGAAGGGGAGACTCCAGAAGGACTTAGGCAGAATAGGGAAAGGCCAGAGAAGCGGCAAATGAAATGCAGGTTACATTATCTTTTATCCAAAATTCTGAAAACTGAAACGTCCGAAAACCAAACATTTTTTCCATTGATGTCGTCTGCACACCAAAGCTCGTGTTTGGCACCAAACATGACCCGACACGACCCACCCCTGTCCAGCACAGAATCTCAGTGCTCCTACCAGTCAGACATGCCTCTGCTGCTTACGGACTTTGAAGACTGTGAAAATGTCAAAAAGAGCTGCAGAATCCCCTAGGGGCAACAGAGAGAAGCAGAAAGGAAGCGTCCGTCATTATCGATAGCGCAGAAAGTAGAGTTATTGCAGAAGCTCGATCGTGTTGTATCTGTGCAGCATCTTACTGAAGATTAAGATGTAGTAACTACCACCATATATGACTTAAAGAAGCAGAAAGATAAGCTGATGTTTTAAGTTTTACTGTATGTATTACTTGAAAATAAAAAGTACATGAGCAATTTTATGGTCTCTTTATCTCACTTCATTTACCACCCCACCCCAAAGCAGTGCCGCTGCAACCCCCCCACCCGTCCAGTGCTGCCGCAATCCCGCCATCCAGCGCCACCACCGCCACCCAGCCCGTCCAGCTCCGCTGCAAACCCCATCCCATCCAGCACCACAGCAAACACCCCCATCCAGAGACCCTTCTCGTTGGAGTGTCTTTGCTTCGCATGAATCTGAAATCAGTGGAATTACTTAACATACTGCCGTTACTATTTTTCTATTATCCGAAAAGCTCTGAATTCCGAAAATTGTCTGGTGCCAAGGGTTTCGGATATAAGATCCTGTACCGTGTAATTTTGGAAAGAGTACGGACATGGACTTAGATAGAGAAAAAAATAAAAGAGTAGACTATTTTCTAAATAGGAGAAAATTGAAAATACCAGATGTAAAGGGGCCTGGGAGTCCTCATGCAGGATAGCCTGAAGATAAACTTCCATGTTGAGTCGGTGGTGAAGAAGGAAAATGAAAATGCTGGTGTTGATTTCAAGAGGAATAGAATACTGTATAAGGACAGGGATGTGATGCTGAGGCTTTTATAACATACTGATGAGTCCTCACTTGGACTGTTGTGAGCAGTTTTGGGCTCCTCATTTAAGAAAGGATGTGCTGACATTGGACAGGGTTCAGAGGATGATTCTGGAAATGATAGGGTTATTAAATGAGGAGCGTTTGACAGCTCTTGGCCTGTTCTCATTGAAATTTAGGAGAACTAAGGGGGATCTCATTGAAACATTTAGAATGTTGAAAGACATGGACAGAGTAGATGTAGAAAGGTTGTTTTCCATGGTGGGAGAGTCCAGGACAAAAGGGCCAACACTAGGATTGAAGGCCATCCACATAGAACAGAACACAGCCAGAGGGTGGTGAATCCGTGGAATTTGTTGCCACAGGTTGTCATGGGGGGCAAGTCATTGGGTGTATTTAAGGAAGAGATTAATAGATTCTTGATTAGCCAGGGCATCAAAGTTTATAGGGAGAAAGCCAGGCAGTGGGGCTGAGTGCCAAAATAGATTAAATGGCGAGGCAGATTTGATGAGCTGAATTGCCTATTTCTGCTCCTATATCTTATGAATCCTGCTGTACATCTCGCTAGCTGTCAATTATTCTTTCAGTGTTTTGTGGACACAGCTTCTTTTGACTCTGCGATATGATGGGATATACATCTGGAAGTCCCTACTGTTTGAATACATTAAAATCATAAAAGTAAAGCAGTAATAGACCACAAAGAGACAGAACCAGACTGGTAGATTGAAAAAACAAGTAAGTGGCAGGTGAAACTTAATGGGGATAAATGTGATCATTTCTGGCAGAACAAAATAAGAGGCAATACGGACGATTGGCTGGTTCAAAAGGCTTCACAGAAAGAGAGCAGTTTCTGTATATATTCAGATAAACTTTTGAAAGTGGCTTGCCAAGACCACATTTGGAAATTAATCTGGGATTCGGGGCCTCATAAATAGAGGCACATAGTACCAAAACAGGGGGATAAAGCATAAGTTTTAACAAAGACTGCTTTGAGAGGAATTTCTCTATTCAATTCATAGCATAGAAAACAGCCAGGTTCCTGACCTCAGTTGTCCCATTTGCCTAAATTTGGCCCACATCGCTCTCAACCAGCCATTCTCAACTTTTATTTGGCTATGGCCCTCTTTGGACTCTGTTCAAAGTTAATAGGCCTCTTCCATGTGAAGCAGTCACTTAGTTGCTTTCTTCTGAACTTCTATCCAACCAACTACATAAAAACAAAAATATCTTACGATTTCAGTCCATGGTTCCGCTTAAGTGTGCTGTGACACCCGGCGGGGGGGCTTATGGTCCCCAATGAGAATGGCTGGTCAAAACCATTCTTATCCATGTTCCTGGTACATTTTTAAAAAATATTGCAATGGGACCCACCGATTCTACTTTCTCTGGCAGTTTATTCCATATGCCGTCCCTTATATAATGCTTTAATCCAATTAATATGTTTCTCTGGTAGGTTGAATTTTTGTAGTACTTTCAATAAATAATTCCATTCTACTCTGTCAAAGGCTTTCTCTGCATCTAAAGCAACCACCACTGTTGGAGTTTTGTTTCCTTGTACTGCATGGATTAAGTTAATGAATTTACAGATATTGTCTGTTGTTCGTCTTTTTTTAATAAATCCAGTTTGGTCTACTTTTACTAGTTTTGGTACACAGTCGCCCAATCTGTTTGCTAATAGTTTAGCTATTATCTTATAATCTGTGTTAAGTAGAGATATTGGTCTATACGATGCTGGTGTTAGTGGATCTTTCCCCGTCTTTGGTATTACTGTAATTATTGCTGTTTTGCATGAATCTGGTATGTTTTGTGTTTTTTCAATCTGGTTCATTACTTCCAGGAGAGGAGGAATTAATAAGTCTTTAAATGTTTTATAGAATTCTATTAGGAGTCCATCCTCTCCTGGTCTTTTATTGTTCGGTAGTTTTTTTTAATATCTCCTGTATTTCTTCTATTTCAAATGGTTTTATTAATTTATTTTGCTCCTCTGTTTGTAATTTTGGTAGTTCAATTTTAGTTAGAAATTCATCTATTTTGTCTTCTTTCCCTTCGTTTTCAGTTTGATATAGTTGTTCGTAGAATTCCCTGAAGTTTTTGTTGATCTCCGTTGGTTATAAGTAATTTGTTTGTCCTTTTTCCTTGATGCCAATACCGTACTTTTAGTTTGTTCTGTCTTAAGCTGCCACACTAGTATTTTGTGCGTTTTTTCTCCTAGCTCATAATATTTCTGTTTTGTCTTCATTATGTTCTTCTCCACCTTATATGTTTGTAGTGTTTCATATTTTATTTTCTTGTCTGTCAATTCTCTTCTTTTAGTTGTATCTTCCTTTATTGCTAATTCTTTTTCTGTATTTGTTATTTCCCTTTCCAACTGTTCTATTTCTCGATTGTAGTCCTTCTTCATCTTAGTTACATAACTTATTATCTGTCCTCTGATAAATGCTTTCATTGCGTCCCATAGTATAAATTTATTTTTCACTGATTCCGTATTTATTTCAAAGTACATTGTAATTTGTCGCTCAATGAATTCTCTAAAATCCTGTCTTTTAAGTAGCATGGAGTTTAATCTCCATCTATACATTCTTGGTGGGATGTCCTCTAGGTCTATATATATATATATATATATATATATATATATACTATATAAGTGGGATGAAAAATTGGTGCAACGTAGGAATTCACCAGTATTGCACCATCTGCTAAACATTTGGAAGAAGATTCACGTAGAAAGGAATAAAATAAATTATCAACTACCAAAATTAATATTGACACAAAATCAACTAATCCCTTTCACAATAAATAACCTTTCCTTCAGAGAATGGGAGAGAAAAGGGAGCAAAAGAATAGAAAATTGTTTTTTGGGAAATAAATTATTATCTTTTGAACAAATGAAGGACAAATATAATATAACTCACGATACAAGGTTTGCATACCACCAACTGAAAACCTACTTGAAGGACAAATTGGGAAACAGTCTGAGGTTACCAGAAGGAAGCAATTTTGAATATGTGATTACAGACACAATGATAATATAAAAATTTATAACAAACATGTACATCAAACTGCAAGAAAAGGAGAACGAGGAAACAAACTGTAAACCTAAACAAAAATGGGAACAAGATCTAAACATAAAGATAAAGAATGAAACATGGGAAAAGCTATGCTCCGGAACTATGAGAAATACAATAAACATGAGGTTACACATGATACAATATAATTGGTTACACAGGCTATACATCACACCCCAAAAGTTAAATAAATGGGACCCAACAGTATAAGACAGATGTTTTTGCTGTAAAAAGGAAACGGGAACAACAATACATGCAATTTGGACATGTGAGAAAGTGAAAAAATTTTGGGAAGATCTAAACGAGATATTACATAAAATCACAAAAAGCAATATGCCAAAAAACCCAGAGATCTTCCTTCTAAGTAATATAAGAAATAAAGAATTTGGACTTGATTTGGATGGAGCACAAAAAAGATTTATTATGATAGCCCTAGCTGTAGCAAAAAAATGTATTATGTCAACCTGGAAATTAGAAGACAATTTGAGAATACAACAATGGTACATAGAAATAAATAAATGCATTCCATTAGAAAAAATAACATATAATTGAAGAAATAACATCACAATATTCGAACAAATATGGGAACCATACATGAAATACAATAGAGAAATCCTACCATGGACTTCCACCACCTAAAATGACAGAAGGAGAAGACAACGAAATAAACTGACTCAGTATATAAAAGCAAAAGACAAAAATTTCTTGTTTATTTTTATTAAGTGACGACATTGATTAACGGGTTTAATGTATTTTATAGATTGAACTTTGAATAAATGGGAATGGGGGTGAGGGAGGGAGGGAAGGAAGGGGGGAGAAAGGGGAGAAAATGACACTGTATATATTCAAGAGAAAAATGTCTGTATGTATTTTGGTCAGTATGGTTTATAGAGTGAAAAATAAAAAATGTTTAAAAAAAAAGCAGACTTCCAATTTATCACCAGGAACAAAACTGGCCAATCATTGTAAACATTGATTGATTTTAATTTGTCAGCTAATGAAAGAAAAATTGACCTGCATTTCTGATCAGCAAGATTTTTTTTTAAAAGCAGAACAGCCCATTATTACAAGACTGAATACAAACAAAAGCAAAGCTGACCAAAAATAATGAATAATTATCTGAAGTTAATTTTCCTGTCTCTTTTCTTGTCAGCCAAGGTTGTACCTTTTTTTAAAAAAAATCTACACAAATCAGACCAAAATAGGGCATGGATTGTCCATTCCAACCAATTGGCATGATTCCAAACTAGTTTTTTTTTAAAAAGTGTCAATTAGCCTGTAAACAATAAAATCGTATCTCAACAGATGTATTGATGATCAGAAATTAGAATCAAGATAGTATTCTCTGGTAGATTCACATCAACTCATTAAATTTGGTTTCTCCTCTACCTACATTTCTTTATAGCAATAAAATGTTAGCGTGACCTTATAAAATTCTGGAAACATAAACTATGTATGAATCGGTTTCAAGATAATATTTACTTCAAAGAATGGGGTGCTGGCAACAGCAACAGCTTTGTGTTACATTGGTTTTGCTTCATGCCCCAAAGTTTCACAGTAAACTCCTGCATTCATTTTAGCAAAAAGTTTCTTCCAGAAAGTGTTGGGGTGATGATTCTTTGCCTTATGGCAGGCAGAAGGCAATTTCATGTAATATTGCATGTTCTGTACATGCAATAAATGAATCTTGAAATCAATTATTACCAATTTATTGCATGTTCTGTACATGACAATAAATGAATCTTGAAATCAATTATTACCAATTTATTTTTCATGCTCTGATTGTCTATTCCGGTTATGCAAGAATAGATGATGGTGAGCCACTTTATTAGACCACTGCAGGACTTCTGGTGAAGGTACTCCCACAGTACTGTTGTATAGGGATTTTGATATCTTTAACTCAATACTATAACAATAATGTGTATGTATTTCCAAATCAGAAAGGTGACAGGTGCAACAGAGACCTTTGCCTGCTAATTCATATTAATTGTGGCAGTGCTGTCAATATAGCCTGGGCAAATGGCTGCAATGGATTTTGTGGACAACACACACTGCAGCCACAGCCATGAATGAAGCATGTGCATGGATAGCACACACTGCAGGCATAACGCATTGGTGTGGACAAATTCACTGGAAATCACCTTAATTTGATTAAGCTTGTCTTATTTTTTATGATTAAATATAAACCTGAGGTTCACCTAATCTCCCCTCAGCTCACAAAAAATACACTTCAGTTTGCCAAGGCTCAGGCAAAGGGGTAACAGGAAACATGCAAATTAGATTACTACCAAAATATATACTCTTCCTAATCTTTGGGATAAGTTGCCACAAAGCCTTCCAAAAGCAAAAAAAAATGAAATATGGGGGGAAAAAAAGCAGGAAAACGACAAATATTGAGCAGGTGAAGCAGCATTTGTGGAGAGGAAAAGAGTTAACATTTCATGTTCATGATCTTTCATCACCTTAATGAACAAATGGGGATTAAAATAATGGAGGGAAGGTGTTGTTTCTAATGGGGGCTGAAGCAATTATTTCAGTTTTGCCATGACTTAGGGCATGTCACAGCACTTCTTCAGCTTGAAGACCCAGAATCTTTCATTGGCTAATGGTGATCAGGGAATTCTAGTTACTTTCAGGCTAATTTATTTTCAGTGGAGGGCAGGCACAGGATGACAGCTTTCGTGCATCAGTATAAAGTCCACAATTATGTTTTCAGCAGCGAAGATGAAGGAACAGATTCTAAAATCCATCTCTCCCTCATTTACATCAATGTTGGATTAGTGATTGTACTTCATCATGAAAGGATTGACATTTCATGTTCTCAGTGATTTGTTTTTACTGCCAACTTGATGAAATTAAATAGATCTAATTTTCTTATATTTGGGAATTAAAAATCCATTGGCTTCAAGTTCAACAGTATTTGTTAAACCATTAATAATACAGGAATTTAATTGTTTTTTTTATTATTACCATCATCCTTTTACATTTTAGACCTACCGCATGGTAACAGGCTCTTTCAGCCCAAAAGCCTGCACCGCCCAACTAGATCCAATTAAACTATAACCCGGTACGTTTTTGAAGGGTGGGACGAAACCGGAGCATCTGGAGGAAACTCACACAGATATGGGGAGAACGTGTTGTTACGGGCCCAGAGGACCCCAAAACCCAGCAGCAATAGAAATTCACCAAGACAAATGGTTACTTAAATAAAAGTTGCTTTTAATTTTCTTTAAACATAAAATTAGGATCAAACTTTAACTTATTACTATTAACAACCCCCTTCTAATTCTAAGTGCATGTGTATGTGATATGTATATGTTTAGAAAACTTCTTTGATTCATAGACTAAATTCTAAGCGCACGTGTATATAATGTGTTTAAGTTCTGAAAGGTTCTGAAAGTCCAATTTCACTCCTCCAAGTTCACCGGTATCAGGCAATTCTTATACTGTGCACAGAATTTAACATTTATGAATTGTCACCAAACTCTGGTGTTTAAAGGTAATTGGTTAATGCTCAGGAAGGTTCTTGTTGATTTCAGACAGAGATTCGTTGTTTGTTGGACACACACAAACTGATTTACTTCCGTCAGTCATTTCAGTGTCATGCCGAAGAAATATGCCCCATCAGGGTTTTCCAAATGATAACCTCTTCTACTAGGTTACCAGAGTTCCTCTTGTTTCCCTTATTTCAGGAGAAACACTCTAGCCAGCCATTTCCTCTTGTAAGGATCACAAGGGTTTTCACCAAGCTGAACTCAGAACTCACAATCTGTCTTCAAAAAGGGATTTCAACAAGCTTCCAAAACCCACTTCAGAAGTCAGTTCTCTCTCTCTTAGAGAAAGCCTGTTTGGTCTTTTCTCTCTCTCTCTCTCTCTCTCTCTCTCTCTCTCTCTCTCTCTCTCTCTGCTTGCAAAACCACACAACCCCTCAAGGCTCCAAACCCAATCTTCTGAGCCTGTTCATCTGTTGCTTTCAAAACAATAGTCCATTATTCCACAGCATCAGTCCAATTAACACCTACTTATAAAGCATTCTTCAAAGATTTTGTAAAATCACTGATGCCTCAAATGTCTCACTTTCAGCAAAGCTCTTGCAGTTTAAATGAGATGTGAAGTGCTTCTCTGTTTATGGTGACCTATACTAAACCCCTACAATCTATCTCCTTTAAAAACATATTTATATATAATATATCCATTACAGTGCCAACTCCGTACAGACAGCACAGGTTTCAAACCCTGGTCCTGGTCACTGGTGTTATAACAGCATTGTGCTAATTGCTAAACTAACCGTGTTTCCCCTTTCATATTTGACAGAAGTAATTTTGATCAGTGTCATTCCAATCGACAGAATTTCTACTTCCCCATTATCAATATTACACACTGGTCCAGTGAATACCAAGACAAACATACTCGTACATCAAAATAACATCATCCAAAGGATATATTAAACAGGTTTAGTTTGTTTGGTGCCACACAATTACAGAGTACAATAAAAATTCAGACATAACTGAGCTTATTTCTGGCCATGACCATATGCTGTTCAAAGATGGAGACTCGGAGTCTAATTCTTCTTTGGCTTGGCTTCGCAGACGAAGATTTATGGAGGGGGTAAAAAGTCCACGTCAGCTGCAGGCTCGTTTGTGGCTGACAAGTCCGATGCGGGACAGGCAGACACGATTGCAGCGGTTGCAGGGGAAAATTGGTTGGTTGGGGTTGGGTGTTGGGTTTTTCCTCCTTTGCCTTTTGTCAGTGAGGTAGGCTCTGCAGTCTTCTTCAAAGGAGGTTGCTGCCCGCCAAACTGTGAGGCGCCAAGATGCACGGTTTGAGGCGATATCAGCCCACTGGCGGGGGTCAATGTGGCAGGCACCAAGAGATTTCTTTAGGCAGTCCTTGTACCTTTTCTTTGGTGCACCTCTGTCACGGTGGCCAGTGGAGAGCTCGCCATATAACACGATCTTGGGAAGGCGATGGTCCTCCATTCTGGAGACGTGACCCATCCAGCGCAGCTGGATCTTCAGCAGCGTGGACTCGATGCTGTCGACCTCTGCCATCTCGAGTACTTCGACGTTAGGGATGTAAGCGCTCCAATGGATGTTGAGGATGGAGCGGAGACAACGCTGGTGGAAGCGTTCTAGGAGCCGTAGGTGGTGCCGGTAGAGGACCCATGATTCGGAGCCGAACAGGAGTGTGGGTATGACAACGGCTCTGTATACGCTTATGAACATATAAAAGGTATTACTAGCAAACAAATATCTTGCTCTCTGAGTGATTGCACTGTGCGGTATGTGGGGTCCTGAGTAAACCATAGAGATCTTCCCTCTGCATTTTCAACTTGGTTGCAATGTGCTTTGTAAAGTTAATGTGGATGCTTCAATACATTTTTCTTCACTAATTTTGTAAAAATATATATTAAAAAGTGGCATAATATCACCTCACTGACAAAAGGCAAAGGAGGAAAAACCCAACACCCAACCCCAACCCACCAATTTTCCCCTGCAGCCGCTGCAACCGTGTCTGCCTGTCCCGCATCGGACTTGTCAGCCACAAACGAGCCTGCAGCTGACGTGGACTTTTACCCCCTCCATAAATCTTCGTCCGCGAAGCCAAGCCAAAGAAGAAAGAATATCATGAGGCAATGCAAAGGAACCTCCTTAAGGAAGTTTTGACAATGTGCAACTTTTGAACTAAATGGCTGCAAAACAAGAAAAAGTCAATGATAAAATGAATCAATGATAAATTTGTGTTACTGTTTGAATTTAAAAGTGCGTAATTATCAAGTTGCAGTCTTAACCAAGAAGAAGGTAGAAAACCATCGCAACTGCAGTGAGTGGTGCAAGGAAACTTTCCATTCAAAATAATGGATATGGTAATCATTGGATAGTATGAGGAAGAGGAAAGAGAGGATACAGAGATAGTGGTCAGTTAGCCCACAGAATGTGTCACTCTCTTCAGGTATCATGCCAATTTGATTGTTTAATACGCAATACAATCTGAGCATATTAACAGAGATTACTCAAACTCAAAATAAATCAAAGACCAAGGCCAAGAAACACATCCATAGTCAGCAATACTTAACACAATATATAGCGTTGTGTCAGTGCAGTCAAGTCAATAAAATCAATTTCAGAAGCATGGATGTCACTATATTTTTGGTATCACTGAACATGGGTGAATTTTGAGGCAATTTTTTTTTCTATCCGGTACTTTCAATATTAAGAAGCACTGCATACATGATGCCTGTCTTATCTCAAAACTTTCAGTGACGTTTTATTTAATGCTACAGCACCTCTATTAAAATCAGTTTTCAACAGGAAGTGGTGGGGAATTTGTGGGCAGGGGGCCTGGTGGTTGGGAACAAGGTGAGGAGTCCACAGGCTTATTTGCTGAAAGTTAAAAGTCAAAACTCTGTCTCATACAAATTCTGTTATTATTAGCTCAAAATATTGGCCAATCTGATAATAAAGAGGGAGTATATGAAGTGTTGATAGCAGCAGTAACCTTTCTGATTTATATCTATGAGATAATAATAGCTACTAACTTAAGAATGAAACTGGCTATGGTGAGTCATCCATATTATCAAATGTCCATTCATGAATTCAAAGCAATATCCAGTAAGATGCACAAGCTACGCACTACTCCAATGATCTTTTGAACTATCAGAGAAGGTTAGTGTTCACCCCATGGAAAACACTCTGACTTTTGACTGAAAATTAACCTGTTGAGTCAAATCCTGCTGTGTTTCTCCAGCACTTTTATGTATATACTACAATCACAGCGTCTGCAGACTTTCTTGTTTCAGCCCATAACTTGTTGATCGGTAGATGCACTCCTAGTTGTGAACTTTGAGCAAGTGCAATACACAAGGTACTCATGCAAAATACTTCACAAATGATTGCCATCTGAGAAAATGAAATATTCGATCTAAAATGTGTCATGTTATATTAATATTCTGCTGACATTCATATAACAAGGTGTGATATGATTTCACCCCATACATGTTATTCACCACAGGATAACTTTACAGAAACTTGCAGCTTCTATTTTAAAACCTACTTCTTTGATGAAGTTGTGGGTCATCTGACCCAATTTGGCTCTGTGTCAACTTTCATTGGATAACCCTTCCATTGAATAATTTGGTTGCACTGAAGATGCAACACAATTCAAACAGTTAGGGTTTGATATTACAATTCTCTTGCCTGGCAGATGTTTAACTGCTCAGATCCAGAACCTGGAAATGGATCTTCAACAGCAGAATCATTTGCTGGAAACTGCAGTCCATTTGCATGTAAAAGAAATGTAAATCCTGACAAATGGTGTACTTTTAATGGACTGAAAATGAAGCACTCATAAATCCACCTCCATGCAATACGCCACCTCAAACTTTGAGTATCTTGCAATGGTTATTGCTTTTGTCCAGTGCTTTCTTTCAGAAACAGAAATATATCTGCTGTCATTTTGTTCAAAGACAGTGTAACAGGTATTGTTTAAAATTATTTTGTCTGTCTGCTTGTTCCTGAGTTTTTTTAAAAAAATTATTTCAACATGCAGCATGGTAACAGGCCATTCCAGTCCACGAGTCTGTGCCTCTCAATTTTACTCCCAATTAACTACACCCCCAGTACGTTTCAAATGGTGGGAAGAAACCTCTCAGATAAATATGAATACAATGTAGGTAGGCATCTTGAATGAATTAGAAAATAAGAAGACACACATGATCTAATTCTGCCCAAGCCCATCCTACTCATTCATTTTCTTTTCAATTCTATTTTTCTTGTTAATTAATATTGACAGTGCTTAGCTAAAGTACAGCACACAAAGATGTCAAAGTTATCTCTCAGTAAAATAAAATGTTTAGATAAACATTCTTTGAAAGTATAGGTAAATTTGAGTTCTCTTCTGTGCTCATAATTTCCTTCCAAGTTTTGAACGGCACTATATTTTGATAAAGACGACTGGAAAACTAGATAGAGGGCACCAACAGAAGGTCAAAGATGCTCAGCAAATAATATGTGTTCTCATCAATCATACAAAAAATACTATCACCAACAAGCACAGAGCATTTTAGGAGCTAAAAAGCTATGATACTAACAAAGTTTCCGGTTTCTGAGACAAGCAGAAGCTGGAAATGCAATGGCCAGGTGCATTAATTAATTCACTCTTTCAATATTACATCTGAAGCTTGACAGGGAACCAAGCATTGAAGTCAAAAACAGCTCTTGAAAAATATTTTGAAATTCATTGATTTGCCCACTTTATTACTGGTGACTTTAGCAACTAAAATGACTGCATTCAAAAGATAGTTAGTCATTTTTTTGTCAAAAGCTTACCAATTGTAGCGAAATTCGATAAATGCATTTAATAAACATAAATTAATTTTTAAACCCAAATTCTAAGCCAATCAGATGCACAAATGATGCAAAAAAACACTTAAAAATGTATGATTCTGCAATACAATGACAGATCAAATGCATGATTTCAATAATGGATACTCATTTTGCAAGAATTTAAAAAAAGTTCAATGTTTGCTTGTTTATTCATTTTGTGAGCCAATTTTATCAAGATAGTTGAAATCAGAGATATACTTTTTTTTGTCAGCATTTGCAACCTTGTTAATAACAAGCCTGGCATTTCTTTTGGTTTAGTTGATTTTTTACTTTTTATTTTTTAATTTTTCTTTTTATTTTTTACTTTATTAAAAGAAAACTACGTGATACTAGTCAATTTACCGTTAATTTTATTTTCTGTCACTCCCTGCCTTGAGGGTACTGAATTTCAATGTAACTTTTTCAAAAAGTGAGCGATTAACTTCTATAGAACAAGATCACAGTTAGAAGTTTGCCAAAGACCAGCAATACACCAATGAGTTTTGATGATGCAACAAATTTGGACAATGGTTAGTATTTCTTACTCTGATAAATTGTAAATGATAGTGTTGAGAATAATTCTGTGTAATTTAACCGAAGCATGAAATAACAGGCATGAACTGAAAGAACGTGACCTCATCAATAGCAAGCTTAATAGGAGAGCATTCATTTGAAATTAATATCTAAAGTGAAATCATAACAAGTTATTTCCAACAGAATCTTCAGAGACTTTTATACTGAAACTCAGTTCCAATTGATCAAATGCTTTGAACTTGCTATTACATTCAGGTGTACCAAAATGCACTTATTTATCAGCTTGAGTAATTAGCAAAGCAAGACAAAATGAAAGTGTCACATGTACTTGACCAAAAGGGTAATGTAAAAATTCTATGAACTCCAAACTGGCCAGCTGATTACTTTGTTGCCAACTGTAATAAAAAACTTGCCAAAAACATAGTTTGTGCTTAAATATAGTTCCCACGCCAAACATGAAAATTCTCAAGATAGACCATGGATAAAATGGTTAAATAACTGTGGCTTTATGGAAACTATTTGTAATGGTATAACAGGGAGAACTAATAAGTAGAAGCAAAATTAAATAATTTACTCGTGACCACAATTAGAAATATAGATGTATGGACGGATAAATCATAGTGTTCAAAACAAAATCAAACAGATCAATTAATAAGATAAGGTGGTATATTGGATCAGCAAAGTTGCAGATGGGCACAAAGATTTGTGGGGTAATGGACAATGGCGGAAGCTTTCCAGGCTTGCAGTGCGATCTGGACCAGCTGGGAAAAATAGACTGCTAAATAGCAAATGGAATTTAATGTAGACAAGTGTGAGGTGATGCACTTTAGAAAGACAAATCAGGGTGAAATTTCCATGAAAAAACATGGGCACTACACAGTGTGGAACACCAGTGGATCTGGGAATAGAGAAGGACAATTCCTTGAAAGTAGCTCACAGGTACATTAGGTCAGAAAGAGAACTATTGGCACATTGGCTTTCACAAATCAAAGTAGAGACATTGGAATGTTAGGTTGAAGTTATACAGGCCAAATTTAATGTATGGTGTATAGTTTTTGGTCACCTACACACAGGTTGGATATCAGTAATACTGAATGAAAGCAGAGAAAATTTACAAGGTTGTTGCTATCACTTGAGTCACTGAGTTATAGAGAAAGATTGAATAGGTTAGCGCATCACTCCCTGCAGGGCCAAGGAATAGGTGGAGATTTGATAGTGTTATGCAAAATTATGAGGGGTAGAGATAAGATTAAAAGGAAACAGATTTTTTCCACTGAGGGTGAGTAAGAGGAAGGTGAAAATATAGAATGAGCTGCCATCATAAGTGGTGGAGGCATTCAATTTCAACATTTAAGACATTTGGATAGGTACGTGGATCTAAGGGCTATGATCACTGGGATCAGCACAGACTAGATAGGCCAAGGGCCTGTTTCGGTGTTGTAATTTCTCTCATTCTATATGATAAAACAACATTCTCTGAAGCAAAAATCTTTAAATGACCATCAAAAAGCTCTGTGGTATTACAAGCAATATTATTATCTGTCCATGGCCACCACATCTGACATGAACCTCCATGAAGACAACTCTGATTTATTCCAACTGGGATTACAAAAAGTATGAATTAATGAATGAGTTAAACCTGTATTCCCAAAGTCTGTCAGTCAATGAAATATGATATAAATGAATAAAAGCACAATCAAATTGAACAACATCCCGTAAACAGAAAGAAAAATAATGATCAGAGAACACTGTTAAATTATCTGCTTTTGTCATGTTGCACGAGAGGTAAGTTTCTGGAGAATGGACTGTGTTTTCCCTTTATTTTGTAACAGAGCCATTATGAATGTCACTTAGAAGATGCACGATAATAATTTCATTGAAGTTCTTCAATTCAATCTTGTACAGTGATTCAGTAGTCAAGAATTAACAATTCACCTGCCAGTTATTGAAGTTGTCAGCATTTGGATAGTTTTGTTTTTAGCTTGTAAATGTTTTCAAGAAATAACACTTGAGCTGCTTAAAGTTTTTCTTGCTGGTTCTTTCATAAATTAAAATTAAAATTATAAAAAGTCACTGTCATCCAAAGGCATATGAGGCCAACTTTAACATTAAATTTAGCATCAGCAAGATCCATTTGACTCTAGAATATTGGCTGTTAGGGAGATCTGGTCAACCAGCTGGGTGAGACAAACTGTGAATTGGCATCATGAGAGAATTCTACTGCAGGAAATGTATATATTTTTAAAGGTGATGGACTGCCAATGGAATGTTGCATTTGAATAGTTAATAACTATTATGGGAAATTAAAAATTTCTAATTAAAATCTAAAACTGAAATGTGTTTGTAACTTAGATAGCACTATTGTTCACGTTTTGGCACCACCAAGTGTTTCAATTTTAAGATTACATTAATCAAAATCAATATTATTCACAGCCACTAGCTACAAGTTATATTATTTGTTATACTTCATTCTGCACAAGTGCAACTTCAATACAAGGGAGCAAAATCACAATTCAGTGCAAATAGACTGAAATTGCTGTAAAAATTTTTTTTTTATAGCAATTTTGAGGACAAATTTGCATGAAGGTTTACTACAAGCTATCTTCACCAAGACATGAATCCAAGAGAGCCCAAGTTTTAAAAATCTCATTCTGATCTAATTTCTAGCTATATTCTGTTCACCGTTCGAAACAAGGCTAGTTTACTTCATCAGCACCATAAATATGCAACATCAATTATCATTCTTTTCCTATGGGGAACAAACAAGCATTTAGTTGCTAATATTTGCATAACCTAAAGCACCACCAAGACGTGCGACAGCTACAACTTTCACTGAAGATCTTGGTTACAAGCAAGCACAAATTAATACAGACATACTATTCAATTCAGAATAACAGATTTATGCAAAATCTGTGCAGCATCTCTTTGGCTTTACTAACATGAATGCAAATGCATTTTCTTATGCAAGACAACTCCAAACAAGTATGACTTTAACAAAGCACCCATGTTATTAACTAAGTGAATGTCTGTTAATTAAATACAAGACAATTCAAACACCTCTAACGTACAGGTGAAAATTGAATTCAATAGTGAAAATTAAAATACTAATATATAGCAAGAATTATTGTGCTTTAACATAGTTCCAAATGCAGCAAACATTTTACTGTGAACCAATATGATATTTTCAGTACAATTTCAATTATTCTTTAAATTCTAGAATTTAGCAGAACATTTTAAAAGAATTTCAAATGGTATCCAGTCTCCATGTTTGATAGTGGTAGAGGACCAAAAGGAATGGCATTTCACTGCCCTGCCTTTGTATCACAATGGCTGATTCTGCATTGAATAACTTGCATATAAAATTATTTCCCAGAAGGGTTGATTCAGAGATGGCATAAAATAAAACAGCTTATTTTGACAGTTATCAGTCACTTCTAACATATTTGAAATAAAGAGTAACATTTTAATTCAATGTAATATAGGACTGTGATGAAGATGGGAACGGCAACAGCTGTGATTGTAATGTCACAAAAGCAGCAGCAATTGAGCTAATGCACATGCATTTGTGTTGATAAGCATTGTGTGTAAGATAAATGATTCTTTTATGGTAAGCAGGATGACAACGAAGAAGGGGCATGATTGAAGGCATATATTTACAAAAAGAATTATAGTCCCACATAATGCAAACAGCGAGTTCAGAGAGAGAGAGAATGAGGACAACCTGTAAAGGAGTTAGGAGGAAAAGATGAATGAGCAGACAAACCAGGGTCAGTCAGTGAAGTGCAAGAATCAAAGAAATTAAGACAACCAGACAAGAGAACCGAGATTGCTTATTAATATTGCTAGTGGAGCAACATCTCTGTGGATGGGAATTCTTCCACTATATTTTATTTTAAACCTATGGATTAAGACAAATTCCACAGAGGCAACAAAATAATCAATCTGGACAACATTGGAGGAGATTGTATACACATTTCCTGAAAATCTTGTCAAAAAACTAAAGTTAAAAATTTTGTACTCTTGCAGACTAATAATTCATAGATTTTCAGTAAACTGAGCTATGGCAAAGGAATCTCAGATACTAATTGTCTTAGTTTTCAGTCCTGACTGTTAATAATGATTTCCACTTACAGTTAGATGAAAGGGTCAATTAAGCACAAAGTATATATGCTAGCAACTTCAACAGATATGCATTTCCATCATCTCATGGCTTTCAGTTATGTAATTATAACCAAAGGGGAGTATATGATTTAACTGATCATTTTTAAGAACTTTACAAAGAGTTTATTTAAAGCTTGACCAAGAAACATAATGCATTTGCATCAAGTAACAGAAAGAGACTTAGTCTGGCATCTATAAATATACACAGTGAGCTTCCAATTAAGGTAGGATAACAAAGAGGACATCACCATTCCAGGCTGCGGAAGTACGTGGAGGGGATGCACAGAGGCTTGGTGCAACCAACATGAGGGCACTCTAGGGAAGGGCAACAGTCTAAAGCCCACCCTTAACTGGCCATTGAGGGGCTGAGAACAAGGGGAAGTCCTTCAAACAAGAGAGGGGGCAGAAGTGACAAGATGCCACAGGGGTAGTAACAGTGTATTGAAAGAACAAATGTAACAATGTACATTGATGGGAATGTAGATATGATTGATACAATGGTGTGAAAAGATTTTGAACAGTTCTCTTCTGTAAATTTATTGCAAATAGAGTCTATTTTTGGAAAATAAAATCTGTACAAGGAAGGGAAAGAAATCAAGCACAATGACAACCAATGTCCATCTTGCTTACTTTCCAGTGGCACCATCACCCAAAATGATGAGGGGCATTTAAGAGGGAGGGGAAATGACTTTGATTTGTCTTGACTGCTTTAAATTATTTTAAAGTCTTTAGAAGTTTATAAGAATTTACTCATAATGATGATCTTGAACTGACATTTATTCAAATTAGTGTCACAAGTTATTAATTACAGTATAACAAATAAGGATAGAATGCAAGTGAAACTATTTTTCAGAGGTTTGAAATATTCAGTGTTTACCTATTCTTGGAAGCCTACTTTTTGTTGACTAATTGCATGGCAGAATAATTCTGGCATGGGTAACCTAACTTTATGGTAACAGAAGTACCTCAAGACACTAGTTTGGGGCAATCGTCTTCCTAATTTTTGAATCTGGGAATTTAGGAACGAAAGATCTGCAAAAACACCCGATTTTATCACCCCCACAGCTCACATTTCGATCTCAATAGCAAGTACGATTGTGAGCAGCTCCCATCAAACCCACCAAGTTATCCTTAAGTTTAATATTTCCAAGGCACGATTCCTTGAAAGCATTTTAAAACCTTCATTCAAAGATTCGATGGTGCCAAGGTCAGCCAATAGTCCTCTAAAGTTGGCTTTTCCTTCAAGCTGGCGCTGCACTTCAGTGCCACAGCAGAGGCCAGCTGATTCCAGTGCAGTTGGTCTGTGCCCCTCTGAGGGGCCAAATGTCCTTCGCGCTACAATCCGGTACCTCCTTTCGGGAGGAGGAGGAGGTGAACCGTCCGCGAACTGGATGCACTCGCCGCTTGGCCGTGTCCCCTTGGATGGAGTGGAACCTGACCTTGATGCCAACTCAAGGCTGATGGGGGGGGGGGGGGGGTGGGGGTACTTCTGCTGGAGGCTCGCAGCGCTGCTCCCGGGGATCCGCGCGCCCGAACACTCGGTCGGAGGCGCCCTCAAGGGAGAGGCGGCCCAGAGATGCCGGGGCTGGGCTGTCCCCCACGCACCACCATGAGTGCAAAGAGTTCAGAGTTGGTGCTGACTCTTTTTTTCGCCTGCGCTATGCGACAATCCCAGAATGCAACGCCTGATAAGGTCGGCACGACCACCCCTCCCCAAAATAAGAGCGCAAGGCCCAAAGTGCAATCAGCGAGTTCCCAGTCCCGGGACAGAGCAGGAATAAAGGCAGGAAAGGAAAGGAAAGGAGTGGATTTCGCCCGAACGTGTTGGCGAAGATCGGTGCCGGTCCTGCCGACCTGTACCAAGCCTGTGACGGGAACAACAAAAGAAATGCAAAGACTTAAGGGCTAAGATCTGAAGGGGTCACTTCTTACCATCTGTGTCTCAACTCCATCTTCCGGGGCAGGGTTTGTGTTGGTATTGGACGGCATCATGGGATCAGAGTGAATAGGTTTTGTGTCTAATAAAGCGGAGGTGCCTTCTGTCCTTCAGCTTTCCCTTGTCTGCAAAAACAATCAAAACAGAAAGGAGGCAAATGATGATTTTGGCCCAATCAAAACAAGACTCGATTTCAGAATGTCTTCATTCATTTGAACAATCCGAGGTTCTTGCCACCTTAGCGAAAATGATAGCCGTTCCAGGCAGTGACGCTCAGTCAGTCAGGAGCTGGACAGTTGTTGACAACCATTTTTTTCTATTAAGCATCGTACTGATCGTCACTAAGCGTCAGATCGTCTGCAGATGAACAACTGGCCGGACATTATTGTCGCATATGCCTCTTCTTGGATGGGGGGGGGGGGGGGGGGAACTCCGTAACAGATCACTATCACATTGAATGAGTTTCCCCCCCTCTATCCTCTCTCTCTCTCTCTCTCTCTCTCTCTGTTATAACATGGCGGTTTGACATGGTGCCAAAATGCGCATTTTGTTGCTTTACTCGCTCTGGCCAGAAGAAAGAGAGACTCTTTTCACATTTAAAATGCATCTTTAAAAAAAAAATGATTAGCAGCCTTTCATTCTCTCGCTCTGCTTGGTCACCATTTTTCCATTCTCCCTCATCTTTGTCAAGCTTGAAACCAGCCCAGATCCCCAGGTTTCTGTCAGAATCTATGTCAATATCGCTCGATCGGTAAATAGTCTTTAAAAATGGGAGCAATTCAATACACGACCAAGTCGAACGATACTCCCGGGGCTCCCTGAAATTTCCGGTGTTCCTATCATATTGTGCATTACGTATTACATTACTGAGTTAAGTGTTTTCCAAAAATGATTCGGCTTTTTGTGTTGATCCGTGTAATTCAGAAGGACCGCCCGAAGAAAACTGACTGGCCACGGCAGTGTCTAAAACAAAATAATGGCATTGAATTTGAAAGAGAAGCCGACATCGCTTGACGTGAAAATAAATAAATCCCCGTCGTTGATGTTGAGAACAAAAAATAAGAATACAAGCTATTTCCTGGAAACATCAAGTTTGTGATCTGATTGATAATTAGAGCTTTGGTCTGTGTTTTGACTCAGAAACGGTGACCTCAGCTAATCTGACTGTCCTATCGCTGATTACTGTGCATCAGTGTTAATAATAGAAACGATGGAGGATGAGGGGGGGGGTGGAAATAAGGCCCCATCGAAATAATGGACTGAGCACCTGTTGCTATGGAAAATCCGACATGCATTTGCCATGTGTGATGTTGTCCTTGGCAGTGAGAAATATTTTCCGAGCCTTCCATTGCGTTTTTCCCGACCTTCATCTAGAATCACTGGGACTAGCTCGCTAATATGGCGTCTGCTTACTTTAAACTTCAGGTTAACCTTCAAATATCGTTTCAGTGCAAATACCGACGGACGCGTTCATTTACATCATGACATCCCCAAAATTATTCAGACGCCCCTTCAATGCTGGTCAATTTAAGTGAACTGCATCAAACAGATCAATCTTGGAGTTAACAGAGCAAACTCTGTATTATACAGTTGCAAGAAATGTATTCACTTTCACTGAAAGGTGTTGACTTCAAAAGTAAGTGTTACGAAAAAAACTCACAGAATCATGACTTCCACAAAGATGTGATAAACACTGCACCTAAGACATTCAGGCTCGATTCTGTAATGGACATAGTTACTGCTACACTTTGTTGCCTATCAAAGTAGCATCATGGAAACACAAAATGAAAAACGCTCTGACGTATTTAGTAGGGCAGGGATAGATATTTCTATGTGTGTATGTATGTATATATACACCTGTATGTGTGTGTATATACGTGTGCACACATATAGAAATATCTGTCTCTACTAAATATGTATATCATACACACAAATATATAAAATCAGCAACCACTGTCCCCACCCACATCCTTCCCCCACTCCCCCCCCCCCCCACATCCTTCCCCACTCTTCCCCCCCCCCCCCAGCACCACCACCCAGGTTTGCGTGCAGGTGGGGCAAGGTACGTCCACCGAGATTATACTCGAGCAACAATAATCCCCGGAGATCATGACTATTGGTCAAAAATAAAAACACAATTTTCCAAATGGGCTGCGCTGCTGGAGAATCTGATGCCATTTTGGTCAGCCGGCACTGTTAGAAAGCGAGCCGTAGACGTGCCAGAGACCGACCATAGAAGTGGAGTTTGGAAGACAGCCAAGCTTGAGATGATAAACTGGCTTTAGCTGCAGTGAATACTAACACGTACCAAGGCTTAGCTACATTTTTGTTCCATGCAAGCCTTTAAAAAAAAATCACACATACACACGGATTCGAGCAGATTACACCTAAAGAATCTTTTAGTTCCCGGACACTTCCTTCGTTTAATCGGGGAACGCAGTTGCTCCCGATTCAAACCTCCCAAGTTCACGGTGAAAGTGAACAATCGTTAAAATATATAGGACACATCTGCAGAGCTCTGATGGAACCTCTACCACCCCCCCCCCCCACCCCATTAAAAGGAAAAACATCACCATCTTTGACTGCTTCTTGGTTTACAATCGGCTTCGAAAAGTTGAAGATCGGAAAATATATTGATTAGCTAATGAGTTTTATAGTGATCGGAGTGTAAATTACCCGTTGCCAATCCAGGCCTGGACCTTTTCCCTCGGCTGCTTCTTCCAGCGTCCTCCCCAGCCGGCGCGGCCTCCTTGAGGTCCCCTACACTTACTGCAGAGTCCTACCGGGTAGAGCCCGGCTTCCGCGCAGTCCTAAAGCCCGACCTACTCAACGCTGTACTCTCACTCTTTCATCCTTTGACCTCCAGATCAGTAAACAAATACCCGAACCTTGGCAATGCCACCTCCGAAAATGACAGAAAATTCATTAACTAAGATGTGTTCATTTTACCCCCATATTATTTCCAAGTAATGGTATCTTCTGAATATTCTCCCTCCTACTCAACTTGTTTGATTGAACTCACGGACAAATTAAAACTTTTAAAATTCTAATTTCCAAATTGTCTCCATAGACAGAGTAAGTAAAAGTCAGTAACGTAATTTTTAAGTGCAATTAAAACATTTTTAAATGCAGATTAATAACGGTCAACAAACTAGTTCTTCGCAATTTCGGATTGAATTAGTTTTGGGGTTCTGAGCTCGCATAATGGGGCTTTCGCTGGAGTCAGATTTGGCTCCCAACATTTAAAACACGAATATACTTTTTAAGAAAAAAAAAGCAACACATTTTTCAACATGTTGCCAATTCTCCAATGTATTTTTCTATTAACAACTGGAAGCATAATATTTGTTGATGCTGCCTTCAAAGAAGCCCCAGATCATCATCAAATTATCATGTCTCACAATACAAATTGGCGTCTTATTACGAAGAGTCTGCATCACTAATTAATCCATTAATAAAATAGGAAATACCGTTTATAAACTGGAATCTCAATTATAAATACATTTCATGAGGGGGGAGGGGAATAAGGTTTATCTGAGTCGGTATAACATCTTGGGCCAAATGCTGTTACGTTCTTCTATGATAAAGTGTACTTCCTGCTTAAGGATATTAACTACCAGATCGCAAAATAGTTAAAGTCAATAATTGATAACACATTTAATTGTCACATGCATTCAAAGTAGAATATTAATTATTGTTTTCATTCAACTAGCTCAAATATATGAATATCAACATGGAGATTAGTTTAATTATATATTTTAGCATTTTAAGTATCTATTGGCCTTTGTCTGGACTAATATGTTGTTGATAAACAAAGTTCAAAGCCAATGGGTTTGTGAGTGTGCATTTATAACTACCACGTTTCGTATTTCAACTGAAATATGAGTTCATCTGTTACACCGCTCATCGCCAGGTTTTGAGGTTGTTGTATATTTTGTCTGAAATCGATTGCTCCCTGGATCGCAAACAGAAAAAAAATCACCGCAGCCATTGGTGTGACCTTTCTTGAATGTTTCGTCAAAGCATGCAGATAAAAGATCATCTTGGGGGTGTTTTCTGATGCCTCCACAAGGAAATACAGAAACCCTTATTCCAGTTGTCCCCAATCATGTCATTTGTTTTGAAATCATCTGAAAAGACCAGCTACGTGACAGACCTGAAATGAATGCCCACCCGAAATGCATGGATTACAGTTGCGCAACTTTCTATCCAAGGCAAGATAATATCACGGCGGATTACGATGTGTTTATTATTCCACATTTTAGCAAATGGTCTTAATTATGGGTAAAATGACTGAGATGAACACAAAATCCTATCTCCTGTTATTTGTAATATGAAGAAAATATTTCCAAGGTTTCGAACGATGAAACCTGACAGCTGTAATTTTAATTTTGGACGTGAGACACTGAGAGTTTCAGTTACTACAATATTAAAGTCTATTCTTCAATAACATTTGGTTAAATCATATTTTGGAGTGAGTATCAAATGAAACCAGTTTCATTAGGATGTGTCATGGCATTCTATTTGCTGTTATATTTATTGTGATTTATTTTTTTCACCCCTTTCGGCCTTTATATAGTAGAGTGTGATGTTCCATGATGCCAAATTCAAGAACTGTACGCAAACCAAATTAAAACATATTTTTCAGAAATAGTCCAGGCTCCTCAACGCATAAACAGCGAAGTGGATCACCATTGGAGACATATTCATCGTCTGTCATCAGCGTGTTTTATTTTTATAGCCGGCCTCAAAAAATATAGTATAGTTGATATCAGAAAACAAACCACAACCTTGCTTTTTGTTGCAGGGTTTATGTCACTTTTGTGGTGGCTCCAATGACCAGGTCCATTTTGAACAGCAGAAATCAATAGGGCGTCAACTAAGTAAAGGAACACCCAAAATAAGCTTGCGTAGATGATTAGAGAAAATGAACCATATTTTTACAAAACTACAAACAATCCAATACCGGCATCTTGAAAGTTGAAGGAAATATTCTGCTCCAATATGTCAGGAGCAGAGACAACCGTGTACATAATACAAGTGTTTGAGTAATTTGATATTTAGCAAGATATTCAAAGAACAATTAATCACATTTGGAGCCAGCAATTTATCTGAATAATATTATTGTGAATTTCGGATTGATTTGCGCAGAGCAGATGGGTTCAACCAATCCTATTTTGGGAACTGCAGATCTGTGATTTGGCACTTTTCATCTCGACATTGTAGGCAATTTGCTATCCACGCTGCATAAATACAGATTACAGTGCGGTTCATCCTCAATGGCCTGCAAGTAAAGCCAAACACTTTTTCCCCCCAAAATTGTGATGTTAAAAGGCATTATACAACTTTACACCGATATTTATCGAAGTTAGGGGGCGCTAAAGTAAATTGCGTGGCCGCAATGCAGGTCACTCGCAGAAGGGCACCCAGGCGTGCCTTTACCTCAAAGAAGCATATCAAACTAGGTAGGTCATGATCAGTCTTAAACGGTTATAATTTGGAAACAACTTCCTGCAAAATATCATTTTCATTAAATGATTGGCATTCGTTTACATTTCTGTTTTTAAAAATGCGCAAAACATTGCTTTAACTTTCTTTCATACAACTACGCACAAACTCACAATCAAACCTTGTTTTTTTTTTATAAATCGTGCCATGCAGTCGGATAGTGGCGGAATTGTCTGCTCTAACTTGCCTTTTAGTGCCATTTCCATGTACAAGGGTCAAGTCAGCGATTGCATCAATTCTACTGCACATGTCGTAATCTTTCAACTGTTTGCACACTGTCAACATTGGGTCAGAGAAATATTTGGTCACTCGGCGATAACTTGGGAAATGGACAGGCCCAATGACCCCGAATGCATCACTGACATTCCTATCAAAAAAAAGACCCCTCAAATCACGAGATTCCAACGCTTATTTTTTTTTTAAAAGCCCGAGTAAAACCTATCTGCATATTGCAAATGGAATCGCAACACGAAAAATGGATACAACCAGTTGACCGCAGCCCTTGGCCGAATTCAGCCGTCGTTCCCACCACAAAGGCCAAGGTCAGGTGTTGCAAGCTGATTTTATGGTGGGAAGTAAAGGGCAAGGTGGAGCTTCCAAACAACAACGCAGAACAAGATTAACTTCAAAATACGCACTTAAAATGAAGACTAGTGTGTTAACTTTAAACAACTGATTCACCAATGCCATATCATGTTTCTTCGTCAATTTACCATGGGGGGGGGGGGATGATGCAAATGACATCGTCTTTATCGATATTGAACTGAAAATGTATTGAAGTGACAAATCTAAAACCGCAAGGAACAAGATATGGCTACAGTATTTTTTTTAAACTGCGCCATGCATTTTCTTCCTTCACCAGAAAACGAGCGATCCCCAGCCAAGCCCCGTCTCGATACAGACACAGTGTCAACATTGCCGCAGTCAATGACGACGTTTGGGTGACGACTGACTTTGGGGGTTGTGTTTCTCCGAAGGGAGACGTTTCCACCTTCAAGGCCAAGCCCCATTTTCATGCAGGACCCAGTCTGCATCTGACTCGCCGCGACACGTTCGCAAACATTTTTCTCTCCCCACATATTTCCAATTTCAGGGATTTGCTGCCAATCTGGGCCTGGGTCAGAGGAAGATGAGCCAAAGTAATAACCGGGCATTTCCCCAACCCCACTGCTCCAGCCCAGAAACTATATATATATATATATTCACTTTTGCCAATTGTCCTCTCGTCGGAGAATTCAGGTCGCCTCCCGAAAAACTCACTTCCCATTTAAAAATGTGTCCTAATTCAATGAGTTTCAGCCCAGTGAGGAGGCGCGATTCCCCCCCCCCCCCCCCCCTTTTTTCTGCCGCCCGCTCTTCCATTTATTGTTGCAAATCTGCGAACCTGCTTCTGCCTGATTTGCAAAGCTGGGTCACATTGTAGAAAATGGCGTTGTGGAAAATGCTCAGCCTTGTCGATTACTTTCAGCTTCAGTCTTTGTTATTCAAGTTTCGCTGACGACCGGGCCGATCCGAACCCCACCTCCCCCACCCGTATGTTCCTTTTAAAATTCACGTAAACTCCAATGGAAGAGGGAAAGAAACGCGCGGTAAACTTTCAGTACAAGATTTTACAGGATCACACAAGACTCTACACCCTATGTCAATGTGGACCCATGGTGATCTTCATGGACAAATAAATCGACTAAGGTTTCTAGATGTTATTTTGGGCATCTCCTTTATTGCATAATATGTGGAAACTTCTGGCCACATTTTCTTCGAAGTTAATGAAATCCCTTCAAAGCCATGCATGAAAATCTGGTCTCACCTATTCATCTAAATTGAGCCAAAAATGAATAGTCACTTCCAAACGTGGAGTTCTTCTGAAATCCCCATATTCTTGACAGTCTTTCCTTTGTGATTGATGTGGAACCAACAAATAAAAGGAGAAATGATGTGGTTTGGCAAAAATAAATCATGGTCCAGTGGCAAAGGCCCAAAGATCAAACTTCGCCACACTTGACATTGACATTTGCACAAATGCTTGTGCACACTCACACAAGTAGACCTATGGTTTTAGGCACTTCTATTTGGCTACTGTTCCCTCATGTTCCCCCTTCCTCATCACAGAAAAATCTCACAGATAAGATGTTCAACCATTCAAGATGTTTCTTATTGCTTGGAAGGTAACCCCACTCTCCAAACAAAAAGAGGCGAAGAAGGGAACTACCGACCACTTCACCTGCCATCAGCAGGAGGAACATTGTTCAAAACCAGATATTCTCAACCTTTTTTCCCTGGCCTCGGCCACCCTTGGAGTCTACTCACCGTTTATGGGCCCCCTTTCCTGTGAAGCTGTCAAGTTGTGGTTTCTTCCATGCTTCTCTTGTACTGACTACATTAAAAAAAAACCAACAATATATATGTTACACGAGGTGAAAATAAAACAAGGCTTTTACTTAAATGTGCTGGGGCCCCCAGGGTTGAGAATGGCTGCACTCAACCCTCATTAAGTAAGTAATATTTGAACATGAGCAAAAGTTGGTCACATGTCCTCTTGCACCTGCTCTACCATTCAACATGATGTGGCTAATCATTTATCTCCAGACATTTTCCCCATCTCGTTCTCATTCCCCTTGATTTCTTCAAGATCCAGAAATCTATCAATATCTTTTGAGTAAAGTGGATCCTTGCTATGTTCAAAAAGTGCAGCACAGACTTTCAGACACTTATTCACAGGCTCATATCACCATCTGTCAAAAGGAGAACATGCCTGGAGACCTCGGAATTCTAATAATTCCCATCCTCAGGATTGTGGCAACTTGACAGGAGAAGAGCTCATGCAGAGGATGAATAGGTCACAGTTTAACCGATATTACCTCCACTCCAGGCCATCACCAAACTTCAAGCAATTGAGTTGCAGTATACACACAACACATTTGAACTGCAAGTTTAGAAGCCAAGTAATCTTTCAGAAAGCAAAGATACTTTGATCAACCAGCCCCATCAATAAATCTTCTTCTTCTTTCTTTGGCTTGGCTTCGCGGACGAAGATTTATGGAGGGGGTAAAAAGTCCACGTCAGCTGCAGGCTCGTTTGTGGCTGACAAGTCCGATGCGGGACAGGCAGACACGATTGCAGCGGTTGCAGGGGAAAATTGGTTGGTTGGGGTTGGATGTTGGATTTTTCCTCCTTTGCCTTTTGTCAGTGAGGTGGGCTCTGCGGTCTTCTTCAAAGGAGGTTGCTGCCCGCCAAACTGTGAGGCGCCAAGATGCACGGTTTGAGGCGTTATCAGCCCACTGGCGGTGGTCAATGTGGCAGGCACCAAGAGATTTCTTTAGGCAGTCCTTGTACCTTTTCTTTGGTGCACCTCTGTCACGGTGGCCAGTGGAGAGCTCGCCATATAACACGATCTTGGGAAATAGCCTACGAACAATAACAATAACGGGACAGGGCAAGGCTTTGGAAATCACAGAAAGTCACATCTCAAGGACAGACCTCGACAATGGAATTCTCCATTGCTGCCAGTGCTCCAACAGAAAGTTCATGATCTACCAAGCAGTAGTGATCTCCAGGAATTCCCCCCCTCCCCTGCAGTGTCCTCCCCCACCTATCATCTCCCTCCCTCACCACCTAACATCTCCCACCCTCACCCTCCCCCCTTTCCCCTTTTGTTCGGACATCTCTCATGTTCCTCCACACCTTGGTGAATGGCTCCAGCCCGAAACATTGGTGATGTACATAAAGGCACTGTTTGACCTTCTGAGTTTCTCCAGCATTTGTGTGTTTTTCCACCTCTAGTTTACTCTGAGGTATTACAAATTCCTCCAAATCAAGTAAGCGTGAGATGATGTATTTTGGCAATTCAAATTATGGCAGGTTTACACAGCAAATAGCAGAGCTCTGAATTGTCGCGATGGCATCAATGTTGACTTCTCCGGTTTCTGCTAGCCCACTCCCTACTCTCCCTCTCTTCCCCATCCCTCAATTTTGTTTCCTTCAGCTCACCACTGCCTTCCCTCTTCATTCACAAAGCCATCCCCCTCCCCTTGTTTGTTGGTATGCCCTCCCTCCCTTCTCCACCTATTTTCTCCTGGCCATGGGACTGTGCTCTTCCCCCTCCCCATACTATTGTATTCGGGCAACTGCCCACATTTTGTTCATACCTTGTTGAAGGGCTCAAGCCTGAAATGATGATTGTGTATCTTTATCTTTGCTACATCAAGAGTGACCACCTCTTTATTTCCACCTTCTACCTATACCATCTCTCTGGATGTACCTCTTCTAAGCACTGCCCTGATGTTTCCTCCTCTCCCTCCTCCCCCCCCCCCCCCGTCATCAGTTCAACTCCTCCTCTTCCCCATCCCTGTCACACTGGAGGTATCTTGTAACCCAGAACACTGAGCTGCCTATCCCTCGGTCATGTTTCTGTGGGCTATAATCTCACAATCCCAAATATGGATCTATGCCCCATTAAATTATGTTACAGGCCTTCCCCAATGTTTGGTATTGTAATTGATATACTCTGATATAATATAATCCTTTGTAGTTACTACTGGTCGAGTGCCCCTTATCCAAAAATCCGAAATACTCCAAAATCCAAAATATTTTGAGCACCAACATGACGCCACAAGTGGAGGATTCCAGACCTGGCCTCACTTGCCCATGTGGGACTTTGACACTCTGTTGGCACCAGTTTGTTATCAACCATCATCACCACCACATCTACGTGCATTACTCACTGTGATAACACTGGAGGAATCATTTTAAAAAGCCGTCCAGCAGAATTATTTGTATTAGTGCTGTATTTATCTTCTTTTGTAAGCAGACAACAATTTATTTTTATAAGTACAAAACCTTATTTTTATGAGAAATCTGAAATTCATCTCCACCCAAAATGCCATGTTTTAATGTAACATGACCAGCAACATTATTGCATCGAAAAAAAAGTGTATTGTAACCTTTTGATCAAAACACAGCATCATAGGTGGAGACTAAAACCCCGTCGTTGTTTGCTGTTCTGCTGATGCTACTGTACCCTAAACACATTATTCCAAAATCCAAAACACTTCTGGTCCCATGCAATTAGATAAGGGGTATTCAATGAAATTTAAACATACAGCACGGTAACATTCCCTTCTGGCCCACAAGCCCGTGCCACCCAAATAATCTATATCCCCATACGTTTTGGAGGGTTGGAGGAAACCCATGCAGACAATTCAAGAATATACAAACTCCTTACAGACATGGTTTGTGCATTCTTGCAGTGAACAGAGTAGATGTTTTTTCCAGTGTAGCTCAGTTCTAGTTTGTGGAGTTACTCTTGTTAACCTGAGTGGTCAGCAGGAATTCTCTGGTGCGGAAGAGTGGGGGTCAGCTGGACTTGTAATATCAGGGATGGCGGAATGAGCCAAAGTACAGAGGCTATGGAACTAAGGTGGATGATGGAGTGGAACCAGGTCAGTAATAATTGTATTGAATGGCAGGCGAGTTTGCAACCCAGGTTCCAAGTTCATCCAGCATGGTGTACTTGTTTCTCACAGATTGTGTCCAAATAAATGAGTTCTTTGCTGAGGTTTGGAGTGGACTGGCTCCCATTAAGAGCTGATGAGACAAACACATGCATTGACCGAGTTGCTAGTGGCGTCACATTGGGAACAATACAAGCCCGATTCAGAGGGTATGGACTTGTCACATCACCTGAATTAACAGAGAAAGGTGCTGAGATGGGCAGTAGGCCATTGGCAAAGGAGAGGAGGTGATGTGCCACACTGTGCCCCGGGTGTGGAATATTGCCATCCATCACTGCTACCATGATGTGTGAGGAAGCTTGAACTGAATCTGTTGCCCTGGTGCTTCACTTTGTCCTGGAGTATGGCAGACAACCTCCTGGAGTATGGCAGACAACCTCCTGTCTTTCTATGATCAATGTAGGAATGATGGGGCCTTCTCATTCAGGAGGTTAATCCACTGCCTTCTCCCTGAAGTGATGAATCCTTTGGCGGGGAGAGCTGGCCATCTCCAGGATTCACCTCTTGCTGTGGCAGCCAATGGACTATTTGTATTCCTGGACACATGCTTCACTCGCATGTTAATCATCACTCATTCTCCCAGGGTCCTCTGATCACTGGTGATAGATTTTTCTGAATTCTTAACTTGTATTCTTGATTTGTCTTTTTCCTAGGATAGAGGCTTCTAAACTAGAGAGCGAGAGGGGAAAGATGTAAAAGAGGACCAGGGTGGGGGGTGGCGACAGGGAACAAGCGGCCGGATGAAATGGTAGAGGTGGGCACACTTACAAAATTTCAAAGATATTTAGATGGGAACACAGATAGGAAAGGGTTAGAGAGAGATGTCTTCAATCCATATAAGTGTGAGGTGATGCATTTTGGCAGGTTAAATTTGAAGACAGAGTACATGGCTAATGGTAGGATACTTAATAGTGTGGGAGAACTGAGGGGCCTTGGGGTCCAAATCCATAGATCTCTTAAGGTTGTAGTGCAGGTTATAGAATAGTTAAGACCTATGGTGTGCTGGACTTCATTAATCGAGGGATTAAGTTCAGGAGTCATGAGGTATAGTGGCAACTCTATAATCTCTGGTGAGACCACACTTAAAATATTGTGTTCATTTCAGGTCACCTCATTACAGGAAGAATGTGGAACCAATGGAGATGGTACAGAGGAGATTTACCAGGATGTTGCCTGGTTGGAGAATGTGTCTTTTGAGGCAAGGTTAGCAGGACTAGGGCTTTTCTCTTTGAAGTAAAGAAGAATGAGAATGAGTTCATAGATTATGAGAGATAGATAAGGTAGACAGTCAGCATCTTTTTCCCAGGGTGGGAGTAGCAAACACCAGAAGACATAGAACCATAGAACATTACAGTACAGAAACAGGCATTTTTGGCCCTTCTGGTCTGTGCCAAACCACTGACCTGCACTTCCATACCTCTCCCATCCATGTACCTATCCAAATTCCTCTTAAATGTTAAAAATGAGCCTACAATCACCATTTCAGCTGGAACTCATTCTGCACCCCCACCAGTCTCTGAGAAGAAGTTCCCCTTCATGTTCCCCCTAAACTTTTCCCATTTCACTCTTAACCCATGTCCTCTGGTTTGTACCTCACCTACCCTCAGTGGAAAAATCCTATCTACATTTACTTCTCTAATTTCCTCATAATTTTAAATATGTCTATCAAATCTCCCTTCATTCTTCTATGCTCCAGGTAATAAAGTCCTAACCTGTTTAACCTTTCCCTGTAATTCAGTCCAGGAAACGTCCTAGTGAATCTTTTCTGCACTCTTTCGATCTTATTGATATCTTTCCTGTAGTTAGGTGACCAAAACTGCACACAATACTCCAAATTTGGCCTCACAAATGTTTTATGCAATTTAACATAACATCCCAACTCCTGTACTCAATACTTTGATTTATGAAGGCCAATATGCCAAAAGCTCTCTTTACAATCCTATCCACCTATGACACCACTTTCAAGGAATTCTGTATCTGTATTCCCAGATCCCTCTGTTCTACCGCACTCCTCTGTGCCCTATCATTTACCATGCATGTCCTTTCTTGGTTTGTCCTTCCAAAATGCAACACCTCACACTTGCCTGCATTAAATTCTATCTGCCATTTTTTCAGCCCATTTTCCCATCTAGTCTAGGTCTCTCTACAAGCTTTGAAAACCTTCAAAGTGAAGGGAAGAAGGTTTAGTAGTGACAACATGTGTAAGTTTTTTTGCACAGAGAGTTGTGGGTGCGTGGAATATATTGCCAGAGGTGGTCGTGAAGATTGGTACAAAAGGGACATTTAAAGGACTCATAGACAGGCACATGGATGAAAGAAAAATAGAGGGCTATGAGGTAAGGAGGATTTAGTCTTTTTTGCAAGGTATAATATGGGTTAGCACAACATCGTGGACTGAAGGGCCTGTACTCTGCTGTAATGTTCTATGTTCTTTTCCATTTGACCTGCTGAGTTTCTCCAGAATTGTGACTTTATTATTATAACGGGCTCCCCAGTTATAAGAAAGATGCCATTAAGCTGACAATGGTGCAGAAAAGATTCATGAGAATGTTACATGACTGGAGGACTTGAGTTTAAGGAGAGGGTGGAAAGGCTGGGACTTTTTCCCTAGAATCTAGGAGGCCATGTAGAGATATATCAAATTACAAGGGCCATCAATAAGTTAATTCATCAGTTATTTTCCCATGATAGAGGAGTTCAAAACTAGAGTGAACAGATTTGAGGGGATAATTTTATAAAGGGACCCAAGGGGCATATTTTTCACACAGATGGAGGTGAGTATTTGGTTGTCATTGATAAGTTGACCCATATCTGTGCTGTACAGTTCTATGATTCTATCTACCACTAGGATAGGTGAATCAATGGCAGCATCCTCTCCATGACAAAATCCCCAGCACAGATGGCCCTAGTTACATATAACTAGATCCAGTAGATAACTACATTATTTGATTCATGGCAGGCAAGGTATTCTAAGCTCCATTCATACAAGAGATTACAGTGTGGAGAAATAAAATAATTCAACCATGTTATCAAAGCTTCCTAATAACTCATGGGAATCACTAGTGCATGAATCAAAATGGAAATAATTTTCAGGATGTCACCAAGAACGTCAAATCTCTTTGTGGGAAACACATGGGAACCTAGCAAAAAGGGTAGAAACAGCATGTCACTTTTCATATCAATTCCCCAGCTTCTACATCAAAGCTTCCTCCCTTCGTTTGTGGCCAAGTCTTCAGATCCCAAGATGCCCTCAATGCCCACCTTAGAACCCACCAAATCTGAATGAAAGTAAATCATTCTTGATCCCAGGGGATTGTTGAAGACAAGGAGAAGAGTTCCTTGAAATAAATTAATTCTACCAGGACACCATTTGCTGTTTTGTCTAGATCATTTAGTCGAAATGTAACCATAACTGATGTAATATACCAGCATATCTATCATAGAGTGAAAGGACAATTTATGAAATGGCCTGGTATCAGTTAATTAGTTTGGATTAGTTTGAATCATCTTCAAGTTCTTCTCAATATCAAGTTATTGGTCCAGGACAAGCTTGGATGTGGGTGGCAATTTTATTCATCCACTGATATATATAAAACTCCTTCAACTTTCACATCTGTGTACTGCAGCTGAGAAGGCAGGAAAGCCCTGGAGGTCAGATGCCAAAGCAATTAACCTCTGCCACTAGAATACACTAATTCTGTGCAGGTTTCTTACTGAACTAAGGACCTGGATATACTTTGTACACAATTCATCAGTTTTAGATCGCAACCACCCCCTCCCCCCACCCCCCCAACCAACCCCATTGATGTAATCTACCAGGATCACTGTCTGAAGTGGGATCACAAAATCATTAAGGACCCCTACCACACACAGCATCTTCTAGCTATTCCCAATGGGAAAGAGATATAGGAGTGTCAGAGCCAGAACTACCTGGCTGAGAAACAGCTTCTTCCCACAGGCAGTGAGACCTGCTGAACTGCTAACACAATCTCTCTGAGAATCTACTATTACTTTACAATATTTATTTATTTTATATATGTACTGCATATGAATCACTTGTGCATATGTGTGTTTGCATGTTTTTACAGAGGACTGAAGAACACAATTTCATCCAGATGTACTTTACAATTGTATGATAATAATGAACTTAGCTACAGTTCTATTCATTTGGATGGGATCACCATCTTTCAGTAAAAAATTGGTTCAAGTTACATTTGTTCTATGTTTATTTTTATTTATGTTTATATTTTAAATTAGAGGCAATAAATGTATCAACTATTTTTTTAAATATTTGTAGGTAATGTTTATCTCTTTAATTATTAAAATCCATTGCTAAATGAAAATGAAGAGTATTTAAAATCAGCAAAACAAGGATTTGATACTGTGAAGTTCTGAAAGGCTGACAGGGCAATGTTGGAGGTAGGGATTCACCAGTCTGAGAAGCCTATGTAGTGGAGGCTTTCATTTTGATGGATCTTACATGGCCATCAAAAGGCCACTTAGGCCACAGAGGTTTTATCAGGGAGAATGCAAGGTGCAACTCAGGTCAAACGTCATCTGGTCTAATTTGTTCAACAGGGTAAAGAGCATGGAAACATTGGAATTAATGACATTTCAGCTGGTCATCTATTCTCACTTGAGTGCTGATCCTATCAATGTATTGCATTAGAAAACATAATTTATAAAGAAGCTAATTAGGTTGAAATTGTTTTGATAAAATTATATAGATCGAAGATACTGTTAAAAGGATTGCAATTTATTGTCACTCAACACACTCTTCTCAAGGAAATGTACTCAGTCTGCTCTATACAGTACTTCCTCTACACTCATGACTGTACAGCTGAATACTGTTCCAACTCCATCATCAAATTTGGCAATGAGATCAAAGTAGTGGGCTGGTTATCAAAGACACAGAATTCAGGAAAGAGATTAAAAGTCTGGGAGCATAGTGTCAAGTATAACAACCCCCTCTCTACACAAGACAAAAGAGATGATCATTGACTTCAAGAGAAGGGGAAGAGTCCACACCCATGCCTATTCTAATGTCCAAAAAGTAGATAGCTTCAAGTTCTCAGGAATAATATCTTCAGTGATCTGAGCTGGGACAAGCAATATTACCTTGATGGTCAAGAAAGTGTGTCAACACCTCTACTTTATGATAAAACTAAGCAAGTTCACCTAGTGTCCTTGTCCCTCATCTAGTTCTACAGATGCACCGATAGCATAGATGGGAGCTCCTGTGTCAAAATTGGAAGAAGCTACTGGAGGCAGTGAAGGCAGCTCAAAATAAAATGAAAATTTACATGGACTCTATCCACAATTCCTGCTGCTTAAGACAGACTCATTTCACCTTAGACTCTTCTCATTCCTCAATTTAGAAAAAGGTTTAAGAGTATGAAAGTGTGCACCAACTGGTTTATCAGGCTGCTGAATGACCCCCTAACAGTGCTCTCATGGTTTCCTTGCATGGTGCAAATTAATCTTTCTTTTCATTATGAACCCATGTTTTGTAAATTGTGCTCAGTGCATGGCTGAATGTGATCTTTAACATGTTGGCCTGTTTGCAGAAAACCCTATTTGCAGAAAACCAAACTAGACATTTTATGACAAATAAATTTAACTTACAGATTAAGAAAAGCCACACAATCACAATTAAACAGGTCTGTGCTTGTGTGTATTTTAAGCTAAATTGCAAAATTGCACTCTTTGTACAGGCACATACTTTTTTTCCCCTTTTTTAAGGGCAAACCCGTACAACATGTTGGATGTAAATGTGATATATCCAAGTCATTGTCATGAGATTAATCAGATGAATGTCAAGATGATTACTTTATGTTCCCTCTCCCTTTCTTGCACATGAAATAATGAGATCATGAAGCTGTTGTTGATACTGAGCTATTTTAAGTTACTTTCTATTTTCTGTGCTTAATCTTTAATAGATGATCTTGATAGTTTCTGTTACTTTTTTTAACACATGAGCATGCCTTGTCCCTCAATAGATCAATACATCCTAATCTATGATCAATACATCCTAATGTGTGTATATAGTTAGCATTCCAATGCTGATTGAAGAAAATGTTCCTCTGCTCCAACTGGCTGCTCTTTTATTCTAAGATGATAAACCCCAGTTCTGGGCCAACAAGCTTGGAGAAACATAACTGCAGCTTTTACTTTGTTAAGTCCATTCAGAATTCCATATATTTTGAAAAAATCCTCTCTCATTCTACTGAGAGGGAAAGATAGGCCTGATTGATTCAATCTCTCCTCAGAGAATTATTTTCTGTGCTCAAAATCAGCCAAGTGAACCTTCATTGCACTCTCCATTTAGTTTTGGTACTTCAGGTAAAATTTCACACTTAAAATAACCGTTAAGGCTTTTTGGTTCCAATAATTCAATTCTTCTACATAATAAGTGCTCATATACAATTTGATTTCCTAAATGCTTTCAATATTTGAATGTCAACTTTGTATCCTTTTCTGTAGGTTGACACCTTTATCTGAAAAACAACAATTTCATCTTTAAATTGTCTCTGCTTTTGTACTTTGTCCTTCACTTTGCACGTTATATTCTACCTGTCACAGTGTTGCCCACTCACTGTGAGCACATCATCCTTTACAGCCATAATGTTTTCTCCTCAAGGCTTATGTTTCCACCCTAATTTTCAAATGACGTAAAATTGGGGGCATGACATTGGTCCTCTCACACAAGATGTAATTTCAAGAAAAATAGTTAGAATACCAAAAGCATCAGAACCTTTTGCCAACCAAGATACATTTCTTCCAATTCTTTGTTTTATTTCTCCAAGTCAATCTGTAAACTAATGCTGATATATTTCCCAAGAATATGATCTCCACACAAATGCCAAACATTCATCCACAATGATTACTGCACTTACAGAGTTATACTTGACCCAGTATTTCATTGGTTTAGGGGTTCTGTTGGTTATTTACATTTATTTCATCCTTGTCATTTTTATTTTCATTCAGACTTATCGTATATCTTGAATAAGATATTTTATCTCTGCTGCATTTATGAAATTATTTCAAATGAACTTCCTCCTTTTCCAATTTGCTTACTTCATCAAGGATTGAAGAGTATTTCATATATGGCAAATACATCTCCATTCTTTCTTCTTTGGCTTGGCTTCGCGGACGAAGATTTATAGAGGGGGTAAATGTCCACGTCAGCTGCAGGCTCGTTGATGGCTGACAAGTCCGATGCGGGACAGGCAGACATGGTTGCAGCGGTTGCAGGGGAAAATTGGTTGGTTGGGGTTGGGTGTTGGGTTTTTCCTCCTTTGTCTTTTGTCAGTGATGTGGGCTCTGCGGTTTTCTTCAAAGGAGGTTGCTGCCCGCCGAACTGTGAGGTGCCAAGATGTACGGTTTGAGGCGATATCAGCCCACTGGCAGTGGTCAATGTGGCAGGCACCAAGAGCTCCATTACAGCTCCTTTTATTTCTAACTGTGCTATTAATTCATAAGTGGAAGAATGCTTCATGCTTATGGAAGGATGTCTTTTTTTTTTCCTGGATGTCCACTATTGTGCCCTTTTTCCTTCTGACCCAAATCATCGCTTCAGCCTTTACTTTTACTTTCATTGGTTTCAAGCCCAACAAGGTACTTGTCGTGGCCCTGTTTAATTAGAATGCCTCCCTCATCTTAATTAACAACATCTCCCGCGACTGTAAAATTTTCTCTGAAGCTGAACTAAACATTCTATTGCAAATTTGATGTGAAATTTGCTAAATCACAAAAAAAAAAAACATGTTTTAAATTTCTGATTATATTTATTTGAAAATTTGTTTTCTGGGCCTCATAATACTTTTAATTCCACATTCATTTTCAGAAGTATGTTTAAATTAAACTTTCCCATTTATCATCAGACTTAGAACTTACATGTACTCAGTGGGATGACTTACACCGATGATCAACCAATGCTTTGCAAAGCTGGTTACCTTTAGTGTCAAAGTCAACCCATTCCATAGTTATTTTCCAGTGCATGCAGTGTGGAGCTATGGACGTCCGTAGCTTGGTTTCTTTGACTCAGCACTAAGTCTGGGTGCTGTCCATAACCTTACCCATCTGAGGATCTGGATACACAGTCTCTGACCTCTCTGCTTTACAAAAGCCATGATCAACTTACCCAGTGTTCTCCATTCTTTTGAATGGTGTCACCAACTTTCATTCAAAAGTTGATGAGGGCTATGTGGTTTGTTTAAAAGGAAGTTAATGTTTTAAAAGTTATTTAATTTTTTTCCACCATCTCTCAATGAAATAGATCATCAAAGATGTGAGGAAACCTTAACCCTGACATTCAGAAACATTCAAAAATTGTAAAATTAAAACAATGGAAACAGTTAAAAGCAGTCAATTAAATTGAATAATAATATTTGATACTTGTAATTTGATATTTATTTTATTATTACCATATGTATTTTAAATATGTGAAAACCAATAAAAAGATTGAAAAAGAAAGAAATTGAATAAGTTGTCGAAATGTAATTGAACCAATTATGATACTGCTTTCATTCTTTGCCCTCTGAAACTAATGATATAAACATTGCTCTGCCAGCTCTCACCTAATGCAGGCAGTGACTTGATTTCCAGCACAGTCGACAAGTCCAGCGAGCAGATCAGGGTCAGGAAAATGCTGATGTCATGTGGACAGCACATACAGGTACTCCCCTGTTTACGATGGCCCGGCTTGTGATTTTTCAAAGTTTTCGATGGTACAATAGCATGACGTCATTTCATGGAATAGTTAAAGTAAGGTTGATTGCAATTATTGTTTATTTTTCCAATAAGCATTGATAATTCTTCAAAGATGAATGCTTTGTAGCCTCCTTGGTCAATCATTTATTTTAGTTCCGACAGAAAGTTTGCAGGGACTGATACAGTGCTGTCAGGGGAGAGTGTGGAAGTGGGATCAGTGTTGCGAATGACAAAACACTGTGGGAAGAGAGCGGGGCAGTGGAATAAGTGTGGGGACTGATACAGGGTTGTTGATATTATAAAAAATATGCCTGTGTAACATGCTCGATAGTACTCGGAGACTTGTGTGGAGCACAAACATGCTTTTGTTAGCCTACAACTAACAGCCGGTATCAAGTAAATCGGAGGTAAGAAGGAAAAACAGGGTTCATATCAAGACTGACGAGGTTGGAGCCAAGAGGAGGGGTCAGCCATCTAATCTATATGTCGACAGTGAATTCCAGTTCACTGCTTTTACCCCTTCCTTCTTTCAGAAAAGAACCAGCGGGCAAAAACAGAGACCATGTTCAGCAACAGAACCTTTTACAATTATTTACAAGTTGAGTCTATCTGGGGACCTGGTTATTCTGCTCGAGCACCTTAGAACTGGTGGACTTTGCTCTTCCAGAACCTCCTGTGCCTCCTGCAGTTCTTGGATAGTGGGACTCAAAGGGGGACTTGGGGGTCCTGGATTCGATGGTAGCTCTGTTGGAACCATGTCATCTGGAACCCTGCAGGGGATATTTAGAGGTTCCAGGCCTATTGTGAGCATCAGGACCTCAGTTCCTTAAGGTGCCAGATTGAGACTGAGTCCTCTCTGCTATCCGGGTATGCCACAGAAGGATACATCGAATTTGCGAGCAGTAGGTGCACTTCCTTGACTGGCGGGTCCGTTTTGCTTCTCCTCATGTGCTTTTTCAACAGGACCAGTCCTGTTATCCATGCTGGAAGAGTGATCCCTGACGTGGATTTCCTCGGGAATGCAAACATAAATTTTTGAGGAGTCGCATTGGTCGTGGTGCAGAGAAGCGACCTTATGGAGTGGAGCGTGGTGGACAGATCCTCTTCCCAGTGTGAGACTGGAAGGCCTTTAGTCCAGAGGGCCAATTTTACAGCCTTTCAAACCATTGCGTTCTCCTTTTCAATTTGTCAGTAACTCCGGAGGTTGTAGCTAGTCGTCATGGTCGAGGAAGAGTGTTGCTCTTCACTCATAAATGATGAGCTCCAGTCATAATAAATATAGCTGGGATACCTGAACATGGTGAAAATGGAGTGCAGTGCTCTGATTACTGTGGCGGTGGTGGTGTCTGGACCGGGGATAGTGAATAGAAAACATGAGTACTCATCGATAATGTTAAGAAAGTACATGTTTCCTTTGGTGAAAGGAAGGGGCCCCTTGAAATCGACGCTGAGTCACTCGAGGGGGCGGTAAGCTTTTATCAGGTGTGCTTTGTCGAGGCGGTAGAAGTGCGCATGACCTGGTCATCTCCCTGATGTCTTCAATAGAGAAGAGCAGGTTGCGTGCCTTGATGAAATGGGCCACGTGGGTGATGCCCAGGTGGCAGAGTTCGTTGTGAGTTGACCACAACTGGCTGCTGTGTGCAGCAGCACGGCTTCCTCAGGAAAGGGGATCTGGGGGTTCATTGAGCGCACCTGGCCTATACACTATCTCATAGTTATAGCTGGAGAGTTCGATCCTCCATCTCGCAATCTTGTCATTCTTTATTTTGCCCCTGTTCGTATTATTGAACATGAATGCTACAGATCACTGATCAGTGTGCAGTGTAAATTTCCTGCCGGCCAGGTAGTGCCTCCACTGCCTAATGGCCTCCACAATGGCTTGAGCTTCCTTCTCCACAGACAGGATTTGGAGCTCATGGCCTTGTAGGGTGCAGGAAAAGAAAGCTACCGGCCTGCCCACCTGGTTAAGGGTCGTAGCCAGAGCTTCGTCGAGGCATCACTCTACCTGGAATGGAGCATTTTCATCCACCGCCTGCATGGTGGCTATCGTGATATAGCTCCTGACGCAGTTAAAAACCACCTGGGGTTCGGCTGATAATGGAAAGGAGGAGAATTTTAAGAGGGGGCGGACCTTGTCAGCATAACGAGATACCCATGAGAAGCAGCCCAGGCACCTCCTTAGACCTCCCTATCCCAAGGACCATGAAAGCACTAAGAGGGGGTCATACGCTCAGCGTCTGGGCCAATGACGCCGTTCTCCACCACATAAACCAGGATAGCTAGACGTTTGATCCTGAACACATACGTACTGACATTATACATGAGCTTCAAGGATTTGGCTGTGTGGAGAAATTTCTGGAGATTGGTGCTGTGGTCCTCCATGTTCTGTCTGCAGTTAGTGATGTGGTCGAGATAGGGGAAGGTAGCCCTTAGCCTGTATTTGTCTACCATGTCATCCATCTGCTTCTGGAAGACCATGACACCGTTTGTAATACCGAAAAGGACCCTCAGGAACTGATAAAGCCGTCCATCTGTCTCGAAATGGTGTGTAGGGACGGTCCTTGGGACAGATCAGTAGCTGGTGATATGTAGCTTTCAGGTCAATGATCGAATAGACCCGGTACTGAGCAATTTCACTCACTGTGTCCAAGATTCGGGGAGGGGGTATGAGTCCAGGAGTGTGAAGCGATTAATAGTTTGACTATAGTCAATCATTAGCCTGGGCTTTTCTCCCCACTCATGACTACCACTTGGGCTTTTCACAGGCTGTTGCTGGGTTCAATTATTTTTTCTTTCAGCAGCTGCTGTGTTTCAGCTCTAATAAATTCTCGGTCCCCTGCACTGTCTCGCCTGCTCTTTGTGGCTATCAGCTTACAGTCAGGGGTTAGGTTCTGAAACAGGGTGGGGGTTTGATATTCAGCGTGGAGAGACCGCATGTAGTGTCTGGATTTTGGGACCACCATCTGTTCTGCACCATGATTGGGGGAAGTGTGCCGGAGTACTCCATGGTCAAGCTTTTAAGGTGACACAGGAAGTCTAGGCCCAGCAACACAAAAGCACACAAATCCTCCAATACATCCCCTTTTACAATTAAGTGCACAGTACAATACCCCTGAACAGTCGTTGAATACGATTGCGATGCTAGATAGATACAGTTGGGTTAACCTTTAACTTGTACCGCTGAGCAATTGCAGAGTTTATAAAGCTCTCAGTTGAGCCCAGTGTCTATTAAGCAATCCGTCAGATGTCAGATGTCCATTTGCCCTCACCTCCATCGTCAAGTTGCTCAGCTGGTGGGGTTTCGCTTGGGTGAGGACGACTGATGCCAGCGATCTGGAGGCTGCATCGCTCCCCCTGCCGACATTGTCTTGATCCAAAGGCCAGAAAGGTGGCATTGACAATGAGGAGCAGCAAGATGGCTGCGGTTCCCACTGTTGCTTCTCTTCCAGTAGTGGTAACAGCTGCCATTCTCGCTGATGCATCTCTTCCGGTAGCAGTTCCCACCACAAGGCGCAGCAAGATGGCAGCGGTGAGCATCATGGAGAGGCAGGAGCCTGCACATCTGGGCCTGGGTGCAGGGAGTACAACTGTTTGGGGTCCACACACGTGGTAGCCTTCCTGGGATTCCCCTTTGCCCGACAGACTTTTGCCCAGTGACCCCTCTTACTTCATCCTAAACGCATGGAGTCTTTCGCAGGGCATCTGGCGCAGGGGTGTTTGGCCTGTCCACAGAAGTAGCACTCCCAGACGCATGTGGCCATGTTAGTCGGTACCTGGGACAGTTGTGCTCCATAGGTATGGCTTTCCAAGAAGGCACCACTTTCATTAGCAAGGTGGTCCACTCCCAGTTGGGCCTGTTCGAGGGATTTCACCAGATCGAGGGTACTATCATGGTCCTTCTTCCCCAATTCTAGTAGTCGCTGCCTCATGTACTTTGAACTCATAGTTATAGGTGGAGAGTTCGATCCTCCACCTCGCAATCTTGTCATTCTTTATTTTGCCCCTGTTCGTATTATTGAACATGAAAGCTACAGATTGCTGATCAGTGAGCAGTGTAAATTTCCTGCTGGCCAGGTAGTGCCTCCACTGCCTGATGGCCTCCACAATGGCTTGTGGTATCCGGGACTTGCTCTTCTTCCCTTGCCTGGGCTGAGACTGCTTCATTGTGGCATGTTCTCGTCAGGATCCATAGTTCCAGTACGTAGTCATCCAGCGATTCACCCGGTTGTTGCCGATGTTGTGAGAGTCGGTGTCTCACCAGCACGTCGTTCTAGGGCCTCATGTAGTGGGCCTTCAGGCCTTCGATGGCCCTCTCGAACATTGTGCAGTCCCTTTTGACCATGTATCCCTTGGGGATGACTCGAGAGAGGAGGGCCAATCTCTGGAGGCCATCGGAGTGGAAGACTTCTTGTGTGGCCACTATGTAGAACTGGAAGCATTCCAACCAGAGGGCGAATGCTTCTGGGGCCTCTGGGGAAAGAGGGTCGACCTGCAGCATGCCTGGTTTCAATAGGGCTTCCTTCCTATCTTCAAAAGTAAGCTAATAAAATTGTAAATGTGGTCGATATAGTCTTGTGAGAAGTACAAACATATTTTTATTAGCTTACAACTAATGGCCAGTATGTACAATACTCCAAGTAAATTGGAAGTAAGGCCGGAAAACAGGGGGTGGAGGCAAGAGGAGGGGTCGACCATCTAATTTGTACATAGACAGTGAATTTCAGTTCACTGCAACCGATATTCTTTTTCAACATAGGATTTTTTTTGACTTACCATGGATTTGCCAGACATGACCCCATCTTAAGTTGAGGAGTCATGACACTTGTGGCTCAGAGAACCTGAACTTCCAAATGCTTACTGGGGTGAATACCAGGAATTTGGCAGCAAAATACAACCCTTTATTTTTTGATCAGTGCATGTTTTTTTTTCAGATCAAATGCAAGGACGCTGAAAGGAAGCAAATAAAGCCTAATTTTTTTAAATTAAAAATGAGGAAATGCTTTCAAAGATCATCAGTAATGATTACGAAAATGAGAAAATATCAAGAAATCGAGGGCTATTAGAAGGGAGAATAATCTGCGAGACATGTAACTTTGAGTTTCATTGACTGGAATGTGTTGCAACGTGGACATAGATTTCCTTTTCAGCATTTTAAAGAGAATCAAATACAATAGTTAAAATAAATGGCTTCTTTCTGAATCGATTTATCATGTTACTGAATATGTTGACCAGAGAAAATCTGGCTCTGATTATAGAACTGAGGAGGACCAAAGTGCCTCTTGTCTGCCCTGCTATTGGCATTCACCAGCAATGCTGTCCCTGCAGCTGCATGTTTTGTGGCCCTGTGGGACCAACCTCCTCAGCTTGATGGCATCAAATGTCTTTGAACAATTTTTAAACATCTCTGATGACAAGTGGATGTTTCCCTTCGTGGGAATATCTGAAACCGAGAGTCCAGCTTCAGAACAAGGGCATATTGTCCACTTAAGACTGAGATGAGGAAGATTTTTTTTCAGTTTTGGAGTCATGACACTTTGGAACTCCCTACCCAGAAATCTGAACATATTCAAGGTGGAGATTGACAGTATGGGTCTGGGGAGAATGTGGGGAAGTAGTGTCGCTGCCAAGATTTGATCAGCTATGATATTATTGAATGGCGGAGCAAGTTCAAGGGGCTGCCTGGCCAACTCCTGCTCCTTCTATTCCTCCTCACTTTATTCAAATTATTCCTCTCCTTTTCTTAGCTCTGATATAGAACCGACAATGGCTGATCAACTTACGGTCAATACAGAAGTAAATTCTGCAATGTCTGATCACACATGGTAATGTTTAAGCATATAATTAACATATTTTGATATATTTACAACAAAGCACAACTTTACATGATGTATTGCATTCAACAGTGAACTTATTTAGAATGAACAACAGTAAGACCTGTTGTAGTGTTCAGTTTGGTGGAAGAAACTCCATTAAAGTACTGTACTAGCAATAATTTTATTAACTACCTTGGCAAGTTCAACAATGAGAAGGAGATGACATCTTTGAATACATCCAGTAAATACATTTAAAATTTTCACACAAAATTAATTTAACAATTCTACAAAAATGCTATTTCATCTATTTTATCTGCACTATATTGAACCATTGCTACATTGAACTCACCAATCATAACACAAGTCATCCATAGTTGTGTTTATGGCAATTTCTTTTTTTTTTGGTAACTTCTCACTGGATTTAAAAAAAGTTCAAGCAAAATACATTGATAAAATAGTCAATGTGTAACTTAGCTGAGTGACATGTGGGAGTTACCCACTGATGAAGATAAATGTAAGCTTTGCACTCAGCATTGTTCAATTGGCTTTTTAAAAATAGGAATGTTGTCATTCTATAATAGTAAGCCATTAACCAAGATTTAAAAAAATAATTTAACTAATTTCCTGTCTACAACAGGAAAATAACATACCTCAGATAAACCTTTAACATAGGGCCTTATTTGGAAAAAACTTTCGAGATAAATAAAATAATTGAATTCATCGCAAGTATTGCAACATGACTCAAAATTCCGGATGTGCAAATAATTCCAAATAGACTGTGGGACTTGCAGAAAAAAATGGTGGAAGCTATCTTTAATCATTTTCAAATTATGAAATGGATACTTTCTATCCTGCAAGGCATAAGTATTCCCCTTATACGTTCCAAAGACATTTTAATTCCTGAACAAAAACACGTCAAGATAATAGTTGGCTTAACAATGTGAAATTATTGACGCTGAGTTGCACAAAGATGGAGATGTAGAATCACTCTTCTCAGGAGAAAAACCATGTAATAATAGTAAATTCTAAAAAGTGTGGAATTGAGTTCTGTTCATCATGTTAACTCGCCATATTAATAACAGCAGTCTCCTGTCAATAATTAGCTTTGATCTTTGCCCTTTCAAATTAAGATAAAGACCTCAAAACACAGACATTACAAATCCACGCACCTTTAAAAATTCAGCAAGCTTATTTCAATTGTTAAAACACCAAATTGGGTTTTGTGAAGGGCAAACAAGAAAACCCTTCTTGAAAATGATTTAAACATCATAAGTACCAACAAACATTGCTTAAGTTTTTACTGTGCTTGTAAACTTGAGATTTCATTGTTTTCTCAAATAGCACTAAATCAGATACAACCTTCCCACTCCCACACTCATTTATCCAATGGAGTGGGGCAATTAACCAGCAGAGATAAGCCCCTGTTCTATTGAACTTGTGTTGCCTGGGCAGATCATTACATTTCCTTTTAACAAGCGGAATGATGAGACGTCATGAGGGGAGGGGAGAGGAGAGGAACTTCTTGTCTTGACAAGGGGAATATGAAGAGGCCTTTTTCAGTTTTATTACACTTATTACAGGAAGCTGTGAAAATAAAATGGATCTGGCATTTCACCAGAACCACACAGAAAGTAATGGAGGAACTCAGCAGGTCAGGCAGCATCCATGGAGGCAATAGATAATGTTTCAGGCCAAAACCCTTCATTATTCTTGATGAAGGGTTTCCATTTGAATTATTGACAATCCATTGCCTTCTATGGATGCTCTCTGACAAGCTGAGCACCTCCAGCATTTTGTACAGTGCTCTAGTTTCCATCGCTTGAATGCTCTCTTGTTTACCTCATGTTTAACCATATTTTGTCAAGTAAATACATGGCTGGCATCATAATGAACATCTGGGCATGGATTTCTACCAGAACATGCCCAATACTGTATTCTCAAACCCACCAAATACCTCTTCATGATGTTTATGGATATTGAAAAAGTGGTGTTGATCTTCTGGATCCAGCCTGACAGGAAAAGAACCTGTCAGAACGTGCATTATAAGAGATATCTTCAAGTAGACCTTAGATTTGATGTACCACTTGAGAAATTCTATTCATTCCTGACTAATAGTGAAAAGGATGATGCAAAATAACTCGAGAATTCTTTTATTCTGGAGTCTGATGTGAGAATGCCTCTCAATTCTCGACTTCGCTGTGCTCTTTTTTTTTTGAAAGGTGGATTGCATCCTAACTATATTTCTGATTTTGATGCCAGTCCATCGATTGGATCTGCTTCTATGTTGTGGAGCAACATAATTTATGAGCTTCAGTTTGGCAGCACACCGACTTCTAAGTCAGAGGTTGAGTTCAAGTCCAAGTCTGCAAATTGTGCACAAACTAGGGCAACCTTTCAGTGCAACATCAAGGAAGTGTAGGCTTTCAGCAAACTATTCCCCCCGCCCCATTTGATTTTGCAATAGACTAAAACAAAAGAGTAGTTTGCTAATCACTTGAACCATGAGGGCAATGTACAGATTAGTGCTTTACTGACCAACAACAGTGAGGGAATTCAACATTTTTAATCAAAGTATTTCGACTCTTGATATTTTTTCCAATCATCCACTGTATAATCTGAAAACATTACAGTTATAAACTATTTCCTTTCTCCCAAAAGCATAACTAGAGGATGAATCTGCATATTCATTATTCCTTCATTATCTGAGGTTTGGTATAGTGACAAATGTGTCTTCTTTGTGTCTACAGGTGTGTCGTATCTTAACAGCAGCAATATACTTTGGTTTTACAAAAGGTCAAGTTTTGATTATGTTTTAATCAGATTGTCAATTGTGATAAGATTTATTTAAAAATTACAGCTGTGGCTCAGAAGCACAGAAGAATTTGGGGCATGTCAGCACTTGCTTCCCGTCTGCATTGAAGCACTGAATAAAAGGGATTTCAGTCTAGATGGTCCTTTCAAATATTAACGTGAGAATATGTAGTTAAAAAGTTTTAAAGCTATCAAGGTTTCTTATGGATCCCCTCACAAAAATTATGTGCTGTTTTTAAACTGCTATAAAATGTTTTGCTATAAAGATATTCAGAATTGACTGTAACTTATTGCCAATTTCCGCTGTTACTCAAAATATAAATTTTAGTGATTTGTGAAGGTTCTTCTTGTGAAGAAATAAAGTGGAGTGAGAAGTTGGATGTGATTAATGTGGTTAATGGCAGCAATAATGACAAGGAATGTATTATGGTGTTAGAAGGAGAGAATATCTTGGAGGAGATCAGATCATATATTCTGTACATCATGACCCATGTGGATCTAAAGTTGAGCTTCCTATAGCCAATTATTTTAACTCACTCAACTATTCCTACATGCCCGTCCTTGGTGTCAGCCATCGTCAGGATAAGGTTAATTATAAACTTGAGAACAACACATCTTATTCCTCCTGTACAGCTTTAAACTAATGGCATGAATGTGGATCTTTCCAATTTTAGGTACCCCCCCCCCCCCACCCCCACTTGATTCTGGTGTTTTTATCTCTACTTTGGTACTTTCTCTCACTCACTTTTCTTCACCACTTCCTCATGGTTGGTTTTTTCCTCTACCTGTCTCTCCATCTCCCTCACCTTCTGCCCAAAATCTATCATTTCTGGGCCTCTACTCCAGCTTCTTTTCCCATTTATATATCTAATTTTCTCCATTCTAGCTTGGTCTTGATAAAAGTTTTCCACTTGAAATATTGACCTTTGGATGCTGTCCAATCTCCTGAGTATCAGCAATTTTTTTTGTTTTCTCATTAGTTTATTGATGTCATGCTTAGTAATCCAAAGTATAAGAGATAATTTTCAGTACATAAGGTAAACTCTCAGGGAAGTCTTAGGCTTCACTTTATTCAGTGTATTGTACTCCTCAATGAACTTAATAACCAAGGTCATATATTGTCACCTTTTGATCCAAATTCCATTGTTTAAATAATGGGTATGGTGCAGAAATTACAGCCCTATTAACACAAATCAAAGCAAGATGTGCCCCACCCAATTTCCAAAAGGAAATTGAAAGGAAATAAGTAAAAACTCTCATAAATACAGCTTTTTAGACTGAGTTTAAGCACCGGGTTAATTGTCATGTGCAGTGAGGAACAGTGAGAAAGTTTGTTTTGCATGCAATCCAGCAAGTCAATCAATACATGGTACAGCAACTAAAAACAATATACGGAGTTACAGAGAGAGAACAGTTAGAACAGAGCAAAGGCAACATTACTTTACAAGGATTGGCATAAATGGATTTTGTTTAATCCAAGCTGCAAACAATTGAGGAGCAGACTTGCAAGAAAATTATATAAAAGTGTAAGAACTATTGACCAATGGTTATTAAAAATGTGAAGATTTTATGAATTAGGTCAGTTGGAATATTTAAGGTAAATATATATTACTTTAAAACATTATCTGCATATATTGTCAGTTGAGCCAACAATCATCATATTGCAAATTACTGATCTAGTTTTTGGCAGGAATGATAATGATTTCACCTCTGGTTTGAACTACCTGTTGTTGATATGTAATATCATAAATTCAGCTCTAAAATAATGATCTGTGATACAATCTTGAATCAGACTGCACTTATGTGGCTCATCATTTATGCTAATATTAACAGTTATCATCTTTAAAAGCCTTAGTCAAGTCAGTTCAAGCTCTATCAGCATCTCATGCACAAACAGTATGATTTAAAAAGATGAATGTGGTAATTATTGCTTTATAATGTTCATTAAATGATTATCAGCACTAAAAAGGTTTATGCTACTCTTCAAATATAAACTGCTGCACGTATTGGTAATTAGAAATGAAGCAAAAATAAAAGGATGAAATTTGTAAAACATTTCATCACATCTGCACCGGTGCAGTCTCATGCAAAAGATGAACATGTGACAGAATTTATTATTCCAACTGGCTTCACATTTAATGTTGGCTAAAGAATAATGATTAAAAATTAGCTAAAACTATGTTTAATGTGCACTTCTTTTTTCATTGCTGGAGGGATTAGCTGAGACTGGAACGTGCTATGCTTTCCTAGAAAAATGCATCCAAACAGTTTTCAATTGACTTTTAAATAGCTTTGGGAGTGGGGAACAATCCTGAACAATGACATTTCCTGGAAGAAATAATAGCTTGCAAACATTGTGGAGGGAATGTATCAATGCTTCTCTGCTGCTATGGAGATTTAGTAAGATAGACCCAAAACAATCAAGGAGAGGTTCTTGAAATAACATTTTACGAATTGGCTCCAGTTTTTATTTGCTTCTCTGGATGGATTTTTTTTCATCAAGAAAGTATTAAAAACTCGATTTGGATGGAGCACAAAAAAGATTTATTATGATAGCCTTAGCTGAAGCAAAAAAATGTATGATGTCAATCTGGAAATTAGAAGATAACCTGAGAATACAGCAATGGTACATAGAAATGAATAAATGTATTCCATTGGAAAAAATAACATATAATTTAAGAAATAACATCACAGTATTCGAACAAATTTGGGAACTGTACATGGAACACAACAGAGAAGTCCTACCGCAGACCTCCACCACCTAAAATGACAGAAGGAGAAGAAGATGAAATGAACTGACCCAGTATGTAAAAGTAGATGACACAAATTTCTTGTTTATTTTCATTGTGTGATGACATTGTTTAATGGGTTTAATGTATCATATATGTTGAACGTTGAGTGGTTGGGGAGGGGAGGGAAGGGAGGGGAAAAAGGGGAGAAAATGACACTGTGTATATTCAAGAGGGAAATGTTTGTGTGTATTTTGATCAGTATGGTTCATAGTGTGAAAAATTAAAAAAAATTTTAAAAACCTTGACGAAGGGCTCAGGCCCAAAACGATGATTACATATCTTTACCTCCTATGGATGCTGTGAGATCTGCTGAGTTCCTCCAGCATCTCTGTGTTTTTACTGGTATTATTGTTGTTGTAGCCGGACATCACTGTAGTCCTTGGTCCAGGTACATTCAGCTACTCATTAATGTCCTTCCATTCCATCATGACATCAGACATGGGATTCTTGCTGACAATTGCTCTGCATAGCACCTGAATGAGTGACGCAGATCATGCTTACAAGCACCAGGGTCTTGACAATGTTAAAACACTGGCTGATAAATGCAAAGTAACATTCATGACACAAGAGTACCAAGAAATAGCTTATTTCAAGAATGGAGGCCAGCCATTGTTGTTTGATATTAAATGGCATACTCAATGCCATGTCTCTCACCATCAATATTCTGAGTACACCATTAACAGAAACTCAGATAGAAGAAACTGCAGATGGTGAATCTGGAGCCAAAAACACTGCTGGAGGAACTCAGTAGACCAGGCAGCATCAGTGGAAGGAGGGGGATAGATAATGTTTCAAGTTGAAACCCTGCATCTGGACTGAGACTGTAGGGAGGAAATAGCATAAGGAAGTGTTCGAAAGAAGGCAAGGTGAGAGAAACTGTGTGGAACAGAAGGAGAGAGGAAGTGACTCTTGGGGTACAGGAAACTGGAAAATTCAATATTTGTACCATTGAGTTACAGATTTAATCTGTGAAGTACAAGGTCCTGTTATTCTCATCTGCATTTGGCTTCACCCGAGCAGTGGAAAAGGATGAAGACAGACAAATCAATGTGGGAATTGAACAGGGATTCAAAATGACATGCAACCTGGATTTTGAACCAGAAATTTAATTGGACGAGCCTCACAGACATTGTGGCAAGAAGAGTAACCAGATACTAGGAATGCTTCAATAAATAACTCATCTACTGAACACTTAAATATTTCAAGACACAAATTAGAACAGAACAGAAATGATTTGTCTGGGAGTATGCAGCTCTATGGAACATTACAGCACAGTACAGGCCCTTCAGTCCACGATATTGTGCCGACCTACACAAACATACTCAACAATATAAACTTTCAGTACTTCCTATTGTACTAGTTTCCACTATTAACCCTGGCAATGCTTTCCGGGCACCCACGACATTCAGTGTGTAAAAAAAAACCCGTCGATGCTCCTAAACATTCCTCCTCTCACCTTAAACTGATGTCCTTTGGAATTTGCTACTCACCCCAGGAAAAAGGTGCTATCTGTCCACTCTATCTATGCCACTCATAGTATTGTTGCCTTTACTAAGTCATCTCTCATCCTTCTTTGCTCTGTTAACCTTGCCACATAAGACATGTTTTCCAATCTTGGCAACATCCTGGCAAATCTCCTCTGCACCCTTTCCAAAGCATTTACATTCTTCCTGTAATGAGGCAATCAGAACTGAATACAATATTCCAAGTGTGATTTAACCAGAGTTTTATAGAGCAGCAACATTACCCCACAGCTCCTGAACTTAATCCCCTGATTAATGAAGGTCAGCACCATAAGTCTTGTTAACTACCCTATGTGCAGTGAGTAACCTTGAGAGGTTTATGGATTTGGACCTCCACACTGTTAAGAATCCTGCCATTAACACATTCAAGTTCAATATTCCAAAATTCATCACTCCATATTTACCTGCATTAAACTCCATTTGCCACTTTTCCACCCAACTTGCATTTGCCACTTTTCCACCATATAGCATCCTGTCTATACGTACTGAACAGTACTTGGACTGTAAAATGTCATTGTGTTTTAAACACTTCCAGGTTCCCTCTCCTGCAATAAACTTCAAAGTCCAATCCAAACCATTTATTAAAGTCTTCCATTACTTTTTTGATAAATTATACAAATTTATAATCATCCTCACAAACGCAGTCAAGCTGTATTTTCACTATTAAAATGCTTTACTTTTCGATTGACGGTTCCCCCCACACCCCTCAACTGCCACACTTTCTGCTTTGACTTTTCTTTTTGGCTATTATCCTCATATTTGCTTTAACGTTTTCAATACTTTGCACTTTGCATGGCTCTCAAAAAAATCTCTTCAGTTTTAAAGTTTCTCTTATCCACAATATCCTAAAACTGCTTGTGGTTTCCCTTTTTAATGAAGTTCTTATCTTTTGATATCCAATGTGCTAATTTTACCTCTCTCCTTCCCTTTTCAGATTTAGTCATTCAATGCTCCTCAGACCAAATGTTTTCTATCTTTCCCATGGCATTACAGAAGTTAAGGAGGATTAGGAAACCGAAGTTCAGAGAGGCACTGTGTAAGCAATGACAAAACGAAAATATGGTTCTGACAAAGAATGATTGGAGGGAAAATTGGATAACTTAATGACTGACATTTTTCTTCAATTTAGTATCTAACAATATTATAACAGATTTTTCCAAACCATGAGCAATATTGATAGTTTGGAATTCATGTATGGAGAACGAATAGACAATGTTGAGAAAGAAAAAGGAAATTGACCTTCTTTAAGTTTGCTGCAATTGTGGAAAATGTATCCTTTGGAATTCCAGGTGACTAGAAGGAATAAAACAGAAACTGACAAAGGGGTCAGTCACTGATGGGACATCAAATAAAAGAAACAACCTTCATATTCGTCAGAGGTAGTCCTTCAGAATTGAGGATGACTTGCTTCCAGTCTGGTTTTGTGGGGAGTCTGGTGACTGCAGAGACTAAAGTGTGATCCACAGATTTAGAACATGGAACACAGTGTTAAATTCAGGAATCTAGTGCAGGCATGGGAATGGCTTAGGCTTTCCAATGGAGATGGCATAAGTAGGACCTCAATTTTGAGGATGATGCTCTGGAAAGGGGTGCTAATATTGGTTTGCTCATCTATACAGTGGAGTTGGAGGGGATCTTCATGGTATCATTCCATTGAGTTGACATTTCCATGGTAGGTAGACCAGATCTCAGAATCTCATCAGAGGGGTGGGATCACTGTGCTTTCAACCAATTGAGTGTGGTGAACTGAAGGTTTATGTCAGTCGCCCAATGCACTTTTGGAATGTGGCTGGGGATTAATCCAATATTTACATTTTAGTTTGATCCAATGTGGTCGGTTTTTTTCAGCTGAAAGTGCAGGTTATCCCTGATATTTTTTAATACAAATTTTAAAAAATTCTTGTCCATTTATAGTAATGTCAATACATTGTCAAACCACTCCCTTTGGAGGAAACAATGGATAACCAGAGGCAAATCTTCTTGATCCAAGTCCCAGGCAACTTTGATCCCAAATTAATCAAATGTACAAATATAACCAACATTTAAAAAAACACTCAAAGCAGAAGAATCATTACTTCATTTCTTCTGGCCATTATTGCCATTCTTAAACTGACCCAGGTTCGAATCTGGTGCTGTCTTTAAGGAGTTTGTATGTTATTTCCATGTTTGGGTGGACTTCCACCTGTTGCTCTGGTTTCCTTCAAAGTTTTAAAAATGTACAAGATCAGTTGGTTAATTGGTCATGTGGATGTATTTGAGCAACACAGGTTCATGGGCTGGAAAGACCCATTACCATGCTGTATCTCTAAGTTAAAATTAAATGTTTTCTCAAGTTATTTGATATGTCAATAGCCAACTGGTCCTTGTGTTGACCTCTGACAATCTGGCTATAGTTTCTTTGCTGGCCCAATGAAGCGTGTTGTAAGCTCCAGCAACTGCCTTTCTGTCTGGGCACATTGCAATATCTGGGAACAAAAAATATGCTGCTGGAGCAACCCAACAGGCTTGGTGGCACTTGTGGAGAGCAAGGGAAGGTCAATATTTTGGGTTAGGACTGAGAAAGGAGAAATAGAAGTGAAGATAAGGAGCAGGCAAGTGAAAGATGGATCAAAGTGAGGGGGCGGGGAGATTGATGGGCAGATGAAGCCAGGGAGGAGAGATCACGGCATAGACTAGGGGGTAATAAACATGCTAAACGGCTGCAGATTATGGAATCTGATGAGGAAGGAAGGTGATGAGTAGAACTAGATTAGGGAGGGGTGTGTGGGCAAATAGGAACAGTTGGGGGAGAGGATGGGAGACCTAGCTGGTTGATTGTGTGTGGGTGATAGACAGATGGGAGGAAAAAACTGGGCAATAGGAGATTGGAACAGGAGAGAGGGGTGTTGAAGAAAGGGGGGTATCTAGGGGAGTTCTAGGGGATGTATCAGAAGTAAAGAGAAAGGACATGCATCTTTCAGAACTCAATATTCAATTCAATATTTTCAGTTCACTCATTTCTTCTGTTTGTAGCAGAACTCTTCAGTTCTGATGTGGGTCATAAATCTGCAAAACAGATTTAGTTCTCCCTCCATTGATATAACTTGATCCACTGGACATCCTTGACAGCACCATCCTGCATCACAGCATTTACAAATCCATTTGTGTTTTTGGTGTTCATTTTTTTTCACTCACTCACTCTCTCTCTCTCTCGCCACTCTTATTTATCCATTGGCCAGGTGCTTTAATCAATAGCCAATCACCACCAATCCTGACCATTGTCTGATGAAGGTGCTTGACTAGAAATTTTAATTGTTTCCCTTCTGCAGTTGATGCCTGGCCTGAATTTTGTTTTTAAATGGCATGGCATTTTGGCATTGGCTGGTATCAATGAAAAAGAAACATGCCTATTTTCAAGGAGCTGCCAGCGAAGGTGGGGATATGTGTTCAATTTCAACATTCAAGAGAAGATTGTATAAGTACATGAAAGGGAGAGGGATGGAGGACCATGGACTGGGTGTAGATTGATGTGACTAGACAAAATAAATAGTTGGGCATGGACTAGCATAATACTCTACATTAGATTTCATATTTATTGTCAGAGTACATACATGACATCACATACAACACTGAGATTCTATTTCTGCAGGCGAGGCAGGATTACCACTTACTGGTAGTGCAAGAAAAAAAACTGTACACAATGTACATGTAAACACATAAAGAAGTGTAAACAAACTGACTGTGCAATACAGAGATGAAAATAAATCAATAAAGTGCAAAACCAAGAATCTTTAAATGAGTCTCTGACTGAGTTCGTTGTTGTGAATCTGATGGTGGAGGGGAAGCAGCTGTTCCTGTGAGTTTTGTGGCATCTGTACCTCCCTGATGGTAGTAGCGAGAAAAGAGCGTGTACTGGGTAGTGTTGATCCTTGATGATTGCTGATGCTCTCCGACAGCAGTGCTCCCTATAGATGTTCTCAGTGGTGGAGAGTTTTGCCTGTGATGTCCTGGGTATGTGTATACTAACACTTGCAGGGCTTTTTGCTCAGGGGTATTAGTGTCCCCATACCAGACTGTGATACAGCTGGTCAGTACACTTGACACCATACATCTGTAGAAATTTAGTGGGGTTTCTGATGTCATACCAAATCTTTGCAAACTCCTGAGGAAGTAGAGGTGCTGATGTGGTTTCTTCACAAAGCTATTTGTGTGTTGGGTTCAGGAAAGATCTTCTGAGATAGTGACTCCCAAGAACATAATGTGTCTAACCTCTCACCTCTGATACCCCAATGATCATACACCTCTGGTATTCCCTTCTTGAAGTCAACCATCAGCTCCTTGGTTTTGATGACTTTGAGTGAGAAGTTGTTGTTGGTGCACCATTCATCCAAGTTTTCAATCTCCCTTCTGTCTGCTGACTCACTACATCAGGTTTTTATATCACCCAGTACCATGTATCCATCAGTGAATTTGTTGTCACACTGAGCCACACAAGCAATGGTTTTTAAACTGCTCCCCTAAACTCACACTCCACCTGAAGCAATCCATAAGTGCTCTGTGTTTAGAAAGGGACTGCTTAAGGTGCTATGTGGGTGGAAAGAAAAAGTTTGAAAACCACTGTTTTAATCATACCGAATTGACTCGTATGTGCACCGTTTCATAATTTCAGAGGAAATGGGCTAATGACAATTTTTCTCAAGCAAAATATTTCAGTAACAATTGGTTCTCAAGCAATGGTTCTCAGCCTTCCCTTCCCACTCACATACCACCTTAAGCAACCCCTTACCAATCACAGAGCACTGATGGCATAGGGATTACTTAAGATGGAATGTGAGTTTAGGGGAGCAGTTTGAAAAGCCACTGGAAGAGAGAAGAGCAAGGGCCTACGAACACAATCTTATCATGCTCCAGTACTGATGGAGATTGTGGAAGAGATGTAATAACAAATCCTCACCAATTGTGGTCTGAAGGTGAGGAAGTCTAGGATTCAATTACACTGCAGGGTCTCAAGTCCCAGGTCTTGGAGTTTGCTGATCAATTTTGTGGGGATCATGGCGTTAAATGCTGAACTGTAGACGATGAAGATCATCCTGATGTATGCATCTTTGCTGTCCAGGTGTTCCAGGGTTTTGTGTAAAGTTATGAGATTGCATCTTCCATGGACCTGCTGCTATAATAGGAGAACTGGAAAGGACTCATGTCACCACTCAAACAGGAGGTAATATGCTTCAATGCCAGCTTTTCAAAACACTTAGTCAAAATCCTTGTCAATTAGATTATTTCATTGCATGAATCAATTCATCATAGATTCTACTGTAGAAATTTCAGAAAGTGCATGAAAAGCATGAAGGAAAACAAATTGGAACAGCAGATTTTGTGGGTATGTCAAGGAGCAGAGGAAGGAAGCTGTGAATCCCTTTCAGCACTGCAACTAAGTGGGACAATGTGAGTATTGAAGTTGAAGCAGTTTACAATTCCAATCAAAATAAAAGTTATTAACACTGAAAGTTTGCCCAGGGTTATCCTGATGAATAAGATGCATAAATGAAGATAGGTCAATATTCTGGGCAGTTTATAGTAATGGTGTATGCAGAGGGAAAATGAATGGGAACACTTGACCCCAATAATCATTAACCTTTCAAAGGCCCTGTCAAATGTTTATGATGTGCATGTGTTCAACATGCTCCTCCAAAACCAGTGAAATAACTGGGCATGTCCTTCAAGAATAATGTCAGTGGATAAACCATGATGTAGAACAAGGTTAGACAACCTTAAGTGGAAATGAAATTGCAAGAACAAAGCTTCCTGTGCACATCTGATATCTAACTCCACACCATTCATCTGTATCTGTGAATGAGATTATTTTTTCAATTTGGAACTAAGGCATTTTTAAACATTGGATTTACAGGCATTCAAAGCTTGCTTTGATTATTCCAACTAATTTTCTTAGAGATGAATTTAGACAGCGAAAAATGGAAATCTTGATATCATCAGTTTGGCTTATTCTTTAATGCACATTGCAGGGATAATAACACAATTTTGTAACACTGCTATCCACAATTTTCTTCTCAGATAATATAAACAATGTATGTAGGGTCAGAGAATTATGAAGCACCCACCATCAAGCACTCATTCACCCTAATCCTATTTTTCCTCTTACATCCCCATCAATTGCCACCCCACCTCCCCCTGATTCTCCAGGCACCCTTCTATGCTCGAAGAATTTACGGTCACCAAGTAACCTCCAAACTGGCATGTCTTTTGGGTGTGAGAGGAAACTAGACCAGGAGTCACAGAAAAAAAATGTGTAAACAAGGAAAAATGTGCAAACTCCACACAAACTCCATGGGAGATTAGAATAGGATGCAGGTTGCTAGAATCATGAAGCAGTAGCCCAACGAGCTGTGCCACTGTGCTGGCCCTGCCTGCAATAATTCAGATGAAGTCTTATTGAATGCTCTCCCTGTCCCCCTTCTCCACTCACTTAACCTAGCACCTCACTTTGTAGAACTGAGCATAAGAATATTACATTTGTCTTCCTAATGGCTTGCCATACCTGAAAGATCCCATTCTGCATCTCATCAACCTGCATGCTAAAACTATTTTGTTATTATGTTTAACAACTATGACATCATTTTAAGGATTACTGAGCAGGGTAGGCAATGAGAAACTAGTGAGGTTAGAATATCAGGATTCTCAATGATCATCTAAACACAAGGACAGCATGGTTAGCGCAATGCTGTTACAGTGGCAGCAATTGGGATGAGGGTTCAAATCCCACACTGTTAGGAGTTTGTAAGTTCTCCCCGTGTCTGCATGGGTTTCCCCAGGGGCTCTGGTTTTCTCCCACCGTCCAAAACATACAGGGAATATAATTGGGCAGAATGGACTCAAGGACCGAAATTACCTGTTACCCTGCTGTACGTCTAAATTTTTAAAAAAATTATAAAAAAGTTTTCACAAAGTAAATTAACACATGGGTGGGGTTAATATATTAGCAAAGAAAGACAATTGGTTAAAGAAAAACAAACAAGCAATTAATTGGTCTATTTTATTTTAAATGGAAGACTGTTATTGGGGGGTGTAATTGGATTATTACCAACACCTCAGCTATCAATAATATATACAAATGACTTGGATGGAAAATATATCAGATGCCACGCATCCAATATACTAATGCAAAGTCAACTGTGATATGGATGAAAGGGAGGGGCCAGAGAGTGGTAGTGGATAATTGTCTGTCAGGTTGGAGGCCGGTGACCAGTGGTGTGCCTCAAGGATCTGTATTGGGCCCATTGTTGTTCGTTATATACATTAATGATCTAGATGATGGGGTGGTGAATTGGATTAGTAAATATGCAGACGATACTAAGATAGGTGGAATAGTGGATAATGAAGAAGGTTTTCAAGGATTGCAGAGGGATTTGGGCTGCTTAGAAAAGTGGGCTGAAAAATGGCAGATGGAATTTAATGCTGATAAGTGTGAGGTGCTTCATTTTGGTAAGAAGAATCAGAATAGGACATACGTGGTAAATGGGAGAGCATTGAGGAATACAGAAGAGCAGAAAGATTTAGGAGTAACGGTACATCGTTCCCTGAAGGTAGAAACTCATGTGAATAGGGTGGTGAAGAAGGCTTTTAGTATGCTGGCCTTTATCAATCATTGCATGGAATATAGGAGTTGGGAGGTGATGTTGAGATTGTATAAGACGTTGGTGCGGCCTAATTTGGAGTTCTGTGTGCAGTTCTGGTCGCCTAATTATAGGAAGGATATAAACAGAGTGGAGAGAGTGCAGAGAAGGTTTACCAGAATGTTGCCTGGGTTTAAGCATCTGGAGTATGGGGAGAGATTGGACAGATTGGGTCTTTATTCTTTGGAGCATAGAAGGTTGAGAGGGGATTTGATAGAAGTATTTAAGATTATGAAAGGGATAGACAGAATGGATGTGGATAGACTATTTCCGTTAAGAGGAGGAAAGTTTAAAACAAGAGGACATGAGTTAAGAATTAAGGGGCAGAGGTTTAGAGGTAACATGAGGGGGAACTTCTTTACTCAGAGAGTGGTAGCTGTGTGGAATGATCTTCCGGGAGAAATAGTGGCGGCAGAGTCAATTGTATTATTTAAGAAAAGGTTGGACAGGTATATGGATGAGAAGAAGATGGAGGGTTATGGGCATTGTGCAGGGAGGTGGGACTAGAAAGGGGTGTTTGGTTCGGTGCGGACTAGAAGGGCCTAATGGCCTGTTTCCGTGCTGTAATTGTTATGTTATGTTATGTTATAGTTTTAGCAAGCAAAGAAGGTTTACAGAGAGAGTCACCAAGGGAGAAAAGAAGAACTAATGGACTTTGGCATGAGAAACAGAAATGATCAGCACCTGTTTATATTATGGTTCAGAGCTGCAGAAAGTAAACATTCAGGTATGACAAGCAATCAGGAAGATAAATGACAGGTTTGATTTGTTGCAAGGAGGTTGGAATACAAAATGAATTAGCTTTGTACAAATTTAATGAGGTTATTACCAAATGATACAGATATTTTCCATGAATAGATAAGGGAATGGTGTGAAACTCACCTGTGTTATTACATGCAGATTTGTGAGCAAGGGAGAGATTGATGTCTTGACAGTAAAGGAATGAAAGGGCTTGCAGATAAATTGGGCGTGGGGGTGAAGTGGGCTTGATGCACAAGGCATCGAGTGATATTTTGATTGCCATGTTAGACTAGAAGAGAAGATTAATGAGGCTATTTCTGCTTCTATTTAACTTTCTATGTCCTCAATATTCTTTAAGATACATAATTTAGTCAAAGGCAGTTTGGAATGATAGAAGTGGTAGAGGATTGTCAGAAATAAGTAGTCATCTTTAGAAACTGGACTTTTGAACGAGTATCAGGTGAAATGCCACATTGAAATTTGTTGATCATTGGTTTAAGAAAAAGGAGGCAGGATTTGTTGCTTACGATTGTTACACAGACTCAATAACGATCAATTGGAACTAATGTTGAGAACACTGCTGCCTTATCTCATGTTATATACATCATGTGCTTATATGAATGTATTATATGTTTAGTCATAAATAAAAGGAATATTAAATGGTAAAAAATTTATTTTTTTAAAGTGCGAGCATAAAATTATAAAAAGCATTATGTTTCAAGATGTTACACTATATGCATGCCAGTTAAAATTTATTTAGTTATGCCAAATCCACATTGGATAATTTTAGGGTACTTGGTTAAAGGTTGCACAGATTTAACAACAAAATTAATTCAAGATTGATCAACTAGAGTAAAATTCTAAAATAATTCATTATTACATCAATGTAATTGTGTGTTCATCGTATTTAAGCAATATTAACCAAATGATAATTGGCTCTGTTTTTCTCCTCAAATGCTACGTTTTCTGCTGAGCATTTACAGAATTTTGTTTGTAATTCATAAAAATCCATCACATTAATCACTTCAATACATCAAGAAATATTTTCATATATATATTATAAAACAATCAGATTCCATGTTTTGCATGCTGAAGTCCTTTATTCTGGTGTGCACATTTTTAATGAATTGTTACATTAAGAAGCCCTGTGGGATGTTGGGCTTCATTAACAGGGGGCATTGAGTTCAGGAGTTGAGAGGTACAAATGTCTGGTGAGACCATACTTTGAGTATTGTGTTCAGTTCTGGTTACCTCATTATAGGAAGGATGTGGAAGCTATGGAAAGGGTACAGAGGATGATGCCTGGATTGGAAAATAACAGAGCTGGAACTTTTCTCTTTGGAGAAGGATGAGAGGAGACTTGACAGAGGTCTACAAGATTATGAGAAGGAGAGATAGGGTGGACAGCTGATACCTGTTTCCCAGGGCAGGAAAAGCAAACACCAGAGGATACGAGTACAAAGTGAAGGGAGGGAAGTTTACAGGAGACATCAGGGGTAAGTTTTTTTTTAAACACAGAGATTTGTCAGTGCCTGGAATGCCTTGCCAGGGATGGTGGTGGTGGCTGAAACATTAGGGGCATATAACAGGCACATCAGTTACTGAATAATAGACAGGCACATGAATGGAAGAAAAATAGGTTATGGGGTAGGAAAGTCTAGTCTTTTTTTAAAGGAATATATGATCGGCACAACATTGATGGCTGAAGGGCTTGTACTTGTCTGTAGTATTACATGATATATAGGTGAGTTTGGGCAGAAACCTGAGCCACTCCAGAAAACCAGGAACATCTGAGCACAGTATGTACCAGGATTGCTGATCACAACCACAATAAAAAACTCTGTTTAAAAGGAGACACTTTGGGAACTCACTATGGAAAGGATGTCATATTAATGGATAAAAAGGATTAAAAAAAAGTTGGACAAAGAATTGTTTGTAATAAAGGAGGCAGATTGAATAGAATTCAATTTATTGAGAGATTTTAAGGTAGAATTAATTTCCATTGTTTTTTTTTTAAATGTGGTATTTAAATTTCCTTACATGCATCAGAGTCCAAGTAACATCTAAAATACATCTTAAATCAACAATACATGCTGTTATATACCCCATAACCTCTTTGACCCCATGCCCCCAAATAATAACCCCAAAGACCAGAAAAAGAGAGAGAAAAAGACAGATAAAAAGATATAAAAGAGAAGAAAAAAAAAGAAAGAAACTTAACAGGTAACTAAAATGTCGATACATTCAATCACCTTTTGCCTTTACATTATTAATCTTATACTAATTCCTAGGAGTTGATAAGGTTCTCTGAGGTTCAGGGGACACCTTTCATAAACTAATACCTATAATGTGTAAATATCAGCACCAAATCTTTGAAAAAAGCGCCATATTTATTTCTTAAATTATATGTAATTTTCTAAAGAGGTATACAACTATGCATTTCAGCATGCCATCTGTCCATTCCCAAATGAGAATCTGATTTCCATATCACTGCTATATATTTTCTTAAGACTGCCAATGCAATTGTCACAAATTCCATTTGAAACAAATAAAGTTTTAGTTTTGGCTTTATTCCTGATATATTAACTAATAAAAAAAGCATTTGATCTTGAGGAAATTTAAGTTTGGTAACCCCATTCTAAAAATGCTCCAAATTCTACCCAAATTAGTCTCAATTTTGGATATGACCATGTGGAATGTAAAAAAAAAGTACCTATCTCTTGATGAGATCTGAAACATTTATCTGAAAAATCTGATTTCAGTTTATTTAATTTCAGTGGGGTAAGATATAATTGATGTAAAAAGATTATATTGAACCAATCTATATCTGAGATTTATTCTATTTATCACTGTCATGACACTATTCCAACAAATTTTTCTCCCCAATACTAACATTTAAATCAGTTTCCCATCTCTGTTCAGATCTATGTTTTCTTATTCCTTTTTGCAACAATATATGTACATAGCTGAAATTAACTTCTTAATAGATTTATTACAATCAAACTCTGTGTCTCTCTAATCTCCATTAATTGTGAAAGGAGCAGCCAACTATCTCTGATCATCCAAATTTAATTTAGGTAAATTAACTTGAGATAAAAAAAATTATCTATTTTATTATTATATTTAAAATACTTTGATTGATATGACTTTAAGTAAAATTGTCATTAATTTCTTGAGGTTTATAAAAAATTAAATTTGAATCATTTGTAGTTGCAATAATTGTTCTGGATAGTTGTTCTGTCTTTATTGGCATGCAAGAACCTTATGTGCTCTTTCATCTAATTCATAATACCTCTGTTTAGTTCTCATTACCACTTTCTCTATTCTATATGTTTGTAAAGTATTATAGTGAAGCTTTTTTTTTTATAAGAAATCATCTTTTATCCTCAATAACCTGGCTCTAAATTTGTCATCTGTATCACCAATTGTTCTACTTATTTCATATCATTCTTAATTTTAGAAGTATAACTTATTATTTGACCATGTAAATATGCCTTCATCACATCCCATAAAGTAAATTTATTTATAACTTATTTAGAGATAGTTGCAAAAAAGATTCTTATCCATCTTCTAATAAATTCACAAAAATCTTTCCTTTTTAATTCCTCAGAGTTAAACCTCCATCTATAAACAGATTCTTCTCTATCCACCATTGTTGTTGCCATTAACAAGGGAGAATGGTCATATATAATTCTTGCCTTATAAACTGTTTACTGTATTCTACCTTGAAGTTGTGCAGATATCAAAAATGATCAGGATCATTTCAGCAACTCTTGTAGATCATCTTCAATACTTGGTAGTGGGCTTCTCCAGAAATGAAAGGATTCAAATTCTGATAAATCAGCTTCTTGTGACTCATTGGAATGGCTTGTTCTAGCAGGATAGCACAGCTCCTCTGAACTTAAAGGAAGTATACAATCTCCTTTATAGAATATGAATCATGTCAACTGGAATAAAAAGAATAGTCTCTTTCTCTTGGATGAAGTCTTCTCCAAGCATCTACCAAGTTTAAATCTTTCATCAATGACAATGTAGCTTTGGCTGCTTTTGTCCTTACCATAGCTTTTGTTGACCTTTCTAAAATTGGATCCAAACAAAATTTAAAGTCTCCACTTATTAATATATTCTCAATAGCATTTGTCAAATTCAAAAAAGTTTCTTGTATAAATTTGTCATCTACATTCAGTGCATTCATAAGTGTCCAATACTCTGAAAAAAATTTGACATTGTATCAAAATTTATCTCCCTGCAGCATAAGTAGTTCCATTTAGAATTTCCATTGGTGATGAAGAGTCTTTGATCTGAAATGTTAAATGTTTCCCTTTCCAGATTGTTGCCTGACTTGATCTGTTTTTGTCCCAGTGCTAATGGATTAGAAATGTGAGGTAATGATTTATCTCTATGAGAAGAATCAATGTTGAGGAGAATTATTTTCTTTTACTTAAAGAGTTCTGTTAGTTCATGCAATGCTTGCAAAAATAATTGTTGACATTGAATGCAGAAGGCCCTGCACTTGGGAAAAAGGCACAGCAATGGGATAAAATTAATAGATATTCCAGATATCTGGCACAGCAATGAAGGACCAAATGACCTCCTTCTATGCTGTGTAATTCTATCTTTAAAAAAATCTACTGTTAATAATGAACTTGCTCGTGCATTTTATGATGCATCAAGGGAACATGAGCTGATTAAAGAATACAGCTTGGGCTTATGCATTAATCATCTCTATTGCCTATTCCAGCAGGAAATATACTACAGCATTCATGGTAAGTGAATTAATATGTTATTTAGCAGAATCCAAGATTTGAGTCAGCCACTCTATCATTAATTTGTGGCTGAGAGTTTGAGAACAATCTTGAATTAACAAAATCAACATTTGAAAGTTTAAAGCAATATTTACTTTATAAATATTATCACACATTCCTGTCAAAAAAACCTGAGACTCAAAGTTAGCTTCTAAAAACAAAAATTGAAATCTTGATTATTAGAAAAGAAAGCACTCAAATGAAATATTGAAAATATATTTTTTAAAGTTTAACTTCAGTTGTGTATTAATGACCTCAGTTAGTGGTAAGGGACCTAGACAGATGAATAGACTCAGAGTTTTTTAGCTCCTGCTTTAATCAGCTCTCAATCCTTTATTTCAGCATAAACCACAGGGGTCACAAGAATCATCTAATTTTATGACTGTTGATCATTCATATTGTTACATAATTTGACAAGATGAAATTCCAGGCTGTGTTCAACAGAAAAGAACATGATCATTTTGTTCCTACCTTCACATTCTACAATAATCCCAACTAAAAAATCTTAACACTTTGTAGAAGAAAATATCTCATAACTCATGTTACAATAGTTGTTCTGTGTTGTTGTAAACAATGTTTTCTCATTGGAAGAGAACATTCTTTTCACAAATCTTTAATGCCATTAGTATTAAAATTAGTAAGACCTCCCTGGGCTATAAACCACCATGCACTGAAATCTAGGTTGGTAACCTAGTCTTTGAGTTTATCATCTCAGGAAACCACTATTTGGCTATTGCCAGCAGGAATTGGTTGGCTCGGATTCTATTTTCAGCTGATATTGTTTGTGCCTGGAAAAGATATCACACCAAGGGCTCCAGTACTGAATCTCTAACAAGGAAACATTATACTAGTATCACTATTCAACAAGTTGATAATTTTATCCAAATAAAAATAATATATATATTTAGATTCTTCATCCATCCTCTGGAAACCTTTGTCTCACTTCCAGAGCTGGTGCTTTTTTTTTTAAAACTCCCTTCATTTTTGGATTTCTTCTGTCCTTGTGTTTTTAAAGATAGCTTTGGAAGCGAGAGAAATGAAAACAGCTAAAAGTAATGTACGACAAACATCCCATTCAGGACCCGCCTTCTGTCATTTGTTGAAAGAACTTCACTTAAAGTGGTTAATGGTCTCACAATCTAACCACCAAGGAACCTCATTAGCCCTCCATGATTGATCAGTATTGAACCTGAACTGCACTTGGCAGAGGATCTACATTTATCTTCAAACATTTAAGCATAATTAGCCAGAATAAATAATCAACATAAAACCACACTGAAGAGTTGTATTTGGAATATCATCCTGGTAAAATTACTTGCACCTTTGAGAGTAGAATACAACCTTTTCCTCTCAGCATTGAATATTTCCATCTGCAGAACCTCTGACTGGAGGCTTCCAAATCTCTAAATGTGTCTAAGATGACTGAAACCCATACCATCTCATTGTAAAACTTCCCTTTGACATTGACTTTGGTTTCAGGAAGTGGTGCTCTCCTGTTTCACCTCTCTCCAAAGATCCTCTGGTACCTGTAATGGTAATGCATGGAAAGCTTCCTCTTCAGTCAAACAACTCTGCATTCCAAAACTTATTGAAATTCGCTTCAGTGCCTAGCAATGAACATTTCCATGTTGCCCATTTTATCTGCATATATAATCTCTCCACTAGTTTCATTCATATAATGATCAAATTTCACTTTATCTTTATCTAAAGAACATGGTTTGACCTGCTGAGTTTCTCCAGCATTATGTTTTTCCATCTGTGATTAATAGTCGTTACATTCTCAGAGCCACCCACTAATACATGGTCTACCATTTTCTTTCTCTAAATTTACATCAGCATTTTCATACAGCAACCGTAACTGGGTCTGTGGTGGGAAATGAACAAGCCAACAAGAGGGGTGAATCCTCATGCTCCGCAACCAGCTACACTTCTTGTCACATTGTAAGGTAGATGTCAGAACAGTTCCAGCATATTACAACTGTATTGGAATCAACCTACCAAGGTGGAAAGTTGGTCGGGTGTATGTGGTTTACAATAGTAGATTTACTTCAGCTAATTATCACCCTATCAGTCTACATTAGTTCATCAGAAAATTAGGGTGACATGGTTGGTGTAGCAGAAAGTGCAACACCTTTACAGTGTCAGTGATCGGGACCAGACTGAGGTTCGAATCTTGTGCTGTCTGAAAGGAGTTTGTACTTTCTCCCATGTCTCCATGGGTTTTCCCCAGGGGCTCCAGTTTCCTCCCACCATTCAAAGCATACCAGGGTTGTAGGTTAATGGGGTGTAAATTGGGAGGCACAGACTCATGGGCCAAAATAGCCTGTTACCATATTGTATGTCTAAATGTAATTTTTTTTAAAATTCAGAATTCTTGCCAACCTCCACCTCATTTCCCACCTACTCCCCACAATGCACACACCCTCTCCTATTCTTCTCTGCTGGTCCTGCATTTCTTCCTGTTTATTTATTAAACTAAAGGAGATTGATCTGTTTAGATCTTAGTTTTCAAGGAAGAACACAATTGAATTTTCCAGTCAATTACTTGTCTGAATTTGACATTTAGTAAATATTATCTGACCAGTGAAACAAATTCCAAGTTTTGAGATAGAGAGGGCCACACAGACAGCAGTAGAGAGAAACATGGGCACCAAATTAAATCAAAAGAAGTGCAATTGATTTTTCATCAAAGCTGAGTCTTTTAATTAAAGAGATGATAAAATTGAAAAATATTTTCCACAGAAAATAATTCTGTGTTAAAAAACACTGATCATGATCAAAAAAAATCAGCAGCTTTGTTAAAGTCCTCCTGCAGGAATCACAAATTGCTTGAAATGGGTCACTGAGAAAATTAAATTAATTTCTCAAAAGTTCAAAGCTTCCAAAAAAAGCTTCCAAAGTTTTGAAAGCTGAAGACAAACAATAACATGGTTCAATGAATAATCACTAAAACTGTGGGAAATATTGTGATATAGAATGGAAACCCTCCTTTTCAACAAACTCCCAATACAATTTGAAAATACTGCACATTATACTTACTGTGATTTAACACACACAAAATATCATACAATATAAATAAAAAGAGAAGTATAAAAACATCAAAAAAACTGCATTCATATAATTTTTTTTACCATATGACTCACTGGACATTTTCCAATGCGGATCGTGTCCTGAAGGGGTTCCTTTACAAGCTCTCACAAAATGCTGATATTTTGTCTGAAAGACCAGTTTCTGAATATTCTGTCCAAAGCTAGTCTTATTCTGCAACTCAGGATTAGATCATATGAATATTTTTCTGAGCATATCACTGGGAGTGGAGAGAGACCACAAACTGAATTGTAATTTCAGGCGTGAGCAAGTGAGTCATCACTGGTTGTTGACCAGTTCCCTTTTGCATTGAGGGAAATTAGAGAGCAATTGGTCTTCATCAGACAACATGACCCTCACTATGGTTACTGTGTTGTACTTCAGAACCTTTTCATTTGACTGATGGTAATCATTTGGTTTGCAAGCGAGGCAGAGCTTCAGCTGATTTAATTTCCAAAGCGACATTGGGCTGAAATGATCTGGCTGCCTTAAGTCAACCAATAAAATTTAATTGGGTATAATAACGTAAAATAATAGACCAGCACCTCAACCCCACATTTGTTACTATCTCTCTCTCTCTCTCTCTCTCTCTCTCTCTCTCTGAATGCTGCCTGATCTGCTGAGCATTCCCAGCATTTTGTTATTTCACTTGGACATCCTATGGCCTAACCCCAATCTTTAATTCACCAACCATTTTCCTGTATTTAGAATTTTAGCTCTGATGGAAATCAACCCTTTTAAATATTTCTTAAAAAGTCTAAGTTTAAAGCTGTATTTTTCTCTGTACCTTCACAACCAGAACAGAGATTGATAGAACACAGAGCTTTCCAAACATTGGAGGACAAGAACTATCCAACCTATTGCATTGCTAATCCAGCCCAGCAAATTGATTGTCTTTAGTCCTTAGGAAATAATTGCATTGTCAGTTTCAGTGGTATTCTACCCAACTTCCTCTGCATGGTTTTTTCTAAATGTATATTGGTAGAAAGATTGAACATTGAAAGGTAATTCCCTCTATAAAAAAATGGTCAGGGATTTCATAATGTGACAGAATCCCTATTTGTCAGTAGCAAACACAGTCATCTCCACAAAATATATTTACTTCATAGCATTGCATTCTCAGTGGTTGTTGCTGTGACCTATTAATTCCTTTTGATTACAATTTCCACAGTGCATGGATTGACTCCATTTGTGGTTGAAAAGGGGTTTGTAATTGGAAGGAATGAGCTGTTTTACAAATCATCAACAAGCCATATAATTAAGAAGCATTGGAGGTTATCACAGAGTTAAAATTAATTCCACATATATTAGCCTTGCTTTTTTTATATTAGTAATTAATGATTCTAAATGGCTTGTTTATTTTTTAAAAATACAATTCACCAACATTTCCACTCAGACTGTGCCAAACTGCGTTATTTTAAAGATATATTTCCTGAAAGAGTTGTAATTACAAAAAAATTCAAGAATTAGCTCACATGGCATCATGCTTTTCAGCAGTTGCATTTTAAATGAGAAATAAAATATTGTTTAAAAAAATAAAGTAGAGTCTACATCATGAGGCTGCAAGTTTCATGTCATGTCCAGAGGCCCGTGTCTGCTCAGTTATCTGCACAAGTACAGGTACAATGACTCCTAGAATTTTCAATGGCAACTGCGTCCCCAGTGAGGTTTTCTGACCACTTGCATAGTGAAAAGTTTTCACAGAGCCTGTGAAGCCTGGTTCAGCCTGACTCAAGCAGAACTTCCCAAACAAATTACAGGGAATCCCCATTAAAAATAGGTTGCTCACTTAGGTCCTAGTACTTTCATAGACATACTGTAAATCTTGATCCTATCCTCCAGCTTATGTCATTCCCCGAACACTATCAATTAAATCCATGACCTTCAATATCCCATTATCTAATTGCCTCCCGTACATCAACACCAGATCTATTTCATACCTCCTCAGAACTAGTTCCAGCTCCAAACTAGAGCTTGGGGAGAAGCATGGGTAAAACTAAGCAATGCTTTTAGAAGGAATAAGCAATGACAGATGGTGTGTCCCTTTGTAAATATTCTGACAACTGTGCAAACTGTGTTATTTAGTTTGTGACTTGTCCAGAGGGAGATGTAGGCTCAATATTTGGACAACTTTCCAGTGGTGACAGCTATAACATGACAACCTAAATTTTGCATTCAGTGCCTGACTGATGAAGCTGAGTGTGATAAATGTCTTCTTCACCACCCTGTCTACCTGCATTACCATTCTCAAGGAACCATATACAGTACCTGTACCACTGGGCCTTTCTGTCCATGGCTTACCATTCTCAAGGAACCATATACAGTACCTGTACCACTGGGCCTCTCTGTCCATGGCTTACCATTATCTATGTAAGTTCTTTCCAGATTTGACTTAGCAAATCGCAACAACCTCACCCTTATGCAAATCAAACTCCATCTGCCACTCCTCAGCCAACTAACTCAATTGATCAAGATTCAATTGTAATTTTTTTACAACCTTCCTCATTGTCCACTCTATCAACAAGTTGAGTGCTATCCACAGATTTACCAACCATGCCACCTACATTTTCATCTAGACCAGATAATGTCATCTGCAATTGACACATTGGGACTTCAGCAACCAGGCATTAGGGATATGCATACTCAATTTAATAAGCTTTGTTTAAAATAAAAAATATCCTTGAAGCCAATGTAAATTTATAAATGGCACATTTACAAAATTGAAAAAAATGTATCTTCACAATATCAGCTGTTTGACTTTCCCGAAAGTTCAAATTTAAAGTAGTCCATCGGGGTCACATGTCCAAAGTCAAGCTATCTCGTTTTTATGTGGATGTATCTCCTTGTTGTGATAAATGCAACCTAATTGATTCATATGTTTTGGACATGCCAGAGTCCTGAGAAATATTGGAACGAAATATTTCAAACTTTCTCTGTACTTTTTAAAAGTTAATTTTCAACCTAATCCCTGAACTGCTTTATTTGGTATTGTTGGAGAAAGTGACACAAATTTAATGGCATCTGAACTGCATGTATTAGCTTTTATTTATCACTCTGATAGGAATTCTGTATTTCTTTTTTTTTGGCCAAACAGCTTCTTTCTTGGTAGTGGGTTTAGATTTTCCTTTGTTTTTAATAATAAAATAATAAAATATCAATACTGTGATGGTGCGTATCTCTCACCACACCAGCGGGGCAGCCGCAGTAAGATGGCGCCGTCGGGGGTATCTCAGTGCCTCGTGGTTCAGACCACAGCGTGCACTTCAGGCAGCCTTTAAAGGGCACGCGCAAAGTTCAAATAAATCAGATCAACTGAAACCCCTCAGCGTCCTGTGGTGTGTTTCAGAATTGGTAGCTACCGCTACATTGATGATTCCAGCAAGTCCAGATGTTTTTATGGCCTCCCGACATGGATTCAGCAGCAGTCAATGCGGTCGTGGTGAAACTTCGCCCCCCCCCCCACCCCCTTTCTGGATACATCACCCATGCACTTGGTTTGGGTAGGCGGAAGTGCAGTTTCACCTCAGACTAATCACCAGAGGCCACGATATTTTACTATATTGTAAGCACCCTCAATCAAGAAACCGCTGCCAGGGTGGATGACCTGATCCACAACCCACCGGAGGAAGGTAAATTCCTCACCATCAGAAACCTCCTCCTTGGCACTTTCGTCTCTCCCATCGACAGCGCATCAACAGCGTGCCGCCAGGCTCCTGCACCTGGACGGCCTGGGCGACAGAACCCCATCCGCCCTCATGAATGAGATGCTCGAACTGGCAGAAGGCCACAAACTCTGCCTAATGTTTGAGCAAGCCTTCCTCGAGCAGATGCCAGAAGACATCCATCTCCTGCTGGCAGGCAAGGACTTCTCAGATCCACGGAGAGTCGCAGCCCGCGCGGAGAAAACGAGGATGCCCTCAGTCAGATCACCCAGCCAACTGCATGTGCCCCCCAAGCACAAGCTGAAAGAGCCCCACACCACCTGGTGCTTCTACTATCAACACTGGGGGGGGCTCAAGCCCGCAAGAGCAGGCAGCCCTGCTCATTTCAGGGAAACAGTGGCCAGCCGCTGTTGATGGCTGCGACGGCTGGCCATACTAACAGACTCCTGCCTGTAACTGATAGATCAGCAGCTGACGTTTCCTGGTGGACACCGGAGCCGAGCTGAGTGTGCTTCCTCCACACACCCTCGAGACCAGCACCCGAATACAAGGCCCCACGCTACGAGTGGCCAACGGATCCACGATCAAGACCTTTGGCATGCGCAGCATCCAGATTCAGGTTGGCAAAGATAAATTTCGCTGGAGGTTCATGCTGCCCACGGTGGGCACGCAGCTTGTTGGTTGACATAAAAGGCAAACGTTTAGTGCATGCCCGCACTTTTCAAACTGTCTGCCTCGATTCCACAGGCATGTGTGACCTGGGGATAGCTACCCTCAGTGCTCCCAAAGACGAATTTACCCGCATATATAACAAATTCCCCACCATCCTGCGGCCTCAGTTCTCCTCCGCCATGCCCCAACACAGCATCCGCCACCACATCCCGACCCAGGCCCCCCCCATGCCAAAGCCAGGTGGCTGCCCCCTGAGAAGCTACAACTGGTGAAGAAGGAATTCTCCTGACTACAAGAGCTGGGGATCATCCACAAGTCAGATAGCCCTTGGGCATCCCCCCCTCCACATGGTCCCAAAGGCCTCTGGGGGTTGGCGCCAATGTGGAGACTACCTTCGTTTAAACAACGCGACACACTGGACCGATACCCCATCCCACACATACAAGACTTTAAGGTCAACTTGCACAGCGCCAAAATTTTCTCAAAGGTTGATCTGTTACGGCGTTTCCATCAAATCCCAGTCCATCCTGACGATATTGACAAAACTACTATCATCACCCACTTTGGCCTATTCAAGTTTCTGTGGATGCCCTTTGGCCTTAAAAATGCGGCCCAGACTTTCCAACGGTTAATGGACTCAATGGACAGAGATCTGGATTTCGTGTTTATTTACCTTGACAATATCCTCATCGCCAGTCAGGACCACAATGAACAAAAAGTCCATCTCCGCGCACTATTTGCCTGCCTGTCAGAATTAGGGCTCACTGTCAACGTGGACAAATGACAGTTCGGCAAAGAGTCCTTGCAGTTCCTGGGCCACCCCATCTCCGTGGATGGGGCTGCCCCATCATCGGAAAAGCTCGCGGCCGTATGCCAGTTCCCAACATCCAACACCCTCAAGGGTCTATAAGAATTCACCGGGATGGTCAATTTCTACCACTATTTCATCCCGGGGGCAACTTGCATCATTCAACTGTTGTTCACATTAATTGCCACCAAAAATAAGACCCTCGAGTGGATGAAAGAGGCCAAAACAGCCTTTGCCACGATAAAAGACAGCCTGACAAGAGCCACCCTACTGGCCCACCCGCGGCTTGATGCCCACACTGCTCTCTCAGTGGACACTTCAGCCACGGCCATCGGGGGCATCCTAGAGCAATTGGTGAACGACAGTGGTGCCCACTTGCATTCTTCAGCAAGCACCTCCGCCCTCCTGAACTTAAGTACAGCGCCTTCAACAGGGAGCTCCTGGCCCTGTACCTTTCCATCAGGCACTTTTGGTACTTCCTGGAGGGCAGTCCATTCAAGGTGTTCACTGACAACAAGCCACTCACCCAAGCCCTCACCATGGCCAAAGACCCCTGGTTGGCATGCCAGCAGCAACACTTGTCCTATGTCTTGGAATTCACTACCAACATCCAACACTGGGCGGGTAAGGACACTGTCATTACCAATGCACTCTCATGGGATACGATCCACAACCTGTCCCCTGGCCTGGTTTACGCCCAACTAGTGCAGGTGCAGAAAGGGTACGAAGAAATGCAGGATTTCCGCTCCGCCATATGGGCCTCTGCCTCAAGAATCTGAAGCTACCAGTCAGCGACGTCTCCACTGGCTTGCCACACCTGGTAGTCCCACCGCAATGGAGGCTGCAGGCCTCTGTGCGCATGATGGCAGAGCGTTTCGTGTGGCACAGCCTCAAGAAGCAAGTGGCCCATATGGTGAGGAACTGCACACAGTGCCAAACATTTAACGTCCAGTGCCATGTTAAAGCTCCGGTGCAGCAATTCGATCCCCGGCCAAGGGATTTGAGCACATTCATATTGATATTGTGGGCCCCCTACTGGTGTCCAGCGATGCCCGCTACTTATTGACTGTAGTCAACCGCACGACGAGGTGGCCAGAAGCCATCCTGCTAAAAGACACTTCTGCCGAATCCTGTGCCAGAACCTTGCTTGCCCACTGGATCACTAAGTTTGGCGTCCCAGCGCACATGACAAGCGACAGGGCGCCCAGTTCACATCTGCCCTCTGGTCGCAGCTGGTGAACTTCCTGGGGATTAAGCTTCATCATACTACTGCTTATCATCCCCAGCCCAACAGACTCGTAGAGTGCTTCCACCAGCACCTCAAGTTGGCTCTCATAGTGCATCTCACCAGCCCCAACTGGATGGACAAATTGCCCTGGGACCTGCTTGGCATCAGAACAGCTCCGAAGGAAGACCTACAGGTATTGTCTGCAGAGCTGGTGTATGGTGCACTGTTGTCGCTGCCTGGGGAGTTCTTCGGCCCAAACACAGGCTCCGGGACTGAGAACCAGGCCCTCCTGGCAGACATGCAGGACAAACTTGACTCACTCGTGCCCCCGTCACCGACCCACCATGGCAGCTGCCCAACTTACAATCCCAAGGAGCTGGTTACAACAAACTTTGTTTTCGACCAGCAAGGCCCACACCCTGCACTGCCCTTATGAGAGTCCCAATAAAGTCCTGAAATGTTCAGGCAAGACATTCACCTTGGACATTGGGGGCAGGGAGGAGCTGTTTACGGTCATTAGACTCAAAGCGGCACACTTAGACCTTAGCCACCCAGTGCTAACAGCCTAACACAAACGGGGTCAGCTGCCCAAGCGGTGAGACTCGTAAACTAGTTCTGGGGGGGGGGAGTTGTGTGGCGGCCCACACCTCTCATGGCGAACCGGCCCCCACTTGTATCACCACGCCGGTGGGGCAGCCGCGGGAAGATGGTGCTGTCAGGGGTATCTCAGTGCCTCGTGGCTCAGGTCACAGCGTACGCTTCAGGCAACGTGATGATGTCACCACCCATGCGTGGCAGAGCTCACGCACCCCTTAAAGGGCGTGTGCGAAGTTCAAATAAATCAGTTCAACTGAAACCCCTCAGTGTCCTGTGGTGTGTTTCAGAGTTGGTAGCTACCGCTACAATACAATATACTCTGATTAAAATGTGGAGAACCTTGAATGAAATGATACGATTTAAGAGTAATGTATCTCTGTATTTTTGGATGTAACATTTCAATGCTAATGAAAATATTGAAAAAGAAAGACTTTTTCCATAGTTCAACATTTTGGAGAAAGGAAGAAATGTAAATAAATGTGTCTGCTTGAGAGTATTGAAAAGAAAAATTAAGAACCAGTAAAACATTCATCATTAGTTAAGTCAGATTCAGATTTATTGTCAGAGTACGTACATGACATTACATACGACGCTGAGATTCTTTTTCCTGCGGGTGAACCAGAAAGACCAATTATTGGTAGTGCCAAAAAAGTATACATCATACACATGTAAACAAATAAAGAACTGTAAACAGATAATGAATGTAAATAAGCTGACTGAGAGAATGAAAAATATCAATAAAGTACAAAAATAACAGTCCTTAAATTAAGCCCTGATTGAGTACATTGTAGATGAGTCTGATGGTGGAAAGATAGCAGCTGTTCCTGAACCTGGTGGTGTGAGTCTTGTGACACCTTACCTCCTTCCTGAAGGTAGCAGTGAGAACTGAGCGGGTGCTGAGTGATGTGGATTCTTGATGATTGCTGCTGCACGCCAATGGTATTATTCCCTGAAGATGTTCTCAATGTAGGGGAAGGTTTTACCTTTGATGTCCTAGGCTGCGTCCACTACCTTTTGTAGGGCCTTATGCTCAGGGGTATTGGTGTCCTCACACCAGACTGTGATGCAGCTGGTCAGCACACTTTCCACCACACATCTGTAGACATTTGACTGGGTTTCTGATGTCATACCAAACCACCGCAAACTCCTGAGGAAGTAGAGGGGCTGATGAGATTTCTTCACGATGCTATTAGTGTGTTGTGTCCAGGAAAGATCCTCTGAGATAGTGACTCCCAAAAACTTAGTTTTGCTCACCCTTTCCACCTCTGATCCCCCAATGATCACTGAATCATATACCTCTGGTTTTCCCTTCCAAAAATCAACAAGCAGCTCCTTGGTTCTGGTGACATTGGGTGCAAGGTTCTTGTTGGTGCACCAAGTTTTCAATCTCCCTCCTGTGTGCTGACTCATCACCTTTTTTATACAACCCACTACCATGGTATCGTTGGCAAATTTGTAGATGGTGTTATTGTCGTACCGCGCTGCACACTGTAAAGTGTGTAGGGCAGCGGGCTAAGAATGCAGCTCTGTATTGAGCGAGATTATGGAGGAGTTGTTCTTACTGATCACTGATTGTGGTCTGGAGGTGAGGAAATCCAGGATCCAATTACACAGTGGGATGTTAACTCCCAGGTCTTGGAGTTTGCTGATCAGTTTTGAGAGGACAATGGTGTTGAATGCTGAACTGTAGCTGAGAAAGAGCATCCTGATGTATGCATCTTTACTGTCCAGGTGTTCCAGGGCTTCGTGTAGAGCCAGTGAAATAGCATCCACTGAAGATCTGTTACTCCAATAGGCAAACGTGAATGGATCCGTGACACCACTCAGACAGGAGGTGACATGCTTCAACACCAGCCTTTCAAAACACTTCATCACTGTTGATGTAAGTGCTACTGGTCAATAGTCACTACGGCAGGTTGCTACATTCTTCTTGGGCACCGGTATGATTGACATCTGTTTGAAATAGGAAGGTACCATGCCCTGCTGGAGTGAGATGTTGAAGATATCCACAAATACATTAGTAAGTTAGTGAGCCCAGATTTTTAATAGCTTTGTTCATGAAATCAAGTGAGGTCATGAAGTAAGTTTAGGATGAATAAGCAATTATAGGATGAGATCACTATACTCACAATATTTGTTTTTAACAATGCAAGAACTGGACTTTGATGACAAGAAAGCTGAAGGAGACGTGCTGTCGTTACACTGCACTGGCACAGCTTCAGCTGTTGTAAAGTTAAAAATCACATGACTTGAACTTGCTATGACAGAAATTAGATCACTGTCAAAAATTGGTTCGCCAAAGAAACACAGGCACAAAATGTTATTGAACCAAATACATTGTTATTCTTTCATATCATGTGTTGTATCTGTAATTGATCAAATCTCATATTGACAATCTGAACATTATTTTGGAAGTCTGCTTTACATTGCATGGGCTCTCTTAAAACAAAATTGGAAAAAAACCCAGATTTCCTATTGCAGAAATCATCTTCATCTTTGCACCTTTTGTGAGTGAAAACACTGTGCTTGCATTTCCACCAGAATTAAATGGAGTGATTCAGTGAAAGACATTCTCCAGACCACTTCTTCCATTGCCTCAATGTGCTTTTGACAACATGAGGAAAACTTCAGTAAATTATTGTTGAGCATTAGGAACAATAATTTTTTGGTATGTAGATAATTAAAAGGACTGTTACATCTGTATAATAGTAATCTCAACTGGTATTTTAATTATAAACTATAATTTAACACAAGTACAATTAAATTGGCTCCAAAATACATTTGGTGATGTTAAGATGGAATTAAGTGAACACAATGAAGCCTTATTATCTAGTTTGTCTCCACGTCAAACAAAAGAATATCTAGTTTTGATTTTAAATAAACCAATTATCTTGTTAATTTCCCATTTACTTTTACTGCCCCTGAAGTACTTTCAAGTGAGTTCATAAATCATCAGACTTCTTGTTCAGTTGTTTCACTCTGAATCAAGGTGGAGATTTTCGTGTTGAGGCTATCACCCAGCTAATTACAAGAAAAGAATTTTCATTCTGTATCATTTCATATAAGTGAATACAACATGAATCTGCTTTCATTTTAGAAAACCAAAAATATATTTCTCATTCCTTATCATTATCACCATAAATCAATTCGTCAGGTAGCTCGTTAAGAAAATGAGGCAACATGGCATTGATAAAAACGGATGTGGGGCAAGAAAGAGATAGTGAATGGCGTTTGCTTCAAAAGGAGATGAAAGTATTGTAGCCAAAAGGTTGAGTGCGAGGATCCACTTTGTTTCAATTTGTTATCAATTATTTGAGAAGTCAGAATACATTCACATAATTTAATGATGGTGCGCAATAAAGATGCTCCACAAAGTCTGAGAAAAATGTAAGGACAGTAGGGATGCACACGCTAACCAAATGAATGGTCAGGTAGAAAATACAACGTAACCTGGATGAGGAATATTAGTCACTAAATGTAGCAACTGTAATCCCCATAATGTTATTGCCTCTGCTTTTTAACCAGTTCACTAGGATGTCTTGTCACTTCCAAACTCACCAACTCCAAACCTCTTTTCACTGGCTTTTCATCCTCCACTTTAGATGTACTGTTAAGTATGTTTAAAATATTGTCACTTATCTCTGACAAGTACCAGTTGATCAAGAAGCTAAATGCTGGAAATGCAGAGAGCTAGAAGTTTTCTGAGTTATGCCAGCTTTAGAATTGGCAAACAGTTGGCAACATTTCATCAATCCCTTCTTAATCAATAGTTTAACTGATAATTATGTGGCAATATCAACAGACTCCAAAGTAATGTCATGTGCTCACTGAGTTCCCTTTCTTGAGACTTTATTCCCTTTCCCCTTAAAACAATTTTCTCTTTCAAGTGTTCATAGCAGATTAACCAACTGCTGTTAACATAATTACATCATAGTAGAAATTAAAGATCTTTTTGGTTTATATACAAGTTGGGAAATTAACTGCCTAAATGAAAAAAATGCTGCTATTTTGGAGAATTATTTAACCATTAGAAACACTGAAGGCATCTGGAGGCATGGATGATCTACCTCAGTTGTTATCTCTGCCACCTCCCCTTCACCCTCAATTTGAGAGAGCAGCATGAGAATGTCGGTGTTTAGATGGCTGTCATATAAGACAATTCCCCAGAATTTCATCTTAAAATATAGGTTTTGAGCTATACTCGCTGTATATGACTACCCAAGTCTGACACATCACTGAGAGCTTACTGTCCCAATAATCCTTTATCAAGCATCCCACTGGCCAGTGGTATGATGCTGTTGCAATATTTTTAAACCAAATTACCCAGTACAGGTTTAAGTTTTATTTGCAAATTTTAAAATAAACCACTGTTGGCTCCTTTAAGAGGCCATTTAAAGCCTGTACAGAGTTAACAGCAGTCAGACTGGGAACATGAACCCCATGGGGCATGCTGAGACTTCGCTGTTTGTAAGCTGTTGCAAATGGCAACTGGCATATGTTGTTAACTTCATTCGCTGCACTTATTATTATTTTTAAATATTTTTTTATTTTCATAGACTCAAAAATTCAAACAAACAGTACAGTCCCTTTCAACACTCATGTAACATTGAGTCTATATTTATCCCCTTCCCCACCTCCTACTCCAATACAACTGAGAATATGATCATATAAATTATAGAGATACAAATACCAGTGGGGTCAAAGACCCCCACAGAAACCTAGGGATAAAACAGCCAGGGTGACTAAATAACAAAAGGCAAGGAATAAAAAAGTACTAAAAAAGCACGTCGTCTGTGACATGTCCCATTTCCTTAATCCCTCTCATTTCCTTGCTGGGACAGATTGTTACAGTACCCATATTTTGAAGGGGGCCTTGTCAAATCTGCATACCAATGTATTTCTAATAGGGTTGCCTCTGTCTAAAGAATGTCTCATATTTCCTCCTTAGATTGTACGTGATTTTCTCCAAGAGAATGCAACTCTACTTTTCCATATTCCATCATGTGACAGATTTATAATACATTTTTATTATTTTAATATAACATTATTATTAATCCAGATTCCCAAACGCAAGTTTTTTGTAGAAAAATATTTAGTGGTGGGACGGTAGGAGTTATGTGAGTGTTTTATGGTGTTCTCCATTGTCGTGGGGGACACTTTAAACCACAGGAAATTAAAGTTCAGATTTTATCCTTGTACAAGTCAACCCCTGGTTTTGAGGTGACATTTAAAAGTTCAAATATTATCTTATATGTCAACATATATGATAAGTCTCACAGGTGGGTAGAATTTTGCATAAATGGTATCAGCTCTGTGTTGTGCACAGATTAATTCCACTACATGTAATCGGGTCCTCTTATTCCATTCACTTCCAGTGCACTGAAAATTCAGGTCAAATTTCCAAAAGTGAGTTACATGTACACAAAGTGCTCAATCACACTTTGGATTAATTTATTCATTGCCCACATACAAATGTTGTGGTACATGAGTAAATTTCTGGGTCCTTTCATTTCCCGGCTGGTTCCAAGCTATGGCCTCCTGCCGCTAATTTTCCAACCTGGCAGTGGGCCAGTTGTTGGCTTGGCTACTTGCCAATTATAAATGAGATCCTGCCATTAAATTAATACCCTGGAATTTCCAGATCAGCAATAGTGACGAATGTGATCATGCCCACTCTATAATAATGGAACCAACTTATTTCTGCCTGCTATTTTCCTGGCAACTTTAACCTAGTGCCAATGTAAAAACTGCAAACAGAAAATGCAATAATATAAGAACCAACAGCAGGCAGAGGCAATTTAGGCCTTATACTTGCCCTGTTACTCAAGGTCAGAAGAAGCTACACAAGGTAGTGGATGTAGGTCAGAATATAATGCTAACTTCTCTCGTCCCTATGGACTCCATCCACATACTGAAAGACCCATCACACCCTGGCCACGTTCTCTTCTCCCTCCTCCCATTGGGAAGAAGGTTTGAGTGGGAAAGCACATATCAAAAGGGCTGAATAGATTTGCCATTGATTTCAAGCTCTTGAACAGAGCTGTCATGCTACCCTTGCTTGGTGGTGATTGATCTTCCTTTTGATTGTCAGCCAACATTAAATTGTGCTCTTCGTACAGCAGGATAGATGTTAGAGATCAACCTACTGGTCTATTCGCAGAAAAACCTTTATGACATTTCTTGCTATGTGTTGACAAATACACTTCAACCCAAACCTTAAACTATTCATCAAATAATGGAAGATCTTCAGCATAATTTTCCTGAAGTCTTCTCATATTCCTCTATTAATATCCAGGGTCTATCTATCTCAGTTTCAAATGAACTAAATGACCCAACCTCCACAGACCTCCCAGATATAGAGTTTTAAGATTCCCCACCCTCAGCTTCATGAATCTGATTCCTTATTCTGAAACTGTGAGCCCACATCTCAGCTCTTCAGCCAAGGAAAACATCCTGCTTGCATCTCATTCTTCCAATCTCTCAAGAATGCAGGCCTGATCCACTCAATTTCCACCATCCTTGGAACTAGTCCATGAATCCCTGTGCTCTATCTATGTTACAAGTATATTCTTTTTAGGAAGGGTTGGCAAAGTTGTACATCATATTACAGTTGCATATCTCATCTAATCAAATTTCCCAATGATCCAGCTTTCACAACCCTCACCAAGAAAATTCCACATTAAGACTCCTGTATTCAAATCCTCTTGAAATTAAAGTCAACATGCCATTTGCCTTGGAGAAAAACAAAAATTGCAGATGCTCCGATCTTGAGTAAACAATGTCAAGCCAGGTAGCAATCATGGGTAGAAATGGCCAGTCAATGTTTTGAGTTGGGACCATTTATTGAAACTAAAGTAGGAAGGGATGATGGGGGGGGGAAACTGGTAGAGTGAAGAAGCTGGGAAGGCACTAAGAGGTGAGGGGGCATTGGACAAAAGATGGAAGGGAGAGGGAGACCAGAGAGAACAATAAGAAAGGAAACAGATAAAAAAGAGATGGAAACAGTGGAACTGGATAGCTGTGGAGGGTAACTAAAATAAGAAAATTGATGTTCATGCCATTGCGTTTTAGGCTGCCCAAGAGGAATATAATGCTTTGTTTCACAAGTTTGCATTTGACCTCACCTTGGCAATGGATGAGGCTGATGATAGGTACATCTGTGTGGGAATAGTGAAGGGAATCAAAGTGATTGGCAGCTAAGAGTTTGAGCTTAGACTGGTAGAAAGAGTGCAGGTGTTTGGTGAAGTGTTCGCCCAATCTATGTTTGGTCTCATGGACATGGAAGATGCCACACAGAGTACACTGAAGGCACTAGTTCAGATTGGTTAATATGCATGTAAAGCTCTGCCTCACCTGGAAGATCAGTTTGTGGCCCTGGATAGAGAAGATGTCAGGAGAGAAGATGTCAGGACAAGTATTCTGCCATTATAGAAGGGTGTGCCAAAAGGGGTAGAACGGTGGGTGAGGAGGGAAGAGTGGATCAGTGAATTTTGGAGAGACTGATCTTTGCAAGATGTGGCTGATGGTGGGACCATGCTGGAGTTAGTGAAAATGTTGGAGAATAATGTGGAGAATTGTGGAGTGGGAAGTGAGGACCAAAAGGTCTCTGTCCTTGTTCTACTTTTGGGGGAGGTGGGGCGTGGGCAGCATATGAGGAAAGGAGAGGTGAGGAACAACATATCAAATTCCTCCTAGAAAACCTTAAACAATAGCAGGAGCACTGATTTTTCCAAATTTAATGATCTCCACCTTGATCTGGTTCACTGCTTCCATCTCTTCTTTACCTGCTCGCATTCTTACTTTTTTCTCTAATCTGCCTTATTCTCAATGGTATCTCCATCAGTCCAATATCACATTTTAGTGGCTCCCCAACTTCTTAACCCCTTCCCAATTTTCCCCTTGATATTACCACTTCCTATTTTAGTGCTGTTAATGGATCCTGACTCAACACATTGAAGGACCATTTCTATTCACAGATACTGCTTGACCCATTGAGTCCCTCATTGCTTTTATACCATTTGTCATCTTTGTCACTTGTAACAGATGCGCTTTACCTTTCAGTGACTTGAGTCCAGGATACCAAGGTCCCATTGACCATCAACATGATTCAGCCTCTTACCATTTAAAATATATTCTGCTTTTCTGTCTCATGCACCAAAGTGGGTAACCCCACATTGTTTTATTATACACCTGTATTAGATCTGGCATGATTTTGCCCACTCACTCAGCACATCTTTATTGATTTGAAGCCTCTTTCATCCTCTTCCATACTCACATCCTTCCAGGTTCTGTTTTGTCAGCAAGTTTAGGAGTTTGGAATTTGATCCTCCCAGATAAATTGTTGATACAGATTCTCAACAGCTGGAGCCCAAGCACTAATTCCTATGATACCCCACCTAGCAACTGAAGAAACATTTGTTCCTTTCCACTCCACTTTCTGTCAGATAACTGATGTGATTACACTATTTGTATGATACCCTCAGTTTGTGTTTGTCAACCTCCTGAATGGGACCTTGTTGAAAGCCGACCCAAAATTCAAATACCCATATATATCAGTTCCCGCTTTCCTGCTCTTCAATGACAACCACTTAAACCTCCAGTTGTTTTAAATATCCTGCAGTATGTGGGATTTTCCAGATGCTCCTTGTGCAGGAAGTGACATTGGTTTGTCCACATTGAGTGCAAGGTCTCAGCACGTGAATAGCAGTTGGACGTATTCCAGGCAAAGTTATATGAACAGCACATGTTGGAAAAACGAGAACCCTATGGGTAAGGGAACTGCGATCAGAGGATGACTACAAAGCAACAGAAGGGAGGCAGCTTGGTTACCCCTTGCTTTCTCTGGATGCTGCGTGAGCTGAGTTTCTCCATCACATTTGTATCTTGCACAATCTTAACCATCCACTTTTCATTAATTCTGCTTCAAGACATTCCAGTTAATTATAATGCTGAGATCTGGTCATTAAGGTTAACAATTTTCAGCTCCCTTCAGGGAAGTGTCATGAAGGATCTTCAACCTGAAATATTAAATGTTTCACTTCCTGCAGATTCCGTCTGACCTGCTGAGATTTTGCAGCATTTTCTGCTTTTATTTCATCTGTTCAATTTTAATTCGCTTTCCAATAAAATAATGATAATACTTTCTATCTAGTATTACAAATTGGATAAAATACTGGAAGATATCCATCGTGCGCTCAAAATGTCATAGAGTGAAAAGTTTTGCATTGTGTGGAGGAATATTTGCTGGAAATCTTAAAGTTACATCATAAGAGGTGGAAAATGTGACTTCTGTCACATGGTGCTATTGGACAACAATCTGAACGCTGAGGAAGCTAATGGCATTTTAAGGGGAAATGGCTTTGGATTAATTTAGATTGAGGTCCTAGCTTGTTGGGGTGGAGCTTTTGGAAGACTACTTTGTTATCAATTGCACTGATAACAAAGGAGAAGCAACTTTGGGAGGTGGAGGCTTTGAATTTTTCATGTGGTGGCCTTAAGGAGATCAAGTGCCCCTCAAAAATAATGCATGATCATGCCACATCAAGATCCTCACCCTCTGCCACCACAGCCTGCCCTCAAGCTTCACTGGCCTGATAGTGGGACATCAATACAGTTATCTGCATCACCTTTACATATCCCTCAGCTCACCATCCTCAGAATCAAAGCCATCCCTTCAGTGTTGGCACAGTGCTCTAATCAGTTACCAAAATGTCAAAATAAACCCTCAAGATCAATCATAAATTGGTGATTATTTGCTTTCAGTGGACTATGGGACAGATGAGTCACAGTGGAAATTAATTTAGTTCTGTTTTCAGATGACTAACCAATGGCCAACAGGCCAAGTATACCCACAGCATGAAGTTCACCTGGACTCAAACCTTCAGCCTCATATTATTCAACTTCAGCAAGCACAACTGCCTGCAGCTCACCCATTTAAACATTGCTGTTGGTCCCAACTGCAACTATTTCAATTCACTCTTGAATTATTGCAGCCTAAGGTCTGAGTCCAGTTGAGCCTCATGCCATAGGTACACTCTGCCAGTTAGCTATGGGTTATGCATTCTCATGCAAAGACCAAATGGAGAGGTGACAGCAGGACTAAGGAGTCCTGTGAGGAGAGACTTTTGCTGCTTTGCATTCAACTGAGCATTCCTCCATGCCCGAGGAGAGGCATGAGTGTTTGTTAATAGTGAGAATAGCAGGCAGACTCAGTGCTTTTCCCCAGCTCACCTCCCATGCATACTGAATCTATGTGAATTATTTACCAGGCATATGGAGATGAAGGGCAATATTCCTGCTACCACTCCAAGTTCAATCATATAATTCAGAAAATAGAAACGATCGAGTCTATGACCTTCTGGATCTATTGCTCCAGTTCATAACTAATCAACGTGCTTCATTTGTTGAGAGTGCCAGCATTTATAATTGTTACAAATTACCATCAGTAGAAAATGGCATGTTTGAAACAATCCAAACATAATGTAGAAAATATGTCAATAATTTTAATGAAATATATAACTACATTATGAATAAAATGTGTTTCTAACATCTGGTGCAAAACCTTAATACAATCTCAGGGTTCAGTTAATCTTATGAGTAGTTGAATTTGTGGTTTTGGCAAGTCTTGAATTATTTTATTACAATTCTACACAACGTTTGCAACATAGCTATTATTCTTGATTTAAAAAGCACAGTTAGCATTATAATATACTTCTGAAAAAAGTTCTGACCATCTTAAATATGATATATTAGAGTAGAAATGTTAGAAGGTCATTGTTGCTCTGGAGAGTGCAGATGAAGTTCAGGAGGATGTTGCTTGGATTGGAGAACTTTAGTTAGAGAAAAGGGTTGCATTGGCTCTACTTGTTTTCCCTGCCGTGAAGAAAACTTGTGGTATATAAAATTATGAGAGGCACAGATAAGGTAGAAAGTCAAAATCTTTTTCCCATGGTAAGGTAAGAGGAAAAAGCTTCAAAGGAGAATAGATTTTTAAAAATCTAATGAGAGTGTTTCATATCTGGGACGTGCAGTCAAAGGACGTTGTGAATTAAGAATCAATCATTATATTTAAGGGCAACACTTAAATCGGTAGGCAAATAGGATTGGTGAGCAAATGGCAAAGGGCCCATTGCTGTGCTATACTCTATGACCCTGTGTGCATCTCTGTGTGTTCGCCTGTTTGTTTATTCGAAAACAATAGAAGAACAAAGGGAAATAGCAAAGGGCAAGATGGTTTCCTGCTTTATCACATTTGTCATTGTTTTTAATGTGGGACAATGTTGATTCATGAGCTATAATATCCTTTCCCAACTTATTTTCTCCTTGGATAACTCCCACAATATACTTTAAAACAAGGTCTATTCAAACACTGTATTTTGGAAGGGTACATGAAAATAGATTTCTGTGAAGAGGGAAATGTGCCTTAATTGAATGTCATGTATAAGCAATGGCTACTGCATACATTAATCAACCCATTTAGGTTTTCAGTCCAGAGTTGAATAGGAATTCTTCATAACTGGACCAAATCCATCCTTCAGAACCATTATTTTCTTTGTTCAATGTTTTTTTTAAAATTTAAAACATTATGGTCAAGAAAGAAGGATATGAAATAAAGAAGCTGATTGATTTTTTTCACATCATATTGATTGTAACAAAGACCAAAAGCATTGGTGGCAATGGTTGGCAATCCTTTGATTGTTGGTGGATATGGATGTTAATCCTCTTTACTAAAGAGAAGGCAGTTATTTCTATCTTTATTTGTGAAAATAATGCACTGATTCTTTGCTGGTAGCTGCTATCTTTATATCAGGACATGGTTATTATATTTGTGGAATTGTTGTCTTTTCAACTTATGTCTTTAATATACTTTTAGACAACTCTCAGAACATCTTCATTCGCTTTTAGAACATTACAGCACAGAAAAGGCCTCTTCAGGCCTTCTAGCCTGTGCCAAAAAATTTTTTGCTTAGTCCCACTGACCTGCACCTAGTCCATAGCCCTCCATACCTCTCCCATCCATGTACCTGTCTAAGTTCCCCTTAAGTGTTAATATTGTGCCTGCATTCACCATTTCAGCTGGAAGCTCGTTCCATACTCCCACCACTCTTTTTATGAAGAAGTTCAACCTCATGTTCCCCTTTCACACTTAACCTTTGTCCTCTGGTTTGTAGCTCACCTACCCTCAGTGGAAAAAGCCTACCAAGCTGTCTATCCCCCTCATAATTTTTAATACTTCTATCAAATCTCCCCTCATTCTTCTCTGCTCCATGGATTAAAGTTCTTACCTGTTTAACATTTCCCTGTAACTCAATTCCTTAAGTCTGGGCAACATCCAAGTAAATCTTCTCTGCACTCTTTCTATCTTATTGATATCTTTCCTGTAGTTAAGTGATCAGAACTGCACACAGTACTCCAAATTTGGCCTCACCAATGTCTTACACAATTTTAACATAAAATCCCAACTCCTGTACTCAATACTTTGATATGTGAAGGCCAATTTGCCAAAAGTGCTTTTTACAACCCTATCCACTTGTGATACCACTTTTAAGGAATTATGTATCTGTATTCCCAGATCCCTCTGTTCTACTACCCTCCTCTCTGCCCTACCATTTACCATGTATGTGCTTTCTTGGTTTGTCCATCCAAAAAGCAACACTTCACACTTGTCTGCATTAAATTCCATCTGCCATTTTTCAGCCCATTTTTCCAGCTGGTCCAGATCCCTCTGCAAGCTTTGAAAACCTTCTTCGCTGTCCACAGCGCCTCCAATCTTAGTGTCATCTGCAAACTTGCTGATCCAATTTACCACATCATCATCCAGATCATTGATATAGATGACAAACAACAATAGTCCCAGCACCAGTCAGAGAAGCAATCATTCACCACTCTGGCTTCTCCCATCCAGCCATTGTCGAATCCAATTCACTACTTCACCATGAATACCTTGCATCTGAACCTTCCTGACTAACCTCCCATGTGGGACCTTGTCAAAGGCCTTACTAAAGTCCATGCAAACAACATCCACAACCTTTCCTTCGCCAACATTCCTGGTAACCTCCTCGGAAAACTCTATAAGATTGGTTAAACATGACCTACCATGCGCCATGTTGACTATCCCTAATCAGTCCTTGGCTATCCAAATAATTATATATCCGATGTCTTAGAACACCTTCCAATAATTTACCTACTACTGATGTCAGGCTCACTGTTGATAATAGACAGCATGCTCAGATTTGGAAAAATAATTAATTACAGCTATTTAAATTCCCTTTGCTCTCAAAAGGATTTTTCTTATATCCTTACAAGTGATGGAACATCACCAGATCTTTTATTATGTTTGTCAAAGTGATAAGATACTAATGCAGCATATCCATTTTACAATATATTTGTATCTGTCCTGGTGCAAAAAGAAAATTAATGAAATGTCACAATGTAATTCTAAACTATCCTTCCGTAGATAGCTTTCATTTCTTCTCATCATGGCAGAATTGGCAGTGTTGTGACCTGTAATCTATAACCTTGAGTTTCAGCGATGATCTCACCAATGTATTCTGGAGATTGTATATTTATGATCAAATGGAAGGTGAAGGGGATTCTGCTCATTTCATGTGAAAACTTCAAGCAAAAGTCTTTGGAAGATATTTGGACTTACAGAGGAGATTAAATTCAGGGAAAACGAAACAAATAAGGGACCACTGAACCCGTTAGAGAATTCTGGAGAAATTTCTTTCCCAGGAGTGTGGTTCGAATGTGGAACTATCCAGTCTGAGTAGTTGATGACCAGCATAAATCCATTCAAGGTAAAGCAAGTTGAGCAGTTCCAGGCTAGGATTCAGTGAAAGAAAATATGATATATTCCTCCTATTTGTGGATGGGTGTGCAATAGGATTTTGCAAAGTACCAAACTGTGACCAGCCTAGCTACTGAAGCCTTCCAGGCCAAAGAATTTAGATTCAATAATACTTCAACACACTGAAGTGAATGAAGATGTTGTTGAGACTTGTCTAAATGTGCAATATCAAAGACAGCCAATCAGAAGTTTCAAAGACAGAACAGATCCACAAATTTCCAGATGTAAAAATAGAAGAAAGGATTTAACAGATATATTGATGCAGGGGTTTTGGAGAGAGTGTGATTTTGTGGGCCAAATGGTTTACTCAGTGCAACAAAAACTTTGAAATACCCTGACATTTTTTCGAGTTCTAAATTGATTCTGACAAATTTACATCTCCAGCAGCTATAACAATGATAAGAAAAACTGCAGATGCTGGAAATTTGAATAAAAATATTAAATTCTGTACTGGAAAAGAACTTCCAGAATCTATGACTAATTCCTCAAATTTAGTATCATTCTTAAATAAATGATAAAATAACAGGTTATCATCCGCATATTGAGGAAATAATAATGTCTGCGTATACTTCAATGTAGATTGTCAGCTCCCTCAATTTTTTCAAAAATTGACAAAATTTGCAGTATTTCCATTAAGTTAAGCTCCTGATAATAACTTCTTGGAAAGTCATTTTATCTACTAATTAACATGGAAAAGAAGGGTGTGGTAAACCATTGTTATGTAGAATTGTCTGGTCAGACACATCTATTGGGTAGTTGTGCCTGTGGCCCCTTCCCACAGGCTCCTGTGCAAGGGTAACTGTTCCACAGCCCCTGCAGCTCAGTGCAGGACAACCAAACAGTATGGATGCGCTTGTGTTCTTAAGTGAATAAAAGCCTATTTGGTTCTCTACAATAGTCTTTCGAGTAAATGATGGTGCATCAATTTTATTCACTTAAAGTTTTTTTTTACAATGAAACAGATTCTGAAGCCAGAGAAGCTGGAGATCGACCCTCAGTCACCAGAGGCATCTACCAAATTTCAGCTTTGGCTGCAATGTTTTGAAGCATTCCTGCAGGCTTCCTCTACCATTGTGCGATTGGAGACTGACAAACTGTAAGTGCTGCACTCCTGGTCGGTACCCTGGTGTACTCCATGATCAGGGATGGGCCATTGTACCAGGAAGCCATGGGCATTCTTAAAGGATGGTACCTGTGTAAAATCAATGTGGTCTATGCCAGGCACATCCTAGTAACTCAAAAACAATCGCAGAATATCTTTGTGCCCTGCTAGCACTCGGCAAGGCCTGTGAATGCAAGGTCGTGTCCAACGCAGAGTACACAGAGGACCTGATTCAGAATTCCTACATTATGGGAATCAGGTTGAACTATGTCTGACAGAGACTCCTGGAGCGAGGGGAAATGAGTCAGCAGAAAGCAGTTGAGCTGGCAGGTACTCTGTAGGTGGCTCTTCAGAACACAGACATGGTACTAAGGGAGCATCCAAAGTGCTACTTCTGCAGCCTGGGCAAGCATCAGAGGAAAAGCTGCCCAGCAAAGGATTTAACTTCTTCCAGCTGCAGGAAGAAGGGCCACTACGCCAAAGTGTGTAAGTCCAAATCTCTTCCTAGCAGTGGCATGTGTGATCTTGGGGGCTGCCATCTCGGGTGTCATCTTTGGGATGCAGCAATGCTTTGTATGGGCTCTGGGGGCCACTATTTTGGACACTGCCACTACCCACAACAACAATGTGCAACAACCTGACACTGGCCTCCATCACACTCGACCAGGACAGCCGACATCAACTCGCCAGGTCAATGATGGATATTCAGGTAAATGCCCATGTGACGAGTGGCTTATTCGATACTGGAAGCACGGAGAGCTTCATCCACTGGGACATAGTGCAACATTTTTCTCTCACTGTACTCCCAGTGAAACAGAAGGCCAACTTGACATCCAGGTCACACACAGTGGACGTCCAGTGCTTCAGTGCATGACTCTAATGGTGCGGGGTACTTTAGACTAATAATAATTATGTTGCAGCTCTGTGTTGCTGTACTTTTGGGGCTGAATTTTCAGTGTCACCTTAAAAGTGTGACGATGGAGTTTGATGGGTCCCATCCACCCCATCGACAATTTTCAAACCGGCAACCCAACCACTCACCACACAACGACCTGCAGACTCTCCACACTCAAAAGTGTCCCCCACTCCCCGGCACTATTCACCAACCTCACTCCCAACCTGTCGCCACGAAAAGAAGGCAGTACAGTGCTGGGTACAGGCCTTCATCTGGGCAGGGGTACAACACTTTTTCAAGGAGGGGACCTTGGAGAGCGCAGGTAGTGATAGTCCAGAACATGGAAAAGAATAGGATAGTCATCAATTTCAGACAGACCATCAACAGATACCCGCAATAGGATGCATTCTCCCTTCCATGCATTGCTGACATGGCCAACCAAATTGTCCATTATCGGGTCTTTACGACCATTGACCTGAAAACAGCATATCATCAAATCCCTATCTGCCTGGAGTACCACCATTATACGGCGATCGAGCCGGATGGCTGCCTCTACCAATTCCTGCGGGTCCCCTTTGGTGTCATGAACAGTGTCTTGGTCTTCCAGCGGGAGATGGACCAAATGGTAGATCAGTACAAGTTGCACGCAACCTTCCTTAACCTTGATAACATCACCTCCTGCGGCCACGACCTGCAGGACCACGATGCCAATCTCCAGAAATTTCTCGAAATAGCCAAGCTCCTTAACTTTACATATAATAAGGCGAGGTGCATGTTTTGCACAACCCTTCTAGCCATCCTTGGGTGTGTCATAGAGAATGGAGTCATCTGCCCGGACCCTGACCCCAGCAACCGCTCCTGGAGGTTCCCCTCTCACACAGCCTCAATGCCCTGGGTTCTTTTCTTAAAATGCTCAGTGGGTCCCCAATTATTCAGTCAAGGCCCACCCCCTCATCAAATCCACATCCTTCCCCCTGGCAGCAGAGGTCTGTGCTGCCTTAAATCGCTTTAAGGAAGATACCACTAAGGCCACACTGCATGATGTGGACGAATCAACCCCATTTCAGGTGGAAAGCAATGCATCAGACTTCACCCTGGCAGTCACCCTTAACCAGCAGGCAGGCTAGTAGTCTTCTTTTCACATACTCTATAGGGCCCCGAGATTCGGCTCTCCTTGGTCGAGAAAGAGGCCCAGGCCATTGTCAAGGCAGTGCAGCACTGGCACCATTACCTGGCCGGTAAGAGATTAACCATCCGTGCGGTACCAGATGTAAACAGCGTCTTCATTGTTGAGGTCTTTCATGGCTTGGTTCAGCATCATGCTGAAGAAGATTGAAAAGAGGGTTGGTGCGAGAACACAGCCTTGCTTCACGCCATTGTTAATGGAGAAGGGTTCAGAGAGCTCATTGCTGTATCTGACCCGACCTTGTTGGTTTTCGTGCAGTTGGATAATCATGTTGAGGAACTTTGGGGGGCATCCGATGCACTCTAGTATTTGCCAAAGCCCTTTCCTGCTCACGGTGTCGAAGGCTTTGGTGAGGTCAACAAAGGTGATGTAGAGTCCTTTGTTTTGTTCTCTGCACTTTTCTTGGAGCTGTCTGAGGGCAAAGACCATGTCAGTAGTTCCTCTGTTTGCGCGAAAGCCGCACTGTGATTCTGGGAGAATATTCTCGGCGACACTAGGTATTATTCTATTTAGGAGAATCCTAGCGAAGATTTTGCCTGCAATGGAGAGCAGCGTGATTCCCCTGTAGTTTGAGCAGTCTGATTTCTCGCCTTTGTTTTTGTACAGGGTGATGATGGTTTCTTCAATCTGAGGCGCCTGCAAGCTCACACCAAGACACACCAAGACACAAGAGAAACTTGTCCGTGAACTACTCTTTGCAGACGATGCCACTTTAGTTGCCCATTCAGAGCCAGCTCTTCAGCGCTTGACGTCCTGTTTTGCGGAAACTGCCAAAATGTTTGGCCTGGAAGTCAGCCTGAAGAAAACTGAGGTCCTCCATCAGCCAGCTCCCCACCATGACTACCAGCCCCCCCACATCTCCATCGGGCACACAAAACTCAAAACGGTCAACCAGTTTACCTATCTCGGCTGCACCATTTCATCGGATGCAAGGATCGACAACGAGATAGACAACAGACTCGCCAAGGCAAATAGCGCCTTTGGAAGACTACACAAAAGAGTCTGGAAAAGCAACCAACTGAAAAACCTCACAAAGATAAGCATATACAGAGCCGTTGTCATACCCACACTCCTGTTCGGCTCCGAATCATGGGTCCTCTACCGGCATCACCTATGGCTCCTAGAACGCTTCCACCAGCATTGTCTCCGCTCCATCCTCAAAATTCATTGGAGCGCTTTCATCCCTAACATCGAAGTACTCGAGATGGCAGAGGTCGACAGCATCGAGTCCACGCTGCTGAAGATCCAGCTGCGCTGGGTGGGTCACGTCTCCAGAATGGAGGACCATCGCCTTCCCAAGATCGTGTTATATGGCGAGCTCTCCACTGGCCACCGTGACAGAGGTGCACCAAAGAAAAGGTACAAGGACTGCCTAAAGAAATCTCTTGGTGCCTGCCACATTGACCACCGCCAGTGGGCTGATATCGCCTCAAACCGTGCATCTTGGCGCCTCACAGTTTGGCGGGCAGCAACCTCCTTTGAAGAAGACCGCAGAGCCCACCTCACTGACAAAAGGCAAAGGAGGAAAAACCCAACACCCAACCCCAACCAACCAATTTTCCCCTGCAACCGCTGCAACCGTGTCTGCCTGTCCCGCATAGGACTTGTCAGCCACAAACTAGCCTGCAGCTGACGTGGACTTTTACCCCCTCCATAAATCTTCGTCCGCGAAGCCAAGCCAAAGAAAGAAGAGATTAATCCTGCTGACTGATCAATGCACAGCTGCGTACATGTTTAACAATTAGCAGTGGGGTAAAATCAAAAATGACAAAATACTGAGGTAGAGGATTGAACTTCCACCTACAATTACGATATTCTATACCAGCCGGGGAAAATAATGAGCTGCCAGATGTCCTATCCCGCGGGACCTGTGCCAGCGCACAGATTGACCAGCTGCAAAACCTCCACAATGATCTCTGCCACCCCAGAGTCACCAGGTTTTTTTCAATTTGATGTAGCGTGCAACCTGCTGTACTCCATTGATGGGATCAGATCCATGACAAAGAACTGCCAGGTCTGCGCTGAGAGCAAACCGCATTTCTACTGGCCAGAGAGGGCACAATTAATTAAATCCACCCACCCCTTTGAGTGAGTCAGTGCCGATTTTAAAGGACCCTTGCCCTTCACTGACCCCAATATTTTCTGAACATCATTGATGAATACTCTAGTTTTCCATTTGCCATCCCCTGTTCTGACATGACTACTGCCACAGTCATCAAGGCCCTGCACAGCCTCTTCACTCTGTTTGGTTTCCCCAGTTATATCCATAGTGACTGGGGCCACCCTTTATGAGTGATGAACTGCGCCAGTGCCTGTTGACCAGAGGCATTGCCACGAGCAGGACAACGAGTTACAACCCCTGGAGTAACGGACAAGTGGAGAGAGAGAACGATAAAGTTTGGAAAGCAGTCCTTCTAGCATTGCAGTTTAAGGGCTTCTCAGTCTCCCAATGTCAAGAGGTCTTCCTGGAGGCACTCCATTCGATCAGGTCCCTGCTGTATATGGCCATAAATGCCACACCACACGAATGCATTATTCTACCATTCAAACACAATCAGACAGAGAATCGTGATTAATAGGCTTTAATCACCTTAATTTTAGACCATGGACAAAGTAGAACAAGAGGATAAATTAAACACCGACCCTAAGGATCCAGAGGTCTCGACTAAATTTGACCAGTGGGTGCACTGCCTTAACACATGCATGAGGTGCAATGACGTGCGGAACGAAGAAGACAAGAGGGAAGTGCTCTTCGCTCAGGTCAGCCACCAGGTTTTCCAACTGATAAGAGACGATACTACTTACTCTGAGCGATGGAGTTCCTGCAGAAGCAGTACCTGCCTTGGAACTAGGCCAGCAACATGCAAGCTGTGCCAACACTGATTAAACTCTACTACCAATCAACCACGATCAGACAGAGAATCGTGATTAACAGGCTTTAATCACCTTAAAATGTCAGCATAGCTGCATATTGCTGGCCAGTTCCAAGGCAGGTACTAAGGGAGGGGTTTGGGTGTAACAGGTTTTATGGGGATATCTGGGAGGGAGGAGTCACAGGTTCAGGGGCGGGCCAGCCCATACAGTACAAATATATATACAAACACACATAGCGGCAGCACCACATGCATGTTTTCCTTTCTCAGGAAATCTGCGACAATGACTATACTACCGACATGGCTGACATCCCCAGGGCTCATCTTTCTCAGAAACATGTGAGGAGCTATAAGTCTGACACCCTGGGAAAAAGGGACCACCTCCTCCACACAGCCCTGAATATACTTTCATGGCATACCCAGACAGTCACGGGTCTCTGTCAGGGACTTGGATCCCTCAGGGGTTCAGGAGACCACTGCTGTTCCCCCAACACCCCCCTCACCGTGGAGCACACAATGCACCTGACCCCTGGTACCCTTCCTCTGCCTCTAGGGAGGTTACACTGAACTTATTGGCACCTTCCCACCAGGAGAACACTGATGAGTATGTACAGTTGCCCGAGACTATCCAGGACCCTGTGCAGCACCCCAGCCACAACTGGTGCTACAACGGTCCCAGTGAATGACCAGGCCACCTGAAAGACTGAACTTGTGACTTTAAATTGCAACCTTGTAAGTTCAACTTCACCCCGCTGGATGGACTCTTTTTTTAAAAACAAAGGGTGACCGTGGTAAACCATTGTTATGTAGTGAGGCTGGTTGTACCTGTGGCCCCCGCCCCACCCCCCGCCCCCCCCCACCAGAGGTTCCTGTATAAAAGGTGATTGTTCCACAGACCCCTGTAGCTCAGTGCAGGACCACCCAACAGTACGAATATGCTTGTGTTCTAAAGTGAATAAAAGCCTATCGGTATCTTGACAATAGTCTTTTCAATAATTGATGGTGCATAAATGGGTGAACAAATGGCAATTCATCAGCTTGGAAGGCCTCAGAAGCTAGGTTTGTTGCAGATTTGTTTTTGGCGAATCTATTGCACATCCATCTACAAATAGTTGGATGGTATCATACTTTTCTTATTGATGAGCTCTCAGCATCTGGTGATGATGACTTGGAATTCAGAGATGAGGGGTCAGCAAGGAAGGTTTAAAAACAGAAGTCAGGTGAAGGAGAGAGGGGATGTGTCTGGGCTCACAATTTGTGCATTTGACATACTCAACTTGCTCTGAATATAGAGGAAACAGAAATGATGAGCAAACTGCAAAAATATCTGCAGAGAAAACAGCAAGACGATGAGAACTACTTCCAAGTTCTGCACATCAAATCATTCTCAGTCTCTCACAGCTCAGATGTCACCAGGTCGAACTGACAGGAAGTACTCGATTCTGACTGGGACTGACATTGTCACTGCATGCAGCTCTTTTCCAAATACAATCAACTGCAGCTTGAACAACTTTGCCAGGACAATCAACAGAACACTGCAAGAAGAATATTTTCTAAACAGAATTTCCTTTGCATTCTAATATTTTATAGCAGTGTAAAAATAGGCTTAAGTGCTGCATTCAAGTTCCTAATCTCCCTCTATTCTTCCTTCCACTACACTGTGTCATTTCACGAGGAAGCTGAGTTGTGCTGGAGAGATGGCAACATACTTCAACTGGACCACAATAAGCAAGCCGATTGATCGGATACTGTTCCACTCAATTTTTCACAGGAATTTCAGATTTTTTCACAAAACTCAAAATGCTGGAGGCACTCAGTGAGTCAAGCAGAACTGGTGGAGACAGAGGAATGGCCATCAAATTGGGTCAAGACCATACACTGAGACTCCACACTCTTCCCTCTGCACTCTTTTCCCAATGCAAGGATTCATGCTGAAATGTTGACCATCCCTCTGCCTCCACAGATGCTGCCTGACCTGTTGATTTGCCAGCAGTTTGAATTTTGCTCTGGATTACAACATCTGCAGTCTTTTCTGTCTTTACCTTTGTCAGAGTGATATAACAGGTTCAGTATAATGTGAATAACTTCACACAACATCTACATTCATCCTACTCCATCACATACGTGTTCCTTTCCGGCTTCTAGCCTTGCTTATATGGCAGCAATATCAAGACATTCATTTCCTCATATCTTCCTCTCTCCTATTTTAGGACATAGAACATTGTAGCACAATACAGGTCCATCAGCCTTCCATGTTCTGCTGACTCATATACAGTACTCCTTAAGGAATAGTACTGAATCCTCCCTATCTCGTAACCCTCTAATTTTCTTCCACCCATGTGCTTGCCTAAGAGTCTCTTATATGGCCCTAATGTTTCAACCTCCACCACTATCCCTGGTAAGGCATTCCAGTCACCCATATCTCTCTGTGTAAAAAAAAACATAGCTTCCACATTCTTCCTGTAATGAGGTGACCAGAACTAAACACAATTCTCTAAGTACGGTCTCATCAGAGATTTGTAGAGTTGCAACATGACCTCTTGATTCTTGAACTCAATCCCCCTATTAATGAAGCCCAACATCTCATCGACCTTCTTAACTATCCTATCAACCTGCACAGTGACCTTGAGAGATGTATGGATTTGGACCCCATGGTCCCTCTGTTCATCCACATTCTTAAGTAACTGACCATTAACCCTGTACTCAGCCTGGTTTGACCTTCCAAAATGCATCTCCTCACACTTATCCAGATTGAGCTCCATCTTCAACTTTTCCACCCAACTCAGCATCTTGTTTATTTCCTTTGTAACCTATGACAACCTTCAGCACCATCCACAACTTCTCCAACCTTCATATTATCTGCAAACTTACTGACCCATTCTTCCGCCTCTTCATTGAGGTTATTTATAAAAATCACAAAGGGCAGGGGTTCCAGAAGAGATCCTTGCGGTATTCCACTAGTCCCTGACCTTCAAGCAAAATACTTTCCATCCACTACTACTCTCTGCTTGCTACATGCAAGCCAATTTTTTATCCAGACAGCCAAGGTTTCCATGGATCCCATGCCTCATGACTTTCTGAACAAGTCTCTCATGGAGGACCTTGTCAAATGCCTTACTAAAATCCATAAAGACCATGTCTATCACTCTACGCTTATCAATTTCTTTTGTTACCTCCTAAAATATCTCAATTAGTCTCGTAAGGCATGACTTTCCCTTCACAAAGCCATGTGACATAGATCCTATCCTTTTATTTTCTTATGAGGTCCTGAAGAGGGAATATAAAGAGTTAGATCCTATCCTCAAGAATCCTTTCCAATAGTTTGCACACCACTGATGTAAGACTCGTTGGTCTATAATTCCCAGGATTCTATTACCTTTTTTAAACATGGGGACTACATTTGCCATTCTCCAATCCTCTGGCACCTTCCCCATGGTAAAGAAGACTCAAAGATCATAGCCTCTGACCCAGCTATCTCTTCCTTCACTTCCCACTGTTGCGTCCAGACCTGGAGACATCAATCTTAATGTTTTTAAGAAGATCCATCACTTCCTCTTCCTTAATTTCAGCATCATCCAGAATGTAAGCCTGTTCTATTCCTATCTCACCCTGATCAAAGTCCATTTCTCTTGTGAATATTGAAGCAAAGTATTCATTTTGGACCTCCCCAACATCCTCCGCCTCCAGGCACATGTTGCCTCCTTTATCCTTCAGTGGCTCCACTTTCATTCTCATCATCTTGTTCTTCACATATGCATTAACCATGATTTCAGTGAATGATGGATACTGTTGTATAGTCTGAATGGCCTTCTTCTGTTTCCATGTACAGAAAAACATCTGGTATCTAGCACCTATGGGGATTGGTAAATTCCAGATAAGTGTATTTTCTGGTTACTTGAGACTTACTCTTACAATTATAGATTGTAATCTATAATAGACAGTGGCATTAAGGGTTCTCCTTAATCCTACATGCTAGGGCCTTCTCATGCACCCTTTGAGCTCTCCTAAGTCTTTTTTAAAACTCATTTCTGGATACCATATGCTTCTCGTGAGCGCTTCCTGTTTTCTACATCTAATGTATGATTCCTTCTTCCTCTTGACCAGCTGCCTCACCTGTTTTGTCAACCATGGTTCCCTGTCCAAATGCGACAAACCTATCCTGAACCCAGTCTGTGGTTCCTAAATTTCCTCCACATTAGCTCTGAGCTCTCACCCCAGAAACATTTGTTTCCTGCCTCATTCTATCATAATTATCCCTTCCCCAATTTGTCTGATTTTTTCCTTATTCATAGTTATGCTAAAAATAAAGGAGTTGTGGTCACTCTCACCAAAATGTTCCTCCACTGAGAGGTCCATCACCTGACCAGGTTCATCACCCAGTATTAGATCCAGTATGGCCTCTACTCTCGATGGCTGGTCAGGAATCCTTTTTGAACACAATCCCTCTTGCAGTCAGGAAGTACCAATCAATATTATGAAAATTGGAGTCTCCCATAATAACAACCCTGTAATTCCTGTACCATTCCAAATTTTTGAAGGGAAAACTCCTTCTGAGGCACTTGGGTTCAGTCTTACATATCCCTATTACATAGCCCCCTTCCTTTGACATGCCTTCTGATGCAACCAATCGGTTTTTTACACCTGCCTTTTTTCCTGTTGCACACTCACAACCTGAAATGTCAACAATTCCTTTCACCCCTCAAACTCACCCTGGATCACTAGAGCTAAATGACAACAGCTGTGTCAACACAATCTGTTCCAATGATCTCTGCCAGTGTATCTTCAAACCTCTTTTCAGCCCCATTGCCTCTTGCTTTTCACCATTAAGAATGTATTATTTTCTATCCTTTCTCGGTCCAATATGGATTATCTCACTTTGCCAGGATTGAAGTTCATTGCCACCCTTTTGCTCATTTCTTTCTTTTATTCACTCCTTTGTGTACCACATACAACATCAGACCCTTGTTACCTGTGAACTTGGATGCATGTCTTTCTATCCTGAATGTAATGAGTTGTAGGAGGGAGTTACGGATGTGGGTACAATAACAACATTTAAAAGACATTTGGTCATGTACATGGATAGGGAGGTTTGAGGTGATATGGGGGGCAAACACAGGCAAATATTACCAGCTCAGTTAGGTAACTTTATCAGCATGGTCAAGTTTGTCTGAAAGGCATGATTCTGTGACTCTTTGACTCAATGATGCTCAACTCACTGAGTTTCTCCAGCAGTTTGGTGTTTTTTTGCTCCACATTCCACCATCTGCATTCCCCTCCTCTCTCTTTACTGGGACTGGGACCCAATACCTTTTTCCAAGTAAAATAGTGTTCTGCTTGTACTTCCAATTTATTGAGACATCACTTACATTGGAGAGATGAATTGCAATGGGTTGACTGATCCAGAGAACATCTCCATTCAGTCAATAAACAGGACATAAACTTCGGGTCATCTGACACTCTTCATTGGTCTTTAACTTGACCTCTGTTCTCAGCCTCCTGTTAAGTGGGAAAAAAACCTTTGTTACTTACTGCTAGATCTACTGTAACAAATCATGTTTGGTTTCAGTCACTATAAAATTCCATGCTTCATATTTCTTGTACAGGCATTAATCTTTTAATTGCCTAAAGCATAAGGCTATGTTAATAAGTAAGTCTTTCTCATATTTCAAGGAAGTAAGTGAAACAGAATTGTCCTAAAGACTTGCTTATCAATGAAAATTCCAAGATAGTTTAAAGGTCTTTGATAAAAGTTTCCATCCAGGCCTAGACACGGCACTTGCCTCACAGGACAGCTCACAAGTACAGAGGGTTAACCCTGCCATTCCCCTGCATCTAGATCAGCTTTATGCCAATGCCAATCAAGCTTAATGGTTCTGAAAGGATTGTGTGCAGAATCATATCAGGACTATGGAGATATATAATAGGCTGGGTTTTATTATGAACGGAAGAGGAAAAGGTGAGTTTATTGAAGTGTTTCAAATGATCAGGGGAATTAATATAATTTCTCTGATGGAGGGATCTATAACAAGGGGTTGTGTCTTTAAAATACACTAAAGATTTTGAAGATGAAATCAGAAAATGGGTGTTTGGAATGGGAATACAAATTAACCAGTGATGGTGGAAACTGTTGAATAGTCTGAATGGCCTGCATCTGTTGCCATGTACAGAAAAACCTCTGGTATCTGCCACCTATGGGAATTGGTAGATGCCAGATAAGGGTATTTTCCAATTGCTTGAGACTATTACAGTGCCTATCTTATACACCTGCATTAAGAATAAACAGTTTAAAAGACAAAGGACAAAAATACTACGCTGTATTTACACTGAACAAACTTTATTTGCATTAATATATAAATCTTAAAGCATTTTACTTTATTTTCAGTCATATTCTTTGAAAACATTTAACTGTCAATGCAGCTTCGGGTTCCTTCCCATCCATGGAGCTGCCTGAAAGATGAATATTAACATTATAGATAATTAGCCCCCCTCCCTTCCACCAATTTACAGTTAAAAAGACTGACAGGGGCAGATCTTACTAAGCAGGATAAGGAGACACTTTTAAGTGAGTCACCCCATTGACTAGCGATATCAACCAGCTCTTCATCCTGTTGCTGTTTCAAACACCTGCAATGAGAAAAGCACGACCAAGGCACTCCGATGACTGAATATTTGTTCTCATCTTTTGTTTTAATATTTTATTTTGATTTTTTTAGACTCAAAGTAATTTCAACAATTAATACAATCTTTTTCAACATTCATGGAACATGCAGAGACTGTGTTTCTCCCCCCTCCCCCCCCCCAAACACATAGCCATACTAATTACAAATACTTGTGGGGTTCAGAGGCCCCATGGAAGACCTAAAAAAAGGAACAACCTAATTAACTAAATAATCCAAGAAATAAAAAAAGCTAAAATAAAACAAACTAAAAAAGGGGCTAAAAACAAGACCCAGACGTTGCCTCTGCTGTGTACAATTCCCTTAACTCCAATCCTTTCCCTACTAGGACAGGTTTTTATAATATCCATATTTCACAGGGAGGGGGAGCTAGTCAATCGACATGCCCATGTATTTCAGATATGGCTGCCAAACTTAAACGAATGTGTCCTGTTTTCCCCTTAGATTGTAAGTGATGTTCTCCAAGGGAATGCAATTCTGCATTTCCATATTCCATCATGTGGTATTTAATTGGGAGTCAGACTTCCACAGAACTGTTATACACTTCCTGGCAACTGCCAAGGTGACCTTCACGAACTGTATTTGATATTTGGACAGACTAAAACTCACATCTCCCAAAAGGTACAACTTCGGATCTTGTGGAAAATCCACTTCTGTAATTTTTTTCAAAATGTCCCCTAGTTCTTCCCAGAAGAGTCTCACCTTTGTGCATAGCTAGGTGGAGTGGACAATGTTTCCAATCCCCACACCACACCAAAAGCACATTTCCAAATTTCAGGCTTTGTGATGTGAGGTACAACTCGTGCAAAAAGTTATATTGCACCAACCTGTATCTGGAGTTAATGACCCCAGTCATACTGCCCAGACACAGGTCCTGCCACCACTCTTCATTGATTGTTGTGCCCAAGTCCAACTCCCATATCTCCCTCGACCCATGTAAGCCCAGATTTGGGTCCTCATTTTGGGATACGTCATACATTCAAGAAATAAATTTACACGACAGAATCTCCACATTACTAGATCTAGGCAAGGTCATAGACGGTCCTAATATTTCCCTGAGAAAAAGATCTTATTTGCAGATAGTATAAGAATGTTCTGTAGGACAGAACATAGTTGTTTCTCAACTGTTCAAATGACATGAGCTGCCTTTGTTAGTAGCAGCCCTCAATGCACTTGATCCCCTTCTAGAACCAGGTGTACAGGATCTTATTACCCAGAGTCAAGGGTATCAACTTGTTCAGGATCAAAGGTGTTTAAGGAGAGATCCCCACCTTCCATCCAATACATTGATTTTTTTTTTCCACATCTGAAGAATATGCTTTAGTCTAGGGTTATGTTTTTTTTAAATTAATTTGATGTCCTACTTGTATCTAAATTCTCCTGCCATCTTTTCACCTCTTGCATCTAGTTCAATTTGTGCCCAGGAGGGGGGAGGCCCCTCTCAAATAATGAAGCGATAAACCTTGCCTGGGCTGCCCAATCATATTTTTTAAAATCTGATCATTTTAACCACCCCTCAACTTTTCCATGGAGATTCTAGCCATTTTACCATTCCACAGGGACATTTTGAGGCATTCGCCAAGCGTCATAAAGAATCCCTGTGACAAAATATTTGCTCCCATCTTCACCAAAGGTTTACGTGTAACTTCAGAGAACATTTATTTTTATAATTTTAAACTAATGTATTTTTACCTGTTAATTTATTTTTATTTATTTTAATTTATAAAATTTATTTTCCGAGATTTTTTTGCTGGTTTCTTGTGGCTGCCGGTTGCATGAATTTCGGATACCAGGGGTTTGACTGCAGTTGCTTTGTTTTTTGGATGTTGTCTTCTATATAATTTCATTCATTACGTGCAAATGAGTGAATTTGGCAAAATTCGAGTCCAGTGCTGTTCCGCAGTCAGAAAAATCAAGAATGCTCCAAAAGCAATTTTTCCCATTCTATTTCTGGCTTTTACTGCCATGTCACAAGAATTCTTGATTTTCAGTGACCTGCACAAGGTGAGGATTTTAGATGTCATTTCTTTCTGCCTCTTTCAAGCAAACCAGGAGGTTTTCCTGGATTGATTTAGTCAACTGTTGCTCTCTCTTCCTCGATTCCATAGCCATATGAGAAAATGAAAGGATATTTCAAGTCTGCTCAGTGATTTAAAAAAATTAAATGTCGGCATACAGCATTTTGACATACAACACACAATCATTGTTTTGTTTAATACCAACACCAATGTTTTTCTCAGTGAGCTCCCCTTTGGTGAAACCTTCAACTCCTCAGGCTACGGAGTATTTCAAGTCCCTGCAGTCACTGAACTTCCAGCTGCATATCTAATCCAAGCCAGGAATTTATTGTGAATAATGTAATGAAGCTTTCCAGGAAGTTCCAAATAGGCCAGCAGTCTATGATTTCTGCAAGCACAAAGCTGCCAGCACCTCGCTCCCACCTCGCTGGGAATGGGAAAATAGGTCATGCCAATTTTACTGTGTATAATCAGAAACAGATATGCATCAAATCATCTCTTGAAGTCACCCATTTTTCTTTGCAGATATCTTTACAGCAAATTATTCTATAAATGCGTTACCATTTGCTTAAAATAATTATTGGTAAATTGAATTTCACTTGTTCTTCCTGATAATTATCCAGTCTTGCTGTATGCCCAACAAGTAGTGAATATTTTGAAAATCATTCCAAACTTGATTTTGGCTCAATTATAATACTCTTATTTCAGCTTCTCTTAATATTGTTTTTTCATTTGTCACTCCAGAGATATGGACACATAAACTGTGTTGTCAACTCAGTAAAATATAGAAGGAATACAAGATTAATTTTTACAAGATGATAATCCAAAGCACCCTCTTCCCCATCCTGATGGATATAGAATATCCAATGTCAGCATACCTGGTCAAAAACTCTTTCTCCACAAGCATCACTAAAACAGGTGATGTGTAAGGAGTTCTCCTTGTGACCTGTGTGGGGTTTCTCCAGGTGTTTTGGGTTCCTCCCACCCTTCAAAGCATTTGGGGTAGGTAGGTTAATTGGGTGGCATGGATTTCATGGGCTGGAAGGGCCTTCAACCACACTGTTGCATTAAAATTAAATTTAAAAATATTACCACATTGCCGATTGATGGGCCTTGCTCTGTATCTGTTGTCTGCTAATTTTCTTGACATTACATCAGTAGTAATAATCCAAAGTACTTCTTTGATTGAAAGGATGTCTGGAGTTTCTGAGACGTTCTGTATATATGGAAATCATTTTCTTGTAAGTGAGCATTCCTCAAACATGAGTCTAGACAGCAGCACAAGCTAGCAATTAGATTATGGGGTGGGTGTCCAAGTCTGTGGAAAAGTCAAGTTCTCCTGGGAGCTGTTGCCTCAGATCATGTGTTAAATACATCATACATTGACGTCTGCATATAGCCTATTCTTTAAATCGAATGCATGACTGTGTCATTTTTACTATCCAATGTTCTTTATCTCTCATTCAATCTTTTACGCAGTTGTGGAAAGGATGCAATTGTTAAAATCTTAAATCGATTATGGATTAGAACAATCTTCAAAGAACAAATCTAAACACCTATTACATTGGTAAGTGCTTTGCTGTGCAAAGTAATGTGGCCGTTGTCACTGTTTCAGATTCTATTGGTTCTGAAAATTGCGCCCAAACCTGTCAACATTAGAATATGAGAGCTTATTGTCGTGCACAAGTGCTATGTAACAAATGCACTGATATTTTTCTTGCTTGCTGCTGCCATACAGATCTGTAAAATTCACTTATAAACAAGAAGTATGAATTAAATTACCAGAAAAGAAGAGGAGATAATACGGTTCACAGATGTTATTATGATATTGTAGCATTGCAGATCTTTGGTCCCAGAGTAATCTCATGGATCAGGTAGAATGGGAAAGCTGACAGGCTGTTGGGGAGGGGGGGGTGGGGGGGAAATAAACTGTTCTTGAACTTGAACATAGCAGAGAGAAAAGAGGATGGCCAAGGTGATGGAGGTCCTTTCTGATGCTAGCTGATTTCTTGAGGTAGCACCTCTCATAAATGTCTGCAATAGAAGGGAAGAGAGTGCCTATGATGGACTTGGCTAGGTTTGCCACTTTCTGCAGCCTTCTATGTTCCTGGGCACTCAAGTTTCCAAACCAGATCATAATGTAACCAGCCAGTATACTTTCCACAGTACACCTGTAGACGTTCAATAGAGCATTTGTTGACATGCCAAATTGCCTCAGACTTCTTACAAAGTTGAGATGTTGGTGTGCTTTTCTCACAGTTGCCTCTGAGACAGGTCTTCAGATATGTGTACATGGAACTTGAAGCTATTAACCCTCTCCCACCAATGAAGGCAGGCATGGCCTCCCCTTCCTGAAGAGCACATTCAGGTCAATGGCGTTCTGGCACTGCACAACCAGATTCTCAATCGCCATCCCATATTCAGACTGATCATTACCCATTTTTTTGTTCAGCAATGATGGTGTCATCAGAGAATTCATAGATTGCTTTGGAATTTAGCTTGGCTATGCAATCATGGGTATATAGAGGGAGTAGAGCAGAAGACTAAGCATGCAACTTTGAGGTGTCCAAGTTGGAAGTCAGCGAGGACGAGGTAATGCTGCTAGTCTGCACTGATTGATGCCTTCTTGTGAGAAAGTTGGGGATCCAGTTGCAAAGGGAGGAATGGAGTCCCAGATCCCCGAGTTTGATTATTAGTTTTGCAGGTGTGATGGTGTTAACATATCATTCAGCCACACAATAACATCCCATCCTTTTGTCCACTTAGTACTGCAGTTTCAAAATTAACACAACTTATTTCGGTTATTACAATGCTAAATCCTGGACAAAAATGGTTTCAATTTACAATGGCCTGTGCAATGAACATAGATCATTTTTTCAGCTGGCTATTGTGTTTCATCACTCACTCACTCCTTCGAGCCATTCAATTTTTATTTTCTCCTTCAATTCTCTCTTTATAACCCAAACTGAATTCCATGATCAGCATGGCCCGCAGCACTGTGGAAAATAATGGCATCTGGGAGAGGTCGCATGATGCAGAGAGAGTAGGAGGGAGAATCTCAGAGCTCCCAAGAAAGAACGAAAATTAAAAGAAAACTTCAAAAGAATCACTTGAATACAATTGGAGGATGTGGGAACACACCAAGAACATAAAAATGAGGAATAAAGGAAAGCCCTCATCAAAAATGGTAAAGAAGCACCTTTGAAGCTGAAAACCAAAGTGGAGGAGCCTCATGGCAAGGAAAATGGTAGAGCCATGTTGAGGACTGCTGTAAGAATGGCTTCTTCAAGTGAGCAGCCCGCCAAGCAGGAGGACTCATTCCTAAAAGAAGACATTGCCCAGGCCATCGGACGGTGGCAGGAATTCCTGGATTGAGCAGTGGAGGGATAGAGAGGTCAGGTATTTTCCCCCCCCACCGAACCCCTTGCAGTGCGAGCGGTCTGGTGATGTGCAAAATCTGAGCAGCAGATCTGGGGTAGAGGAGTGCCGCAGAGATAGATGCGAGCCAGCATACGAAGAGGTCGGGGGGTGCCGTTTCTGGGCCCGACCCAGAGGAAAGTAACGCTTACCTGAGTCTCGGCCGTGGGTCCAGCCCCAGGTCGAGTGGAGTGGCGGGTCAGGAGATGCCAGGTAGCGTGGGGCCTCGCATGAAGGTGAGCCATGGTGGCAAATCCAGCAACAGGTCGGGTGGATATGCAGGTCAGGTGGTTCCAGGCAGCGTCGAGTTGGCTGCGGACGCAAGTTCCAGCAGAGGGGTCTAGTGTTGGATCCGGCAGCAGCAAAGTGAGGAGGTTGCGAACTGTAGTGAAGTCCCAGGCAGCAATGGATCTGGAGAAGGGAGGCCCCAAGGAGCCTTAGGGCTCAGGAGGAAAGCCTCAGTGAGGCAAAGCACACAAGGAGGCTCAGAGCCCTTTCTGCATGATATTATGAAAGCAGTCAACCTTATGGAAGGTAGGCTTTCCCTTGGTTTGGATAAAAGGGCTGAGGATATGGGGGAAAATCTAGATAAAATGTAGGGTGCCTTTACAGGATTAATGGGAAGAGTTGAGGACATAATTAATAATATGGGTAGGAAAATACCCTAATGAAAGAAAGGACCCGGGTATGGGGGAAGCTAGATTCCCTTGAAAATTTCAGTAGGAAGAACAACTTTAAAATAGTGGGGTTGAGAGAAGGGAACAAAAGACAGAATCCCATGCACTTTCTTCAAACATGGAAACAAGGTACTGGGCGAAGGCGTGCTGGAGGAGAGAGAGTGGAGGAAAAAATGGGGCATAGGCCCCTCCTTCCGAAGCCAGGCCTTGGACAGAGACCGCACTCTGTCTTGGTAAAATTATTACGATACCAGGACAGGGAAGAAATACTGAGGGCAGCAGTAATTGGGGCTAAAAAGAGAGGGGGCCCCATGCAAATAGAGGGAAATTAAATATTTTTACCCCATTATCAGTGTGACACTCTCAAAGGCGCGAAAGGTGCTGAAGCCAGCAAAAAGACTAATCAAACAGAAGGGCCATGAGTGTGTGCAGAGGTACCTGGCCACCCTGAAAGTGGTTTTACCGTGGGGGGGGAGGGGGGAAGGAAATTTATTACAGACCCCAGGAGTGCACAACAACTGGTGGAAGATTTACCCACACTAGTGGGTAAAAAGAGCCAACTTCGAAATGAGAACGATTCCTAAGAGGTATACTGACTCATTGTGAAATGTAAGGCATTCGGGTGTTTAAATAAAAGGACGATACAAGAAATGAGGCAATGACAAATAGAGGTGAACATTACAACTGTAATTTTTTTTTGTTTTGAGAGTGCGGGAGACTGAGGGAAGAGACGATGGGTGTGAATTGCACAACCTACTGTTGGAAGGAGGGCAATGATAACTGATGGGAGGTGGTCACTGACCAAGGGGGAAGGGGTCGGTATAGCATGGGGCAAAGGCTACGATGAAAGGGTAATGGGGACTGAACAAGTGTATGATTGTAAATGGTGTTTGTGTTTTTCTTTATTTTCTTTTAATTAGTCACCTTAGTTTTTTATTTAATCTTCATCCTTGTCTCTTAAGTTATATATGTATCTTCCTATTCTATTTTAGTGTGGTTAATTATTTTGGTTTTAGCTTTTATCCTCTGGGGACTGGTGTGGCTTGGGTATGAACGGCCAATGGTGAGGGGCTGGGTGAGGAGGGGTATAAGGGCAACAGAGCCACAAAGAAAATAGTGCTATGACAACCCCTGGAGCAAAGGCTAAAAGTATAAGATTTACAAGTTTCAATATTAGCAGTGTGAACGAACTGGTCAAGAGAAAGAGTCTTGGCACACATCAAGAAAATGGGAGTGGACCTGGTCATCCTCCAAGAAACCCATTTAACAGAACCAGAGCACCAAAAGTTAAGGAGAGGGTGGGTGGGCCAGTTGCTGGCCTCCTCGTTTGGTTCAAAACCTGAGAAAGATCGAGGAGGACTTAAGTAGATGGATATCCCTGCCCATAACATTGGTGGGAAGGGTCAACTGTGTAAAAATGAATGTGTTCCCAAGACTTCAGTACATCTTTCAGACTTTGCCTGTGGCATTGCCCAGGGGTATTGTTCATGTCTTGTTATCACAATTAAGAACATTCTTATGGAATGGGAAGGTAGCTAGGGTCTCTATGGAAAAATTAACCTGGGACTACAGTCTGGGCTAATTACGATTGCCAGACTTTAAAAAATACTATTGGGCAGCCCAGTTGAGGTACATCTCCTCACTGTTTGGTGGGGGGGGGGGGGGGAAGAGGTCCCATCCTGGGTACAAATTGGACTGCACTTGGTGGGCAAGAAAGTAGCAGAGGACTTTATTTATAAATGCGATTCCAAATTATTATCTGGAAAAACAGACAGCCCCATTTTAAGACAAAATATTCACATTTGGAGTGATATTAATGATATTTAGGAATAAAATTGGGGCTGTCTTCAAATACACTCCCAACTCCAAACTGTTTAATACCTTTAACGGTAGGTAACAAGACCCAAGACACCTGGCACAGGAATGGCCTCTAACAGAGTTATAGTTTGTAAAATAAAGCATTCCATTGTTACCTTCAGATAAGATCTTTTCTTCAGGACAAATTAGGTCCAACCATGGTCCTGCCAAAGTGCAGTGACATAGAGACCAAGATTCGAAGGGGGAAAACACGGAAATTTATTTCAGCAATGTATTTCCTGCTCCAAGCAGAAAACCCAAATGAGGTCTTCAAAAAACAAGACAGAGGTGGGTATCAGATCTGGGAACAATGATTGATGAGTGCTGGTCTGACTTGTGTCAGATTAGCATGACCACAGTAATCAATGCAAGATACAGGCTGGTGCAATACAACTTCTTGCACCAGCTGTATCTAACACCACAAAGGATTACAGGTCCAAGCCAGAGCTGTTGGATCAGTGCTTCAGATGCACCATTGAGACAGGAATCCTTGTGCACGTGACCTGGATAAGTACCTTCTGGGCAGAGCTAAGTGAAATCCTAGGGAAAATCATAGATAAAGAATTCCCATAGAATCCTGAGCTGTTCCTGTTGTGTAACATGATGGACATTAGGTTTACAATGAAGCTGTCCAAATTCCAAATTCAATTTGTAATGATCATAAATGCATAATGGTTATTTGGAAATGTGATTCTCACCTGAGCATTGTGCAATGGAGCAAGGAGATGCAAGCTTGTGTTACCCTGAAGAACATTACCTACAAACTGAGGGGAAGGTACGGCACCTTTCAAAAAATCTGGAAGCTGTACCTGAACCACATAGGAGCACGGCTGTGAAAAGTACAATCTTAACTTGGTCCCGACTCATCCTAAATGAGGGGTCTGCCTTAACCAAGCCAGGAAAAGTCAAGGAATAAAGGGAAATCGGCCTGGTTCCTCCCTGCTGCACTGGATTTGACCCATAACTTCCCAATTTGATTTATCCCTATGTTTTGTTGTTTAAATGTCTTTTTTTGTTTACCCACTTGTCCATGTGTTGAGTGTTTGAGGTTTAGGGAATGGGGTGGGGGGGGGGGGGAAAAGAGAGGATAAGGGGTATTAGGTTTGGACCTGTTTGAAAATTTGTATAGATATGACATGGATAAATGGTAGTGGATGTCAACTTGTAACGATTATTGCTGCCAAGCTGTAAATTACCATGTCTAAACCTGAAAAACTATAAATAAAATATTCCAAAACTTATTGTTGTGAAATAATGCCATAGTGATTCTTCTACATATGATCATATCAAAACCATTTAGGCACACCCAGAAACAATACTCTGAGATTAAGTTATTACTCTCACTTATGCAAAACAATAATTTTTTGTGCCACATGTGAATTTGCCCTCCTGGAGCATGTTTGAGGTTCAGTGATTAGCCCAAAGTATTAAAATGAACACATTTAACATCGGATGAGCCAAATTATAAAGAATCTTTCAAATTCTAGCATCAATAGGGATCCTTCCAGGCAAAGTAGGCACCATTTTTATGAACTTACTTCAAATTCACCAAGAGCTGTGACGGAACAGTGATAGAAAAGCACACAACACCTGGCAGAAGGAGACTGGGATTCCATGAAGACATCAGTTTGATTTTGGAGTTACATGCTCCCCTTAAATCAGAAGTCAATTGGTATCTCCTTGCCAAAGGATAAATCATGCAATCTCAGGACAAGAATACATTTCAGAAGGTTGTTAACTTGGCCTGCAAAATCACAGCACCAGACGTCACTCTATCTTTTTTTAAATTTTTTTTTAGAATGTGTACATTTCCCATGTGTACAAGCTCCCTTTTGAAAAGTTTTTTTTCTTCTTGCAGACCAGACACACTTTTTAAAGATTGCATTCACTTTTAAATCCTCCATCTGTGGCACTATTCTGTGTCAGTTGCCATTTCCAGCAAACCAACTTTATTTTCGTTCTTCAAGGACTGATGGGGGTGGGTGGGGAGGCGTTGAATGTGCCCCTGTCCAACCCCACTAATGAATATTAATGAACACGTACGTCTGTCACTCTCCCTCTCTCAGCCTGTCTAGATGAAGCAGTCACTATCACTAGACGGGTGTTTTGTTTTGTATGCATGTGGGGGGGGGGGGGGGGGTGGTGGTTTGTTGTGTGTGGGATTGAGGAGGAGAATTTTTTTGCAGAGGGGGTGGAGAGTGCTGGGGAGGGAGGGAGGGAGGGAAGGGGGGGGAAGAGACCCACTTTGAAAATAAAAGGAGAATAATAAAAGAGGACTTTTTTTTGCATTGATGATTTGCATTCTTTTAAAAAAATTATATATAGCAAGTCTCTTCTCCACGACGTCACTCTATCAAGGACATCTACATGAGGCAGTGTCTTAAAAAAGCAGCTTCTATCCTCAAAGACCCCCACCTCCCAGGCCACACCCTCTTCAGTCTGCTAACATCAGGGAAAAGGTAAAGGAGCCTAAAGATGAGCACTCAACCACACAAGGACAGTTTCTTCCCTGCTGGCATCAGATTCCTGAATGATCAATGAACCAAAGACACTGCCTTACTTTTCATGCACTATTTTTTAAAAATTTATAGTAAAGTTGTAAGATGGTTATAATATGAATGTTTGCTCTATGACGCTGCCACAAACACCAAATTTCATGACTTGTTCATGACAATAAATTCTAATACTGATGTAATATGTGACAACATTCAATGCATCAATAAGGAAATGTTGGTTTGATGGAGCAGAGGAACCAGGCCCTGTCTATGTTCACATCAACATCATCAAATCCTCTCACCATTCAAAGCCAAGCTCTGGCATCTTACAATTCAGTGCACTTCCTGCAGTGGCCTGCTGAAAACCTCCCCACTGGTTATTGGACTCACCAAAAGCTCAGCACTCATCCAGTTCTGGCCATCTGAATGTTCCACTTTACGTGGTGATGCCATTGTTTACCAGCTGTTGAATTCTCTGTCTAAAATGCTCTCTCCTAAATTAACATGCTTCTTCAAACTTACCTGCTGATTTGGTTTGGTCCTCTACTTTGTTTGAGAAAAATCCCATCAATTGCTCTGTGATATTTAATCATGTTAAACATGTTATATAAGCATATTGTTTTTTGCTATGATTGAGGATTGTTTCATATCACAAAATTACCATAAATCTCTGTTATTATGAAGATATTGAATTAAACTGTGGAATTTGTGAGTTTACTATATGGACATTATCAAAAATGCAGTACATGATTGTTTGTGAAATTCAATTAAAAATAAGCTAACAGTTGATGCCATTTCTTTTTAAACTTGTTTATTTTGGCAACTATCTTTCATGGCTAGTGTCAACACAAAGGCTTTTTTCATCTGATGCCAATAGCCTAACTTATGTTTCAAATCTATGATGTTTGTGCAATAATGTGTATTCAATTGACTAACATTTTGAGGTTTCATAGAACTGTTTTAGAGGATAATATTAAATGATAAGTTGATGCATGGAAAATACAACTCAGCTCCTCTTATCCACATTATCAAGGTGGAAAGCAAACACCTCCAACTATCCACATGGTTAGCATAGTACTATTACAGCCCCCAATGACCTGGGTTCGAATGTTTGTATGTTCTCCCTGTATCTGTGTTGGCTTTTTCCATATGCTCAGGTCTCCTCTCATGTTCCAAAGATGTACACGTTGGTAGGTTAATTGGGTGTATTTGGGTGGCTGGAAGGGTCTATTACCATGTTGTGTCTCTAAATTAGAATTAAATTAAATTTTCAGGATTTCCTTGTGGCATTGGGAATCAAAACCACCAAATAATAATAATAAATAAATCAATGGCATAAAGATTCTTATTTACTATTCTACAATCATGGCCAGAACTTGCATCACATGTCTGGTGCACATTTACCCAAGTCTGCATTTCTAACTCCACTTCTGTTTTGGTGGTTGTCTCTGTTCTACAACCTTTGTACACAATACATTAAGTATGCTGGCTAAATGAATAATTTATTGCTGTTTATGCTGGCTTGATGATTTGTTACTTGGGTGTTAAATTATTTCTAAACCATGACACTTATCAAATATTACGTGGCAAGTAAGTTAAAGCCGCATTTCCTCCACAATTGTACTAACTGAATAAAATAAGCAGAAGGAAAAAAATGAGATAGTAATCATGAAACTTTTTCCAGTTAGTGGTGTACATTTTCCTTTCAAGCTCAGCTCCTTCATTCTCATGCAATCACTAATAGGAATAAAATGCAATGATAATCATGTCAATTTAGGTTAGGACAGTGACAATTAAAATGTAGATTTAGCCAAATGTAACATTCAACTCACTTTGGCATCCAGTAGAAATTTGAAGATTGCCAGATGTATTCATTAAATGCGAAGAAGACAGTTTATAATTTACCATTTCAACTTCCATTAATGGAATTTAACCCTCAGAATATAAAAAGGTTCAATTTTCAGAAATTGTGTTCTTGTTGTGAAAGATGCCTCTGCACAGTGGAAATTTAGTTAATTTGATCTAAATTGATTTATTGCCCACTCATGACCAAGTGAGGGAAGATTGTCATGTTGGCAGCCCATAAATTCTTTCAATTACAAAAAAAACTAGTTTTCAACCCAGACCAGGGAAAAATGTGCCAGAGAAATTGATAGAAACCAGGTACATAGGCAGTTTCATGGAGTTGCTTTAGAAACTGAATAATATACAGCAGCGACCACACAAAGCAGGTCTTGAGATGACATAAATTTGTCTTGTTTCTTTTTTGTTTTGATAATGTTTACAGTTCTCTGACCTGAAGGTAATGACAACTCCACAGCAGCTACTAGTAACTCATTTTATCGAGTGTAAATATGGCAATATTTCCAGAGAAGAATTCCATTCAACTCTTCCTATCATCAATGATGTTTGCACACATTTTGCCTGATGGATAATTAATGGCTGGTCATCAGAAGGAGAAACCATCACTGATGATCCCTATTCTTGGACATTGGACATTGATTGCAATTCTGACATATTCCAACCGAAATCAACTGAAGCAAGATTGTCAAAGTTCCCTGGTATTATTAAAATCATTGTTTTTCTTATGGAGCTGCTTGCAATGCAAATGCCAGTAGTTCAATTTGTTTTTTTGGGGGGGATTATCTATCATACTCAGTGTAAAAGCTGATGGATTATCAAAAAATAAAAATAAAAACTGCCTGGCTTTATTAACTAGGTGTAACATTTTACCAAAACTTTTCAAATAAGCAAAGTTATAAAGTGGGTTTTTACAGGCAGAAAACCAACGGTTTCTGTAATACTAAATTTTCCATTTTCCAATTTTGACAAACTGATCTTGTTCTCCAAGAAGAGCATTAGCAAGTTTAATTTTAAATGTTATTTGCTTTAATCAAAACCTCTTCGTCTGCTTTGAGAAGGAGAGCCAAACAGTGACTATTAGAATTCCTGAAAAGACTGAGGATCTTGTGATATCTGTCTCTGAGGGTGACATTAGAACATCACTCAAGAGGGTGAACTCTCGCAAGGTGTCAGGCCCTGACGGCATACCTGGCAGTCTACTAACCAACTAGCTGGGGTGTTCACAGACATTTTCAACTTCTCATTGCAGCAGTCAGAGGTTCCCACTTGCTTCAAAAGGGCATCAAACATCACGGTACACAAGAAGAGTAGTGTGAGCTGCCTCAATGACTACCGCCCAGTAGCACTAACTTCTACTGTGATGAAATGATGAGTGGCTGATCATGGCCAGAATTAACAGGTACCTAAGCAAAGAAGTGGACCCACTGCAATTCGCCTAATGGCACAATCACTCCGCAGAAGACGCAATATCATTAGCTCTCCACTCAGCTCTGGATCAAAAACAGCACTCATACATACAGCTGCTCTTCATTGACTACAGCTCAGCCTTTAACACCATTATTCCCTCAGTGCTGATCAAGAAGCTACAAGCTCGAGGCCTCTGTACCACCCTCTGCAACTGGATCCTTGATTTACTCATCGGAAGACCACGGTTAGTATGAATTGGAAATTATGTCTCCTCCTCACTGATCATCAACACAGGTGCACCCCAAGGAAGTGTGCTTAGCCCATTCCTCTACTCATTATACACCCATGACTTTGTGGCCGGGCACATTTCCAGTGCTATCTACAAGTTTGCCGATGACACCACAGTTGTCAGAAGAATCACAAACGGCAATGAGAAAGCGTACAGGAGGGAGATAGATCAGCTCATTGAATGGTGTAATGACAACAACCTTGTGCTCAATGTCAGCAAAAACGGGAGATGATTGTGGACTTCAGAAGGAAGTCAGCGGAACACAAGCCAGTCCTCATCGAGGACTCAATCGTGGAGAGGGTCAAGAATTTCAAATTCCTAGTGTCAACATCTCTAAGGATCTGTCCTGAAGTCTCCATGTTTATGCAATCACAAAGGCTCTCCAGCAGCTATACTTTGTGAGGTGTCTGAGGAGATTCGGAATGTTACTAAAAACTCTCAAAAACTTCTACAGATGTACTGTGGAGATCATTCAGGCTGGTTGCATCACTGTTTGGTAAGGAGGCACCAACTCTCTTGTCAAGAATAAACTCCAGAGGGTTGTTGACTCAGCCTGTAACATCACAGGCAACAGACTTCGCTCCATCAAGGACATCTGTACGATCTTAAAAAAGCAGCCCCTATCCTCAAAGACCCCCACCACCCAGGCCATGCCCTCTTCGCTCTGCTACCATCAGAACAAGGACAGCTTCTTCCCCACTGCCATCAGATTCTTGAATCATCAATGAACCAAAGACACTGCCTTACTTTTCGTGCACTATTATTTTTATATTTTTTATTTATAGTATGGCTGTAAGGTGGTTACAATGTGAATGTTTGCACTGTGACGCTGCCGCAAAACACCAAATTTCATGACTTGTTCATGACAATAAATTCTGATTTCGATTCTGAGGCTAGCACATTCATTTTGCATTAAAAAAACCATTTCAAATCAAAGATTCAAATCACACACTATGAACAATGCACAATTTAGAACTGAATTTATTTCATCAAGTATGTTTGAAAGCAATAGTAAATGTTGGTAAACAGGAAACTTTAGATTTGAGGCTGGAACGATTAAGAATTACTTGTATATTATTGTTGTAAACAGAATGAGCTTCTATTGCCATTGACTGAATATAACAAAAATTGCATGGAGGTGAACTGTCAGATCTCTAGATGTAGTAAACTGTTATTAATCAAGAAGAAAATTCTTGACAGTTCACTTAATTCTTGTTTCAGCACATCCTTTTATATCCCAGACAAAAAATGTGGAGTGAGGTTAACATGAAATGCATTTTCAAATACTACTTACTTTTTGAAAGTCAACACTTTCCCAACCTTTTACTCTGACCATCTGCTTTTGCAAACCTATGTAGAAATGTATTCTACAAAATTATTCCTGTTAAACCACACATTATCCTTTATAATGAGCACGGCCATATACTGTCTTTTTTTGCAGAAGCTTTCCTGTGTGATTTGCATCTTAATGGAGCAAGTGATAACACCAAGTTACCAACACCAGATTGTTCTCAAACAACAAATGTGTGCTCGCTTCGGCTGCACGTATACTAAAATTGGAATGATACAGAGAAGATTAGCATGCCCCCTGCACAAGGATGATACACAAATTCATGAAGCGATCCATATATTTTTTTAAAAAGCTAAAAAAAAACAACAAATGTGAAACTAACAAACACTACAAGGCCCGCAGCACGTAGACCTCTTACTTTGGACCACCAGTGACACATGTTTAATCCTGACCAGGGGGTGCTGTCTGCATCCATATGGGTTTCCTACATCCAAAGGTCATGTAGGTTTGCAGGTTAATTGGCCACTACAAATTACCCCTGGTTTGTAGGTGAATGACGAGACGAGAAGTTAGAGAGAAAGTAAAACACGATAAATGTAGGATTAATGAAAATTGGCATTTTGAAAGTCAATACAGACTTGATGGGCCAAATGGCCTGTTTCTGTGTCATATGACTCTGTAAGCCAGGTATATTCCGTAAATTCCAATGTGTTTATGTCAATTACTGAGCAATCCAAAAGTGTAGTGACCAGTTATCAAAATCTTGGATGAGAGTTTTGCTCATTGATAATTCTAATTTGTGAAGCTCATACATCCTGCAGTATTTTCTATCAAGTTAAATGTTCCTGACAGACAAGACCTCCCTTATGCATTTGCGGTCGCCTACATCACAGCCATTAATCATTGTGAAATATACCAGGATACATCATCACAACCTCTGTCACATATCACCAAAGGGACCCCAGACATCAATAAATTTTACTCATGGTGCTCAAGTGGTGTCTCAGGTTTGCTCTGGTGACCCCTTAATTCAATAGGAGTGCTTCAAGGGGTTAATTGTTCTGAATAGATCAGCACAATGGAGGAAACAAACAACTCTGATTCAAACAGAAGCCAGAGGCCACTAAATATTCCCTCGGGCTCTGGACAATCTGCTGTGAGATGTCAACAGAGGATTTGTATATGTTCCTTGGTGTAAGAGGTAGTACTACTTAAACAGAGCTGCTAATGAGGTAATGAGGTGTAAACATTCATGTTGAAAGTGAATAAGAGAAAGTGAGGAGCAGAGTTGTTTTAAGGAATGGCAATTTCATGATAGTCCACAAAGCTCGATTTATAGATGCAGCTTGATTTATTGACACAAGGAATCAGGTATGATTTGGACTTCATTCAGACGAAGTAAGTTTTGATACACTTGGCCATTTCTTCTTCAACAATCCCAAGGGACCAAAGATGACGCTTCTGAGATTTCTCATGATCAGATTGTAGAAAACCACAGACTGTGCCACAGTTGGAGGAGGAAATGGCCGATGAGGTGGGTGGGAGGGCATTTGTGAGGTGGTATGATCCTTCCACTCCTGATTTATGGAGGTTTCTGTGCTCTTGATTGCATGGTCTGTCAGTGTCAGTATGTTGTTGAGAGCTCCTTCAGTCTGAATGTCAAGGAAATGGTGGGATGTGACACTTCTTCAAGGAAACTTTTGAGCACATCCTTGAATCTTTTTCTCTGTCCACCTGTTAATCTTTTCAATAACAGAGACCAAGTTCTAAAAATAAGCGAAAGGATCATGGTAGCCCTGGTTGTACCAAGTCTGAGGGCATTATCTCAAATACCCACTCTTTTGATCTACTCAAGGCCATGGGGGTGCATTGAACATAGTGGCAAATTTCATCATGAAAACCTATCTTCACCAAGAGATGGCTCCTGATATATGGGAAATGATTTACATTTTCCAAGGTCTCACTATGAATATTTATTGTCAAAGGGAAGGGTGATGTAGTGCAGGCAATTTTTTAGTGTTATGAAGCCAGAGGACCCCAAAACCCAGCAGCAACAGAAATTCACCAAGACAAATGGTTACTTAAACAAAAGTTGCTTTTAATTATCTTTAAACAGGATCAAACTAACTTATTACTCTTTCCTTACTTAATCCCTTCTAATTCTAAGCGCATGTGTATGTAGGTGTGACTTTAGAAAAGTTATTTGATTCATAGTTCAATCTCACTTCTCACTCTTCCAAGTTCACTGGTTGCAGGCAATTCTTATACTGTGCACAGAATTTAACATTTATGAAGTTCACCAGGCTTTGGTGCTTGAAAGGTAAATGGTTACCACTCAGGAAGGTTCTGTCAGTTTTCAAAGAGAAATTTATTGTTTGCTGGACACAAACTGATTTCTTCTAATCAGTTATGCAAGTGTCTTGCCAAAGAAACTTGCCCCATCAGGGTTTTCCAGATGATAACCTCTTTCTTTCAGGTTACCACAGAGTTTATTTCAAGGGCTTTGACCAGGCTGAACTCAGAACTCACAAACAGTTTTCAAAAATGGGTTTTTTCCACAAGCTTGCCAGCTTGTCATGTTCCAGACCCAGCTACTTCTGCTCACTGTAGAACTGTATTCTCATTCTCACTCTCTCTCTCACACACTGAGAAAAAAGCCTGTTTGACTCTTTGCTTGCAAAACAACATGATCCTCCTAGAACAGCAAACTGCACTCAGACAGCCTGCAGCTCCGAACCTAATCCTCAGAATTCTTTCATCTGTTGCTTTTCAAATCAACAATCCATTAGTGAAGTTCCTTGGGCAACTCTTCAAAGATTTTGCAAAGGCACTCGGAGCCAGGCCTGTCCGGCTTGAGCAGAGCTCCAGTATTTTAAATGAGAACTGTTTTGAAGTGTTTGTATGTGACCAAAACTAAAAACCTCCTTCACTTTCATCTCCTTTAAAGCTTATCTATATAAAATTGAAAATACAACATAATCTGTCACAACTGAGAACTTTGGTCTTCTGAAACACAGTCATTTGTGAAAGCAACACATTGTTTCTTGGTACACATGAAAATGAACAATTTAATTCTACAATATGCATTGGAGCTTGTCCTCTGAACAAGCATCGTCTGAGTACTGTACTTTAATGACTGACATTCAGGCATCCTTGGTTCTGGAATGTCATCACCATGGGTTGAATTTGCCAATGATCTGGAGCAGGGGTGTCAAACTCAAATTCATGGAGGGCCAAAATTAAAAACTTGGACTAAGTCGAAGGCCGAACTAAATATTTATTGAAAATTTTCAACAACATCTGCATGTTTTCTCTTCTTTCAACATATGTAATGTTAAACTTTTTCTTATTTAAAATAAATGTTTAATAATAGTTTTGGATAAACTCTTTCCAGAAGCATTAACAAATGAGAAATAAAATATTCAATAAATAATATTTCTCTATAGAGGATTTGTCAAATGTTGCTAGTGTGCTGTCAAATAGTAAAATCTGAGGGCTATTGAGAATGTGCGAGAATAACATGATTCCTGAAACAATCAAATGGGTGACTGATTGTGGGCATGAACTCTAGCATGGTTATTTGCCATGCCCTTTTTCCATTGGTACAGATATCCTTTGATTTACACACTTTTCAAGTTTTATGCCTAATGAGCTTGTATCCAGGTGCAGGACCATTTTTAACCAGGAATATATTTATCACTGTGACATGAAACTATTGGAAGATCGTTTTATCCTGAGATTAAAGTTCATAATCCTTACTCAGGCCTGTGTGCGGGAGGGCGGGGTTTGCGGGCGATCGGGTTGGACAACGACAGTGCGGGGGCATCGGCTCTTGCTGCAGGGCGGCATCTCGGGGGATCAGCGGCCCCATCACCATGAGTTGCGGGTCGGCCTGCGGCAGGGAGGGGGAGTGGGCAACGGTCCTGGCGAGGTCAGGCCCGAGGCCTCCGGTTCCGGGCGGTGGGAAGCGGCCTTGGCTTCCCCTGACACCGACCAGGCTGCGCTGCGGTGGGGGGGGGGGGGGGGGTGGGCGGGGGGACACGACAGTGCGGGGGCATCGGCTCTCGCTGCAGGGCGGCATCTCGGGGGATTAGCGGCCCCGTCACCGTGAGTCGCGGGTCGGGCTGCGGCAGGGAGGGGGATTGTGCAACGGTCCTGGTGAGGTTAGGCCCGAGGCCTCCGGTTCCGGGTGCTGGGAAGCGGCCTTGGCATGTGTGATCTGGAGGATTATCTCCACTCCATTTATTGGGAGTGAGGTAATGAGGTTAACACATTGAGATAGGAATTGGGGGAATGAAGCAATTTTGTTTGATACCACTGAGATTAATTCTGTTGCAAGCCCATTGGTTTAAGCGATGACTTGCATGCCATCACAGGCAACATTAAAACAAAGGAATTGCTGTGAGCAATCAAATTTGAGGGAGTTTTATCATTTCTCCCACTTGAATCCAAAACTTTAACAGTAAAAGTGTAAAAGTATTAGTGTTAGAAACTGAGTGGAGCAGAAATAGTCTTACTTTAATAAATCACAGCAGTCCTCTTAATGTCCAGAGATGGATTTGAAGTGGTAGCTTCCTTTGTTTGCACAAAGTATCAGATATTAGTTCAATTTTGTTGATTCAAATTAAATTTGATAAAATAAAGAATAGTAATTACCGAGGTTAACAAATAGTCCCAAGCTGAAACATTACCTGAAGAAGGGCTCAGGCCTGAAATGTCAATATCTTTACCTCCTCTGGATGCTGCAAGGTTTGCTGAGTTCCTCCAGTATTTGTGTTTTTACTACAATCTCATCAACTGCAGGCCTTTGTGTTTCACACAGAAACATTAAGTAACAACTTCTCTCCATGGATGCTGCCTGACCCACTGAGTCCCTCCAGCTTCTCATTGTTCACTCAAGGTTCCAGCATCTGCAGGTTTGGAGTTTGTTTATCCTTGGTAATTGCATTCAAACCTCTGCTGCAAAGCAGTGTGGGATTACATTCCCATGCAACCCATTCAAGCTAGACACCACAGGAAGAAAGCATGTTTTTTCAGTGAGCACATTTGTTCTGTTGAGTTCATTAAGACATGTTCAGTGCAGTGGGATTTTTCTGTTGCCAGCTTAAAACGTTAGGGTATAATTCATATTTCAGATACATACCATAATGCAAATATAGTACCAGATGAAGTAATGCATTTTTCTCATTTAGAAGAAATGACATCACATTTTGTTGCTTTATAAACTGAAAAGATATATATAAAACACAGTCCCTTCTATTTAAAACTCCATTTTTTTTCACAAATGAACTTTTTCCACAGCAATCACCATTTCAGAGGTGAATAGGCTTGGCTCTGTTAAATTTGCATCAGTCTCTTTCAAAGGTGGACAAGGCTTTTTCTTTATGCATTTGCCCCAGCCTCACTGCATCGAGCCACTTGACTGCAGAGATTAGGTGTGTAGTGATAGAATACAGAACATTACAGCACAGGCCCTTCAGCCTACAATGTGGTGACAACCGATGCAAACTAACCCCACAAACTAACCCTTCCCTTCCTCACAACCCATATTCTTCCATTTTTCTTACATCCATGTACCTATCTGAGAGTATTTTAAATGTCCCTATCGTAGCAGCCTTCACCACCAGCTCTAGCAATGCAGGCATCCACTACCGTGTGTGGAAAAAAACCTCCATGGTCTCCCCTAAATTTTCATCTGCTCACCTTAAACTGTCCTCTCATATTTGCCATTGTTAGGATCTCAAGTGTGAGCAGAAATAGGCATCATGTCATTTGTGCTCAGCTCACGTTTGCCAATCCAAGTATTTTGGAGCAGGATTAAGATGTGCAAAATGAAACAAAACTGAAAACTGATATAACCTGTTTAATTTCAGATACAGCAACCTAACCTGGAGAGTAACAAACTTCAAACCCTTAGCTCACTTTCCTTTGCTTGCTCTCAGGTCCAAAAGATATGCCGTAGCTAGATTAATTGGCCACAGTACATTGCCCACGATGAATTGGTGGCTGGTAGAATGTGTGGGGAGTTGATAATGTAGGACTGATGTAAATGGGTGTTTCAAGATGTGGACTCAGACAGCCAATGTTAGCCAAGCTGTGGACTTGATCTTGCTATTATAGACCCAAGCCAAATTCCCTGGGCTGAATTTGCCATCAAAGCTCCCTCTAAGCTTATTCAAACCTGGTCTGTAGAGAGCCCATCAATCTTTTCTGAAAATTGACAAATGGCCTTTCATCTGAATTGCATTCTGTTTCTCGTTCCACATGTGGCCTGACCTATTGGGTGCTTCAGGCCCTTTTCTCTTTTTGTACAACCTGAAATTCTACAAATCCCTTCTATTTCCCATTTGGATATCTTTTTTCTTCTTTCTCATGAACTTCTTCCAAGCCAAATACCATCTCATTGGTGAAAGTTTCACTAGTCCTTAAATCCTCAGCTCCAAATGACCTCAAAACTTTATCGCCAACTCACAGCTTTGTTGACTTTTAAAATTCTACCATCCCACAAATGTCTGTCCTTCCTTGACATTTAAAACTATTGATTGAAGATATAAAAATAATGTATTTGTAAAGAATAGTCTAAAGTAAAAACATCTAAAATACTTATAAATGATTAAGATTAACATACAAAAACAAAATGTTTAAAGAAGGATCTTAGATTTGCTCTCCAATTTCTTTCATTTCACCTATCACTGTGAGCAGAAATGTTTATCAGGTCAGGCAGAAAACTCAGAGGCAGAAATGGTTCAAATAAATAAAAGGTTGCAACATTAAGGGAGCCTGGAGCTCATTTTTTCCCCCCAATAGAAAGTAGTGCCCAGATTTATTTCAGCACATCTTGACCCAACCATTCTGCAACATCGGATTCTTCAACCTCCCCTTGGTTCACTCTCATAAACCACTCCAACAGCACAAAGAGATGCACTATTGCAAGTAACTTTTTTTTTTTTTTACACTCCGATTGCCGGGAATATTATCCATCTTGTGTTTATTATCTCTTTTAATTTAATTAGTTTATTATCTGTTTTCTTTATTCCAGTTTGGCTGCAGCAAGTCAGAATTTCAGTGCATATGTACACTGTTCAATGTGTATGACAATGTACTCAGTATAATGATCATTATTATATCTACCGGCTGATATGGCTGTTGTCATTGCCACACCAGATGTTGTCACCTGGCTCTGACCTATAGTAAAAAAGGGGCTCTAGAATTGGCACAATAATGCAGCAAACTCTCCTCTGTCAAATGACAAGGGATTTTGTCTTGGGGAATGAGTGTGGTGGAGGAAACAACCAGGTGCAAAAAAAAAGCAGTGTTTAGTAAACACACATGGAAGACAGACACAATGAGTGTGAACCAGGATTATTATTTGTTGTTTTCTCTCTGTCCAGATCGGTACATATAGTTGGGACCCATCTGCTGGTAGGAGGACTCACCTCTTTTTGAATACTGCTGTTCTCTTACCATCACAGTGGTGGACAGCAGAGTGTTGTTATATCACTGACTTAGGGTGGAATGATCACAAGGTGTAAGAAAATTAAGCACCAAGACCAATGGGCCATTAATCCCCACACATTTTTGCATTTGGGAGATCACAGTCAGTCAGGTCAATCACTTCAACAACACACTTGATGCAAATGCCCAAATCTTCAAATAATTATTTCCTCTTCTGTTATAATTATACTGTTGATGGCTCTGCCATGTGCATCCTCCACTAATCCTTCTGCTCAGGATGGAAGTGCATCGCAACAGCATCGAGTGGATCCAAAACTGCTACGAAATAGGAAAAAGGCAAAACTGAGGATTTTGTTTAGCCACACCACTGTGCATAGATTTGAGAGACTATGGCCTCCTCACTCAGATAAGTCATCAACTCAACTCTAACACTTCAAATCACAGACTTGGAAGTTATTGAGGATCCCTTTGAACCTGCATGTTGTTCCTAATTTTAAACCTAGATCTTGGGAGCATGATAATAACATGCCTTTTCTGCATACTTTTCTCTGTGCAGAGCAATAGAACTGACCAAGCAGCACAAGCCATGCTTAAAATATGCACTCGTGGCCCTTGAAAAAAATTGAAAGTTTATTGGCATCTTTATCAGACAAGATTCTATTTATTGCCATGTAACAAAACAGAAATGTCATATTGCATGAAATTGCCTTTAGTCTGCCATAAGGCAGACAAAGATTCACCATTAGCATTGCCCAATGCCCCTTTCAATCAGAGGAAGAGAAGCAAAAGAGTGCATCTCCCCCACCCCCAGAATCACTGAGTGTCTGCGAATTCACCTCCAGCACTCCCACAGCTTCTGCAGTTGCACAGACTCCCATTCAGTTGAAACCATCGACAATCTGAGGCCAGTTTCAAACTTCCTACATGATGAGGAAGCATTCAGTGCCCAGGACTCTTCAGGAACCCTCCCGGTTCTCTAGAATCTCAGTTTCAATACCTGGTTCTCCAGCAGCCCTCAGCCTGGTGAGTCCTTGGTCCTCAAGTTGCCAGCAGCCTGTGTGGGTTCCTCACTCGTTTGCACGCAAGTCACCAACAGCTCATGTGCACAGCTCTTCGGTGGTCCACCACCATGGTTACCATCCTTGGCTTTGTCACCTCAGCTTCTCTTTCTCAGTGGGGGGGGAGGGGGGGAACCCTCCCCATTACTGGTACCCTGAGCTGGAATCTGAAACCTATCAAAGTTGCTGCCAAACACAGGCGCTGCTGTCTTGGTCCCAGACCCCATGGTCGCAGGATTTTAAAATCAAAGCGTCATCAGCTCCTTTAAAAGGAGCCATTGGTTGTAGGCCTGGGAAGTAGGGCCCCATGTGGGAGTGCTGCATCTCCACTCCCAACTCCTTGGGTCTGTACCAGCGGCAGCACTGTCATTACCAGCAGCTTTGGTAGCACCACCATTTTTTTTGGATTTAGCTCCCAAAATGCAGCGCTACAGTACCTGATGTTGCAGTTAGTACTTAGGGCAGCTCAGGTTACAGATGTAGTAACCAACACAGCTTTTAAGTTGCTGAAAAGGCATTTAAGTTAACAATTCAGTGACTCTCACTGGACTTAAATAATCAATGGCTTTTCAAGTTTAATTGTATCATATAACATCCAGTTCTCATTTGTGAAGCCCTCCATTAAAACACAGCAAACAAAAGATCAGTAGGCTTGATTTGAGGGCAACAAGATTTTTTCTTTTTTTTTCTTACTAAGCATTCTAGTTTACAGCTGTTACAATTTATTATATTCAGCATTTGACCTTTTTTATGGTCTCTGTTCATCACTTTATTGGCATGCCTTTTAATGTCACATAATATTCTAAGGCATTTGCAAACCTTTACTTGTCACAAAGCCTTCTTACTTGGAGAGGGTAAGTGGCTCTTCACTTTATGCAGGGTGTTTTGCAGATGAGTGGATAAAGGGTGGAGGTGCATCATAAATTCCAACACCAGCTGGAAAAAGGGTTGGGCCTTTCTTACTATCCGGATTTGCCTCTCCTGGTGCCCATCTGCCAACCAGCCCCATTATTTGTCACACATGTTGACATAATGAGTATTTAGTGCAGTAACACCAGGGCCTGATCCTGGAATACCACGTTAGCCATTTAATTGGTTTACAATTGCTCTGCTGGTCACTGTTGTGCAAAAATGATTTAAATTGATCAAAATATTTAAAATAAAAACAAAAATAATTTCATATTAAAATTGAGCGACACTGGCTTGAGGTCCAGAAGGGCCTGTTAGCTTGCTGTATCTCTATTTAAAAATTTAAATTAAAAAAATTAATTCAAAAAATCCTTAAAAAAATAATGGTGAAATAATCAGAAAATTTACCTGGACTTTTTACATATGGTTGGTGAGGCCACCCACATGAATGCCCATGTGCCTCCTTGGCGTGAAGCTGTGGCCAGATACAAGGTGAATATGGAATCTTTTCTCAGGACATCAGTGTCACAGGAGATATGACGGTCTGCCATTGGACTCTCAACTTGTCTCTAACTCCATCTTTCAGTTCAATTGCAAAAGTCACATCGGCTGAGTGCAAGCTTCTGACAACTGCAAGGATGAGAAACAGTTTGCATTTGGAGCTCGGGTTGTTGAAGGCTGTGTGGCGGTGAAGGCTGCAGGAGTGCTGGAAGCAAAAACAGGAACACTCAAGGACTCTTGGGGACTCTCTTTTGCTTCTTTTTCTCTGGCTGCAAGGGGTGCAGGACAATTTCTCCTGGTAGCAAATCTTTGCTTTATGGTAGACTAAAGGACATTTTGTGTAATATCGCATAACAATAAAATAATCTTGAATCTCGATCTTGAATTAGAGGAGTCACAATAATTTTTTTTTCTTCTGAGACAGTTACAGGTTGACATTGATTTGATTCCAGGTCCCTATAGGTCCTGAGGGAATTGAAAAGACTAAAATGGGATCTATAAACTACATTAAGGTGGGAGATGATGGGTAGGGTTAGCGATGGGTGTTTGGAGCCTGTAGGTATTCTTAAGCTGCAGCGCCAGGGTAGCCCACCTGGGATCCAGGTGCAATTACTGGGGCAAAGATGGTTCCAGAACCTTTTAAGCTGCAGGGAGGAAAATCGACCCAATAAATCGCCGACCCGGTGATTTAAGGGGCATTCCCACCCTTGCAATGATGCGGTAATGTCACGTCACGCTCTCGGGAATTATTGGCAAGTCTTCTCCACCCCCCCACCAGCCATCAGTCACCCCCCCTGTCAGTCCCCACCCACCGTCAGTCATCACCCCCCCCCCAACTCTGACAGTCACCTTCTCCCAGTCAATCACACCACCCCCCAGCAACATCCCGTTGCTGCAAACGTGGAGCTGTCACAACCAGAGTGACATTCGCAGCAGCTCGTGCCCCCCCCCCAACCACTCCCCCCCCCAACCACTCCCCCCCCCAACCACTCCCCCCCCCAACCACTCCCCCCCCCAACCACTCCCCCCCCCAACCACTCCCCCCCCCAACCACTCCCCCCCCCAACCACTCCCCCCCCCAACCACTCCCCCCCCCAACCACTCCCCCCCCCAACCACTCCCCCCCCCAACCACTCCCCCCCCCAACCACTCCCCCCCCAACCACTCCCCCCCCCAACCACTCCCCCCCCCAACCACTCCCCCCCCAACCACTCCCCCCCCAACCACTCCCCCCCCCAACCACTCCCCCCCCCAACCACTCCCCCCCCCAACCACTCCCCCCCCCAACCACTCCCCCCCCCAACCACTCCCCCCCCCAACCACTCCCCCCCCCAACACTCCCCCCCCCACCACTCCCCCCCCCAACCACTCCCCCCCCCACCACTCCCCCCCCCACCACTCCCCCCCCCAACCACTCCCCCCCCCAACCACTCCCCCCCCAACCACTCCCCCCCCAACCACTCCCCCCCCCAACCACTCCCCCCCCCAACCACTCCCCCCCCAACCACTCCCCCCCCCAACCACTCCCCCCCCAACCACTCCCCCCCCAACCACTCCCCCCCCAACCACTCCCCCCCCCAACCACTCCCCCCCCAACCACTCCCCCCCCCAACCACTCCCCCCCCAACCACTCCCCCCCCAACCACTCCCCCCCCCAACCACTCCCCCCCCCCAACCACTCCCCCCCAACCACTCCCCCCCAACCACTCCCCCCCAACCACTCCCCCCCCCAACCACTCCCCCCCCAACCACTCCCCCCCCAACCACTCCCCCCCTCAACCACTCCCCCCCCCAACCACTCCCCCCCCAACCACTCCCCCCCCAACCACTCCCCCCCCCCAACCACTCCCCCCCCCCAACCACTCCCCCCCCCCAACCACTCCCCCCCCCCAACCACTCCCCCCCCCCAACCACTCCCCCCCCCCCAACACGGCAGCAACTTCACTCTGCCCAACAGCTCTGGCAAACCCTCCTGCCAGGATATTTGTCCCCTTCGAGTTCAGGAGCAGACCATCCTTTTTATAGAGGACCGACTCTCTCTAAAAGCGGTCTCAATGATCTGGAAATCTGAAGCCCTGCCTCAGCTCTTCAGTCACACATTCTTCACCCATAACTTTCTATTAGTACCCTGTCTCGTACATGGCACAGGCAGCAATCCTGAAATTACAACCCTTGAGGTCCAGTTTTTTTTTTAGACTTCCTATCCAACTCCCTAAATTCCCTCTTGAGAACCTCATCTCTACAACTATCTAGCTGCTCCCCCTCCCTTTCCAGAATGCTGTGGAGTTGATCTGAGACATCCCTGACCCTGGGAGGCAACAAACCAACTAGGAGTTTTGATACATTCCAACAAACTTCTTGTCTGCTCTCCTAACCAACAGGTCCCCTGTAACTAAGGCTCTCCTCTTCTCAGCCCTCCCTTTCTGAGCTCAGGTACCAGCCTCTGAGCCAGAGATTTGACCACCTCAACTTGTTCCTGGTACATCCTCCCCACCAACAGTATCCAAAACAGCATACCTATTGTTGGTGGATATGTGCACGGGATATTCTGCACTACCTATGTCTTCCTTTTACCTCCCCCAACAGTCACTCAGCTGTTTGTGCTCTGTCTATTTTGGGTGACTACCTCCTGTAACTGTTTTCAATGACTGCCTCAGGTTCCTTAATAATTCACAGCACATCCAGCTCCAATTGCCAAACTCGGTCAGCAAGTAGCTGGAGCTGAATGCACTTTTTGCAGGTGTGGTTGTCTGGAACAAGTGTACCTTTGCAGATTTCCCACATCTGGAACAATCCACTATCCTAGCTGACTCCATTGACTTTGCATGAAAATTCCCTTGATTAGACTTACCTTGTATTCAAGCAGCAGTTCTCCTTGGTCACTGCTCAACAAAGACACAACTTCAATGTCCCACTCTGCCCCTGAGCTGAGACACTCCATCACTGGCTGCTTCTGGACTTGTTCCTCCCTTGAGGTAATGCCAAATCGAAGAATGCAACTACTGGTGAACTCGAGACAATTTTCTCAATTCCACACACCTGAAGCCAATGATCCAATCACTGCCTCAACACTGATAAATCACTTCAATATTTAACCCTAAATAGTAAACCAACTGAGAAAAAAAACCAAGGTTTGCTGTTCTTCTCTTTTTAAATCTGCTGCCAGACTGATGAGGAGGAAAAGGGGAATAGATAAAGGGAAGATGGACATAGTGGGGCTGGATCAGCATTTGGAGGAGGGAGGGGGGGGGCCTAACCTAACCTAAAACAGGAATATTTAATATTCATACCACAGGGTGGTTGGCTATTCAGGTGATGATGACTTGCTGTAATTCATGAAAGTAGTTGGCAATGAGAGTTGAAAAGGTCAAGAGTGGGAAATTGGCTGGAGGAATGTCCAAGAAGAGGAGTAATGGAGGTAAAAGGGTCATCAGTGGGACATATTCCATATAAGAGAAACAGTTAGAAGAGCTTAATATCATGGCTGGCATAGAATCTGTTTAGGTACAAAGGTAAGACTTGAAAAACAGCAGGTCATATGAAGTGATGGATGACCTTTGTCCCACATGCTTCAGTGAATAGGTTTGTGCTTCCAAACGTGCTCAAATATAAATGCTGTCTACGTGCCGCAATTTGATGAATGATATTCAGTTTTTAGTTATGGTTTCATTTGAATATCCTTTTGTCGGACAACATTGGAGCTGTATCCAAAGGGTTTGTTTGGGTATTGGTATGGGAACACGAGTTTGAATTCTAATCAGGAAATCTAAACTCAAAAAAATTAAATAAATCCAGAATGATAAAATGAAGATCTACTGGGACCAATGCCTGAAGAGGGCGCACAAAATCAGTGAACCGGTGCGGACTCGAAAGGCCAACATGGCCTGTTTCCGCTCCATAAATGGTTATATGGTTACATGTCGGTGTGACCTTGGTGAGGCAAGTTGCACAGTTCTCCATTCGTTCTGTCAATAAGCTCTACTCCAGTGGGAAGTTTTCACTTTTTATTTCTCTCCAGACAATACATTTGAAATAAAAGATCATGTTGTTTCAAGTTGTAAGATTAGAATGTCACTGGTTCAGTCACCAGTTGTATTGGACTGTTATATTTGGTCACTTTTGGAATTGGAGTAAACTCTGACAGGAGCAACATTCGCAACATTTCACGGACTGACTATGGTTTTATTCAGACCACTCCGCCAGTATAATGTCTGGTTTTAACCCTCAAGTGTTAACCTCTGTTTTTCTGGTGATGTGTGCCAACTCTCAGTGCCCTCAGGTTTTATAGGAATCAAAGTCACTGTTTCAACATTCCACGGAAACAAGATCAGACAAGTTTTTATTTTCTTTTGCATTTTATTTTTTTCATGTATCAGGTATTGGTAAGACGAAGACATTTGGTGTTTTGTCAGGTAATGTCCAGGAACATGTTAAACCAGAACTTGTATCCCTGCTGTAGAGGCCCTCTGTTCTCTGATCAGAGCAATTGGGATGGGCAGTAAAGGCATGCACACCATGGTCATCTCACACAGAATAAACAGTTTTAAAAGGGTTCCACATCATTCACACATGCAAATTAGAACACTGGCACAAGATTTGCATCCTTGAAGCTAGTCCCCTAGTGTTTCCAGACTAATAAAATAAATTACTATTAATCTTAATCATCTTTCAGAATGAGAAACTCTTGACATCTTCTGCTTGGACTGGCACTGAACTAGTCCCCAAAGGTGAAGAGTTCTGTGGCATTGTACTAGTGAGAAGCTGTGTGATACTTTGGGAGAAGGTGTGGAGCCACTTGTGGCTAAATACAGTTACTGGAAAAGGATTTGGAACCTAGGTTTGGCAATCAGTCAGAACGCTGGGGTGATGAAAGTGCAGCTGGGGCACAGGGCAGAGAAGCGAAGACCAATTATGGCACATTCATCTTTCTGTGGACAGATGAGAGGCCAAATAGGAGGGAAACAATTTGATGGCATGACAACTATGGAGCAGATAAAGCAATACAAATATCTCTGATGGTTGAGCATCACAACTACAGAGTTTCCGTAAATGTGACAAGAAAATGAATAACCCGTCCAGATTGCAGAGAGATTAAACTCATTTCTCAATTAAAATAATTAAAGCAGCTATATTTGATACTTGATGTTCCATAAATATATATTTTGATTTGAACAAACAAAAAAATCTTAAACTCATTCATGCAAATAAATGTCACGTGTTGCATTCAAGAGAATTCAGGTGTATTCTTGTTCCGGCCCACTGACCTCTTCAGGGAGGAGGTGTGAAGGGGATGCTGGCAATGGCAATTCCTGTGCCAGAGAGCACAGAACTCTCTGGTTGTAACCACAAGCAAGTCTGCCCCTCTGGTGGCTCTGAGGTCCTTAGTTCAGATATAGATGGTGAGGCTGTGAATTGTGACTGAGACATCCAGCACAGAAGCTGGATGTTTGGCCCACTGAGTCCACACTGACTAGCAAGCAGCCATTCAAGCTCATCATATGTGAATCACAATCACATCACATTGCTATCCACTCCTCTTCCCCAGATTCTAATATTCACCCACATATGAGGGTCAATTTGTCTCTACTGTTGGCTCGCAGTGGGGTAAACAGTGAAGTTTGTGAGCCACAGATGGTCTTGAACTGAGGAATCAGTAAGTTGCGGAACCTGCAGTGCTCTTTCCTCCCACTGCCAGTTTTCAATGAAACTGATTCACTATTGGATCTCAGTCTTCATGAGTCTGTAAAATGTTTCCTTTTGCCTTGAGGCCTGATGGCTTCCAATTCAAAAGGATCCTTTTCATTGCAGTTAATTGACTTCTGGAATCCTGCTCATTATCATATCAGATCTGGTCCAGTGAAGAACTCAGCAGTCTCTTCACAGGAGCTGGAAAAGAGCAGATACAAACAGTGGAACTGGATTTGCTGGGGGTGACGTCAACTTGACACCCAATGATCCTCCTGTTTGGCTCTTGGCTACCAAGAGGAATTTAATGCACTGTTCCTCAAGTTTATGTTTGAGGATGATGACAAACCTGGTTTAAGGAATTAAAATGTCTAGAAACCAGCTTGTGCCTGCTAAAATTCCCATTGCTGTTTTCAAATCCTTCCATTGCCTGTCCATTTCCAACACCTTGAAATTCCCCCAGTCTCATGACCTTCTGGCAGCTCTCATTCTGAGTCATTGGCAATGTCAGTTTTCATTGCATCATTATTGGTAGCTGCATAATAAAGCCAAATGTGAATTCTTGTGTGGAAATATATAAATATGGATCAAAATGATGATCATCATTTGGATATGAGAGTACCTTACTTATCAAGTAAGAAACATTGATTCCAGATTGTGCAAGTAAAACTTCTGGCTACCATCATTAAATACTTACTAATGGGCGGTTAACAGTTGGAGCAGGTTTGCAAAGAGACAGCGGAAGCAAGACACCACACTGGATGAGGCCAAATCATTGCACCATATTCTGATGAAAGGTAATTGACTTAAAAGAGTAGCTCAGTTTCTCTTGTCCCAGATGCTGCCCGGCTGCTTGGTATTTCCAAAATTTTCTGTTTTTATTAACATTCTTAAAGATCCCTATCATTCCTTCACTTGAATTTGCAAGAGCATCAATCATGCACCCAACACCAGGAGTTCACATTAGTAACTGCTACCCCCCTGTGGTTCTGTTTCTTTCTTACAGAATTCCTGAATTAAACACCAAGAAAAGCTCCATCTAAAGTATATATACTCACTGGGGATTTTTAATACTGCAGGCATGTAACGGCACAATCTAGGAATGTTGCCACTACATGGGCAGTCTAAAAAGGAAATGTGCAGGAATTTTGAATTAATTCCTGCACTGAAATTTATTCTGCAGGATCCCTACCTACAACTTTTTGGAAGAAGTTTACAGTATAAATCGTACCAGAAAAATTCATTGACGGTCATCCACTCTACAGCACATCCAACCACCGGGATTGTTGCACTCAGGTATTTGCAGTCTAAACAACCACACAGGCAGTAATTATTTTAATTTTTTAGCTATTTTCCTGACATTGCAGTGTACAAAACATTGCTGATACCAATCAATGTAAATTTAGCTTGTGCACAGGTTTTATGGATTCACAGATCTCACAACCTTACAGTTTACACACTGGTCCATGAGATGTTACTTCACAGGCTCTGCTAAGTTCATCTTATGAATACACAGTATGGGACAATCAGGACTTGGCCTATTATCACAGGAGAGGAATGGTGTGAAATAAACTGGAATTCTTGTCTCCTCAGTTGCCATGTACAACTACACTAATTGTCTATTACTGGAGCTGAAGATTTTTTTCTAGCCCATTGATAAATAACCAAGTTGTTACCGTTACTCTCGAGACCAAAAAATGAAAATTGAGAATATTAGATTGTCATCAAATGTTTATAATGAGGATCATTAAAGCTGACAATTGAATTCTCTGGTTGCCAGACTAAATTTCTCCCGGAAACTGATTTATATTGAACTTTATGAAAGCAATCTAGGTTTCAGTTCATCTTTAACCAGAAGTCTGCATTAATGCAGAAATAAATTTGCCTTAGACATGAAAATCCAGGTTTTTTTTCCCCTCAAATCCTTATGATTTCTTCAAAACTATCTGTCAAAATCCAGATCATAAACTCCTTCCTCAACAACTCAATGAGCAAATATACTTTTGACTTCCGGAGTCAATCCTGGGACAAATTAATGAGCTCAGGTCAATCAGCCAGTGCTGTCATTGTCTGAGAGATGAGTCTGTTTGGTCATTCTATTTGCCGAGGGAGTTCACCACCATCATTCTGGTTGCTGTATACATTCTGCCCCAGATTAACATCAGGTTGGTATGAGAGGGGCTGAGCCAGAGGCAGATTAACCATTAGGCTGAAGCTGAGGGGCCTGGAAGTTAAGAGGGCCTGTCACAACCATTGATACACCAATGTAACCAGTTATCACCGTGGGCTCGCGTTACTCTGTGGCAACTCCACACAAACTATTTCAGACACCAAATAATATGGTTCAAAAGTGGCTGTTCAATGAACAAAGGACAAAACTAGATATAAGGTATCAGCAATTGGTCTACTTCCTGTAGCACTGTAAAATATACAGGTGTTTGAACTTGATTGTGTGAACTCAATACATGTCATTCTCAAACAAAACAAAGTATGGGAATGTGTCGCTAAAACTGATCTGAACCCACCAAATTCATCACACTGGAAGTCATTTGAGCTTCACTGAACCCACCAAACTCTCACAGGCATTCTTGGCTCGCTGTAAACCAGAGTCAACCTTGAGTAGGGGTCTCCAGATTAATTGATATCGACCCCTGGGGGTCGATAGGACTATCCAAGGGGGTCAAAAGGTGCCAGGAGGGATCGAAACGGAGTCGATAAATGCTGGGGTTGGGGGGGGTGGGGTAATCCATTGAACTTTTGAGGTTGAAAGAATTGTTAAGCCCAAGTTCCCTGCTCCTGCCGGCAGCCCAAGGTCCCCACTCCTGCCTGGGATCCCGAGGTGACTTCTTTGATATGGACAACACTGTACCCAATGTTGAGAATGGAGTCCCTGTTGCTGAAGACTTGGACCTAGCTCTGTTTGCCGTTTTCCTGGCTAGAAGCAAAGTTTTTCTTTAGTGTTATTGTATTCATTTGCTTGGTTAATTTACAGATTTGTTACTTAGCAATTGGGGTTTTGTAACAAAGTTCTGAGTTGTTGCTGGGAGGCTCAGACACCACGCATATGGTATTCAGTTTCTCTCACTAATGAATATGGAAACTGCACGTCAAAGTAATTATTAATTTATTTATTATTGAACATGCCAGGGGATCTATGAGGGATCAAGGATTCCATGAACGGGAACATCAGCCAGAGACTGAAGATCTGTTGGCAATATATGGGGAAATATGGCAGTTACCTGATGCGAGATAGCGAGACCATGCCCAGAGCCTATTGCCTATGTATACTGAAAGTACAGAAATGTGGGAACACAGATGGGTTTTAACAAAAGTAGTCACTTGATCACTTTAAGCAGCTGAAGATGGAAAGGTGCACAAGTGAAACAAATGGGAACAATGTAAATTCAGAAGATTGAGTTTGACAGAGCAGGGAACCAAAACTGGGAAGGAGGAGGATCTGGTAACTCTGGTGAGGGAGGGGCGATTTATTCTTTGGGCCTGCTCTTCCTTGAGGAGAGAATATCATTCCTCCCTGAATCATACCAGTAATGTCAATGACTGAAGGAGTGGGCAGTTGCTCCAGACCTTTGTACACCCAGCTCAGAATCCAGCTCATTAGTAGATCAGCAGGCCCGCTACACGGTGTGGGCATTCGTATCCTCCGATTAACTCGTCTGGATAAGAAAGATCCGTCTAACATATTTTTCTGACTTTGTTGCAAGGTTGTCAACATTGTGGGGTCTAACGAGATATTTTGAGAGTCTTGGAGGAATCAAGATTTCCCAAAGCCAGGGGGAGTCATAGGGAAGCCCTATGGTTGCTGATATCCTTGCTGAGGCGCTAGTGGGATATCACACAGGATTTAACAAAATAGGGTGCTCAGAAGGAAGCACTGGACAATGCCTGGGCACACATTGGCAGCCTCGAGTCGAAATATACTGAGGCTTCCTGCTGAATGGTTAAAGCGTGGCAGCTGCAGGTAGCCCACCGATCTGGTTTGCAGATCAATCCCACCAAGATAAGGAATATTTTTATGCATGGAGGAGAGGGTGACATGTGATCGGGGGATGGGGACGTGTGGATGGACATTCTGACCATGGGGAGGCTGACTCCCATGACATGTGTCCTCTGCCCTGTGTACCTGAGATCCTGCAAGCTCAGCTAGTGACCACATGGTTCTAGACCTGCCACGAGGGAGGGAGCTGAGAATTGGGGGGAGGTGGGGGGGTGTGGGTGAGTGGACAGGTGGGTGGTCATTACGAGGTCATAGAGACCTGCGATTCTCCATCAAGGAATTACATTGGCTGGGAGACAGATATTGCCAGTGGCCAGGTGAGCAACTGGCCTTATGGCTGCTCCGGCTCCCCATATCTGCTTTTCCCATCTAGTTGCCAGTGCAGCAGACAGCTAACAACTCTCTGCAAGTGCCACCCGATGGGATTGATGAGGGTATCACATTGTGGGATCAGGAAGTGGTTGTTCCCCATGCCCCTGGAATGGGACCTGAATGGGTGACCTCAGTGGCACAATGGTAATCAGGGAGTACGTTCTCATTACCAACATCTATGAAGGCACCCGTGGGCACAATTTCCCCAAGGGTGTCAGGATAATCTCTGCCTTGGCAGGCCACCTACCCTGACCTCAAGGGGGTGGTCTTGCCTTTGATGGGATTGGTGTCCTGCAAGACTGTCCGGAAAGCCATCACCCTTCAGGAGGGGGCTAGAGTACATAGAGCAGGGAGCGCCTGCTCAGGTTTGCAAACTGAGGCGAAGTTCAGTGACATCACCTTGCCACTGACCGACAGATTTACATGTATACTCCCTGGAGGGAGCATTGTGGGTTGGGGGGGGGGGGAAGCTCCACACCCACTGCCCTACACAACAGGAGAAAACTATCCTTCAAGCTGCTCCTCCTCTCGCCTGCACTGATTGGTGCTGTGAGAGCCTTCGAGTGCATGCGCAGCATCATTTCAGATCGCTGCTCTGGCACACACAGCTGAGGGTCTTCAATCTATGCTGACCCTACTTGATGGCAGTTGCAGGAGTTGCTTGGATGGACTCTTTAATCAAAATGTTTTGGCAATGATGCCATCCTTCTTCCTTCACACTTTACCACCTCATTTCCAATAATTTTTGCTGGGGTGGGTACTTCAGGAACTGGTTTCTTTTTCCCCTCCATACAATTGGGCACACAAAGAGTCCTGACTCACCCAGTGGGTCCATATAGGGATCATGCCTTGGCGATGTGGTGCATTTAGTTCAATCAATATCAGTCCAAGTAATCAGTGGAATGTGAGAAGGAACGGCATCCTTGTACAAGACAGCTGACAGCCTACAGCTCAGCTAAGGGGGGTTGCTCCTATGAGAATACCAGTATGTTCTGGAGGCACACCTGCCGGGCTGCCCACGGGACGGCACAGTGTTGGCCATCTGGGATGTGTGCCTCAGAACGATGTTGGAGCACCCAGAAGGAAAGGCTGGCCAAAGAAAGAGCTGTGGTACAGTGAATTAAGGGAAAACTGGATTACCTTTCATTACCTGCTCACGGAGGATGTGGAACCAGTGCTGTCATCTCTGAGTCAGAACATCATCAAGAGGATGAACCCTTGCAAGATGTCAGATCCTGATGTTGTACCTGACAGGGACTGAAAATCTGTGTCAATCAACTAGCTGGAGTGTTCACTGACATTTTCAATCTCTCATTGCTGCAGTATCCACCTGCTTCCAAAAGAGCATCAATTATCCCTGTGCCTTACAAGAGCAGAGTGAGCTGCCTCAACACCCATGACTGTGTGGCCAGGCACAATCCAATGCTATCATCCAAACTGGCCAATGCCACCACGGTTGTCAGCAGATTCACCACTGGCTATGAGGAAGTGTAAAGGAAGGAGATGGATCAGCTCGTTGAGTGGTGTCACACCAACAACCTTGCACTCAGTGTTAGGAAAAACCAAGGAGATGATTGTGGACTTTAGGAGGAAGTCAGGATAACATGAACCAGTTGTCATCAATGGCTTCATTGTGGAGAGGGTCAAAAACTTCATATTCCTGGGTGTCAACAACTCCAAAGATCTGTACTGGAACCTCCAAGTTGATGCAATCATGAAGGCTTGCCAACACCTATATTTTGTGAGGAGTTTGAGGAGATTCGGTACATCACCGGAGACTCTCGAAATCTTCTACAGGTGTACTGTGGAGTGCACTCTGGCTAGTTGCATCACTCTTGGTTGGAAGTGTCAACGTTTGGGACAAGAAAAAACTCCAGAGGGTTGTTAACTCAGTCTTTGACATCAATGGGCACCAGACTTCACTCCATCAAGGACATCTAGAAGAGGTGGTGTCTTAAGCTATGCCCTCTTCACTCTCCTACCATCAGGAAAAAGGTGCAGGAGCCTGAAGACAAGCACTCAGCAGTTCAAGGACAGTTTGTTTCCCGCTGCCATCAGATTCTTGAATGACCAATGAATCAAAGACACCGCCTTACTTTGACTTTTCATGCATTATTTTTATTTTTTTGTAAACTGGTTTATATGAACATTTACACTGTGACGCTGCAGCAAAACAATGAATTCATGACTTGTTCATGACAATAAATTCTGATTCCGTGCTGACTCCTGCTTGACAAAGTAGACTGGACGTCTTCCCCGTAACCCTCATTCTTACCCAATGTGGATTGTTATTTTGGCACAGGACTAATGTCTGAGAGAATTCCTCTCTTTGACCTTTGTTGTCCGAACAGTCACACACTTCACTTCTTCCTCTGAGTGCACAGGTCTGTGAGCCAGTGTGCCCCTGGACAGGATCATTTTCTGCAGTTGTGACAATCTGGGATGACCCATGCAGGAAATGCATCCCAAACTAGAGCATGCATAGAAAGGCTTTCCTGGTATTTTTATTTCTTGCTTGATTTTGTTAATCTGTGGTGGTAGTGGCAACCTCTACTTTTCTGAGGCTATCTAAATGTTATTTGAAACTCCAGTTATCTGTTTTGAAAACTGTAGAGATGGCTGATGTTTGTTAACTTTTTTTTTAAATGGCCTTGGTTTCCCATTCCAACTGTGGGCCTTAAGCTTCTCCACAGCTGCCAATAGATACAAAGAATCTATATTTACTTGAGATTAATGGGTTGTGATTGTTTAAAAGCTTGTAATGATTCTGATGGTTCTGGAAACCGATGAATCCTGACACATGATTTGGCACCCACAAGCAGTGACCTTGTCAAACCAAGAATTAAAGATACAACAAAACATGCCGTAATTTACATGCCGTTTAACTCACCCAATGGACAGAATGTCATACAAAGCAATAAATGTACATGCCAAGTACAAACAAAAATGTTGCAGAAAGGAAATAAATAGAAGCTGAAAATTCTGTAGAAACAAAGCAGGCTATTTAACATGTGAGGGAAATGGTTTCCAATGGATTCCTTCCTGACAAGAATATTTTTGTAAAGTTATTTCTCAGTACATTTCTGATCAGTCCAGGACTGACAAGTCAAACTGTTGTTCGGATACTGATGTCAGTGCATCTACATTATCCTCGTATACTATTTGTAGATGGACCAGATAACACACATCACTTACACCTCAGAAAGAGAATCAGAATTTGTCGTGAACAATGAAAGGCAGTGTCTTTGGTTCATTGATCATCCAGGAATCTGATGGCAGTGGGGAAGAAGTTGTCCTTGTGCTGCTGAGTGCTCGTCTTTAGGCTCCTCTACTTTTTTTCCCAATGAAAGCAGAATGAAGGGGGCATGGCCTGGGTAGAGGGGGGTCATTGAGGATTGATGCTGCTTTCTTAAGACACCATCTCTTGTAGGTGTTCTCAATGGAGTGAAGACTGATGCCACAGGCTGAGTTAACAACCCTCTGGAGTTTTTTTTCTACTTCTGAGCATTGGCACCTCTCTACAAGACAGTGATGCAACCAGCCAGTATGCTCTCTACGATACACGTGTAGAAGTTTGAGATTTTTTGTGATCTACCAAATCTCCTCACACACCTCACAAAGTATAGCTGCTGGCGAGCCTTCTTTGTAATTACATCAACATGGAGGCTCCAGGACAGATCCGTGGAGATCTTGACATCCAGGATTTTGGATGCATAGTAGTGCAAAAAGATTCTAAATCACAGACTCTGAACATCCAAGCATGAACAGAATTGCAAGCAAATCAAACAAATATTCCTTTCAAGCTGGATATTGGGGAAAAAGTCAATTTGATCTGTAAGCATGACATCAGGGAAATGAAGATAAAGCCATACATCGGTGATAATTGTGCTCCTGTCAAAGTACAAAATGTACAACCAAGCCACATAATACAGTGAAACCTCATTAGAACGTGATTCATTAATCCGCGGAATAGCTTATAGCGCGGGTGTCTGTGGACCCCAAACATTGATTTTAGGATGCCAGGCTAACCGTGGCTAACAGCCACAAATGCAAAAATGGACTCATGACTCATTTACAAGATGTGGAGTTTAAAGGTCTTAAGGGTTTGAGTCACAGTATTCTGTTTTCCTGATGTATATGTATCTGTTCCGCGACTCAGCTGTAACGTGGTATGAAATCTTGTATCCCAACTACCAGGTTCTAACTAGGTTTTACTGTACAACTCAAACAGGCTTTATTCGAATAATGCTAGTGGGTATGAGTAGTCGTTAGTGTTATGTAGTCAAGGTCACCTCACTAAGACTGTTTGGTCTCATTCAAAGAATACAGTCATAGGGTACAATATTTAAGGAATTTTCTTGCATACAAATTGGATACGATTTCTTAGAATGTATTGTTTCAACTTATGTTTTGCATTTTTCATTTTCTCTTCCTAATGATATGGTTTGTTGTCAATCATTTATTCTTATGTACATGTCATAATTAAGAGACATCCTTCCTGTATACAAAAATCAACAGAAGTCTGGAAGTGTTGCTCTCATTACACACCAATATCTGTTCTCTGCCTGGCTGATTTCTGGTTTGCAAATGGCTAGTTTCACTCTAATCTTAAATTATGAAAGTTAGCAATGGTGGCCAAAACGTCTGGGCAGAAACAATGTCAACCAGGGACTGAGTGGCGCCATCAGTGTTGCTGGATGTTTACTGCAGCCTTTGACAATTTACATAGTGTCAGTCAGCTGCATTTGGGCGGGAAACTGATTTATGAATGGGCTGCTTTTTGACAGCTCATTGACTATCGGTAGTCAGTCAGTACTATCGTGTTAAAGATATCAGGCAGGCGTCAAGATATTTGGAGCCTGGGGGCTTCGGTAGAAAAGGTATGAATTGATTCCTGTCTGGGAGGTTTGTTCTTTGGAAGCTTCTGACTGAGTAAAACTTATGCTGATTTTCTTATAAACTATTTTTGTAGCCATCTTATAAACACAACTTTCTACATTTATCCTATGAACACAACCTTCTACATTTCTACACATCCATTCAAATCCTGTACAACTCAAAGTCTCCAATGAACAGAGCATCGACACAAAAGGTACATGTGAACTCTGGGTGAAAGTTAAAAATAAAGAGCACCACCAAATGGACATGAATCACTGCTTGATTACAAAGCATGTGAAAGCAAACCTAGTCAAGAGGGTGTACCATATTAACAGTGTCAATGCACAGAACAGCATAGAGGAAATACTGGATCAATTTCCAGACATCTTCAAGGGGTTTGGAGTTCTACATTTACCTATAAAATAGAGTTAAAGGAGAATGCACACCCAGTAGTGCATGGCTTGAGGTGGGTTCCAGTGCCAGTAAAAGAAAAGCTCAAGCAGGAACACGACCGAATGATGGGACTAGGGGTCATAAAGAAAGCAGAGGAGCCATAGAATGGGTAAATTCAAAGGTGTGTGTCAAAAAGAACAGTGACCTACACATGTGCATGGACCCAAAAGACCTGAATACCAATATAAAGAGAACATTATCAGAAATTAGAAGTGAGATGGATGCCTTCATGAGGTCTTGTTTGTGTGCACGTTAGCTAATATTGTTGTTGTAAAAGAACCCAAGTTCCTTTATTACAATAAAAGAAACTTGACCTGCTACCAGGAGTAGGGTATCAGATTCCAACCAGGGATGAAATTGCATGAGATGGCCGATGCAAAGTTTTTTTTTACCAATTGGATGCACCACAGGGCTTCTGGCAAATAAAACTGCATGAAGGTAGCACAAAATACTGTACACTTAATGCACCATTTGGTCAATACTCCTGTCTGAGGATGCCTTTTGAAATTTCCTCAGCTCTGGAAGTGGAGCACATTATAGAAGGCATAAATGGAGTATGTGTGTACATGGATGACATGATCCAATGGGGATCCACACAAGAACAACACAAAAGGCTCAATGAAGTGCTACAACACATCAAGTTAAACAAAGAAAAATGTCAATTTGGTGTGAAGGAAATCACCTTTCTGGGAGATAAACTGTCAGAAGTAGGTGTGGAGCCAGACAAGAGCAAGGTGAAAGCAATTTTAGAGATGCCCAGTCCCACGAACAAAAAAAGGCAAATTGAGAGTGCTGGGAATGATCAGTTTCACTGGTAAATTCATACCAAACCTGCCTTCCAAAACAATATACCTACGGAAGTTGTTACAGGACAAAATGTGAATTCAAGTGGACAGATAACCATAAGGAAGAATGAAGACGACTACAGTGAACTGGGATTCACTGGTAAGGTGTTGTGCTGATGGCTGGCCTAGCCTCCTGGCTCTGCCCCCATAAAACCCTGGTTTCCTGCCTGAACCAAAAACGCTTCTGAAGACTACTGTTGAACCCTACCCTTAGTTATAAGCTAATAAAAGTGTTTGTTCTCCCTCCAATCGTGAGAGATTTTATTCATGCTACAATGACTGAAGACCATTCTAACTACAGAACCAGTACTTTTGACATTCTTTGATGCATCCAGAAAGACAAAAATATCCTTGGACGCTTCAAAAAAATGGGATAGGTGCCGTATTACTTCAGGTTGTGGGAGAAGATTGGAGACCTGCAGTATACGCATCAAGGACAATGACAACATCTGATTGTCAATATGCACAGAATGTAAAAGGGTGGCTTGGTCTGGTCTGTGGACTCAAGAAATTCCACAGTTATGTGCATTGTCTACCAACATTCATGGCAGAGTAGCAATAATCAAGAAAAATCTCAGTGATATGTCATCAAGAATTCAAAGGCTGATGATGAAGCTACAATGTTATAACTTTGAATTGGTGTACACACCAGGAAAACTTATTGTGTTAGCTGATGAGTTATCCAGGGCAACGACGCAGAGTGAAGCACTCAATGAGAGTTCCACAGAGACAGATGTGAATCTCCATGTGAGTCTGATCACGGAATCTCTTCTCATATCTGACATGAAATCCAAGCAGATCACAGCCGAAACAGAAAAAGTCACAGTTCTACAGAAGGATATCAAGAATCTGAATGAAGGAATGGCCTAGAGGTGAATGTCAACCATATTACAACATCAGAGCTGAGCTGAGTGTTGTCAATGGGCTTCTACTCAGACAGAGCAGAATGATTATTCCTCAATCACTGCGAGAAGAGATGCTGAAAAAGAGGGGCAACTTGGAATGGAAAAATGCAAGAGGAGGGCCAGAACTGCTGTTTATTGGCCAGAGATAAATGCTGACATTGACAGGATGGTTTCAAGCTAAGAGACTTGTTTGAAATATCATGCAAAGCAGCCAAAGGAACCCATGATCATAAGTGATTTACCAGCAGAACCATGACAGAAAGTTGGGACTGATCTATTCCAAATGGATGGAAAGGATTACTTGCTGTTATTGATTATCTATTGAACTATTTGAGATGGTGCTGCTTCCTAACATGTTTGCTGCCTGTGTGATCAAATATGTCAAATCAGTCTTTGAAAGACATAGAATTCCTCAAATTGTCTACAGTGTCAATGGACCATGCTACAGCTGTAGAGAATTCCAGAACATTGCATGGGGAATTACCTCTTTTTGCCTATTGGCCTGTGCTCCACCTCCCCCAGCCTTTTGATTCAGGCTGCTTTTTACACATACCTTGTTACACATGTTACTTTGTGTAACATTTCTGGTCTGAAATGTTCTTTATATTTCTTTACCTCGCGAGGATGCTGTGAAACCTGCTGAGCTCTTCCAGTAATTTTGTGTTTTTATTTTAATCCAAGTTGGAGCATCTTTCTACATGAGAAATGAAACCTGACCACAAGATTGCCATTATTTTGGATTTTTACTTACACTGACCGAGCAGGTTTGATCATGACAGAAAACACAGATCTAAACTCATCTGGACCTGATTGGCCAATAATTACATGTCTCACAAAAGATAAAGTTATTCAATGGATAAAAATGCTATATTCTGTGCAATTGGGAAGAGTATGTACTCCACACCTGGTACGATGAATGGACCCCTTCCCCCCACCTGCAGGTGGAAGATCAATCAAAGAAAATATGACACTAATAGACATGCATAACAGAGTGTGTGAGTAATCCCTTTGCCTCACAACACCATGAGGTGCTTCCTAAGTTGAATGGGCAAGTTCTGTTTGATTAGCAGGCACCAATACTGTATGATTTTCACAGAATTCAAAACAATGTTTGGCATTTGCCTTGCTTACCCGAGTTCTGTAGAAGTTGAAAACTGGCTAGGACATGGTTCACAGAATTTCTCATCACAGGCTTTCACAAAACCCTTTCCTATTATTTGTTGTTCTGGGATCATAATTTTGGTTCACACAGCTGGACTTCCCCTTGCTCTGTCATCCTATGCCATGCTGGTATACACAGCACATGCTGGTTTCATTCAGCCACAAACCTAAGGAGGGGTTAAAAGTTTAATCTTTTACTTCTTCACTTTTGAAAAATTTATAGCATTTTAGGTGCATATCAGAAGAGCAGTCTATTGAGTGTAAAATTAAAGAAGTAAAACTGTCTTGAAAAAAAAATTCTGCACTCAAATAATTGATCAGGCTACTAAATTTTGCTTCATAATTCTAAAAATACAGATATTGAACGTTTTTCACAGGGCAGTTTGCAACTGTGTTTAAATTACTTTGAACTTGATTGGGAACATCTTTACATCAAGCTCAAAAGCATGATTTTATCTTGGATTTCAGTTTCTTTGCATAAGGGTGCCAGTGGCAAGTCCTGAACATTGTCTTCACCTGCTTTGGAGAGGTGTGGGGGCTTGTAGAGGAGCTTCAGCTGTTATTTTATTGAAAAATCTCCCACTGCAAGGTTGCTGCTCCAAGATATTGACTTCAGACTCCAGGGGTCCCTTTTGCTTCTATTTCTCTGACTCTAAGAGGTGCCACTCACCAATTTCTGCTGATGGCAAATCTAACTGCCTTTTGGCAGACTAAAACAAATTTTGTGTAATTTTACACCTGATTTATCGCATGATAATAAAAGAATCTTGAAAGTTGAATAATTTCAAGTCAGAATGCTGTGTGACAAGAAGGGGACTTGCACCATTCACCAGACATGCATTTGCAGATATTGTTAATGTGTACATCCTTCTTTGTTTCTGGACAATGTTGATAACGAAGGATTTTTGTCACATTTTCATTAGTAAATGATGTTTGTGTTTATTACCTCTGAAAGCCAAGGGAAAGCATTTAAGCTCCTCTCTTGTTGGAGATGATCATTGCCTGTCAATGGTAGAGGATAATTGTTACTTAACATCTGATGTCCAGATGTGGTTGATGCTGATGTGACTGCTCTATTACTGGAGATGTTACAACTGAAATCGAATGTTGTGTAATCAGGGATTCTCTATACTCCTCATGTTATAATTGGAGGAAGGGTTTTGATAAAGGAACAACACTCCCTGTGTTCACACTTCATTATCTGGTGGCATGGATCAAAGTGACTAAAACTCGGTTTCTTCAATGTTGAGCAGCTCAGAAAGAGACCAAAATAAATCACCCAGTCAATTTTTTCTTCTGAAGATTGTTCCACCTTTCACGACATTCTGAGATCTACGAACGGTTTTCAGCTTTATGCTTCACCTCCAGTCACACATCATGAAAAGAAACTCTTCAGCCCAATGAGTCTGCACTGATGACAAGCACCCATTTACACTCCTCCCATTGCATTTTCCCCACATGCTGTTCAACTTCCCCCAAATTTTACTGCTCACCAACACCATATGTACAACATATGGTCGTCAATTAATTAACCATCCCAGAGACTCACAGGAGACTGCAGATGTTGGAACCTGGAGCAAAACACAGTTTGCTGAAGGAACTCAGCAGGTCAAGCAACATCAGTGCGAGAAAAAAAATGGATGATGTTTGGAGCCAAAAATTCTCTATGGATTTTTCCACATTTTTGGGATATGAGAGGAATTGTGTGAGCTGACACTTCACTATGTACATTATGTGAAACATGACATTCTGGAACTAGACAAGAAATTAAGCAAGTATAAAGCTATTTAAAGGCTATCTAGATTTAAAAAGTTGTCTATGCATCCTGCTAAAGACATCACACATTGTAAATGACACAATTTAGGTCAGCAAAGATCGAGTAACCCCATCTCTCCCAATCTGCACCTCTAATTTTCAGATGATCTCATGGAAAGACTCAGGATAAGGAATGAGGTCTTGCTTCCACTTACCGACAGAAGTTTGCCAAGATTAGAGATGCCTGAATTGGAGATTACTCGTGGCACAGCTCCAAGAACTTGGCAGCTTTGTCAAATAGATTCCATAATTTGATCCAAGTTGGGGAGCAGGACTCCTGCCTGGCCAAAACCACTCACAGTCCTGGACATGATACAAATTATAATCATATTGAGATTTTACTCAAGTTTTTTTTGTTCACTCATTAATTTGAAGAAATAAATTAATTTTAATTAGCAGCAGATTTTAAAGTGCTATTCTGCCTCCATCAGCACATCCGACAATGAAGGAAGTTTCCAGCTGGTTAATTTAACAGCTGCTTATACGACTGGCAAAATCTCAGCTCAGCAGCCCTATTTAAAATTAGTTTCAAAGTACTGCAAGTCAAGTGGGTGCCGACAGCCAAAACAGCTGTTGTAGTAACCAGCAAAAATGTTTATCCTTCAGCATACTGGGAGTGCTTTTACACTTACACAAGTCAACAAAATATCAGAAAGTTAGGGGGACAGAACAAAACTATAGATTTTTAGAAAGAAGAGAGAATCAGAATCTTTTACCCAGGGTAAAAATATCATGCACGAAAGGACATGTGTTTGAGGTGGAGGTGGGGAGGGAGTTTAAAGGGGAAGTGTGGTGCAACTCTTTTTTTTAAGCATAGAAAGTGGTAGGTGCCTGGATTGGGCTGTGGTGGAAGCAGATATAACAGTAGCATTTAATAGGCTTTCAGATAGACACGTGAATATGAAAGAGTCAGGGGGATAACAGATCAGCTACAGGCAGAAGTGATTGGGTACAGACATTGTGGGCGCCTCATCCTGTGCTTCAATGTTCAATGTTTTATGGTCTATTTTTGTTAAACACTGATAAAGTATAGAAGGACACTTGCTTCATAACTGTCTTGTGTCACTTGTAAAGTGGGAGAAACTACAATAGAAAGAGAAAAATGAAAAAAAATACAGGTGCTGGAAATCTGGAGTGAAAAAATAAAATGCTGGAAACATTCAACAGGCAGGAGAGCACTTGTTAACACTTCAGATCGGAGAATCTTCAGAACTGGGAAAGAGAGAAAACAAGCTGGTTTTAAATTGCAGAGAGGATTGGGGAGGGGTGGAGAACAAAAAGGAACATCTGTGATGCAGGGAGGCCAGAGTTGCCAAGCTTACAGAATTGTTTGGTGATAGATTTAGAGAAAGAGCAAACAAAGTGGAATACGTAAAATTTTGACATGCAGGTCAAAGCAGAAAATAGGAAGTTCTCTCAACAATCAAACCATTCAACATGCTCTTATTTATATGGTGGTTTATTTTAAAATATGCTAATAAAATTAAAACCTTTACTGGGTAATTTACTTTAAAATATCATGAAATATCTCTCTACTGGTCAATGGGATGGTTGATCAAGGACAATTGGGGCAGCCTTATACAGCAAAGTCTAATAGGGTTGTCAAATACACAAGTTAGCTTATATGCTGGCATATATGGTACCTCTTGGATTTCACTAGAATCAGAAGGTGTCTCTTCTATCAATGTCAGTGTGATCATGCACCCATCTTTGAATGAATTTAATCACAAGAAAGTTCTTAGCAGATGTTTATTTCACAACTATTCTTGACATTAACACCAAAATATGTTCTGCATCTGTTTAGATTCCAATTGACAGCAACGGTTACCTGGTCTGGTTATATTTGATTTATACGAGCACAATATCGGTCTTCCCACTCTAATTTGTTTCCTTCACTTCTTGAGAAAGATTTCGATGAATGTGAGGTATGTGCTGGGGATAATCCTGACAAGGGGCTTGCGGAGAAATCCCCCTAACCGTCCGACATAATTTTGCATACATTTTTAGATTTGACCATAAGGCCACATTATGACGAAGATCATAGTGAAATAAGCATCTGCTGAACAGCAGATGAATTCTAGGTTGCTGATGACCAGGAAGCAAGCTAAGCAAGAGTTTGCAAAAGGTGGGAGACAGCAACGATGGGTAGATTCTCAGGTGGACATTAAAATCTAAATTCCAGTGAGTATAGACCCAATTTTTTCCACATTGGCTCACCCCTCATCTCTGGAATCAACCTGATGAACTTCCTCCAAAGCCAGTGCCTTTTCTATAGTAAGAACAGAGCTGCTGGCAGTAGTCCAGGTGTGACCTCACCAGTACCCTGCAGAGTTGTAGCAGAACATTCCTGTTATTAAATTCAATCCCTTTATCAATGAAGACCAACATTCCATTTGCCTTCTTCAACCGCTCAGACATCTGCCTACATTTTGTCACACCTTGACGAACGGCTCAAGCCCAAAACGTTGGTGTTGTATCTTTCTCTTGGCTCTCTATTCTGTAAAGAATACTGCTTGACCTGCTGTTTCTCAAGCATTGCATTTTCAGAAAAATTACTTGCTTGTTTTTAACCATAATGCTTTGACCAATGAAGCCAAACAGACCATATGTCTTCTTCACCACCCAATTGACTTGTAGAGTTACTTTCAAGAAGCAGTGGATTTAAATGCCCAGATCCCTTTTTATGTTAATGTTTTTATGAGACCTAACATTAACTATCTATGTTTCCCCAATCCCAAAGTGCTGAATGGTGTATCAACCACAACAACCTCTCACTCAATGACCTGATTGTAGATTTTAGAAAGTAAAACTAGAGGGGAAATCAGAGGGGGAGATGGTGAGCAATCTCAGATGGTCTTTCCTGGACCTATCATATCCAAGTCATTGTGAAGAAAGCACATTTGTGCCGCCCTTGCTTAACTTCTTATCCAGTTCTGAATGTCATGTTTGTCATCTGCAGAGGTTTGGTATGTCATGGGAAACCTTGGCAATCTTTGAGAGATGTTGTTGGAAAATGTGCTGATCAGCTGCATCACAGCCTGGTAAGGGGGCACCAATACCTCTGAGCGAAAAATCCTGCAAAGGGTAATGGACTCAGACAAGTCAATCACAAGCAGAACTCTCCCCACCATTGAGAATATCCACATGAAATGTTGCTGTCAAGGATTCACACCACTCAGTACATGCTCTGTCTCACTGATGCCATCAGGAAGAAGGTACAGATGTCACAGCACTTGCACCACCAGGTTCAGGAATAGTTGCTGCCCTTCAGCTATCAGACAACTCAATCAGAGACTCATTTAAGGACTTGTAATTTGCTCATTATTTATTACTGTATATTAATACCAACATCTGCATTTGCATAGTCAGTTTGTTTCCAGTTCTTTCTTTGAGATAACAGTTCCTGGTGTAGAAATTACTAAGACTGACCCACAGAAAAAAGAATCTCAGGGTGGTTGACAATAAATTTGAACTTTGCAACATCTCAGACATGTCCGGGTTAAATTCTATTTGCCATTTCTTGCTCAGAAAAAGGCCCTTTGGTCCTTCTAGTCTGCATTGAATCACTTTTCTGTCTAGTCCCACTGACCTGCACCCAGTCCATAGCCCTCCATACCTTTCCCATCCATGTACCTCCAAATTCTTCTGAAATTTTAAAATTGAGCCCTCATTCACCATTTCTGCTGGCAGCTCATTCCACACTCCTACCACTCTCCGTGTGAAGAAGTTCCCTCTCATGTTCCCCCTAAACTTTTATCCTTTCATTCTTAATCCATGTACTCTGGTTTATACCTCAGTGGAATAAACCTACTACTCTGTTAATCCCCTTCATAATTTTAAATACCTCTATAAAAATCTCCTCTCATTCTTCTGTGCTCCAGGGAATAATGCCCTTACCTTTTTAACCTTTCCCTGTAGTTCCTGAAGTCTAGGTAAATCTTCTCTGAACCTTTTCTATTTTATTGACATCTTTCCTGGAGTTGGGTGTCCAAAACTGCACAAAATACTCCAAATTTGACCTCATCAATGTCTATTAAAATTTTAACCATAACATCCCATCCCCATATACTCAATACTTTGATTTATGAAGGCCAATATGCCAAAATCTCTCTTTACAACCCTGTCTACCTGTGACGCCACTTTCAAGGAATTATGTATGTGTATTTCCAGATCCCTCTGTTCTATTGCATTCCTCAGTGCCCTACCATTCACCATGACTGTATCTGATATACATCTTTCATATTCTTTGATTGTCCTCTACATTATCCAAACCTCCACCAATCTTAGAATCATCTGCTTACTTACTCCTTATAAACCTTTTTATTCAAGTCATTTGTAATAAATAACAGGGTTCTCAACACTGATCCCTGCTGGTCACATACCTCTAGCCAGAATAAGACTCTTCTCTGGTCCAGCCAATTCCAAATCAAAAACTACCAATTCCCAATTAATCCTGTTTTTGAATCCTCTGGATCAACCTATCACGATGGAACTAAGGCTAGGAAATGCCTTACCAAAGTCCACATAAACAACTTTCTTGATCTCTCCTTTGTCAAAAACCAATTTATCCAACTTAATATTCTGTTTTAAACATCTTTTAAAATTTCTAAAAGCCCCAAATCAACAGCATTCTTTACACTACACTCTCCATCACTATTCACAATGTCCTCCTCCTTGGTGAAAACCAATGCAAAGTACTCATTTTGTTCCTCACCAACTTCCTGAGACCATAATACATTGGAGCCGAAATAGGCTATTCAGCCCATCAAGTCTGCCCTGCCATTTAATCATGAGCTAATCTATAAGAACATAAGAAATAGGAGCAGGAGTAGGTCATCTGGCACATTGAGCCTGCTCCGCCATTCAATGAGATCATGGCTGATCTGATGATCTGTTCATCTCCCCTACCTGTCCCCCATTATGTAAAAATCTATCCAACCATGCCTTAAATTTATTTACTGAAGTAGCCTACACTGCTCCAAGCATAAATTCCCTTCTTTGTCCTTGAAGTAAATTAGAAGCTCTCCTATTTTGCTGTGCAATTGATAATATGATGATACAAATCAGAGTCTAATACTTGAGTCGATGGGTGAAATAGTTGAGATTTTAATATGATTATAGTGACTGAGAGAAAGAAACTGTTGCTTTATTGAGGTTATCCTGAGAGTGATAATGTGGTCTTTCAAATTCTCAATAGAACTTACAAGATTTAATCATTTCTGGAATGCAGTAATGAAGTGCTTCGAGCAGTGGAGGTTCAGCTGTTTCTCAATAAGTTTTCATCCACAGATCATCCTTAATATACCTTTACTCTAACAAACCCATGGACCACAAGTGGGCGAGCAGGATTGATGAGCTCAAGCTCCTCCCAGACCACCGATGGGAGTTTTGATTTTGCAGAAAAATTCTTCTATCAGTTTTGTCATTTTTTGACATCAAATTTATAAGCTTGTTTTGCATGTTACTTATCATATTGATTATATTTGATTCACCACATTGCCATAGACCACCTATATCAAACCAACAACCCAGGTTCAATCTTGACTTCTGTCACAGATCATAACTTGAGAAATACTGACCTATGGAATTCAAATAATTGTTCCCTGTGGACTTCTTGCAGTCTTACAGCTGTTTGCATTTGACTCATCCTTATTTTTTTTGGATGAATTACTGAATATTTGGGATCTTGATCAATTAAACCCTCATGTCCACGCAACCAAAACTTTACAAAACAATCACCATAAGTTGCTTAAGTTTTTAATGCAAATATCTTTTTTATTGACTTAAAAACATGAAGCAATTTATCAAAACAAACAAAAGAACTTTTCATGAATATATTAAGGACTGTTCAAGGAGAATTAAACACATTAGCAGTGTTACAATGAAATGAAAACACTGGCAACATGCTGATTTATTTTCTTATTTGAAACAAATTGATTCGTATTAAAGTTATGTTCTAAATTAATTTCAAAGAATTTCCTTTATCATATTCAAAGCCACTATAATTTATTTCAATATCTGTCAAAATTCAGTATCATACACCACCTCAGTTCACCAAATAGATACCTCCCACACATCCAAGAAAGAAGGTTGTAAGTTTCAACCCAACTCCAAAACACAGTACAGAGATGGGCCAACACTTGACTGCAATACTGAGGGAGAACTGCACCGTCAGAAATATCATCAGAAGTCCTCACTATCCAAGTTGTCTTGTAATTCTGAAGGAAAGGGTGAATGCAGTGAACTTGAATTCACTGTCTATGCATTGTTCAGATGGCTGATCCAGGAATGCACCCCCTGGCTCCACCCTCACCTACCCCAATATCAACCCTAGTCTTCCCGCTTACCTCAGATTCACCTGAGGACTACTGTGTCTACCAGCCATTGATTGTAAGCTATTAAAAGCTTGTTTGTCCTCCTCACTTGTCTGAGTGCATTCAGTCATGTAACAATTTTACTAGCTTAACTTTGAAGTGGGATGGAAGCCCTGATCAACCCTCTGTCCGCTGAAGCCCCGAAGGAATTCGCCTCCTGGCTGGAGTGCTTCCAGTCCAACCTGATGGCCACACAAGACATCTTCAACTCGGATAGTCTCTGGAGATTGGCACTTCTCTCTCAAGCTGGCCCCAAAGGGTATGCGGTCATCAGAGTCGACTAGAGAAGGTTTGGAGGCCCGCTACATGAGGCCCCAGAATGACGTGCTGGTGAGATACCGGCTCTCTCTATGTCGACAGCATCCTGGTGAGTTGCTGGACAGTTGAACTGTGGGCTGTGACCAGAAAATCCCACTATGAAGAGGCCACAGCCTGGGTGAGAGAGAAGGAACAAATCCAGGATACTCTTGTGGCAGGAGTGAGGTCGAGGTACGTGAGGCAGCGACTGCTAGAGTTGGGGAAGAAAGACTGGCGAAAGTGGTCGAACAGGCTCAACTGGGAGCTGATGACCTCACGGGCTAAAGTGATGCCTTTTCAGAGGACCAGGTCATTGGGGTAACCGTGACCCCCGCAGCCCCAGCGCCGACCACTGTGGCCATGCACAATCAGGGATACAATATCTGTCGACAGGCACAGCACTCCCGTGCCCCATCCCCTGCAAAGGAACCAATGTGTGCAGGATGCGGTAAGCAAGGGCACTGGGTGATGGTCTGCCAGGCTAAAGGGAATCCAAAGAGGCTGACCACGTGTGAACCCCCAAATCATCAATCAACTCAAGCCCGAGTCCCGAAGAGCCGGCCTCTGCCGCTCCATGCTGTTCACCACTAGTATCTTGCTGCCCCATAGCGGGACCCTCCACTGGAAGGGAAGCATCGTGGGAAGCCACGACAGCCATCTTGCCATGCCTCAAGGTCGGCGCCTCCTAGTCCTTTGTTGGATCAAGATTCTCGATGCCATCTTGTCTGCCCAAGGGCCAAGGGGAGAGAGTCAACATCAACTTGGGGAGCAATGGGGTTTCCAGAGCACTGGGATTGATCATCCTGGATCAGGCAATACCTCACCAATTGAATAACTCGACGATGGAGGTGAGAGTAAATGAACATTTGACTGATTGCTGAGTAGACACTGGCTCCACGGAGAGCTTTATAAACTCCACAACTGCTCTGTGGTACAACTTAAAGAGTGTATCTGACAGACTATTGTATAGTACATCTGATTGTAAAAGGTGGGGGGGGGGTGGAATTTTGTAAGTTCTGACTGTATGTACTGAAGGATTTGTGTGCTACTGTGTTGCTGGGTCTGGACTTCCTGTGTCACCTTAAAAGCATGATCATGGAGTACTCTGGCCCACTCCCTCCAATCATGATGCGGAATAGAAGGTCCAAAAGCCAGACATCACATGCGGTCTCTCCACCCTAAATATTGATCCCCCCCCCCACCATTTCTGAACACGAGTTCTGATTGCAAACCAATCACAAAAAAAGAACAGGTGATACAGTGCGGGGATCAGCTATAAGACCAGAGACACAGTGTCTGGTCAAAGAAAACATAATTGAGACTAGCAACAGCCCATGGAGAGCCCAGGTGGTAGTCGTGATTGACTATAGCCAAATAATTAATCATTTCACACTCCTGGACGTGTACCCCTCCCTCGAATTTTGGACAGAAACAAAATTACACAGTATCAGGAATATTCAACCATTGACCTGAAAGTTGCATACCATCAGTTACCGATCTGTTCCGAGGACTGCCACTACACAGCAGTTGAGGCAGACGGTGGCTCTATTAGTTCTGGAGGGTCCCCTTTGCAATCACTAATGGGGTCTCAGACTTCCAGAGACAGATGGACAAAATGGCCGATGAGTATGGCTTGAAGGCCACCTTCCCTTATCTCGACAAAGTCATCATTTGTGGACACTCCCTAGAAGACCATTACATCAACCACATGGCCAACTTCAATAAGTGCATGTTCTGGCGAAATGTCTGGTGATCCTGGGCTACATGGTTGAGAATGGTGTAATTGGCTCTGACCCTGATTGAATTCACCCCTGTTAGACCTCCTGATCCTGAGGACCATGAAAGCCTTAAGCAAGTGCCTAGGCTTCTTCTCCTACTATGCCCAGTGGGTTCCTCATTACACAGAGAAGGTCTTCCCCTCTTAAAGTCTACCTCTTTTCCATTGTTGATCGAAGACCAGGCAGCTTTTGACTACAGTCGGAGCTACATCGCAAAGGCCACCATGCATGCAGTGGATGTGAACACACCCTTCCAGGTGGAAAGTGATGCCTCTGACGTAGCTCTGGCCACTACCCTTAACTAGGCGGGCAGTCCAGTTGCCTTTTACTCCCTTACCCTACAAGGCCACGAGCTTTGGAACCCATCTGCGGAGAAAGAGGCTCAAGTCATTGTAGAGGCCATCAGGCATCGGAGGCATTGCCTGGCCAGCAGAAAATTTACACTGCTGACTGACCAGCAATCAGTGGCATTTATGTTTAATAATGCAAAACGGGGAAAAATAAAGAATGATAAGAGCACTAGGTGGAGAATTGAACTCTCCACCTATAATTATGACATAGCATACAGGCCAGGTATACTCAATGAATCTCCAGATGCCATCAAGAGGAAGCTCTACCTCTGCACACACCGGCCAGTTGTGGTCACTGCACAATGATCTTTGGTACCCATGCATCATTTGCATGGCTCATTATGTCAGGGCACGCAACCTGCTCTACTCCATTGAGGACATCAGGGAAATGACCAGGTCCTGCAAGGTCTGCATGGAGGACAAGCTGCACTTCTATCGCACCTGATAAAGCCATCCAACCCCTTTGAACGATTCCATGTCGATTTCAAGGGTCCCCTCCCACCAATGGAAACGTGTATTTTGAATGAGTATTCACATTTTTCATTCACCATCCCCTACCCAGACATGACCACTATCACAGTCATCAGGGCCTTGCACTCTATTTTCACCCTGTTTGGGTATCCCACCAAAGCGACCAGGGATCATCATTTATGAGCGAAGTGCTAAGCCAGTACCTGGTCATAAGGGGCATTACCTCAAACAAGACAACTAGCTACAATCCCGGGGGGAATGGACAATTTGAAAAAGAGATCACGACTGTACGGAAGGCCGTAAAATTGGTTCTCTGATCCAAAGGCCTTCCAGACTCACACTGGCAAGAATTCCTACCCACAGCGCTCCAGTCCATCAGGTCGCTCCTCTGCAAGGTGACCAATACAGCTCCTCACGAGCTTATATTTACATTCCAGAGCAAATCCATGTCTGGGGCTACTCTCCCAGCTTGGCTAATGGCACCAGGGCCGGTTCTGCTGAGAAAGCATGTGAGGAGGAGCAAGAGAGACCCCCTGATTGAGAGGGTCCACCTGCTTCACGCCAACCCAACGTATGCCTATGTAACACACCCTGACGGCAGAGAGGGCACCCTCTCGATCAGAGACCTATCGCCCGCCGGAACTGAGGGTCCGATGCCTCCAGTGAGCCAGGAACTACCGAATACCCCACTCAGGGTCCCAGAGGTCACTGTTCGGAAAGTGGACCAATCCACCCCATGACCTGAGCTGGAGCCCTTGAGACCCACCGACTCTGTACCACAGGGGGTCCAGGAAGTTCAGGAAGCCCAAAGTCCTCCAGTACTGTGGCACTCGGGCAAAATTACCAGACCCCCTGACAGACTTAACTTGTAAATATTTGTAAAGTATTAGAGACCCACAGGCTCAATTCTGAAGGAAGGGGTGAATGCAGTGAATTGGAATTCACTGTCTGTGTTGTTCAGATGTTCGGCTTCTCCCTTACCTACTCCAATATCAACCCTGGCTCTCCCACCTTACCTCAGATTCACCTGAGGACTATTGTATCTACTGGCCATTGATTGTAAGCTATTAAAAGTGTGTTTATACTCCTCACTTGTCATTGAGTGCATTCAGTCATGTTACATGGTGACTGTGAACTTGCTGATAAACAAGGAAAGGAAGAGCCAGAAAAAATCTTCACAGATTTCTGAATTCAGCTGAATCTTGTGGATGCTCTGAATGAACTTGAATGACTTCATGAAGCCAGAAGTCATCAGATGCAACTGGTGGAAAGAGACTGACCATGGAATGTAGATACTTCTGTTATGTAGACATAGTATGGTGTTTGTGTAGCCATAAGCAGTGGAAGGTGAAGGTAAAGTGGTTACCTTGATTATCACTTGAAGTGATATTCCTGCAGTAATAGTCGTGGTTATCCAGCAACAAACGGCAGAGCAGAATATTATGCGTAAAGTGGTGGCAGCTTCGTTGTTCATAGTAATACAGAGCTCTGACAGGCTAACATTTAATTGGCTCCAAGTGGCTGACATTCTTTCATCAGAACATTGTGGCAAGTGGACTACAAAATCCAACTGGGAACAGTCGCCTTGATAATGCAAACCACTTATTTGCAAGTGGGATTTTCCATATTTGAGGTTTTTACTGCAAATTCCTGCACTCAATGCACCAAATTCCATTGTGCAGTACGTTGAGGAATTCACACGGAACTCCTGGGATGCGTAAGTATGATGCACATTGAAACAGTAAAAGCATCACACTTCTAAACATCCCAGGATGATTTTCACATGTTTCTACATCAGTAAATATCCTGTTAGATGGAAATATTACATAATCATGATCAATATTTTTAAAATTACTTCCTGTAATCATCCAGTCACTTTAATGGAGCACTTAACACCAAGGAATGTCACTTCATCCAAGTCCAGATGCAAAACTAATTAAAACACATGATCACAGACCACTCTCCAGGTGGTATCTGTTAATGTCTGGAATTCAATCTCCAATTTACTTTTACTTTCAGAATGGGCTCAACTCCAAAATATACTTGGTCGAAAAAAAGTGAGGCATTAAAACATCCAGCGACTCAATCTGGTGTACAGTGGTGAAATGGTGGCAGTTGTGGTTGGCTTTGAATAAAAATCTCAAAATCACTGTGGTGTGGACTTCCCATTTCCAATATTAACTTGAACATTAGTTCGGCGAGTTGCTTCAACAATTTGTATTTCTGCAAGATCCTAATGTACTAAACATTTCAAAGCACTTAATGCAAAAACATTGGCAGTGAACCAGAAAGGGAGATATCAGGACAGATGATCTAAGACTTGGTCAAAGGTTTAGCTTTTCAGAAAGCAACAGAAAGTTTCACAAAGAGAATTAAATAATGTAGGTCAAACCAGCTAAAGGCATGATTTTCAGGGAGTGGGACACATACCAGGCAGTGCAAGAGATCAACATATGAAAGTGAAAAGATTTAGAAGTTTTGAGAGACTGGAGATGATGTTACATCAGGATAGTGGTGAGGAGAAAGGGGTAAAGTTCATGGAGGAACCTGAAAGCAAGTACATGGATTTTAAAATCAAGGTACTGTCAAAGTTGAAGCCAGTGTTGGTGTACGCACACGTTTCATTGGCAAGAGATCGAGAGTGAGATTTGGTTTTATATGATGACATAATTAAATATGAAGAAGATGGGAAGCTGTGCAACATGACACTGCATCAGTGAAATCCAGAGATACAAAAAGTCAAAATTAGGGCTTCAGTGGATGTTTACAGACAAGAATAGAACTTGCTCGGTCACCTGCTGGCATTTTTAGTGATGAAGTGGAATGCAGATGAAAACTCAGCTCCACTCAGCTCCATATCTGGCTCAGCTTCAAAATGTATCCTGGAATGGAAATGAAGATCAGGCAACTAAGTCTTGGTGGGAATAAAGACAATAATTTCAATCTTCCCACATTTAGTTGTAGGTCATTTCCACTCATTCATTATTGCATAGTAGATGAATATTGTGATACACCTTAAATAGAAATTCCTCAGCAAATTTGTGAAACATTATATGAAGTCAAAGAATGTAGTTTTGACAGGTTAGAAATGAATGGAAGTGAAAGGCAGATCCACAGGGAAGTTTAATAGTAACAGGGTGGGAATGGAAGCTACAATTAGGTTATCAAAGCAGCTAGGCAGCAAATTACACTCAATGATTCTCTCAAGCACAGCAAATTATGAAACAAAAATCATTTTACTGACCAACTATAGCTCTGGAAATGTAAATGAGCTTGATTATGCTCACTTGCCAAGTTAAGAGTTAAAATGGGCAGCACGGTTAGTGTTGTGGTTAGCGCAACATCTTTACAGCACCAGCAATCAGGTGCAGTGTTTGAATCCCGCATTGTCTGTAAGAACTTTGTATGTTCTCTGTGTCGGTTTCCCTCCCCCCAGGGGCTCCAGTTTACTCCCACCCTTCAAAAGTACCAGGGGTAGGTCAATTGGGTGGCACAGGCTCATGGGCAGAAAGTGCCTGTGACTGTGCTGTATCAAATTTAAAAACAGACATTTAAATGTATACACACACTGTGTGTGTGCGCGCGCGCGCGCGCATACAAGTACAGTGCAGAAATTCTATGATCACTGATTCAGAATGTTATGCTGGAGAACATCACAAACTCAAGAGGTAATTTATTGTCATGTCATAAAGACAGCACAATATTACATGCAATTTGTTTTTGTCTGCTGTAAATTGCCTTAAGTGCTTCTTACAGTCAGAGAAAGAGAACCAAAAGAGTCCCTCAACGTCACCGAGCGACTGTGGGTTCGCCTCCCGCAGCCTCCGCAGCCTCCGCAGCCTCCGCAGCCTCCGCAGCCTCCGCAGCCTCCGCAGCCTCCGCAGCCTCCGCAGCCTCCGCAGCCTCCGCAGCCACTCAGAGTCCAGTCCAAATCATCAGCAGCGCAAACTCCAGATCCAAATCTCCAAAACAATCAGGAACCCTTCAGTGCTCTTAGCACCCTCTCGTGTCCCAGTTCTGATACCTGGTACCGCTTCAGCCAGTCTTGAGCAAATCTCAACCAGTCTGCAGACCACTCTGAAACACTCGACCGCAGTCACCAACAGCCTACATCCTGCAGGGGTTCCTCGCCCTGAATCAACAACAGGCCGCCGGCCGCCTGTGTGTTTTTTCAACCACAGAATATCTCACTGGTCTGCTGCCATGATCACCATCCCTTGGGTCATCTCCTCTGCTTCTCCTTCTCAAACAGGGAGTGGTCTCTCTGTTTTCTGATGCCAGTTCTCTGCTTTTCCAGAATCTATAACCCTTTATGGCTGTTGCTGAACATAGGCACCGCCATTTTGGGCGCAGACCCTGCAGTCAGTCAGTTGGACTCCGTGGGAGTCTGACTCTGCTCTTCGCTCTGTGAATCCACAGTAGCAACAGTTCTGACATTACAGCAGCGCCGGCAGTGCTACCATTTTATTCATTTTAAACTGTAATGAAGCAGGGAATTACTCAGAGCGGCCTCTCGCACTTCTTAGGAATTTGTTAGTTTCAATTGAAATAGGGCATTAAGCAGCAACTTGATCTCAAGACTAACAAGACCTCAAAGCTTTTTGTGGACTTTTGGAAGGGGAAGCCAAGGTACTGACACTTATCTTTATTGATTCTTTCGCAGGGGAAAGGGTTTGGTCCTTCAAATTTGGGGGAGCTCATCTATTGAATGACTTATCCTGAAGCCAGCATGTCTTGCCAACCATGAACAAGACACATGAATGTTTCTACTTTTCAAGAAGTTTGAGGAGATTTGGCATGTTGTCAAGTCCTCCAGGTGTACTGTGGAAAGTATACTGACTGGTTGCATCATAACCCAGTTTGGAAACTTGAATTTCCAAGAACAAACTTGGCAAACTTAGCTCAATCCATCAGACTTCAGATTTATTGTCAGGGTACATACATGACATCACAAACAATCCTGAGATGCCTTTTACCTGTGGGCACAGCAGAATTACCACTAATTGGGAGTGCATACAGTGTGCACAGTGTAAAACATGTAAACAAACTGACTGCAATACAGAGAGAATAAAAAGAAAAATCAATGAAGTGAACCAGTAAGATCCTTCAATGAGTCCCTGATTGAGTTTGTTGTTAAGGAGTCTGATGGTGGAGGGGTAGCAGCTGTTCCTGAACCTAGTGGTGAGGATCTTGTGTCACCTCAATCTCTTTCCTATTTTTTTGAATATTTTATTTTAATTTTGTGGTCAAACAAGCACCAAGAATTAACCATCTCAAATACATGAAATAAATGAAAAGGAATCATTAATACAAGTTGTCCAAATTTGAAAAACAAAACAACCTCCATCCCTCCTCCGCAGCAAACAAAAACCCCTTGATAAGAAAAATAGAAAGGAAAGAAATTAAAAAAAAAGCGAATAAGAATATAGAATAAAAAAGAGATAGAAAAAGAAAAAAGGAACTGTCAGGATCTGGAACAAATAAGAAAATCTAACTGTTTCTTACCTGGATGTCAAATATGGAGAAAAAAAAGGATAGAAATTTCAAAATTAGAATAAGTGTCTTAAGTATTAAGTATTCAACCCTGCATTATGCAAATATAGCTGCTTTTACCTGCAAAAACATACTGTATATTTCGGCGTCGACTGGCATACTTTTCAGCCTTATTTTAAGGGTTTTATGGCATATTTAACGTACAAGTTTTTTTCCTGCCTGAGGTCCCCCATTGACCAGCCTAAGTCAACCCCAAAACTCGCGATGCCTGAGATGAGCTGTTGACTGGTGTATATGTCGACCCCCATCGATCGCGCAGATTGATGTGCTGGGTATTGGCTGGTGGTGATTGGTATCATGGAGGGCCCGTCAACATGCAACACGCAATGAAAATATGAAGTGAGCTTTAAGTTGAAAATGACAGAAATGGCCAAGGAAACAAACAATTGTGCTGCCGCAAGAACATTTGATGTGCCTGAGAAGTTGGTAAGAGATTGGAGGAAGAAAGAGGAGACTTTAAGAAACATACAAAAAGGGCAATGTTCTTTGCAAAAAGGAATCACTCATTGGCCAGAGTTGAAAAATCACATTGCAGAGTGGGTACGTGAACAGAGGCAAGATTTCCACATAGTCACCCAAAATAAAATAAGATCATTTGCACTGCAATGGGCCGAGTCTGTAGGCTGGTGCAATCATTTCATGAACAGGAAAAATCTGGTATTATGCCAGACAGATAGATTACACAGATAGATTACACAGATAGATTACACAGATAGATTACACAGATAGATTACACAGATAGATTACACAGATAGATTACACAGATAGATTACACAGATAGATTACACAGATAGATTACACAGATAGATTACACAGATAGATTACACAGATAGATTACACAGATAGATTACACAGATAGATTACACAGATAGATTACTTCTTTGGCTTGGCTTCGCGGACGAAGATTTATGGAGGGGGTAAAAAAAAAGTCCACGTCAGCTGCAGGCTCGTTTGTGGCTGACAAGTCCGATGCGGGACAGGCAGACACGATTGCAGCGGTTGCAGGGGAAAATTGGTTGGTTGGGGTTGGGTGTTGGGTTTTTCCTCCTTTGCCTTTTGTCAGTTACACAGAAACTATCAAAATATCTTGATCATAAAATTGTCAGTTTTCACCAGTTTATTATATGGAACCAGCAGAAACACCAGTTTGCATTGGCAAATGTCGGAAACATGGACGAAACCCCATGAATTTCAACGTGATAGGCAATAGAACAGGGGAATGGAATGGTGTTAAAACTGTGCAGTCCACAAAAAGACCAGGTTTACCGTGGTGTTATCGTGAATGGCCAACGGGATGAAGTAAGATCCATGGTAATCTTCATCCACAAAATTAAAACAAAAATGAAATTCCCTGCAGATATTTTTTGTACATTTTCATGAAAAAGGATGGATGGATTAAAATAGTGCAAAACAATAGACAATGCGTGGAACAGGTGGTTTACACAAAGAACAGAGTTTTCTGGTCTGGGACATGTTTTATAATCACTTAATTGAGAAGACTAAAAGTAGATTAGCACTACATCATACTTACATGGCTGTTATCCAGGGTGGTTTGAGATCTATATTGCAACCTCTTGATGTCTGCTTGAACAAGAAAAGACCATGTGCGCGAGGAATGTAATACATGGATGTTGAGAGCAGAAAAGTAGTTTATAAAAGGCAGGGCAATGCGTGCTGCTTCACTTGATATGCTGTGTAACTTCATGCTCAAGGCATGGGACAAAGTTAAAGAGAAGACTGTGATAAAATCATTTAAAAAGTATGGGATCTTTTGTACAATTGATGGCACAGAAGATGATTTATTGTGGGACACTGACAACAAAGCTGAAACTGCCTCATCAGATACATACAGGGACCCCATATGATGACTGTTTAAACAGTGAGAATATGGATGTGGTTGCTGCCATCAGACAATGCTTCAGACAATGGTAGCGAGAGTGATTTTGAAGGGTTCTAAATGTGTTGTTTTCAGACAATTTATAAAAGTTTTTAAAAATCATTATCAACTTTAATCCCCAAGAATTTAATCCCATTTAATGGCCATCTAAATTTTGTATTTATTTTGCAATTCATATAGTTCCCATCCATTAAAGATAATAATGTAATTTTTATTCCAATTTATTTTGTTCCTAGAGACCCTCCAATAATCTTTCAATTGCAAATGCAGTCTTTGTAGAGAAGTTACAGGTTCTCTCAGATATATTAATACATCATCTGCAAAAAGACTAAACTGCACCATCTCTTTAGCCACATGTCAAGCTGGATTATCTTTGTGTTTCTCGCCTCAATAGCTCATGGCATGTAAAGCAATCCTGAGATTGCAACCATGGAGGTCCTCTCCTTCAATGTTGCTCCTAACTCCCTGAACTTTCCTATCAGGACCTCCTCACCCTTCCTGCCTACGTCATTAGTCCTTACATGGACTATGACATTTAGTTGCTCACCCTCCCTTCTGAGAATTGGGAGCATGCAATCAGAGATATCACAGACCCTGGCACCAGGGAGACCACAAACCATCCAATCTCTCCCACAGAACCTCTTGTCTGCCCCCCATCATAACTGCATTCTTCTCTTCCCTCCTTCCCTTCTGAGTTGAGGGTCGAGCCCCAGTGCCATAGACCTGACTGCCACAACTTGTCTCTGGTTGGTTATCTCCACAAACAGTATACAACGGGAATGGCCACAGAGTTCATCCAGCTCCAGTTCCCTAACTCAGTCTCCCAGGAGCTGCAGCTGAATGCACTTTTTGCATGTGTCATCATCAGGGACAATTGTGTTGCCCCTGACTTCCCACATCCTGCAAAGAGAACATTGGACTGACCCATCTTCTGGCTCCATAATTTAATTCTTTCAATAATCACAATTAATTGGGGAGTCACGTGATGGAGTAGTGACTGGTAAGAAAATACCAGCCCTCTCCAGAAAAAAGAAAAAGCAAAGCCACAGACACAGAAACCACAACAAATTTAAAAAAGGTGTAGAGAAAATGGCACCAAAGAAAGAAAAACCAAAAATAACAGGAAAAGAAGGAAAGACGTCAGAAGAGAAAGGTGAAGGCCTTACCTGTACGAAGAGGCCCGCCATGGAGAGAGATGCCCGCTCCGAAGTCAGTGGAAACCCCGAGTGCAGGACTACAAAGATGGCTCACGGAGCCAAACAGAAGTGAGCAACCGCGCATGCGCGAATCCTTGCACATGCGCGATGCACACGACAAAAACAACACCAACGGGAGGGGGGACCAGCTGAGGAGTGGATCTCCACAACTTGAACAGACAAGAATAACATGACAGCAAGGCTCCCAACAGGAAAACACAGAAAATAACAGAAACACGAAGGAAGAGAGTAAAAAAAGGAAATCAGAGAAACAACAGATGACCAACCCAGAGGAAGAAGACCAACACCAAGACACCATTAATAAAAATAATAAAAACAAAAATACCCAATAAACTGAGATAAACAACCCAACAAGAAAGTCAGAAGAGACCTGGAGTGGACTCAGAAGAAGAGGAGGGAGAACATCAAGCTCTGCAAAGAGAAATGGAAGATGAGGGAAGGGACAGTACATGGATAAAAAATTTTTTCAAGAATATATGGAAGCATTAAAAGAATGGCTGACACAAGAATTCAGTGAAATAAAAAGAAAAATAAAAGGTACAGAAGAAAAAGTGAATAGATGAGAGATGGACATGACAGAAATAGGGAAAAGAGTAGACAAGGTGGAAGAACGAGAAACAGCCATAGAAATGGAGGTAGATGACTTAAAAAAGAAATTGGAAGAATGTGATAAAAAAGTTAAAGAAAACCAGGAGCTTTAACTCAGAAGATAGATATAATGGAAAACTATAATAGGAGAAACAATATAAAGATAGTGGGCCTGAAGGAAGATGAAGAAGGCAAAGATATGAAAGAATTTATAAAAGAATGGATTCCCAGGGTCCTAGGAATGCCAGAATTACAGGAAGGAATGGAAATAGAAAGGGCACACAGAACATTAGCCCCTAAACCACAACCACAACAAAAACCAAGATCCATTCTAGTAAAATTCCTGAGATATACGACAAGAGAAAATATATTGGAGAAGGCAATGAAAAAAAATAAGACGACAAAAAACCACTGGAATACAAAAGGTCAAAACATTTTTTTCTACCCAGACATAAGTTTTGAACTCCTGAAGAAGAGGAAGGATTTTAACACAGCAAAATCGACCCAATGGAAAAAAGGTTATAAATTTATGTTAAAATATCCAGCGGTGCTTAAAATAGTTATCCCGGGGCAGCAAAAGAAACTTTTCTCGGATCCGGAAAAAGCACGAGAATTTGCAGAATGCCTACAAAACAGACAGAGAGATGAAGAGATGTACAAGAACAAAAATGACGACAAACAATATATATATAAAGAAGAATAAAGTATAAATAAGAACTAAGAAGGGAAAGAAAGGGAAGAAAGGAAGTAAGAAGGGAATTAAGAGAGTGAGCTTTGTTATATGTGAAGAGTAAAATCTTTTCTGGGGGGGCTGGGTGGGAAAAAAATAACAGTCACTGCGAAATCAGTTGACGCCTGCGAGCAGATTCGCAATCCAAATGGAGAGGGGAGATGTGGTTGCCCGACAAGGGACAAAGGGCAACTCAGAGAGGGGAGGGACTATTGGGGTTAAGGGAATTTTAGATGTGGGAATAGTGGAAATATTTTATGTTTTAGAAGTGTTGTCTTACAATGTGTTCAAAAAAGGAAAACAGAAATGGATAAGAAGGGAAGGTGGTGATGAGGAAAGTTAAGGTAAACAGAGTATGAAATGGCCATGTTGAACTATATGACTTTAAATATTAACGGAATACATAACCAAATCAAAAGGAAGAAGCTGCTAAATTTACTGAAGAAAGAAAAAATTGATATAGCATTCATGCAAGAAACACATCAAACTGAAGTGGAACACAAGAAATTAAAGAAGGATTGGATAGGACACGTAATGGCAGAATCATATAATTCAAAAGCCAGAGGAGTAGCTATATTAATCAATAAAATGTACCAATTAAAATAGAAGAGGAAATAATAGATCCAGCAGCGAGGTATGTAATAAAGTGTCAGATATATTCAGAATTTTGGAATTTACTCAATGTATACGCACCTAATGAAGAAGATCAAAAATTTATGCAAGATATCTTTTTGAAGATTGCAGATACGCAGGGGAATAAACTAATAGGAGGGGATTTTAACCTTAATTTGGACTCAAAGATGGATAAAACTGGAAAAAAGACTAACAGAAAGAACAAAGTAACCAAATTTATGGTTAAATTGATGCAGGAAATGCAACTTTTGGATATATGGAGGAAATAACACCCAAAGGAAAAGGAATATTCATATTATTCAGGTAGACATAAAACATACTCAAGGATAGACCTGTTCCTGTTATCAGCCCACATTCAAGGGAGAGTTAGGAAAACAGAATATAAAGCTAGATTGTTATCGGATCACTCACCCGTTATTGGCAATAGAGCTGGAGGACATCCCACCGAGAATGTATAGATGGAGATTAAACTCCTAGCTACGTAAAGAAAGACAGGATTTTAGAGAATTCATTGAGCAACAAATTAAAATGTACTTTGAAATAAATACGAAATCAGTGAAAGATAAGTTTATACTATGGGACGCAATGAAAGCGTTCATCAGAGGGCAGATAACAAGTTATGTAACTAAGATGAAGGACTACAATCGGGAAATAGAATAGTTGGAAAGAGAAATAGCAAGTACAGAAAAAGAATTAGCAATAAAGGAAAATACAACTAAAAGAAGAGAATTGGCAGACAAAAAATAAAATATGAAACAACAAACATATAAGGTGGAGAAGAACATAATGAAGACAAAACAGAAGTATTATGAGCTAGGAGAAAAAAAACGTACAAAATACTAGCATGGCAGCTTAAGACAGAACAAACTAAAAGAACGGTATTGACATCAAAGAAAAAGGACAAACAAATTACATATAACCCAATGAAGATCAACGAAAACTTCAGGGAATTCTACGAGCAACTACATCAAACTGAAAATGAAGGGAAAGAAGACAAAATAGATGAATTTCTAACTAAAATTGAACTACCAAAATTGCAAACAGAAGAGAAAAATAAATTAATAAAACCATTTGAAATAGAAGAAATACAGGAGATATTAAAAAAACTACCAAACAATAAAATGTCGGGAGAGGATGGACTCCCAATAGAATTCTATAAAACATTTAAAGACTTATTAATTCCTCCTCTCCTGGAGGTAATGAACCAGATTGAAACAAGACAAAACTTTCCAGATTCATGCAAAACAGCAATAATTAGAGTAATACCAAAGACGGGGAAAGATCCACCAACACAAGCATCGTATCGACCAATATCTCTACTTAACACAGCTTATAAGATAATAGCTAAACTATTAGCAAACAGAATGATCTAGTTTTACTATTTTTGGTATACAGTCAGCCAAACTGGATTTATTAAAAAAATACGAACAATGGACAATATCTGTAAGTTCATTAACTTAATCCATACAGTACAAGGAAACAAAACACCAACAGTGGCGGTTGCTTTAGATGCAGAGAAAGCCTTTGACAGAGTAGAATGGAATTATTTATTGAAAGTAATACAGAAATTCAACCTACCAGAGAAATATATTAATTGGATTAAAGCATTATATAAGGGACCATTGGCGAGTAAATGGATATATATCAAACCAATTTAAATTAAGCAGATCAACAAGGCAGAGATGTCCACTATCTCCCTCACTGTTCACTTTAGCTAAAGAACCACTAGCAGAACTGATAAGAACAGAAAAAAATAAGAGGGATAAAAATAAAAGAGAAGGAATATAAAATCAGTCTATTTGCAGATGATGTCATAGTATATTTAACAGAACCAGAAATATCAATAAAAGAATTACATAAGAAATTGAAGGAATATGGAGAAGTATTGGGGTACAAAATTAATGCAAATAAAAGTGAAGCAATGCCAATGAATAATGCGGATTTCACAAAGTTTAAGAAAGAATCACCATTTAGATGGCAAACACAAGCAATTCGATACCTAGGTATACAACTAGATAATAATCTCGGCCATCTATATAAACTAAATTATTAGCCATTAATGAAAAAATTACAAGATGATTTAGAGCACTGGAAAGACTTACCACTAACACTGATAAACTGTATTAAAATGAACATCTTTCCCAAGAATACAATACCTATTTCAATCATTACCAATTCACCTAACAGAGAAATTCTTTCAGGAGCTAAAGAAAAGAATAAGGAAATTCTTATGGAAAAGAGGGAAACCAAGGATAGCACTAGATAAATTAACAGAATGGTACAAACAAGGGTGCTTACAGCTACCAATCTTTAAGAATTATTATAGAGCAGCACAATTAAGATACCTATCAGATTTTTAATCAAACAAAGGAAAAATGAGATTGGACCAGATTAGAGCTAGATAAAATAGGGGAGAAGGTACCTGAACATATACTATATAAGTGGGATGAAAAATTGGTGCAACATAGGAATTCACCAGTATTGCACCATCTGCTCAACATTTGGAAAAAGATTCACTTAGAAAGGAATAAAATAAATTATCAACTACCAAAATTAATATTGACACAAAATCAACTAATCCCTTTCACAATAGATAACCTTTCCTTTAGAGAATGGGAGAAAAAAAGGGATCAAAAGAATAGAAAATTGTTTTTTGGGAAATAAATTATTATCTTTTGAACAAATGAAGGACAAATATAATATAACTCACGATACAATGTTTGCATACCACCAACTGAAAACCAACTTGAATGACAAATTGGGAAACAATCTGAGGTTGCCAGAAGGAAGCAATTTTGAATATGTGATTACAGACACAATGATAATTATAAAATTTATAACAAACATGTACATCAAACGGCAAGAAAAGGAGAATGAGGAAACAAGCTGTAAACCTAAACAAAAATGGGAACAAGATCTAAACATAAAGATAAAGAATGAAACATGGGAAAAGCTATGCTCCGGAACTATGAGAAATACAATAAACAGGGGGGCGTGGCAAGATGGCGTAGGGAGCGGACGTGCATTCCCGGTCTCCCCCAGGCAGTTATTTAAACAATCGTTTTAAGAATATTTCTTTTCTGTTAAAAGTCTTTGTTTTGTTTATCAATTGTTTTTAGTTTAAAATGGCAACAAAGATTAAGGAAAATAGAGTTCAAATACAGAACAAAACTACACTCTCCGACTTTGGAAGAAACTCAGCCTACTTGCTCAGACAGAACCACGGAGTCAAGGCTGGAATTTTCTTAAGAACGGAGTTCATTAATTGGACTGTCGGAAAAGCTGGTCTTGGACACCCCTCTGAAAGATGTTTAAAATGGCAACAAAGATTAAGGAAAATAGAGTTCAAATACAGAACAAAACTACACTCTCCGACTTTGGAAGAAACACGGCCTATTTGCCCAGACAGAACCACGGAGTCAAGGCTGGAATTTTCTTAAGAACGGAGCTCATTAATTGGACTGTCGGATAAGCTGGCCTTGGACACCCCTCTGAAAGATGGTGATGAATATTGATTTGAAATGTTTTATGAAGATAAATTGCAGTAATTGGCATTGGTTGCCCGTGAGTTTTAAAAATCCAGATAACATTAAAGTTTATTAGTGATTTTTTTTGGATGGAATATCGGAAGGATGAATTTATTATCTATAAATTCAGAACAAAATTACATTCTTTGACTTTGGAAGAAGTTTGACCTATTTGCCCAGACAGAGCCGGAGTTGGTGCTGGAATTTTCTCAAGAACAGAACTTATTAAAGTTGATTTCGGACTCCTTTTTGAAAGATGGCGACGAATGTTGATTTGAAATATTTGAAATATTTTCTGAAGATAAACATATATATGGAACTTCTTGACCTGCAATAAGGTTTATCAGTGATTTTTTTTGGATGGAATATTGGAAGAATGAATTTATTATCTTTTAAAATGGCAACAAAGATTAAGGAAAATAGAGTTCAAATACAGAACAAAACTACACTCTCCGACTTTGGAAGAAACTCGGCCTACTTGCTCAGACAGAACCACGGAGTCAAGGCTGGAATTTTCTTAAGAACGGAGTTCATTAATTGGACTGTCGGATAAGCTGGCCTTGGACACCCCTCTGAAAGATGTTTAAAATGGCAACAAAGATTAAGGAAAATAGAGTTCAAATACAGAACAAAACTACACTCTCCGACTTTGGAAGAAACTCGGCCTACTTGCCCAGACAGAACCACGGAGTCAAGGCTGGAATCTTCTTAAGAACGGAGCTCATTAATTGGACTGTCGGATAAGCTGGCCTTGGACACCCCTCTGAAAGATGGTGATGAATATTGATTTGAAATGTTTTATGAAGATAAATTGCAGTAATTGGCATTGGTTGCCCGTGAGTTTTAAAAATCCAGATAACATTAAAGTTTATTAGTGATTTTTTTTGGATGGAATATCGGAAGGATGAACTTATTATCTATAAATACAGAACAAAATTACATTCTTTGACTTTGGAAGAAATTTGACCTATTTGCCCAGACAGAGCCGAAGTTGGTGCTGGAATTTTCTCAAGAACAGAACTTATTAAAGTTGATTTCGGACTCCTTTTTGAAAGATGGTGACGAATGTTGATTTGAAATATTTGAAATATTTTCTGAAGATAAACATATATATGGAACTCCTTGACCTGCAATAAGGTTTATCAGTGATTTTTTTTTGGATGGAATATTGGAGGAGTGAATTTATTATCTGTGAGTATGCATACATTGCAAACAGATTTTAATAGTTTTGAAAAGGTTTTTTTTAAACTAAACAACAAGATCAGTTTAATATTGAGAAAATTGGAAAAAACAGAAACTTTATTAAATTTGGAAACTCAGTAGAAAGAAACTATGAACAAGACTGATGATTTATAAAATTAAAGTCGAAGGAGCAATGTCCAAGAAGAGTTAAAAATTTTGAATAAGTTTTTCTTGAAAATAAACAATAATTTCAACTTAACATTGAGAAGATTGACAAAGTGGAAAATTTGATATTAAATTGGGAAACATAGAAGAAAGAACATATGAATAACATTGATGCTTTAGAAGATCAAGACCGAAGGAATTATGTTCAAGAAAATTTTAAAAGATTTGAAAAAACTTTTTTTGAAAGTAAGCTACAAATTTAACTTGAGACTGAGAAGAATGGAAGATTCGGTGTTGAACTGGGATGTTCAGAGGTGTTTTAATTCAGTGGATGAAATTCAGGAAGACTTGAAAAAAAAATTTTAAAAAAAAAGCTTTTATTGATTGTAAACAATCAATGTTTAACTCAGTGTTGGGAAGGTGGAAAGGGTGCAAAATTTAATATCAAGTTTGGATTAAAAAAAAAGAGTTTATGAATAAGATTGGTTAAATTGATGGACCGGGGATTTATGGATATAAGAAATGATGATTTTTCGGTTTATACGTGTATTTTGTCTGCCTGGGGGGGGGGGGGGGGGGGAGGGAGTGATACTTCTGCTCCCAAAAGTCATATGCCACTTGTGGTTTATACCACACCCATTTGGGTTTTTGGGAATTAACCACCATAAGGTGGTTTCCTAAGGGGTTAGGGGAGGTGGGGGGGGGGGTGAAAATTTGAAAATTATTTAGTATCTATTATGTAATATTATACTAAGTCAATTTGAAATGAATGTATGGAGATATTATAAATAAATTTAAAAAAAAAAGAAATACAATAAACACGAGGTTACGCATGATACAATATAATTGGTTACATCACACCCCAAAAGTTAAATAAATGGGACCCAACAGTATAAGACAGATGTTTTTGCTGTAAGAAGGAAACGAGAACAACAATACATGCAATTTGGGCATGTGATAAAGTGGAAAAATTTTGGGAAGATCTCAACCAGGCATTAAATAAAATCACAAAAAGCAACATACCAAAACACCCAGAGATCTTTCTTCTAAGTAATATAAGAAATAAAGAACTTGGACTTGATTTGGATGGAGCACAAAAAAGATTTATTATGATAGCCCTAGCTGTAGCAAAAAAAATGTATTATGTCAACCTGGAAATTAGAAGATAACCTGCGAATACAGCAATGGTACATAGAAATAAATAAATGTATTCCATTGGAAAAAATAACATATAATTTAAGAAATAACATCACAGTATTCAAACAAATATGGGAACCATACATGCAACACAATAGAGAAATCCTACCACGGACCTCCACCACCTAAAATGACAGAAGGAGATGACAATGAAATGAACTGACCCAGTATATAAAAGTAGAAGACACAAATTTCTTGTTTATTTTTATTAAGTGATGACGTTGTTTAACGTGTTTAATGTATCAATAGATTGGGAGGGGAGGGGTGAGGGAGGGAGGGAAGGGAGGGGGAAAAAGGGGAGAAAATGACACTGTATATTTAAGAGAAAAATGTCTGTATGTATTTTGGTCAGTATGGTTCATAGTGTGAAAAATAAAAAAAAATAAAAAAATAATCACAATTAATTAAAGAAACTTACCACCCTTACCTAAGAGGAGAAAGCTCTTCCTCAGTCGCTGCTCAATGAAGCCACTGAGACATAACATCAATGCCCCACTCTGTCACTGGCTGCCCCAATAGCTGTCTCTCCTTTTATTATTCTCTACCTGTTAACTCAATTGCTTGTAACCCTAATCAATTCTCTGAATTGAACACAGCCCAAATCAACAAATCTCTCACTGCCTCCTCACACAGCAATTAAAGTAAATGGAAAGGAGTTTATCTTTTTAAACCTGGTGCCAAAATTCTGCTGACATCACTCTCCCCTGTGCAGTCAGCCTTCTCTCCTTCCAAGTTCACAGCCTACAAGTTAGAACTCTAGCCTTGAGTTCATTATACAGAGCTTGAATCCAATTTATAAAATTTTGACCTAATCCAAATTTCTCTAATACTTTAAATAAAAAGTCCCACTCCAATCTATAAAAGGCCTTTTCTGCACCAGATTCACATCTTTTCTGGGCCAAATGAATTACACTAACCAATCTTGTTATGCTATCTGCTGAATGCCTTTTCTTTACAAATTCTGTTCGGTCCTTGTTTAATAATTTAGGCAAAAAATGTGTCAGCCTATTTTCCATAGCCTTGGCTAGTATTTTATAGTTCGTATTTAACAAAGAAATCAGCCTATCTGATGACAGTTTTCAATGGATCCCTGTCTTTATTAGAAAACACCATTATTATTGCTGTTGAGAAAGATTCTGGCAAAGTATGTGATCCAACTGCTTGGTTTAATACCTCCATAAAAAGAGGCATTAATAAGTCCTTAAATTCTTTGTAAACTTCTGGTGGAAAGCCATCTTCGCCAGGTGGACCTATTGGTATGTAATGAAATCAATGCCTCCTCTATTTCCAATTGAATAAAGGTGCATTCAATTCAATCTGCTCAGTCAAATCCCATTGTGACAAATAGTCATATTTTATTAACATCTCCTTGTGATTCTGATTTGTATCGTTTAGAATAAAATTATTTAAATGCCTCATTGATTTCCTGTGGTTTATAAGAGATCCTATCGGTTTCTGTTTCAATTGCATTAATTGTATGAGTGACCTGTTCTGTTTTCAGTTGTCAAGATAGGACCTTATGATCTATTTTCACCGTCTTATAATATCTTTGTGTTTTTTCTCATTATTGCTTTTTCTATCTAATAAGTTTATAATGTATTATATTCAAGCTTTTTGCTAATAAGTACCCTTCACTTTTTTTTTGAACTTCTCTATTGTAGGTCCTTCTCCAAATAATATATTAATTTTTCTAATTTGTCTACCTCCCTTGTATATTATTTTTTTATTTTTGAAGTGTAACTAATTATTTGACCCCTTAAGTAAGCCTTCAAGGTATCCCATATAATAAATTAATTGGCAATAGAATGACAGTTGGTTTCACAAAAAATTCCAATATGTCTCCGAATAAAATCACAGAATTCAAATCTTCTCAACAACATTGGATTAAAAGCTACCTATATATCAGATCCTGTTGATAACAATAGAGATGAATGGTCTGACAGGACCCTCAACCTGTACTTAATTTCCACAATCCTATTCTGTAAATGTGTAGATAGTAAAACTCATATCTATTCGTGTAAAAGGAGCAGCCTCTTTGACTCGGATGTAATTTTCTCCAGGTTTCCATTCAATTCAGTTCTCTCATTGAAACCAGGGTGGCTTTGGCTCTTATTGATTTATCCAAAAATGGATCCAAACAAGAATTAAAACCCCCTGCTACTATTTTGTTTTGGTGTGCATCTGCCAATTGAAAAACAGTTTCTTTTATAAACTTTTCATCATCAAGATTTGGTGAATACAAATAAATCCAAGATTCAGAATATATTTGACAGTGTTCCTTTACATATCTACCTGCTGGGTCAGTTGTGACATTCTGAATTACAACTGGAAGATTCTTCTTTCTTAAGATCACCACTCCCCAGTCTCTTTTCAATTTCAAATGCTTATTAAATGTGGTTCCTGAAGGAAAGCCAGGTCTACCTCCATTTTTTTAATATAAGAAAGTACCTTCTTTTTAACAGGGTTGCTTAAATCATTTTTCTTAATACTAACAGACTTTACCAAATTTACCATTACCACAAATTTTAACTTTATCCATTTCTGTTATCTTATTCACAACCTGTACCTCTTTCCTGATAGCAGCAGTGAGAACAGAGCATGTGCTGGGTGATGAGGGTTTTTGATGATTGCGACTGCATTCCAACACCAGTGCTCCCTGTAAATGTGCTCAATAGTTGGGAGGCTTTTGCCTGTGATGCCCTGCACTGTGTTAACTACCTTTTGGAGGGCTTTATGCTCAGGGCTATTGGTGCTCCCATACCAGACCATGATGCACCCGGTCAGCACACTTTCTACCATACCTCTGTAGAATGTTGCCAGGGTTTCTGATATCACACTAAACTTCTGCAAACTCCTGAGGAAGTAGAGGTGCTGATGTGCTTTCTTCACAATGCCATTGGTGTGATGGGTACAGGAAAGATCCTCCATGTTGGTGACCCCAAAGAACTTAAATTTGCTAACCTTCTCCACCTCTGATCCCTCAATGATCACTGGATTATATACCTCTGATTATCCTTTCCTGGTCAACAATCAGCTCCTTAGTTTTGATGACATTGAGTTCAAGGCTGTTGTTGCACCATTCAGCCAAGTTTTCAATCTCCACCCTTTCTTTATACAATCCACTACCGTGGTATTATCAGCAAATTTGTAGATGGTGTTATTGTCATACCGAGCTACACAGTCATAGGGGTAAAGTGAGTAGAGCAGGGGGCTAAGAACACAGCCCTTTGGAGCTCTTGTACTGATGGAAATTGTGGAGGAGAAGTTCTTGCCAATCTTCACCGATTGTGGACTGGAGGTGAGGAAATTCATGATCCAATTACATAGCGGAGTGTTGAGTCCCAGGTCTTGGAGAAGGCTGATCAGTTTTAAGGGGATGATAGTCTTAAATGCTTGAACATAGTCAATAAAGAGCATCCCGATGTATGCATCTTTGAGTCCAGATGTTCCAGGACTTTGTTTCGAGCCAGTGAGATGGCATCCACTGTCGACTTGTTACTATGATAGGCAAACTGAAATGTATCCATGTCACTGCTTAGACCAGGAGCTGACATGCTTTATCACCAGCTTTTCAAAACACTTCATCACTGTCGATATAAGTGCCCCAGTCCGATAGTCATTAAGGCAGGTTATTACATTCTTCTTGGGCACCAGTATGGTTGACGCCTGTTTGAAATAGGTGGGTACCACACCCTGCTGGAGTGAGATATTGAAGATATTGAAGATACGCATGAATACATTGATAAGATTTTTAATACCTGACCAGGTAGTCCATCAGGGTCAGATACTTTCCTCGGATTCACTTTTCTGAAGGCATGAAGTATGTCATCCTTAAATACGGACAGAATGGGATCAAGGAAGCAGACAACATCCTAAAGAATTCCCATAACCCAGGTTACACCTCTGCTCACTGCTGCCTTCAAGCTGAAGGTCCAAACTCAGAAGTTCACAAGCCAGCACAAAAACAGGGTTTTTTTTAATCCAACAGCTGTTGAATCTCCCTGTACTAACTGAAACATAAACTACTCTGGGACCTCCAAATGATCTGTTGGCACTAATGAAACATCACCTTTTTTCTCACCCACTGTGCAACTTAATATTTATTAATCTATTCTTTTTATACCTATTATCTGTTTTTCTGTGTTGGCATTTTGTGGAAATTTACTATATACAATTGTAGTCAGTGCATCTTATGTACAGTACCTGTTTGCCTGCAGCAGGAAATCACTTCAATGAATCTGTCCAATTTTGTTCTCACAACTTGACAATAAACTTTCATCAAAATGAACAAAAAGCACTTCCATCTCTTAAAATTAATTGGTACTGGATCAATAGATTTTCCATTGAACTAGTCCAGCTCATGAGTGTAAAGTAATATTCAGGTTCCAAGCACACAGCCACATAGCAACATGATGCTTTCCAATTCCAGGCCTCTGCTCACCATTATTTCTTTTTACTGCTCAGGCGATTCCTTTGAACACCCAGTGGAGTTTCGCAAATCTTGGGCAAAATATTTGTGGAACTCTCAATCTGCTGCGAAGTGTAGGCCGAGATCTGTGATGTCACTTTGTCACGGCTATTGATCAGCCTGCTCAGGCCCGCGCTGTCCATAAAATCTAGATATTGCAGATGCCGCAAAATTGAAATAGTCAAATAATGAGAAGATCAAACAATGCATGTGGAAATTGAATGCATTTTTAATGATTCATAATGAGGTCCTTCTTTTTCTGAGTTGTAAAAAAAAGTCATCAATTTATATTTCTCTTGCAAATTTCTCTCTCCAAACAAGAGACTAACATTATGCAATCCAGATTGTCAACTATTTGCAACTTTGCTGAATTACAAATAATCCTCAAGAATATGACTGATAAATTTTATTATTTTTCCTGGCATTGGTAAGGCAAATGCGCTTTTCAGCAGTTCATTTGAAAATGGACTGTTGGATAGCTTCTTCCTTTCTGGCATTGATCTATTTGCTCATTAAACCATCAACAGTCACAAATGTCTTTCTCGGGAGACTCCAGGAAAAAACACCCTGGAGATTTTTTTTTGTTTTCAGCCTTCATTTATGTCAAAGCTATTAATTCCACTATGGTTGTTTTAAAGGGAATGTTTCTCATCATCCTCCTTGCTGACAAAGACAAGCATTTCTGCCATTAATTTAAATAACTGGTGTTTAAATGGAGACTGTTCGCTTCACAGAGTACAAAATAATGGGCCAAGTCCACTTCATCACAAAAAAAACCAGATTGGGTTATCGTTTGCAAATCAGCAAATATGGAGTTCCTGCAATGAAAGTACAGTATGTTTAAAATGGTAACATATGGCATTTTTTAACTGATACATAATTTCCAAAAGTTGTCATGTACTAATAAAATAAATTGTTTGGAGTACAGAGAGGAAGATTGAATTGAAACGGGTGACTTGCATTATTCAAATATGAATTAACATTTTGTTTGTTTGAATTATGACTCATTTGAGCAAAATTTTCTGAAGCAAGAAGCTTGAAAACCAGTGAAAAAGTTGAGAGAAGGTACATTAATTGCCAATGGACAAGCCACAGCTCATGTACAATCTGAGGTTATTTAATACTATTTCTTGTCTGTTTGAGGGAATTAGATTTTTTCTGGAAACTTGCCATTTTTAACCTATACCTAATGGCTTTCTTGTTTAATATTTTCAATCTTCGGAGTTCTCAGGCATTTCAGATCATCTATGTGTTCTCCTGTTAGCAATTTATTCCCATAGGCTTATTATCTATGAGTTATGGTGAGGAAAGTTGAGAGAAAAGAGAGGTTTCTGTTCACAAAGCATTTGGTCTGCTGAGTAAAACTGAGTAAAGACACTTGCTCAAAAAATAATTTCTCAAAAACTGTAAACTGATTCATATAATTACTATTTCATGCCAAGCCTGAGAATGATGCATTAACTTAGACCCTCTTCTATTACTGAAAGCTCTCTTAGTGCTGTGCAATGAATAGCTTTGTTATGGATTATGTCTCCAGCCATGTTTACTTCCAAACAGCTCCATGGATGATCTGTTAAGAGCTAAGTCAAACTTAATGTAGGAAGAAAAAGTCAAGTCATTTGTCCATTTTATTATTTGACTCAGAAACTTTGCAGATACAACTGTTTTGTTTCAAATTTTAAATAATTAGTGGCAATTTTGCCACCTTAACAATTTTGTTCTAATTGTGGACAAGATCATGCACAACCATAAATTTTCAGATGTTATCAAACTTAAAGAAAGTTTAAATACAGAAGCAAACCTCCCAATGTTTTATGCAATCATTCTTTTGTTTTTCTGCTCAAATTATACTCGCAAGAAAGATTGAACAAGTCAAGCTCTGTTCTCTCAAAAAGACAATTGTATGACCTGTTTATGTTCAACTTATGAATGCATTTGGTGGCATGAATATTGCAAAGATGTTTCCCACTTGAGGGAGAGGCTAAAACATCAGATATTCTGAATGAATTTAGGACCCACGGCTGCTTGTCTTTAAACATTTAAAGAAAATGTTTCAAAAATAGAAGGTTACTGTTACTGCTTGCGAACCTACTTATTCTGGACGATGTTCAATAAGGGAGCAGGTAATTGAGAACTGTAGCACACAGCTCTTACAATCAGTAATTTGCCACTCCAGGCCAGTTGAACATCAACAGATATTTTCTTGATGCTCCTAATTATTTGAGTTAAGTTATATTAAAGAACACGGGATTAATAAAAAAAAGCAATGGTATTACATTTTGCTATTGTTGCTGATCTTTATGTGGCTTAATCTGGCTTGATAGTCATGTGTAATCTGAGTTTGTTAGCAGTAACAGTCACAGTAATGCTCCCTTGCAGATGTGTTACTTCTACGGAATAGCATTTGTGAACAGCAAACATGAAAGGGAAAGAAATGATCGAGCTTGCGTAACCATCTGCAACCATTTGCAGGATCTCAGAGTGGGCCCAGGATTCAACACTGGAACTCTGTGTTCACAGAGGCACAGATTCATTCTTGAAGTTATTTTTAATCCCTTTATCTGTTCAAAGTTCAACTCAGATCATCCTTTAAGACTGAACCCTGATATAGTCATCTCCAAGGTTGCCATTCATTTTGTTCCTCGATATATAGGGGGATGAAATTAAATAAGATGGGTATAAATTGCTTCCCAGCAAGTTTTACCAGAGTGCTATGATACTGAAAACCCTTTGAAGGCAACCAATTTCAGTGACCATTCACAATTCCCATTTAAGCTGCATCTCTTTTTGTTGACAACACGCAGCTTGTGGCTATTGAGCTAATTATCAGAAATATACTAATGTAGCGGCAGCTACACACACAGAAACACACTACTGGACCCAGTGGAGGTTTCAGTTGAACTGTTTATTTGAATTTTATTCACGCCCCCTTTAAGGTCAATGCGAGTTCTGCCCCGCGCAGCGGTGACGTTACCACGTTTCCCGGGGCACGAGCTGTGGCCTAAGCCACAAGGCAATGAGCAAGCCCCGAAGGTGCCATCTTTCTGCAGCTGCCCCGCCAGCGCAGCAGTACAAGCGGGGCCGGTTCACTCACAGAGATGTGCACCGCTGCACAACCCCCTCCAGAACCGGCTTATGCGACCCGCCACTTCCTCCCTGCCCCCAATGTCCAGAGTGAAAGTCTTTCCTGATCAGCGGAGGACCTCGTATGAGTCCTTGTATGGGCACTGAAGGGGGATTGGATGCGGGCCATGCCGGAGAAATATGAACTCCACTGAGGCCAGCTCTTTGGGGATGTTCGCTGGGTGCTTGCCGTGGTGGGTCGGTGGTGGGGGTGCCAGTGAGGCGAGTCTGTTGTGGAGAAGGGTTGGGATCTCACCTCCAGATTCTGCGCCCAGTCCGAAAATCTCCCCTGGTAGCAACAGCAGTGCACCACAGACGAGTTCTGTGGACAAAGCTTGGAGGTCCTCTTTCAGAACCATTTGAATTCCAAGCAGGACCCACGGCTGCTTGTCTGTCCAGTTGGGTCCTTTTAGCCGCGCCATGAGAGCTGCCTTGAGGTGCCGATGGAAGCACTCTATGAGTCCATTTACCTGGGGATGATAAGCCATGGTGTGGTGGAGCTTGATTCCCAAGAGGTTTGCCCAGAGGGCAGAGGTGAACTGGGTGCCCCTGTCACTAGTCATGTGGGCTGGAATGCCAAACCAGGTGACCCAGTTAGCGAGCAGGACTCTGGCGCAGGACTCGACGGAAGTAACCCTGACGGGGATGGCTTCTGGCCACCTTATCGTCCGGTCGACCACAGTCAGGAGGTAGCGGGGATCCCTGGACACCGGTAGGGGGCCCACTATATTGATGTGGATATGGTCAAACCTCCTGGCTGGTGGGTCGAAATGTTGTATCGGGGCTCTGACATGGTGCTGGACTTTGGCAATGCGTGCAATTCCTCGCCATTTGGGCCACTTGTTTTTTTAATCCATACCAGACAAAACATTCTGTCACAATGCATACTGATGTCTTGACTGAGGGGTGGGCCAGGTCTGTGTGGGTATCAGGCCATGGGTGGGCTAGTAGGGTGGTGCTAGCAAGGGTGGCCTTGGTCTGTGCGAAGGCTGTCTCAGAATCTTTTGACCACTCGAGTGTCTTTTGCTTGGCTGAAATCAGAACAAACAGTGGGCAGATTATGCGGGTGGCCACTGGGATGAAGTGGTGATAGTAGTTAACCATCCTGGTGAACTCCTGCAGGCCCTTGAGGGTGTCTGGCTTAGGGAACTGCTGTATGGTCCTGTAGTGGTGCTGCCCCATCTGTGGTGATGGTATGGCCCAGAAACTGTAGCGACTCTTTCCCGAACTGACATTTAGCCACATTAACGGTGAGGCCAAATTCAGCTAGGCGGGTGAACAGTGTGCGGAAATAGGTCTTGTGATCTCGACTGGCGATTACGTGATGGTATGGCCCAGAAACTGTAGCGACTCTTTCCCGAACTGACATTTGGCCACGTTAATGGTGAGGTCAAATTCAGCTATCCAGGTAAACAGTATGCGGAAATGGGTCTTGTGCTCATTGTGATCTCGACTGGCGATGAGGAGGTTGTTGAGATAGATGAACATGAAATCCAGGTCTCTACCCAGTGCGCCCATGAGCTACTGAAAGGTTTGGGTTGCGTTCTTCAGGCCAAAATCCACAGGAATTCAAACAGGCTGAACGGGGTGATGATGGTGGTTGTGTCAATATCATCTGGGTGTACGGGGATTTGATGGTAGCCCCTAACCAAGTTGACCTGAGAGAAAATCTTGGTAGGACACATTATTTCTCATACACATTGACTTTTTTTGGAGGTGATATCGGTGGTTGTTAAGGGTAGGGCAGTAGCTGTTGTCTACATGGATTTCAGTTAGACATATGACATGTGGCATGGTTACCAGTTAATGCAATGCTGTTACAGCGCCAGCGACCGGGGTTTGAATCCTGCGCTGTCTGTAAGGAGTTTATATGTTCTCCCTGTGTCTGCATGGGTTTCCTCTGAGGACTCCAGTTTCCTCCCACTGTTTGAAATGTACCGGGGGCTATAGGTCAATTTGTGTAAATGGGAGGTCCAGGCTCATGGGCTGAAAGGCCCTGTTACCGCGCTGATTGTTCAAAAAGGTTTGAACAATCATGGTAGACTGATCCAGAAGATGAAGGCATGTGGAATCCAGGGTAAATTGGCTTAGTTATACTGTATAAGCAGAGGGTAGTGGTGGAGGAGTGAATGTCTGTGACCAGTGGTGTCCTGCAGGAAAGACAGCTGGAACCTCAGTTGATGTGATATATTTAAATGATCTGGCTGAAAATAGAGGGGCTCTGATGAGTAAGTTTGCAGGTCACACAAGGATTGGTTGTAAAGTCCTGTATGTGGGGGATGGGGTACCGGTCAGTTGTGGTTGCATCATTGAGCCGGCGGTAGTCCCCACACGGGCGCCAACCCCCAGAGGCCTTTGTGACCATGTGCAGGGGAGAGGCCCAGGGACTGTTCGACCTGCGGACTATGCTGAGTTCCTGGAGGCAGGATAACTCCTCTTTCATGAGCTGTAGTTTCTCCGGCGGCAGTCATTTGGCCTTGGCGTGGAGCAGGGGCCCTGTGTGATGATGTGGTGGCGGACGCAGTGAATTGTGGCCGTAGAATGGTGGGGAACTCGTTTAGGATGCGGGAGTATTCAATCCTGGGCTGCGCGTACTGGACGGCTCAAGTTGAAGGGACTGGAAGGTGCGGGCATGCATGAGTCTCTTGCCCTTCAGGTCGACTAGCAGGCTGTGTGCTTGGAGGAAACCAGCTCCTAGCGGCGCAGTTCTCATGGTGGCCAGCAGGAACTTCCAGTGATATTTGTCTGGACCAAGGTGTACCTGAATGGTCCGTGTGCCGAAGGTCTTTATCTCGGTGCCGTTTGCTGCCTGCAGGGTCGGGCCTCATGCTCCCGTGTGGAATTCGAGGGCAGTCGGGGGAAGCACGCTCAACTCTACTCGGGTGTCCACCAGGAAATGCCACCCGTTGGTCTTGTTGACCACGGGTAAGAGGTTGTGCGTGTAGCCAGCCATTGCAGCCGTCAGTGGCGGCTGGCCTGGTCATTTCCCTGGTATGAGCAGGGCTGACAGCACTTGTAGGCTTGGGCTCCCAGCGTTGGTGGTAGAAACACCAGGTGGTTTGGTGCTCCTCTGGTTTCTGCCTGGGGGTGGGCTGTGACCGGCTGGGTCCAGGGCGGGTGACCTGATTCATGGCGGCCTTGTTCTCCTATTTGGTTCGCCACAGCACGACGATGCAGGCTGCGACCTTCCGGGGCTCCAAGAAGTCCTCGTCCACAAGTAGGAGCTGGATGTCTTCCGGCATTTGTTTCAGGAAGGCTTGCTCAAACATCAGGCAGGGTTTGTGGGCTTCTGCCAGTGTGAGCATTTCGTCAATTAACGTGGACAGGGCTCTGTCCCCTAGGCCATCGAGGTGCATCAGCCTGGCCATGCGCTGCCGATGGGAGAGACCGAAGGTGCCGAGGAAGAGGGCTTTGAGGGTGACATACTTGCCCTCCTCTAGAGGATCGTGGATCAGGTCATCCACTCTGGCCACGGTTTCTTCATCAAGGGCACTCACCACATGGTAAAACATCGTGGAGTCAGAGGTGATCTGTCTGAGATGAATCTGCGCCTCTGCCTGCCCGAACCACGTGCGAGGTCGATGGGTTCAAAAGGGGGGGAGTTTCACAGAGACAGCATTGATCGCCGACGAATTCATGGATGGAGACCAGATAATGTCTGGGCTCTGCGGAGTCACCAATGTAGCGGCTGCTACACACACAGAAACACACAACTGGACCCGGTGGAAGTTTCAGTTGAACTGTTTATTTGAATTTCGCACGTGCCTCTTTAAGGCCAATGGCAGTTCCGCCCCGCGCAGCAGTGATATCACCACGTTGCCCGGGGCGCAAACTGTGGCCTAATCCATGAGGCAATGAGCAAGCTCTGACGGCGCCATCTTTCTGTAGTTGCCCCGCCAGCGCAATGGTACAAGTGGGGCTGGTTCACTCACAGAGATGTGCGATGCCACACTAACACCAAAGTAATTGGTCTATTCTTCCTCTTCAATCTGCTGCTTGAAAAATCCAGTCTGTTGATTATGGCCAAAAGCCAGTCTGTTGATTATGGCCAAATTATGGAAGGTTAAGCAAGACATGATAACTCAGGAACTAGGAATGGGATTGGAGAATACGTTGGAGTTAAGCCGGGATTCCTGTATCAACAACCTTGTTTGCGTGTGTGGTGAAACTATTCAGAATCAAATCAAACACTATTGGTACATCTCAGATTTCATTCTGAAAATGAAAACATTTTCAATTGATCTTGTCAATTAAACTTTTGGATTGGGCTTTCAATGTGCCATCAGCATTCTGCCATGTTTTCAAAGACCAGACCCTGTGAAGAATCAGAAAGCTCTCATGCTCACTCCACCTTTGTTAACTTGGGTCTTTGTGAAAGTTAAGAAATCACGCTGCAAATTTCACAACCCACCCGTGAAATATCTGATAGAATGATGGACGGACTGACAAAAAATAATAATTATATAATTTGGGAAATGTATAAATGCTTCTCAGACATTGCATATCAAGAAAATCTAACTGGGACCTCTTTGATCTTTAGACCCTCTAGGGTGTTGACTCATATTAATTAGGTGGTCCCTGCATGCATGACCCCCCACTGGAGACTTCAGGTATTCTCATGAAGATTTTCTTTGAAAGTACAGGAACAGTGAAAATACATTATTTGCCAATGCACTTAGAATTCTTTCCATCAACACCACACAGACATAAAAACACAATTTATAACTATGGGTATTTCCAGTTCGTACTGCATAGTATTTCAATTCTTGATTTAGCTTCGCGGGCCTAGTTGGATCGGGCTGCTGCTGCTTGGAGGGCAACAGAGTCGATGTTTCCCAAGGCGACTGCTGGAGGAGGGGTGAGGAGCGACTGCAAGAGCAGTAAATATTTAAAATCTTGATTTAGCTTCGTGGGCCTAGTTGGATCGGGGTGCCGCTGCTCGGAGGGCAACAGAGTCGGTGTTTCCCAAGGCGACTGTTGGAGGAGGGGTGAGGAGAGACTGCTAGAGCAGTAAGTAAATTGCCTGAGGGCCAATAAAATAAAAGGAGTGAAAGGTGAGGGAGTGGCCAGCGAGGAGAGGCTCAGTGAGTGAGTGAGGCAGTGAATGAGTGGAGACTTGAGACTTTGGCTCGAGAGACTTAGGCGCAGAGAGGCTGAGGCACAGGTAAAGGGGTAAGTCTCTTTTTTTAACTCAATCGTAGGCGGTCATTTTAGACATGGCAAGTGAGCTCAGTCCCGTGCCATGCTCCTCTTGTGCTATGTGGGATCTCAGGGTGACTGACAGTGTCCCTGGGAACTACATGTGCAGGAAGTGTGTTCAGCTGCAGCTCCTAATTGACCGCATGACGGCACTGGAGCTGCATGTGGACTAGCTCTGGAGCATCCGGGATGCTGAGGATTTGGTGGATAGCACCTTTAGCGAGTTGGTCACACCACAGCTTCATAGAGTTGAGGGAGATAGGGACTGGATGACCAAAGGAACAGGAAGGTAGTGCAGGAGTCTCCTGTGGTCATCTCCCTGAAAAACAGATATTCCACTTTGGATGTTGTTGGGGGAGATGGTCCATCAGAAGAAGGCAGCAGCCAGGGTCAGAGCACTGTGAGTGGCTCTGCTGTGCAAGAGGGCCAGGAAAAGAGTGGTAGGACAATAGTCATAGGGGATTCAATTGTAAGGGGACTCCCCGTTGGTGTGTTGCCTCCCGAATGCAAGGGTCAGGAATATCACGGAGTGGCTGCAGGGCATTCTGGATGGGGAGGGTGAACAGCCAACTGTCGTGGTCCATGTTGGTACCAACGACATCGGAAAAAAGCGGGATGAGGTCCTACAACCAGAATTCAGGGAGCTTGGAAGGAAGTTAAGGAGTAGGACCTCTAGGGTAATAATCTCTGGATTATTGCCAGTGCCACGAGCTAGTCAGAGTAGGAATTGCAGGATAGATAAAATGAATATGTGGCTTGAACAGTGGTGTAGGAGGAAAGGGTTCAGATTCTTGGGGCATTGGAATCGGTTCTGGGGCAGATGGGATCAGCTCAAACAGGACGGTCTCCATCTGGGCAGGGCCGAGATCAATGCCCTTGCTAGAGTGTTTGGTAGTGCTGTTGGGGAAGGTTTAAACTAATGTGGCAGGGGGATGGGATCAGGAGTAGAGAGACGGAGGGGTTTAGCATGAGGGAAGAAGTCGGAGATAGGAGGGTGAAAAGCAAAAGAGGCAGGCAGGTGGCCTCAGGGCAAAAATGTAAAAGGGCCACTTTACAGCATAATGGTGATAGGGTTAAGGCTCTGGTAAAAACAAGCTTGAAGGCCTTGTGTCTTAATGCAAGGAGTATTCATAATAAGGTGGTTGATTTGAATGTGCAGTTAGCTGTAAATGACTATGATTTGGTTGGGATCACAGAGACATGGCTTCAAGGGGACCAAGGCTGGGAGCTTAACATTCATGGATTTTCAATATTCAGGAGGGAAGACAGAAAGGAAAAGGAGGTGGGGTAACATTGTTGGTTAGAGAGGAGTTAAAATCAATAGAAAGGAAGGATGTTAACTTGAATGATGTGGAATCAATGTGGGTAGAGCTGCAAAATGCAAGGGGGCAGAAGACGTTAGTGGGAGTTGTATATAGACCACCTAACAATAGTAGAGAAGTTGGGGATGGCATTAAACAGGAAATTGGAATTGCGTGCAACAAAGGCAAGGCAGTTATAATGGGTGACTTTAATCTCCGGATAGACTGGATGAATCAAATTGGTAAGGGTACTGATTTCTTAGAAGGTATACAGGATAACTTTCTAACCCAGTATGTTGAAGAACCAAAGAGGGAACAGGCCATTCTAGACTGGGTTCTGAGTAATGAGGAAGGGTTAGTTAATCTTGTTGTGCGAAACCGTTTGGGCAAGAGTGACCACAATATGGTGGAATTTTACATTAGGATGGAAAGTGACAGGGTTAATTCTGTCACTCAGGTTCTGAACTTAAAGAAGGGTGACTTTGAGGGTATGAGACGCGAATTGATTAAGTTAGATTGGCAAATGTTACTTAAAGGTTTAAATGTAGAAAGGCAATGGCAAGCATTTAAGGATCACCTGGATGAAATACAGCGTTTGTTCATCCTGGTTTGGGAAAAGAATAACTCGAGGAGGGTAGTACATTCTTGGATAACAAGGGAAATCAGGGAGAGTATCAAGTGTAAAGAGGAAGCGTATAGACTAGCCAGGAAAGACAGAATACCAGAGGACTGGGAGAAATTCAGAGTTCTACACAGGATGACAAAGGGATTAATCAGGAAAGGCAAAAGAGATTATGAGAGAAAGTTGGCAGGGAACATAAAAAATGATTGCAAAAGTTTTTATAGATATGTAAAGAGAAAGAGACTAGTAAAGACAAATGTGGGTCCCTTGCAGTCAGAAACAGGTGAATTGGTCATGGGGAACAAGGACATGGCAGACCAATTAAATAACTACTTTAGTTCGGTCTTCACTAGGGAAAATATGAATAATCTTCAGGAAATAATAGGGGACCATGGGGCTAATGTGACGGAAGGACTGGGGAAAATAAGTGTAAGTTATGAGGTTGTGTTGGATAAATTGAAGGGATTAAAGGCAGACAAGTCCCCAGGGCCAGATGGTCTTCATCCCAGAGTGCTAAAGGAAGTAGCCCATGAAATAGTGGATGTATTGTTGATAATTTTTCAAAACTCTTTAGATTCTGGAGTAGTTCCTTAGGACTGGAGGGTGGCTAATGTAACTCCACTTTTTAAAAAGGGAGGGAAAGAGAAATCAAGGAATTATAGACCGATTAGCTTAACATCGGTAGTGGGGAAAATGTTAGAGTCAGTTATTAAAGATGTGATTGCGGCACATCTGGAAAGTGGTGAATTCATTGGTCAGAGCCTGGATGGTTTTATGAAGGGAAAATCATGTCTGACTAATCTTATTGAGTTTTTTGAGGATGTAACTAGTAGAGTGGATAGGGGAGAACCAGTAGATGTGGTTTACCTGGATTTTCAGAAGGCTTTTGATAAGGTCCCACACAGGAGATTACTATACAAACTTAAGGCACACGGTATAGGGGATATGGTGTTGAGGTGGATAGAGAATTGGTTGACAGATAGGAAGCAAAGAGTAGGAATAAATGGGTACTTTTTGGAATGGCAGTCAGTGACTAGTGGGGTCCCACAAGGCTCAGTGCTCGGACCCCAGTTATTTACGATATATATTAATGATTTAGATGAGGAAATAGAAAACAGTATTTCCAAGTTTGCAGACGACACGAAGCTGGGTGGGATTGTGAGCTGTGTTGAGGCTGTTAAGAGTGTGCAGGGTGACTTGGACAGGTTGGGTGAGTGGGCAAATGCAGGGCAGATGCAATATAATGTGGATAAATGTGTGGTTATCCACTTTGGAGGAAAGAATGGGAGCACTGAGTACTATCTTAATGATATCCAATTAGGAAAAGGGAAGATGCAAAGAGACCTGGGTGTCGCTGTGCATCAGTCATTAAAAGTGGGCATGCAGGTGCAGCAAGCAGTAAAAAATGCGAATGGTATGTTGGCGTTCATATCAAGAGGATTCGAGTACAGGAGCAGAGAGGTATTGATGCAGTTGTATAGGGCCTTGGTGAGACCTCACCTGGAGTATTGTGTTCAGTTTTGGTCTCCTTATCTGAGGAAGGACATCATTGCCATGGAGAGAGTGCAGAAAAGATTTACCAGATTGATACCAGGGATGGTGGGACTTGCATATGAAGAAAGGCTAGAACAACTGGGCTTGTACTTGCTGGAGTTTAGACGATTAAGAGGAGATTTAATAGAAACATTCAAAATTATTAAGGGATTTGACAGGCTAGATGCAGGAAGATTGTTCCCAATGTTGAGCAAGTCTAGAACCAGGGGTCACAGTTTAAGGATAAAGGGGAAGTCCTTTAGGACTGAGATGAGGAAGAATTTTTTCACTCAGAGGGTGGTGAATTTATGGAATTCTCTGCCACAGGAAGTGATTGAGGCCGGTTCCATAGCTATATTTAAGAGAGAGTTAGATTTAGTACTTGTGACTAGGGGGATCAAGGGGTATGGAGAGAGAGCTGGAACAGGGTACTGAGTGGATGATCAGCCATGATCAAAATGAATGGCAGTATAGGCTTGAAGGGCCAAATGGCCTACTCCTACACCTATTTTCTATGTTTTCTATGTCTATGCTTTCTATAATAACTGCTCAATATCTTCATCTCCTTCTGTTTGGAAATACCTTACTGCTCTGGGCTCAGCTCAAATACAGTATTTAGTTCAGGGTGGAAGATTTTAAAAGAAATATGAAGGTGTCATAAAGGGTGCTCATGAGAATTCCTGAAATGATTTGAAGGATGAACATTGAACCTTTGTTAATCTTTAAACAAGCTGGAATAATTGTGACTTTGCCTTTCATAGAAACAGGTCTGCAGCGGATGCCATCTCATTAGTTCTACACACAGCCCCGGAACACCTGGTCAGCAAAGATGCATTTATAGGAATGCTCTTTATCAACTACAGTTTGGAATTTAACACCATCATCCCTCAAAATTGATCAGCAAACTCTAAGACCTGGGAGTTAACACCCCATAGTGTAATTGGATCATGGATTCCTTCGCCTCCAGACCTAAATCAGTGAAGATTGGTAAGAATATCTCCTTGACAATCTTCATCAGTACTGGAGCACCACAGGCCTGTGTTCTTACCCCCCACCCCCCCCGCTTTACTCATTCACACCCATGACTGTGTAGCTCGGTACGACATAACACCATCTATAAATTCACCGACGATACCACAGTAGTGGATTGTGTAAAGGAAGGGGAAGAGTCAGCATAGAGGATGAAGATTGAAAACTTGACTGAATGGTACAACAACAACCTTGCACTCAAATCTAGGGAGCTGATTGTTGTCTTCAGGAAAATAAATCCAGAGGTATACAATCCAGTGATCATTGGGGGATCAGAGGTGGAGAGGGTGACCGAATTTAGGTTCTTGGGAGACACCATCTTGGAGGACCTTTCCTGGTTTGGTGTGACACCAGAAAACCTGGCAAATTTCTTCAGAGGTGTGGTGGAGAGTGTGCTGACTGGCTGCATCACAGTCGGTTATGGGAACACCAATACCCATGAGCGTAAAGCCCTCCAAAAGGTAGTGGACACACCTAAAAAGTAGTGAACACAGCCCAGGACAACACAGGCAAAACCCTCCCCACTATTGAGTACATGTACAGAGAACACTGCCGTCGGAGGACAGCAGGAATTATCAAAGACCCACACCACCCAGCACACTCTGTTCTCACTGCTGCCATTAGGAAAGAGGTATAGATGCCATAAGACTCGCACTACCAGTTTCAGGAACAGTTGCACAGCTGCTACTCCTCGACCATCAGACTCCTCAATGACAAACTCAATCAGAGACTCAGTTAAGGACTCTTACTTATGCACTTTATTGATTTGTGCACAGTCAATTTGTTTGCATTTTTTATATGTTTACAGTTCTTTTATTTGTTTACATGTTTACACTGTGTACAGTTTTTTTTGCACTATCAGTTAGTGGTAAATTCGGCCACATCCGCAGGACAAAGGAATCTCAGGGCTGTATGTAATGTTTTGTATGTACTCTGATAATACAATAAATCTGAAAAAAAAACCATGGAGCTCTTGGCCCTTGTGGGGGAAATAAAACATTGACCTTCTCTTCCAGCTTCAGTAAATAAATTTGTAAGGAAGTGATGTGTCCAGTCATGTGTTTTATGATGTGGCAGATGACGAATAGTGTTAAGATGCAGAATATGTTCCTTTCCACATTTTTTGAGGTAGAAACCTTACCATACTCCTTTACTTTGATGTTTTTCTGCTAATGAACATAACCACATTGTTGTATGCTTTCAATCTGTACACTTGTTCTCACTCCTACACAAACTGACCTGCAGCCAATCTAAAACGTGCAATATCTGTTCTCTTCATCTTACAGATTTACATAATTAGTGTAAATCAGTACCCAACTGAAAACTCCTTCATTCTTAATTATTCAGCGGAATTCTCATCATTTAGTATAGTGGGAAACAAAGCTAATGTTGAAATAAATGTTAAAGGTCATAAGATATATTTTTGATTTTCTGAAACTCCAACAAGGCATGTTTGACAAATGGCCATTTCCTGACTTCAGAGCAAGCGATATTTTTATGAAAATTGAAACAAAAACTGCAGACTATGAAAATCCAAAAAAAAAAATGCAGGAAACACAACAGATTAGGGCAGCAGCTTGTGCAACGAGAAATGATGTTGGAGTTTTAGGTCAAACGCTCTTGGTCAGGCCATTGAAGCAGTTATTTTTATTACCACCCTCACTTTTATTACTCACCTCTTTTCAAAAGGACATTTATGGTGGGAAATATTTTCACAGGTTCCAGCATGGCTCTCAGAAATATGGGTTAAATGCTGCTGTAAATGGGGCCAGATTCCTGAAAAAAAGTGCATAAAATAAAGACTTTGACAATCCAATTAATTGTCCAGTGATCGATCACCCTTCAGTGGATTTTTGAAGTCTTAAAATCTCTGCCTGCCCAGCACAGCAATTTTGGGCACTTTGTGGCATTTTTTGAATTAAACACAAGGATAGTGGAAAGATCAGGATGTTTAAGAGCAGAATTACATGCAAGATATGGCACAGAATGTGATGCTACTTCAAGGAAGCCTCCACCCCCCTTTTGTCATTTTGCTTTATCACCATATTCCCCTCCCAATTGCTTGCTGTGTAACTGCCAAATACAAATCCATATGTTTTAACCTCTACCCCTCTCTAGCATCGAGCTACTCTTCCTCAACCCTCCAAGGATCACGACTATGTAAATCACAGCTCATTTCTTAATGGCTGCTTGAAATTGATCCCCTCAGGGTTTGTTTCTTTCCATGTGGGAAACAGTCTCTCCTCCCTAAATCATTTAACTTTGACTGACTCCTGCATTTCACTGAGAAAACACTTGGCCAGCTTATCCTTTCTAAATGATACTGCACGCCTGATCCCATTTTTGAAATGATCTTTGCATCCTCACAGCCTCTGTACATGCTTCAGAAAATTCAACCCCAAACACATATTCTCCATCAGAATTTTACACAGCATCACAAATGTGATCAAACTAAGATTGAATACAAGTTTGGTGCAACTGATCTATCTTTCAACTCTCTCCCTCCAGGAATTAATGTAAGTGTGACTTTCATCCATCCTTGTACATTCATCCATCCTTGGTCCTTCCAGCACATTTACATCCTTATGTTCCAAATTGACAACATAGGTGAGAATCAGGCTGATGAAGAAATAAAACAAAACCATGAGAGGTGAGTAGAGAGTCTGAGGAAAAAGTAGGAAGAAAAATCTGCCACATGCACATAATCAGTAAATGATTGATGAGAGAGATTCTCTTTTGACAAAAACTGCAGCAGATCTGCACAACAAATGCTATTCTGAAGACTGAGAACAACGAATTGGAGTTTTAGAGATAAGAATTCAAATTAAAATGTATTTGTCATCAAATTGTAGCAGTACAACCAGATGAAACTGCATTCTCCGATCCATGGTGCAGAACAGTGCATAACACACAAACAGACGTAACTAGGGGTGCAGTGCTGCAGGAGCTCACCAGAGCCCAGCTCCGGCACCTCAGAGGGGTGCTCCAGGCACCTCAGGAAGGAGCTCCAGGCACCTCAGGGGGTGGCTCCAGCACCTACGTCACCATTTTTGGTGAGCTCTAGCATCTAAAAAATTAGCACCAAACCCCTGGATATATCATACATACAGACAAATGATGCACATGCACAGTTCATCTGTACATATATTAAAACAACTAAGAGTGGCCCCATTTGGTCGCCAGGAACTGCAAAAGGATTATTTTAATGCACAAATGGTGCAGAATGTTCACAGCAGTCATCTTGCCAAGTATAAACCATTTTTTCATTCTCATGCAAGCATTACTGCCCACAGTGCAGATTGTTTCCGGCTGCAAGATGAGCTGTTTCAGAAATTGGCCTTTAGCAGAAAATATATAACACATGATGCTATTGTACAACCTACAAATGGAAATATAATTACATCCAGCTACAAGATGGATTCCATAAAGCTAACACATATTGTTCTCAGGAAATAATGTAGGAAAATGAGAGGAGGGTGAAAGGTGTTGAGCTGTACCTTGCAAACCAAATAAAAAATACAATGCATTAGAATTCAGTTCATTACTGTGCATACTTAGAAATAATGATCTCAATTTCTGCACTTTTCAGCCACATAATTGTGATAATATAATAATAAACAAAAAGAGCTCACTTCTGATACTATTTCAGATTTTTCACTTCTTATTTGTCAGTGACCTTTGTTGGACCTGGTTGGCAGAGAAGCTCGGTCAATAGATGTTGGCTTGCTTTTGGTGTCTCGGATTGCATCCAGCTCAACCAGTGGATTTTTATTTTTTGTGAATCCTCTGTGAAATACTTTACAAAATTTTACAGAATTCTTGACAGATCTTTTCATCAATCTTCAAATGACAAAACTTGGCAAGGTATTTAAAAGATTCTGAAATAGAAATTTGTCCTTAATAATCAGTTCCACAAGCAGAATGGTAGATGTAATGTAATCTGCTTCCCAAATTCAGTTTCAGTGAAGTTGATGGAAATAATGTTTATTTATGTGTTGAACACATGACCAAGTACAAGTTTTTGCAACTTATCCTGCAGCATAATTTTAAAGCTGCAGAGATACTAAATTGAATGCTGTTTACAATACTAAGACAGCCCCCAACTTTATCTGTATTATTTAACTTTGCTTGTTAATGCCACAAATCTACAATGTCGCAATGGTCCATGCACGGACACATTACACACAGAAAATTATTCCATTCATTTCCTAAAATTGAAAGGATTTATTACTGCCTTGCATTCCAAATGTTCACTGAAAGGATCCAAAAAGTTGTCATTTCCATTCACTTGATCCATAGAAAATTCAATTGGCCCTTGAGGGTACTACTTAGCTCTAAGATTATAAAAATATTGAAATTAAAAGATATGAAATGAAATACTCGTATGATGGAAATGGGAAGATTTTTTTGGGAAAGTAAAGCTAATAGAGGAAACAGAGACAATTCCATTGCAGGAAGCAGTGTAACACTCCACAAATGAAGGGAAGGAATATCATCAGCTTTCTGTAATGGCTGAAACAATGAGGTCCACCTCACTGCAGTGAAAAATGAATGGTCTCTGCACAGAGAAAAGATAAATTGAATGGTTTATTGATCACGAAATTACATTTCATATACACCTTTTCAACCTTAAGAGTTGAAATTGTTGAATAGAAAAGCTGGAGGGACTCAACGGGTCAGGTGGCATGAGGGAAATGGTCAGTCATCATTTCCAGTTGGGTCCCTTTATTGAGATTGAACAAAAAGGTTCCAAAACAAAGACTGACTATTTATCTTCATGGGTGTTGCGTAGCCCACTGAGTCCCTCCAGCTTCTCCTTATTCACTCAAGTTTGCAGTGTCTGCTTTTACATCCTCAGATTGTTCTGAAACCATAGATTAGGGCATCTTTAGTGAATTCCATTCCATTGTAAACACTCTCAGTAGCTAAAGGCAATTTGCTGTGTTTGTTGTTCTGGACCAATTCCTCTGTGACTCAGAATCAGTTCCTTCATGTATTTGTCCAGATCAATTGAATACAAATCAATAGCAAGCTGAATGGTTGGGAAGATACAATATATAAAATTCCGCTGATAGGAGAAATGCAATTCAGCCTAGACTATGAGAGGAACTGCAGTCACTCAGGTGAATGTTGCCCTTTGGTGCTACAATTTAACTCCGTGAAAGGGAACCATTCATTTGACCATAACACCATTGAGGAGAGATGTTTCTGAATGAGCAGTAACCACACTTATATGGAATTTTCAATTGTGTAGCACGTCCCAAGGCAACATCCAGATACAGTACATGTTAAAAATGATTCTGAGTCACAGCAAGGAGGAAATAACTGAAAAGACCAAAGGGGAGTATTAAAGAGATGGAGGAAAATTCTGGAGCTCAGATGCAGGCTGATAAGCCTAGGCTGTCAATTATCAACTAATTAAAAAGAGTTAAGGACAAAATCAGGACTAAAGTTCAGGATTCTCAGAGGATTATTAAGGTGGAATAGCCTGAAGTGTTCAGGGAATGACGGCTGGGGATGGGTGAGGACTTTACAACTTGGATTTTATGACCAGAAGGACAGCCAAGTTAACAATAGTCACCGAGATCACATCAAAAAGAGCAATTTTAGGATTTCTAGACACAATCAGTCGTCCTTAATCCACAGTTCTTCATAGTCAATGCCATTTTAGACTTCTCCTTCAAAATTGGGGAATTAGTGAAAATTTCAGACATTAACAAACCATTCCTGTAAAAATGCTGTCTGCTTGGGTTCAGTGTATTTTTGTGTATGTTTCAAGTGACAGTGTATTTTTAGTAGAGTACCAAGCCACATTTGTTCACTGGTATACCATCTATCACTAAAACTAACTTGCATCAACAATTCCCACACATTGTTAAGAAGTTTATTTCAAAGTGAGATTTTAAAAATTACTTTTAATTGCTTGTGATATTTTGGTTTCTCCCTTCAACTTTGTGCATGTTAGTGCCTTTATTTGTCAGTCACCAACGAGCCTGCAGCAGACGTGGACATACCCCTCCATAAATCTTCGTCCGCGAAGCCAAGCCAAAGAAAAGAAGAAGTATTAAACATTTAAAATATGTGCAGAAATATTTGCTGGTTCTGAGGATTTGCCAATTGGATTAGCTGCTCAGTCACACTGCTGGCCACCATTGGAGGATGCAAAAGATTCTCTGGAATGAAGAGTTGCCACCAAACAAAGTGGTGTTCCTGTGACAGAAACCATTGTATGTAATCTTGTTTGAAATTAGCAATGAACACAAAGTGATGTGGACAATTTGCAACAGCAGACTGAAAAGGCAGATAAGAAGGGCAATGTTATGGTAATCGTGGGGGATTTTTACATGCAAGCAGTTTGGTGAAACAAGGTAGGGACTGGATCTCAAGAAAGAGATAGCTTCCGGTAAAGGAACAGTTGGGGGGCAGTGATCATAATGTGAGTTCACTTTGAGATTTAACAAGGAGAAAATAATGTCTGATGTGTCGGTATTTCAGTGGAGTAAAGGAAATTACAATAGCATGAGAGAGAACTGGCCAAAGTAGATTCCATAGGGAAGATGGCAGAGCAGCAGTGGATGCAATTTTTGCAAGAAACAGGAAAGATGCAAAAAAGAGGAAATATTTAAAATAAAAATGTCACAACTGTGGCTGACAAGGGAAGTCAAATCCAACATGAAAGCAAAAGAAAGAACTACAAGGAACCAAAAATTAGTGGGAAGATCAAGGATTGGGAAGTTTTTTAAAAAAACTAACAGGAGACTAAAAAATTTGAGGGAAAAGATGAAATATGAAAGTAGGCTGGAAAATAATATCAAAGAGGATACAAAAAATTTCTTCAATTATATAAAGAATAAAAGAGATGTGAGAGTAGATATGGGGCCACTAGAAAATGATAAGGAGAAATAATAATGGGAGGTAAGGAGATGGCGGAGGAACTAGATGAGTATTTTGCATCAGTCTTCGCTGTGGAAGACACAAACAATGTGCCAGATGTTGAAGGGTATCAGGGAGGGGAAGTGAGAGCAGTTATTATCTCAAGGGAGAAGGTGCTCAGAAAGTTGAATGGTCTAAGGGTGGATAAGTCTCCTCGACCAGATGGATTGCACTCTTTGGTTCTGAAAGAGGTCACAGTTCAGATTCTAGAAGCATTGGGTAATGATCTTTCAGAAATCAATAGATTCTGGCATGATTCCAGAGGAATGGAAAATCCCACTATTCAAGAAGGGAGGGAAGCAGCATAAAGGAAATTATAGGCCGGTTAGCCTAACATCAGTGGTTGAGAAGATATTAGTGTCAATTGTCAAGGATGAGGTTATGGAGTACTTAGACACATATGACAGGATAGGCCAAAGTCAGCATGGTTTCCTTAAGGGAAAATCTTGCTTGACAAATCTTTTGGAATTCTTTGAGGATGTGACAAGCAGACTAGATAAGGGAGATGCAGTGGTGTTGTCTATTTGGATTTTCAGAAGGCATTTGACAAGCTGCCACGCGTTAGGCTACTTAACAAGATACAAACCCATGATAGAACAGGAAACATTCTAGCGTGGATAGATCATTGGTTGATTGGCAGGAAGCAGAGAGTTGGAATATGAGGAATATATTTGGATTGGCTGCCAGTTGTTAGTGATGTTCCACAGGGGTTGGTATAGGGAGCACTTCTTTTTATGTTGTATATTAATGATTTAGATTATGGAATGAATGGCTTTGTAAGCAAGCTTACAGATGATACAAAGATGAAACAGGTCACGTGGAAGAAACACAGAGGATGCAGAAGGGTTTAAACAGGTTAGAATAGGCAGAGAATGGGCAAATGAAATATAATGTTGGAAAGTCTATGGTCATGCACTTTGGTAAAAAAAAACAGGCAAACTATTTTTTAAATGTGGAGAAAATTGAAAATACCCAGATATAAAAGGACCTGAGAGTCCTTGTGCAGATAGCTTAAGGTAAACTTGCATGTGGTGAAAAAGGCAAATGCAACGCTGGCATTCATTTCAAGAAAATAGAATACAAGAGCAGGGAGGTGATGCAGAAACTTTATAACACAATGGTGAGACCTCACTTAGAGTATTGTGAACAGTTTTAATTTACTTTAGATAATAGCACGGTAACAGGCCCTTTCGGCCCATGAGCCCGTGCCACCCAATCCAACTACTATATTTTGAATGGTGGGAAGAAACCCATGCAGACCCAAGGAGAATGTACAAACTCTTTACAAACAGCTCTAGATTCGAACCCCAGTCACTCATGCTCTGTAAAAGCGTTATGCTAACCACAACACTAACCATGCAGCCCCTCATTGGGTTTTGAGTTCCTCATTTAAGATGTGCTGACATTGGAGAAGGTTCAAAGGAGGTTTATTAGGATGCTTTTGGGAATAAAAGGGTTATCATATGTGTAGTGCTTTACAGCTCTTGGCCTGTATTCATTGGAATTTTGGCTAATAGTGGGGGAGGGGGGGAATGATCTCATTGAAATACTTTGAATGTTGAAAGGCATTGATAGAGTAGATGTGGAAAGGTTGTTTCTCATGGTGGGAGAGTCTAGGGCAAAGGGCACAACTTCAGGATTAAAGCGCATCCATGCAGAACAGAACTGCAGAGGATTTCTTCAGCCAGAGGGTGGTAAATCTGTGGAATTTGTTACCACAGGCCATTGTGGAGGCCTGGTCAATGGGTGTATTTAAGACAGATAGGTTCTTGATTAGGCAGGGCATCAAAGGTTATGGAGAAAAGGCTGGGCAGTGGGGCTGAGTAGGAAAATGGTTCAGCTCATGATTGAATGGTGGGGCACACTCGATGGGTCAAATAGCCTATTTCTGCCCCTATATGTTATGGTTCAACACCATTGTTGTTCTCAATGATGATAAAATTTAACAACATATTAATGCCCGATAATAAATACCCCTCTTAAAGTTTGCACAATACTCAGACCAATATTATTTGACAAATGGGCAATAAAAATTAGAATTCCCATTAATTTTCTAGCCAGATTCCAGTGCCAATATTTTTGTTCCACAGATTGCAACTTTCCTTGCTCCTACCTGTTTTCAGTCTTTCACAACAAATGCAATCATTGCTGTTTGACTGAGTAGGTCTTGACTGGATTTTCATCCTCTTAAAAACCACTTAAAATGCCTTGAATATTCAAAGTATTTACTGGAACACACCAGTGTAATATACTGCAGAATTAAAGATTTAGATATTCTTTGATCAACACTAGAGTAATCATGAACAGATATAAATTCTAATAAAAATAATGTGAAACACTTGATATAAGCCAAGTCAGTCTGTTTCATACTCCTAATTTCTACCATTTAATGGTATTAAATAGTGGGCCTCATATGTGGAAATAATGGCACAAAGTAAATCTCATCTCTAGCCAGTTCAGGCACATGATGAAACACTTCATGTCATCCTTTAAATTAAAATGAAAAATGCATCACATGAAGGCAAACTAGATCTGCACCACTCATTCTATATATTGATCAAATGCAGATACATTGATCACTGCAGTGAAATAATGTCAGCTGATGGATTTTACTTTTCTTTCGACTGACATTTTGGTGGCAAAGTTCCTGATTTTTGCTTTGACAGTAGCGGTTGTATTTTACAGAGCTGAAAGAGTAAGAGCTCTGGTCCACTCCAAAGACACAGACACATCATGTGTCATGTTTAAGATGCAAAATATTAATTAATACTGCCTGAAGCAGAACAGAGGAGTTTTTGAGCGTCCTGCTAGCATTTACTGCTCAATTAATAGCATCTCCAAAAACATTGCTTCATCGGCATTTAAGATATCTTGAGTTTGCAAAAGAAGCTTCATCAACCTAAATTACAATAAAATTCCAGGTGCCTGGCACCTTTGTGGATTGGTAGATGCCAGATAAGTGTATTTTCTGGTTGTTTGAGATCACATTTTGCATGATAGGCAAACTGATGGGAATGCCTGCCAATCTTAAACTTCCATATTTTTTACTTATTTAGCTTCAGCGATTTTATTTTGATGGTTGCTTGAGGCTATCAGTTGCTTGAATTCTGGGTAACAGAGGTTTCATTGTACTTCAAAGTAGAATTGTAATTATGTATTGAGGAATTACCGGTAAAGGAGGAAGACATTGCAACAAAGATACATCGTTACAATGTAATGGAATAAATCTATTCCCCTCATAATTTTAAATACCTCAATCAAATCTCCCCTCATTCTTCTACACTCCAGGGAATAAAGTCCTAACCTGTTTAACCTTTCCCTGTAATTCAGTCCCTGAAATCCAGGCAACATCCAAGTAAATTTTCTCTGCACTCTCTGTATCTTATTGATATCCTTCTTGTAGTTAGGTGACCAAAACTGCACACAATACTCCAAATTTGACCTCATAAATGTCTCATACAATATTACCATTAGATCCCAACTCCTATACTCATTACTTTGATTTGTGAAGGCCAATATGCCAAAAGCTCTCTTTACAACCTTACCCACCTGTGATGCAACTTCCAGGGAATTATGTTTCTCTATTCCCAGATCTCCCTGTTCTACATCACTCCTCAGTGTCCTACCATTTACCGTGATTGTCCTTTATTGATTTGTCCTTCCAAAATGCAACACCGCACACTTGTTTGCATTAAATTCCATCTGCCATTTTTCAACCCATTTTTCTAGCTGGTCCAGATTTGAAAAAACTACTTTGCTGTCCACAGCGCCTCCAATCTTAGTGTCATCTGCAAACTTGCTGATCCAATTCATCGCATTATCATCCAGATCATTGATATAGATGACAAACAAGAATGGTCTCAGCACCGATCTCTGAGGCACACCACTAGTCACAGGCTTCCAGTCTGAGAAGCAATCATCCACCACTACTCTCTGGCTTCTCCCATCAAGACATTGTTGAATCCAGTTCTCTACTTCACCATGAATACTTAGCATCTGAACCTTCCTGACTAACCTCCCATGCTGGACCTTGTCAAAGTCCTTACTAAAGTCCATGTTGACAACATCCACAGCCTTTCCTTAATTAACTTTCCTGGTAACCTCCTCGAAAAACTCTATAAGATTGAATAAACACAAACTATATCGCACAAAGCCTTGTTGACTATCCCTAATCATTTTCTGGCTATCCAAATAATTGTATATCCATTTTCTTAGAACACCTTCCAATAATTTACCAACTACTGACGTCAGGCTCATTGGCCTATAATTTCCAGGGCTACTATTGGAGCCTTTTTAAACAATAGAACAACATGAGCTACCCTCCAATCCTCCAGGACCCCACCCATGACATTTCAAATATTTGTGCCGGAGATCGAGATTTCTACACTAGCTTCCCTCAAGGCCCAAGGGAATATCTTGTCAGACCCTGTGGATTTGTCCACCATTATTTGCTTTAAGACAGCAAACACCTCCTCCTCTTTAATCTGCATAGGTTCCATGACTTCATTCCTTGTTTTCCTTACTTCCCACAACTCTGTGCCCTTTTCCTGAGAGAATACTGATGAAAAAAACATTTAATACTTCCCCCAACTCTTTTGGCTCCTTCTAAAGCTAACCACTCTGGTCTTCAAGGGAACCTATTTTGTCCCTTATCCTTTTGTTTATTGCAGGGTCGCTACAGTTATAGCTCGAGGTAGAAAGAAGACTCACACACCAAGGGAATATAATCGACACTGATGCAGGTCTGCCTTTTATAAGCAGGCCGTGACACCACCGCAGCATGGCTTGAGTGAAGCTGGCTGGTGATTGTTTGTCCTGGATGTGTGGGCCTGGATTGGAACCCCTGCGATCCACTGGCTGTGATTGGCCGCTTTGACCGCTATTCCTGATGCCTATGGGAGTGGGCATCTCATCCCACGTGCTGTATGCCTGGTTGTCGTGTTCAAAGACTGTTTGCTGCGTTGGCACATGAAGTGGGTCATGGGCCGCTACATGAGCGCCCTCCCCCCAAGAACCAGTGATCAGGACACTGTAATTTGGCAGCTGACCCCTGCTCCATGGGGACGGGTGAGTAACTGGCTGGTTAATGTCCAAATGGGCCGGTTTCAGCCAGTCAAGTATGAAGGTCTCGTCCCTGACACCAACGTCCAACACGCAGGTGGAGCTGTTGTGTCTGACAATGTGGAATAGCCCTCCATAAGGCCGTTGAAGGGCAGGCCAGTGGGTCCCATGTCAAATCAAAAGATAGTTTTTTGAGACAAAGGTGCTGGCTTGCCCATGAGCTCTGGACTTAACTGGGGCTAGTGAGCCCAGGTACTCTTGCAATCAAATTAATGTAGCCGTCGGGAGCTCCCCCAAGCCCTTGGAAGCTGCCATGAATTTGCCTGACTAGGTGCGCGCCATAGATCAACTCAACAGAGTGGTGTGGATGCCTTGAAGGACCGAAGGGAGTTTGTCTGCCAAGTTCGGTCAGGTGAGTTGGACCATCAGATCTGTCATCAGGTGCCTGTGGAACCTCTCCACCAGCCCGTTGGCCTGCAGGTGGTATGCTGTGGTGTGGTGGAGTTGAGTCCTCAGGACATTTACTAAGGCGGTCCACAGGCTGGAAGTGAATTGTCCCCCTGTCAGATGATAAGTGATCGGGGACCCCAAGACGTGCCATCCAGGTGTTCAGTAATGCCCGTGCATGTCTCTGTGGAGATTTCAGGCAGCACCACTGCCTCTGGCCATCTAGTCAACCATGGTCAATAGATAACGTGCACCTCTGGATACAGGTAGGGGCCCCACAATGTCTATGTACACGTGGCTGAAACTGTGGCATGCTGGTTCGAAAAGCAGGGCCCAGTTTGGACCTTGGATGCCTGGCACTGAGTTCATGTTTTGGCTCACCGAATGACCTCTTTCTGGAGGCCATGTCAGACATACTTGTTGGCCTCCATTCTAACTGTAGTCCTGATAGCGGTGAGCCAAAATGTGGACCAAATAAAAGCTCGCCTCCTCCATGTGACCGGAATGACGGGGCGCAGTTTACCAGTCAAGGTGTTGCATAGCAGCGTGCGGTTACCCGGGGTAATCTAGATGTCCGCCAGTTGCAGGCAGGTAGGTGCTATCCGGTCTGTCTGTATGTCAGGGTCTGCTTGCTTGCACATCAGCCAAGGCCACATAGTCAATACCTGGGTGGGGTCGTGCACTGCTAGGATAGCTGGACAAGATAGGACATCGGTTACCACATTGGACTTGCCAGCGATATGTTCCATGTCCATCAAAAATTCAGATGTGTAGGACAGGTGCAATTGTTTCCTGGCCTGTTCACTCGCCTGAAAGCAAAGGTAAGTGGTTTGTGATCTGTGTAAATTTTGAACTTCTTGCCCTCCAGGAAGTAACAAAAATGCCAAATTGCCAGGTAGAGGGCTAACAGCTCCCTATCAAATGTCATTGTATTTCAGCTCTGGTGGCCTGAGATGTTTACTGAAAAAGGCCATCAGCTGCCACTGTCCATTAACCAGTTGCTCAAGTACATCCTCAACCGCTGTTCTGGAGGTGTCTACCATGAGTTGGGGTGTCTGTCCTGGGATATACAAGAAGGGTGGCTTTAGCCAGGTCATCTTTGGTTGCTTGGAAAGCCTCGATCGCCTCCTGTGGTCATTCAATGTTTTTACTGGGCCCTGCAATGAGGGGAAATAGAGGACTCACGATGCAGGCCACTGAAGGTTTGAAGCAATGATAAAAATTGACCATACCTGAGAACTCTTGCAGTCCCTTCACAGTCGTTGGTCTGGGGAAAGGAATGAATAGCATCCTCTTTGGTGGGTAATGGCCTGGCCCCATGTTGGTTGATGCAATGATTCAGGAAACCAATTGTTTCTCGGCTAAACTGGCACAGCCAGATTGATGTTAAACCAAACTCACTTAGCCTAGAGAACAATAGTCATAAGTGAGCGGTGTGCTCAGTGCAGGTGTGGCTGGCTATTAAAATGTCATTGAGGTAGACAAAAGATAAATGCAGATCCCGGCTCACTGCATGCATCAACCTTTGGAAAATTTGAGCCACATTTTTCAGCCTGAATGCCATACGGAGGAATTCAAACAATCCAAAGGGGGTTATGATGTCAGTTTTGGGAATGTCATCGGGGTGAACTGGGGTCTGATGATGAACCCTGATGAGGTCCACCTTAGAGAATATCCGTGCCCCTTGCAGATTAGCAGTGAAGTTCTTGATATGGGGCATGGGATATCTGTCAAGCATGGTGGCCTCATTAAGGCGGTGGTAGTGTCTGGATGGCCTCCAACCTCCAGCTGCCTTAGGTACCATATGGAGGGGGAAGGCCCATTGGCTATAGGAGTGCTACACAATGCTGAGTTCCTCCATCTTTTGAACTATTCTCTAGCCAGGTTGAGTTTCTCAAGGGGTAGACGCCACTCCCTGGCATGGAGGGGAGGGCCCTCCATAATATTATGCTGTCTCACCTCGTGTTTGGATTCCACCGAGCTGAAATGGAGGGGAATTCCACTAAGACTCAAGCAAATTCCTTGTCAGCAGTACTCACTGAGTGTAGATAGGGGATAGTAAGTTGGGTGCCCTTAAGCGAGAGTGTCTGAAATGTTTGGGTGTGTACCAGCCGATGCCCCTTAATATCCAACACTAGTGAGTTGGCTCTCAGGAAATTGGCACCCAGTAACTGTTGTTTAACTTCCAGTAAATTGTCTGTCTCCAAAGCAGAGGGGAATTACACAGGTGCCAAATGTCCAAATATTGCAGCTGTTTGATGGCCTAAGCTCTTGGCCCACCTTCCCACTGTGGGCTTTTAGACAGGACGGGGGAAGGACGTTGTACTGTGCCCTGGTGTCCACCAAGAAATGTTGGCTCGACAGGGAGTCTTGGATATGGAGGAAGTTATGCAGTTGGCTGGTCATCACAGCCTTGGCATTTCCCTGGAATATGCAGGGGGAGTGGCATCGACAGGCCTCAGTACACTACCGTTGATGATAGAAAAATTACTTCTCACCAGTGGGGTGCTTCATTCAGGTGGTTGGTCAGTCAACGGATTTCCTGGCTGGGCGTTGCTGACGAGGTGCCAACACCAGTTCAAGTGAAATGCAGGCACCTCTCTTCACCATCCATAGCCAATCTTCTTGTGCAGTTACCCCTCTAGGGTTGTTGAAGTCTTCCTCCATGATGAGCAGCCGGATGTCTTCAGGCAGCTGTTCCAGAAAGATCTGCTGGAACAGCAGACAAGGAGTCTGGGCATCGTTGAGAGTGAGCATGTCGCTCATGAGGGTAGATGTGCAGCAGTTGGGCCACGTGCTCATGTTTGAGAGCCCAAAAGTGTGGGATAATAACTTCTTGATGGCCATGTACTTTCCTTCTTCTGGGCGGTGCTGAAGGAAGTCAATGATGCAGGCTGTGATGTCTTGAACGAGGGCACTGACCATGTTGTAGTAGTGCATGTCATCTGTGGAGATCCAGCAAATGGTGAGCTGTGCCTCGGCCTGCTGGAACCACCCCCATGGTTGCGATGTCCAGAATCCCGGCAGCCTCAACTCTATGGCGTTGATTGTAGGCTGTTGCTCCATCATTGGGTCCAAAGCACCATTTGGACCAGGTGGGATCACGACTGTAGCAGGGTCACTATGGTTATTACTCAAGGTAGAAAGAAGACTCGCACACCAAGGGAGTGTAATCAACACTGACATTTTTGGGCTGCAGCTCTGCCTTTTATAGGCAACAGGCTGTGTTACCAATGGGGCATGGCTTGAGTGAGGCTGGCTGCTGATTGGTTGTCCTAGATTGGACCCCCTGTGATCTGCTGGCGGTGATTGGCCAATTTGACCACTATTCCTGTGGCCTATGGGAGTGGGCGTCTCATCCCGCATGCTGACTGCCCGATCATTTTGTTCAACGATTGTTTGCTGTGTTGGTCCATGGAGTGGGCTGCAGGCTGCTACTTGTTCTTAATATACCTGAAGGAACCCTTAGGATTTTCTTTTACGTTGTCTGCCAAAAAAACCTCATGTCTTTTTTTGGTCTTCCTGATTTCTTTCTCGAGGTTTTTCTTGCATTTTTTATACTCCTCGAGTATCTCATTTGCTCCGTTGCCTATACCTGTTATACACCTCTTTCTTCTTCTGAACCAGATCCCCATATTCCTCGAAAACAAAGGTCCCCTATGCCTGTTAACCTTGCCTTTAATCCTAACAGGAACATACAAACTCTCTATTTTTGAAGGTCCTTCATTTTACCTTGTACATCTTTGCTTGAAAACAACTGATCCTAATCCACCCATTTTATATCCTTTCTCATTTCCTCAAAATTGACCTTTCTCCAATTTAGAATCTCAACCTGTGGCCCAGACATATCCTTCTCCATAATTAATTTGAAGTGAGTGGCATTATGATCACTGAACCCAAAATGTTCACCTACTCATACTTTTTGTCACTTGTCCTATCTCATTCCCCAATAGGAGATCCAGTATTGCATTCTCTCTAGTTAGTACCTCTTAATATATTGATTTGGAAAACTTTCCTGAACACAGTTGACTAACTCCAAGCTATCCAGCTTTTTACAGTATGCAAGTCCCTGTCAATATGTGGAAAATTAAAAATTTCTCTCACAACCTTGTGTTTCCTGAAGCTGTCTGATATCTCTCAACCGAGGGATCTAGGAATAATGGTATATCGTTCCCTGAAGATGAAGTCACATGTGGATAGGGAAGTGAAGAAAACTTATGCCATGTTGGCCTTTATAAATCAGAGCATTGAGTATAGGAGCTGGGATATTATGTTAAAATTGTACAAAGCATTGGTGAGGCTAAATTTCATACAGATTTTATCACTTAAGTATAAGAAAGGTATCAACAAATTGGAGAGAATGCAGAGAAAATTTACTAGAATGTTGCTGGGGTTACAGACTCTAAGTTATAGGGAAAGGTTAAATAAGTTAGGTCTTGTAGAAGGTTGAGAGGGGATTTGATTGAGGAATTTAAAATGATAAGGGGTATAGATAAAGTTTACATGGTGAGGGTTTTTCTTTTAAGGAAGGGGGAGATACAAATGAGAGGATATGAGTTGAGAGTTAAGGAGAAAAAGTTTAGAGGAAACATGAGGGGGGGTCTTCTTTACTCAGAGAGTGGTGGATGTGTGGAACAAGCTTCAAGGCAAAATGGAGGAGGCAGGGTCGATATTAGCATTTAAGGAGAATTTGGATAGGTATATGGACAGGAAAGGAATAGAGGGTAACAGGTTGAGTGTAGGTCAGGGGGTTTGGTGGGAGAAAGTGTTTGGCATGGACTAGAAGAGCCAAGTTTCTGTGCTGTAACATTTATATGATTTGCTCCTCCAATTCTCGTTGACTATTGGGTGGTCTATAATACAACCCCATGAATGAGGTCATACCTTTCCCGTTCTTCAGCTCCACCCATTTGGCTCAGTAGATGAGCCCTCTGGTCTGTCCTGCCTGAGCTGTGATATTTTCCCTGATGAGCAATACCACTCCTTTCCCTTTCATTCCACCCACCCCCCACACCATTCTATCACAGCTGAAGCAATGGAAGCCCAAACTATTGAGCTGCCAGACCTGCCCCTCCAGCAACCAAGTCTCACTCATGGTCACAATGTCATAATTCCACGTGCCAATCCACGCTGTAAGCTTGTCTGCCTTTCCTAAAATCAGATTTCAGATTTATTGTCAGAATACATACATAACATCACATACCACTCTGAGATTCTTCTTCTGCAGGTTAGGCAGAATTACCATTTAATTAGTGGTGCAAAAAAACTGTACAAAATTTACACATGTAAGCAAATAAAGCATTGTAAACAGATAATAAATGCATGAAAATCTAATGTGCAATACAGAGAATTTTAGAAAATATCAGTAAAGCGCACAAGGGTCCTTAAATGAGTCCCTGACTGAGTTTGTTATTGAGGTGTCTGATGGTAGAGGGGTAGCAGGGTTTCCTGAACCTATTGGTGTGAGTCTTGTGACACTTATACCTCCTTCCTGATGGCAGCAGCAAGAACAGAGCATGCTGGGAGGTGTGGACCCTTGATAATTGCTGCTGATCTCCGACAGCAGTGTTCCCTGTAGATGTTCTCGATAGTGGGAAGGGGTTTGCTTATGATGTTGTGGGCTGTGTTCACTACCTTTTGCAGGGCTTTACTCTCAGGAGTATTGGTGTCCCCATACCAGACCACGATGAGCCAATCAGCACACTTTCCACCAGACATCTATAAAAATTTACTTGGATTTATGATGTCATACCAAACCTCTGCAAACTCCTGAGGAAGTCAAAGAGCTGATATGCTTTCTTTACAATGTCTTTAGTGTGTTCTGTCCAGAATGATACTTCTTGCATTGAAATAGATGCACCTGAGAACATTTCCACTACATACAACCCATTGACTTCTGACAGTGCATGTAATTTTCACTTATCTTTTCCCTCTTGAATTCCTCTATCTTCCCTAGCACTCTGGTTCCCATCCCCCTGCAAATCTAGTTTAGCCCCCCTCCCCCCCCCCCCCCCCACCAGAGCAGCACGTGCTAACCTTCCTGCAAGGATTTAAATTCCCCCTCCAGATCAAATGCAAACTGTTCCGTTAGAACAGGTTCTACATACCCTGGAAGAGAGCCCAATGATCCATAAACCATGTATTTAGCCACATGTTAAGCTGCATTATCCTCCTATTTCTAACCTCATTAGCACAGGTATCAACCCTGAGATCACTACCCTAGAGGTCCTGTCCTTCAACCTAGTGTCTAACTCCCTGAATTCTTCTTGCAGGACCTCCTCACTCTTCCTATCCTTGTATTGTTCCCTACATGGACAACAATATCTGGCCACTCACCCTCCCTCCTGAGAATACCATAAATGATCTGAGACACTGGCACCAGGGAGGTAACATACTATCTGGGATACTCGATCTCTTCCATAGAACCTCTTATCTGTCCCAACTATGGAATCCCCTATTAGTATTCTTCTCCTCCCTTCCCTTCTTCTCCACAGGACCAGACTCAATGCCAGAGTCCTGACCACTGACCTACCATCCTGGTAGGTCTCCCCATACCTCCCCCCCACCAACAGTATTCAAAACATGTTGTTGAGCAGAATGGCCACAGGAATGCCCTGCACTGCCTGCCTGCTTCCTTTCCCTCTCCTGTCACCCATCTACCCTCCTCCTGCCTCCTCGGTGTGATAGTGTCCCTGTAACTCGTATCAATCCCTCTGCCCCCTGAATGATTCAGAGTTCATCCATCCCCATCTCCAGTTCCCTAAATCAGTATGTCAGGAGCTGCAGCTGGATGCACTTCTTGGACATGAAGTTGTCATGATCCTGCTGGCTTCCCCGATGACTCACATTTTGCAAGAGGAGCATTCCCCTGCCTTGGCTGCCAGATCCACTGTCTATGACTAGAGGAAAAAGAAATACAAGACCTGCCTTTACTTGTGCCTACCTGCTGAATTGTTTTTTCCCCTCAAATAGGGTGACCTTTCTGACTTCGACTCCTGCACCACCACCTCAGCCTCTTCTTGCTGAAACTTCTTCAGCTAAACCCTTTCCACTTTGACTCCAACGATGGTAATTTCAGGTGTCTACCAGAACCAGCAATTGAAAATAGCATGAAAATCTGTATAATAGCATGAAAATAGCATGGTCAGGGGTGTCAAAAAAGAGCTCTGAATAAGATTGCATGGTCTTAAGCATTGTAATTCAATTTAAAATGTAATTAGTTCATCCTTTTTGATTGCATGTGCAAGGTGTGGGCTCCTAACATATTGCTCGTATTTTTTTTTCCCATTCCCCTTGGCCATTCCACATAAACCCGTCAAATTCAGAACCCAGACCCAGGATTACATGCTAGGTAACCTCTGAATCATTTATCAGGTCAGTCATCTGATTGTACAAGTACAATCTGATGAAACAACAGCATCACATGTATGGAGTTGATTTCATAACTTGTCTTATGGAACAAATCAAAATTTTCAAAGAAAATCATCAAGGCTATCCTGATAGAAAGAGAAATAAGGGTCTGTGACATAATTCACTGAGAATATAAAGACAAATTATCTGAGTCCAGAACACATGATTGGAAATTAGGATGTCTCTATTAAACCTCAACTCAAAGTTCCGCTTGCCTGCGTTTGGCCCATATCCTCCAAACCCATCCTATCTATATATTAATACAATTATTTTCTTAAATATTGCCACAGAATCTGCCTCAACCACCTCCTCCATCAACCCATTCCATGCATCCATTGCCCTCTATATGAAAAAAAGTTACCTCTCACATTCCTGTTCAATCTTCCCCCCCCCACCCCCCACTTCATCATAAACCTATGCCCTCTGGTTACTCTGGACAAAATATTCTGCATTCAACCAATCTGTTCCTTTCATGGTTTTGTATACCTCTATGAGAACACCCTTCATCCTCCAGTGCTCCAAGGAATAAAGCCATAGTCTACTCTCCCCATAGCTCAGGCCCCTGAATCCAGGTAACATCCTCATAAATCTTCTCTGCACTTTGATATCTTTCCTATAGCACAGTGACCAAAACTGAACACAATACTCCAAATGGGGCCTCACTAATGTCTTATACAACTGCAACATGATCTCCCAGCTTCCATACTCAGTACTCTAACCGATGAAGGCCAATATGCCAAAAGCCTTTGTGACCACCTTATCTATCTTTAACACCGCTTTCAAGATACTACGTACCTATATCCCAGATCCCTCTGCTCCACAACACTCCCAGATCCCTACAATTCACTGTGTAGATCCTACTCATTTTAGACCTCCAAAGATGCAACATCTCACATTTCTGTATAAGTGCAAGAAACTGAGGTACAGGTTGTACCTCTCTTATCCAGCACTCTGTGGGCCAGCAAATCACGTGGCCTGGCACATTTGAATCTGCTGCTATTAGTAAAAGACAACATGGGACTCGAACCCCAGTCCCAATCACTGGTGCTGTAAAGGTGTTGTGCTAACCACTATGCTAATCCCACAGTATTATTTCCTGTTTTAAGCTTTGTTCTACTGTTGATAGGTTTACCTAGGGGTTCCTTTGTGGATCAATTTCTGTTTTCTGGTACTTTATGTTGTTTGGCATGTTATGAGCCCAGAGGAACTCAAAACCCAGCAGCAATAAATATTCACCAAGACAAATGGTTACTTAAACAAAAGTTGCTTTTGATTATCTTTAAACATGAAAACAGGATCACACTTTCTTATCACTACTGACTTAACTAACCTAACTTAACCCTCTTTTAATTCTAAGCACCCATGTGCTTAATGTGTGTGTAAGTTCAGAAAAGTTCTTTGGTTCACAGTCCAATCTCACTTCTCATTCCTCCAAGTTCAATGGTTGAAGGCAATTCTTAAACTGTGCACAAAATTTAACATTTATAAAGTTCACCAGGCTTTGGTGCTTGAAAAGTAAATGGTTACCACTCAGGAAGGTTCCTGTCGATTTTATGAGAGATATTTGTTGTTCTAGAACATCCACAACTGATTCCTTTTTAATCAGCCACTCCAGTATTTTGCTGATGAAACTTGCCCCCTTCAGGGTTCTCCAGACGATAACCTCTTTCTTTCAGGTCATCACAGAGTGCCTTTTTGTTTCTCTTATTCCAAGTGACAGCCAGTCCTCTTCTCTTGCATGAACCATAAAAACAGAACAAAGCACTTACAAACCCATCTTCCAAAATGGGTCTTTCCACAAGCTTGCCAGCTTGTCCTGTTCCAGTCCCAGCTGCTCTTACTGACTGTAACACTGTAGGAGTGATGTGTGTGTGTGTGTCTCTCTCTCTCCCTCTCTCTGAGAGAAAGCCTGTTTGACTCTCTCTGCTTGCAAAACGACATGACCCTCTGAGAACAACTCCAGACAATCTGCAGCTCCAATGAGCTCTTTCATCTGTTGCCTTTTGGTAAAGAACAATCCATTAGTGAAGTCTTTTGGGCACTTACCAAAGCTCTTGCAAAATCAATGAGGCCGATATGTCTAGCATTAGCAGAGCTTCTTTATTTCAAATAAGATTTGTTTTAAAGTGTTTGTATGTAACCTACTCAAATAAACTTTTTCCAATTTATCTTCCAAAAACATATTTATATATTCTGTCACAGGCAATGACCAGGTCCCAACATCACCGGATGAAAGAGGTATAACCTGTACCATCAGCTACAAGATTAAAATACTCAAAACAATCACAATCATAAAGTTAAGCAGCCCATAATTTACTTGTCAAAACTGTTCAGAATTTAGTTATGGTTTGTGGAATGATACAAAGACAAATTGATGCCATGTTAAACCTACAAGTTGTTCTTCCTATAGGTGAAATACATTCTACAAATGTTTGTTATTAGAGCAACATTCTGTTAATCTTCCAGCCACATTAGTTTTTCCCTTGCCTGGAGATGCAATAAACTTTTTGCACCATCGGTATAGTTGAGAATCATCACCTCCTGATCATATGGATAACTTGGCTGAAAGGTACAACATCTGCCCTGGTATGAGCTCTCAAAGAGCTCAGACAGCTATTCATATTTTATGTGTAATCTGCTTAACCTTTTAAATAAACATAATTGTAGATCCATTTCAAAAACCTTGTTTCATCTACTCGGCAAGGCTGAAAAAGAGCACAGTACTTTTCAGAAGACTGGAATACTGCAGGAGTTATATAATGCTTTCCTTAACAGTAAATTCGAATTCAAAGATGAGCTGAAAATATTAATGGTAAGTCAACTATTGATTTACCTTCTTAGGATTAAGGGTGATGGAAAGATTTGTAAATTTAATGACCAATTATGTCTTGAATGGCTGATGAGTTACACATTACTCAATTTCAACTTTCTCAAGTTTATTGCCAAATAAATCAATAAGATTGAAGTTGTTCTCCATTTTTGACTTGCTGTTTTAAAAAAAAATTGATGAATGGTAAAATTAGCTGTGTAAAGGTTAAAATCTTGCTTTTGATTTTTAGTTAATTTTGTGCCTTCCTCTTTAAGAGAACTATTGTTTGTAGTGACTATGATGTAATATGTCGTTATAGCTGCCTAGGCTAATGGCTTGCCTCTCATTCTACAAGATGTGAAGGAAGCATGAGCACGAGAATTTTTTTGTTGAATTTTTGCATCTCTTTAAGCTTTTTTTTATCTCTACATATTTATGAAAGTCTTGTTGTGAAGCTGTGCAAAATGTTTAACAAATTAAAACTACAACATAACAGCCACAGAGTTTGATTTGTTGGATTAAAGAGATCTAAGTTTGGGATATCGCAGCGCACTCTTGGAAGATGATACTCTGAAATTAGGATATATTAAAATAATGAAAGTGTCATCTATATTTTCATTCCAAGAAAAATTTAATTGTGAACTTTGTTCAGAAGAAAGGGTCTTAAAATTTATCTAAAAGAATTAACAACTTGAATTAAAGTCAAGAGACATTCATGTTGTAACAATAGAATATTCCAGAAGTGTCTGAACCTTTATGCAAATTGTGCAGTTTGAAATCAAGCCAAAGACTGGCCAGATGGCCATTGTCCTTGAAAAAGATAAGCCACAGCTCTGGTAGCAGAATTGGCAGAAAGCGCAGAAGATGTTCTTGTATCAGAAACATCCAAATAAGAAAGTATGCTTGTAGAACCAGCCAGCAGCAACTCTCTTAACGGAACCAAGTAAGATACAAAATTCATTTCCAGTTCCTAGGAACCAGGAGAAGCCAGGTTGCAGGGTGAAAAACACAAGATGGATAGGAAGAAGTGGCTTCAACTAGCAAGCAAGAAGAAGACTGTCAAGGCACTGCAGTCCTCATTAACTAGCTTAAAATGTGGTGGAAGTGGAACAGATGAATGTATGTTGCAAAGTCTCAATGGTGCCATACCAAGCAAAATGAAGAAGATAGAGACTCAATCAGCAGTATTTGAAAGTTCAGATATGAATCCTGCTGTTAGTATTTCCCAGGTTACGTGCAGGAAAATCTTCAAAGTCTTCAAAAGCATCTAGAGCAAAAACAGCTTTGTGTGTTTCAAGCATATCAGCTATGCATGCTACGATGCAAGCAGACTTGGCTACTGTCTGTGCACAACAACAGTGGTTGAAGAAAACGTATGCTTTAGAGGACAGGGAGGTTGAAAAGAAGAATCAGCACCTGAGGCAAGAAGTTGAAATGAAGAATCAGCAACTGGAGTTACAAATAGCTAGTGAAGAACAAAATAGATTACTGAATAGAGAAAAGACTAGAGCTTAAGGAACAATGTGCTATGAATATGGCCAAAGTGAAAACATTAGTTCAGGCTTCTGCAAGATTAGTCACTCAAAGTGACATACCCAGCAGAGCCATGGGTAATGCAGCCACAAGAAAAAAAATACTCGAGCAAGGAGTGATGGGTGCTGCTACTTTTGCTCAAATGACAAAGACCAATCCTATGGAAAGAGCCAGTGACATTCATTCTCTCCAGAATACACAATATATGGATCTTCCCTAAAGGAGGGTATTTCAAAAAATTCAACCATGCAAGTTGATCATACTCAACCATTGAAATGCTGCAGGAGAACCAGCTACAAGTCAAGGATCTCCACCAATGCGATCACTTGCAACCCAAGGATCTCCACCAATGCCAGCACTTACAACCCAAGGATCTCCACCAATCCCAGCACTTATAATTCAAGGACCTACACCTATGGCACCAGTTCAAAATCCATTTTCTCCATTCACTTCAAGACAACTAATGGTGGACAAGACAATATAATATCACTTATAGCAAAACAAAATGAAATCTCTACTTTGTTAGTGCATAGTAACTAAGGTCCATATGGTTTATGCAAGAAGGAAATTCCAGTTTTTAATGGAGACCCATTACAATATCTGATGTTCATGAAATCTTTTGAACATCACATTGAAAGTAAAACTAAGAACAATATCTGATGTTCATGAAATCTTTTGAACATCACATTGAAAGTAAAACTAAGAACACTAAAGATAGTAGTTATTACTTGGAAAAGTATACTGGAGGACAGCCAAAGGGGTAGTCAAAAATTGGCTATATATGAATCCAGTACAAGGTTTGAAAAGGGGAATTAACATAAAATTGCAAGGGCCCACCTCGCCAAGATTCTTTCTTGGTCAGCAGTAAAATCAGAGGACACAAAGGGTTTATAAGCATATGCACTCTTTCCAAGAGTATGTTCCAATGCAATGGGAAGTAGTGTTTGCTAATTTGTCAATTATTATAAATAAATTGCCTTATAAGATGAATGATTTATGGAGAACCAAAGTTGCAGAGCTTAAAATGTTTCCCAGAAGGGACATCAGTATGTTGTGCAATTTTTGGAATGGCTTGTGCATGTTAACATTGTACTAGTATTTGGAAATATTAAGGACACTTCAATAGCTCCAAAAGATGTCAAGAAGTCTAAGTCATTGGTTGTTGGGGAAAATTGTGGATACAGTTCCAGGCAAGAAAGGATTTGTTCAATAAGTGCGGATTAAAACCAGGACTGGATACTTAAGTAGATCTATTGCGAAAATCTGTCCTTTATAGGAAGCTGAAAATTTTGATTTCTAATTTTACACTTGTACATCTGTAATATTAATTATTATATATTAGCCAATAATGCCTATTATAATAATTAAGGGCTGGAATGGAAATTTTAAAATTTGTGCTTTTGATCTTTAGTTAATTTTGTGTCTCTCTTTAAGAGAACTATTGTTTGCAGTGTTACCATAGTGTTATGAAATAATATGTCGTAATATCCACCCAGGCTTGCCTCTCATTCTACAAGATGTGAAGGCAGAGTAAGCATGAGAAATTTTTCTTTGAATTTTTGTACCTCTTTAAATACCTTTTGTATTTCTTTAAGCTTTTGTATCTTTACATATTTTTGTATCTCTATCATACAGTAAATGCTTTGTTATTCATCGTTATGAAAGTTTTGTGGCAAAACTTAAAATGTTTATCTGTTCGATCAATGAATTAAATCTACATAAAGTAACAGCCACAGAGTTTGATTTGTTGGATTAAAGAAATCTAAATTTGGGATATCGTAGCTCACGCTTGGGAAAATGATACTTTGAAATTAGGATATGTTAGAATAAGGAAAGTATCGTCCACAAGCTGTAGTCAAAATTGAAAGTCTGTAAAGGTATATTCTTTGCATATTCAAGTTACTTCCATGTTTGCTTTTATTACAACTTCAAATTCTCAGTATATCAAAAGTGATTCTTTAAAAAATTCTGATACAAAAGAAGTAGTAAATTATGTGAAATTATTGTTGCTATGTTATAGCATCACAAATTACAAATTTCAGTGTTTTGTTTGGGGACGGTCAAACAATGACAGTGTAGAAAACATTGAGCTCTATTACACTCAGAAAACAGATTGCTTGGTTCATGTTTATTCCACTGTCACACACCGAAAATCTAATTATTCCTGAGGAAATCACTTCTGGGAGAATTTTCAGTTCAAATTCCAACAACTGTGAAATTATATCGGGTGATTCCTGACTTGAGTTACTTGTGGACCAAGAATAGATCATTCTCCACAACGCTCCCTCCATCAGAGGCCTCGAAGGGGAAACTGGATCACATTAGTCTTTTTCAGGTGCATTCTCTGCTAAGAAAGCGTTGAAAGCGCAGCGCTGGTCACCTGAAAGAACAGCTGCATCTGATAGCTTTCTGGCTCCTGTCCCTGGGCTGTCAATTCAGGATGGCTGGCTGTCAGGTGGGACAGCCAGCGCGGGCTATCAGCATAGGATGTCCTCACACTGATCCCGCTGCCCCACTCACGATTTCAATCCCCACACTGATCCCATGGCCCCGCTCTCTCCCCACTCACGGGGCTCGAGTGGTCGGCAGGGGAGGAGGCTGGAGCGGCTAGTGGGTGAGTACGGGAGCTGGAGCGGCCGGTGGGGGAGGAGGAGGCTGGAGCGGCCGGTGGGGGAAGGAGAAGGCTGGAGCGGCCGGTGGGTGAGTACAGGGGCTGGAGCGGCTGGCAGGGGAGATGGAGGCACTCGAGGTGGGTACCAGCATTGTTTCGGCCAGGCCCTTTCTTCCCCGCCAGCCCCCTTCTCCCCACTCCCGAAATCAGTCCCGACAGTGTGGGGACAGCCCGCACCGGCTGCCCGACAGTGTGGGGACTGATTTTGTGAGTGGGGAGAGAGCAGGGCAGCGGGATCAATGTGGGGATGTCCCTGCGCCAGCAGCCCGACAGTGTTGGGACTGGAGAGGAGCTGTCAGGTGCTGGCCAGCTGACCATCATCTGAATGCTGCCACTTTTATGTGGCTGCATTCAGATGGCTGGGGAGGGCACTGTGCTGCGGGGCTTATTCCTCTTGGATAAAGGTTATCAAACTTGCCTTGCAGGTATCCCCTGCACATTCACGTGGCCTTCCCACAGCCGCATTTTCCCAAAATATGCGGCTTTACAAGTGGGTCAATTGGCCACCTGAAAGTGCCTATTGTCCTCTCTGGGAGTGATCCTTCTGGAATGGCATGATTTTATCCTGTGCTGCAACCTGGACTGTTTGCCAATGTCAATTATTCTACCAGTACTTGGGACAATCCCAGAGGAAACAGCTTTGGTTCACCCTCCTTTCTCCAAATAGTGTTTCCTGGAATATTGCATGCAGTTTTTGTCACTCAAATCTGGGATGGAAAGAGTACAGGAAAGATTCATGAGATTTAACTGGGACTCAAAGGATTGTAACAAGGAGTGCTTGGATAAGATTTTTTTTCCCTCTCTGGTGTAAGAGGATGAGGGGTGACCATACGGAGGTACATAAAATCACGAAGAAGAAAGATAAGGAATATAGAAGGGTCTCAGCATTTTTCCCAGGGAATAGCAGCCTAAAGTTAGAGGGCATATCTGTAGGTTTAAATTAAGAGTGGAGATATTTAAAAGGGACACAAAGAGCATTTCCCCCTTCCCCCTCCCCCCCCCCCCCCCCCCCCCCAACCACCACACAGAGTGGAACTAGCATGTCAGAGAAAGTGATCAGGCCAGGACAATTGCAACATTTCTAAGATAGTCAGACAGGGATTTGGGGAGGAAGGGATGAGAGTTTGTCAACCAAATGCAGATTAGTTCAGGCAGGCAACCTGGCCATCACAGACGAGTTGAGCAGTAGGGTCTGATTCCGTACTGTCCGACTCGATGACTCATCAGAAGGTTAACTGGGCAACATTTGGCTTTGACCATTAAATGAATTTGGATGAATGATCTCAGTGTATGAGGGGCTCAGGGGTACAATATGCAAAATGGAAAACTGGGTTGACTTTCTCATCAAAAATGTTAGTCTCATCAAGAAAAGCTTGTGGCCTATTTACGTTCTTGTGTGGAGAGTTGAATTTTCTCATGAATTGTTAAACTGAAACCCAGTTTGCCCTCTCATGATACATATCACTAACATCCATTTATACAGCACACATAATGATGCTTATATTAGTTAAATTAGATATTTAATCATCTAGAAAAGTATTCTCTGGTTGTAAAAAAAATAAAGACATGAACAGGAGAGTTATGAGTTTGCAGATTCCATAATTTAATTAAATTGACATATATTCTTGAGAAGACTTGGATACTAAAATTAATATTGCTGTTTGTTTCTTTGGTTCCTGCAAGCCTTCAATATTCTCAAGACATATTGCTGTTCATGAGTATGCAAACAAATCAAACCACACACTGCGCAAGAGTCTCAACATCGAAATGATGTATATTGGAATAAATAAAGGTATATTACATGAAATTTGCATAAGATTTTGAAACAATCAGATCCCAAAGAAGAAACTAAAACCTTATGACATCCTTCCAGTGTCAGTGAAGTTAACGGCATCTTCGATTTCAATATCTTGGTTAATTCAGTGTTTCTATAATTTCAAAATGAATTTAGATCAGATAAAAAATTATTGATTAAATTATAGTCAATATGAATAATGGCTATTCCAAACAGATACACTTGCTCCATAAATTAAATGTTCACATGTGCATCTGGCCAGAGCAACACAGAAATGTTGGACTGACAGATTCTTTACAATAAGTTAATTTGATACAAAAAAATCAATAACTTTATGGATTTTTTTCTTTTTTCCAAACCTTCGCTTAAATCATTTTCGACAATTGTGTTCATCGTATCCCTCAATTTGTAATATCTAACTTTGCTGCAAAAGATGATAAACCGAGATCCATGTTTGTTCTTTCAATATGCAAATGCTCTTTTTAAGAAGCTCTTTTTCACATCCTATTTGCGCACACATAACCATAAATTAAATAATCAATGTTGGCCCATACTTTTACATTAACAGTGCTGCATTCACTAACTTTCAGGAATGGATGAGCAACTACCTACATAAGAAAGACATTTAAATCTTTATACCACTTTTCTCCAAGCACGATATGAACAAAACCATCTGCAAACTTTCAGTTAGCGGTTATCTTCTGTCTAAAATATGAATGATATTCATAATCATTCAATACTTTGTATGATTAACAAAAGTCATTGCAAGTAATATAATTTAAGAAATACTTCAAGGCCTTTCACTGTTCTGAGGGACTATATAAATGCAAATATTTTTATACAATTGGCATGTCATCAGACAAGGCTTAACAAATAAACTGCATTTGAATTCCTTCTAAACTTACCTGCACACCATGCACCAAATGTTGTACGATCATGATCTATATACCATTTATCATCCTCAGAAATGACTTCACTTTCATGATTAACCAAAAAACTTAAAGCTGTTTGATGCTTGTACCTAAGTAAATACCTTGCAGGACTTTTATTGCTGAAAAAGCATAAGAATCTTAACAGTAGGTCTCCAGTGTAATTTGAAAACAGTGTAATACAATAATTCTTCAAATTAAGCTTCTTTCATTTTTATTTAAAGCATTTTAAAAGTTTTCACATTTTTATTTCTTATGCAATTTGAGAAAATAATTGGAACCACAAAATGATTCAATAGAGCCGTTTAAAATTTTCAGATATTTAAAATCTGGCTTCTCCAAAACTTGGCAATTCACTGATTTTCAGGTAAGAAAAAAGTGCTGAAAATATTTAAATACACAAATAAAACATCGAGTTTATGTAATCATTAAAATATTATCTAATCATTGATTGCAAAGTTCATCAATAGTTTTGGTTTGAAATTTGCAATGAGAAATGATAGGGTAAACAACATTCATCATTAAAATAAAGAAAACCACCTCTGAGTTATACAATACACATTTAATGGACAAAATGCAAAATCTATCATACTCATGACTCCAAGAATGTATTATTTTGAAACCTTTCCATTGATAATCTGTCAAAATAAATTTTATTTCATAAGCAGTAACTTCAATGGCTTATATTTCAGAAATGGGATTAACATGTGAACTCTGCTCTACTGACTGTTAATGAAGTTTGAATTTAATGGAATATTTTCTGCTGTAAGATGCCCTGAATTTCTTTTGCCTTGCAGTATGATGCACCCCTAAATTCTTGATGGTGGACTAACTCAGACTACTGCTGAACCACTTCTTAAATCCTAAAAACATCTTTTATACATTGGATTATCATTTCCCCAGAAACAAATCAGAATTCAGCAATATTTAGAATCCAGCTTCTAACAATCTCATTTACGTCTTGCCTTGTTTCTTTTTTAACATTCTTCAGAATGGTGATTAATTTTTTTAACTTGAATTTAACTTTCAATGATGTTGGGTGTGCAGACTATTTGAGGATATTAGAGATACTGGAGAGAAGAGTTCCAAAATTTAATGTCTAGCAATGATGCATGTTGTGAAAGGGGATAAAACTGCCATGGAGTTTGATAGATCTTTCTGGTTAATTCCCTTTTATGTCAGTGCCAAATGTTTTCACTGAAATTAGTGTCATATTTACATGTGGCGATGTAAATATATTTGAGCAAAGTTGAATTTTGATTTCACATCGAAAAGACAAAATATCCTTTCAGATTTCCAAATGTATCCAAAGCAGAACATCTTCCCTTTGTGTTCAGTCAGAAATCAATGTCTGGATTTCGATGGCGCAATTAGTTTTCCATTTGCACCATCCTCCACACACTAAATAAATATGAATATAACACAATATAGTTTCCATCAAATGCTTGGGGGAATCATATATTCAATAATTTGAATCTGTCACTAGAAGTAAACTAGCAGTAGACAAGATAAAAAATCTGACAGGGTTACTGACAATTTCAATTAAATGCCGGTCTCATTCATGACAACATCAATGTTCTAAGATTGGACTTCTCCTTTGCAATTCATTGCTGAATAACAAGTACCTTCTGCTGAGTGCTCTCATCCTTGAGTGGACTGAACACTGAGCAATCATAGTCTCTCATCCAACGTAAGGATAATAATTTTTCAAACAATTTCATAAAATAAAAGTTGCATGGCAATATTAAATTACTAATTAATGCTCTGAGGGTATTAGCAACATTAGAAGATCCTGTAAAACCTTTAACAAAGATAAATGTCTTTTTATCAAACAAGTGAAGTTTGTTGAAGCAGCAGGAGTAGGTTTTCTCCAGCACTTAGCTGACCAAGAAATGTAGCACTTCATGACTTGAAGCACGAAGTTCCTTGATCCCAGCATGGATGCGAAGGCATTGGGAGAATAGGGGAAATGACCAGAAAATATCACACACCTTCCACTCCCTATCAGATTTTTAATCTTGTCTACTACTACTTTACTTTCAGTGACAAATTCAAATTATTGAATACAATTGCCCTAAGCATTTGATGTAAACTATATTGTGTTATAAGCATATTTATTTACTGCATGGAGGATGGTGCTGATGGAAGAACTAATTGAAGAAATAGATTAATTGAAGAATTCAGGAGGAATATCTGTGTGTGGACAGACTGAGGTGAACACTATTGATGCACTGGGGGAAAGATTAATGTGTACAGTGAACATGTTCATACCACCTCAATGGTGGATCAGGGCTCAAGCAATAATTTATGATTCTAACATTTATTAGTGTAGTTCAGTTTTCTGCAATGAAAATTGGTTATTACACTGATCATATATATTATATATATGTAAGAAAATCTGCTGGCACTACACCATATTAATATCTCAACAGTTGTTTAACATACTGGGTGGTAAGGAAGATTCTAAAATTGCATTCTTAACAACACCAAGAATGTCATTTCTCAACACCTCATTTTACTAATTCTGGCAAAAGTAGCATGAAGGAGTTTATAATTTCATGTCTTCGGATACTGTTGGAGCTTTCTTTATCCTATTCTGTGCCTAATTGGTTTACATCGGAAATTTAAAAAGTAATTATGTTTTCCTATTTATTCTTGCATTTGTATGCAGGTCTGCCTTGTTACATTTCAGTGTATTCTCATCAACAGAAAAATAAACAATGTTCTAATTACAATCTTAACATGCCCTTGCAAATTTTTAAATTTGTCAAAAGGCAATAACTAGCTTTGAAGTCAGAGAACCATCATATGAAAAGACAATTAAAGGTTGTTGTGGGACAAAAAAAAAATCAGTTCCTTTTATCCATGAGTGTCTCGTAATTGTTAAAATAAAATTGGCTTGTTTAAGTGCATTTATGACATTGTGGGTTGGACACAGCCCTGGCCATTACCATTCTTATTTATTTGCTTCAGGTTTGCTGTCATTGGCACTCGATTGGACATTAGACTCCAGGAAGCACTGACTTTCAAATATGATTCAGCTTTATTTGTGATTGAATGAAAGATAAGGACTCAATAATTTTTTTGCAGCGCTACATCAGCACAACATAATAAATAGAAAGATGACAACTGGTATTAATTCCACAAATAAAACAAAACTTTTTATAAAAAAACTTTGATCTGGTTCCTTATCACTGTATCTGTTTTACCTTCAGCAATTGGGGAAAAGAGCCGATGCAATATAAAATAGCATAATATTGAGTTATCTTTCACAGATGGCAAGTCTGGGATGCACAAAACGAGTTAATCATTATAAGACATGATGCATTTAAACTCACAACACATTTAAGATACTATACAAATTAACTTAAAATTGCATAATTTACAAGGTGGCCGATTTCAATGTGAAGAATGACCTCACTTATAACAATACTATTATACAGATTTTCCAGCTCATTTAAAATATCTGAATCCCTTCTAAAGTTACTCATTTTCTATTAACAATGTTGAACTAACTACAACACTACCCATCTCTGCTTGTGATTTTAAAGCCCCTCTGCTTGCAGAGGAATATTTTTAGCTACACAGTAGAAAGAAAGCCTCTGAAAGATATAGAACTCCTTGCAACAATAAGTCATGCAGATCTGAGCGTACAGTGACATTTATCATGCTCCTTCAACCTATCCCAATAACCTTTCAGCCCTTGCATTATACTTTGATTTAATGCCATGTTTCTCCTTAAATAATCAATAAAGTAACAATTGGAGCATTTGCCACACTGGGTAAAGTGAAGAATACCAATTCCCATCTGCAGCAAGCTCACCTGCTTGGGCAGGAATTAAACCCTGCCGATCCAATCAAATTTGATTGAAAACAATTGGATTTGTAACATGCCTTTAACAACAGAATGCATCTCAAGTGATCTCATGTCGCCAAAATTAGACAAAAATGCAATCAAGGCAAGAAGATGATGTTAGAATCTCTTTCTCAAAGCAGTAGGTTTTCATAAGGAACACAAGGACACAGAACTTTAAAAATAATTAATTTCAAGTAATATGTTTCCCTCCCTTTTAGAAGTCTTGGGCTTGGTTGATTGAAGACAGAGCCCTCAAAAGTATGCAGAGAGAGGGAAGGACGCATTGAAGGAGAGTGCATTTGGGGTACTGGCTGATGATAATGGGTAGAGGAAGTTGCCCATCTTTCCACACATATTGCTGCTCTTTCACAACTAGTTATCAGAATCTCACAGCACAGAAGCAGCAGAAGGGTTGAGAGAAAAGGTGGGGCATAAAACCACTCAAGTGCTATGAAGAAATTCAGTCATATTTGTGGACACCTGGAACCCAAACTCTACCTCCAGATCCCATATTTCTGCATCCTCAGTAGCCAAAGGCAATCTATTACAGAACATAAAACATTAGAAGGCATTTCAGTGGCAATGTGAGTGCAGAAAATTGCTCAATATTATCCAGACTTGGCCTTTGAAAGCCAATCATCCCAGAAGTACAGGATAGGCCTGGAAAATTTCTCTTGCAAAATTGTTCCTTCCAGATGAAGTGAAATGATAAAGACATTGCATTTTATATTATTTTAAAATCAAACAAATATGAATCATGTTGTTTAACTCAGAGCATGGGCACAGAGTTTGAGGATACAAGTAACAACTTAATAAACTTCAGCAAAATTTAAGATTAAAATATTTTTTTTCACACCATCAATGAAAACTGCCAAATTATAGCTACTGGAAATCTGACATGAAAGTAGAAAATGCCAGAACAATGCAGTGATCAGGCAGAAACTGTGATCAGACAGCACCTATGGAAGAAAAAAACATTAACCATTTCTCTTTCTGCAGACGTTGACTGATCTCCAGGGTCTTTGCAGCACTGTTTTAAATGCCATGCAAAGTTTGGAGTCAGTGGAATGGAGTCACAAATGAAGCATCAATGAATGACTTGTTCTTTGAAGTATAGTCAGAAAAATTGGACTAGTAATGAATATGCAAATTGAAATTAATTTAATTTAGAGATACAGCATGGTAACAGGCCTTTCTAGCCCACAAACCCATGCTACTCAAATACGCTGTGTTTGGAACATGACAGGAAACCCACGAAGACATGGGGAGATCGTACAAAGAGGTATATAATTTAAATTTAGTTGTACTTATCTTTTGCAAAGGGAAAATGGTTCTCCTTCAAAGGATTAGATTATTTAAAAAGAGAAAGGATTTTACATTGGTTATGGAAGTAGATGTTGGTTCAAATGGCACTTCTGCAGTGTATGCTAATTTTTTCAGATGAATTTTCCCATTTCCAAAAGCAAATGAAAATAAGGTAAGCTTGCAGATTTTGGAAACCTGAAATAAAAATATAATATACTGAAAACACTGAGACAAAGGGTTTTTAACTTTAAATGTTAACTGTGTCTCTTTCCTCAGATGATGCCTTACAGAATTACTTGTTTTTATTTCATATTTCTATCTCACCTTGCTTGCAAAATGAGTCTTTTGAATGCTGGAAATTAATTTAATTTTGTTCATCTGAATCATTTTTTATTTTGGAAAGTGTGATAATTACATATGAATGGTAAATGATTTCGGCAAATTCCAACTCCGACACCTGCTTGCTGTATCCTTCAATCTGAGCCTCAAAGTTGAGAAATATATGATTTTTTGAAGTTTCCTGTGAAGGGCTGTCGTTCATCAAGTGGTGGATTAAGATATCAATGAAGGATGCATTTATCACAGAAGTGGATTTGAACCCAAATCTCAGAAATGTCAAAATGCCAGGGGCAGAATTACTGGAAAATATAAATGTTGGCAGCTGGCTTAGGCAATGTAGTAAAGAATTCCCTCAGTATTTTCAAATTAAGAAGAAATGTATAGCAATTTGAAGGACAAATTCAAAGTATAAATTGACAGAGGACATACATGAACAATACAGCAGTAAAAGACACAATATTAATTCCACGTAAGCCTACTTAAGCCGCCGACACTGAAGTGGTAATGTTGTCATTTTTATATGTAACATAATCAACTTTAAGACTCGAAAAACAAATCATTACAAAAACAGTCAGAATTTGCTGGAGGGAAGTAAAGCGTGCACCGGATCTAGAAGACAGGTATGAACGTGTTCCTGTGCCAAAGTCCTTCACTGAGTGGAACCAGAAAGTTTATTGTTCAGCAAAAGGCTGATTCTGTTTTCTTTAACATTCACACAATGATGTCTTCAACAGCTGAAAGAAGAGTGGTTCTAACAGCCGAATTAAAGTCAAGTATGATTGATTTCTTTGTACAGTCACTGTGCCTGTAATATATAATATTGGGAAGATGAAACCAAGTATTTGTCCAGATCAAACAATGCATTATAAAATGTATAAATTTCATCATGCAATTGACCCCCCAGGTCACAAAAAGCCAGTATTTAACATAGTTAAATCTGAAGAAGATGAAATAATGCCAATTTATCTGCGTTAAGAAGTTGAATCACTCAGGCTGCCTCAGAGTAGATTCTTGTTCTGTGCTGCGAGCTGATCTTAATGGGTGGCTATTGCAAGGATGATCACACTTCAATTCCCAAAGCTTGGATTGTTGCTCATGACTGTCAGTGTCTCTTGGCTGTTTTTCAACAAACTTATAGGAAATGACTCTGGAATTAAAGACTGAATAACTTGAAGACATACATATTAAAATGTAAACTGTGCATTAATGAGAGTGGAGTTCAGCTTTGGACTGAATAGAATAGGCAGTCAGGCACAAAAAGCAATTCAACAATGAGGAGAGGACATCAAGATCAGGTCATTGCTTACATCCCTTAAACCAGGGTGCAGAGAGGACATGATTATTGGCTGAGAGGACGTGGAGTATGTAATAATGATGAGAATCAAGTATCATAGGTCAGAGAAGGACTATAATGGGATTAGAAAGATATATTTGCCAAAGTGCAGGTTCATCAGATTGATTCCTTGGCTGTCTATCGAAGAGAGGTGAAGATTCCTCGGCTGTCTAATGAATAATGATGAAGCAGGTGGGGCTGATATACTCTGGGATTTCAAAGATGCAGAGTTGATGTTTCCTTCTGTTGGGAAACTTAGAACCATGGGCCACAGACTCAAATTATGTGAACAATTATTCTGGACAGAGTTGAGAGAAAACGTCTTCACCCAGAGATGCGAGTCTTTGGAATTTTATACCTGAAAATTGCAGGGGCTCAGTACGTTATATTGTAGGCAGAAATCAGTAGATTTTCTGATATTAAGAGTGTCAAGGATTATGGGGTTAAGGAAGAGTTGGAGGTAGATAGAGAGGATACAGGAGTAGACAAGAGTGCAAAGCTGAGGTTAGAATCAGAGCAATCATGATCTTTAAAAATGACGGATTGATTGAAAAGGGGAGAATTGCTTCAATTCAGATGTTAAGGATGCAAGTAAGTGTTGGTGTGGTAACATCAGCAAAGATCTTACTGAATCAGACAGCAGGTACAAGAAATCAAATGGTTCATTCATGTTGTAATTTTTTTGTTTAGTTGTGGGTTTTGGATGAACATCATTGGCCACTTCAAAGCAGCAGATTCTGCAAATATGATCTGCAGTGCTGCCTCCCTTCAAATTTTGACAGTTCAAAAGACCAGTTAATGCTTGATAGCAGGGTCTGCTGTGGCTTAATTTAGAGGACAGAAATTCTGAAGACTATAACATAAAAGAGTGCAAAACCAAGAAATGATTGATGCCCAAGGAATCACCATGCAACTAAACATCAAACAAAGGGAATGGGGGAAAGTTTGGATTGGACAACAACATTTATTTGAAATCCAAACTTCAGCTTGACTACAAACAAAATATAAATATGCCAAGACATGCTGCCAGAATCAAGTCACCAATCTACAACTAAAGTAGATCTGATGATGCAAAGCAACAAAATTGTAATAATATTGTGGATGGGTGAAGATATGCCCTGTCCTCGAAATTGTAAAACCAAGTTCTCAAAGCTCTTCAGGCATATGAATGCTCCTGTATGTTCCTGACAATCATTAACATGCAACTCATTTAACTGCTAACAAAATTAAAATAAGCACAATTAATTAAAATAAAATCAACCTTATATTTGCAGCAAAGTGGATAAAGCTGAAGAGTTGATAAAGAGTTGGCAGCCACAATAGGGTTATTGAGTTGGAGAAAAATGCAGACTTTCTTTTTTAATTTACCTTTGCCGATGCCCTTTCCACTCACTCCTCTTTATTCAATAGAATAGATCGACTGTCCCAGGCCAAATCTGATGCTGGCCCACCCAGCAGATTCCCGGCTGATGAATTCAGCCAATTGGAGCTCTGGTACTGCATTCAATTTGTCAAAGTTGGAGGATCACAGACACAAGTTGCCTGGGAGTACTGAAATTGCAGCTTTTGGGAAAATAATAGCATTTCCCATTGGATAGAGAAGCAGACTTTAATGTCTGTAAATTTGTTCATTTACACTTTATTTTTGGCCATAAATCAAACAAAGCTAATAACTGATGACTATCATTATAGTTTAAGCACGATATTTACTGGTTGTGATCCACTCACTTACTTGATTTAGTTTCCATCTTCCATTTTCTACTTTAACCTGTCGGAAGATAAATCATTTTTTACAAAATTCAAACTCTTTTTTTGCAGGTAACTTTCTCACCTCTGTTCACAAAGCTCATGACTCTTGCCACAGAACCTACAAAACTCCAGTATCCTCTTCCACAAGCATGAATACCACCTGGAGAAACAAATTTTCATCAAAAATCTCCTGGTTCTTCCCAACTTTATGAGACTCTTGTCGGGAGAATGGCTCTCAGCTCTTGTAGATACATGGCACCAATTTGTAAGGACTCATTGCCTTGAACCAAATCACGCATCTCATTTCTGGCTCCTTGATGGAGGTTTTTTGAAGAGAACATTTTGCTCATTCCTTCCTTTACGAGTGCTCACTTAAAGCAGATTTTCATATACCACCTTGATGTCATTCTACCATCTCAAATCCCACTCACGATTTCTAAATTGCTTTTTAAATACTCTTGGTCCCTAAATTCCTTTCTGCTACAACTTTTGTACCACATTATGAAACTGAACATTGGGGTCTCAAATAAGGTTCAACCAATCAGCTCCCTCAAAAATGGGAATTGAAAAATAATTGAGTCATAACAACAGAGAACTGAAGCTGAAGAACACAGAAGCAAACCTTTCAGCTCACCGTGTCCACGACGATTGTTGAGCCTCTCCATACTTATCCCATTTATCAGCATTTTATCCATGTCCACTTATGTACTGTCAAAATGTGCCTCTTGATCATTGTAATTTCATCTTCCTCCACCACCAGCTTTGGGAGCATGTTCCAGCTATCAGCCCCTCTCTGTGTGAAAATAATTTACCCCTTAGAGTCCTTTTAAAACTCCTGTCACCTTAAACTCATGCCTTCTTGTTTTTGACAACTATCCTTCCGATGGGATAAAGGTTCTGACTATCTACACTGTCTAAACTTTTCATCATTTTGTATACTTCAAGCAGATTACCCTCAGACTCTTCACTTTAGGAAAAACAAGCTCAATTTGTCTAATCACTCACCATAACTAAAATCCTCCAATCCTGGCAATATCCTGGTGAATCTCCTCTGTAGCCTCTCCAGTGCAATTACCTAACTTGTACACAATACTCAAGTGTAGCCCGACGAGTGTTTTGTAAAGTTACAATACGATGTCTCAGCTGTTCAATTCTATCCCTCAACCTATGAAGGTAAGCAGAAAATACATCTTTCTTCACCACCTGATCTCTCTGTGTTGCCATTTTTAGTGAATAACCTGCAGTTCAATGTCGCTCCTGAGGACTCCAGCTTTACGTGGACATAGATAGCACACACTGGTGGACCAGATCAAAAACATACGTTTAATCTTGGTAGCAACATTTGAAACAAATATAATTCAATTTTCCATTGGGTATTATTGCATTTACGTTTAGAATGTTAAAGTGAAAATTACATTGATCAATTTTAGATTTGTGATTGAAATTTCATTTTGGCTGAGTGGTGACACGATTGAAAATTTATAAATAAATAGGTGCAACAATTAGAAAATACACTAATTGTAGTTTGTAAACAATAAATCAACACAATGACTTTCACCACATGTGAAAATATCTTGACAAAATTAGAGATTGAGTAAGCTGATCCGAACAACAGTAGAAAGTGGTGAACCAAAAATTAAAGAACCTTCAATCTTTTAGAATTCAATTCAGGAATAAATTATTGAAAATGTAAACCCACAAGCCCAAATCCAACATGTTCCAGAGTTCCAGATGATTATCCAGAGTTATGGACAAAGAGGTTGAAGCAGAACTAAATTAGGAAGCACTTTCAAGTATCCCTGAGCTGAATGGTCTTACTGAGTAATTAGGATTCTGTAGTCAAATAGCAATAATTTTACAAAATTGTGTCTGGAAATTGGATTGCTTCAGGCCTATATTTTCAGTGCAAATTGCATCTGTCTGCTGTTCTCACACACCTAATGATGTCTCAGTTCATTCAACACTCGTTTCCACTGTTACTGCAACAAATTGGAGGTTGTGAAATGAATTATGATGATTATCAAACATTGTTGAACTCAGAACACAATGCTCTACTTGGATGTTTTTTCCAATTATTTCAAGGGGCACTCTGTTAACATCAGGAAATTTGACTAGAAGCATGGTGTGTGTGTGTGTGTGTGTGTGTGTGTGTGTGTGTGTGTGTGTGTGTGTGTGTGTGTGTGTGTGTACATGTGTGTTTATGCTTGTGTGTTATTGCTTGTGTGTATATGCGTGAGTATATGCGTGTGTGTATATGCGTGTGTGTATATGCGTGGGGCAATGAGTGTGGTTGTTGCAGGGTGTGTGTGATGTTGTGGGGGTGTGTGTGGCTGCTGTGGGGGTGTGCATGAGATGTGTGGTATGTGTGTGGTTGTTGCATGGTGTATGTGATGTTGTGGGGGTGTGTGTGGCTGCTGTGGGGGTGTACATGAGATGTGTGGTATGTGTGTGGTTGTCATGGGGTGTGTGTGGTTGTTGTGGGGTGTATGTGTGGGGTGTGTGTGTGTGTTTGTGGGGTGTATGTAGTGTGTGGTTGTTGTGGGGTGTGTTTTGGGTGTGTTTTGGGTGTGGTGTGTGTTTGTGGGGTGTATGTGGTGTGTGGTTGTTGTGGGGTGTGTGTGTGTCCTTTAAGTTGTGTTCTTGGGCTGAGAGGCAAAGATAGCAAAGGCTCAATGCCAACAGAATTTCAAATCCCAACAAGACCTCTATGATGTCCAGTATATTCATTGGTTCAGGTTATCCATGAACATCATCACTGAGGTCAACAGGAATGCATTCAAGTTCCAACCAGATTACCGGTAGCTCAGATCTTATTTAATGGCAGGGTAGGTTTCAGGGTTCCAGCAAATCCACTACTGCCTCCTTATTCATATTGTTCAGTCCAGTGGGCCAAATCCTCTGCTTCTCCTTTTCAGAAAGGTGGGGAGTGGGTGGGGGGGGGGGGGAGGAGTTGTTCTAGTTTTCTTGTGCCCTGCTTCCTCGGAGTTTGTAACCCCTTCATGGCCTGCTGCCGATCACAGGAACAGATCCCGTGGTCACAGTATTTTAAATCAAACCACCGTCAGCACCTTAAAGCCTGTACAGAGCTAATGACAGATCGACTGGGCAGATGGACCCTGCGGGAATGTGGTCTCTCCACAGATCTGCACCAGCGGCAGCACTGCCATTAAAACAGCTCCAGCATTTTCTTTTTATTATGGAGAGGGACTGTATGTGAATAAAACATGTGACAAACAACTCTTCATAGAAAAGTCTCTGACATGGTCAAATTCTATTTTTTTCGGAGCATACCTCTTTCTTTTCCATTCTGCCGTTTCTCTGTTTCGTCCTCATCCTCACACCCTTCATCTGCTGAAAGAACAGGTCAGGTCAGTTTCACTGCTTTAATATCAATACAGTTGCTCATTTGGTGAAAACAACAGCACTTAGTCACAAAGGACAGGTAGGCAAAATTAGGAAAATTTTTCTTGAGTTCCTTCCCATGCAGAAATACTTGAATTAAAACACAAATCATTAAAACATTGACCTTTGAGGCAAGGATTTAACATCTTACAATCATGAATCAACAACATTTAAAGAGAAAAGTAAATTTCTTCTTCTTCAATCATTGAAGCTAAGTTATCATTATTTTAAAAAAGAATATTGCAATAATTTCACAAAGCTTACTGTCAGGATACCACAGTATCAACCGATTCTGCACGGTAACTATGTGCCTGTTAGAACTTGGTTAATAAAAAAGGAAGAGGTTTTCAGGCTGTAGTGATATGTATATAATGTTACATAAGTGACTGGCCCGCCCAACCCCATGAACCCCCCCCCGTGACCTAGCCATAAAGGTTGACCTCCCTACCCCCTTCCATTCATTTGAGCACATGGAGTTGGGCCAGATGAAATTTAATGTATATTAAAGCCCATTGTTCCTCACTCAGTCTTCGGAGTCATTGACAGTGTGCATCACAGGCAGGTATAACAATTAAGTGACGAGGCTACAGGAAGAGGTTAGGGATGTTTAGGTGCAATTCTGACTGCACTTGGAGTGCATTGTGTGGAGATATGTCATCTTAAGGCTTGCACTGGAGGCACTGGACCACTGGCTCCTTGGGTTGATCGCTGGGATGATGGTGTTGACGTATGAAAGATGGTTCAGGAGATTGGATCCATAACCATTGGAGGTGATCTTATTGAAAAATATCGAATTCTGAGGAGATTTGAAATGCGATGCTAAGTGGATTCTTCCCTAAGTAGGAGTATCAAGCACAAGAACATTAGGTCTGATCAATTAAGAGATCAACCCTTCCTAATTTCTTCCTTCAGAGGGTTGTGAATGTTTGCCATTCTTTATCCCAGAGAACTGAGATGTCATTGAATATATTCAAGGAGCAAGGATAACAGATATGGTATCTTTTCACAGTCCATTTTTTAGAATTTTGTAACTCAAGTGGCTAAGTCACACCATCATTGCCTTCTATTTGAAACAGAATATTTGGGGAAGAAAATGATTGTCATAGGTTTCAGTATCAAGCCTTCAATCCAGATGATGCTATGGGCAGGTGATTGATCTAGACCAGTGGTTCGCAACCTTTTTTTTCCACTCTGTGGTGATACACCATTAGGGGGCAATCTCTGTAACTGCAGGAAGATCACCAGAGGACAGACCACACCTGGCCGACTGTCAATCAGCTGACCTGAATAGACCTAACTCCACCCAACCGGCTGTCAATATAATCCTCAGCCGGCCCCTTCCAAGCAGTCACTCCGGAGTTACCAGTATAGCTACTACTGTAGCAGAGACTTTTAACTGGATAAAACATGTTGTACAGTCTTTCTCGAGTTTTGTGTCTGTTTACTGCTGCAGCAGTAAACATACCACCACATACCACCCTATGCCATAGGTGCTCTTTGATTATAAGGGATTGCTTAAGGTGGTATGTGGGTGGAAAGAAAAATTTTGAAAACCAGTTTTAATCATACCTAATTGACTCGTTATGTGCATGGTTTCTACCTCCAGAAGATTACCATTTTTCTCAAGCAAAATATTTCAATAACAACTAGATCTAGAGCATGATTCTCAACCTTCCCTTCCCACTCACATATCATCTATTACAATCCCTTACTAATCACAGAGCACCGATGGCATAGGAATCACTTAAAGTGGTATGAGAGTGGGAAGAAAAAGGTTGAGAACCACTGATCTACACAGGTCATGCTGATTTGTGGTTCCTCTGCACGCCACTCTTGATATTTGTTGTAAATGTCAACCTTGGTGAAAGCAACTCAGGATCCTGCATTGACCAGGAGGATTGCAACCAAAATGCAAAGCTTGATTGTGCACAGAACAAAGTGCCACAGGGATTGCTATGATGTGCACATGATATTAGACTCTCTCTCTCTCCAAACACTCCCTGGAGCCACAATGACCATTGCTCCCTGCTGCCCCTCTGGTTGCGAGCAGAACCCAGGGCAGGGTTAGGTATCAATGTTCCTTTCTGGCCATTCACTGGAGAAACTTAAGGGACGTCACCTTTGCCAGCTGGTCAACCTTTTTCATTATGGTCAATCTTTCCACTTCTTATGGTGGGATTTTGTGAACAGACTGAGGTCAGTGTTCTGGAGCATGCAACATCTGTCCAAGGTGTATAAGAGTTGTATCACCTTTTCTTGAAAATACTGTTACCACACTAGCTATAAAATGGCAAAACCTTAGGCCTGGTTTGCGATTACACTGTCATTTGTGGCAGGGTTGCAAAGACACCAAGCAGGTACTTCTAAACCTCTTCACCTCCCATTGGTGGAGTCCCTTTGTCAAGGATATTCCACATTTAGGGAAAGAAAAAGAAAGCTAAAGGGTTGTGTTTCCAGTATTTTCGGTTTCTGAATCATGGAGTCAACCTGTTGGTAATAACTCAAAGAGTTAATCAGTTGCTATATGAGATAGTTCTGCTCACATCTGAATGGAATTACTCTCTTTCCAATCATTTTAAATTTTTTGTGCATTTTATACTGGAGACATGCAGAGACAAGAACCAGAAGCAGGAGTGGGACTTTGTGCCTCTTGTACTTTCTCCACCATTCAGTCAGTTCACGGCTGATCCTTCCCCTCAGCACTTCTTTCTGACACAAGCTCAATATCTGTGATTTCCTAAATGTCTAAGATTCCTACTGATTGTTCTTCTCAAAATACTCAGGGACTAAGTGCCCACAATCATCTTCTTCATATTTCTGATCCAAATCACCGTGAAACTGGACAATCCAGGCAGGAGAATTTTTGACCCTGCATCTCCTCTGACAAGCTCCAGAATAATTTTGAATGTGTTAATTACATCACCTTTCATTCTTCCAAATTCCAGAATGCATCTACAGTCTGCTTAATATCACCTCTTACAACAAAATCCTTGTACCAGGAATTCACCATGTGAACCCTCAGGTCACATATACTGATGCACATATATCTTTCCTTGGGAGGGAAACCTGCCATCACTTTTGCACTTATTGATTTTCTTTTGTTCTCTCTGTATTGCACAGTCAGTTTGTTTACATTCATTATCTGCTTACAGTTCTTTCATTTGTTTACATGTTTACATTGCGTAAAGTTTATTTTTTTGCTCTACCAATTTGTGGTAATTCTGCTGTGCCTGCAGGAAAAAGGGATCTCATGTATGTACTCTGACAATAAATCTGAAATCTGTGTTATTGTCCCAGAATGCTGTCATCTGCCTGCAAATCGACTCCAAGCCACCCAGACGTGACATGGAGTTTCCTCTTTGCTCTTTATAATCTATCATCATCTTGGTAGAGAGTAGAAGCCCACTTCTCTGGGTGGTGAATTGTAGATAAAGCATTCCATAAATTAAGAATTAAATGAAAATAGCAGTGACATCCAGTTGATAAACCTGAAAGAGTTTCTGCAAAGAATGAACGTTTGAAGGGTAACAAAGTGATAAACGGAAACAGGCCAGAATGTTCTGCTGGCCAGGCAGCAGTTCCTGGGCGAAATGCCAACTTGCACCCAGCAGTGCAGCCCAGGTGCCCACCCTGTTCATTGCAGTGTGGGTGCTGCAGGGAGCCAAACAGGTGGATGCACTTCATACCTGGCAGAACCCCACTCATGAGAACAAGGTGACCAATCCCGGCATCAAAGATGTTTGTTTATTTCCCGATCATTCAAAGTATATTTATCCTTTGAGTTAATTAATCCCAATCTAATATGTTTTGATCAATATGCTTTTTCCATATTTATTTTTAAACATTTAAATTTATTTTAAAATATTTAAATTTTATGATGGCTTCCAATTGTTTTTAAGGAAAAGGTCATTTGTCGTAAGGCCTAAATTTCTGCCTCCAACAACTGACTTGCCTGTCATATCCTGTCTCACCTCACTGAACAAGCAAGTCAACGGATCTGGTAGGACCTAATCAACCAGCATGGACTTAAAATGTTCCTGCCATTATGGGCCTAGCACAAGTGCAGATGGGGAGGGGGGAAATATGGTTAGGATGTGGATCATGTGTTACCTGGTCCCTATTGCATCATTCTTACATACCACTTTTATTTCTTGGCTTTCAAAAAGACTTTGCAAGTTAAGTTATATCTTTTAGAAGTCTCTAGAGGCAACTCCTCCTCGAAAGATGATGGTGAAATCAAAGATTAGCCCAGGATAAAAGTTATTTCAAATAACTGTCTTCCAAACTCTGAAAAAACTGTTGTCAAATGAATCTTAAAAATAATTCCATGAGATGTACTGTTGAACTGAAATCTTCACTATGACTACCTAAATCAAAAAAAGACTCGTGATTCTGCAACTGTGGCATCCAGTCCACACTTTCATTTGAGACAGGTGTACAAGCCTTCAGTACAGATAAAACATGAAGTTAATCCATGATTCATCTGACAAAATCTCTTAATTTCTGACACCAACCTGAAGAAGTACTTCAGGCTCAGAAAAGCACACATAAATTTGCTGGACGTTTTCTTTACAACTGCCTTCATGGGATTCTTCAACTAAACCACAATCTTGACATTAATGCAGAGAGATCTTTTTTTTTCTTGAACATTGGTTTGTCAGTAAAATACATGCAGCATTTATGGAAAGTGACTTAAGTTGTTAGCCCAGAGTAAAACAAGAAAGTCTGCAGACATTGATTTTAGTTTAAACAAATATCCTGGAGAAACTCAGCAAGTCATATAGCATTCTTTAACATTTAGCATTATATAACCAACATTTCGGGCCTGAGCCCTTCATCAAGGTATGGAAAAAAAAGCAGGTGCTTGCCTCATGAAGGTTTCTGGCTCGAAACGTTAGTTATGAATCTTTACCAAATGTCAAACTAGAACCTGTTTCTGACTGAAGCTATCAAATATTTTGCACTGACTTACCAAGCAACACTTCAGAAGTAAGGGAAGCATCAGTCTAGAATTCAACAGAGACCCATGTATAATTACAAGGTCCAGGCCGAGAGACTGCATTTCACCAAGACCCAACCTAAATTGTGACTTTGCATAAATTATAATCTTGATGTCATTTGACCTCCATCACAATGCTTTGGCTGAGATCACTGGTATTGAATGCTGTTCAACTCACTCTATCACACACCAACTTCTGTTCCTCTCTAAATGCCTGATCTGGAAAGAAGAAAGATTGAAGGCACATCAAGATTGATGGTGCTATGGCAGGTTTGGAGGGGCGGGAGGAGCAAATGGGCATGTGAGGATTCAGAAACTGTGAGAAAGCATTCCCTTAATGGTGGTCACACTTGCCACAATAATGAGGAAATATATGGCTGGGAAGAAGGAAAATGGAAAGGTGGGGAAATTTTCACGAGGTAGAGAAGTGGGAATGGTCAGACTGGGCTTTCCTCAAGATGAAGGGCCACAGATGACAGCAGATTCACAAATGCTGTGATATTTCTCAATGCTGCTTGTTTGCAAAAGGGAGTCAATTAAAAAAATGTCTTCCAGTGCCTGCATGGCTTCCAGCATCAAGTGTTTCTTGTTTTACTGTGAGGGATGGTAATTGGTTGTAAGCTTCTGATCCAGCTCTTGTCTGCAAATCATCACATGCACAAAATACAACAGGATAATGACACCCACACGCTGTGAATTGCAACAGGAAATGCTAAGTCCAATTTCCCAGCAACTGGGACTTAAATAGAAAATGGATGCAAACATTAACATGCTTTATTTGTCAAAAAAAACAACTGCTAAATCCAGGTTAAGGCAAGAGTATTTTAATGTTGACCCACAACAATATCATGACTTCATGATGGTTCACTCACTATTTATATGTTGTGTGATTTACTATGTACAAGAATAACAATAAGATCATAATTTCCTACAGAAGTGAGCTCCACATTAACCAACTTTCATCACTCCATAATGAAGAACCTGGAATCTCTGCCATTATTCAGGATTGGTCAGTACTTGGAGGAGAAACTGCCTAGAAACACCAGGTGCTGTAGGTTTCTGTGAGGGGTGCTGGACAAAGTGGCAACTCTCTGTCTGCTTTATGGTAGACAAAAGTCAAAGAATTTCATGTATGTTAAATTCTATATGTAGTATTACATGACAATAATGGAACCTTAACCTTTATTTCTCTTTTCCCAAACCAATGATTTTGACCATATTTCACAGATTTACTTGCCACAAGGCTGATAATATAATGGCTGCATGAGAACATTCTGAGTTTAATCCTCTTTACCTTGGCTGTGCCCTGTGCTATAAATCCTGAATTATGTTGAGTTTCTGTAAACATACTTTCAAAAATGCAGAGACTTATAATTTCTACAGTGCTGAGAATGTATGATGCAAGTTTCAAATGCTACAATTTCAGTGACCTTTAATTGTGAAAAGCAGAGCCCTGTACATATATATCCAGGATGTTCAGAATTCTAGTCATTGGCTTAACCTATCGATGTATACAGGGAGATTTACACCAATGAGCCTACCACGATTAGAACAAATTTTTGGCAAAAGATATTTTTGTATTTATTGTATACAGTTTTTAATAACCTGAAATAAAATGGAAACTGATTTATTAACTTTTAAAATAGAACCTGAAACAGATGCAAACAGAACATTGTTATGTAAATCATAATATATATAGTATACATACATATATATTGAATATCTAAAATCAGATTCTCCAAAATCCTAATTTTTCCAAATTAAAAAAAATCTGATAAATGAGGATATCCAAAATAAATCAAAAACCCTCATTTATCTGAATTTTTTTTTCCAGAGCTGAAATGACCTCACAAGTTGGAAAAAAATCAATCAAAATGAAATTAGAACGGCGATTGTCCTCATTTCAGGTAACTCCCTCCCCTCTTTTGTTCCATTTCTTCTTTACCTTCCCCTGATGTCTTTTCTCTCCAACTCTCCTTCTCAAGCTGCATCCCACTGTCTCCTAGGCATACACGGTCGGCGTTATCAAGGAGAGCAGCCTCCCGGGCAATAGCAGAACCTTGGGCTCACACTCCCGCCTCTCCCTTTCCTTCTCTCCTTCCCCTGTACAGTGGAGCTCCCGACACCAACTCCGAACTGTCCCCTTAGCCTACTACCGCACACCAGGCTCCACAGTGTGCATGTGTGGAAGGCCTAGCTAAGGATTCGAAGTTGCGATTCTTGCGTCATGGTCAGGAGCTCCAGTGATCTTGGAGACAGGAGCCCGCCAACTTGCCACTGAGTGTTTCACCAGCCCGGGAAGCCTCCCTGGGGATCAGTGGCAGCGGTGGGTTTGTGTCAGTGATTGGCGGTTGGGGATCAGCCATGGCCAGCATTTTTTTGGTGAGAATTAAACACTTTTTTAATGCTTAAAAGCCCTTCCCTTGTTGTTTGTTGTTGTTTAAACATTGATACAAGTGATTTGCTGTTGCTATTGGAACTGCTTTTTTAAAAATGAAGTTATTTGAAAAAAAAAATGTATCCAACATAGGCCTGGTTCTGACCATTTTGGATTATCAGTTTTGTGTGTGTGTGTTTACATTATGTATGTGTGTGTTTATATATGTATGTGTGTGTATGTATGTGTGTAGATTCATGTATGTGTGTGTATATATGTGTATACATATATATATATATATATATATATTTATAGAGAGAGAGAGAGAGATACACGCACACGAGTTTTGACTTTGGTGCTTATTAAACAATACATATGTATTGTCAAGGGACACAAGTGAAACATGGATTAGAAATGAAGTTTCACAATATCCATTAACGATCTGGAAGAGGGGACAGAGTGTAGTGTTTCTAAGTTTGCTGATGACACTAAATTGAGTGGAAAAGCAAATTGTTCAGAGGATACAGAGTCTGCAGAGAGATATAGATAGGTTACATGAATGGGAAAGGGCCTGGCAGATGGAGGACAATGTTGGTAAATATGTGGTTATCCACTTTGGAAGGAAAAATGGAAGATCATATCATTATTTAAATGGCAGATGATTGCAGCGCGCTGCCATGCAGGACTTGGGAGCGCTTGTGCATGCATCTCAAAAGGTTGCTTTGCAGATGGAGCAGGCTGTTAAGAAGGCAAATGGAATGTTGGCTTTCATTGCTTAAGGGATTGAATTTCAGAGCAGGGAAACCATGCTGCAATTGTATAAGGTACTGGTGAGACCGCATCTGGAGTATTGTGTGCATTTCTGGTCTCCTTCCTTGAGGAAGTGTAGAGGAGGTTCACCAAGTTGATTTTAGTGATGGGAGGGGGGTGGGTGACTCGCCTATGAGGAGTTCTTTGTTTGCATGTTTGTGCTGTGTACAGTTTATTTTTTGCACTACCCATTAGTGGTAATTCTGCTGCGCCCGCAGAGTCATGGAGCCATGAAATGTAGAAACAGGCCCACCATATCCATGCTGACTAAAGGGCAACTTTCTGTATTCATCGCATCTGCTCATTAACAGATATTTAATATCCTCACTATTACTTCATTAATCCCATCTAAATTTCTTGCCCCTTACCATAAATTTAAGTCATCTAGTTTTAGATGGAGCAGATACAGCTTCACAGTTTTTGAAGTCCAGAGAAATCTTTAATGTCATCTCCACGGCACTTCTAAGATCATAAGTGCTTCTGGGAAAACAATTGATCTTAAAGCTATGTAATGAACATATTCTGCAATATGAATGATAATTGTTAAGATTTATCAAATGGTCTGAAATCAAAGTGCCAACTCGCCTATTTTTTTGCAGTATGCTCTGCTGTGTTTATTTTAATCCCCAATGATACTACCTTCATTGGTTTTATTGACCACAATAACATCTTGCTGTCTTACAACGACAACACAGCATTTGAAAAATCAAATGAACTATTGTTTTTACATGAGTCTCAGGGCAACATTTACCCTCTTTGAAAGAAATAGGGCACTTGGTGAACACCACATTTCCTGCATATGAGATCATTTTTTAAAAAATGACTCACTTCATGACAACATGTAATGCACACTGCGAACAAAAGGGTAAAATTTCTTCTTTTAGAAGACTGCATATTTTTAATGAATGCACCAAAGAAGGATCTTGGGAAATAGCCTGAATTGTATCATACCTTATAATATGCAATGGAGTTTAGAAGGATGAGGGGAGACATAATTGAGGTATATAATGGGGCTAGACAAGGTGAAATCGGATGACATGTTCCCAATGTTGGTAGAGATTAGGACTAGAGGGCATAGTTTAAGAATACAGGGAAGGCCCTTTAGGACAGAGATGAGGAGAAATATTTTTACCCAGAGAAGTGTGGATCTATGGAATGCTTTGCCGCAGAGGGTGGTGAAGGCAAATTCGCTGCACATGTTCAAAAGGGAGTTAGATAAGGCTCTTGTGGGCAGGGGAGTTAAGGGTTATGGGGATAAGGCTGGGAATGGGTACTGATAGTGAATGATCAGCCGTGATCTGAAAAATTGCGGAGCTGGCTCGACGGGCCAATTGGCCTACTCCAGCATCTACTGTCTATTAAGATCTTTATTAAAAGATTAAACAAGGACATTTTATTTGACAGAACCAGTGGCCCACCCCCCAAAATTTTTGGCCCAAAATTGAGGTATTTTTCAGATATCATATCACGTGTAAAAGAAAACCCTTCTATTTTTGGCCTTGGTTGCCTGCCCATCCTGGTGACCCGACCGTGGACTCTTGCCTAGGTCCCAACTATTTGTCCATCCATGCTTCCGACACCCTGAACGCAGACTTACAACCCAATCCCAGCTGCCTGCTCACCCATTGGAACTCCAGAAGCCTCAAATGCTGACTTACCACGAAGTCCCAGCCACCCACCTGCCCATTGGAGCTCCCGAAGCCTCAAGTCTGCAGTTACCTATCTCGGTCAAAAATAATATCTATGTAATAGACGGCCCCCTAAATTTTACCCGATAAATTGGTCCACAAAATTCAACTATTATACATGTATATTTGAGTTTCAGGGTCCTTTGTCAGAAGTGGGAAAGAGAAAATACAAGTTCAAAGTTGCAGTCATGGAGCAATGCAATGTAGAAGCAGGCCATTCTACCACCATAACCCTATAGACCAATGTGCACCTTTCTGTATTCATTCCATCTGCCAGCACTTGGCTCACGGCCTTCCATGCCAATGCAAATCAAGTGCTCATCAAGACACTTCTTAAATGCTCTCAGTGACCCTACTTCCACCACTCTCTTGGATACAGTATTTACTACACTCTGGTTGAAAACAACCCTCCACAAATCATATCTAAATTTGTTACTCCTTGCCCTAAATACAAGTCCGCTCGTTTTATCTTCTTTTATCATACCCTCTCTCAACATTGCTCAAGAGAAAACAGACCCAGCCTCTCCTCATAACATAACAAATTATTAAAATAAATTTGTTTTTCATTTTTCCCGATCTCAAAATGGGTCTCTGATCCAAAACATTAACTGTTCCTCTTGCCTTAGCTTTACATGACCTGCTGAGTGTTTCTGTTTTAATTATAAAAGCTGGCATCCAACTATAAGGTCAGCTGGGATGGAAATCTTAAGAAGCATTTTGAAGGAAGAGAGAAAGAGTTAGAAATTTTAAGGAGGTATTTTGAAATCTTGGGGTTCAGCAACTAACACCTGTAGCCAAGAGCAGAGTGATTAAAATCAGGGGTGCACATCAAGCCAGAATTGGCGCAATACACAAAAGAGCTGAAGAAGTTCAGAAGGTCACACAGCTCGGCTCTTTGTTGCCTTTTACTTCTTATGGGTGCTGCGTGACCAGCTGAGTTTCTCCTATACGTTTGTGTCTTGCACTTGACCCCAGATTTTGCCAATTTAATGTCAGAAATGGAACGCTATAGTTGGTTACAGGAGATGAGAGATGGGGAGGGGTACAGACCAATTTACAAACAATAACTTTGAGGCTCTGGAGGAATAGAAATGTTAATAGTCTAACTCCATTACAGCTGATTAATTGCCAAAACAATACAGGCCTTCAACCAGAAATGATTAAAAGAGAGAAATAGCAAGTGAGTTTGGGTGGGGGGGGGGGGGGTGCAGACTGACAAGAAGAGATTTGGAGAAGATAGAAGATGGAAGACAGCCTGGGAAAGCATGGCATGGCACGGTAACAAAGAAGGGGATGAAGAGCAGAGATCTTGGTCAGAAGATTTCAGGGGATGAAGAGCAGGCTGCTTTTGTGACAATGAAGGTATGTGGTCTGAAGTGACGGATCTTTGGAATGTTGAAAACTCCAAAGTAACAAATTTGTGGAATGCTTATGGGAATTTTCCACCATTCTCACATCACCTGATTCAGCTCAGCTATTCCTTGATGAAGGGCCCAAGCCTGAAACGCCAGTTATGTATTTTTACCTTTGCTCTACAAAGGACACTGTTTGACCTGCTGAGTTTCTCCAGTAATGCGAGGTTTTACAGCTTTGGCTTAAACTATTTTCCCTGCTGCATAACCTCTCAACCTAACTGTTTGTGTGCAGACACCTGCCCAGTCTCCTTGGTTCTCCTCTCTGTTAGTTTGACATTATCCACAACAACAATGCCTATGTCCGAAATTAAACATTAAGTTCACACATTATCTCTTCACACAAAGAAAAATGTTGCAATCTATAATAAATAGACAACACGGCATTTGGAAAATAATAACAGGAATGAGTTGACATGGATTTATGGAAGTGAAGTTGTGTTTGACACATGCGTTGGAATTTTTAAAGTTGTGATGAGCAGATAAGGTGCTACATCAGAGATCATTAAACACATTTAGAGCATGAGATATTGGGTTTGGTATACTGGAGGACAGTAAACAGAGAAAAGGAACATTCAGGTCATCTTCTTTCAGAGGCTATAACAAGGAGGGTGCTGCTTGGTTCACTGTTGAGGATCCAGCAAGGGATCAAGCCATTGGCCAAGGATGTGGGAGATAGAATTCAATGCGGAAACGAGACTTCATCCACTGAGAAGGAGTATCAAGAAGGAATATTATTTTTTAATTGTGAGCATTTGAAAGGGGCTGGTACATTGACCATTAATTAATTCAGCAAACAAGTGGAAAGGTGAACAGTACGTTGGCCCCTCATGAATGGTTAAGAAGGAATATCTTGCTCCAATTATATCAAGCCCTGGTGACAGTGTATACTGTGATTGAGAGTGCAGCAAAGGTTCACCATATTGATTTTTGAGGTGGAAGATTTATGAAATGAGGAAAGATTTAACAGACTTGGCCAAGACTCGTTGACAGAAGAATGAGAAGTGATCTCATCGAAACATAAAAGACACCTTTTAGGATAGATGCAAAGTCAATTGAAATTAAAAACATTGCAGATGCTGGAAATATAAACCAAAAGCTGATGGGTTATTTGGAACTAGGGCTCACCATCTCAGATTAATACAGAAATGGGAAGAAATGTCTTCACCTGGAGAATTTTGCCAAATGTAGTGATTGAGCTACTGAGTACAGTCCAAAAATCCAGATGTCAGAAATCTGTATATTTCAAAAATACTCAAAATTAAAAAAAAAATTTTAGCAGTGTTTTGTGTGCGTGCATGCGTAAGCACCACAGATGCATTGCAGTGTTTTTATTTTCTTTAAAACTGCTCATTTTGATCAATGGATCATGCTTCTTTTGCTCATAAACTATCAAAATTTACCCACTCATCTTCTTTATTCCTCCTTAAATTTGAATTCTAATAGTACTGCCCGAGAATCCTGAAAATCTGGACCGATCCAACACCTGAACAGTCCATATTTTTGGAGTTCGACTGTATATCCAAGACAGATTGTTGGATATTAAATTAATCAAGCAAAAGAAGGTTGATGAAGGATGGTAAAGGATCATGATTTTACTGAATAGCACAGCAGACATGCGAAGCCAATGGCACCAGTCAATGCTGATTCTAATTCGTATGTTCATTTGCTTTGTGAGCAGATGTTTATCTCTGAGATTTCCTCCAGTAATACAAGATGTCTTAGATTTCTGTTCTCTATTGCTGGCTTTGATCATTCCTGAATTTAACTGCTTTGTGATTAACAGCCATTCCCCAGACGTAAAGGCCCTAAAGTTCTGGCACTGTCTCCTCAAATTTCGTTAATTTTGAGATTAACCCTGGACCTCTCTATTTGACCTTACTTTTTGTCAGCTTCTGAGAAGCTCCTTTTGGCTTGGTAACATAGTTGATTTGAGATTACTCCTTAAAATCCTTGAGGGCTTTGCAAAATTTACAGATACAGTACGCTTCCCCCATATCTGAAGTTCTGAATACTGAAAAAGATCCAAAAACAGAACTTCTCTGCAGTGCCGACATGATGTCACAAGTTGAAAAAATCTCATCACCTGATTTTCCCATATGGGGCTCTGACATTCTGTTGGCGCCAGTTTGGTAACAAGAGCTCTCATATACTGTACAAAGTTATATTAACAAATGGAAAAAAAAGCTCTGCAGATAGCCCTATGGATGTCAGTGAAAAGGAAAAGGGGAACCGTTTATGTTTGTCTGTAGAACAGAAAGTCAAGCTGTTGCGAAACTGGACAGCGGTGTAAGTGTGAGAAGAGTATGGTGTTGGAACAACCACAATCTATGACCTGAAGAAACAAGGACAGAATAACTGTGCTGGGATGTATTAATGCAGCAGGTAAGTTTTGCTGTGATAGGCAAAAGCTTGCATTCTCCTTGTATTATTTTGTCAGCAGAGATCAAGTTTTTTTTTTGGAATGAATTAAACATTATTTCATTCCTGAAAAGCCTGCCGTTGTTTTTTTTTGTTATTGTTTAACCACTGATACAAGTATTCTACTGATGCTACTGAACTGCTTAAAGCCATTGTTCTGATAACAAAAAAAAAATCAAATAACCAAAAAACGTCTGGTTCCAAATGTTTCGGGGAAACATATGCACAATGTTGTTGTTGAAAGCTCATCTAAACATCATATGGATTGCCAAGTTGTCAGCTGTGTTTTTCAGGCTCAGTGTACAAAGAGAGAGGCGGAGTGTCTCTTGGGTGAGAGACATTATCACTTTGGATTAGAGTTCATCAACTATTCCAGGCATTCTGTTTATGATCTATTTATCTGTAAATCCTTAAGGTAGAACAAGCCATCAGATTTGACCACAATGTACACTTGAATTGCTCACTATCACAAGTTCAACTGGCTGTTCTGTCAACCACATAAAAGTGTTAGTTGTTCATTGTTTTTTGCTCTGGTACAGTTACCTGAGTGGCATGCTTCAGACTTGAATGTTGGCAAATTATTCCACCACGGGCATCTTCTCCTTATTTAGCACTGAGTACATGAATACTTGATGCTGAAGTCATTGCATCATCAACAGAACAGGGAATTTCCTCTTTCAAAACCTGGATGCAGTGCGTAACAACCTTTCAGGCTAATATTAATGACCCCAGGGTAAAATGGGACATCAAGGAAGGATTTTTTTTTTCTTCCTTACCTGCCTGTCTCTTTGGAAAGCAGTAATGAAAAATACATTGAAGCAATAAAAATATGCTCTTTGAAATGTGAGAGAAAGTTACCAGACCACCAGTTTGAAATTAATTGTTGGCACTAATGATTCTCTGTATAAATATGTCATCTCTCTACTGAAATTTTTTAAAAAATCTATGCAGAACCCAGCAGATTGTGCTGGAAGCTGCAACAGCTTTGATGTTATTTTTGCATCATCAGATTGTATCATTTGCAACAAGGAGCACATGGATCTGGAGGAGATGGATTTGAGGCAGAAATTCATCTTTGAGCACTAATTCACAATTCTCAGTTCATTAATATAGCACCTTTTACTCCATTTCCTAAATTCAGTTCCTCTGCAGGTAAGAGAAATTAAATTGGGAAGTGGAGTTGCTGCTCTATTTCTCTTCCAATTAGAATAAAAAGGAGCATAAACTGTGGTCATTATACAGACGGGAAAAGAAGCAAAAAATTTCTGATGAGGCACGAGCAGGGTTCAAGGGAAAGAGCCAACTTGGTAAAAAATTAACATGGCAGAAATCAAAGATGCAGAAAAATTACTGGAGATGTGAAAAATAGACTGCTGAAGTTAATAATTGCAAAAAATGGTTTGGAATTAATTGTGGAAAAACTGAAAAATAGGAGTGCAGAAAATACTCAGAAACAAAGAAAATAAAAACAAATTAGTCAAAATATTATCAAATATTGAGATAATTCCACTCCATAAACCAGATTATCTTTGAAAGGAAATCAGTTATTACATTGGTTACTTTTTCAATGATTTGTAGGTCTGGATGGATTGAAAACCAATAATAATTTTTAATGTAAGCACCATTAAACCATAAGTTAATCTGAGGAAATAAACTTTTCAAATTCAACTGACTCATTCTTTTCTATAGAATGGGTTGATGTTAATGCCTTGGCCTGGAGTTTTGACTTAAACTTTATTTACTGTATCAGGGCAGTTGCTCACATAAGCAGACTAGGTGTTGCCAGGGCGAGTGGTGTAAGCAGATACGATAGCATGTTTGGGCAGCAATTAGACTGATGCACGAACAGGCAAATGGGATTATTGAATTTGTCATCATGCTGGACCAAAGAGACAGCTCTCATGCCGGACTGTTCTCTGTTCAACAGTGTCCAAAGATATTAACTACAAGTTGCAATCAAAGAAATGTGTGATTCTACACTTCTCATGGTTTAAAAAAAATCAGGATTGATGTTCTATCAAAAAATAAACACATCATTGTTAAATTTATTGAGAAGATTAAAAGTCTGGTTTGCCCTATTAAAACTAAATTCTTACTCTGGTGACGTACTTTTGAAAGTTCACGTTAAAATACACTTTGGTCAGCACCTTACTAATCAGAAGAACATCAGAAATTGGAGCAGGGTCAACCACTGGTCCTCTGAACCTGCTATGCCATCTAATTCCTCTATTTTTAAAAAGACTATCTGTATCTTACATATGTTTAACAGGGCAACCTTTACTGCATCATTGGGCAGAGAATTCCATAGATTCACTATACTTGGAAAAGCAGATCTTCTTCATCTGTCCTCAATCTAGCCCTCAAATATTAAGGGTATGTCCCTTGGTTCTAATATCATCTGCCAGTGGAAACAACCCCCCCCCCCACCCCCATTTCTCTTATCTATTCCTTTCATGATTTGATATGTGTCTTTGCAAACCTTCCCCAACACCTGTACTCTGTGGATCTGCGTTTGAACTTCTAACCAACCTTTTCAATTCCTTGCAGCATTCCTTCACAGACAAGTATTGTCAGGATGAGACTAAATGTAAATTTGAGGTACAATACATCATATTTCTCCCAGAGAGTCTTAAATCTACAGGCATTAACATTGATTTTTCTAATTTTCAGTAACCACTTCCTCTATGTGATTCCACTGTTTCCATCTCTTTTTTTGCTATTCCTGTTCTTACTTTTCTCTTGCATGTTTTCTCCCTTCTCCCAATGGTCTCCCCTGTACTTATCTCTTCATCTCTCCCATCTGCCGTCCAAACCTCTATCACCTCTAGGTCTCGCTCTAGTTTCTTCTCCCAACATATCTATAACAGCTCTCTTTCTGACTTTAGTCTCGATGAAGGTTCCCAACCCAAAACACTGACTGACCATTTCTGTCCATGGATGTTGCCTGACCCACCAAGTTCCTCTAATGTTAAAATATTAAAGAGCTTGCCCTATCATGGTCATACTCTCTGCTCCCCCCTTCCATTGGGCAGAAGAGATTGAACCTCCAGATTCAAGGACAGTTTCTTTCCTCCTAGTATCAGACTATTGAATGGATTCTGCCCTTACATGATCATTTTGTCTGCTATGTTTTGTATTTTTCTCCATATTCTGCATGATTTGACCACTGTTGCACTACTGTCTTATTCAACTGTCTTTTAATTTATTTGTTGTTATTGCACAACCTGCTATACAAGTTGGATTGCCTGGATAGCAAGCAAAACATAGCTTTCTGTATTCCATTAAGAAACATTAAATACAATAGCGAAAACCTACCGGGGATAAACATTACCTAAGTTGATGGAAGGAGAAGGAAAGAAAAGAATGGACTCAGTTGAATTTCTGGTGTATTTTTGTTGAATGACAACATTGTCTGACTGGTTTAATGCAACCTAGATTGTATACCTAAAATGGATGAGAGGGGGGGGGGGTGGGGGGGTGGCTTGGGAGGAGGGAGGGGGGAGGGAGAAAAAGTCACTGTATATGTGTGAAAAAGAAAAAGTGTATATCATGGCTAATGTGATTTATGGTGTGAAAAATAAAAAAAATTAAAAAAAAAGAAACATAGAAAAATAGGTGCAGTAGGCCATTTGGCCCTTCAAGCCAACACCACCATTCAATATGATCATGGCTGATCAGTACCCGGTTCCTGCCTTCTTCCCATACCCCTTGATCTCCTTAGCCACAAGGGCCAAATCTAACCTACTCTTAAATATTGACAAGGAACCAGCCTCAACTACTTAGCAAAGAATTCCACAGATCTACCACCCTCTGAGAGAAGAAATTTTTCCTCATCTCAGTCCTAAAAAAACTTTCCCCTTATCCTTATGTGACAATAAAACAATTTATTTGAATAAGCCTGTCAATAAACTCTGCCTACAATTCCACTTCATTAATGTCTTTCAAGCAATATTGCAGAATAAGATTTCATGAACATTGTTAGGTGTCAAGATATTTCTGTTTTTCCTTTAAATAAAGGCAGACATATAAAAGAATAAAACAAAGAAAACAAAATTGTGTCACTGTTGTTCCACCTGCGGTCAAGTCCTAAGAGTTAAATGCTACATTTCCTGCTTGACACAGTTACATTAAAATATCATGTTAAATTGGCAAAACATATATTGAGGCTCTGTGCTGTAATTTTTTTTCTTTTGCCTGAAACAATTTTGCTAAAAGCTAAAATCTCTGAATGCTAAAGGGTCTTGGAATATCATCATCAACCAGGCATCACCAAAAGATTAATAACTTCTGCTCTTCCCAAATTATTCAAGTTGCAATTTGTTAAATAGAATTGTTATAACAATTCACGGACAAAAACTGGCATGTCATTTTTCGAGAAATTAGATGCAAAATTGTGGGCCCTGGCACATAGTGCAGCATTCCTCAAGATTCAAAACATGCACTGACAAACAACGTCGATAACTCTGATGTCTTGTGAAAACAATAATGAAGATAAGAACTGATATGATTAATCTTGATTTAAGCAGCAATTGGACAGAGAAGGGGAGTGAAAAGAGGATGAGAATCCAATGCCTGGGGAAGATTAAACTAGCCAAGGTCTGAAAAATCAGGATTGAGAAGAGTGTAGTTGTAATGGGGGATAATACATTTGTTTTTTTCAGCATCCTCTGCAATAATAATAAGTAACAGTTTTAAAAAGCACCTCAAAATATGGAAACAACAATAACATTTTTGGTGATTTTTTATAAATAGAATTTGTTAAAGTGTAAAAAAAATGCACAATTTTAAAGATAGCTTAATTAAATTTTAATTTTTTAAAAAAATTTAGACCTACAACACAGTAATAGGCCATTTCGGCCCACGAGTCTGTGCCGCCCAATTTACACCCCATTAATCTACAATCCTGGTATGTTTCGAACAGTGGGAAGAAACCAGAGTCCCCGGGGAAAACCCATGCAGACACAAGGAGAAAGTACAAACTCCTGACAGACAGTGAGGGATGTGAACCCTGGTCCCAATCGCTGGCACTGGAAAGGCGTAGCGCTAACCGCTATGCCAACCGTGCTGCTCAAATCAATGCACAGATGTTCTACTAGAGGCTAAAGGAGATAATAGGGCTGAAAGCTTCTGAAGTGAATGAAGGACAAAGGCATGTCTCAGATGATGGTGATGAGTTTTTTATTGAATACATTACTGCAATGTACACAATGGAATTGCATGAATTGTGCCACTCTGGGTGGTTGGAGAGGTTCACTTTTCCTGTCCAAGAATTTTTGCTGAAATCAGTGAAGGAAAATGACACAGAAATTGCTTTCCTTTTTTCTGTAATACATGCTATTTCAACAAGTGCAACCATTGTTGAACCATCTCCAGCAATGCACAAAAAGGCAGGAGCTTTTAAATTTTCACTTTAAATTGTTTGGAGTACTGTAACGTTGAAGATTAGAAAAGAACAAATGTTTGACTGCCCTTTATGGAGCCAAGCAGTGATTGAGGTAAAGTAGAGGGATCTTAAAGTGCTCAGAAAATGCAACCAAAAGAATACGACTTGGTGATGAAGGAATGTGAAAGAAATAAAGAGTAAATAGAAGAGAGATCCTTAATTTATGGAAAATAAACCAAGCACAATTGAGACATAGCAAACAGGTGTGAGCAGAGCATTGTCAAACAATTTGAGCTACACATAACGAGACAGCATTGTGGGACAATTTATGAGCTGCATATAACTAGAAATCTGTCAAGTGATTTGAGAAACGGACAGCAATAAGAATTGATACAGTGAGATTATTTCTATGTTTCAGAATTGCACCAGTTTGTTGCCAAATATCCTCAAAAGTAGCTTGGGTTGGCAAATGTACTGCACCCTGGCTCTCCCAGAAATCTCTGGGTTTGAGCTCTGCTGTGAGATTTCATCTCATAATCTCAGACAGTAGTGCAGCATTGGAGAGTGAGGGGCTTGTTGGGGAGAGTTAGAGCAGTCATGAAGAGCACTGCATTGTTGATTACTTTCTCCATGTGAGATGTGACGACACTGAAGAACTGCCTCATTGGCTGTGAACTGCTTTATGAGAAAGCGTACACATGCAAATCTTTCTTCCTTTCTTTGTCAAAGAGGTCGTGTTTTTGGGAAGTATACAGGGAGGCAATGCTTGCTTAATGATGGAGATATAAAACTGCCTGCAGCATGAAAGGAAATAAACAGCATGAAAGGAAAAAAAACAGCATGTAGGAAAAAAAGAGCAAGGGATTTCTCGACCAACACAACAAAAATATATCTCAGTGGATCTAAAGTCACAAGAAAACATATTGCTCACAGGAGGTTTAAATGTCACTTTGGGCTTGGAGTCAAGCTTTATAAATAACCAGCCAATTGGAGTGGAGAACGTCTCCAGAAAAGCTTTGCTGTTGCCTGGCAACCTGATGTCACCAATGAGTACAGCATATATTTTGGGATTTTGAAATGGATAAAAATGGAATCATCTGCTATCAACATTCATTAAAAGTCTGTGCCAATCTGTAATAGAAACCAAGCAGCTTAACTTTAATGCAAGCAAGAAGTTTAAATCTGACCGTTCCAGATGTAAACAGAGCTTCAATGGAATAACTGTAACAGACTGCTTCAACAAGAAAATTACTGACTAACCAATTAATCTCAGGCAGCACAAAGTTAATGATTATTCAAACTCACACATTGAAACAGTTAAAGAATAATCAATAAAATCAGAATGAGACCTTTGAGTGAGTTATTACAAGAAATATCTTCATGGGAACCTGATGTGAGGTTGCTCTGCTTCCTCTCTATTTTCAAATCAAATGAAGGATTTGACACACATCTTTACCAGATAGATTAAATTTGTGTTGGTTGATCAGTTAAATTACAGTATGGATCACTCTCAGTTGTCATTCCAAATTGTCAGAGGGCATTTTCAAAATGAGAAAATAGTTTACAGATGGCAAAGACAGCCACAAAAAGCTATTATTTTTAGATAGGCATATAAAGAAACAAAATTTGTTTGAAATGCATGCCCCGGTTTCAGTATGACACCAATATCTCTTTTACAGTAATACAATTGGGTAACACTGCAATCAGTGTCTGCATTAATTGGGCAAAAACTCCACATACATAAACAAGTATATATGCACAGAATTCCAGATAAAAGTATCCAAAGACATGTTAAATGATCAACTTGTTTAGTCAGTGGCTTTCTAAAACAATAAAGGAAGTGTTTGATATTGAGAACTCATTGAGATGGATTCATTCTTCCAGTTAAATTACATAGCAAATATGTGAATCACTATGGAGCTATCTTCTTTAGAAGGTTCCAGTTGTTTGGCTTCCTCATCAGGTTACTAATTTTACTGCTCAGCTCCAAACAATTTTTTTTTGGTGCAGATCTAACATAAAAACCTGGCTACTTTCATTCAATAGCTGGGCCATAACTATTGGTGTAACAATGCAGCTTTAACTTCTAAAAATGACAATATAATTAATAACTTAGTACTGCTTGCAGAGTTCCACTGACATCTTTTTAAACTAATGGATTTAGATCTGTCAACTGCGCAATGGAAAGTTTCTGGGAGCATGTAAAAACTGCGGATAAGCAACATTTTGGTATTGCAAAACATGCAGCCAAATTTTTAGCGTGTCAGTTTAGAAAAAGATCTATTATTCTAATGGCAGTCAGTGATAACAATGTCATAACGTCCCATTCCCTCTGATGTGGCAATTCAATGTCTGTTGTGCAGAGAAAGATAAGATACAAGGAAGAATTCTCATACATTTGGATTCTTGCACTTAGACCCTCTTCCTGCTCTTTCTTTTCTGAAAAAAACACATTAGTGCAGAAGAGGAAATCATTTATTTTCCTTGATTAACATTTTTCCACACAGCTTTTTTCCATTGTCATTCCTTTCTGAGCTGAGAGCTGCTAGACTTTAAACTACAATCACTTACTTTCAGTCCAGAGGTTAAATTTTTGATATTTTGTTTGGAATTGCAACTCTGTCTAATGACCATCTTCAACAACAATGTCAATGACTTAAAATTACAGAAATACAAGCTCCATCAGAGAGAATTCCTACCATTCTAATTCATCCCTCTCCTCCACCAAAGTTAAAATATTTCTCATCAAAGGATGGAACTAAACTGGGGAAGTGGGCCAAGAAATGTCAGATGGAATTTAACTTTGACAAGTGCAAAGCATAGCACTTTGGGATATTAAACTAGGGCAGAAGTTACTCAGGTCCTGGAGAGTGCTGTAGAGCAGGGAGACCTCAGTGTACGAACACATAGTACACCTGAAAGTGCTGAGGCAGGTGAACAGGATGGTGAAGGTAGAATTTGGCACACTTGCTTTCATCACTGAGGAGACTGAGTAAAAAGGTTGGGACGTCATTTTGTAACCCATTGGCATAGACCACACTTGGATCATCATGGTCACCTAGCTACAGAAAGGATACCATTAAGCTGGAGAAGAATCCTAAGGGTTTTTACCAGGACTGAAGGGCTTGAGTTAAAAGGAGAGACTGAATAAACTGGCATTTTTTTACCCTGAGCAGAGAAAGTGAGAGGTGACCTTATGTAAAATTGTGAGGGACATGGAGAAGAAGACTGGCCAGTCTTTTTCCTATGTTAGGAGAGTCTGAAATTGAAGGACATAGACTTACAACAAGAGGGGAACTTCTTCATGCAGCTTGGAATGACCGAACAGAGGAAGTGATAGAGGTGCATACGATTACAGCATTTTAAAGTCATTTGGACAGGCACAGAGATATGGGACGAACATAGCCAAAAAGGACTAACTGAGGCCAGCATAGATAAGTTGGGACACAGGACCTTATTTGTGCTCTATAACTGCAATCCTCAGGAATTAGTTTCTTCAGAGGAGCCTGAAATGGTGACACCTCCCACCGCAAGGAATGAAGTTTCCACAAGGCAACAAAAAGTAATAGAGCTGATGATGTGTTTTGCAGTTAGTCCTTGGGTTGCTTTGAGAAATGGAGAGCACCAAAAAGGACATCCAACTTTTCAAGTAAATATACAAAAGTTCTGGAGAAACTCAGCTGGTCCTGCAGCACTCAAAGGAGGCAAAGATACCTAACCAACAATTTGGTCCTTAGGTCAAGTGAAGGTGCGAGCAAAAAGCAGGCAGGCAACTGAATAAAAAGGAGAAAGGGAAGAAGAGTCAGGGGGAGGAGCACAGGCCAAGAGGCCAGAGGTGGACATGGATGGGAGAGCAGGAGAGAATTAGTCGGGGAAGGGGGTGGGCAGGTAGCTCTGTGAATGCAGGGCTGGAGGGAAGGAGTTAGTTGTCGTACACATTATGTACCAAGATTCTTACTTGCTTTAGCTGAGCAGGTACTTTGTAATCAAAAATAACCACTAAACAACTAAAAACAAATACATACAAAATACTTAATTGATTTAAAAAAAGATAATAAATACACAAATGATAGATAAATATCCACAGTTATCCTAGTGCAAAAAAAACAGTGACTTAGCAATAATCATAGTGTGGCATTCGAGCAGCCCTGTTGAATGTAAATAGAGATTCATAAACTCCTTTTATTGTCATGTAATAATACAAAAAATTTAATGTACACAATATATTTCAACTTTTGCCTACCGTAAAGTCAAACAAAAATAAACCATGATCATCAGCCAATAAGTGAAAGAGAGTCCCTTCAGAAATAAGAAGAGGTTAATGAGCTTGATAACTGTTGGAATGAAACTACCTAACCAACAGCTCCCAAATATTTTCAATATACTGAATGCAATTAAAATTAATTGACCATGGATTTAATTTAGACACATTTTGGATTAAGAGCCATGATTAGGTATGGACAGAAAGCATTTCTCTGAATTGCCATTGGTGCACATCTATTTTTTGTGCATCATCTTTGAATTCAATTAAGTATTTACTATGTATTTGATTTTTGTGGTTGTTTTTGATTACCAAGTACAAATTTTGGTGGATATGTACATTGTATAATGTGTTCTATAATGAACTCCTTTCCTCCAGATCCTGCTTTCACAGATCGAATGATTTATCTCATGAGTAAAGCCTGATTCTACTTGTGAGAACTCATCCAGTGATGATAAACTCAGAGGTGAAATAGTTATATCTAATCTCAAAAATTGGTTCAAGATCCATGCTCCCCACCAGCAGTTTCAGCAAAACCACATTACAGTACTCCTCAACAATCTGGATCAAGTAGGATCAAATCTTTTACATCTTGCTGGTACATTGCTTTAAGTTATTTTTTTTAAAGATATCGGTAATAACAATGTTGAAAATAAAGACAACAAACAAAGCTTCTTGGTAATTCCTTAGGGAAGTGAGATGGATCACTCATGATCTGCCCACAGCCTCAACGAACATTCCTACCTGAATGGAGTTCTTTGACCAGCGAGGACATGGTGTTTGTTATGGAATCAGCTGCCACCAACAAATCATTTCGCAAGTTTCTGCGGGCTCCTGTGAAAAATTACATAAAGATCTGCAGGTTCAGGCTGGTGGATAATACATATCAACTTTCTCCAACATCTGTTCTAATTACCTGAAGGTTCTAGGATGGATTGTTCCACAATCGGAGAGCATGATGAGAGAGAGAGAGAGAGAGAGAGAGAGAGAGAGAGAGAGAGAGAGAGAAACAAGAACCTCTGGTTGATTTATTTTCCCATTTTCTAAACATGAAGGAAACTGACTCTTTTTGTGCTTTATCCAATAAAAATTGCGATGAACCCACTGTGTTGCTTATACATTGATCTTAAAACTGATTTTATTTATCTTAAAAGACAGGTGAGTTTTCTTGAAAGAATCATGGACAATCATGCCCATTCACTTCAAAAGCATAAACCAAGTTGTGACCACCACAGGGATGAGAGCAACACATTTTCCAGTGCTTTTTCTCTTTTATTATTATTATTCTTTACTTTTTAAAAACACTTCTAAATATATTTGATTCATAAAATATTGTGACGTACATCACAAAGAACTTGTCAACCTTCTCCACACATGGTATCACAATCGTACATCCCTCCAGCAAACAGTTTAACACAGATTTCAATTGTTTCCTACAAAATAACAGGAGGGCCTTAAATTGTGGTCTTCCGTCCAGTGACCTTTCACTACACCCAGCTTCAGCACATCCCTCAGCACATCGTCCGAGACCTTAGAGAGTGCTGGTTTGCAGTACTCAGTCATGGGCAACAACTAACATGGACAGACAAGAAAGTGTCTTTCAATGTGCTGATGGGTTTCTAGCAGTGGCTGAGGAATATCTCCATGTGAGCCCCAAGGAAAAGGCCATTCATCTCTGCCTCCCGTTATTCACTAAAATTGGAAGTGGTGGTTGCTGTCATGGCCACCTTTGAACTCATAACTAATTGGCAATGATAAGTGTGCGGGTGACCTCTTGATTTGTTGTAGTCTATGTGGTTAAAGTAGTCTCTAGGTTTTGTTGGTGGGAAGTTCCAGGATTTATATTCAGCAATAATGGAAAAACTAAGAAGTTCTTCAATCGAGTCTGTCCATGAATGGGAACTTGGCAGACACTGCGGCCCCAGCTGAGTTTGTCCAGCACTTTCTGTGTATTTACTATAATCACAGGATCTGCAGACATCCTTGTTTCACTCTAGTGGTGGAATTCCCATGTGCTTGCTGTCCTCGTGTGTCAAGGTGGGACCATTTCTGGTTTTGGGTTGGCCAAATGTTGCAGTGAATCATCTGCAGGTTGTAACCATTGTCTAGTTTCCCTTCCTTTGTATTTTCTGTTTAAGTGCATTTTCTTCTTGAAACTATAAAGACAGGCTTCTAATTACACTGGACAATGAAGAATTTTTTTCCTGAACAATTTTTGGTCTATTTTATGGATTTTGGGCTGCTGATCATGAAAATCACCTTAATATATTCCTACCGTTGTTCAGAGGTCACCTATTTTGTGATTTCCTGTCATATTTTAAGTCTACTGGATATTACCTACAAAGCAGGCTCTTTTGGTGAGTCCAAGCAGGCCTGAGCCTGCACTCAGTGCAGGTGCTATGCAAAGTTTGTATTAGGCTTTGTCAGGATCGTGGTAGACAGGCCATAAAAGTAGTTCAAATATACAGATCCTGTGCATTGCATTGATATAGACTGAATGCAAGTTGATCCACATGTTCTTCAGGCCATAGCAATAGTGAGTGTACTTAACAACAGCAATTATGGTCTTCAGGAAGATTCAATGCCATGGAAATGTCTCGTCAATGTCGCAATAGCTGTGACACATTCTGTTACATTTGTGGCGAGTATATGCTAAAGGAACAAAGACACAGCATGGCTGCACATATTAAGAAAGCCTATGAGCTCCACTTGAGTGGTAAAATTGGTGACCAAGACAAATCCTGGCTCCTCACATTTGTTGTGAAACATGCCATTAACCTGAGAGCTTGGCTCAGCATCATTATTCAGGAATAGTTAATTTAATGCTTCTCCAACCTCCTATGTGCTACAGCAAGCCTGCAATTATTTCTGTGTTCAGTTTAATATTTTTATCACAATCCTCAATTTTTTTTTCAGGAAACAAACCTTTTGAAAAAAATTGTCCAGTGTTATCACATTCCAACTATAGGCTCCTTGTCACTCACTCCACATCTTTTATTCAGTGAAAATAACATGACTCAGAAAAATATATAGAAACTTAAATGAACCAAAATTAGATCCAACGAAGTCATGTGCAACACTTAATTTATATCAGATCTTAAACTGCATGTGAAATTTTACAATATCATACAATATAACATTACTAGTTCCTCAACATGATTATCCAACTGCACGAAAACCAACAAGGTCGGGTCAGATACAGCAATGAGCTCTCTGAACCCTTCTCCATTAACAATGGCGTGAAGCAAGGCTGTGTTCTCGCACCAACCCTCTTTTCAATCTTCTTCAGCATGATGCTGAACCAAGCCATGAAAGACCCCAACAATGAAGACGCTGTGTACATCCGGTACCGCACGGATGGCAGTCTCTTCAATCTGAGGCGCCTGCAAGCTCACACCAAGACACAAGAGAAACTTGTCCGTGAACTACTCTTTGCAGATGATGCCGCTTTAGTTGCCCATTCAGAGCCAGCTCTTCAGCGCTTGACGTCCTGCTTTGCGGAAACTGCCAAAATGTTTGGCCTGGAAGTCAGCCTGAAGAAAACTGAGGTCCTCCATCAGCCAGCTCCCCACCATGACTACCAGCCCCCCCACATCTCCATCGGGCACACAAAACTCAAAACGGTCAACCAGTTTACCTATCTCGGCTGCACCATTTCATCAGATGCAAGGATCGACAATGAGATAGACAACAGACTCGCCAAGGCAAATAGCGCCTTTGGAAGACTACACAAAAGAGTCTGGAAAAACAACCAACTGAAAAACCTCACAAAGATAAGCGTATACAGAGCCGTTGTCATACCCACACTCCTGTTCGGCTCCGAATCATGGGTCCTCTACCGGCACCACCTACGGCTCCTAGAATGCTTCCACCAGCGTTGTCTCCGCTCCATCCTCAACATCCATTGGAGCGCTTACACCCCTAACGTCGAAGTACTCGAGATGGCAGAGGTCGACAGCATCGAGTCCACGCTGCTGAAGATCCAGCTGCGCTGGATGGGTCACGTCTCCAGAATGGAGGACCATCGCCTTCCCAAGATCGTGTTATATGGCGAGCTCTCCACTGGCCACCGTGACAGAGGTGCACCAAAGAAAAGGTACAAGGACTGCCTAAAGAAATCTCTTGGTGCCTGCCACATTGACCACCGCCAGTGGGCTGATAACGCCTCAAACCGTGCATCTTGGCGCCTCACAGTTTGGCGGGCAGCAACCTCCTTTGAAGAAGACCGCAGAGCCCACCTCACTGACAAAAGGCAAAGGAGGAAAAACCCAACACCCAGCCCCAACCAACAAATTTTCCCTTGCAACCGCTGCAATCGTGTCTGCCTGTCCCGCATCGGACTTGTCAGCCACAAACGAGCCTGCAGCTGACGTGGACTTTTTACCCCCTCCATAAATCTTTGTCCGCGAAGCCAAGCCAAAGAAGAAAGAAAGTATGTTTAATTTCTATGAGCAAAAGAACATCCACTGAAAACTGAATAAGCCTAACATTATCAATTACTGTTTGAAAGCCTCATTCAACAACTTGAAAGGTGCTGAAGGAACTCATCAATAGTTCAATTTAACATTCCCAAACTAACAATAGCCTCACCCATGATCAATTCAAGTTGTGCCAGACACACTCTGCTCTGGTCCTGGGGTAGCCTGATTAAGGCATGTGCACAAGGAGTGAATACCACAGCAGTTTCACACCTTGACACCAAGATGACATTCAACTCAGCATCACAGCAAAAGTAAGGACAATCGTGCTAAAGACCAACTTCTGCAACTTCAGTCACATATTATAAAAAACAATAACAGTTGTGACTATTGGCAACAAGTAATATAATTACAAGCCACTATTTCCTCTCAACAGCATCAGGCTTGTTGGATTCTCTGACTTCAATATTTTGAAGACCAGTAGTTTCTAGAAGGTGAACTATACTTGCCAGATCAGCATAAAGCCAGGGTGCAGGCTGTGCCAAATGATGTATCTCTTCACTCCCTTCCTGAATATCCATCCTCTCCAAGGCTGAAGTCATAAGTTGGATGGAATCTTTATCATCAGTCACAAAAGCATCCAAGAAGTTTAAAGCATTCACTTCAGAATACTTTGCTTGAATGATGCTCTGTCATTGCCCGCACTACTGGAACTAGATGGTGATCTATGTACAATCTACAGGAAGGATACTTCATCAGCTTCTCCTTTGCCATCAAGAAGAATGCAGTCAAATCATGTCAACATCCTTTCAAGTTCACCTCCATTTGATGCAGTGCATATTTTGCTATTTCTTTATTGCACAATGTCCTGAACTCTATTATGTGAATGGAATCATAATAAAAAAACAAGTGGTTCAATGAAGAAAAACTTTTTCCAGGCACCTAGCAATGAGAGATCAATGGAATGCTGTCTGCATCCTGAGAATAAACTAACAGAATGATCTTGAATAACAATTTCTACCGAAGTGCTTATCACTTGTAAAGATACCAAGAAAATATTTTAAAAAGTCAGAAGGACCTACTATTTTATTGCAATCAAATATTCCAGAACTTGGAGCTCTAAACACGAGCCATGGCTTGGATATCAGGCACCATTTTATTTTTCTTTACATGTCTGAATCAAAACATAGCAGAAAAGATGGTTTGTTGTTCAGCCCCATGAATGAAAAAAATAAAAGACATCCATTTATAGAAATAGTCATATCAACTTGTAACCAAAACAATAATCCAGATATTCTGGCCTTCACTAATTTTTCTCCTGCTTGGCATTCAATCAACTCACAAACATGCTTCAATCAGAGTTACTACAGCTCAATTCTTGCACGTTGGCTCTACTTTTGTACCATCACGACTCAGGCAAGTACAACCATACTCCAACAGAAAAAGTATGACCAGCTTTTGTCATTACAAACTATGGAAACAAAAAGTTGTTTCCTTAAAATTAGAAAGTAAACACAGAGAAAATGACAGCTTGTGAAAAGTCTGCACGTAACAATAAAAAAACAAATTAATGTTTTGCAAGGTTACTACTTACCCTGAGCAAAAGCTTCTTGAACATCTCCACCAACCCCAGACAATGAATCTTGACGACCATGGGTTGGTGTGGAGCAGGCAGACGTTGACCTGACAGGCATTGGCATTGGGCGGCTGGCACCATGGCTGGGTGATGAACGGGGAGAACCAGCTGCTTGAGCCTACACAATGGGAACAGAGAACACGTCCAGTTCAAAATATATTATAAAGAGAGAAACCACACCAACTCAACACAACTGAAGAAACTCATAATATCTTTCGAGACCACAAATAAACAACAAATTACACACCAACCTGTAAAATTCACTGCTTTAACACTGCTTATAGTCACCATTAGTTCTTGATAAGCTTAGCATGTAAATGATCAAATTTTTATTTAAACACACTTGCTCACATTTTTCTTTTTCAATCTTTTTATTAACATTTCATAATATACACACCATAAGGAAAACAGAAATAACACAATTAAAATGGTATGTCCAAGTCTCCATAGTTTAAGTGTATTTATAAATTCCAAAAAGTGAAAATGTGACATATTAGAAATAATTCTAACAAAGAAAATAGAGATAAAGAAATATTTATAATATTATATAAATACATATATATATATATGTGTGTGTGTGTGTGTGTGTGTGTGTGTGTGTGTGTGTGTGTGTGTGTGTGCACATATATATATTTTTCTTTCTTTGGCTTGGCTTCGCGGACGAAGATTTATGGAGGGGGTAAAAAGTCCACGTCAGCTGCAGGCTCGTTTGTGGCTGACCAGTCCGATGCGGGACAGGCAGACACGATTGCAGCGGTTGCAAGGGAAAATTGGTTGGTTGGGGTTGGGTGTTGGGTTTTTCCTCCTTTGCCTTTTGTCAGTGAGGTGGGCTCTGCGGTCTTCTTCAAAGGAGGCTGCTGCCCGCCAAACTGTGAGGCGCCAAGATGCACGGTTTGAGGCATTATCAGCCCACTGGCGGTGGTCAATGTGGCAGGCACCAAGAGATTTCTTTAGGCAGTCCTTGTACCTTTTCTTTGGTGCACCTCTGTCACGGTGGCCAGTGGAGAGCTCGCCATATAATACGATCTTGGGAAGGCGATGGTCCTCCATTCTGGAGACGTGACCCATCCAGCGCAGCTGGATCTTCAGCAGCGTGGACTCGATGCTGTCGACCTCTGCCATCTCGAGTACCTCGACGTTAGGGGTGTGAGCGCTCCAATGGATGTTGAGGATGGAGCGGAGACAACGCTGGTGGAAGCGTTCTAGGAGCCGTAGGTGGTGCCGGTAGAGGACCCATGATTCGGAGCCGAACAGGAGTGTGGGTATGACAACGGCTCTGTATACGCTTATCTTTGTGAGGTTTTTCAGTTGGTTGTTTTTCCAGACTCTTTTGTGTAGTCTTCCAAAGGCGCTATTTGCCTTGGCGAGTCTGTTGTCTATCTCATTGTCGATCCTTGCATCTGATGAAATGGTGCAGCCGAGATAGGTAAACTGGTTGACCGTTTTGAGTTTTGTGTGCCCGATGGAGATGTGGGGGGGCTGGTAGTCATGGTGGGGAGCTGGCTGATGGAGGACCTCAGTTTTCTTCAGGCTGACTTCCAGGCCAAACATTTTGGCAGTTTCCTGCAAAGCATACTGCAATCCACTGAAGAGGTACTGGGCTTCTCCTCCAGGAAAAACAAGGACTGGTTTGACGAAAACAGCCAGGAAATCCAGGAGCTGCTGGCAAAGAAGCGAGCTGCCCACCAGGCTCACCTTACAAAGCCGTCCTGTCCAGAGAAGAAACAAGCCTTCCGTCGCGCATGCAGCCATCTTCAGCGCAAACTCCGGGAGATCCAAAATGAGTGGTGGACTAGCCTCGCCAAACGAACACAGCTCAGCGCGGACATTGGCGACTTCAGGGGTTTCTACGAGGCTCTAAAGGCTGTGTACGGCCCCTCACCCCAAGTCCAAAGCCCGCTGCGCAGCTCAGACGGCAAAGTCCTCCTCAGCGACAAGATCTCCATCCTCAACCGATGGTCAGAACACTTCCAATCTCTTTTCAGTACTAACCGCTCAGTCCAAGATTCCGCCCTGCTCCAGCTCCCTCAACAGCCCCTAAGGCTAGAGCTGGATGAGGTTCCCACCCTGGATGAGACATATAAGGCAATCGAACAACTGAAAAGTGGCAAAGCAGCAGGTATGGATGGAATCCCCCCAGAAGTCTGGAAGGCTGGCGGCAAAACTCTGCATGCCAAACTGCATGAGTTTTTCAAGCTTTGTTGGGACCAAGGTAAACTGCCTCAGGATCTTCGTGATGCCACCATCATCACCCTGTACAAAAACAAAGGCGAGAAATCAGACTGCTCAAACTACAGGGGAATCACGTTGCTCTCCATTGCAGGCAAAATCTTCGCTAGGATTCTACTAAATAGAATAATACCTAGTGTCGCTGAGAATATTCTCCCAGAATCACAGTGCGGCTTTCGCGCTAACAGAGGAACCACTGACATGGTCTTTGCCCTCAGACAGCTCCAAGAAAAGTGTAGAGAACAAAACAAAGGACTCTACATCACCTTTGTTGACCTCACCAAAGCCTTCGACACCGTGAGCAGGAAAGGGCTTTGGCAAATACTAGAGCGCATCGGATGTCCCCCAAAGTTCCTCAACATGATTATCCAACTGCACGAAAACCAACAAGGTCGGGTCAGATACAGCAATGAGCTCTCTGAACCCTTCTCCATTAACAATGGCGTGAAGCAAGGCTGTGTTCTCGCACCAACCCTCTTTTCAATCTTCTTCAGCATGATGCTGAACCAAGCCATGAAAGACCCCAACAATGAAGACGCTGTTTACATCCGGTACCGCACGGATGGCAGTCTCTTCAATCTGAGGCGCCTGCAAGCTCACACCAAGACACAAGAGAAACTTGTCCGTGAACTACTCTTTGCAGATGATGCCGCTTTAGTTGCCCATTCAGAGCCAGCTCTTCAGCGCTTGACATATATATATATATATATATATATATAAACACCAACTAATCTACTAAAAAAGAAAAAAACCCAAACAACTGAGCATTCTATCCCGAGGATCTGTCGAATAGTTTAAAACATCGCTCTGGTCCACACTTACAGATAACAAAAATGGCAAAAATTATATGACATTTGGAAAGGAAGGTTTATTTCATAGAATGATGCCAATTATATCCCATGAAAGTCATCATTAAATGGTTTCCATGTTTCTTCAAATTTAGTAGTTGTATCTAAAATACTATTTCTGATTTTTTTCTAGATTTAAGAAAGAGATAACATGAGAAAGCCATTGAAACAATATAGGAGAATCAGAGTTTTTCCATTGGCTCTTCTAGCTAATAGTGTAAAAAAAGCTATGGTTTTTTATGTAGAAGTAGGTAAACCTACTTCTACATAAATAAGCGTATACAGAGCCGTTGTCATACCCACACTCCTGTTCGGCTACGAATCATGGGTCATCTACCGGCACCACCTACGGCTGCTAGAACGCTTCTACCAGCGTTGTCTCCGCTCCATCCTCAACATCCATTGGAGCGCTTACACCCCTAACGTCGAAGTACTCGAGATGGCAGAGGTCGACAGCATCGAGTCCACGCTGCTGAAGATCCAGCTGCGCTGGATGGGTCACGTCTCCAGAATGGAGGACCATTGCCTTCCCAAGATCCTGTTATATGGCGAGCTCTCCACTGGCCACCGTGACAGAGGTGCACCAAAGAAAAGGTACAAGGACTGCCTAAAGAATCTCTTGGTGCCTGCCACATTGACCACCGCCAGTGGGCTGATAACGCCTCAAACCGTGCATCTTGGCGCCTCACAGTTTGGCGGGCAGCAACCTCCTTTGAAGAAGACCGCAGAGCCCACCTCACTGATAAAAGGCAAAGGAGGAAAAACCCAACACCCAACCCCAACCCACCAATTTTCCCTTGCAACCGCTGCAATCGTGTCTGCCTGTCCCGCATTGGACTTGTCAGCCACAAACGAGCCTGCAGCTGACGTGGACTTTTTACCCCCTCCATAAATCTTCGTCCGCGAAGCCAAGCCAAAGAAGAAAGAAAGAAAGAAGGTAAACCTTTGATAAGGATTATCTCATTACCCTATGATGATCATTTAATTTGATGTATTGAAGCACAGATAAATCAAGGTTATTCTGACCTCACCTGACAACACATCTAACTGCTTGATAAACTCCACTCCTCTTATGGAACTTGGAATCATTAATCAAAATTTATTGTCATGAACAAGTCATGAATTTTGGGGCAGCATCAAAGTCCAAACATTCATAATTATGAACCATCTTACACAATAATTAAAAAATAGTGCACAAAAACTAACTCAAGCAAGGCCATTCGCTGGACTTATCTTGTTACTATTGACTATTTACTATAATACTACGTGAACCAATCAGGTTTTCCTGTCAAGTCACCTCTGAATTAAATAGGCCATTCTTCAGAAACACATTTGGACAAACCTTCCTTTTATACCTCCAGCACCCTTAGCTACTCTAACATTTGAAGTGCAACATCAGAGCTAAGAACCCATTAATTTTGTTTGTGGAACCAGGCGAATCATCTTTCATAGGCAGTAACAGAACCAAAAAAATGAGTTGCAAGGCTGTTTCATGGCAACAGTCTGAAAGACCTGCTTTGTCAATATACTTGCTGCCTCAGACATATGGAAGCAGGCCAGGTCGCAGATGGCTAGTGGCTACAATTAGCCTCATTTTGCTGCGGGCACTGAAAAGAAACAGCTCTTAATTTTGTTCACCTCTCACTGTTAGTATTGACAGGTTTTAAAAGTTACTTATTTCTGAAACAATTATTGGTCGATTAGATTGTTCGCTGAGAGATTGTCAGGATTTAATCTGAATGATGTAATGGCTGAAATAATGTAGTTATTAAGTCTTCAGGAGTAGTGTCATATTTGTACCAGGAAACAGAGATTTGCCTCCATCCTTCACCCACTGAGGAAACATGCAAAGCTGTTGAAAAAACATCCGCAGGGTGTCTGAGCATCGCTTACAACAAGCCCAATCACCAAAATGAGTTTTGGTGTTAATCCACTCATCAGATGGGAAAATGAATTTGGAAAGTGAAGTGGCAGCTCCTCTGACACAAAGTAAATAGTACAAGAGCAAAACTTCTTAAGAATGATTTGTGAAATCATGGAGTTTTACTCCAGTTTCGAGCTCCAAGGAACTATAAATTTAATTTGTGATGTGAAGTGGCCTGCTTTTGCTTCTTAGCAATCTGAATAATGTGTAAAAAGGCACACTTATGTACATGAACAAGAATGAGTCAGGCCTACCATTTAGTGATCCATCAGGTGCAATGCATGAACAGCGCATGGAAATAGAGTTGGAATTTTCTGCTTTGGGGAATTAATTATGCAGCTGGTGGATGAAGAAAACTGTCCTGATGACTATTTTACATGGAGAAAAACAGTCTTTGATATTGAGGAAAATACAATAGCTTTGATGCCTGGTCCGCCAGCATAATAGGGAAAAGACAAAACTATACAGACACGTTCCATGGTAACTGACAAACATCCAAACAGAAAGGGTTGTTCATGGAGATTTGCTTGGATTTGTCACCTGTTAGCAGAGTTGCAGGTACACAGCTGCATAACACAAAGATGCTGGTGAAACTCACCAAGTCATACAGCATCCATAAGAAGTAAAGAATAGACTGAGCCCGTCATCAGGAATTTCTTGGATGTAACTATCAACCTGAAAATTCCTTCAAAAAGGCTAACAAATAAAATGACTTTCAAAAGGTTGGGTATCCTATAGCGTGTGATTTCCCTCCCAATTCCTCAAAGCCTTACAAGCATCACACAGTGGAAGTCAGGAGCACCATGGAATATTCTCGAGTTACTTGGAAAAGGATAGCTTTAACACCAGTGAAGAACTACAAAAGCATTACATTGTGGATATCAGAAACCTGATGAGAGGGCACTGATTTGAAATATTATCTCTGCTTCTCTCTCTCTCCAGAGATGCTGTTTCCAAAATTTAAGACATTTAACATTTCCCAGGATGAAGTGGCCTGATCAAGTGGCACTTCTATCAAACTGCACCTGGAATGCCCTCAGGAACTTGGTGAGACATCAACAATTCCTGAAAAATATGTAAACTCCACCACCAGTTGAACAAGGGTGGCAATTCCTTGGGTTTTCCAACACCAGCAAGTGTATCTCCAAGTTGCACATGGGAAAGTCACACTTGAAAACATTTCTTCTGTCTAAAAGCACTTTGGATGAACCTTCACTGTAACAACTGATGCCACTTGAGAATATATCTTCTTACCACTCTTGCAAGGTTAATCAGGACTGATCAGTCTGCGACATGATTGAATTACAAGTGTCAGAAATCTCCAGTTGACTTTCCTTCTAAAGCTCATCTCCTCAGCACCTATTGTACTTGACCATAACTTGTAAATGCTGGAACCAAACGTATAGATCTACTGAATTCTAAGATTATAAATCTAATCACTAATGTGCATTTCACCAATTTTGGGCTTGGGTGTGACATCAGTCAACTTCTTCCAGCTTTGCATCAATGTGCTTTACTTATGGAGTAATTGTGATCTCCTCCCACTGCAACTTCACAATGGGCTTGCAAACATTCTTGGGCCCCAAGTCATGGAAGGTTTCTCTGTTCCCATCACCCTGTTGAATCACATTGAAAAATAGCATTTCCGGCTCCTTGTGCCTGATTTCAGCCTCCTGAAATCTTCCTAAATCAGAATAATGAGTTAAAAAAAAAAATTATTAAGTCCGACAAAATGGTAACAGGCCCTTTTGCCCCATTAGCCCATGCTACTCAATTATACTCAATTGACCGACAGACCCCATATGTTTTAAAGGGTGGGAGGAAACTGGAGCGCCCAGAGGAACGCCATGCAGACATGGGGAGAACGAACAAACTCTTTAAATACAGTGCCGGATTTGAACCTGGATCTCTGGCACTGTAACTGCATTGCGCAAACTGCTACACTAACCATTCTGCCCTTGTTGCAGAATAGATGCAGCAAACGAGCTGCTCCACTTGATGTGGTGGAGTCAGTGTTTTAATTACACCACATTGCAATTGATGCTAGCAAGCCTTGAAATTCTATCATGTGGATTGGCAGCACTGTTAACAATGGCTGGATGCCGCAATCACAATCAGGAGGCAAAAACATGAACTTCAGCTGCAACTTTCATTCTCACACTGTATTCATTATATTATGTCACTGCAGGAAGTACGAGAAAGCACTGACAAGAGTACACAATGTCCATCACATTGCAAAACAAATAAAAGAAAGTTAACTTCATTGACATAATGTTCATTTGCATGTGATAAGACAACTTAGAGCTGTAATCTCCATGAGGGGGATGTATTGTATTTCATCAGAAGTGCTCAAGCTCTGTTGTAACAGCTTTTATATTATTTGATTCCAACTTCAGCCCTATAGTCACTCTGTGGTATCCATTACTTCTTGCCTAATCCACTAAAATTCAGTGTGACACATGATCTGCACAACAAATTGAATACACACAATAGGGCAACAGTAGAATTCCTCAGGTTATTATGGGAAAATAAAAATCAAATCGCTATTTCAGCTTCTGTGTTATCTAGCCCTTACTGAAAAATGCATGCGATGTTTGGTTATGACAGCATTAGAATCGTCTATAATCCCTGCCACTCCCAATGATAAATGGCAAGTTTGATCTGACTGAACAAAAATCCCAAATGAAACATAAATTAAACTGATTCTTTTGCCAGAGTTCCCTTTCAAAAATATGGCAACAAACCAGACCTACAATTCCCACAGATTGAACGCAAAACGCTTGCTTTCGGCTGAAGCTACATTCCAGTTTCAGCACATAATCTCGGGTGTCATACCACTGTACTAATGGGAGGCTTGCATTATTTGCATTGCCATCCTTAAGATGCAATGTTGAACCCCGGATGTGACAAATTATTTCAGGATTCAAAGGATGTAATAAATTGACAGTACAATTTGAAGAAAAATACCAAATTACCTGATGTCCAAGCCAGCATTTTTCATCATCGAGCCTCATGAATGCAGTTAAAATGGTCCTTTCAATTCACTGTATTTTAAGATGTTGCAAATAAATTCAGTGCTTTAAAATTAATGTCAACTTTTTGAATACATGTTGCATCATGCTGGGATTGGTGGGCATTTCTGAGAATTGTATTTTCCCTGGAACATATATTAAAGCCCTTCAACATGATGAAGGCTTCCTTGACATCATTACCACTGAAATGGAAGTGGATTGTGCTTTGGAACTCTTACTTATGATCATTTTTGCAACTTTTTATCTTCTTCGTCTTGTAGCACATTTCATAATTGCATTGTTCAACTTTTCTATTGTAAAATATTAAGAAGATATTTTAAAAAGAAAGGAAATGGACAACATGCACATGGGGCAATTTCACCACAAAGACTGCATTGATTCTAGGTGACAGCTCATCAGCGCCTTCTCAGGGGAATTAGGGATGGACAACAAAAGGTGACCTTGCATTTACTCAAGTTGAATTCACTTATTACCACTGTGAAAAGGGTCCTACTGTCATATTTTCCTGATGAAAATATGCTTTAAAAGAAAATCTAGCATCTGTTTTTATGGATAAATTTGTTGTGATTCTTTTCTGTTTCACACTTTTTACTGGTATCATTAATTCCACATATCTTTACAATTATCGCTGCTAAAAATCATCAAGCATCAATAATCACTCCTCAAAAATAATAAACCAATTCTACATAATTTCAAAGTTCTTTCCTTGTTCAGTTCAATCTGTAATGGTTGTTTTCTGTTTAAGCAAGTCACAATGGCTCATAAGAATTAGATTTTCTTCCATCCAACAGATCTCAGAGGAACAGCCCCTTCAACATATCTGGTTATGTGATGTACTAATCAAATGTCTGCCAAGGAAAGATACTGATTGGCAAAAATCAGATGATGTAAACAAGCAAGTTTTATTGTAAACATATTCATTTAACATTTTGAAGACATTCACAGCTTAATTCAAAATATTGATTTCAAGAGTATAGGATAAAATGGATTTCTTTACACAAACATGTGGCCATGAACCTATGCTGACCACTGCATAAGCCAATTTCTGGTGCTCTTCCCAACAGCAAGACATACCTATGAAATGAATAGTAAGTTATGATTCATATACCATCCTCTACACACAAAAGAAGTACTATTTTCACACATTGTTTCTGTGTAACAAGGTGATGAGCTCCCCAATTACCATTTTTTAAATTTACATCCTCAGCTGATTGTGGCCTGCACCATCGCTACTAGCTTTGATTAGACACGGATGTAACACCAACATGAACTGGGAAGACAATGTGGCTATTTTAATTGAGACTTAAACAAACTTGTGTAAGGGCTTTGGGGATAATTTTCTGCAGGGATCTCCCACATGTGCTATAACTTGAATTTTCAGCATTTTACTGGTCTCTCCAGGACACAGGTGCAGGAGAACACCTAAGAAAATTCATAAACAGACATGAGACTGGAAAGCTGGAAGCTGAAGTGCAAAATAAATTGCTGGAGGAACTCAGACCTGTGGAGCACCTGGCAATGGAAGTCAATGTTTAAGGTCAAGACCCTTTATTTGGACTGTGTGGGAAAATTCACAACTTTAAAACTACCCTATACCTCCCACTGACATTAGTTATATAAGTACTAATAAATGAGTTAGTCACCAACATCTACTGTCATGTCTTAGATAGAAATTATATGGTTGAAATTAAATCTGGATGTAATGTTTGGACCTAGTTGGACATATATTCAATGTCAGCAGATTGAAATTACCTGGATATTTCAGTGGTAAACATGGAGTTGTTGATATTCATTAAGCAATTTTACACCCTGAAATGTGCTGTCATGAAGAGTATTTATAAAAACATTGGCTTATTAAAAACACTTCTCTTTAAGCTCAGTTGGCGGCAGGAACTGGACACTTTAAAGATGGAAACAGCTTTAGATTTCCAAATAAAAAGGTGAAATCCAAACATCAAAGGATCACTCATGGCCTGCAAGGTAAATTAGTAAATTAACAAGTAGTAACTAAAACTGGATTTCAGAATGCTAACAGGACTTCATTTATTTCAACGGGGAGTGCTAGATTATGCTCAGCTATTCTTTCAATGAATGCACAAATTTAAATAGTTTAATTAGTGGTAAAGTAAAAAAAAATGGCATCCTGGGAGGATACAGGCTGGTTGCCAATTCATCAACAAGAAACAAATTTCAATCAATGTTCAAGTCTTAGTGATATTATGTTCATATTTTAAGATATCCAATTATGAATGGAAAGCAATAATTTGCATTGCATGAGAGGGTGATATCATTCCTCTTAAAAAGGGCAAGTTATACAAAGGGTAAAAAACATATGAATGCTATCAGAGGAATTTGCTTGGAATAATATTTATATTTCAGGGGTCATAATTGAAGGTTATTAAGAGAGGAAAGGTGTTGTCACAAAAGAATATTCCTGTGACCCAACCAATGAGACCAAGCAATGTGTGGAGTTGGCTCTCATGCTGCCTTGGCATTAAGAATATATGCATGGAGGACATCATCCATGAAAAGTATCAAAACATTTAGATGATCAAAATACAGTTGAAGTCCAAAATAAAGATTTTCCTTTTTATCCTTCAATCACAATTCAATAATTAGAAAAAAACCACGAATGTGTTGATTTTCTTTCTTCTAGTTACTTGCTTATATGCTTTTACTCTCGCCTGTTATTCATGAACAGGCAATGATTCAGTTTATGTTTCATTGTTAGATCTTTGTGTCAAATGGACACAGTTGAATAATGTAGTTATAGAAAATGTGGAATTATTAACAGTATTGCTAGCTCCCTGCCCCCAAAGTTGTGATCGAATTAAATAATCATGAAATAATTCTGGCAGATTTGCCAGCTATCTTAAAATGATACCAAGTATGAAATATTATTTTTTTTTAAAGTCAAAATAAAACTAGCAGTTTTCAAGTTAGGAAAATTTATGGGTGTGATAGTACAGATCTATCACCAATGTACATAGTGTATATAGTTACTGTATCTAGACTGTGCTTACAGCGATTGGCTGAGAGCTAAGCCACGCCTATTGTCTGGGCCTTAAAGGGCTGTGTCCCTAGCCAGGTCGGATCATTCCGGACTGGTCGGCCACCTGTGAAGAGCTCCTGTCTTTTGCTAATAAAAGCCTTGGTTTGGATCAACAAGTCTTTGGTTCTTTCGACGAGCTCTACAATGGGTTCAGTTTGAAACAATGACACTATTCACCTCTGAGTTTGAATATTACATTTTAAACATTAATTCCACAATCAAAACACTTGAATAGGCACATCAGTGTAACATTGTATCATACATAATATCACCTTTCAATTGAGACCCACACTGCTCGCCATTCTCAAATGTGTGGTAAGATCCCAATGAGGAACAGTTCTTTCCAGTGAACAAAAAAAAATTGGAGGGACTCAGCAAGTCAGGCAGTATCCATGGTGAGAAACAGTCAGTCAAGGTTTTCAGGTCAAGACCTGTTATTGAGACTAAAGTTGGAATTGGAGATAGCAGGCATGAAAAGAGGGATGGAGGTGGGGGAGGGTTCAAGAGGTGATAAGATGCTGGATAGATGAAGGTAAGAGAGGTGAAGTAAGAGACAAACAGGAGAGGGGGAAGGAAGGGTTCTAACGAGAATAAGAACAGGTAAAGGACTGATCGAAATTGTAGAGGCAGATCAGATTGGCAAGGGATAAAAACATTAAAATACTTAACTGTTGATAAAATTTCATTTTTCACTCATGTCTGACTGACTACATTGCATTATCTCATTAATAATGCACCAAACCTAACTACATTTCACAGTTTCCCAATTGCATTAATCTTATAGGCATTTCAAAATCGTTCAAATTCCTATACGTTGAGATAAAGGCATTCCGTGCATGTAAGTTTCATATACTCCTTAAGAGACTGCTTTGATATTAATTCCAAAATGTATTCAAGAGTTATAAAAGCAAACAACCAAGTATTTGTATGTTCTTTCATACCAGTAAGTCAAAAAGGTAAACCAGAAATATTACGTTCCTTCTGTAGTCAATAAAGGCCTCATACACTCCACAAAAACATTAAAAGGTTTAATTCCATGAAAGAAAAAGTCCATTTATAAAATTCAAGCATTTTTCATGCAAAGTTATCCAGTGATGCAGAAAGTTGCAAAAGTTTTAGCATTGATACTAATTTGCAATAATCTTCTCCTATTAGCATTTTTTTAAAAACATTTCTACCATTAGAAATCCTGTGGAAAGTACCTCCAGCAATTTTTGGCTGGCTGTTCATTCCACCAACATTTTAATTATGTAGATATAATTGGAAGAAAATAATCAATCTTCTGCCAGTGGTTTACAGGTAATTTTAAATGTTACAAATATAGAAATGATACTCTTTTAGAAATATCTCTGATGGTTATTAATTTTAAATTCACTGAAGAATAAACGTAATTCGCTGATTCCTGCTCCAAATATGAAATGTTAATACATTATAAGCTCTGGAGGTAAACAAAAAAATCTACAGATGATGGGGTCTAGTGCAATCCCAACAAAGGTCTCAGATCCAAAATGATGACTGCCTTTTACTTCCAAGAGATGATGCATCACCTGCTGAGTTTCTCCAGCACTTTTGTGCATTGCATATGATAAGCTATTGTTATTTTATATTGGCTTTTGTACATGCTTATGCTTAGGACTGACAAGTAGTAAAAAGGAAAAAAAAATCTCACACTTTTAATCAGTCAGGATGTTCCAAAGACTTCATATCCATCCATTGTTTTCCAGGTGAAGATGTGATATTTTAAATATATAAATATATAGAAATCTCTTGGTGCCTGCCACATTGACCACCGCCAGTGGGCTGATATCGCCTCAAACCGTGCATCTTGGCGCCTCACAGTTCGGCGGGCAGCAACCTCCTTTGAAGAAGACCGCAGAGCCCACCTCACTGACAAAAGACAAAGGAGGAAAAACCCAACACCCAACCCCAACCAACCAATTTTCCCCTGCAACCGCTGCAACCGTGTCTGCCTGTCCCGCATCGGACTTGTCAGCCACAATCGAGCCTGCAGCTGACGTGGACTTTTACCCCCTCCATAAATCTTCGTCCGCAAAGCCAAGCCAAAGAAATATATCAACTAATTTTGGTGGCCAATATGACAGTAAAATAATAAATTATTATTTGAGGTGATATAAATTTAATATCTTGGATGGTCCAATAATCTCAGCAGAGAGTACAACTTTGATTGCACAGATACAGTCTGACATTTTTCCTTCAATCATGGCAATCACAAAGCTACTGCAATAATAATATGCTATGCCGTATGTCAAAACAACAGCTCCCTCTAGAGTCTTATATATATGCAACTGCCCTTCAGGTGAGAAGCAGTTGCATTTCTAATTTTTTAACTTCACACAGATACATTGAACTTGGGTGGACAGATTCATTAATACATTTTCTTCAAGTTTTATTTTTCCATTATTAAATTTTGTTTTAAATAAATAAAGGCTTAAAAACAGGAGATTTGTTATCATTTCCATTTTATTTGTACCTCCCTTTAAGATAATACATATATCTTGATACATATCAACCTGTGCACATGATTCAGTGATTATATCATATAATCAACAGCAATGAGGAAATGAATATTCCATCAAAAATCCACTTAATTCCAAAGCAACTGACAAAAGTAGATATGAAGCACATATACAATCCAAACACTGCAGCCAAACACTACATGACATAAGGCAACATAAAAATTCACACAACTTTTTTTGTCAAATTGACCACTTATTTATTGACTGGAAATATTGATTTGGAAACATGGGCTAAATGCTACTACCATGGACATATGGATCTTTAAACTGGCGCAGAAACAGATTTTACATCAGTGAAGATTACGGTTCTTGAAATATTTCCATTTTGAACCAATCAACCAATTTAGGGAACTGAATTTAAAAAGTTTCATAGTATAAAAATAAATCACTCAGGATCAATGCCAAAATTCCAGGCACTTAGTCCAAATTGGCTGATACAAATATTTTGGTCACACGAGATGCATTTTCACTGATCACTCACAAGCTGTGTTCTTTGAAAGGTTGAATCCAAATATAGAAAATCACTGCCTATCATACAATACTCAGACGTGGCTGAGAAACAGACCAATGTCAGATTGGCCTCTGCAATGACCATTATCCAGGCTCCACTTTTAATAGCAAAAAAGAGTAAAAGAAAGTAATACAGTTTTGGAGCCTGAATTTTTATCACCTTCCACTCCAAGATTAATATTGACATGCATCATATAAAAAATTAGTTAAAAACAGACTGTGAAACACACCTGATGAAAATTTTTTTTAAAGGTTCAAATGGTCAGTGGTTCAAGTTTAATTTTGCAACAGTTCATTCATTTAAGGCTAAATCCTGGACTTAAAATGTTATTGAAAAAATAAAAAGATATAATTGTTTAATCAGCCTGGCATTATATTCTCATTAACATACTGTGTGTTTCATGTAAATTATAATGGATCATCATAATCCAAGTTATCTGATCAATTTCAACAGCTATTTCAGGATATGACAAAATGCAAGCTGATATGAAGTGAAACGCACAATCATTACCAGCGAAATCAGAAGAGGGGCTCAAGTAAATGGAGACAAACAGGAGCATCACTGTGCTTGCCCAGTGGTAAAATTTTAACTTCGCCTGATACTTGCTTCGTTCTTTCATGATGTCTACGTATTTTTATGAAGGAAAACAGTCATTTAAAATTCACAGTCAAGTTTTTTTTATTTTGAGAATTGGATTTCTTGAGAAATAATTTGGGTGAGGTTATATTTAGGGAAGAAAAAAAAGTATGGCAACATCAGTTGTACACTGCCATCACATTAAACTACAGATAGGCCAGCCAAACAGGAATCAAGAGATACACAGAAGACTGCAGAAGCTGGAATCTGAAACTAAACACAATCCGCTGGAGAAACTCAATGGGTTGAGAATAAATAGTGGAAGGAAAAGAATGGACAATGTTTTAAGCCAAAACCCTTTATGGAGGCCAGTCCTGACAAAGGGTTTTGGCTCAAAATGTCTACCATTCTTTTCTCCCACTGGTGTTGCTTGATTCACTGAGTTCCTCTAACAGTTTAATGTAGGAATCTAAAATGGCCAGCTGAAATAGCTGTTGTGTTGTTCTTAAAAGTAACTGCTGATGGTAATAAGGGGCAGAGAGACTTGGTAATAATTATCAACAATTCAGTCTAGCAAGTAAATGGATTTACATCAATAAATATTCTGCTCCATGTATCAAATATCACAGAAAAATATTCCGTAAAAGAGTTAGCATGAGCCAAGATGACAATCTTCTGCAATTTTGAAATATGCAAGGTAAGCAATGAGAGAAACCTGTTCCGGAAAAACAACATGTTACCTGGCACCTGAACATCTGTCAACCTCTCCTGCAAGTTGCAGATACTTGGAATGAAATTAGTCCAGCACAGACTTCTGGTATACTCTAAAAGTTGCAAGTGAACCTTCAATTCTTCGCTAATTATCTCGGATCTCATAATCAAGGCGTGAAATTTATTAACTTCATTTTAAGCCATATTTTTAAATTAAACAGTCCAACGACACATAATGCTCATTCAAAATTGTCAAATACCAGATCGGATAAAAACAATTGATTGACACCTGAGTCAGAAATCTCAAAATGATGAAAAAGTTACAGGAAGTACAAGTGTTGTTATTTGTTATAGCAATAGTTATCATCAAATCTTTCCTGGGGCTTTAGACTTGATAACTAAAATTACACACTGTAGCAAAATAGATCTTTCCAAAACCCTGTACATGCTAGTTTAATCTATATTTGCAGGAACTTAGAACATAATAGGGAAAGCAAATGTATGACCTCTGCTTTCAAAAATATAAATGAGAACTATAGGGTCTAATAAAGCCTGCATATACTTACTTAAATGAGTATATATAATCAGAAGTCTCTAAAGGGAAATCTCTACAGCTTTGCAGCGATATAAAACTTTGATCAGGTCACACTTCAAAAACTATGTAAATTCTGGTCACCCCATTACAGGAAAGATGTACAGTAGAGGCTTTAGAAAGGATATAGAAAAAATGTAATCCCAGGAGAGCAGGAAGCAGAGACAAGTATTGCACCATAGGGTCCTACTGCCCGGTGCAAATGCCACCACCTTTGTACAGGCTTGAAATCTTGCCACCTGGTGGTCCGTGCCCAAGATGGCAGCGCCTGTGCTGGGAAGCTAACACCGAAGGGCTGCAGACGCTGTGGGAGCAGCAGACCAGCACAGGACATCAGGAAAATGGAGAACGCCTGCTGTTGAGCAGGAGATGCATAGGAGGTCTGAAACTACGGCAGTGGACCAGCAAGGGGCTCAGTGGAGGTAGGGCCCCAAGGGGCGACTTATGGTGAAAGGACCCACACAGGCTGCAGGAAGCGAGCAACTTGAGGTTGAAGGAGTCACTGAATGCAGACTGCTTAATGGTCATGGGAACCAGGTATTGGAACCAGGAGTCAAGAGTTGCCTGGGGCAAGAAAGGCCCCGGGCACTGAAGGCTGGCTTCCTGATTGTATTGGAGGATTGGATCTGGAGCATGGGTTGCCCATGGTTTGAACTGGAGTCTGTGCATCTGCAGAGGCTGGAGGTGAATCCATACACACTTAATGTCTCTGAAGAAACTTCTTTTGTTCTCTTTCTCCTAATGTTCAGGGGTTGACACTGCTAATGGCAACTCTTTGTTTGCCTAATAGCAAACTTTGAAGTGTGTTGTGTATATTCCATTTTTAACTTGACAATAAAGAGTGAGGTTTACCAGGATTTTGCCTGGTTTAAAAGATAGGATTTTTAGTAAGAGATTGGACAAATTGGGTTGTTTTCACTGAAGCGTCCGAGGACAAAGAGAGACCTGGTAGAGGTTTATAAAATCATAAACATTGAAAGGGTGGACAGACAGAATCTTTTCCTCAGGATAAAAGTGCCACACACTATAGGACATGAAGGTGAGGGAGAGGAAGTTCAAGGGAGATGTGTTGGACAAATATTTTCATAGAGTGATAGAAAGGGCTACCAGTCATGGTGGATGTATTTACAATAGCACTTAGAGCAGGGGTCTCAAACTCAATTTACCCGGGGGCCGCTGGAGGTAGAGTCTGGGTGAGGCTGGGCCGCATCAGATTTTCCACAAGAAAAGCTCTTACAAAAACATTCCAATGTTATCAAATGTCTTTATTTTTATTTTTTAACACCAAATAAGATGAAAAAAATAAATAAATTAACAATTCATAAGAAAAAAAAATAAAATTAATCAATAATAAATAAATAAAATGAAAATAATAATAATGAAAATAATAATAATACAGCAGATATAGAAGACTGAAGAAACCACATATAGTTGCTGACTGGAGAAATGTAATTATTATTATTCAGATTCAAATGTCTGTATTAACAGTTCTTTAACCTTTAACTTTCTGAACATGAATGGAACATTGAACATAAACTGTTACGAACATGTTTTCTTCTGCCTACTTCTTACTGCTAGAGATCTGGCAGTGCTTCGTCTCGCATAGCTGAGCCACAACTTCCGGGTTCAGACTGGACGCCGAAGCGCGTGAAGCGGAGCGGCCGCGGAAATTGCGCATATGCGGTATGCATATAATGACAAATAGAAAATGCACACAAATATGCTTATATTCGCAATAAGCCAAGCCGATGTCCCGCCCCCGAGAGCAATATACCCCACTGTGATTGGTAGGTTCATTCAGCTCCGCACACAACACTGAAAAGTGCCAATTATATCAAACTCGGGGGCCGCACTAACATTAAACTTTCATATTAAGGCGGGGCCACAAACTATCGTCCCGAGGTACGCAGTTGGCCCGCGGGCCGCAACCTTGAGACCCCTGACTTAGAGGCTTCTAACGAATGTGAAAGGGAATGGAGGGATATCTATCAAGTGCAGTAAAACCCCTGGAATCCAGAATTCAAGCAACCAGCAAAAAAAGAGAAAAATAATTTAAAAAATAAAATAATAGGTAGAAATTCACACTTAAAATTATAAAAGTAAATGTTCACTGAAGTAACACATAAAACTTTGGTGAAGATGGGAGCAAATATTCGGCCAGTGGAGTGCCTTGGTCATGCTTCACTCATTGCAGCTTTTTAAATAAATTTGTGTGAAACAGCAATGGTGTCACCCAGGATGGGTGACTCTTAAAGCATCTCCCTATCCCTGCTTAGTAAGAATCACCCCAGTCAGAGTCTTTATCTGTACACTTGGGGAAGGGAGAGGGCATGGCGGTGCATATCCTTATGGCGAACCGGCCCCACTTGTATCTCCATGTGGCGGGGCAGCCATGGGGAAATGGCGTCATCACAGGTTTCTCTCTGACTCCAACATCTCTTCCAGCACGCGCCCTGGGCAGCGATTATGATGTCACAATGCACCAGGTGACTGAGCTCATGCTGCCCTTAAGGGACGTGCTGAATTTGAATAAAAACAGTCATTAATGACCATCGGTGTGGTAGCAGTGATTTCCTTCAGCTCCTGCAATCGCCACAGTGGTGACCCCAATGGGCCCAGACATCTATCTGGACCCAGCGAACAATGGACGCAGCCGAGGTGAACGCTGTAGCCCTCAAACTTCCCCCCTTCTGGCCCCATCGCCCATGGACGTGGTTCAGGCAGGCGGAGGCACAATTCCACTTCCGCAACATCTCAGCCGACACCAAAAAATTTTACCATGTTGTAGATGCGCTGGACCAGGACATGGAGGCGAGGGTGGACAACATCATTCACCGGCCACCAGCAGTGGACAAGTATACCACCCTCAAAAATCTACTCCTGGGGAAGTTTGGCCTCAATCCCCAGCAGTGTGCTTCTAGACTCTTACACTTGGATGGGTTGGGGGAATCGCAGCCCCTCAGCCATCATGGATGAAATGCTGGTCCTGGCAGAGGATCATGAATCGTGTTTCCTCTTCCGCCAGATACTCCTTGAACATTGCCAAAAGATATCCGGCTCCATCTGTCCAAAGAGGACTTTTCCAACCCCCACAAGGCCGCAGCCTGGGCAGATGCCCTCTGGCGCGCAAAACAGGAGAATGAGGCAGCCCTCAGCCAAGTCTCCAAGCTGGGGCCCTGCCATCCACAGGATACCCTCAAGCACAAGCCAGAGGAAACCCACGCAACATGGTGCTTTTATCACCAGCGCTGGGGAGTGAAAGCCTGCAAGTGCCGTCAGCCCTGCGACTTTCAGCCAGCCCTGCGACTTCCAGGGGAACGGCCAGGCCAACCGCCATTGATGGCTGCCATGGTTGGCCATGTGATCTGCCTCCTTTACAACATGGGCCACCGGTTCCTGGTGGACATAGGAGCCGAGCTGAGCGCCCACCCCCTACAGTGCTGAAAACTCAAATTCAGACCCCCAATCCAACCCTGCAGGCTGCCAATGGTTCCGCAATCAAGACCTATGGCACCCGTAGGGCACAGATACAGATCGGGGATGAAAGGTTCACTTGGAGGTTCGTCCTGGCCTCGTTGGGCACCACGCTGTTAGGGGTGGACTTCCTAAGGGCTCACAGTCTGCTGGTGGACATGAGAGGCAGGAGGCTGCTCAACGCCTACACCTTTCGCTCAGTGCATTTGGGCATGGTGGATGACAACAGACCCAAAATCACCATGGTAGCCACCGCCACAGATGAGTTTTCCAAGATCCTCAGTGAGTTCCCTGCCATGCTGGAGACATGGAGTTTTCCATCACATCTCCACAAAAGGCACCCCGCTGCATGACAGAGCTAGACGGCTGCCACCTGAGAAACTAAAACAGGCAAAGGAGGAATTCTCCAGGCGTCAGGAGTTGGGCATCGTTCGGTGGTCGGACAGCGCTTGGGCAATGCCACTGCACATGGTCCCGAAGTCATCAGGGGTTAGAGGCCCAGCGGAGACTACAGACAGCTAAATGACACCACGACTCCAGACAGGTACCCGGTCGCCCATATCCAGGACTTTGTGGCCAACCTCCACAGCGCGCGGTTCTTTTCAAAAGTCGATCTGGTGCGCGGATACCACCTGATCCCGGTCCACCCCAATGATGTTGGAAAGGCCGCCATTATTACCCCTTTCGGCTTGTTCGAATTCTTCCAGATGCCGTTTGGGTTGAAAAAAGTGGGCCAAACATTCCAGTGCCTCATGGACGCTGTGGGTAGGGATTTGGACTTTGTCTTTATCTACCTAGATGACATCCTGGTTGCCAGCTGCAGCCACGAAGAGCACAAGACCCATCTCCGTACCACGTTCGCTTGGCTGGCAGAATTCAGCCTCACGGTCAACAAGGCCAAATGCCAGTTTGGGAAACAGACATTGGAATTCCTGGGGCATACCACCTCAGTGTCTGGGGCAGCTCCGGCACCAGAGAAAGTGGCAGACGTTCAGCATTTTCCCAAACCCTCCTCCCTCAAGGGCCTGCAGGAATTTGTGGGAATGGTCAATTTTTACCATAGATTCATCCCCAAAGCCGCCCGCATCATGCGCCCTCTTTTTGCGCTGATCATGACGAAAGAGAAGATCCTGGCCTGGTCGGAGGAGGCAGATGAGCCCTTCGCTGCAACAAAACAGGCCCTCACAGAGGTGACTTTGTTGGTGCACCCGCGCCCAGAAGCACACACAGCGCTCTCAGTTGACGCTTCCGCCATAGTGGTCGGGGGAGTACCGGAACAGTGGCTGGACGGACAGTGGCACCTGCTGGCCTTTTTCAGTAAGCAGTTGCGGCCGCTGGAGCTTAAACACAATGTGTTCAACTGGGAGCTCCTGGCGCTGTACCTGGCCATCCGCCACTTCCGATACATCTTAGAGGGCAGAACTTTCACCATTTTTACTGATCACAAGCCCCTCACCCAAGTACTGGCTGTGGCCAAGGACCCGTGGTCAGCCAGGCAACAGCGCCACCTGTCCTACATGTCTGAATTCACTACAGACATCCGGCAATAGGCAGGCAAGGACAATGCACTCTCCCACCTAGCCATCGAACGCTAGTTCCTGGCCTCGACGATGCGCAACTAGCGCAGGCCCAGCAGCACGACGCTGAAACTTAAGCTCTCCGAACCACCATCTCAGGTCTCCAGCTCAAGGATATCCAGCTTCCTGACTCTGTCCAGCCACTGCTCTGCGACACCTCCACCGGTTCACCACACCTGGTAGTCCCACAGGAGTGGAGGGCTAGAGTCGTCAGCTCTATCCACGATCTCGCCCACCCCTCAGTAAAGACTACTCTGTGTATTGTGGTGCAGTGATTTATCTGGCATGGCCTCAAGAAGGAGGTGGCAGCGCTAACCCGCAACTGCATCAAGTGCCAGACTTCTAAAGTCCACAGGCACATGCAGGCTCCTGTTCAACATTTCGACTCGGCAATGCGGAAGTTCCAGGGTATCCATGTAGATGTTGTGGGCCCCTTGCCAGTGTCTAGGGAGTCGCGGTACCCATTTACCATAATGGACAGAGCAACCAGGTGACCGGAAACCATCCTGGTCTGTGAGGCATCAGCGGAGACCTGTGGATCACTTGTTTTGACGTGCTAGCGCACATCACGAGCGACAGAGGCACCCAATTTACATCCGCACTATGGTCGCCGTTGGCAAGGCTTTTAGGGGTAAAACTGCACCACATCACAGCCTACCACCCACAGTCTAATGGGTTGGTAGAGGGTTTCCACCGACACCTAAAGTCCACTCTTATGGCAAAACTTTCCAGCCCCGACTGGGTGGACGAGTTGCCCTGGGTTCTCGTTGGGATTAGGACAGCACCCAAGGAGGACCTGCAAGCCTCGTCAGCAGAAATGGTTTACGGTGCGCCACTCTCCCTGCCAGGTGAATTCTTCGGCCCGGAGACTGAAATGATGCACAACGAAGGTGAGCAGCTTGCAGACTTCTGTAAACGACTGGTCAACCTAACCCCGCTGCCCCCATCGCACCCGACCATCCCATCGACCGAAAGATCTGGATGTGGCGCAATTTGTGTTCGTCCGGAGAGGACCACAGAGGGCCCCGCTGCAGCACCCATACGAGGTTCTCCGGTGGTCTGGTGGGACTTTTACTTTAGATGTGGGGGGCAGGGAAGAACTGTTTACTGTGGACTGCTTAAAAGCTGCTCATTTAGATTTATCACAGCTGATGCAGATGGCTGCGCCCCAGAGTCGGGGCTGGCCACCAAAGCGACAGGACCCCTCCCAGTACTGGGAGGGGTTATGTGGTGGCGCACATCCTCATGGCGAACTGACCACGCTTGTATCACATTGTGGCGGGGCAGCCATGGGGAAATGGTGTCACCAGAGGTTCCTCTCAAGACTCCAGCCTCCTGTGCCCTGGGCATCAATTATGACATCACAATGCACCAGGTGACTGAACTCAAGCTGCCCTTAAAGGGGCGCGCTGAATTTGAATAAAAACAGTCGTTAATGACCATAGGTGTGGTAGCAGTGATTTCCTTCAGCTCCTACAATCGCCACAAGGGGTTAATTATCTATAATGTTATTGTTCACCTTTTGGGCGGCTCCGTGGAGGGGGAGAGGCAGAGGCAGTGACAGTTAAATGTTTTCAAAGAATGTGACTGAATATAAAGTAAAATGCTTTAAGTTTTAGATATTCACGTAAGTGAAGTTTGTTCAGTCTAAGTGCAGACTAAGTGTCTTTTAACCTGTTTATTCTTAGTGCAGGTGTATTAATTGAGCATTATATGAGTAAATCTCAAGCAACTGGAAAATACACATCCTGCATCTACCAATCCCCATAGATGCCAGGGGTTTTACTGTAGTTTGATTTGAGCATCGCGTTCAGCACAAGACATATGGGCTGAAGGGCCTGATCCTGTGCGGTATTGTTTTAAGTTTTATGAAATGACAGAATCCTCAGCAAATAAGATGATTCCACAGAGAATTTCTAATCTCATCAAACCCTTTTCAAAGAACACAAGTTCGTACAGCTTTTCGATTCTACCATCTCATAGAACACATATCTTGGTAAAACATTTTAACATTGCAGCTGTTTGACTTTTTCTAATTTTTAACAATTTTTTTAAAAAGATTTTTCATTTAATATATCTCCTGCTTTCTTAATAGCCAAATAATACACATTAATCCACTCAATTTAATTCATAACTAAACACCTGCTCCCAAGTTAAATATCGAATAACACAGGTAATTTTCATTGTTCTTTTCTGGAGGCAATGTCCTGGATGTATTCACCTCCTTCTCCCTTTATCTTATTTTCTTCCCCCTCGCTTTCCTTCATCCCTCTGACTTATTTCTTTTCCTTATCTTCCCCCTGCCAGCCACCCACGCTTTCCTCAAGCTCCTCACACTCTTCCTTTTCTTTTTCTGATCAGAAAGCATCTTTTTCATCCCTCTACCCCTTCCCTCCCACTTCTGAGCTCCCTTCTTTTCTTCCCCCTCTCATTGGCATTCTCCTATCATCCATTAGCATGTGCTCCTTCACCCTTTCACTTTAATATTCTGGCATTTTCCCAATCTTTGTCATCCCTGACAAAGGACTCAGGCTCCAAAAGTCAACTGCCTATGGCTTCCATGGATGCTGCATGACCTGTTATGTTCCTCCTAAACTCTTGTGCAGTGTTCAGATTTCTTGTTTAATGTCCTTATGGATGAAGTGAATGGAACCACATATTGTACCCAAATGAATTCGAGCCAGGATCCTATTTCTTGACTGATCCCACTATTGCTCCTTCAGTATTTGTTTTGATTTTTCTGTGACTGATACCAGATGTAGAATTTCAGTCACATATTCATTATAATCCTTTGACCCTGTTACTTATCCTTGAAATTTAACACTGGATTATGAAACAGATTTTTATGATTTCAGTTGAAAACAAATTGTCCTTGTGATTTTACCATGCTGGACAGATGAACTTGTAGAAGCCAACTGGATGTCACCATCAATTTTCACAACCTGTCTATGGCTCAGTGACTTCAACATTTAAGTTCATTTCCCTCATTCATGTTGTTGACCAGGCTACCATAATATTAGATTGTCTGTATGTGAAGGCTGCTTGTCATGACTGATTGAGCGATATGAACATTAACCATGCACTTGTGCTTTGGTTCAGTCACTATTTTTGTGGTTCACTTCCTGAACTTGCTGCATAATTGTATGATTTCAATTAATTGATTTTGCAAAGGCAACACACTCATATCCTGCTTTTTTTTTTAAAACAGCATGCTTTAAATCAAATTAGGATAAGATTTTACCTCATGCAAGTGTGGTACGTTATTGCAAAAATAACCATCAGTTTTATGTTGGCATAGTAATGTAAATGTGCTGGAGCACTTGACTGTTGGTGTAGAAGTTAGTGCAACACCCTTACAGTGCCTGTGATCAGTCCGGACCAGGGTTTGAGTCCCGCACTAACATAAGGAATTTGTACATTCTCCCTGTGTCTGTATCAGAACAAATCTAATTGTGGTGGCATTTGATGGGGGGTGTCAGCAGCAGCATTGGTCAGGGGGGCCTGTGGTGGCAGCAGGAGCAGGAACCTCAGGCTCCCTGACAGCATCAGCCACAGCAGTGGGGAGGTGTCGGGGATCTGAGAAGGGACCTTGGGTTCCCGGGCAGATTTGGCGACGGCAGTAGGGAGGTGTCAGGGATCCGAGCAGGGACCTTGGGGTCCCGGGCAGGTTTGGCAACGGCAGTGGGGAGGTGTCAGGGATCTGAGTGGGGACCTTGGGCTCCCGCACAGGTTTGGCAATGGTGGTAGGGATGTGTCGGGGATCGGCAACGAACGATACAAGTTTTCTGCTGATGCTACTGGGCTGCTTAAAACCATTTCTCAGTTATCTAAAAAATGCAATTAACCAATAGATGTCCAGTCCCAAGTGTTTCAGATAATCAGAAAGGTACTGTAGAAAGTTGAAATGCAAGTTTACATGAAGCTCTTGGTGTAAAAAAGGTCACAATAGTAATTTTTTGCAAACCTTTGGTTTCAGCAATTGGCTAAATTGCTCAAAAGAGCTAAATCATTCTTAATTTGGCTGCCTTGTTCATGCTTCTGAGTTTTGCATTTTGGAGAAATTTGGAGACTTTTTGACATGGTGATCATCAAAAGCATTAAATGTATATTAATGCTAGTACATGATCAAGAAATGACTGTGATATTTGACTCAAAGCTATCACCACCCTGTAATTTTCCACTGACATCAAATAGTAGCTCAGTATAGAACATTTTGCTATATTGGTGACCTCAACGGCCCAAAGTTTTTCTTCAATGCATGTCGTGGCTCTGAAATTGCCAATGTTTTTGACTTCACAACTATATGTATGGTTTGACCAAGCAGAAGTCCAATTCCAGTTGGGACAGATGACATCTGATTCCATGCGAAACTACTATGTAGTAAGTGCCCTGGATCAAGAGATGGCATGCTGAGTTTCCGATTTTCTGCAGCTCCCTCCGGAGGATGGCAAGTATATAGCACTCAAGGGTCTGCTCATCCATACGTTTGGCCTCTCACGACATGATCAAGCAGCCCGTTTACTTCACTTGGATGGCTTGGGAGACAGGACCCCCCCTTCCGTGCTCATGAATGAAATGTTGGCACTAGTGGAAGGGAATTGGCCCTGCCTCATGTTTGAGCAGGCTCCCTTAAAATAAACTGCCTGGTCAAAGAGGAGCTTGAAAGGATGAAGGGCATGATTATTGCACAATGGTTTAATACCGCAGGCAGAAGGAGACCCGGCGGTGATTACCGGTTGAACAAGGTGACCACACCAGTACCGCATTTACAGGACTTCACGTCCAACCTGCAAAGAGCCCGCATCTTTTCCAAGGTATCATCAGATCTCGGTCCACCTGGATGACATTCCAAAAATGGCTATTATTACACACTTTGGCCTTTGTGAATTCAGAAAGATACCTTTTGGGTTCAAGAATGCTGCACAGACTTTCCAATGTTTAATGGACAGAGTGGGGAACGATCTCAACTTTACCTTCATATAATAGCCGTAGTCATCAAAAACATCTGTCCCACTCATTTGAATGAGTTTGGGCTGACTATCAACCAGGCCAAGTGTCCATTCAGGTTTATGGGCCATAGAATCGTCAAACATGGAGCAAAGCCACCACCGGCAAAAGTCGAGGCAATATGGGCATTCGCTAAGCCCAGCACAGTAAAAGGCCTCCAGGTGTTCATTGGAATGGTGAACATTTATCACTGGTTTCTACCATCAGTGGCTCGCCCTGATGTCAGGCAAAGCAAGAGATGTCACTTGGGATGAAGAATCATCGGCAGCATTCGAGAACACCAAGGAAACACTGGCTAATGTTGCATTGCTGGTCCACCCAAGAACGGATGCCCTGACAGTGGACGCATCCAGTAGTGCAGTAGGAGGGGTATATGAACAGTACATTGATGGGCATTGGAAACCATTGGCTTTCTTTAACAAGCACCAAAGACCACCAGAATTCAAGTACAGTGCTTCTGATCTGGAATTGTTGGCAAACATTTCAAGTACTTTCTAGAAGGGAGGCATTTCATGGCTTTTACGGACCACAAGCCACTTACATTTGCTTTCACTAAGGTATCAGATCCATGGTTGGCTTGTCAACAGAAACAATTATATATTTCTGAGATCATGACAGCCATTGAACACATCTCAGAAAAGGCCCTCATTGTGGCAGATGCACTGTCTCGCCTGGCCCGACAATCTGTGCAGACCTTAGCCCAAGGGGTGTACTATGTTGCACTCGTGAAACTGAAGAAGGCAGACAGATATTTTGTGTCACGGAACAGGAGACTTGAAACTATCGCTGGAAGAAATTCTGGTAGGCTCGGAGGAGCACAAACTCCTGCATGATGGTTCTAAAGGTCGTCCTCACCCAATTGGTCCGGTGACCTGGAGGCAGCAGGTATTCGACGCGGTACATCCATCGATCAGAAGGACTGTCTGGATGGGAGCCAATAGATTTGTATGGCATGGCCTTTGAAAACAGGTCAGCAAATGGGTGAATACATGCACTCATTGCCAGACATCCAAAGTCCACCAATACACAAAAACCCCACTACAATCTTTGGAGCCAACATATCAGAGGTTTGACCATGTACATGTTAACATTGTAGGCCCCATGCTGGTGACATGTGGTTTCCATTTTCTTCTCACTATTGTGGATCGGGTCCTTAATTGGACAAATTAATGTTATAAAGATGAGTATCCTACCCAAGTTTTTATATATTTTCCAAGATGTCCCCATTTTTGTTCCCCCAAATTTTTTTGATCCACTTGACTCAATTATTTCCTCATATATTTGGAAAAATAAGCATCCTCATCTAAGTCAGGTTTCCATCAAAACCTTAAAAAGAAAGATACCTAATTTTAGATTTTATTATTGGGCAGCTAATATTAGATGTGTGTTTTTTTTGGATTCATTATAAGGACAGAATGGATGCTTCAAATTGGATTAATTTAGAACTTAATTCTATAAAAAAAAAACCTGAGGTATTTGAGGAGTATAAACTTGCAAGAAAAACCTCAAGAAATATATCAGGAAGACTAAAAGAAGACATGAAGTTGCTTTGGCAGACAATGTGAAAGAAAATTCTAAGGGTTTCTACAGATATATTAAGAGCAAGAGGATAAGGAACAAAATAGGTTTCCTTGAAGACCAGAGTAGTCAGTTTTGTATAGAGCTGAAAGGGATGGGAGAGGTCTTAATTTTTGTTTTTCATCAGTATTCACTCAGGAAAAGGGCTGAGTCATGAGAAATAAGGAAAACAAGCTGTGAGGTCATGGAACCTATGCAGCTTAAAGAGGAGAACATGCTTGCTGTCTCAAAGCAAATAAGGGTGGATAAATCCCAAGAGCCTGATAACATATTACCTCAGATCTTGAAGCAGGCTGGTGTTGAAATTGCAGCGCCTCTGGCAGAAATATTTAAAATATCCTTAGCCATGTATGTGCTGCCAGTGGATTGGAGGATAGCTCATGTTGTTCGATGTTTAAAAAAGACTCCAAGAGTAACCCTGGATATTATAGGCCAGTGAGTCTGACGCCAGTAGAAGGTATATTATTGGAAAGTGTTCTAAGAGATCGGATATACATTTATTTGGATAACCATGGACTGATTTGGGAAAGTCAACATGGTTTTGTGAATGTAGGTCATGTTTAACCAATCTTACAGAGTTTTATTGAGGCAGTTACCATGAAAGTTGATGAAGGAAAGGCTGTGGATGTTGTCTCCATAGACTTTAGTAAGGCCTCTGACAAGGTCCCACATGGGAGGTTAGTTAGGCAGGTTCAGACACTAGGTATTCATGGTGAAGTAGTGAACTGGATTCAACAATGGCTGGATGGAAGAAGCCAGAGAGTAGTTGTGGATGGTTGTTTATCAGACTGGAGGCCAGTCATTAGCGGTGTACCTCAGGGATCGTTGGGACCATTGTTGTTTATCATCTATATCAATGATCTGGATGATAATGTGATAAATGGGATCAGCAAGTTTGCACTTGACATTAATATTGGAGGTGTGAACAGCAAAGAAGAGATCTGGACCTGTTGGTAAAATGGACTAAAAAATGGCAGATGGAATTTAATTCAGACAACTTATGAGGTGTTGCATTCTGGAAAGACAAACCAAAAAAGGACAGACTCCGTAAATGGTAGGGCATGGAGGAGTGTGATAGTACAGAGGGATCTGGGAATACAGATACATAATTCCCTGAAAGTAGAGTCACATTTGGACAGGGTTGTAAAGAGAGATTTTGCCATATTGGCCTTCATAAACCAAAGTACAGGAGTTGGAATGTTATGTTAAAGTTGTACAAAACATAATAACTCAATTATCTCCCTTTGCTCCTGAAGATTGAGGAGGATTTGGATATATGAGAAACCCTGCCCGTAACTTTGATGGACAAAGCTAATTGTGTTAAAAAGAAAGTGATGCCAAGACTACAATATTTATTTCCCTCCTTGTCTATTCCATTGCCCCAGACCTTCTTCAAGGCACTCAACAGATATGTCAGGAAGTTCTTATGGAACTGTAAGGTGGCTTAGATCTCCATGGAAAAATTGCCTTGAGGTTATGAAGTGAGAGGTCTGAAATTACCAGACTCCAAAAAATACCATTGGGCGGCCCAGTTGAGATGTATCGCTTCTATGAGGAAGGTGATACCCAGTCCTGGGCATAAATTGGACGACACACAGTAGGAGAAAAAATAGCAAGAGAATTAAGATATAAGTGTGACATTAAATTGATACCAAGGAAAACAGGTAACCCCATATTAAAACATAATTCAGACATGGTAAAAAAAAATAAATCAATGTATTGGGCTGAAGATGGGGTTGTCTCCTAAAACTTCCTTGTCCCTGAACAGATTAATACCTATGCCTTTGGATAATAAGTTCCTGGACACCTGGTGCTGAAAGGGGATCAGGTATATCAAGGATTGTTATGAACAGCTGAGGAATAAGAACGATTTGTCAAATAAAACTTCTGTTATCTTCAGTTAAGATCTTTCTTAAGGGATAATTTGGGACCATCTATAGCCCTACCCATGTGTAGTGCATGGAGATTCTAATTCGAAAGTGGAATACATGCAAGTTTATTTCGATGATAAATCTCCTATTCCAAAGTGAGAGCCTGAGGCCAGACTTATATAAGGCAAGGGAAAGTTGGGAGTAGGACTTGGGCACAACAATGCACAAGCAGTGCTGGTCAGACCTGTGTTTGGACAGCATGACAGTAGTTATTAATGCCAGGTACAGGTTGGTGCAATATCATTTCTTGCATCAACTGTCCCTCACACCACAAAAATTACATAAATCCAAACCAGAAATTTCAGAAAAACCTTTATCCATTCAACCTGGCTGTGTACGAAGGTGAGAGGAGGACCTGGAGGACAGTGTGAAAAAAAATTACAAAGGTGGATTCTCTACAGGATCCAGAGTTGTACCCTTTAGGAAACACTATGGATGCGTGTTTTAAACTAAGTATCAAATTCAGTTTGTGATGGTTGCTTTGGCAGCAGCCAGGAAATGTATAGCAGTCACATGGAAGTTCGACTCCTAGCTACATATTACACAGTGGAATACCAAGATACAGAGATGTATTCCCCTGGAGAAGATCACATACAATTTAAGGAGAAAATATGACACATTCGTTAGGGTATGGCAGCCTTACCTGCAATATATAGGTACACTGATACAGTTACACCCCTTCTAAATAGAAGAAAGCTAAAATTCCGTGCTAATAGTGAAACAACTGAGATAAATGAAGTGAGTCATGGCACAGATGACATGCTCTAGTTTTTATGCCTTTTTCATTTTACTTTATGGTTTATATTTGGTTCCTTTTAGGGTCTGTGACTTTATAGATTTTTGTTTTTTTGTTTGTTTAATTTACATAATCTTTTCCTTGGGATATTAGGGTATGGGAGGGAAGGGAGAGGGGTGGAAAAGGGGCTCTGAATGTAATGTATCATTGTTGAGTAAGATTGTATTAACATTTTGGATTTGTGTGAATCTTGGAAAATCAAAAATAAAATATTCAAAAAAAAAGTTGTATAAGACATTGGTTAGGCCAAATTTTGAGTATTATGTGCAGTTTTGATCACCTAACTAAACAAAAGATATCAATAAGATAGAATGAATGCAGAGAAGATTTACTTGGATGTTGCCTAGACTTCAGGAACTGAGTTAAAGGGAAAGGTTAAACAGGTTAGGACTTTATTCCCTGGATCACAGAAGAATGAGGGATATTTGATAGTATTTCAAAATATGAGGGGGATAGACAGAAGAAATGTAGATAGGCTTTTTCCACTGAGGGTAGGTGAGATACAAACCAGAGGACATAGGTTAAGAGTGAAAGGGGAAAAGTTTAAAGGGAACATTTTCACACAGAGTGTAGTAGGTGTGTGGGAAGAGCTCAGGATGGCCATTGGGGACAAGTTCAGATACTATGCTAAAGTCCCCAAGTCTTCATTTGGTCTCAGTGACATCAAGGAAGCCACACTGGGTGAACTGAATGCAGTAGATGTGGTGCACATGAATCTTGGCCTCATCTGGAAGGGCAAATTAGGTTCCTTGATGGAGGTAAAAGAGGAGGTACAAGAGCAATTAATGTACCAGTGGGTTTGGGAAAGATAGGTAGGGTAATAGCTCAGTTGCCAGTCATGTTCCTGCCTCCGCCTCAGATTTGATGCATTGGTATGATGTGCCATATCAGTGAATCTCCCCATTCCGCGTGAAGGAGACACAATTGTTTTGACTGATTTGGTCATGGAGAAATTTATGCATCATTACAGTCCAGATATTGGGTTGTAATCAAAAATGTACAGGCCAAAACACACATGTTGGGCACCCGTAATAGTGTGCACAAAAGTTAAACGCAAGCACAAAAAAAGTAAATAATCCTATACATACTGAAACATTCCATAAATATTTTAAACTAAAAGGTTATGATCAGTAAAGCCCTGGATGACAGAGTTGGGCTCAGGAAGATAACAGGAAGCACTGCAAATAGAAATTACCCATTGACTACATTAGGTTTGTCATCCAAAGTACAAATTAAAACTAAAATTACCAGAACTACATAAACAAGACATTTTTATAATTCATTGCAATCTCTTGACAAGGTTCAAAATTCTACATCACAAACTGAGTACTGCACTAAACTAATAAGCTTTATTGATTTGGTTTTCAAAATGGTTTCAATTGATGGCAAAAAAATGTGAAAATAATTCCCATTTAAATTTGAGTAATATCTCTTCTGAACACAACATTTACACTGATGCAAAGGCTTAACCGAAAATCATAAAGCAATTCACAAAAGCTTGCTTGTCCACCTGTAAGAAAAACTGTCAGGGCAGAACCCTGAAATCTGCAGAATAAGGATGCGGCAGTCACTTGAAGCAATTAAGTGCAGCAACTCAGGATTGAGAAGATTAAACTCTGTACTTCTTCCATGGATTCATATTCTAGGGTAGATTCATATTCTAGGGTAGAGTAGGAGCAGATTACTTAAAATTGGAGAATTCTCTATTTGTGCAATTGGATTGTTGAGAATCCAGGTGGAATATGAGATGCTGTTCTTCATATTTGTATTGGGCCTTAATCTGGCAATGGGGCAGGCCAAGGACAGACAGGACAGTGTGGGATGGGGAGAGGAATTAAACTGGCTGGCACCAGGAACTCCAGTCGGTGCTTGAAGATATAGATTAATGAAATGGTCACCTAGTCTGCATTTGGTCTTACTGATGTGGAGGAGGTCACATTGAGAACCCTGAATGTTGTAACCATGTTGGAGAAGGTGACTGTGAAACTCTGCCTCAACCAAAAAGGCTGATTGGTCCCTGGGTGAAGGGGGGACATGCAGAATCACATGCCATTTTTCCAGCAGAAAAATATCTAGGGATGGAGCAGGAGGATGGGTGGAAATGGAGAGTGAACCAGGGAGTTATAGAAAGGGGTTCTTGTGAAAAGCAGGAAGTAGCAATGTGGGGGAGATGTCGCTGGTCATGGATCATATAGCTGCCAAAAACTTTGAAGGATTATTTGCTGGATGTGGACTGAAGATTCCCTTCATGGTTATGTGCACAAAAATACTCAAAATGGCTTTACTTTTGTTGCTCTGTCATGGCACACACAGAGACATCATTAATACAGCACCACTATCAAGGCAAGAAAGAGAAGCAAGACTAAGTTCCTTCTGAGTCATCGAATCCATGGATCACATCACCTCCTGCACCCCCGATAGCTCTGTAGCTGTATGGCCTCCAGTCTTGTCCAATGATGAACCCAGTTCAATGCATCCAAGTCACCCACCTTGGCCTGTTTCCCCAAAGCGATTATGAAGGCATCACTGACGAAGGTACTTCAGGAGCCCAACTCCTTATTGGCACCCTTACAAATCCTGGACTTGATCGCTCATTCCCACAAGCCGGTTGCCAGCAGCTTGTGACCTGGTGTGGGGCCTTCATCCACCAAACCCCATGCGAGTCCACCACTGCAGTTTCCTACCCTGTTGGTCCTCTCCCAGGCTTCTCCTTCTCATCACGGGATTGCCTCGATCCAATCCGCTGTTTTCTCGGAGCTTGCAATCCTTATGGTCTGGGATATTAAACATGGGTACCACCATCTTGGGTGCTTGGCCACTAAGGATCTTTGATGGAAAACCTGTGCTGGTGGATGAAAGGTGAGGACCAAGGGATGCTTCTAAAATGTCAGCTCCATGTCTCAGAGCGTGAAGACAAAGGTAGAAAGCCATTAAATTATCAAGGTAGAAATGGCTAGTCACAGTGCAGCCCAACACCTTGCTGTATTACAGCATCTCGGATGGTTGCATGACTATCTACTGTAAAGAACGCAGATGTAGAACCACCTGAAAATCTTTCTGCGCTTCCCACTTTCCATGGATTCACATGAACTGGGGCCACTGAGCAGATGAAGTATATAAGCAGTGTGCCACCTCCCAATCTTTTGGGAATACAAGTTCAGGAAACTTGATGATCCAATGAACAACACATTTCCGAGAATGAAAGCCTCAATATGTGATTTAATATTTTCCACTTATGCTCACTGTTCAGTATTTACAGCCCCTGATGAAACCAGTAATTCTACAAGAAATTACCGCCCAGAAACAAGTTCTCTGAACTGAATGATCTCGGTTTGATTTTATTCTCCTGACCAACCTCCCATATAATTGCGTAATTCTGAAAATTGTAGCTTTATATAATGTTCAGCAAAATTACCTGTCGCTAATTTTATAAAATATGCTCTGGAGTGTCTTGTTGCTTCAGTTAAGGGTCTGAGACTCAGTTCTTGTAAGAGATCTTAGAAAGCCTGTCACATCATGTCAGAAGGTTATCTGTAACAAATGGCATCACCACCTCCTCATCTTATTTCCAAACAAAGGCAGCAATGGTTCCCTCACTTGTTTTGAACCATTGATGTGTACTGAGTTGATTTTATGATTGATACATTACACTCTTGATCATAACTTATCTGAAAGTTGTCATCATTCCATTTATTCCCACCAGTTGCTTTGCTGCTCAATTAATTTTTGGCTCATCTCCCTTTATGAGCATGCCAACTAACTACGTGGACAAATTATGCTACACGATTGTATGAAAACAGTCAAGCCACCTGCACAATACATCCACTGTTATCAAAAACAGGTAAGATAATCCGCCATCCAATTGTTCAGAGATCCTCATGGTTCAGAATCTGGCTCATGTGTGACCATTTCTGTCTCCACTCCTCTGTCCCCAGGATCATGGCTGTAGTTCTTTCTTGAAATTAACCATGGATATTGTTTCCATGTTCTCCTTAATTCAATATGGCCCTTTTTTCTCGTGGGGTCCCAAGACCTTGAGCTGCCTCAAGCCTTGTCAGGACACCATTTTCTCATCTAATTGAAACTCACTAGATTCAATTGCCCATGCTCTCTGGAAACTCACTGGGATCCATTGCCAATGCTCCTCTGAAACACACCAGTCTTCACTGCCCACACTCCAATAATTTAGAAAATATCTTAGTCCAGAACCAACAAAGTTGCTTGGATGCTGGATTAAGTGTTTTACTCTGGTTTTTCACAGAAAAAAATCAACACTTAAAACAAGACTTCACAATTAGCACTTATCCTGATTCCTTTGTCATAGTATAAATAATAAAGCATTTTATTACTCCCATCACATGATAACCACCAAAACATTTATTAAATATTCGGACTCATTAGACCATGAATGCATGTGATCTCTTAAACTTTTCTTCAAGGTGAGTGTCATAGCAAATATTCTTTGATCTTTCACACTATTTCCATTTATAATGATCCAAAGAAGATAATAAGGTAACCAATATTGCTGTAAACAACTTCATGTAACTTTTGGAGAAAACTTTCCAGATTATCTGACATTGTTTCATTTATTACAGGCCAGAGGACCCCAAAACCCAGCAGCAATAGAAATTTACTAAGACAAATGGTTACTTAAACAAAAGTTACTTTTAAATTTCTTTAAACATAAAAACAGGATCAAACTTTAACTTATTACTATTAACTTAACCTAACTTAAACCCCTTCTAATTCTAAGTGCACGTGTATGTAATGTGTATATGTTCAGGGAAGTTCTTTGATTCACAGTCCAATCTTAATTCTCACTCCTCCAAGTTCACTGGTATCAGGCAATTCTTACACTATGCACAGAATTTAACATTTATGAATTTTCACCAAGATCTAGTGTTTAAAGGTAATTGGTTACAGTTCAGAAAGGTTCTTGTTAGTTTCAGAGAGAGAGATTTGTTGCTTGTTGGACACACACACAAATTGATTTACTTCCATCAGTCACTTCAGTGTCTTGCTGAAGAAACTTGCCCCATCAGGGTTTTCCAAGCGATAACCTCTTCTTCCAGGTCACCACAGAGTTCCTCTTGTTTCCCTTATTTCAAGAGAAACACTCTTGCCAGCCATTTCCTCTTGTAAGGATCACAAGGGTTTTTCAACAGGCTGAACTCAGAACTCATAAACCATCTTCAAAATGGGGTTTTCAACCAAGCTTGTCATGATACAGCTTCCAAAAGCCACTGCAGAAGAACTCCAACTGAATTCTCTCTCTCTTTTAGAGAAAGTCTGTTTGGTCTTTTCTCTCTCTCGACTTGCAAAACCACATGACCTTCTTGCAGGGCTCCAGACCCAGTCTCTGAAAGATCTTATCAGCCTCTGAGCGTGGACTGTTTTATTTGCACCTGCTTTTGAAGTTCCTTCACAAAGCATTTCCAACATAGTGTTTTTCTTCTTTCTTTCTTTCTTTGGCTTGGCTTCGCGGACGAAGATTTATGGAGGGGAATGTCCACGTCTGCTGCAGGCTCGTTGGTGACTGACAAGTCTGATGCAGGACAGGCAGGCACGGTTGCAGCGGTTGCAAGGGAAAATTGGTTGGTTGGCATTGGGTGTTGGGTTTTTCCTCCTTTGTCTTTTGTCAGTGAGGTGGGCTCTGCGGTCTTCTTCAAAGGAGGTTGCTGTCCGCCGAACTGTGAGGCGCCAAGATGCACGGTTGGAAGCGATATCAGCCCACTGCCGGTGGTCAATGTGGCAGGCACCAAGAGATTTCTTTAGGCAGTCCTTGTACCTCTTCTTTGGTGCACCTCTGTCTCGGTGGCCAGTGGAGACAACATAGTTTTTATTGTCTTTGCAAAGCCACCCGGTGCCTCAATGTCTCACTTTCAGTAAAGCTCTTGCATTTTAAATGAGATGTGAAGTGTTACTCTGTTTGTGAAGTGAGCTACTTTCTAAACTCCCCCACAACCTATCTCTTCTAAAAACACAATTATATATATAATATAACCCATCACACATCATTTTCTTGGATGAATAATGGCTGGTCTGATATTTATAAAAGTTTAACAAATTTCTTCAAGACATTCAACTTCCATGCTGAGAAGATGCTCAAATGCATTCAAAAACTCATTTCGAATATTAATTTCATCAGTTAATGAATCATCTTTCTTCTGATTGACTGTTTCTTTTTCCAACCGTCTGGTTTATATATACTTAAAGCAATGCTTGACAATTCCCTGCTGTTTTTACTTCATTCTCTAAGTTCTTGTTTACCTTGCGGTTTGCATCTGTCGCACTTGGGATTTTTAAAGGTTATTCACTTTAATTCCATATTCCTATTCTTCTAATTGTATTTTTCTGTATTCCCTTTTTATATCTGCTCTTCTAAGATTGAGTTTAAAGTGAAAATATAAGAAGGGCCCAGATGTAACTTGAATCTTGCTCACCACTATTTCTTGGTTACCATTTATATCTGCTTCAGTAGAAACTGTGCTTTTTTTTTAGATTCCATCTCCATTTGTCCCTTGTAAAAAGTCAACATCATTAACAGGTTTACTTTTTAACCTCAAAAAGAATCCTGAATAAATATTCTAATCCATCCCTGGCAAGTTGTAATCATATTTAGTCATTAAATCTGCCCATTATATTATTATGGCATTATATTATGCAAATGCATAATGCAAGCCCTTGTCTGAACATTTTTCTTATTATGGTTCTAATCACCGTTTTAGAATGTACAACCATTGCATGAATGCTTGCATGACATAATCAATGTGTATGTATATTTATCTAATCTGCTCTACTGTTGAACCATGCCTTGAGTATCAAACTTGACTCACCCTCTCACTACACCTCCCCTCCCCCCACCCTTCACCCCTTGAAAGTGAATTTATTGCAGAGACTTCAAGCACAAAAGTACAAAATTTGTGAGGAAATTAGCTAATTATCACCCTGATTATGTTTATTTATTTCATCATTACTTCCTTGTGTGTTCGCATCATAATGTTTCATCCATTTATCTGGTATATCTCTCCACTTGAACAACCATACAATCCAGTTCATCTTCTAATCTGTAATCAGCAGCCTACATTTAATCTGGAAATATCTTACACAATTTCCAGCCTTCTCTTTCTCAGGTGAACAATATGCAGCAGAATTTTGGATGACTTTTGTGCATTTCTTCCATCCTCAATATAATCTCACTTACAAATGCAAAACAAGGCTATGAAAAAAGAGCAGTACAAGGCAACTAACTGGGTAGCATCTTCAAAACACTGGCCCAGGCTTAATCAGGCCAAATGTTTCCCTTCAGTGCAGAGGATTCTGTCAGCTGCACAGTTAAGTTGAGAAATGAAAGATAAAACCATGAGGATTATGGATTAGATGTCAGTACATTTTATATATTTATCCACATATAATCCTTATTTCTAAATTAAGCTTGGTGGCTAGTGCGGCCATACAGAGAGCTGGAGGATGCCGATACTTAAGCATGTACACACATGGCAACCCATGGCACACACGTGCCTGCACAGAAACACTCACTCTTCACCATCAACCCTTGAAAAACTGCTCATAGTTTACCTTCATTCCCAGAATTTAAATACTCTGCAATGTAAGGTTAAGCTCAACTTACTGCCTGCTTCTGTTCCTCATCCTTTGTATGTCAGCATTTGGAAAAAAGAAAAAAAAAATAAGAAAAAAGACAGATTATTGGACAGAAAATTGGCGTGAACAACTTTTGAAAGTGGACAAACCCATTAAATAGGGACTTGTATTCAGCTCCAGGTCAAATGATTGATTTATCAAGGCAATTTGAGTTGTTTGCATATTTTCTTGGAAATTTAGGAAATTTTTTTTTGCAATAATGATTATTATCCCTCCTTGTTCCTAACGCATCCCCAGCACTGTTTCATACAATGTATTAGAATTCTCTCAACCCTTATTCAGATACTTCTCCAGAAACTGGGAGAGGCAAAGGGAATGCTTCTCATTTCTACATTTACGACTTGACTTAGTTTTCATTTGTCATTTCTGAAAAATGATATTCCCTCCACATTCCATAGCTCGCACAATGAATTCCATATCAACAGATGAGATGCAATCCATGTATTGAGTCAAAACTGATTTGTTTATCTAGATTCTGGAGAAGGGAACTGAGAGTGAATGAATTAATCCGGACATGGGTAGGCAATTCCAATTTTTTTTAATTTTTAAAATTTAGACATACAGCACAGCCACAGACAATTTCCGTGCCGCCCAATTTACACCCAAAAGGAAGGTGCTTGCCAATATTTTATATGGTGATGCTGGGGCACAAACCAGAAAAACTCATTGCATGAAGCTGTTGGATATTGCAATCGTGAAAGCAATGGAGACAATTTATAATTGTCTCATGTCTTCCGGACGAACATTCCTGATAGATCCAAGAGTCTGAACATTGTATTAACATGTGGAGACCATCATCTGCTCAGGGATGTTTCAACAAATGCCACAGGGCTTTATGCTATACTGTATGCAATGACACACTAAGCATGTACTTTGGTTTGCAAGTTTACAACATCAACTTTATAAAAAGCATAAAATGTCTAATGATTGCATTGTCAGAAGAAAGGTACATGGAGAAAAATTGTACACATCATGACAGAATCATCAAGTTGGAAAGAAGACCTGATGATATACAAATGCATAAAAAATGTAAATGTTTAAAAAACTCCACAGATTGCATTTGAAAGAAATTATTGAGTAAATATGTTGAATAAAAGCCACATCACAAAGAAATTAATGTTGTCGCTGTCAATGACGAACAAATGAAAAGTCAAATAGATAGTCTCACTGATCAAAAATAGAAAGAAATTTCAAGATGAAGTGAGTTCCGATTGAATTCCCCACCTTCAGGAGGTTTAAACACAAATACATGGTTTAAATAAAGTATCTAAAAACCGACATCTGCAACATTGCTAGCACGGGAATCAAGATCAGCAAACACTTTCTCTAAGCCGTTTTTCAAAAATAAATCTTTGAATGCATGTATCCAATTCAATTACTGATAGAAATGTTAACATCCACATCGATCAAACAAACTATTTAAAATGAAAAGCATCTGATTTTCTGGTGCCAAACCACAATGCAAGCACAAGACCACAGGTCAGAGCAGGGGCAGGAGAAAGCCATTAGGTCCTAAAGTATGCTTTCCTTTCAAGCTGATCATAGGTGATCAAGCTAATGCCTCACATCCTCCACTGCAGCAGATCCCATTGTCCTCAGTCATGAACCATTTATCTCCACTTTAAATACTTTCAATGAGCCTCTACAGTTGTCTAGGGTGAAGAATCCCAGAGATTCATCAGCTGCTGAATTCTATGTACCTGAGTTTTAAATCACGAGCCTCCTAGCTCTGCAGCTTTGAGGTTCTCCTGGGTCTTGGAAACCTATCAGCATTAGTCCAGTCATGTGCTCCTCGCATGATCCCATATGTTTTAATGATATGATCCATCATCATAAAATTCATCGAAATTTCAAGGAATACAGCCTTAACCTGTTAAGCCTCTCTTTACAAGAAAAACTCTCACCCAGAGATTAACCTGGTGAACCTTTTTTGGATTGCTTTCAAGAGGATTGCGCAGTTGTCAATTGTCATGAACAATGACTACAGTTTTGATTTTTAATATAAATTTGTGCCTCTTATGTGATCTCTATGACTTGAGAACATTTTTTTGAATATTTTATTTAAAAATTTTAACCATACATGCATTCAAATATATTTCAAAATACAAATATAATAATCCATTGTGTATCAAACAGCATGATGATACTACCCCAACACCCTCTCCCCACACCCTCCCCCTACAGTCCCAAGAAAAGATAAAAAGAAAGAAAGAGAGAGTACATTGTAAAGCATTAGAATAGAAAAAAGGGAAAGAAAGCAAATGGACTGCTGAAAGTATAAAAATCCATCTAGTCTAAAGTACATATCAGTTTCATTGTTAATGGGATTCCATGCAGGTTTTACAAGGATAAGAAAACATTTAGAAATCTAAAACAATAAAAAAAAATCCTCTTTTATGTAGATATAGGTGGCAAATTTGTAAAAATATATCATATTTTTTCCTTAAATTATGTGTAATTTTCTCAAAGGGAACACAACTGGACATTCCTCATTCCATCGTTTCAAACTTAGGTGTGAATCAGATTTCGAAACAACTGCAATATACTTTTTAGCCACTGCTAATGCAATTTTAACAAATTCGATCTGATATCTTGTTAATTTCAATTTATCCCTATAATGTTACCTCATAAAAAAAATTCTGGACTTAGTGGAAATTTGGACTTCTGTAATTAGTTCTAAAAATGTCCTAATTCCTGCCAAAAAGATCTTACTTCATCACAAGACCATGATGAATGTAAAAAAAGTTCCCATCTCTTCAACACATCTAAAACACTGATCTGATTAATCTGATTCCAATTTCTTTAATATACCAGTCAATTTCTTATGATTATTGTATTAGTCATATAGTCTCGCCATAAATCAGGCCAATTCCTCTCATCTAATATCACATTTAAGTCTGTCTCCTATCTTTGTCTAGATTGATGAATCCCCGCTTGAAATAAATGATAAATTGATTAGATAAATTTCTTTGTATTTCCCTTTCTTATTAGAGTCGATATGTCGCTACACTTTGATAGAAGTTGAACCCAGACTTGAGAACATATTTTGAGAACTTTGGTGCAAAACCTGTATTAGATGCAAAATCTAAGTTCAAATCAACTATTGAAGAGACAACAAGTTTGGAAATAAGCAGATCTGGAAGATCCTGCAAGAAATCTTTTGCATCTTTACATTTTTGCCAAGTTTTGATGTGTGTTTGGTGGGCTCTAGCAAGACAGGACTTTGGCTCCATATTAATTTCACTGTCAATCATTTGTCATGCAAGTTCTATGCAAGGATATATTGAAACTCAAGTGAAATATTTCTCTGTTAGATGATCGATTAAGAGCCTTAGGGTCACACACAGAGCATTCACAGTGATGAGACAGTTGTACATTGCTGATTTTATGAACGATTTCCAGAAATTGTGTACACATTATTGAAGGAAACAAATACTTCATTATTGACCCTCCAGTAATAATCTTAGAGCTGCTCACAATCAGAATGGAAGGCCCACCACAAAATATGCATTGGCTATGGATAATACAACCAGCTTTTCCAAAATTAAAAATAAAAGGTGGCTCAAGTGATCCTTGAACTTAAGTGACATGACATTTACATTATGATTGTGGCTTTAGGTTCCAAACCAGAGAGCACAAACAATAAGTTGCCCAGTAAAATTGGGAGCTAACTCATTTCTATCAGAGTACCTCAGGAGACTATCGAATGGATCAACAAACTGAATGTCATGGGTTTTTTTTTTCGCCTTTCTTCAGCAAAAAAAAGTCTAATAAAAAATCTAATCTGTAAAGGAAAATAATGAAGAAAACTATGTTTAAGACCAACAATTTAAGATGGAGGATATTCCCATTCTTCCTGACCTCAACTCACAAATGCTGTTTAGGTACAAAATTTGGCAAAAGCCAAAAGGATTATATTGGACTAGATAATAAATTTATCTGAAGGTGTGTCAAAAACAATGACCTTGTCGCTGAAATCAAAATTTCAGTTCTTTTTTGCTTTCTTGGTATCCCTTCTGGGAGCACCAAATTTTATTCAACATAATCAGATCATCATTTTTATCAATGTCACGAGCTTTATGGTCCTCAGGATTGTGTCCTTTTTAGTTATATTTTACAAATAGTCCTGAAACTATTGTCATATATCCCTAAGGCACCCAGAAGCAATTCCAACAGTGGTGTGCATCTCTTGCTGTGCTTACAAAGTTAGCTTCACATGTGACGGAGAGGGATGGAAAGCCAAGCTCAAGAGTTCAATAGGATACTGAGAAGATAGTTGTTTATGCTTAATTAGCCAACAACGGTTGAGATGTTGATGAGAGTTTGAATTCCACGGTGAGACCGAAACATGATAGCACTAGCTTTCCCAATTTAGTGGGGTTTGATGTTTAGTGGGGTTTGTGACAATAACATCACAGCTGGTAAAGCAGCACAAAATCTGGGCAATGAAAAAAGTGGTTCACTATATTGTTATGGGGGATGTTAGAATGGTTATGGATAAATATGTCTTTAAAAGAGATTGATTATGGGAGTTTAGTGTAGGTTACACTTCACAGAGTTACACTTCACAAAGATATCTCATTTAAAATGCAAGAGCTTCGCTGAAGCTAGACGTAGGGGCTCCGGTTAACTTTGCACAAGCAATGAAGAGCCCTGTAAGGAGACATACGGTTTTTACAAGCAGAGGAAATAATAAACAAACAGGTGATTTCTCTTTTGGAAGAGAGAGGGGGGGTCAGTTCTACAGTAGCAGTTGAGGGTGCAAAATGGCAAGCTGGCAGGCTTGTTGAAAACCTAATTTTGAAGAAAGGTTTGAGTTCACCCTGTTCAAAACGCTTGTAGTTCTTACAAGAGGAAATGGCTGGCTAAGGTGTTTCTCCTGAAATAAGGGAAACAAGACGAACTCTGTGGTGACCTGCAAGAAGAGGTTATCACTTGGAAAACCTTGATGGGGCAAGTTTCTTTGGCAAGACACTGAAGTGACTGATTGGAGGAAATCAGTTTGTGTGTGTCCAATGAGCAACGAATCTCTCTCTGAAACCAAGAAGAACCTTCCTGAGCGGTAACCATTTAACCTTAAGCACAGAGCCTGGTGAAGATTCATAAATGTTAAATATTGTGCACAATATAAGAATTGCCTGATATCGGTGAACTTGGAGGTGGAAAAGTGAATGATTGGACAGTAAAACAGAGAACTTCTCTGAACATATACACATTGCATACATGTGTGCTTAGCATTAGAAGGGGGTTAAGTTAGGTTAATAGTAATAAGTTTAAAATTGATCCTAATGTTTCATGAAAATTAAAAACAACTTTTGTTTTCGTAACCATTGTCTTGGTGAATTTCTATTGCGGCTTGGTTTTGGAGTCCTCTGGGCTCGAGCCCTTCATACGTTGATAAAGAGTTCAAGCCCGAAATGTTGGTTATGTATCTTATCTTTGCTATATAAAGTATACTGTCTATAGAATCATATAACAATTACAGTATGAAAACAGGCCATTTTGACCCTTCTGGTCTGCTCCAAACAAAGTACTCTCCTCTTGTCCCACCTATCTGCGCCCTGCCCATAATCCTCCATTCCACTCCCATCCATATACCTATCTAATTTTTCCTTCAATGACAAAATTAACCCGGCCGCCACTACTTCTCCTGGAAGCTCGTTTAACACAGCCACCAGTCTCTGAGTGAAGAAGTTCCACCTCATGTTACTTCTAAACTTTTGCCCTTTAACTCGTGACCTCTTGTTTCAATCTCTCCTCCTCTCAAACCCTCTCATAATCTTAAATACCTCTATCAAATCCCCTCTCAACCTTCCACACTCCAAAGAATAAAGACCTAATTTGCTCAATCTTGCTTTGTAATATAGATTCTGAAACCCAGGTAACATTTTCATAAATCTTCTCTGCACTCTCTCTACCGTGTTGATATCCTTCCTATAATTCGGTGACCAGAACTGCATACTATACTCTAAATTTGGCCTCACCAAATTTACAGTCTCAGCATCACTTCACAACTTGTGTATTCTATGCTTTATTTATAAAGGCCAGCATACAAAAAGCCCTCTTCACCACCCTATCCACATGAGATTCTACTTTCATGGAACCATGCACCATTATTTCTAGATCTTTCTGGCTCCACTGCATTCCTCAATGCCCTCCCATTTATGTCCTGTTTTGATTATTCCTACCAAAATGAAGCATTTCACATTTATCAGCATTAAACTCCATCTGCCATCTTTCAGCCCATTCTTCTAAGCAGTCCAAATCCCTTTGCAATCTTTGAAAACCTTTTTCATTATCCACAATTCCACCTACTTTAGTAATCCAATTTACCACCCTATCATCCAGATCATTAATGTACATGACAAACAGCAAAGAACCCAATACAGATCCCTGAAGCACACCGCTTGTCACCAGTCTCCAGGCTGACAAATAGTTATCCACTACGACTCTCTGGCATCTCCCTTCCAGCCACTGTCGAATCTATTTGACCATCTCAAAATTAATGCCTAACGACTGAACCTTCCTGATTGAACCTTCTTAACTATCCTTCAATGCAGAACCTTATTGAAGGCTGTACTGAAGTCAATATAGACAACATCCACTGCTCTACCCTAGTCATCTCTTCAAAAAATTCAACAAGATTGGCCAAACATGACCTTCCACACATAAATCTGCATTGAGTGTTCATGATCAGACCCTGTCTCTCCAAATACCTATATATACTATCTCTAAGTATGCTTACCAATAATTTACCTACCACAGATGTCAAACTTACAGCCTGATAACTGCTAGACTTGCTCCTCGAACTCTTTTTAAACAAAGGAACCACATGTGAAATACGCTAATGACATTTGAAAAACCACTGTCAGAACCACTGCTATTTCCTAATGTCTCTCAAGGTCCTGGTGAAAATCCCATTGGGATCTGGAGACTTATCCACCTTAATATGCTTCAAAAGATCCAGTACTTCCTCTTTCTTCATCACTATAGTTTCCATAATTACTCTCTTTGTTCCTTTACCCTGCACAATTCAATATCCTTCTCCTTAGTGAATACCGAAGAAAAGAAATTGTTCAAGATCTCCCCCATCTCTTTTGGCTCTCCACACAGTTGTCCGCTCTGATTCTCTAAGGGACCAATTTTATCCCTTTACTCTCCTTTTGCTATTAACATATTTGTAGAAACCTTTTGGATTTATTTTCACCCTTCTTTCTATAGCCACCTCATACCTTCTTTTAGCTTTTCTAATTTCCTTCTGTGGAGTTTCTCCAGCATTGTGTTTTTACTTCAAATCATGGTGTCTGCAGACTTTGGTGTTTTACTGGAGAGAACTGGATGTTAGCATTCAGCTCAACAGGGAACCACAAACTGCCAGCCATTCAGGACATGGCAGTTCTCAGGCTTCCATTTGTGCTTGGATTAATGCATCAAAGTGCAGGCACCAATAATTCCGATTCTGCTGTGGTACTCATGCAGGTCAGCAGCAGAGAACAGACAAGGAGATTCCGAACAAATTGTGTCTAGCTGCTCAACTCGACAACAAATTCAACTGGTGTAGAAACACAAAAAGGTATATGCACTGTGGAAAAATTCAGCAAGGACTTGAACTATTTTATCATTTTAAAACATTAACTTTATTTTAAACTATTTGAAATATTTTTTAAACTTTCTGAAATAATTGACATCTTTTTGTTTGTTTTATTTATTCTGAAGCATAACAGTCGCGATCTATCAATGTGGTTCAGGGGGTGAGACCCAGGAGATGAAGTGTGTGACTTATTTGCCTGGAGCCTGTTCTCCATCACTCAGTCCCCTCTGTTCAGTGGTCAGTTTGCCATGCTCTCTGCATCCAGAGAAACCATATCTGGCCAAGTGGACACTGCTGGCAGACAGTCCAGGTCCAGCACCATCTTCATCAAAGTGAATGAAATTATAGTTTTGACCAACTTAGTCTAAATCATTTGCTAATTAATTACTGATTGTATTTGAATGTTTTAAATATTTTATCTGCACTTATTTCAAAATGGAATAATTTTCCCAATATTTTGAATAACAGCAAAATTTAGATGATTAAACATTTTTGTCACTTTGCTAAACCATGGGTAAATCTTTGCTGGCTCTAAAAATTAGAGCTTTTTGACTTTTAGGCCTTTCCCCCCCCCCCCCCCCATAAAGCTGTTGATGCACAGACTCTTGGAATGAAGAATCAAATAACTTCTGGAGCAGAAGCACTGGCGAGGAAAGCTGCAGCGAGCATGATAGTGCAGGAGACTCATTTCTGTCAACATTTCTGCCTCAATCACTTCTTCTGAGATTCAAAATCCTGACCCAACCCTAACATTATCTGGGAGGAAAAAGCCACAAAAGTGAGTTGAATGTTTGTCCAGTCATTGGTCATATCCTCAAATACTGGACAACATCAACTTCCCAGCCAATGTAAATTACAGGTCAAGGTTAATTGAATCTTAAAAATTATTATAAAGAACTTTTGAAAGAATAGTCTGACTTTGATATTCTATGGCAGCAGGCGGGGGTGGTACAGAGGAGTGGATGTCGTTCTGGAGCCGTTGAATGACGAGCACCTAAGTCAAATGAATTTTTATTTCTGTAATCATATCAGAATTGATGTAGATCAATGGTTCATAACCTTTTTCATTCCACTCACATATCACTTTAAGCATTATCTCTGCTCTGAGCTTAGTAAGGGATTGCTTAAGGTGGAAAGAAAAGTTTGAAATGTACTGCTTTAATTGTACCTAATTGACTTGTTATGTGCATGGTTTCAGTACTCCAAAGGAAATGGGCCAATGATAATTTTCCTCAAGCATTCAGTAACAATTGGGTCGAGAGCTGTGATTCTCAACCTTCCCTTCCCACTCACATACCACCTTAAGCAATTCCTTTCTAATCGCAGAGCACCAATGGCAGAGGGATTACTTAAGGTGGTATGTGAGTGGAAAGAAAAAGGTTGAGAATCACTGATGTAGATTTAAAAGATCAAAACGGTTATTTGTATCCTTATTTTTTTAAAAAAACATAGCTGCAAGCAATCTTATAAACTCAAACTGAAATGCTGCAAAGTAAGACAAAGTAAGAAGACAAATTCAGATGATTGAGGCAAAGATGAAAAATGTATGAAATCTGAAGATTTTTTTTCATCATATCCAGCTCCTACATTGCCCGTGTCTGCACAACTGTGTGTTAAGAGCTTACTACTTGGGGGCAGGATTCTGACTGTCTGTGAACCTTGTCCAACCTTTTCATGGCAAAATGTATCTCCTTATTTCCACAGAAGTAAATCATCCTTGGGTGTCTGAAGGAGTTGATCTCATCGCAGAGTACACAAAATTTTTTTTAATTGGTGCGCATATTTCTTTTTGTAAAAATATGATGATGAATTAATAATGTAAAGAGCAAATTGGATAAAAGAATTGCATGAATATCAGGAACAACCCCAGAGCAGAACAATCAAACAGGGGAATAAAGTATCCCATCCACAAAGGAGATGAAGGCTTCAGAATTCTACATTTCAGCAGGGAACATTTCTTACCTTCAGCAGCTTCATTAATCCTTCGAGCTGCACCATCAGCTCACGACGACTCTCTTGCAAGGCTGACATCCGCTGCTCTAGTTCGTCTTTTCTTTGCCTATTGAATGAACAGACAAAGAAATTAAGCCCCGTCTCTCTCAAAAAACACTGGGGAATTCAAGCACTCAGACTGTCTGGTTCAGAACAAGACTGGGCATCAAAAAGCAGCTTCAGCACTCCACTGCAACGCAGACAAAAACAAAGCCTCTTGTCAAACGTGGCTATGCTGTTGGAGGAAAATTTATTCACTAAAGATGGATTGTACCAAGAAATTACGTGCATTATTTTACAGTGCCCTTCACACTAACTTGGCACAAATAAAATGAGATTAAAAATAGCACACCTTATTGATGTCTGTTAATTGGCAGCCAAGAGTAACACTTCATAAATGATGCACTGTGAGCAGATGGATTGACATATTGCTGGTGCACAGGTGAAGATTAACTTCAAAAAGAAACTGCTTTTTTTTTAAAATGCAAAAACTAGCTGGCACAAAGAGAAAGGAGGCAAAAAAGGCCTTTTCATCTGAATACTAGCAGATTTTACGATACAGAGAATTGTCTAGTTGGTTACTTATTCATAAGAACTCATCCATCTGAGAAAAAAAATCTGCTGACTGAAGCCAAATGGCTGAAGTATGAACAGAAAGGTAGCTCCTCATTGAGAGCAAAGGTACTATTATTGCGAACAATGGAGCGCATCCTCTCAACATTGCTCCAAAAATTGCTCCAATTTAGTATTTATTTGAAGAAGAGGTCTCTTAATGTGGAATAATTGAACATAAACTACAATCAAGACTTGATTGAATAATTCCCTTACATTCCAGAGTTTAATAAAAATTGGCACCATGTTTCCAGAATGTAGAAATGTCATGAGGAATAATAGATGATTATCATGTTTGATTCATGACAGATTTAAAGAAAGGAATATTTCTGTTAACCTCCAAAACACTCTGTAAAGTTCAGCATACATGTTGAACACACACACACGTGACAATGATCTTTTCCAGCCTCCAAAGATTTTTTATTTTTAGTTGGAGTTAAAGTCATGCTTTTGCCCAGTAATACATGCAACAAATTTACCATTCAAATCTAGAAATTTGCTTTAAGAATTTAAGCTCTGTAATATTTATTTTCATGAACATGAAATGGCATATCATATGAATTACTTTACAAACTTGATCAAAATGAGATTGAAAACAAAATGGCTTTGTCAAGAAAGATAAACATAAACTTTTGAGATATTTGACTATTCTATGTGGATAATTTGTGAAAATGTTTTTAATTAATAAATGTGATTTCAAGCCAATTTCAGATTTATTATCAAAATACATACATGACATCACATACAACCCCAAAATTCTTTTCCCTGTGGGCACGGCAGAATTACCACTTATTGGTAATGCAAAAATATCTGTACCCAATGTACATATGTAAACTGATAAAGAAATGTAAACTGACTGTGCAATACAGAGAAGAAAAAAAAATAAAGTGCAAATGTAAGAGTCCTTAAAAGAGTCCCAGATTGAGTTTGTCACTGAGGAGTCTGATAGTGGAGGGGTAGCAGCCTGCTCCTGAACCTGCTGTCTGAGTCTTGTGGCACCTAGACCTCTTTCCTGATGGCAGCAGCGAGAACAGAGTGATGGGTGTGCTGGGTGATGTGGATCCTTGATGATTTCTGATGCTCTCTGACAGCAGCGTTCCCCATAGATGTACTCAATGGTAGGGAGGGTTTTGCCTGTGATGTCTTGGGCTGTGTCCACTACCTTTGGCAGGACTTTACATTCAGGACTATTGGTGACCCATACCAGACAGTGATGCACCTTTTGTTTCAAATCAGGGTAGAAGTTGAACGCGAAGTGGATGAAACTGACAAGCTGATCGCGGGTGCACGAGGCAGCCCCAATGTAGTCCTCTGATATAGAGACATGGTAGGTCAAATAGCCTGTGCTTATTCTGTACAAACCTCGGACTTCAAAGTACACCATTTACATTTTTGCATTGCCTCATATCCTGTATTCAGCTACATCGGGACATCATCCCACACTTGTACAAGAAAGCATCCAACAAAAAATAGCAAATAAAATACATTTCAATATTTGAAAGAATGTTTAGCCATTCTTCAGCATACCATTGGGGGACCATCAATAATTCAGGTATTACATTGCACTTCCATTGTTCAAGAAAATAAAGTAACTTTTTTTAAATTGTGAAGATGAGGAAAAAACTCAATGTCTGAGTCTGTATTCCAATTCTGCACCCATTTCTAGTTTTTAGTTAGGTTAAAGAAAGGCTGGTCAATCGAAGGGCAGGGAAGACTACAGACTCTGAACAACACCTAAATATCCCAGATATTGTGACTGAAGAGACACTATCTATTTGAATATTCTAATCTAAATTGACTCAGCAGAAAGAGCAATTATAGACATCATAATCATCTTTCCTTTTATTTCTAATGCTTGATATTTGAAACAGAATCTGTTATCAAAATATTTGGCTCAAGACAGAGTGCCTTTTGATCATCATTAGTTGTACAATGACTATCTTCCTCACTAGGTTTCAATGGTACTCAGTTTTCTACAGGAGATTTCTTCTGACAATCCGTCTCACTACAGGTTGGCAGATTTGCTTGGGACAAATAGAATTACCAGGTAAAAATAATCCAAATGTAATTGTCATTGGCAAAATCTCAAATTGAAAAAGAATGAGTTCTTTGTTCTCCTCTCCAGGATAAGCCCATCTATTAGGAATCAACTTAATTCTCATCTATTCATTAGGCAGAAAACAAACCTTTACTTGTCAAGCAATTGCACAGAAAATGAAACAGAAAATAGTCCTGTTGTGTCCAGTGAAATGATATTTTATTTAAGTAAAAATATTTTGGCTGAATTGGTTCACTTTGATTGATTCCTTTCCACTTGATTCTTAACCATGCACTGAGGCATGATGTTAATTCCTTTTCATTTATTCTGGGGCAGCTGGGAGAGGTGATGCATCAAACCACCAGCAGGAGGCTTGAGACAGGGGACATGGACAATCTTTGTGGTACCTCACTCCACCCAGTGGTTTAGTTTAGAACTGAAAAACCATCTCTAACTTGCATGATCTGACTGAGGGTCCAGCAATGAACACGAGAAGGACAACAACGATAACAATTAACTGGAGATATGTGATATTTAACTTATTTCTTCAATCTCAGTATATAATGCCATGAAGGGCTGAAATGTCTCCTTCTGTGATGTAAAAATAAAGAGAGTACAGTATAAGGACAGTTTTTTTAATCTGTGAGATGGCACAATGTGTTCTTTTTCTCATCAAATCGTAAGCATGAATGACTAATAAATATGGTAAGAAGGAAGGACCTTTTATTTCATAATTTAATGTTCATTTTATGGATACATCAATGGCAAAGATTAAGAACTAATGCATCCACAGAAAATGAATAATCCTCAGACTTCAGAGGTCGATGGTATCAAAGGATCAATGATTACACCACTACCTTTATGGTCTTTATATAACAATTAAAAAAATTAACTTTAAAAAATGGATGGATGAGAGACTAGATTGTGCTGACGGTGAGCAGGTGGTTCAAGGGGAACTGTGAAATAGTTGCAGTGCAGAGACAAGCCTCTTCCTGACCTGGAGTGTACGTATTGTGCATCTGACCTCATGTGCTGCTACTGGGCCCAGCTCTCAGTGCAGAGCAGGAACTCAGCCATGCTGAACTATGGAGCTAGTTCCTCAACAGCCAGCCATGGGTGATTCAAGTACACAGAACAGCCTTGGTCGTCAATCTGATTGAAAGAGTAAGTGCAAGTATTATTGTATTTATCATTTACAACATTGAATTAATATAATTCAGATGATTTGTATTTTTTTAAAAATTACTTAGTACTATTTTAAATATCAGACATTTAAAATTTATCATTTACAACATAACAGGCAGTCCAGGGAAGGTGTAAAGTTCCAGGCACCTTGTCCAGTTCCAGTCCTAGGCCTGGCCACCCCAAATTATTCTGCAGGATAGAAACAACTGAGATATGAGATCATGAAGGCCAGAGAGCCACAACAGATCACAGTGACCATCAGCAATACAAAATGGTACAAGTCCAAACAGCAGGTCAGAACAGACACTAACCTGGGCATGAAAACTTGTTGCACTCATCCAAAGATAGATTTATTTTAGTTTTCTTAGCTTCAGAGATTCTTGATCAATTTAATTAATTAAAAGATTCAAGATTCCTTTATTGTCATGTAATAAAACAGGTGTATTATTACACAAAATTGCTTTAGCCTGCCATAAGGGCAGATGCACCCATAGTCACAACAGCCATATAGTTCAAACCATCGGCAACCTAAGTTCCAGATCCAAGGCTTCTGACACAATCAGAAAGCCTTTAGCATCCTTGGCACCCTCTCATATCCCAGTTCGGATACCTGATACATCTTCAGCCAGTCTCGATCCAGTCTCCAGCGACTTATTTTGAAAGATATTTAAATAAATTGTCATATTTCTTTCATGACAGACATATCAGATCCAATTATTTTAGTATGCAACCATATTTTCAAAAGTAACCATGTTCTGAAAAATATTGGGTAATGCTGCCACATTATTTATTGTACCATAATTAAAATTAATTATAAATTTCACTGCTTTTTACACTAATAATTAAAGCGACAATTAAGGTCGAGTTGAAACATAAATTCTGCTTTTTTTTCCCCCAGAGTTGCTGCCGGATCCAGCATTTTGTATTTTTTCCAATGCAACCATTGTTGGTTGTTGGCAATCAAGTATGAAAGCCCAGTAAAAAGCCTCACCTCAGTAGCCTCAGTTCAGCCAGTAGGGTAGGATTTTGCTGCGCTTTCTCTGGAGTTTGTTGGGAAGCCTGCTCATGTTCAAGTCTGAGACGTTGAATTTCTTGCAGGATTTCCCTGAAAGCAAGACCAGAAAGATGGGAGTATTTTCTTGGAAGGTTCTGAAGAGAATTCAACATGCAATCACACAAAATACAAAAAGTAACTTTTCAGATGTTGTCTTTCATCTTCTGTCCTTTCACCAATTCCAACAGCCTGTCACTCTTTCCTTGAAATCCATTGTTGTGCTCCATAATCCTCAATCTATCACCAAGAAAAGTGGTAGTCCTGGTCACCAGCCCTTGGATATCTCATCATGTGCTTCCTTCCACTTCTACTTTATTTCCTTTCAATTTAGCCAATGATCTATCCATGCTGCTAGAAATTTTTATTTCACCTTGATGATGATTTTAATATGCCCATGTACCTCCATTTCCCTCACTAATGCTCTATTATTTAGTAAAATAACATAATAGAGATATCTACATCAGATTTGCTCACAAAAATCTTTAATCAATACACACTCCTCATTCCAACTCTGATTCACAAGTCCCAACCACTGAAGTTAAAATGGAGGCTCCTGTTCTCAGATTTATATCTACAAATTTTTCAAATAAAGTTATAACATTTGGAATTTTCCAGTCTTCAGGTATTACTCTGAATTTACAGATGCACAGAAGTTAATGGCTAGAACCTGCGCAAATTACTCCTTTGCTTATCAAGGGATGCATCCCAATTTGACAGTATAATTTAACTATTTAAAACCATCTGGCTGTTTCGTCAATTTTCAGCTCATCCACAATCTGAATTAAATTTCCTTCAGAGAATCAAATGACATATTTTGCCTTCTTCAATTAGTACTTTAAGGATATACATTTTCCTCATTGGTTCTGATTGCACCACCTCCTTTTTTCTCCCTTTTCACATGCTGAAGAATTTTTTTTTTATTCCTCTTTATGTGTGGTCATTGTGTTTTCTCATAATGTCTTTTTGAACCTCTAAATCTCATCTCAAAACATACTGTAATGAACTTGGTTCTCACTTCAGTTAACAATCAAGCGTTTGCCTTGCCCATTGACTGATGTATTTTAATCTTTAAATACACAAAAGTGTGTCAATTTCCTTATTTATTTTATTTATTGCTGTGTTTAACATGACCATATTTCATTTTACTGCTCTTCTTCCAATAAAATCAAAATATTTTTTCTGGGAGTTTTTATGTCCCTCAATTTTCCATTCATATTCCATCTTGGCAGCAAAAAAGCTAATTGATGAACCAGACCAGATGAATGTCTAAAATTAGTGTCCAAGCAATAAAAATGTTCGCAGCAGACTTTTTGCTGCAACTGAGCCCAGGAATATCATTGTTCCTACCTGTTTTTATTTTCTAGTTCTGCAATTAGCTGCCGCTGCTGCTTGTTTGCATCAAAGTTGAAGGCCAGTTCTGAAGTTGAACGCTGCTAAAATGCAATAAAGATAATTTTAATAAAACAGCAAACAAATGATTTTTCCAATGACCACATAACCAATTGGCCATTTTATGATACTTTCCTCCTAGTGCCACTGAACTTCATAACGACCCTTAGAATGAGGATCAGCATTATGCCAGCCTCTCGTCTGCTCCATTGTTCAATAAGAGTGTGACCTTTCCAAATTTAATTTCCATCCCTTTTTCTGTTATCTTGATTCTGTTATTGATTATCAATCTAGTTAACCCAGCCTTAACAATACACACAGACTTTTCTCCCATGTATCAAAGGCAAAGATTCACAATTCTCCGAAAAAGTAAGTTGTTCTTTATCTTATTCTTTGAAATTGATGGTCCCTTGTTCTGAGATCACATTCTCAAGTTCTGAACTTTCCGCTGCAAGGAACCATCCACTCAGCCTGTCAGGCATCTCGTGAATCTGATGTCTCAATAAAATAACTGCCCTTTCTTCTCAACTCTGTTAACTTCCAGTCTGCTCAACCTTTTCTTATTGGATAATCCTTCCTGGAATCATCCAAAACAAAACTTCTTTGATTAGCTGTAATAAAATAATATCTTTCTAAAACAGAGGCCCAAAATGATTTTCAAGTACTCTGAATGTACATTCACTGGTGTTGTACATAGTTGGAATTAAATGTCCTTACTTTCAGACTTCAACCTTGAAATATCCACCTACTGCACGCATGTGCCACTCTTCTTGTGGTTTGTACACCAGGCTTCCCAAATCCCTTTGTGCTGCAGCTTTTCACTGTTTTTCTCCCTTAAAATAGCACTCAATTCTTTTATGAATCATTCCAAAATGAACATATTTTCCCACATGTTCCACCACCCAACTTTTTTGCTTTCTCATTGAGCTCAACAGCAAATTAGTGATCTCTTGATCAAAGGGTCTTCAATCTGAAATATTTTAACTTTGCTTCTCTTTCCACAGATTCTGCCCGACCTGCTGAGGGTTTTCCATTTTTTGAAATTTCAGATTTGCAGTATCTGCAGTTGAGATTTTCTCTGTTTCTTTACTCCTCACAACTTGCATTCCCGCGTGTTTTATGTGCTGCTTGCAAATCTGGCAACCATACATTCACTTCTTTCTTCAAGTCATTATTATATTTTGTAAATGATTGGAATCTGAGAACTGATCTCAGAGGAACCCTATTGGTTTCAGGTTGTCAGTCTCAAATTTAATTCCTTATCCTTACTCACTATGATCCCCCTTTCAAGCATTCCAGAAAAAAAGTTTTTAACTTGTAATCTAATATTGCCTCAATTTTTTAATGACTCTTTTGTGATGCATTGAGAGATGTTTTATCAAGTTATATAGTTTTATACAATTATCAGGAGTCCCCTGATTTCTCCATTCGTCAGAAATATTCCTTTTCTGTCATAATGATACTGCTCCACATACTCTTGCTGTAATATTTTCACTTCACTGAATAATCACCCAAATGTGGTCTTTATTACATGAATGGAAAATATGCTGTCTCCAGTTATTGATGAATGACACACAACATTTTATTGTTATCAGTTTGAAAAATACTTCATAAAATGTATGGGAGAATTTATCGAAAGTCAGACAACTGTAATTCGGGACATTCATAACCTGAGAAGCCATAGCCACATTTTATCATTGTTGCATGAGAACAATGCATCGATGTTTCAAATTTCACTGTTTTTTAACTTTTTGGGTTTTTTTTGTTTGCTTGCTGTTCACAAGATCACAAGTAATAAGAGAAGAATTGGCCCATCGTCTCTGCTCTGCTATTCTAATCATGAGCTGATCCATCCTCCCACTCAGCCCCACTCCCTAGCTTTCTCCCCATAACACTTGATGCCCTAACTCATCAAATACCTGTCAATTTCTGCCTTATATACACCCAATGATCTCACTTCCACAACTGCCTTTGGCAACAAGTTCCACAGACTCATGACCCTCTGACTGAAGGTATTTTTGCATGTCTTATATTCTCACCTTTTATCCTCAAATTATGCCCTCTTGTCCTAGAAACCCCAACCATGTTGCCACATCACCTCTGTCCAGGTTTTTCATCATTCAAAATGCCTCTGAGGTTTCCCCCATCCTTCTGTACTCCAATGAGTACAATCCAAGAGCCAACAATTGTTCCTCATAAGCTAACCATTTCATTCCTGGTATCATTTTAGTCAATACACCAAGTGATGTCTCACCAGTGCTTTATAGAGTCTCAACATGACATCCCTGCATTTGTCTGCTATTCCTCCAGAAATGAACACCAAGATTGGATTTGGCTTCTTCACCACCACTCAACCTGGAGGTGAACCTTTAGAGTATCCTGCATGAGGACTTGCAAGTCTCTTTGCACTGTGGAATTTTGAATTTTCTCTCCATCTCAATAATAATCCGCCTGTCTATTTTTCCTACTAAAGTGCATGACTAAACACTTTCCAACATTGTAGTTCATCTGCCTTTCTTTGCCCATTCTCCAAATCTACAGCCTTTCAGTGTTCTCAGCACCATCTCCCCTACCACCTATGTTGACTGACTCCTAATGATTTTCAGCACCTCTCTCAGTGCCTCTTAAATGTAGTGATTGGATCTGATTTCACCACCTCCTCTGACAACAAATTCATGACAACAATCACTCTCTAGGCAAAACCAGGTACATAAATCCAGTTCCCTATTTTCTCCGAGAATTTTGTTACCGTTGATTCGAGGGGTCTGTCCTGCGGATAGCTCGCTTTTTCCTGCTGCCTTTCTGAAATGTAGATATTTGATTTTTGCAAGAATAACGATGGCAGTGAATGATGTGAAGAGGTTGGGACAAAAGTGAGCTGTTGTTCTGAATGTCGACTCCAAATCAGTGAACATAAACTGGTTAATGGTTTCAGTTATTATTCTGCCACCTGGGAGGCAACACATCATCTTAGATTCACAGTTACAACCACAGAAACATCTCTCCGTTCCACTTATAACTGAACTGTAATCATTGACAATTTTAGGCTGCACAAAGACTGGGCAAAGCAAATTAGTAAATAACACTGTGGCTGGAGAGACTTGCTACAGTGAATGGAAGCCTATGACGAGTGATGCAACACCGAGATTAGTGTTTGGGTCCTCACTGTGTTACATGCATCATTGATGCCACAGAAATTGGCAGTGTTATTGACAGTGAAGATGATTGAGTTTGGCTACTGGATAATAATTGATCATTTGGTAATATGGAACGTGAGGTGATGCACTTTGGAGGACTAGTAAGAGTGGAACATACACAGTGAAAGTCTCAGCACCAAGGCCAGAGGGAATACTCACAAACCAAAGGATGTCCAGGAAACTGGAGAGGCTGGGCCTGTTTTCTGTGGAGAGGAGGAAGGTGAAGGAATAGCTGATAGAGGTATACAAAATGAACAGGGTAGATCATGGGAAATGTTTCCTCAGAGTGGAGATGTCTCAAACTGAGCCCATATGTTTTGGATAAGGTTTAAAAGGGACCAGAGGATGAATTTTTCCCCATCGCATGGATGAAATAAATAACAGACTGCCTGAGGAGGAGATGGAGGCAAAATGTCTTGTAGCATTTAAGAATTTTAGCACTTAAATTTCCAACACTGTGGTCCAAGTAATGGTAAATGTAATGGTTGGCATATCGATTAGCAGGATGCCATTACAGCGCCAGCGATTGGAACTGAAGTTTGAACCCTGCACTGTCTATAAAGAGTTTGTACGTTGTCCCCGTCTCTGCATGTATTCTCCCTGAGGGCTCCGGTTTCTTCCCACCTCTTGAAACATACCAGGGGTGTAGGTTAATTGGGTGTAATTGGGCTGCACTGGGTCATGGGCTGAAATGGCCTGAAATGGTAGTATGTCTAAAAATTTTTTTTTTAATTTTAAAAAACATTTAAATGCAAATTTAGAATTAACTTGATGGTTGGCATGGACATGATGGGCCAAAGGGGATGCTCCTGTGCTTCATGATCCTCTGACTCCACATCAATCTTTTCAGCCCAAGTTATCAGTGATATATACTTGGAATGTCACTTTTGGTTTGTTGTACTTTGATCCAAATTCTAGCCACGCCATAAAATTGAGCTAATGTAACAGAAAGGAATGGGCTTATGTGACATTGAGTAAATCAGTGAAACTGTTTATATTCAAATAAATCTTTGTGTTATCATGTGTGTAAATAAGAACTACGTTTCACAGCATGCAATGCACGTGGTTGGGCAGAAACTGGAAGTGGTGTCGAACAGGAGTCACGGGCGTTATCGATGGAAGTCAGTTGAAACAGCTCAAGGAAAATAATGTCAGTTAAGTCTTAAGCCCAAGTAAAGTCATTTTTTCTTGAAAGAACAAGCATAAAACTTTCATTTGTGTAATCTACTTTTCCCTGTCCAATGCTTCTTATGAAGAGAGTTCATGAAGAAGAGCTGGAGCATCCCAATGTTAACAGCTGTAAAGCCACTTCACAAACAATTGAACTCTTGATTTAAGTTGATCAGACACTCACTGAGCACAAGTGAAAGGCAGGGAACAGAATTCAAGCTGACTGCCCCTGGCAGGCAACTAAACTCCAAAGCTGCACATCTTACTTTTTAATTCAGGCAACTATTCTGATAACATTCAATTAACCCCCAACATTTATAACTTTCTCTTAAACTCTTATTAAAAATCAAATAATTCAATTGTATCATTCTTGTCACCAGCATGAGTACACCCTATCCAACTTACTGAAAATTAAAAAATAAAGTCATTCTACAAAAACCGGCTCATCTTCTGATGCCGACAATTGTCAGTGCTGGGTTCCATGAAGAGTTTAAGGAGAATGAATGAGGCTCTGTTACTTACGGTGTTTCCAGTTTCCGCAGCCAACCTGGCAGCATACCTGGCAATCAACCTGTGTTCTTCATCCAGTCTGCTTGGACTGTCCAGGACACTGTCCAGAAATAAATTCAAGCTAAGTTACAATCCTTCAGATATTAGAACATCCTTATGCAGCTCGCTCCATTCAGTTATGATGAAGAAATGATGGTTGGTCAGAAATTCAGTCATCTTTTGTTCTGTTATTAGCCACTCACACTGAATCAACATATGTTAAGCACACAATGCACAACTATGAATTATGGGTACATTTATAAAAGTCCACAGACAGTGGAGTTTGAAAGAATTTGATCCTCATTCTGTAAGTTACCTGAAACAAATGAGATATTTTGTCAAATCCAAAGGCAGCAGAAAAAGAAAATCATTCAATCTAATCAACAGGAAAATTTCAGCAATTTTAGCTCGACCTTATGAGGTTTCACAAAACAATTATATTTTTGTAATTTTTAGAGCAAATTTAGTTTCCAGAAAATATATTCCACTTTTTGTATGTGCAAGATGGGTATTATAAGATAAGTTATAAGGGTATCAGGTGGTGCAAAGAGATAGACAGGATGGTAAGGGAGGTGGAGTTGCACTCTTAATCAAAGGTGAGCTCCAGGCAATAGTGAGGGATGATATAAGATCTAAAGAGCATAATTTTGAGTTCATTTGGATAGAGATAAAGAATAACAAAGGGAAAAAATTATTGGTGGGTGTCATCTATCGCCCACCAAATAACAATAGTTTAGTGGCACAGAAAATAAATAGAGAGATAAGTGAGGCATGTAATAAATGATGATACGGCAGTTGTCATGGGGGATTTTAACTTCCACATAGATTGGGAAAATCAAGTTGGTCGTGGGAGTCTGGAAGAGGACTTCATAGAATGCATCCGCAAGAGCTTTCTTGAGCAGCATGTTAAGGAGCCAACAAGAGAAAATGCTCTCCTGGATCTAGTGTTGTACAATGAGATAGGTAGAGTAAATGATGTAATAGTCCGAGACCATCTGGGAAATAGTTAGATCTAAAACTAATATATTATGCTTAAACAGGGGTGACTACCATAGGATGAGGGAGGAATTGGGCAGAGTGGACTGGGAGCACAGGCTAATTGATGAAACAGTTGAGGAACAGTGGAAGATTTTCAAAGAAATATTTTGTAATGCTCAACAAGAATATATTCCGGTCAGGAAAAAGGGCAGCAAGGGAGGGAAAAATCAACCGTGGTTAACAAAGGAAATAAAGGAGAGAATAAAATTGAAGGCACAGGTGTGCAAAGCTGCAAAGAGCAGTGGGAAACTGGAAGATTGGGATAACTTTAAGAGACAACAAGGGGTTACAAGTGGATAATAAGAAATGGGAAAAAGGATTATAAAAGTAAATTGGCACAAAATATAAAAACAGAAAGCAAAAAATTTTGTAAAAGTGCGGAGTTAAGGATGCGAATGTTGGGGAGGGCCTTGATAAAATAGTTGTTACAAAGGAAGTAGTGATAGAGAAACTAATGGGACTAAAGCCAGACAAATCACCTGGTCCTGATGATATGCATCCAAGGGTTCTGAAGGAAATGGCAGAAGTTATAGTTGATGCATTGGTGGTCATATACCAAAATTCCTTGGATTCTGGGCAGGTCCCGGCAGACTGGAAGACAGCAAATGTCACGCCACTTTTTAAGAAGGGATGTAGGCAGAAGACTGGAAATTATCGGCCAATTAGCTTGACGTCTGTAGTTGGAAAAATGCTTGAAGCCATCATTAAAGATGAAATAATGAAACTTTTGGAGCGTAAGGGTTCAATCAGGCAGATGCAGCATGGTTTTAGAAAGGGAAGATCTTGCTTGACAAACTTGTTAGGATTCTTTGAGGATATAATGGGTGCGGTGGATAGAGGGGAACAGGTTGATGTTGTATATTTGGATTTCCAGAAAGCGTTTGATAAGGTGCCGCACAAGAGACTTATCAGTAAGTTACAGGAAAGTGGAGTCCGGGGAAGTATATTGGCATGGATCGAAAATTGGTTGTCTGATAGGGGGCAGAGAGTCGGGATAAGTGGGAGTTTTTCAGGTTGGCAGAGAGTGATAAGTGGGGTGCCGCAGGGGTTGGTGTTAGGCCCACAACTGTTCATCATTTACATTGATGACTTGGAGGAGGGGACAAAATGTGGTGTTGCCAAATTTGCGGATGACACCAAATTGAGTGGTAGAGCAAATTGTAATGAGGATGTGGAGAGTCTGCAGAGGGATATAGTTAAGCTGGATGAGTGGGCAAAGGTCTGGCAGATGGAGTACAATGTTAGTAAGTGTGAGGTTATCCACTTTGGCAAGAAAAATAAAAGAGCTGAATATTATTTTAAGGGTGAAAAACTACAGCATGCTGTTGTGCAGAGGGACTTGGGGGTGCTTGTGCATGAATCACAAAAAGTTAGGTTGCAGGTGCAGCAGGTTATTAAGAAGGCAAATGGAATGTTGGCCTTCATCGCTAGAGGAATTGAATACAGGAGTAGGGAGGTAATGTTGCAACTGTATAAGGTGCTGGTGAGACTGCGCCTGGAGTACTGTGTCCAGTTCTGGTCTCCATATTTGAGGAAGGATATACTGGCTTTGGAGACGGTCCAGAGGAGGTTTACTAGGTTGATCCCTGGGATGAAGGGGTTGACTTATCATGAAAGATTAAATCGTCTAGGATTGTATTCGCTCAAGTTCAGAAGAATGAGAGGAGATCTTATAGAAACATATAGGATTATGAAGGGTATGGATAGGATAGATGTAGGAAGGTTTTTTCAGCTGGCTGGGGAAACTAAAACGAGAGGACACAGTCTCAAGATTCAGGGGAGTAGATTTAGGACAGAGTTGAGGAAAAATAGTTTTTCCCAGAGAGTAGTGAATGTTTGGAATTCTCTATCCAGGGAAGTGGTTGAGGTTACTTCATTAAACATATTTAAAATTCGGTTAGATAAATTTTTACATGATAGAGCACACATGTCAATCTCAGGCCCGCAGGCCAAATTTGGCCTGTCATATAATTATACTTGGCCCGCAAGATCATATCAAATATGTATTAGAGCTGGCCCGCTGGCTGCCATGCCAGTATAGCGCATGCACAGCTAATACTACAAATCCCAGAATGCTTTGCAAATGCATTGGCGCTGGCCCGTCAGCCCGCTAATCGCCCCACCTCCTCTCTTTATTTCATTAGCATCTGCGACCTGTCGCCCAACTCACATGTAATAAACCTCTTACGGAAAATGGCCAAATGAAAGACAGAAAACAGGACCTTTCAAGACAGGTGGGAGGCAAACTCTGACCCTACAGTTTGATGAACTTGCATCTAAGAAGAGCAAGTATCTGGTTTAGACCCAGGTGCATCAGAGTAAATCACAGTGTAGCAAGGCAAGCTTGGATTAATATTTTCTTTGGTTAACTTTGGACTGTTCATAGTTGAAAGATTGGATTTTCATTGAAGCAAGTTGTTATTTTTTTGACTTGTTGGCTTGTGAAAAAAAAACATTTAAAAGGAGCTTAAAGGCTATAGAGAAATATTATTTATTGAATATTTTATTTCTCATTTGTTAATGCTTCTTCTGGAAAGAGTTTAACCAAAACTATTATTAAACATTTATTTTAATAAGAAGTAGTTTAACATTACATATGTTGAAAGAAGAGAAAACATGCAGATGTTGTTGAAAATTTTCAATAAATATTTAGTTTGGCCCACGACTTAGTCCAAGTTTTTAATTTTGGCCCTCTGTGAATTTGAGTTTGACACCCCTGTGATAGAGGAATTAGGGGATATGGGGAGAAGGTCATAAATTAGATCAGCCATGATCTTAATGAATGGCAGAGCAGGCTTGATGGGCCATTTTTGGCCTACTCCTGTTCCTACTTCCTATGTTCCTAGTTCACAAATTTAATTTGAAATAATTTGAGGAAAAAATTTTATGGTAAGTTCAGCTGATTCATTGATTTGTCAAAATACAAGAGGTCTTATTCTTGTAGGTTGCAGTTGAATAACTTTGCACCCAAACCTCTGGGTTCAGTTTGTGAGGAGAGAATGCTGACTCCATGTCAGACAAACATAAATTGTGTGGTCTCCTCGGTATTTGGGGTGTGGAGATGAATAAAAGGTAATGATGTGTTTTCACGCGTTTAAACAATGTGGATTGTTGCAGGCCTTCAAACATTCAGCCACAGCAATTTAATTAGAATGACGCTGATGTGGGATTTTTTTGAATTAAAAGTATTATTGCTCAATCTATATATTGCTCAATTCCAGACTTCAGAGGGCCTGTGTTCTTCTCATCAATGTTCCATTTTCAATTGCATTTTGACTGTCAGATGCAAATTATTGGAGAAAATATTAAAGGCCAAACTTCCATTGGATCCAATGTTGGGAAATATTAAGATATTTAGTTTAAAATTTAAGGTTAAGTATGTATAAATTGAATTTTTATGATTAGCTTTAGCTGTTTCAAGGAAATGTGCAGCTATTACTTGGAATTCTGATATGGATTTGGGGATGCAAAAATGGCACACTGAAATGAGATCCTGTATTCCTCTTGAAAAAATAACTCATAGTTTACATGATAAATATCACTTCTTTTTGAAAATATGGACCCAATATCTACAATATGTTGGTTTGAAAATTTAAACTCTCAATAGCTCATCCTGGTGATGGTTCTCAGTTTCATGGCGGTTGATTTAATTTTATATATCTATTTGATAATCTCCTTTTCTTCTTAGGGGTACTTGGGAGGGGGGGGGGTGGTGGAGAGGGAAGGGGGTGGTGTGGAGAGAGGGATTAGGTTTATATATACCATATGTATTTTCTTTTTTTTTGTATACAATTCATTATTAATTGAAATGTATTGAGGTTTTAAAATTTTAAATAAAATATTTAAAAAAATGTAAGTTCTTCAAAACTTCTGCCACTGTTTCTGACCTCACTTCATCCTCCATGCCTGTTGTCCCTGCCCTCACCAATTTCCTGCACTGCCTTGGCTCATCTTGTCCCTTCACATCTTTGGATTATCTCTGAATGTGCACCAGCTTTCAATTAATTAACCAATACCACAAATAGATAAAATTTGTATTAGCTCTTCAATTGGTCACATTGGTTCAGATTTTCCAGAGAACAGGAAAATCACATTAACGAAACCTTACAGGGACATATAGGCTCAATAAGAAATTGAAAATTTGGATAATTACATCATTAGATTAATGAACAAAAGCAAAATATTGAGCAAATATATCAGGGGTTGAGAGAGATCTAGAGAAGAAAATATATTTTATGATTATTGTAAGAATTAAAATCTAAAGAATCTAAAGGAATAAGACATGACTGAATGAAAAGTAAATTTAAAGGTCAAAGAGAAAATTTGGAATAGTTAAGATCTTTTATGAAGCATTCATTCTGAATGCACATGTGCCAATTTTCCGGCACTTCACCTCAGACCACGACATATATGAGAAAAGCAGAGGCTCCAAATATTGTATGGGTATCCCAAAGCTTATGAATGTACAGGATATCTACAATAATGATCTCCGATTTCCATTTTTGATAACACTTGCACAGACACTGGAAACTCCTGTCAGATTTACTACTGTTCATCTCACCATTATTCTCAACACAAAATCTGGGCCACTGTCTCATTTACTGTGACAACTTGTGGAAGACAATCTTTTTTTATTTATCCTGTCTTGAAGTTTTTAATAATTTGTTTTGGACATCATCCTCTTGAAACATTATTAGGATATGCGTCTCTAGTCCTCAGAATTTGAGTGAACCAAGGGATTGAAAGAGCAACAATGGTGCAAGTGGCTCCATCCTCATGAGATCAATCAGACAGAAAAGGGAGGGGCATTCACTCTTTAGAGATGTCATTCTGAAAATGAGGAAAATTGAAACTGATAATAATTTAGTGCTAACTCTCATGTTTATGTTTCAAGCACCAGACTGATTATAGATTGCAGAAAAGCATAAATTATGTCTGAGTTTTTTTGTAATTCACCTCACAAGACATCAAATTACTCCCTTAAGTATGCAATGATTACCAAAATTATCTTGCAGCATTACTTTCTCAAATTAACCATAGAATCACCAAATGAACACCCAGTGATGGATCAATCAGTGCCCTTAGGTGAAGGAAGAGGCGGTGGTGTCTGCTTCGTGTTTAACTCATGGTGTTCATTTGTGGTGATCCCTTCCCGGGCTGTTCTCCTCATCTGGAACATCTGGGGCTGAAGTGCTGATCCTCCTACCTCCTGAGGGAATTCATCACTGACATCCTGACTACAGTCTACATCCTCCACAGGCAGATGTTGAGCTAGAACTGAAGGACCTACACACAGCGATCAATTATCCTCATTTGGAGTATCCCAATACTTTCTCAGTCATCATTAGAGACTTTAACCAGACCAGCTTAAAGAAGGTTCTCCCAAACAATCACCAGCCCGTCTCCTGCAACACTCGGGGATCGAACACTCTTGATCACAGCTACACCACCATTGAGGATGTCTCCCGCAGAAGAGCAGCTTCAAGAATGCCTGGAGAAAGTGGACTGGGCAACATTCGAGGACTTGGTGATGAATCTGAATGAACATTCCACAGTGGTCATCCACTTTATCAGAAAATACATGGACAAGTGTACATATTCGAGTGAATCCCAATCAGAAGTGCTGGATGAACCAAGAGATCCCCAAAGTTTTGAAGACCAGAACTCTAGTGTATAAGACTGGAGATTGAGAAACATACAGAAATGCCAGTTGCAACCTCTGGAAGGCCATTAAAAACAAGCACAATGCAAACTCTGATGACTTTGAAAGGGGACACAATGATGCCCCAACACAAGCCCCACAGTCCCTAGCGATTCTGTGCTCAGTTTCTGACGCTGATCTGAAAAGACACTTCAGAAGGATGAATCCTTAGAGAGTATCCGACCCAGATGATGTACCTGGCCAGGTCCTTAAAACCTTGCAAGAGATTTGGCAGATATCTGGAACCTCCCATTACAATGGTCATATAGGATGAGGGACCCCACCCCTATCTGCACTGATAGGTGGAGGAGGAGAGAGTTAGAACCTTCAAGTTTGTGGGAGTCCATATTTAAGCAGAGCTCTTCCAGAGCCAGCTCATCAAGGCAACTGTAAGAAGGTACGATGACAGCTGACGAGATTTGGCATGCTGTCTAATACTCTCACAAAGTTCAACACACACTGGATGGTTGCATCATAGCTTGGTTGGAAATTCGACTGTCCACGAAGGCAGAAAAATACAAATGTTAAGAAAATTTTTCACAGGCTCCAAACTCCCACACATTAAGGACATCGACGTGAGGCACTGCCTTAAAAAGATATCCAGCTTGCTTGGCCATGGCACACGAACCATGGGTGTAAAGGGTGGGGCCAGTACTGCGCACACTGCACTCCACCTAAAAGCTCCTTTGCGCAGGCCCGAGGACAGGTCCACGTCCTCCCCCTCAAAAGATGCACACAAACTCAAGCTAGCATGTTGGAACATCAGAACCATGCTAGACAAGGCTGACACCCATCGACCTGAACGTCGGTCTGCCCTCATTTCACATGAACTCCTCAGACTCGACATCGACATAGCCGCTCTCAGTGAAGTCCGCCTTGCAGATGTAGGCAGCCTCCAAGAACATGGCGTGGGCTTCACACTCTACTGGTCTGGCAAGTCTCAGGCTGAACGACACCTATCTGGTGTTGGCTTCATGGTCAAGAACTCCATTGCCTCCAAACTAGAAAACCTCCCGACAGGCCACACTGACCGGATCATTTCCATGCGACTCCCCCTTCAAAACAAGCGACATATCACTCTCATCAGTGTCTATGCTCCAACCCCTCAGGCAGAAACAGCAGAAAAGGACAAGTTCTACACTGATCTGCGCAACCTCATCCAACACACCCCTACAGCCGACAAGGTTGTCATCCTTGGCGACTTCAACGCTCGCGTCGGCAGACTCAGAAACCTGGCCAGGAATCCTTGGCAAGCATGGTGTCGGCAAGTGCAATGACAATGGGCGCCTCCTGTTGGAACTCTGCGCAGAACAGCGGCTTGTCATTACTAACACCCTTTTCCAGCAGAGAGACAGCCTGAAGACTACCTGGATGCATCCCCGATCCAAACACTGGCACCTCCTGGACTACGTTCTGGTGCGAGGAAGAGACAACGAGATGTGCTCCACACCAGGGTCATGCCCAGCGCGGAATGCCACACTGACCACTGGCTTGTTCATTGCAAGCTCAACCTTCACTTAAAGCCAAAGTTCAAGAACAGTCGTGCCCTCAGAAAGAGGTTCAATGTTGGAATCTTGCAGTCAGACGTAGTGAGAGGAAACTTCCAGGCAAGGCTCGAGGATGCAAACTGCCTCACATCTCCTGAAACCCTCTGGGATCAGCTGAAAACGGCCATACTGCAATCCACTGAAGAGGTACTGGGCTTCTCCTCCAGGATAAACAAGGACTGGTTTGACGAAAACAACCAGGAAATCCGAGAGCTGCTGGCAAAGAAGTGATCTGCCCACCAGGCTCACCTTGCAAAGCCTTCCTGGCCAGAGAAAAAATGAGCCTTCCGTCTCACATGCAGCCACCTTCAGTGCAAACTCCGGGAGATCCAAAATGAGTGGTGGACTAGCCTCGCCAAACGAACCCAGCTTAGTGCCAACATTGGCGACTTCAGGGGTTTTTATGAGACACTAAAGGCTGTGTACGGCCCCTCACCCCAAGTCCAAAGCTCTCTGCGCAGCTCAGATGACGAAGTTCTCCTCAGCGACAAGATCTCCATCCTCAATCGATGGTCTGAACACTTCCAATCCCTTTTCAGTGCCAACCGCTCAGTCCAAGAATCTGCCCTGCTCCAGCTCCCTCAACAACCCTTGAGGCTAGAGCTGGATGAGGTCCTTACCCAGGAAGAGACATATAAGGCAATTGAACAACTGAAAAGTGGCAAAGCAACAGGTATGGATGGAATCCCCCCCAGAGGTCTGGAAGGCTGGCGGCAAAACTCTGCATGCCAAACTGCATGAGTTTTTCATGCTCTGCTGGGACCAAGGAAAGCTGCCTCAGGACCTTCATGATGCCATCATCATCACCCTGTACAAAAACAAAGGCGAGAAATGAGACTGCTCAAACTACAGGGGAATCACGCTACTCTCCATTGCAGGCAAAATCTTCGCTAGAATTCTCCTTAATAGACTAATACCTAGTGTCGCCGAAAATGTCCTCCCAGAATCACAGTGTGGCTTTCGCACAAACAGAGGAACTACTGACATGGTCTTTGCCCTCAGACAGCTCCAAGAAAAGTGCAGAGAACAAAACAAAGGACTCTACATCACCTTTGTTAACCTCACCAAAGCCTTTGACACCGTGAGCAGGAAAGGGCTTCGGCAAATACAAGAGCGCCTCGGATGCCCCCCCAAGTTCCTCAACATGGTTATCCAACTGCACGAAAACCAACAAGGTCGGTTCAGATACAGCAATGAGCTCTCTGAACCCTTCTCCATTGACAACGGCGTGAAGCAAGGCTGTGTCCTCGCACCAACACTCTACTATATTCTTCAGCATGATGCTGAAACAAGCCAATAAAGACCTCAACAATGAAGACGGTGTTTACATCCGGTACCGCACAGATGGCAGTCTCTTCAATCTGAGGCGCCTGCAAGCTCACACCAAGACACAAGTGCAACTTGTCCGTGAACTACTCTTTGCAGACAATGCCGCTTTAGTTGCGTATTCAGAGTCAGCTCTCCAGCGCATGACGTCCTGTTTTGTGGAAACTGCCAAAATGTTTGGCCTGGAAGTCAGCCTGAAGAAAGAGTCCTCCATCAGTCAGCTCCCCACCATGACTACCAACCCCCTCAATATCTCCATCGGGCACACAAAACTCAAAATGGTCAACCAGTTTACCTACCTCGGCTGCTCCATTTCATCTGATGCAAGGATCGACAAAGAGATAGACAACAGACTCGCCAAGGCAAATAGCGCCTTTGGAAGACTACATAAAAGAGTCTGGAAAAACAACCACCTGAACAAATGCACAAAGATCAGCATGTACAGAGCCGTTGTCATACCCACGCTCCTGTTCGGCTCCGAATCATGGGTCCTCTACCTGCATCACCTCCGGCTCCTAGAGCGCTTCCATCAGTGCTGTCTCCACTCCATCCTCAACATTCATTGGAATGACTTCATCACCAACATCGAAGTACTCGAGCTGGCAGAGTCCGCAAGCATCGAATCCATGCTGCTGAAGACCCAACTGCGCTGGGTGGGTCACGTCTCCAGAATGGAGGACCATCGCCTCCCCAAGATCGTGTTCTATGGTCAGCTCTCCACTGGCCACCGAGACAGAGGTGCACCAAAGAAGAGGTAAAAGGACTGCCTAAAGAAATCTCTTGGTGCCTGCCACATTGACCACCGCCAGTGGACTGATATCGCCTTCAACCGTGCATCTTGGCGCCTCACAGTTCGGCGGGCAGCAACCTCCTTTGAAGAAGACCGCAGAGCCCACCTCACTGACAAAAGACAAAAGAGGAAAAACCCAGCACCCAACCCCAACCAACCAATTTTCCCTTGCAACCGCGCCTGCCTGTTCCGCATCGGATTTGCCAGTCACAAACGAGCCTGCAGCAGACGTGGACTTACCCCTCCTTAAATCTTTGTCCCCAAAGCCAAGCCAAAGAAAAAAGAAAAGAATTACAGTGTCAACAACCTGAATTCAAATTTGGCGTGTTACGAGCCCAGAGGACCCATAAACCCAGCAGCAATAGATTTCACCAAGACAAATGGTTACTTAAACAAAAGTTGTATTAATTATCTTTAAACATGAAAACAGAATCACACTTCAACTTATTACTATTGACTTAACTAACCTAACTTAACCCCCTACTAATTCTAAGTGCATGTGTATGTAATGTGTGTGTAAGTTCAGAAAAGTTCTTTGGTTCACAGTCCAATCTCACTTCTCATTCCTCCAAGTTAATTGGTTGCAGGCAATTCTTATACTGTGCACAGAATTTAACATTTATAAAGTTTACCAGGCTTTGGTGCTTGAAAGGTAAATGGTTACCGCTCAGGAAGGTTCTTGTCGGCTTTCAGAGAGAGATTTGTTGTTCCAGGATCTCCACAAGTGATTCCTTTTTAATCAGCAACTTCAGTGTCTTGCTGATGAAACTTGCCCCATCAGGGTTTTCCAGATGATAACCTCTTTCTTTCAGTTCCTTTTTGTTTCTCTTATTCCAAGTGAAACATTAGACAGCCAGTCCTCTCCTTTTGCATGAACCACAAGTGCTTTGACCATGCTGAATTGAGAACTCCTATCCCATCTTCCAAATGGGGTTTTCCACAAGCTTGCCAGCTTGTCCTGTTCCAGTCCCAGCTGCTGTTGCTGACAGTAACACTGTCGAACTGATCTGATCTCTGTCTCTCTCTCTCTCTCTGAGAGAAACTCTGTTTCCTTTCCCTCTGCTTGCAAAACCACATAACCCTCTTAGAACAGCTCCAGACAATCTGCAGCTCTGACAAGATCTTTCATCTGTTGCCTTTTGATAAACAACAATCCATTAGTGAAGTCTCTTGGGCACTCTCCAAAGCTCTTGCAAAATTTGTTGGGTCGATATGTCTAGCATTAGCAGAGCTCCAGTATTTCAAATAAGATCTGTTTTAAAGTGTTTGTATGTAACCTACTCAAACAAACCTTTTCCAATTTATCTCCCAAAAACATATCTATATACTCTGTCTCAGGCGCAGTCTGTAAGGAAGGTGTATGTTTTCCCTGTGTTTGTGTGGGTTTACTCTGGGTGCTCCGGTTTCCTTCCACCTTTCAAAAACGTTGTGTTTGCAGGTTAATTTAGGTATAATTGGGCAGCATGGGTTTAAATGGCTGGAATTGGCTTCAACCGTGTTGTAAATAACATTTTAAAAATTTATTAAAAATTTAAATCAAATTATACAAAACTTCATGCATACTTTAAAACTCCAAACAGATAAAGCCGTAACAATTAAGCAAATCAAATGTATCTCTTTTTTCCTTCAGCTGACCATATCTTTTGAAGTGCACTCTGCTTTTTCATCAATTTTATTCAAAAATAAACTGATAAAATGTTTGTAAATTTGTTTTGAATTTACATTTTCATCCAAAAGTTTAAATCGAACACTCTTCCTTCATTTCAATCTGACCACACAGCTGAAGACTCAAGCAATCATGCTGTAATCACTCAACCCTCCAGGTGACCTCTCTGATGCAATCACATCACATTCAACCCTGAGATTCTTTCTCCTGCAGGCAAGGCAGAATTACCACTAATTGTTAGTGCAAAGAACACAACTGTACACAGTGTATACCTGTAAACAGATAACGAATGTAAATAAACTAACTGAGCAATACAGAGAGAATTTTAAAAAATAAAGTGCACAAGTAAGAGTCCTTAAATGAGTCCCTGTTTCAGTTTGTTATTGAGGAGTCTGATGATGAAGGGGTAGCAGCTGTTCCTGAACCTGGTGGTGCAAGTCTTGTGTCACCTCAACCTCTTTCCCGATGGCAGCAGTGAGAACAGACCACGTGCTGGGTGGTGTGAATCCTTGATGACTGCTGCTGCTCTCTGATGGCAGGGGAAATACTGGGGAAAATTTTGCCTGTGATGTCCTGGGGTGTGTCATAACCTTTTTAAGGGCTTTATGGTAAGGGGTACTGGTTATCCCAAACCAGATTGCAATGCAGCTAGTCAGGACGGTTTCCACCACACATCTGTAGAAATTTTCCAAGATTTTAGATAGCAGGTCAAACCCTGATGTACTTTCTTCATGATGCCATTAGTGTATTAGGCCCAGAAAAGATCCTCTGAGAGAGTGACTCCCAAGAACTTAAATTTGCTCATTCTTTTCACTTCTGATTCCCCCAATGATCACTGGATTGTATATCCATGGATTTCCTTTCCTGAAGTCAAATATCAACTTCTTAGCTTTGGTGACATTGAATGCTAGGTGGTTGTTGGCGCACCAGTCAGCCAAGTTTTCAATCTCTCTCCTGTATGCTGTCTCATCACCTTCCAATATACAACCCACGACCATGGTATCATTGGCAAATTTGTCGATGGCGTTATTGACGTAACGTTATTGATGTAACGTAGGTGAAAAGTGAGTAGAACAGGGGCTAAGAACACAGCCCTGTGGTACTACGGTACTGTTGAAGATTGTGAAGGAGATGTTCTTACCAATCTTCACTGATTGTGGTCTGGAGGTGAGGAAATCCATGATCCAATTACACAGTGGGGTTTTTAGTCCCAGGTCTTGCAGTTTGTTCATCAGTTTTGAGGGGATGATGAAATGCCAAACTGAAGTCGACAAAGAACATCCTGACGAATACATCATTACTGTCCATGCGTTCAGGGTTTTGTATAGAATCAGTGAGATGACATCCTCTGTAGACCTCTTGTTACAATAGGCCAACTGGAACGTATTCATGTCATTGCTTGATTATCAATTGAATTATGACTTGATCTGCTGACATGCTTCAACACCGGCCTTTCATCACTGTTGATTTAAGTGCTACCAGTCAATAGTCATTAAGGCAGGTTACTACGTTTTTCTTGGGCACCAGTATGATTGATGCCTGTTTGAAACAGGCGGGCACCACACACTGCCAGAGTGTGGTGTTGAAGATATCCGTGAATTTGTTGGTTAGTTAGTCAGCACAGATTTTTAATACTCACCCTAGTACTCCATCCAGGCTGATGCTTTCCTCGAATTCACTTTCCTGAAGGCAGCATGCACATCATCCTTGGATATGGACAGGATCATCGGGGATATGGGGGTGCAGTGAGGTGGATCTTCGCTGTTAAATTCGTCAAATCGGACATCGAGTTCCTCTGGGAGTGAACCTTTGCCGCCTGCTACTGCACCAGATTTGGTTTTTTAGCAGGTTATGGCTTTTGTTGTTTCCATTTTCATCCAGAATCTCCACTTCACCCAGGTGATAGAGAGAGTTGGGTTGCAGATATTCACTTTTGTGGAATTTATCAATCCAAAATCTGAGACACAGAATAAATTCACACTCATGGAATTTATGCGAAAAATATAAACCAATGCAAAAATAAATAAATGGATGCAGGTTTGTATTACAGAAAATCACAAAATGTTCCAGGACAACATGGTTAGCACAACGCTATTATAGCCCCAGCAAACTGGTTCCAATCTGGTGCTGTCTGTAAGGAGTTTGGAGATTCACTCTGTGATCCATGTGGGTTTTTACTGGGTGGTCTTGTTTCCATCCACCCTTCAAAAACGTACAGAATTGGTAAGTCAAGTGAGTGTAATTGGGTGGCATAGGTTTCTTGGGCTAGTCGACCTCCTTCTGCACTGGATCCTCAAAATAAGACTCTGAGAGCATAATTCCCTACTCCCTGTAAAGCAGAGGTCACCTAAACATTTGAATTTCTGTGTAATCACTGCAGTTGTTGATGTGTTTATTAAATGACAGATTTCGAGTTATTTGTAATTGTGCAAATCCTGATCTCATTTATGCCGTGAGAACACGGCCTGACCACGAACGTAGCCAGAATTTAAAAAAATAAATAAAATAGAACCATAGAATACTACAACACAGAAACAGACCCCTTTCGCCCTTCTAATCTGTGCTGTACCTTTTTTTTTGCCTAATCCCACTGACCCGCACCCAGTCCATAACTCTCCCATCCATGCACTTTCCAAATTCTTTTTAAGTGTTAAAATTGAGCCTGCATTCACCACTTCACCATGCTCCACCATTCTCTGTGTGAACAAGTTCCCCCTAAGCTTTTCCCCCTTTCACTTTTAACCCATGTTGTCTGGTTTGTATCTCACCTACCCTCGGTGAAAAACCCTATCTACATTTACTCTGTCTATCCCCCTCATAATTTTAAATGTCTCTCTCAAATTTTCCCTCATTATTCTTCGCTCCAGGGAATAAAGTCCTAACCTTTCCCTGTAACTCAGATCCTGAAGTCTGACCACTCTGACTCAGTCTACCCCATCGATGACCACTCCCTTGATACTGCTTCCCTCTACAGTCCCTCATTTTTATAGTGATAGTCAGCTTCTTCCTCGAATCCATAGACCATGAGACATAGGAGTGGAATTAGGCCATTTGGTCCATTGACTCTTTCTCACCACTCGTCTGCCTTCTCCCTATACCCTAAATCCCCTTTCTAATCAAACTATCAAATTTGCCTTAAATATACCCAAAGATTTAGCCTCCACAGCTGTCTGCAGCAATTAATTCCACAGATTCACCACCCTCTGGGTTAAGAAATTCCTCCTCATCTCTGTCCTAAAGAGATGTTTCTGCATTCTCAAGCTGTGCCCTCTGGTCTCAGGCTCCTACACCAGAAGAAACACTCTTCACATCCACTTTATCCAGGCCTTTCAGTATTCAATAGATTTCCACAAAATTCTCCCTCATTCTTCTGAAGTACAGTGAGTACAGTCCCAGAGCGATCAAACACTAATCATAAAATAATTATTTGGTTTTGGTGATCATTCTTGTGAACCTCCTCTGGAGGTTCTCCAATGCCAACACATCCTTCCAAACAGAGCTTAAAACAGCTCACAATACTTCAACATTGTCAAAAATGGTCAATATTCTAATTTCAAATGTCTAGTTTGGATGGAATTCGAACTTAAAAGCTTTCAATTGTTGCCCCACAGATAGTGGTTTTCAGAATCAGGATTTATTGTCATGAACAAGTCATGAAATTCAATGTTTTGCAGCAGCGTCTTAGTGCAAACATTCATATTATAACCAGCTTACAACATTACTTTAAAAATAGAAAAATAATAATGCATAAAACGTAAGGCAGTGTCTTTGATTCATTGATTATTCATGAATCTGATGACAGTGGGAAGAAACTCCTTGTGCATTGAGTGCTTGTCTTTAGGTTTCTGTACCATTTTCCCAATGGAAGCAGAGTGAAGATGGCAGGACCCAAGTGGTGGGGGTCTTTGAGGATAGAGGCTGCTTTTTTAAGACACCACCCCACATTGGTGTCCTCGAAAGAGAGGTCTGGTGCCTGCGATATCGTAGGTCAAGTTAACAACCCTCTGGAGTTTTTCTTTGAACTTTGCATCATTGGTTCCTCAACCAGGCACCTGCACTAAAGATCTGAACCTGTTGTATTCAACCTTTCTTATACTACATCTCGAGAAGTGTATCCAGTTCTTGACCCCACACCTTGCAAAAGTTACATTGATCTTAAAGAGAGTACAGCATATTCCAAATGAAAATTAGACACCAATGAAATTATAACAGGCAGAAGCTAATAATTAAGAAGTGCATTCATTGGAATTTCAAAGTTTTGGTTGGGGTATGAGCAAAGATTCAATTTATTTGCATGAACACATGAAATCTGGAATTTTCTTTCTGCAAACTGCACATGAAGTTAAATGAACTGGAAATTTCAAACTAAGATGTATTCATTTTACTCAAGACGGTAATAAAAATGGGCCAAAGGCAGAGTCACAGGTTTAGAAATCTACAATCGTCACCGAATTTCAGAAAGGAGTTAACATGCTAAATTGGTCTGAGTTCCCATGACCTTACATTTATAAGCAAAATGTACACTTGCTGTTTGCAATGGGAGTTGCTAGAATTCATTTTTAAATCTTTGAAGTGAAAAGAATCTCATTTTCCAACCATCTTCAAGGGGGGTAGTTGGAGAGGAAGTCGAAGAAACGATGCATGTCAATTTGTATACTTATAAATCAGATATTCAGCTTTTAACTGTTAATCTAACTGATGCACATCAGTGTTAAAAATAAATTATAAAGTGCCTGACGCAGGTGCAATAGGTCATGGTGGCAACGAGAGGCTGGGAGAAGAAATCCGGATCACATGCAGCAAAATGTCCAGAGATAATTATGAAGAAAGCAAGTCAACCAAACATTCAGAAAGATGATCCTACCCTAGTCCTGACCGAACAATTATTATCAGCATGGTTAGTTGTTTGCGCCGCGCTATTACAGTGCCAGTGACCCGGGTTTGAATCAGCCACTGTAAGGCATTTGTACATTCTCCCTGTGACTGTGTGTGTTTCCTCTGAGTACTCTGGATTCTTCCTATGTTCAAAAGACATATGGGTTAGTGTATGATGGCAGATCAGATGACTCTGTATAAGGTGGCCCCTGAATATCCACCTAACATGTAAGTTTTGAGGTAAACTTGCTGTAAAAGACTACCCCAAATCTGGCACTTACCGCTGTCCAGTGGAGTGACGTGCATGGTACATTTAATATACTCATACACGATATTTTAAAAGCAAATTACCATCTCATTAGCAATTTTAAAATAAGGCTGTAACAGGCCATTTAAAGCCTGTACAGAGCCAATGGCAGATGGACTTGGCGAGTGGACCCCGTGGGGGAGTGCTGCAACTTCGCTGTTAAAGTTCAAATTTTAAACTTAATGGAAGAGATCGTTGAGAATTCGCTGTTAAGGTTTGGATTTTATATTTGGTATCTAAGATGACTCCAATTTTGGGGTGACATTTTTAAAGTTCAAGGACTGTCTTATACACTGGCATATACAGAAGGTTAATTGGTCACATGGGTGTATTTGGGCAGCATGGGTTCATGGGCCGGAAAGGCCTGTGACTGTGCAGGATCTCTAAATTAATTTTTTTTAAAATCTGCTAAAGGCAAAAAATTGCTGGAGGAACATGATGGATGACTGCAAGGCTCCTTACACAGATCATCATAAAATGTCCACTACAAGCCAAATTGTTTTTTTTTTGCAACATGATCAAGAAGTTTTCTATGAACTTTTAAATAACTACTTTAGTTATGCTTCATAGAATTCAGCTGAATCCAATTTATGTGCAAAAATAGAGAAAGGAATGTTGTTAGTATGAAGCACTTATCATGCTTGCACATTATGGATTCTTAATAAGGAATTCAGTGATCAAAGAATTCAGATGGTCTTGGTACATTCCTACCTCTGCCCTCAAAAGCTGAATTTTAGACACTCTTACTAGGTTGTGTTTTCAAAGGCTTTAGAGACTTATTACCTCAGCACAGCTCTACAGGAACTCAACAAACACTAACCGTGTGCCATTCTGCAGCCGGCTCACATATACTGCTATCAGATCGTGCTCATCAGCCAACCGGTTAGCCGTGTCCAGGCCGTACTGTAACCTAGTGACAATGGAGGTAAATAAAGTAAAAAGGAGAACAAAAGAAATAAAAATAAAACTATACATGATTCACATTGTAAAACAAACAGATTGTAACAAAATTAAACCAAAAGAATAATTGAGAATTTTGATCAACAAAAGATTAAACATTAAACTTTTGGCAGACATGAGCATTTTGACTTTAATCCGTGTGATCTATGACTGAGAGGAATCTCCATTCACAAGGCTGAGCAGCACCGTTATTTAGTTATAAATCAATAGATTGGCAGACATTTTGAATATTGGTAAGCATCAGGCTCAATAAACTCAATTTATTACAGAACAGGAACAAAGATTTTATGGTGTATTCTTTCATGCCATAATTTAATCTTCACTTTTAAAATTAAAATACTGCTCCGCTCCGATGGCCTGTTTACATTTTCATTTTTTGAACAAATTTGAAATAAAATCTGTCTGATTGATGTTTCTCTGATTGATCCTCCCATCAATGATGGTTCTGCAGCACCTCCTGAGCAAGAGAGCAGAATTTACATGTGACAAATCCAGGCTGGCATTTTTCAATACACGTTACAGTTTAAGAATTCATAATGTATAAATTGACATAAACTGATTTTCTGTAAATAATGTGAGAACTCACGAAGAAACTATTTTTTAAACAATTGTTTTACACAAGAAAGATATGGGGATTGATGTGGTAGTGTGATTTTTGATTACAACAAATAAAGACGCCTTGGATCAAAATTCTGCTGAGTTGATCATGAGGTTTAGATTAATTGCAATCTTATTATAAAAGGAAGTAGAAGATTTGATTAGATTAAAGATTAGGTTAGAGTATGAGTTCCACCCTGAACACAGCATCTTTCAGCTGCTCCTGCAGGGGAAGAGATACAGGAGGGAAGGGGGGGGGGGGTGGGCATGATGAGATGGTGTAGAGCAGGGGTGTCAAACTCAAATTCACAGAGGGCCAAAATTAAAAACTTGGACTAAGTCGTGGGCCAAACTAAATATTCATTGAAAATTTTCAACAACATCTGCATGTTTTCTCTTCTTTCAACATATGTAATGTTAAACTACTTCTTATTAAAATAAATGTTTAATAATAGTTTTGGTTAAACTCTTTCCAGAAGAAGCATTAACAAATGAGTAATAAAATATTCAAGCAATAATATTTCTCTATAGCCTTTAAGTTCCTTTTAAATGTATTTTTGTTCACAAGCCAACAAGTTAAAAAAAAACAACTTGCTTCAATGACAAACAGGTTTGTCTTTTAAAATGATGAACATATAGTCTACCTCCCACCTGTCTTGAAAGGTCCTGTTTTCTGTCTTTCGTTTGGCCATTTTTCGTGAGGGGTTTATTACATGTGAGTTGGGCGACAGGTCGCAGATGCTAATGAAAGTAAAGAGAGGAGGTGGGGGTGATTAGCGGGCTGACGGGCCGGCGCCAACGCATTTGCAAAGCATTTTGGGATTTGTAGTATTAGCTGTGCACGTGCTATACTGGCGTGGCGGCCAGCGGGCCAACTCTAATACATATTTGATATGATCTTGCGGTCCAAATATAATTATATCACGGGCCAAATTTGGCCCGCGGACCTGAGTTTGACATGCGTGGTGTAGAGACTAGACGTGTAATCCCTGTCCTCTCTGCTCAGACTTTTGTACCCATTTTTTAAACCTTTATTTTTAATTTTAAAACTTTAATTTTTAGTTTGATATTTTGGTGAGCCATTATGGCTGCTAATGTAAAAAGGGAGTTACAAATTACGGAACTGGATTGTGCATTTCAAATTGCATCTCAGCCTGCTTATATGATGTTTGAAGGTATTGCTTCTAACTTGGATGTCATTACTGATCAATTGAACCAGCTGGTTCAAATGAATACTGATATAAGTTCAGACCTAACTGTGGTTAAGGCAGAAGCTAAACAAAATTGGGAAAACTTAAAAAAATTTAAAGCTTCCTTTTCTGAATGTAAACAACAGGTACAATCCAATACAGAAACAATAATAAAGGTGGAAAAATCAGTTAAAGATTTAGGAGCCCGGGAAAGAGAATTAACAAAAAAAAATAGACTATTTGGAAAATCAAAGCAGAAGAAACAATGTGAAAATTGTGAGTTTGCCAGAAGGTATAGAAGGATTATCCAACTGCATGAAAACCAACAAGGTCGGGTCAGATACAGCAATGAGCTCTCTGAACCCTTCTCCATTAACAATGGCGTGAAGCAAGGCTGTGTTCTCGCACCAACCCTCTTTTCAATCTTCTTCAGCATGATGCTGAACCAAGCCATGAAAGACTTCAACAATGAAGACGCTGTTTACATCCGGTACCGCACGGATGGCAGTCTCTTCAATCTGAGGCGCCTGCAAGCTCACACCAAGACACAAGAGAAACTTGTCCGTGAACTACTCTTTGCAGACGATGCCGCTTTAGTAGCCCATTCAGAGCCAACTCTTCAGCGCTTGACGTCCTGTTTTGCGGAAACTGCCAAAATGTTTGGCCTGGAAGTCAGCCTGAAGAAAACTGAGGTCCTCCATCAGCCAGCTCCCCACCATGACTACCATCGGGCACACAAAACTCAAAACGGTCAACCAGTTTACCTATCTCGGCTGCACCATTTCATCAGATGCAAGGATCGACAATGAGATAGACAACAGACTCGCCAAGGCAAATAGCGCCTTTGGAAGACTACACAAAAGAGTCTGGAAAAACAACCAACTGAAAAACCTCACAAAGATAAGCGTATACAGAGCCGTTGTCATACCCACACTCCTGTTCGGCTCCGAATCATGGGTCCTCTACCGGCATCACCTACGGCTCCTAGAACGCTTCCACCAGCGTTGTCTCCGCTCCATCCTCAACATCCATTGGAGCGCTTTCATCCCTAACGTCGAAGTACTCGAGATGGCAGAGGTCGACAGCATCGAGTCCACGCTGCTGAAGATCCAGCTACGCTGGGTGGGTCACGTCTCCAGAATGGAGGACCATCGCCTTCCCAAGATCGTGTTATATGGCGAGCTCTCCACTGGCCACCGTGACAGAGGTGCACCAAAGAAAAGGTACAAGGACTGCCTAAAGAAATCTCTTGGTGCCTGCCACATTGACCACTGCCAGTGGGCTGATATCGCCTCAAACCGTGCATCTTGGCGCCTCACAGTTTGGCGGACAGCAACCTCCTTTGAAGACCGCAGAGCCCACCTCACTGACAAAAGGCAAAGGAGGAAAACCCAACACCCAACCCCAACCAACCAATTTTCCCCTGCAGCCGCTGCAACCGTGTCTGCCTGTCCCGCATCGGACTTGTCAGCCACAAACGAGCCTGCAGCTGACGTGGACTTTTACCCCCTCCATAAATCTTCGTCCGCGAAGCCAAGCCAAAGAAAGAATAGAAGGTCAAGATCCTGTCAAATTTTTTTAAAAATTGGATTCCCCAGATGTTAGGGGAAGAGTCTTTTCCTGATGGATTGGTATTGGAAAGAGCATATAGAGCTTTAAGAAGAACACCCTTACCTGGTCAATCTCCAAGAGCTGTGATAGTTCATTGTTTGAATTGTTTGGATAGAGAGATAATTCTTCGACTTGCAGTTCAAAATGCAAGACAAAGGTAAGCTCCAATAATGGTTCAGAATAGTAGAGTTTTCTTCTACCCTGATTTGAGTCAAGATGTCATCAGACGCCGACGTGAATTTAATGCAGTTAAAGATGTTTTATGGCGTAAAGGTTACAAATTTGCTTTTCGTTACCCTGCTGTGTTGAAAGTGTTTTATGGAAACTATCAGTCTCAATTCTTTGAGAGTGAGCATGAAGCAATGGTTTTTGCTAATTCGTTACCAGATGTAAGAGGACAAAGAAGAAGTCCATCATTATCTCCTAAAAGAAAATCTGACGGTCTTGGAAATGGGAAAAATGGCAGAAGTAGAAAGAACGGGAATGGAAAGAGTTCATCTTTTGAAATGAGTTCACCATCTGGACTGGAATCTCAAGGCTGATTTTTTAATATTTTTGATTGGCTGGCTGGGGAGGAGGGGCTTGCACTATTTTTTTTTGTTAGTCACTAGTCACTAGTGGGTAATCCATACCCAGTTTTTTTAGGGAGTTACTACCTTTTGGTAGTTTTTTTTGTTGTTTTTCTTTTTTCTTATTAACAAATATTATTTTTATTTGGAGGGCCTATATATAAAAATGTTTTTTTCTCTCTTTGATATTATTAATTTTGTGATTATTTTTGGTATTTAGTAAATTGTATTAGATATGACAAATTTTAAATTTGCTATTTTTAATGTTCAGGGATTAAACAACCCAATCAAGCGTAAGTGAGTTTTGGCATATATCAAAAAGATGAAGATTGATATTGCTTTTTTTACAGGAGACACATTTGAATGAAAAAGAAAGTATGAAATTGAAGAGGAACTGGGTTGGACATGTTTTTTTTTCTTCATTTAACTCCAAAGCGAAGGGAGTAGCAATTTTGATACGTAAAAATCTATCTTTTGGATTACAATCAATGGAAATGAATGCAGGACGTATTCTTAAATTGGATTGTAAGATTTTTAATGAAGTTTGGACTTTACTCAACATTTATGCACCGAATGTGGATGATGAACCATTTATTTCGGATGCATTTCTGCTTCTGGGGCAAGTTAATGAAAATGTTCTGGTTGGAGGAGATTTTAACTGTGATTTGGAACCTTTATTAGATAAATCTCCAAAAGATGTTAAAAAATCCAAAATGGCAATTCAAATTCAAGCGTGGACATTTGATGACATCTCAACCCAACAGAGAAGGACTTCTCTTTTTATTAATTTAGACATGAATCTTTTTCTAGAATTGAATTTTTTAAGTATCGGCACATTTACAGGGGAAAATATTGCAAGCAGAATATAAAAGTAGGGTAATTTCAGATCATTCCTTGTTGTATTTTACTTATGAGAGTTCTGAAAACGTTCGTGCAGCTTCTCGTTGGAGATTCAATACGATGTTGTTAAAAAAAAGCGGAATTTATTGAATTTAAAAAAAAACAAATCAATTCCTTTTTGGAAGAAAATGTTCACTCCGTTCAGAGTAAATTTATATTGTGAGATGCTATGAAAGCTTACTTGAGAGGTCAAATAATTAGTTATACCTCTAAGGTTAAAAATAATTATTTGATCGAGAGCCTTGAATGAGAGTAACAGATTGATGAATTAGAAAAGGAATTTCAGAGAGATGTGACAGAAAATCAGAAGATAGAGTTGTCTAGATTGAAATTGAAATACAATACGTTGCAATCTTATCAATTTGAATGCTTGATTAATAGATCTAAACAATGGTATTATGAATGGGGTGAGAAAGCGCATAAGGTACTTGCATGGCAGTTAAAGAAAGAACAGGCATCAAGGATTATTAATACAGTCAGACAAAATTCAACTGTTACTTACAAACCTCGTGAGATTAATGATGTTTTATTCATTTTATAAGAAATTATATACTTCTGAGGAAAAACAGGAGAGCGGATCGATTGACTTCTTTTTAATCGATGTTGAAATTACCGGTATTAGAAGATATATTGGAGCTGGAGGCTACTTTTACTGATACAGGAGTATTAGAGCCAGCACCACCAGGCTGAGGAACAGTTTCTTTCCATGGGCAGGGAGAATGCTGAACAACCAAATGAACTGCTCACACTAACCATCCGAGACTCTCATTTGTACAAAACAATATTTATTTATTTTTATAGATATAATATTTGTGCTGTAAATGTATTATTTGTATGTGTGTTATGTCTGGTTGTACGTTTGCGAGATTTGGATTGAGGGCGGTAGAATCCTATTTCGTCGGTTTGCACTTGTACAATCAGATAAAAAACTTGGCTTGTCTGATCTTTCACTGAATTTATACATCATCCTGTGCTGATTCCCTCAGTACACTTCTTGAATACCAGGTCCCAACTTTAAGAAAATAACATGCATAGATCACACATAGTTCTGTAACAATAGCTCAATGCATTGAGATTTACTTTTTGTAAATTGTGGAATGGATCCATCTTATTCCCTTGAACAAAGCCCACATGCCTGAATGACCTACATTTTAAAAGCAACGTGGAACTGGAGTAGATGTGCAAGCAAAATTAACCACACAAACCAAAGAGCTTACTCAACTGAAATAGAGCATTTATTAATAATTCTGCAGGCATCTGATGTTTTTAATGAATTTACTCATCAGGTCTATTGCCATGTACTTAAAAAAGCATTGTGGAGCAACTCTGAATGGGTGTCCCCTAACTCTGTGATACTTCCTTGCAGAAAAAAATCTCTTCACCCACCCTTTAATTTCTTCCAAAATTATAAATACCCTTAATTCTCCGTGCTTGAGGGAATATGAGCCTAACACAGCAAAAATGCCTGAGCTCAAAAAAGAACAAGTGTGATTTCTTAGTAAACTGAACCCTTAGATAAACAAAGATATTAAAAAGCCTCAAAAGAGAAATTTTCTGAAATGAATAAGTAATTAAAATGATTTTCAGACTGTGGCTGATAGAAAACTAAAATTTGCAGCTGGCATTTCAGAAAAAGTAAATCAACGATGTAATTAATTAATATCATGCATTTAATTTTCCATTTGCTTTTATTCTGTATAAATATGTTAATCATTGAGCAATCAGATCACAAATATATCATTAGTGTTATTGCAAGAGAGGGCAGTTGATATGTTTATTACCAATGTACCGCCAAATGCAGCCACATTGCAAAGGCCACTCTTTTTTCTGGGGTTTGCACAGCAAATATTTCAAAATTTGCATATGACTCAAAACTCTGTGAAAATTGTGAGGAGGATTGCAGAAGAATCGAGGAAGACATGGAAAGCGGAACTGAATTATTAAATTTAATAGAAGATTGTGTCAGATGAACTTTGACAGCAAGATGTGTGATATTTAATAAATGCTTTATGGCACAGTTCTAAACTGCATACAGGAATTTAGCAACCTGAATGTATACAAGACTTTGAAGAGTGCTTTGACATATGTGGTACCTTGATTACTTTTAAAATGGCAAAAGGCCCAAAGTCAGGGAGGTTATGTTGAACTTTCATAAAATACTGCTCTGGGCACCTCACTTGGAAAGTTGTGAGGTTCTTAGTGTGGTTGTACCGAAGATTTGTACGGCTTGAGAAATTTCAGCTGCAAGAGGACTGTTCAAATTGCATCAAATAAGGTTGTGATGAGATACAATTGTTATGAATTAGATAATGATGGGTTGAAATGAGGTAAATAGGGAGGTTGTTCTCAATAGATGTTTCAAGGACGTATGGACAAGTAAACTTAAAAAATTGGGACTTAAAAATAGATATTCTGGAAGATTGCCATTATATAATAATCAACTTGTTCCTTTTACGGTCTCCAATGCCACTTTGAAACAATGGGAAAAGAAGGGAATAAAAAATTTATCTGATTGTTTTTCTGAGGGTTGTTTTTGTTCCTTTGACAAATTACAAAGGAAATATGGTATTAGTGGAAATTCTATATTTGTATATTATCAATTAAGATCTTTTGTAAAACAATTATGTGGTCGACATATGATTTTATTACCTGAATCTAGTTTGGAAGAATATGTACTTTCATTACCAAAAAAGGGATATATATCTGATTTGTATTGTATTTTACAAGAAATTAATAATAAAAAAGACTGGGATAAAAATAAGTTCAAATGGGAAAAAGATTTAGGACATAAAATAGCTGAAGAAGCTTGGATGGAAATTTGTCAGAATAGTATTCGGAAATTAATTAACGCTAGACTAGCAATGATTAATTATAATTTTATTCACCAGCTATATTTAATGCTGGAGAAATTTAAAAAAAATTGGTGTTAGTAAGTTGGATTCTTGTTTTCGATGTGATCAGACGGCCAATACTTTTTTGCATACTGTTTGGCTTTGTGATCGATTGCAACAGTTTTGGAAAGGTATTCAATCTATTTTTAACAGTTTATATAATATCCATCTTGTATTAGATCCCGATATATTTTTATTTGGGAACATGCAATCATTAATTGATTTAGGTTTAGAGGATTATCAGATTTCCTTTATCTATTTAGCTTTAGTCGTGGCTAAGAAATGTATAGCACTTACTTGGAAAGATAAAAATATATTAACTTTAGATAAATGGTATTTGGAGATGAAATTTTGTTTGACTATGGAAAGGATATCTTTTTCAATTCAGGATAAGATGTCTTTTTATAAGTTAAAGTGGACTCCGTTTGCTAATTATATGCATTTAAGTTTAATTTAAATATATGTTTAAGCGTGATGTTTTAGTATTGATAAAAAATTTTTGTTGTTAGAATTTTTTTTTAGGTTAAGTTTTATCTCTTTTTTTGTAAGTGGGTATTTTTTTTCCATATATAATATTGTTAATTTTATTAACTCTTCACTCTTTATTTTGGGGGGGGGGGGAAGGGCTGGACTAATTTTAAGTTAGATTACTAATATTGTGTTACAATTAATGGGGGGGTTATTTTGTGTAGTTTTCTGATGTAATATTGTAATCATAACATTTTAATTTAAAAAAAAAATTTCTTTAAATGTAATTCTCTATTGTATTCATGTTATAAAATTTTAAATAAAGTCTTCAAAAAAGATGTTTCAAGGACAAACTGTAGGCCTAGCTCCTCCAATGCCAGCACATTTTTCCTTAATATAGCACCCAAATCCTCTCACAAATGTGGTCTGACCAAAAACTAATAAAGCCTCGGCATTACATCTGTTTTTATATTCTAGTCCACTCGAAATGGAAGCCAACATTACATTTGCCTTCCTTACTACCGGCTCAACCTGCAAGTTAACCTTTCAGGAATTCTGAACGAGGATTCCTAAGTCTATTTGGAGCTCGGCTTTATGAACTTTTCTCCCCATTTAGAAAACAGTCTTCACCTTTATTCCTTCCACCCAAGTGAATTACCATTCAGTTCTCCGTACTGTCATCCATCTGCCACTTTTTTGACTATTCTTCTAACTCGTCCAAGTCCCTCTGCAGGCTCCCTGTTTCCTCAACACTTTCCACACATCCTTCTACCATCTACTAACTTAGCCACAAAGCCATCAGTTCCATCACCTAAATCATTTACACACAGTGTGAAAAGTAGCAGGCCCAATACCAACTCCTGCAGAACACCAGTGATTATCAGCAGCCAGTCAGAAAAGGCCCTCTGAAATCCTACTCTTTGCCTTCTGTTAGTCAGCCAGTCTTCTATCCACACTAGTACCTTTCCAATAATATCATGTGGCTCCATCTTATTTTAGCAGCCTTATGTGTTGCAGCTTGTTAAAGGCCATCTAAAGATCTAAGTAAACAATATCCACTACTCTGTTTATTGCTTCCTCAAAGAATTCCAACAAATTTGTCCGGCAAGATCTTCTCTAAATGAAACAATGTTGACTTTGGTCTATTTTATTTTCTGCTTTCAAATATCCCAAAACCTCATCCTTAACAATGGACTCCAAGATCTTCCTTCCCCCTGAAATCAGACTCGCCAGCCTATAGTTTTCTGTCATTTGCTTCTCTCCGTCCTTAAAGAGTGGAGAGACATTGGCAATTTTCCAGTCATCTGGAACCACTCCTAACTCCATTGATTCTTGAAAGATCACTATTAATTCATTCACAATCTCTTTCGTTGCCTCTTTCAGAATTGTGGTATGAAGTCCATCTCATCTGAATTATTCACCTTCAGCTTCCCAAGCACCTTTGCTTTAGTCTCCAAGATACCATAAAAGCTCAGGAGACAAAGCACAATTTGACCACAGAAGTACGACCTCTTCAAAGACTTGGAAGTGCCATTATTATTTGTTACTGTTCTAATTGGGGCAGGGGAATAAATGTCTTTCTGAAGTAGATCTTGGATTAAAAATACAAATGCTGGAAATGCACCTCAGGCCAGGAATAACAGCAGATAATCTGTCCAAATGAAATGACACAAACCTCCAACATTAGCTCAGTTTCTTCCTCTTCAATGCTGCTTGCTTTGCTGAGTATTTTTATCATTAAAAAAGAAATTATGCTACTCTTTCAGCTTTTAAGTGATTTTTATTTTGTGATTTCTGCATAATGGGATTGCTCATTAAGATAATTTTCGAAGTTCTCTTCAAAATGTTGTCAGTGAATAAACTGATGGGATATGCAAATTTAGCAAAGATAATCTCAGAACAGTTTTTGGTAGGTCTGAATTAAAGGTTTCAATAACTTTAATTTGAAATTTAACAATATTAAATAAACATTTTTGTGTGCCAAGGAAATGCATTCTGAAATGAAAAGTTTGGTAATAAACTGGCCAATAACCAATTTATTTCACAACCCAATAAATGAATATATTCAATTGAAAACTGATAAAGGTATTCCACAGAGTTGTGTCTACAAAAAACAATTCTTTATGCAAACATGCATCAAACACAAGGAATGAAAACAAGGTTTTACTCTGAAACAAAAAAATCCAATTTTCTTGCCTTCTGCAGAAAATTAGCTCCCAGCAATTCAATTATTAAGGTTGGGAGCTCCAATGCTTAATGAACCATGTTACAATCTTAGAAGCGGTTAACTCTCGTCATTTAAAATGTTTCTGACTGTGCAACCACATTACAATGGGGAGATTAACATTACACTACATCGCACTACAAAGAGTAGTTCACATACAAGTTGCTCTTGTGTCTTGGTGTGAGCTTGCAGGGACCTCAGATTGAAGAGACTGCCATCCGTGTGGTACTGGATGTAAACAGCGTCTTCATTGTTGAGGTCTTTCATGGCTTGTTTCAGCATCATGCTGAAGAATATAGTAAAGAGGGTTGGTGCGAGGACACAGCCTTGCTTCACGCCGTTGTCAATGGAGAAGGGTTCAGAGAGCTCATCGCTGTATCTGACCCAACCTTGTTGGTTTTCATGCAGTTGGATGACCATGTTGAAGAACTTTGGGGGGCATCCGAGGCGCTCTAGTATTTGCCAAAGCCCTTTCCTACTCACGGTGTCGAAGGCTTTGGTGAGGTCGACAAAGGTGATGTAGAGTCCTTTGTTTTGTTCTCTGCACTTTTCTTGGAGCTGTCTGAGGGCAAAGACCATGTCAGTAGTTCCTCTGTTTGCACAAAAGCCGCACTGTGATTCTGAGAGAACATTTTCGGCGATGCTAGGTATTATTCTATTTAGGAGAATCCTAGCAAAGATTTTGCTTGCAATGGAGAGCAACGTGATTCCCCTGTAGTTTGAGCAGTCTGATTTCTCGCCTTTGTTTTTGTACAGGGTGATGATGATGGCATCACGAAGGTCCTGAGGCAGCTTTCCTTGGTACCAGCAGAGCTTGAAAAACTCATGCAGTTTGGCATGCAGAGTTTTGCCCCAGTCTTCCAGACCTCTGGGGGGGATTCCATCCATACCTGTTGCTTTGCCACTTTTCAGTTGTTCAATTGCCTCATGTGTCTCTTCCTGGGTGAGGACCTCATCCAGCTCTAGCTGTTGAGGGAACTGGAGCAGGGTAGATTCTTGGACTGAGCGGTTGGCACTGAAAAGAGATTGGAAGTGTTCTGACCATCGGTTGAGGATGGAGATCTTGTCGCTGAGGAGGACTTTGCCGTCTGAGCTGCACAGCGGGCTTTGGACGGGGTGAGGGGCCGTACACAGCCTTTAGAGCCTCGTAAAAACCCCTGAAGTCGCCAATGTCCGCGCTGAGCTGGGTATGTTTGGCAAGGCTAGTCCACCACTCATTTTGGATCTCCTGGAGTTTGCACTGAAGATGGCTGCATACGCGACGGAAGGCTCATTTCTTCTCTGTCCAGGACGGCTTTGCAAGGTTTAGTTGCCCATTCAGAGCCAGCTCTTCAATGCTTGACGTCCTGTTTTGCGGAAACTGCCAAAATGTTTGGCCTGGAAGTCAGCCTGAAGAAAACTGAGGTCCTCCATCAGCCAGCACCCCACCATGACTACCAACACCCCCAAAATCTCCATCGGGCACACAAAACTCAAAACGGTCAACCAGTTTACCTATTTCATCTGCACCATTTCATCGGATGCAAGGATCGACCCCGAGATAGACAACAGACTCGCCAAGGCAATAGTGCCTTTGGAAGACTACACAAGAGTCTGGAAAAACAACCAACTAAAAAACCTCACAAAGATAAGCGTATACAGAGCCATTGTCATACCCACACTCCTGTTCGGCTCCGAATCATGGGTCCTCTACTGGCATTACCTAGGGCTCCTAGAACGCTTCCACCAGCATTGTCTCCGCTCCATCCTCAACATTCATTGGAGCGACCTCATCTCCAACATCGAAGTACTCGAGATGGCAGAGGCCGACAGCATCGAATCCACGCTGCTAAAGATCAAACTGCGCTGGGTAGGTCACGTCTCCAGAATGGAGGACCATTGCCTTCCCAAGATCATGTTATATGGCGAGCTCTCCACTGGCCACCGAGACAGAGGTGCATCAAAGAAGAGGTACAAGGACTGCCTAAAGAAATCTTGTGGTGCCTGCCACATTGACCACCGCCAGTGGGCTGATATCACCTCAAACCGTGCATCATGGCACCTCACAGTTCGGCAGGCAGCAACCTCCATTGAAGAAGACCGCAGAGCCCACCTCACTGACAAAAGACAAAGGAGGAAATACCCAACACCCAACCCCAACCCACCAATTTTCCCCTGCAACCGCTGCAACCGTGTCTGCCTGTCCCGCATCGGACTTGTCAGCCACAAACGAAGCTGCAGCTGACGTGGACATTATCCCTCCATAAATCTTCGTCCGCGAAGCCAAGCCAAAGAATACATAGCACTACAGAAGTCAAATGCATTTATTACAAAACAACTGATATAAAGAGTTAAAAAAAATGTTTGTCATTATTAAATTACATTTTTCAGCTCAGGGTTTACCATTTGGTCTCGAGTTAAAGGAAAAAAAAGACTCTGGTCTGAAATGTTGACAATTTTTTTTACACCTCCCCTGCCTCTCATCCCTCCCACCTTCACATATCATGTTTTGCTCAAGCAGTCTCTAACTAGGTTCAGCTTGTTGGAACTGGAGTCAAGCTTCTTCAACATCTGTTTATCTCCAGCCACAAAACTGGCTATTATGTACACCTTGGAACTGGATTGTGACGTTACTGACAAATGTCAGTTTGCCTTTAGTTAAGGGATAGGTTTTCTTTGAAAATTAATTCCCAATTTCATATATTATTTACAAAGCCCAATGGATGAGTTATCTTTTCAGCAATCTTTTGATTTGAAGCCAGGACTCAAAGGTTCTCTTCAAAATGTTGGAGGTTCAATATCAAATATTAGCTTGTGAACAGAAAATAATCAACGCACATCACCACAAATCAAAATATTTTTCAAGATACACATCAAACACAACTCAAGTTAATGTGACTGTACATTAAGAATATTTCAGGGTACAATCATCATTTATCAACTTTTTCCATTATTGCTTTTAAAATGCCGAATTGACCAGGCACTAATATTGAATATGCTCCAGACTGAAGGAAATTGTTGCTGATTTAGATTTAAATCAATACAACTGAAAGCCAACTTTGCAGAAAACACATTCACATGGATTTTAGGAGGTTGCAAATGTGTATTACAAAATCATAATTGTTTCCTGTTTAGCAGCATCCACTCCATAAATCTTCGTCCGCGAAGCCAAGCCAAGCCAATTGTTTCCTGTATCTCATTTGTCTGCAACTTACCACGCACCAGTTAATTTTTTTCAAAGAAGCTGTGAGTGCAGAAATGATAATGTGCTTTGAGGGTATCCACGATTTTTTTCCTGCAGTGTCCTTTACTTGTTGGACAATTTAGTAAATTAACCGTGCTGTAAACAGTTATATGGTTATATGGAAAAAACAAATCCCCCCAGTCAGCAAGGACCGTGCAGTGATCACGTAAAGGAATGGGTTCTGTTATTTCACAAGACTGCAGAGTTGTACAAAATACATATTTGCCAATAGAAAAGTTTTTAAAAAAATCTTGGAAATGTTTTATTCAAGTTTTGAAGAAAGTGAAACATTTAAAAAAATTCGAACAGCCATCCAAACAAATTCTGAACTTAGGAAATCTGAAAATTGACCTAAAACAAGTTTACAAGGGAACAAACTTGGTTCCTCACTTGAGCAACAGGTGAGAAAACCAGCCTAATGATCTTGGATGTGGATAGAGCTGCATATTTAATTCCCACCTTGCACCTTGAGTCAGAACAATCAATAATCAGTTGTTGCTCTGGCTCAGAAATGGCCTGGATGAACACTAAACCATGAAGTGCATTCAGAAACTTGTGAACGAGCTTTGTTATCAGATTTCTTTGGTTGGTCTGTCTGGATTTGGATTTCCAAATTGAGGCTAACTAATGAATAAAAGATGCGCCAGTCATTTAATTGAACTATAAACCAACTTAATACAAAGTGCACCATCTTCAACTTGTGTTTCTAATAAGCCACTTTCAGGTGCATTCTCTGCCAAGAATGCGCCTGAAGAAGCAGATTCAGACCTGAATCCAGTCGTTCAGGTGGCAATGCTAAAAGCGCAGCCCTGGCCAACTGAAAGGGACAGCTGCACGGGAGGCGCCCCAGAGCGCAATCTGGCTCCTGTCCCTTTGAGATGTCAGGATTGGCACGGGCAGCGCTGACGTCCCACGCCAGGGGCAGCAGAGAGGGAGGCTGTCAGGCGCTCGCCAGCTGATTGTCATCCCCTTAGCAACTGCTTTCAGACGGCTGCATTTAGGTGCCTAGGGGGACTTCAGTGCTCTGGCAATTACCCCTCTCAGAGGAGGGTTAGAAAGTGGGCCTCGGAGGCGCCTCGTGCTCTTTCAGGTGGCCTCCCGACAGCCACATAGCTTTACATTGGGGTATTTTGGCCACCTGAAAGTGCCTATAAAAACACAAGCCATGGACTGCAGTATTCCGTTGGAGAAGCCAGTAAATGACAAACAAATTGGATCAAACCTCTTCTGGACAATACTGTATTGTCATCACGTTGACATAAAGGATTATTGAAAAAGCTTCTGACATACCTTTTAGTCGGAGTCGGTGCTCCAGAGGAAATTACTGAGTGGGACACCATGGCCTCATTCATGTTTGGCAACGATCGTTGTTGGGGGCTACAAAGAACCAAAAAGGAAATCAGAGGAAGCAGGTTCACTTGATAATATCCTTCAAACTGGACTGTGTTCACTTGCTCATAAATTCATGGATCATGCCCAGGTGGAATAATGAACCTTCAACATGGATGAAAATTCTTTAAAACTCATTTTGAAACAGCTCAACTTTGCCCTGATTTCAAAGATGGGAGGCCAGAGTGGGTCCAGAGCATACACTGAACTTGAAATTGGAATCTACAGTCCAAACTCAAAGTTGTTGAGGGAATATAATTGTCCTCAGGACTTGTCAACCCATAAGTAGGGGATGAATGAGTTTAGGAGCAGGAAGGCAACAACCATTTTGAATATTGACTTCTGATGAAAACTTCACTGGGGTGATGGATGAGTGTGACATATTTCCAGAGTGAAAATGCAGAGTCCAGTATTCTTTGAAGAACAGAGTTAAACTGGTGTTCACGTTAAAGAAACTTGGAGTGGGATTGGTAAGTGATAGCTACAGGCCTGTGCTATCTGGAAAGGAGTGGTATGGGGGGTGGGGAGTCACCATTATATGAAAAGTAAGGGAGTGGGGAGAAAGAAAGGTAGGGTCAGAAAATAGCAAATTTGCAGGCATGTGGCCAGTTGGATTTTTGACTGAGGAGCCACTGATCGGAATGGGGGTTTTGGAAATTGGTGCAGTGCAGGTACTGTGAGGTTCAGGCTGAAGTGATTTTTTTTAATATGGGAGGAGTCCTGGTTAATATGGGAGGAGTCCTGGTTAATACGGGAGGAGTCCTGGTTAGCAATGTGCTGATAACCTACCAAGTCACCTAGGCTTGTTCAAAACCAAGATCAAAGTGTGGCAAGTTCCCCAACAGCACTCCAGAAAGAAAATGTATTGGAATTAACATTATTCCACATGTCCCAGGCATGGAAATCTTTAATTTCCACCATATGATCAAATCCAGAAATGGTATTCATCGTGTCACACTCTATGAACTAAATGCAATTTCAATTGTGGTCTGAATTTCTTGTCAAATATTTTCCATGAGATTCCATAAAGGGGGAATGTAGCAGAAAGCAATTCTTTATACTCATTTTGTTGCACAATTTTATTTATAAAATTTAAATGGGTTCAGCGCAAAATAACTTTTCACGTCCAGTTTGGCAGCTGAATAGCCAAATTTAAAATCTCAAAAAATGTTTGTATTAAAACTACAGAACCTCACTAATAATTAATTAATTCTTATCAGTCAGAATTATTCTTTGTTTACTGATATTTTACACTTTAAAAACAGCTTAATTTTAAGAGCATTTTTGAATGTTAAACTTTTCTTTTGAAAGTTTGCCCTTTTTTTTGTTGCAAACTTTTTTTTAAAAAGGTAACAAAAACATAACATACAGTATAGAAAGAATCAAAGAAAATTTTACATTAACACCCATCCACCCCTACAGCCAACTCCCTTAAGGGGAGCAAAAAAATTATATAGGTTATGTATGTGTATGTATATATATATATTTAAAAAAATATTGTAACTGTTAATAACATTTCAAAGTATATCTAAATGCATATATTTCAAATACGCAAATACGAAGACCACTTACTAAAAAAGAAAGAATAATTATCATGTAAATTATAAGTAATTTTTTTCCATAACGATACATACTTTCAATTCATTATGCCAACGTGCTATATTAAGCTCAGTATCATCTTTCCAAGTAATAGCAACTCATTTACACGCTACTGATAACACCAAATGTACAAAAGCAATTTGAATTTTATCCAATCCCATTCCCCTTAATGAATACAAATTTCCCAACAAGAAGATCGTTGGATCTATCAGTAATATAAAATTATATAATTTCTCTAAAACTACTTTAATTCCTTGCCAAAATGATTGAACTTTAACACAATTCCATACAGCATGTAGAAAAGTTCCAATACATGAACCACATCTAAAACAAGAATCCAAATTACTAAACCCATAATTTTTTTTTAACTTTTCTGGGGTCGAATATAATTTATGTAAAAAATTATAATTAACCATTCCATATCGTACATTAGTTAATTTAATTACATTGTCCTGACACATATTCGCCCAATCATCTACGGGAAAAATAAATAATAAATCACTCTCCCATTTAAGTTTAGATTTCTCCCAATCTGGTTTATCCATACTATCTTGTAACAAATAATACATAACTGAAATATAACCCTTTCTCGGTATAGAGGAAGTCAAAGATTCAAATCTCGATAAAGTAGGTAAAATCATCTCTCTACCATAATTATCTTTTATCAAAGCTCTAAGTTGATAATACACAAACCAAGAATTTACAGGTATACCAAATCTTTCTCTCAATTGATTAAAATTAAAAATTGCCCCTCTACAAAACAATCTTGTATTGTCTTTATACCTTTAGAATCCCAAATCTTTAAATGATTATTAAACATTGGAAAAGGAATGAGCTGATTGTTATACAATGGAGGTAAAATTGGTAAGTTATCTTTCGACCCTAACACCCTGTTTTTTTAATCCAAATCTTTAACAAATGTTTCAATATTGTCATATCATATTGCTGTAACAAAATCAAATTCCAACAAAATATAAATTCATGTATTTCAACCCTAGATATAAACGCCATTTCCACTTTAGCTCAGCTGGGGGGTTGATCCAAATCCATCAATCTACTAATAAACTTCAATTGGGCCATTTCATAATAATTTTGAAAATGTGGTAATTGTAATCCGCCCAATGTATACTTCCATGTAAGTCTATGCAACACCATTCTGGCTAATTTACCTTTCCATAAAAACTCTCGCACTGCTTTATTCAAATCTTGAAAAAAGCCCTTAGAAAGTAAACAAGGTAGTGGCTGAAATAAATATTGAATTCAAGGAAAAATATTCATTTTAATACAATTAACCCGACCAATCAAATTTAATGTAGATCTTTCTTTAATCTGCTTTAATCCATCTTAATATAGGTATATCATTTAATTGATATAATGATGATAATTTGTATCCATAAACACACCAAAATATTTAATTTTACTTGTCCACCTTAATTTTGTAATTATTTTAAATTCAGAATAATCTCCCACTCCAACTGATAAAATTTCACTTTTATCCCAATTAATTTTATATCCCGATAATTCTCCAAATTTTAACAAACACTCCTGCAATTGTTTCAATGATTGTTCCGGTTCCGTCAAATATACCAACACATCATCTGCAAATAAATTAATTTTATATTCTTCATTCTTAACCCTCATTCCTCTAATTTCTCCATTTTGTCTAATAGCCTGAGCTAATGGCTCAATAACCAACGCAAATAAGGCTGGTGACAATGGGCAGCCCTGTCGAATTGAATGAGTCAATTTAAATGGTGAAGAAATCTGTCCATTTGTCACCACCCAAGCAATCAGGTTCATATAACCCAACCAATAAAAAAAGGGCCGAATTTAAATTTCTCTCACACTTTAAATAAAAATCCCACTCAACCCTATCAAAAGCTTTTTCTGCATCTAATGCAACTACCATAGGATGGTTAGGTTGCTTTCGATATGCGTTGACCAAAGTAATTAATCTAAATATATTGTCTGATGCATTTCTATTCTTAATAAAACCTGTTTGATAAGTTTGTAAAGTATCAACGTAATTTCAACCTCGCTAATGCAACCTTTTTATCTTCTGTTACACCTTTATGAAAATCCTTCTGTAACTCAGCAATCTTATTTTCTAACTCTAAACTTTCTGCCATATATTGTTTCTTAAATTTCGTAGAATAACTAATGATCTGCCCTCTCAAATAAGCTTTTAAAGCATCCCATATTACAAAATGACTATCCACAGAATTAACATTTTGATTCAGAAATAAAGAAATCTGCTCTTTAACAAAAGTAACAAACTCTGTTTTTTTTAATAACATTGCATTAAACCTCCATCTAAACGACGATGTACTCCCTTTGAACTTTCACAGGAAAAAAGTAATAATGAATGATCTGATATAACTCTACTTTTATATTCAGCTCGTAAAACTCTACCTTGTAAATGTGCTGATACAAAAAATAAATCAATTCTAGAAAACGAATCATGTCTCGAAGAATAAAAAGAGAAATCTTTCTCTAGAGGATTAATTTTTCTCCTAATATCCACCGTTTAAATCTTTCATTAACGCATTAATTTGTGTTGCCATCTTTGATTTCCTTATACTTTTTGGATTTCTGTCCAATAAAGGGTCGAGAACACAAATTCCAATAAGGTAAGTTCCTCTTCTTCCTCAATCATCGTAGGTCCCTTAGCTGAACGGCTACGGGTCTGGACACCTGACGCCGGTGTCCCGACCTCTTCGGGACACCGGCTTTCGGGCTCCCCCGCAGCCCAGACTTTCTCCAGCAGCTCTTGGATGCGCGATGCCCCACGCAGGCCAGGCAAAGCCGTCGGACGCACAGGAGCATCCTCCGACGCTACCCTGCGCGTCACTAGGCTGCTCAGCGAAGTCGTGGGTCCCCTTATTGGCCGTGCTGCCTGCGCACACGGCTTCACGTAATCGTGGGTCGGCAACAGCCGAACTCACCAATGTGCCGGCGCCATCTTGCAGATGCGGGATCGGTGCCAGAGTCAGACTTGAACGGGCTGGAGTCCTCTGAGGCTTGGAGACTCCCAGCGACGACTGCTATGCAGGTAGGCCTCAATTCTTCCACACTTTTATATGGTAGTGTTTTCTGAAGCTGAGTTTTAAATATTTTGACATTGGATGCCATCATAAAGCACTGTTATTTAAATAACTATAAATCTTAATTTTAACCGCTTTTATGCTGTTTAAAAACCGGGTATTTAATGATCCAGCTGGGGAAAGGTGAAACACACGTCTTTCTTCTACGCCATCTTGCCACTCCCTCAAATGGTTTGCCATTGAGGGAAAAACAAATTCCAGTTCCAATCATGATTGTCATTTATTGGTGAGTATTCATGCACAGAGATCAACACTGGTTCATGGGAAAATAATGCTGCAGAGGTCCAGCATCAAAACTGATGACTCCCTGTTAGTAATCTCAAATCTGTGGTCACATTTTAGTGCAAAATATCATTGTAAATTTACAATGATACTCATTTGGATGGAGTTATCAAAATTGAATTGTTTTATAAATTATTGTTTCACAGAAATTGGCTGGTTCATATCTTCAAAGTTCAGTTAGAACCAAACAGAAACCAATCAGCAGTTAAGAACTTATCACAAAGTACAATAAACAAAATTAAGGATTTAAATATACCTTGTTCAGATTTGAATTTTCCACTTAATAGATTTTTTTTCTTTTTCAAAGAAATTTAGCAAACACTATTAGCATAAAGAATTTCAGACAAGGAAATAATCTGTTAAGAGGAAACTAAATGCAGATTGAGTGACAACTTGAGAGAACATCTTTGCTTCTTTCTCAGGGTAACTAAACCTCCTAATGTCTATCACTTTGGTTCATCATGTGTCCCTCCTCTGACATCTGTATTTGGTCTCTTGCACTGTTACAACACTGTTCAAGTGAAAAGTAACCCATCAACTATTTTAGCACGTTACAATTTCAGAACACAATAGAGGCAAAAGGAGGTCAAGGATATTGCTATATTGAAAAGTAGGGCATACAAAGTAGCAAGAGTATTGGCATGCGAGAGAACTGGGAAATTTCTTGGATCCAGCCATGTCAAGCTAAAAAGCCCCGAAGAGAAAAAATGAAATGGAAGCTTGCATGTAATATCAAATTAAAGTACAAATTTCTGTGGATGTTAAAATGTGAAGGCAGCTAAGGTAGGTGTTGGCCCCTGAGAGAATGAGATTGGTGCAATCTTCTAATACCCTACCCTCAACAATTAAACAGCAGATACATTAAATCAGATATTCATAATAGACAGTTTAATTTCAAACACCAGAGAGAAACCAGTAAAAAACCCAAGCACAAGGGAAAAGTACAGCTATTAAATAAGCTCTCAGTGCTCAAGGTGGAAAATTGCTGGGAGTCAATAACCTACACCCAAGGGTTTTAAAAGACTGGAAACAGAGATGGTGCGCTTATTGGTTATTTTTTAAAAAAAACTTGTGAAATACGGGGAGTGTTTTAGAAGACTGGGAATAGCCAATCTGACTCCTTTGTTCAAAAAGGAAGCTGGAAGACAGACTAATTAGAAGACAGACTGGAACGAGAGACTAATTTAGTTTAACATCTAACAAGATGTTAGCGTCAATAATAAAGTAGAAAATAAGTGATCATTCAAATCTCATTAACATGATTTTCTGAAAGATAAGTCATGTTTGACAAATTTTATCAAATTCTTTGAGGATATGTTGGGGAGAGTTGATGGAAAAGGACCTAAATATCCTGTATTGAGATTTACAAAATGCATTTGACAAGGTGGTACACAAGAGGCTGGTGTATAAATTAAGAGCCCAAGGAATTGTAACAAATGTGACTGCATGGATTGAGAAGTGACTGTCACATATGAAGCAGACATGAAGGAAACAGGTCCTTGGTCTGGATGGATTGAACTAATGGAGTACCTCAAGGATCAGTTCTTGACCCTCAATAACTTATTAATGACTGGGAACAGAATGCAAAGAAACAAAAATAGGTGGAAGGACTGTGTTGAAGACATTGAAAGTGATTGGGTTAAATGGTGTAGTAAACCACTGTATAAACGTTTGCATGTGTTAGGCCACAGCCCTTGCTGGCTCCTCCCACTGACCCCTTAATAAAGATGACTGTGCCACAGCCCCCTCCTAAGTCCAGGACAGTCGACCAGTATGGATGTACCTCCATTCTGTTGTGAATAAAAGCCTATCAGTTTCTCTACAACTTCTATTTTGAAGTTATTGATGGTGCATCTATTTTATCACAACAATATTTTTGATAATGGAGCAGATTCTGAAGCCAGAAATCGCCTGACGCATCCAACAGCTTCAAATTCTGGCTGCATTGCTTCGAAACATTCCTGCAGGCCTCCTCTACCATCGTTTGATCAGAGGATGAGAGGCTGATAGTACTGTATTCCCGGTCGAGCCCCTGGTATACTAGATGATCAGAAACACCGAGTCATTCCCAGCAGCGATAGCCATACTGAAAAGTCATTGCCGGAGGAAGGTAAATGAGGTCTATGCTAGGCACCTCCTGGCTACCCACAAACAGTGACCTGGGGAACTGAGCACTGAGTACTTTCAGGCCCTGCAAGCTCTTGGACAGGCCTGTGACTGCAAGGACATGACGGCCTCAGTGAACACAGAAACTTCATCAGAGCCGCCTACAAAGCCAGCATAAGATCCAGCTACATCCAGCAGAGACTGTTGGAACAGTGTGAGCTCAACTTACAGAAGGCAATCAAGCTAGCAAACACATTAGAGGTGACCCTCCAAAATGCATACTCAGCCAACAATGCAGCCACCTCATGGTTACCAAGGACATTGCCATCTCGGGAAATGGGAGGGCCGCGAGGCTGTGGAACACCGTCACTTCCTGCCAGCGACCCAACCACGGCCGTGGTACGCCACGACCACCCGAAGTGCTGCTTCTGCAGCCTGCACAAACACCCGAGGAAACGCTGCCTGGCGAAAGGTGTGGTTTGCGCTAGCTGTGGGAAGAAAATACATTATGCAAAGGTGTGTAAATCTAAGTCGCCATCTAAACCTAGCAGCACCATGGTGGCTGCCATCTTCTCAACCCAGCAGTGTTGTGTGCAGGTCATGGGGGCCTCCATCTTTCCAACCCAGCAATGCCATCTGCGGGTCATGGGGGCCGCCATCCTAAAATGGAACACTCCTCCATATCTACAGAGCCCAACAGCAACTCAACACTGGCCTCCATCGCGCTAGATCAAGGGAACTCTCACCAACTCGCCAGATCAATGATGGACATTGGGGTAAACCGTCACATGACGAGCTGCCTGTTCAACATTGGGAGCACAGAGAGCTTCATCCACCCGGACATGGTGCAGCGTTATTCCCTCAAGGTATGGCCAATAAATCACAAAGTCTCTTTGGCATTAAAGTCCTAAATGGCAGATGTCCACAGCTACTGCATAGTGACTCAGACTACAAAGACTTTAAACTCCTCATGATGCCGCAGCTTTGCACTGCCGTACTGCTGGGGCTTGACTTTCAATGTCACTTTAAGAGTGTCACGATAAAGTACGATGGGCTCATCCCCCCTCACTGTCTGTAACCAGTAGTTTTTAAACCACCCACAGCACTTCACCTGCAGAAATCCCCCGGTCTCTCCCATCGTTTCCAGCCAGCAACCTGCAGATTGTCTACCGTGCACAACCTACAGTCTTTCAAGATCACCCCCCTACCGCTGTTCACTAGCCTTACCCTGACTATAAACCCATTGCCACCAAAAGTAGGTGATACAGTACTGGGGGTAGGGCCTTTATTAGGTTGGAATACGGAATGAGGGGATCATTGAAGCCAGCACCATGCTCCGGAGAGCCCAAGGGGTGGTAGTAAAGAATGGGTCACAAAACGGTCATCGACTATAGTCAGACCATTAGTAGATATACGAAGTTGGACATGTATTTCTTCCCCGCATATCAGACATGGTTAAATCAAGTCGATCAATATTGGGTATTGTCCACTATTGGTTTAAAGTCAGCATACCACTAGATCCCTCTCCACCCAGAGGACTGCCAATACACTGCCTCTGATGCAGATGGCTGCCTTCGGCGTTACCAACATGGTCTTCCAGTGGGAGATGGAGCGATGGTAGACCAGTATGAACTGCAAGCCACGTTCCTGTATCTGGACAACATCACCATTTGCGGTCACGACATGCAGAATCATGACGCTAATCTACAAAAATTTTACCAGACCACCAAACACCTTAATCTTACATAAAATAAGGATAAGTATGTGTTTTGCACAGTTTGCCTTGTTATCCTTGGCTGCATCATAGGGAACTGAATCATTGGCCCCGATCCCAACTGCATTCACACTCATTTGGAACTCCCCCTTCCCCATAGCCTCAAGGCTCCGAAAAGGTGCCTGGGCTGCTTCTCCTACGATGCCCAGTGGGTCCCCAATTATGAGGACAAGGCCTGGCCCCTTGTCAAATCCACCTCTTTTCCCCTTCAGCCGCAACAAGGCTGACATTTCCAAGGCCACGATGCATGCGGTGGATGAATCCTCCCTGGTGGAGAGCGATGCGTGTGACTTTGCCCTAGCCGCCACCCTTTTAACCAGGAGGGGAGATCCATAGTCTTTCTCCCCCACAACCTCCAGGGCCCCGAAATTCCATACTCCTTTGTCAAGAAGGAGATCCAGGCCATTGTCGAGGTGGAATGGCACTGAACACACTACCTTGCTGGCAAATTATTTACCTTGCTGACCGACCAATGTGCAGTTGCTTTTATGTTTAACAATCAGCAACCTACCTTACTCCATTGATGAGATTAGGACGATGACCAGAAATTGCTAGGTCTGTGTGGAGTACAAACCGCACTTCTATCAACCAGACAGCACATCTAATAAAGGCCACCCACCCCAGAGAACACCTGAGCATTGATTTCAAGGGGCTGCTCCCCTCCTCTAACCACAATGTGTTCTTCTTCAACATCAGTGATAAGTATTCACATTTCCTATTCGCCATCCCCTGCCTGGACACCAAGGTCCAGCGAAATCTCTTCACCCTGTTCGGGTACTTGCTGGCCAGAGACATCACCATGAGCAGGACCACCAGCTACAACCCCCAAGTGAACAGGCAGGTGGAAATGGAGAAAGCTACCATTTGGAAAGCCATCCTCCTAGCCATCAGGTCCAGAGGACTTTCACTCTCCCACTGGCAAAATGTCCTCCTCGACATGTTCCACTCAATCAGATCACTCCTAAGTACCACCACCAATGGCACTCCGCATGAAAGAATGTTTTCCTTCCCCAGGAAGTCCACTTCAGGGACCACGCTGCCATCCTGGCTGATGTCCCCAGAAGCACATGAAGAGCCACAAGTCTGACCCACTGGTCGACAGGGTCCATCTTCTCCATGCCAACTCTAATACACCTACATGGTGCACCCCAATGGGCATGAGGACATGGTCTCCGTTCAGGACCTGGCATGCTCAGGAGTCCCCAAGACCAATGCTGACCACCCTGAACCCCTTTATCTACCACTATCCACGAGCACCAGTGTCATGGCATGTTACCCCTGCCCCAGGGGATGACATGTCAGAACTGGCGCCACACATCCACCAAGCCAACACCAATGGCAAAATACAGGGGTCCCAGACCAATCAAGATTCAACACTTGTGCTGCAGCCGGTATTACAACTGTTGTAGTGGCAGACCATACCATCTGAAAGACTCAATTTGTACGAACATTTAATTCACTTCACCCTGCCAGACCCTTTCTGAAACAAGGGGTGAATATGGTAAACACCTGTATATATGTTTGAATGTGTTAGGACATGGCCCTTGCTGACTCCCACAGCCCCCTGCTCAGTCCAGGACAGTCAACAGCATTGAAGTACCTCCATTCTTTACTTAATAAAAGCCTATCAGTTTTTGTACAACTTCTAGTCTTTGAAGTTATTCATGGTGCATCAAATGGAAATTGTGTGGCAGTGCAAAATCATGCACTTTAGTCAAAGGAATCAAAAAGTGGATGATAAAAAAGTAAATGTGAACTGCAAATGAGTCTCAATAAAGGGACCTCTGTACCTTAATGTGCTCACCTTTTGTGGGGATAGGCAAATTAGAACCAGCAATAAAATACGAACGGCTCTGTATACGCTAATCTTTGTGAGGTTTTTCAGTTGGTTGTTTTTCCAGACTCTTTTGTGTAGTCTTCCAAAGGCGCTATTTGCCTTGGCGAGTCTGTTGTCTATCTCGTTGTCGATCCTTGCATCCGATGAAATGGTGCAGCCGATATAGGTAAATTGGTTGAACGTTTTGAGTTTTGTGTGCCCGATGGAGATGTGGGGGGGGGCTGGTAGTCATGGTGGGGAGCTGGCTGATGGAGGACCTCAGTTTTCTTCAGGCTGACTTCCAGGCCAAACATTTTGGCAGTTTCCGCAAAACAGGACGTCAAGCGCTGAAGAGCTAGCTCTGAATGGGCAACTAAAGCGGCATCATCTGCAAAGAGTAGTTCACGGACAAGTTGCTCTTGTGTTTTGGTGTGAGCTTGCAGGCGCCTCAGATTGAAGAGACTGCCATCCGTGCGGTACCAGATATAAACAGCGTCTTCATTGTTGAGGTCTTTCATGGCTTGTTTCAGCATCATGCTGAAGAAGATTGAAAAGAGGGTTGATGCTAGCATCACCTACGGCTCCTAGAACACTTCCACCAGCGTTGTCTCCGCTCCATCCTCAACATTCATTGGAGCGACTTCATCACCAACATCAAAGTACTCGAGATGGCAGAGGCCGACGGCATCGAATCCACGCTGCTGAAGATCCATCTGCGCTGGGTAGGTCACATCTCCAGAATGGAGGACCATCGCCTTCCCAAGATCGTGTTCTATGGCGAGCTCTCCACTGGCCACCGAGACAGAGGTGCACCAAAGAAGAGGTACAAGGACTGCCTAAAGAAATCTCTTGGTGCCTGCCACATTGACCACCGCCAGTGGGCTGATATCACCTCAAACCGTGCATCTTGGCGCCTCACAGTTCGGCGGGCAGCAACCTCCTTTGAAGAAGACCGCAGAGCTCACCTTACTGACAAAAGACAAAGGAGGAAAAACCCAACACCCAACCAACCAATTTTCCCTTGCAACCGCTACAACCGTGTCTGCCTGTCCCGCATCGGACTTGTCAGCCACAAACGAGCCTGCAGCTGACGTGGACATTATCCCTCCATAAATCTTCGTCCGCGAAGCCAAGCCAAAGAAGAAAATACGAATCAAAACTGTCAGTCAGCTTTGTGACAAACCTGTACCCCTTTAGCTCACAACAGTAAAAGAAAAATAATCCGGAACTTCAATACATTAAAAAAACATGAATTATCAATGTATGAACATTAAAACTGTTAAGAGCTCAAAAGCCCAAGAATCATAAATATGAATACAAATTTATAGAAGCACATAAACAATTTAAAAGACCCATATTAACAAGTTTGGATGATGAAAACATGCAAGAAAACCATTATATCCAGCAAATCTCCAGGCTGCATCAACAGTAAACATCCAGGCTTACATTTTGAAGGGTCTTTGACCCAAGACACTGGCTCGGTTTCTCTTCTCACAGATACGGTCTGACCTGCTCAGTCTTTCCAGTTACAGTGAAACCTCGTTAGAGTGCAATTTGTTAATCCGCGGAATCGCTTATAGCGCGGGTGTCTGTGGACCCCAAACATTGATTTTAGGATGCCAGACTAACCGTGGTTAACAGCCACAAATGCAAAAATGGACTCATGACTTATTTACAAGATGTGAATGTTACTATGTGGAGTTTAAAGGACTTAAAGGTCTTATTATAGGGTTTGAGTCACAGTATTCTGTTTTCCTGCTTCCTGAATTATGACGTATATGCATCTGTTCCGCGACTTGGCTGAAACGTGGTATGAAATCTTGGACCCCAACTACCGCGTTCTAATGAGGTTTTACTGTATTTCTGTTTTTGTTTGAACAAATAATTGCTGAAGTCCGTCAGAGCTGTTCTTTGCCATTGAAATGAGTGATTTTTGTGAAGATTCACCATTGTAGGTCTTTACTGATATGTTTTCCTCCATTGTATAGCCCCTATCAGTTACTGTACTTGTGAGGCTGGCCCGCCCACTAATGACTCATCCCAAAAGTCTCCTTCCCTTTAGCTCTGGTCATAAAGGTCACATTACCTCCCCCTTTCCGGCAGTCCTGTACCTGGATCTGGGCCATCCAATGTCTTGTATGCATTCAAGCCTCTTGTTCCTGCAGCCGATAATTCTGTGGTTATTGATAGAGTTGAATTTTTGCAACTTCCATGCCCAATGCCAAGTCCAGTACCACTATGCAGCCACTGCAACAGTGACATGTCCCTGACAAAAACAGGTTTCCATGTTCGTGTCTGAATGTGATGCATTCATTTCCATGCATATGACGAATGCCCAGAACTGCTCACAGCTATTCAGAATAGTGTCAGGAGTTTCATCATAAATTCTTCTCCAAGTTCCAGCATTAGATTCCTGAATTACTATTCCAATTATTTAACTTGGAGAAAATTGAACTGTTCAGACTTATTTCTCTCTCAATTCCACTGAAAAATAAGTTCACAGGGTACCAAACAATACATTTCTCAGTTGCCTCAGATCACTATATATTGTGCATGTTTTTCATTTATCTTGTTCAAAGGAAGGCCGAGATCATACTGATTGGCAGAGTAATGATTTAAAAAAAACCTCCAAGCCACAGGAAGTCTCAGAGTTTCATACACCTTTATTTATCGTTCATTCCGTGCTCTCAAGGTAAAGACAAGATAATGTTTCTCCAGGACCAAGGAGCATATATATATAAATACAAGTTAAGATGGAAGTTAAACACATAAGATATTAAATAATAAGACATACTATAAGAGTCCTCAGTACCAAGATACTCTATGCACTAATGTTCTTGGAATTGAGGAGTCTGATGTTCTGGGGGGAAAAAAAACTGTTGCCCAATCTAGGTGCAAGGGACCAAGTGCTGCAGTACTTCCTACCAGATGGCAGAAGGGTGAACAGTTTACATGAGGGGTGTTTGGAGTCCTTCACAACGCTTATTGCCTTTCGCCTGCATTGAGTGTTGTAGATCTCTTTCATAGTAAGAAGAGAGCCCCCAATTAGTTTTTCCGCTGACTTCACTATCCTCTGAAGGGTCTTGCGGTCCGAAGTGGTACAGCTTCCAAACCAAGCGGTGATGCAATTGCACAGGATGCTCTCAATACATCCTCTGTAGAAATGGAGTTAGGATGGAAGGTGGGAGATGAACTTTCCTCAGCCTTTGCAGGAAGTAGAGGTGTTGCTGGGTTTTCTTGGCTATGGAGCTAATGTAAAGGGACCAGGAGAGATTCTCCGCCAAGTGCACTCCAAGGAACTTTATACTCTTGACGACCTCAATGTTGGAGCCATCAATAGTCAGTCCCCCCTGGGCCCTCCTGAAGTTGACAACCATCTCTTTTGTTTTATTTAAACATTCAGATACAGGTTGTTGGCTCTGCACCAGTCTGTTAGCGACTGCATCTCATTTCTGTACACTGAATCGTCATTTTTACTCATCAGGCCCACCACAGTCATGCTGTCAACGAACTTGATGATGTGTTTAGCTGCACAGTCGTGGGCCAGCAGTGACCACTGAGGGGCCCCCATGCACAGTGTATTGGTCTCGGAGGTGCAGTTTCTGATCCGGACAGCCTGAGGTTTCCCTGACAGGAAGTCAAGAATCTAATTGCAGAGGGAGGTGATTCAATCCAGTAGATTCAACTTCCTTATCAGGTACTGTGATACGATTGTGTTGAACACTGACCTGATGTCAATAAACAGCATTCGAACATATGAGTCCTTGTTTTCCAGGTGGGTGTGGGCTAGATGAAGGACTGTGGCAATGGCGTCATACATGGAGCAGTTAAGTCTGTATGTAAACTGCAGGGGGTTCTCGTGCCAGGGGCAGCAGGAGCTTGATGTGCTTCATAACGAGCCTCATGAAGCACTTCATGATGATGGGCATGAGTGCTCCAGGGAAATAATCATTTGAGGCAGGACACGGACAACTTTGTTGGCATGGAGACAATAGTGCCTGCTTTGAAGCATGTTGGGACCATGGCACTTCTCAGGAAGATGTTAAAGATGTCAGTGAGAATATCTGCTAGCTGAGTCGCACATCCCCTTAGCACTCTGCCAGGGATGTTGGTCCAGCAGCTTTCCAAAGGTTGACCTTGCCAAGCTCACTCCTCACATCGGGTACTGCATGACATAGCACCTGATCATCTGAAGGAGGGGTGGTCTTATTCGCCACAACGTCATTTATCACTGCAAAATGCACGCAGAAGCTGTTCAGTTCATCTGGGAGGGAGGCATCACCAGCACAGGCAAATGGTGTGATCTTGTAATTGGTGATGTCTTGGATGCCCTTGCACATGCTTCATGTGTCCTTGCCGTCCAGAAAGTGGCTGTGAATGTGCTAGGCTTGTGTACATTTTGTTTCCCTGATAGCCTTAGACAGCTTGGCTCTTGCAGTAGCTAAGGCTACCTTGTTGTCCACCCTGAAGACAGTATGTCGGTTCCTGAACAGCCCATGCACCTCTGCTGTCATCCATGAGTTCTGATTGGAGTGAGTTATGATGGTGTTGAGCACAATGACGTCATCCGAACACTAACTGATGCCGTGCATTCCCCCAGATGGATGCAGTTACCACTGGTTGCTGTTTCTTTGAACATGTTCCAGTCAGTGTGCTCAAATCAGTCTTGGAGTGCATGAATTGGCCCCCGCAGGCCAGGTTTTAGTCTGCTTCTGAACTGGTCTGGAGCGGCTGGTGAGCAGTCTACATGCTGGGGTTAGCATTACAGAGATGTGGTCTAAGTATCCAAGGTGGAGGCAGGTCGTATACACGAGGTTCAACGCGTTCACCTCTCTCATAACAAAGTCTACATACTGATGAAATTTAGGTAGTCCAACTTTCAGGTTCACTTGGTTAAAATCTCCTGCAATAATTATCAGTCCTTCAGGGTGTGCGGTCTGCAAATTGCTTATAGCCTCGTAAATTTCCCAGATTGCCTCCTTAGCGTTAGTGCCAGGAGGGATGTACGCCGTGACAATGAGGTCCGTGGTGAATTCCCACAGCACATAAAATGGTCTATATCTGACAGCCACAAATTCCACCAGCATTGAGCAGTGGCCAGAGACTCATGCCGAATCCTTCCACCATAACATGGCAAAGGCCACCACCACAAGCTCTTCTACACAGGGCAGCATAAGGTGAGCCTGTCCAGCTGCTCAAATCACCAAAGTTGTACGTCATCCATTTTGTTCAGCAGGTGGGCCGAGCAGCAGAGGTTCACCTTCTTCAGTCAAGAGCAGTCCCTTGCTCACTTTACTGCAGTTCCTCCACTTCATGCACCACTTCCTTCTTCTGTGTGATCTTGAGGCTCTGAGACCTAGTCCCCACAGCAGCTTGTGGTCATGTAACTCAACCCACAGATCATCCTGGAAGTGAGTTGATACATTTCTAACTAATTTTAAAACAGAGAGCTGTAACCATAACTTTAATAACTGAAACGATATAACTTTATAACATTATAACTCAACTATTAAAATATAATTGAAAGAAAATAAAACAAAACTACCAGTGTTCTGGAGAGGCCGTTGCACCCGTCGTCACGCTGCTTCTCACAAGTCATTCCATACGAGTCATATGTAGAAATACAAGGTGTCCTACAGAGATGCTGGCACATCTGCCAATCTCTTCCACCTCTGGGCTCCCAGTTGAATTAAGCACAACTCCCATCAGAGAGGTTCTTGGCACTCAACTCCAGGGAGGGACTGCGATAATGTATTAATAAATCGAGCCTTTCACTTGCTTTAATGTTTGAAATAGTTGTTTCAATTTTTGAATTAATTATATTCATTTGTGAAAATGTTTTCGTGTGTTTTCATTGTTTGTTTTTACAAGAATTGTTTTTATTAGCAGAGATGTTTAAAAATTGTTAACCAGCCTTTGAGAGACTTGAGGACCTGGTGAGCTGGCTATGTCTCAATTGCAGCATGAGGTCAGGTTGGTGTTTGCTAAGTGAGTGAAGTCAACTCATTAGCGTTCTGCATCTGGGAAACATTAAATGTGGCTGAGTAGGTGTCCTGGGGAATGAGAAAGATTCAGGAAATAACATTCATTATATTGGTACATATTTCCTGTCTACACAATTACTATCTCAATGCAAAGTGCTCAAGATGGATATTTTTAATGACAATTTTGCTGTATTTTAAGTTCCCAAGTCCATATATATTGTTTAAACTTCTTTTTTTGCCAATAATTACAACACCCCATTTAGGAAATGAGGGCCTCACTGCTTTTGAAGACACCTAAGTGTGACAGAGTATATAGGTATGTTTTTGGGAGATAAATTGGGAAAGGTTGTTAGAGTAGGTTACAGACAAACACTTTAAAACAGATCTTATTTAAAATACTGGAGCTCTGCCCCATGCTAGACATATCAGCTTCACAGTTTTTGCAAGAGTTTTGAAGAGTGCTCAGGAGACTTCACTAATGGATTGTTGTTTACAAAAGGCAACAGATGAAAGATCTTGTTGGAGCCGCAGATTATTTGGAAGATTACTTGTTGTTCTAAGAGGGTCATGTGGTTTTGGAAGCAGAGAGAGAGAGAGAGAAAGAGGGAGAGAGAGAGAGAGAGAGAGAGAGAGAGAGAGAGAGAGAGAGAGAGAGAGATCACTTGTAAAGTTTTACAACCAGCAGAAGCAGCAGGGACTGGAACTGGATGAACTGGAAAGCTTATGGAAAGCCCCATTTTGGAAGACGGCCGGGTCAAAGCCTTGTGGTTCATGCAAAAAAGAGGACTGGCTATCTAATGTTTCACTTGGAATAAGAGAAACAAAAAGGAACTCTGTGGTGATCTGAAAGAAAGAGGTTATCATGTGGAGAACCCTGAATGGGCAAGTTTCATCAGCAAGACACGGAAGTGGCTGATTAAAAGGGAAATCAGTTGTGGATGTCCTGGAACAACAAATCTCTCTCTGAAAACCGACAAGAAACTTCCTGAGTGATAACCATTTACCTTTCAAGCACCAATGCCTGGTGAACTTCATAAATGTTAAAATCTGTGCACAGTTTAAGAATTGCCTGCAACCAGTGAATTTGGAGGAGTGAGAAGTGAGATTGAACTGTGAATCAAAGAACTTTTCTGAACTTACACACACATTATATACACGTGCGCTTAGAATTAGTAGGGGGTTAACTAAGTGAATAGGGATAAGTTAAAGTTTGATTCTATTTTCATCTTTAAAGATCATTAAAAAAGAAAATTTTGTTTAAGTAATCATTTGTCTTGGCGAATATCTATTACTGCTGGGCTTTGGGGTCTGGCTTCGTAACAAGACAATTAGAAAAATAAGAACAAAAAGTTCAAAAATTAAAGTTCAAATTAAATACATAAATATGAAGCAAAGTAAATGAAAAAAATTAAAGTTAATCTGAATACACGTTTAATTGAAGTATATGACCCATTTCAGTGACAGACACTGCCATCCCCCTTCCTCCCTCCCCTCAGCTCCCTGTAAGGTGAACTTGACACTGGACTCAGTGGCGAGTCCAATGACAGAGTGAGATATCAGGTGCACTTGTATCTGGCCTCCAACACATCTCAAACTTTTGCGTTTTTGTGTTCGGAGTTGATTAAATTCACACTGAACAAAGGATAGACATGAAGTGGTTCCCTGCAGAGATGCCACCCACTTTGAAATTTATCTGATTTTTTTTTAAAAATGAGAATTCAAAAAGCAAAACCTGTCTAATCCAATCTTTTCACCTCGTTTGAGTTATTGGGATCATGACTGGATTAATGTTTTGACATTTATTTTAGCTATCTGACCAAGATCAGGACTCAAGATTAAGGTCCTGCAAAGTAAGTTTCAGGAGTTAGAAAACAGGCTGAAGGGCAGGAGCTCCAAGGTGATAATGACAATCTTGCTGTATTTTAAGTTCCTCAGCCAATATATATTATTTCTGATGCCACAAACAGGAAGATAGTGCAGACAAAATAAGTGGCTGAGGAGATGGTGCAGGACATGATGTTTCAAGTTCTTGGATCATTGGAATCTTTTCTGGGGAAGAGTGACATGTACAAGTGGGAGAGATTGCACCTGAACTCAAAAGGAACCAATAACCTGGCAGAAGCATCTGCAAATGCTGTCAGGGGTCTTTAAACTTAACGGGGGAGGGGGGGGGGAGAGATCCAAAGTGAAGACACAGAGGAAAAGGCAATTGGCACCCAAGTATGGACAGCTAGTAAGGAATTTGTTTGGAAGGACAGGCAGATAGGGAAAAATTGTAGCCAGTAGAATGAGTTGCATTGCAACAGGGACACAGAGTCTAAAGTAACAAATACAGGATGAAAGGTTTTGTATTTAAATGCCTGCAGCATAAGAAATAAAGAGGATGACCTTATGGTACCGCTACAGATTGGCAGGTATGATGTTGCGGCCATTATGGAGCCATGGCTAAAGGATGGATGTCATTGGGAGCTTAATGCTCAAGCATGGTGTATTGAAACATAAGACATGCAAGCAGCGGGAGTGGCATGGCTCTGTGGGAAGGAACATCAAATCATTAGAAAGAGGTAACACAAGGATCAGAAGATATAGGATCATTGTGGGTTGAGTTTAAAAAAATGGCAAAGGTAAAAAGACACTGTTGACCTCCAAACAGTAACTGGGAATACAATAGCAAATAGAGAAGGCATGTCAGAACAACAATGTTGAAGAAATGTAGTCATGGGTGATTTTAACATGCATATTCATTCAGAAAAATCAGGTTGGATCTCAAGAGAGAATTTGTAGAAAGTGTATGGGATGGCTTTTTAGAGCAGCTTGTTGATGAGCCCACTAGGGTCTTGGCTGTACTAGATTGGGTGTTGTTTAATGCACCAGAGATTATTAGACAGCTGAGAGTAAAGGAACAATCAGAGGGCAGTGATCACAATATGACCGAGTCCAATTCGATATTTAACAAGGAGAAACAAGTCAGTATATCAGTTGAGTCAAGGAAATTATATTGGCCTGAAAGAGAAACTGGCCAAAGTAGATTGGAAGGGGACACGAGTAGGGAAGATGGCAGAGCAACATTTGATGGTGTTTCTGCAAGAAATGAGGAAGGTACAGGATAAATACATCCCAAAAAAGAGAAAGCATTCCAATGGAAAAAAAATGCCACATCTATGCCTGACTAGAGAACACAAAGCCAATATCAAGGAAAAGGAGAAGGTTGACAAGGAAGCAAAGAAGATAGAGGATTGGGAACATTTTAAAAAACTTGCAGAAGACAATTAAAAACAGGAGGAAAAAGATGAAAGTAGCCTAACAAATAATATCAGAGAATACAAAAAGTTTCTTCAAGTGTATAAAGAATAAAAGAGAATAGATATGGGACCACTAGAAAATGACACTGATGAAATAATAATGGGAAACAAGGTGATGGCAGAGGAATTAAATGAGTATTTTCCATCAGCCTTCACTGCAGAAGACACTAGCAGGGGGTATCCCAATGAAAGATTTGAATGTTGAAAGGTGTGAATAGAGTAGATGTAGAAAGATTGTTTCCCATGGTGGGAGAGTCTAGGAAAAGAGGGCACTATATCAGGATTGAACAGAGGAGCAGATGAATTTCTTCAGCCAGAGGATGGTAAATCTGTGGAATTTGTTGCCACAGTCTGTTGTGGAGGCCAAGTCATTGGGAGTATTTAAGGCAGAGATTTGATAGGTTATTGATTAGCCAGGGCATCAAAGGTTATGGGGAGAAGGCTGGGTGGGAAAATGGATAATCTCATGATTAAATGGCAGGGTAGACTTGATGGGCTGAATAGCCTATTTCTGCTCATATATATTCTGAAAATGGATTAAAAAATTCTGGACTTTGGGGAAGCAACCATAGAGCTGTTAGGATGGGTGAAGGCTCAGGGCTCAATAATGTTCACAGATGTGTGCAGCATTCAGGATGGCATTAAGAACCTTGCAACCACATATCAGGAGCACATGGAAGCCCTGTGTAAATAGTGAAAGGAGTACATCACCTTGTAAACTAACCAACCAGCCTGCATGCACTGTCAACCATTAGCCACCTCAGAAGCAACAAAACGAGAGTAGAAGCAAGTCAGAAGGAAGGTTCTTTAAATATTCCATTATATTCAGAGTACAATGTAAACTTGGTCAAATTTACCACTGAGGAGGTAACAGGAACACAGATTGAGAGACTTTGTGAATTGGTTGAACAAAAGCAGATCAAGTTTTATATGGACGAATGAAATGCTTTGTAATGAAGTACAAATGAGATAATAGACTATGCATCCTCTTTTATGCTAAGAGCTAATCACTCATTTAAATTACATTGAAATAGGTTCTTTTGAAAGAGATAAAAATAGTGATGATTTCAATCTCATCTTCTTTTGCCCTTTTAGCTAGTAATTACAGTAGACAAAGTTAATCCAGCATTATGCATTGATTCTAATATCACTTCTGCAAAATAAAGCAGAACAAACCTGAAGGAGGCAAAATTAAATCAGCACAAAATAGAGGCGAATGGAATTGTCTCAATAATGAGAACCAGTTGTTCGAGTCAACACAAAATGGTCAGTATTCCATCATAGCCATAAGAAATTAATGAAAGTCGGGCAATGCAAAATCCAAAATGTTGTTAATAACACTTGCACCAATAGAGATCTTTATCAATCAAGTTCATAAAGCTGCCCAATCTGATTACTACTTTCAGCATTTTCAGGGTCGCGTTCAGATTTCTTGCATTTGCAGTATTTTGCATTTGGATGATTAGATCAGTTTTCAGAGTAAACCATTATTTGATGGAATGTTCCAAAGTCAAAACACCTATTCCACATCCTGCAGAGTTTACAATTCCAAAGTAATGATTATGCATCTTTATTGCATCTGCAAGATTAGGTTCTTCAACATTTGCCTGGCTATGACCTAGAAAATAAAGTAACTATTTTCTTGAAAAGAGTAGAGTAAAACACGAAAGTCTGCAGATGCAGAGACTAAACTAAAAACACATTGCCAGAGATACAATGTGTGGGGCAGCACAGTTAGCATAGCAGTTAGGGCAATGCTGTTGCAGTGCTAGCAATCGAGACCTAGTTCGAATCCTGCACTGTTTGGACGTTCTCACTGTGTCTGGATGGATTTTCGCCGGGAGTTCCAGTTTACTCCAACTGTTCGAAAATGTACCGGGGTTGTGGATCAATTGGGTATAATTGGGCAGCACAAGCTTGTGTGTTAAAAGAGGTCTGTTACCCTGCTGCTTGTCTAAATTTTAAATTTAAACTCAGCAGATCAAACTGCATACTTTATAGAGCAAAGAACCAACATTTTGGGCTTGAGCCCTTCATCAAGATATGGGTAAAATGTAGGCAGGCACATGAATAAAATAAATACTTAAAAAGAGTCACAGTTTATTAAACTATAGTTCAAATATTGATGAAAGAATAAACAAATTGTCCAGGCAGAGCTCTATCTTTATTAATATGCATGCTCTCAACAAAATGGTGCGCATTTTCTAAAACATCAACATAAATGAATCTCTTAACGACATCCCAGAAGGGATTTTCAAAAGGGCTTGCTTTGGAAAAGATTCACCAGTAACAAAACACATCCCAAGATTCTATCAGAGACATCTGCACTAGAGTCGTCATTGATGTATCCCAGGGGCAGCATATCCTGGATCTATCAGCCCATTATCACTTCCCACTTCAGTCCACCCAACAACCATCAGACCCTGCCTCACTCCTTCCACTCTCCTCTTTGAACAGGCTCTCCTCCCTCTGCACCTTGTTGCAGGGTCGTAATTCAAACTTTTGAACATTCCTTTCTCTCAACCAATGCTTTCTGGCCCGTTGAGTTTTTCCAGTAGTTTATTTATCACAGAGGTATTTGCTGCCTTGATATCCCAAAATTGAATTTTTTAAAAAACATGTAGAGATATAAGGGTGATTCAAGAGTTAAGAGGTTATATTTGCTTTACGATCAAACATGTATGACTTTTCAGATAAATTATTATTAAACAGCATCAAAAAGAAATTGAGAAGTTGGCAGCTGAAAAAAATTTGCGGTGAGAAAATCAGTGCGGAGGTTAAGAGAAACTGCATCACAATTATTTTAAATCTATCCAAAAATGATGCCAATTAAATTAAGAAGGTTGATTTATTTTTCAGCAAAATTAGTCAATCTATTTTTTTTTCTACTTCATGCACTTTGGAAATAGTAATTAAAATTCAATATCTCCATAGTACAAAATATAGCATCATGCACTGAATCAATGAATCTTTTCTCCAACATTTGAAGTCCCGATCCTCTCAACACAATGCAACAAAGTGGAGCCATTCTTGCTCTCAAATATATAAAACCTATCAAGTAGTTACAATGCAAGCAGTAAAAAACATTAAATGGCTCTGTCACAAATATTTGAATTGGGATTGATTCAGATTTCAGATTTATTGTCAGAGTACATACATGACATCACATACAATCCTGAGATTCCTTTCTCCTCCAGGCGCAGCAGAATTATCATTAATTGGTATTACAAAAAATAAACTGTACACAGTGTAAACATGTAAACAAATAAAAGAACTTTAAACACATAATGAATGTAAACAAATTTACTGTGCAATACAGAGAGAACAAAAGAAAATCAATAAAGTACACAATAGTCATTAAATGAGACTCTAATCCTTGCACACCACTGGCGAGCGGTGACCATACCTGGACCCAGGTAAAATTCTCAGGAAGGCAGGACCTCCCAGACTTTTCACACTGTGGTCCAAATTCCCTCTAATTTGCCCTCCCCTGCAATTTAGGGGTCCTGCCCCCAGCGATGATGTGTTATGCACTCACAAGACTAAGTCATCCCCCTCCCCACCAGCCGTTGCCCCTCCCGGCCATTCGTCACCCACTGTTGTCAAGTAATATGATTCTTTATTTTAATCGGCAATGTGACACAGCACACAAGCGCTGACGGCATGACTCTTCCCCTGCTCATTTATCTCAAAGGGATTCCAAGGAAGGCCTCCACTGCTGATGACAAAAGAGTTCTCATCAAAATGAATAAAGATCCCCAAAGGCCTGTCCAACAGATCAAAAATACTCTTCAGGAGGCAAGTGTGGATATGTCAATGACTACTGTCGAAGAAGATCCCACAAAGAGAAATACAGAGGCTCCACTGCAAGATGCAAACCACTAGTTAGCTACAGAAACAAGGTTGCCAGATTACAGCTGGCCAGAAAGCATTTAAAAGAGCCAGCAGAATTCTGGAAAAAATGTCTTGTAGGGAAATGAGACCAGGTTTAACCTGTAGCAGAGTGATGGCAAGAGCAAAGTGTGGATCCAGAGCAAAGCACATCATGTGTGAACATGATGGTGGGGGTGTTATGGCCTGGACGTATATGGCTGCCACAGATATTGCTGCACTTCTCTTCATTGATGATGTAACTGCTGATGGCAGTTAACAAAATAAATTCTGAGGTGTATAGAAACATCTTATCTGCTCAATTTCAAGCAAATGCCTCAATAATGATCCCAAACATTCTGCTAAAGCAACAAAGGAGTATTTCAAAGCTAAAAACTAGAAAATTCTTGAATGGCCAAGTCAATCAATTGAGCATGTCTTCCATATGCTGAAGAGAAAACTTAAGGGAACAAACCCCTGAAACAAACAGAAGCTGAAGATGGCAGCGGTAGAGGCCAACCAGAGCATCACCAGAAAAGATACTCAGCACCTGGTGATGTCTATAAATCACAGACTTCAAACTGTCATTGCATGCAAGAGATGTGCGACAAAGAACTAAACATGACTACTTTAATACACAAAATTAAAATGCTTATTAACTCATGTCTTTCTCTTGATTCATCCCACTTTCTTCAAATCAAAGAAGCCATGGGTACCGCATGGGATCCAGCTACACCTGCTTGTTTGTGGGCTTTGTGGAGCAATGCTGCAAGCCTACCACAGGCAATGGCCCTCAACTCTTCCTCCACTATAATGACGACTACATCTGGGCTGCCTCATGCACCCGCCCTGATCTCAAACTCATCACGTCAATCTCCGGCAACACTCTCCCCTTCCTTGATCTCTCTGTCTCCACCTTGGAAGACAAACTTTCCACAGTTATATTTTACAAACCCACCAACTCCTACAACTACCTCAATTGCACTCTTCACACCCAGTCCCATGCAAGGATTCTATTCTCTTCTCACAATCTCTCCATCTTCACTTCATCTGTTCCTAATTGAGGTCTTCTAGTCCATATGAAATGTCTGCCTTCTTCCATAAACGTGGTTTCCCCGCCACCTCATCAACCTAGCCCTTATCTGCATCTTTTCCAATTCCACTCGTTCCCTGGCCCCCTCTGCCCCCAGATGTAACAGAGGATTCCCCTTGTCCTTACCTATCACCCCACTAGCCACAGCATCCAACACATTATCCTCCATAATTTTCGCCACCAACAACATGATCCCATTATGAGATAGATTTTCCCCTCTTCACCTTGTATAGGGACTGCTACTTCCGTGACTCTCTTGTTCATTCATCTTTCCCTACCAATTGCCCAGAACACACCACCTCCCCCCCCACCCCTGTTAACTTACTCTTTGGCTGTAGGAAGTGCCACATTTGGGCCCGCCCACACCTCCTCCCTCACCTCAATTCAGTGTCGCAAATAGTCCTTTAAAATGAAGCAACATTTCACGTGTATCAGCAGAAATGATCTAATGCATCCATTGCTCCCTTTGTGGCCCTCTCTACATCGGAGAGACTGGATGCAGACTGGGAGATTGCTTCACTGAGCACCTCTCCTCCATTCTCATCAGTGACAGGGATCTCCCAGTGGCCAACAACTTCAATTCCATACCTCACTCTTATGCTCAAGTGTCTGTCCATGAACTCGTGTACTCTCTCAGCAAGACCATCTGTAAATTAGAATAACACTTGATTTTCCGAATGTGCACTCTCCAACGGGATGGCATTAACATTGACTTCAGTTTTCTGCTAGCTCTCTTCCTTTCCCTTTGTCTTCTATCCTCAAGTTCTCTTCACCCTTCCCTCTCCATTCACAGAGCCATCCCTCCTCCCCTTGCTTGCTGGTGTAATCTCCCTCTCTTATCCACATATTACCTCCTGCCTTTGGGACCTTGCTCCCCCCCCCCCCCCCCATCATTTTGTTCGGTGTTTGCCAACATTTTTTCAGTTTGATGAAGGGATCAAGCCTGAAATGTTGGTTATATATCTTTATCTTTGCTATATAATGTACACTGTTTAACCAGCAGAACATTGCATTTTTACTTTAATATACATACCATTGCTATGTCCCAAATATTAGGGTGCACTGAAGTGCATTCTCCACTTTACTAGCAAGAAGATAGATCAGCTTGTTGAATGATATAACAACAACAACTTTGTACTCAATGTCAGCAAAACCAAGGAGATGATTGTGGACTTCAGGAAGAAGTCAGCGGAACATGGCCCAGTCCTCATCGAGAGCTCAGAAGTGAGAGGGTAAAGAGCTTCAAATTCTTGGGTGTCAAAATCTCAGAGGATCTGTCCTGGAGTCTCATCATTGATGGAATCACAAAGAAGGTTTGCCAGCGACTATATTTGTGAGGTGTCTGAGGAGATTGATAGGTCACCAAAGATTCCTGTAAATTTCTATGGGTGTACCATGGAGAGCATTCTAGCTGGTTACATCACTGCCTGCTCTCAGGACAACTCTCAGGATAAGAATAAATTCCAAAAGGTTGTTAACTCAGCCTGTGACATCACAGGCACCAAACCTCACTCCATGAAGGTTATCTACATGAGGAGGTATTTTAAAAAAAGCAGCTTCTATCCTCAAAGACCCCCACCAGCCAGGCCATGTCCTCTTCACTATGCTACCATCAGGGAAAAGGTACAGGAGCCTAAAAGATAAGGTCTCATTGGCACAAAGACAGCTTCTTCCCCACTGCCATCAGATTTCAGAATAACCAATGAACCAAAGACAGTGCCTTACTTTTTGTGCAATATTATTTTTAATAGTAATGTCGTGAGATGGTTATAATTTTATGTTTACACTGTGATGCTGCTGTCGAAAAACACTGAATTTCATGACTTGCTTATGACAATAAATCCTGATTCGAAAGAAGAACAATATTATTAAAGTGCGAGAGGAGTTTCTAAATACTTCCCGACAATATCCATTGAACATTATACCCTTTATAAATTTTGAGAAAATTAGGCATTATGTCACAAGATTTTCTTTGATAGGACCTGGGATCTTATGGCTTACTTTCACAATTGGACTAATTAGGTGAGATGATGGTGTCTTTTGTTTAGATGTCCCGAGGCCGTTCCCTGATGTTATCTCTACGTACAATATGAATTACTATCTTGGTTGGCATTGGATCAGAATTTTTCTCTTTTCTTTTTTCTCTTTCTTTACTCCTTATACAACTCCATGTATAAATACATATTGGATTGGGATTTAAGTCCCAATAAGTCACTATATGCTATTATCTTAAACGTGTAATAGTCTCGATGCAAAGGATTTATTATATACTTGTTTTCTTTTCTGACCAAACTTACTAAAAATAACTTTAAAAGAATACAAAATGTATACAAATAACCTTTAAATGTGCACTTCAATCACACGTGAATGGTTTGATTAAAAATTTACAACGGTGGAGCAAAGGGGCAAACAAAGGAAGAAAGTGTGTTTGTCCCAAACATCATGGAGGGCACAATTCTTTCTGAATTGTTATCAGAACTCATTACTTTGCAAATTCTGAAAAATAAGAAGGCCGATTAATCAACAGCTGAAGATTAGGGTGGTGGGAAAACCACCGTGGTTGACGTGAATCTTTGTTGCTGTTCACAACTTTTGGATTTCTCCCACGCAATCCCAAATCTTTATTTCAATAATATAACTGAATTTCCACAAACCTTTGTAGATGTAAATTCAAAATGTATTTACATAATAAACACAGATGGGGCATAAATTTCAAAAATTCAGAGTTGACATCGAACTGCTATATCATTGATATTTAGCCCCATGATTATATCATCAGGATAATGTGAAATATTTTGTAACCACATAAGAAGGCACCCTTCTCACTGTGATAACTGTAGGGCACCACTATGGGGTGTATGTATATGTATAGAGTGTGCCTGAACAGTTTCCTGAGATGGTGGAAGGTATCAGTAAGTAAACTCTCTTCTGTTATTTGAATCTTGCATCTCTAAGATATTTAAGAAGCCTCCTAAATAACACAAAGACATAACATGGGAGCACCGGTATAAAAGAACAAGAATAAAGACATACAATTGATTGTAAATTACTGAAATACGAAGGGGAAAAAGAGAAAAAACATAACTGGAAAAAAAATGGCTGGAGAAACACCAGTTCACCCAGTGATGGACTGGGAGGCTGAAGACATTGTTGAATCCTTTAAGAAGTTTCAGTAGAAGTGCAATTTAGCATTCAAGAGCTATTTTAAAAATGCAACAGCAAAGGAAAAGATCAGTTATATACTTCTCTGGACAGGGAAGCAAGGCCTTGACTTGTTTAATAGCTGGGGGCTTACAGAGGTGGATAAAAATGATCCAGAGCAGATATTTGCAAAGTTTGGTTCTCACCTTGAACCCAGGTCTAATCATAGAATTAAATGCTATGAATTTCAAGGCTTAATGCAAGAGACTGATGAAACTGTTGATAACTTCCTCACAAGACTAAAAATTGTTGCTAAAAAATGCAGATTTAAGGATATAGAGGAAAGATTAGTTGATTGACTAATATAGGGGAATGTCCATCCTGAAGTGCAAAAGTCTCTTATAGGGAAGGATAGCTTGAAGCTGGCCGAAGTTATAGACACAGCCAGAGCCTTCAATGCAGAGGACACAAATGAAATCCCTATCTATGCAGACTCACCCACTGCAAAGAGAAGGAAGGGTAGATCCTATAAATAACACAATCAGAAAAGTGCAAACTCCCAAGACGTGCAGGAAGTGTGGCAGACAACACCCCTTTGATGAGTGAAACAAATGCCCCGCATACGGTTCTGAATGTTGAGCCTGTAATAAAGCAAATCACTGGGCGAAGATGTGTAGGCCTGGTATGAAGAAAACAGTAATACCAGTGAAGAAAAAAGACAAGAAAAAGATCCACCACATAAAAGGAAACAACAATGAAGACTCCAACACCCAGATATTGGGCATGGAATCCATACACCTTCATGAGATGTCGGGTGAGATGAAAGAAGGAAACAGGTTGCATACAAGGATCCAAATACAGAGGACAATCCAGAACAAGCCTACGATTATTTAACCTAAAGTGAAGCTCGATACTGGATCAAAAAGCGACGTCCTTCCACTCAGACTCTACCGCCAGATGTTCCCAGAGAACGTAATGAAAGGGTATCCAAAAGACTGTATTGGAAACAGCAAATGTCACATTAATGGCCATGATGTAACCATGATCAAGCAACTAGGGAAAGTTAAGATCAATGGCTGCCATGAGGGAAAGAACATCTTCTGTACATTCTACATGGTAGATGCAGACGGACCAGCAATTCTAGGTATGGATAGCTGCCAGGACTTGCAGTTGATCTCTGTCAATTATGAGATCCAGACAAAGAAGATATCCAAAAGGATCAACAGAGACACTCCATTGGAGAACCAATCTCCAGTCACAAGCAAGGCTGAGCTCATGAGCATGTACCCAGAATGCTTTGATGATTCAGTTGGATGGTTTGGAGACTTTGAATATCACATCCCCATAGATCCAGACTGAAAACCAGTCATCCCTGGTCCAAGGAAAGGTCCACTAGAGATTAAGAGATTATTAAGACATTGGCAGGTCAGAGCCAAAGTAACTGAGAAACTAACTGGGTAAATTCCATAGGGTCAAAGAAAAACCAAATGGACGCTTGAGAATATGCCTGGACCATAAAAAGGGGTCACTGCCTAACACCAACACCAGAAGACATCACAGCAGAACTTACACGATCCAAAATCTTTAGCAAGCAAGACATTAAATGAGGAATCAACACTACTAACAATGTTCAATATTCCATTTGGTTGTTACAAGTTCCTGCGACTATCTTTCAGCCTAAAGGTGAGCCAGGACGTGTTCCAACAGAAGATTGATGAAACCTATAGAGGGTGCAAATGTGCTGTTGGCATCGCGAACGACATCCAGGTCTTCCGCAGAGATGGAAAAGCTCATGATCTTTATCTACATGAGGCCATGGAGAGAACAAGAGGAGCTGGAATTTAAAATTAATGCAGACAAATGCATTATAAAAGAGAAGGAATTCCAATGCTTTGGAATGGTGTACACTCCTAATGGGGTAAAGCCAAGCCCAGAGAAGGTTAAAGTCATTGCTGAGATGGAGTACACAAAATACAAAAAGGAACTCAGAAGTTTCTTTGGGTTGGTCTAGTACATGAGTTCCTTCATAGCACATATGTCAGACTACACAGCAAACATCAGAGGGTTCCTGAAGGAAGATGTTGAATTTCGGTGGTCACCAATATAAAAGAGAAGTTTTGACCAACTCAAAGAAATAATATGCAAGTGGAGTTGAGATACTATGACAGAGAAAAAGCCCTCACTCTGCAAATAGATGCATCTAACAGAGGTCTTGGTGCTGCCCAAGTACAAGAAGGAAAACCAATCGCTTTTGCCTCAAAAGCACGAACAGCAGAGACCAGGTATGCCAATATTGAGAGAGAACTGTTGGCGGTGGTTTACAGATGTGAGCAGTTTCACAAGTTTCTGTATGGAAGAAAGTTTATAGTGAAAGTGATCATCGCCCACTGGAACACATCCAGAGAAAGAATCTAATCAAGACACCAGCTAGTCTGCAGGGATTACTTCTACAACTACAGTGCTACGACTTCGACTTAAAATACATACCAGGCAAAGACATGGGGATCAAGATGCATCATCTCATACCAGTACAGGTACACAGTCCTTTATCCGGAACCCTTGGGGGACAGTGTGTCCGAATTTCGGATTTTTCCGGATTTCGGAAAGCCAGATTTTAACCCAACCTAACTGTGCTGCCCTATCCACCCCCACCCCCTTCCATCGCTCAGCCGTCTCCCCCCACAGCCCCCCCGCCAGCCTGACATGCTGCTGGTCTCCCCCCTTGCCAACCCGACTCGCGCTGCTGGTCTCCCCCCCCCCCCCCCATCGGCCTGACTTGCACTGCCGGTCTTCTGCCCGCCCGACTCGCACTGCCGGTCTCCTGCCCGCCCGACTCACACTGCCGGTCTCCTGCCAGCCCGACTCGCACTGCCGTCTCTCTCCCCATTTGCCAGATTTTGAAGCTTTCCGGATTTTAGATGTCCGGATAAAGGATCGTGTACCTGTAATAAACTAAGCCAGATCAGAGAAGAAACCAGCAAGGATAACATGCTGCAAATGCTTTCTCAACAAGTAATACAAGGATGGCCAGAGAGAATAAAGCAGATACAACCTTCAATACATCAATATTGGTCTATCAGAGACAAAACATTGTTGGAGAATGGTGTTCTGCTGGCTGGATCAAGACTGATTAAACCTGAAACAATGAAGAAAGAGATTCTCTAAAAATTACATGAAGGTCACATCGAAAATATGGTGGCTACATGTCAAATATGCTAAAAGTACAGAAACACACAATAAATTATTTCCACAGAAGAACCTGCCAGGCCATAGCACATAGAGGGACCCAAAATTCTAAATGGCAAGAGATATAAAACAACTCTGCCAAGCAAAATACACCCCCCCCCCCCCAGAAGACCAGGAGGAAACCAGAAGTCTGGCTGACATGCAAGAAGAACACCAGCATTATAACAAACATGAACAAACATTGCCAGAACACTTCAGAGGCCAGCATGTGCACATTCAAAAGCCAATGTAGAAAACATGGACCCCTGCAAAGGTCATCAAAGAAGCTGAGACACCAAGATCAGAAATTATCAAGACAGACTCTGGCAATTAGCTTTAATAGCAGCAAAGCCTGCAACACCAATATCAAGTGAGGTATCAAGTGAAGAGACCACAACCACAAATACCGAAACATCAACACAGCAGTTGTCAGGTGAAGCACATCAAGCTACATCACCGACATGTGTACCAGCAACACAGAGCCCAACAGTCGCAGCCAAATCCACAAGATGGTGAAGCAACATACTGCCGCCAGTGCGATAATGATAAGAAATATTTAAAAATAGTTGTGTAAATAAACTAGTGTACAAGTTCAGTCACTGAAGTTGCACTGGAAAGAAAGTGATAAAGAACACTAAATGTTTCTTTATCTTGAGAAGGAGGAATGTTATATAGTCAGGATTATGTGAACTATTTTGTAACTGTGTAAGAATACACCTTTCTCACTGTAGTAACTGTAGTGCACCACTGTGGGGCATGTGTATTTGTATAGAGTGTGTGTGAACAGTTTCCTGTGATGGTGGAAGGCATCAGTAAGTAAACTCACTTGTTATTTGAATCCTGCATCTCTAAGTTATTTAAGAATCCTCCCAAGTAATATCCCACAAACATCCTGATACAACTAGTGAGACCGTGAGCAGGTACTTTGCAACACTGTTTACCTCGTGATGCTTTTGACCTCATTTAAAACAGAAAAATGAGGATACATAATTGAAACATTTGAAGTTTCTCACAATAAATATGTGATATGATTTTCAAGATATGGGTAATTTAAAGCAGATTAAACTGTCTGAAACAGAGAATTTTAAAACATTTTCAAAATGACACTAAATAAAGAGATTGTACTTTATTTTCCTGTGTTTCTTCAATAATATTAAGTTGAATTCTCCCAGACAAACACTTGATTACCAGTGGAAACAAACCCAGTGTGATTCAAAAAAACAAAATATCTAAATACATCAGCAAATCCTAGAATAGTGGACAGAGCTGCAAAATAAGGGGCCAAATATTTAAGACCAAGATGCATAGAAATTTCTTCTCTTTGATATTAGAGGATCTCTGGAATTCTCTCCCCCATATTTAAGGTGGAGATGTACACATGTTTGGAAGGTCAAGGAATTGAGGGCTATGGAGAACTAGCAAAGAATTTGAGGCCGGCAGAGATGAGCCATGATCCTCTTCAATGATGAGGCAGGCTTAAGGTGTTTGGTGGATTAGAATTTATTTTTAAAATACCTGAGCTTTAAGTACTATTTATATCTTCTTTTCAAAACTATGCTTCTGTTGACTATTTCAGAATTTAATCAACAGGTATTTTAATTTCTACATAATTACTACTTATTTTAGTTCAATGGAGATTTCTGTAAAACAGATCATAGAATGCTAGAACACAGTACAGGCCTTTCAGCCCTCAATGTTGTTGCGACCCATATATTCCTTTAAAAAAATACTAAACCAACCCTACCATGTAACCCTCTAATTTTCTTCCATCCATGTGCCTGTCTAAGAGTCCCTTAAAGGCCCTCTACTGTTTCAGCCTCCACTACCGTCCCTGGCAAGGCATTCAGGTACCCACAGCTCTGTGAAAAAAAAACTTACCCCTGATGTCTTCTCCAAACTTCCCTCCCTTCACTTTGCACATATGCCCTCTGGTGTTTGCTATTCCTGACCTGAGAAACAGGTGCTGGCTGTCCACCTTATTTATGCCTCTTGTAATCTTGTAGTCCTCCATCAAGTCTCCTCTTATCCTTCTACGCTCCAATGAAAAAGGTCCCAGTTCTACTAACCTTTCCTCATAAGACTCACAAGACAGAACTGGTTTGACGTATACAGAAAGGTATGGGGCCAAATATTCCTGTAGCAAAGAAGCAGATAATTCCCACAGATCAATATTATTCACCATTAATAAAACAAAGAAGGTCAGAAAAAATTACGTATCCTGAATGAATCTGCAAGTTTCTCTCGTTTTGCATCAACTCCTCCGTGCTGTAGCCCTAAACTCATGCCCAAGCTTTAAAAGGTATTTTACAAGATTATGCACTGCATAACTTCTGGATTTTCACGTCAAACTAAAAAGAACGTGAAAAAAAATAGGAATGTATTGCAGCATGAAGGACATCAGAAGAAAATCAATACTCTCAATGACAACCAACTTGCTGGAATTGAATGCTGAAAAGGAGCTATTTTCATGGATCCAGCCTTTCTTCCTACTCACTGTGAGGTGTCTCTCATTTTCTCTTCAACGGTGAATGTAAATTCGAATATATCCACTGCTCTCGCCATGGAAACAACATCATCACACAGGTGGAACACACGCAAGTCACATAGCGGTACTGTATAGCCTTGCTCATTCTTTGTTACTAGGTGCATTTTTGTTGACGTTGATGTGCAGGAACCATATAATAAAATGATCTTGTCAATGCAAGCTGAGGGAAAGGTGATCAGACAGCCATAAACTGGACCTTTTCACATATTACCAAGATAAGCTTCCCAGAACACAATTGAAATAAAAATGTACGAGAATTGACAATGTATTGAATAACTTTCCTAAAATAAAACAAAATTCAACACTCACAGCAATAAATTAAATGCTATTGGAATGAATTTTTGAATTGAAAAGACAGTGCATATTTTGGTCAATAAGGACAGTTTGTTCAGTTGCAATTACAAATTTGAGACAAACTTATGTTTGTTATCCAACTCAAGAAATAGAAATCATATTTCATATTGAGCAACTGCAAGGTAGTCACTGCTCATCCGCTCCTCAGTTTAGCATTAGTTCTCCATTACTACATTAGGATCTCTCAGACAGATTTTGTATGCATTATGGCACAAGTACTGGCATGAATGCTGCACATCTTCTCTGAGGCAGCTCCTCAGGGCTGGGGATCACAATGAATGGTAGGGGTGCTGCAATTATTTTTTACAAGAAGGGTTTGAGAATGTTTTTGAGCTGCTTCCTCTAGTTACTTTGTTGCTATGATGAAACTGAGTAGAGAGAGTATAATTTGGAGACTCATGTCAGGCTATGGAAGAAATTTCATGCACAGATGTTGACACTAACTCTAACATAGTTGGCAAAATAGCCTGGATCTTTTTAATTATGTTCAGCAAGACACATTATTTGGAACCGAAGTTGTAGCTTTAGCTGGAGTCAAGGGCACTAACAGTGGTTAATGAAGTACTTTTCTTCTTTCTTCTTTCTTCTTCTTTGGCTTGGCTTCGCGGACGAAGATTTATGGAGGGGGGTAAATGTCCACGTCAGCTGCAGGCTCGTTTGTGGTTGACAAGTCCGATGCGGGACAGGCAGACACGGTTGCAGGGGAAAATTGGTTGGTTGGGGTTGGTTGTTGGGTTTTTCCTCCTTTGCCTTTTGTCAGTGAGGTGGGCTCTGCGGTCTTCTTCAAAGGAGGTTGCTGCCCGCCAAACTGTGAGGCGCCAAGATGCACGGTTTGAGGCGATATCAGTCCACTGGCGGTGGTCAATGTGGTAGGCACCAAGAGATTTCTTTAGGCAGTCCTTGTACCTTTTCTTTGGTGCACCTCTGTCACGGTGGCCAGTGGAGAGCTCGCCATATAACAAAATCTTGGGAAGGTGATGGTTCTCCATTCTGGAGACGTGACCCACCCAGCGCAGCTGGATCTTCAGCAGCGTGGACTCAATGCTGTCGACCTCTGCCATCTCGAGTACTTCGACGTTAGGGATGAAAGCGCTCCAATGGATGTTGAGGATGGAGCGGAGACAACATGATTCGGAGCCGAACAGGAGTGTGGGTATGACAACGGCTCTGTATACGCTTATCTTTGTGAGGTTTTTCAGTTGGTTGTTTTTCCAGACTCTTTTGTGTAGTCTTCCAAAGGTGCTATTTGCCTTGGCGAGTCTGTTGTCTATCTCGTTGTCGATCCTTGCATCTGATGAAATGGTGCAGCCGAGATAGGTAAACTGGTTGACCGTTTTGAGTTTTGTGTGCCCGATGGAGATGTGGGGGGGCTGGTAGTCATGGTGGGGAGCTGGCTGATGGACGACCTCAGTTTTCTTCAGGCTGACTTCCAGGCCAAACATTTTGGCAGTTTCCGCAAAACAGGACGTCAAGCGCTGAAGAGTTGGCTCTGAATGGGCTACTAAAGCGGCATCGTCTGCAAAGAGTAGTTCACGGACAAGTTTCTCTTGTGTCTTGGTGTGAGCTTGCAGGCGCCTCAGATTGAAGAGACTGCCATCCGTGCGGTACCGGATGTAAACAGCGTCTTCATTGTTGAAGTCTTTCATGGCTTGGTTCAGCATCATGCTGAAGAAGATTGAAAAGAGGGTTGGTGCGAGAACACAGCCTTGCTTCACGCCATTGTTAATGGAGAAGGGTTCAGAGAGCTCATTGCTGTATCTGATCCGACCTTGTTGGTTTTCGTGCAGTTGGATAATCATGTTGAGGAACTTTGGGGGGCATCCGATGTGCTCTAGTATTTGCCAAAGCCCTTTCCTGCTCACGGTGTCGAAGGCTTTGGTGAGGTCAACAAAGGTGATGTAGAGTCCTTTGTTTTGTTCTCTGCACTTTTCTTGGAGCTGTCTGAGGGCAAAGACCATGTCAGTAGTTCCTCTGTTTGTGCGAAAGCCGCACTGTGATTCTGGGAGAATATTCTCGGCGACACTAGGTATTATTCTATTTAGGAGAATCCTAGCGAAGATTTTGCCTGCAATGGAGAGCATCGTGATTCCCCTGTAGTTTGAGCAGTCTGATTTCTCGCCTTTGTTTTTGTACAGGGTGATGATGGTGGCATCACGAAGGTCCTGAGGCAGTTTTCCTTGGTCCCAACAAAGCTTGAAAAACTCATGCAGTTTGACGTGCAGAGTTTTGCTGCCAGCCTTCCAGACCAATTAGACAAAACTAAGGTTTTAATAAAATCTGCAGTCAACGTCAAGATATAGCTTGCAATGGTTTTGTTATGTGATATAATCATAATATCTATAAGAGCTTGTTTGTCCTCTGTATGAATCTAAGTGCTTGCAGAGATAAATTTTAGGGTTGGTAAGCTGTGGAGACTACTACCTGCTGTCCATGCTATAATCATGTGAAATAAAGTCTGTGAAATGATACTGGAGGTCTCAGAAAGGTTAATGCAATTGACAAAGGTGCATTAAATACATGACCTGTTGATCAGAGCTGACTTTAATTAGGACCTAATGCTGGAGTCATTGGCCTGGGAGAGGACACCATTTGCTTATTCTATCAATGGGTCAGGAGGATTTTGGGGAGATGGCGGTGGTACTTCTCTGGTGCTCTGAGGTTCTGGGTTCCCTTTGTCTCAGCAGTGACTCCAATTAACAGCGAGCTTCATGCTGTGTTGGTGGTGGAAACCTTAAATCTCTTATTCCCTCTGTAACGTGCTCCTATTTTTCAGGTTTTTTTGTGTGGGACTGTCCCTTTAAGAGAATAAAGTTTGTACAGCCCTGCAGGTGTTTGGAAAGTGACTGTGAACTGGCAGCAGGCATTGAACAGCATGCTCCAAAAATGGATACAGTAGAAGCAAGGTAGTGTCCCTAAATCCCAGATGCAGAGCCCATGTGACAGCATATTGAAGAAGCAGTACTTTGCTCAGGGACCATATTAAGGAGACAGCACAGGAGCAAACAGCTCTTGGAAGAAATGTTGTACTGGATTGGTCTCTTGTGGTTATAGGCCAGCTGTCTGATTTCCTCCTGTTTGTTATAGAGGAACAAGAAATGCCACTCTATGACCAAAAGAGTGAAGGTCACTTTTGTTTAACTGACCCATGAAAAGAGTTCTTCTGGCAGAAGAAATACTACGCTTGGATAGCGACCAGAGTGAGAGTCACTTGAGTTCGGATGACCCACAGAAAGGGTTCTGGAAGCTTTGTGAGCATCACTTGATTCGTGTCTCCTATGCCAAAGAAGAGGGGAGTTTTGGTCTAAAAAGGACATTTCACTGGAAGCAACTCAATAAGGGTTTTGTGAGTTATAAACATTCTATCACCCCTAGTCTCTTTTATCCACTTCATGAACTGCTAATTTCATCTAAAGCCTGCGTCTCATCCATCTAAAGACTGCGTGTCGCATCAATTTCAAGTCTTCATATCAACACTGAATTGCTGAAACTGAACTTTGAACTAGTTTCCGAGAATTATCCCTTGAGCTGTAGTGGCTTGGCGTATTTGCGCATAGTTGGGGGTTAAGTTAGATAAGTTTAGGCAAGTTAGTTAAATTAGATAGTGTTATATTATTATTTATTAATAATTAAAAATATTATTTTAAATATAACACCATCTGGGCTCATTTCTATTGCTGCTTTCTGATACATAGCTCCTCAAACTACCCAAGGTAATATTGGTGCTGTGGGCAGATCTGTGTATCAACTTGTACAAGAGAATTTATTTAACCAAACATGCAAGAAAAATGTAAAAATAAATAAATTTGTATTTGCAATCCATGAAAATGTAGAAATGTATTCAACTATAACTGCCTGGAAAAGATTTTTACCAGACAATGCATGTTGAACAAATTCTCAGTGCAGAATGAGTTATCCATTGACATATCTGCATCCCTGGACAGTATTTTATATCTGCATGATGCCATGAGTGAGTCTACAATAGCTTTATGAAAAGATGAAATCAAACTTCAAAAAATGGTTCTACAATAACTCAAATTATGCTCAGAAAACCCCTGAAAAATCTCCAGCTCTGTTGATTGGCATAAACTATTCAAAGTTCAAATTTACTTTCAGAATAAACACATGACATCATAAGATTCTTCTTCCTGCAAGCCAGCCAAAATTTCCACCTATTAGTAACTGTAAAGTGTACTCAAGAAGAAAGCTATGTATACAAAAGAGAGAAATGCAAATAAAGAAAGAAATGCAAAGAAACAGATTTTGCAATGCAGAAAAAGAAATATTCAGTTATAAATAATTTGGAAAGTTCTAAGTCCTCAAATGAGTCTCTGAATGATTCTGTTGTTGAAGAGTCTGATAGAGGGGTAGCATTACATCACAATGTTGATTCAAGAATTAATATATATTTCACTTTAATATTAAAAACATCATAGAAACAAGTCTCTCAGAGTGACAAGGGATTTCTCACAAAGACTACTATGTTCAGCATCGAAAACTGAAACAAAAGTTTTCAGAAGATGTAAGCTGTTTGAACAGATTTACAATCTCATTCCCCTCATTCTTGATAATTCCACTCGGGAAGCATCCCCTTAGCAACAATGAAGGAAGAGTCAATAGAAAAATCATGACAATAAAACCTCTTTTCATTTAGATTCAAGCAATGAAATCTGAATAACTGATGGATAAAACAGCAGACAAACTTGGAATGATATTTTCTTGGTTGATTTAGGTGCAAGGTCAGTGTACCACAATTTCAATCTCTACATTGAACATTTTTCAAGAGGGTCTTGTGGATCCTGATAATACTTTGCCATTCCCTCAAATGTCGCTCAGATAATTGAAGCATTAACCTCATTTGAATTTGCATCCTATAACTTGAGACAAATCAAGCCAAACCTGGATAATCGATTAACCAACAATCAGAGACCTTGGAGCCTTCCTGGACCAGATTCAGGTATTAAATGACAATCTAAGATTATCAAAGTTGAAAGCCAGAATACACTAATTTACAAAATATTTCAAATACAACAGAATCCCTGGTATCCAGCACCTAAGGGAATTGTGTATTCCGGATATACGAATTTTCCGGTTGCCTGAGACACACACTTACAATGCCTCACTAATACACCTGCATTAAGAATAAACAGTTTAAAAAACAAAAGACAGTGCAGAATGTAAAGTAACTTAAAATAAAAAGTATTGTAGTCCTTAATTATGCAAAGTTCACTTCAATCAGGTAATTCCTATAACTTACAAAATATAAATTTAAATTTGAACCTCGGTCAATGGCAATGTAACAGCATGGAGCTAACTGCTGCACTCACCTTGCTGCATTCATAATTAACTACCCCTCCCCCAAATTTACAGATAAAGTGCACACTGATGTCTGAACTGTCTTGGAACAAGGTGAATAATAAAAGTGAGACTGAAGGGCTGTGGAAAAGGAATGGACAGTTGAAGTGAAGAGTGTATGAAAAGGAATGCATGAATGGTGAGACGGAAAACTGGGGAAACAACCTCACAAAACAGTGAGATATTTGGCAACATACATGTGCCAATTGCCAGATTTTTCTTTACAATCAAGTGCATGAGAGAGTCGAGGGCTTTATTATGTGAAAAATATTTGAATGAGAGCCAAGATTCAAAGATCACAAATCAAGCTCAACTTGACCATAAATCTTTGAGTGCAAGCCAAGTGTTGAAATTTCCATGGATGTTAAATAACAGCAGTCAAGGTCTCTGGAAAAGTAATTATGCAACATTAAGTCTCAGCTGTGTCTCTGTGCTTTATATTTACATCTCTGAATAAGACAATTATGGTTCAACTCCAACTGCAGAAATTTATACAGGTACTCCCTGACATATGGCCGTTCTATTTTGGTCAACCGGACGTATCTCAGAATAGATGGATGTTGGAATTGCATATATGTCAGAATTTGTGGCTTTAACTCTCACGCAAATGCCAACCGAACACCAATACATGAACCCACTGTGCATGTGTCACCCGAAGACTCATGCATGTGCACAGGAATCAAATGGCTGCACCCAGCCTACGAAGCCCAGGATGCTGACTAACAAGTTAAGAAGGCACATTTTGGCTCTTATGTGCCCTGTATCCCTGTTATAGTTTGTCAAAAACAACAGAAACATGTACATTTTATATTTTTTCTTAAAAAAATGCATTTGTATGTGCAGATGGATGCAAGTCACATAGGTCGCAAGTAGAGGAATACCTGTACACATAAATCTAAGCTTACACTCCAGCACAGCACTTTTGGATGATTTTCTGAGCTTAATTTAAAATAGTCCTTGGATCAATTTGTACAAGGGCTATCTGCACCTTAAAATGCAGCCAATATCAATGAAAATAGATTTGTTGACTATGGAATCTTGAGTAGTGCAATTGAAGTATTTTATTTACTTTAAAGTGCTATGGAATGCCCAGAAAAGAACTTGAAAGGTATAACATAAATTTTAATCATTTTCTTCTTGTAAATTGCTTCCCTGATGGACAATACTGCAGGTTGAAAGCTACAATCTAGTCCAGTTTTTTTTCCCATTTTTCCTCATACTTAAAAGTTGTTGGTTATACCATTGTTCAAAGGTCATGAACAGTTGCTTCAAGCTAATGCAAGAATATCATGAAAGAAAGAAATTAAATTAGTTACCCCTGTATTATTATCAATGAAATTGCATATTCAAAATGGCTTGAAAAACATCTTTCGAGCAGTTCTTGGGGTTCAGGATGATGAGCTTCTGACCTGATTTGGTATGTTTTGTGGTGCCTGGCCTTATTAGGAAACAACAGACCCTTCCAGAGTGAATGCAGTTATTGGCTCATGGCCAGGAGGATGGAAAGCTTGGAAGAAGGACCTCCTGCTTCTAACACATTGAGATTCTCAATACAATCTCAGTGCTTCCTGAACACTATCTCTTTCTGAACACTACCTCTTATGGTTCAACTCCAACTACAGAAATTTATAAAGGTACTCCCTGACATATGGCCATGTTCTATTCTGGCCACTCAAGATGCTCATGGGCCCAGGGTTCCAAGGAGTCAGTGGGAAGGTTGCACATTCCTAGAATCATTTCCTCCATCTGCTTAGTTATTGTTTCCCATGATAGAAGTCAGAAAAGAACTTCTGTTTCTGGAGTTGCTCATCTGAGCAATGTTGTCTGCCCAACACAGAGGAACTGAGCACAATAAGTCCCCCAATGCTGAGGGGAACATTTGCTGGAGAGGGTTGAGATCCCTGCTCTAGGCAGTCACAGAACATACATAAAAGGAAGTGTAGCTGCCTGGTAGACCATGAAATCTATGCCAAGTCTGAAATTATGGTCTTCAAATACCAATATCCTCAAACAACTATAAGCTCTTCAGGCAATGGCACATTTCATCAATAGTGGCTCCCAAGATATGAGAAGACATCCATTTTTCCCATGTTCCATGTTTTGCTGTGAACATTCATTGATTGAATTGGGCCAGGCCTTTGTCTGCAGATCTTTAGTGCAAGGCCTATCCTCTTGCCTGAAGAGAGACCTGAGTTGTGAAGAGGGTACCAGGCATATTTGCCTTCAAAGAATTTTTTTTTAAATATTCCCCCCCCCCCCCCCCCAACCCCACTCTCTGCCTTCAGAGATTTGAGCATAAGATCGGGGACATCATGTTGCAGCTTTACAAAAGCGTGTTTAGATCACAGTTGGATTATTATGTGCCATTCTGCTAGCCACACTTTGGAAGGATGTGATTGTGCTGGAATGAGTAGAGAGCAGATTTACCAGGATATTGTCTATATTAAAGGACTTCAGTCATGGGTAAGATTGGATTCGCTGAGCCTGTTTTCGTGGGAGTGTAGGAGGTTGAGGGTGACCTGAAAAAAGTACAGAAGATTATAAAAGGCATAAATTGAATAAGAGAGTCAAAATCGTTTTCCCATGTCAGTGGTATTAATACTGAAAATTGAATTTTTCCAATCACAGAAAAGAAGCTCTGGTCTGTTTCTCATCTCATCAGCAATGGAGAAACATGGATGTCCCAGATTCTAAAATAGTCATCTTTTATTCCTGTCTGCTTTTTTCCCCAATCTTTCATTCTATACTTTTTGTTTGAACTCATGGACATATGTAATAAAACAGAAAACTTCAAATGGACATGCATTAACAGTTTGCTTAATTTTGATGGAGTTTATCAAGAAAGAAATATTGGTAAGGGATATTGCACAGCTTATGTTGAAACATTGCCATGGGACCATTAAAATTCACACGAATGACTGTGGTCGACAGACAAATCCTCTACAAAGTATCAAAAACAACAATTAACACAAGGCTTTTAAAATACTGGAGCATCAGTCTGAGTTAGAGATTCATTTCCTGGAGGGCAGGAAAATTTGAACTTGCATTCCTGGCTCAGAAACAAAAATGAGGGGGTTGACACCATTCATTAACGTTTTCTACACATTAAAACCATAAGGAAACTTGAACAAAGGCCCAAATAAATCAATAGAAACTCATCATGAAAAGTAAAGAGCCACAATCCTGTTAGGAAAATAACCTGAGTCAGCTGAAGCAAAATATGCTCATTTTCCTGTTTGTTTTCAGATGTAGGAGAGCCTAAGACTAGTAAGTATATATTTAAGGTGAGGGGGGGAGATACTTAAAATGAATTTGAGGGACTGTGTTTCACCTTGAGAGTGAAAGATATATGGAACATGCAGCCAGAGAAAGTGGTAGATAGTCCTGGTCTGGAGGACAGTTTAGAATGTTGGGATTTCAAAAAGGATGAACATTCCGTAGGCAGCCAGAAGGATCCGGACCAAGCCAGTTGTTCCTCTCTCTAGAAGAAACACAAGACAACTTCGAATTTTGTGCTCTCTCTCTCTCAAAGATCTTTTGGCTTCACTTTACCAAACAAACTGAATTTTGTTTCTGATCTTTGCTTCGGTTGAGATCGAAGATTTGAGAGTCTAAGTTTTTCTGTGGGCTGGTTGGAAATATAACTTAGACTTTAATTACATATGTTATATTTAGGCTGGGGAATTTATTAGTTTTAGACTGTTATAGAAATTTGCATAGTAACCAATGGGCATTGTTATAAAAGGGGGGATTTTGAATTAAAGTTTGAAGGTGAGTTTTTGTTAATAAAGTAATTGTTTATCTTTACCCCTGTGTGATATGCCTTCTTGTAACAGAAGTAAAACTCGATGCTTCCTCTGCTAAAATTATCACAGTCGGATTCTGACAGAACATCAGTTTTATGCCTCAGAACCACGTTTAAATAATGGGGACTTGCATGTAGAAATGCAGACTAACATGCATTTATTTCACACCTTTAATGTCATGGTGATACACTTAAAGATGCTTTTCAGAAAATTAATCAGAAACAAAATCATGCAGTTATATTCATAAATTAGTTGTCTTATACGTAGAAACCAAACAGAACGGCTGATGTGCTTGTAACAATATGGCACAAACTAAAATACAAACATAGAACATTAGAGCACAGCACAGGCCCTTCAACCCATGATGCTGTGAACTATACAAGCCTCCTCAACAAATTAAACCTTCCTTACCTCAGACCCATAACACTACTTTTTTTGCATCCATGAGCCAAATGATATAAAGAAATATAGATTGTCTGTTCATTAATCCAACCTAAATAATTTTATTTTACTATTTTATATTATCCATTGAGCATGCTTGAGATTTCCTTTCCTTTCCTTTCTTATATTTCTTCATTCTAAAATCCAATGATAAATTATAAGGAAAATGATTTTATTGTCATGTTCATTGCAAAATGTACAAATGCACTGAAATTCTGACGCTGCAGGCAAAAAGGTACTTGGTTAAAAAAAATCTCCAATAGTATCTGTTCAATGGAATTGAAAAGGAAATAATAAATACAAAAGATAGATAATATTCACAGTTACCAAAGTGCAAGAATAAAAATAATGGTGTCACAGTTGTGCATACAGGCCTTTTTGTAGTGGGGTTGGGGTGGTTTGAAAGCCGGATAGCTGTTGGAAGAACATTATTCTTGAAACGTGCCAACATGCTTCTGTACCTTCTTACCAAAGATAGGAATGAGAAGAAGTTGTGACTAAGGTGGCGGGGGTGTTTTATGATGTTAGCTGCCTTCTTGAGCCAGAGTCTCATAGAGATAGATGTCTACAATGGATGGGAGGTCAGAGAAAGTGATGGACCTGGCTATGTTTGTGAGCTTCTGCAGCCTTCTTCATTCCTGGGCATTCAAATTACCAAACCAGGCTGCCATGCAACCAGTCAGTATATTTTCCATAGTGGACCAGGAAAAGTTGGACAGAGTATCTGACAACATGTCAACTCTCCCCAGAAACCTGGGAAAGTAGAAGTGCTAATGTGGCTTCTTTACAGTTGCCTTTATGTTCTAGCACCAGAAGAGGACTCTGAAATATGGACTCCCACAAATTTGAAAGTACCTTCATTTTTAATTAATTTTAACATCTACTTGTATGAAATAATGTTTATTTACACAAACCAATCGCGTGGAAAGTTCAGTAGATGGAATCAACATTTTTTTGGAATTGGTTGATAGAAATAATCAACTGAATCAAAAGATAATGTTTATTAGAAATTCTTGTTGATGTCTTTTTGAACAGATTCATCCCATTTATTTCATAGATTGATAGAGTCAAAGCAGAACCTTCAGTTCACCATCGATGCATTGATCCCATTTACCCTCAAGTCTGTAAGCCTTCCATGCCTTTGTTTTTTTTTAAACTTTATTTAAGATTTTATAACATGAATAACATATAGGACTACATTAAAAAAAATTAAGAATAAAATAATAAAATTACAATACAATATCAGTAATCTAAATAAACTATACCCTCCCCAATAATTATTACACATTAATAACCCAACTCAAATTAGTCTAACCCCCCTTTCCCCCAAAAAATAAAGAGTGAAGAATTAATAAAGTTAATAATATATGTGAGAAAAAAAACCCACTTACAAAAAAAAACATAACCGATTAAAATACTAACAAAAGAAAGTAATTAATACTAAGATATCAGACTTAAAAAAACATATTTAAATCAAACTTAAATGCATATATTTAACAAACGGAGTTAAGATGAAACATATATTCAACTCAAACTTAATATAAAAAATTAGTAGTTAGTAACATTATCTATCAAAAATTCTTAAACAATAATCAATTCTTAAAAAAAATTGTAGCATGAAAAAAAGATGAAAAAAAACTTTCTCTATAGAGATAAACCTTCACCAAATATCAACTAACTTCACATCTATCATCATATTAGTCACATAAACCACCATCTTAAAACAAAATTCAAACCTCATTAAGCATTGTACAATTCAATTTTAGTACTCTTCCACCATTTTTCCCTTTTACTCTTGAATAGTTATCCAATAAAAGGTCCAATACCACATTTAAATATCCCCAATCATTACGTTAAAATTCAGATATCCAAATAATAAAAACACATCTACAACGAAATCCATATCTTCAACAAATGGAGCATAAACCACAAACAAAATTCAAGCCTTATTAAGAATTGTACAATTCAATTTATAACTTTCACCATTATTCCCTTCGTACTATAACTAAAATAGCAAAATAATATACACCAGAATTACCACTCCTTTCACCTTAAAGTTAAAGAAAAAATATTAAAAAAAACTTATCCATCCCATTCACATTTAAATTTCAAATATTCCTCATCTACTGAATAAACTTTACAAAAAAAAACCACATCAATTTTTAGTTTTTTTAAACAATCAAATACTTTCTTATGCTTTTTTTTTAATATTTAAACAAAAAAAACCCCTTCACTCTTTAATCTAACAATACAAAAAAAAAGGAAAAAAAAATGGGTAGGAGGTTAAAAATACCCCCTCCTGTCTAAACCGCGCAATGCGGTAACTCCCCAAAAAAAATGGGTGTGAGATAACTCACACGTAGCAGATGACTTTCAGGAAATAGTGCCTATCCAGTTCTCTCCCCCAACTCTCACTTCATCTTAAACTAACATCCTCATTATTTAATATCCTTTTTTTTTAAAAAAAAACATTAGAAAAAAAAAGGGCAACTCTTCTTTTAATCAGCTCCAACTGCCGAGTCACCATTACAGCCATTCCTTCTTGGAGCATGGCTCTTTTCTTCCATCTCTTGTCTCCTTAGAGATCGCAGCGGACTATGTCTCTGTTGAAACTGAGTAATTGACAGCTCTTGAGCAAATGCTATAGCTTCCTTTGGAGAATCAAAGAACTTTGGTTGGCAACCATCTTGAAAAACCTTCAAAACAGCTGGATATCTAAAGGTTGCCTTGTAACCTTTCTTCCACAAAAACTCTTTAGCAGGATTGAATTCCCGTCGTTGGAACATAACTTCTTGACTCAAATCCGCATAGAAGAAAACTCGATTATTTTGAATCATCAAGGGTGATTTTCTCTGTTGTGCATTTCTAATAGCCACTCGTAAAATTATTTCTCTGTCGTAATAATTCAAGCAACGAACCAAAACAGGTCTTGGACTTTGACCTGAAATAGGTCTTCTACGCAAGGCTCTGTGAGCACGTTCCAGTATTATACCTTCCGGGAAATGTTCTTGACCCAGCACCTGCGGAATCCATTCAGTAAAAAATTTTCTTGGGTCTGGTCCCTCCATACCTTCCGGCAAACCAATAATCTTTATATTGTTCCATCTGGATTGGTTTTCCAAATAATCAATCTTTTTCACCAAATTTTTATTTTGAGTTTGTAAGTCTTCGACCATTTTGGTCACATCAAAAACTTGATCCCGTATTTCGTCTATATCTTCTTCACACGAATTAAATTTATCTCTCATTTCAAGCTTAAAAGCTCCAAACTCAGCCATCTGTTGAGAATGTATTTTCACCAAAGTATTGAACCTAGTACCAAGTTCAGTCATAATCTTGGATAATCCCTGCATTGTATAAGATAATTTAGATTCAAGATTCACAAAAATCTTTTCAATTGGAAGAGATTTTGGCTCAACAGATTCCTGCTTCTTCTCCAAAGGATCTTCTATTCCTTCCTTCATTCTGGTTGCCTTCCTTGTAGTATGATTGCGTGTGGAAACCCCAGCCACAGCCTCTCCAGCAATGACTGGAGGACGCTGGCCAGGGTTTTCCCCAGTCCATAATGTATTAAATTCTCCCAGTACATCAAGTTGTGTAGGTTCTTGTATCTCAAGAGATGCAGTTTGCAGCGCCACCTCTACAGATGACAAATGCCTTTGAGTAACTCTTTGTTCTAAAGGCTGTTTGGCGCCCTCTTTAAGGGGCTCTACTGATGTAACATGGAGCTCTACATCCGAACACTGTACCTCTCTCCTGGGATCCATTTCACGCTGAGTCCCGGTGTCTCTCCTGTAGGTAGGCTCCAAAACTTGAACTTTTGGAAAATGTAGTTTTTTGATGATCTGTTGTCGTTTTTTTTTGCTCTTTTCCACCAATTGTACCATCATAAGTTAAATTAACAGCACTGAAATTATCTAAACTTTTAAAGAATTTTAACGGGCATTTCTAGAAAAAACAATAAGATAGAGTCAGGAGAGGACTGGAAGGCACGTCTGATCCTTACGCCATCTTGCCACGCCCCCGCCTTCCATGCCTTTGTGATTCAGTTCTTGTGTGGGAGTATTTGCCTTGAGTCAGCACATATCAGACTAAAAATGTCTACATGAAATATTCCACCTTGGAGCCCTTCTTAACTTCCTGACTCTCATGTCAAACCTATGCCCATTTGTCTCAAGATATTCCACAAACAGAAAAAGATTGTTAATATCTACTCTGTCTGCTCTCCCCACCATTTTGGGCAACTCTATCAGGCACTCAACCCCTTGGCTACATCCACTCCAGGGGAAAGAAATAAATCCTCCTGCAGTCTCCTATCTATCTCCAAAAGAAATCCAATCAATCTGTTTTTACTCAGACAGTGTAAAGTAGGCCAAAGTTCCAGGCAATCTGGCACATGCAGCAACATAAATACCTAATTACATTGAAGAACAACCACAATTAGTTAAATGATTAAAAGTAAAATCATTAGATTTTAGACACCCTGTAACAGACCACAGAAGAAGGAATTCGATTATATTCAGGAGATTTAGAGAGAAACTAAAATAATTATCAGACCAGAAAGGCAAGAAAACATTGAGAAAAGGACAACCAAAAATTGTAAACTTAATTTTAACAATTAGATAGTAATTATGACTGAAACTAAGATCTCAAATTCAAGATACACAGTGCTTTTTTTTAAAGATAGATTATTTCATAATTGGATTAAGTGTCGTCCTGTTCACTTTCCTGACATATACAACTTAACTCAAAAATCCATAATTTGTCATGAACTCCAGAAGTTGCCATCAAATGTCCAATCCTGCAATGGTGACATCGAATGATTCATCATTTGCTTTTTCTTTTCATTTCAATCAATAAAGCAAAGTCTGTGAATTATTTGTCTATATTTATGCAGTAGTGAGAATAAAGCTTCAAAATAATAATTGGTGATGCAATGCTGCAGTTTTATTTACCCAGAGCACAAAGAAGTGTCATTGCAGTTATTCATCCACATGCAAAGATCAATATTGCCAGCTTTACTGTGACTGAATGGAAGAAGTGGATCCCCACTGTAGTTTAACATTGCTGCAGACAATCACTGACTATTGGTATCCCTGAACAAAATATAATCTTCTGCAGCCCTCAGATATTTTTGCTTTGAATTATGATCGCCTGGATATAGTGGATCTTGAATTACATCTATCATATATAAATATCACTTGACATTTCAAAGAATATCACAATAATTTGAATCAAATTAAAAATCACATGAAACAAAAATCACGCTGTACATGCACAGTTAAATTACAAGAATGAACTGGTTTATTTCCTTGTAATTGCTGCTCAATCCAAAAATAATGAAGAAAATAGCTAAGTATATAAATACAGAACACAGCATAGATGCAAAAACGAATAAATTACGACAGAATCTGAAATACTATTTTTGATATTCTTATGTGCAGGATTTTACCTTCAAGATGTGATCAGCTGTCCTGCGACGTGACAGTAACAGGAATTTAAAGGTTTTCAGATGCAGTTTACACCACGTGAAATCAAGATTTTCTTTTATGTTCAAAGCTGTCAGTTGCAACTAACATGAATTAACAAGCGAGGTAACATCTTGCAGACAGAGGACAAACAAAAACATGCAGTCAGGTCGTGCTGCACCTCAAGAAATACTTCATGAACTTGAATACAATCTAATAAGTCTCCTGCAAGTATGTACATTCATAACACAAGGTTAATCTTTGTTTGTATAAAAAATAATCAGAGTTGAGCCCCCTAATGGGCATGTTGAGAAGAGTTAATTACATACTGCACTTTAACAAACAAACATTATTGCACAAATGTGATCCAAGGTTAAGCACAACACCCATATCTGCATCCTATTAGTACTTCTACAATTTATTTCAATCAGTTTCAGTTTTTAAAATAATAGATCACAGCACAATACAGATAATTTGGCCCAAGTTGTGCTGACACCTACAGAAACCTACTCAACAATTGAAACATTCTCTACCTCACACCCATGAATCCCTATTTTTCTTGTATCCATATGCCTAAGATTCTGAAAGATGACCCCATTGTACCAGCCTCCACCACCAATGCATTGTAGGCAATCACTGAGTAATTTTTTTTACCCCTGACATCTTCCATAAACTTTCCTCCCCTCACCCTTATACAGATGTCTTCTGGTGTTTGCTACTCCTGCCCTGGGAAAAAAGGTGTACCCTATCGATTGCCTCTCATAATCTTGTAGATCTCTAGTAAGTTGCCTCTCATCCTTTTTTGCTCCAAAGAAAAAAGTCCTAGCTCTCTTAACCTCACCCCAGAAGACACATTCTCCAATCCAGGCAACATCCTGGTAAATCTCGTCTGCACCCTCTCCAAAGCTTTAATGAGGTGACCAGAACTGAACACAATATTCCAAGTATGGTCTAATGAGAGTTTTGTAAAGGTGCATTACCTCACAACTCTTGAACTCAATCCCCTGACTAATGAAGGCCAGCATACCAGAAGATTTCTTAAATACCCGATCAACCTGCGCGGCAACATGGAGAGATCTATAGATTTAGACCCAAAGGACTTCTGTTCTTCCACACTGTTAAGAATCCTGCCATGGACCATGTACTCTGCCTTCAAGTTCATTCTTCCAAAATACATCACTTCACATGTATCTAGATTTAATTCAATCTGCCACTTTTCTGCCCAACTCTAAATCTGACGACAACCTTCTACACTAACATTTTCTTCCTTCATGTCATCTGCAAATGTACTGACCCATTCATTTACTTCTTCATCCATAATACCATAACATATAGGAGCAGAAAGAGGTTACTCAGCACATTAAGTCTGCCCCACCATTTTCCCCACTCAGTACCACTACCCAGACCTCCCCCAAAACTTTGATGCCCTGGCTAAATCAAGAACCTATCAAGCTCTGCCTTAAATAAACTCCATGATTTGGCCAGCACAACCACCTGTAGCAACACATTCCACAGATTTACCACCCTCTAGCTGAAGAAATTCCTCTCCATCTCTTGTTTTAAGTGGATACCCTTCAATCCTGACATTGTGCCCTCTTGTCCAAGACTGTCCTGTCATGGGAAACAATCTTTATTCATCTACTCTGTCCATGCCTTTTGAACATTCAAAATGTTTCAATGAGATCCTACCTCATTCTTCTAAATTCCAATGAGCACAGGCCAAGAGCTGTCGAATGCTCCTCATTTGTTAATCCTTTAATTCCCAGAATCCTCCTTGTGACCTCCTCTGAACCCTCTCCAAAGTCAGCACATTGTTTCTTAAATGAGAAGCCCAAAACTGCTCACAACAGTCCAAGTGAGGTCTCACCAGTGCCTTATAAAGCCTTAGCATCACATCCCTGCTCTTGAATGTTATTCCTCTTGAGATGAATGCCAGCATTGCATTTGCCTTCTTCACCATTGCATCAACCTGCAAGTTTACCTTCAGGCCATCTTGCATGAGGACTCCCAGGTCCCTTGGCATCTGGGTATTTTCAATTTTCTTCCCATTTAAACAATAGTTTGCCCAATTATTTTTCTACCAAAGTGCATGATTGTAAAATTTCCAACATTGTATTTCATTTGCCACTTCTCTGCCCAGTCTCGTAATCTAAGTCCTCGACAGCCTCCCTATTTCCTCAGCACAACCTGCTCCTCTACCTACCTTTGTATCATCAAGTCATTTAGAAAAGTTGAGCTCCCAGACAGATTTCTGTGGAACTCCACTAGTCAATGACCAGGCAGAATTTGTTCTATCTGTCACTACCCTTCACTTTCTGCAGGCAAACCAGTTCTGAATCTACACAAGGTGCCATGGTTCAGGGAAGACCATTGTTGATAATTACATTGAACTGTTCCAATCAAAGAGGTTTTAAAAAATTCTAGTTCTTCATCTGGTTATTCTGAAATCCAGATACTCATCTGAGAAACAGCAATTATAAAGGTCAGCTGTGGAGAGGTTAGAGATCAGTGCAACATTAGTGCTCTGCAGAAGCAAAGTTTGATTTGAAACTCATTTTTTAATAAAAAAATGAGTTTCAAATCAAATTTTATTGTAAGTTTGACACATCACACAGAGTATGTAATTAATTGATAAATGGTTTTTTTTTGCTCCCCTTGAGGGGTTAGTTGGGGTTGGGGGAGGGAAGGTGGGCGGGGTTTGTTTTTTTGTGTATTTATCTTAAATTTATAAATAAAGTTTTCAAAGAAACTCATATTTTGACAACATTCCCTCTCTCCTTCAAAAGGCCCAGATTACATTTTTTTTAAAACATTTCATTTTAGAGTAAAAAGAGTGAAATTTAAGGTTGAAGGTTCAACATCTCTAACACTGAGATTTGTGATTATGGCCATGGATTCTATCAATCTCAGTACGTTTTTTTTCCATCAGCTTGACAAAGCTGCATTTTCTGTAGGAACTGTGATGAACATGCATGATTTGACTCTTCTGGTGGCAGCACTGAAGACCTCAAAGTATTTGACAAACTTCACAACTGGTAGGACAGAAAACAGGTCATCTTGCTGGATACAGAAGTCTTGACAATCAAACCCCAACAACTTCATCTTTCACATACACAGAGAATTCTCCACCAATGAAATCTAAGATGATGATGAACAAGACTGCTTCGCAAACTGTAAACTTATTTTAACAAAATTATAAAAGAAATGGGACTTTGTGACTTTTACCGGGGAGAATGTAGCAGAGAAAATAAGAAAGTAAACCTTGCAAATAATGATTGACAAGTCATGCAGATATCAGCACACAAACCATCAGAGAAAGGGTATGTTCACACAGTAGATTCAAAATAATTGTTCACTCTTTAAGGGCACCTTGTGGTGTGGCAATAAAATGTTCTGTTCTGAAATAACATGGTCACTTGGTATATATGTGATTACTTCACTTTAGTAACATTACTTTGAGAGAAGAAATCAATGACCCTGCCTGAAGGTGCAAATTGGAGAATTCATCAATCACAAAATGCTTAATAAATGGGGAAGGGGGTGAGGGAGGGAGGGAATGGAGGGGGGAAAAAGGGGGAGAAAACGACACTGTATATATTTAAGAAGAAAAATGTCTGTATGTATCTTGGTCAATATGGTTTATAGTGTGAAAAATAAAAAAAATTAAAAAAAAATCACAAAATGCTTCATTTAAAACTTCCATGTAAGTAAGTGGCACTTGGATAAAGAACAGAGGCCAACCTCCAACCAATGATGTTATACCTTAGTATGGGGAGGGAGAAGTGCACTCATTGATTTTCTTTCCTTTTTGCATTCAGACCTAAATCCAATTGCCAGAGAATGAGTTGGAAAGATTCAGGTAACAAGATAGAATAATTATTCTCATTTGGGAACATTTTGCAGGTTTTTTTAGAGGGAATCTCAAAATGAAGAGTCAAGTCATTTTATTAGAACGGTACAGGAACTTTTAATTGATAACGCATTTGAAGAAATTCTGTGGGTCTGATAGATGCTGATAAAATTGAGATTTTAGACAATAATTCACATACATCTTTTTTTAAAAATGTCCAATTTCTTTAAAAATCTTCAAATAAACACTTTTCAGCATCTCCAGAAATTCATGCTCAATATCTGAAACAATCACAAGCCCTTTAAGATTATTTATTAATTCATTAAAAAATGTAATTTATAGCAATATTTACACCTGTAATGCTGCCACAAAGCAACAAATTTTGTGACATGTTCATATCAATAAATTATAATTCTGAAATGTTCAGCTAAAATACCAACTCCCAAATTTTTTCATGGGTATAAAATGAGCTTCCAAGTTCCAGTCACAAGAAGCAGGCTATTCTCTGACTCATTTTGTTCCACTCTTTGAACCAATTTTCTAGTGTTGCCAAAAGTACACCTTATTTTGTATGCAATGTTCAAAGAATATAAAAATATAACTGGGGCTACAGGCACATTTTGCAAATAATTAACTACTAATTACACAATAATGAATTATTTTCAGTATATTTACAAGGTTACCAATGATCTAATTTTAAATCTCTAACATGTACATGTTAGAGAAAGTAGATGAGAGAAGCAATTTGCATCCTGATTTGCACAAATAGTATGCGGGCAGCAACCTCCTTTGAAGAAGACCGCAGAACCCACCTCACTGACAAAAGACAAAGGAGGAAAAACCCAACACCCAACCCCAACCAACCAATTTTCCCCTGCAACCGCTGCAACCGTGTCTGCCTGTCCCGTATCGGACTTGTCAGCCACAAACGAGCCTGCAGCTGACGTGGACATTACCCCTCCATAAATCTTCGTCCACGAAGCCAAGCCAAAGATGCAAGTATAACTGAAGATAACATTCAACAGTTTGAATTTGCTTTTACATATTAAAGAATTTAAAGTAGCAAAGAATAATCAAAATATTTCAAGCGAAGTAAAAATCAAAACTTTGTAGACACACTTCCTGCTTGAAAAACAGGAACAGCAAGTTACAGATAACAATGAGTAAGAAAAGCTATAGATTTTATCGCTTTAGCTTGCAAGGTATAAAATCCTGTTTCTCTCATAAATTTTATGTTGCAGGTGGGCCCCAGCATTTCATATTTATCAACCACTAAATTTATAAGGACTCTTCATCACCATAATTTTCATGTTGGATCCTGTGTTTCTGAAACACACAGTTCGCTGTAGGCACAATTGCTGAGCCTTTATCAAACAAAATGCCTGCTTCAAACAAAGCCCAAACACTGACCTCCAGCTATCTTCATTAGTCACTGATTACATACAGCACATCAAAAATTAACTTAAAGCTTCCAAACACAGCAGGAATTTGGGGAATTAAATACTCACCACCTCAAGTCTGTCAAACAACGACAATATAAATGATCCCTTTAATTAAATTCTGGCTGGAATCTATGCAGGTAGGCAGTTTGTCGAGATTAGAAAGAAGCAGTAAGCTTTGAAGGAGGCTCCAGCTTTGTCCAAATGAAAGCTTCTATTTCTCATTGGCTAAAAGCAGAACAAACCTTGGAGATTCATTCGAGTATGGATCATGTGATAACCTATCATCGTCTGCCTGAGAAATGATAGAATGTTGGCACTGCACAGGACATTTCAGCCCTCCAGCAGTCATCAGTCTCTGCCAGCTTTCAATTTGTGTGTACTCACAAGTGAATGAATGTATTTCAGACCTTCAAAATGTGCTGATTCTCCAACATGTGCTCAAATCCTGCTGGAATAGATATTAATGGGGCACCACAGTAAAAGCTCTGCTAGACTCCAAATGCTTCAAAGGCAGATGACCTAAAAAATGCTAAATGTCTGACAGTTCATCTATTTAATTTTGCTGTCCAGAGTTTTTGTTCTTTGTGACACAACAGGGTAAGACAAAATAAAAAATGAAGCGTGAAACTTCCAGAAATGACTCACAATATAAGAAAATGAAATTGTATTGAGGGAAGAAGGCAAGGCAAACGAGAGAATCCTTTCAAGTTTACAAGTAGTTAATCTTTTCAAGGTTACAATGCCAAAAACAAAGGGAGTTCAGCTTTTTAAATATTAGCCACGATGCAAATTTACTATTAGGCTCATTGAGAATCTGAGTGCTTCAGGCTGGGTTTGGTTTGTGTGCATGCAGGGAAATACTGCTCAAGTATTTCAGATCAATTACAAATGATGCTGAACACAATGGTGTTGAAACAAAAACACAATCAAGGACAAAGACTAGCCAAACAGATGTAAAATTCAAATAAAAAGATGGAAACATTTGAAATTATTTTACAGTTAACAATTACAATCTTCAAAAAGCAGCAGAAGCATGTTTTTTTTTAATATTTTATTTATAAATTTTAAACCATAACTTCAAACATTACATTAAATTAAAAAAAATTCAAAAAATTATACATGGTATAAATAAAACAAAACCACCTACTCCCCCTCCCACCAAAAATGCCAAAAAAAAATGAGAAAAAAAGATAGAAGAAAGAAAGAAGGACTGGAGAATGCCAAGGGAATAAAGGATTTATATCATAAAGTTTAATATTGGAGATTACAAAGAATTGAGAACTTCAGAGAGTTAATGAAACATTCAAACGCACATTTTATAAATATGGGCACCATATTTTCCAGAACAAGTGATATTTATTTCATAAACTATAAATAATCTTCTCTAATAGTATACAACTACGAAGTTCTGCATGCCATCTTTCCAAATCTAAATCTTTATGTGACTTCCATGATATTGCTATGCATTTCCTAGAAACTGCTAAAGCAATTTGCACAAATTCAATATGATTCATAGTTAATTTTAATGTAGGTTTTGTAACCCTAATACTACTCAATAAAAATAACAGAAGATCGTATGGGAACTTGACCCCTGCAATCCATTCCAAACAAAGCATTGTTAAAAGAGCTAATGGCATTGACACATACAAGAAAAACTCCTTTACATTGTTCAAAAGAAATTTCTAAAAAGTGGCAGAGGTGGGACATCAGCACATTTAAATTGCAAATGAAATACTGCAGCAGAAGGTCTTTTATGGAGACTATCAATTTCGGTTTTTTGAAATTGATTGTGAAGCAATGATTTTTGGTGACTCATTGCTGGATATAACAGGACAAAGACGTAGCTCACCATTATCTTCTAAAGAAAAATTTGGTAGTTCTGGAAATGGAAGAAATGGTAGAAATGGGAAAAATGGGAAAAATGGGAATGGAAAGAGTCCACCTCCTTCCGAAAAGGGATCTTTGAGACTGGAGTCTTTTGGATGAAAAGAAGAATTTTCTTATTTTATTTTTTCTTTTGTTATTATGATACTTGGTTGATACTGATTGTTTGGCTGGGGAGGGGGAGATTTGCACCAAGTTCTTTACTAGTCATCACCCACTGGTGGGTGATCCACACCCAATTTTTGTTTAGGGGATTACTACCTCTTGGTAGTTTTTTTTTGGGGGGGGGTTTATTTTATTTTATTTTTTTAATTTTTTTTACTTTTTTCTTAGTTTTTAATTTGTGATTTTTTTATTGGAGGGCCTATATATGTTGATTTGAGTTTTTATATAAAGATATTATTGGTATTTAGTAATAATAGTAGATATGTCAAAGTTGAGGTTTGCTACTTTTAATGTTCGAGGATTAAATAGTCTGATTAAACATAAGCGAGTCTTGGTGTACATTAAGAAAATGAAAATTGATATTGCCTTTTTACAAGAAACACATTCGAATGTGAAGGAAAGTTATTGGCTTTGACTCTGTTGTATAATAATCAACTTATTTCTTTTTCAATACATAATCAAAATTTATTGCATTGGAGATTTAAAGGTGTGGAAAACTTGGGAGATTGTTTTAAAGAGGGTAAGTTTTTATCTTTTAATCAGATGAGGGAAGATTTTGGTATTGATAAGAATTCTTTATTTCTTTATTATCATATTCGATCTTTGGTAAAATGTATGTTTGGTAGAGATATGATTTTACCTAAAATTACTAAATTTGAGATTTCCCTTATGAAGGCACAAGAGAAGGGTTATATTTCATTTATGTATCAAATATTACAGGATGGTATGGATAAAAAGGGTTGGGATAGACCTAAAATTAAATGGGAAGCGGATATTAGTTTTACTTTTTCTGAAGAGGATTGTTTAGATATTTGTTATGACAGTGTAACTAGATTGATAAATGCACCTTATGCAATGATTAATTACAATTTTTTACATCAATTATATTTGACACCCGAAAAATTTTTAAAAATATGGTTTTAATTAATCAAATTTGTGTTTTAGATGTGGTTGGAATTTTTTTTCATGCTGTTTGGTCATGTATACATATACAATCTTTTTTGGAAGAAGATCCAATCGTTTTTAGAATATCTGTATAAAATTAAAATAGTTTTAGATCCAACAATATTTTTATTGGGTAGTTTGCAACTTCTGAAAGGCTTGGGATTAGATAAGTTTCAGCTTGCTTTTGTATATTTAGCTTTATCCGCAGCAAAAAAATTTATTGCTAGTACGTGGAAAGATTACAAATATGATTGATATTAATAGATGGCATAATGAGATGAAATATTGTTTAATAATGGAAAAAATTACATATGTTTTGCATGATAATTATAATTTTTTTATTAATAAGTGGTTGTAATACTCAGAATATTTACATTTCAATTTATATTGATTAGATTTTAATATGTATATTTAACTTTTTTTAAAAATAATCTTTCTTTTTTATGTCTCTCCTTAGGAGAGTTGGCTGAAGGGGCGGGGGATCTTTTCTTTTCTTTATATATGTGTGCGTGCGTGTGTGTGTGTCTATATATATATATAAATGTTCATGTTTAATTGTTGTTTATGTCATATATTATTTGTTTTTTGAATGAATAAATAAAGTTTAAAAAAAAAAGAAATTCTGCAGCAGGACTCATTACAATCCTGACCATTCACTTAAATGCATAATTCCACTTCTTTGAACTGAATATTTATGCAAAAACTTATGATTTACTGTTGATACAAAATCATCACCAAACATTTATTTCAAAGTTTATCAGTTCAAGTTGTCACTTTTATTTATCATCATACCATGGTCAAACGGTAAAGGCGAGATAGTGTTTCTTCAGGACCATGGCACATATTTACATAACTATAAGATAGAAGTCAAACACATAAAATATTAAATATTAGGATGTATACAATAAAAGTCCATGGTACACTATCCACATACATTCTTGGAATTCAGGAGTCTGATGGCCTGGGATAAAAAACTGTTGCCCTATCTGGACTTAAGGGCCCGAGTGCTACAGTACCTCCTACCAGATGGCAGAAGAGCTTACGTGAGGGGTGTGTGGAGCCCTTCACAATGTTTATTCCTTTTGCCTGCATTAAGTGTTGTAGATGTCCTTCATGGTAGGAAGAAAACCCCCAATGATCTTTTCCACTGACTTCACAATCTGCTGCAAGGTCTTACAGTCCAAGGTGGTACAGCTTCCAAACCAGGCAGTGATGCAGTTGCGCAGGATGCTCTCAATATATCCTCTGTGGAATGTCATGAGGATGTCAGCCTTTGCAAGAAGTAGAGGCACTGCTGAGTTTTCTTGTCTATGGAGATGGTGTTAAGGAACCAGGTGAGATTCTCCGCCAAGTCCACTCCAAGGAACTTGATACTCTCGATGACCTCAATGTTGGAGCCGTTAATGGTGAGTGGAGCGAGGTCCCCCTGGGCTCTCCTGAAATTGACAACCATCTATTGTTTTTTTAACATTCAGATACAGGTTGTTGGCTCTGCACCAGTCCATTAGCATCTGCACCTCATCTCTGTATGCTGACTCGTCATTCTTACTCATCACGGTCATGTTGTCAGCAAACTTGATGATGTGGTTTGAGCTGTGTTTAGCTGCAGTCATGGGTCAACAGAGTGAACAACAGTGGACTAAGCACAAAGCCCTGGGGGGCCCTCGTGCTCAGTGAGGTGCAGTTTCCAATTCAGAATGCCTGAGGTCTTCCTGACAGGAAGTCAAGAATCCAATTACAGAGGGAGGTGTTCAGACCCAGTAGATTCAACTTCCTTATCAGGTACTGTGGTACAATTGTGTTGAACGCTGACTTGAAGTCAATAAACAGCATTCGAACATAGGTCCTTGTTTTCCAGGTGGCTAAATGGAGGACTGTGACTATGGCATCATATGTGGAGCAGTTGGGTCTGTATGTAAACTGCAGGGGGTCCAGTGCCAGGGGCAGCAGGAGATTGATGTGCCTCATTACGAGCCTCTCGAAACATTTCATGATGATGGGCTTGAGTGCGACAGGGCAATAATCATTTGAGGCAGGACACAGTCGACTTTGTCGGCATGGGGACAATGGTGACTGCTTTGAGGCATGTTGGGACCATGGCACTTCTCAGAAAGATGTCAGTGAGAATAGCTGCTAGTTGAGCTGCACATCCCCTTAGCACTCTGCCAGGGATGTAATACGGTCCAGCAACTTTCCACAGGTTGACCTTGCCTAGCTTACTCTTCACATCGGCCACTGCATGACATAGCAACCTGATCGGCTGGAGGAGGGGTGGTCTTCTTCGCCACAACATCCTTTTTCATTACAAAATGCACTTAGAGCTGTTCAGTTCAGCACAGGCAGACGGTGGAGTCTTGCAGTTGGTTATGTCTTGGATGCCCTTCCACGGGTCGCGTGACCTTGCTGTCCAGGAAGTTGCTGTGAATGTGGCGGGCGTGTGTACATTTTGCTTTCCTGATGCTACCTTGTTGTCTACTCTGAAGACAGTATCTCAGTTTCTGAGCAGCCCACGCACCTCTGCTGTCATCCATGGCATCTGATTGGAGTGAATTATGATGGTTTTGGGCACAGTGATGTCATCTAAACACTAAATGATGTAGCTGGTCATTGATGCCGTGTTCTACTCCAGATGGATATAGTCGCCACTGGTTGCTGGTTTCTTAAACCTGTTCCAGTTAGTGCGCTCAAAGCAGTCTTGGAGTGCATGAATGGTCCCTGCTGGCCAGGTTTTAACCTGCTTCTGAAATGGTTTGGAGCACATGATGAGCGGTCTGTATATTGGGTTAGCATTACAGAGATGTGGTCTGAGTATCTGAACTGGGGGCCTGGCTCCACTCAATATGTACCAGAAATGTTTGGAAATACTCAAGGCCCAACACGTTCGCCCCTCTCATAGCACTACTTAGAGCTTGAAACTTCCCTGAGAGCAAGACACTTCATTTTCAAACACCATTTGATCAAACAAGATCCCCATTTGTGACTGGCATTTTGGAAGCTGCAGAAGTGCTGGGGTAGCAGATTAGAAGGATCAGAATAATTGGAAGGGATTGTGCCCTCAGTAAGCTTCTGTGCATACAAATGCAGTGTGGCTCACTGGAGAATGTCCTTACTTTCTATTCCTGTAAATCAAACTATTAATTACTACTAAAACTATCCACTTTGAAATTGTAATACTAAATTACAATCCACTTGGCACATTAATGCAAATTTTAATTAGGGACAAACATTTTAAAATTACACAAACTTAATTTCCCAATTTTGTATTCAATCTGCCCTCTTCCTTGGATCCCAATTTGTAAAACTTTTTTGACCACCAGCCTGGAATGTGGTAGCTTGTCAAAAACAGCTTCTTACTCACTTGTATCTTTCAACAAAACGTAGTTCTAAATCTCTTAAATTGAACAGCTCTAATATATGTTTTTACATTCTTTGGAATATAGATATGACCAGCAAAATAAACATCTTATTATCATCCCAAATTTTCCTTGAGAATGAAATGGTAAGGTATCTTCAATTGCTGCAGCCTTTCTGGTGAAGATAATCCCACAGAGCTGTTCTAAACTTATCAAAAAAGAAATTGCTATATATTTTGTTCCACCATGGCTTGAACAGCATGATAACCTCACCGCCAGAGGGCAGAACACTCTAGATCAAGTGTACGCCAACATTCCTGGTATGTACGAGGTTGCCCCTTGCCACCACCTTGGATACTCAGACCACATATCCGTCCTGCTAACCCTCAGCTTTCAGGCCACTTACAAAAGGAACAAAACCAATTAGCAAGAAGATCAGTATGTGGATGTGGGGCATGCAGGGCCACAACATCGCGACAGAATGGCTTTGAGACAATAGACTGGAACTGTTTCAGAGAGGCGATCACCCACAATAGCTACGTGAACATCGAAGAGTCATCAGTGAGGTGCAGTTTCCAATTCAGAATGCCTGAGGTCTTCCTGACAGGAAGTCAAGAATCCAATTACAGAGGGAGGTGTTTAGACCCAGTAGATTCAACTTCCTTATCAGGTACTGTGGTTCAATTGTATTGAATGCTGACTTGAAGTCAATAAACAGCATTCGAACATGAGTCCTTGTTTTCCTGGTGGCTAAATGGAGGACTGTGGCTGTGGCATCATACGTGGAGCAGTTGGGTCTGTATGTAAACTGCAGGGGGTCCAGTGCCAGGGGCAGCAGGAGATTGATGTGCCTCATTACGAGCCTCTCGAAACACTTCATGATGATGGGCAATAATCATTTGAGGCAGGACCTGAATGACTGGCTTCATGAGCAAGAGAATCAAGGATGTCACCAAGATCAAATGCTGCACAACCAGGGCTAACGAGAAACCACAGTTGGACGCAGAAGTCCGTGCATTTCTCAGAGCTCAGAATGCAGCCTTCTGGGCAAGAGACAAGATGACACTAAGCTTAACCAGGGCAAAACTCTCCTGTGCAATCCAGAAGGCAAAGCATGGGTACGCACAGAAAATCCACAGTCAGCTGCACCACACACAGAAGGTGTATGTGGCAGGGCATCAAAACAATAAAAGACTACAAGACAAAGTTGGAAGTTGATGATGACACCTCCCTTCTGGACAGATTGAACGTTATCGATGCATGGTTCAACAAGGAAATTAGGGTGGCATCAAAGAAAGCTCCCCTGAAGAACTAGCTGCTTGCACAGCCGTTACCAAGGTGAGGAGAATCCTACTCCAGGTGAACGCACATAATACAGCGGGACTAGACAACATAGCTGGCAGCCACCATAATCTCAGTACCAAAAGAGGGCAACAGTGACAGGCCTCAACAACTACTGCCTTGTGGCAATAACCTCCATCATGATGAAATGCCTCAAGCGTCTGATGATGGAACATATCAAATCGCACCTCCCAGAGACAATGGACCCATTTCAATTCATCTACAGGCAGAACTGTTCCATGGATGATGCTTTTGCCTTGTCCACCACTCTATTCTGACACACCCAGAGGACGACGCCTCATACACCAGACTGCTGTTCATTGACTTCAGCTCAGTGTTTAATACAAACATTGCCCAGAGGCGAGTGGAGAAGCTGTCCACACTGGGTTTTAACATCCCTCTTTGTAACTAGATTCTGAACTTCCTTGAAGAAAGACCACAGTCTGTCTGAATTGGCAGCAGAACATTGTGCATCATCAGGCTGTGTGCTCAGCTCACTCCTGTTCTCGTTACTGACCCACACCTTCAGCACCAGATCCAGCTCAGACAGTGTAATCAAATTTGCAGATGATATGACAGTGGTTGGCCTCAACTGCAACAACAATGAATCAATGTAAAATTACATGAGAATTACAGCTTGAGTTTCCAATGTGGACAAGATAAAGGAGATGATTTCACATTAAAAGCTCAGTAGTAGAGACAGTAGAGAGCACTAGGTTCCTTGAAGTCTTCTTAAGAAGTGACCTATCCTGGACACATAACAGGAAGGAAGACACAAAAGCAACTGCACTTCCTTAGGAGGCTGACGTGGGTAAAGCTATCGGCCACTATCCTATCAACTAATTTTCAGGAGTTCTACCTAGAATGTTTCGGCTGGCTGCGTCACAGTGTGTTACAGTTGCTGAAAAGCACTGGATCGGAGGTCAACCCACGGGACGATAAAAGCAGCAGAGAGGATCACTGGGATCTCCCTCTCCCACACTGATGTTGTTTACAGATGGTTCATAAAATCAGTGAGGACCTTTACCACCAGGTCACTGGCACAGTAACAGTGTCACGCTAATCACCACGCTAAACATTCTGGCCATTTGGTTTGTTCATGTCAATATTTTTCACAATGAAGGAATGGATTAAGAAATTGTAACTGATGAAATTTAATCCACTTGACAATTAGAAAATATTTCAATTCCATGAGCACAAGCTCAGAAATAGTTTCCTTTTGGAGCTTCCATCTTTATTTATTTGCGGAAACCAAATGTTTCTGGAATCACACTTTGTCATTCAGCAACATACAGACTTCGCATGTGGTTGAATTAATGGAATAGATATCCGCACCCACCTTGATTAATCGTCACAGCTCAGTATTAATGGATAGGAATACATCTTCAAAAAAACAATCATGTAGTAAGAAAGACTATTTTTCTTTAGTAGCTATTTTCTATGCAATTAATTATACAGCAAGATGATCTTAACTTTTCAAAGAAAAGGGTACACGTGTATATCAGGAGGAAAAGATTTGTTGCAACCACTTGAAGTAGTTGCCATCTTTCTCATATTGGATCTCAAGGCAGTTTCATCTTTTAGCATTCTTCATTTTTCAACCCATGAATTCCAAACTTGGGTTTCTGTTTTGGGTTTGGGTTTTTCTACTTAGACTTTAATCTCAAACACGACATGTAATGACTCAGAATTTAACCTTTTTTTATCTTGTTTTCTCAATGTTGACAATCAGCATCCTTGACCTTTGAAGTAAGGCTCAATGAGCAGGAACTTAGTTGGAAAATTTGCAGCAAGTCAGGCTGTAACAACTCATTTGCATCTGTGATACCGCTCAATAATATTTTTCCCTTTTGTTTAGCTGAGATCTCTCTCACTTTTATTGAACATTTAACTCTCCAGAACAACAGCATCTAGAAGTACGAATCAAGCGATTAGTAAGGTTTATTATGACACGGGCATGGAAATACTGTTTAGATATTGGTTTTAGCACTCTGCTCCAATCACTTTACCCATATAACTGCATGGCTTGGTATGACAGGAACACCATCTACAAATTTGCTGACGATACCATGGTAGTGGGTTTTATAAATGGGGATGATGAGTCATTACATCGGAGGGAGATTGAAAACTTGGCTGAATGGTGCAATGTCACCAAAACCAATGAGCTGATTGTGCACTTTAGGAAGGGAAAACTAGAGGTTTACTGGGGTAAATCAGAGGTGGAGAGGGGAAGCAAATTTAAATTCCAAGAAGTCCTTCTTTCAGAGGACATTTCCTGGACCCAATTCATGAATGTCATCATGAAGAAACCACAACTTCTGTGGAGATTTGGTAAGACATTGAAATCCTTGGCAAAGTGTCCTGACCAGCCTAGAACAGAACCTGCAAAAGGTAGTGGACACATCCAAAACATCACAGGCAAAACTGTCTCCACCATCAAGAAAATCTTCATGGAATACTGTTGTCGGAGAGCAGCAGCAACCTGTTCTGTTCTCACTGCTGCCATCAAGAGGTAGAGGTCCCACAACTCATCCCACCAAATTCAGGAACAATTGCTTCCCTTACACCATCAGACTCCTAAACAACAAAATCAATCAAAGACTCATTTATGAACTCTTAATTTGAATGTATTTTCTGCATTCCAGTTTGCTTCATTAACATTAGGCCCTTCGGCCCATGATGTTGTGCCAACCTACATATGCACCTAACTTCCCGCCCCCTCATATTTCTATATTTTTTCATCCATGTTCCTGTCCAAGAATCTCTTAAATGCCCCTATTGTTTTAGCCTTCGCCAACACCCCTGGAAATGCATTCCAGATAGCCACATACCTGTGTGTAAAAAAAATCTCCCCCCTTATGTCTCCCATGAACTTTCCTCCCTTCACTCTGTACAGATGTCCTCTGATGCTTGCTACTCCTGCCCTTGGTTAAAAAAAAAGGTTCTGACTGTCTACCTTATCTCTATACCTCTCATAATCTTGTAGACCTCTAGTAAGTCACCTCTCATCCTTCTTTCCTCCAAAGAAATGTCTGAGCTCTGCTAATCTTGCCTCATCAGACATTCTCCAATTCAGGATTCATCTCCCCTGCACCCTCTCCATAATTTCCACATCCTTCCTGTAATGAAGTGACCAAAACTGACACGATATTATGTGTGGTCTCACCATATATTTATAAAGCTGCAATATTACCACACGACTCCTGAACTCAATCCCCTGACCAATGAGCCAAGCATACCATCGGTCTTTCTTTGTTCATATATTTTATTTTTTACTAAGTTCAGCTTTTGCACTACCGATAAGCAGAAATTCTGCCTGGCCCACAGGAAAAAGAATCTGAGGGTTGTATGTGATGTCATGTATGTACTCTGACAATAAATATGAACTTTGACTTTGATATTGCTGTTAAGTGTTTAACACTGTTCCACTTCACACAGTACAAATGGAGAGAATACATTGAAGCAAATTCTCTGGCCAAGGTGGCTCCCACACATCAGCTCTGTAAAAAGGGAAAAGCGCAGGTTTTCAGGACTATAAAAATATGCAGAAATTCAATCAAGAGGAATGAAAAACTTGCTCTGGTGATTGATTCATCATGACAAGATATCCCTGCAACATGATCTTCTACTTTAATGATTATTAACTGGTTTGTGCACCTTGATATTTTACATGACATCATTTGTTCTTAAGTACCAAGAAATACTGAGATTATCCTCCCCTCACAATGCTCATCTTCTTTCCAAGAGTTACAAGCCTTCTGCCTTTCTCTTTTAACCCTTCAAAATGGTGTCTTGGCACCCACCCCTTTTATTCCTTTACTCATTACTGAATACCATACATTTCTATTTCAATTTTTTTCTTTGCTCCTACCCCAGATTGTCCACTTCTGGACAAGCTAGAGAGGAACAAAATAAATTGTAAATTGTCCAGGAACTCAAAAATTCATAAAAATGGCATCATTCATTTTGCCCTTGGTGAAAATTCATGCATCCACTGATATCTCAGGTTACAAATTATATCAATATCTAATTTAAAGGAAAATGAAAAATTGGCATAGAGGTTACTTGTTACAGGACTTGACTAATGATCTAGATTCTTGACAAAAACATGGGTCCAAATCTCTTCAGAGACCTTATTAAATTAATATATTTTCATAATTGTGATCATAAAAACCCAACAGATCCATGAATAACCCACAGGAAGGAATTCACTTTGACATATCGGGCTTACTTTACTCGGCACATATCAATACAGTTGACACAACAATGTTCTAAAATGGGATGGCAAGTCATTCAATTTAAGGGTTCTAAGAAATCAGCCAATTGTGTATTTGTAACCTTGTGACGAATGTGCTATGTTCAATCTTAAGTTTAATGTTAAAACTATATTTCCTATATTTTAGTATAAGTTAGTTTTGGGTGGACAGGGCTCATTTACATTCCACAGACACACATGGTTCTTTGCAGCTGTTAACTGGCTTCAGCACAAAGACAACATGTTTGCATTTTAAACATAGAAATTATCACAAAAGCCAGTATGAAAGACACAATGGCTGCTGATTGCAGTTGAAGCAAGAGATAAAAGGATTTATGATGGTTCTTGAGATACTGAAAACAATAGATGTTATTTCAGAATCACCTGTAAAAATGCACGGCTATGTTGGCACTCATGTGAGTAGACATCGCAGAGGCATAAGTGGACTTAGATACTTGTAGCACATCCATGTGAAAAGACAAATTATGTCATATACCATGCCCCATGAGAGATTTTCCAGAAATATATTATTGAAATCTGAAACAAAGGGGTCAGTTTAAGGAAACTCACTGTCCTGTGCAGACAGGACTGAAAACAGCAATATTTCCTGCAGAGGGAGAAAAAGCTGCTGATGTGTTACTTCTAATAAATGGGAACACAGAATAAGTGGATTTCAAAAGAGAGGCCACTTCCGACTGTCTCTTTAAGATAAAGAGGGCAGTTTCATAATTTGGAACACAAATTCCAAAGTCTTCATTCAAGAGAAGAAAATGTGAACTCTGGAAAGACCGAACTTGTATTACCCTGTTCACAGGAGATACAACATAAGTGGCTTTTAAATAAGATCACTTCACATGTGTATCCAGAAGGTGGTTACTCCTCTTTGAAAAATCTCTCTGAAAGATGGCTCATTGAAAGAATTGTGATTTGAAGAGATCTGATGTTTAAAAGCGCTTTATAATAATTTCTGATCTGAAAATTTAAGACCTTCAAGCAACATCAAAATGATGCTGAAGTTTTAAAATTGATCAGAATTTAGGACTTTAACACATACACACACATTTATATTTGCGCATTGTACGGGTTTAAGATAGAGTTAAATTTAAAGTTAAGAAAGAAATAGCTTAATAAAACTATTTTTTTAAATTTATCATAACCTGGTGAAGTTTTGCCATTGGTGTTCCCTTGTTGATGCTGTCAAAATCTTTTTAGTCCCCAACAAAGTTGAACGGGTTTTTAGTTTGTGACAAAATTGGGGACTCATCCGGGATAAAACCAAAGATTTGAGCTTAGTGAGAGCTTATTTGATCGATTAATATTTGATTTGTTTGGTTAGAAATCTTTTTGAAAGCCAATTAAAAGGCTTATATGTGTGGAAACAAAACAACAGCAATGGGTTTAGTAAGTGTTTGGAAAAGCCAATCTGTGTAGATTTGGAAGTGGAAACTTGGTAAAAGGGTGCTAAAATTGCAGAAGAGTGTTTATTTCCTTTTTTTTTAAAAATAAACAACATGAATCATATGTATCTTGTTTACCTTTGTTTACTATCTATAATTTTAATTTAGTTTTACCTGAACTTTATATCAAATGCATCTATGTATTTGATATTATTACTTTCTCAAAAACCAATAAAAATTTTGATAAATAAAGATTAAGTAGAGAGAACCTCAGGCAGACTCAGGCTGTGTCTGTGAACTACTCTTTGCAGACGATGCCGCTTTAGTTGTCCATTCAGAGCCAGCTCTCCAGCGCATGACGTCCTGTTTTGTGGAAACTGCCAAAATGTTTGGCCTGGAAGTCAGCCTGAAGAAAACTGAGGTCCTCCATCAGCCAGCTCCCCACCATGACTACTAGCCCCCGCCACATCTCCATCGGGCACACAGAACTCAAAACGGTCAACCAGTTTACCTACCTCGGCTGCACCATTTCATCTGATGCAAGGATCGACAAAGAGATAGACAACAGACTTGCCAAGGCAAATAGCGCCTTTGGAAGACTACACAAAAGAGTCCGGAAAAACAACCACCTGAAGAAACACTCAAAGATCAGCGTGTACAGAGCCGTTGTCATACCCATGCGCCTTTTCGGCTCCGAATCATGGGTCCTCTACCTGCATCACCTACGGTTCCTAGAATGCTTTCATCAGCGCTGTCTCCGTTCCATCCTCAACATTCATTGGAATGATTTCATTACCAACATCAAAGTACTCGAGCTGGCAGAGTCTGCAAGCATCGAATCCATGCTGCTGAAGACCCAACTGCGCTGGGTGGGTCATGTCTCCAGAATGGAGGACCATCGCCTTCCCAAGATTGAGTTATATGGTGAGCTCTCCACTGGCCACCGAGACAGAGGTGCACCAAAGAAGAGGTACAAGGACGGCTTAAAGAAATCTCTTGGTGCCTGCCACATTGACCCCCGCCAGTGGGCTGATATCGCCTCAAACCGTGCATCTTGGCGCCCCACAGTTCGGCGGGCAGCAACCTCCTTTGAAGAAGACCGCAGAGCCCACCTCACTGACAAAAGACAAAGGAGGAAAAACCCAACACCCAACCTCAACCAACCAATTTTTCCTTGCAACCACTGCAACCGTGCCTGCCTGTCCCGCATCGGACTTGTCAGTCACCAACGAGCCTGCAACAGACATGGACATACCCCTCCATAAATCTTCGTCCGCGAAGCCAAGCCAAAGAAAGTAGAGAGAAGAAAAGATTTTAAAGTCAAAATCCTGATGAGGAATCAGAGGGAAATATTTTAGACATGAAAGCACAGGAAAAAGCACAAATCAGAAGCACATTTAAGGTGGATTTGATACAAGAAAAAAATGGACATTTATTATTTAATGCAGCAGGCAATAAGGTGGAATGGTAAAATTTTTATATTATCAATATTTGTCAAAGCCCAGTTAAAATGTTTATTTGTGATTAACTGGCACAGCAGTATTACCAGGTCCTGCAAGCCCATATTAATTGCAATCTCTCCCTAACATGCAGGCCACAACAGGTAACTTTTTTGTGGGAACCATGGGTGAGTTCCACCCTCCCAAATAGCCACATCTGTGTCAGGTGCACCGAGATGCAGTTCCTTAAGGACCGAGTTGGGGATCTGGAGCTGCAGCTTGAGAACCTGTGGCTGGTAAGGGAGAGTGAGGAGTTAATAGATTCAACTTTCAGGGAGATAGTTACCCCGAGACCAAATGTGTCAGGTAAGTGGGTAACTGGCAGGGGAGGGAAGAAAAATGCCTGGAAAATGGAGTGCACACCTGTGACTACCCCTCTCAGCAACAGGTATATTGTGTTGGATGCTGCTGAGGGAGATGACCTGACAGAAGCTGGCTGCAATGACCAGGTCGCTGGCACTGAGCCTGGCACAGTGGTACAAAAGGTAAGGAGGAATGCAGTGGTCATTGGGGACTTCATTGTCAGAGGTACAGACAAGAGATTCTGTGAGCCAGATAGGTATACCCGCATGGTGCGCTGCCTCCCTGGTGCAAGGGCATGGGATATCTCAAATCGGGTCCAGAATATTCTAAAAGGAGAAGGCGAGCAGCCTGATGTCTTGGTACATGTGGGTACCAATGACATAGATAAAAAGAGAGAGGAGGTACTGAAAAAGGATTACAACGAGCTAGGACGGAAGCTAAGAAACAGGACCGCCATGGTGGTGATCTCTGGATTGCTACCTGTGCCAAGTGCAACTGAGGACAAAAATTGAAGGTTAAGACAAATGAATGTGTGGCTGAGGGGCTGGTGTAAAGGACAGGGTTTTGGCTTCTTGGACCATTGGAATCTCTTTTGGGGAAGGCATGACCTTTACAAGAAGGATGGGTTACACCTAAACCCAAAAGAGGTCAATATATTGGCAGCTCGGTTTGGTACAGCCGTCGGATGTGGTTTAAACTAATTTGGCAGGGGGATGGGAACCTGTATGATAGGGCAAAGGACAGGAAAGATAAAATAGGAAAAGTTAGGTTAGGCAGCAAAAGTAAAAAATCAGAAAGAGCAAGGAAGGTGAAAAAAGTAAATCTGAAGGCTTTATATCTTAATGCAAGAAGCATTCAGAACAAGGTAGATGAATTGGCTGTGGAAATTGAGACAAATATGATTTGATTGGGATTACAGAAACATGGCTGCAGGGTGGACAAGCCTGGGAACTTAACATCCTGGGGTATACGATATTTAGGAGGGATCAGCAAGAAAGAAAAGGGGGTGGGGTAGTATTGATGGTGAGAGAAGGGACCGACACGATTGACAGGAAGGATATTAACTCGGAAGATGCAGAATCTATATGGGTAGAACTGAGGAATAGCAAGGGGCGGAAAACATTAATGGGGGTGGTATATAGGCCTCCAAATAGTAATGTAGAGGTGAGGGAAGGCATAAAAAGAAAAATTAGAGAACCGTGCAATAAGGGAACAGCTGTCATCATGGGAGACTTTAATTTACATATAGATTGGTCAAGCCAAATTAGTAAAAGTACTGAGGAGGAGGAATTCCTTGAATGTTTATGGGACAGTTATCTAGACCAATATGTCGAGGAACCAACTCGGGAGCAGGCTATTTTAGACTGGGTATTATGCAATGAGAAGGGGCTAATCAGCAATCTTGTACTTTGGGTAGGAGCGATCACAATATGATTGAATTCTCACTCGACATGGAGAGTGAAGAAATTAAAACCGAGACGAAGGTCCTGAATTTAAATAAAGGGAATTTTGATGGTATGAGATGGGAGTTGAGTAAGGTGGATTGGGTGGTGTTTATGGGGGGGGGTTGACGGTGGATAGACAATGGAAAGCATTCACAGATCTAATGGAAGAATTGCAGAAATCGTTTATACCAGTTTGGCATAAAAATAAACCAAAAAAAGGTGACTCAACCATGGATAACAATGGAAATTAGAGACAGCATTAGGTCCAAAGAGAGAGCATAACAATTGGCCAAAAAAAGTACCAAATCCGAAGACTGGGAGCAGTTCAAGATGCAGCAAAGGAGGACAAAGGGATGAATCAAGACAGCAAAAATAAATTACGAAAGTAAGCTTGCAGCAAATATAGAAACTGACTGCAAAAGCTTTTATAGATATGTCAAGAGGAAAAGATTGGTGAAATCCAGAGTAGGTCCTTTGTAGTTGGAATCAGGGGAATATATAATGGGGAATAAGGAAATGGCAGACCAATTAAATTCTTACTTTAGTTCTGTTTTCACAAGAGAGGATACAAATAACCTCCCAAGGATGTTGGGAAACATAGAGACTAATGGAAGGGAGGAGCTGAAATAAATCAGTATCTCTAAGGACATGGTCTTGGGGAAATTGAAGGGATTGAAGGCCGATAAATCCCAAAGGCCTGATAACCTACATCCTAGGGTACTTAAGGAAGTGGACATTCAGATAGGAGATGCTTTAAGAATTATTTTCCAGAACTCGATAGACTCAGGATCAGTACCCATAGATTGGAGAGTAGCTAATGTTACCCCACTATTTAAAAAGGGGGGTAGAGAAAAAGCAGGGAATTATAGGCCGGTGAGCTTTACATCAGTAGTGGGCAAAATGATGGAATCCATTATTAAGGATGTAATAGCGGAGCATATGACTAGCAGAGAAGGGATCGGACAGAGTCAACATGGATTTACAAAAGATAAATCGTGCTTGACAACTCTATTGGAATTCTTTGAGATGGGGACAGGTAAAATAGATGGGAGAGAGCCAGTGGATGTGGTGTACCTGGACTTCCAAATGGCCTTCGATAAGGTCCCACATAAATGACTGGCATGCAAAATCAAGGCTCATGAGATTGGGGGAAATGTATGGATGTGGGAACTGGCTAGCAGAAAGAAGACAGAGAGTTGGAATAAATGGCTCGATTTCTGAGTGGCAGGTGGTGACTAGTGGGGTGCCACAGGGATCTGTACTGGGATCCAGCTGTTCACAATTTACATTAATGATCTAGATGAGGGGATTGGAAGTAATATCTCCAAATTTGCAGATGACACTAAGCTAGCAGGGGTTGTGTGCACTGAAGAGGGGGTCAGGAAGCTCCAGTGTGATTTGGATAAACTGGGGGACTGGGCAGATACATGGCAAATGCACTACAATGTGGATAAATGTGAGGTTATCTACTTTGGTAATACAAACTGAAGGGCAGATTACTATTTGAATGCCAATGGATTGGGAGATGGGGAAGTGCAGAGAGACCTAGGGGTTCTTGTGCACCAGTCACTGAAGGCGAGCATGCAGGTACAGCAGGCGGTTAAAAAAGCAAATGGTATGTTGGCCTTCATATCAAGAGGGTTTGAGTATAGGAATAAGGATACCTTACTGCAGCTGTACAGAGCCTTGGTGAGACCCCACCTGGAGTATTGTGTGCAGTTTTGGTCGCCTTATCTGAGGAAGAATGTTCTTGCAATGGAGGGAGTGCAAAGGCGATTCACCAGGCTGATACCTGGAATGGCAGGAATAACTTATGAGGAAAGATTGCGCAATTTGGGATTGTACTCGCTGGAGTTTAGAAGATTGAGAGGGGATCTCATAGAGACCTATAAAATTCTGGCAGGACTGAAGAGAATGGATGCGGAAGGGATGTTTCCAATGGTGGGGGAGTCCAGAACCCAAGGCCATGGTTCAAGGATAATAGTCAAACCATTTAGGACCGAGATGAGGAGGAATTTCTTTACCCAGAGGGTGGTGAATCTGTGGAATTCATTGCCATAGAGGGCAGTAGAGGCAAGTTCATTGAATATATTTAAGAGAGAATTAGATATATTTCTTCAGTATAAGGGAATTAGGGGTTACGGAGAGAAGTGTAAGGTAAAAACATCATGAGATGGGACCGGAGAAGGAGTCACCCAGTACTAAGGAGTAACAGAATGCAGATGTGACCTTGTCCACTCAAGATAAGCTTTGCACTAACAAGAATGATGTGCAGCAGACTAACAGAGAAGGATAGCAACAGTTTATTCATTGGACAATGTCATGGTATGATCATTTACTAAGTACGTATCCTGAGGTATAAAAAAAACACCACTTGCTGATAACGGCAGAATGCGCCTTCTCCAACTAACACTGTTAGTTGCAAGTGTTACAATCCGGCAATAAAGAACAAAGAACCTTGATTTCGACTCAGTCTGGTGTTTGACTCACTCATTCATGAACAAAGCAGACCTAACAGAAGGCGGGGACGGGGTACTGAACTTTAAGATCAGCCATGATCTCACTGAATGGCAGAGCAGGCTCGAAGGGCCGATTGACCTACTCCTGCTCCTATCTTCTATGTTTCTATGTTTACACTCAATCAACCAACAACTCATACATTCTGGAGAGAGGAGTAAACCTGAGCACCCAGGGAAACCCCACACAGATCATGTGGATAACATATAAATTCCTTGCAGACAGTGCCAGATTCGAACCAGTGTCACTGGCGCTGTAATAGTGTTGTACCATCCCCTTCTTCGAGTTCTAATGGAAAATCATCAACTTTGAAATGTTAAATCTGTTTCTCCTTCCACATATCTCACTGCTTGATTAGCTGATTATTTCGGTTCTTTTTATTGCAGATTTTCAGCAGCTGTATGTATTTTGCTTTTTGAGACAAAATGCCTGCTGCACAAAGAGGATCTGGGTGTCCTAGAGCAGGAAACAGAGAGAATCACATCCAGATGCTACAAAAATTAGAAAGACAAGTTCAATGTTGGTCTTCTCGACAAGAAAGGTGTCCTAAAGGTAGCAAAATCCAACTAAACGAGTCATTGAGGAGACCACACTTGAACCAATGTATAGTTTTGGCATCCCACTTTCCATTCATTTGACGCATTTCAGCAAAGATTTATGAGATTGATTGCTGGGATGAAGAGGTTGTCTTATAGGGGAAAGGAGGTTATGTCAATATCCATGGCAACTGAGAAGAGATCTAATTAAATCTTATAATGTTTTGAGCAGGCTTTATAGCATTAATGCTGAGAAAATATTTATCCGCTCGAGAGAAATCTAGATCAAATGAGTATTGTTTCAGGAAAAGAGCTGTCCATTTAAGGAAATGAGGAGGAACATCTCTTCTGAGAAATATCTACACAAGACATCCATGGAGACTGAATCTTTGAAGACATGGACTATCAAGAGGTTGGATGTTGATGAACATACACAGGAATGTGGAGATGAAATCAAAATCAGAAATAAGCCTAAAGGTGGAGGAGGTTAGTGGGGCCTCTGGCTGAGTTCAGCCCATTTTCTCCACTCTTATCTATTGGACAAATGGGATTTGAAAAGCTGTCTCCAGTTCAAAACACCAGCACTCTGAGCACCGATCCAGCAACTTTACCACACTGCTGAATTAGTCATGCACATAATTAGTGTCAGCTCAAAGATGATCACTGTGGAATCAATCAACAGGAATTTCCAATAAATGACTACAATACGCCACCAGTGTTCTGCTAATTAAACTACTATATAGCAAAGGTAAAGGTTCCATTTTTGTCATGTAATACTACATTTAGAATGTAACATACATGAAATTATTTAACTTTTGTCTACCACAAGGCAGACAAGAGTCGCCACTTTGTCTAACACCCCTCAGAGAAACCTAGGTGTTGCTAGGCAATCTCCCCTCCAAGTACTGACCAGTCCTGAGCCTGCTTAGCTTCTGAGATCAGACAATCTCAGCCATATTCAGGCTATTAGGTGCTGTAATGATCACAATAAAAGTTTTCACAAAATAATTCCTTAAAATATTTTATTTATTTTCTGCTGAAATTATCTTTAAAGTCTCAAGCTTAAAATCAAATTTCTCTTGATCATTATAACATTTTTGGCATTTAATTTCATCCTCCAATATTCCTTAAAGTTGACTGAATATGGGTGAAAGTTATATACATATGCACAAGAGTTGTGGAAATGCCAAAGGGACGACATACTGAGGCTTCGTCAAAAGAGAAAGTGAAATGAAAAGAGCAATCCTTCTCCAACGCACTTTGTTTTCTTCACATGGCAGAATAAGTTTAGAAATGGAGAAATTCTATGGGTGCTGACATATGCTGTTCTAATACCAAATCCAATTATTTTATGAAGGATAGCTTATTTTCTGAGATGAAAAATGGAGCAGTTTAAATGCAGCTCCAGCTTTAGTACAAATTGTGTTTTAATTATCTCATTTTCCACTGAGATACAATTATAAAATGCAAGATTTAGAACTCCATTAAACCATAGTATTAATGCCTTATTGCAGAGCAATTATGTCATGAATTATTCACCACCTGCTGTTAATTATCAAAATGTTTTTACTAAAAGAAACTAAAAATAGAAAAAAAAATTGAAGCAGAATCAGCCTTGGAATTGTCATTGAGCAATAATTCTTGGGTTCTGTTATGGCAACAAAGGTCACCCCTCATCAAAGGACACATTACATACGCTTCATAGTCATTACCAGAAGCCTTTATTGACTATAACTGCTGCACCTTAAATATTAAGACCTCTGGTGAAGAACATCCGACTTATGGACAACTCGTACTTACAGACTATGAGCGACTTCAGCGGTCCGTCAACTCGAGGAAGAAGAACGCCGTCCACCATTTTAAGTCGGATCATACTGTATCGAGTGTGAATATTTTTTTCATCTTATTTGCCCTTGAAACCATACGAAAACAAACATTTGAATAACATACTAAATAAGAACCTTGTGTAGCTGTTCCGATTTACCTGCAAATTTGACTTAAAGACAGGCTTAGGAACAGATTTTGTTCGTAACCTGGGGATTGCCTATACTATATATCGGAGTACAACTCTCAGCTCAATTAATTCTTACCTTGAACTCATTCATGGAGTGTGTTGTACTTTTAGATTACACAATCAGATACATTTATGATTGTCATGTGTACTAAGAAAGTGATGCTGAGCTTAAGCCCCAGTATCCAGCTGCCGACATCACACCTCCTCCATCCAAAGTCACAATTTCCCCAAACCATTGGAACCTATCAGTGCTGAGCCAGAGTTGGAGGCTGCTGCCTTATACAGAAACCATCACTTTACCACATTCAACCAGCTGCGATCCACCACTTCAGCAGAATCCACAACAGCATTCCGTTAGAATCCCAGATGACGTATTCCATGGCTGTACCACTTCTCCTCCTCAGAATTCTGTACACCATACGTCATCTTGCTTCCATTCATTCCAAACTGCAAGTGACACTCCACAAAACCTCACTACCACTCTTCATTTCACCGCATTATATTCCCAGCTGATGTTTACTCCTCAACTATTTCTGCTCTATCCAAATCACTCCAAAAGATGCAAGTATTTTCAAGTTCCTCGAGCAATCACAGACACTGCAGTGACAAGTTTGTTGGAGGGTACACTTTTTACAGTGTTCCCTTTCTCACTCCTCAAAGCCTTTCGACCATTTCAAAGGCTAAAGTGTGGATCACGATTCCATCTCTTTATTTGTCTAGATGAATGTAGTTAGATATGATCAGGACACAGCACCCCCTAATTGGTAAACATGCTACCATCTCTACATAGCAATAGATTATAAAAATCATACAGGGGAAAAAAATCTACAGATGGGAGGGGTTCAGCAACTGAAGGACCCACACAGGCTGCTCGAGACATGCGGTCAAAGAACTCACACAGGCTACAGGGGTCTGGTTCATTGGACTGAGAGGGTGCTGAGGGAAAGAAGGGCTCCCAAGGCTTCCTGATTGTATGGAAGACTAGTTGTGGAGCTCAGGATGCCAATAGTTGGATCAAGAGTCTGTGAGGTTGCAGGAGGGCTGGTGACGAATTCATGGATGCACAGTTTCTTTGAAGTGACTTTTTTGCGTTTCCTTCTCTTATTGTTTGGGAGACCAGGGAATGCTCATGGTAACACTTTGCCCTACAGCAGTCAAAAGTTGAAGTATATCATGTAGATTACATTTTTAATGTATTATTACATGACAATAAAATGAACTTTGATGCAGTATGCTGGAGAAACTCAGCAGGTCACGCAGCATCCAAATATTAAATAAATTTCTCGACAATTACTCAAGACTTCTTTAATAACACATCTCAAACCAACATACACTGGAAGGTTTTTGTGAGTCACAATTAAATTAATATGACCATAAACAGTGGCATATTAGATCGTACTACTGGCTCATAGCTCCCCAGTCCCAGGTTCAATCCTGAACAGAGGTACTGTGGAGTTTATACAGGCTGCAATTGGCCATGTTTCTCCTTGTATTCTCATTTGCTTTCACATCCCAGGGACATGTTGGCTAAAAGGTTCATCTCTTATTGTAAAATACTTGGAGAGTAGATTGATAATAGACGAATCAGCAGAATCAATAGACATATGGGGTAAGGCTATAAGGAAATAAGTGGGGAATGCGATTGCTTTTAGGAGCTGAAGTAAATGCAAAGTGTCACAGTTCATGAATGAGGAACAAAAAAAGTAAAAGCATTTTGGGTCTTAACCCTTCATCCAGTCTTGATGAAAGGTTCTAGTCCAAAGATGTGACAATTCTTTTGCTCCCACAGAAGTTGCTCGACCTGCAGAGTTCCTCTTGCAGATTGTTTCTTGTGCTCCAGACTTTAGCATCTGCAGTCTCTTGTGTATCTTCATAGAATTCAGACTGTAGTTGAAGCAAATAGTATTGATGTATTTAAATGGAGACTGGACAAGCAGATGGGAGAACAAACAGTGGGATATGCTAATAAATTTAGATGAATTAATAAGGGAGGAGTCATGGGCATAATGAATACCAGCATGGATTGGTTGAGCCGAGCAGTCTGTTTCTTTAAATATATTGTCCAGAACCTCCTCTTTTTCTGAATCAACTTATTAAAATCCTTCTTCATAGATTAATATTGCAAATGGAACTCCAAATAAGATCACACTGAAGCCCAACACATTCTCCAACTCCCTTGCGATGAAGACAAGTACGCCGCTGCTTGCCATCGCAATAGCTCGGTGTGTCCAAATACTAATGTTCTGTGTCTCACGAACCAACACTCAAGAAACTTTCACACCAACATTTGCTAGTTTCACTACTTAGAACACTTTCTTTCTTTCATTCTTCCAATCAAAATGCATAATCTCACATTTTCCTGCATTACTCCCTTAACCAATACTCTTTTTGCAGACTCTTTACATGCTCTCAGTTTTTGCTACCTGTGACTAACTGTTTGGCAACCTGAAAATAACTTTGTTTTATCTCTTCCAGACAACATGTTACCACCAATTTGTGAGTTTTTATCTTCAGGCACTTTTACATAGCCACTGAACAGCAGAATATTTCAGGAAAATTTCTGCTCAGGTACCAGTGTAAAAATGTCAGAACAGAATTTTTTATGCAAATTCCATCCCGGAATTTTTCCACTCATATCCCGATACATTTTTACAGAGTGGCTGCAGTGTAAATTGGCCCTCTGACGAACTCCGCAACACAAGGCTATGTAAAACTGCACCTGTGTAAACGACCACATCAGAGTTAAGTATGCTATTTTTAAAAAATAATTCTGAAGTTTCTGTAAAAATGCCATTAAATTACCTTTTGCATCCTGCTTTAGCATATGGTTAAAACATCTAATAATTCCACTTCTTCAAATCAACTCAATTGAAAAAGAAAAAAACTCATGAAAAAGAAAACAAAGGACCTGAAAAGAAAAGGGCAGGTGCATTATCTGCGGCAAGTCCTATTTCCATAATCACACCTCTGGTCATACTGGGTGATATGGATTCTGTTTATTCTTTGTTTTTTCCTTGAAGAAGGGGTCAGGCCCAAAACATAGCCAATATATCTTTGTTTCCTATAGATGCTGAAAGACCGGCTGAGTTCCTGCAGCATTTTGGTGTGTTTTTACAATTTGTGACAGTTTGGATGAACTTCCAAATTGTCCTGAATTTTGGCACATTTCTGAGAATTTGCCCTATGGTATCTTCTGTAATAAAACAGATACATGCCCATAACATTTCTTTAATCTCTGCAATAATAATACTTCATTAAGTGAGTAGGAGTCGTTAAATTTACTACTTTAAGTTTTTAGAAAAGTTGAGACAATCATTTATCCTTCTATAATTTCAGGGGTGTTAAACTTTCTAACATTTAAAAATTGATAGCAAAAAGCTGAAATCAAAGCGAATATAAGAACATTGGCAAGGGTGGGGGGGAGTGGAGGGGATGCTGGAAGCATACACACATCAAGATGTGGTGTAACAGAGAATTACCAACACAAACCTTTTGGATACAACATCCTGTTACTTCATGATAAAGGTCTTATTATACCATGGAGTGAATTTGAAGACATTGGCCCCAATGCTCAGAATTTTCTCATTGTATCTCAGGAGAAAGCAATGATCAGTAACACTGACTGAAACCTTTGACATCAATATCACCATGCTGTTGAACATGATGAGCAATCAGGAAACTGACAGTGGAGATGCTACTTGAAACATGATGGATTAGCACATCAATAATGTGTATGTAGTTAACATTAAATCCTTCTTCCATATATATTTTTGAAGGAGCTAAATGCCAGATTTCAAAAGTTTATCCAAAGATGCCCAGGACTGCGCAATCCTGATCATAAAAGAAAAGATATAAGAAAGAAAAAAAAAGACTGCATTCGGCACATCAGAATGATCACCAGTTTAAATCAGTGAAGCCTCAACAATTTCATCTACCATATTTGCAGGCAATGTCACATTCCCCTGCAGCCAGCTTTAACATCTAATTGCTAAGAACCAGATGCCGATCTGAGCTGTCAGCTATAATGGCAGCAACTGCAAACATGCACCAAGGAACTGATGCATTTGTACATTGCTTGTTCAGTGGTTCAATTCATTCGATAAATAACTTTGAAGTGCTTTCTCGATTTTGACCTTCCTGACAGGGTACATATCTTTAATTCATATGACTTCAAGCTCCAAACACCCAAATATATCCTCTCCAAATATAATAACTTAACAAGACAAGATGGTGCAGAAAAATTGCATGCTATTCATAAATGACCTCCTGCATAAAATTATCAGAGTTTAAGATTCCAGGCAATGGTGATGCCATCGTTGCAGCAGGCTGAAAAATTTTGCTTCAAATTTATCAGGTTTGCAAATTGCTTTCTTGTTCTGGCTTTAAAACAACAAAACATCTAATTTCTGTCACTTGTATGGTCTTAACCAGTAGAGGCTGCTCATCTAAAGCAACGTTATAGCTTCAATGTTTTTTTTTTAAACTTTATTTATTCATTCAAAATACAGATAATAAGTAACACATATAACAATAAACTAACCATGAACGATATTTTATATATATATATATATATATACACACATATATATATAAGAAAAAAAAGAAAAAGAGAAAAAAAAAGACCCACCCTTCAGCCAACTCTCCTAAGGAGAACCATAAAGAGAAAAAAAATAAAGAAAAATTAAGCATACATATTAAAATCTAATCCATGTAAATCAAAATGTAAATGTAAATATTTTGAATACAACAACCACTTATTAATAGTTATCATGCGAAGCATATGTGATTTTTTCCATTATTAAACAATATTTCATCTCATTATGCCATCTATTAATATCAATCATATTCGTATCTTTCCACGTACTAGCAATACATTTTTTCACTACAGATAATGCTAAATATACAAAAGCAAGTTGAAATTTATCTAATCCCAGACCTTTCAGAGGTTGCAATCTACCCAATAAAAATACTGTCGGATCTAAAGGTATTTTAATCTTATACAGGTATTCCAGAAACAATTGTACTTTCTTATATATATACACACACATGACCAAACCGCATGAAAAAAAGTTCCAACAGCGTTACCACATCTAAAACACAAATCTGATTCATGAAAACCATATTTTTTAAACTTTTCAGGTATTAAGTATAACTGATGTAAAAAATTATAATTAATCATTGCATAACGTGCATTTATCAGTCTAATTACACTATCATAACAAATATCTGACCAATCATCCTCGGAAAAAAATAAAACCAATCTCCACTTCCCATTTACCTTTAGATTTATCCCAGCCCCTTTTATCCATACCATCCTGTAATATTTGATACATAACTGAAATATAACCCTTCTCTGGTACCTTCATAAGAAAAGTCTCAAATTTAGTCATTTCAGGTAAAGTCATATCTCTACCAAACACATGCTTTACCAAAGATCGAATACGATAATAAAGAAACAAAGAATTCTTATCAATACCTAACTGTCCTTCATCTGATCAAAAGATAAAAATTTACCTTCTTTAAAACAATCTCCCAAATTTTCCACACCTTTAAATCTCCAATGTCATAAACTTCGATCATGTATTGAGAAAGAAATAAGTTGATTATTATACAACAGAGTCAAGGCTGACAATTCACCACTAGAACCTATCATTTTCTTTTTCTTTGTCCATAACTTCATTAAATGTTTTAGTATAGGCACATTATGTTGCCAAAATGCGTTTACGCTTAATTGCACTGTTTAAACCTCGAACATTAAAAGTAGCAAACTTCAACTTTGACATATCTACTAATATTACTAAGAACTAATAATATCGATATATAAAAACTCACATCAACGTAAATAGGCCCTCCAATAGGAGAAAAAGAAACCGCAAATTAAAGACTAAATAAAATGAAAATGAAAAAAATAGAAAAAAAAGATAAAGTTTAAAAAAAACCCCAAAAAACTACCAAAAGGTAGTAATCCCTAAACTAAACTTGGATGTGGATCACCCACCAGTGGCTGATGACTAATAGAACATAGAGCAAATCTCTCCCTCCCCAGCCAAACAAAGAATAACAACAAGATATCATAATGATATAAAAATAAAGTAAGAATAAGAAAGTTCTTCTATTCATCCGAGAGATTCCAAACTCGGTGACCGCATTTCAAGAGAAGTTAGACTCTTTCCATTCCCATTTCTCCCATTTCTTCCATTTCCAGAACAACCAGATTTTTCTTTAGGAGACAATGGTGGACTACGTCTTTGTCCTCTTACATCTGGCAACGAATCAGCAAAAATCATTGCTTCACGCTCATTCTCAAAAAACCGAGATTGAAAATCTTCACAAAACACCTTCAACACTGCCGGATAGCGAAAAGTAGACTTATAGCCTTTACTCCACAAAACTTCTTTAACTAGATTAAATCGACGCTGACGCTGAATAACCTCTTGACTCAAATCGGGATAGAAAAAAACTCTACTATTCTGAATCATTAATGGAGCTTGTTGTTGTCTCGCATTTTGCACTGCTAGACGAAGTATTGTTTCTCTGTCCAAATAATTCAAGCATCGAATTATCACGGGTCTCGGTTATTGACCAGGCAGAGGTCTTCTTCTTAAGGCTCCATGTGCTCTTTCCAATACCAAGCCTCCAGAGAAAAATTCTTGCCCCAATATTTGTGGGATCTATTCTGTAAAAAAACGAAGAGGATCTTGTTCTTCCATACCTTCCGGCAAACCAACAATCTTCACATTATTCCTTCTGCTTTGATTCTCCAAATAGTCTACTTTCCTCTCTAACTCCTTCTCACGTTCTCACAGTTCTTTAATGGATATTTCCACCTCCATCACTTTTTCTGTATTAGAGGCCACTTGCTGTTTACATTCCAAAAAAGCAGACTGAAATTTTTTTAAATCTTCAGGAAATGCTTCCACACGTGCATTAACTGTAGTGAATTCTGACCTCATACTATCGTTCATTTGAGACAACTCTTGCATTATCAGCTGAGTGACAGTATTTAACAGATTAAATTGTAATTCAGAAAGACTCAACCCTGCTTTCTTTAACAGAACTAGGTAACTGCAGCTCCTGCTGCAGCTCCACAGCAGGCATTTTAACAGTCTTACTGCGAGCCTGAACTCCCAGCGACGGCACCCCGACCTCCTCAGGAGATTGATGCTGGTCTCCCCCCACAACTCGCTGTTGTTTCAAGAACTCACGGATAAGACCAAGCTCTTCAGGTTGGAGTACTGCCTGAGTGGTTTCAAACAATGGAGTCATTTTCCTGCGTGCTCCCTCTGTTAGAGTTGGCAGGCTGCCAGAATCAGGATCCACTTCTTGGGAATACACACCTTCCTCCTGAGAATGAGTAATTCCAGCAATATCCTTCTCCTGGTGAGTAGTAGTCATTTTTTTTTCAGCTCCCACAGGCAATCTAGGCACAGAAGAAATTAAACCTGAAGCTGTAGCAGGCTGTTTAGGTCCTAGATCTTCAACACTCCGAAAATGTAGTTTCTTCTGCACTTGAGGTTTAATCTTTTTACCATTAATGGCCATAACAGTTCCTTAATACTTTAAACTAACTTTTTAAAAAAGTTTAAACTTGAAAACAAAGAGTTAAAAACAGGTTCTTAAAAGGCTGGCCAGAGAGGTCGCGATTACACGTCGAGACTCTACGCCATCTTGCCACGCCCCCTCCATAGCTTCAATGTTGATAGATGTTTGGATTGGAAGGAAATTAAGGGATATGGAATTTGTACAGGTAAAAGATTTTTAAAAACCATGTTCACAGAATGACAGGAAAATTTAGAAGTGCTGAATGACCAACTATGTCTGCATCTCACATTTATTTCTTCTCTATTTTAATTAATTCCAACCTGTGCAGTATATCACTTCACAGGTTCTTCCAAAATTGCTCAACATTTTAGGGCAATGAGATAACTAGACTTTGTCAGGCTGAAGAGCACAACAAACTACTGTTAAGACCTTCAAATTTAACAAAGGGATAATGTCCTTTGTAGTAAGCAGAGAAAGTCACTTTGACCTTTGACATTCAAACATGTCAGGATGAAGGAAAAGTGTGGAAAATTAAACCAAGGAGTTCTCACAGATTCAGTGTCTGGAGATCTTATCAACTGATCACTTCTGCGAAGGCAGAATGTTGGAAAAGCTATTCTTGGGTCCTTTGTTAGTAGTTGCCTCAATGGTTTGTATTATTTGAAGTGTTTAATATTTTTGATTGCAATTGTTTTTCTTAAAATTAAGTTTCAATTTCTTAAAATTGTTTTATTCCTTTTTGATTGCTTTGAAATGCTTCTGAATTTTAGATACAGTATTACAAAGCATTTACAAATCTTCATAGTTTGGACAAAGATTGGTATTGGAAAAACTGGAGGAATTTTTCAGGAAGGGTTTAATTGGCGTGGTCAATTCAGGTTCATACATGTTATCCAGTCATGTTGTTTCATTTAGCAGGGTTCATGGCTCAGTTCCAGATTGGCCAGCAACACAACACAAAATTTCATCAGGGCCATTAATCAAGTCTTTACTTACTCACAGAGAATTCCCAACAATCCTTGACCTCAAGTTGTTTCTCTACAACCTATTCTCTTTCACATATTCACCTGATTCTCCTGCCATACAACAAGGTCAAAGGCAATTTACAGTCACCAATGGACTTACCAGCACGCTTCAGATGTTGGAAGAAAACAGAGCACTGGGAGGAAATCTACATGGGCACAGAGACAAGGTGCAAACAGCACAATCACTGCACTGGAAGGTAGGATCAAATCCAGGTCTCTGGAGCAGTGTCCTCTCCTGCTCTGGATGATAAACATCTACCAACCTCCCTGTGGACATAGACAAGCTTCATTTCATGAAATGATCTTACTCATCTTCGCTGAAAAATTTTTTAAAAACAGACAGGGGTACTTCTTTTTTTGCTTTCTTATTCCAACAGCTTTTCTTCCCTTAACCACTCCCACATACTCATAACAGTACCAGTGAAGAAAAAATACTACATCAACACAGTTTCAGCAGTACCATTATACACTGTAACATCTTGCATTGGCTTTCCCAAAGCACAGGTGAAGAACTCACAACTTGGTGGAAGGAAAGGGGTTTGTTCTTTGGAATTTTCAGCTCAATGTTACCTAGAATCATAACAGGGAGCAAGAATGCCAAATGATTCATTACAGAAGCTGATTCCATGCCTGTGGCAAAAAAAAATAGACAATCTAATCTTTAAATGTATCCAATCTTAAATATAGTTCAAACCGAAAAATGCTGAGCTCACCAGCTCTATATATTAGAAAATGATTAAAGCAAAGCTCATCATAAAGAAAGGTTCTCCTTGAAGGAGGAACAGTGTGGAATGACTTCAACCATAACAGATGGATGTGTAGTTTCAGGTTGCATCATGAGACAGCAATCTGGGAAGAAGCTGGATTAAGTGCTGTTTTACAAACTACCTACCCACTGCATGGTGGGGTGTGGAATCAGCCAAAAGATTTGTTTCTCAACTATTCTTTGTAAGTACCCCAGAATTCTACTGTCCATATTCAAGACCAATATTCATAGAATGACCTTGTGATAATCCAGCTCTAGTATGGAAAAGAGTGTCCCTTAACGTTTGTCACAAAATGTAGAAACAAGCATTGGATTTTATGTTCTTAGGTACCAGGAGCCACTTATTGTATACTTGAGTTCAAATGAGACTCTGTGACTCCCTAACAATTGATTTCTTTAAAAGTTTTATTCCCTTTCAAAACATGGAGAAATTCTCAACATGCAATTTGCACAAATTCCAGTTCTTGAGTATAATGATAAGTTTATTGTCAATACTCACTGTACAATGTTCATACACACCAAAATTCTAACTTGCTGCAGCTGAACAACTATTTTGTAAATAAAAAAGTAAACTTTCTGTAATTAAAAAGCAATAAATACATCAATAAATTTTCACAGTAATCCTAGTGCAAAAAAAGTGACTTGCAATAGTGCAAACAGTCCTTTTGTGATGTCGGAGCGCCCATGATTAATGTACCAAGGGGAGGTTGAAGACACTGATAGCTGTTGGAAAGAAACTGTTTTTGAACCAAGAGGCTAGCCTTCAGGCTTCTGAACCTTCTAGCTGTGAGAAGTTAAAATCAACAATAACCTCCTTGGTTTTGGTGAAATTGAGGGCAAGATTTTCCGAATGCATTTTGATTTGTTATTTATTTAAACTGATCTATATAACAACTGTACAGCACTACCAGATATTTTCTGTTATCCAAAGTGACAAATGATGAGGGAATTTTACACATTTCTCAGTCAACGTTGTAGGATGAACTATGAAACTTGACCAATGGTAGTTTGAAGTCACTGACTGATCAAGTATGAAACGTAAACACATCTGTGATAATGGATTCTGTTTAATAATGACGTTCCATATCTAAACCACCAGAGCATAAAAAGGTACAGATTTCAAACACAGGAGATGACAGTCAACCTCCTAAAACTGACATCAAACCACGTGCCATATTCTCAATTATAACAGTGGATTGTTGATAAGATGAATTGTTAGCACCCAAATTAGACAGAAAATTGAAAGGTTTAAATCATACTGGAAATTAAAGAAATTGTTAATGGAACCAATGACACAAGTGGAGGCTGAGCTGGACAAAACAAAAGACAGGCTAAAGACTCTGGAAGAAAAAGCAAAAACATGAGACACAGATAGAAAAGGAATGATGGACAAGATCAACATATGGAAAATTTCAGCAGACATAACAATGTAAGAATCATTGGACTGAGAGAAAGAATCGAGGGAAAAGACTCGGTGAGAATTTTTGAAACATGGATCCCACAAATGCTGGGATAAGACATCCTAAATGCAAGGCTGCAAATTAAAAGGGCTCACCGGACCCTCCAACCCAGAAGAATCGACAATCAATGACCACGACAAGTCTTGGTGAGATTTTTACGTTACCAGAAGCAAGATACAATCTTGGGAGCAGCATACGGATATTCAAAAAATAACAATGGCCCATTAACGGTGGACAAAGAAAAAGTAATGTTTTTTTCAGAACTTTAGCTCTGCCTTGGTCAAACAAAGAAAAGAATTTGATGAAGTAAACTTCAAAAACTTAAAATACTCAATGACTTAAGGAAGAAGAGGAAGTTTTATGAAAGTGCAAAATGATTAAAGCTGCCAGATAAGAAGATTGAAAAGACAGTTTTGAAACAGGATAAACTAAAAAAATGTATCTTATTTCAATCTTGCAGTATTGAACCATCTTATTTTTACTGCAAAAAAAAGAAATCACTGCAATATACATGGAGAGTTCTGGAGAGAAAGGAAAGTGAGAGGAAAGTGGCAGCATGGGGACTCCAATCTAAAGGGTAAAATTGCACTGGGAGAGGAGCGGTTTGAAAAGATGGTGCTAAAGGGAGGGGTCTTCTGCAGAAAATTCTGCTGGCCTTTTTTGGCGGGTTCTAGGTTTTACTGCTTACGTCACTATCAGAGCTAAGAAAGTGTGTGTGTGTTTTTAAAAGGAGAAATGTGTATGTTCCTTAAAAGGGAAATGCTGCAGTATTATTTTAAAAGTAGGAAAGATTTTGTTATATAATATTTGTTTGAAAAATGGTATGGATAAAATATTCAAGTTTATTAGTCTTCATATTAACAGGTTAAATTCACCGGTGAAAAGGGAAAGGGTCTTGACATAATTAAATAAATTAAAAGCAGATATAATCTTTCTACAGGAAGTGCATCTTACTAAATTGGAACATGATAATTTGAAAAGATGATGGGTAAAACAAATAATATTGTCTTCTTTTGGTTCAACGGCAAGAGGAGTAGCGATTCTAATTAATAAAAGTACACCAGTATTGATACAAGGCACGTTGGTTGATCAGGCCAGAAGATATGTAATGGCACATTGTAAAATTTATGGAGAAGCATGGACACTTATGAATATCTATGCCCCAAATTATGACGATGAAGCCTTTATGAAGGATATCTTCTTAAAAACAGCAGAGGGAAGACAAAATATATTGGTCGGAGATTTTAATTTTTACTTGGACCCAATATGAGATAAATCAGCAAGAACAATAATGAAAGTGACAGAAACCACAATTTCATATATGAAGGATCTAAATCTTATCGCTATATAGAGACAATTAAGTCCCAGAGGAAGACTACTCCTTTTACTCAAGGGTACATGATTCATATACAGAGATTGATTTATTTTTAATGTCTGTCCAGCTAAAAAGTAGTGATAACAACAGAATACCTAGAGAGGCTTTTATCAGACCACTCACCACTAACATTAACTATTGCAATAATGGAAAAGCAAGAAAATGCATACAGATGGCATCTCAATGCCATGTTACTTAAAAGACTGTTGCAAGTTTATCAAGAGAAGAATATAAATAATTTGTGAAACAAATCAGCCATCTACTAATAATAGCTTTTTGATATGGGACAAATTATATCCTATACAAAAAATTGTAAGAGAATATATGGCAGAAATAAACTGTTCGGAGAAATATTTTACAGAATTAGAAAAAAAAATCAGAACAGGACTACAAGAAGACTAATAGAAAACAAAAAAGATAAGATACATTAAAAGTATATTGAACAGAAAAAGCTATATTAAAAACTAAAAAAAGAGTTAGGCAAACGGGCACATAAAGTCTTGTCTTGCAAGTTAAAACAGAGAAGTCATCAAGAATAATAAACACTAAAAATAGAGACAGATAATCTAATTATATAAACAAAAGGAAATCAATTACATCTTTTGGCAATATTACACAAAATTTTTTAAATCAGAATTACTAGGAGACGAGAATAAAATGGAAGAATTTCTGTTGAATGTTGAACTTCAAAACTTATGAGAGAGAAAAGATAGAACTAGACACCCACTTTACAAGAGGAGAAATTGAAAAGCCCCTGGGTACCCTATAAGCTAATAAATCACCAGGGGAGGATGGATTCCCTTGAGTTTTAAAGGCAATTCAAAGAGTTGCTTATGCCCCTATTAATGGATGTTCTGGACCAAGCAGTAGAGACACAGACTCTTCCGGAATCATCTCAAAAGCTAACATTACTGATCAAACAAATAAAAACAATGATCCATTAAAAATTTCATTATATAGAACAATTTCGCTGTTAAATGCTGATTATAGCTACTAGTGAAAGCGTTAACTAGTAGATTAGGATGCTATCTACTAACTGATACATACAGACCAGGTAGGATTTGTTAAAGGAAAGCATTCCTCAAATATTCCAGGAATGTTTATATTTGAGTACTGCAATATTTAAATTTCTACTGTTTTCAAAATTAGCCTACAAAGGTTACATAGAACAAAGAATACAGCCTGTCTTATGAAGTTCCTAAAATAAATATGCAGTGTCACTGGGAAACCATTGTCATAGAGCATCATCTCTGCAGGAAGTGAAAAATGAATCACTTAAATTTTGCCTTACTTCAACTTTATCTCACACACTTATGAAAAGACTTAACCACCAAGATTGAAGTAAGTAATGCAATGAGGCACAAAACATTTGCTTGGGTCTACAATTTCAGCGTTGTCAAATCTCCTACACAAGTTTTCAGCAGATTTATCAGTGTTACTTCGAGAGCACATAGACTGAGCAAAGTGTAAAGTGTAGGTAGGGACACACTTAGAGTAATATGCACTAACTCCATTCAGAGCTTAGTGTTTCCCATCAATGAATGGCAACGAAAGCAATTCAATGTAATGAGATTCTACAGGATTTAAATCAATTTTGAATATGTGACATTGAATTAATTGACAGAATTGGCTTCTCCATCTTCTTTCCAAGACCTTGAAAGGTGCCATAATCACCACCCATATGCACCTTTACCAGATCCAGCTGTGGAAGGCCAAACTTTCTGAAACCCAGCTGTGAGCCCAGAGTGATGACAGGATTTTCAATGAAATATTGGAAATACGTTGAAGTAGACTTACCAATGAAAGATATTAATTTGATATATGCAAATAAAATTATTCCCAAAACACAGACTCAAGATTCTGCAGTGTTCATGCTCCAAATGTAACATTAATACCCTGTAAATTACTTTTAGACAATTTGCCCATTTCAATGAGGGGAGCCCCATGACCAACTTAATCTTCTGTTGATGCTTTTACTTTTCTTAATTTTATTTAGAAACAGATACATTTTGAATAATTTGACATTCAATATGCATTAATGTTACATTTTAAAATGTACTTCTTGACTTTTTTTAAAATTCTGATCAACAGATCGATAGGGCCAAAGCAAAGAACAAACACTTTGACAACTGATTTACTGGTAGAAAAAGACTGTCCCTGCCTCTGACTAAATCAAACAGGATAAATTTGAAATGAGCTCACCGATCAAACTGAATTACTTCAACAACAAAGCACCAACAGTTTTTGGGATGATATCTGTTCCCACTTGCATCAGGTTCAAAATATTGTCTTGACTGAAAGCTGCATACCAGAAACTTAACCAAGCTGCGCTAACTCTGCATTTTGCAAAAGTTCTGAACTTTCTTTAAAGCACAACTGAATCTGTCAACTGCATGTTAGCCACATGAAAGGCAAAGTGAAATAATTGCAGGGCATCTTGTTTGGGCAGGTTTCTTTCAACAAGTAAAAAAATCATCATATATGCAACTCATTCATGCAGGTGGAAAAATAAAAAAGCAAGATTAATGTTCATATTTTTTTTTAAAGTCATGAAAAGTACATTAACATTGTCATTTAAGAATTTTAGCAATTTTCACTTTCTTCAGCTTGTATATCGAAAAAACTTCACGTGCTTATTGATTTGTGGATACACAGGCTGGGATCAACAGGCGTGTGTTAAATTGGACAATCAGTGAGGAAGGAGGTGTTAATAGTATTATTCACATCCAGCTCGACTTTGTTGATTGACACAGATGAATGGACTCTCTGTTCCTATGAAATCTGGATTTCACTCTCTTTTCTGATCTTTCAACTTCACCAAGAACTATTCTCATGTGGCCATTTTCAGAAACTTGAGTTCAGCAGAGTTTTGCTTTCATTGATAATTAGCTTTATTCCAAATACAGAATATGCATTTCATTGTTGCCACCGATTATCATGGAGCAGCTTTTCAAGGTGGATACATATTATTCAAAGAATAATATATATTCAAAGAAAAATAACAATAAAGCTCTCCCAATATAATATCATATAAATCAAAAGTGTCCTATCAAGCTTAAGCGTATTTGCCAATAAAATGCACAACTCACACTACATGAGCCAAATCTAGTGGCTTTTCTGGCATCTCGGGATATATCGGATGAGGTGGCTCTCGACTTGGTACACATCCAAGGGATTTGCTAATTGCGTGGCCTAACTTCTTTGCCGGTGATTTCTGAAAATAAAAATAGCCAAGTGAAGGGAACAGATCAAAAAGTTCAATGTATATGATCCTCAAGCACTTCGTAAAAAAAAAAATAATGTAAATCAATAACTGGAATCAGAAAAATTTAATGAGCTACTCATTCTGAACAGAGTTGAGAAACACAAGTTACATTTCAACCAAACAAATCAAAAGCCTCATGCATCAGACAAAAGGTTCTCAGTGGCATTCAAATAAAATTTGGTACAACAACAATGAATGTAGTTTAATACATTTAAATCAATCACACAGCTTCTGGTAAACCAGATAGAAAAGTGGAAAATACAGAAGCCTGAAATTCAGCACTTCAAAATTCAATCACAGTTCCCCTGTGGGTTTCTGTTTGTCAAAGAAAATTGAAACATAAAGGAACACCGGACCCAGCTCTCGACACACACACCATTCACCGCCTGGAACCCTGCATTATTGAACATAGTGGAATGTCAGAAGAACAGAGGGTGATGTGTGCGAGGTCAAGAAGGATTAAATTGTTGAGGTGGAAGTTTACGTAGGTCAGCGCAATACCCTTGGCTGAAGGGCCTGTATTGTTCTGTGATGTCCCACATTCTAAATAAATGATTAAACAAAGATGCATTTCAATATTTAAGTGCAACAAATGATGACTGGCAGCTTAAATAATTATGGTTAAAATTAAAGAAGTAATGAACTGGATTTTATCTCACTGCATCTAGGGTGGATGAGAAGGAAGAAAAAAGCCATCAGTGGAATAAAACAAGGCTAAGGTTGTTTCAGCTTTGATTTCTTGCAATACTGAAGTTTGCTATATGATAATGTTACAGAGTCCAGAGGACCCCGAAAACTAGCAGCAATAGATATGCACCACAACACAGGGTCACTTAAACAAAAGTTGTTTTTAATTATATTTGAACAAGAAAACAGAATTAAACTTTAACTTATTACTTAATTAACCTAACTACTTAATCCCTCCCCCTCTAATACTAAGCGCGGGTATGTATAATGTATATTTAAGATTAGAAAATTTCTTTGGTTCACAGTCCAATCTCACTGGTCGCAGGCAATTCTTGTACTGTGCACAGAAGTGAGCCTTAACAAAGTTCACCAGTCTTTGGTACTTAACAGGCAAATGGTTACCACTCAGGAGGGTTCTTGCTGGTTTTCAGAGAGAGATTTCTTTTCCAGGACATCCACAACTGATTCCTTCTCAATCATTCTTGCTGACGAAACTTGCCCCCTTCAGGGTTCTCCTTTCTTTCATGTCACCTTTCACACTGCCAATCTCCCCCTCTGACCAGGCAGCCTTCCAAGGTTTGCCAGCTTGTTCTTCTGGAACTGATTTCTGTCTCCTCCCTCTCTCTGTTTCACACCCTCCCTCTCTGAGAGCAAAACTGTTCTCCCCTGCCTGCAAAGATCACATGCTCTCCCAGGCAAGCTGCTGTCCATACTTTGTTGCCTCCTGCACAATGCATTCTGCAAAAGTCCTGCAAATATTCTGTTTTAAAATGTGTGTGTGCAAGCTGCTCTAACAATTCCTCCCAAACCACCTCTAAATACTCTGTCACAATAGCAGACATTAATTATTATTTCATACAGCAACACTGCATGGAATTAATCACACTTTATTCTTGAATCATCAGAGACAGTTTTCACAAAGACAATCCAGCTGTTTTACTCCCTTCACATTGACAACAAACATTTGCTCTTCTGAAACCTTACATGAAACCACATGGAAAAATGGCTTTCACCTGTGCTGCAACATTGAAAGTGAAAGAGAGCAACCTTCCTATAGCAAAGGTGATGAGGAGCATTTCGTAACATATGAGGTGAAGTAAAGGTGGAGTCAAGCACTGTCACAGGGACAGAAGCAGCAATGGTGCAGACATATCATCTAAGATTTCTTTCAGCATCAAATACAAGAGAGCTCAGGTTCAGTTTCAGATAGTTGCCAGAAAAAGAGACAGGGATAATGTCAAGCAGACAGGGTTTGTTCCAATCACCAAGAATGACTTCATAGAACCATACAGCCCCTTCAACCCATAATCTTGAACCAACTTATATAAACCTATTCCAGCTTCAATCTAACCCTTCCCTCCCTCACAGCCCATAACCTCTGTTTTTCTAACATCCATTTGTCCAACTAAAAGTCTGTCAAATCTCCCACTTGTACTAGCCTCCACCATCACCACCCTCAGAGGACATCCTCTCTAATCCTGAAAGCATCCTGGTAAATCTTCTCTGCACCCACTCCAAAGGTCCAACCTTTCTATAATGAGGTGACTAGAACTGATAACAATACTAGATTTTTATAGACCTGCAACATTACCTCATGGCTCTTGAACTCAACACCCAGCTCACGAAGGCCAACACATCAAATGCCTTCTTAACCACCCATCAAATTACGCAATGATCTTGAGGGATCAATGGATTTGGGTCCCAAGATCCTTTATTCCTCCACACTGTTAAGAATCCTTCCATTAACCATGTACTCCTCCAAGTTCAACTTTATAAAATGATCACACATCTGTATTAAACTCCAGCTGCCACTTCTCCACCCAACTCTGCATCCTGTCTCTATCCCATTGTGACCTACGACAATCGCGTGCTCTATCCGCAACACCTCCAACTTCGTGTCATCTGCAAACTTAGTGACCCACCCCTCCTCTGCCTCGTCCAGGTCACTGATTTTTTTAAAAATCACAAAGAACAAGAGATCTAGAAATGATCCTTGCAGAATACTACTTGTGACCAATCTCCAGGCAGAGTACACTCTATCCACTATCAACCTGTGCAGTCTGTGGACAAGCCAACACCAAATCCACGCAGCAAAGTTTTCAAGGACCCCGTGCCTCATGACTTTCTGCATGGGCCTCACATAGGGAGCCTCATCAAACAACCTGCAATGACAATATGCCTTATTAAAATCCGTATTTCACCACATCCAGTATTCTACATTCATCAATTTGTTTTGTCGCTGCCTCAAAAATTCAATTAGGCTTATGAGACACCACCTGCCCCTCACAAAGCCATGCAGATTATCCCAAATATGATTGCTTTAGCAAATGCTTGTAAATCCTGTCCTTAAAAATAATTTCCAGTCGTTTGACCACCACTGGTCTAAGACTCATGTCTATTATTCTCAAGATTATCCCTATTGTCCTTCTTGAACAACAGAACATTTGCCATCCTCCAATCAACTGGTGTCAGTCCTGTGGATACAAAGATAATTTTTTCACCCCAGCAATGTTCAGTGCATTTATTCAAGATGTGGAATGAGCTGCCAGAGGAAGTGGTCGAGACAAGTTCAGATAGTAAAATGGACAGAAAATAGTTTGAGAAATATAGCCCAAGAGCAGGCAAATGAGGCAAATTCTGATGGGCTACTGGCCTGTTTCTATGCTGCGTGGCTCTGTTTCTATAGAGATTTTTTTTCACAGAAATCCAGCGAGATTGTCATAAAGAAGACCTGGCATTAAGCTGACTTTGGTCATTTACACTGAACCGAAAAAAGCTGGTATAATGCTGGGTCTGCGTGTCTTTTTACACAACAAGTTGGCATCCTGGTAGAAAAAGATGTGGGACACATAACACAACAGTGTCGGCATCTAGTGTCACATATAACAAGCTGTATTTGACAGCATACAAGACCCACATTTTTTTCCTTAAAAAAATGGCTGGTGGTATGCTGTCGGGAGACTCTCCCAACGACCCACTGCCGGTCCCTGCACTAGTCATTGTTGTGTTGAGAAAGTGTCAAGTTCAAGAGAGACGAGTCTGGATACAAGGGTTTGCAATCAAACTTTATTTTTCGTAACACCACAGTTAATAGAAGAGGATGGGAAAATCATAATGGAAATAAAATACACATGTGCACTATTTAAAAAGGAGCATGGGAAAATATGTGCATAATTTAATAAAACACACACAATTTATAAAGGAGCATGGGTGGTTTTTAAAGTTTTTTTTGTTGGGGTCTGCTGACAGATGAAGAAAGATAATGTTGGGGGCTTCAGACTGTTCAAACTGAGGACAAACCCACAGACCAGCTTGCTCAGAGCACAAAGTAACTCGAGAGTGCTGCGGTGGGATCAATGTGGGGGATGGTCTTTCATCACAATGCCACACCCTTACACTAATCTCCTCTCCCTTAATATCTGAAGGTCTGTCAGTGATTATCTTGAATACATTCAGTAACTTAGCATTCACACTCTCCTTCTGTAGAGTTCCAAATTCAGTACTCTTTGATACATACTTTATCTTATTCATGAATGATAAAACCCTTTTTTTGAAATAATTATTTAATTTCACATAGGCATTAAAACTTGTACATACATTTTATTGTTCAAAAACATTAAAACTTAAGTGATTTTTGGGAAAAAAATATCCTCCCCCTCCTCCCAAACAGCCTGATAGAAAAGAAAGAAAAAAAGAGAAAATCTAGATATTATTTAAGTAAAACCTTAATAAAACTATCAAATAAAATCTTACATATCTTAATTTTAGAAGTCAGAAGATTCAGGTTGGTTGATTATATTTTTTATAAATATTGATGCTATTCAAATTTTCCTAACATTTTAAATAAAAAATCCCATTCAAATCAGTCAAATGCTTTCTCAGTGTCTAAAGTAATGACTACACTGGGTTCCTCTCTTAAATTATACTCATTAGCTTTATTACATTATCCACTAGTTTTTTTTTAAAACAATTTACTATAATCCATACTTATGAATTAAGGTTAATATTTTGCTATTCTATTTGCTAGCATTTTAGATATTATTTTATAATCTGCAATTAACAATGAAATAGGTGTATATGATGATGGCTTCAAAGGATCCTTCCCTTTTTTCGGAATTACTTATTATTGCTGTCTTAAATGATTCAAATAAATCATTCGTCTCTCCCACCTGTTCTAATACTTCCATAAAATGGAGAAATTAATAAATCTTAAAAGCTTTATAAAATTCAGTGGGAAAAAAGAAAACCATCTTCTGCCAGAGACTTATTTTGTAATGAACCCAATGCTTCTTTAAACTCCTTTTGAGTAAATGGAGTGGCCAAAACTCTTTGATCTTTTGTATTTAATTTTAGAAAATTTATTTGAGACAAAAAAATTCTATTTTATTTCATATTTTAATGATTCTGACTGATATAATTTTTTATAAAACTCCTGAAAATTTTCATTTATTTCTTGTGATTTATGTAATCCAATTTGATTCTTTCTTAGTTACTATAATTGTTCGAGATACTTGTTGTTTTTAATTGCCATGCAAGAACCATATGTGCCCTCTCTAATTTGTAATATCTTTGCTTAGTTCTCATTATATCTTTCTATTTTATAAGTTTGCAAATAATTATACTTTAATTTCTTATTTATCAATGTTTTTCCTCTATTTGATTGTATATGCAAATTGTTTCTATTATTTTTTTCAATTTGTTCTGCTTCTTGCATATAATCTTTTTAAATCTTAGATGTAGAATTTATTATGACCTCTTAAATATGCTTTCATTACATCCCATAAAACAAAGTTATTCATTACTGAATTAGAATTTAAAAAATATTCATATTTGCTTTTCCATAAACTCACAAAAATCCTCAATCAGATTTTTAATCCCATTAAAATTAATACTTACAAAATTTGTCATTTCACCCATTAAGTATTATGATAATAATACCTTCTCTCACCCATACCTCATCTCTTCCAACTCTTAATTCTCCTATATAATATTTAAAACTGTGGTTATTAACTATTTCAAATGGAAAGAATGTGTAAAGAAAACCCTGTAAAGACAGAAAAAAACTAGAGACCCCTGCTAATGTTATACACAAACAACAGTACTCTCTTCCATGCCCACCCAAACTGGCAGCTATTAACCCCTGCCTTCCACCTCTCCCAAAGATATTGTTATAGTTTATTTATTTAAATATAAACAGATAACACCTCATCAGTTACAGATATTACTGTTCAAAATATCCTTCAAATTGCACTCTACTGCTCAGCACTCATCTCCTCACTTCACGACGAATATCTGGCAGAGAGTCAGCATACCGTTTAGCCTCTTTGGTTGAGCAAAGAATTTGTTTTGGCCTCTTGGAACAAAAACCTTCAGGGTTGCTGGATATGGAACAAAAACCTTCAGGGTTGCTGGATATCTTAAATCAAAAGCATAATCTTTTTTCCACAGTATATTTTAATTGGATGAAATTCCTTTCTTCAACAATCCAAAACTTGTATCTGGATAGAAAAAGATCTTATTTCCATTATATTCGAAAGATCCTGGTCTTTCCTTTGCTTGTTTTGCTGCCAGTTCCAAAATCTTTTCTCGTACTTGATGATGAAAGAATTTAACCAGTATTGCATGCAGCTTTTGATCTGGTTGTGGTCGAGGTCTTAAAGCTCAATGTGTTCTTTCTATATCAATATCTCCCTGAAATTCTTTGACTCCATGGGATTCAACATTGCAAAAATTGTCTAACAACATCTCCTTCTTCAAGTCCAACAATATTTATGTTATTTCTTCTACTGAAAATTTCTCGAGCATCCAGTTTTTGGGCCACGTGATCTCGAACAGTAGTAGAATTAGTTTGCATATTCCCCTTCTGATCTTTAATTGAATCAATTTCAAATTCTGTTCCTTTGACTCTTTCTTCCATCTCTTCAAATCTTTTTTGTGCACATTCACTACTTCCTCTACATGCTTAGTTCTCACCTGATAAACATTAAAGCTCCAATTTGGTTTCTTTACTTCATCATTCCCTTCATTTGTCTATCCAAATCATGCATACCCAAAGTTTTACCTTTTATAACTTTCAGCTGCCTGCTAGATCTTTCTGATTCCTCTTCTTCTCATTGTACAACCTCCTCAAAATCGCTAGAATTTGATTCTTCTTGTTTCTTCTCCTTGTTGAAGAAGTTTGTATCTGCTTCCTTCTTCCAGTGCTACTCCCATTTTATGCATTCTGCACATGTGCGACTCCTCCCACATGTGCCGAGACGCTTCTTCCTTCGGACCTCCGGCCATTGTTGGAGGTATCTCGACGTCGGAACAGATGGGTGGAATGTCTTGAGTCACCCCAACCATGGACTTCTTCAGGCGGGTTGCTACCTTTAGAACAGCTCCTGGATCCATCTTCAAGGTAGGCCTCTCTTCTTTATCTTGTTGTTTTTGCTGTTTTTCTCTTGAGCCAGCCGCAGCTTTTTCTTTCTTTGGAGAAATCTTTAGGGTGTTCTCTGTTAGTTTAAATTTTTTTTCCTCTTTCCCTTCTATCTCTTTCTTTTTTTTTTAAAAAACACTTTTTTAAAACTTTTTTGGGAGAGCTAGGTTCTCCAACCTGATGTGACATGCCCCAATAAAGCCCTATTTTGAAAGATCAACAGCCACCCACATCTGTCCTGTCAAAACCATGAATTATGTGCTTATGATTTAAATTACCTCTCAGTCTCCTCCCAGCAACACATCAGTGACTACTCATGGTCAGCCAAATCGAGACTGCCTTTTACATTTGCTGTATAATGGCAGCTCAATCTGGCAGATCTAGTATCAAATCATTGATGTACTGGGAATGATACCTTGCTAGGTTGGTGGTGCACCCAGTCACACTTGTGATTGCCCTCAACCATCTCCATGAGTGGCCCACAGCAACAGAGAGCAGGCAGCGGGCCATTGGGAGAGAGTGGGACACTGGTATTATTATTAAAAAGATTTTTCCTGTTGTCTGACTTTCATGTTTTGTCCAAGTTTTAAATGCTTACTTGTAAATACACTCTTAAAAAAAAATATGGTATACTAACACATATTTTCCCATCATGGTGCTGAAATGCAGGATCATCCCTTTTACACATATGGTGTTCCGGCACTGTTACTGTGCCTGCTGTTGGAAAAAAGCTGGGGCTGGAATGACCCCTCCCCCAATCCCGGCAGGCATAGCATAAAAAATACACAAATATCTCAGAACGAAGCAGCTGTGTCAAAGTCTCTGAAGTGTCAAAGTGGCAGGTTAGTAGGAAATTGCTGTAGAATACTGCAGAAATGTCCAGCTCATGTGGCACATTAAATGTATGGCAAATTATCATTCAGATACTTTGACTGCAACTTTTCAGATCTGTTCATAGTGGAAAACAAAATCGATCTTTTCTCTTTCCTGCTCCCAAAATCTCTCTTCAGGGCTGCTTTGAATATGAAGAACCTTACCTCCATATGCCAAAAATAAATACTCCACATTTGATTTGAAAAACTGTTCACACAAACAGAAAAATTAATTTCCAATCAAATTTAAACAACAAATATCTTGCATTGCTGCACATGGGAAGCCAACTTTACAGCAGAACTGTTTTAGAATATCGCTGTTGACAGAGCCACTGATTTAAAGTATTTATTACAAGTCAAGTTCCACACCCTTAATTGGCTTTTGAAAATTTTCACTTATCTGGTGCTTTTGTCATCAGATTTCATGGTGAGATTCTATTAGCCCTATTATTAAGCTATCATGAACTGTATGACTATTTTTACATTACGTGGCTCAGTTAACATAGTGATTAGTGCAATGCTGCAACAGCGTCAGCGATCGGGATTGGGGTTCGAACCCTGCACTGTCTGTAAGGAGTAAGTACATTCTCCCAGTGTCTGCATGAGTTTTCCGTAGGGGCTCCAGTTTCCTCCCACCGTTCAAAATGTACCTGGGGGGGGGGGGTCTTATTTAATTTAATTGGGCAGCACAGGATTCTGGGCCAAAATGGCCTGTTACTGTGCTGCATGTATATTGTGCTATATATGTATATATAGTTTCCTGAGATGTGGAAGAAGACATCAGTCAGTAAAATCTCTTCTGTTATTTGAATTTTGCATCTCTAAGTTATTTAAGAAGCCTCCCAAGTAACTCCAGAGACATAACACATACTACACATGACACACACACACACACACTCAATGTTTAATCAATTTGCAATTGTAAAGTTGAAAATACATTGTTAGCTTGTAGATGTACCTGCAATAACACAGCAAGAAGCAGAGTTTGACTTTCATTCACCATAGAGCTTGACTGGCCCTTGACTAAAGAGTATTAAAATGCAGAGATGCTTCCTACCCAAAGAAATCAAGGCATCAATTCAGCAGATCTGCTGCTTGCAAGGTCAACGGAAAATATAGAATGGATAAGTTTGTGTCACACACAATCCGTTTTTTTTTAGAAGCACGAAAAAAAGCAAATCTGGATGGTGATGGAAACGACATACTCCTTTGTTTAAATCCCTTTATGTCGGTGCCTCTCCTCCATGCATCCTGTGATTCATGATCTAGCCAATCACCACCAGGTGGAGGACGAATTCCTCAATGCACCGCAGTTGCCTCACTCTGCACCTTTGTTCTGCTGCTCAAATAAGATCAGCACCCCAATCTGCAGTCATATCATCCACAATGGTCCAAAATGCTCCAAATGCTTTAGAACAGCAGATTTCTTGAGGCAAGCTGCCTCATGTGGTTCTAGTAACTGCACTAACAACATTCACAAAGCATCATATTTTTCAAAGTAAATCCTGTGAAATCTAATTCTCTGAGCTCATCAGCCAAAGACTATTATGAGCAGCACACTCCTTCTTCACCAGCTGCTTGTGGAAATCAAACATAGTGATGATGCAGTATGGCACCAAGTTTCCCTGCTGTTTCTTTGAACAGCAATCTAGTCAGTACCAACATCCCACCGTTACCCCAATGATAATGATGGTCTGCCTACAGATAAGCTTCCTTATATCCCAAGAAAGATTGCTCCACAAATCCATTTTCTCATTCCTTCAGCCATCTACAAATATGAACCATTTCCATTTACCTATCTATCTGAACCCATCATGACTATGAAAGCCTTTCAAATGTCACGCTGATGTTCAGTGGATACCGTGATTCAATCCTGACTTTGGGTGTTGGGCACGTGGAGTTTTCCAATGCACTCTCCACCCCTGTGATGACTTCCTCCCAGCTGATCCAGATTCTTCCAATATGTGAAATGTCTGATGGAAATTATCCCTGCTTTAGGTGGAAGGCAAAAAATAATCATATGAGAAGTTGATGGGGTTGTTGAGCCACAAGGGAATCAAACTGGGCGAATTGGACTGTTTGGAGCTGGCATTGACCAAAAAAAGTACACTGTCTTCCTTCTATGTCATAATATGAGCATAACCCCAGATCTTTTGATTTTATTTTGAAGTAGCAATTCCTTATCCTTTAAATCACCTTGCACATCTGTCTCTGGCCCAACCATGGGCTCTGCAGACTTTTGTGTTTTCCTTCAGCATAACCCCTCTGTCTTCCAGTTCTGTGATATGATGAAGTGCCAGATTCAACTGTTTCATAGATTGATCTTGTCATACATTTTGCCACTTTTAAAGATCTGCACTTCCAAATCTCTCACCTCCCAAATACACCCCACAACAATGTCATTTCTTCCTATCGAAATATATGGCTTCATACCATTGTGTTAAATTTCACACACTTTCAACCAGCTAACGCCTCAGCAATTTATTATTAACTATCAATCTCCGTAACCTCTCCAATAATGTTCACTCTATTCACCAGCTCAACTCCCTCCTATCACACTGATCATTTTAGAATACATCCCTGATCACATGACACAATGGAGACTCAGACTGTTGAAAAATGGGTCTGTCACTTTCCAAAGGAGGAGTCAGAGATCACTGACAAAGGACCACAACATATCAAACCATGTAAAATTTAAGTCTGGAACATAATTGTGTTGAACCAAAAGTCATTGGTTACACTGAGTGAAGAGCAAATGTGACATGAAGAAAGTCACCTGTGACAACAACCCAGTTTTTTTTTGCACCTTTCCAAAACCTGCTTTTGCAACTGCTTCTCAGTGTGCCCCGTTGGCTATTTGGAGGTCAATAGAATACTCACAACAGAGTGATTGCTCCCTTCCTGTTTCTAACACCCACTCTTGCTGACTCTGCTGGCAATCCCTCCACAATATCAGTCTTTTCTGCATCTGTAAAGCTCTCTCTGATTAACAATGACACCCTCCCCCCAACTTTAGCCTCCCTCCCTAAACTTTTTGTAACATCTTAATCCCAGAATACCAAGCAGCTAATCCTGACCTTGTAGCAGCTGTATGTCTCTGCAATGGCCATAACATCATAATTCCATGCACTGATCCATGTTCTGATTATTCTTAATCCTCGCCTGAAAGTAAGGTTATTTCAACCCATCAAACTAACTGCCTTTAGACCCTCACCACTGCGTGTTCTTCCTCAGTCTCACTGCTCTGCATCTACCTTTCCATGAACTGTGCCGTTTGAATCGGGGGAGCGTCGAGGAGAGACTTGCTTGCCACAGTGGTGTAATGAACTTAATTTCATTCACCTCATAATTCAAACAGTAAAGAACAATGAATGATGCTGCAGAAAGGAAAGCAAGAATTATTCACAAATATATGAATATAAATTTGTGGATGATGAAAACACAGAACAAAATCAGCAACCAATCTGAATATTCTGAGCCTATCGGTCTCAACCAGTAAGAGACTATCCAACATCTTATTTTCAGCAAGGGTTGAGCTATTTTTAGAGGAAATTACTTTTTTATTAGCTGCAGAATTGAGGTGACAATGGAAAAACTAGCTTTTCCTGGCAATCTCTAATGATATTACCGAGTTTTACCACCTGCTCTGGCCATCGTGAAGGTATTCACACTCTGCTATTGGTTCTGCAGCTCCACAAGGAAGGAAATAAAGTGAAAGTACAACTATTTTATCACATAAAACAAGAATTGAAATTATAGAATTTGTAGGAAATGGAGAAAAATAATCTGCGCAATTTATTATTCAAGGAAATGATAGTTGAGATTCTCAGACATCTACAAGACAAATCACTGCATGTTACATCCATGCACCATCCCGCAATAAATCTACACAACAGTAACCAATGTCTAGAATGCAAATAGCAAGAGAGCAGAGGGATGAGAAAGGAGGGGTTGTATGTTGAATTCAAAAGACACGTAAACCTTGGAGACGAGAGAATAATTTAAAAAAAACATGTGAAGGTGACAATCAAAACGAAACATAAAGATCAAATGGAATAGAAAATGCAGTACTTTTTTTTAAAAAAACTGTAAGATGTCGTTGCGGCACGGAGATGGGACAGTGCCCTCCGTGAATTGAAGAAATACCAAGTGAAAGGAACTCTCGGCATTAAGAGGAATTTTTTTTTTAAAAAGGGTCTGCTGGAAATATTCAGCAACTCAGTCAAAATCAGTTGAGAGCAGGGGAGAGTTAACTTTTCATTAAACCTGAAAAGACAGAAATCAAAGAGGTTCTTTTCATCACGAATGGACAAGTCAGAGCAGATAGACGCATGCTATTCGTGGTTAAGAGGTCCAATGTAAAGGAAACAAAGCAAAATATGGGGCTTGAGGCAGCCAGGTTAACATTTTATTTCCACATAAAAGGTTGAGAAACTGAGGAATGTGCTACCAGAACCAGCAGCTGAAAGATCACATGAACATTGAAGAATGTTCTAATGGAGCCTAATGGAGAATTGAGGTGACAATGTTCTAATGGAGCCTAATGGAGAAAGTGGGTCATTGATCCATCAGAAAATGAGTATTTTTAGGAAGGGCACCGTCACTTTGAGGCCGGCTCCATCAGCGGAGAAAAATGTGCACTTTCCTTTTTATAGAGAATGCCTAAATCCTGCAGCAATTTAGCTTTTATTAAGAGCAGAGCCAATGGAAGCAGGGCAACTGGTGCCGTAGCGCCGCTCATCAACATGAGAGCAAACATACGCTGTGAGCAATGGCTATCTTAGTTACCCATATTCCCCCATGCAGCTGGAACTGGTCTGGGAAAGAGCATTTCCTGCTGAGTGGGGGATTATGGGTAACGAAAATGACTATTGATCCTTCTTCTGCTCAGTGCTGCTCCTCCAGCATGCTGAGGGACTCTGATCTCAAGCATTTATGCTGTGTAACTGCTACAATGACTGGGTCACAGGCTGATAGAGTCATCACGACATCATCAGTCACACCCCCCCCCCCCACCAAACCCCAAGCCAGCCGCTTGCAGCAGCAGCAGATTTATGGAGCAAGGCGGAGCTCTCTGCTCCACCTGAGTGACCAGTATGAAAGAGTATTTAGAGGTGGTTTGGGAGGAATTGTTAGAGCAGGTTGCACACAATATTTGCAAGACTTTTGCAGAATGCTTTTTGCAAGAGGCAACAAAGTATCGACAGCAGCTTGCCTGGGAGAGCATGTGATCTTTGCAGGCAGCAGAGAAGAGTTTTGCTCTCAGAGAGGGAGGGTATGAAACAGAGAGAGGAGTCACAGAAATTATTTCCAGAAGGACAAAGCTGGCAAACTTTGGAAGGCTGCTTGGTCGAAGGAGAAGACTGGCCATGTGAAAGGTGACTTGAAAGAAAGAGGATCATCTGGGGAACCCTGAAGGGGGCAAGTTTCGTCAGCAGACTGATTGAGAAGGAATCCATTGCACATGTCCTAGAAAAGGAATCTCTCTCTGAAAAACCAGCAAGAACCCTACCTGAGTGGTGATCATTTGCCTGTTAAGACTGGTGAACTTTGTTAATGCTAACTTCTGTGCACAGTGCAAGAATTGCCTGCAACCAGTGAGATTAGACTGAGATCCAAAGAACTTTTCTAATCTTAAATATACATTACACACACCTGCACTTAGTATTGGGGGGGGGGGGGTTAAGTAATAAGTTAAAGTTTAATTCTGTTTCCTTGTTCAAATATAATTAAAAACTACTTTTGTTTAAGTAACCCTGTGTTGTAGAGCAAATCTATTGCTGCAGGTTTTTGGGGTCCTCCAGACTCCGTAACACCAGTCTAAGGAAGGATCAGGTTCGGTGTCTTGGAGACACGCACGGAGGATTTAAGGAGGTAGGTTCAGCGACGTGAGGTCAGAGAATATCCACCTTTACAGTTACAATTTTTTTTCCACTATAAAAGGACCTAATGATTGACCCAAATTATGTATTCAAATGGCAATTGACCTGCAAAATTGGTTTTTGAAAACTGGATTATAATTAACCAAAATATAAAAAAGGCCATAATCAATTTTGAAAATATCCATTTTAAACTGTTCATTCAACACCATCTATTGGCAAGGAGCAGACAAAATGCTGAGAAAAATTCTCATTGTGCATTTTTGTTTTAACTTATTTAATTGAGTTTCATTGTGGAACACAATCAGATGCTTCTTGCATTTAAATCATTTCATATCTATGTCAACTGAATTAAACAACAATCCTTCAATTAATATCGACATTAACACAATGCCACTGATGGACGTCAGCTTAGATCGCTGGACAAAAACATTCAAGACTATGAGATATGCTAACTCAGCAGTTCACTGCACTTCATTGAGAAAGACCTTGTGAAAATTAACTGCTGCTATGTTTTCCTGTTGACATGAATACAAAAATCCCCTTGGAGTGACATGATACAGATTGGTTCTCCTGGCCGTACTAACAACAGTCATCTCAAACAAATTTTGAATAGATCAACTGGTCATTTATCACATGACTGCTTGAGGCCTGACATTCCTACAAAATAAATGGCCATGTATCAAAATGAATGACATACAAAAGACAACGCATTTGAACCATATTTGCAGGAACTCAGCTTGAGCTTCTTATCATCATGTAGCATCTAATTTCATCAACATGTCCATCTATTTTCTTGTCTCTAATCTGATGAATTCGGCTCTCCTGAAGTGGTACACAACTCAACCACCCTCTGCGAAGTGAGATTAAAGAAGTTTCTCCTGAATTCTTGACTTGATTTCTCAGTGACCATTTTGGATTGAATACAGAGTGGAACAAACCAACTGCGGGGTGTAGGGGGAGTCAACAAGTCAAGCAGCATCTGTCGAGGGAGAGGAATTGCCAACATTTCAGATTGAGATTCTGCATTAGGAGTGAGTGTATAGAGGGATGATTTTTTAGTATTAATAGAGGGGGAGGGACAATTTAGGGGTCAGGGGACTCCAGTCGCTTCTGCTTTCCCCTTCCCTTCATATTGGCTATCTTCCACTCTCCATACAGTCTTCATAACAGCATTTCAATAAATGAGAAACATTAAAAAACTATGCTGTTATGTTAATACTACATAATTCAACTCATTAAAGTCAATAATGACAATATTTTTGCCATTTGGAATGCTGCGATTTTATTCTCCCCATTCATTGATTGCGCAAGTTGCATCCCAACTTCCATTTCATATGAAAGACTATTTTACTATCATGTTTTATGTTCTTCATCTGCCTAATTAACTTTCCTATTTATTTTTCTGATTTGTCTCCTGATCATTTTAGTCTCTTTATGTCTTGTTTTCCTCCCCAGTTCATTCTTTATGTTCTGATTATTCCACAGTATGATTTGCTCTTTAGTTTGGCAGATTTTAGTTTGGAATCAGTCCAAATATTTTTGACTGACATTCTCAATTTTTGTTTGGAGTATTATTTCCAAATTACTATTTTCGCCTTTCCAAAATTTGATTTTCTTCAAACTATTATCATGGTTTTTATCTTCCTCAATTCTCAAAAAGTATATTTTTGTGATTTTTGCATTTGCTACCCATGAAACACTTTCAAAAATCTTGATATATACCATGTGCCATGCAAATTCCTTCTTTAGTATTCCTCATCTGACCTTATACTGGAGGACATCAGGTCAATGACAGCTCTGAGGAGAGCAATCTTTTTTTTTGTATAATTTATTTATGATTTTCCAAACAATTATCAACATTAACAGTGACAATATTAACAGTATCAGGATTGACTATTATATACAATTATCAATTCCATACAAAATTTTCTGCAGAGTTCAAGCTCTTTCCATCAAACATTTAACACTTCAGTAACCACAGTTACACATGATATTGAAGACACTCACGACAAAGGTGTGAAACAAATATCAAGGATTTGTCACGGCAAAGCAGCCAGAGCTCAGGCTGCTTTCTTTTCTTGACTTTACCTGATTGGGATGGGATGTACCTTCACCCCCCCCACCCCACACCCCACCCAATAGGAATAGATGGGAAAGGTAGAGCGGTGAGGCACAATGGTCCACACTATAGTCATGCTTCGATGGAATTTAAGTATGGTTGCCAATTTTAAAAATTTTTTTAAAGTATCATACTTTTTTTAAAAGTTGGAAGTAATTTTCTCCAGGGGAACACAGCTTTTCATTTCTGTGCTCCAGCGTGCAATGCTCAGGCAGGAGTCGGACTTCCAGGTAACTGCTATGCACTTTCTGGCCAGTGTCAATGCAAGGAAAGCAATCTCATTTCGTTCCACCCATCTTAATTTTCCTACACCATGAGAACATATTATTTCTCACCATGTTCTTCATCTCCTGCTTAGTAGTTATTATTTCCACCCCCCCATCAACCTATACCAGCAAATCCTCAGATGGTGGGAGGATACCAGAGCCCCCAGAGGAAATCAGCGCTTCACAAACAAAAAATGAAACCCACACAGACAACAAACAAGGTCAGGATCAAATATGGGTCCCTCAAATTCTACAACAGCACACTAACTGCTGAGAGAATGAGCTTATTGTAATACACATATCCCCAAAATTCTTACTTGCTGCAGCTGAGCAGATACTTATAAAGAAAGAGTGTCATATTTAAATAATTAAATTTAATTGAAAAAGACAATAAATACACAAGATGGATAATAAATATTCACTCATGCAAAAAAGTGACTTGCAATAGTGCAGACAGTCCATGATTCTTGAACCAAGGGGAGGCTCAAGAACCTCATCGATGTTGGAAAGAAACTGTACTTGAATCTCGAGATGCTGTTCATCAGGCATCTGACCCAGTGGTAGTAGTGAGAAGAGGTTGTGGCCAGGAAGATGGGGCTGCTTCATGACGTTGGCTGCCTTTATGAGGCAGCACCTCACATATTTGTGTCCAATGGATGGAGGTCAGAGCCTGAGATGGAGAAGGCGATGTTTGCTACATCCTTCAGCCTTCTGCATTTCTGGCACTTTTACTGCCAAACCAGACTGTGATGCAACTAGTCGGCATACTTTCTATTGTATATTTGTGGAGGTTTGACAGATCTAAAGATCTCCTCAGACTCTTTAGAATGTAGAGGCACAGTTGCCTCAATGTGATGGCTCCAGGAAAGGTCTTCTGAAATATGGATTCCATGGAACACCCCAAAAAAAAAATCAACAATAAGCTTCTTGGTCACATTGAGACGTACATTGTGGTTCTGGCACCAACCAACCAGATTCTTAATCTCCGTCCTGCATTCTGCCTCATCATTTCCAGTTATTCTGCTCATAATGGTGGTCATCAGGAAATTTGTAGATTGACTTGGAAGTGAACTTGGCTGCACAGTCATGGGTGAGCAAGGAATAGAGTACACTGAGCACAAGGAATAGTAGTCCAAAAGTAGAGCACAAGAAGCCTTTGGATGCCCCTGTGTTGAAGGTCAATGTGAAGAAGGTAATGTTGACAATCCAGATTACTGATAGGGTCTGCCCATGAGGAAGCTGAGGATCCCATTGCAGAGGCATAGACAGGATTCCAGGTCCTTTAGCTTGGTCGTGAGTTTTGCTGATATGATGGCATTGAATTGCCAGGCTGTAGTCAATGAATAATAACCAAACATAGGTGCTTCAGTGGTCCAGATGATCTAATTCAGAGTGGAGGGTCAACAACATGGCATCTGCCATTGACCTATTGTGATGATAGATGAGCTGGAGTGACTGCAAGTCCAACCTGAGGCAGGAGTTTATTCACTCCATAACGAACCTCTCAAAGAACTTCATCACTGTCGATCATTGACAGAGAGGCAGGTTTCCTTACCCTTCTTGGGCACCAATAGGATGGATAGCAAGAGATTGAAAATGTCCACAAAAACTCCAGCAAGTTGGCTTGCACAGGTTTTAAGGAACTGCACCCTCCTGTATTGCCATCATCCCTTGAAGAGTGTGCTTCAATAATAGTCATGAAATAAAATGTCTACAGAAATGTACAGGTTATTAACACAGTGAACTTGCTACTGAATGAAGCCATATTCTGGCAACTTTCCTCAAATTTATTCGTTCCCAATAGACTTCCCTCTCAAATTAGGAAACTTCTCGCTTGTCAAAACTGAAAGAGCTTTCTTCTTCATACTCCTTTTCACCCACCCACCCACTCAGCCCCCACCCACCCACTCAGCCCCCACCCACCCACTCAGCCCCCACCCACCCACTCAGCCCCCACCCACCCACTCAGCCCCCACCCACTCACTCAGCCCCCACCCACTCACTCAGCCCCCACCCACTCACTCAGCCCCCACCCACTCACTCAGCCCCCACCCACTCACTCAGCCCCCACCCATGCACACAGCCCAAAGAATAAAGATGAGAAAGAAGCTTTTTTAATTGCAATCTAAGACATTAGAAAATGTTCAAATTTCAAAATGTATGATGTTTGCACTTGCTAAATCACAATGACGGACAGATATCAAACAGTTTCCTGCAATGCACCACTCTTTTCTAAAAGAAGCTAACTGGACAAATTCTATTCACGGTGAGAAAAAAGCCTTTTCAAATTAATTTAGAATGCGTGGTGGAACTGGGGAAGGCCAGGTGAGCTCTGGCCTGACAACTGTGAGAAAGGAAGGTCTGTTGTGAGGGAAAGGCCTGTTTTAGTGCTAACGAGGATTGGAAGGATTGCCTCAGCAAGATAATGGCTTTTGTGTTCATGACCAATGTTAGGTCTGCTTTGTTCATGAATGAGTGAGACAAACACCAGGCTGAGTCGAAATCAGGGTTCTTTGTTCTTTATTACCGGATTGTAACACTTGCGACTAACAAAGTTAGTCGGAGAATGCATTCTGCCGTTATCAGCAAAATGGTGATTTTTTATACCCTTGGATACATGCTTAGAACATCATCATATCATTACTTGTCCAATGACTAAAACTGTTGCTATCCTTTCCCTGCTAGCTTCCTGCCTCTCAATCCATCAATGTCTCTCTTATCTTGTAAGTACAAGGATGCATTCTGTTACTCCTTAGTACTGGGTGACTCCTTCTCCGGTCCCATCTCATGATGTTTTACCTAACAGGAGTACAAGGACACCTCCCCTTCTTGTTACTGCCCTGTACAGGGTAACTCCCTACACATTCCCATCTCATGATGTTTTACCTTACACCAACAAACCCTAAAGATGGTCGTGCCAGTAGAATAGCCCATTCAGAAAGACATGAGAGAATCCTTTCATTAGCTTAGCTACTCTCTGTCAATAGCTAAATATCAGTGAAAATAAGTTTTGGTCTAATGACTGAAAACATTAAGCCACAGCTGAAGTACTGTGGGCAATTCTGGTCACCATATTCAAGAATGTGATCACACTGGAGAGGGTGCAGAGGAGATTTAACAAGATGTTGCTTGGATGGAAAGAGATTACAAGAGATAACTGTGGAAATGGGATTGTTTGGATTGCACCAAGAGCTCACGTGGACTTGATTAGCCAAATGACCTCCAACATCATCAAACATGAGAAAACATAAAATATGAAATTATCACTTTACATTCTAGTGAAGTGAAGAGAAGTAAGTACTTAACATATAACAATTGACAGCACGGAAACAGGCCATTAGGCCCTTCTAGTTCGCACTGAACCAAACACCCCTCTCTAGTCCCACCTCCCTGCACAATGCCCATAACCCTCCATCTTCTTCTCATCCATATACCTGTCCAACCTTTTCTTACTCATTAAAAACTTTTCATAAATAGCCCTGCTGTTTCAGGAATCAATCAGGCATAAGCACTGTTAATACTATGTCTGCAGTTTTTCTCAAGTTGCTGGGGAATAAAAATAATTGCTTAAAAATTTGCAGTGTAATGAAGGCCTTTATCAATCAAAATAAAAGACACCCATAGGGATGATTTGTAAATGCAGTCTGAGTTTCATGATCTTTTAATTAAAAGCTGTGCTCCATGGTTACTACCCTTGTTTGCATATTCTGATGTAACCATATTCTTCCCTGATTGTTGTGCTTTGCTCTGTGAACGTGTTTGATCAACTGACGACAACAATAAAGATTCAGATGCAAGGAATTATATTTAACTTATCTCATGGAAACAAAGAAATGTTACCCATGTGTTGGATTTCCAAAAAGGCAACATACTTCACAATGATAACTGATGGCTGGGATAACTCGTCATGAAAGAAAAAAGAACAAATAAAACTCAGCAGAAAAAAAAAGGCTTGAAGCAAAACAAAGTTACACTGTGCCATTTTTTCGTGGAATGATTTTGAGACTATCTTTAAACACTGTGCATCAATGAAATCGGACAAAATGAGGGGATATTTTTGTGTGGGCAAGTGACGAGTTTCACAGTCATGAGAGTTTCCACATCTATAAATGATAATAAGTGGGAGCCCATGGGCCAATGTAACTAAATTGAGATAAGGACTTCTTGGAAACCACTGTGAAGTGTCAAGTCTAATTAAATTGTGAGCGAACTGCAAAATAGGAAAAGCACAAGAAGTAAATGTAGCTGAAGGATGAAAAAAGAATGCCAGGCTGAAGGAAAGAAAAATCTCACAAACTGTGAACAGAGAACTACATAGTGATTTTTTAAAAAAGCAACAGTTAGCCTGTGGGCACATAATATGTACATTTTTCTTAGTTGAATATTTGAAAACAAAATAAATTCCACGATGAAGCAAACTTTTGCATATTTCATACGTCCTTTGACTCACCCAAGAGGAGTGCTCCTTCATTTGATGTTGATTGCTGTGGGAGCCACTGGCATAACCCCGCCAAAAGCAAGTCTGACAAAGCTGATAGTTATGGCATTGCTGACAGCGGTAACGGAAACCCATCATACTCTCACTGCGACAATATGAACATTCCACTGGATGGAAGACTACAGGAAAAGAAAGAAAATTGTATCAAATGCAAATTGGTCCCATCCAAAATTATTTTTCAGTTGCTTCACCATAAGCCTTTTCAAATGCAGGGATTCAAAATGGTCTACAATTGAAACTATAACATCTGCTATTTTATAGTTTACTTGATTGTGTATTAAGGACAGAATTGATTCCCAAAATAAACCACAATAAGTGTCCAGCTGAACACCACAAGGCACTTCCCCAAAGCCTAATTTGCATTTTAATAGTGGTCAATTTTGGAATTAATTGTAGTAAGTTTGAAGTAAGTGCTTTAAATTAAAACATTCATTTTTTTAATTAATTATCAGTTCTTTGAGATTAGGTCAAACAAGTTATAAAAGTAATAGAGTGAAATAGTGTGCACGAAGGACAACCCAGTGACTGCACAGCTTAGACAATCAAAAAATGTTTACCATCAGGAATTATGTCCCTCACAGATATGGAACAAATGGAAAATCATACTGTACACTCTTTCTTTGGCTTGGCTTCGCGGACGAAGATTTATGGAGGGGGTAAAAAGTCCACGTCAGCTGCAGGCTCGTTTGTGGCTGACCAGTCCGATGCGGGACAGGCAGACACGATTGCAGCGGTTGCAAGGGAAAATTGGTTGGTTGGGGTTGGGTGTTGGGTTTTTCCTCCTTTGCCTTTTGTCAGTGAGGTGGGCTCTGCGGTCTTCTTCAAAGGAGGCTGCTGCCCGCCAAACTGTGAGGCGCCAAGATGCACGGTTTGAGGCGTTATCAGCCCACTGGCGGTGGTCAATGTGGCAGGCACCAAGAGATTTCTTTAGGCAGTCCTTGTACCTTTTCTTTGGTGCACCTCTGTCACGGTGGCCAGTGGAGAGCTCGCCATATAATACGATCTTGGGAAGGCGATGGTCCTCCATTCTGGAGACGTGACCCATCCAGCGCAGCTGGATCTTCAGCAGCGTGGACTCGATGCTGTCGACCTCTGCCATCTCGAGTACCTCGACGTTAGGGGTGTGAGCGCTCCAATGGATGTTGAGGATGGAGCGGAGACAACGCTGGTGGAAGCGTTCTAGGAGCCGTAGGTGGTGCCGGTAGAGGACCCATGATTCGGAGCCGAACAGGAGTGTGGGTATGACAACGGCTCTGTATACGCTTATCTTTGTGAGGTTTTTCAGTTGGTTGTTTTTCCAGACTCTTTTGTGTAGTCTTCCAAAGGCGCTATTTGCCTTGGCGAGTCTGTTGTCTATCTCATTGTCGATCCTTGCATCTGATGAAATGGTGCAGCCGAGATAGGTAAACTGGTTGACCGTTTTGAGTTTTGTGTGCCCGATGGAGATGTGGGGGGGCTGGTAGTCATGGTGGGGAGCTGGCTGATGGAGGACCTCAGTTTTCTTCAGGCTGACTTCCAGGCCAAACATTTTGGCAGTTTCCGCAAAGCAGGACGTCAAGCGCTGAAGAGCTGGCTCTGAATGGGCAACTAAAGCGGCATCATCTGCAAAGAGTAGTTCACGGACAAGTTTCTCTTGTGTCTTGGTGTGAGCTTGCAGGCGCCTCAGATTGAAGAGACTGCCATCCGTGCGGTACCGGATGTAAACAGCGTCTTCATTGTTGGGGTCTTTCATGGCTTGGTTATGAGCTCTCTGAACCCTTCTCCATTAACAATGGCGTGAAGCAAGGCTGTGTTCTCGCACCAACCCTCTTTTCAATCTTCTTCAGCATACTGTACACTAATGGTTGTTCAAACCACGACACTGTCCATATTCAGACCAACTTATTAAAATAAAAAAAACACTGCAACCAGTATTTAAGCGATCTTAAGACTCCATTTTCTGACGCTTGCACCATTATCTGCTGTCTTTAGCTAGATGAGATAAAGCTATGTCCCCTTCTGTGGTGTTTTGTTCTTGTAGATCCTACAACTTTTGCTGTTTTACTTGCAGGCAATCATGCTTAAAAAACAACTTTGCCATGATATCTTGGTCAGTGATTGTCCATCAACCTATAATCTCAAAGGAGTTTTACCAGATAATAAACTCAATGAAGCTTGTCAGATTTTATTATGCATAAAATAGAAGCTACATTTCCAACCTGAGAAAATTTAATGTTCTGGAAGTCCAAGAGTAAATGTTTTTTCTTTTTTATTTATTTGGATTGACATCTTTAACAAATTCAACCTTCAAAAATAATATATGCCAGTATTAAATGTTAGTGGTGAGACAGTTCATAATTGTCAAGCTTGTCACTGTTAACTGACCTAATCTGGAAACTGGCTTTTAGGGCTTCATTATGGCACAATTATCAAACCAATTTTGGTTAACACCAAGGTGAAACAAGGAATAGTGTAGGTTAACAGCAAATACTATTTCCAAAGAGAATGTCCTTTGTATGAAAATAATGAAGTTGTCTTGAACCTTTATAAAGGACTGATCTCACCTCATCTGGAGTACTGTTTTGAATTCTTGTCACTAGAAGAAATGAAGGATGTAGGGGTGTTGGAAATTGTCCTTAAAAGATTTGCAGGAATGTTTGCTTGGATGAGAGATCACAGTAGCAAGGATAGATTGAAGGACTGTTTCCTTCAAAACAGGGTGATGGGTTTATCCATTTAAGAAAGAGATGAGGTAAGATTTTTCCCTTGTAAAACAGTTGCCTCGAAAGGCAGCAGAAAGCAAGTCTCAGAATTTTTTTTAAGACAGACATGGAGAGACACTTGATAAGCAAAGTGGTTGAAAGTTTAACAGGAAAGGACGAGAAAGTGAAATTGATCTTGTGTCGTTTCCTCCTGCTCCAAATTCCAAAGCTCATGTGGTTTCTATTACGTAAAGATGTCAAAAGAAACATATTAAATGATTGATCAGTATCACATCGTTTTGGATGGATTTTGCAGTCAACGCCACATGAATTGTGCATGGTGGTCAAGCTGCTGATATATGGCCTGTTCGAGAATTTGCAGACTATTTTTAGTTATTTCAATTTTAGTGCGTGGGTACCACCTGCAAGACCAACATTCACTGTCCTTGGGAAGTTGCTGGTGGACTGCCAACTATTTGATTCATCGCCCTCCCTCAGGTCCAAGTACAGTTGATTGGTAGAAATTCAGTTCAATTGCCAGAACCTACCATTTTCCACATTGGCAAGCCGATGCATCAGTGGTAACCAGACCAGGCACTGTGGAGGAGGGTCAGCCATCATTGTATCCAAAAACATATTCAAGGTAATTTTTTTCTGAAAATATAGAATAGAACTATTAGTTCCATGCAATTTGATCTATTGGATGGATGTGCATGAAACCCACAGTCACAGGCAGAAGGCACAAATTCCACACTTTCAATGCTAGTGTCAAGATGGCTCCTGAATCAACACTGGAACTGTTAGGCACTGGTTCCATTAGCTGCACCACTGTCTTGTCCTTTTGAATCAATAGTCCAATCCCCGTGCTCCAAAATCATTGCACCATCCAAACTTTAATTCTGTCCAGTTGCTTCAACATCTTTCTTCAATTCTACCTCAACACTGCTGCTTTGAAGATAAAGTCAAGCCACACCTATCAAAAGCAACTATATGATGTTCAATCTGCTCAAGTCCATAAAAAAGTAAACTGTAAATCTGAAATAAAAAGAGAAACACTGCAAGAACTCATCAAGTCAAGCAGCGTCTATGGAAAGAATTGTCAGCACCCCAAAATATCAATTCTCCTTCTTTTACCAACTCGATACTTTCACCACTCTCTATTAACATTCCTGTTTTGAATCCATGACCACTTAACAGGTCCTTCTGATTTTCAGAAACTGCAATTTATTTCAGAATAAATGATATTCACCTGGAGAGAGCAGGGCAGTAGGACCAACACGGGGACTGGCAGCAGGCCGCCGGGTGAGAGCAGGACAGTGGGACTAGCACAGGGACCAACAGCAGGCTGCCGGGAGAGAGCAGGGCAGTGGGACCAGCATGGGGACCAACAGCGGGCTGCTGAGAGAGAGCAGGGCAGTGGGGCCAGCACAGGGACCAACAGCAGGCTGCCGGGAGAGAGCAGGGCAGTGGGACCAGCACGGGGACCAACAGCGGGCTGCTGAGAGAGAGCAGGGCAGTGGGGCCAGCACAGGGACCGACAGCGGACTGCCGGGAGAGAGTGGGGCAATAGGACCACACAGGGACTGATAGCATGCCGCCAGGAGAGATATTCTTTCTATCTTTATGCTTTTTCTTTATATTTTCTCATATTACTATATTTAATACCGTTCAACCTCACTGAATGGGTTGGACCCTTTCAAGCTGCCATGTAAAATAGGGTTAAATGGGCAATTTGCCCAGAAAGCGCCCCACTCATGCAGCAGCTTGAAAGGGTCTGACTCATTCAGTGAGGTCCTAATCCAACTGGGTCCCTGACCTACCTCAGAGGTAGTCAAGGAACCCAGTTAAACTCATCTAGGCCACGTCCACCAGTGGCTTGAAAACAAATATGGCCAACATGGTTGTTCCAGTGATGTCAGTGCTTGTTTGCATGCATGCGTCACCAGGCTGCATCGACTAAAATGCGCAGTGCTTACATCCTGCTGCTCCTCCAATGACTGCACCATTTGCCTGACAGCGGTGGTCACAACAGTTGCCTGCTGTACTGCAGCACAGCAGAGTTGTTTAGCCAGCATCTAAAGATCGCTCCCGGTAAGTGCGTGGCACGTCATTCAACGCGTCATCGTGGGGGCAGGATCACCAGGTTGGTGATTTAATGGGTCGATCCCCTTGCACCTTTGCCCCATAAATCGCACCTAGGTCCCAGGAGGGCTACCCAGGTGCTGCAGCTTAAAAGTCCCTATTGTAATCTTAAATCTAATTAAGTAATGTTTATTTAAAATGTATAATTACATGGATGAAAACTTTAAATAAAATATTCCAAAAAAAAAGGCCACAGCCAGTTCTTGTGGATTTTACTTTTCAGGGGGAAATTTCACAGTTAGAGAGCAATAAGTTGTACGAATATATTTTTCAAAGAGGAAAAACAATTTGCAATTCAAAATGGGTTTTGAGCCATAGCTAACAGATGACGAGATGCTTGGTCAAAGAAGTGATTTTGACTGAGGAGACAGTGGAAGAAATGCCGTGATGATTGGTGTAGACACCCTAACCTTGAAGGTAAAAGAGGAGCTCACTGGAGGAACTCAGGGTGACAAGTTGTTCCTGACATTTTGACATAGCAGCTTTTCAAGAGGGAACTGAGATAACAGAGAAAAACAATCATGCAAGAATCTGTTCTTCTGACGGAGTAGTACAGGTAATATTGCCCTCTTGTGGAAATATAAAAACTTGGCAAAGGCTCAGATTTGATATTCATTTCCATTACTCAGAATTTAATCAGATGTAAGGAACACCAGTTCTTCAAATGGACCAGCTCTTCTGGTCATGTTTGATCATTGGTCCTGTTCAAAAGCACAAGAGGAATTTATAACTTGCTTCCAAATCCACACAAATACACAACAGCAGACATTATTTATTCATTTGTTCATAATAGAATTTTGATTTCTGTCATTTAACTACAGAAAATGAAAAAAAAATCCACTTGTTTTCAAATGCTTTCAATCAATTGAATTGAATTTAATGCACTGGAGCTGCCACTCGGGTGGACCAGGGAGAGCAGAGACATTGCACTCCACTGCAGAGTCCAACCGCCCAGCCCGGCTGCCATTGGCTCCATGCATGCTTTCAATGGCCTCTTCAAAGTTTATTTTAACATCCTACAGTCACGAAGACTGGGCACAAGATGGTGATATCTATGATCGAGACCAGCCTCGAGGATTTAGTCTCCGGAGAAGCTGAGGAACGGTGCAACGCACTAGAAAACGGGGAGATTGACCCCCATGTGAGAAAGAGAAACAGAGGAGATGACCCACGGGACGGTGACCACGGCAGCGGACCAGTGAGGGGCTCTGAGGTGGAAAAACACACAAGGGGGCTGGTTGACTTGAAGCAAGGAACCTACATAGGCCACGAGGTCAAGGGATTCACACCTGCCAGTGGACTGCTGGAGACTGGCTGAAGGGGTACTAGGTATCGGAACCATGATGCAAGAGGGTGCCGAGGGCACTGGAGGCATCCCGATGTCGGAGATTTAGATCTGCAGCTCGGGTTGCTGATGGCTTTGGACTGAAGACAGTCTGCTGCGGAGGCCGAGGGAGTGCTGGAGGTGAATCTATGAACATTCAGTGACTCTACTAGGACTATCTTCTCTTTCTCTTTCTCTAGCTTAAGGGGCGCTGGACAATTTCTGCTGATAGCAAATCTTTGCCTTATCGTAGATTAAAGGAAACTTTGAGAAATATCACATTTTCTGTTTTATTACATTATAAAATAATCTTGAACAATGCATAGATACAGTGAAAAGCCAAGTCAACTAATACACAAGTGTAGCAGGTCACAACAATAAAAGTGCAAGATGTTGCATAGTCAAAGAGTACAGGATACCATTCAAAGTGCCTTTTATCAGTAAGAGGACAATTTAACAGCATGAAAGAAACTGTCTTTAAATCTCAAGGTTCTTGCTTTCAAGCTAATCTATCTTTCATCTGATAGGCGGGGGAGAAGAGAGCATAACTGGGTGGGATAAGTCTTTTGGTATGTTGGCAGCTTTCCCAAGACAGCAGGAGGCAGAGACAGAATCAATGGAGGGGAGGGAGATAGACTGGCATACTTTGCCATTTTGTGCAAAGCAGTTCCCAAACCAATCCATACATCTCTATAAAAATTGTCAAGCGACCTTGAGGATATGTTGAATTTCCTTTGGCTTTTAAGTAAGGAGAGTAGTTGATCTGCATTTTTTCTCCTAGTCTCAATATGATGGGACCAGAAAATGCAGTTGGTAATATTTACTCCTATGAAAAGGAGGACATTGTGGACGGATTGTCTACTGAGTCAGTGTCTGTGGAATTCAAAAATGGGAAAGGAGCAATCACTTTATTGGCAACAGACGAAAGGGCCCCAAATAGCCCTTGGGACAGAGGAGCAGATAAGCTGGCAGATTTTATAACGGTGCAGAAATAACAGAGTTCTTGTTATGGGAGACTTCAACTTCCCAAATATTGATTGGCACCTTCTTACTGCAAGAGGATTCTGTGGGGTAGAATTTGTCAGAGGTGTCCAAGAAGGATTTCTGACAAAGTATGTGGTCCAGCCAACTAGAGGAGAGACCATATTGAATTTAATGTTGGGAAATGAACTTGGTCAGGTGACAGACCTCTTGATGAGGGAGCATTTCAATGAAAGTCACCACAACTCCCTGACACTTAACACAGCTACAGACAAGGATAAAGTAGCAAAATGATAAATTATTGAATTACGAAAGGCTAATTGCAATGGAATTCATCAGGAACTGGAGAAAGTAAATTGGGAATTGAGATTCTCAGGTTAAAGAAAAAGCACAAGAAACATGAAGGATGTTCAGGGACCAATTGAGTGGGATAGATTTGTCTCACAGAGAGGGAAAAGATGGTAAGAGGGACCATAGTTGACAAAAGAAGCAAGGTAGCAAGTTAATAAAAAGAATAGAGAAGGTTTAGGAAGTAAAAGACAGGAAGAGTTCAATGAAAATTATATCGTAACCAGGAAGGAACTTTATATCTAATTCAAGCGATTCCAGTTTTCATCCCAAAATCATTTTTTTTATATAATATTAACACTAAAGTTTCTTACTTTATTTGGAAGTACAAAAAATCTAGAATTAGTAAATTTCATCTGCAAAAATTGTGAAAAGATGGAGGTGTGGCCCTACCTAATTTTAGATTTTATTACTGGGCTGTTAACATTCGTTATCTAACTTTTTGGATTTTTTATTCTGACAAATTGGATCATCAATATGGATGTAATGGAGGATTAAAACCATGTACCCAGATGCTTTTTGCTTATGTGGAACTGACGACACTGGGTCCACACGCAGGTCACCTTACTTTCAGAACTAGCAGATGTAATTAAACTCAGCCATGTGGACTTATCTGAAGATACACTTTGAAATGGAATTCCACTGTGAGGCCCAGGGAAAGCAGTTGTCAAATGCAACACTCTGAAATTGACGAATTGGTCACAACCTGTCTTGCTCGAGAAGTTTTAATAAGTCTTTGTATCTACGAGATAAACCAGGAAATTATAACATCCTGGTTCCATAATAATTAATCTTCTAAATTGTAGAATGTAATGTTCAGTTTTGATTTTGACTGACAAATATTAGAAGGAGTAGGCGCATGATTAATTGTTTTTGGGGTATATAAGCCTGTGGTCCTGCTGCTGAAGTTTAGATTCTCCGAGGGGTGGGAACATCCCTTGTCAAGAAGGAAGAACAGCCAGAGTCCAAGCAACGTCCCGGTCGGGGGAGGTGGAGAAGCTGCTACCAGCGCCCTGACAACCTACTACAAGTGTGCAGTCGTTGCCTCGCTTCGGCAGTTGGGACCAGTCCAAGCGTTGATAAGTATAGTTGGGAAGGGCTTGCATATTGTAGTGTGAAATCAGCTTTTGAATTAGTAATAAACATTTGTATAAACTGAACTGCTCTCGGTGTGTGTCTATTTTCTTTCGGTAGCTCAAACACTGTGACCAATCTAAAATGAACAAAATGAGAGGTATAAGTTTACCCAAGACAATTGGCGCTGCGAGCAGGATTGGTCTCAAGATGTTTCGCCGAAAGAAAGAGGTGAGCCCTGAGCAGTTCTTGATTCCTGTATGGACTTCCAAAGACGATGGGTTTGGCATGTTGGCCAATACCCTGTCTTTGTTGGGACCACCCATTAGTTGGGATGAGAAGTTAGACTCATCAAGTGCACCTCTGGGAGAGCGGGTTGCCACTCTCCTTCGAGAAAGTAAATTTCCTGATAAAAAGGGAACGCTGACGAATGGTTTTTGGTTGCTGGCCACAGCATTACGCCACTCCGTTCAGCGTGAAGCAGAATTAATTCAAAGAGAAGTAGAATCTCAGTGCAAAAGAAAGCAATTAGAGGAGGAGCTAGAAGTCCTGCGACAATGCTGTTCCATGATGAGCGAGATTGTTCGCACCAGTCAGGACAGAGCCAAAGAATGGTAAGATAAGCATGTCCAAATGATTTGCCGTAATATTAAACTCCGGCAGCAGCTCTGTGCAGATAAGGAAAGGCATGGAGTAGAACCCGATCCATATCGTATTCATGCCATGATAAGGAATGGTAACGATCCTGATGTAATTGAGGATTGGGATGGGAATATCTGGAATGACAATGGTAATAATGCAGATACTCCTCAGCATGTGTCTAACATACTACCCTCTCCATCTGCTGTTCACGCCCGCCCTATAAGGCAGCAGATTTCCCAAACAGACAGAAGGGGGGATGATGTAAGGGTAGAGATGGAAGGGATAGATACCCCGGTTTCCCATGTGGACCCAGGGGAAAATACCCAAACCCCTGCTTGTGCTCTATGGCCTACTCCCTCTGTTGGATGGCCTCCACCTCCTCCACTAGACTGGGTGGAGGACCCTGTGAGTCAAAGTGGGAACAGGGGTCGGAAGGAGTCAATGATCCGTGATTTCTCTGTAAAAGAGCTGGCTGCCATTGGAGATCGATTTAGGCAAAAAGCAGGGGAACATCATCCCCAGCTGCTGAGTCCTCCTGGCCCAGCTGTGCTTTCTGCTCCCACTGCTGCTTCTATCGAGCTGGCTTCTCCTGCTCCAGTTACTCATGATGAGGTAAAATAATGGGTTAAACAGGCTCTTAAAGATAACAATAGCATGTGGTCCTGGAAGCCCCCGAACCCTTCTGAAGCCTCAAGGTGTGGGCAGGATTCCCGTGTCTACTCCATCGAGACACGGCGCACACACGGGGATCCGCGGCCCTACATACCGTTAACAATCCACTGGGGTGGGGGTAATGATCGCCAATACTTGGCTTTGGTCGACACCGGTGCAGAGCACTCGGTGATTCCTGGTAATCCCGACCTCTGGACTGGACCGGCCTTTCAAATAGAGGGGTTGGGAGGAGCGGTCACCCTGGCAAAGGAAATAAAAGTCTGTGCCATGGTGGGTGATAGCCCTTCCCCTGTCTGGTTACATGCCCTGGTGGCTGCTACTGACGAGTGTATCCTGGGTATTAATATGTTGGCCGGTATGGCCCTTAATACTAGCCAAGGGGGATTTGAATTCGGAATTCGAACTATTACAAAAAAACTAGTAGTGGGTCAGGTTAAGTGGGATCCTGTGATGGTGCCAGCCCCCATGAAACCAGTGTGCATTCCACAATATCGTCTCCCTGGGGGGCAGGAAGAGATTACTGCCACCATCGATGCTCTGCAAGAAGAAGGGGTAGTGAGGCCCGCAATGTCGCCCTTTAATAGCCCTGTTTGGCCGGTCCAGAAGCCAGATGGCTCCTGGAGAATGACAGTTGATTATCGTTTTTTGAACAAACATGCCCCACCACTTGCTTCAGCAGTTCCGGACATTGTCACCCTTATTGAAAACATTGCTACTGGGAACTCAGGAACATGGTATGCTGTCATTGATCTCGATAACGCCTTCTTCAGTATTCTTATAGCTGAGGATTCACAGGATCAGTTCGCCTTTACCTGGAAGGGGCGCCAGTATACCTTCACCCACCTTCCAGTATCGCCTTCCCTCTCAATTCACCATTATATTGATGATGTGGCCTCCTGGAGCCTCTGGCAGAAACAAGAGGGTCGCCGAGTCCCACTGGGATTCTGGTCACGTACCATGCCCGAGGCTGCCACTCGTTATTCTGTTTTTGAACAACAGTTACTAGCCTGTTACTGGGCCCTGCTAGAGACTGAAAGAATGACAGGCGATGCAGATGTTCAATTGAGACCTACACTTCCAATAATGAACTGGGTCCTGGCTAATGACGCTAATCTAAAGATCAGGCGGGCTCAGCAGTCTTCTATTGTTAAATGGAAGTGGTATATTCAGAGTCGTGCGACCAGAGGGCCTGAAGGGGTGGGCCGCGTACACGAACAGGTGGCTTACCATCCCAGGTCAGGAACTCACTTATCGGAGGAGGGGGATGGTGGCTCCAGTCAGTATGCTGAGTTGAAGGCAGTCACTTTACCACTAGATCCCCATGATCACCCTCTTCACCTGTTTACTGATTCCTGGGCTTTGGCTAATGGACTTGTGGTATGGATGCCTGATTTGCAAAAGAACAACTGGATGATACATGACCGCCCAGTATGGGGCAAAGAGTTGTGGCAGCTGTTGTGGGATGCTTCCCACCATCGTGAGATAACCGTTTATCACGTTGATGCCCATACCAATATGGCGACTAACATGGCTCAACATAATGCAGTAGCAGATCAGCTTGCCACTATCAGCTGTGCTGATACCGTCCCCCTGGCTCGATGGGCACATGAACAGAGTGGTCATTTGGGGGAGAAGGGATCAGCTATGTGGTCCCGTACACATGCTTTATCCGTCCATCAGGATGATGTCCGCATGGTCGTACGTACATGCCCAGAATGTCAGCTTGTGAAGTTCCATACCATTCCACCTGGTCCACATGGCCGAATAAAACGGGGTGCTCACTCAGCTGCGGTCTGGCAAATTGATTACATAGGCCCCATGCTAGACTGTATGGGTAAATATTACATCCTAGTAATGGTTGACACCTTTTCGGGCCTGGTTTTTACTTTTCCCACCAAGACGGCTGACCAAGCTAGCACTATCCAAGGACTAAACCATTTGATTTATCGTTATGATGCTCCAGAGGAGATTCACTCTGATAATGGCTCGCACTTCTCCAGGAAAGCAATCTGTGATTGGGCAAATGACAACAGTATTTTATGGGTCCACCATATTCCTTATTACCCGCAGGCTGCCGGGTTAGTTGAACAAATGAACGGCTTACTGAAGGAACAAATTCGTTTGGAAACATCACTGGGGACCCAGAAGGGATGGTGCCATGTGCTGCAGCAGGCAGTCGACAATTTGAATCATCGCCCTTTAAAAGGAGGTACACCTTTCCACCGACTTCTTCACGCTCCTGAATTACAGCCTATTCCAGAGGAATAACAGTCATTGCCCCCCATTCCCGAACTAGAGAATGTTGGACAAAAGGTATGGGTGGCACCACCAGGTAGTGGCCCTCCTGTAAAAGGGGAAATAGTGACACCTGCCCAGGGTAACACTCAGTGGGTAGCTATTGAGGGACAGGATGATTTAGTCTGTTTAAACACTGAACGCTTATGGTATCGTGAGTGACATGTGTCAGGCTTCTTTGTTCCAGGTTCTCCATTTTACACTCCTGGTGATCTGGCTTAACAGCTGCTTTGATGCCAGCAATTGGATTTGTAATGTCGAGGACGTTCCAAGGGAGTTACCCGTGGGAAACACGGTCCGATGCATTACACCAAGGAAGTCCTCGGTCACCAGCCTCAAGTGCAGCTTATATAAATATGTTATTGTTCAGCATGTTTCAAAATCTGTTCGTGAGCTCCAGTACCTGGGTATTGTGGCCAACAAGGATAATTTGAGCCTTGGTTGGAATCCTTTCTCATGGCTAACTGCTACATTTGGGGGGGTGGGCCACACTATCCTCCGTTGGTGGCTCGCGTCATTGCTTATCTTTGTAATTGTTGTTTTGATTTCTCTTTTTTCGCTCCCTCTGTACTCAAATACTGGTTAGGCCTCGCAAATGACAGATTGTGACCAAGGGGTGGGATGTAATGGAGGATTAAAACCATGTACCCAGATGCTTTTTGCTTATGTGGAACTGACGACACTGGGTCCACACGCAGGTCACCTTACTTTCAGAACTAGCAGATGTAATTAAACTCAGCCATGGGGACTTATCTGAAGATACACTTTGAAATGGAATTCCACTGTGAGGCCCAGGGAAAGCAGTTGTCAAATGCAACACTCTGAAATTGACGAATTGGTCACAACCTGTCTTGCTCGAGAAGTTTTAATAAGTCTTTGTATCTACGAGATAAACCAGGAAATTATAACATCCTGGTTCCATAATAATTAATCTTCTAAATTGTAGAATGTAATGTTCAGTTTTGATTTTGACTGACAAATATTAGAAGGAGTAGGCGCATGATTAATTGTTTTTGGGGTATATAAGCCTGTGGTCCTGCTGCTGAAGTTTAGATTCTCCGAGGGGTGGGAACATCCCTTGTCAAGAAGGAAGAACAGCCAGAGTCCAAGCAACGTCCCGGTCGGGGGAGGTGGAGAAGCTGCAACCAGCGCCCTGACAACCTACTACAAGTGTGCAGTCGTTGCCTCGCTTCGGCAGTTGGGACCAGTCCAAGCGTTGATAAGTATAGTTGGGAAGGGCTTGCATATTGTAGTGTGAAATCAGCTTTTGAATTAGTAATAAACATTTGTATAAACTGAACTGCTCTCGGTGTGTGTGTCTATTTTCTTTCGGTAGCTCAAACACTGTGACCAATCTAAAATGAACAAAATGAGAGGTATAAGTTTACCCAAGACAATGGACAGATTGAGAAATTAAATCTGTAAAGCAGTATCCAGTGGTCTCTTTATTGGGTACCTTGTGGCGGTGTGAGCAGTGGAAGAAACACAGCCACCACGTCTGTTTTTATTCAAATTCAGCACGTCCCTATAAGGGCAGCATGAGCTCAGTCACCTGGTGAATTGTGACATCATAATCGCTGCCCAGGGTCCGCGCTGGAAGGGATGCTGGAGTCAGAGAGAAACCTCTGATGATGCCATTTCCCCAATGCTGCCCCACCACATGGCGATACAAGTGGGGCAGGTTCGCCATGAGGATGTGCACCGCCACAACCTCTCTTCCATTTAAGTTTTGCAAGATCAATAAGGATGCATCTTTCCCAATACTCAAACATATATTGCAAATCTGGTTCCAATTAAGGAATTTTTTTAATTAAAAAAAAACTTTGTTTTATCTTGTGCTATCTCTCAATTTTTTTAAACATCAATAATTGATCAATTGATCGGGTAGTTAAAAAGGCTTGTGGTATACTTCCCTTTATTAGTCAGGGGATTGAGTTCAACAGTTTTGAGGTCATTTTATAAATCTCTGATTGGAGGGCTGAGAATATGCTGCTACCTAACTAAAAAGGAAGTCTGATTTTATCTGAACAAATGATTTGGATCCCAGGATGGCCATCTTCTTCAATGTAGGGTTTCCTTCAACAGTTTTTTTTTTCTCAGGCCCTGTTTGTCTCTCTCACCAATAATCACCCTTTTCAACCTTCACCAATAATCCTCTCTCCTTCCCATTCCTTCAATCCCCTGATCTCTTTTTCACTCTTAAATTTACCACGTCAAATGCACTAAAATCACAATTTCACCACCATGCAAGTATTCGTAAGCTCCAGTTCACTATTTTAACGTTTGAAATTTTTTTTCAGACAACTTAGAGCCTTCAAGCTAATGTGAGACTGCGGTGGATATTAAATATATTCCACAATTAATTTCTCCTGATTTGAATCAAATATTTAAACACAATCACCTGTAAGATGCCATGGGTTCAGGGAACTTCCTGAATGAACTCTTATCACAAAATTGGATTTATTCACGATACATTTTCTGCAGTGTAGACTTTAAGAGTAATCTAATTTTTTCACCGTTGAAATACTTTCAGAAAAACAGACTATATTTTGAATAAACTGACACAGACTTAAAAAGTTACAAAGCAAAATATTTCTGATTGTGCCCAAATGTGAAAAAGAAGCATCCTGTTTTGTTATGAAATTGTGACAATGAAAATAATTGAAGAAACTCGCCAAGCATCTGACAGTTATTTCTGTTTTTGGCGAACTGAAAAACATCGTCTCATAAACATAGCTTACTGAAAAGGTGTGCAGTGACTTATGACTTCAGAGTGAAAGCCCAACAATTGATATTGTGCTGTGATACCTTGATCAGGAATTCTGCCAACCAACTTCTTTTCAATTCAGCAGAAATTCTTCTAAAATGGAGGTAATCAAAAGGACTGCCCAGAAATGCATGCACCAAATCTATTACAGGCTGTCCTCAACTTATAATGGGATTCCAGCACTCCAATTCTGTCAAAAAAAGTTATGTCAGAAAAGGGCAGTGTGGGGACTGATACTGCACTGTCGGGACTCACTGAACATCATAGCCTAACCATGATTCAAAATACACTACAGATTTGAACCATTGTAACTTTGAAAAATCGCTGGTCGGACCATTGTAAGTGAGGGACCATCTATACTGACAAACTATACATGAGGTCAGTTGTGAACAAATTCAGATCTGCTCAGCTCCAAATTAGCTGGAGAATAATCTTGAACAAGAAGAAATGTGCATCACTCTCATCCAAGTATTTATTTTGTTTCTTCGTTTACTTATGTAAATCTTCCATTGGTCTCTTACATCAGAATGTTGATCAATCTTCTGTGAGATAATAAGCTCAGGCAAATATTATTAAAATTACAGTTTAATTTTACATAAGTTATGCAGCAAGGAAAAGAGTTCAACTCAAGATGGCAAAAGTGAAGGAAAGTTGCTTCCACTGCATGATCAGGCTATTTAAGTGTGATTCTGTCCTGTATTCTTCAGTGCTGCGATCTTTAAAATATTAAGATTATTATATTTTTTGCTCCTCAAATATGATGATTTTTTAAGACCTCAAATGAATATGAACATTGCCTACTATCAATCCACTATACGCACTGGGAGTGCAAAAGAAAGCTGTGAACAGTGTTTACGGAGAGCTGAAATACTGCAAACATCTCACCTGTTGTGGGAAGCAGGTTCGTACAGCATGTTCTGTGTAGCCAAAGGACGGGCCCTCAAATACAGCAGTGGGCAACTTCAAAACTTCTCTTAGAAACTGGTCAAACTTCATATACATCATTATTCCATTGGAGTCAGATATTTGTGAGAAAGTATCTGGGAAAAAGAGGTAGACTGATTTCAGGGATGATCTGACAATGATTTTTTAAAAAACCAAACAGGCTCAAATGATTAAAAATACTTTTGCACACCTCTGTGGAACAACAGCAAAAAATTGCCAAATGCTATCAAATAGAAACAGACTCAATTCACTGTCAAAATTTCAGATACATCTGAGAAACAACCAAGCAGTTCAATGATCAAACTATTAATCCCAGTTTATAGGCAATTTGAGTGAAAGCAGCAGAAATCTGGAGTCAATCCATGCACTCAACCTCTTAATTGCAAGTCACCAAAAAAATCATCAGATAGGAACCCATGGGCCAAGCAAGAAGCACTGATGTTCTCCACACCACCACCTAACAAATCAGGTTACCATGTTACCTCAATCATCTCCCTTAATCCCACTTTATCTTCTAAATCAATGGCAACAAAATCACCTCCTTTCTGAGGAAAACCCAGTGAATGACAACTGGCTTTTCTGCAAAGTTTTCAAATGCCTGATGAAAATACATTTCTGGCATTCATTTCAGTTGATTTACTATCAAATCAACAACTATTTATAAAATCTAATGGGTGCTCCCTACCCAGCTTTTACTGTTCCCAAGTGTTTGTGTTCCCCTTGACAGATTCCAGAAAACAATCCACTTTTAAAATTCAAGACGAGTCACTGTTCCATGGTTCAACATTTCCCCACTTGTGTAACAATTTTCTATGATGCCGCTAGTTAATTACCCAAACTATAAAGAACACTGAAAATATTGATCAACTTTAAATGACACATTCCCCAGCAAATCTTTTGAAGGGATAAATTGGAGAAGCCTGCAACCAGAAACCTGCAAAAGGTGTCATGCCCAACATTGCACCTCACGTACACTGGATAAGTGCAGGAATGGTCCAAAGGAACTTCAGTTTTGAGTCAAAATACAAGGGAAAGGGGAAACTGCATAACCTACGATTTCAATATTAATGTCTCATTTTTTTCATCAAAAGTATTCATAATATACTTGGAGACACTTTCATTCATTATAACTCATTAATGGGTGAATGCATCTGCCACAATTCTTACATTCTAAGGCAGCAGGTGATGAGCATGCTTTTCGGGTAAGGCTTGAGCATTGGTATTCAGCAACCCTAGACTACAGGAATGTTTGCTGATATCTGGCAAGCTCACATTTCATTCTGTCCCCTTCACCAATCATCTCCATGTTCACAGGGCTCTCACGACCAGTAAAACATCAAGTCTGACAATGCAGGATCCACAAATCTAAGTGTGCACCTCTGACAAAGGTCAGGAGTGAGCACGAGTGGCTGACCACAAACAGCAGTGTCTGGTCCATTGGCTGCTGTCCACTTAAAGTGACTGATCAGCAATCTGTTGACTCTTGTGTTTCTGAAATATCTTATCCAAATATTGCTGGGAGTCCATTGAGATCTAGGTTTTATTGAGGCATGGAATTATTCAAAGGTCAATTGCATAAATAACTGAGCAATAGCCAGGTGCTGAAGAATAGGAAATAAAATTGAAGGAATTAATATATGATTTCCCACCTTATTCAACCAAGTAGCCATTAAACTCATCCAAGTGTACATAAGGAATCACAGAACTACAGAAGATAACAAGAACCGCTCACTCACCCCATCATCTCTCTGCTAATTCAGTGTTGGAGCAAAGTAAATCTGCTGCATAGCAAATGCTAATTCAAATTTCAGACATCAGAGAAATCCTGTTGCAGTGTTGATTGCAAATAATTTTTTTTTAAATCACTTTGTTTTGAAGTACATCATCACACAAATGTAAATAACCAGGTTTTATTGTAAAATTCTCTCCTTCCTTTATTAAAACATTACTAAAAAGAATTATGTTTACTGTATATTAAGAAGGAATAACTGACTATTTCTCACCTGTACTTAATTTGAAGAAGTCATGAAAATGACGGAAGAGGCAACAAGTGTTGGGATATCACATTGCAGCTGGACAAGACATTGGCGAGGCCACATTTGGAGTACTGTGTAACGTTTTAGTTACTTAACTATAGGAAGGATGCAATTAACTGGAAAGGGTGCAGAAAAGATTCACTACAGTGTTATTGAGACTGTGGGACCTTGGTTATAAAGGGAGACTTAATAGGCTGGGGCATTTTCTCCAGCAAGAGCAATTAAGGCTGAGAGGTGACCTTATCATGAGAAGCAACAGTAAGATGAATAGTCACTGTCTTTTTCTCAGGGCTGAGGAATCTAAAACTAGAAAGCATAGATTTAAGGTGAGAAGGGAAGATGTAAAAGGAACCAAAGTGATAACCAAAGTGTTTTCACAAAGTGCATGGTGGGTGTGTGGTACATTGGCAACAATTAAAAGATATTTAGAAAAGTACATGAATAGGGAAGGTTCAGAGATACTGGCCAAACACAGACAAATGGGACTTGCTCAGGTTAGCAACAACATGGATGGGTTGGGCCATAAGCCCTGTTTCCATGTTGAATACAAACACTGGTGTAGGTCACAATGCTCCACTCTTTTGTCAATATCACCCAGGAAAATCTATTTCAACAAGCTTACATCTAGATTTCAAAAGAACTAGCACCAAAACAATTTAGTATAAAGATAATGGTCTAATTGTTGCTCAAATAAAAAATAAAATAAATAAAGTTAAATAAATTACCTCAGTCAGATGACGTGGTCCATGTAGGGACCAATGACATAGGTAGGAAGGGTGAGGAGGTCCTGCAAGGAGAGTTCAGGGAGTTAGGCACTAGGTTGAAGAAGAGGACCTCTTGGATAGTGATCTCAGGATTTCTTCCTGTGCCAGATGCTTGAGAGGTTAGAAATAGGAGCTTAACATGTGGCTGGGGACATGGGAGGGCTTTAGGTGTCTAGATCACTGTTCCAGAGAAGATGGGATCTGTACCAGTGGGACAAATTGCATTTGAACTGGAAGGGATTAATATCCAGTACATTTGTTAGTCTTGTCCCAATGGATTTAAACTAAATTTACAGCAGGAGGAGAACCAGAATGTTAGAGGAGTTAGTGAGAAGGAGGAGGGTAGAAGTCATGTGAGGACTGTATGTATAGACTGAAATCAAAGAATTTTCTCAGGTGCATATTTTAATGCAAAGAGTATTGTTAGAAGGCTGGCCAACTTAGAACATGGATTGATACATGGGATTACAACATTATTGCTATTAGTGAAACTTGGTTGCAGGAGGGGCAAGATTGGCAGTTTAATGTTCCAGGGATCCATTGTTTCACATGTGATAGGGAGGGAGGGATGAAATATCGCAGCTGTGCAAAGTCAGGACAGCCAGGAGGGATTGACTACAGAGGCCATATGGGTGGAGTTGAAGAACAGCTGTATGTCAGTGAGACTTGGAAGAGCAAATCTTTAAAGAGATCGCAGACTAATGCAAGAAGCAGAAACTTGTGATAGTAGGAGATTTTACCTTTCCAAATATTGACTTGGACTCCCACATTGTGAAAGGGCTGGATGGCTTGGAGTTTGTGAAATGTGTTTAAGAAAGTTTTCTAAATCAATATGTAGAGGTACCAGTGAGAGAGGATGCAATACTTGATCTTCTATCAGGTAACCAGAAAGGTCAGGTGACAGATGTGTGTGTAAGCAAACATTTTGGGCCCAGTGACCATAATGTGATGAACTTAAAGTTAATTATAGAAAAGGATAAGTCTGGTCCTCATGTTGGGATTCTATATTGGAGGAAGGCAAATTTTGTGAAAATAAGAAAGGATCTAGGACGAGTGTATTGGGACATTTTGTTTTCTGGAAAGGGTGTGTTAAGTAAGTGGTTGGCTTCAACGGCAAAATTTTGAGAGTACAGAGTTTGCAAGTTCCTGCTAGGATTAATGGCAAAGTCATAGGGAACCCTGGTTTCCAAGGGATATTAGCGATCTGGTTAAGAAGAAGAGGGAGATGTATAGCAAGTATAGGCAACAAGGAACTCATCAGGTACTTGAAGGGTACAGAAAATGCAAGAAAATACTCAAGAAAGAAATCAAGAAGGCACAAGATTGCTTTGGCAGATAATGTGAAGGTAAACCTGAAGGGTTTCTACAAGTGTACTAAGATTAAAAGATAGTAAGGGACAAAATTGGTCCCCTCAAGGATCAGAATGGTCAACTATGTATGGAGCCTCACATAAAAGGGGAGATTTTAAACAGTTGTTTTGTATCAGTATTTACTCATAGTGGCATAGTGCATAAGGAAGGAAAGGAAAGGAAACAAACAGAAGGGTTATGGAACATATGGAGATTAAGGAGGAGAAAGTGCTTGCTACCTTACAGCGCATAAAGGTAGATAAATCCCCCGGGCCAGTAGGACTAGTGTAGAAATTTCAGGGACCCTGACTGATATATTCAAAATGTCCTTAGCCCGGGTGAGGTGCCATAGGATTGGATGGTAGCTCATGTTGTTCCATTGTTTAAAAAAGGCTCCAAAAGTAAACCAGATAATTATAGGCCGGAGAGCCTGACGTCAGTAGTAGGTAAATTACTGGAAGGAGATCTGAGAGACAGGATATATCTGGGATTTTGGACAGTCATGGGCTGACTAAAGACAGTCAGCATGGCTTTGTTCATTGTAGGTTGTGTTTAACGAATCGGAGTTTTTTCAAGGAGGTAAATGAAGGAAAAGCCATGGATGTTGTCTACATGGGAGGTTAGTTCAGCAAGTTGAAACACTAGGTATCCATGGAGAGGTTGTAAACTGGATTTGAAATTGGCTATGTGGGAGAAAGCAGAGAGTGGTCATGGATGGTTGCTTCTCAGACTGGAGGCCTGTGACTCACAGTGTGCCTCAGGAATTTGTGTTGGACCATTGTTGTTTGTTGGCTATATCAAAGATCTGGATATATATGTGATAAATTGAATCAGCAAGTTTGCTGATGACACTAAGATTGGAGGCATTGTGGACTGCAAGAAAGAATTTCAAAGCTTGCAAAGGGATCTGGTCCATCTGGGAAAATGGTTTTAAAAAATGGCAGATGGAGTTTAATGCAGACAAGTATGAGGTGATGCATTTTGGAAGGGCAAACCAAGATAGACACACAGTAAATGGTAGGGCACTGAGGACTGCAGAGGAGCAAAGAGACATGGGGATACAGGTGCATTGTTCCCTGAAGGTGGTGTCACAGGTGGACAGGGTTATAAAGAAATCTTTTGGCATTTTAGCCTTTATAAATCAAAGTATTGAGTATAGGAGTTATGATGAAGTTAAGAAGGCATTGGTGAGGCCAAATTTTGAATATTGTGTGCAGTTCTGGTCACCTAACTACAGGAAGGATATCAGTAAGATTGAAAGAGTGGCGAGAAGATTTCCTGGAATGTTGCCGGGACTTCAGGAGTTGAATTACAGCAAAAGATTAAACATGTTAGGACTTTATTCCTTGGAGAGAAGATGAATGAGGGGAGATTTGATATGTTTACAATATTACGAGAGGTAAAAACAGAGTGGATGCGAGCAGGCTTTTTCCACTTAAATTGGGAAGTTCAATATGAGAGGTCATAGTTTTAAGATGAAAGGGGAAAGATTTAGAGGAACATGAGGGGAAAGTTCTTCACTCAGAGAGTTGTAGGAGTGTGGAATTAGCTGCCCACTGATGTGGTAAATGTGAGCTCGATCTTGTATTTTAAGAACAATTGGGATAGATTCTTGGATGGGAGATGTGTGGAGGGTTACAGAACGGGGGCAGGTCAATGGAATAAGCGAAGTGGTGGTTGGCACAAACTAGAAGGGCCAAACGCCCTGCTGCAGCATTCTATGGTTGTATGGTAAGAGTGAGGTGATGTTCAGATGCAATAGCACATCACTGCCACTAGAGAGCAAGCAAACATAACCATGATATTGTAGCGGCAGCTACACTGCTCCTGCAATAACACACACAACCAGACGGGTTGAGCTCAGTGAGCAGACTAATTCATTGTAGGCTGCTGGGCTGTACTTATACTCCCAGCCTGGACCTGGCTAAGAACCGTGCTGGAGGGTGCTGACGTCACCTGGGCATCACGTGGTCCCCCAGTGCGGGCTTCTGAGCCCCGTGTTGGGCGGAAGGGAACACCCCCGACAGCGCCATTTTGGCCGGCTGCCCCGCCACGTGGTTCGCCTGCCTAGTGGTGAGTCGTCACACTATCCTCAAACAATTGGTGAGAGAGTGGTGTTGAAAGTTACTGCAAGACTTAAACCAAACTCTTGGCTGTTCACATTCCTCAATTGTTAACCAGTAAGTCACAGAACAATAATTTAGAAATATACACAATAAAATTCTCACAATAGTGTCTCAAAGGCAAAATTTAAGGCATGGCCTGAATGAGTAAACATCACTAATTTATTTTATACTGTAGTAATGTTGAGCAAATAAGTGGCAATGGACAGAAAAATATTCTAGTTATAGTGCAAAATCTAAACAATCTAGGCATGTCACAATAGAAAAGTGTTGATAAACTCCAAAGCACAATCTTTACCAATTAAAATAAATTATTCTGGCAAATAATTTTGACAATTAATTCAAGCTGAAAATTTACAGTAAAAGCAAGAAGCAAATTTTATTATCAATTTGTGGTTAGTCCTACCAATCCCGCATTTCATCTCCTGCAGAGAAACAATTGTACACTGTGTATCCAGCCTCATGGCTCCCCACTCAGAGAAGAGTCTGCAGAAGCTCAATGACAAGCTAGTATTCCTGTTCAGGAACAATGCCTTTAATAACTCTAAAATAATGCATGGCTAAAACATTAAAGTAGTCTTTCAAAAAGCTGCATGAAGAGATTGATTACTCAAGACAAGTCATGTTTATTTAACAATTAACACCATAAACTTTGCAGTGTACAGTGAAAACGAGATAGTATTTCTCTTGATCATGGAGCTGGTTATTTAGATGGATATATTACCTCAGAAACAATTTTTATAAACAGTCATATCATAAATAATATATCACATTAAATATCATGTGTCCCTGGAGTTCAGAAGCCTCGCATCTTGGGAGGAAAGGTTGTCTCATAATCTGATCGCGAGGGCCCGAACGCTTTAGTACATCTTCCTGGATGGCAGGAGGGAGAACAGATTGCCGGAGGGGTGTGTGGAGTCCTTCACAATGTTTATGGCTTTTAATGTTTAGTGCTTAGAATTTTGACAGATATAGTTGAAGAGATCAACAGTCGTTATGACTAGATCATATTAGCAATGGACATCAAACTACATTGGACATCAGCAGATGACAGAACTCAAAGAAAATCACATAAAAATCATGATTCTTTCACACCTGAATCACTAAGAATACCAACTTGCATTGAATATCCTGGGAATAATAAGCAAAACTTTCACAAAATGAGTGGGTGAATACTGCACAGTATTATTGGGTGGGGAAGGGAACAAGCTCGCCATCATTATCCTTGTATCGAAGGAATAATCATTTATACAGTGTCAATACACTGCATTTCATGATGGCAAAACTGATAAAATCATACACTGACATCTCCATTCTCCTCCATGGTGTTCAGGTGGGTGGTTGGCTGACAGAATGGAAATTGCTTGAAAATGAATAATTCTCACATTTTCATCCTACATGTGGAATGCAAATACCGTAGTAGGGATACAAACAAATGTAATGTAATCTTTTGTTTTGGAGGCAACACAATTATTTACATCAGATAGAAAGAGACTAATATTATGTAACAGTAAAGCAAAATCTTCAACAAGATGTTAACTATCGGGTGAGATAATTAGTGTGAACAGCAAATTACTTTTTTTAAAAACAATCAATAGACCAGCTGCAGTGAAATTTGAAACTTTTTCTTCTCTGGATCTGGATTCATAAAGATTTTGCTCAACTGCGTAATTTGGATAACTTTCATGTCAACTGTAGAAAATGCTGGAAATACTCAGTTGGTCAACCTGCATCTGCGGGATGAGAAACAGAGCAGAATTTTCAGGTTGGGAACTGGGAAGCAGATGAAAGGAGCCGGTTGGGGTGCAAGGATGGGAGGGGAAATGATGGAGTAAAATCAAGATGATCATGAGAATAAATTTTAAGAGGGAATCTGCAAAATGAGTGATTAGGAGCAGTTAATGAGAATGTCAACACAAGAACGCAGGAGTTGCCAAGTGCAAGACATTCCAGCAGGTCAGGCTGGGCACCTTCTCCAGTCCCAGAGGAAAAGAAAAGGAAACACAAGCAAATAAGATAAACCAAAATCACAGATAAATGACCAATGCTGAGAGAAGAATCAAGTTACCCAAAATTGTAGAATTCAATATTAAAAACAAGAATTGCAGGTGGTGGGATCTTGAGCAAACAATGAGAATCTGGAGGGCCCCATCAGGACAGGCAGCATTCATGGAGAGAAACAGACAGTCAACATTTCAGGTCCTCCAGCTTCTCTTCCAGTTTGTTTGCTTATAACCATATAACCGTTTACAGCACGGAAATAGGCCATGTTGGCCCTTCAAGTCCGTACCGGTTCACTTGAACAACTCTACTAGCTCCTCCGCAAACTCCTGAGGAAGTAGAGCCTTTTTTCATGATGCCATTGGTGTGTTGCCTGGCATTAATCAGAACAATGCCCAATAATATAAAGAATTTTTGTAATAGAATTCAATATTGAATACAGAAGGCAGTAACGTGCCCAGATGGAAGATGTGGTTCTGGTTCTCAAGTTGGTACAACAGAAACCATCAGGTCAACCCTACAGGCTGAGTAAAACTGCTTCCTTTTCACACTGTGAATACTAAATAAAGTACACTAGTTTGGTTAAACCGCAAGTATTGCTTCACCTGGAAAGACAGAGTCCCTGGATGGTGAGAAGGCAAGATGTGAAAAGACAGATGCTGAATTGAGAGATGATTGCAGCCTGTCACTTTCTATCCAGCTTGTCTCAGATCACACTAGTTTAATCTTGGAGACATTCCCCTCTCCCACCCTGACCGTTCATTTCACCAAGTTCATTTGCTTCCATCCCAGTTCTGACAAAGGGCCTTTAGCCTGAAACATAAACCTGGTTTCTCTTCCAAAATAAGCTGTCTGGCCTGCTGAATATTATTTTCTGTTTTTAACTAGCTGACAGCAAGCTCTCAACACCACCTCACTCAGAATACCACTGATTGTTGGAGAAATAGCATCCAGATGTAACAATATCATCTAGTATTTCACCAATACTGCCAAAGAAACTAAGAATTAATGCAAATTTCAGATATTGTTTCCATGCAATGATAAGCAGAGGTTTCAAAATATTTTCAGGTTGAATTAATGTGCAATCAAAGAGGGAATTAATTAAAATTAGCAAACAGATTCCACTGAGAGTAGATTATAAGCAGCATAGAACTAAATGCAATTTAAAAATATTCCAATGTTTTGCAATACATCAACATGCTGGAGAAACTCAGCAGGTCATGCAGCCTCCATAGGAAGAAAGGGGTCGCCTCCCTATGGAGGCTGCATGACCTGCTGAGTTTCTTCAGCATGTTGATGTTTTGCACTCGATCCCAGCACCAGCAGACTTTCTGGCTTTAACACCAATGGCTTTGCTTCTGGATTGCGGATCACAAAGTGAATCACATGCAGTTGTGGGTTCCATTACCATTCAAAGGGAGGAAAACTAGCTTCTGTGATAACAAACCACAAAATTCTCAAATTTTGATTTCCTCATGACGCACCAGCAAAAAGATTCCTCATTGCCACCACCCAGATGACTGAAGCTGAACCTTGACCACCTCAGAATTATCCAACAGAAACTAGCTTTTCTGCCTACCCTACCACTGGACTCCCGGTGGTGCCAAATTGGCCTTCCCTGTCTTGGTTCCCAATGCTGAATTGGATGCTGCTAGAATGGCCTTTACTGTTGAGAAGGAGCAAGGAACTGCAAGTTCAACCAGTATCTCTCCTTCCCCATCCTCTCACTCAACTCGATCTCTTATGTTGCAGGATTGGTATGAAAAGTTTGGCATAAAAGGATTGCAGTCAAAAATGGTGGACATCATTTGTGCCTCATGGAGAAAGTCAACTCAGAAATGCACCACTTATGCTAACAAATGGCAACTGTTTTGTTTTAATGAGAGTTTAAATGTTAATTACATTTCAGTTTCAGATGTTTTGCATTTCCTTACTGATTTGTTTTATGTTCAGGTAGCCAGTTATAGAGCTATCAAAACGGCCAAGAGGGCTTTGGCAGCCTTCCTGGCTCTATGACACTCTGTTGGGAATCATCCGATTTCAAGATTCATGAGGGAGTATTTTACCTCCGCCACGTTATCACGCCATCTGGGATGTTAAAGTTGTATTGGATTGTTGCGACATTTGTCGCCAGCATACACTTTGGACCTGCGTGACTTATCACAGAAATTGCTCACACTTGAAGCCTTAATTTCAGCCGAAAAAATACAGACCTTAACTTGTTTACACTTGGACTATATCATTGGGAAAATGATTTTGTTGAATTTCATGTTCATGAACCTGGTTGTGTGGGAACAAAGTTTAAATTGTAGGCTTATCAAGAGGATGAAAGATTATGTGGTGCGGTATCTAAGACAATATATTGAATGTACTTGCAATATCAGAGGCGAAGAGAGATCCTTGTTGGTATGTTACAGGAAACCGCATCCTCTCAGACCTTGGCCAGGTGGCTAAAGAGGACCATGAGGTTGGCCAGAGTGGATACCACTCGTTTGGGGCTCACTCAACCAGAACGGCAGCTACGTCCACTGATAGTAGAGCGAAAGTCCCCATTTGAGATCTCAATGTCAAATAAAAGAACATTTAACAGGTTTTACAGTAAACCTCTCAGGATGGAGGGGCAAAATTTCACTGCAGCAATTTTGCAGGCTGGCGATTGAATTGTGCCTCTTACTGGAGGTCTATTAGTCAACCCTATGGGCTTTTGGACCATGCAAAAAAGAGACCACTGAGTTTTGAAATCTCATATTAGTGAGCCAATGAGCATTATGAAAAATAATGCAACTTTAAATGAGAACTTACCGGTTCGATATTTGATGATTATTATTTGACAAATGGAAGTGGTGAGATAATATGCCCTTCTCGCCCTCCCGTAATTATTCGAACATTGTTTCTAGAGTTGCATGTATGCCTCATAATAAAATGCTCTTTTGACAGAATTATACCAGTGGTTGTCTTTTTCGAGATTCAAAGATTGGTTGCACATGCACAGATGGGATCTCACATTATCTTGCAACTCCCATTACTCAAATTATCATCAAACTTTGAACCAGCAAGTTCTTGTTAAATGCTCCATTTTTAAGCTTCTCCACCATCTGTCTGAATGACACAGGGAGAGGTATTTGTGACCAGGGTGATGGAGGTCTTTTAGAACCTAATTGCCTGAACATACCTGAGATTGCATGATCTCAGAAACTAAGTAGGCTCAGGCCCCCAAGGAACACTAGTTGCTGTAGGTTTCTGTGAGGGGCGCTGGACAAAGTGGTGACTCTCTGTCTGCCTTATGGTAGACAAAAGCCAAAGAATTTTATGTATGTTACATTCTAAACGTAGTATTATGTGACAATAATGGAACCTTTACCTTTATGCTGACTGTCTTTTTGAGTTTGTGCCTCATATAGACAACTGGATCAAGTCTGTGATGGACATGACTGCTTCCTTGTGCACCCTTCTGTGTTTCTGGTACTTGAGTTGTCAAACCAGTCAGTATACTTTTCACAGTTGACCTGAATAAGTTTTATTGAGCATTTGATGACATGCCAAGACTCCTTGCTTGGAAAGTAAAGGCCCAGATGTGCCTTTTCTTCTATGTGCATTATAAAAGGGGCTTCTGTGCCGCACTCTTTTTCTCTCGCTCTCTCCATGTCTAACAGGAGAGGCATTCTGAAATGTGCACTGTCAGGAGCTTGAAGGTTCTGGGTCTTCCTATCCTCGCAGATAGGTGCAAGGTCTCTTGGCCTCTCCTTCCTAAAATCAACAATAAGCTCCTTTGTGTTGTTGAGAGCAAGATCATTGCTCGGGAATCACAATAATGAATTGTTATACACAAGTCAACATGGAGCACAGATGTTCCAAACTACTGACCTGCTGCAGCCAAGCAGGTATGCAAGATGCAGCAACAACAATTTTAAAAATTTAATTGCCACAAATGCCAAAGCAGGAGGAGATATTAAATATCAAAGGACATTTCAATAAAACTTTAGTTATAGCCGAAATATTTTATGTAGGTTCAATTAAGCTTACCTGCTTTCGATGTCATCTCATTTGCTTTGCTAAATATTCTTAATGTGGCCTCCAATTTGCACACAAACACACTATGAAGGCTTCATGCAGTGTTGCTTGGATTAAGACAAATGAAGACCATTCTTTTACAATGGTGGGCACACAATCAGTGCTGCTCACCACACACTCTCTCCCTTCAACATGCAGGTGTATGCATATGCGTGAAAACACACACACACACACACATACACACCTGTCACCCAACCCCTCCCCAAGAAGGTACCCAGTGCTTGTCATAATGATCTCATTTCTGCTCCCCCACTCTTACCGGGATGATACCAAATAGATCTTCAAATATGACAACAAATGTGACACATTTGCCAACTACAATTAAATCTTTCCCTCTCTTCACTTTATGCCCAATAACAAGGCATTTACAAGCAGTTTGTGATTAGGAATCTTAATATAGATAGAGACATGGAGAGAGCGAGAGAAAAAGAGTGCGGCACAGAAGCCCCTTTTATAATGCAAAGCCACGATATTCCCTTTGACGTGACCTGCCTTAGGAAGTCAGCTTGCGTGTTCACACAGAATTGAAAAAATTTGGCTCCGTTACGCTCCACTGCTGAAACTAAACCTCCCCCCAGAGCATTGAATACAAGTAAGTTTGGTCCACCCAATCCACCTTCAATTTTTTTTATATATACTCAGAGCTCGAAATGCGGATAAAACCTGGCTATACAGCTCTATGTAAAAGGGGCTAGAAAGACAAAACCATCTTTCACAGTAAACACAGACCTCATTTTCTCTTCTGACTTGAAGCAGTTTAGAATATTAAAAAGGTTTTGTAAACAAGTTGTTTGTGATTCTTACTTAACTCTACAATTTCTTTTGGAATGAAAATCATCACCATATTTTACATAATTAGAAAATACAAACAAATTACTGTATCAGCATTAAACTAACTGAAAACTGGGAGAGGCTCTTTTCAATCGGAACAACTGTCTGATTTTTATTTCTTCCAATAATGCAATACATGCACTTATTCATCGAATCAAATACATTGCTTCATTAACAAGATCCATATTTCTTATTGTCCAGGAAGTTAGTGAGAGCATGTGATTTTTTTTAGTTTCTAAAGAATTTACTCTGGTGAAAGAGTATTCTTATCACAACTTTACCAGCAACTTAGTCAGTTTATCCTTAAAAAACAGCAAAGCCAAATATGTCAAGACAGCATCTGAACCTCATGTTTCAAATGACTCTAAATGCAGGAAGTAAATCACAGCCAACATTCTGATTGCAGGTCAATGAATTAAGAATGCACATCAAATGACAAAAAAAGTTTGGACTGATTGTCTAACATTAAATGTTTAATTTGTACTTACACCGTAGTTTGTCCAAGATTTTTCCTCCACACATTGTTGCCAGTATAGCTTTGACTGAGAATACAGTCAACTTCCCATGCTCTTCACTGTAAAAGAAAGTTTGCAGTAACCAGTACAACATTAACTATATACACCCACACTCTGCAAAGCAGTGAGCTGCTCAACTAGACAGTCCCGATAACACTAGTGCATAAACAATATGAGCAGGAATCAGCTCTACAGCCCTTCATACTTCCTCTGCCATTTGATCACATTTCACCTCAGCTTCACTGACTTGCTTGTTCCTTGGAATTCTTAACTCTCTTAAAGACCAAAATTGCATCCATATCATCTGTGTGCATATTGAATTAGTCAGTCTCTTTGGCTCTCTGTGCTAGAGAATTGCAAGATTTACAACCATATGAGAAAATAAAATCCTCCTCACTCCCACCTGAAATAGGAGAACCCTTATTCTGAAGCCTTCAGTTCTTGGATTTCCTGACTGCCAGGTAACAATGTTTTCCTATTTAAAAGCTGAGATAAAATTGGAGGAATGCTTTCACATTAAATTATTGTGGGTCTGGCTCTGGAGAGAGCCAGACCCATTAGTCCATCTTATTCAGAGTGAGAAATGGGGACAATGATGGCAACTTCAAAATGAGCTACAATTTTGATCCCGCGCTCTTCTTCCCATTGCACTGTTAGGTTTCAAGAGTATCATCAAATTCTAGAAAGCTCGAATTGAAGTTGTTCAAAGCCTCACAAAGTTCTTTTGAAAACAGGATGCAAAAATTGATGATTTTAAGCATTTGATCCAACCTCCAGACTCTCTCCATTGACACATTGCTCATTACTTTCCAGACAGTGTACAAATATATCAATGGACACACACTAGTTCCTTCCTGCATACCCATCAGTAGAATAACGGTTAACATACTAGGCTCAAACTCACATCTCTGTGAATCCTCAAATCCCTGACTACATCCTCCTCCAAAGTTTTCTAACCTTAATTACATTGTTCAAATCATTTGCTCATAGAAGTGTTCCTTTCAGCTATTTTCAACTTTAATTACATCTTGGTGATATAGTAAGGAAAACATTCCAGAAGCAGGTAAGCAATGTTAAACTCACAGCTCAGCACAAGATGGTGCAGGAGTGTGAATTTTTTGGTTAACAATTCCCTCTATTGAAAAATACTGAATGAGCAATACCCCATCTTTAAACCCATGTAGGATCACAGCTGCAAGTACAAACTTTGAAGTTGCCATGATAGGTGAGAAAGATGGTGTGAATAAAGATGACCAAGTTTAATATCTAGGAAGAGTGTACTTAAGTTATAATCACAAGCTAAACGTTTTAAAGTACTTGCTGGCCCCAGTTTAAAAAAGTGAGTGCAATTCAGGAAACCAGACCAGAGAAACAATGCAATAATTTACTCATATGATCTTGGGGTAAATGATCTCAGCTTCATAAAGATTATCAAAAATTTCTATGAAATTAAACCAAAAAAAAAATGAAAAAAATGAGGTGGACGTGTCCAATATCTTAATTCAGGATAATGCAAATTTGGGAAAATATGTTCAAATGGTCCAATGCAGAGAAATTTGTGAATTCAGATTCCAAGAAAGCAGATTTTTTTTTTTTTTAAATCACAGAATTGTTGTGATCTGAAGAGATTCAAATGAGACTTTCAATAGGAAATTGACAAATTGTTGGAAGGAGAATGGATTTTGGACCTTGGATGAGAGAGCAGATGAATGGAAGTATCACCATAAGCAGAATGGCCTTTTCTCTGCTCCGTCATTTGGTGGCTCGTGAACTTGGACTCCCAGCCTCATCAGTGGCTCAACAGACAACAATGGAGAACATACCCAAGAGTAGCTTCAAGGTATGGGTGAGATTTCAGGCCAGCCCAAGAGCCATCTGGAGCTCCAAACCCTTATGATGCAGTTCAGGTAGAAATATGATATACAGTAAAATCTCTGGGGATTGGTAGATGCCAGATAAGTGAATTTTGCAGATGCTTGAGATTGTGTGTTGCTTCGATTTGCCAACTAACGGCAAGCGGGCCAATTTTAAACTTCCATTTTTTTTTACTTATTTATTTTCTGCAATTTTTTTTTGCTGGTTGCTTGAGGCTGCCAGAATACAGGGGTCTTACTGTACTCAGCTGAGAGAATGGTTTCCCTTTAGAAAAATGAAAATTACAATCAACATAAATATCATTACCTGGCAAGGAAAAATACTTGAGATGAATATCAAAGGTTATTTTAAAATAAAAATGAACCATCACTGCTGACATCAAGGAGTAAGTGATATTGTGTACAGCTGCCAGAGCACTGACCTGTCATATGCTGCTATGACGAAATTGAGGAGCAGGCTGATGGACTGTTCCACACTGATTTGATGGGTGGTTGGAAGACGTTTATTCAGCTGATAGTAGATAGATGAAATTATGGTCTCCAATCGAGATACATTAATTTCTGTGCTATGGTCTAAGGTGTTGAGGCCATTGTCCCGAAAAGCTTCAATCATGTTCCATATGTCTACAAGATGGACTATAGACAAAGCAAAAAAAAAACAGACCCACATTGCCTCACAATTCCTTTCTTTCTTTTTAATATATTTTTATTGAGTTTAACATAAGCATACATAATAAATGATGATTATATAATGAATTATTTGTATACAATCAAATACATACCAAAGGGAGAGAAAAAATGAATCAGTCATAAAATGTGAGTATCTATATAAATGGTTACTTGTAATAACTCAATCTAGTAATAAAATTAATGAATTGCAACCATGCCAAACTCATTATTAGACTGTTATATTAAAATAATAAGGATTTTTTTAAAAAGAATAAACCTAAAGGACTAAACTAAACTCATCTATTCACCTCCCTGTCATCAAGGTTACTTTTATTTTAAAAAAAGGAAATCAATCATGATGTGGAATCACCGGCAACCACCCGGAGAACAGACAAAGAATTTCCGGAATGTATCATATTTATTGACTCTTCCAATTATAAAAAAAATTCTAAGGGCCCATAATTTAATAAATTGAAACTTTCTATCTTTAATATTATATCTGATTTTCTCTAAACTTAAATTGCACATTACATCATATAACCACTGCATATGAGGAGGGGATCAATCTTCTTTCCATTTCAATAAATAGCTCATCTGGCTATCAATGTTGTAAAATTCCTAAAATGATTGAATTAGGTAAACGCCAACATATCAAATCTAACTATGACAGTATCTTGATTACGTTATGTTCCAAATGGGTATGCACTGGAGTCATTGGCTCACTTTTTTTTTTGCAAACACAATTCCAATAGATCTCCACATCCACTTTCACAGGATCTTCAGACCGATCTAGAGCATATTAAGATTCCACTTAATTTGACCATTGAGGAAGGAAAACAAAATTCACCAGTATGAAATGCTGCTGAGATTCCTCAATAATGATACCAGAACCCATACAGTGTTGAAAAGTCCCGTCAAACCTCCGGCTGATCACCCTTTCTCAGTTGATTATTACCCTTCATGAATAATACAACTTGAGTAGCAATGATGGTGGCACAGGCAGAAAATGTCCACCAATGTACTGCAAAGCCTTGGATGGGTAATTTCTGGAGGAGTCCAGAGGACTATGGAAAACTGAAAGAATATTCTTATCTGTGGGTGAAATCTCCAAATTCTGGTGAATCCCCAGATATAGTAAGGAAAACATTACTGAGCTGACAGGACTTCATCATGTTGCAATCATTTGCCATTTCAAGGCCAAATGGCTGCTGTTTTTTATTCTACTCTTCTAAAGAAGCCTGATACAACTGAGTACTAGCTCAGCAATTTCAACTCTGAGGCCTTAATCAGTCATTACTGACACTCATGCTCTCAATTTCAGATTTATCTAATAAACTCAATCAGTTCCTAATTTGCTAATGTGGCATCTGAACTTGTATCTGTGAATTTTGAATCCATGCTGCATAATGACCCAGAACAGTAATACATCCACAAACATCAGTGAGATAGGAAGATTTCAACCAGTAATTTTATTTCCTATTTTTATTATTACTTAATTATTACTTAAGAATTTAATCCTACTTTCCTTGAAATTACATTGCAAAACATTTTCCAAGATCATTCATTCACTCTTTTCACAATTTATTTTTGCTTTGGCAGTGGATCTCTTTCTAACTAAAATATTTTAATATCCAAAAGCACAAGTCACTCAAGACCTGTCCAAATTCTCAACCCATGTTGGACAGAGTGGCCAAATATATAATTAAGCAGATAAAGCAAATACTCGATGCAACACCTTGGCCTGAAATAGAGGATTTCCTCAAATGAATACAAATGTGCAATTTTACAATAACTCTCTATACAACTATTATGTGAGATAAATGTGGTTCAGAATCAACTTCTGGAAATCTCCCCCCCCCCCCGCCCCCATGACTTTCAACCGATTTTTTCTGTATCTTAACATAACATAACATAACAATTTACAGCACGGAAACAGGCCATTAGGCCCTTCTAGTCCACACCGAACCAAACACCCCTCTCTAGTCCCACCTCCCTACCTCCCTGCACAATGCCCATAACCCTCCATCTTCTTCTCATCCATATACCTGTCCAACCTTTTCTTAAATAATACAATTGACTCCGCCACCACTATTTCTCCCGGAAGCTCATTCCACACGTCTACCACTCTCTGAGTAAAGAAGTTCCCCCTCATATTACCTCTAAACCTCTGCCCCTTAATTCTTAACTCATATCCTCTTGTTTTAATCTTTCCTCCTCTTAACGGAAATAGTCTTTCCACATCCACTCTGTCTATCCCTTTCATAATCTTAAATACTTCTATCAAATCCCCTCTCAACTTTCTACGCTCCAAAGAATAAAGACCTAATCTGTCCAATCTCTCCCTATACTCTAGATGCTTAAACCCAGGTAACATTCTTCCCAGGGTGTCACCTATATTAACCTGTCAAGGGCAAGAATGAAAATTCTTCAAACCTTCCATCTTGAAGCATCGGAACACAATTCAAGTGGGAGAAGAGTATAAGCAGTGAGGGCTTTGGGAACATCCCTCTTTCAACCCAGTTATCCTCCTTTGTTCTACCTTTTTCTGCTATATTCTTACTTTCTCTGCCCTTTGGTCCTTTCCTTCCTTCCTTGTTGTTTCATAGTTCTATTTTGTTATTGCTTTCTTCTTTCCTTATCTGTTCTCCTCTCCTCATACTTTCATGTTTAGGATTGAATACATTTTTGGTATTCCTGCCTCAAAGTCAGACCACAACCTGAGCTCATTCTTTCAGACAACTTTGGAAAAAGGGATGCATCAAAGCTGCCATCTTTCCAATCATAAATAAAATGGAGACATTGTTTGTCTCAAAAGTCATGCAATATTCTTCAAAAAAAAACAGGGCTATTCCTTGAGCCACATGCCAAAATGATGGGAATTTATTGTTCATCGAATTTTCTACCTGGGGTATTTTACTCTTTGCATGTAACCTACTGCATGTCCCAACATTGACAAAAGAAACAATGAAAAATTTCATTGGCGATGAAAAGCTTCAGAAAGTTTAAAGGTCAGAATGGCATTGCATAAAACAAGTTTGTTTTTCATTCTTTGCCCCTGGTTTTGTTCATTTTAATCAACGAAGAATGTAGGTGGGATTTTCAACAAACTTTCATTTGGAAATATGGAAGTCAGTGACTTGACTTCATCAGCATTGCACTGCAATTATCCAACACGCAAGTCCACAATCAATCCGAAAAAAAGAATTCCACCCTGATTGTTGTCCCCTGGAATAGTTAACACATCCATTGAAATATTGATACACTGAAATTCTAATTCTGAAGACCATGCTGATATGTTCCCAAGTACAAATGTCCAGCTTGCAAATTAATTTAAGACAACATCCATTTCTGAAATTCCATCTGTGCCCTTGACAGCAGATCTACAAATTCCTCCAGAAAAAATGCTGATTAGATGGATCTCTATTGTCTTTCTATTGTGCTACATCTTTAAACGACTCAGGTCACCAGCATCACTGCTTGTAGTTCTCCTGGAGTGTTCACCAACATCAGTGATGTGAAAACAATACAAGGATAAACAAACATGCACACAATCAGGTGATTTAAAAAGCATGTACCATGATGATCAACAAGCGGAGGAGTCATGTGATGGAGTAGTGGCCAGTTGGGAAAGCCAGCCCTCTCCAGGAAAATAGAAAAAGAGTTAGAAAAAAGCAAAGTATAACAAAAATAAAATATAAGAAATAGAAGATAAAGATACAGAGAAGAGAAAGAAGATGGCTCCCAAGAAGGAGAAAGTAAAAGCAACTGGAAAAAAAGTAGAAACATTGACGGAGAAGATAGAAGAAGGCCTTAGCTACACGAAGGAACAGGATGCTGTAGTGGTGAGGAGCGCCCGACCCTCGAGGTCAGTTCCTGCCCTGCGGAGTTGCGACCCACCAGCCGGTACACTACAAAAATGGCTCGGAGCCAAACAAAAGAGCGCAGCTGCGCATGAGCAACTCCTCGCGGCAGTGCGCAATCAAAGAAAGAGGACACCGGTGGGAGGGGGGCTCAGCAGAGGAGCGGGCTGTCACAGAGTGAAGAGCTGAGGGACGCCTGACACCAGGGCGCTCAGCTTGCGGATGAGGAAGCCAGCAGAAGAGGGAGCGATGAAACCGACGAGGGAGACAGACGGAAGGAAGAAGGAAGAAGACCAACGTCAGGAAACACAACAGACGAGCAGCCCAGGAGGGGAGGACCAGCAACAAGAGGCCCAGCAAGAAGTAGCCTGACAAAGAGATACAAGCAGCTCATCAGGAAAAACAGAAGAGACATAGACATAAAGAAGAGAAGAAGAAGACACAAACACAGATGCAGACACAGACACAGAAGAAGAGGAAGAAGACCACCAAGATTTTCACAGAGAAATAGAAGGTAAAACTGATGGACAAAGAGAAATAAAACGTAAAACTGATGAACAGAATATAGATAAAGTATTCTTTGAAGAACAAACGAGATCATTAAAGGAATGGTTGTCATTAGAGTTTAATGCAATTAAAAGGAAAATGAAAAGAACAGAAGATAAAATTAAAAGTTAGAACTGGTAATGATATAAATAGGGAAAAGAGTAGAGAATGTGGAAGAGCGGGAAACGGCTGTAGAAATGGAAATGAATGACTTAAGAGAAAAATTGGAAGAAAGTGACAAAAAAATTAAAGAGACACAAGAGTTGTTATTTCAGAAAATTGATATGTTGGAAAATTATTGTAGGCGAAATAACATAAAAATAGTGGACCTGAAGGAGGATGAAGAAGGCACAGACTTGAAGGAATTTATAAAAGGATGGATCCCAAAGGTCCTGGGAATGACAAAAATGCAGGAAGAAATGAAAATAGAAAGGGCACACAGAGCATTAGCTCCGAAACCTTTTTCTTTCTTTGGCTTGGCTTCGCGGACGAAGATTTATGGAGGGGTATGCCCACGTCTGCTGCAGGCTCGTTGGTGACTGACAAGTCCGATGCGGGACAGGCAGGCACGGTTGCAGCGGTTGCAAGGGAAAATTGGTTGGTTGGGGTTGGGTGTTGGGTTTTTCCTCCTTTGTCTTCTGTCAGTGAGGTGGGTTCTGCGGTCTTCTTCAAAGGAGGTTGCAGCCCGCCGAACTGTGAGGCGCCAAGATGCACGGTTGGAGGCGATATCGGCCCACTGGCAGTGGTCAATGTGGCAGGCACCAAGAGATTTCTTTAAGCAGTCCTCGTACCTCTTCTTTGGTGCACCTCTGTCTCGGTGGCCAGTGGAGAGCTTGCCATATAACATGATCTTCGGAAGGCGATGGTCCTCCATTCTGGAGACATGACCCACCCAACGCAGTTATGTCTTCAGCAGCGTAGATTTGATGCTTGCAGACTCTGCCAGCTCGAGTACTTTGATGTTGGAGATGAAGTAATTCCAATGAATGTGGAGGATGGAGCGGAGACAGCGCTGATGGAAGCTTTCTAGGAGCCGGAGGTGATGCTGATAGAGGACCCAAGATTCGGAGCCGAACAGAAGCGTGGGTAAGACAACGGCTCTGTATACGCTGGTCTTTGTGTGTTTCTTCAGGTGATTGTTTTTCCAGACTCTTTTGTGTAGTCTTCCAAAGGCGCTATTTGCCTTGGCGAGTCTATTGTCTATCTCTTTGTCAATCCTTGCATCAAATGAAATGGTGCAGCCGAGGTAGGTAAACTGGTTGACCGTTTGGAGTTCTGTGTGCCCGATGGAGATGTGGCGGGGGGGGGGGCTGGTGGTCATGGTGGGGAGCTAGCAGATGGAGGACCTCAGTTTTCTTCAGGCTGACTTCCAGGCCAAACATTTTGGCAGTTTCCGCAAAACAGGACGTCATGCGCTGGAGAGCTGGCTCTGAATGGGCAACTAAAGCAGCATCGTCTGCAAAGAGTAGTTCATGGACAAGTTGCTCTTGTGTCTTGGTGTGAGGTTGCAGGCGCCTCAGATTGAAGAGACTGTCATCCGTGCGGTACCGGATGTAAACAGCGTCTTCATTGTTGAGGTCTTTCATGGCTTGTTTCAGCATCATGCTGAAGAAGATTGAAAAGAGGGTTGGTGCGAGAACACAGCCTTGCTTCACACCATTGTTAATGGAGAAGGGTTCGGAGAGCTCATTGCTGTATCTGACCCGACCTTGTTGGTTTTCGTGCAGTTGGATAACCACGTTGAGGAACTTGGGGGGGCATCCGAGGCACTCTAGTATTTGCCAAAGCCCTTTCCTGCTCACGGTGTCAAAAGCTTTGGTGAGGTCAACAAAGGTGATGTAGAGTCCTTTGTTTTGTTCTCTGCACTTTTCTTGGAGCTTGAAACCATAGGCACATCAAAAACCAAGATCCATCTTAGTAAAATTTTTGAGATATACGACAAGAGAAAATATACTGGAGCAGGCAAGGAATAAAATTAGAGAAGATAATAAACCATTGGAATACAAGGGTCAAAAAATATTTTTTTACCCAGACATAAGTTTTGAACTCTTAAAGAGGAGGAAAAAGTTTAATACAACGAAATTGATTTTATGGAAAAAATGTTATAAATTCAGATTAAGACATCCAGCCGTGCTTAAAATATTTATACCCGGGGAGCAAAACAGACTGTTCTCGGATCCAGAGAAAGTGCAAGAATTCGCAAAACGTATGCAGGACAGGAGAAGAGATGAAGAGATGTAACAAGAATGAAGAACGGCGATAAAGTATATATAAAGATGTAAATATAATGTATATGAAAAGAACTAAAGAGGGAAAAGAGAAGGGAAGGAAGGGAGTAAGGGGGAAAAAAAGAGAAAGCTCTCTCTTTTTATATGTGTTTAAAAAAAGTGTTTTCTGGAATTAGTAAAAAGGGATGATATAACAAAAAGGAGAGAATTGGCGGACAAAAACGTTACAAATGTATAAGGTGGAGAAGAACATAATAAAAACAAAGCAAAAGTATTACGAACTGGGAGAAAAAAACATAAAATATTAGCCTGGCAACTTAAAACAGAACAAGCTAAAAAAAATATATACTGGGATCAAGGAAAAAGGACAAACAAATTACATATAATCCAACAGAGATTAATGAAAATTTTAAGGAATTTTATGAACAATTGTATTAAACTGAGAACGAGGGGAAAGATGACAAAATAGAGGAATTTTTAGCTAAATTTGAATTTTCGAAATTGCAAGAAGAGGAACAAAACAAACTAATAAAACCATATGAAATAGAGGAAATACAGGATAGATTAAAAAAGCTGCCAAACAATAAAACACCAGGAGAGGATGGATTTCCAATAGAATTCTATAAAACATTTAAAAGAGTTATTAATTCCTCCTCTCCTGGAAGTAATGAACCAGATAGAAGAAACACAAAACTTGCCAGATTCATGTAAGAGAGCAATAATTACAGTAATACCAAAGACGGGGAAGGATTCATTAACACCAGCATCATATTGACCAATATCTCTACTTAACTTAGACTATAAGATAATAGTGAAATTATTAGCAAACAGATTGGCCGATTGTGTACCTAAAATAGTAACACAAGATCAAACTGGATTTATTAAGAAAAGACGAACAGCGGACGATGTCTGCAAACTTATTAATCTAATCCATGCAGTTCAAGGAAATAAGAAACCAACAGTGGCTGTCGCTCGAGACGCAGAAAAAGCCTTTGACAGAGTAGAGTGGAATTACTTATTTAAAGTATTACAGAAGTTCAATCTACCAGAAAAAATATATAAATTGGATTAAAGCATTGTATAATGGACCGTTGACGAAGGTAACAGTAAATGGATATGTATCGAGTCACTTTAAATTAAGTAGGTCAACTAGACAGGGATGTCCACTATCCCCCTCATTGATCACTTGAGCAATAGAACCTTTGGCAGAACTGATAAGAATAGAAAATAAAAGGGATAAAAATAAAGAAGGAGTATAAAATCAGATTATTTGCAGATGACATCATAGTATACCTGACAGAACCAGAAGTATCAGAAAAAGAATTACATAAGAAATTGAAGGAATATGGAGAAATATCGGGGTACAAGATCAACACAAATAAAAGTGAAGTGATGCCAATGAGTAATGCAGACTAAACAGAATTTAAAAAAGAATCACCACTTAAATGGCAACCACAAGCAATCTGATACCGAGGGATCAGGTTAGATAATAACTTAAGCCACTTGTTCAAACTAAATTATCAGCCACTAATAAAGAAATTGCAGGAAGACTTAGAACATTGGAAAGAACTACCGCTAACGTTGATAGGGAGGGTAAACTGCATTAAAATGAATGTGTTCCCAAGGATACATTGCCTATTTCAAATGTTACCAATTCCCTCAGAAGAAAAATTCTTTAAGGAACTAAAGAGAATATTAAGAAAATTCTTATGGAAAGGGAGGAATCCAAGGGGAACATTAAATAAAATAGCAAAGAGGTATAATCAAGGTGGTTTGCAGTTACCAAATTTTAGAAATTATTATAGAGCCACACAATTAAGGTATTTATCAGATTTTTATCAGACAAGGGAAAAACAAAACTGGACTAAGATAGAACTAGATAAAATAGGGGAAAAGATACCGGAACATATACTTTATAAGTGAGATGAAAAGCTGGTGCAATATAAAACCTCACCAGTACTGCATCATTTACTTAAAAAGATCCACTTAAAAAGGAAAAAAATGAATTATCAAATACCAAAATTACTATTGACGCAAAATCAGATAATCCTTTTACAATAGACAACCTTTCCTTTAGAGAATGGAAGAGAAAAGGAATCAAAAGAATAGAAATTTGTTTTTTGGGAAATAATTTATTAACATTTGAACAGTTGAAGTACAAATATGGAATAACTCATGGTACAATGTTTGCATATCATCAATTGAAAGCTTATTTAAAGGATAAATTGGGAAACAGCTTGAGATTACCTGAAGGAAGCAGTTTTGAATACGTGATTACAGACACAATGATAATTAAAAGATTTATAACCAACATGTACATTAAGCTGCAAGACAAAGTATCGACAGCAGCTTGGCTGGAAGAGGATGTGATCTTTGCAGGCAGAGGAGAACAGTTTTGCCCTCAGAGAGGGAGGGTGTAAAACAGAGAGAGGAGTCACAGGAAATCATTTCCAGAAGGACAAAGCTGGCAAACTGTGGAAGACTGTCTGGTCAAAGGAGAAGACTGGTGACCTGAAAGAAAGAGGATCATCTGGAGAACCCTGATGAGGCAAGTTTTGTCAGCAAGACTGACTGAGAAGGAATCAGCTGTGGATGTCCTGGAAAAAGAATCTCTCTCTGAAAACCAGCGAGAACCCTCCTGAGTGGTAACCATTTGTCTGTTAAGCACCAAAGACTGGTGAACTTTGTTAATGCTAACTTCTGTGCACAGTACAAAAATTGGCTGCAACCAGTGAGATTGGACTGTGATCCAAAGAACTTTTCTAATCTTAAATATACATTACACACATCTGCACTTAGTATTGGGGGGGGGGGGGGATTAAGTAGTTAGGTAGGTTAAGTAATGTTAAGGTTTAATTCTGTTTTCTTGTTCAAATATAATTAAAAACAATTTTTGTTTAAGTAACCCTGTGTTGTGGTGCATATCTTTTGCTGCTGGTTTTTGGGGTCCTCTGGACTCTAACACATTACATGGTATTGTGAATTCTGAGCTGACAAAGCACAAGAAAAACAACCATTTCCTGCTACATCCAAAATTCAGTCTTTCATTTTAAACTCAGTTTAAATCAAACTGAAAGACACAGCCATATTGATGTTTACCTCTTTCAAGAAGTTCCAATATCCTGACACTTTTTTTTTTAAATATAAGGTTTCTACTATTGGAATGGAGAAAAATGACGACCAGCTTGTTCACAGCAAATACCCACAAAAATGAAGGGATAATAATCAAACTGCCTTTTGCTGTTGATTTGCTGCAAGGTAGAGAGTGCTCATTACTGACCTCAATTAAAAGAGTTTGCAGTACATTGCTTCAGCAATCCTTGATAATATACTGGGATCTATTTCTACCCCATGCCCTTCCATGTCATTTTGTCATGTGGGTACAGAAGAGACATATAATGAACAAACAAGATCCATCCATCCATCACAAGGTCAGACTTCTCTAAATTACTGAGTAAAAAAATAAATCCAGAAACATTAAAAACTTCTGAAGATCGCATTTTTTTATATGAACAAAAAATTCAAAAACGCAAAGATATTCAACATCTCTCTAAGTTAAATAAGACCTGTAGTACTATTTCTAAACTAACAAGCTTTATATGGGTGTTTCTTATATGGTGCAAAATTTATAGATGAGTTCTATCCTCAAGAAATGAGTAGGTTGCAAGAAATCCTTGCTACGTGTCCTGCAGATTTCTAGTCTTAGAACTTTGATTCAAACTCGACCTGTAAATTCAAATCTTGTATTGAGCTCATACTTACGATTGCATCTTTTTTGCACAAATCGCAGCTTGCATGCTGTCCGATAGGTTGAAAGTCTGATCACATCATAGTTTTGGGCCCCTGCAATGAAAAACAAATCTTAGGAACAGCTGCAAAGTGGCCAAGCTCCTGATGGTACACAATGATATTAAATTACATTCCCAAGAGAATTGATAGCTGTTATCAATGAAATAAAAGAGCAATATTTAAGTCATTTTACTGAACAGTGAAATTAGAAAAGCAAATTACTTTTAAGAACATGTGATGAAGTGGAGTTCAACATTGTTATTTCCATCCCCCCAAAGTTTTTGACTTAAATCCAGTTCTTGAGATTGAATAAAAATGAGATTTTCCATGCACATTTATCATGTTAATACTTTGCATTGCACAACATACTTCAATAGCCAACTGGCATAACAATCTTTTATTTTGTATGCAGCTTCAACTTGCAATATTCAGCCAACTAAAATCTTTTTTTATTGCAATTGATTTGAAGAAAGTATATTAAAATGAGATAAAATACAGATTTGGCTGATAGGCAATTCCAGAGGCTTAAAATATTTGAATACATTTTTGAAAACATTTTTCTGTCTTTAGTCCCTTTCACACTGGTACTTGAACCCAGTAATTGAGAGGATGTATCATTGCCAATCGTTATGAATCGGCATACTGGGTTGCCCAATGTGAACGGGACACCAGGTATGCTGGGTCCAATTAGTGACACGTTGATGACATTCTTGCACGTGTTCAGGAACGTTAAGGAAACAAAAGATATTCTTCTAAATAACAATGATTTAAAAAGGCATAAACTTTGCATTTAATTTTCTATATTCACTATTTTGATCAATGAATTATGATCTTGTAAAATTATTCATGCTTAATTAAAACATTATGTACAGCACAGCTTGAGCCTTTCAGCCCATGATGTTGTGCCGACCGATATAAACCACTCCAGAATCAGAAAATCATTGCAGGAATAAAACACATGAATAAGAGTGTCGGAAATTACACCCACAATGTAATTAAAAACTGAATTATAGTATACCTCAAAAGTTCTGTTTTAGCTTGCAGCAAGAATGCTCCCAACTATTTCAGTCATCTCTATTGTTTATTATTTTCTTCAATGATTTTATCTGCTCCATTATCCTCCAGCAGTTGGGTTTGTGTGTTGGGGTGGGTGGTGCGTGTATGTGGAAGGATCAGTGGCGTATCTAGGGAAAATTGTGCTTATGGCAAGCATAAAAATTGCCCCCCCCCCCTAAAACTTACTTACAGACATGGGGAAATGGTAACAGGGATAACACACACACACACACACACACACACACACACACAGTGAGCATAGGAAAGTGGTAGCAGCAAAAAAACACATGCGCACAATTTATAGCGAGTGTGGGAAAGTCGCAGCAGGGATGAAATACACGCACACACACACACAACAAAGTGGGTACATACATCAATCAAGAATGGATAGATAGATGGATGTCTGTGAGAGACAGGGAGACAGGACAGGCAAGGAACTAGCTGTCTTTTCCTTTAAAGCCCCCATGTCCTAGAGTGCCTTGGCATAATGAAAGGGCTGTATGCCCAGAGCACTCATGGAGCAGTCTGTCTGCTGCATAGAATTCTGGGAGGATAGGTTCGTCATCGCTCAAAGTGTCACTCAGGATGTCACCATTGGAGGTCACCCTTTGCTCTGCGCTACCAGGTAATGCGAAGGGGCGCACAGAACCATTTTTCTTGGTTCAGTGTGAACGACCTTCCCGGTATTTCAAAATGGTTCGTTAACCCACCAGTTTAGCTTCTGTTTGAAATATTTTTGTTGCAGAACCTCAACTCAAATCTCAAATCCACCAATCATGTGCATTTCAGTGTGTTTCTTCCAAATCTGAAAGAGTTAAAACTCATCAATAGGATTGTTGAAAAAAAAAGCGTCCTTGTTGGTGTTCCAGTTAAATATCTTGGTATCTCATTTTAATATAAGACAAATTCCACGATATGTATTGAAATTGTTTCATAACTTGGCAGTATTATTTGAGCCAACACCCCACAGAAAAAAACCTTGATATCTTAGTTTGCTTCAACAGATCTGTTGAAAAATTAATTCTGCTTTAGCCCCACTTTCATTGAAGAAGTTTTGATCATAGGCGTGTCAATTTCAATGCCACCTCTGTGTTTGAAAGTGCAAGGACACAATGTACCAGGATAGCCAAATACATTCTTTCACATAACCTCTGGCGAGGCAACACACTCTGATGTCGTCAGCAGCAAAATCATTTTGCAAAATGATGCAACACTCAGTAAACTGATCCAAAAAACATTATAGCATCAAGCTGTGTCCTCAAAACTCACTGCAAATTCGTTTACTTTCATTGAACTCAAAATGTGGAGAATTGAAATAATAAAAATGAGGGAATACTAATATTGTTTGCTCCATTTTAAGAGGGGAGAGTAATCAAAAACAAGAAATGTCACAGAGTATGAAAATAGAAGTATATCTATTTTTTTTGTCACATCGTGGTATGAAGGGGATGTTGCAGCTTTCTTCATTTGCAGTTGATAAACTTAACTGGTGTCTCAAACCACCCCAGTCCCAAGCAACACTTGTCTCATTGAAATACTCTATGAATATATGCATGAACATGACACATTTCCTACCTTGTGACTCATCATATTGAGAGAGAGGAATTTTTTATTCTTAATTGTTATTCCCAATTTATAAAGGAATAATGTAGGTTAAAAATATTGTTCAGCAACCCTGTCAGATATTTTTAATATTATTTTTATTCACCTGGAACCAATGGTTCTAAAATGGTCAATGTCTCACAAAAGCTGTACATCTCAATACCTAAAACAACTGGATACATTCTGTGGCAAAACCAATGATTAATTTGTCCAGTTAAACTTACAAACCCAGAGGATGAAGAATTTAAAATTGTCATTGAGATTTTACAATCCACAACTCACTCCTTCCTGAATATCAAGGAACTTGAGGATTCTTCCCTTCTTCAAAGTTACTTCTTTCCACAGTCAAGACTTCACCATCCATATATGACATCATTTGTCATGTCTGCCCTTCTAGATTCTCCAAGTCTGACATTGTTCTTCAGCTGAGTTTGGTTCTTTCAAATACCAATCACATATTGAAGAACCAGACTTGATGAAAAGAAAACATTCTTCCTGAAAAAGAGCTAGAAATAATCACCTCTACATCAGTATACAGTAGAAGTCCAAAAATCCAGTCTGCTCAGATATCAGATCAGTCTGGATTTTCCAGATTCACCGACAGTGCTTTTAAAAATCTCATTTAAGGAGGTATAAAGAAGAGATGAACAAGTAAATTTTGTTAGTTTATTAATTTGCAAATACAGCATGGTTCATTTACAAAATGAGCAGTTTTAAAGAAAAATAAAGTCAATACTTGACAAAAGTGTAAACATAAAATGTTTTCACTACATTGAAAAATGCGTAATGCTTGAAATTTTGTTTAAAAGTGAACATTGTTAAAGAAAAATACAGTATACAAATGAATTTCTTTGTGTTAAGATTACCTGTCTTCAGCGTGGTCACCTGTTGCTGCTGTGCATCTGTGGTACTTACACAAGAATGCACACACACGAAAGCCTGCTAAATTTTTGAAAAGTGCAGATCTTCGGCTGGCCCAGATTTCAGCCATCCGGATTTTTGGACTTCTATTGTATAATCAAATCACAACATTGGCACAGAATGTTGAATGCTAACATCAAGTAACTCTGTAAATAAACAGAATATGGGTGTTCGTTGTTCAATGATCAAGAACAAATTGAATTCTGAGAAATCACATTCCTTTCTTTTTCAATTTTTTATTGGCTTTAACATATGCAAAATACATAGGTGCATATGGTAATAATAACAAAATAAATGCATATCGAGCTACAAGTATCAAATAACAATGAATAATGAGTTCTGCAATCTATCTCGCAACAGCACTGCTATATTTTCCCTGACAAGCAATGCCACACCTCCCTTACCCCTCCAATTCTATCACACCTACAGCAGAGAAATCCCAGAATATTTAGCTGCCAGTCACATCCCTCCTGCAACCATGTCTCACTAATCGCCACCACTGCCAAGTGTCTATCCACACCTTCAGCTCGTCCACATTCCTGACAATACTCCTAGCATTAAAGTAAATGCATTTCAGAGATTTCCCACATCTTACCTTCTGCTTGATTGCACCTGAACAGACAACTATATTATTTATTACCATCATCCCCCCTCCATCATCATGGAGTTTATCTTACGAATTCAAAATCCTGGGGACTTGCACAACAGTAACAAAATTTGCTGTAAACTTGTAGATTTTTTAATTGCAAATAGATATTTGGACATTTCAAACATGACCAAATTGTTATTTAAAAAAAGCAGTATGATTCGTTCAAACCATGCAAAACAAACTCATAAAATAGCTCTTCTTTAGAAGACCTGAGGGATTGAGAATGTCTTCTTCCATGAGCATTCGTGAGTTCTGAGGTGAATGATGGGGCCAATGTAGGAGAACTGCTGACACTTCCACACACAGAGGGCAGGAGGTCCCTGACAGGGCAGCAGAGTGGGCAGTCTGTCAACCAATATAGGAGTTCTTAATGCTTCTTCAAGCCTGGCCTCCAGTTTCCCTTTGCCATTCCAGATTCCTTTTTTTCCAGTCTGAGTAATCATGGCCAGGGATTCCCAAGAGTCAGTGTGGATGTCGGACATTTTTTTTTACTTAAGGAGGCTTTGAGCTCCTCATTGAAACTTTTCCTCAGTCCACCTGATCATGTCTTCCTGACCAGAAAAGAGTACCTGCGTTGAGAGTATGATGTTGGTCACCAGAATGATGAATTTTTCAACCATTCAGAATACCTTTCCTGAAACTACAGCACTGCCTTCTTTCTCAGTAAAGATTTGTGTAAATTACTCATTTTTCTCTGGCATGCTCTATAACATATTTCCTGTCCATGTGCTTGCAGAGATTCCCAATTCATGATTCAATTTATTCTGAGTCCACAAAATTTGTCTTCCTTTATTTGCCACATAAAGACACTGACACGGTATCAATAACGTCAAAGACGGAAAGTTACCAAAGACAGGCTTTTATTCCCATAAGACTGCACACGCACTCATGCGATTGGCCTGATTCCAAGATTCGTACTGGAGGAAGGACTTGGGCGTAACTGCCTTTATTACGGAATTCCAAGGGGGAGGAGTCACAGGGCAAGTCACCAGAGAAGGGCTAGCCATATACACTGAGAATGCAATTGGAAGAGCATCATCATGGTATCATCATCCCTCTTTTAAAAGCAAGTCCAACAGGGTGAAGCGGGTCCAACAGGGTGGAGCGGGTCCAACAGGGTGGAGCGGGTCCAACAGGGTGAAGCGGGTCCAACAGGGTGGAGCAGGTTCAGTGTCCACACTAATTCATCCAGTCCTGTAATCTTTTTGGTCTCTGCAACCGCCATCGTGCTGGCTGTGGCTCAGCTGCCAGTGCTCAGGCAATGTCATGCGTGTCGGCAGTTTGCATGTCCAGTGACTAGGATGGGGCAGGAGTCAAGGTTGGGCACCAAGGTATGTGGTGGTCAGTTGTGGTGGTGGGGCTCATTGGGTGGTCAGTGGCAATCTCAGGATCTCCTGTGCACACCATGTCCCGGACGGAGACAGTGTCATCATGTCCATCCAGGTACGCCACATAGGTGCATTGGGGGTTGGCATGGAGGAGATAGACCTTCTCAACCAGTGGATCGGTCTTATGGCATCACTGTGCCTCCAAAGCAAGACTGGTCCTGGGGACGTCATCCAGGATAGCAGCGTGGTCCATGACGCAGAATTCTTGGAGAAGGAAAACATGCGTTCATGTGGTGTGGAGTAGGTGACTGTACATAGGAGGGACCAAATTGCATGGAGCACCTCAGGGAGGACCTCTTGCATATGGGAAACAGGCAGGCCTTTCGAGTTCAAGGCTAGGAGGACTACCTTCCAAATGATAGCATTCTCTCTTTCCACCTGGCCGTTCCCCCGGGGGTTGTAACTGGTGGTCCTACTGGTGTCGATGCTCCATACAACAGGTACTGACGTATATCGTTGCTCATGAAGGAGGACCCCCTAGTCGCTGTGGACGCAACTTGGGTACCTGAATATAGCAAAGATATTGCGCAGTGCCTTTATGACCATGGCCGTGGTCATGTCCGGGCAGGGGATGGCAAATGGGAACCGGGAGTATTCATCAACAAAGTTAAGAAAGTACACTTTGGTTCGAGGAGGGCAGGGGCAGCTTGAAATCCATGCTCAGGAGTTCAAAGGGGCAGGTAGCCTTGATCAGATGTGATTTGTCAGGACGGTATAAGTGTGGTTTGCATTCAGCACAGACTCACCAGAGTTCTATTCTCCACCTCAGAATCTTATCATTCTTGATTTTACCCCGCTGCTTATTATTAAACATAAAAACGATTCCATGTTGGTCAGTCAGTAGGGTAAATCTTTTGTCGGCCAGGTAGCGTCTCCAATGCCATACTCCCTCAACAAGGGCCTAGGGGAAAGTTGGAGAAATCACTCTCCATCTGGAACTGGGTGGATTCATCCGCGGCATGCATCATGGCCTTGGCAATGTTTCCTTTGATGCAGGTGAAGGTCGCCCAAGCCTCTGCCAACAAGGGGAAGGAGATGGCTTTCACCAGGGGCAGGCCTTGTCCACATAGTTGGGGACCCACTGAGCAGAATACAAAAAGAACCCCAGGCACCTTTTCAGGGCCTTTAGGCTGTGGGGAAGTGGGAATTTCAACAGAGGGCACATGTGGTCAGGATCGGGGCTAATTACTCCATGTTCCACGACACAGCCAAGAATGACCAGAAGTGATGTGTGGAACACGCATTTGTTTTTATTATAGGTGAGATTGAGTGCCTTGGCTGTTTGGAGGAATTTTTCTAAGTTTGCATCGTGGTCCTGCAAGTCATGGCCACAGATGGTGACATTATCCAAATAGGGAAACATGGTCTTGAGCCCATACTGGTCCACCATTCAGTCCATTTTCCTCTGAAAAACAGAGACTCTGTTGGTGACTCCAAAGGGGACCCATAGGAAGTGGCAGAGCCTCATATGCTATGTACTGGCGGTTCTCTGGCCAGATAAGGAGCTGGTGGTATGCAGACTTTTGGTCAATGGTGCAGAATATCCCGTATTAGGCTATCTGATTCACCACGGCAGCAATGCGGGAAAGGGGGTATGCATCCAGCTGCATGAAGCAGTTGATAGTTTGACTGTGGTCAATTACTATGCGGAGTTTTTCCATGTTTTTGGCCACCACAACCTGGGCTTTCCAGGGGCTAGTACGAGATTCAATGATCCCCTCAGCCAGAAGCCATTTTACTTCTGACCTGATGAACACCCTGTTTCCTGGGCTGTATCACCTGCTTTTCGTAGCGACAGGCTTACAGTTGGGGGTGAGATTTGCAAATGGGGCAGGAGAGATATCTGGAGGGTGGACAGCCCGCAGGTTGGATGTAGTGGGCAGACCATGGTTTGCCGCTTGATTACAAGCAGAGGGAAGGACAAACTGTTTAAAAATTGGTGGATGCGAACCTTGGGAATTGATGGCGCCTGTTGAACCCCGATAGTGACGCTCTTGAGATGGCACCAGAAATCTAACCTCAGGATCACGGGCGTGCAGAGCAGTGGCATTACAAGCAACTTAAAGTTTATATACTTCATGCCACGTACGGTCAGTGTCACGGTGCAGTAGCTGCAGATCTCTGCCGAGTGGGATTTGAAGGCTATAGAGATCTTGCAACTCGCCGGGCTCATCATGAGGGAATAGTTATTCACGGTATCAGGATGCATAAAACTCTCCGTGCTCCCGCTGTCAAACAGACAGTTTGTTTGGTTACCATTTACCTCCACATCCATCATCGAAAGGGTGTCCTGGTGAGGGCTGTCTTGGTTGAGTGTGATCAATGCCAGTGCAAGGTGATTGTCCGAATCGCTGTCCCATCCAGACCAGTAAGATGGCGGCCTCCATGGCGCACACACGGTGCTGCTGCTGGCCAAATGACATTGGTACTGTTACTCATTGGTACTGTTACTCATTGGTACTGTTACTCAATGGTGAAAGTGACACTGGCCAAGACAGCTGCTGCTTCCACTGCCCACACGCAGCGATGCTAGGGGAAGGAGAACGTCTGGACTTGGAAAATTTTGTGCTAGTGTCCCTTCTTTTCCACATCCTGAGCATACCTCTTCCTTGACTGGGCAGTGCTTCCAGGGGTGCGTCTGTTGGCCACAGAAGCAGCACTTAGGGTGCTCAGCAGCAGATGAAGTGAAGTCGTAGTGCCCCTGCATAGCAGTGGCCTTGGACCCCACATCCCAAAGAAGTCGCGGCACCTGCATCCCCATGAGGCGGCTGCGTTGTCAGAAGAGTGAGTCCGTGTTACGGAGGTCTATGTCCAACATTTTTGATATCTCGAAGGCCCTCTGCAAGGTCAGTTCATCCTGTTCCAGCAGCAGCTGGTGAATATTGTCTGCCAGAAGCCTACTACACAGGCAGCCCAGACAAGCTCATCTGTATAGACATCTTGAGTAACGTCCCTGCAGCCACAGGCTTGCCAGGGTTCACGCAGGACCCAAAAATATTCTTCGAGAGGCTCATCAGGATGATGTTTGCGAGTGGCCAGGAGACACCTCGTGTATACCTAGTTCGTCCTAGCCCTGTACTGGTTTTGGAACTTGTTCATTGCCTCTTTATACGTAGTGCAGCCCTATACTATCTAGGCGTGATGGCTGACCTGCGATCGTAGTAGATGCAGCTTGTTGTTGTCTGATCCCACGACTTGAGTGGAGGCTTGCAGAAAATTGTTGAAATGTTGTAGCCAGAGCTTGAAATTGGTCTGGGGCTTCGGGCAATTGCAGATTGATGTCCAGCTTGTCCGGCTTCAGCAACTTGTCCATTGCAATGAAAAAAAACTTAGGGGAATAAAATTGATATGCGATCAATAAGTTCAAAAGACGAAGTTACCAAACGACAGGCTGTTATTCCCCTAAGACTGCACATGCACTCGTTGCTGGCCTGATTCCAGGGTTTGATCTGGAGGGGGGCGATACCGCCTTTATTAGGGAATTCCAAGGGGGAGGAGTCACAGGGTTTGTCAGCAGGGAGGCGGGCCAGCCATACACACAGAAGCAGTACAAATGGAACAAAAAGCATTACCGTGGTATCACCTCAGACACACAAAAAAACACTACTAGTCCTGAGCCAGTATGGAGATGAGAAAGAGAAAACAAAGGAGTACTTACAAACATTGTGTTCATGGACACTGCCACCTCCCCCTCCACTCCCACAGCCTCTCTGGTTCAGCAGTGAACTGTTATTTTTGGATTCTCTCTGAGTCCTTCCTAAGGCTCTGCCTTCCCCTCTCTTATTTCCTATTTACTTACACGGAACATTACAACAACCTGTCATTTGTCGCATGCTTTCATTTCTTCCTTTCTGTTCTCTCTATCATCTGGGGAATTCTGCCCTTCAATTTTTTTTAAAAATGTCAAATTGATGAAGATGCATTTCAATTCTAAGTGAAAAATCTCCAGCTTTAAGGCCTCCCATTGCTTAACCCAGTGGTTCTCAACCATTTTCTTTTCACTCACATACCACTTTAACCCCTACGTCTTCAGTGCTCTGTGATTAGTAAGGGATTGCTTAAGGTGGCATGTCAGTGGGAAGGGAAGGTTGAGAATCACTGCTCTAGACCCAATAGTTACTGAAATATTTTGCTGAAGAAAAATTGTCATTGGTCCATTTCCTTTGGAGTTCTGAAACCATGCACAATACGAGTCAATTAGGTTTGATTAAAACAGTGGTTTTCAAACTTTTTCTTTCTACCCACATATCACCTTAAGCAATCCCTTACTAATCGCAGAGCACCTATGGCATTGGGAATACTTAAAGTGGTAATGTGAGTAGAAAGAAAAAGGTTGAGAACCACTGGGTTAACCACAGGTTCAACTCCCAGTCTTTGGATTCCAACTGACTCAAGCCAGATATTGTTACATCACATTGAAAATAGCCATTCTCCATTTGATTGCTTGTAGTCTGGAGTGGCCTGCATCATTTTCTTCAGATACTCTAAGCCTTATGATCTAATTATTGGAATTTCCTCGTGGCATAATGGAAGGCAGTAAGGCCTGCTCTTTTCCAGCTAATCCAAACAGCAAAACAGAAATGAGAAGAACATTTCTCGAATGCACATACATAAAATGATTGTTTTTTGCCACACTATCAATTTTTAGATACTTTAAAGCCAAGTACTTTAAGAAGGCCATGGTGCTTGTTTTAACAATAAATACTGGAGAAACTCAGCAGGTCAAACAGCAAACTTTATTTAGCAAATATAGAGATATATAACCAATATTTCTGACTTAAGCCCTGCAAAATGTAGGCAGGTGCCTGCATTTGGTGCTTTTAATCTAACCACCATCTAACCAACTGCATGCTTCATTCAATCTGACAAATAAAATGGTACAGATTACGATAAAAGAAAAAGCGAGTCATTAATCAAGCTGGAGCTTTGCTTTAATTTTGCCATGTTGGTAATATAATTCAATAATGAGCAGCTCTCTGCTACCTTATCAGTGTGACTGCATAAGGAAACCAAGGCCCCCTGACTCTTGCTCTCACTCCCCTGAGCAAAATAATTTAATGCATTCGAAGACTGAAGGTCAAGTGAAACCTTCAAGATAATCCAAATTATGCAATGCTGAAACTTAGTCAAGAAAGTCTCTGGTTCAATCCCTTCCATATATTTAATTAATACACCTCCTGTGAGTTGTTATCAGACATTACAGTTAGTGTTGTGTGTTTTTAAGACTGGAATTAGATCAACAGTTCAGTCCTTGATGACAATCATTTTAATGTCTTCTTCAAAGAGCTCACAGGATCAGGATTACTCACTGTATCAAGATTAATCAATATTTCACCACCAGACAAAGGAGCATCTTGCCATTTACTGATCAAGTATTACTTGAGTAAAATATCACTCATATGAGATTTTATGTACGACTCCTGCCAGGGGCAGTTCATTTTAAAAAATGAAAAATAACCAGCCTGAACCTTTACACATGAACAACACCAACACTTGATTTGTTCATGAACAGGAGAACAGAATCAAGAAGTGTTCTCTGATAACCCACAGTTTAGTTTGCGAAAACAAATTCAACGAACCAAATCTTGCATTGATAAATAAAAAGGAAATGTGCGGTCACTGTTTTGCTCAGACTGCTATTAAACCAGGAAAAGAATATCCAAAAACACTTACAAACCCCTCATTGCCATTGTATAACAATAAATTGACCCCAACTATTATAGTCCAATAGATATATAATAGACAATAACTTTCAAATAATTTGGAGAAGTTTGGCATTTTCTTACAATCAACAAGTTGCAAACAGAACCTTCAGAAACTGATTTTTTAATGTATAAAATTCCCTCAAAATGCAAAATATCAAAACTCCTATTTAATTGAATACCAATGTCAGCAGATAGCAAAAGTAGCTGACAACCACCAACCAGAGCACAAAGCCTCATCACTCAAGGCATTATTAGATCATGAAAAATACTCGTATTCACTCAGCTTCTCAAGCCTGCAGCCATAGTCAGTGAAATCACAGCTGAGATTCTGCAACCACTCCATCAATCTGATCTTCAGTCTTTTTGTTGCAGAAAAATCCAACATTAATCAGTCTTAAAACAGCACCCATCTATGTCTGTGATTTCCAAAAATGCAACTTTTTCAAGGTTCCCTCCTTTCATTGCACTCTCAAAGCTATATCTCCAATTTTTCTCAAAGTTAATCTGATCCAAACTCCAGAGGATATAGGTTAATTTGCTAGTTATTTTTATTTGTCTGGCTGCAGATATGTGACAAGTGGTGTTCCACAAGGTTCAAGTGTCTATACAATTTGAACAAAAATGTAAGCTGACTAAATGGTACGTTTGGAGCCAACAAAGACTGGACCTGTGGATTAGTGAAGAAGGTCATCAAATGATTCAGGAGGATATAGATCTGTTAAAAATATGGGTAGAAGGGGCAGATGAATACTACATGTTTCAGCGAGGGTGAAGGATAGGTAAGAGAAACATGGATAAGAGATATCATAGGTCAAAGGGCCTGTACTGTGCTGCACTGATCTATGTTCTTTTTACCGCTCACTCAACGAGATTTGGTAATGCAGGAGAAAGAGAATAATTTCAAGACACGTGTATTCTCACATCAAGAAATTAGTCATTTTCTGCTCCAATATTTCAGGTCCACTAACTCTAGGCTTGTCAAAGTTGGGAATTGGTTTCTTTTAAATTTTTCAAAACAAAATTAAAATCGAATGGCTCCCTTCAAAATTTCACATGAATTGTTTCATAAGAACTCTTGGATTAAATCCAAAATGTTCAATCATTCTTAAAGAAATCAATAATTGTAACAAACATTTTTCCTTCATGCAGAAATAAATCTTGCAAAAATCGATGATTTTAAGCATTCCTCATGTCCAAAAAAATTCAATCAGAACAGCCAAAAAAAATAGATACACAATCATCATCTTTTCTTTGAACCGTTATTGATTTCAAGTCAACAATGAGAATAATTTAACTGATAAAAAGAAAAATCCAACGAGAACATGACAAGCCTCAATTAATCTGGGCAAACATCAGAGTAGGAGAGGAGACAACAGTGAAATAAGCAATTGACATCATCCACCAAATAAGTGAAGCACTTCTGTTCCAATTTGAAAGCTCAAGATCAAGACTTTTGAATTTAGGATGTCAACTTCAAAAGGAGCTCACTCCGTCTGCAACGTGATTCTAAATAATCCACGACATCAGTTATGGCAATGATTGCAAGACTGGGATGTTCTCCTCCAGTTTTATAATCAATACACCATGCTCGTGAAGAGTACAAAAAATGAAATAGCATCATTCACAATCATATCAGAACATGATAAGTACCAATAAGGATCAACAATGAATATTATCATCCATTACTCAAATCAGCCACAAATAGCAAGCTTACAGATCAAAAGCAAAAGCAATTGGTCTGCGCAAATATTTGGCAAGTGTTTACATGTTACATGTCATATTATAGACACCAGGAGCTTTTTTCTCCCTTTCCGACATTATAGACAAGATCATTTTCCATTCAGCTTGGTCCTTCCAGTTATCCACTCCACCCAAAACACAATTCCTGGAGACACATGGGAGACTACAGATCCCATTCCTGTTGATGCTTTTCTTTCAAGTCCGTATGTCCAATCAATCTCCATGACTCACAGCCAAGCCAGAAACAGAATTATCTGCAAATGAACACTGGGCCTCAAGTCTTTTGTTGTGGAAGATACTTAATTACTTTAAGAAAAGTGAAGAAACAAAACAATCCACTTACACACGTTGACCCTTTCAATCCATTTCAAATAAATGAATGAGATTATGGTGTCTGCACCACGGCCGACATAAAGCTGAGGCGCAGGATATGAAAGCTGAGGTCAGTTCGCTCAGGGTGATGGAGTTCCACCCTGAGCTCATTACCAAATCCAGCAACTGAGCAGGATATCAGAAGCGCTGATGCCTCACCAAGCACATGACTTTGATTTTCAGCCCAGAGGCATGTAATTTTGAAACCAGCAAACTATACAACACAGCTAATCAACAGTACACGAGCAGCACAATCTGTCCCACTGAAAATTTTCTATATTTTAGCTCAGTGCTTCACCTGCATCTGACTGGTCCTTTCAAATAATCAAAATATTCGAAATATTCAGCAGGGAACACAGCTACAAAGAGGGGAACAGTGAGTATTTGGGATAATTTTAGATAATTTCACTTCAGGAGAAGCACATCATTGTGATGTGTTATCGTGCAACAAATACGTATCGTATCATTGTTGCATTATTGATCAACTACATTAGACAGAGAGTTGTGGTTAAAAGGCTTTAATAACCTTAAGACATCAACACATCTCACATGTTGCTGGCCCAGTTCCAAAGCAAATACTGAGGGAGGAGTTTGGATGTTACAGACTTTATGGGGATTTCCGGGAGGGAGGAGTCACAGGTTCAGGGGCGGGACAGCTCATACAATACATGCAGTACAGTGGTTGCACCCCATTCACCCCTTCATTTGAAACAAAGTCTGGTGGGGTGAAGTGAGTCAATATTCATTACAGGTTCAGCCTGTCTAGTTGTCTTGTCTGAAACTGTATCCGAGGTTTGCTGTGGCACTGCTGCTGGTTCCCGGGCGGTGTCTTGCGTAATAGACTGTGTCTCTGGTGGCTGGGTGGGAAGGGAGGGGGGAGGGTAGCAGGACTGTGGGGTTGCTCGATCTGAGGTTGGGGCGCTGTGTCAGGTGCAATTAGTGGGGCCAGTTAGCCAAGGTTACCATGAGGGGATGTTGATTGGTTGGTTGAGGGGTCCCCTGCATGCACCAGGTCTCAGATAGAAAGTGTCCTGCTGCCCAGTCTGGTACTCCACTGAAGAGTATTGGGGTTAGCGTAGAGGAGGTGGAGCTTCACAACCAGAGGGCCAGTCTTGTGGCATCTGATATGCCAACAGAACAGTTTGGCCCGGGGTTCATCAGCCAGGACGGCAGTGTGGTTCCTGAAGCCGACTTCCTGGGGAAGGAGAAAAGCCTTTCATGTGGTGTTGCATTAGTAGGAGCAGAGGAGGGACCTGGTGGCATGGAATGCCTCAGAGAGGACGTCTTGCCACCGAGAAATGGGTAGGCCTTTCTTCTTAGGGTAGGAAGACTGCCTTCCAGATGATGGCGTTATCCCTTTCTATCTGGCCGTTCCCCCAGGGGTTATAACCCATGGTCCTGCTCGTGGCTATGCCCTTGGCCAGCAGGTACTGGCACAACTCCTCACTCATAAATAAGGATCTTCAGTCACTATGGATATAGCAGGGGTATCTAAACAGAGTAAATATGCTATTTATGACTGTGGCCATGGTCATGTCAGGGCAGCAAATGGCGAAGGGAAAGCAGGAGTATTTGGTCAAAGAAATTCAGGAAGTATATGTTCCTGCTGGTGGACGAAAGCTGCTCGAAGGGGTGGGTGGCTTTGATGAGGTGGATTTTGTCTGGCCGAATAGAAATGGGGTTTACACGCGGCACAGACCAGACACCTGTGTCAGCTCAACTGAGTAGGGGAGGTGACACGCTCTAACCAAATGGTAGAACCTTGTGCCCCGGAATGGCAGAGGTTGTTGTGGAGCATTTGGAGGTGATCCAGCTGCACCTTGGTGCATGTCCCCAGGACAAGGAATCAGGAGGCTCGCTGAGCTTCCTGGTACAAGATCTCATTGTAGTGGGTGGATAACTCAATTCTCCACCTCAGGATCTTATCGTTCTTAATTTTTCTCCGCTGTTTGTTATTGAACATAAAAGCAACTACATATTGGTCAGTCAGCAGGGTGAAAGGTTTTCTGGCCAGGTAATGCTTCCAGTGGCACATAGCTTCCACTATGGCCTGGGCCTCCTTTTCGATGGCTGAGTGCCAAAGTTCTGGGCCCTGGAGGGTTCAGAAAAACAAAGCTACTGGCCTGCTTGCCTAGTTGAGAGTAGCAGCCAGGGCAAAGTCAGATGCATCACTCTCAACCTGGAAGGGGATGGATTCATCCATAGCATACATCACCACCTTGGTGATATCGCCCTTGACGTGTGTGAACACCACTTGGGCTTCTGTCAACAGAGGTAAGGTGGTAGATTTAACCGGGGACAGGCTTTGTCCACATAATTCGGGATTCACTGGGCGTGATACAAAAAGAAGCCCAAGCACCTTTTCTAGGGCTTGACGTTATGGGGCAATGGAAGTTCCAACAGGGGGCACATGCAGTCAGGGTCAGTCCATTCTCCACCACACAACCCATGATGGCCAGCCACAAACTACTGAACATACACTTCTTTTGGTTATAAGTTAGGTTGAGGCTTTTGGCCATCTGGAGAAATTTCTGCACATTGGCACCATCATCCTGCTGGTCATGGCTGCAGATTGTCACATTATCCAGGTAAATAAATGTGGCCTTGAGTCCATAGTCATCTACTATTAGGTCCATCTCTCTCTGGAAGATAGAGACACCATTGGTGACTATGAAAGGAAGTGGTAGAGGTGGCCATCTGTCTCAAAGGCAGTGGACAGGCTGTGCTCCAGATGGATCAGTAGTTGGCGGTAAGCCATCTTGAGGTCAATATGAGAAGACCCGGAACTGGGAGATCTTGTTTACCATGTCTGCGATGAGGGGGAGGAATATGGAACAGTTTATGGTCTGGCTGTAGAAGATAACCTTGTGGTGTTTCTCTCCACTTTTAACAGCCACCACCTGTGTCCTCCAGGGGCTGGTGCTGGGTTCTATGATCCCCTCTGCCAGAAATCGTTTGACTTCTGCTTTGATAAAGGCTCTGTCCCTGGGGTTTATTGTTGATGACCACCTTGTAGTCAAGGGTGAGGTTCTTAAACAGGAGCGGCAGTAGGACCCAGAGGGTAGAGAGATCACAGGTCATGTTCAGGGTGGGGGGGGGGGGGGGGTGGGGTGGGTAGGACAGGTGGTTTAAGAATTTGCTGTTGCTGACTGTGAGGGGTGGGTGTGGGTCGTCAAACTGAATTTGGATGCTTTTAGCTGGCATTGGAAGTCCAGTCCCAGTATGACTGGTGCGCAGAGCTGTGGCATGATAAGGAGTTTAAAATTCACTGTCACAGTGCAGAAGCCATGGATCTCAGTAGAGTGGGATTTGGAGGCCAGAGAGACTTTACATTGTGCCAGGGTTACCACGAGGGAGTATCGTTGCACTGTGCCTGGATGAATGAAGCTCTCCATGCTCCCTGTATCAAATAAGCACTTTGTGACGCATCCATTTACCTCTACGTTCATCATGGCCCTGATCAGTTGATGTGGGCTGTCCTGATCCAGGGCTATCCAGGCCAACAAAAGTCTGGTCGCTGACTGAGTCACTGCTGTAGAGTTGGCTGAAGATGGCTGCCCCCGTGCCGGAAGTGGTGCCGTCCTGGTTTGCCACCCCCATGGAGGTGATGCCGGAAGTGGCACTGTCCAAGATGGTGGTGGCTGCATGCGGCCAGCTGGAGAAAGGTTGGAGACTACGCAACTTCCTGTAGTGTCCTTTCTTCCCGCAGGAGTAGCATGTAGTGTTTCAGGCCGGGCAGTTCTTTCGGCGATGCTTCACATGTCCACAGAATTAGCACTTCAGGTGCTCTATGGCAGCAGCGGTTACCTGGGATCCCGCATCCCAAGATGGCAGTGCCCTGGCTCCCCATATGGCAGTCGCGTTCCCCGAGAAGACCTCTGCATTCAGCAGCACTGTCTCAAGCACTTTAGCTAGTCAACTACTTATTTTCTCCAGGAGTCTCTGTCTGATGTGATCAGACTTGAATCCAGCCACACATGCATCGCATATCAGGCCTTCTAGATGGGCAGCAGCAGAGACTTCTCTGCAGTCACGGACTCACATGTACTCGTCGATTTACTCACCAGGTGCTTGTCTACGACTGCCCAGAAGGAAACTGGCATAGATGGCATTTGTTGGGATCTGATACTGTTTCTGCAGGAGCTCCACTGCAGCTGAGTAAGTAGTGGAAAACTTGGTGTTTGACCTGAGCGAAGAGTAGATCTCGTTTGTCTTCCTAACTCTGCACGTCGTTGCGTCTCATGAAGGTGTGAGGCAGTGCAACCACTGATCAATTTGACTGAGGCCTCCGGTTCTTTAGGGTTGGTGTCCGGTTTATCTGCCCACGTTGCCTTGTTCATGGCCCAAAATCTTACGGTGATTAAATTGTAGTGCTATGATTCAACCACATTAGACAGAGTTGTGATTAATAGGCTTTAATCACCTTAAGACATCAGCACATCTCACATGTTGCTGGCCCGGATCCAAGGCATGTACTGAGGGAGGAATTTGGGCGTAAGCCAGCTCGTAAAATACATACTGTACAAACAATATAGTGGTTGCCACAATCACGTGTTCAAACTTTGAGCAGCCGTTAAAGGTTGTAAAGGATTTTTTTCACTGCTCAATGAGAAACCAAAAGGGGCAAACTTTAGACAATCACAAAACATTTAAAGGCAAAGTTATTGTCATTTTGCATACAGGGATTAACTATGATGTGATATGCTTCTCAACTCCCGAAATAGTGTACATACATCAAAGTTAATTGGAATTAGATACCTCTTGATGAAGAATATTATAGTGCAAGAACCACAACAGGGGAAAACATACAAAAACTGCTTCAATTGCTCTAAATGGAGTCAGTGAGAGATTAAATGCTGGGAAAGTAATGTCTTTAGAAGCAATTAAGGCAAATACAATCTCAATGTTTGTTCATGGCTGGCATTTCATCTTTCCCCTCAGGTAAAATGGAACTCATCCAAAAAAATTCCAATTTGTAGATTTACTTGCTCTGAATCCTATTCACATCTCTTATCTATGTTTACTGACCAATTTGATCTTCATCTTCTTTTATGAAGGTTTGAAAATGCTCATCCAGGTTTACAAATCACCCTCTCTTGTTCTGTCACATCCTCTAGTTCTTCAAATTCTAGCTCTTTTTACACTGAAAAGTTGAGTTATTGCCATATTTCCGACCTGTCTCTGGAAGCCAGTTTGCTTGTTCACACAAAACAGAAAAAAAAAATCCAGGTCAATGAGCTCTTTTACACAGCAAGCCAGCTTCCAAAAGCAAAAGAGGGAGGAGGTGTAGCACAGCAGTGTTGGCACCTAGTGTGATGTTGTGTTGAGAAAAGAAGGGTTTGCAATGATGTGTAGCTTTTATTAATACAATTATAGAAGAGCTTGCGAAAATATTAACTGGAATAAAACACAGGCACACAATTTATAAAGGAGCGTGGGAAAATGTTATGGGAATAAAGCACATACAAACAGTTTAAAAATGGTTGACTATTTCTGTTGACTTTTATCAATTTTCACAGATGGATATTCAAACCTAAAAAATACAAATGTTATGACTGCTGAGATGAAGGATACAGAATGGCTTTGCACTATAGCAACTGTAGCTATCTGCCCACAAATGTGTATCTATAAATGTTTCATTGTTGATAAGAATGCATGAGATATGCTTTTCCTGCCAACTTCAATCAGCAGTTATCAGGGCAGGTTAAGGCTAATTGTTTTCAGCACCCCTTTAGCACACTTTTGTAAGACATAGGAGCAGTAGTTGTGGATTATATCATTTTCCCACATCTTTCTACCAATCAGTGTGTGTTAATAAAAGCTACATATGATTGCCAACCCTTGTGTCCAGACCCAGCAAATTCGCACACTATATACCTCATAGTGTCCACTGCTATACTCGCTAATGACTATGAATCTTTTCTGGACCCAACATCACGACATCATCTTCCCTTGCTGTTTAGACCCAGCAACATGGGTCGACCGTTTTTGATAAGTCCCGCATCAATGTGCTCCACCGCTGAGAGTACTTACCTTGGCGTATCGAAGATGAGCAAATCCAGACACCTCAATCCATCTTCGATTTTATTCCACACAAAGCTTGAAAGGCAGATAAAACCCTGCTTTCAAGCGCTGTGTAAAAGAGGCTACTATTACTGCTTTTAATCTCAGACTACTGGTCTCTCTACGTCTTCAGTTGCCCTGATCCAGTGCAGTGGAACTGTCTCGTCAACCGATTATCCCCTTTTCAGAACAAATGTCCTTACCATTTCTTATGATCTGCCTTGATATCCCACTTTCGATCTTATGTCCATTTTCTTAATCATGGTCCATCAAAAAAGGCATCACATAAATCTGAGTTGTTCTCTTTCCAAGCAGCTCAATCTCATTCATCTACATTAATCTCAGACACTGATCTTTCTAACTGCAAATTTACAATCACTGGACAGTTAATGCTGAATTCCATTAATTAAACATTGAAATAACAGGTTTAGTTTGTCATTTGTCTTAATATCTGGCTAATTGAACATATTAAAACACTATGAAGCATAATTCTCACATTACTTTTTTCTAACTTCTAATAATTCTCTAAAATTGGTGATGTTGTAAATGCAAACAGGAGTTATAGAGTTATACATAAAGTTGATGCCAGTCAATGAGGCATGTTAAAATTTGGAACAATATTTTATTAATTTTAATCTATCTGCGCAGATACATTTAATGAAGTGTGATCACTTCAATAAACACAATGCTGGAGAAATTTAGCAGGTCAATGTACTTTATGTAGCAAAATAAAGATATATAACCCATGTTTCAGGCTTGAGCCCTTCATCCAGGTTTGAAAAAAATGTGGGCCAGTGCACAATAAAAAATAATAGGGGAAGGGGCACAGTCCCGAAAGCAGGGAGTAGCAGGTGGATAAGGGAGGGAAGGCACAACAGCAAGTACGGGGAGGAGGGATGGCTCTATGAATGAAGAGGAAAGGGGGTGGAAAGCTGGAGGAAAGATGATAAAGGGAATAGGAATGGAAAGAGAGCAAAGAGGTGGCAAGCAGAAAGCACAGAGTTAATGCCATCCGGTTAGAGAGTACCCAGACGGAAAATTAAGTTTTTCTCTTCCAATTTATGGGTGATCTTGGTTGAAAAGTACACATGGCCATAGTTAGACATATCAGCAATGTGAGTGGGGCGTGGAATTAAAATGGTTGCTACTGGGAGAACCCTGTAACTGATGCGGGCAGAGCGAAGGTGCTCAGTGATCTCTTGGACTGCGTCCAGTCTCTCTGAAGTAGAGAAAGCCACAACAGGAGCACTGGATGCAGTAGATAACTCCCTTGGATACACGTGAAGTGTTGCTTCACTTGAAAGGACTGTTTGGAGCCTTGAATTATGGTGAAGGAGGAGGTGTGGGCTTAAGTGTGGCACTTCCTACAGCTGCAGGGGAAGGTGCCAAGGGGGTGATTGATGAGAAGGGGTAAGTGGGAGAAGGAGTCACAAAGGGAGTGGTCCCTTCAGAAGCCGTTGAAGGGAGGAAGGGAAAGATGTGTCTGGTGGTGGGATCATATAGTTGGTGGTGCAAATTACAGAGGATAATGTGCTGGAAACGGAGGCCAATAGGGTGGTCAGTGAGGACAAGGGCAATCCTGTGTTCGTTGCATCTCAGGACAGAGCAGTTAAGCAGGAAATAGAGATCCAGGTAATGTGATGATGGCGGAAGGGAAGTCACGTTTGTGGAAGGGAAGTCACATTTGTGGAAGGAGGACTGGATCTGGACTAGAAGACCTCATCTTGGGAACAGATATGGAAGAAACTAAAATATTGAGAGAAAAGAATAGAATCCTTGCAGGAGACTGGGTGTGAGCAAGTATTGTCACGGTAATTGTGGGAGTTAGTGGATTTTTAAAATGTGCCTGTAGAAAGCGTGTCTCCTGAGATGAAGAAAAAGAGATCTAGAAAGGAGCGAGTGTCACTGGAGATGAACCAGGTGAATTTGAGATCGGGATGAAAGCAGGCAGCAAAGTGAGTGAAGTTGACAAGTTCATCATGGATACATGAGGCAGCCCCGATGTAGATGTCAATTTAGCAGAGGAAGGGTTGAGTTGTGGAGCATAGATTGCTCCACAAATAGGCAGACATTGATAGGATCCATGTACCCATGGCTACTCCTTTGGTGTGAAGAAATGAGATGAGTCAAAGGAGAAGTTATTAAAGTGAGAATACGTTCTGCCAGGTGGAGGAGGGTGACTGGTTAGGTCTCTTGTCAAGAGAGATACAAAGGGCTTTGAGATCTTATGTATGGGGGAATGGAGGTGTAAAGGGATTGGACATCCATAGTGAAAAATGAAGCAGTCAATTTCAGGGAATTGTAAGTCCTTGAAGAGCTGTGAAGTATCGCAGATGTCAGTGGGGAGGGATTGAACCAGGAGAGAAAAGATGGAGTCAAGCTAAGACGATACTAGTTTTATTTTGGGGGCAGGTGCAGGAGCATACAGAAACAATGGGTCTAATTGGGTTTGTGAATCTTGGGTAGGAGGTAGGACAGAGCAGTGCGTGGATGGGAAACAGTGAGGTGGGAGGCCATGGGAGGCAGGTAACCAGAAATAATGAAATTTGAGATGGTGTTAGTGAAGGTGTCTTGATGGGCTGTGGTGGGGTCCTGTGGATAGGATAGGCAAGAGTAGGTGTCTGAAAGCTGTCATCTGCACTCAGCAAGGTCAAAGTCAGTACACCAGACCACAACAGCACCACCCTTGTCTGTGGGTTTGATGGTGTGTGTGGGGTTGTTGCAGAGAGAGTGGAAGGCAGAGTTTTAAGAGGTGATAGAGAGGGGAGTGGGGAAATTGAGATAGTTGATGTCTCGGCAGCAATCGGAAAGAAAAAGATCCACGGTGGGAAGCTGGCCAGGACAAGGTGTCCAGAAGGAGGAAGAAGGCTTAAAGTAGGAGATGGGGTCTTGAGTGGGGGGTGGAGAACTGTGGTCACGGAAACGGAGGCAATGGAAGAAGAGTTCAGCATTGTGACATGTGCTGAACTCATTAAGGTGTGGGTTGAGGGGAAACAAAGGTAAGACTGAGACTGAGCACTCGTCTCAGAGCAGGGATGGTCAGAGGGGATGGTAAAGGCCAAGCAGGGATCATAGTGGGAATAGTTATGGTGGAAAATCTTGGTGGAAGGTGAGGGTTAGGGAGGTCAGAGAGTGGAGATGGTATGTTGGGGAGGTCGGAGGATTGAAAAATTAAATGTAGAAGCAGGAGGACAGAGTGTAAGAGATTTTCTTTCTTGCAGGAAAGTTCAAAATTGTGGAATGCATATTCTGTGGTTTAAAAGGAGACAACTTCAACATCTGGAATTAAGATGACTCGAGAAAAGGGCCAAGAAGGAAGACCAGAGAAAAGAATGAAGATGACTGTTCCTGAGGAAGAAGGATGAAAAAAAATCAGATGGCCATGACTTTGCTGTGTTGTATTCTGTTCAATGGACAGTATCCCACAGTCAGAATGATCAGCTGCAAGTTGCTATAAAATGTCGGATAAGATTATTGAAACACTAATCTCTACTTTTTAATGAGCTAGAGAGGAGCATAAACATAAGGTAATTCATTTTCATTCACACTTTCCTTCTGGAAATACTGATCACTTTTCTCCATGGAAACATGATTGAGAGCATATTCTAAAATGGCAGTATTAATGATGACTTTCTTTTCCTTATATGAAATTAGCTAAAACTGCCCATTTTCATTTTTATCTTTGAATAATGACACGAGCTTCACAATTTTCATGAGCATTAGGACACAAACCTGTGTCAACACAATTTTAATATTAATGTGTTTCTATTTAGAAATTACAGAGAACTTACTCATCTCCATAAATAGCTGCCTCTTCTCAGCCATGGTCTTCCCTCTTCTTCCACACTCCTCAATCATTCTAATGAAAGAGACAGAAATAACCATTTGAAGAAGCACTCCAGCAATTTCTGAAAACAAGAACATTTTACGCTTGTCGTTATTTGTAAGTCCCCATCTTTCACCCTCCCAACATACCCAGTTGGGAATGCCAGTGAAAAATATTAAGAACTCTGGGTAACAAGTTTCCCTGACTAAATATTATTACAAAACTTACACCAAACTATTCAGACAGGCAACCAGAAAATTACTAAGCCATCTAGCATCTAAAAGAGAAAATAATTGCTGAATAAATGTTGACAAATGTAAGCCAACCACACTTTTCACAAGAAAATGGCAGACAAAGATATCAAAATTAAGAAATGTCAGCTTCGTATATATACTCCCCACAAATGATTCAGATCACCCACAATTCCTTTTTTCCTAATGTGAATGAATATTCACATTTTTCCTAGTCTACTATATTTGTAAAAAATAAAAAGAAATTCCAAATCCACAGGTTCATCAGGTTATAAATGAACTAATCTCCAGAAATCTGTTTTTATGCAAATTCTCCCATACATTTTTAAAGGTTCTTTCAAGCCTAATATTAATAATAATACCACACTTTGTCGCATTCATGACTGGATATAGCATATATTCCATTCATTTCATTATGAGTAGTGTTGGGTGATTATTCCAAGAATCAAGAATTAAAGCAAGTTTATGTAGAGAGATATGGCTCGAGTTGCAATAAAAAAAATGGATGTTTCTAGCATGTGCAAAAAGAAATCAGCCATGTAGACTGTACTGAGAAAAATCTTAAAATTGAATCTCAGGCAGTGAGTCAATCACCACTTCAGGTGTTAGACTGAATGAAAGTTGCTGCTGGGATAACCCCAATGGGAACCACTGCTATTCAGATGAGTGCACAAACCACGCTTTCCTGGCTGAACCAAGTAACAGATCTCAGCAAATCACTGGCGAAGGACCTTGGAATAAAAACATTAAATTTGTTTCTCTTTCCACTGCTGCAGCTTGTTACCAACATTTTCTATCTTTATTTCAGAATTCCAGCAGCTGGAGTTTTCTTTTCATTTTCCTGAATTCTACATGGAGAATAGTCACACTGGTGACTGCAGTTTTTTTGATAACAGAGAAATTCTGCAATATTGCCGGCATTAAGCCAACTTTGGTCGTTCACACAGAACCAAACAAAGAGAGCATAATGCCGGGTCAGTGTGGCATTTTACACAGCAACCTGGCAAATGTTTAACTCAACAACGTCGGCGTCTAATGTGATATCAAACATGTGCATCAGACATATCTTTCTACACAAAAATAGTGGTAGATCTTGATGTGCTTATGGGGTTATCGTGAATATGTATACCACGCTTTGAGCGCAAGCACATTTCCTGTGTCTGGTCCACGACTTCATGATGCGTAGATGGACATAGAATTCATGCAAACAATGTGTTCGTGCAAACAGAAATACATTGGAGAAATTGAAGAGAAACAGAGAGCTGTTTGAGGTTGAAAAGTGTGCGGACCTTAGATGACGTAGATGTTTTCTTCTTGTGAGTCAATTCACACTGCTCTTGGACAGAAAGATGTGGAGGAAAAAGAGACCACATGGCCCCATGTTCTGGTCTAATGCCCTCAACAATTTTGATGAAGATGAGTGACGGAATCATTTCCATATGTCTCGGGACACTTTTGACTTTCCATTAGAATTCATTGAGCCTCACCTGAAGCGCAAGACAACAAACTGGCGACAGCCTTTCTAACCTCGGTTTAGACCCTCCATTGTCGTGTGGTGGTATGCTACCCCAGATGAATATCAATCCATAAGTTATATTTTTGGTGTCAGAGTGGCCACTGTGTATGAGTTGGTATGCCAAGTTATTGGAGCATTGAAGAAGGTCCTACTTAAACATATTGTTGACCTTAAGTAGGATCAGAGTTCCTCATCAGCTGATTTCCAGCCTGATGTTTGAAGGGAAAGTATGCGTTTTGTCTTATTTATCAATTTACTATTTTTTTGTTATTTTTGCTTCCATGCATTTGTATCAGTTATAGATTTGCTTGCACATCAGTGACGTTTGCAAACTGTGCATTGGCCTAACAACGATGATAAGAGATGCTGGTGGGTCTTCACTAATGAGGAATGTAGATAGGGTAAATGTGAGGACAATTTTCCCTATTGCAGAGGCATCCAAAAACTAGAAAGCATAGTTTGAAGATAAGAGACAAGAGGTTTAGAGGAGACCAGAGGAAGAACATTTTCAGAAGATGATTGGAATCTGGGGCACACTGCCTGAGGTGGTGTTGGCAGGTAATCTCCAAGGAATAGAAGACTCTAAAAAAAATGATGGATCATGGGATTAGATGGTTGGCATGGATCCTGTTTCCAAAATGAACGATTCCATTGTCCTATAATTTTGGATGGATGACAAATATGCAATATTATTTTATTATGGTTATTTAAAGGATATAATGAAATAGGTGTGACCATAAATCTCAATTAGTAATAACGTATTCACTATAGTAAAGATTTCATTCAATTTGCATCACTAAATTTACCATTGCACTAAAGGTGAGGTGGTAATCTGGAGAAAATGACGAGAGCATTAAAGGCACAAAACACCTAATTTACTTTCAAAAAAGTGAAGGTCACGCGTTTATGCCCTTCAGCCTCCTCATTTGTTCAGAAAATAGCTGAGCTTTTGCCCCATCCTCCCATTGTTCCCTGCATCAAAGTGGGTGGAATTAGAATGCAGAATTCACCAGAAAAAGCTAATAGTAAAACCAATTTAGACTGACAGTTCATTGGAAAATTTCATAAAGGAGAAGTATTTCAGGGCAGGATAAAAGAACAAGGAAATTTTATTCAAATATGGAGTTCAAATAATGTTAATGAAACTTGAATGTTGAGGTTTTGGTGTCTTTTGTCAATTTGTCAAGAAATCCCTTGTGCCAGAACAGCTGAGAATATTCTGATCTTTCTACTTGCTGTGTAGAGCTTAAAACAAAACAGATTCGCTCCATCTGAGAGTAGGAATTAGTACATGGTACCTTCAGCTATCTGGGAAGAATGGAAAGTGATACAGTTCACGGTCGTGGGTTGTAATAAAAGGGGATAAGTCTACTTCCTGGTTGGAAATTGAAACTTGGCTGAATGGTGCACCAAATACAACCTTGCACTCAATGTCACCAAAACAAAGGAGCTGAGTATTGACTTGAGGAATGAAAACCCAGAGGTATACAATCCAGTGATCATTGGGGGAAATCAGAGATGGAGAGGCTGAGCAAATTTAAGTTCTTGGGAGTCACTATCTTGGAGGATCTTTCCTGAACCCAACACACCAATGGCATCAAGTAGAAAACACGTCAGTGCCTCTACTTCCTCAGGGCTTTGCGGAAGTTTGGTATGACACCTGAAAACTGTCAAATTTCTGCAGATGTGTAATAGAAAGTGTGCTGACCAGCTACATCATGGTCCGGAATGGAAACACCAATACCCCTGAGCATCAAGCCCTCCAAAGAGCAGTGGACACAACCCAGGACATCACAGGCAAAACCCTGCCCAATATTGAGTGCATCTACTGGGAATGCTGCCATCAGAGTATAGCAGTAATCATCAAAGACCCTCACCACCCAGCTCACACTCTGTTCTCGCTGCTGCCATCAGGAAAGAGGTAAAGTGCCACAAGGCTCACACCACAAGGTTCAGGAACAGCTGCTACCCCTCCACCATCAGACTCCTCAATGACAAACTCAGAGACTCATTTACGGACTCTTACTTGTGCACTTTGTTGATTTTCTTTTGTTCTGTCTGTATTGCACAGTTTGTTTACATTCATTATCGGTTTACAGTTCTTTATTTACATGTTCACGCTGGGTACAGTTTATTTTTTGCACAACCAATTTGTGGTAAATTCTGCTGCACTGACAGGAAAAAGGAATCTCAGGGTTGCATATGATGTTATGCATATATTCTGACAATAATTCTGAAATCTGAATTCATGTTGAAAGTAAAAACTGTTGTATTGCAATATTGGCTCTGTGAAATTGCAGCCAGTTGGAGTGAAATAAGTGATGCTCATTCAGTTTTACTTACTTTATTTACAGTGCACCAACACCACAAAAGAATGAAGAACTGTAAAATATCAGTTTAACACCATCTGTGCAGCTGCCCCTGAGATAACCAATGAAAAAATTCCTTCAAATATAAAGGAGCACTTTTGTTTAAAAAAATAAATGTGTTTCTATGTGAGCTTCACTGCTTATTTGATTGTTATCAATGGATCAATTTAATATTCTAATAGCATCAAATTGGGATTTCTAATGTAAGACAAACGAGAAGGTTCAATTTATTACATTCATTTTTACATTCATAATGTTGCAGATAAAATGAAAATAAGCACGCATTTAACTGGTTTCCAGTGTAACATCCCTTGAGTCAGGGGCTAGAATGCTGCAGACTTCCTGACCAAGATGAAAAGACTGTGGTTTGCCATAAATCAAATGCAAAACAGTACAAAAGGATAGATGGCATAAATTGAGCACATGACATCTTGTTTAAAACACATAATCTTCAATGAGAGTATGTGACTGTATGCTCAATCTCAAGTAAGAAGAATATTCAAAATTCAAGTTGTAAAGCTGGAGTACATCAACGTTCAAACATTAAAATAGTGCTCTCCCAATTTTATTACTGTCTCCCATTGTTCCAAAGCAATTGAAGGTATTTTCCTGAAGAAGGGTATAGCTTCATGAGAATCAGCCACAAACAAGTACTATAATGGCAGCAATGACATTACATTCAATTCCATTTTCAAATCGTCAGCAAATGAATCACTTCATGTGCATTGGCAGCTAGACAACGTTCAGACTCGTACAAATAAGTGATGAGTAGTATTTGCAGCATCACAGGCAATGAACATTTCCAACAAGAGACTCCAACCTTGATGTCTAATGATTACCTGGTATTCCACCATGAACAATCTGGTTGTCACCACTGACCAGGAACTCAAGGCATACTACAGCGATAACAGTTGGTCAGACACAGGACAACTTGCAGAACATGAGTCACCCTCTGACTGACAAAATCATTCACAATCTGGCAAAATAGATTCCTTCCAAATGTTTGAATCAGTCCAACAGTGTTCGAGAAACTTCATGCCATCCAAGAAAAAGCAACCCAGCTGAAAGACATTCCATCAAGCATCCAATACGTTCATCACCACAGGCTTTGAAATAAATCACCAATCATTTTTTGGTTGTCTAAATCTGAAACTTCCACCCACAACACTGGGGGAGTTTCTTCACCAGGATTCAGCAGTTTCGGCAGACACCACTTGATTAAGGCTAAAAAGAAACAGGCAATAGATTCTGGCATTTTAGCAATCCCACATCTATAAATTAATCCTAAAGAAAGCATCAAGAGTTAATGCTGACAGGCTATCTGAAACAGAGCAACTGTCTCAAGTTTCCTCTGAAATATATTCAAAATGTTATGATGAAATTAGGCAGGTAAAATTTATATCCAGGCTCGGGGATAAAATGCATTGCATTCATGTAATCCTAACAATTGAGAGTTATTACCATGCACTTTGAGAAGTTGAAAACTTGAGTTTTAATCTGCAATTGTCAAAGATCTAGCAAAATGTGCCAATGAAATGATACTATACTTATAATCAAAAAGAAACAATAGACAGTAAGAAAGCAAAGGAAAGTATGAAGAAGTATTGATAAATCTGGGCAGATTTTAAAACCAAACAAGAGAAAAGTTAATAGATACTTTGTAAGGTGAGGGGAGGAAAGTTCTGGCGAGTGTCAGAGGTAAGGCTTTTACTCAGACTAGTGGATGCCTGGAATGTATTGGCTGGTACAAAAGGGACATTTAAAAAATTAGACAGGCATATTGATGTTTAAAGAGAGTTATGGGTGTAGGGTAGGGAAGGATTAGATTGTTAAGGAGATAGTTTAGATAGGTTGGCAAAGAGATTGGACTGTGTGTAATGTTCTATTCTGAATTAACAATTAGCAATAAACAAGTTTATCTCAAGTTGGTCGATTAGAGCTTGATGACAACATAAACACAATATATAATTTGGTTGAGGGCAATAACTGTAACAATTCTGTGCTTGCAGATGACCCCAAAGTAAATAGGAAGTTGTGATGTGGCTGCAAAGAGGTTTCAAGTGGATAATGACAAGTTAAATGGGTGGGCCACAACAGAGTAGATGGTGACAATTACATGACATTTACACAGCATTGGTGAGGCTGCACCTCAACCACAGTGCGCAGTTTTCATCGTCTGATTTAATAACTGATATGGTAACATTGGAGTCAATCCAAAAGAGATTCACTGGATTAATTTGGTGGAATAGAGGATCACCCCATCATGAACAGGCAAAGAAGGTGGTTTGAAATGTTTTCATTCAGAAGGATGATCTCACCGAAAACAATAAAATCCATATCAACTGTGACAAAGACAAATTGTTTGTACACGAGGGAAAGGTTCAAACAAGGGAACAGAAGCATAAGATAAGGAGGTAGTCAGTTAAAATGTGTTCATGGTGGCAGTGCTACTGCTGATGTGGTGAGCAGGACCACAGCCTTTCCATGCTTCTCCAAAAGGTCCTTATGGCCAGGCCATCCCACCTGCTCATCCCTGGTGGAGGTTTAAACAGCCAGTTGAAAACAGTGGCCACTTTGTCAAAATCCTTGAAGAGGTCCATTTCCAAGAATGGTGACATCAATGGTCAGGAGCCAGACTCAGGAGCTGCACGTCCTGAGGAAGCAGTGAATTGGTTCAAGGTAATCAAGTGGAATTACATCAATCCCACCCACTCCCTCCACAAGAAAAGAAGATCTCTGAAGAGCTTGGTTTTTATTATCGGCTCAATGATGGCAAACAAGAAAGACTGCAGGTGCTAGAAAACTGGAGCAACGCACAAAATATAAGGGGAACGCAGCAGGTCAGGCAGCATCCATGGAAAGTAATAGACAGTCTATGTTTTGGCCCAGAACCCTCCGAGGAATGGCAAGAAAGGGGCAGAAGCACAAATAAAAGGGAGGAGGGACTGAATGATATTTTTTTTCTCAGCAGGCCACCCCTGAGTTAATTCCATTTGAAACAACTTCCACACAGTTCAAAAAGATCATCTGCTGAGATCTCCCTGGACTTGCCATCCAGATAGGTTTGTAACTGAGCCTTGCCTGAATGCAGCCTTGAACTGAGTATTACGCTGGTTCTGGACTTTGATGTAGAGTTCAACAAAGTAGGAACAACTTCCACAGGCTAGGAAAGTTGCCCACTGAGTCTGGGCCAGTTTAGGCCTGGCAATGGTACAGAAGGCCTATTAGTGACAAAAATAACTTCCAGGAAAAAAATGTAAAACCTCCATTTAATTTGATTTAATTAAGTTGTTTAAAAATGTTACATGAAGGAAGAACAATTCTTTTGTCAGCCTCTCATTTTTAAATAGCTTTTAATTGTTTTTGACAGATTTCTCACAACTTTTCGCGTTTGTGAACACCACTGTGTCCAAGGGTGGGTCGGACCAATGTATTGGAGTCAGGTCCCCTCACACCTGGACTTATCCTGAAAGAAACCCTGTCCTCAAGATCTGTTCCATTTTTGCCTCAGTAAAATAAAAAGTGCTGAATTCAAAAAGAAATCTGTTGAGCTGATGTCTTAAATAATCAATCTGATATGACTCAACAAATCACCATCTAAGAATTTACATTTTTCGTTTGAAATTGAAGAACAAAATATTTATATTGCAAATTCGAGCCAATTTTGATAAAGATTTATGATAAACCTACATCAATTACTCTGACTGAACAGTGTTATTTGTAAACTCGGATCTGTCAAGTTGCAAGATAAAATTTGGATTCCAAAATTTGAAATAATATCTGGACTAAATTGAACTGACATTCGATGTATTAGACCGAGCTCAGATCTTGATACGTGAGCATTTGAAATAATGCTCTTTTTAAAAATGCAAATGGACCTGACTGCAATTCAAACTTTAATAGTTTTCTGGGTTTCTTCTCTACAATAACATGGCTGCCTCTACAGATGCTGAAAAATGGGAATCAACTTCTTTGAGCAGTGTTAAAGCAACATTAATGCATTTCTGCAGTGAGTAACTGACAAGCCAATAAACAATTTGAGACAGCAGAAGAGTGAACAATTCCAAAGACAAGACTGAGACACAGCCAGCTCAGAGTGTTATCTCTCTGAATATGAATTCCTTTCTGAATGAGTTTTGCATCAACAAAAATTTTTAAACAGATATTATGCAGAAAGTGTTGATAATATAAAATATAAAAAGCAAATATCGTTAAGTTCAAGAAGATGACATTCTGCATGTCCTTGAAGGAGATTAGGGATTCTGACAACTATCACATCCCATGCACAAAAACTAAATTTGTTCTCAGTTTTGAAACATAGCACAAAAACAGGCCCTTTTGGACCTTCTTGTCTGTGCCAAACCATTTGTTTTTACCTATTCCCACTGACCTGCTCCTAGTCCATGCCCTTCATACCTCTGCCATCCATGTACTTGTCCAAATTCTTCTTAAATGTTAAAATTAAGCCCACTTTCACCACTTCAGCGGGGAACTCGTTCCACACTCCCACAACTCACTGTGTCAAGAAGTTTCCCCTATTTTCCCCCTAAACCTTTCCCCTTTTGCTCTTAACCCATGTCCTCTGGCTTGTATTTCACCAACCCCTCAGTGGAAAAAGCCTACCAACATTTACTCTGTCTATCCCACTCATAATTTTAAATACCTCTATCAAATCTCCCCTCATTCTTCTATGGTCCGGGGAATAATCTTTCCCTGAAACTCAGTTCCTGAGATCCAGGCAACATCCTAGAAAATCTCTGCACTCTTTCTATCTTATTCATAATCTTTCCTGTAGTCAGTCAGGTGACTAAAACTGCATACAATACTCCAAATTTGGCCTCACCAATGTCTTGTACAACCAAAACATCCCAACTTATATATTCAATACTTTGATTTATGAAGACCAATATGCCAAAAGTTCTCTTTACATCCCTATCCACCTGTGACGGCACTTTGAGGGAATTATGTATCAGTATTCCCAGATCCTTCTACTCTACCACATACCTCTGTGCCCGACCATTTATCATGCATGTCCTTTCTTGATTTGTCTTTCAAAAATGCAACATCTCACATTTGCCTGCATTAAATTCCATCACCACATCTGCAAACTTCCTGATCCAATTTCCCACATTATCCAGATCATTGATATAGATGACAAACAACGATGATCCCTGATACACACCACTAGTTACAGACCTCCAGTCTGAGAAACAATCATCCACCACCACTCTCAGGCTTCTCTCATCCAGCCATTGTCAATTCCAGTTTACTACTTCACTGTGAATATCTAGCATCTGAACCTTCCTGACTAACCTCCCATGTGGGACTTTGTCAAAGGTCTGACTAAAGTCCATATAAACAACATTGACAGCTTTTGTTCGTCAACTTTCCTGGTAACCACCAAGAAAAAGATTGGTTAAACAGCCTACCACACACAAAGCCACGTTGACTATCCTGAATCAGACCCTGGTGGGGAGTTGGCAGGCCATCAGTGGGTATGGGCTGTGTGTAATATAGATACGTCCACAGAGTACTAATCTGTAAATGGATTTGCATGATGTAGTGACTTCTGAGGGATGGAATGTAGAGTGGATTGTGGTGTGTCATATGACCTCACCGGCTAGAACCTAACAAGGTCACCTTACCTGCCAATCAATGGTTAGATCTGCCTACAGGTGAGGGAGACACATTGTTGTTGCTCATAGGAAGACACTGCATTGAAAAGCAGCACATGGAGTTTCTCCTGGTACTGTGTGTTCCTGCTGCTGCATGAAGACCATCAATGAACTCCAGGCTGGAGGACACAGGCAGCTCCAGAGTGCCAACTGCCACAGACACATCCTGGATTCCAAACCATGGACAATGCTGAACACCAGGTTCATTTGATATACTTAGTTATAATTAATTTACTATTTAATAGTATGTGGTGATTGAGATAGAGGGGGCTGGTCGGTATTGTCTGTTTCATCCTTGTGTTCCCGTCTAGAAGCTGAGAATATTCAGCAACAATTTTTTTTTGCACCCAATGTGTAGTTATTTGTGTATTATTCCACATTAGTTTGTGTGAGTGTGCGCTCCTGTTGTGAATTCCCCTGTGTGTGAATGAAGACCACTGTTTATTAATAATGTGCCCAGCCTTGATTCTCTTTGAACCCATCAAACCTATTCTGAACACAACATGGAGCTATCAACTATTTTGACAAAGCATTGCAAAATTGCACTTTAATGAACTTTTGTGTTTTGTATAAACTTCTCTCTTTTAACTAAACTTATATTTCACTGCTAAATTAATTCTTCGTGGTCATCTTCAGTTGTGACCTTGTGTCCAACACTACTGCAGTTCTCCAGGGTCCACCTGATGTACTTGTCAAGACACGTATCGCAGAATCTAATTATCTTACTTGATTACAAGATCGACCAGCACTCCTCACTTGACAATTCTGAAAATCTACAACCTTGCATCATGCATCAAGCAAAAAGTGGAAAATTTGAGTCTGACAATGTCATAAAATCATATGCCACAAAATATTTCTGATGAAGTAGACAAACAAATATAGTGATTGATAATGAAAGGTAGGGCAAGATCCAGTTTATAAAGTATTTATAAATATCAATACAGGCATAACGGATATCAACAGGAGGCAGAATTGAGCTGAGAAGTGGCAGATGGAGTTTAATCTGGATGTCTGAATTGGAAGATCAACTTGAAGGCAGAATATGTGGTTAATGGCAGCATTCCTAACAGTGTTGAAGAGGAGAAATATCTTTGGCTCCAGATCCACAGATCCCTCAGCAATGTCACACAAGTTGATTAGGCATATAGCGTGCTAGCCTTCTTTAGACAGGAGATTGAGTTCAAGTACCACAAGGTAACGTTGCAACTCTTTCAAACTCTCATTTGACCACACTTCAGTTCTGGTTGCCTCATTACAGGAACAATAGAGAAAAGATGCAGTGGAGATTTACCAGGATGATGTTGCCTGAATTGGAAAGCATATATCATCAAGCAAGAGATTGGAATTTTTTTTCTTCGGAGCGACGAAGGATGAGAGGTGACTGATTAGAGGTATCCAAGATAATGAGTGGCTTAGATAGAGTGGACAGCCAGCACCTTATCCCATGGCGACAATAGCAAATACTCAAGGATATTGGTTTCAGGTGAGTGGAGGAAAGTTTCAGGGAAATGTCAAAGGTAAGTGTTTTTACAGAGTTGTAGGTGCCTGGAAAGCATTGCTAGAGATGGTGGTGGTGGAAGCTGGTACAATCATGAATTCAAAGGCTCTCAAATAGGCACATGTATATGAAAAAAATGGAGGGTTATGGGTGTGAGGTAAGGAAAATTAGATTGTTGTGGAGTAGGCTTACAGTGGTCAGCACTTCATGGTCTGAAGAGCCAGAACTGTGCTGTCATGTCCTACAATGAACACAGTGATGGTCAGAATGTTAGTAGCTTAATAAAAGATTGAAAGAATGAATATTAATACAGTACAACTCCAATTGTCTGAAATGGTCAGGACCAGGCCTATTTCAGAAAAATGATATTTCCAGATAACTGGTCATTTTTAAAAAAAAACAGCCCAACAGCAAATCACTCGTTACAGAGTTTAAACAACAAACAAGGGACGGCTTTTAAAGCATGAAATAATGTTTAATTCTCAACAAAAAGCAATCTGAAAAAAACACAAGATAAATCCAACACCAAAAACTAGAAATTCTACTCCTACATTTTTCCAAAATTTCAGAAAAAAAATTTCAACCTGTCACGTCAGTTCCAATCTGAAAAAAATTTAGATAACTCAAGATTTCTGATTGTTTCAGATATCCTCATTTATCCAAAATTTTTTGGAGGTGAAATAATATCATTTCAGCTTCAAAATCTTTCAAATAAATGATTATCTGATTTTTCTGAAATCCTCAATTATTCAAAAAACAAATTGCTGTGCTTCTGCGATCAGGAGTCTTCCGGTTTTTTTCAGAACATAATAATTCTACCTGGATGATTAAAAATACAACCAATGATCAGTTTGGGCTGAACAGACTTTACAGTCATTGTTCTCAATTCCAAATGTATGAGTGTTTCCCCAACCTCACAGTTTGCACAATACTATTACAACACCAGCAACCCGGGTTCGAATCCAGTGCTGCCTCTTAGGAGTTTGCAAGTACCTCCCTGTGTCTGCATGGGTTTTCTCCAGATTCCTCCCACCCTTTAAAACACATAGGTTAATTAGCATTTTTGGACAGCATGGGCTCATGGGTCAGAAGAGCCTGTAACCGTGCTGCATGACTCAACGAAAATTGTCTTTTTCCTGAGAGAATTAAATCCCTGCACCATCATTTGAGATAAATCGTGCAGTAAATCTGACAGTAATTTTGGTGGTGCTGGACAAACATCTTTTTCCAGACATGCAGTGAATTAACTTTTTTTTTAATGCTGCACGGATAAAATATAGCATGAATTTTCCAGTGCACACTTGAGATTTTAAAGGGGACACAGAAAACCTGGCTTGGTGATTTTATAGGAAATTCAGAAAATTGGGTCTAGGTGAATTTGAGGGGAAGATGGGATCGAGACAAGTTGAAAGGAAGCATCAGAAATTGAGTCGTGGTGAGTTTAAAGAATAAACAGCAAATGGGGCTCTACTGAGTTTAAAGGGATTGTGGGAAACATGGCACTGTTGAGTTGAATGGAACTTGGGAACCAAAGCCCTGGTGAGTTCAAAGGGAGACAAGGAGGCGGTGAACCTGATGCCAAATCATCAGAATGTTGGGATAACGAGATTTGGATTATCAAAGTTTTAAATTCATCCAAAAAGAAAGTTCCAGATAATCTGAATTCAAAAATGCAGTGAATACTTATTAATACACCTTCACGTTTTGAATTCACATATTTCTGGATGCATAATAGTAGATTATCCAGTGAACATTGAGGAATTTAAAGGAAGCAAGGGGAAAAAAGCACTGGTGAGTTGAAAGGCCATATGGGTTAAGCTACCCTCTTCACACCTGCTAGTCATAGTTTTTTTAATTAACATATGATGGACGGTTTTTTTGCACAAAAAGTCAAATTTGATAACTTCACATGAACTCAAGGGATAATGCAGTAATCCCAAACTTCTATGAGGAAGCTACAGGCATAGATCAAGCTGTAGTTTTGCAGCCCTGAATCAATACACATCATTCTTTTTTAAAAACTTTATTTATTCGTTCAAAAATCAAATAATATGACATATACAGCAATTAAACATGAACGTGAACATTTTTTTATATATAAGAAAAAAAAAGAAAAAGAACCCCCCTTCAGCCAACTCCCCCAAGGAGAGCCATAAAAAAAATATTAAAAAGTTAAAGATACATATTAAAATCTAATCAATATAAATTGAAATGTAAATATTCCAAGTATAACAGCCACTTATTAATAAAAAATTACAATTATCATGCAAAACATACGTAATTTTTTCTATTTTTTTTAAACTTTATTTATTCGTTCAAAATACAAATAGTAAATAACATACAACAATTAACCATAAACATGAACGCTATATTTTATAGAAGAAAAGAAACCCCCCCCCCTTCAGCCAACTCTCCCAAGGAGAGCCATAAAGAAAGACAAAAAAAAATTAAGGAAAAATTAAACATACATATTGAGATCTAATCAACGCAACTCAAAATGTAAATATTCTGAATATAACCACCATTCATCAATAAAAAAACTATAATTATCAGGCGAAACATACATAATTTTTTTCCATTATTAAACAATATTTCATCTCATTATGCCATCTATTAATATCAATCATACTTGTATCTTTCCACATACGAGCAATACATTTTTTTCGCTACGGTTAAAGCTAAATATACAAAAGCAAGCTGAAACTTACCTAATCCCAAGCCTTTCAGAGGTTGCAAACTACCCAATAAAAATACTGTTGGTTCTAAAACTATTTTAATCTTATACAGGTATTCTAAAAACGATTGAATTTTCTTCCAAAAAGATTGTATATGTGTACATGACCTAACAGCATGAAAAAAAGTTCCAACCGCATCACCACATCTAAAACACAAATCTAATTCATTACAACCATATTTTTTTAATTTTTCAGGTGTCAAATATAATTGATGTAAAAAATTGTAATTAATCATTGCATAACGTGCATTTATCAATCTAGTTACACTATCATCAACCAATCCTCTTCAGAAAAAATAAAACCAATATCCGCTTCCCATTTAATTTTAGATCTATCCCAACCCTTTTTATCCATACCATCCTGTAATATTTGATACATAAATGAAATATAACCCTTCTCTCGTGCCTTCATAAGGGAAATCTCAAATTTAGTAATTTTATGTAAAATCATATCTTTACCAAACATACATTTTACCAAAGATCGAATTTGATAATAAAGAAAAAGAATTCTTATCAATACCAAAATCTTCCCTCATCTGATTAAAAGATACAAACTTACCCTCTTTAAAACAATCTCCCAAATTTTTCACACCTTTAAATCTCCAATGCAATAAACTTGGATTATGTATTGAGAAAGAAATAAGTTGATTATAAATCAATAGAGTCAAAGCCAATAATTTACCCTAGAACCTATCATTTTATTTTTCTTTATCCATATAACTTCATTAAATGTTTTAGTATAGGCACATTATATTGTTGTAACAAATTTATATTCCACTTAAACAAAAATTGATGTATTTCAAATTCATAAATACTTGCCATCTCAATTTTAGCCCAACTAGGAGGCCGTACCAAATCCATCAATGAACTAATAAATTTAAGTTGGGCTGCCTCATAATAATTTTGAAAATGTGGCAAACGTAATCCCCCTAACTCATATTTCCAAGTTAATTTATTCAAAGCTACTCTCAAAAATTTACCCCTCCATAAAAACTCCCTAACCATTTTATTTAAATCTCAAAAAAAAATTTATCAAGTAAATACGGAATAGATTGAAATAAGTATCTTAGATGCAGAAAAAGTATTTGATTGAGTTGAATGGAATTTTTTGTTTAAAGTTTTGGAGAAATTTAAGTTTGGTCCTTCTTTTATTGGTTGGATTAGGGCTCTATATAGTAAACCAGTAGCTAGAGTATTGACGAATGGTTTGATTTTGGACTCTTTTAAGTTAACTCGTCAACTCGTCAAGGTTGTCCTTTATCACCAGCTTTGTTTGCATTAGTGATTGAACCTTTAGCACAGTTGATAAGACAAAATACACAGATACAAGGTATACACATCATTCTGACTGTAGAATTTGCTTTTGGGCTCCTGGCAGAACAACATGAATTCTAAACATTTCTCCCCCATGTTTCTTTCTTTTCCTTTTAACTACTTCTGGTTCAACAGCAATTTATATTCTATTGTGTTATCGTTTACTTTCTCTTCGACCCTAGTATTTTCAATTTTTTGTTCTTCACAAATGAGCTTTGCAGTAATAAATCAATGAAGAAAAAAAACATTTTGTCAGGAGCCTGATTCAACAATCCTGACGCAATGATGATGAGTTCGTTGTCATATACATAACTACAATTTATAGATGCACCAAAAGGTTCATTTGCTGAAGCCAAATAGATACAAAAGTTACACCAATGTTGGCCAATACAGAAAAAGTGAAGTTAAATAGAAAAGAGTAGATAAATAAGCATTCAAAGTTGCAGTTAAATGCAAGAAAAAAAAGTGACATTTCAATCATTCAAACAGATCGTTTGGAGGTCCCAGAATAATTTGTGTCTATAACTCGCCAAATAAGGGAAGGAAGCTCAAGAATCTGACAGCGGTTTGGGGAAAAACTTTTCAAACCTTGAAATGTGAGACTTTAGTCTTGTAATACCGACTGCCTGAAGGCAAGAGGCTATAGCCAGGATGATGGGGATCCATTGTGATTTTGGCTGCCTTCTTGAGACACTGTCTTGCATAGATGTATTCAATCAATGGATGAACTTGGCATCTACTGGCAGACTAAATTTAATTTGGATCTTAGTTACATTCATGAAGCAACAACTGGATTCAAAGACTTTGCAAAAAAATTAAAATAAATTGAGTTGACAAAGGTTTGGGCCATTAATCAACCTCAATAAATGTACCACAAGACAAATCAAAGGTTCTTCAAATAAAATTATTTCTTCAATGGACATTTTTCACATGAACTCAAGGTATTTTTCTTTTGCTCAATTTCTTTATTTTGAATATTAGGAATGCTGGTGACTTAAAATAAGGCAAAGAACAAATTAGATGATGTGATGAGATGTACCCAGGAGCATCTAGTCAGAATAGTGGGGGGAGGGGGGGGAGAGAGAGAGAGAGAAGAAATTAAAGTCATGGAGTGATTGTAAAATGCAACACAGAAACAGGCAACTTGGCCCACAGCCACCCATTAACACATGCAAGTACCGTAAAATCCCCATTATCCGGCATTCATTTATCCGGACTCTCAAACAACTGGCAAAAAAGTGGTAATAAAATAAATAAATGATTTCAAATAAATAAGACAGGACGGATGGAACCTGCAGGGAGCTCTAATACTTTGTTGGATACAGGCTGGTTTCCCCAGCTGAATGGTCAATGCCCCCAAATGTGCATGCATTTTTTCACTGTCACCACTTGCATGGAGGTGAGTCAGGTGGTGCCAAGGACCTGACCAAGACACCAGGATGAAGAGCTGGTCGATGCCGCTCACTGGTGGGGTGACTCTCCCAAAGTGTCTCCAAATCCCTGCCTTGTAAGAGTCTTTATTAGTATTAAGTATATTAGTAAGGCTTTATCTGTAAACTAAAGGGAGGGTGGGGTTCATTGTGACAGTGGCACAGTTAGGATAGAAGCTAGCACAATGCTGTTACTGCACCAGCAACTGGGGTTCAAATTTAAATTTTGTAAGTTACGGGAATTACTTGATTAAAGTGAACTTTACATAATTAAAGACTACAATACTGATTTTTTTCAAATTTACATTTTGCACTGTCTTTTAAATAGTATATTTTTATTGCAGGTGTATCAGTTTAACATTGGAAGAGTGAGCCTCAGTCAACAGGAATATTTGCATTTCCGACATCCGTGATCCTCAAAGATACTGGGTAAAGGGAATTTTCCTGACCTCTACTCCTATATTTCTCACCCCATCCCTCTTGACAAAATTTACTTTATACTGCACGATCTGCCAGCCTTTGGACTACCAATCTAATTATTTCCCCAGACACTGCTCACACCATGATTCTGCTCAACAAAACCACATTGACTCATCATTTTGGACTCATTTTACAGCAACTTGCCCCTTTTCCTTCCTCTTAATCACTACTCTACTGTCTACCCTCACCTTTGTACCAGTGTTAATTAACATTGTGCCATGGCCATTTGCTCAGTGCTCCTCCCACAAATTCTCCATTCATCTCTCCTCCATGCACTCTCTGTTTTCAATAATCCACTTCTCCTTCAAACCTTTGTTATCCAACCTCTCCTGATGCTAATTCTGGCTTTCCAAATCATGCCCACATCTTACTCTTCCTCCAATCAACCTCCCAGACATCTTCATTGCCAACATCTGCCATTTTGCTTAATCACCACACCTCCCAAATACAATGCAGCCTTCAAAATGCATCAACCTTCAAAACTTTACAGTTCCTCCAAGATACAATTTTATTTTTATCCTCATACAAAATATTTGAGATCAACAAGAAATGAAGCATCATATTTCTTGGAGAACGCAACCTGGTAAATGCGTACTTTAAAAAATTAATTTGTGGCTACTGTGAAAAGATATCAAATACAAAACTAGTTACACCACTTCAACTGAATTTGTGCTGTCTCCATTGCAAACATCATCAATGGCCAACTGTAAAATGAGATCAGAAGCACAAATAGCTTTGAGCTACATTGGTTAACAAAGAAATACAAGCACTGTGTAGTCTGGAAAATTCATGTTCCAGCTTTCCAGTGGAATTGGTGATGTAGTTTACAGCACAAGTCATCAACATCTACCCACATTCTCTCCAGAAGCTGAAGAAACCCACAGTACAGGAGTGGAACAACTCCAGGCACCCATGAACCCTGGACTGCTCATAGGAAAGTCCTCAACCCCACACACAGACTGCTTCATACAAATTTTGAACACTTGAATGCCCTCCAATTCATCCCATGCCACAGTCAGCATAGCAGTCAGTGCAACCCTAGTACAACGCCAGCAACCCCACATTCTAAAAGACACAAGGGGATGGGAGGTTGATTGGTCACATGGGTGGATTTGGGCAGACCATGCCCGAGATGAAAGGAGCTGTTACTGGGCTCCATCTCAAAAATTTTTATAAAAGGTTTTACTTTGTTTCGACTCCAACAGCTTCTCCTAGCACAACCTTGACCGAAATCTAAATACTGTTCCAGATCACTAAAGTCAATAGAAAAATCAAAGAAATGTGGGAAAAAACATTATTTTTCATACACAATTAAGTGAATCATCCAGTACATTCCACAGGAACTCCAAGTTTGTCAGATACAAGATGCAGATTTTCATCCCTCAGTCCCTGCAAGAATTAAGACTTTTATCCAGTTATTGAAGATGAAAATTAATCCCTGTTATAAGTGTATGCACTGCAAAGATAGATGCATTTGCCACCCTCAAACCTTCAGCATGCCACAAATCCCGATTTTCTGTCCCCTTTCAGACATCACCACTTTCTATTTGATGACAAACTGAGCTTTTACATCTGTCCCATTTTCAACATCCTGTATAAATTTTACAGCTGTTACAAAGGCAAGCTTCACTGTATTTATTATTATGATAATATGCTTGTAACAAAATTCATTTAAAGTTTAATAATGACAAAATTGATAATATATTTTTTAAATAAATTTCTGACATCAGTGGTGGGTAAATTAATGGAAAGTGTTCTTAGAGATGGTATATACAACTATTTGAAAAGACAGGGATTAATTCAGAGTAGTTTTGTACGTGGTAGATCATGTCTAACAAATCTTAGTTTTTCGAGGAGATTGATGAGGGGAAGGTGCTGAATGTTGTTTATTTGGACTTTAGTAAGGCTTTTGATAGGGTTCCCCATAAGAGGTGAGTAAGGAAGGTGGAAACATTAGGTATTAATGATGAAGTAATGAAATGGATTCAGCAATGGTTGGATGGGAGATGCCAGAGAGTAGTGGTGGAAAATTGTTTGTTAAATTGGAGGCTGGTGACAAGTGGAGTATCTCAGGGATCGGTACTTGGTCCACTGCTGTTTGTCATATATATTAACGGTCTAGATGATAGGATGGCAAATTGGATTAGTAAATTTGCAGATGATACAAAGGTTGGCGGTGTTGTGGACAGCGAAGAAGATTATCAAAGCTTACAGGGTGATATAGGACAGTTAGAAGAGTAGGTTGAAAGATGGCAGGTGGAATTTAATACTGATTAATGTAAGGTGCTACATTTTGCTAGGACTAATCAAAATAGGACATGCATGTTAAATAGTAGACAATTGAGAAAGTTGAATTAAATGTGGATAGGGTGGTGAAGAAGGCATTTAATATGATGGCTTTCATAAATCAGTGTATAGAACACAGGAGTTGGGATATTATGTTGAAGTTGTATAAAGCATTGGAGAAGCCAAATTTGGAATATTGTGTGCAGTTTTGGTCGCTGCATTACAGAAAGGATATAAACAGTATAGAGAGATTGCAAAGGAGATTTACAAGAATGTTGCCGGGGTTTCAGGGTTTGAGTTACAGGGAATGGTTGAGCAGGCTGGCACTTTATTCCCTGGAGCGTAGAAGGTTGAGGGGTGATTTAATAGAGGTATTCAAAATTAGAAGGGAGACAGACAAGGTCAATATGAGAGTGGGGGAGATTCAAACAAGAGGGCATGGATTGAGAGTAAAAGGGGAGAAGTTTAAGGGGAATTTCTTCTTGCAGAGGGTGGGGTACAGAATGAACTTCCGGCAGTGGTGGTAGAAGCAAGATTGATGTTAATATTCAAGGATAGGTATATGAACAGGAGAGGTGTGGAGGGTTATGAGCCAAATGCGGGTCTGTTGGACGAGGTGGGAGAAGATTTCAGCACGGACTAGTAGGGCCAAACTGACCGGTTTCTGTGCTGTAAATGGTTATATGAATGTCAGAGAGAGTCCAAAGCATTGAAAACCATTCAGTCTCAACTCACAGTTACATTGGGCCTTGGCTTTGCAGCCATATCAGATTTCTGAGAAGTTTTGTGGGAAGAGCTAGTTCTCATCTGCTCAGATTTCAGGGGCATGATGGTCTCAGCCTAAAAGTTACCTATCCCAGTGAAGGAAAGCAAAGCCTGAAACATCACCGTAGTTAAGCAGGTCATGCAGCTGAAGAGCCTGTTCATCATCATCCAGCTCAATGTAAAGTCATTTCATCTTCCACCTTGTCTAAATACAGAGCAACAGTCAAGCTTCAAGAAGCAATTTCAGGCAGGTTTTTGAAGGTTTAGGCACATTCATTGAAATAGTCTCCTCAATCAGTCTCTTATGCCTCAGAATAACTGGTGCCCAAGAAGAGTGTCCCCACCATTGAGGAAATCTACAGGGTATGCTGCTGTCGGAGTACAGCAGCAATCATCAAGGATCCCATCCACCCAGCACACGCTCTGTTCTCATTGTTACCATCAGGAAAGAAGTATAGGCGCCTCAAGACTTGAACCACCTGGTTCAGGAACAGTTGCTCTGTTTCCACCATCAGAGTCCTTGATAACAAACTCAAACCTCATTGAAGGACTCTTGCTTTTGAACTTTATTGATATTTATTCTTTCTGTACTACACAGTTTATTTACATTTCTTTCCGTTTACATGTACATTAAATACAGCTATCTCACACCATCATAAATGGTAATTCTGCCTCGCCCACAGGAAAAAGATTCTCAGGGTTGTATGTGATGTCATGTATGTAGTCTGGCAATAAATCTGAACTGAACTCTCTCCAGTCTCCTATGCCGAGGATTAACCATGGGCTCTCTACACCAGCCATTGTCAACAGGAGGAGGGACATATATTCCCCTACGGGGGTGGGGGGGGGGCACAGAACATTTAAGGAGGAGGCCATGGACTGAAATCACAAGATTTTTTTTTAATGTAGTTGGTAAGAAAGGAGTATGGAAGAAGCCAACTAAACTTAACTGCTTCACAGGAAAAGGAGCCCATAAACTTTGAGCAGAGTCCTCAAGGGGCCATGAATAACTGCTCCACACACCTCCAGAGCTTGAACAACAGCATCTTATTCAGATTCCCATCCGCCCTCAACATTACAATTATAAGACCACAATCTTTGACTTCATGGTTGACTCTTGGAAGAGTAGTAAATGTAGGGGGAAAAAATGCTGTAAATGATGTAGGCAGTGGTGTCTCAGATATCATTTGTCAAGATTAATAAATTAATTTAATTCTGATCAAATCATCTTAGAAGCAAGAGCTTTGCTCCCGAGGAGAAGTCAGCAGTGCTCTGACCTACTGGAGCAATCCTACTTCTGACGTCCAATGCACATACAACAAACAGTGAATGAGAAAACTAGCATGGAAAAACAGTTCTTCTGGGAATGGTGTGATGCTTTGAATCCTCACATGCATAAAACTATCTGAACACTACAATTCCAATGCCTGATATGAAGCCGATGTCCACCTTTATTGAGCAAAACAGTTAATTTATTAAAAGACAAATGCAGAGGTTAAAATTTGTTAAAAAGCCTTGTTCTGTGTACACAAATACACTCAACACTTACGTTTATCTTCAGTAAACAATATAAAAACAACATACACAAAAAATGGCAATGTTATGCATGTCAAGATAGGGATACGTGTTGTGAGAGCACGCCAGAGAGCCATCTGTCCTGGCAACAATCCGTGACTTCAAGTTGGCTGTTAGCCAACAGAAGATAAACCCTTACATTTTAAGAATCTACTTCAATCTTATTTTAATTTCTGCATCAACTGAACAAAAAGAGCAATTTAACAATCTCTGGAGAATAATTCAGAACATTTCAAAAATCCAGAACAAAATAATATATGGCAACATTGAAACAGAAAAAGCAACTCTCTCCTCTTTGCAGAATGAATTCCCAACATTGAGAATTATGATTTAGAACAAAAACTGATTCTAATTTTCTAATCATTTATTTTAGCATTAACTGCATTCCATTTTAACTTGAACAAGAATCTAAACATTTTTAACCAATACAAACTTAAGAACAATCCACTGCACTTCTCAAACTCTTGGCCACATTTTAAAAAAGAGGAAGCAACCTCTTCCAAAAGAGTACATACAAATTCACAGCAGAATTCAAAAGATTAACTTATGAAACAAACTAAATGCCAGAGAATGACAGGAGCTTTAAGGATTATTTTAGATAAAGTTATCAAATTTGGATTACAGTTGGATTTATTTTCAATGGGTCGACCATCTATTTAGTAAAGCTTGCCTATTCTGAATGCCCAAGATTTCTTCTTTGACTCTTTCCACTTGTTTCATATTCAGGGTGTAGCTATCAATTCCCAGGTATGCTTTCATTTTTTGTTTTGTCAGGTATGCGCAACTGTCCCAGCTCCAATCTTTGAGGTTTAGACCAACAGGGGAGTGAGTAGCTACATCATATACCCTAGACCAGCGGAGTGGTCCTCTTCTGGGGGCCATCCTCTGTGACTGAGTACTGAGCTTTGGGAGGGACACACATGGAGCTGTGAGGGAAGGGTGACACCCACCTAGCCAGCCATATCAGTCAAATCATCCCAAGCAATCAATAGGGTGATAGATGTCACAGGCAAATCACCCTCACACCCGCCACCCCCTCAGGTCCCATTCTCCCTCTGCTACACTGGCAATGACATTGGTGTGACCCCATGTAGAATTTCACTGCCAACTTCCACCCTGCCTTAAATTTACCTGGTCTCAGACACCTGAGACTCAGCCTCTGCAGTCCATTATATAAAGGCCAAGTCTCTGCATAAAATACTGATCAGATGACAGGTCTGTTGAGTCACTCTCAGTTATCTGCCACTTACACCATCCTCTGCAATCTTCCTCCACTCTTTAATCTACAAATCAACTATCCAGAGACTGGTTTGGATTCTGCTTGTGACATTGATGTGCTTATTACTAGGAGGTAAAGACGTATTTGAATTGGAAGCATGGCCTCAAATTTTTAACATGTAGATCATTGCCTGTGGAGAAAGAATACAAGGTATATCCCAGTTGACATGAAATCAAATTAGGAATCAAAGTGGTCAATGGGAACCAGAAAAAAATAAAAGAAGCAAGTCAAAAGAAAGTTACAACGATAAAGTGAGTACAGATTTGGTGAAGGTGACAAAATAAAGTGTAATTTATTTCATCTTTGCTTGACAGAGAGCTTCAGCAAAAAGCTGAGCATTCTGTAGTGAATATACAAAAGTGCTGGGGAAACTCAGCAGGCCCCAGAGCATCCATAGAAGGCAAAGATATCTACCCAACAAAAAGCAGGCAGGTGTCTGAATAAAAATTTGAGGGGTGGTTGGGGGGGAAAGCAGGGACAGGGGGATGAGCACAGGCCAACAGCCAAGAGGCCATTGCTGGAAGAAACACAGAAATGCTCGACCAGTTCAGCAGATCTCAGAGCGTCCATTGGAGAAGTTATATAACCAACATTTCAGGCCTGAGGCCTTCATCAAGGTATGGTCCTGTAACACTGTTATCTTCACCTCTGATGAACACTGTGAGACCTGCCGAGTTCCTCCAGCTTTGTGTTTATACTACCACCGCAGCATCTGAAGTCTTTTATGTTACACTCCTTTCAAGCCATCGAACTGCATGTGAGAAAAGTTAAGAATTAATCAGGGGAGGAGAGAGGCTCTGTGAATGCACAATGGAAACAGAGCGACCAGCAAAAAGAGAGAGAGAGCATGCACGCAGAGATTGTAACTACTGGGCATGCACTGATTAGAGAGCAAGCACTTCTGGTTGATTTATTTTCCCATTAAACAAGTTTCTGTGGGCTACTGTGGAAAATTACATAAAGATCTGCAGGTTCACACTAGTCAACAATACATATTGACTTTATCCAAAGTAAATTAAGATCTATAAAATCTGAAGATTCTGGGATGGATTATTCCACAATCGGAGAGAATGATGAGAGGGAGAGAGCGAGCCAGCAAGAGAGTGACATACAGAGAGCGAGCCAGAGCGACATACAGAGAGCGAGCCAGAGCGCCAGGGAGACAAAAGCCCCTTTTCCACTGGGACCTTGTCCCAGGAATTAAAGGGGAATTAACTGGGACAGGGTACAGTGGAAAAAAAACATTGGGCACACCTGGTTCAAATGACATCAAATCACGGTAGGGATTGATGGCCTCAACCCCTACTCATATCCCCAGTGTCGCCTGACGCATCTCTGTTCTAACACCCTGAAGTTGTGCTCTCTTGTCCTCGACTCCTCCCAGCATGGGAAACAACCTTTCCACATCTACTCTGTCCATGTCTTTCATCATTCAAAATGTTTCAATGAGATTGCCCCTTATTCTCCTAAATTCCAATTGGTACAGGCCTAGAGCTATAAAACTCTCCTCATATGATAACCCTTTCATTCCTGGAATTATCCTCTGAACCTTCTTCAACATCATCACATCCTTTCATAAATATGAGCCCAAAACTGCTCACAATGCTCCAAATGAGGTCGCAACAGTGAGTGAAAAGCCGCAACATCACATCCCTGCTCTTGTATTCCTCTCGAAATAAATACCAGCATTGCCTTGGTCTTCTTCACCAATTAATCAACATGCAAGTTTACATTCAGGCTATCCTGCACAAGTACTTCCAGGTCCTTTGCATCTGGGTATTTTCCACTTTCTCCCCATTTAGAAAATAGTCTTCCCATTTATATTTCTCGTGACAAAGTGCTTTTTTTTTCTGGACACTTTCTGACATTGTATTTCATTTGCCACTTCTCTGCCCATTCTCCTAATCTATCTAAATCCTTCAGAGTTTCCCCATTTCCTCACCACTTATCCACCTACATTTGTAACATCTGCAAACTTTATATTTCCTGTTATAACATGGGCTCTTATTATGTTAAGTAGCCTCATGTACAGCCCTTTGACAAAAGGCCTTCTGAAAATCCAACACACATCCACTGCATCTCCTTTATTTAGCCGACTTGTCACTTCTTCAAAGAATTCCAATAGGTTTGGCAAGCAAGATTTTCCCTGAAGGAAACCATGCTGGCTTTAGCCTATTTTGTCATGTGCCTCCAAGTACACCGTAACATCATCCTTGCCAATCAACTCCAAGATCTTCCCAAACACTGACATCAGGCTAACCAGACAATAATTTCATTTCTGCTGCCTTCTTGAATAGTGGGGTGACATTCACAATTTACCAGTCCTCTGAGACCATACCAGAATCTATCAGTTACTGAAAGATCCTTACCAATGCCTCCACAATCTCTACTGCTATTTCTCTCAGAACCCAAGGGTGCAATCTATCTGGTTCAGGAGACTTCTCTACCCTTAAACCATTCAGTTTTCTGAGCACCTTCTCCCTTGAAATAGTAATTGCACTCACTTCCCTTCCCTGGTACTCTTCAACATCTGGCATAATGAAAATGTCTTCCACAGTGAAGATTAATAAAAAAAACTCATTTATTTTCTCTGCCATCTCCTCATCTCCCACTATCATTTCTCCGAATAATCTTGCAGTAGTCCTCTATCTACTCTCACCTCACTTTTACTCATTGTATACTTGAAGATTTTTGTATTCTCATTTATATTATTTGCTAGCCTATACTTTATACTTCATCTTTTCCTTCCAAGTTTTTATAAATTATCTTTTGCATATTTTTAAAACCTCAAATCTTCTATTTTCCCAATTTTTTTTTGTTTCCTTGTATGCCCTCTCTTTTTCTGTTATGTTGGCTTTGACTTATAGACAATAGACAATAGGAGCTGGAGTAGGCCCTTTGGCCCGTCGGGCCAGCACCACCATTTTAGATCATGGCTGATCATTACCATCAGTACCCCTTTCCAGCCTTATCCCCATAACCCTTAACTCCGTAACCCACAAGATTCTTATCCAACTCTCTTTTGAACATAGTCAGCGAATCCGCCTCTACCACCCACTGTGGCAGAGCATTCCACAGATTCACACTTCTCTGGGTAAAAAAATGCTTTCTCATCTCCATCCTAAAGGGCCTACCCTGTATTCTTAAACTATGCCCTCTAGTCCTCGTCTCCCCCATCATTGGGAACAAGTAATCAGACTTCACCTTGTCTATCTCCCTGATGATTTTGTATACCTCAATCATGTCCCCCCTCATCCTTCTAAACTCCAATGGATACAAGTCCAGTTTTTCTAGCCTTGCTGCATATGACAACCCTGCCATCCCTGGAACTAACCTTGTAAATCTGCGCTGCACACCCTCTATAGCTAGTATGTCCTTCCTCAAGTTTGGAGACCAGAACTGGACGCAATACTCCAGGTGGGGTCTCACCAGGGCCCTGTATAACTGCAGAAGGGCGTCTCTGTTCCTATACTCCAATCCCCTCTTTATGAAAGCCAACATTCCATGTGCCTTCTTCACAGCTTTCTGAACCTGCATGCTAGCCTTCAGTGACCGGTGAACAAGTACACCCAGATCCATTTGCACTTCCCCACTCCCTAGCTTGTCTCCATTTAAATAATACTCAGCTTTCCTATTACTTCCCCCAAAATGAATAACCTCATATTTGTTCACATTGAAATTCATCTTCCATTTAGCCGCCCACTCCTCCAGCCTGTCCAAGTCCCTCTGCATTTTCCTTACATCTTCCTCACACCCCACACCGCCACCCAGTTTAGTGTCATCTGCAAATTTGCTCATGTTATTTATAATCCCCTCATCCAAATCACAGTTGTGACATTTTTCCATTTGAATATTTCCTCTTTTTTTGGTCTACATTGATCTGAAATCATCCTAATTTCTTGCAGAAACTCCATGCCTTGCTGCTCTACCGTCTTCCCTATTAGTGTCCCTTCCAACGTGCGTTGCCCAGTTCCTCTCTTATGCCAGTGTAATTCCCTTCTAACGAGTCCAAAACCCAGCAGCAATAGATATTCACCAAGACAAATGTTTACTTAAATAAAAGTTGTGTTTAATTATCTTTAAACATGAAAACTTTAACTTATCACTATCAACTTAACTAACCTAATTTAACCGCCCTTCTAATTCTAAGCATACGTGTATGTAATGTATGTGCAAATTTAAGAAAAGTGGTTCACAGTTCAATCTCACTTCTCATTCTTCAAAGTTCTCTGGTTGCAGGCAATTCTTATACTGTGCACAGAATTTAACATGTATAAAGTTCACCAGGCTTTGGTGCTCGAAAGGTAAATGTTTACCGCTCAGGAAGGTTCTTGTAGGTTTTGCAGAGAGATGTGCAGTTCCAGTACATCCACAATTGAGGTACCATCATTAGTCAACTCAATGTCTTGCTGATGAAACATGCCCCATCAGGGTTCTCCAGATGATTACCTCGTTCTTTCAGGCTACCACAGAGTTCCTTTCTGTTTCACTTATTCCAAGAGAAACATCAGACAGATAGCACTTCCAGCCATCTGCCACTCTGGAGCTTCTGTTTCAGTTCCAACAAGCTTCTCCTGGCTTGTTACAGCTTTCTGTGTCACACACTGTCTAAGACTCCCTTCTGTCCTTTCTCTCTGAGACTCAAACTGCCAGAAAGCCCATGAGACTCTTTCACTTGCAAAACACCTAACCTTTTCTAGCACACAATAGGAGTTAGTCTTCTGGTCCATCTGTTCTTTTTAGGTAAACAAGAACCTCTCAATGACCTCTAAATGAGCACTTTGCAGAAAGATCAAAAGCTTTGCAAAAAGGTCCAAAACAGAGTCTGGTTCTGACTGTTCTTCCAAGACAATAGTCCATTCATTTCATGACATTATTTCAATTAGCATCTCCTTGTGAAATGTGCATAGCATTCCTCACAGTTCCTCTTCAAAGTATTGTGGATATGAATTCTCCAATATTTTAAATGAATTTTTTTTAAAGTGTGTCTATGTATGTGACCTACCTTTTCTATCACACCCTTTTCTCCACTGAAACACCAACATGTGACTTGAGTTTCTCCTTTTTAAATCTCTAATTGAACTCAATCAAACTCTCTAATCACCCTACACCTCATCCAGTGCGGCAATCCACTCACAGGCTCATCGACAAACTGCTCTAAAAAGCCATCTCGTAGGCATTCTCCAAATTTGCTCTCTTGAAATTCAGTCCCAACCTAGTTTTCCAAATCTACTTTCATGTGAAAAACATCCCCTATGTCTCCACTAACATTGCCCATCTGACATCCCTTTTCTATTCGCTGTTGTTATTTATTGTCCGCATCTCAGTTACTGTTTGGTGGTCTGTATGTAATTGCCAACAGTGTACTTTTACCTTTGCCATTTCTTAATTCAACCTATAATAATTCTATATCTTCTGATCCTATGTTACTTCTTTCGAATGACTTAATGTTGTTCCTTATCAAAAGAGCTACATCACCCCCTCTGTTTACCTGCCCATCCTTTTGATACCCTGTGTATAGTTGGACATTCAGCTCCCAAAGACATCCATCCTTTGGTCATGATTATGATTTCCACAGCATCATATCTGCACTTGTAGCTGCACTACAAGGTTATTCATTTTATTTTTTTAAACTGCATGCATTTAAAAAACAAAATCTTTAGCCTGTATTTATCACTTTTTTTTTTTTACTCAGTGTCCCTGTTGCATTGCAACTCATCCAACTGGCTGCAATTTTGCTCTCTCTCTCTGCCTGTCCTTCCACACAAACTCCCGACTTGTGTGCCAACCACCACTTTGGTTCTCCCATCTCTCCCAAAGCAGTATGAGCAAACCTCCCTGCCAGGATATTGGTTCCCCTACAGTTCAGGTGCAACCCATCCCACTTGTAAAGGTCACCCATTCCCCAGAAAAGGTTCCGCTATTCAAGAACTTGACACCTTGCCCCTTGCACCATTTCTTCGGCCACTCATTTGTCTGCACCATCTTCCTATTCTGACTTCCCTGAGCACGTAAAAGCAAGATTAATCCAGAGATTATCACCTTGGAGATCCTGCTCGACAGCCTCTTTCCTAATTCCCTAAACTTACTTTGCAGGATCTTCACCCAACTCCTGTCTGTTTCATTGGTACCAATATGTACCATCTCCTATACAGGTTGCTTAACCGGGCTGAAGAGGCCTGCCTCCCCTTTTAGGTTGAACCATTTCTCTTCATTCTCTTCAATCTCTTAAATCTGAGGTGCCTGCAAGCTCACACCAAGACACAAGAGCAACTTGTCCGTGAACTACTCTTTGCAGACGATGCCGCTTTAGTTGCCCATTCAGAGCCAGCTCTCCAGCGCATGACGTCCTGTTTTGCGGAAACTGCCAAAATATTTGGCCTGGAAGTCAGCCTGAAGAAAACTGAGGTCCTCCATCAGCCAGCTCCCCACCATGACCACCAGCCCCCCCACATCTCCATCGGGCACACAGAACTCAAAACGGTCAACCCATTTACCTACCTTGGCTGCACCATTTCATCTGATGCAAGGATCGACAAAGAGATAGACAACAGACTCGCCAAGGCAAATAGTGCCTTTGGAAGACTACACAGAGTCTGGAAAAACAACCACCTGAAGAAACACACAAAGATCAGCATGTACAGAGCCGTTGTCATACCCACGCTCCTGTTCAGCTCCGAATCATGGGTCCTCTACTGGCATCACCTACGGCTCCTAGAATGCTTCCATCAGCGCTGTCTCTGCTCCATCCTCAACATTCATTGGAACGACTTCATCACCAACATCGATGTACTCAAGCTGGCAAAGTCCGCAAGGTTCGAATCCATGCTGCTGAAGACCCAACTGCACTGGGTGGGTCACGTCTCCAGAATGGAGGACCATCGCATCCCCAAGATCGTGTTCTATGGCGAGCTCTCCACTGGCCACCGAGACAGAGGTGCACCAAAGAAGAGGTACAAGGACTGCTTAAAGAAATCTCTTGGTGCCTGCCACATTGACCACCGCCAGTGGGCTGATATCGCCTCCAACCATGCATCTTGGCGCCTCACAGTTCGGCAGGCAGCAACCTCCTTTGAAGAAGGCCGCAGAGCCCACCTCACTGACAAAAGACAAAGGAGGAAAAACCTAACACCCAACCCCAACCAACCAATTTTCTCTTGCAACCGCTGCAAACGTGCCTGCCTGTCCCGCATCGGACTTGTCAGTCACCAACGAGCCTGCAGCAGACGTGGACATACCCCTCCATAAATCTTCATCTGCGAAGCCAAGCCAAAGAAAGAATATGTACCATGACCTCTAGCTCCTCACCTACCTTTTAAGAATATTCTGCACCCACACAGAGACATCCTGGACCCAAGCACCCAGGGGGAAACACACGATCCTGGAGTCTGTTTTGCAATCGCTGAATCTCCCATCTGTTCTCCTCACTATTAAGGCCCCTACACCTATTGCTCTAGCTCAGGGGTGTCAAACTCAAATTCACGGAGGGCCAAAATTAAAAACTTCGAGGGCCGAACTAAATATTTATTGAAAATTTTCAACAACATCTGCATGTTTTCTCTTCTTTCAACATATGTAATGTTAAACTTTAGGATATAACTAGGAGGATAATGTTACAGGTCAGGAGTAGGTAGCTCAAGTTCACCCTTTGCTTGACCTGAGGGAAACATATTTGGTCCCTGTGGAGATGTAGTCAGCATTCACAGGCTGTGTCCATTTTGGCCTGCATCAGGACTCAGCATTTCCTGCTCACTCCTCAGGCTCTAGGCCCGCGACCCACCATCCCTCTACCTGACCAGTCCTTTACCCAACCTCTACTCACCCCTCACTCCACTCGCTCTGCCTCTACCCACCCCATCCTATACACGCCCCTCTACTGCCTCTCCCCTCAACCTGTTCCTCCCTCTACCCGTCTCTCACCCTCTAATCACCCCTCCCATACTCACCCTGCCCCTCCCCTTTTACCTCTTCCCTATCCACCCCTCCTTCTACTCATCCCTCCCTCTAACTGCCCCTCGCACCACCATAACTTCCCCTGCCCATTACTCCTCACCTACACCCTCTGCCCACCCTTGCTTACCCACCCACTCAGGCCCAGCGCGCTGCCGATCAGCCTTTGCGGAACAGCGGGGGCCATGCGCAGCCTGCCATGTCCGTCGCGCCGACAGGAAATCACAGGCGCTCGCCAATCCGCCGCACCGCTCAATAGGTGGGAGAAGTGACTGGTTGTGCGAGGAGCCTTCCAACTGGCTTGCCGGCTGATGACATCAACAGACTTCTCGTGTTACAATTTTGTTTTCCCCATTCTCAAAGTTTGCACGGTCAACCTGCAACACTCTTGCTCCCTCCGCGTCCCGTGGAACTGATGCCCGGGTGTTGTTAGGATTCCCAGCAGAAGGTTTGTGGAACTTTACCATTCTGGATTCCTTTTTGAGAATATTCTGTCCATCTTTTAAGAGGGGTGGTTTTAGGGGGGAGGGTATAGTTAGGGGGTGGGGAAGGATGTGCAATGAAAGGGGAGGATGGTGGGGGTGACATTACCAAAAAACAGCATCGGCTCTCGCTGCAGGGCGGGCCACCTCTAATACATTTTTGAAATGATCTTGCGGGCCAAATATAATTATATCGCGGGCCAAATTTGGCCCGCAGGCCAGAGTTTGACATGTGTGCTCTAGCTGATTTCACCCTTCCCTTCTGCACCTTGGTGTGTAAGTGTTTTTTTTATTTTCTCCAAGTGATTTTAACCTTTCTTCATTATAATCGGTAGCCAAATTTTAGCCTGAGTAACAGGTTTTTGGCTAATTAAAGCATTGTGCTTGACATGCCAATAATAACACAAAGTTTCATTCACTACAAAAATGTACAAGTTAGATTGTGTCTGCTTATTTACAATATAAAAATAACCCACCTGTACAGATTTCCCAAATGGTCCGCAGAATTTTATTGCTGGGTTCCAAAGATGGGGCCCTGAAACCTTATGCAGCCTTTGAAGCTAGAAAGCTTTCAAGTAGGAACTGGGCTCTTATAATTTACCAAGAAAAAGGGATCTGGATCAACAGACACAGGGAAATTGGTGGATTGGAATGGTGGCAAGGAGAGGGATTTATCCAGCAAACATAAGATCGCAAACTGTTGTGAGTTGCATTGGGGAAGGGGAGTTGGTACAGATTTGGTGGTCAGATTGATGGGCAATAGAAAATACTGTTGGAAGGATACTTACTTCATGTGCTTGATCCTTCTTGAGATTTTCAGCTGTGTATTTTCTTTAGCTCAGTAAAACCATTGGTGATTCTCCACTAAAATGAAAGTAGATGGCACCACTGTGATATGCAAATGACTAGTGCATTGGTCATAAGCAGACTGATCAGGACTGTGCAGTTTAGTTCATTTTCCACATTTTGAACAAGTTAATATTGACCACGTCAGATCCACCATGTGGAAGTTCAGGCATGTTGATCAAGAAAATAATGCTGCTTTGTCAATTTCACCAGAAGCCAAGTGTGAAATGTTTTCTACACAAATCACGGGAGAGGTCAATCCCCTGCCTATATGAAGGTTAAACCATTCTTCAGTTGAACTGTTTGATGAAGTGAGGCAGATTCATATCACCAAATATTACAAAGGACCCGAATGGACAGAGGTAGGTGGATAGCACTTCGGCACACTTGATCAGACATTGATGAGGCAGGTTTGTGCCTCTGGCAACAAATCTGAAGTGATCAGCCCACCACTCTCACACAAACTGCAAAGAGAAAACTATGAAGTCTGACCTAAAATGCTAGAATATGATATTGCAGTCATGATATCAAGTCTATGCTTCACAACAAAGGACATAATTACTGCATGCCTACTGGCCTCAATGTTTAAGAATGGCATCTGCATGGAAGCAGGCACTCCAACTTCCAATTTTGCAAACAGGCTGATTTCACTAATTGCAAACATTTTCACACTCCGAGCACTTAATGAATGGATTTTGGGATAGTTGTTTCAACTTGCACACAAGCTGTTATCACCCATTACTAGAAAAAAATCTGCAATATTTTTTCAAGGGATATAAGCAATCTGGGTCAGATGAAAAAAAACCAAAACAATTACAGCATAGTAACAGACCAGTTCGGCCCTTCTAGTCCATGCCGAACACCTTCTTCCACATAGTCCCATTGACCCACACCATAGTTCTCCACACCTCTCTCATCCAAACACTTTTCCTTCAATATTAAAATCAAACTTGCATCTACCACATATATTAATGTTCAGTTGTACATTCAATCCACCATAAATTCACTCAATCTTTTGGCCTCTTCATTCATTTAACTTTTAAGTGCACACAGTGGATCACTCTTCCAGACAGACTTCACATACATCATTTTCTGAAATTGAAAATTCAGCATAATTGTCTTCATTATTTGCATGACAATGTAAAACATTTTCTGCATCACCATCTTCTTGCATGTGAGCTTAAATCCATGAACAAATAAGCCTTTACAAGATTTAACCCAGAGTCCAATAACAACTGCAGATTCCTCAAACTTTCGTTGGCAGTCAGGATCTGTTCCCAGGACCATATAACCGAACATCTTCTCCCACCTAGTCCCATTGACCCACACCCAGTCTATAACTCTCAACACCTCTCTCATCCATATATCTATCCAACATTTCCTTAAATATTAAAACCGGACCAGCATCTACCACTTCCCAGTAGCTCATTTCACATTTCCACCACCCTCTGAGTGAAGAAATTCCCCCTCATGTTTTCCCCCCCAAAATGTCCCCCTTCAATATCAATCCATGTCCTCTTGTTTGAACCTCCCCCACTCTCAATGGAAAAAAAAAGCCTTTCCACATTTACTCTCTGGCGCCCTCATAATTTTAAATACCTCTGTAATAATAGAGATCAATGTTGCAATGCAACTAGCAATGCCTTAAGGTTTACAGCTCCCATTTGATTATACTTGGATGCCAGCAAGGGGCCGACACAGAGCCGGAGACTGAAGTATGTAAGATCTGTAATGGAGGCTTGAGGCTTCATGATATGCCTCATGGGCTGTTTACATCAACTTTAAAGTAAAGAATCTTTTCCTTCATCCATGTGTTGTCTAAGAACTCATACATACAAATACAAGATGAATCAACCTTTATCAAATCATCCCTCTATCTCTACACTCCAAGGTATAAAGTCCCAGCCTGCTCAACCTTTCCCTGTAACTCAAACCCTGAAACCCAGGCAACATTCTTGTAAATCTCCTCTGCACTCTCTCTATTCATATCTTCCTATAATTTGACAACCAAAATGGCACACAATATTCCAAAATTTGCCTCATTGATACCTTATAGAACTTCAACATGACATCCTAACTCCTGAACTCAATACTTTGATTTATGAAGGCCTACATGACAAATACTTTCTTCACCACCCTATCTATCTACACTTTACTCCACTTCCAGGAAAGTTCCTAAATCCCTTTGTTCTACTGCACTCCTCAATTGCCTACCATTTAATGTGTATGACCTTTGCTGATTAGTCCTACCAAAATATAGCACCTCATACTTATCCTGTCCTATATCTGCCTGCAAGCTTCTTCACTGTCCACAACACCACTAATCTTCATATCAGCTGCATACTTACTAATCTAATTTACCATCCTATCATCTAGATCATTAATATATAGGACAAACAACAATGGATCCAGTCCCAATCCCTGAGGCACTCCACTAGTAACCAGCCTCCAATTTGAAAAACAATTTTCCACCACTACTGGTAACTCCCATCCAACCACTGTTGAATTCGTTTCATTACTTCAACATTAATATCTAATGATTGAACCTTCCTAACTACCTCTTATGCAGAAATTTGTCAAAGGCCTTACTAAACCATGTTTTGACAATATCCACAGCCTTCCCCTCGTCAACCTTCTTAGTAACCTTCCTAAAAAAATAAGATTTGTTAAACATGATCTACCACATACAAAAGTGTTAACTACTCTTAATCAATCCCTATCTTTTCAATTACCTTCCATTAATTTACACACCACTGACATCAGACTCATAAGCCTATCATCAGGTTTACTTTTGGGGCCTTTTTAAACAGCTGAACAACATGACCTACCCTGGCACCTCCCCTTGGCCAGTGACATTTTAAATATTTCTATCAGACCCCCCCCCCCCCCCAATATATACACTCGCCTTCCTCAGGAACCAAGGGAATATCTTGTTTGGACCCAGAGATTTATCCACCTTTATTCTCTTTAAAATAGTCGATACTACCTCCACGCTGCTGAAGATCCAGCTGCGCTGGATGGGTCACGTTTCCAGAATGGAGGACCATCGCCTTCCCAAGATCGTGTTATATGGCGAGCTCTCCACTGGCCACCGTGACAGAGGTGCACCAAAGAAAAGGTACAAGGACTGCCTAAAGAAATCTCTTGGTGCCTGCCACATTGACCACCGCCAGTGGGCTGATAACGCCTCAAACCGTGCATCTTGGCGCCTCACAGTTTGGCGGGCAGCAACCTCCTTTGAAGAAGACCGCAGAGCCCACCTCACTGACAAAAGGCAAAGGAGGAAAAACCCAACACCCAACCCCAACCAACCAATTTTCCCCTGCAACCGCTGCAACCGTGTCTGCCTGTCCCGCATCGGACTTGTCAGCCACAAACGAGCCTGCAGCTGACGTGGACTTTTTACCCCCTCCATAAATCTTCGTCCACGAAGCCAAGCCAAAGAATCTATGACATCACTACCAGATTTCCTTACTTCACCTGGCTCAATATTCTTTTCCTTAGTGAATACTGAAGAAAAAAAAACAAAATTTCCCCCCATTTTTTTCTGACTTCTCACATAGCCTACCCCTCTGGTCCTCAATGGGCCCAATTTTATCCCTCACTATTCTTTGACTTTTAATGTAGAAACATTAATGTAGAAACGCTTTGGATTTTTTTTTTAACCTTGCCTGCCAAAGCAGCCTCTTATTTCTTTTCAGCCTTTCTAATTTCTTTCTAAAGGATTTTTTCCACTCATGATATTCCTCAAGCACCTCATATTTCCTGCTGGACACATCCCTCTTCCTCCAAACCAGATTCCCAGTATCCTTTGAAAACCAAGGCTCTCTGTATTTTCTAACCTTTCCTTTAATCCTCACAGGGACATAGCAAATCTGTACTCTCAAAATTTCTCCTTTAAATATCCTCCATTTACCTGTAACATCCTTGCCTGAAAATAAATTATCCCAATCCACACCCTCCAAATCGATTTGCAACTCCTTGAAATTTGCCTTATTCCAATAAAGAATCTCAACCTTTGGTTAATAATGGACAAGGTTAGGGCTGAGCCTAACACTAATAGTATTATGATCACTTGACCCAAAGTGTTCACCAACACACACCTGTCACATGGACCAATCTCATTCCCTAATAGCAGATCCAATACTGCCCTTTCCCTAGTTGGTTCATGTATTGATTAAGAAAACTTTCTTGAACACATTTAACAAACTCCAACCCTTGCAGCCCTTTTACAGTATGCGTGTCCCAGTCAATGTTTGAAAAGTTAAAATCTCCTATAACCACCACCTTGTGTTTATTGCAAATAGATGCCATCTCCTTACAAATTTGCTCCTCTAATTCCCTCAGCCCATTAGGTAGTCTATAATACACTTCCATTAGTGTTTCCATGTCTTTCCCATTCCTCAATTCCAGCCAAATAGCCTCACTGGACGAGTCCTTCAATCTATTCTGCCATAGCACCGCTGTAATGTTTTCTCTAACAAGCAATAAGACTCCTCCACCTTTTATCCCCCCGTTCTATCACACCTAAAACAACAAAATACTGGAATATTTGGCTGCCAATCATGCCCCTCATGCAACCAAGTTTCACTGATGGCTACGATATCATATTTCCATGTGTCAATCCATGCTCTAAGCTCATCCACCTTTCCTACAAGGAGATGTACAGCAAGTAAAGGCAACAAGGAGCAAATGAGGTTCTTGAAGACTACAGAAAAATCAAGAAAGAAATCAGGAAGGCAAAAAGAAGACATGAGATTGCTCTGGCAGATAATGTGAAGGTAAACCTGAAGGGTTTCTACAAGTATATTAAAAGGATAGTGAAGAACAAAATTGGTCCCTCAGAGGATTAGAGTGGTCAACAATGTGTGGAGCCTCACATAATGGGGGAGATTTTCAACAGTTTATTTTTTTGCATCAGTATTTATTCAGGAAACTGGCATAGTACATAAGGAAGGGAATCAAACAGAAGAATCATGGAACATGTGGAGATTGAGGAGGAAAAGGCTCTTGCTGCCTTACAGCAAGGTAGATAAAATCATCCGAGCCAACTGAGATTCCTGCCGACCTTGAGGGAGACTAGTGTAGAAAATTCAGGAACCCTGGCTGATGTATTCAAAAAGTCCTGAGCCACAGACAAGGTGATAGTGGATTGAAAGCTAGCTCATGTTGTCCTATTGTTTAAAAAAAGGCTCCAAAAAGAAACCAGGTAATTATTGACCGGTGAGCCTGGCATCAGTAGAAGGTAAATTATTGGAAGGAGTTCTGAGAGATAGGATATTAAGATATTTGGACAGTCGAGGGGTGATTAAGGACAGTTAGTATGGCTTTGTATGTGGTAGGTCATGTTTAACGAATCTTGCAGACATTTTCCAAGGAGGTTATCAAGAAGGGAGATGAAGGCAAGGCTGAGGATGCTATCTACGTGGGCTTTAGTAAAGCCTTTGACAAGGACCCACATGGTTTGTTCAAAAGGTAATGATACTCGGCATTTATGAATGGTTGCTTCTCAGACTGAAGGCCTATGACAAGTGGTGTGCCTCAGGGATCCATGTTGGGACCATTGTTGTTTGTTGTCTATATCAATGATCTGGATGATAATGTGGTAAATTAGATCAGATAGGAGGTGTTGTGGACAGTGAGGAAGATTTTCAAAGCTTGCAGCGCGATCTGGACCAACTGGGAGAATGGGCCAAAAAAAAGGTCAGATGGAGTTTAATGCAGACAAGTGTGAGGTGATGCATTTTCAAAGAGTCAACCAATGTCGGACCTACACAGTAAATGATTGGGCAATGAAGAGTGCAGATGAGCAGAGAGATCTGGGAAAACAGCAACATTGGTCCCTGAAGGCAGTGTCACATGTGGACAGGGTTGTAAAGAAAGCTTTTGCCATCTTAGCCTTTTCAAATCTAAGTATTGAGTATCAGAGTTGGGGAGTTATGTTGAAGTTATTTAAGGCATTGGTGAGGCCAAATTTGGAATATTGTGTACAGTTCTGGTCATCTAACTACAGGAAGGATATCAGTAAGATTGAAAGAGTCAAGAGAATATTTATTTGAATTTTGCTGGGTGTGTAGGAATTGAGTTACAGGGAAAGATTAAACAGTTTAGGACTTTATTCCTTGGAGCGAAGTAGAATAAGGGGAGATTTGATAGAGGTTTACAAGATTATGAGAGATATAAACAGAGTGGATGAGAGTATGCTTTTTCCACTTAGATTGGGGGAGATACGAGAGGTCATAGTTTTAAGGTGAAAGGGAAAGGTTTGGGGAGCATTAGGGGGAAGTTGTTCACTCAGAGACTGGTGGGAGTGTGGAATGAGTTGTCATGTGATGTGGTAAATGCAGGCTCAGTCTTTTGTTTTAAGAATAGATTGGATAGATACATGGATGGGAGAGGTCTGGAGGGTTATAGAATGGGGGCAGGTCAGTGGGACTAGCAAGGTGATGGTTGGCACAGACTAGAGTGGCTGAATTACTTGTTTTCTTGCTGTAATGTTCTATGCTTCTATTATGTGGGAATTAATGAGGGATTTTTTTATTTTTATTCTTCAAACTTCTGGTTTTTAATGTTATGAATTACTCTGGTCTGTGTAAAGCGACCGTCCAAATTGCTTATTACCCCAGAACACCACATGCTTGCAACATTTTAAGGCTGACAGCAACAGTGAAAAGCTTGCTCAGAAGAACAAAATGGTTACAAGGTGATACTGTCCATGGAGTTTCCATCAGCTCCAGCTCGTCCCTCCCCTAAGCTCTACAAATGTTTTCCTTTCAGTTATGAACCGAGCTCCCTTGCAAATTTCACAACTAAATCTGCCACCATCACAACTCCTGGCAGTGCATTCCAAACCTTTACCATTCACCCCATTTGCAAGAAAAATCCTCATACCACATTTGGTCCTTTTAACAATCAATTTCACTTAAATAGATGCAGAACAAACTGCCGAGTACAAATGTTTACATCTCATTCTTTGACCAGCCACAATTCTGCATCGAGAATGTTTTCACTTGGTTATCAAGATGAATGCGGTTGAACACTAATCTGCCATTTCCTTTTAATCTGTTAATTCAACAAATCACTTCAACTAATAGCTATCCTTATCCATTCAGTCATGTAAAATTTTAACTAGTGTTGTGAAATACAAGATGCAAACCAACTAAATGATGGTACAGTGTGAGCTTCCCTAATTTTTTTTAAAATTACCGCCAATCCCCTGTGTGGATATCCAAGTTCATAACATTAAATCTACAGTTTGAATAACCCATCTCCCAAAAGCTTGCTTTAAAATCAGCAGCTAAACTCAATATAATCAAAGAAAACTTGAAGTGATCACCATGGAAACACAGATGAATTGAAGATTCCATTCAGCCTTTTGAACCTGCTGCACTGCTCCAAATGATCATGCATTTTAATATCTTATTTCCGCTTCCTCCCAACATCTCCGAATGCCTTTCTGTGTCCAAAAATGTGTTCTTCTGCTTCTTATAAACATCAAGAGATTTGGCCTTTCCAGGTCATAAATTCCCCAGGTTTCTTACCCATTGAAGAAATCTTGCCTCGTCTCATTCCCAGCTTCTTGCTATGTAAGCAGGCATTGTGACACTTTGTTCTCGAAACCCAGCTAAGGGGAACATCATCCTTGCATCCAGCCAGTCTTGCTCAACCAGAATTAAGTTGATAGCTTTTCATTTTCAGTCCGAATGAGCTCAAACGTAGCCAACTTAATGTTCCCACAGATGATGCCTCCACCATCTCCGGGATTAATCTGGTGAATATTTGTTGCAATCCCTCTTTGGCAAGGAGATTCAAAATGCAACAATACCTCACATATAGTCTCACCAAGGCTGCATGTTCCCTTGGAGGCACAGAAAGACAGACATCCAAAGCTGATGGAAGATCATCAACTCAATGAAAGATCTGCCTGAAACTTGGTCATCCAGCACACCAAGATGTTGGTGAGGCAATGCTGCCAACTGCAGGACTAGATGCTGAAGGATGCAGAACGTTGGTGCAGCCAACTTGAGAGCTTTGTGAGGAAGTGCCACAGCTAGGGTCCATCTGATACCATCCACTGACGGGCTGAGAGTTGAGGGGAAGTCCCTCAAACAACAAAGGGAGGAGTAACTACAAGGGGCCACAGTAGTGGGAATGATGTAAATAGAGAACAAATGGGACAATATACAATCATGGATATGACACTAAGGATGTGAAAGAACTTGGAATGTTTTTCATTTATTGTGAATAAAGTTTGATTTTGGAAAAAGAAAATGTTTGCTCCTATATTTTTGCTCTGAAGACTAACAAAACACTTGCCCTCTGTTTTTTGCTGTACCTGTATATTTGATTTCAGGAACTGGAACACGTTGGTCCCTTTATATATCAGCACTTACAAACTCCACTTTCATCCACCAACTTTGTTTATGCAACTAAGTTGATAATTTCACATTTATCCAAATTATACTGCATCTACTATTTTTAGCCCATTTGCTCATCTGACTTAAAATCTCTATGTACCCTCTTTAGAATTTATAGTTCCAACTTTTGTGTTCTTTGTGAATGAAAATATACTGCATTTCATTGCCTGATCCAAATCAATGACAGTAATTATGAATGGAGGAGGTCCAATCACCCAACCCACAAATCACTGTCAGCAGTCCCTAGAAAGTCTATTTCATCCCTTCCTTGGATATTGTCTGTCAATCAATTTGCAGTCCAGGTGATTTGATAATGCACACCAACTTTGATGAGTTTTTATGCAAAGCTCTGGAAATCCAAGTAAATCATACATATTAATCTCATTTATTCACCAGTTACCTCCACATTATAAATGGTTTGTCAAGTACGATTCCCCTTTCAGAAATTCATGTTGACTTGACCTAATCTTGTTGATATGTTCAAAGTGCCCAGTTATCTCATCCTTCATCAGAGGCTGTAACAGTTTCTCCCGCACTAATGAGTCTGTTTTTCTGGATTTATCTTTCCTTTTTGAGAAAAATAATGAAGGTGCAAGAAATATTCCACACTCCATGCAGTTCTGTGAAATAATAACATCGCTGCAGCTACGTCCTTAAGGATTTTGAAATACAAATTAGTTGCCTTTCAATGTCATTAACTTCTTCAATTTCCCATCTTCCTTTGATTCTTGCCTCCCTAATATTTCTGGAAGGAGAACCTAAGTATTTCTTTGCTGTCATAACGTTTCTATTTCCCTGTTCTTTATTATGAATTATTCCATTTCTGACATGGACACCTACATTTGACTTCACTCACCTCTTCCTTTTTATTTAAAAAACATTTTTTAAAGTTATTGCAAACTATTTTTATATTTTCTCTACATTTTATTTACAGACTCCACTTATGTTCTTTTCATCAACTCAGTTGTTCTCTTTTGCCTTGGAACGACCTCATGAAGGATGAATTGAGCCAAAGGGCCTGTTTCAATCCTGCATAATTATTACACTGAATGTTTCACACATTTAGATACCAAGTAACTATTATGGACACATTAACAGTCTATTCCACAATAGACCCATCTGCCATCATACCATTATTTCCCAAAGAGATCCAATTTGTTAATGCTCTCTCTTGCTTCTTTGCCTCGTTCCCTTCCTGAAACAATCTGATTATCCCTTATCCCAATCACTTTCAAATTCTACTTTTTTGTCCCTCCTTTTCAGTATTACTACATTTCTTTCACTGGGACCTACCTTCCCATGCCTCCTCATTCAAAATCCTTATTTATCTCTCCAGCTGTCACTCGATTTGTTCCCAGATGGATTCAGGTGTCGTTCAATCCAGGAACAGCTTTCTACTTCCCCAGTACTAATGCTAATAGCCCATGAATCCAAACCAATTTCTCCCTACACCAGTCTTTGATCCACACATTCATCTCCTTTGTTCCATTATCCTGCAGCAAATTGCTTGTGGTTTGGGTAATGATCCTTTTGACTTCTGAGTCATGATTCATGGTTTGACTTTTCAATTTAGCCACCAGTTGCTCAGACCGTCTCAGCAGGATCTCTTTTCCTTCGATCTATCTAATGACAAGGGTATCCAGGTGGACCATAGGAAATGTGCTGCTTGACCTGCTGAGCTTCTCCACCACACCTATGTATTGCACGCACATCTGCAAACTTTGTTTAGGACCAAGGCAGCTTGTCTCTCCTCCTCTGGTTCCTTTCCAGCCCCAAGATATCTGTCTGGCTGTATACAACTAGACGAAGCAGTGTTGCTCTCGCCATGGTGCACACACATGCACAACATACAATAATTGGATGTATGCACAAAGATACAATTTTAAATAAATATTTTGGGGAGATTTACTTGGTTACAGAATGCTGTTCATCAGAATCACATTCCCAGCCTGGCAGTCCTGATTTTAATGTTCCTGTACCTCCTTCTTGTTGACAGTGGATTGAAAGGGTCCTCTATGATTCATGGAGTCCCATATAAGCATCTTACCTTTCTCCCAGCTGCAAATGAAAATGCCTATTCTCCGATTGAAACACTTCCCACTCTTGTCCTGCTGCGTCACATTCTCTTTCACACTCCTCCATTAGAAGGACTCTCTGCATAACCATGCTGTGGTCAGTTGGCTCCTCCCTTCAGTTTCCACATGCATCCGCTGGGTTGAAAAGAACCTCAAATCTGTTAAGCAAGCTCAGAGACACATGCTCCAGCTATACCATCTCCTAGATCCCCATTTCTGCCAATCTCACCATCGACTTGCCTGTTATTAACCAAATGTATATTTCAAAATACTTCATCTGAACTGTGGGGTTGAATGGCTCAGCGACATGATGGGAAATGTCCAGATCACCTGCTCTGCTCTCAACATCTTGTTGGGTCAGCTCTTCAATCAGGAGCCAAAGCTGCAGATATTTAGGGCAGGTATAACCATATGGAAAAAAAAATTGTATATGAGCTCTGACATGTTGCAATGACATTTAATCTGCAATAGTTTACTTTTTGTCACACATTTTCATATATCCAGGAGGATAAGATCAATTTCACTGCAATTCTTAAAATTAAATGCAATGTCATATTTTTGTTACAATTATACCTGGCTGCTTATTAGGACACAAAAAATTATTTTGATAAGTTGGAGAGCCTAAAACTGGATGGTGCTGTTAGAGCAGAGGTGACTGTATTATAAAAAGTTCCGATCAACCTTCCAGTCATGATGTTGATCCTTGATTATATAGCACAGAACACAGCAACCAATTCCCATTCAACTTGAATTTGGGATCATTCATCTTCACTGAACAGTTTTTTTTATATCACCTTGGTGAAATAACTTCTGTTCTTAAATTCCTACTCTGTACTGAGGAGGATTGGGTACAGAACAATAACTATCCCAATTTATGATCCTGGTTTCTTCCTTTAAACTCTTAATGTTTCTGGCAGCGATAATATAAATATCTAAAAACTGGACGATTGAAAAGTTTGACTGAAACTGATAAAATTATGTAATACATTACATTTGAAAGGCTTTATCTCTGTCAAACAGAACATAAGAGTCAACAGTAATTTACCTCACTCCAAAATATCATGCATTAATAACTCAACACGACCTTTATTCCTGTGTGCAATGGAGTCTGGAATTGAGTAGTTATATTTAGCTGATCAACATAGTCTCTTCAAGGGCACTGCTGATATTACCCCAATGGGGAAATGATCTAATTGCATATATCCTGAGGTCAATGAGCATAACTGCAAGTTGCTCGCGGCTGCAACTATGTTCATTTCCTTGAGGGATATCAGGTTACCTTTGGTTTAGTGAAAAATAGCAGGAAAGAACCATGTCTCCATCTCGGTTTCTTCGATAGCTGGCAATGATCTTTTGAATATGTCAAGAGTAGGAAGCAAGCACAGAATTTCTGATTTGAGCAGGAAGCGATCCAGCCTCCCGTATTCATCCTCCTCCTTTAGCACATTCTTCCATCAGTTTGGAGCAGTCATTAGAATGCGTGTGGCCGACCATTTTAAGGGAAATTGATAAACACATGAAGAGAAAAGGACTGAATATTTTGTAGAATTTGGAGGTGGGGGGGGGGGGAAAGAGAGAAAAAGATCAAAAGGAGTCCAATAAAATGTAAACACATGCCCAAAAGGCAAACAATAAAGACTGCAGACCGGTTCTTCCACCATGTTGTACATTGCTCTCCCTTGCAAATAGCTCACTTTGATGCTCTGTATTCTATACAAGTTTTGCAAGGTTTTCACATACCTGCTGACAGCACACAGTGTTACATCTTCAGCACTTGCTCATCCCTTCCAAGTTCTTCTTATTAGCCCCTTTCAGGTGTTCACACAAAGATCATCCGCCAGCAGTTGTGGCAAGGGGAGTTCAGCTGGCACGTTTAGGTGGCCAGGGAGTGGATGCCATTCTGGCACTTGAACGTGCCAGCTGACTGATAGCTGTCTACCAGCTAACACCGGCTCCTCGTGACAGTGGCCTAGTCCCGGCCACACTGCCTTGACGTTATAGCAGTGCGTCAGGCTGAAGCGGAACACAGAATTGGGAGCATGGAGGACAGAAGGGAAATGCTTATGGGGATGTTGTCAGCCTGCGCCTGCATCCAGGACGAGTTACGTAAAAATCCTCAGTGAGATCATGAAATTTGTTAAGGGTCTTATCAGCTCCATGCGATCTGAACAGCGCGTAAGTGAAATCAGAGGACAATCCCTGCAAAGGTTGTTGGCTAGCAGGCAGCAAATGGAGGTAGAAAGGCTTGTGGCGTATAGGCACCACAGACGAATGCGAATGCTGCATTTCAGTCAACTGGCCGTGATCACAAATCGGTCTCTATGGAGGTTGAACAGATCCCAGGCGGCTGCATTCTGGAGTAATGTGCTCAACAAATTTGATGATGACAAATGGAGGAGACACTTCCGTATGACGCGGGGCACCTTCAACTTCATCCTGGAACTCATCGAACCTCACCTGCAGCCTCATAGGCCAGATGCACAGCATCCATTGGTCCCTGGAATTCAACTGGCTGTGGCCCTGTGGTGGAAAGCAACCCCCGTGAGAATCGATCCATCAGTGCCATCGTCGGGAGAGGCGTCAGCACTGTGTGTATGGTGGCACAGCAGGTGGCAGGAGCCTTTAAGGGCATCCTCGGTAAGCGTTTAATCGCCCTGCCAAGTGGAACACACCTCTAGGAGACAATTGACGGCTTTGCGGAAAGGCGCCATCAATAGGTCTCGTATTCCCATTATCATCCTAGCGTGGATCCCGTGGCCAACTACAATTGCAAAGTCTGGCACTCCGTGGTTCTGCAGGTGGTTGTTGACCACAATTTCTGGTGAGTTGCAGCCTGACTTTTTTTTTTGCATCTCGCTTGCCCAATGTTCACTGGTACAGGCTACTTTATTCAGCTTCTCGGACGTATTTGTGGGTTGATCTGGCAGCATGCATAATGCACGTGTGCTTGCCAACTCCCCTCTGTACAGAAAGGCGGAGGAGCAGGGTGAATACCTCTTTGCACGTGACGTGAGTGATAACCCTTACACGCACCTCACGATGATGTTGTTCATGCCTCATGGCTAAACAGGCAGGTCAGTGAACTAATGGCATCTCTGCGCTTTTGTCCCCGCAGGTGTCCAAAAATGTTGATGAAGTGGAGGTCCCAGCTCATCTTGTGGGCAATGCGCTATACCCCCTTAGAGCTTGGCTGATGAAGGGCTTCACACAGCATCAATACTGGATGCAGACCAGCAAAAGTTTAACAAGGCGCTGAATTCCACTAGGATAGTGGTGGAGCATGCCTTTGCTCTAAAAGGCCGCTGGCGATGCTTGTCCAAGCGTCTTGATGTTGCATCTGCCTTCGTCCCAGATGTTGTGTTTGCCTGCTGCGTGCTGCACAATGTATGTGAGCTCAACAAGGAGAACTTTTTGCCCGAGTGCACATTGGTTCGAGCATATCACCCCAACCCAATGGAGTACAGGTCATACATTCGGCGATTATGTCCATTCTGTAGAGCACACATGTCAAACTCAGGCTCGCGGGCCAAATTTGGCCCGTGATATAATTATATTTGGCCCGCAAGATCATATCAAATATGTATTAGAGCTGTCCCGCAAGCACAGCTAATACTACAAATCCCAGAATGCTTTGCAAATGCATTGGCGTCAGCCCGCTAATCGCCCCCACCTCCTCTCTTTACTTTCATTAGCATCTACGACCTGTCGCCGAACTCACATGTAATAAACCCCTTACGAAAAATGGCCAAACGAAAGACAGAAAACAGGACCTTTCAAGACAGTTGGGAGACAGACTATATGTTCATCATTTTAAAAGACAAACCTGTTTGTCATTGAAGCAAGTTGTTATTTTTTTGACGTTGGCTTGTGAAAAAACATTTAAAAGGAACTTAAAGGCTATAGAGAAATATTATTTATTGAATATTTTATTTCTCATTTGATAATGCTTCTTCTAGAAAGAGTTTAACCAAAACTATTATTGAACATTTATTTTAATAAGAAAAAGTTTAACATTACACATGTTGAAAGAAGAGAAAACATGCAGATGTTGTTGAAAATTTTCAATAAATATTTAGTTTGGCCCACGACTTAGTCCAAGTTTTTAATTTTGGCCTCTGTGAATTGCAGTTTGACACCCCTGCCGTAGAGGGTGGATCTGAGGGGTCGCCATCGCCGCGATGCAGGTGTGTCCCTCACACCCACCAACCCAACTTCCACCACTGCCTCTCCCCCCCCCCCACAATCCCCAACCCTAGACCAAAGGCTGTGACGGGAACCAGAAGCCTGGCCCCAGATTACAGACTAATTATTGCTTGATCAGAATAGTGACAAAGTAGATGATACTTGTATTCTTTTTGAAACTAACAAAAAAATTCTTCAATAACACTTGTATGGTTTCATATATACTTGAGGTAGATAACACGCCGTAAACATTAAACTTATTGCAAAAGACTTGCTTTGTTGAATGGAATGGAGAAAAGACAGTGCAAATCCACCCCATACAGCAGGTAAACAGATATGACACAAAAGGAACACAAAACGTTTAAAGAACTACAACTTCACCACCCAGCTCCTACTAATCCTTCACATTATGCATAACGTATTGCACAAATTACCATCAAAAGCGGCTTGTGACTGGGGGTAGCATTAACATGATTACAGGCAGACACACAACTCATTCCAAAAATGAGATGAATGGGGGAGGAGAAGAGGAGGAGGAGGAGGGGGGGGGGGTGGGGAAACACTGCTGCACCCCAGCATCTTCAACCTCCTCAAGTGGCTGCCACCATTACGCAATGGTGTTGAACGATATTGTGGACCAGCATGAGGGGGAAGGTACATGGATGGTGATCCATAGGGGTGTGGGAACTGGGAATGACAGTCGGTCATTTGGGAAAAGAATTGTTGGAAGATAGAGGATTGTCTAATGCTGCACTGAGGTGCTCAAGTGTGGATGGCAAGCATGTCACCGCCTGCAGTTGCCGGTCACCCTCAGACTGGTGAACAGCATTCTCGTGGCTCCTCAAATCTGCAAACAGCTCTCTCTGCAGCTCCAGAGCCAACTCTGCACACTGGCAGTCCCTCTCCACTTCCTGCTGGTCCATTGCGGACATCATGTTCTGAAGCTCCTTAGCAATAACCTGCACCTTTGTTGGCCTCCTCCGCTTGCATCTTGGACCGGGCACCAAGGGTCAAATCATGAAAAGTGCATCAGTATTTAAATAATGTGGTTTTCAATGAACAAATCCTCTTTAATGCCACTATATCTGTGTCCCCTGGTGCAAGTGCCACCTCGCTACTTGCACGGTCAGCGAGTGGTGCATTGTTGTTTTGGGGGCCATCCAGGACTGTGCCAGATGAGTCATCCACGGACTCCTGCACCTCCTGGGTATGCATCTCCGGTCCTTCTGCAAAGCTGTTTGCAGCCTGAGATGCCTCTGGGATGAGATCCTGTGAATAAGGGCTTTCCATGCCACTGGCAATGCTTAATGGTTCTGCTGAGCAGCTGGACCCCCAGATATTGTGGCAATGCTGGAAGTACTGTCACTCCATTCCACCACTGCCACTCCTGTGGTTGTGATCAAGCACGACATGAAATTTTTTTCTGAGATTTTTCAGCTTGGTCACAACCTGAGTCTTTGTGCAGGCATGGCCTCTGGCTGAGAGTGCAGTGGCCATTCTTTCATTTGTGGGACCATCCCTCACAGTCCCCGTCAGCTCCTTCTCCTGTGCCTCCTGAGTTAAATTGTCCAGAAGCAATCTGACTTCTGCATCTGACCAGTTGGAAGCCATACCTGGATATTATGCTGCATATTGATGATAATATTAAACTGCACCGGTCACCACGAGTCTGTACACCGACTGGATTTTTTTTAAAAACGCATCAAGAGTCGATGACTGATAACGTCACAGCGATGTCATCAGCCCACCCCCTGGCAGCCCGGCTGCTTTCAGCTGCAATGGAGGATACTCTAAGAAGGATTTTACACTTACTGGAGAAGGGTTAGGTAAGTAGACCTCCTGGCCAGGTTCTCCCATTTCAGATGGCCACCCGACAGCTGCACAGAAGTATAATGTGCAGCTTTACAGTTGGGTGTTGTGGTCATCTGAAAGTGCCTATTGTCAGACTGTGGGTGTGATAGCCAGATCTGAATGCAGGCAAACACTGGGGAGATTATTAATCTACCTCAGCCCCTCACCTGCCACAAACTTCATTCCTGCAACAGACCAAGTCTTCCAAATGAACTTTACAATTTCAGCCTTCAGAAACTTAAGTTCCACCAGCCCATCTCTTTTATTGTAATTCTTTATTTATCGCCCTATGAACCACATCAACCAATATATTTACAGATGCATCTCTTTAAATATTCACAGTGACATTTTCTCTTTGTCCCCCCATCCCTCCCTTCCCCCTTCCCACCCCCTCCAAAAACAGTAAATATTGAACATAAAATACAATAAAACAATATCTTTATACAAAAGGAATACAAACAAAAAAGACATATCATCTACTTATACACGTTAAATCTGATCATGTTTATCTTCTTATCATTTCAAGTGGTAGTGGTCAGAGCCCTGCTCTTTCTGTTATATTCCATATAAGGTTCCCAGGTTTTTTCAAACATTGTAACTTTGTCTTTTAAATTATATGTGAGGTTTTTTTCCCAATGGGATACATTTAAACTTGGTCATATAGTCCAACATGGCCATCTTAGATCTTTATTTTCACTTCTTTTCCGCCTCTTCACCACCTCCATCCCTTTTTTTCCCATTACTGTTTTTTTTAAGTTTTCCTTTTTAATCTCAATATATGACAATGCACTTTTAAGACACGAAATACCCCAACAATCCCCACAAGCAATAACCCTTTAACCCCAAATGAACCTCCCCTCCTTGGATTGCCCTTTTGTCCCTTGTCGGCAACCACAACTCCCCTTTCCATTCAGTTTGCGAACTTCCTCGCAAGCGTCAACTGATTTCCCAGTGACCATTATTCTCCCACCCCCAGCCCCCCCAGAGAACACTATTTTTCTGTACATATAACAAAGTTCTCTCTTTTTTTCCCCCTTCTTCCCCTTCTCTTATCCATCTTTAAATCTTTATATATTCATTATCTTTACTTTACATATTTACATATTTTTGTATATTTTCTTCCTTCTTGTCACTCTTCCTCCTCTCTTCTCCTGTCCTGCAAACGTTCAGCAAATTCTTGGGCTTTCTTTGGGTCCGAGCACAGTCCATTCCGTTCCCCAGGAATAAATACTTTGAGTACTGCTGGATGTCTTAATCTAAAGTTATAACCTTTCTTTCAAAAGATTGTTTTCCCCATGTTGAATTCCTTCCTCTTCTTTAAAAGTTCGAAGTTTATGTCAGGGTAAAAAAATATTTTTTGTCCCTTATATTCCAACGGCTTATTGTCTTCTCTAACCTTTTTTGCCTGCTCCAGTATGTTTTCTCTTGTCGTATATCTTAGAAGTTTTACCAATATGGATCTCAGTTATTGAAGTGGTGGTGGTTTCGGTACTAGTGCTCTATGCGCCCTTTCGATTTCTATTTCTTCGTGTGAATCTGTCGTTCCCAGCACCTTCAGGATCCATCCTTTTATAAATTCCTTCATATCTGACCCTTCTTTGCCTTCTTTCAGGCCCACTATTTTTATGTTGTTTCGCCTACTGTAGTTTTCCAATTCGTGAATCTTTTATGACAATAAATCTTGTGTCTCTCTCATTTTTTTTCCACTCTCTTCCAACTTCTCTCTTAAATCATTTATCTCCATTTCTACAGCAGCTTCTCGTTCCTCCACATTTTCCCTATTTAAGTCATGACCAACTTTAAGCTTTGCATTCTGTCTTCAGCTCTTTTCATGTATCTTTTGATTGAACTAAATTCTAATGATAGCCATTCTTTTAATGACCTCATTTGTTCTTCAAAAAAGGTTTTATCTAAATTTTGTCCTTCTATTTTACCTTCTTCTTTCCTTTGAAATTCTTGGTCTTCTTCCTCCTCTTTTTCTGTGTCTCTTTCTATGTCTGTGCCATCTTCTTCTCTTCTCTGTATCTGTGCCATCTTCTTCTCTTCTCTGTATCTGTGCCATCTTCTTCTCTTCTCTGTATCTGTGCCATCTTCTTCTCTTCTCTGTATCTGTGCCATCTTCTTCTCTTCTCTGTATCTGTGCCATCTTCTTCTCTTCTCTATCTGTGCCATCTTCTTCTCTTCTCTATCTGTGCCATCTTCTTCTCTTCTCTGTATCTGTGCCATCTTCTTCTCTTCTCTATCTGTGCCATCTTCTTCTCTTCTCTATCTGTGCCATCTTCTTCTCTTCTCTGTATCTGTGCCATCTTCTTCTCTTCTCTGTATCTGTGCCATCTTCTTCTCTTCTCTGTATCTGTGCCATCTTCAACCTTCTCTGATGAGCTGCTTCTACATCACCGCCGGGCCTCCCGCCCCGTTGCCGCTCACCCTCTTCCAGCCCTTCATTCTTTTTCTCACTACTCTTCTTTTCTTCTTTCTTGCTTACTTCCCCCAGCCGAATGCCCCGATACTGGGCCTCTCTCAGCTGGTCGCTCTACAGCTGGCCACTCCTCAGCTGAGTCCCCCTCCTGCTGGTGTTAACCTTTTCTTTTACTTGCGCAGTTGCGCACGCAAAACTCTTCACACGTGCGCAACTCTTCGTGCGTGCGGGAAAAGTCCACCGGTCGGGAGGACACCACTCCTTTGGGGACTCACCAACATCGGAGATCGGCCGCTCTTCTCCACGGTGGCTCTCTGCTCCGACGTGCAGGTGAGGCCTTCTTTCTTCTCCAGTGATTTTCCTTCTTCCCTTTTCTCTGTTATTCTTACTTTCTCTTTTGGGTGCCAACTTCTGTCTCTTCTCTGTAATTTTACCTTTCTCTTCCTGTATTTTATGCTTATTGAGCTCTGTTTTTTCAAAATTTTTTTTCCTTTTCTCTGGAGAGGGCTGGTTCCACTCGACCAGCCACTACTCCATCACGTGACTCTCCCATCAGCGCATCTCCAAGCAAATGCCACCCTTTCATTCAACAAGCTCATTCAATTCTGTAAAATTCACTTCACCATCTCTCTCACTTCATCAAGCCCCTCTAAAACTTCTCTCTCAACAATCCTTCCTTAATCCACTTAATTGCTGCCACATTTGTCAATACAGTTGTTAACACTTTGCAAGCTTGGCTTTGGGAAATGTTATTCTTCTCTGAGAATAATTTCACATGTTAAGGGCAAAGAAAAAAAAATCAGTGAAGAGCAAAAAAACTTTCCTGTTATTTTTTGTTAGTGCTTATTTTTAGTTTAATCTGCCTGGGAATTTGCTGCAAATGTTTGCCTCACAATTCCTGCCCAAGTACAAAGTTATGTTAGCTTATTGAGACAATTACAGAAGACAATTGAGTAATTGAAGTCAGATCAGTAATTGTTCTCAGTTTTTTTTAAAATGCAGAATATATTTTTGTCAATTTCACTTTCTAAGGATTCAATACTCTGAAGTGAAAACATTTAATCATAGATAGACAATTTGCAGGTGGTGAATTCAAATTAATATTATCACTCCTTCCAATTGTATTAATTCAAAAGATGAAGATATAAACAAGGTGCAAACTTGAGGATTTTGATTGCAGGCTTTTGTAGTCATTTTGTTTCCTGGGAGATAAAATTACCAATCCAACAGAAGATGGTTTCTGGTTGCATGCTTACATAATCTTTCTGTAAAATACCAGAAAAAGGTGAGGGAGAAAGCAGCAGTTGTTCAAACCATACGCTTGATTTTAGCAAATAATTCACTTCACACAGACCTCCTTCATTAAAACTACAGATGCTGCTAATTTGAAACAAAAAGTTGCTAAAAAGCAATCGATCTGAAATTTTAACTTTTTATCTCTCCACCGATGCTGCTTGACCCCGTGAGCATTTATTGCATTTTCTATTTTTTTTGTTTCAAACATTTCTGTTGGTGTTGGTTATAAATGAACCCTTGTTTCAATAAAGGAGTTCTGTGTTCATTATGAACATTCTAATTACAAGAACCAAGAAAAGGTGAATTGTGGATTACTTGCTAGAATCAAACTCACAATATATAGGGAGACAAAAATAAATGTGGTTCCTCAATGAACCAGGGTTAGAGGTCAATGGAGAATTGGATAAGGATGCACAGATACAAGGCAAATTCAAATTTATTTTATTATATTCATATCACAAATGTAATGCCCTAATTTGTATGGAAACAATAAATGTGACATACAAATTTCACCATATGATTAAACTAATTAATATAACCAAGACAAGCGGAAGCAGAGGGCACTTCATTGTGCAAGATGATAGTCATGAGGAATACAAACAAAAGGAGAAAAGTACTTCCAATTGTAATCCTAGGCATAAAATGGTATCTGTAGAAATGAGGCATACAAAGGTTTGAGGTGCTCAGAAACAATGATCAGAGTCTAGAAACGACTGAAGGAGAGAGTCTGTCTTTGTTAAGAAAGTTGAAGAAAAAAGGAATGTCAAAACATGAGGTGGGAAGTCAGATTGGATTAGCGATTACTGATGAGAATCATCAGCTATAATCACAAACAGGCTTGATTGAATTTTCTTTTAAATGTTCAATTTTGACATACACTACAGTGACAAGCCCATTCGGCCCGCGAACCAGTGCTGCCCAAATACCCCAATTAACCTGCCACCCTACATACGTTGTAAAGGGTGGGAGGAAACCAGAGCACTCAGAGGAAACCCACGCAGACACAGGAAGAACATACAAACTCCTTACAGGCAACACCAGATTCGAATTAGAAACCCTGGTATTGCATAGCATTGCGCAAACCGCTGCTCTAACACTCCTTAATTTAAAGTTTCATAGCAAATATCTTTCCACTTCCATCATGCATCCCGTCGCAAATATATTTAATAGACATTTATCTTTTGGGTATTTCTGACGTCTGCTCACGTGGAGCGGAGTTGGACCGAATGCATGAACGGTTTGAAATAAAAAAAGTTATTTCTCTTAATCTCCAACTCTAGCATATTGCACAGGATGTTATATACATACCAAGCATACCAAGGACATAATACACAATAGACTGTTTAAAAAAGACAGTCATCCTAGACACCTGGAGAAAAACATGAAAATTGCAAACATTGCAACAAATAGTATTTGCGTTAATTTACTTAATCATTTAACATTAAAGCAATCAGGCCAATTCCAAATAGATGAATGGGCAACAAACTACCCTCACTGAAAGCCAGAAATCCTGGAACCAATATTAAAAAGAAGAGATGAAGATTTTCTTTTCATCCCATCATGTAGGACACATCTCCTCATTTACAGCCAATACTGAGGTTGCAATCAACCAAAGGTTTCATTCATTCAGCTTTCAAGCTGAAAAATACGGCAAACTTCTCAGTACAATCATTCAAAGATGAAATATTACTGGATTTCAAATACATTTATGAGTGATACAGTCAATTTTCTCAATAACAAGACCAGTTTTACAAGAACAAGTTTCTTAAATGAGGTTTCAAACAAACATCCTCCTTTAATTTTTGGTTCCAAGCTGGATGCCCTGGAATGATGTTGCCATTAAAGTATAAAGTCTACAATCGGACTTCAAGAGTAGCAGGATGGGAATTGAAGGAGTTTACAAAGAAGAAAACATCCAGGTTTCCCACATAGCTGACTGAGCAACAGAAATATGATTGGATCTTTGGAGAAAATAATGGCATTGATCAAAACTGCAAGTAGCCTTTCAGTTGACTCTCATCTTCAGGAACATCCTGATAGTGTTATTTAGATGAATTAATGCATTTCTTTGAATGAAGACTAAACTGATGTGAATTAAATTGTGATTTCGTTTTTCTAGGTTTTTAAAGTTCAGACACACAATTTAATACTGTTAGGGATAGATTGCAGCAAAAAAACTGGTACAACATTTTTATCAGCATTCCAATTGTAGCAGTAAGAAAGGTACGGTGTAGATGGAAGTGTGCATTTCCAAACAAACAATTCACGTCATCATTCAGAAATCCAAGCAGAGGGTTAAAAATAAACAAGCTCACACACTTTTTCACCATCATCCACTTACAAAGCAACGATTTCAAAACATAGGGTTGTAGGTCAATTGGGCAGCACAGACTTGTGGGCCAGAAGGGCCTGTTATCATGCTGTGTCTCTAAATAAACTGTATAATTAATGGTAGTCTCAATTCCACATCACCAGGCCAACAAATATCATACAAAAAATTTGATCACAGCCAAATAAATAATTTGAAATGTAATCTCCAGATTTGCTCTTGCATTTCTTCTCACAACCCATACTTGTTTCAAACAATGGAAGGCTGGAGGAACTGAGTGGATCACACAGCATCCATGGAGAAAAATGATCAATGGTTCCCAAACCGCAATGATGACTTAATTTCTCATTAAGTCTCAAAAACTGACATTTTTTTCTGGATCACTGCCGAGTTCCTTCAGCCTTGATTTCCCACTTCACTTAATTTTATCCAGGGCTACTTTGCATGGAAAATGAGCAGAGCCACAAGACTAATTCTGGAGTAAGGAAGTGAAAGAATAGCTCAAGCCTTTGCTCTTTATCACAACTACTGGATGTTAGATATAAACATTGCACGATATCTGAAATTTCAGTACTCAGACATTGCCCAATGTTGGTCAAGAGAAAGGTACACAAGTTCAGCTGTAAATCACGCTCCAGCATAAACTGCACTTGTGTTAAAGCGTTGCGTTCATTTTCCAGAACACATTTGACACACAAAAATTACCTTTTATTGACTATATACACAAAGCTATATCTAAACATTTTCCATTTTCATTCAGAAGTGTACCAAAAGAACAAGTTTCTTTTACCCAGCCAAATATCAACAGCAATACTATTCAAATGCTTTACAGTTTAGTAAACAGGACATTAAACCATTTCTCTGAAAAATAAATGTTTATGTTCCAAAAGAGTTAAAAATCGACAAAACAGAATTCATACTTCATGCAAATAAACCTCTAAAAGTAATTAACTTGTGGGCCTCAAATAACATTACAACAAACTTTAAGCAAGAGAATTTTAAAATAACTTGCAAATACCTCAGTATTTTCAACAAGCATTTATTTTTGCATGTGAAAACTAAGCTGTTCAGAAGAAACCCAGGTGTGCTTGATCCAATTTCACAAGTTAATATGGTCCCAAGAGAGGACACGAATCATTGTTTCTGTTTCAAGACATTCAAATTTTTCTTTCTAATGCATGACAAGATTTTACCCCCACCTTTCAGTAATCCGGGTCCTGTCTTGTCCTAGGAGCTTTGGTCTTTTATCCTGGTTTTTCAACTTTCGAAGGTTTCAATTTTTGACAAAAGTAACATCTAGAAATAAAAATATGTCAATTAAGATCAGATTTATTTGACAAAATGGAATTTCAGCTTTGGAGCAATTTTTTTTAAAAATCATACAAATAAAACACAATTTCTACATTTAAACTGAAAAGACTAAATTCAGAAAATGAATAAATCATTTCTTTATTTTACATTATCTGTTTATTTCAAAATAAAGCAGTGCTCAAATTCATGATCACCTGTTCATAAATATTCTTTAAACAGGCTACATATCACATGTAACTTTTCGACAGGCATATGGATGAAAGAAAAATAGGGGTTGTGAATGTGAGATAGGGAAGGATTTGATAGTTGTAAAGTTTAGACAATATCATGGGTCAAAGTTTACTGTGCTGTCATATTCTGTGTTCTACAGTGTGCAGATAGTGTTTGAATAAAAGATTTCTAATCTTTGCATACAATACTTACCTCAAAGATAATGTATTAGTACAAAAGCACAATTACATCCTGCAAATATTTTGGACAACCTTTCAAATCAATGCTCTCTGCTGACCAAATAGTCATGATTTCCAGGCTACACCCACGTGAGTAAAGATCAAACAAGGTGAAATAAATACTTTACCTGTATTCTGCTATTTCAAACATGCATATTAAAATAATAAAAATTTCATTAAAGTAGTTTTGACTTTCTTGGGTTGGAGTGAAAGATGTAGCAGAAGCAAAATACATCCGAGTAGGATTGCAATTAATTTGTCAGGTTTCACAGCTCATCCTAATTTCAATGTTTGAACACACAAATCTAAATGAGTCATTTCCCAAGGACCATGCGATTTTTCACCTTAAAATTTTCAAAAATAAAATCTCTTTCCCTTCCACGATATCCAATGAGCTGAAGACTTCATCCTGTTCTCTATGCTGGCTGAATTAAATGGAAAACTGCCATAACTTGCGTTTAAGAATTAATTTCATGTCAATTTAAATAAATTACTCCAATTTATGTCACAATTTTTTTCTTTGAGAAGCCCCAAAATATCTCAGGAGCCTACTTCTGTAAATCATGGAACACCCGAGGATGAATTTTGTCTTTATAACTTTTCTCAGCTGAATTTGACAGTCACATCATCTCTCTGATTCTTAACCTCGTCATGACCAAATCAGACAAAAGAGTTACAGCAGTACTTCAAATACCTTTACTGCTTTTAGTGTATTTTTTTTTCTCCACAGTTCTTCTGGTTTTGGCCGTCGAACGTTCACATTGCTGGTGGTGTTGCAACAAGTTTCACCAAGTCGCTCAAAAATATTCATCAAGTTCTACATAATTCACTAACATCATCTTGTTAGGAGGCTTGGCAATTGAAGACTGTTATTAACTCCCCCACAGACTGAGTTTTCATTTCATATCACTGCATCCAAATGATTTAGCGATTATAACAATTTGGACACAAGTTTACAAGCTACAGCTGGTTAACAAAGCAAGTAGCTAAAAAAGTGCTCGGTTCAATTCTTCAAGTGATTCATCAAAATTATGTAATCCTAGCTCAATCAACAGTCAAGATGATTAAGGTAAAGGAAAGTTCATCAGAATTCCAAGTTCTGACTGCAATTAATTTCTCAGACCTAGCCTTTTAACTTGTTTAAATATTTGAACTGAAGCCAAATGACAGTCATAGCCCATTATCTTCCTACTTTGACAGATAGTAAAAATAGGGGGAAAATGTCAACTCATCAAAAAATTGAAGTCAATGGATTTTTTTCAGGTAAACAAGAGAAGCGATGAGATACCAGGTAAGATAGATTCTGTGGCCCTGGTGTAACATTAAATAATCTTCCTGATTGACAAAACAAAGATGCACATCTGCAAAAGTTGGGACAGAGTATTATTTATGAAAAAGAAAAAGCTTTAAAAAATTCAGCAGGTCAGGCAGATTCAGGGGAATGAGAAATAATCAACATTTTGGATCTGCGACCTCTCTCAGAACTGGGAGAGAGATACCAGTTAGCGTTCAATTGGTAAAAATGTGGAGGAGCATGTAGACCAAAAGGAACGTCAAGATTTTTTATTGGTTGGGGTTACACCACTGTTAATTAAAGTTATTTCTGTGTGATTTTCTTTTACCAGATTGGCTCAATGTTCAAGCCTTTGTACCAAACTTAATTTTTTTTTAAAATGAAGCTGATGTTTTCCCAAATGGAAATCTATCTGAAGCTTTGTTTGAAAGCAGAGGAGAATGTTCAATAAAATTAAAAGCTGGTCACATTACACAAGGGAGTGGCTAATTTGTGGCCGCTTGCCAATTGTCTCATCCTCCACATATTGTCACAAGTGAGAGAGCAACTATTTGTGCAGATGGAGAGGTCTCTTTCCTCAATTAAAGTAAATGAATGCATAACAAATAAGATGGTGGATACCTCCTCAGAAACTGCCCACTCACATCATGTCTTTGGGAAGTGGATGGGTGGCTTGCTAGGATGATTACTGTAAACCTAACATCTACCACCAATGAGCAACCACCTTGGCATAGCCTGAGTCAGCAAGGAGTCAGGTGCAGATACTGCCAAGCCAGCATGTACTGAGAAGAATTTCTGCTCCTACCGCAGGGAGACATGGCCATCTGCAATGAACTCAAATGACTCCATATCTTTGTACATCTGCTGCAATGCATGCACCCACCACAACATGTACCATCTTCACTTCCACTGAGCAAAATGTTACAAGCTGAACTGCTCCAATATTTAACTTCAAATTTAAGCCTGTGACTTAAGGTTAATGCATCTTTATCATCTCCAAACTTAGCCAAGTCTTCAAATACCTTTGGATGCTTGGAACAATTTTACAGAGTCTCTCAGGAGTTTAAACATTCAATATCACCCTTCCATTAAGTTTCATTCCCTTTGGTTCATTTGTATACAATTTTCCACTCCCTTCATTCTATCACTAACCAACACACAAGTATGCACCTGTTGGGTAGCTTTTCCTGTTATCCATCTACAATGCAGTAATAGGCATTCAAATATTAATGAAAAGTTATCCAAACAAATAAACATTTTAGAATTTACATGCAAAAGTTGTGGCTATTTGAGTTCTCCAAGTACAAGTCATTGACAATATCCGCTTGATGGAATACTGGAGTGTGAATTACATCATGTGGTTTTATATCGTGGGTTCATATTGCACTGCTTCATGTTTTGTAGGCCCCTCACTCTTCAGCTGGCTCTGTTCTTCAGTTACCTTGACTGTGTCCATTTACATAACGGCATGTTATCTGCTCTTGTACATTGACGATTGTTTGCAACGTAGGAGAGACACAGTATCAAAAAGTTCACGTGCCTCACAGAGACTCAATGTAACTGTAGAATCACTATCCAGTCATAAATACACTTAAAAATGATCAATCGCTATGAACTGCTCCTCAAATGATGCTCCTCCGTGACTAAAATCCAAACTGTGTGGAATTAAGAGAGTTTCCAGGGTCATCATTAGTTTCTCTTCCAACAGTCATTGGTGCACATGAATTGCAAGGTGAGCCTTTCAAAGCTGAAATTCTGCCCGATTCCTATCGAAACTGTTGTACACACCGAACTCAACATTGTAGACTATCAAAGCTGTTCAGGCCAAGAGGAAACAAAGCGCTGTTGTTTCATAACCGAGGTGCCCCGAATGCAGTTGCAGCTTGGAGTTGATGTGCCACCCACAAAACAACACTCCCTTTTTCCAAAATACCCAGCCAGACAGGAAGATCTTGAAATGAGATCAAAAATACATAGTTCTGCACAATGGGGTGAAAAGTCGACATAAAGTCCAACATTTCGGGCAACACATCGCAGCCACGTTTAGTCCATGAAACACCAGAACCCTGTGCTGCACCATGCACGACTTCGCATCATCAACCTTCAGAGAAAGGCATGTTCGTGCCAGCTGGATCGAGTTGTTGGGAAATGCCGCTGGAGCCGAGGCTCACCTTCATCGCAAAGAATTGGATGGAGACGAGCCTTTTCAACTGATAAGAAAATGAAACGCGTGGCTTTCCACAAGGTGAGCAACTATTCTTTTGAGAAGCAGGAATGCAATAACCTCAATCCGAAATCCAGCTCCAAAAGGCAATAACCTCAATCCGAAATCCAGCTCCGAAAGATCATACTCTTTAATTTTTACTGCACTGGGGGGGGGGGGGGGTTCTACTGGTGAAGCTGTCAATTACTTCTCAGGGGGGGGAAAAAGACAACAGGTTAACAACAAACTTTTCCTTCACACCAAACTGTTCAACAATATTCCACTCAAAGGATCGAGGAAGGAGATCCACCATCAGTGAAAACTGGGGGGTGGGTGGGGGGGGGGGCAAAAGATCTCTCTCAAGAGAACGCAATTCAATGGTGAACTCTCGAAGTGGAGCGGTCTCTCGAAGTGGAGCGGACTCTCGAAGTGGAGCGGACTCTCGAAGTGGAGCGGACTCTCGAAGTGGAGCGGACTCTCGAAGTGGAGCGGACTCTCGAAGTGGAGCGGACTCCCGAGCCACCCGAGATCGAATGGCCCACGCGAAAACAAATTGCTCCCTCTTCTCAAGGGCTCAACATTCGAGTGTCAGGTCTCGGGCTGGTTTCCCCAAACAACACCCCCCCCCCACCTTCTCCCCCCCTTCTCCCCCCCCCCCACCACCTTCTCCCCCCCCCCCCACCACCTTCTCCCCCCCCCCCACCACCTTCTCCCCCCCCCCCACCACCTTCTCCCCCCCCCCCACCACCTTCTCCCCCCCCCCACCACCACCTTCTCCCCCCCCCCACCACCTTCTCCCCCCCCCCCTTCTCCCCCCCCCCTTCTCCCCCCCACCACCTTCTCCCCCCCCCCACCACCACCTTCTCCCCCCCCCCCACCACCTTCTCCCCCCCCCACCACCACCTTAAATCTGCTCGACACATCCTGCCGCAGCATCATTTCCTCTCCTGTGCCGAGAAGAAGCAGTAAAAGGACATTCTCCGCGGACACGGGGGAACGAGCTCTGAAGCCGCGTGTGCAAACTGCTGACTGACCTGGCGAAAGGAGCCGGACCGGCACAGCGGGCAGAAAGTCCCTGGCTGCCTGAAGCCCTGGCTGGGGGCGGCCGTTCATGCGCGGGAGCCCTTCGTGCTGGCCTCCCAAACGGCTGAGCCGGGGATTTCAAGCCTGTGTGAACGGACCCTTCAAGGCTTTTTGGGGGGAGGGTCACTTTTCGTCCTCCTCCCCCGTTACCAGATACATTCGCGTGGGGGATGACTGTGCAGCGAATTGCAACTGACCTGCAAAGCACCAAAGCAGCCCGGTCCGTTCAGCGACCTTCATATTCCTCTCCGCTCGCGTCCCCGCTCTTCCTTCCTGCTTTCGACGTCCATCAGTTGTGCTTTCCAGTTCATTCCTTCTGCTGCTCCAAGCGCTTCCGAGTCCCCCAGCCGCTCAGAGGCACGAACGGAACCCAGCGATTACCATGACTCAAAGGGGGAACGTCATGCGGCTGCTGGGCCGAGCTCGGAGCTGCCATCAAATTGCAGAGGCGAGGGAGCTGCCAGTCACACGTCAGACGCGCCGAGCGATGCGAGAGGAAAAGAAAGAGGAAGCTATTGCTTCCTCTCTTTAAAATAAAACCTTGGACCAGGTAGCGGAGGGCAGGGAAGCCAGTCTTTGAGCAGGCAGATGCCGCCCCCACCGCACCTCCTATTTTGGTTTGCAAGGGTGAATTAATTCACACGAAACTCGGGCTCAATTCTGACATGAGGGTCGGGGGAAATTAAGAGAGAGAAATAAATCGTTCTACAAATTGAATTTCACCAGAATGTCTTATCCAAATAAAATACAAATTCAGTGTAAATGCTCAGAAATAGATCCTCTATACCAATTATCAAACTTTAACCAACTTTTCAACTTAAATTCAACATGGCCAAACACTTAAAAACTGCAATTGATTTGCATTTGAGATCACATTTTCTCACATTCTCAGAGGATCCAAGGTTATTTGCAGACCTATCAAAAACAGTTTTGAAAAGTACAGAAGAAGAATGCAATCATGGGGTGAAATGACTGATCTGCTCTGGCTCGGGCATTCACCATCATGAAGTGCTTAAAGAAGATGGTCATGGCATCAATTTGGGGGAAATTGACCCACTTCAATTTACTGACTGACAAAAATAGATCCAAGGCAGACACCCCCTCCTGAGTTCTTCACTCAGCCTGGAACACCAGCTCTGCTTTTCATATCATGGTCCCAATTAATGCATTCCAAAACTTAAAAATCAAGGCCACAGCACCCTCCTCTGCAACTGTATCCTTTCTGTCTTAAAAGGAAGATGGGAAACAAAATGCTCACATTGACACTCAACAGAGACACTCCTCTAGGATGTGTGATCAGTCCCCCTACTCACTGATGTGTGATCCATTCCCTACTCTGCTCCCTCTTCACTCAGAGCTGTGCAAAGTACCACTCCAACTCCACCATCTTCAAATTCAACGACACTATGGTTAAAGACCAGGTATCAAACATATTTCCGTTATACAAGAAACCTCTCTTATGACACAGGAACATAAGAAACTAAAGAGAAAATGGGTAGGTCATGTAATATTGTCATCTTTTAATTCCAAAACCAGGGAGGTAGCCAGCCTGATCAACAAAATCACACCAGTAACAAATGGAGAAACTATCATTGATCCGTCAGGTCGATAGGTATCAGTTAATTGTCAGCTTTATTCAGAATCCTGGACACTTAAATCTAATATGCACCCTATTATGATGATGAATTCTTTATTCAAGGTATCTTCCTTAAGTTTGGGGGGGGGGGGGGTGACAAAATATACTTGTAGGGGGCAACTTCAATTTCTGTTAGATCCTGTCCTGGACAAGTCAATGCAGTCAAAATAAGAGCAGAAAAACTACTTTGGCTTTCATGAAGGATTTAAATTTGACAGATGTGTGGAGATAAACACGGTCTCAAACCAGAGACGACTCTTTTTATTCTTACCCCCATAATTCCCACACTAGGATTGACCTCTTTTTTGTTATCAACACAGTTAACTCATCAAACATTAGAGCCTGAATACTTATCCAGAACCCTGTCAGATCCTTAGCCTTTGATGCCAGTAGAACCAACCAAATCATACAGATGGCATTTGAATTCCACCCTCCTTCAAAAATCAGAATTTTGTAAATTTATTAGAGACCAGATAAGGTTATTCTGTGAGATAAACTGTCCCTCCACTTCCAATAATTTTTACTTTATGGGCCTATCTAAGGGGACAAATAATCACATATACAACAGGTATTAGGAAGAAATACATGGCAGACAGAGAAGGACTGGAAAAATAAATTCTGAAATTGGAAAAGGAGTTCCACAGTCTGGCTCCAAGGAAGTATATAAAGTGCTTGTAAACAAAAATAAATACACCACACACTGACAAAATTGAAAAGAAAATTCTAAGAATTAAACAAAGATATTATGAATTGGGAGAGAAAGCAGATAAAGTCTTGTCCTGGCAACTGAAAGCAAAGGAAAGTGCAAGAACAATTAATTCATTTCAGAATGAAATGAGCTCAATGTCATATAATCCCTTTTCAATATTTTTATTTAAGTTTAAGTAAAATCCATTAAACAGAGTAAGAATGCAAAAAAAAGCAATAAACAGGTGTAGTAATTATATGTACAAAACAACTATCACAAATAAACAAAGTATTTTAACAAACAGACTAAAAGACAAAAGAGGATAAAAACACAAATATAAAATGGCTAATTGAAAATAAACAAAAAAATTATTATTCTACAAAATCAACCCCCTTCCCTTCTGAAGTTGTTAGTAATTGCATATAATTTACTACCACAAAGAGAAGACTAAAATCACAAAACAATATCTGATAAAAGAATCCCCTAATTTTTTTTTAAAACAAAATCAAACCGGTTACATTGGTAGAGTGTCTGACTTTTTTTCCAAAGTTAAATATGCCATCATATTGGATAGCCATCAAATATGAGTAGGAGGGACAGCATCTTTCCATTTCATCAGTATTGAATGTCAAGCAACAAAGGAGATTGCATGGAATTGAGAGACTGTTAAATTCAAATCAGTTATCTTAATTAATCCAAATCGGCTTTTTAAGGGATTTGGCCTCAAATTTACACAAGGCAATGACAAACATCTTCCCCAAAAAAAGGGAAAGAGTAGTACAAGACGAGAACATGTGTAACAGAGTACCTTCTTCAGTCCTGCACCTGTCACATTGCGAAGAAACAGTGGAGTAAAACTTTGTCAATTTAATTCTTGAAAAGGAGGCCCAATGTACTTCCTTAAATTGTAAGAGTGACAGGCAGAAAAAGAAGAATTTACTAATTTTAAAATAGAATACCATGCAATATCCAAAGATGAAAGCTGAAGATCTTGCTCCCATAACTTTTAATCTTATCTAGGGAATTGTCCTTAAACTTTAATAATAAATCATATATAGCTGATATCAGCTTTTTTTGATTCAGTTTACATGTATAAATCATCCCTATATTATTTATTCTGCGTGCGTGCGTGCGTGATTAGGAGGTCTCAACAATAAAGAAATCAAAAAAACTCCTTATTTGTCGGTATCTGAAGAAATTATGCTTGTGTAGTTTAAATTTAGAAGATAGTTGTTCAAATGAAGCTAATTTTATTATTAATAAATAAATCTCAAAAGGACTGGATACCCAACTTGAACAATTCACTAAACGCCAAGTCTTGCACAGAAGGTGAGAAAAGTAATTAAAGAATATAGGGCTAGCAAGTAAAAATCTATGAAATCCGGAAGATTTTCAAAATTGAAACCAGATTCTCAAAGTATATTTAACAACAAAATTATCGGTTAACTCAGAGGCTGATAAAGGTAATGGTACTCCAAGTATTGAAATAAGAAAATATTTTTAGTAGAATTAATTTCTAACTTAATCCAATTTGAAACACCTATTCTGTCCATATAATGAATCCAAAAAAAATTAAACATCTAATATTTGCAGCCCAATAGTAAAATCTAAAATTAGGTTGTGCAAACCACCTTTCTTTTTAAGATTTTGTAGAGAAACTTTACTAAGATGAGGACACTTATTTTTCCAAATATATGAATAATTGAGTCAAGTGAATCAAAAATAGTTTTGGAAACAAAAAACAGGAACAGCTTTTAAGTAAAATGTTCATCTTGACAGCATTAATTTGCCCAATTTAGGACATTGAAAGAGGAGACCACTGAGCAAAAGACTTCTGAACATAATTCAATAAATAAAAAAATTCTCTTTAAATAAATTATTGTAATTTTTAGTAATAGTGACACCAAGATAATCAAATTGATTTTTACCTCTTTTAAAAGGCAGAGTCTCATATTCAATAACGCATTTAAATGGTTCTGTACAAATTTATATCAATCAGAATCACCACAAGATGCAAGATTGGTGACTTCTTACTCATTATTAAACTGCCCAAATGTGACTAAGAAGATCAACCAAATTTGGACCTCCCCTTTACTGCAAGAGAAATTGAAAAAGCCTGAAACTCACTGCAGTCCAATAAATCACCAGGGAGGATGGTTTCCCTTCAGAACTTTAAAGAAAATTTAAGAATTTTCTTATTCCCCTCACCATGGATGTAATTAATTTAGCATCTAAAACCCAAACTCTCCTTAAATCATTTTGACTACCATAATTACTGTGATTCGCAAAAAAAACTGAGACCCATTAAAATTCTCTTCATTTTGACCTATTTCATTTCTAAACTCAGATTATAAATTGATCTCTTAGGCCCTGGCTAACAGGCTTGGCCAAAACTTTCTGCAATGAATAAATCCAGGCCAGAGTGGCTTTATTTTGAAACAGTGATCAGCCAACAACCTACGTAGGCTCTTTAATATTATCCACTATGCAAAGTCAAAGGCTAAACCAAGTCTCGCTTTGGCTCTGGATGCTGAGAAAGCCTTTGACAGGCTGGAATTACCTTATTTATTTCAAGTTTTGGCCAAGTTCAGGTTTGGGCAACTGTTTAATAACTGAGTTAAAACTCTTCATCATAGACCTCACCAAGGAAGCTACTAATGAATAGATCTCAGGAGCGTTCCCTCTGAGCAGGTTGAGTCAACAGAGCTGTGCCTTATCTACAAGACTTTGTCTTGGCTATTGAGCCCTTAGCAAAGGCAATTAGACAAGACTCAGATAAAAAGAGTTTTAAAGTGGGTCAGACAAATCACAAAATTAATCTTAATCTTGTACTTAACATATCTGGTTAATTTCCTCACTAATTACAAACTTTATTAAAATCTTAAGGTGAAGTTTCAGGACACAAAGTAAACTGGGAAAAAAGAGAAATGATCCCACTAACAAACTTTGATTTCGCTGAGTACCAGTGAACAAGCTTATTCAAGTGGCCCTCGAGTGGCATTAAGTACCTTGGAATAATAGTGGATAATAATCTTCAGAATTTATACAAACTTAATTACCTCCCATTACTTTGTAAAATTGAAGATTTGAGTAGGTGGATGAATTTGCCCATAACTAATTGGCAGTCAACTGTGTGAAGATGAATATATTGCCAAGATTGCAGTATCTGAGTCCTTGCCCATTCCACAACCCTAAACCCTTTTTTTTTTAAACCCTGAATAAGCAGGATGGGCAATTTAAATGGAACTGTAAACTACCCATAGTATCCATGGAAAAGTTAACATGGGACTATAGATTAGTAGCCATCTGATTGCCCAGTTTCAAAAAATATTATTTTGCAGCCTATATTAGATTTATTTCTTTTTTTAGGGTGATGATACCTCCTCCTTAATACAAATTGAGCCCCTTTTCTACTGGCACCCTGTCCCAGGAATTAACTAGGAATTTACTGAGATAGGGTCCAGTGGGAAAGGAGCATTGTCCGAACTCAGGCGTCAAATGACATCATTTCATGCCAGGGATTAACCACATCTACCCTTACTCATATCCCCGGCATGTTGATAAAACCAGTGAAAAAGGGACAGCAGAAAATCACCCATTTCCAGTTGAAGGAAGAACACTCTGATCCCTGAGGATGAGAGTGTTCAGTGGAAAAGCAATTAGTATCCCAGTTAAGGGTGACCCAGGGGAAACGGCTCACAGGGCTTCCTATCCTGGGACACTGCACAGCCAATTAACTGGGATGCCAGTGGGAAAGGGGCCAAGGATTGCAGTCCCCAAAAAACAAGATGTACAGTAATTGTATTTATGAATGAAATTCTAAAATTATAGCCAACAGAACAGACAACCCCATTTTAAAACACTTGGTTAAAACATGGTGCGAGACCTGTGGAGGCTCTGGACTGAAAAGGGGACTGTCACCGAAAACACCTTTAAGACAAAATGAACTTATACCCATGACTTTGAACAATTCTGGAAGCATGGCATCATAATGGGATACCACATCTGTAAGATTGCTATGAAAAATGACATTTCATGATGCTTGAACAGTTGAGGAAAAATTATGACTTGCCCAACAAGACTTTCTGTTATCTTCAGTCAAGTTCCTTCCTTAAGGCCAATTTGGGCCCTAAAATGACTTTACTGGAACTCACTGAAGCAGAGAAACTATTTAATGAAGGAAGGGTGGATACATTTATTTCTCGAATGTACTTTTTATTGATTAATAAGGACTCAAAGCCAGGTTTGCATAAATCTAGAGTGAGATGGGACTCAAATTTAGACATAACAATTGATGAGCAACTCTGGTCGGATTTATGTCAGGGAAGTTCATTGGCTACTATCAATGCCAGGTATAGACTGGTCCACTATAATTTTCTCCATCAACTGTACCTCACCCTATAGAAACTACACCAATATATACCCAAATTTTCAGAGATGTGCTTTAGGTGTGGTAAGAGGTTGGTTCCACTTGGCTCTGCGTGAAGGTGATATCCTTCTGGTATGACCTTTGTGACAACCTAACTAAGACAACAGAAGTCACCTTCCCAGTAGACCAGGAGTTTTATTTTCTGGGGAACTTTACAAGTATTGATAGATCACTTACAAATTTCCAAATTAAATTCACAAAAATTGCCTTATGTGTGGCCAGGAAATGTATAGCAGTTACATGGAAATCTGACCTCTATCTCCTCATTGATAAGTGGTCTTCAAAAATGAACAGCTGCATTCCACTTGAAAAGGTCACATACAGTCTTAGGAGGGGAGATAACACCTAAAAATCTGGCAGCCTCATTTAGAATATATAGGCACCTCACTGGTGCCACCATACAATCACAACTGACTAGCCAGTAGATCTCTAAAGATTAGAGCATTGTGGTACTATCACGTCACTATGTGTTTTATTGCACACACTGAAAATGGGATTTTTCTTTAAGGGGTGGGTTTTCTTGACAATGTGAATTTTGTATTGTTACTGATTGTTAAATATACTTCAAATGATAAACAAAATATGACAAAAAAAAACAGAATCCTTAAAATATAAATTATCCGCATCATGTGAACAAGATTACATTTATGAAGTGCGTATACAATTTCATCCCATCTAAAGCACATAACAATCCATAGTGTACAGTAGTTGCTTGTGTGCTTTTTTTAAAAAAAGATCCTGTTACATGGCTGCATGATTTGCTTACTTAAAAAAATGTTCAAGAGGATACATGAAAAAAAAATCAATATCCTGACAAAGACTCTTCGACTTGAAACATTAACTCCATTTCACTTTCCACAGATGGCCTGCATGGTGAGTACTGTCAGCATTTTGTTTTCATATCAAAAGGAGTAAATATCGACCAGTGGACATTTTCAAGAAGCCTCATGGTATCTTTAACATGTACCCGTGATAAAACAGAATGAAAGAAGAAAGTCTGCAGACACAGTGATTGTAGTTAATAAACACAAGTGCTGAAGAAACTCAGCAGGTTCCACAGTTTCGATAGCAGGCAAAGATAATATATCAGACCTTGACAAAGGGCCCAGGTCCAAAACTTTGGTTATGCTGAGTTTCTCCAGCACATTTATGTATTAACCCAGGATTAAATAGCCTTACTTTAACAGATCACTTGTAATACTACCAAAAAATGATGCCCTCCCTCAGAACATCACTTAAGTGATGATGTATTCAAGAGCTTAACCTAACAATCCTTAACTTAGAGGCACTGAACCACACTTCATAATTATCTTCCCCACCTCCATTCCTTGAAAAAGTAGGTTAATGCAACAGCTATACAGATTACTCAGTCGAGCTTTTTTAAAAAAAACAAGAGCAGAGACAAGAAGCATGAAACTAGCCTGAACAGAGTTCAAAAGTTTCCACGTTATCTGACAAAGTAGCAGCTTTCCAAGATAGTTCAAGTGTGTGAATTCATTTTGTAATTTAAAATTTTACCATGGATTCTGCTGGATTCAAGCTGGTGAGAAATGGACAGAGCACAATTTTGACTCAATGGCTTCCTCTAGAAATGAGGTTTCAAACTAAAGCCAAATTAAAACAGGATATCTTCTCCTATCGGCAAACAGCAAACTCTTCATTTTTCTCCTCACCATTCGCACAGTTCAGATATCAGCTAGGATGCCTGCTGGCATTTTGATTCTCATTTGTCTTTAAAATCAATACTCAATATTTCTAATCACAAGATTTAATCCTCAATAAATCTTTTGATCCTTTTCAAAATGCACATGTAGATATTCATATGAATCTTAACAAAGGTAACATGCAAGATTCTCGGTCATTAAATCATACAGCAAAGAAACAGGCCCTTTAGCCCATGATCATTTTGACAACTGTATTCATCCACACATTCCATTTAGCATATTTGTTCTATGACCTTTTATTCCATGCTTATCTTGATGCTTCCTAAATGTTTTCCGAGTACCTGCCTCACCAGGCCTTTCCACGCTGTGGGCAAGCAGTGACCCTTACTTGGACCTGGGTGAAATTCCAGGAAAGGATGTCTGGGCCCTTTCACACCACAGTCCAAATTCCTTGTAACTTGCCCTCCCCGGCAATTTAGGGGGAAATCCTGCCCCCAGCAATGACATCATTATGCACTCACAGGAAGACCTATCACAAATCAGAAGTGTGTGTGTGTGTGTGTGTGTGTGTGTGTGTGTGTGTGTGTGTGTGTGTGTGTGTGTGTGTGATGTGTCATATGTGTTATGTCGTCTCTGGAGTTACTTGGGAGGCTTCTTAAATAACTTAGAGATGCAAAATTCAAATAACAGAAGAGATTTTACTGACTGATGTCTTCCACATCTCAGGAAACTATATATACATACTTATATACACATACGCCCCACAGTGGTGCACTACAGTTACTACAGTGAGAAGAGTGTATTCTTACGTGGTTACAAAATAGTTCACATTATCCTGACTATATAACATCCCTCCTTCTCAAGATAAAGAAAAATTTAGTGTTCTTTATCACTTTCTTTTCAGTGCAACTTAAGTGACTGAACTTGTACACTAGTTTATTTACACAACTATTCTTAAATACTTCTTATCAATATCACACTGGCGACAGTATGTTGCTTCGCCATCTTGTGGATTTGGCTGCGACCGTTAGGCTCTGTGTTGCTGGTACATGTGTAAGTGATGTAGTTTGTTGTGCTTCACCTGACAACTGCTGTGCTGATGTTTCAGTATTAGTGGTTGTGGTCTCTTCACTTAATATTGGTGTTGCAGGCTTTGCTGGTATTAAAGCTTTCTGCTTCATCACATCTTGTGTCAGCCAGATGTGAATTCTGTTCCACCTCAGCTGATTGCCAGAGACTGTCTCGACAATGTATGATCTTGGTTTTTCAGTTCCTCAGATGACCTTTGCTGGGATCCATGTTTTCAACATCAGCTCTTGAATATGTAAATGCTGCCCTCTGAAGAGTTCTGGCAATGTTTGTGCATGTTTGCTATAATGCTGCTGTCCTTCTTGTGTGTCACCCAGTCTTCTGGTTTCCTCCTGGTTTTCAGGAGGGTGTATTTTGCTTGGTAGAGTTGTTTTATATCTCCTGCCATTTAGAAGTTCTGCCGGGGACTTCATGTCAGCCCTTAAAGGTGTTGCTGGTAATGATAGAAGAGCGAGGTCTGGGTCTTCTTTTGTACAGTTTGCACTTGTCTTTCAATGAACCCATGACCTTTGGGATGGTGTGGGGATGATGCAGTGATAACAAACCCATACTCTCCAGCCAGCTTTCTGAATTCTTGTGACATGAACAGTGTTCCATTGTCACATATTTCTTGTTCGGGTATTCCTTGTTCAGCAAGGAGCGCTCTCTCATTTCTGAGGTGATAGTTGTTGCTCTCAGGTCTTTCACACTTTTAACGTATGGAACCTTAATAGTAACAGGCTACTATTAAATACCACTCTTGATTCTTGGTGAATGAGTCTGCTCCCACTATGTGCCATGGCCTGGAAGGTACTTCTGTGGATATCATTTCCTCTTTTTGTTTTGTATTTCTGATCCTTTTGGATATCTATTTCATCTGGATCTCATAACTGACAGAGATCAATTGCAACTCCTGGCAGCTATCCAGACCTAGAAATGCTGGTCTGTCTGTGTCTACCACATAGAATGGGACAGAGGATTGTTCTTTCCCTTGTGGCAGCCATTGATCGAAGCTCTCCCTAGCTGCTTGATCATGGGTCCACCATAGGTTGTTAATGTGACACTTGCTGTTTCTAATGCACTGTCTTTTGGATACACTTTTATTATGTTCTCTGGGAACGCCTGGTTATAGAGTCTGAGTGGAAGGACATTGGTTTGTGATCCAGTATCCAGCTTCACCTTTAGGTTAAATATCATAGGCTTGTTCTGGATTGTCCTCTGTATTTGGATCCTTGTGTGCAACTCATTTCTTTTTTTCATCTCACCTGACATCTTATGAAGGTGTATGGATTCTATGTCCAGTATCTGGGTGTCAGAGTCCTCATTGTTGTTTCCTTTTATGTGGTGGATCTTTTTCTTGTCTTTTTTCTTCACTGGTATTACTGTTTTCTTCATACCAGACTTACACATCTTCACCCAGTGGTTTGCTTTACCACAGGCTCTACATTCAGAACTGTATGTGGGGCATTTGTTTCGGTCATCAAAGGGGTGTTGAAAGATGCACAAAAAAGATTTGTCAAGATAGCCCTAGCCGTAGCAAAAAAATGTATTATGTCAACCTGGAAATTGGAAGATAATTTGAAAATACAACAATGGTATATAGAAATGAATAAATGTATTCCATTAGAAAAAATAACATATAGTTTAAGAAATAATATTGAAATATTCGAACAAGTATGGGAGCCTTACATTAAATACAATAGCGAAAACCTACCGGGAACAAACATTACCTAAGTTGATGGAAGGAGAAGAAAAGAAAAGAATGGACTCAGTAGAATTTCTGGTGTATTTTTGTTGAATGACAACATTGTCTAACTGAATTAATGCAACCTAGATTGTATACCTAAAATGGATGAGAGGGGGGGGGGGTGGGGGGGTGGCTTGGGAGGAGGGAGGGGGGAGGGAGAAAAAGTCACTGTAAATGTGTGGAAAAGAAAAAGTGTATATCATGGCTATTGTGATTTATGGTGTGAAAAAAAAAAACAAAAAAAAAAAACAAAGGGGTGTTGTCTGCCGCACTTCCTGCAGGTCTTGGGGATTTGCACTTTTCTGATTTTGTTCTTTATAGCATCAACCCTGCCTTCTATTTTCTGTGGGTGGGTCTGCATAGATAGGGATTTCATTTTCAACCTTGTGACTTCGAAGGCTCTGGGTGTGTCTATAGCTTTGGCCAGCTTCAAGCTATCCTTCCCCATAAGAGACTTTCAGGATGGGCAAATCCCCATATTAGTTGATCAACTAATCTTTCCTCTATATCCTTAAATATGCATTTTGCTGCAACAATTTTTATTCTAGTGAGGAAGTTATTAACAGTTTCATCATTCTCTTGCATTCAGCCTTGAAATTCATAGTGTTTAATTCTATGATTAGACCTGGGTTCAAGGTGAAAAGCAAACTTTGCAAATATCTGCTCGGGATCATTTTTCTCCACCTCTGTAAGCTCCCAGCTATTAAATAAGTCAAGGCCTCGCTCCCCCGTCCAGAGAAGTATAAAACTGACCTCCTCTGCTGTTACATTTTTAAAATAGCTTTTGAATGCTACATTGCACTTCTGCTGAAACTTTTTAAATGATTCAACAATGTCCTCAGCCTCCCTGTCCATCACTGGGTGAATTGCTGTTGCACCAGCCATTTTTCTCAGTAATGTTTTTTCTCTTCTTCCCCTTTGTATTTCAGTAACTTACAATCAATTGTATGGCTTTATTCTTGTTCTCTTATACCACTGCCACCATGTTATGTCTCTTTGTTACTTGGGAGACTTCTTAAGTAACTTAGAGGTGCAAGATTCAAATAACAGAAGAGATTTTACTTACTGAGGTCTTCCAACATCTCAGGAAACTGTTCACACACTCACATATACATACACCCCACAGTGGTGCACTACAGCTACTACAGTGAGAAGGGTGTATTCTTACATGGTTACATGTCTCTGTGTGCATATACCACATACACACATACAATGTGTGTGTGCATATAACGTACACACACAGAGAGCAATGGGTCTGTGTTAATATGAATCTGTGGCGGCCCTTTGCTGCTCCCCCACGGGGCCTCACAAAATGAAGGACGAACACTACGATCTAGCAGGCTGCACAAGGCCCGCAGCGCTGCCCTCCAATTGGCCACAACCAAAAAACCTTAACTGGCCTATCAGGGAATGTGGATCACAAACACACCAATCAGAGCTGAGAGGGTTTTGACCACACCCCTCATCTTGAGAATAAAAGCAAGGCTGGGAGCCCAATAAAGCTGAGTGTGTTAACTACATCCAACTGGGGTTTGCGTCCTTTCTGTGAACAGTGTGTTCTTTTTCAGCTAACCTGCATATAGCTATAACCTTTCCTGTGCTATAAGCTTTATAGAGTCATAGCTTGTAGCAGCTAGCTACAGTGGTTACCCTGATGGTCCAGATGGCATTCTGGACCCACCAATGGAGACAGACCCTGCAATCGACTTCGTGTCATTGAAGCTGCCAAACTTCTGGGCAGCCCAGCCCAAAGTATGGTTCCAATAAATCAAGATCGCCCTGAGGAAAATTACCTCTGACGACACCTGTTAATACCACGTGGTGGGTGCCCTCGAACAAGCCACAGCCACCAAGATTTCTTGAAAAAGCCACCACAGGAGGGCAAGTACAAAACCACCCGAGAGCTATTGACTCACACTTTCAGGCTGCCTGAGCGCAAGCACACAGCCTATCTACTGCAGACGGACGGGTTGGGGGACATGGCCCCATCAGACACCTAATGAGTGACATGCTCGCCCAACATGATGGCCATGCCCCCTGCTCACTCTTAAAGGAACTGTTCTTGGAAAGACTGCCACAAAACGTCTGGGTGATGGTCCAGGAAGACAACTTCAGCGATCCATGAAAGGAAGCAGAGAAAGCGGACTCCCTGATGATGGAGAGGGAAACTGCTTTCACACTCCACGAGACATCCATGCCCATCAAACCTGACATCGCCCCAGCACTGGAGCACATGGGCAGGCTACAGCAACAACGATCAAACCACCTACCAGCCATGAGGACAACAGACAACCCCGGTGAGCGATACTCAGCTGTGGGGGGAAGAGGCCCGTCAATGTCTCTCCCCCTACACCTTACTGGGAAATGCCAAAGCCACTATCATTAATGGCTGCAACGGCCGGCCACTTTATCAGCCTCCATGTCCAAGACTCCCGATCCGACCTCTATTTTTTAGTGGACACAGGGGCAGAGATAAGTGTGCTCCCCTGACCAAAACTGATGTCCACAATTGCAAAACAGCCCAACAATCAAAGGCCACCATCAATTCAAACATATCAACTTATGGCACTCGCACCATCCCCCTCTGCTTTGGGGACAGCATTTTTACATGGACCTTCACCCAAGCAGCAATTTGACAGCCACTCCTGGGTGCGAATTTCCTTCGAGCCAACTCACTGCTAGAGGACATTAAAGGCCGCAGGTTATTACACACCACAACATTCCAGACCCTCAAACTAAACGGGAAGGAACCCACTGCCTACCACTTGCATTCCGTGATGCCAGCTGACAATGAGTTTGTACAAATCTTATCCGAATTTCCCGCTATTATGACACCATTACTTACATTATCCAAGGCCAAGCATGGGGTAAGACACCATATTCTTACTATAGGTTTTCCCCTCCATTCCAGAGCATGCCACCTTCCACCAGAAAAGCTTAGCCTCGCAAAGGAGTTCCATAAAATGGAGGAGCTGGGCATTATTCACCGCTTTGACAGCCTCTGGGCCTCCCCATTCCACATGGTCCCTAAAGCCACAGGAGGATGGAGGCCATGCGGGGACTACAGATGCCTCAATGAGGCCACAATGCCTGACTGCTACCCGGTACCCCACATTCAGGAATTCACCGCACATCTACAAGGGCCACGGATCTTTTCCAAGATTGATTTAATCCGAAGCTACCACCAAGTCCCAGTCCACCCAGAGGGCATCTCAAAAACAGCTATTATCACCCCATTCAGCTTACTTGAGTTTTTAAGGATCCCTTTTGGACTGAAATATGCTGCACAAACTTCCAACGAATAATGAACGCTGTGGGCAGGGACCTTTACTTTATTTTTGTCTACTTAGATGATATCCTATTTGCCAGCCACGACTGGGCTGAGCATGCCACCCATTTAAGACGACTGTGCAATAGACTGAATGAATATGGACTGACTATCAATCCAGCTAAATGCGAGCTTGGAAAAGAGGTAATCAACTTCCATCCACCACATTGACATACACGGTGCTAGGCCACTACCCGAAAAGGGAGAAGACATTAAATCCTTCCCACAGCCTACAAATGTTAAAGGCCTTCAGAAATCCACAGGGATAATTAATTTTTATCATAGATTCATACCGGCAGCAGCCCATATCATGCATCCCCTTTTTTCTCTAATGTCAGGCACCCAAAAAGATCTCAAATGGAATGCAGAAGCCTCAGAGGCCTTCCAAAAGGTTAAGGATGCTTTAGCAAATGCCACTTTCCTGGCACACCCACAATCAGAAGCATCCACAGCCCTCACAGTTGATGCCTCCAATAAGGCAGTCGGAGGAGTATTAGAACAATTAATTGATGGACACCGGAGACCTTTAGCTTTCTTCAGTAAACACCTGCAGGCACCCAAAATACAATACAGTGCATTCTACGGGGAATTACTGCCACTGTATCTGGCCAAATAACATTTTCATTACTTCCTGGAAGGAAGGAGTTTCAAAATGTTTACTGACCACAAACCACTCACTTATGTTTTCAAAAAGGTCTCGGATGCTTGGTCGGCCAGACAACAGTGTCACCTTTCTTATGTCTCAGAATTTACCACAGACATTGAACATATTGCTGGCAAGGTGAATGTCGTGGCAGATGCGCTGTCACACCCACTCCAGCCTTTGATTACAAGGCCCTGGTTGAGGCACAGTAATCCGATCCCGACATTGCAGCCGAAAGAACAGCTATAATCGGCCTCCACGTTGAGGACATACAACTTTACTCTGTGGCACCTCAACTGGTAAGCCCCGCCCCATTATCCCCACCACATGGAGGTGGCAGATATTCTAATCCGTACACAATTTAGCCTATCCTGCCATCAAGTCCATAGTCAAGATGGTGGCCAACCATTAAGTCTGGCACGGCCTTCGTAAACACGTCACCAGTTGGGCCACAACATGCACACAGTGCCAAACTTCAAAAGTCCAGACACACATTAAAGCCCCACTCCAAACCTTTGAACCTCCGCAGCGCAGGTTTAGCCATGTTCACATTGATTTAATGGGCCCCTTGCCAATCTCCTGAGGTGCTCGTTACCTACTGACTATGGCAGACAGGTCTACCAGATGGCCAAAAGCCATTCTCCTACCCGAAATAGCCACTGAAACATGTGCCAGGGCACTCCTCAACTCTTGGGTGGCACGTTTCGGGGTCCATGAGCACTTTACCTCAGACTGGGGAGCCCAATTCACCTCCAGTTTTTGGGCGGCCTGAGCAACAGCACTTGGGAAACAGCTGCACCACACTACAGCTTACTATCCCCAGGCAAATAGCCTAGTGGAGAGATTCCACAGGCACCTCAAAGCAGCCCTGATGGTCTGACTCACTGGGTCGATGAATTACCCTGGGTCATCTTAGGTATCTGAACTGTGTCAAAAGAGGATTTGGAAGTTTCATCTGCTGAAATGCTATACAGGACACCACTGGTCATCAACGGGTGAATTCCTGGCCACTAACAGGGGAACCGGAGAACCTCCCTAGGCTAGCGTGCCTTTGTAAGCAGTTGCAAACTCTGGCCCCTTTACCACTCAAAGCCCATGGCCAGCCACACACTTTTGTCCCAGAGATTTTCAGAACTTCACGTTTTCTGAAAACGTGGAGCACACAGACCCCCATTGCAGTGACCCTAAGAGGGGCCATACCGCGTTGTTCAGCACAATGATTCAACCTGTGTAATTGACATCGGAGGCCGGGAGGAGATCTTTATTATTTACAGGATGAAACCAGCCCATTTGGACATAACACAGCTAATCGACCACCCTCTTCACCCCCCCCCCAACCACACAAAAGAGGCCGGCCTTCCAAGAAGAACCACATTCCGATCTCCGGTTCTGAGGGGGGGGGTCGTGTGGCGGCCCTTCGCAGCTCCCCCACGGGACCTCACAAAATGAAGGACAAATGCAACAATCCAGCAGGCTGCACAAGACCCGGAGCACTGCCCTCCAATTGGCCACAACCAAAAGAGCTTAACAGGTCTATCAGGGAAAGTGGATCACAAACACACCAATCAGTGCTGAGAGGGTTTTGACCATGCCCCTCAGCTTGAGAATAAAAGCAGGGCTGTGAGCCTAATAAAGATGAGTGGGTTATCTACATCCAACTGGGGATCATGTCATTCTTTCTGGGAACAGCGTGTTCTTTCTCAGCTTACCTGTATGCAGCTATAACCTCGCCATAGCTTGTAGAGCTAGCTACCAATCCTTAGTTTAATGTTAAAACTATATTTTATCCAGATATGGTTTAATAAGTTAGTTGTGGTGGTTACAGGGACACAAAGACAACACATTAGCATTTTAAGCACACATGGTTGTTTGCGATGAAAGACAGAAGCCAGTTTGAGACAGAAATCGATGCTGATTGAAATTAGAGTCAAGAAGATTAAAAGGATTTATGATGGTCCTTGAGATATTGGAAGCAACAGGTGTTACTTCAGAGGGACCTGTATAAACGCATGACTATTTTAGTTCAGAGAAAAGCAGACTTCTAGGAGACATAAGTGGACATAAATGCTTTTAGCACATACATGTAAAAGGACTTTATGAACGAAAGACAGAAATTATGTTTCACACCATGTGACATGAGAAATGGGAGATCAAAATGAAAGTTTGGAGAGTACAGAAGTCAAAACCCAGTGACATGCGCTGTAATGGATCCGTGTTAATATGAATCCTTAGTTTAATATTCAAATCATATTTTAATCGAGATATAATATAATAAATTAGTGAAAGACAGGGTTGAGTTCCAGTAACCAGAATAAGTGCTGTTGTGTGTTATTCCTGGGAAGCCACAGAATAAGTGGCTTTTGAAATAAGGAGGACAACTTCACTGCCTCTTTGGCAGAGGACAGAAATCTCCTGGGTCCATTTTTGTTTTGTCATTTCATTTAATCTTTGTCTGGGTTTGTGAATTCATCGTGGAAGAAAAAAGCCACATTCATTGTCTCTGAAAAGAGGCAGAATCTTCGTATGGAAAACAGATTCCAAAATCTTCAGTAAAAAGATTTGATCCTGCAAAGAGAGGAATTGTATTCTCCTTTTTGCAGGAGGTACATTGGTGGTTCAAAAGATGGTCACTTCTATTTAAAGAATATCTCTCAAGAATAACATAGTTTAAGATATAATATTCAAATATTTGAACAAATATGGGAGCCTTACATGAAACACAATAGAGAAAACCTACCGGGGACATTCACTGCCTAAATTAACGAAAGGAGAAGGAAATGAAAAGAATTGACTCAGTGGAATTTCTTGTTTACTTTTATTGAATGACAACATTGTTTGACTGGTTTAATGTATCCTAGATTTTGTACTTTAAATGGACGGTGGGGGGAGGTAGGGAGGGTGGGATGGGAGGAGGGAGGGGGGGGGGAAGAAAATGGCACTGTATATATTTAAAAAGGAAAAAGTATGTATCATGGTTAATGTGGTTTATGGTGTGAAAAATAAAAAAATTTAAAAAAAAAGAATTGTAAGTAAAGAGGCCTGAAGATATAATGTTCAAAATAATTATAACTATTTCTGATCTGAGAATTTAAGACCTTCAAACAAGACTAAAATGATACTGAAGTTTTAAAATTTGAGATTCAGAGTGGGACTTTAATACACACATACATTTACATTTGAGCATAGTGGGGTTAAATTTAGAGTTAAGTTTAAAGATAATGAGAAATATTATGTAATTAATAGTTTAATAAAAAAAATTATTTTGAATTTACCATTGTCTGGTGAATTTTACATTGCTGTTCCTTTATTAGGGCTAACAAAGTTCCTTCAGTCCCAAAAATAAGTTAAAAGTCTTGTTAGTTTGCAACAACACACATATATACATACATATAGAGCAATTTAAAAATTTCAGAATGAATTGAGGTAGGGCCGTGGACATGGGTTATTTCCCCATGCTGATATTTTCACACCGCCGGTTCATGGGAGGGTTCCCAGGAATCCCCATTTTACACGGAAGTGTGAAAGGGCCTAGTAAACCAATTTCCTAACCAGTATATTTTCCAAACTCCAACCTTACTCTGAGTGGGGAAGAATTCCCCTTTAGATCATCTCTCAAATCCTCGCTGATATTTATAATATTCCCACTCTTTTAACTAAATGGCAACAGTGTACTTTGGCACAGAAAATAAATGCTGCAGCAAATTAAACTTCTCTTGAAGTTGGATATTTTTCAGAAGAGATTAGAATTCATCTTTCTGATTGAAGGTGACAAACAAGTTACTGGCTTGTTCTAAATGAAGTGCCTTGACCAATTACAAGATAACAATGCCACTTTATAAACATTGCTCGGATTCCTTGCAGCAAGAGAGTAGGAAGAGTATCTTGCTATAGAAAGCAGCCTCAGTTCATTGAAAAGCACGGAGAACATCTCCTGATTTTTTCCACTGAACTGGGAGTTCTGGCTTATTTGACCCAGCTGCCTCACTAGAATGAATATGCCAGACAACAATATTGTTGATTCTATTTCATGCTGAAAAACTAAATCTTATTTTCTGACAATTATATATTTTTAGCCACTTGAAATGGGTGTGAAAATTGCAGCAGTGAATCAGCCACTTCCCACAACCCAAAGTGATGCTGAATTATTCATCATGTCAAAACCCACACCCACCCACAATAAGGTGATCGAGTAGCTTCAATCTGCCTGTTACCCAGCTGTTTAAGTTGTTATGGACTGTGGACTGCTACTTTAAAGAATGGATCTCTAATGAAGGACTGTGAAACTCAATGCTTGTTTGCCAAGGTCAAACTGGGCAGATAAGGAATAAGAGGGAGAGAGTCAAAATGCTCTGGGCTGGGTGAAAGCAGAGGCAGAGAGTTCAGTAGAGGAGCCAGAAAGATACGCAGAGATCTAACTCTGTTTTGAGAACGGTTTTCTGGCTGACTGAATTTGAGTGTGTGACAAAGAAGGGTCGCTTGGTTGACTGCTGCAAAGAAGAAAATTGTGGGGAAGCTGTATTAAAGGCACAGGCTTCCTAAGTGAGGTGGTTAAACCAAATTAACCTTGAAGAACCAGGAAAAGTCTATGGTGAAGAAACCTGCAAAGGATTCACAAGTTTATCGCCAAGCAACATCAGTCATCCCTCTCTCTCTCTCTCTCTCTCTCTCTCTTCCCACCCCCCCCCCACCCCCCCACTTTTGTATTCAGTAGAGGAACTTAATTGGGACATTGAACTTGGAGAGTGAATTCTGTGGACTGTGTTTTTTTGGACTGACTTACTTGACCGGACTGAACTGAGGTTTTTGTTCCTTGTTTTGTTTTTCACTTATGGGCACAGACTAACCCACATACACATTTCTTATAATTCCTGTACCATTGCTAATAGAGGCATATAGTGGGGGTAATTTGGATAAGAATTTGTAGTGTTAATAGTTATTAATAAAATCGAGTTAGAATTAATCCTCTTTTGTATTGTATCCTCTATTGTTGCTGATTTGGGGTCATTAAAAAGTCTAAAGTGTTCTCCAGATGTCATAAATGACCTTTTGTCTTCTTACAAAGGAGCTGAGTCCACTGAGCTAATGGACAGACCAAAAGATTGATTTAAGATGGACTCTTCTGGATATTTGCTCTTCAGCCAAAAGGTACAATTGCAAAACACAACAAATATTTCAAAATCAACAACATTCCAAATTTCAAAAGGAAAATGGAAAGTCCCTACATGCCAAGATTTCAGCTTGGCCAACATGAATGACATGAATGTCAGTGAAGCAAAAGGTGCTGGAGGAACCAGTGGGTCAGAGCAGCATCCATAGAGAGAAATAGTCAGTCACCGTTTAGGGTCGAGACCCTCGGTTGAGACAAAGCTCAGAAAAGCTTAAGCAAAACTTTCAATGTGTATTAATATAAATTCATATGAAGAGATTTCAATTTTTAACAAACTATAATAAAATTGATAAGCAGCTATGCAACCATTCATGAGTTCTGTGGTTCAACATCTTATTCAACTGTCATGCTCACTCCTGACTCAAGATGCCTTTCTTCCAACTGACTGTGGCCACAGTCATGGAATCACACAGCATGATACAGATGCTTGGCCCAACATGTCTATGCCTTGGAATTAGAATTGTCTACCCAGGGAAACAAAACTTGACCATGTTCCTCATGATTTTATAATCCTTTAAGGTCACCTTTCAGCCTCCTCCGATTCAGAGAATAAACCAGCCAATCAAGCTTCTCTCAATAATTCAAGCCCTCAAATCCTTGTGATACCTTTGCACCCTTTCCATTTTATTGATGCCTTTCCAAAAGCTGGGTGACCAAACTGGACACAGTATTCCAAGTGTGGACTCAACAACTTTTATCGCAATATTATGATGTTTAACTTTTGTACTCAGTACAAACCCAATTACAGCATGTGTGCCAACTGCCTTCTTCACCATCCTCTTCAACTAAGTCACCTCTTTCAGGGAATTATGCACCTGTAACCTTCTTCTGCAACATTCTCAAGGACTCTAACATTTACTGTGCAAGCCCTACCTTGGTTTCACTTACCAAAGTGCATCATCTCACACTTGTCAGAATAAATTCCATTTGCTATTCCTTGCCCACCTTCTGTGAGATCGTATGCTTTCCTTCAACTGATCTGAATCACATTTCTTCCTACACCCTTTAAACTTAACGAGTTCACTGGGTAAATTATTATATTTCTGTGTAACACCTAAAAAGAATGTATTAAAAAGTATCAGAGTATTAACATTGAATAAATACAATAACCCAAGTAATTTAACTGTCCAACATCACCAAAGACCTGAATATGCTGAATTGTCAGTTTCACCACAATGCAAATGGATTTTGTTACCTTTGTATCTGTCAGTGAACATAGCACATGAATTACTATTATTCAGCCAAGTGAGATTTTGAAAATAAACTGTATATTAAAATAAAATAGGTAAAGGACCAAGAAAACAACTGAAAAACAAGAAAAACAAAAGAAGTACAGATGCTGAAAGGTTAAGCAAATGACAAGATGCTGGAGGGACTCTACAAGACAGATTGGGTCCATGGAGAGAAACGGACAATCAGTGATTTGAATTGGAGCCCATTTTGCAAAAAAGCAGCTTTCAGTGTACAAGTGGCAGCTACATATAATCTTTATCCAGACCCAAACATGGATTTGCCCCTTACTTCTGGTTAGAATTATCTACCCTAGGGACAAAAGTTCATCCATGTTCCTGAAACAGTCCTTTTGGATGGCATGGTTAGCGTAGTGGATAGCGCAACATTATTACAGCTCCAGCAACCAGATTTTGAATGTAAGGAGTTTGTACATTCTCCTCAGGTCTGTATAAATTTTCTCCAGTGCTCCAGTTCCCTCCAACCCTTCAAAACATGTGGAGTTTGCAGGTTCATTGGTGTATTTGGGAGGCATGAGCTCATGAGCTGGAAGGGCCTGTAACTTAAAAGGCTGTAGATCTAAATTTAAATTAATAAGTGAGAATATAATTTGTTTTTTTCCACATATCACAATGCTCTTCCTGTTGCTTCAGAAGTTATAGATGGGCATCTTACAAACAGAATAGAACAATGAATCACTAGCATAACTCAATACAAGATTCTGAAGCACTGTTTATTCAATTCTGTAAAAGTAGATAGAAACCCTTAAACCAGAATATAGCTTTCACATCCCTCACATTGAGATGTGCTAGATAGAGGATAATGGATTTTTTTAACTTTAGAAGTATTTTTCCTGAACACATTTCCCCCTCCTCCTCCAAACAATATCAACCCTTACCACAGGTACTTGAAGAAGAACACTGTCAAAAGTACGCATGTGTCTTTATAGTGAGAATTTGCAGCCTGCCTTGGGCTAGGCTGATCCTGTCCATGGTTTTTTTTTAATTTTTCATTTTTCACACCATAAATCACATTAACTATGGTACACACTTTTTCCTTTTCACACATATACAGTGCCATTTTCTCCCCCCCCCCCTCCCTCCTCCCATCCCACAATCCCCCCTCCCGTCCATTTAAGGTATAAAATCTAGGATACATTAAACCAGTCAGACAATGTTGTCATTCAATAAAAATACACCAGAAATTCCACGGAGTCCATTCTTTTCATTTCCTTTTCCTTCCGTTAACTTAGGTAGTGATTGTCCCCGGTAGGTTTTCGCTATTGTGTTTAATGTAAGGCTCCCATATTTGTTAGAATATTTCAATATTATTTCTTAAACTATATGTTATTTTTTCTAATGGAATACATTTATTCATTTCTATATACCATTGTTGTATTTTCAAATTATCTTCCAATTTCTAGGTTGACATAATACATTTTTTTCTACGGCTAGAGCTATCTTAACAAATCTTTTTTGTGCATCCTCCAAATCAATTCCAAATTCTTTGTTTTTTATGTTACTTAGGAGGAAGATCTCTGGATTCTTTGGTATATTGTTTTCTGTTATTTTATTTAATATCTGATTTAGATCTTCCCAAAATTTTTCTACTTTCTCACATGTCCAGATTGCATGAATTGTTGTTCCCATTTCTTTTTTACATCGAAAACATCTATCAGATACTGTTGGGTCCCATTTATTTAACTTTTGAGGTGTAATGTATAGCCTGTGTATCCAGTTATATTGTATCATATGTAACCTCATATTTATTGTATTTCTCATCGTTCCAGAGCATAACTTCTCCCATGTTTCCTTTTTTATCTTTATATTTAAATCTTGTTCCCATTTTTGTTTAGTTTTACCATTTGTTTCCTCATTCTCCTTTTCTTGCAGTTTAATATACATATTTGTTATAAATCTTTTGATTATCATTGTATCTGTAATCACATATTCAAAGTTACTTCCCTCTGGCAAACTCAAACTGCTTCCTAATTTATCCTTCAAGTAGGATCATAATTGGTAATATGCCAGTGCTGTACCTTGAGTTATATTGTATTTATCTTTCATTTGTTCAAAGGATAAGAATCTATTTCCTGAAAAACAATTTTCTATTCTTTTAATCCCTTTTTTCTCCCATTCTCTAAAGGAAAGGTTATCTATTGTAAAAGGGAGTAACTTGTTTTGCGTCAATATTAGTTTTGGTAATTGATAATTTGTTTTATTTCTTTCTACATGAATCTTCTTCCAAATATTGAGTAGATGATGTAATACTGGAGAACTTCTATGTTGTACCAATTTTTCATCCCATTTATATAATATGTGTTCAGGTATCTTTTCCCCTATTTTGTCTAATTCTAATCTCGTCCAATCTGGCTTTTCCCTTGTTTGGTAAAAATCTGATAGGTATCTTAATTGTGCGGCTCTATAATAATTTTTAAAGTTTGGCAGTTGTAAGCCTCCTTGTTTATACCATTCTGTTAATTTATCTAGTGCTATCCTCGGTTTCCCCCCTTTCCATAAAAATTTCCTTATTATTTTCTTTAACTCCTTGAAGAATTTCTCTGTCAGTTGTATTGGCAATGCCTGAAATAGGTATAGTATCCTTGGAAAAATGTTCATTTTAATACAGTTTATCCTTCCTATTAGTGTTAGTGGTAAATCTTTCCAATGCTCTAAATCGTCCTGTAATTTTTTCATTAGTGGATAATAATTGAGTTTATATAGTTGGCCAAGATTTTTGTTTATTTGTACACCTAGGCATCTTATTGCTTGCATTTGCCATCTGAATGGTGATTCCTTCTTAAATTTTGAGAAATCCGCATTATTCATAGGCATTGCTTCACTTTTATTTACGTTGATCTTGTAACCCGACACTTCTCCATATTCCTTCAATTTCTTATATAATTCTTTTATTGATAGTTCTGGTTCTGTTAAGTATACTATAACATCATCCGCAAATAAACTGATTTTATATTCCTTGTCTTTTATTTTTATCCCTTTTATATTATTTTCTGTTCTTATCAATTCTGCTAGTGGTTCTATAGCTAACGCAAACAATAAAGGTGATAGTGGGCATCCCTGCCGTGTTGACCTGCTTAAGTTAAATTGCTTTGATACATGTCCATTTACTGTCACTTTCGCTAATGGTCCCTTATATAATGCTTTAATCCAATTAATATACTTCTCCGGTAAACTGAATTTTTGCAATACTTTGAACAAATAATTCCATTCTACTCTGTCAAAGGCCTTCTCTGCGTCTAAAGCAACTGCTACTGTTGGTGCTTCATTCCCTTCTACTGCATGAATTAAGTTAATAAATTTACAAATATTGTCTGTTGTGCGTCTTTTTTTGATAAATCCAGTTTGGTCTAGATTTACCATTTTCTGTACATACTCTGCTAATCTGTTTGCTAATAGTTTAGCTATTATCTTATAATCTGTGTTAAGTAAAGATATTGGTCTATATGACGCTGGTGTGAGTGGATCTTTCCCTTGCTTTAGTATTACTGTAATTATTGCTGTTTTACATGAATCTGGTAAGCTTTGTGTTTTATCAATCTGGTTGATTACTTCCAGGAGGGGCGGAATTAATAAGTCTTTAAATGTTTTATAGAATTCTATTGGGAATCCATCCTCTCCTGGTGTCTTATTATTTGGTAATTTTTTTATTATCTCTTGTATTTCTACTATTCCAAATGGCTCTGTTAATTTATTTTGTTCCTCTATTTGTAGTTTTGGTAGTTCAATTTTAGTTAGAAATTCATCTATTTTCCCTTCTTTCCCTTCGTTTTCAGTTCGGTATAATTGTTCATAGAATTCTCTAAAGTTTTCCTTAATTTTTTTTGGATTATATGTAATTTGTTTGTCTTTTTTCCTTGATGCCAATACCATTTTCTTAGCTTGTTCTGTCTTAAGCTGCCATGCTAGGATTTTGTGCGTTTTTTCACCTCGTTCATAATATTTCTGTTTTGTCTTCATTATATTCTTCTCCACTTTATATGTTTGTAGTGTTTCATATTTTATTTTTTTATCCGCCAATTCTCTTCTTTTAGTTGTATCTTCCTTCATTGCTAATTCTTTTTCTATATTTACTATTTCCCTTTCCAACTGCTCTGTTTCCTGATTATAGTCCTTCTTCATCTTGGTTACATAACTTATTATTTGCCCTCTAATGAATGCTTTCATTGCATCCCATAGTATAAACTTATCTTTCACTGATTTCGTATTTATTTCAAAATACATTTTAATTTGTTTTTCAATAAATTCTCTAAAATCCTGCCTTTTAAGTAACATGGGGTTTAATCTCCATCTATACATTCTTGGAGGGATGTCCTCTAACTTTACTGTCAATATTAAGGGTGAATGGTCCGATAGTATTCTAGCTTTATATTCTGTTTTTTTTACTCTATCTTGCATACGAGCTGATAACAAAAATAGGTCTATTCTTGAGTATGTTTTATGTCTAGCCGAGTAATATGAATATTCCTTTTCCTTTGGGTGTTGTTTCCTCCATATATCCAAAAGTTGCATTTCTTCCAACGATTTAATTATAAATTTGGTTACTTTGTTCTTTCTGTTAATTTTTTTCCCAGTTTTGTCCATATTTGAATCCAAATTCAGGTTGAAATCCCCTCCTATTAATATGTTCCCTTGCGTATCTGCTATCTTCAAAAAGATATCTTGCATAAACTTTTGATCTTCTTCGTTAGGTGAATATACATTGAGTAGATTCCAAAACTCCGAATATATCTGACATTTTATCATTACATATCTCCCTGCTGGATCTATTATTTCCTCTTCTATTTTAAATGGCACATTTTTACTAATTAATATAGCTACTCCTCTTGCTTTTGAATTATACGATGCTGCTGTTACGTGTCCTACCCAATCTCTCTTTAATTTCTTGTGCTCCAATTCAGTTAAATGTGTTTCTTGCACAAATGCTATATCAATTTTTTCTTTTTTCAGTGAATTTAGCAGTTTCTTCCTTTTAATTTGGTTATGTATTCCATTAATATTTAAAGTCATATAGTTCAACGTAGCCATTTTATACTTTGTTTATCTTCCCTTTCCGTTTCTCCATCATTACCTTTCCTTCTTATCCATTTCTGTTTTCTTGTTTTGAACCCTTTATAAGACAACATTCCTAAAACATCAAACATTTTCCTTATTCTCCTATTTAAAACTTCTTTAGCCCCAATCCCCCCTTCCCCTCCTGAGTTGTCCTTTATCCCTTGTCGGACAACCACATCTCCCCTCTCCATTTGGATTTGCGAATTCACTCGCAAGCGTCAGCTGATTTTGCAGTGACCGTAACTCCTCCCCACCCAGCCCCCCCCCAGAAAAGATTTCACTTTTCATATGTAACAAAGGTCACTCTTTTAATTCCCTCCTTATTCCCTCTATTCCATTTCCTTCCCTTATTAATTCTTGTCTATACTATCTATATTTTCCTCTAAATACGGATACATTCATGTATGCACATTATACATATACACACATATACCTCTTTACCCACACACATATAAATCGTGGTCATTTTTACTCTTATTACATGTCTTCATCTCTCTGTTTGTTTTGTAGTTGTTCTGCAAATTTCCTTGCTTCCTCTGGATCCGAGAATAGTTTTTTTCCATAAGATTGTTTTCGATGTATTGAACTCCTTCCTCTTCTTCAGGAGTTCAAAACTTATGTGTCTTTTTAGTTCGCAGTCTTTTGTACTCTCGTTACACGTCTTCATCTCTCAGACTATTTTGTAATTGTTCTGCAAATTTTCGTGCTTCCTCTGGATCCGAGAATAGTCTGTTTTGCTGTCCTGGAATAAATATTTTCAATACCGCTGGATGCTTTAGTATAAATTTATACCCTTTCTTCCATAAAATCGCCTTTGCTGTATTGAACTCCTTTCTCTTCTTCAGGAGTTCAAAACTTATATCTGGATAAATGAAGATTTTTTGTCCTTTGTACTCCAGTGGCTTGTTGCCCTCTCTTACTTTTTCCATTGTTTTCTCCAGTACCTTTTCTCTTGTAGTATATCTTAGGAATTTTACTAAAATAGATCTTGGCTTTTGTTGTGGTTGTGGTTTAAAGGCCAATGCTCTATGTGCCCTTTCTATTTCCATTTCTTGCTGTATTTCTGGACATCCTAGGATCCTAGGGATCCAATCTTTTATAAACTCTCTCATATTCTTACCTTCTTCATCTTCCTTAAGGCCCACTATCTTTATGTTATTTCTTCTGTTATAATTTTCCATTATATCTATTTTCTGAGCTAACAGTTCTTGTGTCTCTTTAACTTTTTTATTAGATTCCTCTCATTTCTTTTTTAAATCCTCTACCTCCATTTCTACTGCTGCTTCTCGTTCTTCCACCTTGTCCATTCTTTTTCCCATTTCTGATAAGGTCATATCTATTTTATTCATTTTCTCTTCTGTATTGTTTATTCTTCTTCTTAAATCATTAAATTCTTGCGCTTGCCATTCTTTAAATGACTCCATGTATTCTTTAATAAGATAAAGTATATCCTTTGTCTTGCCTTTCCCCTCTTCTTCTATTTCACTGTACTCTTCCTCTTCCTCTTCTTCTTCCTCTGGGTTGGCCATCTGTTGTTTCTTTGTTGTCCTTTTCTTCTCTTCTTTCTTGTTTTCGTTGTCTTCTATATTCTCCTCTTGCTGCAGGTGTTCTGCAGCTGTCATTGCCGGCTGTGGAGATCGACTCCCCAGCTGGTCACCCCTCCCGTCAGTGTGTTTTTTTGCATGCGCATCGCGCATGCGCGACTCCTCGCGCATGCGCGGTTGCGCACTTTTACTCGGCTCAGCGAGCCATTTTTGTAGTCCACTTTATACCGACCTGAGGGAGCGGGTTTCTCTCTCCACCGCGGCCCTCTTCGAACAGGTAAGGCCTTCTCCTTCTTCTTCCGTTGTCTTCTCTTCCTCTCTTCTTACCGTTGGTTTCGATTTTTCTTTTTTCGTCGCCATCTTCTTTCCACCTTTATACTCACTTTACTTTAATTTTTATTTTTGTGCCTTTGTGTTTTCCTTTGTTTTTTCCGACTTTTCTGGAGAGGGCTGGAGTTCACCGTCCGGCCACTACTCCATCACATGACTCCTATCCTGTCCATGGTTCAATGTATATGCATTGCCAGCGGAAACCACTAGATAGCAAACAAAATTTCAACCTCAGCTTTTTTGCATCTACTTGCACTGGAAGAGATGATTTACTGAGGCTAATGCTAAGTGCGTGATTACAGATTTGTTTTTGAATTGCAATAGTGGGGATTCTATTCAAAGATATCAAAAATTACATATCGTCTAAAATGCAACCATTTTTGGGCTCTCACCTAAAGTATAAACAGCAAGTCAGGGCGTGGCCATGCAAAGGACTTAAACATGTTTTGATCAAGCTCTCTGTGAAATGTATGAAAAAGACGGTTAAAATCTTAAAATTAAGATTTTTTTCACTTAAAAAAAAAATTGACAAAACAAGTACGAAGAAACCCAGGCAGCTGAGAACAAAACGTTTCTACTCAACCAGGAATATTGTACGAAAGACTGAAAGCGAGCAGCTTAAGAGTGGCCTCAGGACCAGTGGACCCTGGCAGAACTGGAGAATCAGGACAAGAATTAAATATTATCTCAAAAAAAAATAGAAAACTTGAGCAATCGATTTGCCTGCATCAAAAATGTTATGAGAGACATGACTGAAAGGATGACTGAAATTAAATATATCATTGACGACTTAATAGAAAGAATGAACCAAGCAGAAGTAGACTTGGTTAAAAACACAAGAAAAGCTAAAAAGCTTTGGAAAAAGATGCGAAGAAATGGGAGTCAGACAGACAAGGTCTGCTGGACAAGGTTGACCACATAGAGAATTTTAGCAGACTGAAAGAAGGAATTAAGGGAAGAGATCCAGTGAACTTCTTTGAAACATGGATCCCATAGTGCTGGGAGAAGACAATCTAAAAGAAAAATTGCATATTGCAAGAGCTCACTGGACCTAACCGGTCCTGTTAAGACTTTTGAGTTACCAGGAACAAGAAACAATTCTGGGAACAGTATATGAATACTCTAAGCAAAATAATAACCCACACCAGATTGACCATCAAAAAGTTCTATTTTTTCAAGATTTAAGCAAAGGAAGATGTTTAATGATGTAAAAAGATAATTGTGTTCCAAAAATTTGAAACATTCGATGATTTACCCTACGACTCTGAAGGTCAAGACTAAGAACAAGGTGGAAGACTTCCTGCGAGGTTTATGAAAAGACTAAAGTTGCCAAAGACTGTGAAGAATGTTTACAATGGGACGAAGAAAAAGTTGTATTTTTTACTTTATTTACTCTTGTTTTATTTATTTATCTTGTATCTTGTATTTATTGCTGAAAAATTTTATTGAAATGTTCACAGAGAGCTCAGAAAAGAATAAAAATTTGGGAAAAGTAGTAGCAGTGTGAAGACTCCAGTCTAAGGGGAAAAATGGCACTCAGAGATGAGTATCAATAAAAGATGGTTCTTCTTCCTTGAAAGATTCCGTGGGCTTTTTTTGCAAGGGCTTCCTCTTTACATCACTGTCAAGGCAGGGACGCTGTATGTGTATTTTTTTTTAAAAGGAAAGATCACTATTATTTCAACAATCAAAAAGGTTTTATTCTTGAATAATATGTCTGTAGCGGGCCGAGCAGGAGCACAGTGCGGCAATGCGAACTGTCACCGGAACAGTTCTGCAGGAATCTGTGGAACCTTAATGCGGACATCTGCCTATTCACCTAATGGACCGCACATGAGGAATACTGAGTGCCAAGGAATGGCACATTGAGCTGTTGAGTCTCCTGCCAGAAGGCACAGGACACTTACAAGGCTCGAGTTAAACCTGTCGGTCCTGTGGATTGGCAACAATCACATAATGACGTCCCACCTTGTCCCGTGGAACACAGGACACACAGTATATAAAAGAAGCCTGTAAACCCTGAATAAATCAATCTCAAGTTGACTACTCTGGCGTGTGTCTGTATTTCTTTAGTAGCTCTATGGTAGTAGCTGCTACGTTTCAAAAAACCAATATGTATAAAACACAAAAATTTATTAGTCTTAATGTAAATGGGATGAATGGGTTGGTGAAAAGGAAGAGGGTGTTGGCACACCTAAAACAATTAATGGCAGATATAGTCTTTCTACAAGAAACACATCTTGCCAAATCAAAACATGCTAAATTAAAAAGAGGATGGATGGGACAAGTAATATTCTCTTCATTTGTTTCAAAAGCAAGAGGAATAGTGATTTTATTTAATAAAAATACACCAATAATCATAGAAGAGACGCTGTCTGACCAAGCCAGAAGATTTGTAATGGCACATTGTAAAATTTATGCAGAATTATGTACTTGTTTAACTATCTTTTATCCACCAAATTATGATGATGAAGCCTTTATGAAGGATATCTTTTTAAAAACAGCAGAGGAAAGACAAAATATAATGGTCAGAGGAGATTTCAATTTCTATCTGGATAAATCAGCCAGAGACCGTGACAAGGGCAAAAGCTGCAAAAACAACACAATCATTTATGAAGGATTTAAATTACATTGATATATGGAGGCAGCTGAACTCTGTAGAAAGAGACTATTCATTTTACTCAAAGGTACATGATTTACATACAAAGATTAATTTGTTTTTAAATGTCTGCTCAGTTAAAAAGTAGAGTGGTAAAAACAGAATATTTGCCGAGACTTTTATCAGATCATTCGCCATTAACTTTTACTATTGTGATAACTGACAAACAAGAAAGTGTACATAGATGGCATCTCAATGCCACACTGTTGAAAATGAAAGACTTTTGTGAGTTTATTAAGAGACAGAACTATTTTGTGAAATTGAACTTTCTTCAACTGATAATAGCTTTTGAATATAGGATTATGCTTAAAGCTTACATAAGAGGACAAATTATCTCTTACACAAAAAGTCTTTAGAGAACATACTGCAGAGTTGAATGATTTTGAGAAATATAATGAAAATGAAAAAATATCAAAGATTGGAGATACAAAAAAAATAACTAGAGAATATAAAATTGAGATAACATTATGAATGTATAGAAATGAAAAATTATTAATAACAAAAGTATTATGAATAATGAGAACAGGCACATTAAGTTTTTATCTTGGCAGGTAAAGGCAGAGTAGAAATCTAGAATGATAATGCAATAAAGACAGAAGCTGATATTAGTTGAAAAGAAATAAATAATATTTTAGACAATATTATATGAAACTATATCAATCAGAATTGGGCAATTTTTTAACAAATATGGAATTTCCAAAATTAGAAGTATTATGGGCCCAGAGGACCCCAAAACACAGCAGCAATAGATATTCATTAAGACAAATGGTTACTTAAACAAAAGTTGCTTTTAATTATCTTTAAACATGAAAACAGAATCACACTTTAACTTATCACTATTGACTTAACTAACCTAACTTAACCCCCTTCTAATTCTAAGCACACATGTTTGTAATGTGTGTGTAAGTTCAGAAAAGTTCTTAGGTTCAGAGTCCAATTTCACATCTCATTCTTTCAAGTTCACTGGTTGCAGGCAATTCTTATATTGTGCACAAAATTTAACATTTATAAAGTTTACCAGGCTTTGGTGCTTGAAAGGTAAATGGTTACCACTCAGGAAGGTACTTGTCAGTTTAAAGAAAGATGTGTTGTTCCAGGACATCCACAACTGATTCCTTTTTAATCAGCCATTCCAGTATCTTGCTGACAAAACTCTCTCCTTCAGGGTTCTTCAGATGATAACCTCTTTCTTTCAGGTCATCACAGAGTTCCTTTTTGTTTCTCTTATTCCAAGTGAAACATTAGACAGCCAGTCCTCTCTTCTTGCATGAACCACAAGGGCTTTGACCAGGCTGAAATAAGAACTCACAACCCATCTTCCTAGTGGGGCTTTCCACAAGCTTTCCAGCTCCTGCTGACTGTAAAACTGTAGAACTGATCTCTCTCTCTCTCTTTCTCTTTCTTTCTCTCTCTGAAGAAAGCCTCTTTGACTCCCTCTGCTTTCAAAACAATGACTCTCTTAAAACAGCAAGTTCTACTGCAGACAATCTGCGGCTCCGACAAGCTCTTTCATCTGTTGCCTTTCTGTAAACAACAATCCATTAGTGAAGTCTCTTGGGCACTCTCCAAAGCTCCTGCAAAGACTGTTGGCTCCGACATGTCTAGCATGGGCAGAGTTCCAGTATTTTAAGATTTGTTTTAAAGTGTTTGTATGTGACCTACACTAAAAATCCTGCCCCAATTTATCTCCCAAAAACATATCTATATTCTATCACAAAAGATAGAGAGCGGGTTGATTTGGCTGCTGCTTTCATAAGAGAAGAAATTGAGAAAGCTTTAGGCACTTTACAAGCGAACAAATCTCCAGGGCAGAATGGGTTTCCTCCTGAGTTCTATTGATGCCTCTATGATGGACTTATTGGATTGGCCGGTGGAGACCCAAACCCTTCTGGAATCTTCCTCAACTGCTATAATTACAGTGTAAACAAAGAAAAGTAGGCGCCCATTAAAAACTTCATTATATGAACCTATATCAGTTCTCAGTGCTGATTATAAAATATTGGCAAAGGCATTAGCTAATACATGGGAAAATATTTACCAAAATTATATCATACAGATCAGGTGGGATTTGTTAAAGGAAGATATTCTTTAAATAGTCTGAGTAGACGACTTAACATAATACATATGGAAAAATCAAAGCTGAATCCAAGTATAACAGTCTCCCAAGATGGAGAAAAAGCAATAGACCGTTCAGAATGGTCTTTTTATTTAAAACATTGAAAAAATTTATAAGAGGCAGAAAATTTATAAATTGGATAAAAAATCTATCATAAGCCACAAGCCAAAATTATAACTCATTATCAGATGTCAGCAGGTTTTCCCTTGAATAGATAGAAACATAGAAACATAGAAGATAGGAGCAGGAGTAGGTCATTCGACCCTTCGAGCCTGCTCTGCCATTCAACGAGATCATGGCTGATCTTAAAGTTCAGTACCCCATCCCTGCCTTCTCTCCGTAACCTTTAATACCCTTATACTGAAGAAATAGATCTAATTCCCTCTTAAACATATTTAATGAACCTGCCTCTACTGCCCTCTGTGGCAATGAATTCCACAGATTCACCACCCTCTGGGTAAAAAAATTCCTCCTCATCTCGGTCCTAAATGGTTTGCCTATTATCTTCAAACCATGGCCCCGGGTTCTGGATTTTCCCATCATTGGAAACATCCCATCTGCATCCATTCTGTCCAGTCCTGCCAGAATTTTATAGGTCTCTATGAGATCCCCTCTCAATCTTCTAAACTCCAGCGAGTACAATCCCAATTTGCGCAATCTTTCCTCATAAGTCATTCCTGCCATTCCAGGTATCAGCCTGGTGAATCGCCTCTGCACTCCCTCCATTGCAAGAACATCCTTCCTTAGATAAGGTGACCAAAACTGCACACAATACTCCAGGTGGGGTCTCACCAAGGTCCTGTACAGCTGCAGTAAGGTATCCTTGTTCCTATACTCAAACCCTCTTGATATGAAGGCCAACATACCATTTGCCTTTTTAACCGCCTGCTGTACCTGCATGCTCGCCTTCAGTGACTGGTGCACAAGAACCCCTAGGTCTCTCTGCACTTCCCCATCTCTTAATCTATTGCCAATCAAATAGTAATCTGCCCTCCGGTTTGTATTACCAAAGTGGATAACCTCACATTTATCCACATTGTAGTGCATTTGCCATGTATCTGCCCAGTCCCTCAATTTATCCAAATCACACTGGAGCTTCCTGACCCCCTCTTCCGTGCACACAATCCCTCCTAGCTTAGTGTCCTCTGCAAATTTGGAGATATTACATCCAATCCCCTCATCCAGATCATTAATGTAAATTGTGAACAGCTGGGGTCCCAGTACAGATCCCTGTGGCACCCCACTGGTCACCGCCTGCCACTCAGAAAACAAGCCATTTATCCCAACTCTCTGTCTTCTACCTGCCAGCCAGTTCTCACTCCACATCAATACTTTGCCCCCAATCCCATGAGCCTTGATTTTGGAAGCCAGTCGTTTATGCGGGACCTTATCGAAGGCCTTTTGGAAGTCCAGGTACACCACATCCACTGGCTCTCCCCCATCTATTTTACCTGTCACCATCTCAAAGAATTCCAATAGATTTGTCAAGCACGATTTACCTTTTGTAAATCCATGTTGACTCCATCCGATCCCTTCTCTGCTAGTCATATGCTCCGCTATTACATCCTTAATAAAGGATTCCATCATTTTGCCCATTACTGATGTAAGGCCCACCGGCCTATAATTCCCCGCTTTTTCTCTACCCCCCCTTTTAAATAGTGGGGTAACATTAGCTACCCTCCAATCCATGGGTACTGATCCTGAGATCAAGTGGATGGGGGTGCCTTCTGTCCCCTGTGCTTTTTATCCTTGTGATTGAACCACTGGCAGAGATTATAAGAAGAGATCTGGATATTAAGAGCATCAAAGTTGGACAGGAAGAACATAAAATTACTTTATTTGCTGATGATGTGTTATTATATATGTCTGACTTGGCTGAATCCTTGATCAAATTACAAACTATATTAGAAAAAAAATGGAAGACTATCAGGTTATAAAATAAATATGGACAAGAGTGAGATAATGCCACTGATGCATTCTGATTATGAAATATATCAATAAAGGAAATAGATTTATAAGGAAGATAGATGGAATCAACTGTTTAGGAATAATGATGGATCATAATTCACAGAAATTAGAAATTTAATTTTACTCCTCTTTTCGAAAAAAAAGAGAAACATTTACAGAAATGGAAAGATTTGCTGATTACTTTTGTGAGAAGAGTAAATTGTATTAAAATGTTTGTGTTGCCAAGATTACAATGTATTTTTCAATCATTCTCTATTATACTACCTAAAAATTTCTTTATTGAAATAATTACATTAATTACATAAAGCAATTTCGATGAAATTACAAAGTGCCGATAATTTCATTGGAAAAACTATCATGGATCTATAAACTGGGAAGACTTAAGATTCTGGATTTTAAGAATTATTATTTATCAGCACAAGCACGATTTTTATCATTCTCCTTCAAAGGAGACAATCCTCCCTCCCCGGCATTAATTGTCGATTCAATCGTGAAGAAATCACGGAAGTGGCTATGTTTCATTAGGATCTTGAGGAGATTTGGTATGTCACTAAAAACTTGCAAATTTCTACAGGTGCACCATGGAGAGCATACTGACTGCTTGCATCACTGTATGGTAGGGAGGTGCCAATGACCAGGATAGGAAAAGGCTACAGTGAGTTTTAAACTTGGCCAGCGCCAACGTGGGTATTAGTCTTCACTCTATAAAGGCCATCTTTCAGAGGCAGTGGCTCAAAAAAACAGCTTCTCTCATCAAGGATCCCTACCACCTTGAGCATGCCCTTTTTTTCCTGAATATTTTATTTATAAATTTTTCAAACTCAAACAAAGTTTTCAGTAATCAATCACAAATTACAGTTATCAATTTAATACAAAATTGGCCATTCAGTCCAAGCCATTTTTCCCCATCCCTCCCCGCACTCAACAGACCACAGTTATGTACAACATTCAAGACACCCACAACAAAGATAGGGAACACATCAGGGATTTGTCACGGCCTGACAATCAGCACCCAGGTTATTACACCTTCCTTGACTTTACTTGATTGGGTGGAATGGACACTTCCCTCCACCCCTCCCTCAGCGGAAGGATAGACTGGGAAAGCACGATGCTCCTATGAAATTTATAAATGGTTGCCAAATTTTTAGGAAGCTGTTATATTTTGTCCTTAAGTTATCGGTAATTTTCTCCAGGGGAACTCAGTTTTACATTTCTGTATTCCAGCGCACAATACCCAATTGGGAGTTAGATTTCCAGGTAACCGCTATGCACTTCCTGGCCACTGCCAGTGCAATAATTACAAAATGGATTTGAAATTTGGACAGCTTCATCTTAAACCTTATGTCCATCGTGTTTCTCAATAGGAACAGTTCTGGGACCTGAGGTAATTCTTTACCTATGATTTTTTTCTAGGGCTTGGTCTCGCTCCACCCAGGAGGGCCTCACTTTGGTACATGTCAAGGTTGCATGCACAAAGTTTCCTGAAGCAATGCCACATCTGAAGCACTGGTCTGAAATTTCTGGTTTTGCCATTTTCAATTTTTGTGGGGTCAAATATGGCTTGTTGAAAGGGCATTCCCTTTTTCCATTATTCCCATCAGGACACACACTCAACATTACAAAAACAACTTCTTCCCTTCTATCATCAGATTTCTGACCAGACAATAAACACTACCTCACTTTTTCAATTTTTGCACGTTTTTTTTAAAAATCGTGTACTTTCAGAATTGTCGTTTATAGTTATTTTGCGCTTTGCTCTGCACAATACTGCTGCCTCAAAACAACAAATTTCACGACAGGTGTTCATAACAATAAACTGGATTCTGATGCCCACTTTGCCAATGAGGAGACATTAATTTCTCTGAAGGATAATAAACAGATTAATCCTGCAGGAAAAATTGGAAGGAACTAGTCAGTGAATTATACTGGCAAACCTGCATGCTCTCTTCACCAATTCTATACCCATCTTTGAAAAATTTAAAAAAAAAACAGGTTGAAAATCACAGTTCAAATAGCATCCATGGAAACAGAAACAGAATTATTTTTACCTTTTTCCACAGGCACTTCTCGATCTGCTGAGTGTTTCCAGCAGTTTTTTTTAATTTCTGTACTCAACCATTCTCACGGGTTCATCAGAATAAGTTAAATCTTGCCATTGCTGATTTAGAATTCAGTTTTAGGAATATCAATATTTCTAACCCTCTTCCTCATGCCAGTGCCCTGAAGCAGTGAAATATTACAGTGCTGTTCATGTTGCCTTCACTTCTCTCTCCTCTTCTATAAACCCTGCTATCCAAAATCCCTTTTGTGCTCTTCTTGTCCTGCAGTAGGCCTTGCCATTCGATCACAATCATCAACAATGATTTACAATTTTCTGCTGTTGTTCACCATCAACTTTAAAACCACACTTTTAAAATCCTTCATGACCTGCACCAATGATCATGTCTGCAGTTCTCCAAGACACTGACATACACATTTTCTGCACCCTCTACCCCCTTCAGCCTACCTCTGTAGCTCTGCAACTTCTCACCAAAAAGGAAACATTTCCACTCTATTTCCAATAAAATGGAATCTTTTCAAAACAGATCAGAATATCTCAATATGTCCTTGCTAATCTCTGCCTTCTCCATTCAGCTTCCCTTCATGAAAGGTTCTACACAAAAAAAAACATTTATGTTCTTATTACAGCAACAAAATTATATGACTGAAGGGAAAAAAATCGTGTAAAAGAATATTCCTCCCCTTTTTAGTCAACAGCATCAATCTTCAGCAGGGATAGGAATAGGTCAGCACCTCACAATACAGAAATGGCAATATCATCCCCAAAGATACATTACAATACTCTCATGTGCTGCATGTTTATTTTTGTTTTATCCTGCCATTAAAAAAGGATGGTCACTTTGAAGTGACAAGCAGATGAGATAAAGGAAATGCAGAGGATGTGTATTTGCATTTTCAAAAGGCCTTTGATAAAGTGCCATATATGAGGCAACTTAACAATACAAAAGCCCATGGTATAACAGAAAACACACTAGCATGGATGGAGAGCTCAATAGCTGATTGTCAGGAAGAAGAGTGCCAGGGCATAGGGATCATAAACTGGTTAGCTGTCAGTTGCTTTTTTTTTTAATTTTGTATATTCATGATTTGGATGATGGAATGAATGGCTCTGTGGCCAAGTTTGCAGATGAAATGAAGGTAGGTGGAGCAGGTAATGTTGAGGAAACAGGGAGGCTGAAGAAGGACTTAGACAGATTAGGAGAAAGGGAAGAGAAGTGACAAATGAAATTCAATGCCATAAAGTGTACATTTGTTTAGTTTGGTCAAAAAAATAAGCAGGCAAACCATTTTCTAAATGGAGAGAAAATTGAAAATGCCCAGATGCCTGATGGAAGGATAAGGATCCCTCATCATGTGGCTCCTATAGGCTGTTGTCTCTGCTTAATGCTAATGTCAAAGTCATAGTATTTTGACTAAGAGTGTTACCAAGCTGAACAATTTCATAAAACATTATTTACTCTAAACACTGGACAAAGTCTCCAAAAGTTTTAATTTTGCTAGATACTGAAAAAGCCTTTGATAGGGTAGAGTGGAAATATCTTTTTGCAGTATTAAAGAAATTTGGATTTGGTTACAAGTTTATCTCTTGTATTTCCCTTCTATATACCACATCACAAGCATCTGTTCACACAAACAATACTCACTCTGACTTGTTTGTGTTGGAACACGGTACCCGACAAGGTGTCCTCTATTTCCTCTTATTTTTGCCATCACAATTGAACCACTATCAATTATGTAAAAGTCTTCCCTGACCTTTAAAGACATTGTCTGAACATATCACGATATGTTGATGACTTGCTGCTGTTTGTAACAGACCCGCAGAGAAGAACTTTCCTCCATTCTGAAAGAGTTCAGCTTTTTCAGGTTATAAATTGAATCTTCAAAAGAGTGAATCTAACCCCATCAATGGAGCTGCTCTGTAACTTAACCAATCAGATTGCCTTTTCAATTTAATTGGTCAGATTTCAAGTACCTAGGTGTAAACATCACATGCACATTCTCCAATCTCCTAATTTTTAAAAAAAATTACTTCTCTGATTGACCAGGTGAAATCAGATTTTCAGAGATGGAACAATCTAACCCAGTCACTAAAGGGCAGAATAAATGTAGTCAAAATGAATATTCAGTGGAACCCTGATTTAAAGCGACCCAATTTAATGCAAATCTGGATATAATGCAATGAGTCATTGGACTCGGGCATCAGGAACATTGTGCTGCTGCCAAGAGCAGGGATGGTCAATTAACTAAAAATTAATTTGTGTTTTAATTTCAATAGTAACTGCATCCATTTATTGAAACCCCAATTTAGTGCCACCCCGCTTTTTTGGCAATGCAAATTTTTTGGACCCAAACTAATGCATTATAATGGGGTTCCACTGTATTACCAAGATTTCCTTTATTGTTTCAAACTGTTCCTTTATTTTTCCTACATTTTTTTCACTTCGCTGGATAAAATAATTTCCTCCTTCATTTGGAATGGGGAAAATCGCCAAAGGTTCAAAAAGCATTATTGCAAAACTGTAAGGTTAGTGGAGGACTCACTCTTCCCAATTTCACTACAAGGCAGCACATATACACCTGCTAAATACTGAGTGCATTCCCCTGAGATCTCCTAGTGTCAACTGGAAGTCATTTTGTAAATTGTCGTCTTTAACTGCCAGGGTATACTCTCATTGCCCTCAAAACTCTCAAACCACTCATGACCTAGTCATGTCCTATATGGTAAAAATCTGGTATCAGATTAAACATTACGTTAAGTGGGCAGTGCATAGTTCAGGTTCACTTAAATAATAATTATTAATTTTCACTTCAGTCACTGATCTTTTTTTTAAAAAATGCATGATGCATAAAAGGTATCAGACATCTTCAACATCTTTACGCAAAGTGTTTCACAGTTTCACCTCTCTATCACACACATATGGCTTACCTATCACACATAACAATTACAGCACGGAAAAAGGCCATTAGGCCCTTCTAGTCCGCACCGAACCAAACACCCCTTTCTAGTCCCACCTCCCTGCACAATGCCCATAACCCTCCATCTTCTTCTCATCCATATACCTGTCCAACCTTTTCTTAAATAATACAATTGACTCCGCCGCCACTATTTCTCCCGGAAGATCATTCCACACAGCTACCACTCTCTGAGTAAAGAAGTTCTCCCTCATGTTACCTCTAAACCTCTGCCCCTTAATTCTTAACTCATGTCCTCTTGTTTTAAACTTTCCTCCTCTTAACGGAAATAGTCTATCCACATCCATTCTGTCTATCCCTTTCATAATCTTAAATACTTCTATCAAATCCCCTCTCAACCTTCTACACTCCAAAGAATAAAGACCCAATCTGTCCAATCTCTCCCCATACTCCAGATGCTTAAACCCAGGCAACATTCTGGTAAACCTTCTCTGCACTCTCTCCACTCTGCTTATATCCTTCCTATAATTAGGCGACCAGAACTGCACACAGAACTCCAAATTAGGCCGCACCAACGTCTTATACAATCTCAACATCACCTCCCAACTCCTATATTCCATGCAATGATTGATAAAGGCCAGCATACTAAAAGCCTTCTTCACCACCCTATTCACGTGAGTTTCTACCTTCAGGGAACGATGTACCGTTACTCCTAAATCTTTCTGCTCTTCTGTATTCCTCAATGCCCTCCCATTTACCACATATGTCCTATTCTGATTCTTCTTATCAAAATGAAGCACCTCACACTTATCAGCATTAAATTCCATCTGCCATTTTTCAGCCCACTTTTCTAAGCAGCCCAAATCCCTCTGCAATCCTTGAAAACCTTCTTCATTATCCACTATTCCACCTATCTTAGTATCGTCTGCATATTTACTAATCCAATTCACCACCCCATCATCTAGATCATTAATGTATATAACGAACAACAATGGGCCCAATACAGATCCTTGAGGCACACCACTGGTCACCGGCCTCCAACCTGACAGACAATTATCCATTAGTTTAATTTTCGACACTTTATGTCAAAGTCTTCCCCAAACTTTCCTCAGTTACTTGCCAAAACAATTCTGCGAAGATCTAGCATCAGCTAATCCAAGAATGAGGGACAATTTCAACAATTTATAGCTCTGTTCTGTCAATTAAAAGAGATTCACTTCCCAAAATAAAGACAGAATGGGAACAAGAATTGGAAATGGAGAAGAAACTGTGGAAAGAAACTACTGAGAGAATTTGTTCTACCATCTCCTGCACTCACTTGGGATTTATTCAGTTCAAGGTGCTGCACAGGGTTCACTTTTCTACATCCAGAGTGTCAGCCATTTATCCTGAAATAGAGGACAAATGCAATTGCTGTAATGGCTCCTTTTATCACCCAAGTCAACCACAAAATACAAGGGTTCTGGAGTGGAGATTTTAAGCACACTATACGAAATATTCTAAGTCTATTTGCAACCTGCCATTGACTGCAATATTTGGAATCTCGGACAACTACTGGTACCTAAATTCCCTGCAAAAAGACACAATAGCATTTACATCACTATTAGCCAAATGTCTTATCTTGCTACAATGGAAGTCTGACAGAGGCCCTTCTATTACACAACAGGTTAAGGATATCAGTTTCTTTATTAAACTGGAGGAAATCAAATACACATCAAGAGGGTCCACCAGAAAATTTGTCCTTTGAGTTATTTCTCTGTATTATGAGAGCTTTTGGAGTAAAAGACCGTTGCACCAATACAATTGGTATTATATCGCTGATACTGTCATCAAAAGTGCCAAGGTGGTCAGGGGGTGAAGGGGGGAGTGGTGGTGGTGGGGGTGGCCAGACATGTATCTTAGGACATTTGTGAACATTTGTGTATATTTGTCTTAGTTTTGCTATTTAAAAATAGGAGCACAATGTATTAGGTGTACAAAGTTGCTGATGCTCAATAACTATATTTTGGAAAATACTCTGATGCAAAGGGACCTGGAGTCCTTGTGCAGGATAGCCTGAAGGTAAACTTGCATAAGATGGTAGTGAAGAAGGCAAATGCAATGCTGACATTCATTTCAAGAGGAATAAAATATAAGAGAAGGGATGGGAGGTTGAGGCTTTATAAGGCACTGGTGAGACCTCACTTGGAGTACTGTTAGCAGTTTTGGGCTCTTCATTAAAGAAAGGGTGTGCTGATGTTGGAGCGGGTTCAGAGGAGGTTCACTAAGATGATTCCAGGAATGAAAAAGTTATCATATGATGAGTGTTTGGCAGTTTATAGCCTGAACTCATTGGGATTTAGGAGAATCTGGTGTGGGTAGGCGGGAGTGGAGGGGTGGAGGGAAGGGCGGGGGGGGGGGGTTCACTGAAACATTTTGAATGTAGAAAGCCATGGACAGAGTAGTTGTAGAAAGATTATTTCTCATTGTGGGAAAGTCCAGGACAAGAGGGTTCAATTTCAGGACTGGAGGCAGTCTGCTTGGAAGAGAGATACAGGGGAATTTCTTTAGTTGTTAAATCTGTGGAATTTGTTGCCACAGGCAGTTGTGGAGACCAGTTCATTGGGTGTATTGAAGAGAGAAATTGATAGGCTCTAGATGAGCCAGGATGTCAAAAGGTTATGGGTAGATGGCTGGGAAGTGGGGTTGAGTGGGGAAAATGGATCTGCTCATGACTGAATTGCAGGGCACACTCAATGGGCTGAAGAGCCTATTTCTGCTCCTGTCTTATGATCTTAAAAATAGACGACTGATGCTAGGATCTGGAGCAAAAAAGAAAGTGCTGGGAGGAACTCAGCAAGTTGAGAAGCATCAGTGGGAGAAAATTAACTGCTGATGCTTCATGTTCGAATCCTACATCCCTGCAGAATTTTCCAGAAAAACCTTGTATTAACAGCTGCAGTCTTTACAAAGCCGACAAGGTAAACAGACCATTCTTTTCTCAGAAGCTGCAGTTTTTCCTCATCATCTGTTGGAAATTATTCATCACAGATTCGAGGCTCAGTCATCAAGACTACAGTCATAAATCCACAGAAGGGAAACTTCAGCAACAACCACTGTACTCATTGGTGACTACATTTACTATCTTTTTTCTTGCAAAAATTAAATCTCTTTGATATTCACACAGTTGCAAGCTCTAACCAACAGGATGTCTCTCATTTTATTCCCTGCAAAATACCCAAAAGACTTTGGGGATTAAAATTTATGATGTCGTGTTTCATGTACAAACAGATTTCATTCTCTTCCCTGGCAGGTATCCTGAAATTCATCTGTTCAACATTAACCAAACTGATTTTCTCCAGTTCCCCACAAAACCTGGTCCACCAATGCAGGGTTTAAAACTGTGTGCTTTTTTCCAATTTCTTCCAAATGCGGTTTTGTGGTTATACCACTGTATTACGATTGGTTACTATCTCTGTGTATGACTGACTGTACCAGCGACTCTTCCCCTTGGAACCCCTGAAATAAAGGCTGTTACGCCCTGACCCTACCCCCAGTATGAGTTCTGGACTCAGGCCAAGCAACATGAGTGTGCATACAGTTTTAAGCAATTAAAAGCCTATAGTTCTGGCAACTTCTAGTCTTTGAAGTTATTGATAGTGCATCAATTTTAATTACTTAGAATTTTTTTTCTCACTATGGACAAGTTGCTGAGGATGGACAAATTTGAAATTGATCCATGATTTCTGGAAGTTTCTGCCAAGTTTGAGCTCTGGCTACATTGCTTCAACAACTTTCTACTGGCATCTACTGAGGTCATTCAATCTGAATAAGATAAACTACATCTGCTATTCTCACGTCGGCCATCATGTGTACCCAATAATCAGAGACTGCACAACATTCACAGCAGCCTTGAAAAAGTTGAAAGGTCAGTATCTGGCTGGGATGAATGAGGCCTATGCAAGGCACCTACTGGCCATGCAAAAGCAGTAACCCAGGAAGCCAATCGACATGTATATTTGAGCCCTGCCTGAGCTCGGGCAAGGCTACAGCTGTAGAGATGTCACAGCAGAGACTTATACTGAAGAATTCATCTGGGATGCGTGTGTAGCAGGCGTCCAATCAGACTATATTCACCAGCGACTGTTGGAGCATCAGGGCAATCTGAATCTGCAGAGAAGTGCTTGCTAAAGTGCTTGAAGAAGCCATCTGCAAAGTAGAATCCTTCTCCTCTGGCACATGGCTGCCTTGTGGGGGACGCGGACACTGCCATCTTGGGACGCTGGATCCCAGGTCACCTCTGCACAAACTCGTCTTAATCTCTCCTATGCTGCTGAACATCTGAAGTGCTACTTTTGCGGTCAGCACCACCACAAGCGCTGCCCTGCCCAGGACACAGTCTGCATAGGCTGTGGGAAGAAGGGGCACTACGCGAAAGTATGCTAGTCAAAGCCTCCTCCTCTCCCAAGCAGCGCTGCATGCAATCAGTGGAGGCAACCCCCACAGATAACATCACTTCCTGTGTCACTTCCGCCGATGAGCAACCACACTATGAGCATGTTACGGGGCCGCCATCTTGGCCAGTATCACTCCAAGTCACAAGTAACAACATTGCGTGCATGTTATGGGAGCCGCCATATTCAGCACCATCTTACCAATCAGAGAGCGACTCCACTCTAGCCTCGGTCATACTTGCCCATAGCAGCGATGTGGACAATGACCTGGTATCAGCCTCAGTCATAATCAGCTAGAATATCCTTCACCAACTAGCCTATGCAACAATGGACGTCGAGGTAAATGGTCGCACAACGAACTGCTGTTTGATACCAGGAGAACAGAGTTTTATACATCTCAACATGATACAAAACAATTCCCTCACAGTGCACCCAACAACCTACAGAATTTCCATGGCCTCAAAATCCCGATTGGCAGAGACCCACAGCTGTTGTAACACTAACTGTGCATGGCACGAAGAATAAAAATTTTAGACTTCTAATAATGCCACAGCTCTGAGTGCCCTTGTTACTGGGGTTAGACTTCCAATGCCAGCTCAGAAGTATGATGGACACCACCCATCCCCTTATGGTCCACAAATATCAGTTCTTAAACCGCCTGCTCTCCACCTCACCATGACTGACCTGAGGGCTGTCCACCCTCCAAGTACCTCCCCACCCCTGTTTGTCATCCTAACCCAAGACTGTAATCCCATAGCTACCAAGAGCCGGTGACACAGCTATGGTGACAGGGATTTCATCAAGTCAAAAGTGCAACAGCTTCTGAGTAGATTATTGAACCCAGCACAAGCCCCTGGACAGCTCAGGTGATAGTAGTCAAGAGTGGAGAGGGAGGGGTAAATTTTCAAGAGTAGCTTTGAATAAATTAACTTGGAAATATGAGTTCGGGGGACTACGTTTACCACATTTTCAAAATTATTATGAGGCAGCCCAACTTAAATTTATTAGTTCATTGATGGATTTGGTACGGTCTCCTAGTTGGGCTAAAATTGAGATGGCAAGTATTTCTGAATTTGAAATACATCAATTTTTGTTTAGGTGGAATATAAATTTGTTACAACAATATAATGTGCCTATACTAAAACATTTAATGAAGTTATGGATAAAGAAAAATAAAATGATAGGCTCTAGGGGTAAATTATTGGCTTTGACTCCATTGTATAATAATCAACTTATTTCTTTATCAATACATAATCAAAGTTTATTGCATTGGAGATTTAAGGGTGTGAAAAATTTGGGAGATTGTTTTAAAGAGGGTAAGTTTTTAAGCTTTTAATCAGATGAGGGAAGATTTTGGTATTGATAAGAATTCTTTATTTCTTTATTATCAAATTCGATCTTTGGTAAAATGTATGTTTGGTAGAGATATGATTTTACCTAAAATGACTAAATTTGAGACTTTTCTTATGAAGTTTCCAGAGAAGGGTTATATTTCATTTATGTATCAAATATTACAGGATGGTATGGATAAAAAGGGTTGGGATAGACCTAAAATTAAATGGGAAGCGGATATTGGTTTTATTTTTTCTGAAGAGGATTGGTTGATGATAGTGTAACTAGATTGATAAATGCACGTTATGCAATGATAAATTACAATTTTTTTTACATCGATTATATTTGACACCTGAAAAAATTTTTAAAATATGGTTTTAATGAATCAGATTTGTGTTTTAGATGTGGTGATACGGTGGAACTTTTTTTCATGCTGTTTGGTCATGTATACATATACAATCTTTTTGGAAGAAAATTCAATCATTTTTAGAATATCTGTACAAGATTAAAATAGTTTTAGATCCAACAGTATTTTTATTGGGTAGTTTGCAACCTCTGAAAGGTTTGGGATTAGATAAATTCCAGCTTGCTTTTGTATATTTAGCTTTATCCATAGCGAAAAAATGAATTGCTAGTACGTGGAAAGATACAAATATGATTGATATTAATAGATGGCATAATGAGATGAAATATTGTTTAATAATGGAAAAAATTACATATGTTTTGCATGATAATTATAATTTTTTATGAATAAGTGGCTGTTATACTCAGAATATTTACATTTCAATTTATATTGATTAGATTTTAATATGTATATTTAACTTTTTTTAAATATTCTTTCTTTTTTTTTATGGCTCCCCTTAGGAGAGTTGGCTGAAGCGGGGGGGGGGGGGTTCTTTTTTCTAATATATATATTTTAAAAATGTTCATGTTCATGTTTAATTGCTGAAAAATGTCATATATTATGTTTTTTGAACGAATAAATAAAGTTTAGAAAGAGTGGAGAGAAACACTCATGGTGATCAACTATAGCCAAACCATCAACCATTTCACACAGCTGGACATGTGCTCCCTTCCTGTATCACTGACATAGTGAATCAGATTGCCCAGTGCAGGATGTTCTCCACCATCGACCTTTAGTCAACTTATCATCAACTCCCCAGATCCCAGAAAAATGCCAGTACACCACATTTGAGGCAGACGTCTGCCTTTACCACTTCCTTCAGGACCCCTTCAAGATCATAAATGGTGTCTCCATCTTTCAGAGGGAGATGGACCAAATGGTGGACAATCACAGGCTCCAGGTGGAGAGCAACACCTATGATTTTGCCCTGGTCGCCATTCTTAACCTTGCAGGCAGATCTATATCCTTTTTCTCCCACACTCTCCGGGTACACAAACTCTGACACTCCTCCATTCTTTTTTTGAAAATTTTATTTAAGAATTATATAGGGCCTCTATGCATAAATTAATGTGGCGGTATGAATGGGGAGGACTTCAACTACCAAATTTTCAAAATTATTATGAAGCAGCACAGTTGAAATTCATTAATAGGTTGTTTGATGTTCAACAATCACCGGCCTAGGCTAAAGTTGAATTGAATCAAATTTTCAAAAAAGAAATTAGTCAATTTATTTATAAATAGAATCCTTTATTGTTACAAAAATATAATTTGCCAGTATTAAGACATATACTGGATATTTGGTATAAGCAGGATCAGCTTATAAGTTCAAAAGGGAAAATTTTGATTAAATCACCATTGTATCAGAATAAATTAACTCAGTTTTCTTTAAATAATATTCTTATTTGAAAAATTGGAAATTGAAAGGAATTAGTATCATACAAGTTTGGTATTTCTGCAAATTCTAATTTAGCTTTTTAATCAAGTTTTAAATTTTTTGCGAATATAATTTGGTAAGGAATTAATTTTACCAAGTCAATCTAAGTTTGAGATTTTAATGGTTGGCAAGGATATGAAAGGCTTCATATCAGATATGTATAGGATGTTGCAAGAAAAGATGGATAAAGTTGGGTTAGATCGGACAAAAGAGAAATGGGAAAAAGATTTAGATATTGAATTTGTCTTGGTCAAATATGTGTATGGATAGTGTTACAAAATTAATTAATGTGAGATATAGTTTGGTTAATTATAATTTTATTCATCAATTATATTTGACTCCTGAGAAGTTGAAGAAATATGGATTTAGTCCAACAGATTTGTGTTTTAGATGCAGAGAAAAGACAGGTACTTTTGTCCATTGTGTATGGACATGTAAGAAAGTTAAACTTTTTTGGGAAAAAGTTATTAAATTTTTGAGAGATTTATTTACAATCAATTTGCAAATGGATTCAATGATGTGTTTATTGAGCTATATAAATGCTGTTACTTTGGGATTGGTTGATAAGCCACAATTGGCATTTTTGCTGTTAGGGTTAGTGGTTGCAAGAAAATGTATAGCGATAATTTGGAAAAATGATGTGGAATTGAATATACAAAGATGGCATAATGAATTTCAATCGTGTTTATATTTGGAAAAAATAACTTCAAATTTGTGAATTAATTATTCTTTTTTATTAAAATGTGGAGTTTATATTTGGATTGTATGGTTATTGATCTTAAGTAAGAATTATGTAAAGAGTTGGCACATTGATTAACTAATTTTAAATGTATAATTTTTTTAAGGCTCTGAGGGGTGAAGGAAGGAGTCAAGATGATGTAGTTAGTAGAGGGAGGGAGGGGGGTTATTATCATTACCATTATTATTTTTTATACTTTTCCTTCTTTTTTTATATATTTGTATCTTGTATTTTTTTTGTAATATCTTGTAAAATTCTTAAATAAAATTTTCAAAAAAAGAGTTCGGTGTGCTGCAAAGCTGTTGATGCATCTATGCCACATCATGAGTACCAAAAGCAGCTAACCAGGTTTTTGGATGTGCAGGTGAACCTCTCAACTGGAGGGGCTGTTTCTTGATGGGGTGGGGAGATAAGCAAGACACAGCTTTTACACCTCCTATGGTTACAGATGAAAGGGTGGGTGGGTGGGCAGGTTTGAGAGAATCAGGGAAACACAAAGGGAGTGGCCCTGTGGAAACCAGAAAGTCAGGGAGAGGGGATTTGATGGGTGCAGACTAATGGGGTCAAAGGTGAGGAACCCTATTGCTCTTCTGTCTGGAGAGGGATGGGGGGAAGGGGGGGTCGAGAGCAAAAATGGTAAGTGGAGAAAATGCACAGGAGGACTCCATCAATAAAAGCAAGCCATATTTTTCAGAAGGACATTTCAGAAGCCCCTGGACAGAAGACCCCATCTTGAGAGCAGAGGTGGTGGAGATGAGGGTAAAAGGCATGGCATCCTTATGAGAGGCAATGAAGGAGAAGGAAGTCAACATGGCTGTGGGAGCTCAGATCCTACCATATGCAGTCTCTCAAGTGCATCTCACTGTTGGAGTTGATGGGTAGATCCATGTCAGTGCTAAGTCTGCCTTCTGGGATTGAGACAGAGTGGTCCAGAAAATTGGCTGAGGATTGGGATATTCCATGAGTAAGCATGGAGTTGACAGGCCACAATGTCATAACATGATCAGAAAATATAATGAACACATCAAATCTAGCCATGTTACTCTTCAATAGTAAGTGAAAATTTGGTTACACTGACTGGCCATATTTTAGGAGTGTAGCCATATAAAGCCTAGCACAAGAATTATTCAGCTTGTACATTGAAACACTGGACAATTTCTTCAAAATGCAGTGTTGCAAGAGAATTCAAGACAATTACAGAGTTTGGGGCCAAAAACAAACTCACAAATCTTGATGTACTTGGATTGATTAATTTTAATAGATAAACAATTGATTTCATTGACCAAATCATGTTCATTATCAAGGATAATAGGAGCATGATATCTGACTATGCTCCTATTATCTGGTCAACTTTCCTGACATTCCTTTTACAAAGAGGCATTTTAATTCTACTTTACTCTCAGATAATGACTCTTTGAACTTTATGGAAGAGCAGATTCATTTTTTTTTACACTAAAAATTAATCTCAACAATTTCTAACTTGATTGTTTGTGGTACTATGAAATCATATCTGAGAGGTCAAATTATTTATTGTACAGCTAATATAAAGATTAATAAGGGAAGATTAGATTTAATCAGATTCAACAAATTGATTCACAGTATGCACAAGTTAGAAATCCTGATTTATATAAAAAGGGAGTATAATTTAAAACTAATTTTGATCTTCTTTCTACTTATCCCATTGAATAGCAACTTTGAAAATGTAAGAGTCAGTTCTATATTCATGGTGAAAAATCTGGTATCCTTTAAGCTAGCCAATTGAAAGCAAAGAGACAAATTAATAAGATTCAGTTAGAACAGGGGTGTCAAACTCAAATTCACGGAGGGACAAAATTAAAAACTTGACTAAGTTGAGGGCCGAACTAAATATTTATTGAAAATTTTCAACAACATCTGCATGTTTTCTCTTCTTTCAACATATGTAATGTTAAACTTTTTGTTATTAAAATAAATGTTTAATAATAGTTTTGGATAAACTCTTTCCAGAAGCATTAACAAATGAGAAATAAAATATTCAATAAATAATATTTCTCTATAGAGGATTTGTCAAATGTTGCTAGTGTGCTGTCGAATAGTAAAATCTGAGGGCTATTGAGAATGTGGGAGAATAACATGATTCCTGAAACAATCAAATGGGTGACTGACTGTGGGCATGAACTCTAGCAGAGTTATTTGCCATGCCCTTTTTCCATTGGTACAGATATCCTTTGATTTACACACTTTTCAAGTTTTATGCCTAATGAGCTTGTATCCAGGTACAGGACCATTTTTAACCAGGAATATATTTATCACTGTGACATGAAACTATTGGAAGATCATTTTATCCTGAGATTAAAGTTCATAATACTTACTCAGGCCTGTGTGCGGGAGGGCGGGGTTTGCGGGCAATCGGGTTGGACAACGACAGTGCGGGGGCATCGGCTCTCGCTGCAGGGCGGCATCTCGGCGGATCAGCGGCCCCGTCTCCGTGAGTCGCGGATCGGCCTGCGGCAGGGAGGGGGAGTGGGCAACGGTCCTGGCGAGGTCAGGCCCGAGGCCTCCAGTTCCGGGCACTGGGAAGTGGCCTTGGCTTCCTCTGACACCGGCCAGGCCCCAAAACCAGAGTCCACGGTGAGACCCTGCAATGTAAACAGAGGAGGTGGGGGCGGTTAGCAGGCTGACGCCAATGCATTCTGGGATTTGTTGTATTACTGTGCATGTGCTATACTGGCGCGGAGGCCAGCGGGCCACCTCTAATACATTTTTGAAATGATCTTGCGGGCCAAATATAATTATATCGCAGGCCAAATTTGGCCCGCGGGCTAGAGTTTGACATGTGTGAGTTAGAAGATAGTGCTCAGACTACTAATCATTCTAAAATAAAGTATACATTTAGAGAATTCTGAATCTAATAATGATACCACTTCAATGTCAGATTTTCTGGACCACCTTAATTTGCTTACGCTTTTCTCAGGATAAACATACGAGTCTGGAGGTACCTATTTTTAAGAGGAAATATTTTTGGCAATTACCTCCTTACAATCTAATAAATCTCTGAGACATGATGGGTACCCTGTGGAATTTTATAAATCCTTTTCCAAATTGCTTGTTCCCCAACGAAGTTCTGTGTTTTATTGATTCATTTAAATAAGAGAATCTTCCATCATCTTTTAATGAAGCTTGTATTTCTCTTATTCTGAAAAAAGAGGGAAGGATCCATTTGAATGTGCTTCTTATTATAGACCGATTTCTTTGAATGTAGGTACAAAGATTTTGCTAAAATATTGGCTCATAGATTGGAGAATATTTTAAACATTAATCATTTCTGAAGATATTAAAAACTGTCATTCTTATTTTAATATACAACTTTTTTTTAAATTGTTTTATATTTACCTCTCACTCCTGCCGCTGAATGTGTTCTCTCTTTGGATGCAGAGAAAGCTTTTGATCATGTGGAATGGGGATATCTATTTTCCACTTTGGAAATTTTAAATTTGGAGCATGTTTAATTGATAAATGGATTAAATTATTATATTTATATCCTTTGCCTCAATTCTTATTAATGTACAGCAATAAAAAACTCATCAAGGTTTTTAACATGGTATTAGAACTTCTAGCAGTTGCTCCGTGAAAGTAGCTGCCCTTGCAAATAACAATCTTCCACATTCCTGACCCCTTTATGAGACCATGTATGTAGAATTTTATATATTTTGTGTCAAAGGCATTTTTGGAGATATTTTTTCTTTTGATCAATTAAATTATTCAATTTGTGCCATATATTCAAAATATGTTTTGTTAAAGGTACTTCCTTACCACCTGAAATAGATTTAATATCTCATTTATATACAAGATCTTCTGATACTCTCCAACTTTGTGCTGTTCAATTTCCACCCATGAAGGCTTGTCTCTTTCCATCAAAGAGGGAAATGACAAATTTCATCTGGGATGCCCAATAGAAATGTTTAAAATTTTGGAGTTGTAACACCCCCAGCCCCCACCCTCATATAGCATTTTCAAGTTAATTTTTTTCCATGGAGACTCTGGATAACTAATTTTTCCAAAGAAATTTCCTAACTAACATATTTTAATTTTGAAAAAAACTTCTGTGGTAATGGGATTGGAGGAGACTGAAATAGGCATTGTATACATGGGAACATATTCATTTTAATACAGTTAACTCTTCAAATTAAAGTTATTGGAAGAGTTATCCATTTATTTCAATCTTCTTCAACTTTTTTAAGCAAGGTGAGGTAGCTCAGTTTATATAAATTTTTGTCATTATCCATTTTGATCCCCAAATACTTAATCCCATTCTTAGGCCATCTAAATTGTGTATTTCTTTGACACCTTATATAATCTCCATCAATTAGTGGCATAATCTCACTCTTATCCCAATTTATTTTATACCCAGAAACCCTCCTGCAATTTTCCAATTGTAAAAGCAACCTTTGCAAAGTTTCTGGTTCTGTCAGATATATTAATTTATCATCAGCAAACAGACTAATCTTTATCTTGGTCAACCGTGAACCCTTTAATGTCCAGATACCATCAAATAATTTGTGCCAAAGGTTCTATAGCCAACACAAAAAGAGCTGGAGATAATGGACATCCTTGTCTGGTAGATCTGTATAGTGGGAATGTTGAAGATACCTGGCCATTTGTCACAACTTTGGCCTTAGGCTCATAATATAGGCCTCAAATGTAGTTTATAAAGTTTTGACCCAATCCAAAGTTCTCCAATACTTTAAATAAAAAGTCCCAATCCAATCTATCAAAAGTTTTTTCCACATCCAAGGCAACTGCCACACTTAAGTCAACTCATTTCTGGGCCAAATGAATTATACTAAGCAATCTGGTTACATTGTCTGCTGATTGGTCCTTATTTACCAGTTTTGACATAAATTTTTGACAAACCTTTTGACTTGTATTTTATAGTCTGTATACAGCACAAAAAAAATCTGCCTTAATGATGATTGTTTCAATGGATCTCTATCTTTTTGGAAATTACTATTATTATTGCTGTTGAGAAAGAATCTGGCAAGGTATGTGACCAACTGTTTGATTCAGTGTACCTCCATAAAAAGAGGCATTAACCAATCTTAGTTCTTTATAAAATTCTGGAAGAAAAACATCCTCACTGGGAGATCCATTAAAATGCAATTAATTCAATGCCTCTTCTATATCCAATTGAGTAAAAGATGCAGTGAGTTCCATCTGCTCAACCAAATCTAAATTTGGGAAAACCAATTGTGACAAATAATCATTTATTTTATTAATATCTCTTTGAGATTCCAATTTGTATAATTTGGAACAGAATGATTTGAAGGTCTAATTAATTTCCTGTGGCTTATGAGAGATTCTATTGGCTTTTGTTTCAATTGCATTAATTGTTCTAGAGACCGGTTCTATTTTCAGTTGCCAAGATGGGGCCTTAAGAGCTCTTTCACCCAGCTCGTAGTACCTTTGTTTTGATATCATTATTACTTTCTTTATCTTATAATTTGTAACATATTATACTTGAGCTTTTTATTAATAAATAATCTTCATTTCTGTTCTGAGCTCCTCAACTACAGGTCCTTCTCCAAATGATGCATCTCTTGTTCTAATTTATCTACCTCCCTCATGTATTTTTTTAAATTCTCAATGTACATCTAATTATTTGATCCCTTAAATAAGCATTTAAAGTGTTTTATATAGTAAATTTATTGGCAGTTGATTAGTCTCACAGAATATTCCAACACATCTTCTAATAAAGTCACAAAATTCAGATTTTCTCAACAACAATGGATTGAAACGAGATCAATATACCACGTCCTGGTCATCAGGCATAATAATAAATGATAATAATAGAGGTGAATGGTCTGACAGGACCCTCGCCTTATACTCAATTTCTATGATTCTATCCTGTAAATGCACTGTTAGCAAAAATAAATCTATCCTGGAGTATGAATTATATCTATTAGAGTAAAAGGAATAGTCTCTTTGCCTCAGATGTAATTTCCTTCAGGCATCCATTAACTTCAGCTCTCTCATTGAAACTAAGATGGGTTTAGCAATTCTTGTCTTGGCCACTGCTCTTGATGATTTATCCAAAACAGGAACCAGACAATAATTAAAATCCCCTGCCACTATTATATTTTGATGTGCATCTGCCAATTGAAGAAAGGTTCCTTTTATAAACTTTTCATCATGTACATTTGGGGCATCTAAATTTAACAGGGTCCAATATATATCTGACAGTGTACCTTCACATACCTTCCTGCCGGGTCAGGTACAAAATTTTACCTAAATTTTTTATCTTTTCAAATCTGAACCAATTTTCATGCCCAAATCATTTTTTTGACTCATTGGATTTGCTTACATCTTCCTACATATGGCAATGCCCCTATTTAAATAAAGCTCACCTTCAAAAAGATATAAGGAATGGTGGATTGGTGTTTTCTAATTTTATTATAGGGCAGCCAATATGTGTAATTTGCTTCTTTAATTTCACTTCAATTATCTTCTTGACTGCCCTTCATGGGAACGAATGGACTGAATTTTACTTCCATGTTGGCAATTTTAGAGTCTTTTTTATCCTCTTCATTATATATATTAACTGATAATCCAATGATTAGACATCGTTTGAGAATATGGGCACAATTTAGAAGGTATTTTGGATTTCAGAGTTTTTCTCTTACCAGCCCTATTATATCTAATCATCTTTTACAACCTTCTTTGCAAGATACTGTCTTTAATGACTGGCACAGATTGAGTATTAAATGTTTTAAAGAACTTTTTACTTGAAACAGTTTTGCTTCCTTTAAACAATTGGTGGTAAAATTTAACTTGCTGCTCATTTTTTAAAAAAAAATTTATGTTAGATATTTTATTTAATCTCAGATCCCTGACTTTCCACAAATTCCCGAGGCAAACATTCTGATTTACAACTTTCTCATAATAGTTTACTATCTTTTATTTCTAATAATTTGCTTGATTTAAGGATAGCCTCATTAGTTAAAATCAAGAATGTTTGGGAACAGGATTTGAATCTTTCATTCTCAAATGAAGTGTGGGACTCTATTTACAATCTGATTAATACTACCGATACTTCCTTTTGTCATGACATTTTGTTGCAATTTAAAATGCTCCACAGAGCACTTCCTCCTCATGCAGCTCATTCCAGATACCCATCTGAAATTTTACCCAAGATCCCCTTCAAATGTCAACCCTCTCATGCTAGAAGTCAGAAAACAAAATCGAAAATACTCAGCAAATCAGGGAGCATCTGGGACAAGAGGAACAGAATTAGTTCTGAAGATTTGTCAAAAATGGGAAGAATTGAAGCTGAATCACAATACATAAACAAAACAAACCATGAATCAGGAAATTGTGGACTGGCTCAGGCCTGAAACTCTAGCCCCTTTTCCACTGGTGTCTTGTCCCAGGAATTGACGGCTAATTTACTGGTTAAGGGTCCAGTGGAAAAGCAAATTAATCAGCATGGCAGAGTCAAATCATGGCGGGGATTGACAGCCTCGACCCCAACTCAAATACCTGGCATCAGCTGACACCAGCATGCCAATTAAACGAGTGGAAAAGGGACAAGTCGCATCCCTGGACTACAGGTGGTATTTAATCTTTTATCCCAGATCATCAGGACCAGACACCTGCCATTGTTCCGAAACGTACAAATTTCAGAATCACTTTGATTTCGGACCTTTTTAAGCAAATGCTTAACTTCCAAGCCCCTGTCATCCATCTCCCCTCCCACTGGCCATAGCACCCCCAACATCGTCCATTGCTCTCTCCGCCCACCCCCCAGCTTCCATCTGTCCGTGCCCCCTGTTGCCCCCCCCCCAAAGGGCCAGTGCCAGACTTTTTTTTGGCCCTAGGCCAGGCTAAGTGCAGGGTGGGTTGGTGGGGGGTGTGGGTGATGCTGACCGGGCTAAGTGATGGTTTGACATACAGCATACAGAAAACTCTTGACCAGTGCATCTGTCAGGAGGTTACAGTGTGGCCCAGGAGCTCGGCCAAAAAGGTGACTAGCATCGGCTGCTCAGTGCCAGCAGCTGAGCAAGGCTGAAGGCCAGACACGAGGTGCAGAGCAGGAGGAGAAGGCCATCGGGGCAGTGGAGCCAAGCACCGGCAACTTTCAGGCACTCCACCAGCTCGTCGGGCCAGCCCTCAGGCACACCCCAGTAGTGCAGCACTTTCCATCGCTCCCTCCCCATCTAACTCCTGATGCGGCAGCTGGGGTGCAGTGCTGCTGAGCCTGGAGTTAACGGAGCACCACACCTGATTGTGGTGACTGCTCAATGTGGGAGCAATGGCCATCTTCCTTCCCCATGATCCCCCATGCAGCTAGAACCGCCACCAGCTCTTCTCTCACCAGGTGCTGGGGGCTGACAGTCACCTTTCCACCAAAGGTAAGAGAGGGCACCCACGGGGGCAAGGATGACAGGGACTGGGGGGGGTGGGATTCTCTCTCTGAAAAAAGGAGAATTTATTACAGGAAATTAATGTTACTTATGTCATCTACCAAAAAAAGTGCCAGGATTTGGAGGTTGCCAGTGTTTGGTAAAGGATATGCATCTGTATTGTTGAAGGTAGACTCTCCTATCCCCAGGGATGTCATGGTCAATGAGAAAGCAGTTTGTGTCCTGGTTAAAAGTGGCCCAGTGGAAACAGCAAAAATGGCTTCATTAACCAGGACAGTGCACAGCCAATTAACTGGGAAACCAGTGGAAAAAGGGCTATTGACTGCCTTTTGCTTTCCATGGATGCTGCATGTCCTGCTGAGTTTCTCCAGCACTTTTGTGGAATATCATAGGATACAGATCAGTTATAGACATGGGCAGAGAAAAGGCAGATGGAGTTTAACTTGGACAATTGCAAGGTATTGCACTTCGGGAGGTCAAATGCAAGGGGAACACACACAGTTAATGGCAAGGTTCTTCAGAGCATGGATCGGTCGGTCCAAGTCCATAGCTCGTTGAAGGTGATCACACAGGTAGATGGGATCATAATAAAGGAATATGGTATGTTTAACTGCATTGAGCTGGGCATTGAATATAAAAGTAAAGGAAGACATATTTCAGCTGCAAAGAACTGGTGAGGCTATAATTGGATTACTATGTGCAATTCTGATTGCCCCAATACATGAAGGATTTAGAAACTTTGGAAATGATCTAGAAGAGATTTATCAGGATGTTGCTTTAGTTTGAGAGTATGAATGGGGGGGGGGGGGGGCGAGGTTGGACAAATTTGGGTTGTTTTCTCTGACAGTCAGAATCTTTTTTCCAGTGTAAAAGCATCACGCACTCACCAATATGTGTTCAGGGTGAAGGGAAATGAAGTTGAAGTGTGGTATGTGGGACTTCCTTTCCCCCCCACCCCACAAACACAGAAAATGGTAGGTGCCTGAAACGAGCTGCCAGGAGCAGTGGTAGAAGCAGATACAATAGCAGCATTTTGGAGGCTTCCAGACAGATACATGCACTTGAAGGGCCTGAACGGGTATCTATCAACCGCAAGCTCCAGAGTTTTAGTTTAATTTGGACTTAGCGCTATACTACTTCCTGCTCTATTTTCATTTTTGACCAACTATCCTTCAAATTTCTCTGGAACTGAATGAATTGAAAGTACAAATTGTGCAGAACTGAGATAAACTAAATAATGGAACACTGCCAGAAAGACAGTGCAGTAACACGGACAATGAAGATTTTGTTTCCTGAACACTTTTGGGTGTATTTTATGGGTTTTGGGCTGCTAATCAAAAAAAACACCTGAAAATTTTCCTATGACATATTTTTTTAAAGATATAATCTATTTTTCAGATTTCCTGTCATATTTTGCATCTACTTCAAATATACAAAACCTTGAAGTGCAACACGCCATTGAAAATTCATTTTCTGAATTTGCTCTTGGACTTGCCTGCTGATCTTGGTGCAATCAGTGATGAACTTGGGGAAAGGTTTAACCAGGACATTGCGACCATGGACAAACAGTATTAGGGCAACTGGAACCCTATCAATGCTGGCCACCTACTGTTGGACACTGATGCAAGAGGCATCAGATGCTGAATAAGAATGAAAGTCTGTGGAAAGTATCATGTGTCAGCACCATGATGGGATTAAACATGCTTAATAAAATATGTTCATTTAATGTTTCTTCAATTTCCTACGTCATACAGCAAATCTGAAGTGATCTTTGGGTTCAACTTGAAGGTGTATCATAATCCCCAATTTTTTTTTAAACCAGGAAGCAAACCCTTTGGAAAAAAATTATTGCCTTGTGTAATGGAAAGTTACAAAATTCTCTCCAGCAGGACTGTTTAAAAAAAAATCAAATAAAGTGCACTTTGTAAATTAATTATCTTGACAATGAGCTAAAGATATTCAACAGCTTAAATCAAAGACAATGCTGATCCTGCACTGTTTTTCAAAGCAGTATCCTTTCATTGATATACTTGTCCAGAAATGTCTAATCTACCCAAACAAGCTGTGGTGATACCACTGTGGTGCTGTTATGCCACTAGTACTGTACCTCCCTGTAACTCCTTCCTCTTGAATTCTCCAAGAAAGCCGATAACACCCGAGTCCCTCCCTCAGTACAAATCCTGGAATTGGCCCAGTAACAGGAGCATGTGTCAGTCTTATGGTAATAAAAGCCTGTAGTTAATAAAAAGTAGTTCCAATCTTTTGGCACTATTGATTGTGTAGCAATTTTATTACCATAATTTTTTTTCTCCCTTGCAATGGACAAGTTGTTGAGGCCGGACAAGCAAGATATTGATCCAAAGTCGCCTGAAACCCCAGACCGATTTGAGCTCTAGCTATTTTACTTTAACGTCTTTCTGCACATCTCTGCAGGGTGATTGACTACAATCAAACCATCAACTGTTTCACACAGCTGGATGTGAATATATTACTGACACAGTGAAGCACCAGCTCCCCATATGCCCAGAAGACTGGTAGTACACTGCACTTGAGGTGGATGGCTGCCTCTACCCCCTCCTCCGGGTCCCCTTCAGATTCACCAATGGTGTCTTTGTTTTTCAGAGAGAAATGGACCAGATGATAGACCAGCACAAGCTCAAGGCCACATTCCCCTGTTTGGACAATGTCATCATCTGTAGCCATGACCAACAGGACCACGACACAAACCTACAAAAATTTCTCCAAATGGCCAAGGCACTCAACCTCACTTACAATAAAAAAACAAATGTATGTTCCACACATCACGCCTGGCCATTCTCAGTTGCATCATGGAACATGGAGTCATTGGTCCTGACCCCGACCACATGTGCCCTCTGATAGAGCTCCCCTTCCCTCACAGCCAAAAGGCCCTGAAGAGATGCCTGGGCTTTTTCACATACTATGCCCAGTTGGTCCCCAATTATGTGGACAAGGCCCAGTACTTAGTGAAAGCCACCTCTTTTCCCGTCAGCGGAAGCCCAGGCAGCTTTCAACCACATCAAAGGAGACATCACTACGTTGTGGACGAATCCAACCCATTTCAGGTGAAGAACGATACCCCCAACTTTGCCCTAGCCACCATCCTTAATCAAGCAGGCAGACCTGTGGTGTTTTTCTTCCACACCCTCCATGGCTCTGAAGTCCAGCACTCCTCTATCAAGAAGGAGGCCCAGGCAATCGTTGAAGCAGCGCAACACTGGAGGCACTACTTGGCTTGTAAACAATTTACCCTGCTGACTGACCATAGTATATTCGCTTTTATGTTTAATAATAAGCAGCAGGGTAAAATTAATAATGGTAAGATTCTGAGGTGGAGAATTGAACTCTTCACCTATAACTATGACATTTTGTACTGGCCTGGGAAGCTCAATGAGCCTTCAGATGCCCTGTCCTGGGAGACATTTGCCAGCACACAGTCCAACCGACTCCAGGCCCTCCACGATGGCCTTTGCCACCCCAGGGACGCTGACCAGAAACTGCTAGGTCTATGCTGAGTGCAAGCCATGCTTTTACAAGCCCAACAAGTCACACCTGATCAAGGCCACCCACCCCTTTGAACATCTCAGCACGGATTTCAAGGGCCCCCTGCTCTCTTCCAACTGAAATCTGTACTTCCTCAACATCGCTGATGAGTACTCCTGATTCCCCTTTGCCATCCCCTGCCCGGATATGACCACAGCCACAGTCATAAAGACACTACGCAGCATCTTTTCCCTTTTTGGGTACCTGAACTACATCCACAGTGATCAGGGTCCTCTTTTATGAGTTATGAGCTGCATCAGTACCTTTAGGTGCAGGGCATCACCACCAGTAGAACCGCCAGCTATAACCCCCGGGGGAATACCAGGTGCAAAGGAAAAATGCAACTGTCTGGAAGGCAGACCTCCAAGCCTTGAAATTGAGAGACCTACCCCTTTCCCATTGGCAGGAGGTCCTCCCAAGGTGCTCCATGTGTACTACCACTAACACCACATGAATGAATGTTTTCCTTCCAAGGAAATCTGCATTGAGGACAATGTTACCATCCTATCTGACAACACCTGTACCAGTCCTGCTCCGGAGGCATTTGTGGGGCCATAAGATTGATCCACTGGTTGAGAAGGTGCACCTCCTTCTGCCAACCTTCAATTCGCCTTTGTGGCATACCCAGACAGGTATGAAGACATAGTCTCTGTCTGGGACTTAGCACGTGGAGGGGATCCTGAGACTACCATCGATCCAGTGAGACCAATTACTACTTTTAAACACTACATACCTGAGCACCCTGTCCTGACCCTGCGCTAGCTGCTCCAAACACCATGCCCCACTCCCAGCACACTGCCCCATCTGACCCTCCCCAGTCATCCGGTATTCCCACTGCCAACCTACCCCAAATTGACCAGGAACCTGTAACTGCACCATAGCCATCACCATGACAGTCCCTGAGACACACAAGACCACCAGACCCGCTGAACCTGTAATGGACACTAGACCCACCAGACCTTTTTTAAAAAAGAGGGGGTGAATGTGATTTTGTGTATGGCTGGCCCGCTTCCTCCCTTTAACTCCTCCACTTGTAATTCTCCAATAAAGGCGATGATGCCCAAGTCCCTCCCTCAGTATCATCCTGGAATCAGGCCAGCAACAATGGTACTAAAAGCCTGTCGTAAAGTAGCTCCAGTCTTTGGCGTTATTGATAGGGTATCACAAGCTAGAGAATTTCTAAAATAACATGTCATCATCTTTTCCACAGATAAAAGCATCGAGATCCATTAGTTGAAGAGGCCGAATAGGTTAAATTTGTTCTACAGTTTTTTTTTCCAAATCACATTTAGCACCACAACTCTTCTTAATCACACCATATCCAATCCTGGCTAAGTGTTCCATGCTCATGAACTAGCTCCAATAATATTAATAAATTCATCCTTTGCACAAGTTCATTCCTGTGAACAACGTAACTAATTTCCTCTCTCTCTTAGTTATTGTTCTTTGATAAGAAAGAATAACTCAAAAGCAGGGGGGAGGGGAAAGAGAGAGGAAATTAATCACAAATATTACCAGTACTCACTATGGTAACCATACTTCCACAAGATTGTAATGAACAGCTAAAGCGCACAAAACTGATAAGAGGGTGCTCTTGCCATTCATTACAATCTTGAGGAAGTATGGTCATCAGAGGGTGTGATTTTGTATTTATTACTTCTTCTGGAGGTCTGGAAAATGAAAATCCATTTATTACCAGATGTTGGATTACAATTCTTTTACAAATTATCACATATTTAATTTCACGGTTCTAAATTCATATCATTATTGCTATTCTCTCCCATGACAAATTTTTATTTTGCCTTTCAAAACTAAGCTTCAGCCACAATCCAAAGACTCCTTTCCACAGCGGTCTGTCAAATTTCGTCCACATAAAACTCCTTCAGACAGTTCAGTACATTAGAGATCATTAACAGCAAGAATATATCTAGTGAAATTACTTAGAGCAATTTTTAAATCCATTAATAATTTAAATTAATAATTGATTAAATAGGAAATCACAAAGGATTTATTTCAAATCAACAAATAACACCATGATTGGCATAAATTCCTTCAAATGATTGCAGTAAAATGGCCAAGTTGCACATTAACCTTCAAAATTAAATGCAATTGAAATGTAAATTGGTTTTATACAATTGCTCTGAAATACCTTTTAGTGATTTACACAGAAGATCCTCACAAACGTAGGTCTTAAAAATGCTGACACAGACTCTGCCAATCCCTGAATGATTAGTAAAAAAGCAAACCACAGCAAAGATGTCCTCTGCCAGTGAATCTATAAACAATGCATGTACTTGATCATCTCAAAGTTAGAAAATATCACATCTTGCAAATTGCAAGATATTTTAATTGTCAATATTCATTTGACAATTTTACCACCAGCAATTTTAGCACTCAGATCTGCAAATACAACATTTTGATTTAATTTGAAATGGAAATGATTATCATCTTCTTGATCAATGTGAAAATGCCAGTCTACCAATAAGAGATACAAGATGCTAAGTGTTCATAAGTTCTTTTTCTTTGGCTTGGCTTCGCGGACGAAGACTTATGGAGGGGGTAAAAAGTCCACGTCAGCTGCAGGCTCGTTTGTGGCTGACAAGTCCGATGCGGGACAGGCAGACATGGTTGCAGCGGTTGCAGGGGAAAATTGGTTGGTTTGGGTTGGGTGTTGGGTTTTTCCTCCTTGGCCTTTTGTCAGTGAGGTGGGCTCTGCGGTCTTCTTCAAAGGAGGTTGCTGCCCGCCAAACTGTGAGGCGCCAAGATGCACGGTTTGAGGCGTAATCAGCCCACTGGCGGTGGTCAATGTGGCAGGCACCAAGAGATTTCTTTAGGCAGTCCTTGTACCTTTTCTTTGGTGCACCTCTGTCACGGTGGCCAGTGGAGAGCTCGCCATATAACACGATCTTGGGAAGGCGATGGTCCTCCATTCTGGAGACGTGACCCATCCAGCGCAGCTGGATCTTCAGCAGCGTGGACTCGATGCTGTCGACCTCTGCCATCTCGAGTACTTCGACGTTAGGGATGAAAGCGCTCCAATGGATGTTGAGGATGGAGCGGAGACAACGCTGGTGGAAGCGTTCTAGGAGCCGTAGGTGGTGCCGGTAAAGGACCCATGATTCGGAGCTGAACAGGAGTGTGGGTATGACAACGGCTCTGTATACGCTTATCTTTGTGAGGTTTTTCAGTTGGTTGTTTTTCCAGACTCTTTGGTGTAGTCTTCCAAAGGCGCTATTTGCCTTGGCGAGTCTACACACTGATTTAGAGCAGCTTCAAATTGATGAAGGCTGCTTAATGAATTTCCACACAGTGCTAAGGTACTGGTTCACATCAGTAACCGCCCAGAAAATAAATGAGCAATTTTAGCAGAGCTGTTCAAAATGCCACATGTTCCTGAAACAGATCTTGCAGTTGCACTTGTAGCTATTGGGAGCATTCATTGAGCATTAGTTGCCAATGGCTAATCTGCAAAAGCAACCTTTGTTCAGTAACCCTTTGCCAATGAGTTAGAAAGATTACGTGCAGGCGGTGGAGTAGCTGCGGCAAAGATGGCATCGCGGGATTGTCTCTTACGGGACAGACTGGAAGGGCTCATATGTGCTCGCGTCATTGGCCACGAGCACCTGTGCATGAGGGGTGGAAATGAGTCAGCCTTAAAAGCTGTTCATGAGATTCAAATAAAGTCAGTTAGTTGTGATACCTGAGAACACAGCCTACCGCTTTAATCTCTGTGCTGCGCTCACTCTCAACACGCTACATTGGTGACCCCGATGAGTCTCCACATCCTGAAGACTCGACACAATGGAACAAGCAGCTGTAGGCGCTGTTGCGTTGAAGTTGCCGACTTTCTGGACGAGCAGGCCCTGCACTTGGTTCGGCCAAGCGTTGGCCCAGTTCCAGATCAAACAGATAGCCTCTGATTCGATGAGATACTTCTACGTTGTCAGCTCACTCGACCAGGAAACTGCCTCACGAGTAGATGACCTCATTCAAGTGCCACCAGAGGAAAGTAAATAGATGGTTCTGGAAAACCTCATTAGCACATACGGCCTCTCACAGCGCGAGCGAGCAGCCAGGCTCATGCACTTGAATGGCCTGGGTGACAGAACCACCTTGGCCGTCATAGACGAAATTTTCATGCTGGCAGAAGGGCACAAGCCCTGCCTCATGCAAGTGTTCTCTAACAGATGCCTGAGGGCATCAGGCTCGCGTTGGCCAACACCGATTTCAGCAACCCACGCAAAGTTGTGGCACACGTAGATGTCCTCTACCATTCTACCGCGTCTCACAGCCATCACTAAGGACAACACTCAAGTCCAGCCCACCACATGAGCAGACCGCTCCCCAACAGAAAACTGAGAGGCCCAATCCCAAATGGTGTTTCTATCACCAACATTGGGGGGGGGGGGTGTCCACCCGCAAGTGCCACCAGCCATGTTCTTTCCCAGGAAATGACGTGGCTAGCTGCCGCAGCCACCAAGAGGAGAGGACTGGCTGTCTAATGTTTCACTTGAAATAAGATAAACAAAAAAGGAACTCTGTGGGGACCTGAAAGAAAGAAGTGATCTTCTGGAAAACCCTAATGGAGCATGTTTCTTCAGTAAGACACAGAAGTGGCTGATTAACAGGGATCAGTTTGCGTCCAGGGACAACAAATCTCTCTCTGAAGAACCCTTCTGAGTTGTAACCATTTACCTTTCAAGCATCAAAGCCTGGTGAACTTCATAAATGTTAAATTCTGTGCACAGAATAAGAATTGCCTGCAACCAGTAAACTTGGAGGAATAAAAAGTGAGATTGGACTGTGAACTTTTCTGAACTTAAACATACACGTGTGCTTAGAATTAGAAGGGGGTTAAGTTTGGTTAGTTAAGTTAATAGTGATAAGTTAAAGTGTGATTCTGTTTTCATGTTTAAAGATAATTAAAAGCAACTTTTGTTTAAGTCACCATTTGTCTTGGTGAATATCTATTGCTGCTGGGTTTTGGGGTCCTCTAGGCTCGTAACATTAGTTAGTTGAGATACCCGAGCACACAGTCTGATACTTCAGGTTCTGCACTGTGCTCACTCACAACACACTACAACATAATCATAGTAGCTTACAGGATTAAAACACAATAGATCAGTGGTTGAAAGAAAAAGTTAGAAAACCACTGTTTTAATTGTACCTAATTGACTTGTTACGTGCACAGTTTCATAACTCCAAAGGAAATGGGTTAATGACAATTTTTCACAAACAAAATATTTCAGTAACAACTCGGTCTAGAGCAGTGGTTCTCCCTTCCCAATCACTTACCACATTAAGCAATCCCTAACTAATCACACAGCAACTATGGCATACTTAAAGTGGTATGTGAGTGGAAAGAACCACTGCAATAGAGTGTGAAATGCTGGTTAAAGCCAGATATTAACAGTAAGAATGTATTTATTTAGTACAGTCAGTTAGGATTCAACTATTCTCTCATACAGGGAAAATTAACTGGATGCATGGCTAAAATAATTTCTTTTTGAAAAAATATTTTATATAATGTGAAAATGCACATTTTCTTGCTTGTTCTACTGCTCTCTTTAAAGTTTTAATTGTGAAAAATCTTTTTTCCCCCAATACATCCACAAGATAAGACCTATCCCAATACATTACAAATCACAGTTGGCGATTTTAACCAGACCAGTCTCATGAAAACCCCATCCATTTATCTCCAGCACTTTAACCTGGGGTACCACAGGTCCAAGCACACATGATCACTGCAACACTAAGGAGGCCTATCATTCTTTCCCAAGACCGTATTTTAGCAAGTTAGATCACCTGCCAGTGCTCCTTCTGCTGAAAAAGAGCGGCTCCAGAGATCAGGACAGTTAGAAGGTGGTTGCAGGAGGCTGAAGAACAGCTGCAGGACTACCTCGAATCAAAGGATTGGTCAGGGCTTGAGCACTCAGCTGAGGATGAGAAAGATGACACTAGGGTCAGTGGACAAGTGTGTACCAACCAAATTGTTCAGGGCTTTCCACAACTGGAAGCCCTTGATGAACAATTAAATCTGGAACCTGCTGAGAGCCAGGTCAGACATTTCAGTCCAGAGAACAAGAACACTACACAAGCAGCAGGTTTGACCTATGCAAAACCACATCCCAGGTGAAGTGGAGATTCAGGACACAAATGAATAAAAATGAAAAATACCCAACAGCTCCAGCAGGGCATAAATTACATAACCTGCTGAAAACCAAATCTCGTGCAATAGGAGACACCAAAGCTTCACTCCCATAAGAGCTCAATGCCTTCTACACCTAATAATGACCACCAGAACAAGAAGAACCACTGCTCACCCCCATGTCCCCTGATGATCCTCCACTGTCAGTATCTGAGGATGATGTACAGGCTGTTTTCAATGAATTCAAGGATCCATTAATGGAATTTTCAAATAAGTGATGGGAGTTTGACAAAAGTGTTCAACAACTGTAGGATGAACTGTTTGCTTCAACACTTTACTTTGTGGTGTCAGCCACCAAAGTATTTTCCAATAATGTACAAGGTAACAAAGTTTTATTCTGGCAAGATTACATAAGGATTTTTTTTTATTGAATCACATCTGGTTGACCATTGACAAAAATGAGAAGCAATTTTCTTTACTGTATTTTGCTTCTATGCCAGACACCATCTCACTGACTCGACACAAACCCCTTGAGCAGTTGGACAGCAAAGATGCTTCTTATTGAATAGCAAACTGTAGTCAATGCAATCATCCTTTCAAAACAGATCAGCAAACTCCAACACCTGGCGCTCAATACCCCATTGCATAATTGGATCCAGGATTTCCTCTCTCCGAGATCTTAATAAGTACAGATTGGCAAGAACATCTCCACAATCTCCATCTGCACTGGAGCATCACAGGGTGCACATTTAGCTCCCAGCTCTACTCACATTACACCTATGACTGTGTGGCTCAGTACAACACCATTGACACAAATTTGCAGATGATACCACAGTAGTGGTATCGTGTTATATGGCGAGCTCTCCACTGGCCACCGTGACAGAGGTGCACCAAAGAAAAGGTACAAGGACTGCCTAAAGAAATCTCTTGGTGCCTGCCACATTGACCACCGCCAGTGGGCTGATATCGCCTCAATCCGTGCATCTTGGCGCCTCACAGTTTGGCGGGCAGCAACCTCCTTTGAAGAAGACCACAGAGCCCTCCTCACTGACAAAAGGCAAAAGAGGAAAAACCCAACACCCAACCCCAACCAACCAATTTTCCCCTGCAACCGCTGCAACCGTGTCTGCCTGTCCCGCATCGAACTTGTCAGCCACAAACGAGCCTGCAGCTGACGTGGACATTTACCCCCTCCATAAATCTTCGTCCGCGAAGCCAAGCCAAAGAAGAAGAAGAAAGATACCACAGCAGTGGGCAGTATGAAAAGTGGTGGTAAGTCAGCATACAGGAGGGAGATTGAAAATTTAGCCAATTAGTGCACCAACAAAAACCTCATATGCAAACCAAAGAGTTGATTGCGGACTTTAGGGAAGAAAAACCAGTGATATACTATCCAGTGATCATTGGGATATCAGAGGTAGAGAAGGTGAGCAAATCTAAATTCCTGGCATTCACCATTTCTGAAGACTTTTTCTGAACTCAATATACTAATGTCATCATGAGGAAAGCACGTCAGTCTGCTTCCTCGGGAGTGTGTGGAGGATCAGTATGACATTGAAAATCTTGGCAAACTTCAGCAGGTGTAGTGAAATTGTGCTGACCAGCTGCATCATGGCCTGGTATGTGGGTACCAACATCTCTGAGTGGAAATCCCTGCAAAAGGTAGTGGATGCAGCCCAGTATATCACAGGCAAAACTCTTCAGCAAGGCTGATTGGAAAGGAATCCATTGCAGATGTCCAGGAAAAGGAATCTCTCTCTGAAAAACCAGCAAGAACCCCACCTGAGTGGTAACCATTTGCCTGTTAAGCATCAAAGACTGGTGAACTTTGTGAATGCTAACTTCTGTGCACAGTACAAGAATTGCCTGCAACCAGTGAGATTGGACTGTGATCCAAAGAACTTTTCTCATCTTAAATACACATAACACACACCTGCGCTTAGTATTAGAGGAGGGATTAAATAGGTGAAGTCATAAGTTAAAGTTTAATTCTGTTTTCTTGTTCAAATCTAATAAAAAGCTACTTTTATTTGAGTAACCCTGTGTTGTGGTGCATATCTATTGCTGCTGTGTTTTGGGGTCCTCTGGACTCCGTAACTGTAGGAACACTGGCATTTGTCCACGTGCAGCTTCTCTTGATACAGGGATGGAATGAGCTTCAGAAAGTGAGGTTGAGGAAACACTGAAGATGGTAAAGGATGCGCAGTGGTCAACTGGAGGAAACTGGTTTTTTCAGAATGGGATATTTAGATAAGTGATGGTAGTTTGATAAAAGTGTTCAACAACTCTGTGGGATGAACTGCTTGCTTCATCACATGCCTCATTGACTTTGTGGTGTCAGCCACCAAAATATTTTCCAATAATGTATGAGGTAACAAAGTTTTATTCTGGCAAGATTACATAAGGATTTTTTTTTAATTGAATCACATCGGGTTGATCACTCTGACAAAAATGAGAAGCAGTTTTCTTCACCGTAGTTGGAAACATGACTAAAAAACATGACCAGGTGTGCCTTATTGTAAACTGTTTTTATGTTTCTATTACATGCATACATACACACAAGAGGTCAAAGAAAATCTGTGTAGAATGTCAATTGCGCCACAGCTCCAATATTGCAGAACATAGTACCACCAAGGGGTGCAGAGATTTTGAGATATTGAATAAGGCAAAATAATACTTTGTCAAGAGGAGAAACAGATTAAACTGGGATTATTAAATTTCAGCCAGAACCAGCTGAGATGCCACTATTAATTGAGTGTAAAGTTATGAGCTGAAGAGGTGACTCAAAGTGGTAATTTCAAGATAAAAGGATCAAAGGAGGAGATGATGTTTATTCCCCCACCCCGGCCAAAATCCAACTCTAAACATCCTCCTCGATTTCGAACAAAGAGAAAAGGGCAATTAATTGTTCCAGTGAATGAACAGTAGGTTTAAGACTTTATCCAGTGGCATCTTTTGGCCTGGGACATTCTGGATAATCAATCCAAGACATTCTGCTATTCCACTATACAGCAAATATGTTGCACATGGTAAGCAAAGACAATCCTCCAGGATCTCAAGGCATTGTGGAAAGTGCAGCAAATTTGAGAAAGAATCACAAGAGTATGCTCAGAGAGAAATGGTATGCAGTTAATGGACTGATGCCTTAATGCAAGTAATTAACAGTAGCATAAACCTGTACATCCTCAGGTTGGAGAATTTTTTTATTTGACCTTTATTCCCAATTATCTCTTTATCTGTTCCTCTCCCAACCGATGTTCAAAGATCCCCCAACACAACCAAGTTAATTTCTTCAATCACTCACCAGCTCTAGTAAGGGTCCATTTCAAACGTTTTCATGAGATTCATTATGCTAAGTGTATGTAATAATGGCTCCATTTGCAGCCAAGACAAATATAACTGCCACAACAATTTCAACTTGCAGTCTTCGGCTCTATTCTGAAATTAGAGCCAAACCAATAAGGTTTGGCATCTCCCCACTTAAACACATAAAAAAAGTCTGCAGTGTCAGATCTGCTAGTCGTGACTCAATTAACATCTTTCCCACCACAATCTAACCACTTTCTGTCTTGGGAATTATTCTTTTCTATTTTTAAACATGTTTTTCTTCAGTGTAAACATACAGCCAATGGCATGCCCTTCTAAGTGCTGCAAAAATTTTATTTTCCAAAAGCAAATGTGCAACAAATCCATTTACAAATATCAAGAGTCTTGCCCATAATGTTGCAGCGAAGGTTGCCATTTGAGACAGAATGGCCTTAAAATTATCATCCAGCATTGCCCTCAAAAAAGCCCAATTTAAAATTTCATGAATAGCAATTGTTCAAAATATTTCATTTGTGAACTGCCCGCCTCGATTCATGAACTTTACTTTTCTCTTGACTGCTACTGAATTTTTAAATTTTCATCAAAGTCAATTCTTTCTGACTGGATCTTTTTAATTGGTAATACTCAAACTACTCTGCACCACCATCATTTAATTCTGTAATTCCAAGTTCTGCCTTAATTTTGACTGAGAAGCTGGAGCCCATTTCATGTCATTCCTCCTTACACTGAGCAACAGCTTAACTTGATTCATCTCTCTCTTTACCACCTTGCCTCAGTGTTAACTATCCATCTAATCACCAGAAAAATACTAAAAGATGTCATCATAAAAAAACTACACTTACATTTTACACCACATCGAGTCTTATCAAGCCTTGACAATAAATGCTTCACAGAAACAAAGACCAATGAGGACAAATAACCTGAAGCTTCAATAAAGGATTAGATTCTCAAGAATACGTAACAGAAAGGGGGTTGGTGGAGGAGGGTGTAAAGGTTGACTGAGGGAATTCCAAAGCGAAAGAAATGGACATGGCAGTCCACGACACAAAATCTAAACAGAAGGATAGCCAAGATCTTAGAAGTTTGACAAAGCACTCATCTTTACAGGCTATTGGACAAAAGGAGACCAAAAGAGATAATACAACATTTGAAGACAAGAATGAACATTTTAAAATCAAGGTGTTGCTCATCCAGGGCACAGTGTACTTCAGGAATAAGGTGATGCATGGGACTTGTTACAACTTACAACCTGTAGCTGAACAGATTCTGGGTGACCTCAAGTTGACTGAAGCTGCAAATCATCCAAAAAAGTGGTTTCAGTCAATTGTGTCTTTGCAAGCACAAATATTCTATTTATAATTCTACCTCTGTTTAACCAGAGGTAGAGCTATACAGAGAATATGATTAAAGAGGTTGAGCTATAAATAGAAAATCCTTTTGAATTCTCAACTAAATAGCAGTGTCTGATATAATAATGTTTCATCATCATATCACACAGTTCACTAAAAGTACATTTACACAAATGTACCAAATGATTTCCTCTTTGGAAAAACACAGCCAAAATTATAGAGTTAATCACATACATTAATGTTCAGTTGTACATTCAATCTACCATAAATTCACTCAATCTTTTGGCCTCTTCACTCACTTAACTTTTAAGCGCACACAGTGGATCACTCTTCCAGACAGACTTCACATACATCCTTTTCTGAAATTGAAAATTCAGCATAATTGTCTTCATTATTCGCATGACAATGTAAATCATTTTCTGCATCACCACCTTCTTGCATGTGAGCTCAAATCTATGAACAAATAAGATTTAACACAGAGCCCAACAAGCACAACAGAATCCTCAAATTTTGCTTGGCACTCAGGATCTGTTCCCAGGACCATATAACAATTACAGCACAGAAACAGGCCAGTTCAGCCCTTCTCATTCATGCCAAACATCTTCTCCACCTCATCTCATTGACCCGCACCATAACCCTCCACACTTCCCTCATCCATATATTATCCAATTTTTCCTTAAATATTGAAATCAAACTTGCATCTACCACTTCAGCCAGAAGCTCATTCCATGCTCCCGCCACCCTCTGAGTGAAGAGATTCCCCCTCATGTTCCCCTATACTTTTCCCCCTTCAATTTCAATCCATGTCCTCATTTGAATCTCCCCCACTCTCAATGGGAAAAGCCTATCCACATTTACTCTATCTGTCCCCCTCATAATTTTAAATACCTCAATCTTCAAGTCACCTTTCCCTGTAACTCAAACCCTGAAATCCAGGCAACATTCTTGAAAATCTCCTCTGCACTCTCTATTCTGTTTATATCCTTCCTATAATTCAACAACTAGGTTACTTTTGGGGCCTTTTTAAACAGCAGAACATGACCTACCCTCCAATCCTCTGGCACCGCCCCTTGCCCAGTGATATTTTAAATATTTCTGTCAAAGCCCCCAATATTTATACACTAACCTTCCTCAGGGACCAAGGGAATATCTTGTCAGGACCTGGAGATTTATCCATCTTTATTCTCTTTAAAATAGCCAATAATAGCTCATCATTAATCTGTATATTATCTATGACATCACTACCAGATTTCCTTACTTCTCCTGGCTCAATATTCCTTTCCTTAGTGAATACTGAAGAAAACCATTTAAAATTTCCCCAATTTTTTATGACTCCTCGCATAGCCTACCCCTCTGATCTTCAATGGGCCCAATTTTATCCCTCACTATTCTTTTACTTTTAATGTACCTGTAGAAACTCTTTGGATTATTTTTTTTTTACCTTGCCTGCCAAAGCAGCCTCTTATTTCCTTTCAGCCTTTCTAATTTCTTTCTTAAGGATTTTTTCCACTCATGATATTCCTCAAGCACCTCATATTTCCTGCTGTCCACGTCCCTCTTCCTCCAAATCAAATTCCCAGTATCCTTTGAAAACCAAGGTTCCCTATATTTTCTAACCTTTCCTTTAATCCTCACAGGGACATACCAAATCTGTACCCTCAAAATTTCCCCTTTGAATATCCTCCATTTGCCTGTAACATCCTTCCCTGAAAATAAATTATCCCAATCCACACCCTCTAAATCCTTACGCATCTCTTCAAAATTAGCCTTATCCCATCAAGAATCTCAATCTAAGGCCCAGCCCTAACCTTCTCCATTAACCTAAAACTAATAGTATTATGATCACTAGACCCAATGTGTTCCTAACACAAACCTGTCACATGACCCATCTTGTTCCCTAATTGGAGATGTAATACTGCCCCCTCTCTTGTCAGTTCTTATATGTATTGATTTAGAAAACTTTCCTGAACACATTTGCAAACTCCAACCCTTCCAGCCCTTTTACAGTATGGGCATCCCAGTCAATGTGTGGAAAGTTAAAATTTCCTCCAATCACTACCTTATGTTTATTACACATAGATGCTATCTCCTTACAAATTTGCTCCTCTAATTCCCTCAGCCCATTAGGGGGTCTACAATACACTTCCATTAGTGTTTTAATACCTTTCCCATTCCTCAATTCCTCCGAAATAGCCTCACTGGACAAGCCCTCCAATCTATTCTACCATAGCACAGTTGTAATGTTTTCTGTAACAAGCAATGTGACTTCTCCACCTTTTATCTCTCCCCCCCCCCCCAATTTTATCACGCCTAAAACAATAGCATCCTGGAATAATGAGCTGCCTATCATGTCCTACCTACAACCAAGTTTCACTGATGGCTACAATATATTTCCATGTGTCACTCCATCCACCTTTCTTACAATGCTCCTTGCATTGAAATATATATACATTACCATCTACTTTTACCACCCTTCATTAACTTTAACATTCTGGTTCCCCTCTCCCTTGAAATATAGGTGTTCTTCTACCTTAATCTCTACACACTGGGGAGGAGTCACGTGATGGAGTAGTGGCCAGTCAGGGAATTCCACCCTCTCCGGAAAAGTTGAAAAAAAATGCACAAAACACAAAGGTACAAGATTAAAAATTAAAACAAAGTAAAAGTAAAGGTGAGAAGAAAATGGCAGCGAAGAGAGAAAAGTCGAAAGCAAGGGGAAGAAGAGGAGATGAAAGAATGTCGGAAGAAGAAGGTGAAGGCCTTACCTGTCCGAGGAGGCCTGCCACGGAGAGAGAAGCCCGCTCCCTAAGGTCAGTGGAAGTCCCGAGCTCAGGACTACAAAAATGGCTTGCGGAGCCGAGTAAAAGTGCGCAACCGCGAGGAGTCGCGCATGCGCGATGCGCATGAAAAAAAACACACTGACAGGAGGGGGGAACAGCTCCGGAGTCGATCTCCACAGCTGAGAGTGACAACTGCAACACAGCAACAGGAGGAGAACATAGAAAATAACGACAACAAGAAAGAAGAGAGCAAAAAGAAAACAAGGAAACAACAGATGGCCAACCCAGAGGAAGAAGAAGAAGAAGAACATAGAGAAATGGAAGAAGAAGGGAAAGGCAGGACAATGGATATATCTTTTTTTAAAGAATATATGGAATCAGTGAAAGAATGGCAATTACAAGAATTTAATGAGATAAAAAGAAGAATTAAGAGTGCAGAAGAAAAAATGAACAAAATAGAAATGGTCATATCAGAGATAGGAAAAAGAGTGGATAATGTGGAAGAACGAGAAATAATCGTAGAAATGGAAGTCCACACCCGACCATGATGCTGAGCAACCTCAGTACTTATTCACTCTGTCCAAAGACTGCCCTCATACGCAGCCTCTCCTCATTGGTATGTAAATAAATTATTACTGCTGAGGGTAAATGTTTGTGTCAAGTTTCCAGCACAGCAGCCTAGTCAAAGCAGACATCCTTCACAAGTACAGGACATCCCCAGCTGTCAGCAATTAAACTGAACATGATACATCAGCATTCTGCAGGATGGCATTAAACGCATTGATGTAGCAGTTAGCGCAATGTCTTTAAAGCGCCTGCGATTGGGACCAGAGTTCGAATCCTATGCTGTAAGTCGTTTGTACTTTCTCTCCACGTCGGAGTGAATTTCCCCTGGGGACTCTAGTTTCCTCCCATTATTTGAAACATACTGGGGGGTGCAGGTTAATTGGGTGTAAATTGGGCAGCAAGGACTCATGGACCAAAATGGCCTGTTACTGTTCTGTATGTCTAAATTTAAATTTTTAATTTAAGGTATTAGTGTGGTTTCAAATCTACTTTGTATTTGGGATATTACTGGATACAACACATTCTATTTGATACATGAGTGGATATGAGTCCAGATGTATCCATCTTCATGTTAATTGCTTCAAGCTTGCAATCCCCTGCTGTCATATCACTTTGCAATGCAACTCCCATTTTGTCCCACAGGTTGTGGGCTCTGAGCGTGCAGTAAGCCGGCGCAAAGCTCCAGAGTTGAAGTTCACCCCCAATCCCTATGCTGAGAAGGAGAAGCAACCACGGGCCAAGGAGTATGGCCTAGAAGCCTAGAGTTTGGATTCACTGCTGGAATGAACAAGGGACTGTGTCGCTGCAGAGGTAATCTGAGCATGGGAGGCAGTGACATTAAAGGGAATGGCAGGATTCACTGAATGAGAGATTGCCTTTATGTGCCTTTATGGGCAAACAAAAGGAAATATGTGTATTTGTGTATATGGGGTGAGAGTGAGACAGGAATAAGACAACCATCAGTGCATGCAGTCAGTGACTCCCACAAAACCCAATCTAATAATGGTCTGTCCTTGTCTTATGCAACCACTTCCTCAAGTTCCTTGTTCTGCATGACTCTGTTTTTTTTTGTCTCAAGCACCTTCAATGGCTATGGATGAAATATCCCTTCAAGGTCATCACTGTGTCTGGAGTCCAGAGCGCAGCACATTCACCAAATAGCTGATGCCCTCTGCTTCTCCATAGCAATAACCCATCTCCACTTTTCATGTGTCACTGTACTCTTCTCTTCGATCATGCAGTTCACCCTCGGAGATTTTTCAAACACTTATTACAAAAATTAAAGGCAGGATCATTTTTACTGATTGGCAATTAAATTTATTCTTGAAAGAGATTAATTAAAAGTGTGGAAACTCATCACTTCAGAATTGAATTGACAATTTTAGCAGTGCCTTTCTCACTTTTACTGAAGCTAATCTGCTTATTTCCTTCTCACTCCTCCCCATTTATTTTTTATTCCTTGAATCTTATGGAAAGGTTGCTCCCAAAATCTCAGAAACTCTGACACCGCCACGTCTGGGTTAAACTGAAAAGTAATTGCAAGGTATGACCTCGAATGGTTTCTGATCGCTCCAGCAACTTCCAGTCCACAAGGTGCAGAGTTCAGAAAACTGTTTAGAGGGACCACCCAGTGGCCAGAATGAGGAATTGAAGCACAAACTTCATGTATGCATTTCCTCCCCATATTAAAATGTCAACGCGCATTTGACAAGAGGTCAGTGTGCATTTGGCTGAAGAGTCTGAAATTATACATGCACTTTGCAGCAAGAAATTGCCCTGTCCCTCAAAAAAATCACATCTAAAAAAAACAGACCTGGCCAAAGTCAAGATGGATTTAGGAGGGGGCAAAGAAAATCACCTTGGACTAATATCTGGAATTCTGAGTTGAAAAAAAAGCAAGGACACGGTGATTTTTGAATTTTCAATTAGGTCTTACACAGAATGGTAGTTAAAGCTACAGAACAGGATGAAGTGCAAATATATATTGAGAATTAGTCATTGGACAAAATGGGAGCAAGCAAATCCATCTCCAAGTTGTGAAGTTGTGATTTACAGAAATCGGTGCTTAGATCCCAGTTTTTCGTTATCTACATCAACAATTTGGCTGAGGGAACCAAATGGCATCTTTCAAGGGAATATGGGCAAGTTGAGTGAGTAAACGAGGTGACATTTGCCAGATAATGTGGAAAATTATGAGACAATCTGTTTATATACACATGATAGAAAAGCAGAACATTTGTTAAAGGGTAGAGACAAGAGTCGTCAGCCAACATGTTGATGCAGCAAAAGGGCAAACAATACCCACTGTTACAAGAATTTAAATATGGGAGCAAGGTATTGTTGGTGCAAACATTTCAGGCTATGGTGAGATCGCACCTGGAATATTGTTTCAGTTTTCATCTCATAACTGAGAAAGGATGTGCATACCATAAGGAATGCAGTGAATATTCACCAGATTAGTTCCAGGAATGGCAGGCTTGCTATTTTGGGAGAAATAAAGTTGACTTGGACTATATTGTCTTGAGAAGAATGAGAGGAAACATAAAAATTATTAAAGGGTCTTGCAGGCTAGATGCAGGGAGGTGGTCTCTCATGCCAGAAGCGTCTGAAATTAGAAGTCACACTTTAAAGAGGGCAAGGCTGTTTGCCACGAAGATCAAGAGAGATTTTATTTATCCAAATGTTTGGGATTTTGCACCCTGTGGATATTCAGGTTGTTGAGTTCACTCAAAGCAATGGATACTCAAGGCTCAACAGATATGGGGATAATGGAAGAAAAATGGCAGAAAAGGCTTGAAATGCAGGATAAGCAACTCTTGCTACTAATTCATACCACTACTCACAATCAGCTTGTTCTGCTTAACAAGATGGTCACATGCCAAGTTGATGTCAAAGCATTTTCATAAGAACATAAGAAATGGGAGTAGGAGTAGGCCATATAGCCCGTCGAGCTGATCTGATGATAAGCTCATCTCCACCTACTTGCCTTCCCCACCCCACCCCGCCCCACCCTCAATTATCCTTCAATTCCCTTACTTAAATCTCTATAAAAACTTTATATTTACTGAGGTCGCCTCCTCTGCTTCAATGGGCAGCAAATTAGACAGATTCACCACCCTCTGGGAAAAGTACTTGCTCCTCATCTCTGTCCTAAATTTACTACCCCTGAATCTTGAGGCTATGTGCCCTCATTCTGGTCTCCATTACCAATGGAAACAATTTACCTTCCTCAAAATCTTAACAACGCCTTTCATAATTTTTATACGTTTCCATAAAGTCCCCTTCATTCTTATAAATTCCAGTGAACACAATCTCAGACAACTCAATCCCTCATCATAGGTCAACCCCTTCATCCCTGGAAACAATCTGCACCACCTTCAAAGCCAGTACATTCTTCATCAAGTAAGGAGAACAGAACTGCACTCAGTACTCAAGATGCTGTCTCGCCAGTACTTTGTACAGGTGCAACATAACCTCCCCACTCTCAAATTCAGTCCCTCCAGCAATGAAGGCTAGAATATTCCATTTGCCTTCTTGATAACCTGCTGCACCTGCAAACCAACCTTTTGTGATTCATACACAAGCACTCCCAAGTCAAGATCCTGCAATCACTTTCCATTTTAATAATATTCTGATCTTCCATTCTTCCTGTGGATAATCTCACATTTGCCAACATTGTATTCCATCTGCCAGACCCTAGTCCACTCACTTAATCTATCCATATCTCTCTGCAGACTTTCCGTATCCTCCACACAATTTGCTTTTCCACTCAATTTAGTGTCATCAGCAAACTTAAATACATTACACTCTGTCCCCTCTTCCAGATCGTTTATATATACTGTGAACAGATCCAGGCCTAGCACTGACCACTGTGGCACCCAGCTCACCACCAATTGCCAACCAGAAAAAATGCCCCTGTATCCAAACTCTCTTCTTTCCATTGGTTAACCAATCCTTTATCCATGCTAATACATCACCCTCAATTCTATACATCCTTAATTTATGTACAAATCTTTTATGTGGCACCTTATCCAATGCCCTCTGAAAATCCAAGTAAACAACATTGATTTGATCCCCTGTATCTACCGCCTCATTATTACCCTCAAAGATTTCCAGTAAATTTGTCAAACAGGACCTACCTTTGCTGAATCCATGTTGCATCTGCTTGATATTTCCATTTCACTCCAGATATCTCGGTATTTTATCTTTAATATTAGTTTCAAGCATTTTCACAATTCCAGATGTTAAATTAATTGGTCTAGAGTTCCCTGCCTTTTGCCTGGATCATTTTTTGAATAGTGGCGAGATATTCACCGTGTTCTTATCCACTGGGAATTGTTAAGAGAATTTTGGTAAATTATCACAAAACCCTCAGCTATAATTTCTGATATTTCATTTAGTACCCTGGGATGCATTCCATCATGACCAGGGGATTTATATACCTTTAGACTCTCAAGTTTTCTGAGTACGACCTCTTTAGTCATAACTATTACATCTAGGTCCTCACCTCCCAGCACATTTATCTTTGGCATGTTCAACGTGTTCTCCGCTGTCAAGGCTGACACAAAATAGTCATTCAAAGCCTCAGCCATTTCCTCATTATCCCTTCTCATCTTCCAAGGGTCAAACTTTCATTTCAACCACCTTTTTCTGCTTTATGTAATTCAAACTTTGTTTGTTTTTATATTTTATGCTAATCTTTTCTCATAGTCTACCTTCCCTTTCTTTATTGGTGCTTTGTGGTTCTTTGTTGCTTCTTAAAGGTTTCCCTATGCTCTTGGCGACTTTGAATGCATGAGCTTTTAATTTAATGCATTCCTTGATCTCCTCAGTTATCCAAGGCTGGCTACCCCCACTCTTACTAACCTTGCTTTTAACTGGAATATATTTTTGTTGAAGCCTTTCCAAGAGGATTCCTTACTACAAGATCACTAATTATACCTGTCGCATTGCACAGGACCAGTTCCAATATAACATGTTCCCTTGTAGGTTCAGCAACATGCTGTTCAAGGAAGCCATCATGTATGTATTCTAAGAAATCCTCATCAAGGATCCCTTGACCAATATGATTCACCAATCCTATGTGTATATTAAAATCCCCCACGATAATTGCAGTTTCATCCTTACATGCCTCTGACATTTTTTGGTTTACTGTCTGTGCCACTGTAATATTATTGGGTGGCCTATAGGTAACTCCCATCAGTGATTTTTTTTTCCTCTTGACTTACATTAAGTCCATTTGGGTAGAGATTAGGATAAGATCTAAGAGCAAAATATTATCTCTCACTATTGTCCTGATCTCATCCTTAACTAAGGGCACTACCAGTCCTTCCTTATAACCCAATATCCTTGAATATTTTATTCCTAATCCTCTTCACCCTGCAACCACATTTCTGTAATGGCCACCAAATCATATCCCCTTTTACTGATTTGTGCCACAAGTTCACTAACCTCATTTCAAATACTACAGGCATTCAAATAAAATGCTGTTATACCCATGTTACTTTTAAAATACGGTCATCTTTTCCCATTTTTGCACTCAACTTTTATCCCCTCTACTCTTAGTTTTCACTTTTTACAACTTTATTTTACTTTTTCCACACACTTGTCTTATACTTCATCCATCTCTCTCCAATCTGTTGAACCCATCCCCTACTATAGACCTAATTCTGTGATTAACTAGGATTCAAGTCTCATCTCAGTTCAGATGGAGCCCATCCTCTTTGAACAGTTCCTTCCTTCCCCAATACTAGTGCCAATTTCCCATGAATTGGAACCCATTTCTCCCACACCAAGCCTTAAGCCACACTTTTAACTCTCTCATCTTCTGGACCCTGTGCCAATTTGCATATGGCTCAGGTAGTAACCCAGAGATTGCCACCTTTTTCATCCTGTTTTTTAATTTGACCTCTTGCTCCTCAAATTCCCTTCTCAGAACCTGCTTCCTGGTTCTACCTTCATCATTGGGACCCACATTGACCACAACAACTGAATCTTTCCCCGCCGACTGCAAATTCCTCTACAGGTCAGATAAAACATCCTGAACCCAGGCACCAAGCAGGCAACAAAGCCTTAGAGACATTCTATCCCTGCAACAGAGAACTTTGTCTATTCCCCTAACTATGCTATCATGTCCTTTCAGAATCCAGATTAAATTCCATTGCAAAGCACATTCAAAAATGTTGCTTTTCTGCATTTTACCTTTTTTGCTACCAGTCTCCATTTGTTCTAATTTTCTTTATCATCTGTGCAGATTCTTCAACATATCCCTTCTGCCACTAAGATCAGATCCTGATAAAATTCACAGAACCTGACAGTTTTAAATAACCCATTTCTTCCCCACTTGAATACATTTAACTTGCATCATCCTTCAACATTATTTAAATAATCCCAAACTCATCAACCATTCTGTTCATTTGTTTCAAATAAATCTGGGCAAAGATTTTGTCTCAAAATTACTTACTGTAAATGCATGTCAAATTTATTTGTCATTGTATTGTCAAATATTACCCGCCCCTTCAGCCACCTATTTGCACTGGTTCTTTACCCACTACCAGATCAAACAGCATAAATGTCTGTCAGAGCATCAAAATATTAACTAAAAAGGGATGTTCACAACAGTTCTCCTCATACACAATATTGTACAGCCATCACCTTTTACTGGAGTGACAATAGCAAATACCAGAGGACATTTGTTAGGGTGACTTAAGGTTAGGGGAGATGTCAGGGGTAAGTTTCCACCCCCTCCCAAAAAAAATATACAGAGTGGTGGGTGACTGAAATGGAGCAGTGGTGGTGGAGGGTTGTATTATAGGGTCATTTAAAGGACTCTTAGATAGGCACATGAATGATAGAAAAATTGAGGGTTATGGGTGCGAGGTTGTAAAGGATTAGATTGTTGTGAAGTAGTTTTACATAGGTCTGCATAACATCATGGTCTGAATGCTTGTCCTGTGTTGTAATGTTCTATATTCTAATTTTCAATCAATGCACCTTTGACATTAATTTACTAATCAACAAATACAAGCTTTCATCATTTTCTCTTATAAAACCTGACAAAATCAAAAAGCCTTAATTTCAAAGCTTTCTGTCACAGTGAGTAACAATGCAAATGTTGTCAGTCTTTTCGAATAGCTGATCTCACTAATTTCTAGATTCAATCTAACGCATCTTTACAACAGCCTTGATATATCCTGAATAATAGGGAGTCCAATTGCATAGTTCCATTACGACAATGTCACTGAAGTTCTATGGAGATAATATGGGACAAACAAACTTTTATCATCAACTTCCCTCATACAAGCCCAAAAATCAAATCCATCCTTTCTATTGGCATCATCAGATTGACATACTCATAGACCCATTTCTCCTTAATTATGAATAATCTAAATAGTACCACATAACTCACTTTGTAAACTTTTTCACATTACATCCTGGTAATTCGTATCATAACATCCTGTTTTTAACAACATGTTTACCTTGTGACCCCAGAAGTTATTCTGAGACGCGCCTTTTTTTGTATATCCGTGGCTCATATTACTTGGACAAATTTGAGGAAAGAACACCACCAAGATTAATATTACAACAGTTTCTGAACCGGTAACACGAGTTCCACTGTTCAACAAAAGAGTGCTTTGGAATTCAGTATCATTCTTGTAGTTTTTTCAGTTGGGTTTCAAAATGTTCTTATGCATTCATGATTGAAATGAAAAAATACAATGTTAGTCAAAACCTCTGAAATTATCTTTTTATTTAAAATTATTTTCACAGATGAAAAATATGTTAAATTACAAGAACAAGGCTGAAACTTTTCATGTCTAAAGCCAAGACAGACAGACAGCGGCAGCAGATAGCCACCCAAACGCAGCTTGAATCACTTGGCATCTTCAGTGCCTAGGCATTTAAATATTGCTGCAAATATTGTCACTCAGACCCAAGAAAACCAATGACAGAATATCCCTTTTCAAAAACAGTATCAGGCATGAAAAACACATCCTGAGCACACAGTGCCTTTGTTCTTTTTGGTGCACTGGTGATAAAAGGAAAATGCCGTAAATACTCAGGAGAGTGTGCAGCAACTGTGAAGAACAAAACAGAGGTCACTCTTCAGGTTTATGAAACTTTAAACAAGTTTGTTAACTCACCCTGATCAAAGGTCATTGACCTTCAATGTCATTTCTTCATCCAGATGATGCTCCATGTTAATATTCTCAGGATAATGTGACGGGCTTTGTAACCGCGTAAGAATACACCCTTCTCACTATCATAACAGTAGTGCACCACTGTGGGGCACACGTATGCTCACACTTTCTGAGATGGTGGAAGACACAAGTAAAATCTCATCTGTTATTAGAATATTGCATCTCCAAGTTATTTTAGAAGCCTCCCAAGTAACTCCAGAGACACAACATGGTGGCAGCGGTATAGAAGAACAAGAATAAAGCCATACAATTGATTGTAAGTCACTGAAATACAAAGGGGAAGAAGAGAAAAAACATTACTGAGAAAAATGGCTGGTGCAACAGCAATTCACCCAGTATTGGACTGGGAGGCTGACGACATTGTTGCATCATTTAAAAAGTTTCAGCAGAAGTACAATTTAGCATTCAAAAGCTATTTTCAAAATGGAACAGCAGAGGAGAAGGTCAGTTATATACTTCTCTGGACAGGGGAGCGAGCCCTTGACTTATTTAATAGCTGGGAGCTTTCAGAGGTGGAGAAAAATGATCCCGAGCAGATATTTGCAAATTTTACTCCTCACCAGGTCTAATCATAGAATTTCAAGGCTTAATGCAAGAGACGGATGAAACTGTTAATAACTTCCTTAGTTCACTAAAAATTGTTGCTGCAAAATGCAGATTTAAGGATTATAGAGGAAAGATTAGTTGATCAACTAACATGGGGGATTTGCCCATCCCAAAGTGCAAAAGCCTCTTATAGGTAAGGATAGCTTGAAGCTGGCTGTAGCTATAGACACAGCTAGAGCCTTCGAAGCTACAAGGAGGCAAATAAAATCTCTATCTATACAGACCCACCCACAGCAAAGAGAAGGAAGGGTTGATGCTATAAAGAACACAATCAGAAAAGTGCAAACTCCCAAGACCTGCAGGAAGTGCGGCAGACAACACCCTTTCGATGACTGAAACAAATGCTCCACATGTAGTACTGAATGTAGAGCCTGTGGTAAAGCAAACCACTTGGCAAAGATGTTCAAGTCTGGTATGAAGAAAGCAGTAATACCAGTGAAGAAAAAAGACAAGAAGATCCACCACATAAAGGGAAACAACAATGAGGACTCTGACACCCAGATACTGGACATAGAATCCATTCATCTTCAACGAGATATCAGTGAGATGAAAAAATAAAGTGAGTTGCACACAAGGATCCAAATACAGAGGACAATCCAGAACAAGTCTACGATATTTAACTTAAAGGTGAAGCTGGATACTGGATAACAAACCAACATCCTTCCACTCAGACTCTCCCACCAGACATTCCCAAAAAACATAATAAAAGTGTATCTAAAAGACGGTGCATTGGAAATGGCATTATCACATTAACTGCCTATGATGGACCCATAATCAAGCAGCTAGGGAGAGCCAAGATCAATAGCTGCCATAAGGGAAAGAACATCCTCTATACATTCTACATGATAGATGCAAACAGACCAGCAATTCTAGGTGTGGAAGTTGCAATTGATCTCTGTCAGCTATAAGATCCAGTTGAAGAAAATATCCAAAAGGATCAACAGAAACACCCAACAAAAAGAGGAAATGATTTCCACAGAGGCACCTGCCAGGCCATGGCACATCGTGGAAACAGACTTGTTCACCAAGAATCAAGAGTAGTATTTAATAGTAGCTGGTTACTATTAAGGTTCTATACGTTAAAAGGGTGAAAGGCCTGAGAGCATCAACTATCACCTCAGAAATGAATGCGCTCTTTCTCGAACAAGGAATACCCGAGCAAGTAATATGTGACAATGGAACACTGTTCACGTCACAAGAATTTAGAAAGCTGGCTGCAGAGTATGGGTTTGTTATCACTACATCATCCCCACACCACCCCAAAAGTCATGGGTTCATTGAAAGACAAGTACAAACTGTACAAAAGAAGACCCAGACCTCGCTCTTCTATCATTACAAGCAACACCTTTAAGGGCTGACATGAAGTCCCCGGCAGAACTTTTAAATGGGAAGAGATACAAAACAACTCTGCCAAGCAAAATACAATCTCCAGAAGAAAACCAGAAGACTGGCTGACATGCAAGAAGAAGGATGCCAGCATTGTAACAAACATCCACAAATATTGCCAGAACTCTTCAGAAGGCAGCATGTGCATATTTAAGAGCCGATGCTGAAAACATGGACCCCAGAAAAGGTCATCAGAGAAGTTGAGACACCAAGATCACACATTGTCAAGACAAACTCTGGCAATCAGCTGAGGAGGAACAGAATTCACATATGGCCGACACAAGATGCGATCAAGCAGAAAGCCTTAATATCAGCAAAGCCTGCAACACCAATATCAAATGAGGCATGAAGTGAAGAGACCAAAACCACTAATATCGAAATATCAACACAGCAGTTGTCAGGTGAAACACAATAAGCGACATCACTGACTTGTGTACCAGCAACAGAGCCCAACAGTCGCAGCCAAATCCAAAGATGGTGAAGCAACATACTGCTGCCAGTGCGATATCGATAAGAACTATTTAAAAATTCCTGTGTAAATAAACTAGTGTACAAGTCCAGTCACTGAAGTTCAGCAATTGAAATAAAGTGATAAAAAATTCTAAATTTTTCTTTATCTTGAGAAAGAGGAATGTTATATAGTCAGGATGATGTCAACTATTTTGTAACCGCGTAAGAATACATCCTTCTCACTGTAGTAACTGTAGCGCATCACTGTGGGGCATGTGTATATGTGAGTGTGTGAACAGTTTCCTGAGATGCTGGAAGATATCAGTAAGTAAAATCTCTTCTGTTATTTGAATCTTGCATCTTTAAGTTATTTTAGAAGCCTCCCAAGTAAAACAGATATAACACTTGCAAAGTATTTACAGATTTTTCTGTTTTTAATTTCACGTTTCCAGCTCCGCACTTCCTTTCTTTTTCATTTTTATTACACTGCTTTCCCTCAAAATACCCAGACATGTCATCCATGAACAATTCATTATATCAGGTAAATGTTTGCTTATAAAATTTCAAAATTATTTGCAGGTATTGGCACAGTTTATGCAGAGTGAAACACAAAAGTCTGCAGATGTTGTTATGCAGTGTAAAAACACATTGAAATGCTGGAGAAACTCAGCCAGTCTTTCAGCATCCATAGGATATAGATATATTGGCAATGTTTCATCCCCGAGTCCTTCCTCAGGCCCAAAACATCATCAGCACATCTTTGTCTCCTATGGACACAGTAAAACCAGCTGAATTCCTCCAGCATTTTGGTCTGTTTAAAGTTTACACGAGGTACACCCTCATTCATTTTGAATGAGATTGGCTGAAATCTGGCCACCCAAATCTAAAAATTCAGCAGTAGCAGCAGGAAAAGTCATCATCACCGTCTGCAGTCACTTGGTCTAACCAATGCCTCATTAATATCAGGGAATCAAACAGGGTTCAACAAGTGAGAGCAGCACCAAGCATACAGAAAATGACGTGTCGATCTGGTGAAGTTGCATGAACACCGAATATCAAAAATCTCACAACCAAAGTGGATAGATCAAGACTGCAATCCTGAGAGTTATGAACGATAATGAAAAATTAGATATGGAGCAATCTCCAAGAAAATCCCCATCTTCAACTATCGTGCAAAGTACTGAAGATGAGGCTGAAACACTCACAGCCATATATTAACCTGTATGTTTGATAAATCTCATCTTCCCCCACCAATTTGATTCCAATGGTGTCAAGAAATGGTTGAGAACATTGAAGATTTGGGGCCAGAGAATATCACAGATGTAATAAGGCCATTACTCCAGGACTGGACAAAATGCTAGCTATTCCAGTGCAGTTACAACACTGGTACACACCTGAAAACAGAAGAAACTGCTTAGCTACATTCTGCAAAAATAAAGCAAAGATAAATCCAATTTGGTTAATTTGTCAAATCAGTCTCCGATCAATCATCAATAAAGTGATCAATAAAGGATCATCAAAAAACACTTGCTTTCCCAAAATCTCCAATAATGGAAAGAAAACAACATTATAGTTGGAGCCAGACCTTACACAGAGGAAGATGTTTATGGTTTTTGGAGCTTGCCACAGTCCCAGGAGTCTATCAGGGCAGGCCCCATGGCCCAACCATCTTCAGCCACTTCTTCAATGACCTTCCCTCAATCAAAAGGGCTGGTGTGAGAATTCTCACTTATGTTCCACTGGATTCAAAGTTTGACAGCAAATAAATCCATTCATGCACTCAACAATCAAATAATATTCAGGCAAGGGCTGATTAGAGTCAGGGTAACATTTCTACCACAAAGGAATCAGGCAATAGCTATCACAAGAGAAAATTTGATTACCTACATTTGGCACTCATTAAAGCAACAATAAATAAGCATCAGAAAAAGCAGACTGATTTTCTCCTGGATTCACTTACAATTTCCTCATCTCCCGGCCTTTCAGAAGAGGCCTGTGTCCAATTTCAGATTTATTGCCAGAGAACAACAACCCAGAAATTCTTTTTTCCTGTGGATGAGGCAGAACTACCACTTACTGGTAGTTTTAAAAATGTACACAACGTACACATGCAAATAAAGAACTGTGAAAAAATAACAAAATCTAAACAACTGATTATGCAATAAAAAATAAAAAATACAAAGAGAATTTTTAAAAAGCCTAAAATTAAGAGTCCTTAAATAAGGACCTGATTTTGTTGTTGATGAGTTTGATAGTAGAGGGGTAGCAGCTGTTCCTGAACCTGGTGGTGTGTGTCTTCCAGCACCTTTAACCTTTTTCCGGATGGCAGTAGTGAGAACAGAGTGTGTGCTGGGTGGTGTTGGTCCTTGATGATGGCTGCTGCTCTCCAATGGCAGCATTCCTTGTGGATGTTTCGGATCGTGGGGAGGGTTTTGCCTGTGATGTCCAGGGCTGTGTCCACTATCTTTTGCAGGGTTTTATGCTCAGGGGTATTGGTGACCATGATGCAGCTGGTCAGCACACTTTCCACCACACCTCTGTAGAAATTTGCCAGAGTTTCTGGTAACGTACCAAACTTCTGCAAACTCCTGAGGAAAAAGAGGTGCTGACATGCTTTCTTCATGATGCCACGAGTGTGTTGGGTTCAGTAAAGATCATCTGAGAAAGTGACTTGCAAAACTTAAATTTGCTCATCCTCTCCATCTCTGATCGCCAATGATTACTAGATTGTTGTCTTCAGGAAGGGAAAGCCAGAGGTATACAATCAGTTCCTTAGTTTTGGTGACATTGAGTGCAAGGTTGTTGTTGGTGCACCATTCAGCCAAAATTTCAATCTCCCTCCTGTTTGCTCCTTTCTTTATACAACCCACTACCATGGTGTCATCCGAAAATTTGTAGATGGTGTTACTGTTGTACCAAACCACAAAGATGAGCATGTAAAGTGAGTTGAGCAGGGGGCTAAGAATGCAGCCTTGTCTGGTACTGATGGAGATTGTGGAGATGTTCTTATCAATCCTCACGGATTTTGATCTGGCGGCGACCAGTTCAACTCTACAGTGATGACTAGGTTGACATCCAGGACTTCATCCCATTATTCAGAGTGGAACATCCCTCAAGATTCTGACGCACAAACTCACGGATGGCTCATGTCTCCCACCATGACATGAGCAGCGATATCACCTTCTCTCCTCACCCAACATCACATTCCCTTAGTGCATGATCGCACCAGGATTTCAACAATTTTTTTTTTGCCTTCACGAAAAACTCCACAGTGGACATACAGTAATCAATGGAGACTGTTCAATTCCTCAGCATCTCATACATCCATTCCTTGCCATCCTCACCCCATGTGGACTTCTGCTCAGAGGACCCAGTTCTCTGGCTTCACCACACTGGATCTGTCTCCGACCATTCTAATAAGTAACAACATCCCAAACTCATTGCCAATGCACTGTGGGTTTCTCAGGTGCTGCTCCAGCACTATAAAGTATATGTTTCCAACACAAGGTGCTTTTGTTGAAGGCAGCCAGTCCCAAGCTAAACAGCAGGATCAGGTAGAATCTATCATGGCCAACCATTTAATTCAGAGCTCCTCAACAACAAAATTTATTTGTGATAACGCGATTCTCAGCATAATGATCATCCTTTCCATTTAACCCTCTGACAAGAACAATTGTCAAGGAAATTAATTCCACTATACACATATACAAATAAAAAGATTCAACATTTCTTTAATTGATTCTTTTATGTTTTAATTCCAAAATGCCACTGAAATCCATAATCATTATTACCCAATCAATTTAGCCTAGTTATTTTTTCTCCCCACCAAATTGACTTCCAGGACACAATGTTCATCTTTTCTTCTGTATGGCACCAATTTGCTGGCCTGTTTCCCCCCCCCCCCACCCCCCACCCCTTGTGGAAATGCATAGAATGCCTCTGCATGCAACATTACTGTTTCAGGGCAGAGCTTGCATACCAGCAGGTACCCAAAGGCACTTAGATGCAACATGACAAAAAAAAAACATTAAGAGGCAGATAATGCTAATGGTATTATAACATTAAATGATGTTCTTGGACAGAAGTCAGTTTCTATGACGAAACAACATTTTAGGAGGTTGACCTTCATTAGAATACAAATTGAAATGTTCCATTTACAGCATCTGGAAAATTTATTTTGTGTTTCTAATTAGATTCTACTCTGCAAGTTGGTTTTGTTGGCCTTATTATCAGCTTGACATTGTTGATCATTTTCTCCTCTTTCCCACCCAACCACCAGCACTTTTCATTCTGGTTAAATGCTGCTGACCAGGGGTAGCCAAACTATGGCGACCAGGCCAACTGCAGCCATTGCCCATTTTTGTGGACAGTTGGAAGAATAAAAATGGCATCGTTGCTGCTGGTGCCAACCCAGAGAGAGCAGGAAGCCAAGTCTCAGCACTTGCCAACGGGGTCCACCTGCCCAGTGCAACTGCTTGAATAGCCTATTAAAGGAGCCAATGACAGTTGAAAACTGCCAGGCTTAACATTGTTTAGCACGTGATTGTTTGTGGCCCACAACCAAAAATGTTGGGCCTTCCCTGCTGTAGACATTTAAGTTGCACCACAAAAAATTGAAAAGATGAAGGCCACATGCGAAGAGACTCAAAACATGATCTGAACGATGGCAATAAATTTGAAAGCACAATGCTCTCCACAGTATTTTGGTGCTCATCTTTCCCAAGAATGCATATTTCGATATTATCATAGCTTTCATTACTCAAAACAGCACAGATAAATGCTGAGGGGGAATAGAAATTAAGGTTATCACAACATCAAATTTTCCTGTTCTAAAATCCTTCTATCTTATTGTGCAGACATTTGTCACATCAGAAAGCCTGCAACTGCCTCAGACCATTCTGTAAGGGACAAAATGTTCAAAACTACCACATGAAACTGAGCTACATTTGGGAAGGTGGCAGCATCTGTGAAGACACACGAGCCCTTAAAACTTACTGGTAAACTTGAAAAATTCAAAATGTCATCTCTGTTCATAGAATCATGCTTAATCGTATGAATAATCGTAATGCGGGGGGGGGGGGTGGGAAAGGGGGAGAAAAAAAACTCAGCCTTCACACAATCATTAAGTGACTGTCGGAAATGAAATTTTTGGAAAGTTGAGAAGCACTGCAGAGTGATTTCAGACACCAAAGTAATGTGCATTATCTTGCTTTACCAAAAGGAAGCAAGTCTGGAGATGCCTGGCAGGAATTTCTCTTATATTTTACCTTCGCTATCGCCAGAAGGATAATCATTAAGTCCACTGAAGCCAAGCATCAGCATTCAATCTGTTAAGACAGACAATGTGCTTGAACTGTATGACCCAAAACTTCCAACATATTTTTTTTCTTCTGGTTAGTTGTATATTTTGTGAATTAAATGATAATATTTGTAACCAGAATTTGTAATTCTAAACCTTGAAAATTTGGGCTTTGTCAAAACTGATAATTTAGATACAGGATCAGACAAATATCCACTAAATTCAGGGAGGTTCTGATTTTTTTTATATATCTAAAGAAGATAATATTAAATGTTAACATGAATCTGTGCCGTTGTGGCATCCACTGCCTTTGTGCACTGACGAGATAAATGGTTGAGCCTGGAAATATTCTCATCACACATACAACACCTTCAAAGTTTTGCTGGCATAGTTAATTTTGAAGCAACATCCCATTTATCAACAGTAGTTTGAAACAATGACAAAGTGACATCAAAGTCAAAACTTATTTGCTATACCTTATATACAAATCATTGTACTTTTAAGGCGTAACTTTGTTCTTGCCCTTATTCCTGCTTTGCCTCAAACTTTAATTGGCTTGCATTATTAAATCCACATCGGACACCTCCCCTTTGAAGAATCCAAGATCAGGGTTTAAGTTCAAAGATACCAGCCTGAACATTTATTCATTGACAAATCTAGCAGGAACATATAAAATCAATATTGGGTCTTACCTTTCAATGTAACTCCAGAACATTATGCAACCCAAACCTCCTCAAGCCTTTCCCCTTGGTATCTATGTCAAGTGTAGGAAATCATGGACATTCGTTGCCTCTGTGATTCCTTTCCTTCCTCTGATTCACCAAACCCAACATTCCCACCACTCTGATCACACCTACTATTCAATGATCCCTTCCTCAGTTTATCTTTCCCTGAATATGCAGCATTGTCTTGTTCACCTTATCCATGACAGCCATTTCTTGCTCCCTTAAATGATTTTATTTCACCCAACATATTTACCGATACCATTTCTATTCCCTTTGCTTTAGTTCTGTCCCTCCTTTTCTTTTTAGTCCTGTTTTCCTTGAATCATCAGTCAATGACTTTTGTAACCACTCCAGCACCTTTGCACTCATTTCTCAAATATTTACCCCTAATATTGCGAGAAAGAATGAAAGTTCATCTTCCATAAAAAAAATGTACTTCAGCATCACAGATGCTGATGCAGTGTGTTCAATGCCTCCACATTCTGTTTGACCACAAGCCAAGGCTCCACATCCAATGCTCTTCAAGTTAGCAATCATTCCATAAATCATATCATCTAAAACCCTGTCCCCCATTTACTCAAAGAGTCACAAACATGAAAACAGGCTATTCAGCCCAGCCAGTAAGCTATATTTGCCTATATTTGGCCCAGATCCCCAAAACTTGTGGCAGCTCATTCATATACCCACTGCCCTCATGTTTAAAAAGGATGCCCTTAAATATTTACCCTTTCATCTTAAATCTTGCCTCTCTAGTTTTAAACTCTCCTACTTGGGGGTGATGGGGAAAGGATTGTGACTAAAATCACCTTCTTTGTGCACTTCAAGATTTTGTGTACCTCAAAAGATCATCTCTCATACATGCAGTCCCCCATCCCCCTCCCCCCCCCCCCCCCCATAATGTTTGGGACAGACTTTTATCCTTTATTTGACCCAATGCTCCAGTTTTAAATTTGTAATCAAACAATTCACATGTAATTAAAATGCACATTCCAGATTTTATTCAAGGTTATTTATTTACATTTAGGTTTGACCATGTCAAAATTGTAGCACTTTTTATACATCATCCCTTCATTTTAGGGTACCATAAGTTTGAGTCATTTGGCTGCACAGGTGTTTGGGAGTACTCAGGAATGTGTAATTACTTCATTGGTGTAGGTATAAAAGAGCTACGCTTGCTTTGAAGCTTTTCATCACCTTTGGAATCTGTAGTTGCCATTTTTTAAATACAAGCACCAGAGCTGTGTCAATGAAAGTCAAAGAGGCCATTATGAGGCTGAAAAACAAGAATAAAACAGTAAGAGACTTCACCCAAACCTTAGCATTACCAAAATCAACAGTTTGGACCATCATCAAGAAGAGCTTACAGGTGAACTCAGTAATCCCAAAGGGACTGATATTCCAAGGAAGGCCTCCACACCTGATGACAGAAGAGTTCTCATTATAATGAAGAAAAATCCCCAAACATATGTCTGACAGATCAGAAACATTCTTCAGGAGGCAGGTGTGGATGTGTCAAAGATAACTGTCTGCAGAAGACTTCTCGAGCAGAAATAGAGAGGATACACCGCAAGATGCAAACCATGCCAAAGGTAGTTTTCTTTGGAAATTGGACAGATCCTTTACACCTCCCTACTTTGCTCTGATGCAGGTTAGTCTTGGTCTCATCTGTCCACAACATCATCTTTTCAGAATTCTGCAGACTCTTGTAAATACTTCTTGGCAAACTGTAATCTTGCCTTCCTTTCAAAGGTGAACTAGTGGTTTATTTCTTTTCATGAAGTCTTCTCCAGACAATTATCATTGACGCATCCACACCTGCCTCCTGAAGAGTGTTTCTGATCTTTCAGACAGGCATTTTGGGATTTTTCTTCATTATGATGAGAATTCTTCTTTCATAAGCAGTGGAGGTCTTTTTTGGAAGACCAGTACCTTTGTGATTACTAAGATCACCCTTCTTAATGATGTTCCAAACTATTGATTGTAATCACAAGATTTGAGTGATGTCTCTTATTGTTTTATTTTTGTTTTTGTTGACATTCATTGGCACAACTCTGGTCCTTGTATTGAAAAATGGCCACTACAGACCCCAAAGATGATTGAAAGCTTAGAAGTAAGCCTAGCTGTCTTATACCTACACCAATGAAGTAATTAAATGTACGTGAGTAATCACAAATACCAGTGAAGCAAAATGTCCTGAACATTATGGTGCCCTGAAATGAGGGGACTATGTACAAAAAGTGCTGCAAATTTGACATGGTCAAGCCAAAATGTATACAAATAACCTTGAATAAAATCTGGAATGCATGCTTTAATTACATGTGATGTAATGGAATATATATTTGGGAAATAATTGTGGAGTAGGTTACACACATACACACATTTTAAAACAGATCTTATTTGAAATACTGAAGAATTCATATTCAGTGACATTACAGAAACTATGGAGAATGCTTTGCACATTTCACAAGTAGCTGTTGATTTAAATGACATCATCAAATGAATCGACTGGAGTCAGGTCGTCTGTGTTGAATATTTTTACAAGTCTTCTGACCTTTCTGCAAAGTGCACAGAAAGGTCACTCCTAAGAAGTTTGTTTACCTAAAGCAACAGATGGAGCAAAAGACTAACTCCTATTGTTTGCTGAAGAAGGTTGGGGGGGTTGTAATGAGAGAGTCATGGGCTTTCTAGCAGTTGGAAGATGGAGAGAGAGAGAAAGAGAGAGAGAGAGAGAGAGACTGAACAGTCACAGATGAAGCAAGCAGAAAGAGCTTGTTGGAACTGAAACGGAAAGCTCCAGAGCGGCGAATGGCTGGAAGTGCTATCTGTCTGATGTTTCTCTTGGAATAAGTGGAACAGAAAGGAACTCTGTGATAGCCTGAAAGAAAGAGGTTATCATCTGGAGAACCCTGATGGAGCAAGTTTAATCAGCAAGACATTGAGGTGACTAATGGTGGTATCTCAGTTGTGGAAATCCTGGAACAACAAATCTTTCTCTGCAAACCTCCAAAGAACCTTCCTGAATGGTAAACATTTACCTTTTGAGCACCAAAGCCTAATGAATTTTATACGTGTTAAATTCTGTGCACAATATAAGAATTGCCTACAACCAATGAACTTGGAAGAATGAGAAGTGAGATTGAACTATGAACTAAAGAACTGTTCTTAAATTTACACACGCATTACATACATATGCACTTAGAATTAGAAGGGAGTTAAGGTTATTAAGTAAATAGAGATAAGATAAAGTTTGATTCGGTTTTCATGTTTAAAAATAATCAAAAACAAATTTTGTTTGAGTAACTACTTGTCTTGGTGAATGTCTATTGCTGTTGGGTTTTGGGGTCCTTTGGCCTCGTAACAGTGAATTGTTTGATTACAAATTGAAAACTGTGGAGCAGAGGAACAAATAAAGGAAAAAAGTGTATTTGTCCCGAACATTATGGAGGGGCATTGTAAATTTATTATTTTATTGTCAACAATCTTTGTCAAAATGTCCAAAAATCTACCTTTGCCTTGAAATTTATTCAACATCCAACTTCAGCACTCCTTGTGGAGAATTCAAAAATTCCATTGTGAAGAAATATATTTATTTTTGTCTCAAATTATTTACCCATTTCAGAAGTGTAAACTGTGCATTTAACCTCCTACTTCTGACAGAAGTGGAAGGCACTCAGGCTGTTAAATCCATTTTCACTGTGTTCCCATTAATCCCATTCCCCTTTTCACTTTGCTGCAACCTGTGTACAAGAAGTCCCTGCACCCCTCCTGCCCCACCGGATTCTCCTGTCAGCCATTTACAAGTAATTTTACAGTAGCAAGTTAACTCATTGCGGTACACTTTGAGGTGTGGAAAGGAATCCAGAAGATGGAGAAAAAAAAACCATGGAGTCACATGGAGAATATGCAAACTGTGCACAGACAGCATTGGAACTCCCAGGTGCTGCAAGGCAGCACTGTCAACTGCTGTGCCACTATACCAGCTTTGCAATGTACAAAATTCTTAAAGGGCTTGACAAGTGCAAAACACTCCCTCTTCCAAACTCAAGACAGCGGAAGTCTCGTCTGCTCATCTCCATTTTAAACCCAATACCACAAGAATCAATCTGGTGAACCTTTACTCTGATCTCACTTCTGCAACTTCATCTTTCTTTTTAAAATATTTTTATTGATTTGGTAGAGAGAACTATTACATGTTATATATTGTCTACATATTAGTTACATAATTTTTATATAATGTAATACAGCATATGAATCATAAGTGATTTATAGATTGTACACAATGCTCAAATAAAATGGAAATTCCCTTATAAAAACTTCACCTCGTACTAATATTACGACATATTCATTGTTAGTTATCGACTTGAACTTATCTCTCCTACTTATAAAGGAAAATAGACAAAAGAAAAAGAAAAAAACTGTTCTAATCCTAGCCCTCCCACGAAACATGGTCACCAATGAATAATATGTAAAGAATCAAGTCTCAGTTCCTGGACATCAGACAAGAAACCCCCCAGAGCATCTTAAATCCCCCTCCCTATGTATTCAAATTATGATAGAAATCCATGAATTGGCCGCATATTTTTTCAAATTCTATTTTGATCTCTTTAACATATCTAATTTTCTCCAAACTCGAGCAAGACATAATATCCTGCAACCATTGCATACGAGTTGGTGCTAAGCTATCTTTCCATTTCATCAAAATTGCTCACCTGGCTATCAATGAAGTAAAAGCTACTTTTTTTAAAAAAAAATTATGTTCAAAGAAATATTAAGTTCATCTTTTCTTGTCACCCATATACTAAATTCCTGAAGCAGTTTTAACTGGATTCCAATTATACACCAGCTTCACCCTTTTTAACTATTCCTTGAAATCTGGCATCACAGACTCATTTGGAAGCTGAACTACAGATTTGAGCACCACAGTTGTTCCAAGCATTTTCATAAATTACATCTTTATTAAATTATATTAAATCATCTATTGGGAGTGAAGAAATGGATCAAATTATTATTTCAGCCCTCTGGATTTTTGAGCTATAATTTAACCACCACACACACCATAACCTGAACATCTTCTCTTTAGGCCACATTTCCATCACATGAAATACAAACACAAAATTCAGATCGACTTCAACGCAGCCTGGGGATACAGAGTTGAGCAGCAACTCCATATGACATACAGCTATTGATGGGATTGCCACAAAAGGATCCATGAATGCAGCGTGCTGTTTACAGACTCCCTTGTTGATCAAGATGAAATTATTCATTTGCCTATTGTGCTGTACGATTGTAAACTGTGATTCTTTTGCCTGTGATTAATTGCACAGACTCAATGCTGAGCACAATGTGAACTTTATTCCTGAAAATACTCTGCATGACCAGAATGAAGCAGCATTCAAGAGAAAATAAAATGTGTTAAGGAAAAAAAAACAACTGCAAATAACATCACATTGCAGATGCCCCCATGTGAAAGAGAATAGCTATGTTATCTTTATATCACTACTACAAGGCTTTCAGATGTGAAATGGATAATGCTTTCTGTTGTGTTAACTGTGATTACTCAGTCTTTTCTTCCTTCTTGAGGTTTGCCATTCTGAATTCACCTGGATGATATCTGAGCACCTTGAAGAATGCACATTTCATCCAATACTTTTTGAGCCATCTGATGCTGTGATTCTAAACCTTTTGCAGAAGGCACTTCAAACGGCCACGGCATCAGATGTTTGTGCACCTATGTAATTATGTTTGACCAAACTCTAATGCATTGACCTGAATTTCATGCATTTGCCTTCATTTGGAGTTCTTCCATTTTATCTTGCCAAATGTTGCTGTAAATGTTTAACATTTATCTCACAGAAGCATCTCTAGAAAATATGAATACACAAGTTGTTCAAAAATAAATGTACCGCAGTATTCCTGCAATTGAGCATTATATTGCTCTGTAATTTCATAAAAACAATAAAGTTCTTGTATGATTTCACTCTGGATTGAGAAATATGAATGATTTCCTTCAGTGCTGATCCTTCACTTCATCTACTCAGTGAGTTGTGACTTTGCAACATTGCCCACCAGCATTTCTTACAGAGCAAAAAACAAAGGCACAGTCATAGGGTGAAGATCTTGAAGAATGCAGTTGAGATGATTTCTACAACAGGAAATCTACTCCTGTGGTGGAGAGTCAATTCTGATATGATGAAGGATCAGAGACTTGAAATGTTATATGTTTCTCTTTCCACAGAGATCACCTGAGGGTTAGAGCTCCTTTCAAATGTCTAATATTTACAGATTGGTTTTATGTTCAATCTACTGTTCTGCTGGGGCAGTTGTTATGTGGATTCAAATTGATAATGCCATAATGGGAAATTGATGGTTCTTGATGAGTTTTGAGGTAGTGGGCTCCTTCCACCATATACACTCAGCTCTTAATGAAGGCTTCAGTTGGAGAAAATACAGACCAGAGGTTCGAAAAGGTCTTTGAGGCTGTTGGACTTTTTCTAGGACACTTTAAAAACATGTTTGAATCTTTTCACCACTAATTATTTCCATGATAGTGGTCAGAAAGAGCATCCATTTCAGGAGTCTAATGTTGGGAATGCTAGTGACATGGCTTGGCTAGTGGATTTGACTAACTATAAATTGGGTGACAATGTTAGGGACATTGGCTTGGGAGAATATCCTGAGCTTGGTTCACTCATCCTGCCAGTAGATAGGGAGCACTGCATTGGTACCTACTGCAGGTAGTCAAAGTACCCTAGCTCCCTCACAAACCAGTTTTTTGAGCCCAGTTTGAGGAAATTATCTTCAATCCCCATCTCCCAGAATCAAGCAAACACTCCTCGGCTCATACATGAACAATTATATCATGGAAAAATGTACTATGCTCTCCAGAGCGAAAGTGAAAAAAACAGGGTTGCAGAGGTCAAGGGAAAGATGGGAGTTGGACATAGGTGTGGTGATTTCAGAAAGAAGCTGGTTAGATTGGTGTAGGGACAGCATGTCATCAATTATAAATGTAAGATGTGGACTGGTTCAGTTTTTTTTTAATACACACACCAATTATATCTTACCCCATAAAAGTTACACAAACCAAAAGCCAAAATTTTGGAGATATATTTCAGATATGGGACTGAGACAGGAACTTTTCTTCAAGCCAAATGGTCATATGTGAAAATGAGGCCATTTTAGCAACAAATCACAGATAAATTAACCAAGAGAATAGGAGTGGCCTTCATGCGCAACCGGGAGCTATATCTATTTGGTATTTTCATGAAAATAAATGACAAATTGACCAAATATCAAATCTCATTTATAAAAAGAGCAACAAAAAAAAGTGTATTGTGACCACTTGGAAATCCGACTCCCCTCTACTTATAGCATGATGAACAGTGTGACAGAGTATAGAGAAATGTTTTTGGGAGATAAATTGGGAAAGGTTTGTTAGAGTAGGTCACATGCAAACACTTTGAAACAGATCTTATTTGAAATACTGGAGACATAGTGGCTTCTCACACCTTTTTCCTGGAGCTTTGAAGAGTGCTCCAGAGACGTCACTAATGGATTATTGTTTATCAAGGCAACAGATGAAAGAGCAGGCTGGAGACATCATTGTCTGAAGGAGACTTTTGCTGTTGTAAGAGGATCGTGTGGTTTTGCAAGCAGAGTCAAACAGACGCTCTCAGTCTGAGAGAGAGAGAGCGCGCGTGCGTGAGAGAGCGTGAGAGCGCGAGAGAGAAAGAAAAGCAGAGATCACTTGACAGTGTCAGGCAGCAGAAGTTGCTGGGACTGAAAAAGGACAAGCTGGCAAGCTTTTAGAAGACAGCCTGGTCAATCCCTTGTGGTTTGTGCAAGAGGAGAGGACTGGCTGTCTACTGTTTCACTTGGAATAAGAGAAACAGAAAGAAACTCTGTGGTGACCTGAAATAAAGAGGTTATCATCTGGAGAATCCTGAGGGGATAAGATTCGTCAGCAAGACACTGAGGTGACTGATAGAAGTACATCAGTTGTGGATGTCCTGGAACAACACATCTCTCTGTGAAAACCAACAAGAACCTTCCTGAGCGGTAACCATTTACCTTTTGAGCATCAAAGCCTGGTGAACTTTAAACATGTTAAATTCTGTGCACAGTGTAAGAATTGCCTGCAACCAGTGAACTTGGAAGAATGAGAAATGAGATTGGATTGTGAACCAAAGAACTTTTCTGAACACACACACATTACATACATGTGCGCTTAGAATTAAAAGGGGGTTAAGTTAGGTAAAGACAGTTAATAGTGATAAGTTAAAGTGTAATTAACAGTAACTTTTGTTTAAGTAACCATTTGTCTTGGTGAATATCTATTGCTGCTGGGTTTATGGGTCGTCTGGGCTCATAACATTTTATGGGAGATTGCCCGGGAGCACCGATGGCATAGGGATTACTTAAAGTGGCATGTGAATGGAAAGTAAAAGGTTGACAACCATTGATGCTTTTTTCAGAGCCATGCTCATGATACTGAGCATCTTCTTTAAAGTAAACAATTTTTAAAAAAGAAACAAATTAACACTGTGTCACAATAATAGTCAAGATTACACACCTTTTACTAGTTTCTCTTCAACTCCACTATCCAACCCAATCTTCACCAGGTGCAACACAGATGGCATAGTGGGGCAGCAAAATTAGCATAAATTCTATATCCTTGTCAATAAATCCAGAAACAAGAACTATCCCTTCAGGAAGCAATCTTTCACTTACCACTCCAATTTTCTCCTTTAAGATTATCCAAAAAAAGTGCAAAGCAGAATTGCATACCTACAATTTGAGTCACCACTGAACACTCATCACATGGAGAGGAGTGAAACACTGAGGTCTGCCCTGAAAAAGGGTTCAGGCCGAAATATCAGTTACTCACCTTTACCTCCTATGGACCCTGTGAGACCTGCTGATTGAAGGTCTTCAGCATTCCTGTGTTTTTACTCATCACACTGAAAATACTGCCAAGTGAGCAGGCCAACCCTGAATCAATGGGGCAGAGCAGGAATCGTCCCATTGGGAAAAGTAGACCTTAAGCTACTGTAACCTGGCAATGGAGAGAGTTATGCAGGCCTACAACCAGTGGAAACTATAAAAGCACTAGAACCAGACCAGATGTAATTGAGAATGGTGGTAAATTATACACTCAGTAATAGAGAGGTGTAGTGAATCACTGAGCATCTCATCTTCAATCTTTGTGGAACCAATCACATTAACAAACAAGTCAAATTTAGAGTATTTGCAAGCATCTCTCCAAGAGATATTGAAGGTATCTGATTCAGCTTCTAACATTAATAGATCCCGGTGTTTGCCTATTTAGCGCAAATGAAGAGAAGAGCACAAAAGATACCACAAAAGGCAACTGAAACAGAAGGACACAACTGTATCTAACTTAACCCTATTAACTCCCCTCTCCCACCCAGTTAAGGTAAAGCAGCAGAAGCTAATGATTGCACATAGCAAAACACATTCATAAATTATTTAGCAAACAGAGAAACCTGGGGTACATACTTCCTTGAAAGTAGAAACTCAGGTGAACAAGGTGGTGGAGAATTCAGAGTACATAGCACAAAGGTTGGGACATTGTGATTCAGCTGCACAGGTGTGGGCAGGCAGTTCTGATCACCCAGCTACAGAAAAGACATCAATAAATTGAAAGGGGTGCAGAGGAGAATCACCAGGATGTTGATGGGACGTCGAGTGAAAGTCAGACAGATGGGGTCTGGAAGGAAAGAAAACTGAAAATGTATCTTTTAGAGGCTAACAAATCATGTGGGGCATGGTCAAAGTGAATGTTCAGTCATTTTTTCCCAGGGCGGATGATTCTATAACTAAGGCCATTGGTTTAAAATGAGAGGAATAAGATTTCAGAATCAGTGTTGTCATGACCATAAAATAGTTTTGTGGCAAATATTGCTATAACTAAGATTTCAAAAATAAATAAATAGTGCAAGAAAATAAGAGAAAGTTAGGTCGTCTCTGTAGTTCACTGTCTATTCAGAAATCTGATGGCAATAGGGAAGAAGATGTCCTTGTGAGACTAGGTGCTCAGCTTCAGGCTCCTGTTCCTCTTCCCTGATTCCAGCAGAGTGAAGAGGGCATGTCCTGGGTAATGGTGGCCCTTAAGATTAGAGATTGCATTCTTAAGACACTGCCTCTTGTTGATGTCCTCGACAGAGTGAAGACTGGTGCCCATGATGTTGCTAGCTAAATTAACAAGATGGAAAATTTTCATGTCTTGAGCATTGACACTTCTGTACCAGACAGTGAGATATCTAGTCAGAATGCTCTCCATGCTTTGCCTGTAGAAATTTTCAAGTGTCTTTGGTGATATATCAAATCTCCTCAAACCCCTCTTAAAGTCTAGCCACTGGCGAGCCTTCTTTGTGATTGCATTGACATGGAGGCCCCTGTAGAGATCAGAGATGCTGAGACCCAGGAATTGAATACTTGACTCTCTCCACTGCTAACCCTTCAATGAGGACTGGTTTGCATTCTCCTAGTTTCCTACTGAAGTCCTCCATCTGCTCCTTGGTTCTGCTAACATTGAGTGCAAATTTGTTGAGACACCACTCAACTAGCTGATCTATCTTTATCCTGTCCACTTCCTCATTGCCATCTGCAATTTTTCTGATGACTGTGGTGGCAAATTTTTAGAAGGCATTTGAATTTTACCTAGCCACACAGTCATCGTTGTAAAGTGAGTAGAGAAGTATGCTAAGCATGCATCCTTGAGGTGCACCTATGTTGATCATCAGCAGGGAGGAGACATTGTTTCCAATTCCTTCTGAATGTGGTCTTCTAATGAGAAAGTCAAGGATCCAGTTGCAGTGTAGGGTTTAAGATTTAAGGGAAGGATATCCAAGAGGTAAAACAGTGGCACTGCAGGACTTGCTGTCACAGCAGTCCTGCCACTGGTGTGGACCCAGGAGAGAGGAAACACAGTGCTGCTCTGAAGGGTTCAACCATCAGGTCCTAAAGCTGGTGGCTTCATACAGGCATTAAGTGGCCTGTTTGAGGAGCAAATGATGTTTTTAAACCATGGGTCTGTGCCCAAGATGACAGTGCCAGTGCTTGGCAGCAACTAGGAGAGGTTGCAGACTCTGGGAAAGCAGCAAACAGGCGCAGGCCACCAGAAAAACTAGGAGAACACCCCCTGTTGAGGAGAAGCAGAGGAGATGACCTGGTAGCAGACCAGAGAGGGGCTCAATGGCTGAGGCAACTTGTACGCAAGGGACCTGCACAAGCTGCTGGACAGTGGCCTATGGGAGTCAGGTATTGGAGCCAGGATTTGAGATGTTGCTATGGGGCACAAATGTCTCATAAAAGGCCTCAGGTGCTAAAGGCTTGCTGATAGCGTCAGAGGTTTTTATCTGGAGCTAGGGTTGCCAAAAATTTGAACGGGAATCTGTGCGGCTGCAGAAGCACTGGTGGAGAATCCACAGACACTCAGTGACTCTTTTGCTTCTCTTTCTTTAAGTGCGCCAGGCAAAATTTATGGCGACTCTTTGTCTGCCTTATGGAAGACAGAAGGCGATTTTGTATAATATTGCATGTAATGTTCTATTACGTGACAATAAATAAATCTTGAATTTTTTTTTGACACATAGGGTGGTACATATCTGGAACAAGTTGCCAGAGGAAACTGTCAAAGCTGCACAATTACAATGTTCAAAAGACATTTTGACAGACTTGCGAATAGGAAGGACCTAGACAGATTATGACTTAGTGCAAGGAGGAGTTGGGCCAAATGCCATTTTCTATGCTGACTCAATGAATAGAGCTCAGCTCAAATTCCACAGAACTACCTTTCATTGAATCTCATCTCAGTCACATTCCAAGACCACATCTGGATTCAGATTCCTGGATCGTTGGGAGTTGATTCAGGTGAGATGGAAGGTGTTCACGTGCTGATGGGGAGGGTTTAAATAAATATGGCAGGGGGCAGGAATCTATGCAGGGAGACAGAGGGATACAGAATGGAGACAGTAGGACTATAAGAAACGAAAATTAACAGGAAGGTTAAAAATTCAAAACCAAGGAACAAAAAGGCCTACTTTGTGGTCCAATTCAAAAAGGACTGGTTCTGTCTCAGTACAAAGAACATTGGCAGTAAGATCAATGAACTCAGAACAGGTTTTCAAAGATTGCATCTGCTGCAAAAATAAAATGGCAAAGGCAGCTCAGCCTTGTTAAGTGAACCCTGGATTGCTCCAACACCACAAAAGACCATGTGTGCAATTACAGTCACGTTTTTGTGCATGAGGATAAGTACGAGTACTTATTATCTTTTGTGTTTATAGTCTATCTTTAATTCAATTATGTGTACCATTATAGTTGTTTTTTTTTTTAAAGAAAAAACGAGGTATCTGTTCAGCTGCAACAAATGAGAATGTTGCTGCATCCGTACATTGTATATGGTTTATGTAATAAACCCTTCAGCTCACAAGGGAAATCAGGGATAACATTAAAACCAAAAAAGGGCATGTAAATTGGCTAAGGAGACAACTTGACGACTGGAAGAAATTTAGAATTCAGAGTAAGACAAATTAGAAGGGGGAAATGGAGTACAAGAGGAAATTTGCAGGGAAAACAAAAACTGACTGCAAAACGAGTTAAAACAAATGTCAATCCCTTGCAGTCAAATCAAAGGTATTCATTTTGAAAACAAAGAGATGACAGATCAGTAGAATAAATTCTGTTTTCACCAAACAAGATACAAATAACATTCCGAGAATGCTCAGGGAGCAAGGAATGAGCACAAAGGAGGAAATTGTTATCCGTCATGAAATTGTATGAGATAAATTGATGACATTGGAATTCGATAAATCCCAGGGCATGATAGTATGCATCACAAAATACTTAAAGAGCTAGCTCTAGAGATAGTGAATGCACCAATGAGGCCTTTTTCCTCAATTACTTTCAAAACTTGTGGATTTTAGGGTTTTTTTTAAACCTTATTGTTATTATTGGTAGTAGTGGACTTCTTAACCTGGCCAGCAGCCCTCATAGGGTAGGGTTTGATTCTTAGTGGAGAATTTTTTTTCTTTTTTTCTAATCAATAACAGGTTCATATGTACTTTGTTGTTATTTGATATTTGTTACTCATTATTAATTTGCTTTATTATCTTATGTACCAATGTATTTTGCACATGTTAAAATCAATAAAAAGATTGAAAAAGAATTAAGAATACACCAATGAATTTTTCCAATATTCTCTGTATTCTATATCAGTCACTTTAGATGAGACAGTCACCAATGTGACACCATTTTTTAAGTGGGGAAAAGAGAAACCAAGGAATTATTAACTACTTAGCCAGACTTCAATCGTGGGGAAAATGCAGTCAGTTATTAAAGAAGACAATGAGATAGACAACAGACTTGCCAAGGCAAATAGCGCCTTTGGAAGACTACACAAAAGAGAATGGAAAGACAACCAACCGAAAAACCTCACAAAGATTAGCGTATACAGAGCCGTTGTCATACCCACACTCCTGTTCAGCTCCGAATCATGGGTCATCTACCGGCATCACCTACAGCACCTAGAACAATTCCACCAGCCTTGTCTCCGCTCCATCCTCAACATTCATTGGAGCGACTTCATCACCAACATCAAAGTACTCGAGATGGCAGAGGCCGACAGCATCGAATCCATGCTGCTGAAGATCCAACTGAGCTGGGTAGGTCACGTCTCCAGAATGGAGGACCATCGCCTTCCCAAGATCGTGTTCTATGGCGAGCTCTCCACTGGCCACTGAGACAGAGGTGCACCAAAGAAGAGGTACAAGGACTGCTTAAAGAAATCTCTTGGTGCCTGCGACATTGACCACCGCCAGTGGGCTGATATCGCCTCAAACCGCGCATCTTGGCGCCTCACAGTTCGGCGGGCAGCAACCTCCTTTGAAGAAGACTGCAGAGCCCACCTCACTGACAAAAGACAAAGGAGGAAAAACCCAACACCCAAGCCCAACCAACCAATTTTCCCTTGCAACCGTGTCTGACTGTCCCGCATCGGACTTGTCAGCCACAAACGAGCCTGCAGCTGACGTGGACATTACCCCTCCATTAATCTTCATCCGCGAAGCCAAGCCAAAGAATTGCTGCACATTTGCAGATGAGTGACTGGATTAGTCCAAGTCAGCATAGATTTAAGAAAGGGAAATCATGCTTGACAAATCTTTTATTTTCTTTTGTGATGGAACCTGAAGAGTGAACAATGGTGAACAAGTTGAAGTGGTGCTTTTGGTAAGGCCCCTCACGAGAGATTGGTATGCAAAATTAGAGATCATGTTGTAGACGTGAGCTATTGACACGAGAGAAAAATGTTTGGCAGGCATAAAGTGGAAATAAATGGGTCCTTTTCAGTTATTAGCAGGGTGCCACAAGGTTCAATGCTGGAACCCCTGCTATTTACAAAATACATTAATGATCTAGCTAAAGGAATTAAATGTAATGACTCTTAAGTTTGCAGATGACACAAAACTGAGTGGGAGTACAGCTGTGAGGAAGATTCCAAGAAGCTGCAGGGTGACTTAGACAGATTACGAAAGTGGGCAAATGCATCAGCCAGTATAATGTAAGTAAATATGAGGTTATCCACTTTAGTAGCAATAACAGACAGGTAAATTATTATATCACATGGTGACAAATTAAGAAAATGGAGGGGGAATGCAGTAAGACCTTGTTGATATGGTTCATCGGTCATTGAAGATAGAATAGGTACAGCAGGCAGTTAAGGAAAAAAAATGGCATATCGGCCTTTATTCTGAGAGGTTTTGAATTGAGAAGCAGAAGGATCTTGCTGTAGTTCTGTGGAGCCTCAGTGAAGCCACACCTTCAGTGTTGTGCAGAGTTTTGGTCTCTGAATTTGACGAAGGGATGGCTATTGAGGGAATGCAACAAAGGTTCACCAAGTTTATTTCTGAGATGGTACGACTCGCTTATGAAGAAAGGCTGGATACTTTAAGGCAGTTGTTTTCAAACTTTTTCTTTCCACTCACATACCACTTTAAGTAATCCCTATGACATAGGTGCTCCTTGATGAGTTAGGGATTACTCGTTGGGGTGGGGGGGGGAGTGGTGAAAAAAAAGGTTGAGAACCACTGCTCAAGACCCCAATTGCTACTTAAATATTTTGCTTGAAGAAAACGTCATTGGCCCATTTCCTTTGGAGTTATGAAACCGTGCACATAACAAGTCAATTAGATACAATTAAAATAGTAGTTTTCAAACTTTTTCTTTCCACCCACATACCACTTTAAGTAATCCCTTACTAATCACAGAACACTGCAATCACTTAAAGTGGTATGTGAATGGAAAGAAAAGTTTGAAAACCACTGCTCAAGGATTATACTCATTGGAATTTGGAATAGAGGGAATCTCATGGAGATGTATAAAATTAAGACTGGACAAGACAGGATGAACCTTCCCAATGTTGGGAAAGTCCAGGATAAGAGGTCACTGTCTAATGTGAAATATTTAGGACTGAGATGAGGAGAAACTCCTTCAATCAGGAATTCAGAACTTGTTGAGCTTCTTAGTACAGAAAGTTGTTGAGGTCAGTTCATTAGATATAGATAGGAAGTTCGCTCTGGCCCTTTTAACTAAAGCGATCAAGGGTGTGTAAATAAAGCAGGAAAAGGGTACTGAGGTCACAAGATCAGTCATGATTGTATTGAATGGTGTTGCAGGCTCAAATGGCTGACTGGTCAACTTCTGCACCTATAGTTTAGGTCCAACTTCTATAAAGCTACTTTCAGCGAGCTACAGCAAATCAAGATCAGTTGTGATCCACAACAAAGACAAAAGCCAATGAATGACTTCAGCCAACTAGCCGATAATCAGTCTATCAGCAGGGAAGTCTGAATGGCAAATCCATGTTTTTGGCTGTGGCATGAATGTGGAGGTGGAGTGGCTGACCCGGGGCCTAGAGGGACGTGGTCATTAATGTGGTCATTAAATTTCACTTGTCTACCTCGTAACCAGAGGACTACTTTATAAATGCATCAAATACCTGCTTCCAACAATAAAAGTGAAATAGAGCTCTTTCACAAGTGGGTTTTATCCACAATTCCCTGCTTATTTTCGAAAATGATCAGGTGTATTTCTGGCTTTCAACTTCTAACCCATTAATGCAAGGCACTGATCATCACGCTTTTCTCCAAGTTTAATAGCTAGACATCACTTTCTTTCAGTAAGTGCAGTGATCATGATTCACCAGCCACCAGCAGAGACAATGCATCACGTGAATGTGCATCACTTTCCTGGCCTGGAGCCATGCGCTGGAGCGCAGCGCACCTCTGAAATCGGATACACCGAGAAGGATACACTCCTGCAACGTCGTGCGAGTTCACAAATCAAGCCCAGCGGGGGTTTCCGAATGAGGTACCACCATCGAGCCGAATGAGAAAAGTGAGCGGACGCGTCCAAATCCGCTGTTCTGTTTGGATACTTCACACCTTTTGTCCAAATAGCGTCCCATTAAACACCGATTTGGGAAACGTCTCAATGACGGTTTTCTGTCCATCTCCAAATGCGGAGTTCAACTGGGACAAAGTAAAATGCAAAACATTCCGTTCCTCCAAAGCACATGCTGACCCGTTGGAGATTGGTCGGAAAACGGAATGCAGTTTAATGTGGACCGCAAACTCAAGCGACTTACAACTTCATCTTTAATCCAGTTTGTTGTGAACTGCAAAATCTCGCATTAACCCCCCTCCAATTACTCAGAAGGATTTTAAACTTTAAAAACTAAGCCGTTTCAGAGCACAGGGGTGTGAACACCTCACCACCAGATTAAATCCCACACCAGGCAACAAAAACTCTCGCCCCACCCCTTCCATGAACCTTGGAGTCTGAATAGTCATGAGCTCCAAGTCACACTTACTTTCACTGGGCACGGTCCAAATTCCTCGCCAACCCCTCCACCCTCATCCCGTGAGGAGCATCGCAACAGGAGCCAACATTGTTCTCCCCGTTGCAGTGGTTCAAGTGGAAAGGGTGAACAATTCACCTCAGTGCGTGAGAGCAAATTAAATCGGCCGGCGCCTTCTGCGGGATGGGAATAACATTAAGACGAGGCAAGTTTGTCCCGAGGGAAGGAGGGAGAAACTCCTCCAAGCAATGCCCCCGGCTGCTACTCTCCCATACACACACGCCGAGGGAGGGTCAGGGGGAAGGCGGGTCCCAGGCCGCGGGAGACCTACAGCTCGCGTACCCTACCTGTGCTGGGGGCAGCGAATCGTCTTCCTTCCTCCCACCTCCCCCTCTCTCTCTCTCTCTCTCCAGCCGCCGCCGCCTCCTCTCGGCCGAGGAGGCGAGCAGCGGAAGGAGGGGCGACGATGCAGCTGCGAAGCGGCGGCGCTCCCTGCTTGTCTGGGAGCTTGGGGCCGGGGGAAGGCGGTGTGAGCGCGACGGCTGGGCGGCCATGTTGGCGGGAGTTTGGACCGGCGGGTCTCTCACCTGCACGGCCCGGGAGCTGGGGCCAGCTGTGGGGGACAGGGCCCGCTCGATGCCGCAACCAAGATCTTGCAGATCACGAGCAGGAGTCGTGCGGCGGCCGGCGGCGCGTTCTCATTGCCGGGGAAGACCAGTCGCTGCGGCTCATTCAGCCGCCGGCTTCACCGATTGCGGATCCGTCGCCCTCGCGGGCTCAGCAAATCCAGCGCTTCCCTCTTCTTCCCCCCACACCAGCACAGACTTGCTCCCGCACTTCCCATTTACTTTAGATCCCGTTACTCCTCTCGCATTTGCTCATGTTATTTCCACACCCTTCCCCAGACGGTCACGCTCTGCTTGTGTTCTTTACCATATTACTCTAGTTCCTACATGAAATCTATGCATTTCCAACGTTTTGTTCTCAAGGGAGATGATTTGGGGAATATCGGGGTGGGTGGCAGCAGAGTGTTTTGTGGAGTTCGTTTTATTTCCATACTGATGCTTTACATTGCGTTATGGTCGATGGTCCTTCATTCCCATTTCTGCACGCTATCCAGCGCACCGAAAGATGATTTTGCACTTTACCGTCGAGTTACTTGCTCTCAAATGGGACCCTCCCCCCCCCTCCCTCCCCTCCCTTCCCCCCCCCTCCCTCCCCTCCCTTCCCCCCCCCTCCCTCCCCTCCCTTCCCCCCCCCTCCCTCCCCTCCCTTCCCCCCCCCCTCCCTCCCCTCCCTTCCCCCCCCCCTCCCTCCCCTCCCTTCCCCCCCCCCTCCCTCCCCTCCCTTCCCCCCCCCCTCCCTCCCCTCCCTTCCCCCCCCCTCCCTCCCCTCCCTTCCCCCCCCCTCCCTCCCCTCCCTTCCCCCCCCCTCCCTCCCCTCCCTTCCCCCCCCCTCCCTCCCCTCCCTTCCCCCCCCCTCCCTCCCCTCCCTTCCCCCCCCCTCCCTCCCCTCCCTTCCCCCCCCCTCCCTTCCCCCCTCCCCCCTCCTCTTCCCCCCCCCCCCTCCTGCTGGATGGCTGGCGACAATCCAAAGGTTGGGGTTGGTTGAGGCACTTCATCTCCCTCTCCACCCCTCCACATGGCCACATCCAACCACAACTTGCCCAGCTATTTCAGGAACCAGAGCGTTTCTGAGGTGGTGACCAGGGGACTTTGAGTTGCACTGCTTGGTTGACCAAATTCCGGACAGGACACTCTCTTACTTCCCGAAATAACTGACAATATTGAAAGCCCCCCTCTCCGAAAGGGCTCGGCGGGGGTATTGAAATACTCCCGAGCTCGTGAGAAGTTCCACAGCGATTCCAGCAAGAAAATGTGCAAACCCGTTCACACGTTTTCCTGCGGACTTCTGCAGATTTCTGAAGAATCTTGAAGTTCCTGGAAAGTGTAGATTGACGCGCCTGAATCAACGTTGCATCCGTCGTGTTTGGAAGCAGTTGCCAGGACTCGACTCAGCCCCCCACCCACACACATTTCCATTTGGGATTCCATTCAGGATCAAAGCGTTGGGTTGATGAGTCAGAACCCTAAGTCGCACAGCTCGTTTGAATGCAGTGCCTGTAGTGGTTTGTGCCAAAGTTGAGGAAATAATCCAATGCCTCAAAAACTCAATCAAACCTTACACAAATCCATATACAAACTGTCCCTAATCTGACCATGCCTTTCCAAATATATCATAATCCTGCAATAAACAAGGTTTTCCTCACATTGCTTTTGTTCCTTTGCCAACCACTTCCATGGCCCTGGTTCTTGACCTCAGAGAATGGAAACAATTTCTCACCTTCCACCCTGTTAATTCCTTTTATGATCTTAACTCTATCTTATCCCTTCATAATCTTCTGTTTCAAAGAGAACAATCACAGTTTATCGATATACCACAACTCTCACGTTCCTGTATTAATTTGAATAAATCTCTTCTTTCAAGCATTCACACCCTTTCTGAAGGGTGGCACCAAGTAATGGAGATAACATTTTAATGTGCTCAATAAAGATTCATTGTGATATCCTTATCCTTATATGAATGATTGAATGAAGCCCAGGATCAAGCATGGACTTTGTTACCTCTTTCAACTTGTCACTGTTCCAACAAATTAATGCACATCCATCCATTTAAATTGCCTTATTCTCTACCCCTTTCAGAATCACGCATGCAAGTTTATATTAGCCTCTTCTCATTCATTCTATCAAAATGTAACACTTCACATTTCTCAGCATTAAATTTAATCTTCCACCTACTTGACTACTCTCATTGAAATGTACTGTATTTCTATCCTCTTCAGTTCATTGCACCTTTGAATTGTAGAGCACACTGAAATCAAACTCACCAAGAGAATTTACCCTGGGCAATTCTACTATGCATATTTCTCCAGTCCATTTTGGTGTACTGTAATCCTGAGAATAAATTATGCACATCTGTTTCAATGGTTTTCTCAATAACTTATCAGTCCCTGCTTTGTCCCTGTGACCTTAGCATTTTTCTACAATTGTGCATTGCCGAAATTTTTGATGGATTATCTATTGATATTCCCAAGATAAAATTATATTTGAAAAATTTTGTAGTTTAAAATCAACACCCCCACCGTGCAAACAGCCAACAATCCATAACTATGAAGTCATTTTGTATTTTTTAATTTTAATATACAGATGTTTGCTTCTCCACTTTTGTAGGTTTAGAAGAGGCTGATAGGACCAATGTAGAAACTCCAGACTCTGCCACAGATGGGGTGAAGGACTAGGTATTTTGTGGGGTGATGCTTTTCCCACCACTTGCCCTGAGTTTCTGTGTGCACCTGGTACAATGGCTGCAGGATTCTTTATGCCACCTTGAACACTCCTCCACTTTGAATGGTCATGGACCAATGCTTCCAGAAATCAGTCTGGTGATGTTACATTTTGTCATTGAAGCTTTGAGTATATCCTTGTATCTGCCTGATAATCTCCTCTTGTGACAAAGTTTGGAAAAGAGCTTGTTTCAGGAGTCTGGTGTTGGGCATGCCACTGACATGATGTGCATGATCTATCCAACTGAGACCATGACAATGACAAATTAAACAAAATTATATTTTCATTCTTTATATAGTCATTCAAACCATGATTGCTTGAGAGCTCAAAATCCAAGGTAATTTGAAGAATCAATTAATTGCCATTCAAATTGTCCTCAAGGTTCTATTTGTTTTGGTTTTATGTAATGCCAATATAAACAAAGAGTTATCATCGATATCTGAACAGCGATTACATATTTGCCATAAATTCTATTATTCTTTAGAGGCCTTGGGTAGAAATGTATTTGTGAGTTCTGTAAACCAAGTTACTTTCATCTTACAGCCAAACAGCCTTCAAAACAATTTTCCTAGATATATCAGACATGGCTCATTACATTTACACCTGCATTTTATAGAACTATATTATGCAAAGGAAAGTGGATAAGGAAGAATAGCAAGAACACTTCCCCTTGAATGATGAAGATTGAGAGCAAGGAAATAATGGAGCAGGAAAAAAAGCCTTGAGGTCAGAACCATTTTGGGTCAATTAGTTCTGTATTCTAAAAAAAGTTATATAACTACTTCAAATATTCCCAGAATCGTTGGCAGGTTAAATTATTAGCACCCATTGTACTGGGCTTTTCACAATGCACATTGGTACTTCCAGTCTGATCCATGGCTTCCGGACACTTCAAGTACATAATTGCCCTAAAAAAAAACTGGTCAGCTCTGAAATGACTAAATATTTCCAGACTCTAAGTACATAACATGCTCTAAAGGAACAGAATGGATAAATCTGAAATTGTAGTGGCTGTGTAGCAGGCCGAGTGGGCGCTTAGCGCGGTAATGTGATCCCCCACCATCAGTGCAATGCACTGGCGTGCTAGCAGTACTGAGTGCCGAGGGACAGCATGTTGATCAGCTGGGTCTCCTGCTGAAAGGCACGGGACGTTAACAAGTCTCAGTTTAAACCTGCTGGTCCCGTGAACCAGCAGCTGTCTCTTAACAAGGTCTCACCTTGTCCTGTGGAGCCCAGGACAGGCAGGAAATAAAAGCCACTTGTAAAGCTTCAATAAAACAATCAAGTTGATTACTCTGGTGTGTGTTTGTATTTCTTTAGTAGCTCTACTGTAGTAGCCGCTACAAAATGATTTTAAATGTTTAAATAATAATTTACACCATAATATTTGTTATCTACCATTATCACATTGTGACTCTTTAAATATATTTATGAATTCTCTCAGTTATCCAATGATGCATCCCCCAGATAGTTTCAACTTAACCAGTGAAAGGCTGAACTTGCTGGAATGCTCATGTTGCTGACCTTCAGGAGCTCAAGTCTGGGAGCAGTGCAGTGGTCCTGGTTTGCAGATGCCATCGCAGGAGTTGCTGAGGGAGGTTATGGCATTTGTCTGTTTTGCCTTCAAAGCCTATTTTCATATAGATATATGTTAGCACAATCAGCTTTAATGGCTATCTGCTTTTGTTGCTTGATCAGTATGTGGAATGGTGGGGGTTGGCATATAATCCCAAATCTAACAACAAAGATCGTCTGATGTACTTTTGGATCACATGTCACAAGATCAACAATGGAAGACCATAATTTCTTCCTCAATAAAGTGCCTTGGGCTTCAGAAACCGTCATATTGTAGCACGCCGAGTGACCACGCAAGTAAATGAGCCGAATCACCACAACTCGCGGCCTGTCCAAGATGGCATTGGCTCTCCTTCACTGCCAAGAAGGAGCCCACGCCTAGTGCCATGTGTGGTTAAGGAGCCCTTGACTTCCAGGTAGCAGCCAGCTGGCCAGAGAGCAACACCGTAACACGACGATGTCACTTCTGGAAGTCGGAGGGTACGTCATCGGAAGTGGCCGATTCCAACGTTTTGGAACCAGCATTGATCATAAGAAAATGCAGCAACTGGCTGAATCCACAGTTGCAGCGCCTGCGACCAACGTGGTGGATGTAAATCTCCCACCTATTTGGGCAAGCCAGCCCGGGAACTGGCTTCAGCTGGCTGAGTCACAATTCCACATCAGGGGAATCCTTTCAGAGGACACCAAGTTTTGGCACGTTGTCAGCACCCTAGACACCGCCACAGCTGCAAAAGTAAGCTGATTCATAGAAAACCCACCAATGGAGCACAAGTACGAGCAGTTTCAATGTTTTACTCCTCGATACCATAGAGCTCAGCCGGCATGAGCACACCATCAGAATCCTCAACATGCAGGGCTGGGCGACACCAACCCCTCCGAGCTCATGCACAAGATGGCAGCCCTGGCAGACGGGCACACAGACTGTTTCCTATTCGAGGCCCTATTCCTCTCGAAATTACCAGTGCATGTATCCTCAGCACTCTCAGACATGAATTTCAGTGCCCCACACCTCATATCCAAGGAGGCAGATAGGCCACCACCCCGTCCAGCCCAACAGAAACACCAACGGTAGCTGCGGCACAGTGCAACGCAAAGGGAGTGCGGAGAAGAAGAGCGACTACTGTATCTACCACTGCTGATTGGGCAAGAGCGCCTGGCGGTGCACGCCCCCCCCCCCCACCCCCGTGCTTGTACCCCACCACCAAAATCAACACAGCAGCAGTAAACAGGCTGGCCACCTGTCGATAGAGGCCTCAGTGGAAGGCACACAGAAAGGCCTACTCTACCTCAGAGACTAGAGGACCAAGAGGGATTTCCTCATCGATATCGGCGCGGAGATTAGCCTCATACTGCCCATGTACTTTGAGGCGAGAAACAACAGCAAAGGCTTCCCCTGCAAGTGGCCAACAGGTCCTCCATTCCCAGCTACGGCATTCACCTGGTCACCATCCACGTTGCAGATGCTATTTTTCAGTGTGAGTGCATCATCGCGGCTGTGGGACAAGCGCTTCTTGGAATGGATTTCCTCCGGGCTCACCAACCACTGGGAATCCACACCCTGGACCAAGACAAGTACACCTCCCTACTGGCCAAATACCCAGCTCTATTGGCAGCGAACTTCCATGACTCCAACCTGCCATATGGCAGGGAGCACCACATGGAGACTACTGCCCCCCCCCCCCCCCCACCTCGGTGCATGCATGAGCCTGGCACCTCACACCAGAAAAGCACAAACAAGCCAAGGCCAAGTTTGCTGCCATGAAGGTGTTGGGGATTGCCCGCTGTTCCAACAGCCCATGGCCTTCCCACTCCATATGGTGCAGAAAAGCTCTGGCGGGTGGCATCTGTGCAGCAACTACCGATGTCTAAATGGGGCAACAATCCCGGACAGGTACCCCATCTCACACATCCAGAATTTCGCCACAAGACTACAGGACTGCAGGGTATTCTCCAAGGTGGACCTTGTGAAGGGGTACCACCAAATCCTGGTACATCCCAGCGACATCAAAAGACAGCCATCATCTCACCCTTCGGACTCTTTGAATTCATAAGAATGCCTTTCGGACTCAAAAACGCGGCCCAGACATTCTAGCAACTAATGGGCGTGGTGAGCAGGGACCTCAACTTCTTTTTCATTTATCTAGACGACATCCTTACACCAGCCCCGATGCCAGCACCCATAGGACACACCTCACCTGTCAGTTTGACAGGCTGCAGCAGTTTGGGCTAATGGTGAACCCAGCCAAATGCCAGTTCAGCTTGCAGATGATAGGCTTCCTGGGGCACCGCATCATCCCAGAGGGCGCCATGCCACAGCCCGACAAGGTGAAGGCCATTCAGAACTTCCCTAAGCCAAACATGACCAAGGGACTACAGAAGATCCTGGGGATGGACAACTTCTACCATTGCTTCCTCTCGGGAGTGGCCACCCTCATGTAGCCCCTGTTCACCCTTGTCAAACTTGGCAACAAGATGCTGCAAAGGATGCTGGAGGCCACAGAGGCTTTCTACACCACCAAGTCATCACAGGCAAAGGCCACGGTATTGGCCCACCCAGACCCTACCTCCCCCACCCCCAGCACTCACAACAGACCCATCAGACAGAGTGGTGCGAGTGGTGCTAGAGCAATGGGTCGACGAACACTGGCTACCCCTCACCTTCAGTAAGCACCTTCGAACAGCAAAGCTCAAATACAGTGCATTTGACTGTGAACTGCTGGCTGTGTACCTGGCGATACAGCACTTCCACTACATGCTAGAGGGAAGAGTGTTCACCGCCTACACAGACCATCAACAGTTGACCTACGCTCTGAGCAAGGTCTCAGACCTGTGGTTGGCAAGACAACAATGGCACCTCTCCTACATATTGGAATTCACCATAGATATCCACCATGTTGCCAGCAAGGCCAACATAGTAGATGATGCTTTGTCCCAGTTCACTATCGCCGAAACTTCGGGTGGGCTCAACATCGCCCAGCTCACCAAGGACCAGAGGGAGGACACAGACATCCAGGTAGATCGAACAGCCATCACCAGCCTGAAGTTCAGAGACTTCTGCCCCACACCAGGTGAACCAACCTTACTGTATGACATCTCCACCTGGTCCCCAAGGCTGATTCTACTGCAACCTGGCGACAGCGGGTTTTCGACCAGATCCATGGTTTGTCTCACCCCCTCCATAAGTTCCACAGTCCGCCTGCTCTCAGACAAGTTCGTGTGGCATGGATTCCACCGAGACATTATCCTGTGGGCTCGAACCTGCTTATGCTGCCAGCATGCAAAGGTGCAGCAAAACTCCAAAGTTTCCTACAGACTTTTGAGCCAGTGCAACACAGGTTCGATCATGTCCACGTCGACATCGTCAGCCCCCTCACAGTGAGCCAAGGTGTGAGATTTCTGTTCACGACCATTAACAGATTCACCTGCTGGCCAGAGACAATAACTATGGCTGTGGGCTTTCCTTACCATCTGGTTGTGCATTTCAGAGTCCCGACGCACATCACTTTAGACCGAGGAGTGCAGTTCATCTCCTCCCTCTGGTCAAACCTGGTGAAATTCTGTGGCAGCCAGGTCCACCATACAACAGCCTACCATCCCCAAGCAAACGGACTGGTCAAACGGTTCCACCACCTCCTTAAGGCCGCGCTGAAAGCCCGAATGACCAGGCTGAAGTGGATGGACGAGTTCCCATGGGTACCCTTCGGGATCGATACGGCACCAAAGGAGGACCTACCAGTGTCATCCACAGAAATGGTGCATGGCACACCACTTACCATCCCAGGGGACCTACATTTCAACCCCCCCCCCAAACCCGTAGTCCAGCGTGTTAGACGTCCTGCACATGCTGAGAGAGCAAGCGAGTGGACGACCTCCCCTCCTGCCACCGTCCAGACACGGCTCGCCACCCAGCCACATTCCAGCAGATCTGCAGTCCACACACTACTTTTTTGTACGCAGAGGACAGCAAGGGACCCCCTACAGTGCCCAAATGAAGGCCCCTTCAAGCGACTGCAGAGAGACGGTATGGCATTCACATTGGACATTGGCAGCCAACAGGACAGATTCACAGTCGACCTCCTCAAAGTTTCCCACCTAGACTCCGACCTGCTGGCCCTGGACTCCTGGGTCAAGCGCAGAGGTAGCCCACCCAGAGACTGTGTCAGACCACTCAGAGTGTGGCGGCGATTCTGTGGGGGATGGTGTAGCAGGCCAAGCGACTGTGCGAGTAAATGGGCTGCATTGCCGCAACACATGGCTGGTCCGAGATGGCACGGGCTCCCCTTCACTGCTGAGAAGGAGCCCATGCCTAGCGCCACGTGCAGGCTAAGGAGCCCTCCACTTTTGCGTTGTGGCCCGCCAGCCAGAGAAGAACACCGTGAACTGATGACGTCACTTCCAGAAGTCGCAGGGTACATCACCAGAAGTGGGTGGGCCAGCGCAGACACGTGGGGACTTCAAACCAGTAAAGTCAGTCTTTGTTCTACACTCACCTTGTGTGGATGTCTCTTTATTTGGTAGTGCTGCCACAGCAGATGCTACAATATCTCATCTTGTTCTATATCCATTTCCCAAATAAATAGTGAAATACGAAAGGCTGCTAATGCTGGGATTGTAGTGACAACACAGAAATATTAGAGTAACTCAGCAGCATCCATAGGAGGTAGCGAAATACAGTACCACTATAGTGGCTCTGTGGCGGCACTACAACTCCCAGAAGGTATCAAATCAGCTCTGTGATGTCAGTGCGTGATGTCGTCTACGCGTGTCAGGTGCATGATTCATACTTTGAAAAGGTTGCGTGCATTCTGAAGAGTAAATCCACATGATTCACTCAAAAAATATCTTGCTTGGTTATTTCATCATGTCTACTGTGATTCTAGTGGCCATAATTGGTGGCCCTGACATATTTCTAGCCAAGCATGGAATCTGCAGCCGTTACTGTGAAGCTACCACCTTTCTGGGCAGCTGAGCCTGAACTGTGGTTCAACAGGCTGAAGCACAATTTCACCTTCTCAAAGTTGAGTTGGACACCACTCATTATTACCATCTCGTCAGTGCCCTGGACCAGGCGACTTCATATGGGATCCACCATGTACCAGCAAGTACGGCATTTTAAATGCACTTTTATTGCAGGTATGTGGTATGTCCCGTAGGGAAAGGGCAGCCAAACTACTACATCTTGTTGGGTTGGGAGATCGCGCCCCTTCAGAACTAATGGACGAAGTGCTGTTCCTGGTAGCTGGCGAAAGGCCCAATATGTTATTCGTGCAGCTCTTTTCAGAGTGAATGCCAGATGAATTTGGCTCTTGTTATCCAAGTGTTTATTTGAAGACCCAAGGGCTGTATCAGCAGAGGCTAAAAAGCCTAGCAAGGAAAGACAAATCAGAGCCACCAACCCCTCCACTCCTTACCCCGTGTCGCACTCTAGTGCTCTTAGCACATCACTCCCTACAAACAGACAATGCCCCAAAACGGGCAAGCAGCCTGTGGACACCTTGTCTTTATTATCACAGACGTTGGGGAGAAAATGCCCTCAAGTGCCTTCCACCCTGCTCATTTGCAGGAAATGCCGAGGCCAAGTGCCAGTAAGGGCTGCGGCAGTTGACGTGAAACCTGCAAACCTACTGTATGTATGGGACCAGTTGCCCCAGCAAAAATTTCTGGTGGGCACAGGTTCAGAAATTAGTGTATTTCCACACACCATCCTACCCCATACCTGCAACTACAAGCAGTTAACAGTTCCAATACTCTGACTTTTGGCACCAAGAAGATAAATGTCAAGTTCAAGAATAATCTTTACACTTTCCCATTCATTAGAGCAGCAATATCCCAACCTTTTCTTCGGGCTCATTCATTCTTCATTGACTTAAAAAGGCTTTGAATAATAGATGGAACTACTTTTCAGACTATTCCTCTGGCAGATGCCTATACCCCTGCTCTGTACCTCCAAACATGAAGTAAATCAGTGGATGAAATCTCCAAGCTGTTGGAAGATTTCCCTGAGATTACTACTTTACACTTTTCTGCCTCGACTGCAAAGCCCAGTGTTACTCACTACATTTGTACTAAGGGCTCTCCTATCCATGCTAAAGTGCGTCGCTTGTCTTCAGAGAAGCTGCGTTTAGCTAAGGAAGAGATTGCCAATGTGGAGGAACTAGGCATAATTCAAAGGTCCAACAGCCCCTGGGTATCTCCATTATATCTGGTCCCAAAATACAATGGAGATTGGCAACCATGTGGAGATTACAGACGGCTTAACGACGCCATCATCCTGGATCATTATCCGATACCTCATATTCAATATTTCTCAGCTAATTTGCATGGAGCAAAGATCTTCTCCAAAATAGATGGTGTAAAGCTATCACCAAGTACTGGTAGAGCCGGAAGACATTCCAAAAACAGCAATAATTACCCCAATTTGATTGTTCGAATTTTTATGAATGCCATTCGGATTAAAGAATGTCGCTCAATCATTTCAACGGGTGATGGATGTTTAGGACGCGGTATGACCAATGTCTTCCTTTACCTCGATGACATTTTAGTGGCCAGTGCAACCAAGGATGGACATTTGGAACATCTTCATACACTTTTTATTCATCTTCAAGAATAAAGAATCTTCAAGAAGACCATCAATCCAGATAATGCATTTTTGGACAAGAAACAATTGATTTCTTGGGGCATAGGATTACTCAGGAAGATTTGATCCCACTGCCATCCAGAGTTGAGGCCATTACCAAATACTCATGACCTGCTATGGTTAAAAGCCTGCAGAAATTCTTGGTAATGGTAAATTTTTACTGTCAGTTTCTCCAGGGAGCAGCTCATATCAAGAAACCTCTTTTTGATTTGCTGCCCAGAAACACCAGAACTATCCATTGGACTTGAGAGGGAAACAATGCCTTTTTGAGACAAAAAAAATTGCTGACTCATCACTAATCTCAGGTACCTAGTTTTAAATGCAGCCACCGCCCTTTCTACAGATGCATGCAGTGTGGCTGTAGGAGGTGCACTTCATCAATATGTCAATGGGCAATGAAAATCTTCATGAAGCAGAGAAGAAATACAGTGCTTTTGATAAGGAGCTTTTGGCCATTTACTTGTCTATTCAACACTTCCGTCATTTTTTGGAGGGCAAAGATTATACTATGTACACTGACCACAAGCCCTTAATATTTGCATTTTTTAAGGTCACAGAGCCCTGGTCAGCTCGATAACAATGGCAATTATCATTCATTTCAGAAATCTCCATAAAAATACTACATATTTCCTGATGCATTGTCCCATTCTGCTCCACTCGCATCCCAAGAACATAACCATGAGACAAATGCTTATCAGACTGCAATCACAAACCTGCGATTGAATGATGTCCAGTTTGGAGTTCAAGGCAAACTATTCCTCTGTGATATATCAATAGGACACTCACATCCAGTAGTTCCAGAATCATGGAAACGTTGAGTATTCAACTCTGTGCATGGCTACTCACATCCACCGATTAGATCGGCCGTTCATATGGTTTCCGACAGGTTCATGTGGCACGGTCTTAAAGAAAACATTACACAAATGGCGAGATCCTGCATTGCCTGCCAGAAAACAAAAGTTCAGCATCGTACTAAGGCACCACTGCAGTCCTTCCCTGCAGTTACTCATTGTTTTGCTTATGTCCACATGGACATTGTTGGTCCATTTCCTGTTTCAAGATGCCATTGTTTTTTTTAGGGTAATAGGCAGGTTTACGTGATGGCCTGAGATCGTGCCTATGGTAGATGCTACTGCAGACACTTGTGCTCAGGCATTCCTCACTTCCTGGGTTCCACGGTTTACCAGTGCATGTTACTTCAGATAGAGGACCACAATTTACTTACTTCCTCACTGTGGACGGCCTTGTCTCGCTTGCTTGGTGCAACAATCCTTCATAAAAGCCTATCATCTCCAAGTTAATGGAATGGTGGAAAGATTTCATCAACATCTCAAGTCAGCCTTGGCTGCTCAGTTAGACGGCCCAAACTGGGATGATGAGCTGCCCTGTGTATTATTGGACATTAGAACAACTCCAAAGGAGAACCTCCAAGCTTCATCTGTGGAGCTTATGTACAACTCATCGTTGATGGCCCCAGGGGAGTTCGTCCCCTACCATTCCAACTCCAGTGGTGATCTTAAGGAACTGTTGAGCAGGCTGTTGAGACCGTAGGAAAATTGACCCCTATACCACAATTTTTTGCATGGAGAACATTCTTTCTTTGTGCCTGAAGACCTCAAAAACTGTGAGTCTGTCCAGAGGGGAACCCTTTGGTCAACCTTTACAGATGCTCTTCAAAGAACATTATAGGATACTAAGTCAAACAAGGTTGATCTGTATTTTTGATATTGGCGGGAAGCTACAGTCTTTTACTATTGATAGGCTTAAACCAGCTCATGTGGACAAATCTTCCCCACTGCAACAGCCAATAGTCTGTCGCAGAGGTTGACCACCTAAAAGACAGACAAACCTTTCTACCAGTTCTGGGGTGGGGGGTGCAGGGTGGCATGTAGTGGCACTATGGCAGCACTACAACTCCCAGAAGACATTGAACTGGCCATGTGACATCAATGCGTGATGTCGACAGCATGTGTCAGGCACATGATTCCGGCTTTTAAAAAGTTGCACGGGTGATGAAGAGTAAATCCATTTGATTCACTCAAAAAACGCCTTGCATGGTTATTTAATCGTGTAAACTGTGATTCCGCTGGCCATACAACTCCAATTATCCAAAATGGTTGGGACCTCACCTATTTCAGATAAACTATATTTTCATATAACTGGTCGTTTTTTAAAAACAGCCCAGAAGCAACAACAAATCATTTGTAACAGTGTTTAAAATACAACAAACAACAAGGGAAAGCATTTTAAGCATGAAATAACATTTAATTCTCACCAAAATAAAAACAACCTGAACAAAATAAGATAAATCCAACATCAAAAACTTTAAATTCTACTCTGACGTTTTTCAAAAATTTTTTCAACCTATGATGTGTTTGGCTTAGAAAATTTTTTGGATACTTGAGGATTTTTGATTGTTTTGAATATCCAAAATTTTTTTGGAAGCAAAATGATGTCATTCCAACTTTGAAATTTTTCAGATAAATGAGGATTTCTGATTTTTCTGAAATCCTCAATTATCCAAAAAAATTTTCAGAGACGAACAGACATCACTTCCAGGTCCAAAAAATTTTGGTTAACTGACGATTTTGGATAATCCAATTTCAGCTAATCGGAGTTGTACTGTATAATCAACGTTACTGGACTGAGTCCTTCTTCAAGATATCAGAACTTCTCCAGGGTAGGCATCCCTCGAAGAGATTTTCCTGAATGTTCAGATATCAGAGAACCTCTCCTGGGTCAGCCGTTAAGAAAGCATAACAATCCTATTTTCTCAGGGGTTTGGATAGATGTGACATATTAAAACATGATCGAACTGTGGAAAATATACTGACTGCTTGATTTGGAAAATCGGGCATTGGAGATATCTACATGAGGCAATGCCTCAAGAAGGCAGCCCATCACTGGCCAAGCTGTCTTCATCCTGCTACCATCAGGCAGGAGGTGCAGCTGAACTCCAGCACTCCTTGGTTGAAGACCAGTCTCTTTCCAACAGATATCCAGATCTTGAACCTCCCCATATCACCTGAACCATAACACTACATTGTCCATCAAAGATCTGTCTGTGCTATTGAAGGAATGCATTTTTTTTGCACAATCTGCAAGTATATCATTTATTTTATTTTTTCTATTTATCATAATTTTTTTCTCTTTGATTTCAGATTTATTGTCAGAGTACATATGACATATGGACTTATTGGTAGTGCAAAAAATAACTTCTCAATGTACGCATGTAAATAAATAAAGACATGTAAACAAACTGACTGTGCAATGCAGAGAGGGAAAAAGTACAAAAGTGAGAGTACTTAAATGAGTCCCAATGTGAATATGTACCAAAATTAATTCAATTAAAAAGATAGAAAATATGCAAGATAGATAATAAATAGTCACAGTAATCCAAATGCAAAAAAAGGTGACATAATAGTGCAGTCCTTTTGTGCTGAGGTAGCAGTCCATGATTAGTGTACAAAGAGGAGATTCAAGGGTCAGATAGCTATTGGAAAGAAACTCTTCCTCTTAAACCTAGAGGTGCTTGTTTTAAGGCTTCTATAATGTCTGTCCAAAGAAGAGGCTATGACCAGCGTGATGGGGATCCTTCATGATGGCTGCCTTCTTGATCAGTGCCTCACATAGACGTCTTCAATGGATGGAAAGTGTGAGCTTGTGATGGACTTGGCAATTGTGTTTATCTTCTGCATTCCTGATACATTTCCTCTATTTCCATATATTTATTTGTTTATTTAAAACTATCTTAAGTGCTTTGATTATATATGCTTCCACCATTAGCCCTGTCAGCCCATTTCAGGTACCAACCACTCTGTCTAAAAAAGCTTGCCCCACATATCTCCATTACTCCTCTCACTTTAACACATGTCCTCTGGTATGTGGCATTCTTGTCCTGGGAAAATGATTCTGACAGTCCACCCCACCTATGCTTTTCATAACTTCTCAGGTCATCCCTCTACCTCTGACATTCCAGTGTAAACAAAATAAGTTTTTATCCAGTGTTTCCCCAAAGCTCATACCCTCTAATGCAATGGTTCTCAACCTTTTTCTTTCCACTTGCATACCACTTTAAGTCTTCCCTATGCCATAGGTGCTCTATGATTAGCAATGGATTGCTTAAAATGGTATGTGGATGGAAAGAAAAAGTTTGAAAACCACTGTTTTAATTTCCCTAATTGACTCGTTATGTGCACGGTTTCAGTTCTCCAAAGGAAATGGACCAATGATAATTTTTCTCCAGCAAAGTATTTCAGTAACAATTGGCTAATGAGGCAACCAGAATTGCACACAATACTCCAAGTGCAGACCAACCAAATTTGATACAAACATAATTCCTTACATTAATACTCACTGACACATTGAGCATAAAAGTATTCACAATAAATTGACATGTTTAGCATAATGGTCAGCGCCACGCTATTACGGCGCTAGTGGCCGGGTTTGAACGTGGTTGCAGTATGTAAAGAGTTTGTACGTTCTCTACTTGTCTGTGTGGGTTTCCCCCGGGAGCTCCAGCTTACTCTCACCTTTCAAAAAGCACAGGGATTGTAGGTTATTTGGTGTATTTGGGCAGCAAGAGCACATGGGCCAGAAGGGCCTGTTAGCATGCTGAATATCTAAATTAAATTATAAACTTCAAAACCCAGTGGGCTTGGAGCAACTGGAAAATTTTCACAACTTTTAGATGGTATTTCCAATAACTCTCCAACATACTTTTTATACATTTTTTTCAATGTTACACAAACTTGACAGCGATACCACCCAAGCAGGATGATTGATCCCCAGAAACTATAACAACCTTGCTTACTACCAGGCAGAGAAGAGTCTTGGAGCTTCTGTTTTGACTAAGGCCCAACTGTTCTCCATGCCTAACAACCTTAATCTGATGGCTTTCACTAAGGATAACAAGATTTCCTCCCTTCCAGCTGCAGTCACCTTGGAGATCATCAAGGAAACAAGAGATTTTGGTCATTTTTTTCATGTTTTCCAATGAACCTTGTAACTTCAAAAGGAGAGCAGAAATGGGGTGCTGGTCATTTTAAAGAAAATTTATGAACTGGGACCCCAGTGAATCAGAGGGGATTATGGGATCTGGGGTCAGAAAGAAGTGTCCCAATGTATCAGAAGGAGTGAGGGACTGGAGCCTAAAGACTCAAAAGGTTGCGCAAGAAGTGGGGTCCTGAGGAATTAGAAGGGGCCACTGGAACTATAGTCCTGGATGGTTAGAAGGACTCTGGTGAGTCAGATGGCAAACAATTGGAATTCATGACTATCAGAGAGTAGTTTCATTGAGATTTACTGCATTTGAAAAAACAATGTAAAGTACAGTTAGAGTGATTGGTTATCCCAATTCCTTATGGATAAGTGACTATCTCATTTTCCATTCTATTAACCCCATTAATAAGTTAATTTGCGTAAATGTTCAAAAACAACACTTCCTGTAATTATACCCAACCAGCTGTGTCCTGATTAGACTGCATTCTTGAGACAGGAATATATTTTTCTGAAAAATGCCACAGAGAAAGTTTATATGTTCATGCACCTTTTTCCGACACTGTTGAAATAGTTGAGACATGAAATGAATACAGCATCTTTAACAAAACTGTAATTTCATTGCCAGAACAATAATGATTTCAACAGCTGTTGCAGGAGTATAGGTTTGATCTTGACCTTGGGTGGTATCGCTGTCAAGTTTGTGTACTCTCTGTGACTGCAAGGATTTCTACCAGTTCTTGAGTTTTCTCCCACATCCTGGACTGGGACCTTATTTGCCCCTTAGTGTAGATGAGTGGCAAAAAGATTCAAAGGAGAATTGATGAGCATTTGAGAGAGAAAGCATTGCAGAGCTACAGCAAAAAGGGAAAATGGGACTGTTGGGATTATTCTGCTGAAGCCCAGCATGGATTAATTAGCTGAATATCCTCCTTTTGTGTTGTGGTTGGTAATGAATAATAATTTAGTATTCTAGTAAAACAATCAAGCAAAAGCAGGCAATTGAACAGGTTTCCTCAGACTACAGTAATATCCAATTATTTTCAGAAGCAAGGTTGTCAGATTGAGTCTGTGACAAATAATTAGGATCAATCATATAATTCTAAGTCCTTTACTATAATGATACAAGAGGTACCTGCATTATTATTTTAAGAACTTGACTGGCAGAAGCTCTTGAGGCATAAGTTATGACAGAGGGCTGTTTGCCATGAGTGTTTTCAGTGGATATCCTTTGTAAGGTGTAATTGAATTTTTTTTCTCTTCTTGCAGCCAGAAGCATCCTCCTCCTGGACCAGTTATTTCTGGGCTGTAGACAATGGCATGTTTCTCACACCTTTAACTCTCATTGACACCTTCTTGAATCGCTGCCATACATGAAGGCCATCCCACAATGCTGTTAGGCAGAACATTCTGGATGCAGTGACAATGAAGGAATGGTGAGATACTTACAGAAGTCTGGATGGTGAGGAATCTGCAACTGGTGAATTTTGTCATGTACTTGCTGCGCAAGACTTTTTGTCCACTACAGGGTTTATGGGGTGCTGTCAGAGTATCCTGTTGAGGAGTTGAAGGATGTGGATATGATGCAGTCCAGCCTGTGGGTCAGAGATGAATGTTCAGGTTGGTGGTTTTCAAGGTGCCAATGAATAGAGAAGAGCTTCTTGAACATTTCTAAAAGTGTGGTAATCCAAGCAAGCAGAGTATATGCTTTGTAGATAATGAAGAAACTGAGATGTTAGGAAGTGAGTCACTTGTGACTGTATACCCAGCCTCTGATCTGCATTTGTAGCTATCATATTTAACTGGTTATACCTTTCTGGTCAAAAGTCATTCCTACGAAGTTGATGATGAGAGATTTGACAACAACAAAGTTGATGCTGAAATGATGGGTATTGTTCTTTCTTGCAGTGATAATCATTCACTGATGATTACACAATATTTAATCCCATTTGCAGCTTCTGAGCAAATAAGTCACATCAGTCCACGTGAGACCATTGTTCAGACTTGGATTGTGAAGTGAAAAGTACCATGTGTGCCCCCCAATAGGTTTATCACAGCTGGACTGTGATATACCCACTGTTGGGCACATGTAATCCTTGCTACTTATCATCTATGTTTGAAAGTAGTCACAGTCCTGCTGGCTGTGGTCAAGGCTGTTCCACTTCCAGGAGATGTAATTGAAATTGTTTAACAGGCGGATATCTCCGCTTGTGAAAAAAGGAAGGTTCCTGATGAGGCAGCTGAAGAAGACTGGGCTTAAAACACTTTGGGAAGGATGATTGATCCCCAGAAATTATAACAGCCTTGCTTACTACCAGGCAGAGAAGAGTCTTGGAGCTTCTGTTTTGACTAAGGCCCAACTGTTCTTCATGCCTAACAACCTTAATCTGATGGCTTTCACTAAGGATAACAAGATTTCCTCTCTTCCAGCTGCAGTCACCTTGGAGATCATCAGGGAAACAAGAGATTCTGGTCACCATTGCCTCTTGTGCTCTCAAAACTATTGCTTCTTGCACACTGCTGTTATGTTCTACCTCCCAACAATGAAACCCATGCTATTGGGAGGTTGTTCTGTCCACAAGCCCACCCTTTACTTACATGTGGTGCTTAGAGCAGTTGTGAAGAAAAATCACATGGTCGGCTGCTTGGTCTTGCTTTTCACTAATTCCCAGACTTTTATTTGCATCCGCCCTGTTGTTCTTTTTTCTTTCCTGCTTCATGGTCCTCCATCTCTCATCCACATGAGGAATGGGAGCAGAATTGAAAAAATACACTTAACTGCATTGTACTTATGTCTATGACAATAAACATTCTCGTTATTGATGTGTTGCTGCACAATCACAGCTACCGTCAGGTGGAAGGAAGCTTGAATCAACTCGCTTTTCTTTGCTGAGTGTAAAGACGCTCATGGTAGTTTTTGACAATGGTCATGTTCTCTTTTATTAAGTTTCACGTCCACTAGGCATGGCATATCCAGCTTTTGATCTCATTTGTTGCAATGGTCAGATTTATAAGAGGAGGAATCATTGAGACTGAACAAAAAGTAAAATGAAGTAGTGATAACGGCAACATCAGAGTAAAGAATGCAAAAGCTTAACAACCTTGGGATTTGTTCTGGCGAGAATTTGGCAGACAACGCAATGCTTCTTCACAGGACTAAGCATCGGGGGGAGGGGGAAGACTGGCAGGGAGAGTGGAATGGGGCTTAGTCTGCATCAAACAAATGCTCAATTCTCCAATTTTCCAAACAAAATAGAGAACATAATTTGTGTGTTTCCACACTAGAAGACAGGAATGACCACGTGCAGCAAAAACCAAGGCAACGTATATGGGTTCAGCAAGGCTGTTGTGGAGCATCTGAGGGTACATACATGAAAAGTCATGATAGGTGATGCATTACAGGGAGCTGGAAGAGTACAGGAAGTCACAATGGTTTCACAGATTGGTAAATCTGTATAAACCAATTGAAATGTTTGTGGAATGAATCAGAGTCACCAATCACTGCGAATTTACGTCTGCTGGTATAATTCTGGTCATAATTATATGGAACCTATGGAGAAATGGGATAGTTCATCAAATCCAAATTATCAGTCAGAGGCACTCTTATAAAAATGCACACTTGAAATTGATACCAAACAGTCCAGCAATGGCAAATAAAAATCAGAATAAAGAGAACCAAATGTTTTCAAGACATGTCCTCCAAAAGAAGAAACTACAGAAATCAAGCATGGATAAAATAACATGAAGGAAAAACAGAAAATCTTAAATCAGAATTCCAAAATGCTCAACGATCAGCTCAACATGTCAGGAGAAAATTCAAGTTAATGTTTTCAAATCTGATTATCCATCAGAATGTAACAAAAGAGAGCCAATTAGCATCTTGAATGATCAGCACCTACCATATTTGATGGGATATAAGACCCACTTTTTTTTCCCAAAAAATGGCTCAAAAAATATCCTCTGGGTCTTATATGCAAAGTTGATGGTCAGTCACGCCGGCAGTAATTATCATCGCTGCATGGCTCATTAGCATCACCGCCATCTATCGTGCACACCAAAAACTCCTAGTCATGCCCATGAGCCTTTGCCATTTTGTGTATTTGGTGTTTATCACAATAAGGGCATCTTAGTACAATAAGAATGATCATCAAAACAACAGCAGTGGAAATACAAACGCAAGGTGATAGCAGTGGAAGATTTTACCCTCAAGGTGGCAACAAGAGGAAAGCACTTAAGCTATACTATTGGATGCAAACTAAAAGTAGTAAACTGTACTAAAGAGCATGGTAATAGAGTGCAGCGAGAGTCTTTGGGGCACCGCCTATGATACCAGAATGAAGAAAGCAAGATCAACAGCTACAGACTGCTAAAAAAAAGGGTAAAAGTAATCTTCGTTGTCCCATCACCACATTGGCCAGATCTTGAGAAGGAGTTTAAAAAAAAACTGGGTGATAAATGAGAGGAATTCAGGGAAATGCATTTCTACCAAAATGATCATTAATGAGGCCAGGACATTAGGAGAAGAACAAGGGAATCAGGGTTTTGCAGGAACAGAAGGTTGGTGTTATCTTTTTATGCAAAGACACAGTTTATCAGTGTGTACAGAAACTTCCTTGCACAGAAAATGCCAGTGGATTATGAAGAAAAAAAAATTAGAAATTCATAAATTTGTAATAAATGCATGAAAAGGACTTGTTTTGAACTGAGTCAAATAGGGAACATGGATGAAGTTCCAGTAACATTCGATCCACCATCCAACAAAACTTGTGAGAAAGAGTGAAACACCCGTGGGTCTTATTTGCTCTCAAATACGGTAACTGTTGTGCTCTAAATACATACACACAATTACACAGTTAATTGCTTAAAAAATAAGTGATTAAACTTAGTTTTTCTCAATATCTTGTCTTGTTAATTTGCCCACTTCCAATTTCCAAAGAAGCTCTTGAAAAAGCAATGGGACATACTGTCACAGTAACTACCCAGCAGTAGGTCACAAGTAGAAAAAATACAGTATTTCATCATATCCTGTTTTTCTTGTTAGAAATTTCACACATTTTAACAAAGATATGAGAAATGATTTACAAATACACAATTTTATTGTATCACATTAAAATGAAGACCAGCATGACTAAAATTTATTTTGTATTACTGTATTCAGATTGATAAATAAATATTTAATCCCAGCTTGAAGCACAGATAACACTTTGCAAGTTTAAATGTTTTTATATTGGCATTTTTCCCATATAAACCAGAAGACAAAGATCTGGAATACTCAGCTAAGATAAGGGTGATGGGTCACAGAATTTTAAAAAGTTGACTGCATAAAATAAGCATTTTAAGACAGACATGTCAGAACAGGTAATAGAGGTGGGAGATGAAAGAAAGAGTTGGAATCCGTGGCAACAATCTCTAGACTGAGAAACCTTGGCTCACAGATGATTAGTTGAATCTGAGATCTTAATCAACTAATGTGTTGATTAAGGAGTAAGGAAATTACCTGGATATTTTATTCCAGGTGAAAGCCAGGTGCCTGAAAATAAGTACTGTGAACTGGTCAGTCAAAATGGACTGATGGTGTGACTGCGAATGAGAACCACGTGAGGATCCAGAGGAAGCAATAAGGGGCCTCAGCCCCTGCACCTGTCTAGCAGCTCAAGGTTCTATCATCTGATGAGATGAAAGCAGAGACTGCAGAGTGAACGGAGAACTGACCTCAGAATTAGGGCACAGGGGATGCAAAGAGGAATGTCATGGTCATCAAGAACAGAATAGTTGCAGAAATAAGTGACAAAGGCTGCATTGCCTGCTCGGTGCTGGGTTTAAGGACATCTCCTCAGAACTGTTGAGGAATATATAACAGGAGGGATTGGCAAAAGACAAAAAAGGATGTTCTGCTGAAGAATTATCTTGGAGTCAAGTTAAAAAGCAGAATCATCATGGTAATAATCTTCAGATAACTCCAAACAACGTGCAGACTGACAGAGGATCAGTGAAATCAGAGTTGAGTATGTGGCACAAAGATTGGTATGGGAGAAATGGGTCTCAATTCATGGGATACCAAGAGCAGTATTTGGGAATGAGGGAGTTGCTTTCCTGAAGCCAAACACAATCAGCTGGAGGACCATGATGTGTCAAGCAGCATCAGAATGAAAAAAGGAATGGTCAACATTGTGGGCCAGAACGCTTCGTCAGGACTGGGAGTGTGGAGGAGAGACAGAGAGTATTGTGAGGTTGTATATACCTCTGTCATCCTCCTCTCCCGGTCCACCAACCCCTACTGGCAGCAGCCTACCCCTCCCACCGTGGCCTTATTATACCAACTCTCCCTCCTCAACACTCTCAGTCCTGATGGAGGTTCTGGCTCATAATGTTGACAATTCTTTTTTCCCCACTCATGCTGCTTGACCCCCTGAGTTCCCTAATGTTTAGCTTCAGATTCCAGCATCTCAGGCTCCGATGTGCCATCAGCTGCCTTGATGAGATTGAGATAGGTTTTGCTTGAATTGGTCAATGACCAGAATCCCTGTAAATCAAGTCACAGGATCCATCATTCAGACTTTAAAGTAAATGGCCCACTCCTTTTTTATATTCTCACTATGAGTGAGATGATATTTCCTTAAAATAATTTGATTTTACTAAAAATATGCACATTTTCAGAAGACTATTTGCAATTAAGCAACTTGAAATATTTTGGATCCCAAAAATGTAATTTCCAATGCAAGTCTATTTTGTAGTTTTCTGAAACATATTTATGATTACTTTAATAGTAATCACTCAAATTGATTGAGATTAAACACAATGATTTTGCAACGCAGGCTTTTTACATCCAAGAGGTCCTTCTTCAAAAAAAAATGTGGTTTCCCCTCTACTGTGATGAGCTCAGCTTTGCCCAGCATCTCACCTGTTGTCATCAACTGCATCCAGTGTTCCTATTGTGTTCCTTGTATCACCTTCCACCCCACCAACTTCTGCATCCAACATTCTATCATCAATAATTTGCATCACCATCAATGTGATCCCTCTGCCAGACATGTCTTCCCATCTCATCCCCTCTCTGCCTTCTGCAGAGTTTGCACCTTCTAGGTCTCCCTTCCCATGAATCACCCCCTTGGTACCCACCCCTGTGATCACAAGAAAAACTACACCTGTGCCTACGCCTCCTCCCTCTCCTCCACTTGGAGCCTCAAACAGTCTTTCCAAGTGAAGGGACATTCCAAGTGATTGTTTTAGTCATCTACTGCATCCAGTGTCATCTACTGCATCCAGTGTTCCCATTGTGTTCTCCTCCACATTGAAGAGATTGGGTGCAGACTGGGAGATTATTTCTTTGAGTACCTTCACTCTGTATGCTGCAATACAGTGGCCAACCATTTTAATTCCACACATCATTCTCACACCAACATGTTTATCTATGTCCTCATGCACTTCAGACTGAGGCTACCTCCAACCCTGCAGTATTAACATAAATTTCCATGCTACCCCTCCCTCTGAGTCTCTCTCCCTATCCCTCTGTCTCTTTTCCTCCAGCTCTCCACCCCCTTCCCTTCCTTCTCCATTCAGAGAACTATCCCCTCCCCATCATATTTCATGACTCATACCTGATAGCCTGTGCACCTCCCCCTGCCCTTTTCTCCCTCCTTTCCTCTCCTCCCCGCCCCCTCATCTTTTTATTTCTCCTACCTTGATGACAGGCTCAGGCCTGAAACATTGGTTACCTTTTACTTCCTGTATAGATATTGTTTGGCTGCTGAGTTTCTCAAACACTTTGTGTGTTGCATGAGCATCTACAATTGGATGGAATTAAATATTATGGATAGATTATGAAACAAAATCAAGAATGCAATTTTATCTTTTTTAAACTTTAAAATAAATTACATCTTTCTTTCATAATTGCAATTCTGACTGTGTTTATGGCTGATGGCACCTGAGGCCCTTGGAATGAAACATTGAAATTGCAGAGCCAAGTAATTTTAACTGAAGCTAATAATGCAGAAACTGTAATTCGTTGCTCATTGCAGATATTAACGGGGTGATTTTCAGAACAAATGTCAGGTAAAATAAATCTTTTGAGATGGCCAAAATGGAGTTTCCCTTGAGGTAAAGACAGCAAAGTGATGATAGGGCACAAGAAAATTACAATATTAAACAAGTATTTTGATGATGAGGTTCTATTGCGAGCCACCCAGTGTTCTGAATCACCTAGTGCCCAGATGCTAAATTGGTTCCACTGTAGTAACTGATACATGCATGCAGATTTGAAGTTTAGTCACTGTTATTAAAAGGGCAGTATGGCTTTGTGCTGATCAAACTTGTTGGAAATATACAGAGCAGGCAGTTATGACACAATGAGCATGCAGTGTGTGTCTGATATCAACATTGCTGACCTGAAGCTCTGTGCCACGCCTTTCTTTACACATCTGGGTGTGTGTTCTGCAGCAGATGGCCTCCCTACCAATGCCACTTAGCAATGAAAAAGATGAGTTGATGATTAATTTTTACTGACTGTTTTGACAAGTGAACAGGAGTTCTTTAAAGTTCTTTAAAGTTCCTCAAGACTACAGGAAGTGAGAAGTTACATAGATCAAAAGCAGACATTTCAGAGATGTGTTTCAGATGCGGGACTGGAATAGGAACTTCTCTACATGCTACGTGGTTGTGCGTAAAGGTGAGGCCATTTTGGCAAGATATCACCAACCAATTTTCCCCAGCCATTTGTCCAAGTGGACATCCCTTGGAGCATTGCATCTATGGATAATGCGTGACCTTCTGAGTTATTCCAGTACTTTTTTTGTGTACTTCAGAATCTCATTGGGAGGCCAGATCCGCATTCAGTGTCACATTCCAAATTTATGCTTCATTAAATTAGTTCTGAATGAAAAGTGCCCTTCACTTTACCCACAACCCCAGTTTTGGAGAGGGACAGCTTTGCTGGTAGCAATCAATCTCACCAATTTGGCCTTCATAACACATCCAGTATTTCAACAGAGCTGATAGTTAATACTTTCCTGCCATTGAGTACCTTGTGGTTCTGATTTATTCATTTTTTCAATCAAAATTTATTGACCATCCCGAATTGCCTTTGAACCAAGTGGCTTGCAATGGCTTCAGAGGGTGCTAAAGTGTTAACCAAATGAATGATCAGGAATCATGTGTTGCCCAAATGGCAGATCATCCCCTCCCCTCCTGCCCCAATGGACAGTGTCAAACCCAATGGGTTTTTACTATCCCACAATTTTGCATTAACATCATTCATAATTAGTGATTCTTTAAAATTATGCATTAATAAACTGAATTTTAATTTCACAGCTGCTTGGGATTTGAACTCTTTGTATTCTTTATCTAGTAACTGAACCACAACTCCCAATGACGATACTGGAAATTTAAAATGAGAACAGAAAATGGTGGAAAAACTTAGAAGGGCAGCTAACTGCCACTTAAATGGTGTATTTACTTATTTGGTCTTAACCTATCAGAGATATTCCTTTTGTTCTTTCACACCTACCCACTTACTCTGCAACTAAAAACTAGGACACCACTTTCCCAGTTCTGATTATATTTCCCTCCCTAAAATAGGAGAACTCAATATTTTGCACTTTTGGCTGCACAGTAGCCCAGATGAAAAATGTGATATCATTCCTCGAGCTTGGATTAGACCTCAATGCAACTCTGAAGGAGGCTAGAGGCAGAGGTAAGAGTGGGATGGGGAATTAAAGTGACAGACAACTAGAACTCAGAGTCACTCCTGTGAACATTGAATGCAAAGTATGAGCTTGGAAGAAGTGCAAGTGAATCATTGCTTCATCTGGAAATATTGTTTGGGCCCCTTGACAGTGAGAAGAGGGAAAAGGACAGGTATAAAGATATAAAGATTCAGATAATTTAGTTATACTGCAGCTGGAAGAATTCACAGCTTCAAAGTACAAGCAGAAATGTCATTATGCCCACTGTATTTTCAAAGACTGTCACTACTTTTGATCTGAAGTGAGAGAAGAATTTTATTTATCAAACAAGATAAGGAGATCATTTACATTCCTTCTGTTTTCCATCTTTTTACATTCAGTGAAATGTACAGTGCTCTCCATAATGTCTGGGACAAAGGCACTTTTTTTGCTTAATTTACCCCTGTGCCTCACAGTTTTAAATTTGTAATCAAACAATTCACATGTGATTAAAGAGCACATACCAGATTGTTATACATAACTATGTACAGAAAGTGTTGTAATTATTGCCTGGTCAAACCAAAATGTATACAAATAACCTTGAATAAAATCTGGAATCTGTACTTTAATAAAGGTGTCTTTGTCTCAAACATAATAGAGGGCACTGTATATTGTTTGCTACAGTTCAAGCAAGGAACAACAAAGAAAATCAAAATCTTCAATCAGTAACAATATACTTTTTGAAAAATTATTTGCTATTTAATAAACCAAACACCACAGCAAAGGAGTAAAACACTTCCTTGGTTACAATGGGTGAAATAAAGTAAAACATGAAAAACTGCTAACACTGTAGTTGAAGTAAAAACACAAAGCTGGAGAAATTCAGTAGGTCAAGCAGTATCCTTTACAGAGCAAAGGTAAAAATACATGGCCAACGTTTTGGGGTTGAGCCCTTCATCAAGGTATGGAAAAAAATGTGAGCAGGCATCCAAACTCTACGTCATACTCCCACACTCATCTTTCTATGGCCTTGTGTACTGTCCCACCAAGACCACCTGTAAATTGGAGGAACAACACCTGATTTTCCGTCTGGACACTCTCCAGCCAGATGGTATTAATTTCAACTTTTCTGGTTTCTGCTAACCTGCTCTCCTCTTTACCCCCCTCTTCCCTTCCCTTTTCCAGTTCTTCTCCTTCCTGTCCCCCTCCCATCACCGAGCCATCTTCCCCTTGATCGCTGACCCACCTTGACGATGCCATGATTGTTGCTGGTGACTTCAATCATGCCAACCTGAAAATAGTCTTACCATGGTTTCAACAATATGTATCAGAGGAGAGAACACCCTGGATCAAGTGTATATCAATGTCCCTGTGCATAGAAGGCTGCCCCTCACCCCCACCTTAGTTACTTGGATCTCATCCATCCTGCTAACTCTGGCGTACAGACTGCAGGCAAATCAAACTAGGTCATTTCAAAGGGAGATCAGAACATGGCCAGATGGGCCATAGCAGCTGCAAGACTGTCTTGAAACAATGGACTGGAGCTGTTTCAGTAAACATAGAAGAGTACATGAGTTCAGTGACTGGCTACAGCAGCAAGTGCACTGAGGATGTCACCGAGATCAAATGTTTCATAACCAGAAACCATGGTTGGACCCTTTTCAGAGCTCGTGATGCTGCCATCAGGACAGGGTGTAGGATGGTACTATGATCAGCCAGAGTTGAACTTTCCTGAGCAATCCAGAAGGCAAAGCGGAGGTATAAGCAGAAGATCCACAGACAGCTGTGAGACACTGTCGACATGAGGTGCATGTGGCAAGGAATCAAGACTATAATGACCACGTCAACCTTGTGAGTTAAGGACAATAACACCTCCCTTCTGGACAGACTGAACATCTTCTTTGCACGGTTTGTTGAGAAGAACCAGATGATACCAAAGAAAGCTCTGTGTCCCCTTGATGGATAGGCCTCCCTGCATAGCTGTGGCCGAGGTGAGGAAACCCACACAAGGCACGGGACCAGACAACGTACCTTTTTTGGTACAAAAGGACCATGCTGACCAATTGACAGAGGTCTTCATGGAAGTCTTCAACACCTCACTGTAGCAGTCCATCGTTCCTGCAGAGTTCAAGACAGCCACCATCATCCTAGTACCCAAGAGGGTGATAATGACAGGCCTCAATGACTACTGCCCTGTGGCACTGACCTCCACCATTATGAAATGCTTTGAGCATCTGGTAATGGAACACATCAGAACACACCTCCCAAAGATACTGGATTCATTTCAATTCACCTATACAAGAAACTGTTCTACAGATGATGCTATAGCCTTGTCACTTCACTCCATCCTGACACACCTGGAGAACAATGCCTCATTCACCAGGCTGCTGTCCATTGATTTCAGCTCAATGTTTAATATGATCATTCTCCAGAGACTGGTGGAGAAGCTATTCTCACTGGGACTCAACACCCCTCTCTGTAATTGGATCCTGGACTGAAAGACCACAGTCTGTACAGGTTGGTAGCAGAATATCGAGCAGAGTCACGCTGAACATTGGCGCACCTCAGGGCTGTATGTTCAGCCCACTTCTCTTCACATTCTTGACCCACGACTATTGCCGGATCCAGCTCCAACAGTATCAAATTTGCAGATGACACAACAGCAACAACAACATCAGCACTACAGAGAAGAGATGGAAAATCTCATGAAATGGTGCAAGAGTAACAACCTGAGTCTCAACATGGACAAGACAAAAGGGATGATCATGGACTTCAGGAAGAACAAGAATGGCCACCCTTCACTACACATTAACAACTCTGTAGTAGAGAGAGACCACAGAGCCCACCTCACTGACAAAAGACAAAGGAGGAAAAACCCAACACCCAACCCCAACCAACCAATTTTCTCTTGCAACCGCTGCAACCGTGCCTGCCTGTCCCGCATCAGACTTGTCAGTCACCAACGAGCCTGCAGCAGACGTGGACATACCCCTCCATAAATCTTCGACCGCAAAGCCAAGCCAAAGAAAAGAAGTAGAGAGAGTGGAGAGCACCAAGTTTCTTGGTGACCTATCATGGACCCTCAGCATCTCCTCACTTGTGAGGAAGGCACCATAGTGACTGCACTTCCTGGGAAGATTGAAAGGGGAAAGGCCATCATTATGTCACCCTTCTATAGGAGCTCTAGTGAGAGCTTTCTGGCTGGCTGCATCTCAGTGTGGTACAGTTGTTGCAGAGAAATTGATCAGAGATCAATTAACAGGACCAGAAGAGTGGCAGAGAGGATCACTGGATCTACATGATCTACTGGGATCGTTATCTGAAGAGGGCGCACAAAATTATTGAATACCCCTTCCACCTTTCACACAGCATCTTTCAGCTGCTTCCTTCGGAAAAGAGATACAGGAGACTCAGAAGCGACACCACCAGGCTGAGGAACAGCTTCTTCCCACAGGAAGTGAAAATACTCAACAACCAAAGGAACATCTCGCACTAACCATACCAAACTATCACATATACAAATCAAAATGTATTTATTTACTTATGTGTTTGTACAGATGAAATACTTGCCCTGTATATGTTTTGTTTGTATGTATGAGTGTTATGTCTGGTTATATGTCTACAGGTTTTGCACTGAGGATCAGAGAACACTGTTTCATTGGATTGTACTGGTGCAATCAGATGACAATAAACTTGACTTAAACTTGATGTACCGCTTTCAAATCTCCCCTCATTCTTCTACGCTCCAGGAAATAAGGTTCTAATCTGTTGAAACTTACCCTGTAACTCATTTGTTCAAGTCCTGACAACATCCTTGTAAATCTCCTCGGCATTCTTTCAACCTTATTGATATCTTTTCTGCAGTTAGTTGACCAAAACTGCACACAATAGTGCAACTACTGAAAATACCACATACTGTATGATTGGCCCTATTTATATTATACTGAGTGTCATACAGTATGACTGTTCCAACCATCAAACACGCATTTATACTAATTTTGTTTTATTTTTTCACATTCCCATCAATTCTTCTTCTTTCACTATTCTGCAAACCGGACAATTACCAGTGGCCAAATAACCTGCCTACCCACAAGAGTCGCCGCCAAGGTGGGAGGGGGGCATTCGTAGCCCATGCCCCCCAAAATGAAGTATTGTGACCCCACCTACCAGTCGGCCAAGCCTTTGGCTCAAAACTTTTAAGATTAAATTATATTTATCGTATTAAAACTAACCTTTTTGCTAAATAAAATTAAATTAAATAAGAACAAAAATAAGAAAAAATTACATACGCTTGTGGTGTCAGAAAATTACATTGTAATGCGTGGAACGTGTATGCGCACGTGCCATCACCACAGAAGATGTGTCGGGATTGCGAGCAGTGTGTGTGCCAGATTTAAATCTGAATAAACTGTGCTTATCGTTTCACCATTGTGAATTGATTCTGAAAGACACATACACAACAGAAATGGATATAAGTAAATGGCTGGACTTATCTGCTTCTTCAAGGCCTCCTACATCTCCACCAGCACCCAGCACAGTCACCTCTATAAATCAAGAGTCTCCTTCTTCAAGCAGCTATAATGCACTTGCTAAAGTAAGCATCAGGAGTGGAAGACATCCCATAGCCATAGATGACCTCGGAACTGACCATCCCAAGCAAGTCATCTTACGACAGTAGCCTGCCGGCTTTTTTAGTGGTAGGAAGCATTCATTTGTCACCGCTTGGTATCACAACCGAGACTTGCTTGAATCAAGGCCAATGGAGCATTTTGTTTTTGCTGTTGGCTGCCCGGCACCACTTGGAGGTCTTGGACTCTGAATGTCTTTGTGAAAGTGGAAAAATGCTGTGGAGAGAGATTGGGGATTTCATAAACATGAATTCTCAAAGGAGCATAGCTCTTTCTAAACACTGTGGAAAGAGCGGGAGAGGTGTGTCAACACTGGGAAGGAGATTTCAACACTTGTCAACGCAGAACAACTACGAAAGAACAGGTATTATGTTTCCTCTCTCCTCGATGTCCTCGGATTTTTGGCAGAAAATCAGTTGCCTTTATGAGGGAAGAAAGAGGCTTTTGGTAATATGTCAGAGTAGGGGAGTGGAATTTTCCTCTCCTTACTGGACTATACACTGAAAACAATCCCTCACAATACCTTGTATGCCTGTCATGACATGCAAAATTAACTCAGAAGTACACTCAGCAGTGTGGTGACAGAGGCTATAGTGGAGGAAGTTGGTGATTCCTATTACACATTGAAAGTAGGTGGAAAATAAGGTGTGAAAATATATTAATTGTTATTTGATTTGTAAATGAGTCATATGAGGTCACAGATAACCATGGCAACAACTGGCAAAGGTGACTCAAAGTCATTAGCAGACACCATTTTGGCAGAGCCAAATGAAGTTTTTACTGGACACATCAAAGATTCTAAGCCAGGTATTTGATGAGGCTGCTCTGATGTCTGGGAAAGCATGGTGGTATCCAGAAGCTACTGCAAAAGACAATCGCTTCACAGCAGATGCAATATCGCTGGCTCTCCACTCAACTCTGGATCACCTCAAAAACAATTCATACATACAGCTGCTCTTGATCGACCGAGGAAACGCTGCCCTGCCAAGGAAGCAGTGTTAGATGCAAGAAAAAGGGACATTATGCCAAGGTTTTCCCATCCAAACCACCTGTAAAACCTAGCAGCACCACGATTGAACAGTCACCACTCCGGACAGCGCGATTGGCGCCATCTCCCCATGAACCAGCAACATCATGTGCGAGTCATGGGGGCGCCATCTTCTCAGGCATACGACACCATGAGGAAACAGCAAGGCCAGCCATCTCGGGATTGTGAGCCAGTCATTGGACTCAGACAGCGAGTCTATACTGGGCTCCGTCATCCTGAACCAAGAGACATCACAGGAACTCACTCGGTCCATGATAACATCCAGGTAAAACGGGTGCATTACCAACTGTTTATTCAATAGCGGGAGGACAGATAGTTTTATTCACCCTGATACCACTAAGCTCCTAACCCTTAAAGTACAGCCTGCCAAGCACAAGATATCACTTGTGTCCAAATCACATATGGCAGGCATCCACAGGTTATGACCATTTAAGCTATAGTTTTCAAATATTTCAGACTATTTGTCATGCCACAACTCTTGCCCCTTGCTACTGGGGCTGGATTTCCAGTGCCATCTTCAGAAAGTTACACTTGGAGGGTCCAAGTGGTTGTGGTAAAGAATGGGGAGAACAATAGGATGGTCATAGACTATAGTCAGACCATCAACCGGTACACACAGCTCAATGCTTACCCTTTCCCCGCATATCTGATATGGTCATCCAAATCGCACAATATCAGGTATTCTCCACAATCGACCTGAAGTCAGTGTATCACCAGCTCCTAGAGGACAGCCAGTATATTGCATTCAAGGCAGATGGCCACCTCTACCACTTCATCAAGGTCCCTTTCAGCATCACCCACGGGGTCTCCGTCTTCCAGCAGGAGATGGACCGCAAGGTGGACCACTATAAGCTGCAGGTCACCTTCCCATATCTTGATACTGTGACCATCTGCGGCCATGATCTGCAAGATCACGATGTAAATCTCCATAAATTCCTCCAGGCAGCAAAGCTCGTGAACCTTTCCCATAACAAGGACAAATGTGTATTCCAGACAGCACATGGTCCAAAACACCGTCTTTGACCCAGACCCTGACTGCATGTGTCCATTGCTGGAGCTACTTCTCCTGCATACCCTCAAAGCACTGAAGAGATGCCTCGGGTACTTCTTACATTATGCTCAATGGGTCCCCAATTAAGCAGACAAAATTCACCCATTGGTTAAAGCCACCATGTTTCCCCTGCTGGCAGAGGCCCAAGCTGCATTTGACTGTATCAAGGACAGCATCACCAAGTCAAGCATGAATGCCATGGACGAGCCCATGCCGTTTCAAGTGGAGAGCGATACATCCAACTTTGCCTTGGCTGCCACCCTCAACCAAGCAGGCAGACCCATTGCCTTTTTCTCATACACCCTCTAGGGCCCTGAAATATGCTACTTCTCGGTTGAGAAGGAGGCCCAGGCCATTGTGGAGGCAGTATGCCACTGGACGCACTACCTCACGGGAAAACGATTCACCGTCCTCACAGATCATCAAGCAGTTGTATTCATGTTTAATAATAAGCAGGGGGGAAAATCAAGAACGATAAGATTCTCAGGTGGAGAATCGAACTGTCCACTTACAACTATGACATCCTCTGACATCCTCTACCGGCCCAGCAAACATAATGAGCCCTCGGATACTCTGCCAGCATCCAACTGGACCTGTGCCAGCATCCAACTAGACAGACTGCAGACCCTCCATAATAACCTTTGCCACCCCAGAGTGACTAGGTTTTATCAAAGCTCAGAACCTACCATACTCCATTGAGGAAGTCCGGACAATGATTAAAAAACTGCCAGGTCTGTGCCGAATGCAAACCACAGTTCTACAGACCGGTCAAGGTGCATCTGGTCAAAGATACTCACTCCTTCGAGTGCCTAAGCATTGATTTCAAGTGGCCCCCACCCTCCTCCAACCAGAATCTCTACTTCCTTACAATCATCGATGAATACTCCTGTTTCCTTTTTGCCATCCCATGCCAGGACATGACCATGGCCACAGTTATCAAGGTCTTCTGCAATATCTTCATGCTCTTTGGGTACCCCAGCTTCATCCACAGTGCCTGGGGGCCTCATTCATGAGTGATGAGCTGCGGCAGTACCTGGTGGCCAGGGGCATCACCATGAGCAGGACCACCAGCTACAGCCCTAGAGGAAATGGCCAAGTGGAAAGGGAGAATGCCACTGTCTGGAAAACCATCCTCGTGGCACTGAGGTCACAGGACCTCCCTGTCTCCCAATGTGAAAAAGTCCTCCCAGAAGCACTCCACTCCATCCAGTCACTTTTATGTATGACCACCAACTACACACCTCATGAACAGATGTTTGCTTTCCTTAGGAAGTCTGCGTCAGGGACTATGCTGCCTGCCTGACTTACATCCCCAGGACCGGTCCTGGTTCAGAAGCATGCCTGGCAATTTAAGACTGACCCTCTGGTCAAGAGGGTCCCCCTCCTCCACACTAACCCCCCAGTATGCCTATGTTGTTTTCTCTGACAGGTGCGAGGACATGGTCTTGATCTGGATTCTGGCACCAATGAGTGCCCTCCAGTCACCACTGACCACCAACAGACACTTCCCCTCCACTTCTACCTTACAAGTCCCTGAGCCTGCACCTAACCACTTTCCACCCATGGCCACTACTGACACCCATGATGCACCAGCTCCATATTCCCTTACCCCATTACCTTTATGCCCTCTCAACAAACTGTAACCAATGATGTCAGGCCAATGCCACAAGCTGCTCAGGATGCCACGGCAGCCCCCCAACCATTACCACATCATTCACTGCGGCAAAGGAGACCCCTGACAGACTTAATCTGTAAATTGTATACCTGTATAATTGTTTTTTTTCTCTCACCCCGCAGGATTCTTCTTAAAAAGAGGTGAAGGTGGTTGTAGCACTATCGATCAACCACATTAAACAGAGATGTGATTACTAGGCTTTAGTCACCTTAAGACATCAGTACATCTAACATATTGCTGGCCCAGTTCTGAGGCAGTTACTGAGGGAGGAGTTGGGCGTAACAGCTTTTATAGGGATTTCTGGGAAGGAGGAGTCACAGGTTCAGGGGGGTAGGCCAGCTCATACAATACAAACAATACAGTGGTTGCATCAGAGTGGTAAACCACTGTTATGCTTTGATTGGCTGCTGCCGGCTGGACACACCTCCCATGACCAATCCTACCCATCACCTTTTGCAGGCTCCCCATTCCACTCTACCTTGATCAGTCAATGACGTTGATGGCTGTTCCAGTCTGCAGTGAATAAAAGCCCATCATTTTCCCAACTTCACTATTTTATGATTATTGATGGTACATCATAGTCTGTGTGTGTGCGCGTGCGCTTGTGTGTGTGTGTGTGTGTGTGAAAGAGAGAGACTTTGCAGCATGTTTCTAAATTGGAACTGGGTTGGTGAGTTGGTTGTTGACAGCAAAGTCTTATTATCAACAGCTTGTGCATGGTTAGATGATGCCACAGTGGTGGTGTTGGTGTAAATAGAAATGAATGTAACAATGTACAGTGATGGAATTGTATGGATACAGAACTTTGAACCATTTTACCATTTTCCTTTTGTATGTGAATAATGTTTATGTTTGGTTGAGGTTTAACATTCATCTTATTTATCGCATTGAGAAGATGATAAATACACGTGAAGCACAAAATGGTTGCTTTTGAAAATAGCTTTATTCCCATTGACACTCAAGTGTAGGATCTGGTTCTAGGTCTTTAAGCTGCCGGCCTAAGTGCAGAAACCCCCAGCACTAGCATCACTAGGGGTTGTGGGTGATGCCATTAGAGGGTATGTCACCAAAACGAGTCATGTGGTTTCTGAAACCACGCGCACTTATCTGAAATGCCAGAGGTACGGGGAAGTGTGACGGCAGCAGCACATGGAGGAAGTTCATGTTAGGCAGGTGGGCACACCCCTCACCCCCCCACTGAGCAAGTTTTCAAGCATCAGATTGTGCCCCCCATGGTTACCCTTATGCCCCCATTAAGACTTGTTCTGGCGCCAGCCCTGCTACCCACACATCTTTCGACAATAGGATTAAATTGGAGTAGCCAGAGGAAACTAACTTACACTCTCAAAACGTGCAGACACCCATCTGAACTGTTCCAGAGGTCAAGATGAACACATGTCGCTGGCACTGTGAGGTAACAGCTTCACACATTGCTTACATCTGTGGGCAATACAGAGCCTCAAAGCACAAAGTGAAATCTCCAGCCAGCTGTGGAGATAATTACTGAGCTGCTGCACAATTAATTAGTTAATTCATCAGTTGCCAAGACTTTTTATTTCATGATAACAAAAACTTGTAAATGAAAATTCTATCCAAAACCCTGGGAGATCATAAGATGACAGTAATGATATGCAGCGAGAGTCCGAATACAGCAGAAAGTGAAAAGGTTTTGACTTGCTAATCCTATTCAGCAATCTACAGGTAAACTCCATAAATGTTGTTATTGAGTTGGATCATATTACCATTTGTTTCCCTGCACCTTCCAGGTACATTCACACATAAAGAGTGAATGGCAGAGGTACTGAAAAGTAATTCGCATCTTAAGAATCAGCTTGTGTCAATGCTTTCAAGAAAGGTCTTAAATTTGGTGGGGAGAAAATTGATCGGATATGCACAAGAGAATTGTCAGTAGTAGATTTTGGATTACATCTTCTTTCTTTGGCTTGGCTTCGCGGACGAAGATTTATGGAGGGGGTAAAAAGTCCACGTCAGCTGCAGGCTCGTTTGTGGCTGACAAGTCCGATGCGGGACAGGCAGACACGGTTGCAGCGGTTGCAGGGGAAAATTGGTTGGTTGGGGTTGGGTGTTGGGTTTTTCCTCCTTTGCCTTTTGTCAGTGAGGTGGGCTCTGCGGTCTTCTTCAAAGGAGGTTGCTGCCCGCCAAACTGTGAGGCGCCAAGATGCACGGTTTGAGGCGATATCAGCCCACTGGCAGTGGTCAATGTGGCAGGCACCAAGAGATTTCTTTAGGCAGTCCTTGTACCTTTTCTTTGGTGCACCTCTGTCACGGTGGCCAGTGGAGAGCTCGCCATATAACACGATCTTGGGAAGGCGATGGTCCTCCATTCTGGAGACGTGACCCATCCAGCGCAGCTGGATCTTCAGCAGCGTGGACTCGATGCTGTCGACCTCTGCCATCTCGAGTACTTCGACGTTAGGGATGTAAGCGCTCCAATGGATGTTGAGGATGGAGCGGAGACAACGCTTACATACACAACTACTTAAAGCATTTTCTGAAAATGGTCTCATTCCAAGGAATCCCTGGAGGGAAAAGACTGATGATTCTGTGGTTCCAAGTCATGGAAGCAAAGTCTTCATGGTTAGTCAGTTTGCTTTAAGTTTAGTGAGAATGAGCCCAATGTATTTAGAAAATAAAACAAAGTAGTTCTGAAAGGACAAATCTGGTATTGGATTTTGATGAATGTGCCTAAACAAGGTGCAACAGGCTGGCATACCATTAATCTGAAAGTGATCAAATCACATCACTGCAGCTTGTGTTTGAAGTTGTTTACAAAATAGTTTTTATTTGCACATGGAGAGAATGAAGAAACTTTTCTAAGTATGGGTGAGCAGTGGATATATGAGTCAACTTTGACGTTCAGTGGCCTGAACAAAAGCCCCTAAGATCAGAAGCTCAAATCCCACAATGCACACTGAGAACTTAATTCAGTTTTAAGTAAAAACAGAAATAAGAAGATAGCATCTGTAAGGTGAAATCTGATTGTCATAAGTTTGATGATGGTTCATATGGAAGGACACCATTGTCTTTACTTAGAGTGTGTCCACATTCATATGTCGTCTGAAGATTCTCAACCAATTATTCCAATATATTTAATGTAAAGATTTGCTCATGATGCTCAGATCTATTTAATGAATGAACATTCTGTAACACGACTGAATGCACTCAGAGACAAGTGAGGAGTACAACCCTGAAGTGTGGCAAGATGGTCGCCATGGCTTCCCATAATGCTTTACTTCTGGTAGTGGGTCCCGCCATGAAGCGCAGCAGGATGCTGGTGGCAAACAGCATGGAGAGGTGGAGGCCAGTCCTTCGGGACTCGGGCACTGGTTGAGCAATGATTCAGGGGTTGCATACGTGGTCACCATCTTTGGGTTCCCCTTAGCCTGGCAGACTTTCACCGTGCCCTCGTTTACCACAGACAGCGCACAAAGAGTCCTTCACAGAGCATCGGGCACGAGGGGTGCTGTGCCTGTCCACAGAAGTATCATCACCAGTTGCATTTGGCCGCAGCAGTCAGCGCTGGGGCTGCAGGGGTCACAGGTGCCCCAACGACCTGGTCCTCTGAAAAGGCACCACTTTCACCCATGAGGTCATCAGCTCCCAGTTGGGCCTGCTCGAGTGCTTTCGCCAGCTCCAGGGTGTTGGCCAAGTCTTTCTTCCCCAACTCTAGCAGTCGCTGCCTCACATACCTCAACCTCACTCCTGCCACGAGGGTGTCCCAGATTTGTTCGTCCTCTCTCACCTGGGTCATGGCACTTTCTGATCAGGGCCCACAGTTCAAGAACATAATCGTCCAGCGACTCACCTAGACATGGCTGACGTTGAGAGAGTTGATGCCTTCACCAGCACATCATTTTGGGGCCTCATGTAGTGGGGCTCTTAGGTAGCACAGTCTCTAATGACAGTGTATCTTTTGGGTCCGACTAGAGAGAGAAGTGGCGATCTTCGGAGACTATCCGATTTGAAGATGTCTGTGTGTCCATCAGGTAGGACTGGAAGCACTTTCAGCCAGTAGGTGAATTCCTCTGGGGCCTCAGGGGACAGAGGGTTGACCTGGAGCTGCCTGGCTTCAACAGGGCTTGCATCCTGTTTCAAAGCTAAGCTATTAAAATTGTAACGTGACTGAATGCACTCAGAGACAAGTGAGGAGTACAAACACGCTTTTAATAGATTACAATCAATGGCCGGTAGATACAATTGTCCTCAGGTGACTCTGAGGTAAGGTTGGAAAACCAGGGTTTATATTGGGGTAGGTGAGGCTGGAGCCAGCCATTTGAACAATACATAGACAGTGAATTCCAGTTCACTGCACGTTCTTTCTGATATTTTAAATTATTTCTCAACGTTAATACTTTACAGAGAAATACAGAGATATTTAAAATGACCAGGTAAGTCCCAGTCAGCATTAATAACACATTGTTGCAACCAGGATTCACAGGGCCAGCAAAGCAGAGCTGGCAGATCTGGAGAGGTAAGAATTGCAGCTAGAATCGTAAGAGTTGTACTATACAGAAACAGATCCTTCAATCCATCACATCTGTTACATACAGTGGAAACTTGGGACTATTTTAAGCAAGACCTTTAGAGCCGCATCACACTTGAGTGGTGAGCATGCTCAGTGAGACTCATTGTAAGAGCCACATCACACTGAGTGGTGAGCATGCTCAGTACGACAGTGTATTCATACATGACCAGCAGCCTGAGATGTGAGTAAAGGTTTGTGCTCTAAACTTACAAGCTTCTCTGAGAGTTTATTAAGACCTCTGATGGTACATCCAAGGACATAACATGGTGGCAGCGATGGGATTGACAGAAACCCACATCATATAGGAAAAAAATCCCCATAAACAATAAACACAAAGAGAAGGAAACAAAGAAAAAAAACACCGTTACCTGACTACCAGTGCTGGAGAAGAAAATGGCTGTACCTCCTGCAGTTCTCAGAATGGTGTACATACCTGAAGGGGTCAGGCCAAGCCCTGAAAGTAACAGCCATTGCTGAAATGGACCACCCAAAGGACATAAAGGAACTAAGAAGCTTCCTCGGCCTGGTCCAATATATGAGTTCCTTCATCCCACACATGTCAGACTACACAGGCAACCTCAGAGAGTTACTGAAAGAGGATGTGGAGTTTCAGTCATCACCATCACATCAGCAAGATTTTGACAAGCTTAAGGAAGTGGTCTGCAGAGAAGTAGAACTGAGCTACTATGACAGAAAAAAAAAACTGACACATTACAAGTAGACGCTTCCATCAGACGCCTCAGGGCAGCATTGGTGCAGGAAGGAAAACCGATAGCCTTTGCCTCAAAAGCCCTGACAACAGCAGAGACCCAATATGCCAATATTGAAAGAGAGTTTTTGGCAGTCGTATATGGATGCGAAAAGTTCCACAAATTCCTCTATGGGAGACAGTTTGTGGTAAAGAGTGATCATTGCCCACTGGAACACATCCAGAAAAAGAACCTAAGCAAGGCACCAGCCAGACTACAGAGGCTTCTCCTCCAACTCCAATCTTGAAGTATAGGGCCAGGGAAGGAAATGGTACTTGCTGATGCTTTGTCACATCTTTCCCCAAATGAAAAATACAAAATGAAAGATATGGAAATCAAGATACATCACCTCGTCAGGGTAACTAATAACAAACTAAACATGATTAAAGAAGAAACTGCAAAGGATGAGGAGCTGCAGCTGCTCTCCCAACAGGTGATACAGGGATGGCCAGAAAGGATAAAACAGGTACAGCCTACAATACGTTAGTATTGGTCTATCAGGGACAACATATCCTTGGAGAACGGTGTACTGCTGGCAGGATCTCAGCTGATAATACCAGAGACAATGAAAAAAGAAATTCTCCAGAAAATACACCAAGGCCACATGGAAATGGAGAAATGTAAACTTAGAGCAAAGTCAGCAGTGCACTGGATAGGCATATACGAGGACATCGAAAACATGGTGGCTACATGTCCGGCATGCCAGAAATACAGAAATACACAACAAAGAGAAAAGATGATACCAGCGAAAATACCCAGGCCATGGCACACAGTAGGAGCAGACCTGTTCACAGAAAACCAAGAATGGTATCTGATTGTGTCCTGCTACTACTCCAAATTCCCCTTCAACAGGAAAGTGAAGGACCTGAAACCATCAACCATCACTGCTGCAGCATTTGCGCTCTTAACAGAACAGGGGATACTTGAACAAGTGATATGTGACAATACGACCCAATTCACACTGCGTGAATTCAGAGAAATGGCTGCAGAATATGGGTTCACCATCACTACTTTATCACCATATCACCCCAAAAGCCATGGATTCATTGAGAGGCAATTGCAAACAATTAAACACACTCTAACAAAGTGTCGACAGACAAAGGAAGATCCATATCCTGCCATTCTATCACTGCAAGCCACGCCTTTGAGGGCCGACATGAAATCCCGGCAGAGCTTCTGAATGGCAGAAAGTACAAGACAACCCTGCCAAGCAAAATCCATCCACCAGACGACCAAGAGGACACAAGAAGAAAGTTGACTAACATACAAGAGGAAAGTTGTCAACATTATAATAAACATACACAAACACGACCAGAACTTTTCAGAGGGCAGCATGTACATGTTCAAGAGCCAGTGTAAAAACCTGGAGTCCAGCGAAGGTTGTTAGAGAAGCTGAGACACCAAGGTCATACATCATTGAGACAGAATCTGGCAGGCAGCTGAAATGAAACAGGACCCAATTCGCCCAACACCAGATCTGACACGGAAAGCGCTCGAAGCACCTGCAGCTTCTAAAATTCCAACAACTTGTGAAGGAATGCAAGTAGAAACCCCAACCAACAACACCGTAATGACTGAACAGCAGGCAACAGGAGAACAGAAACAAACAACACCACCACCCACAACCATACTAACACCACCGAAGCAAACAGACACAACAAGGTCTAAGAGGTGGAGAAGCAGCATCCTACCACCAGTGCCATTCTGCTGAGAAGAATATAGAACTGCAACTGTGTAATTAGAATATTTAATTCTTAATGGCAAGTGCAGGTAAAGAAGCAGATGTGGCGGCTCACCACTAGGCAGGCGAACCGGCCCCGCTTGTAAGGTGGGTCAGCTGGCCAAAATGGCGCCTTTGGGAGTGTTCCCTTCCTCCCAGCATGGGGCTCAGAAGCCCGCGCTGGGGGACCATGTGACACCCGGGTGACGTCAGCGCCCTCCAGCACGGTTCTCAGTCAGGTCTGGGCTGGGAGTTTAAGTACAGCCCAGCAGCCTGCAATAAACTAGTCTGCTCACTGAGCTAAACCCGCCTGGTTGTGTGTGTGTTCTTTCAGGATCAGTGTAGCTGCCGCTACAATTGGTGACCCTGACTGGTTCAAATGTTTTTGAACCCATCATGAGTGAGCCTGGGATCAGCGCAAAAGCCGTGAAACAGCCTGAATTCTGGGTTCAGGAGCTGGAGACCTGGTTTGGCCATATGGAGGATCAGTTTCACCTCCAGATTTCGTCCAACATGACCAAATTCTACCATGTGGTCGCTGCCCTGGACCAGGCCACCACCAGATGCATGCTGCACCTCGTTCAGCACCCATCCGCTGAAGACAAATATGAGACCATCAAGTCCGGATCCCTCGGACTTTCCAGACACCAGCGTGCTGCTCGGATGCTGCACATCGACGCTCTGGGGAACAGGTCCCCGATGGAGCTGATGGACGAGATGCTCGCGCTCATGGGTGAGCACACCAACTGCCCACTCTTCGAGCACATTTTCCTCAACTATATGCCCAGGGACATCCAGCCACTGCTGGTCCAGGAGAGCTTCACCGACCTGAGGAAGGTTGCCCAGAAGGCCCAAGAGCTATGGCTCGCATGATTCCTGGAGGGCTCAGCGGTCCAGCAGGTCACGAGGCATGGGCACGACCATGCCGAGCCCACCCCTAACGCTGCAGTAGAGCATCTGGCCCTTGCAGGGGCCCGCAAGAGCATAACCAAGACCATAGCATCCACTCCAGGCCTCTGCTTCTACCACCAGAGCTGGGGAGCCAAGGCTCAGAAGATTCGTCAGCCCTGCTCTTTCCAGGGAAACGATCAGGCTGGCCCCTGTCAATGGCTGCGGCGGCTGGCCAAGGACACAGCCTCCTCAACCTGTGAGATTCAGTCAGCGGCTGGCAGTTCCTCGTTGACACTGGAGCCCAGATCAGCGTCATCCCGGCCGCAGCCGTTGAGTCCAGGAACTGACCTCGTGGACCTTCCCTCCTTGTGGCCAATGCAACAGAAATCCGGACGTATGGAGACAAGTCAGTCCACTTCCAGATCGGCCAACAGAATTTCGCGTGGAGGTTCACCATCTCGTTCCTCCCGACTGGCATCCTGGGTGCAAACTTCCTCCTCGCACATGGGCTTCTGGTGAACATTCAAGGTAGACACCTGGTGGACGCCCGTACCTTCCAGGACATTCGCCTCCCGCTCAGAGCAACTGCAGATAGACATGATCAGCATGCCCAGCGACAAGTTCCAGCGAATTCTGGACGAGTTCCCGACACTCCTCAAGCAACAGTTCTCCGCTGCCTTGCCGCGCCATGGGGTGTTCCACCACATCCCCACCCAGGGCCCGCCGATTCACGCCAAGGCATGCCGGCTCCCGTCTGACAAGCTCCAGGTGGCGAAGGAGGAGTTTTCATACCTATTGGAACTGGGGATCATTCAGTGGTCCGACAGCCCATGGGCCTCGCTTCTCCACCTGGTCCCGAAAACCTCTGGTGGCTGGCATCTCTGTGAAGAATATCAACGGCTCAATGAGGCAACAGTTCCTGACTGTTACCCCATCCCTCATATTCAAGATTTTAAGGCCAACCTGCACGGTGTGAGGGTTTTCTCCAAGGTTGACCTGGTGTGCGGATATCACCAGATCCCAGTGCACCCTGAGGACATACCCAAGACGTCCATCATCATCCCCTTTGGCTTGTTCGAATTCCTGCGCATGCCATCCGGGCTTAAGAACACCCCTCAGACCTTTCAGCACCTCATGGACTCTGTGGGCACGGACTTGGATTTTGTCTTTATTTATTTGGACAACATCCTTGTCGTCAGCAAGGACCAGGTGAAACACAAGGCCCACCTACATGCCCTTTTCTCCGGCTGGCCGATTTTGGCCTTACCATCAACCCAGCCAAGTGCCAGTTCGGGAAAGAGTCCATGCAGTTCCTGGGCCATACTATCACGGCCGAAGGAACCACTCCCGCCGCTGTGAAGGTCGCCACTATCAGGGAGTTCCCACGCCCGGACAGCCTCAAGGGGCTGCAGGAGTTCATGGGTATGGTCAACTTTTACAACTGCTTCATCCTGGGAGCTGCGCACATCATGCAGCCGCTATTCGCCCTCATCGCAACCAAGCACAAAATGCTCACTTGGAACCCAGAAGCCTGCACCACATTTGAGACCACCAAGGACGCCCTCGCGAACCCCACCATGCTCATCCACCTGCACACCAACCTGCATATGGCACTTTCTGTCGATGCCTTTGCCATAGCCACCTGCTCCACCTGCCAGAACGCAAGTATAGTGCCTTCGACCGCGAGTTACTGAGCATGTACCTGGCGGTGCAGCATTTCTACTATTTTTTAGAGGGGAGCACTTTTACCATCTTCACCGACCACAAACCCCTCATCCAGGTGCTCGCAATGGCAAAGGATCCTTGGTCGGCCCACCAGCAGCATCACCTCTCCTTCGTGTCGGAGTTTACCACCGACATTCGGCACAAAGCAGGGAAGGACAATGTGGTTGCTAATGCACTCTCGTGACTGGCCATATGCGCACTGACGTCCAGCCTCGATTTCGACCAGTTCGTCTGGGACCAGAAATCTGATGAGAAGATGAGAGCCTTCAAGACCGCCATCACGGGCCTACGGTTCTGAGACCTCCTGTCTCCGAGCGGCGAAGGCACCATCCTGTGCGATATTTCCTTGGGCACTCCACGGCCAATGGTTCCCCAACAGTGGCGCAGGCAGGTCTTCCATCACATCCACGACCTTTCACATCCATCCACAGGTCCACAATCTGGATGGTGGCAGAACGGTTCATATGGCATGGGCTGCGGAAGCAGATCGCAGGCTGGGCCAGAACATGCACCGATTACCAGATGTCCAAGGTGCACAGGCACACCATGGCACCCGTACAGGAGTTTGAGCACGTCCAGGAACGGTTCAGCCACATTCACGTGGACATCATCGGCCCTTACCCATCTCCCGGGGCAACCGTTACCTGTTTACAATGGTGGACCGCACCACTCGCTGGCCTGAGGCGATCCCAATGCCAGACGCCTCCACTGACTCCTGCTCCCGAGTACTGTTGCATGGTTGGGTCGCCTGGTTCGGTGTCCCGGGTCACCTCGCCAGCAAGTCCTCAAAGATTGTCTTAAAGACTCGGGTGGTTCACAAATGTTCTCTGGAGATGAAAACATGCTTCCCTACCTGGCCTCATCTATTTGTGACTTATTCCTACACCAACATCATTCACTCTAAAGACACTTGGAAGTCACTCAATTTTAAATGCAAGAAGAGGTGGGACCAATTGAACCAAGATGAAATATTCTTTGATGTGTTAAACATACTCTACGAAATGACCTGAAGTATTATTCAGTGATATAAATTTTACATTGTAAATTTGGCAAATATATTTTGTTCAACATCAAACTGCTGAATCATGGGTTAATTGGGATTCATTGCCATTCCCAATAATTCCATCAGCATTTTTAAAATTAACTGGTCAGTCTTTTATCTAGGGTGGCGGTGTCGAGCTTCAGAGACTGAGTTTCAAGCATGCAAAGGGAATGTGCCTTAAACGAGAATCTGCAAACTAATGTCCTCTGACAATCTGGCTATATTGTGCCGAACCCTTCAATAAAAAAATGAAAAGTTCTCAATATATTGGAGTCCACTGCCAAATGAAGACAAAGGTTTTCCATGCAATTCCTAATCACTGTAAGTGACCCAGTGCAGACTTTGGCACCTAAAGGAAAAGGCAAAACCTGAAGCCTGATACAGGATGCATGGTTTATCAGGCAGCAATGACCCAGCCTCCTGTATGCTTGGACAACCTACTATTAACTCCAAAGAGCTGGACAGATCATCAAAGCCGACTCCATGAAATTCTCAAATCCAAGACAAGCAAACCAACAAGTGTATCCTTCCTCTTCCAGGTCAAAGCAGAAACTGCTCGAAACTCCATCATGGAGATTCCACCAGGTGGGCAGAGGAAATGACTCCAGGGAAGTCTTCTTGGAAATCTGGAGCATCCTCATAACTCATGGAAATCCCTGAGTGGAGAAGGGCCATTCAATATTCAAACTACAAATACATTTGCTGGGAGCACACAGAAGTCAAGCATTAAATGGTGGAAGGAGCACACCTTCTTTGGCTTGGCTTCACGGACGAAGATTTATGGAGGGGTATGTCCACGTCTGCTGCAGGCTCGTTGGTGACTGAAAAGTCCGATGCGGGACAGGCAGGCATGGTTGCAGCAGTTGCAAGAGAAAATTGGTTGGTTTGGGTTGGGTTTTGGGTTTTTCCTCCTTTGTCTTTTGTCAGTGAGGTGGGCTCTGCGGTCTTCTTCAAAGGAGGTTGGAGCCCGCCGAACTGTGAGGTGCCAAGATGCACGGTTGGAGGTGATATCAGCCCACTGGCAGTGGTCAATGTGGCAGGCACCAAGAGATTTCTTTAAGCAGTCCTTGTACCTCTTCTTTGGTGCATCTCTGTTTCGGTGGCCAATGGAGAGTTTGCCATAGAACACGATCTTGGGAAGGCGATGGTCCTCCATTCTGGAGACGTGACCCACCCAGCGCAATTGGGTCTTCAGCAGCATGGATTCGATGCTTGCGGACTCTGCCAGCTCGAGTACTTCGATGTTGATGATGAAGTCATTCCAATGAATAATGAGGATTGAGCGGAGACAGCACTAATGGAAGCGTTCTAGGAGACGTAGGTGATGCCGGTAGAGGACCCATAATTCGGAGCCGAACAGGAGCATGGGTATGACAACAGCTCTGTACACGCTGATCTTTGTGTGTTTCTTCAGTTGGTTGTTTTTCCAGACTCTTTTGTGTAGTCTTCCAAAGGCGCTATTTGCCTTGGCGAGTCTATTGTCTATCTCTTTGTCGATCCTTGCACCTCACAAATTTAAGACCCACCTGACCAATTGTGGCAGGTTCTGCGGTTCCCACGTCAGCCATCTCAGAACCCAAACTGTAGGATCATCATCCTCTATCCAGGAGCATAGGCAGGTTTTAACGTTAAGGGGAGCGAGCACATAAAAAAGGCACCACGACCTCTAGTCCCTGAAGGCATGCACACGTTTTGCAACCAGCGCACAAAGGAAATTAATGTGTGCAAATCTACGACGCATATCAAATAATTATTAGTTCATTATACATTTTTATTTTGAATTTAACATCAAAACACAAGGACCTTAAGGAAGATACAGTTTCAAAGGAAGTACATAATTGTTAATTGTATTTAAATCATAATTAAAATTGGCCTATTGCACACTGGAGCTTTTGACACCCTGACTCCATACCCTCCCCTCGGCCTACTGCACACCAAGCATCCCCCTCATCTCTCCCACTGCCAGACCAAGAATGGATGCATAAGTCACAAGCATTAATTTGTTAACCTCCTCACTCCAGTGTTGGGCTGAGTTTCCCACTCGCATCCATATTATCCCACCCCCAACATCCCCCCCAACCCCCAGCCAACAGACGCACACACTGTCAGGGTTTTAGTCAGTGGATGTAGGGTTGATTGCACAGAGAGCCGTCCTGCCTTTGCCTGTGAGCTCAGGCGATGGATGCAGGCATCAAGCGACTAGAGGACAGTGCCACTAAACTGACCCTTGGGCTGGGCGGTGATGATGCTTCAGTTTAGGTTTTGGACACTTGCACACTCGAAATAAAATTACTGGGCAATTACAAACATTGTGATTTCATTCTTTCACATTTCAATCAGTCAGTGGCAATGCAACTCGAGCAATTTGTCTTTGTGTTCCCCTAAAATTAATCAAAGCAAGGGCTCTATCTGGACTCATGCTACTTCAAGTTTTTGTTAATGAATTGAAAATTTTTTGTCTATTATTATCTAAGTGTTTTATCCATGTTTAATTGCAGGTGTTTTAATATTGGGAAAAAGTTGATACAATTTCATATCATTTATACATTTGTAAGAATTCCTTTCATTTGCACACAGCGCAGAAAATAACTGGATAAGTGTCCCGTGGCACAACAAGACGCTGGTCAGTCAGATCCTTTTCCTCCATCCACAGGCATGTCTAGGGTATGGCAGCCAGGGCATGTGCCCTGGACACCACTTGAAGGGGTGTCACTGTCCTCATCTTGCCTGCCCAACATAAAATTCCCGAGCCGAGCCCAACGCTGATCCTTGCCTTTCGCCTCATGCTTGTTGCCCACTATCCCGACCACTGATCCTGCCCATGCTGCGGCACTGCCCAAGTAAGCCCAACATCTAACTTCCAAGCCCGATGTGACGCCTGCCCACCTCACTGATCATAGCCTAGGCCATCCATTGCACCCCACCCCCATCTAACTCCTGACATGGCAACTGAGGAGGCACAGCATTAGTTTGAATTGTTTACCAGGTTTCAGTGCAGTCCAAAAATACCAGCTGTTTGCATTGTCAATGAAGACTTGACCTCATCTCCTAATAGGTGACAGACAGTTCAGGGCACAATAAAAACCATCAGGAAATGTAGAGCTTTGTTGGCAGTGAGGTTAAACTTGGTAGTTCTATTTTTTTCAACAACTGCTTTCATAACAACGTACTGGTGCAAGGGGACCCAGAAAGTGCCCAAACTGCAGCAAAGGCACAAAATTAAACTGCATCAACATTAATGGGCAGCAGAATGGCCAATGGCTCCTGTTCCAACCTGGTCCATTACAGCTGGAATTCAGGGGATGACGGGTTTTTCTTTTGCTATTTCCACATGCGAACTTGGTATTCTTGTAAAGAAAACATTAATGGTATCAGAAAGTGTCTTTTATCGTGTTTCTTTGTTGAGCAAGCATTGGCCAGGTTCCAAGACAATTACCTCATGAACCAGCTCACGGCTTTATTTCCACCCAAAAATAAGGTGCACACAAAGCCAGAGAAACACCTTTCCACTATTTATACGCAGCTGTCCTCTTTGATTGGGGTATTTTGTGCCCTGTTTGTCTTGGACGTTTGGTAAGCAATCACAGAAATTTACAGTGGAGCTAGCAAAGTAGGGGCTTGTGATCAACCTTTGATGCTAGATGTCACACCTTGATCAAGTCCCCTTCTGATGTCCAAACTGTACCAAGTCATGGAGAATTGGTGATTTAAAAACAGTAGCCTTTAATCTTTGCACTTGACTCCTTGATTCAGTGAAACAGATGATTTCTGTTGTAATTGTTAAATGCTGTTTCATTATTTCCTTATAATTGATTTATTCAATTAATCTTGCCTTCCTCAACATTTTTGTTGAATAAGGTACATCTGATTTGTGTTTAAAGCAAGGGATGGTTGCCGGGTGAAGGGTAGAAGTAAGTAAGTTTTAACAGGGGGGCTGCAATTTCCGTGCTTGCCATAGGCACTATTTTCCCAAGATTCGCCTCTGCCTCTACCCCATTATATCAACCCAGTTGCTGCAGTGATATGATGCTAAATGCCAACATGCAGCAAGGGGCTCGCTCTTGATTGAGATCACTGGCAATTAACCTTGCACCGTGTTGAGGAGGAGACGCTGAAAGCCAGTGTGAATGAGTCAAGTGCTCTTGGGTTCTGTCCAAATCACAAATATGTGAAACAAAGATATTCAACCACCTCCAAAAATGTACTTTCTTCTTCCCAGAATCAACAGCGGTCTTCTTCTCATTTGCGATAGCTGGTTAAAACATTGTGTGACTCTTTGTTCTATTTACAATGCGGGTCATCAATGGAGAAAATAAATTTGTGCAATAGGCCTTTGGTGAATGTGGTGTGCGGATGATATTTAGGATGTTCAAAAGCTGAGGAATCCCACAAAATTAAACTTTCTTTTCACGTTGCGTGAGGTCTTTCAGCACTAATTATAACATGCTATTTAAACTTTTTGTCAAATGAGATCTATCATTTTCTTTACTTTTATTGAGTCTGTAACAGGTCAACCAATAATATTATAGAACATACAATTTTACAGCAGAGTTAGGCAGACTGCGCTCATCATGAGGACTATCGGCAGCTCCGTCGCTGCTGTGGCTCTGCTCTCCAGCATTGGAGTGTGGCACATTGGCTTCGCCTGTCCCCCCCAACCTCCCCAGCAGCTGCCTGCACAGGCCAGCCACCTCACAGCATCCACTCGGCTCCACTGAGTCTGACCGCAGGTGCTTGCGTCAAGAGGTTCACGAACAAAGGTCTGGAAGATCACATCTTCTGCCGCAACCCTGATGGGGGGGGGGGGGCTTTGTCAGGAACCAGTGAGAAAGGATAAACTGGGCTTATTGCAGACAGTGGCATAGCTGGGGGGGGGGGGGGAGGTGTGCAGGGGAGCACATTTTTTGGTGACATTGGAGCGGGGCGGGGTGTGGTGGCATTAGGGCGGGGTTGGAGGGAAGGTCCCACTTCTGAAAAATGTGCTCAGGGTCAGCAGTTGCTCCCTCTGCACTCCCCACCCCCTCCCCCATCTACGCCTCTACCTCTATCCCAAGTGATATGGGAATATGGATGTTGCTGTCTATTTATGTTCAACAATACCTGTTTTGTCTCCACATTCTGCTGTGAACTTCTGTAATCCAAACATTCGAAGAACCAGAGCGTTTTTTAACAGTTCAAAACATTTTCTTGTGAACATGGAGGAGGGAGCCTGTGCATCTGGTCATACACTTGGTACTTTATTGAATGTTTGTTCTTTATCGCATGGTGGAGTTATTTTGCAATGCTGCGCTATTTTCAGGGAGTTTTGCCCACTGCTCACAAATATCAAGGACCCAAGAGTTAATTTTGCATGATTTTACAAAATTCATGTACATTTCACAACAATGTATCCATCTTTTGTTCTCATGTGCTCAGGTTTCTCATCCCCAAAGCAATTCGAGAATTACTTTGCTGTGTATATGTCCATTTGTTGCTTGCAAAGGCAATTTGTACTGGAGTGAGAATTTCTCACAGGCAATAGGGAATGTGTTCATGCCATTCTGCAATGCCTGCACCTTGGGGAAAAAAATGACATTTCTGCACATTGTAGCTGGATTCCCCAGTGAGTTGCAAAGAAAAGGGGAACTGATTGGTCCTCAAAATACAAGTGATCCCCTACTTACGATGGTCTGACTTATGATTTTTTGATGTTACAACGGTTCGAATCAGTACTTTCAATTTCAAATTCCAATCTGTTCCTGCACTTGCGATATGTGGTTTACTAGTCCCTCGCGATGCTGACTCAACTACGCTTGCAGTCTCTGCAGTGATCACGCAAACAAGTGAAATCGATGACCCTGTCACTTTAGCATTCCCACCATCCAGCAATTAATTTTAGTTCGATGTTTCAAATAGTCTTCATGTCCAGTGTGCTTTCAGCTGTGTACATTAATGGTTTTTATCTGTGTGGAATAAAGTTACTTAAAATTTAATTATAAAAAATGGAAGGTGCGCTATTCTTTATTGACTTATGGTGGGTTTGCCAGAACGTAACCCAATCAAAAGTTGAGAAGGACCTGAATACAAATCCAGGACCCTCAGATATCAGAGATTGCCTACTTTCCACACATCCAAAAATCTTACCCAGTAAGTTTTCTCTTTCTGTTCCTGTCTTTTGCATTCTCTCTATCATTTAGCACAATTCAACATTAAATTTATTTAATTTTCATTTAAAACTTATTGTTTAAAGATTAAACTTGCATGTTTTTATTTTCCTGCAAAGTTTGAACCATTCGTTGCAGAAGATCCCTGACTACTCAAGATCAGCTCCAGTAATCATTTCCCAGCCAATCAAGACTGTGAACTTGAAGTAACTTGGATGATGATTGAATATGATCTGAGATTGCTATCAATGATTTAATTAATTTATTGACAACTCCTGAAAGCAGATACTTTGGAACATTTGCCTGAAGCAATACACATCAAAGTCTCAAACTTGCAGGGAGTTGTATGCCATGAAACTGTATTTGATTAATATGGATGAAGATGAAGCTCTTACCTAATATTTCCCTGTTATTTTTGCAAATTATTCATTCGACAGTTCTCCAAAAACTGCAAACGAAGTACATTTTTATGTGCATAGAATGTTTTACAGATGTTAAGTTTTAAGATGCCTATAAATTACATCAGAATCAGGATTTATTGTCATGAACAAGTCATGAAATTTGGTGTTTTGTGGCAGCGTCATAGTCCAAACATTCATATTATAATCATCTTAAAATACTACTATATGAAAAAATAATAGTACACAAAAAGTAAGGCAGCATCTTTGGTTCATTGATTATTCAGGAATCTGATGGCAGCAGGGAAGAAGCTGTCCTTGTGCTGCTATCTTTAGGCTCCTGTACCTTTTTTCCAATGTTAGCAGAGTGAAGAGGGCATGGCCTGGGTGGTGAGGGTCTTTCAGGATAGAGGCTGATTTTTTAGATACTATCTCAGGTAGATCTCCTCGATGGAGTGAAGTCTGGTGCCTGTTATGTTGCAGATCAAGTTAACAACACTTTGGAGTTTTTTCTGAGAGTTGGCGCCTCCAAATCAGTCAGTGATGCAACCAGCCAGAATGCTCTCCACAGTACAACTGTAGAAGTTTACGAGAGTCTTCGGTGAAATACCAAATCTCCTCAGACACCTCACCTTACTAGCGAGTCCTTTTTGTGATTGCATCAACAAGGAGGCTCCAGGACAGATCCTCGGAGATTTTGACACCCAAGAATTTGAAGTTCTTGACCCTCTCCACTACTGAGCCTTCCATAAGGAGTGGGTCGTGTTCCCCTGACTTCCCCTTGAAGTCCACAATCATCTCCTTGGTTTTGCTGACATTGAGCACAAGGTTGTTGCTGTTACATCGTTCAACACGTTGGTCTATCTCCCTCCTGTACACTTCCTCATTGACGTTTGTGATTCAGCCAACAACTGTGGTGTCATCAGCAAACTTGTAGATAGCACTGGAAATGTGCCTGACCACACAGTCATGGGTGTATAATGAGTAGAGCATTGGGCTAAGCACGGATCAATGCTTGAACAGAGAAATTAATCATTGTGCCTATGAGGTTTCTATCTAAAATCAAAATAAAGGTTTACTCAACATAACAAGCAATAGAAGCTGATTAATATTATGGGTGATGAGGTGGGTGGAGAGTTATGGAGATAATTTTGTTTCAAACTGGGTCATGCTCTGAAGAAGTCAGCATTACCAAATCAAAAGAAATAGACAAGCTCACAAAAATGTGTTTTGAAAACCCAATCCACAATACCCTTGATAATAATATTATGAGTATGGTTTTGTCCAAAACAGTAATCAAATTGTGCACATAATAAAATGCTGAACTCAAAATATATTAACAAGTGATTATCTTTCTTTTCTTTGGCTTGGCTTCGCGGACGAAGATTTATGGAGGGGGTAAATGTCCATGTCAGCTGGAGGCTCGTTTGTGGCTGACAAGTCCGATGCGGGACAGGCAGACACGGTTGCAGCGGTTGCAGGGGAAAATTGGTTGGTTGGGGTTGGGTGTTGGGTTTTTCCTCCTTTGTTTTTTGTCAGTGAGGTGGGCTCTGCGGTCTTCTTCAAAGGAGGTTGCTGCCCACCGAACTGTGAGGCGCCAAGATGTACGGTTTGAGGCGATATCAGCCCACTGGCGGTGGTCAGTGTGGCAGGCACCAAGAGATTTCCTTACGCAGTCCTTGTACCTTTTCTTTGGTGCACCTCTGTCACGGTGGCCAGTGGAGAGCTCGCCATATAACATGATCTTGGGAAGGCGATGGTCCTCCATTCTGGAGACGTGACCCACCCAGCGCAGCTGGATCTTCAGCAGCGTGGACTCGATGCTGTCGGCCTCTGCCATCTCGAGTACTTCGATGTTAGGGATGAAGTCGCTCCAATGAATGTTGAGGATGGAGCGGAGACAAAGCTGGTGGAAGCATTCTAGGAGCTGTAGGTGATGCCGGTAGAGGACCCATGATTCGGAGCCGAACAGGAGTGTGGGTATGACAACGGCTCTGTATACGCTTATCTTTGTGAGGTTTTTCAGTTGGTTGTTTTTCCAGACTCTTTTGTGTAGTCTTCTAAAGGCGCTATTTCCCTTGGTGAGTCTGTTGTCTATCTCGTTGTCGATCCTTGCATCTGATGAAATGGTGCAACCGAGATAGGTAAACTGGTTGACCGTTTTGAGTTTTGTGTGCCTGATGGAGATGTGGGGGGGCTGGTAGTCATGGTGGGGAGCTGGCTGATGGAGGACCTCAGTTTTCTTCAGGCTGACTTCCAGGCCAAACATTTTGGCAGTTTCTGCAAAACATGACATCAAGCGCTGAAGAGCTGGCTCTGAATGGGCAACTAAAGGGGCATCGTCTGCAAAGAGCAGTTCACGGACAAGTTTCTCTTGTGTCTTGGTGTGAGCTTGCAGGCACCTCAGATTGAAGAGACTGCCATCCGTGCGGTACCGGATGTAAACAGCGTCTTCATTGTTGAGGTCTTTCATGGCTTGGTTCAGCATCATGCTAAAGAAGATTGAAAAGAGGGTTGGTGCGAGAACGCAACCTTGCTTCACACCATTGTTAATGGAGAAGGGTTCAGAGAGCTCATTGCTGTATCTGATCCGACCTTGTTGGTTTTCGTGCAGTTGGATAACCATGTTGAGGAACTTTTGGGGACATCCATGGCGCTCTAGTATTTGCCAAAGCCCTTTCCTGCTCACGGTGTCAAAGGCTTTGGTGAGGTCCACAAAGGTGATGTAGAGTCCTTTGTTTTGTTCTCTGCACTTTTCTTGGAGCTGTCTGAGGGCAAAGACCATGTCAGTAGTTCCTCTGTTTGCGTGAAAGCCGCACTGTGATTCTGGGAGAATATTCTCAGTGACACTAGGTATTAATCTATTCAGGAGAATCCTAGTGAAGATTTTGCCTGCAATGGAGAGCAGCGTGATTCCCCTGTAGTTTGAGCAGTCTGATTTCTCGCCTTTGTTTTTGTACAGGGTGATGATGATGGCATCACGAAGGTCCTGAGGCAGTTTTCCTTGGTCCCAAGAAAGCTTGAAAAACTCATGCAGTTTGACATGCAGAGTTTTGCCGCCAGCCTTCCAGACCTCTGGGGGGATTCCATTCATACCTGCTGCTTTGCCACTTTTCAGTTGTTCAATTGCCTTATATGTCTCATCCCGGGTGAGGACCTCATCCAGCTCTAGCCTTAGGGGCTGTTGAGAGAGCTGGAGCAGGGCGGAATCTTGGACTGAGCGGTTGGCACTGAAAAGAGATTGGAAGTGTTCTGACCATTGGTTGAGGATGGAGATCTTGTCGCTGAGGAAGACTTTGCCGTCTGAGCTGCGCAGCGGGCTTTGGACTTGGGGTGAGGGGCCATACACAGCCCCTCGTAAAAATCCCTGAAGTCGCTAATGTCCGCGCTGAGCTGGGTTCGCTTGGCAAGGCTAGTCCACCACTCATTTTGGATCTCCCGGAGTTTGCGCTGAAGATGGCTGCATGCGCGACAGAAGGCTTGTTTCTTCTCTGGCTAGGACGGCTTTGTAAGGTGAGCCTGGTGGGCAGCTCGCTTCTTTGCCAGCAGCTCCTGGATTTCCTGGCTGTTATCGTCGAACCAGTCCTTGTTTTTCCTGGAGGAGAAGCCCAGTACCTCTTCAGTGGATTGCAGTATGGTAGTCTTCAGCTGATCCCAGAGGGTTTCAGGGGACGAGTCCGTGAGGCTGATTGCATCGTCGAGCTTTGCTTTGAGGTTTGCCTGGAAGTTTCCTCTCACTTCGTCTGACTGCAGGTTTCCAACATTGAACCTCTTTCTGGGGGCTTTACTGTTCCTGGGCTTTGGCTTGAAGTGAAGGTTGAGCTTGCAGCGAACCAGCCGGTGGTCAGTGTGGCATTCCGCGCTGGGCATGACCCTGGTGTGAAGCACATCTCGTTTGTCTCTTTCTCGCACCAGGAGGTAGTCCAGGAGGAGCCAGTGTTTGGATCGGGGATGCATCCAAGTAGTCTTCAGGCTGTCCCTCTGCTGAAAAAGGGTGTTTGTAATGACAAGCCGCTGTTCTGCGCAGAGCTCCAACAGGAGGCGCCCGTTGTCGTTGCACTTGCCGACACCATGCTTGCCCAGGATTCCTGGCCAGGTTTCTGAGTCTTTGCCGACTCGAGCGTTGAAGTCGCCAAGGATGACAACCTTGTCAGCTGTAGGGGTGCGTTGAATGAGGTTGCGCAAGTCAGTGTAGAACTTGTCCTTTTCTGTTGGTTCCACCTGGAGGGTTGGAGCATAGACACTGATGAGGGTGATGCGACGTTTGTTTTGAAGGGGGAGTTGCATGGACATGATCCGGTCCCAGTGGCCTGTCGGGAGGTTTTCGAGTTTGGAGGCAATGGAGTTCTTGACCATGAAGCCTACACCAGATAGGCGTCGTTCATCCAAAGGCTTGCCAGACCAGTAGAGTGTGTAGCCCGCGCCGCGTTCTTGGAGGCTGCCTACATCTGCAAGGCGGACTTCACTGAGAGCGGCTATGTCGATGTCAAGTCTGAGGAGTTCATGTGCAATGAGGACAGACTGACGTTCAGGTCGGTGGCTGTCAGCCTTGTCTAGCATGGTTCTGATGTTCCAGCATGCTAGCTTGAGTTTGTGAGCATCTTTTGAGGGGCAGGACGTGGAGGGGGAGGACGTGGAGGGGGTGGACGTGGACCTGTCCTCGGGCCTGCGCAAAGGAGCTTTTAGGTGGAGTGCAGTGCGCGCAGTACTGGCCCCACCCTTTACACCCATGGTTCGCGTGCCATGGCCAAGCAAGCTGGGATGTGGCAGCGAGGTCCTTGGGTCGTAGGTTTTATATGGGAGTGGCCTTCTCCTATGCAGGTTTCTTACCCAGGCTGGAGGGGTATACCTTTAGCTAAAGCAGCCATTCTCAACAGGGGCCATTGAGCAACCCTGGGGGGGCCACAGCACATTTAAGGGGGGGGGGGGCTATGGTGTGAAATCAGTAGGAGAAAAATAAGGAAGAACCCAACTAAACTTGACTGCTTCACAGGGAAGGAGGCCTATAAACGTTGAGCAGTGGTGTAGCCAAAAAAAAGGTTGAGAATGGCTGATCTAAATTAAGGGTGTTCTAGTTACATTCAGAACATCATAATTCCCTCACTTGCATTCATTAACTAGCTCCAACACAGAAAAGGAAATTCACCATTTGATACATGTTAGTTGCCATCATTCTCATTGCTCCCTTTTATATTTCCCTTTTCCTGTGCACAATCTCAACTTATCCATATCTACCCTTTAATTCTCCTGCCACCCACCTACATTCAGGAGAAATTCAGTGTCTAGTTCACCCACTGGCATACCTTTGGGATATGTATGGAAATCAGTGCATTTGTAGTTACGAAAATACATCAAGCTATCATGAAGGAATAAAAAGCAAGATGTCTGGATTTCAATTGTTCAATCAGGCAGACATGGCATGGATTCAGGAAGAGTGGGTCTTGTTAGAATGGATTTTTACCTTTCTTCTATTTAGAAGGGGTGTAACTATATCTGCGTACCTATATGTAGCAGATAAGGCTGCCATACTGTAATGAATGTGTCATATTGTCTTCTTAAATGGTACATGTCTTTGTCCAGGGGAATACATCTCTATATCTCCGTATTTCATTATGTCATGTTTAGTTGGGAGTCGGACTTCCATGTGACTGCTATAACATTTCCTGGCTACCGCCAAGGTGACTGAATTTGGTATCTGCACAGTTTAAATCATACATCCATGTTTCCCAGAGGTACAATCAGATCCTGTGGAAAATCCACCTTTGTAATTTTTTTCAGAATGTTCCCCAGGTCCTCCCAGGGGGATCTCAAAAGATTTGTACACAGCCAGGTTGAGTGGATAAAGGTTAAAATCTCCACACTGCACCTAAAGCACATTTCTGAAATTTCTGGTTTAGATTTATGTTGTTTTTGTGGTATGATCTACAGCTGATACAGGAAATAATACTGCACCAACCTTTACCTGGCATTAATAACTGCTGTCATGCTGTACCGACACTAGTCTAACCAGCACCGCTCGTGGATTGTTGTGCCCAAGTCCGATTCTCACTATTCCCTCGACCTGTGTAAGCCCAGCTTCGGGCCCTCAATTTGAAATAGGAGATAGATAATCGAAATAAACTTATGTGTATTCCCCTTTTGAATTACAATCTCCATGGCATTACACATGGGCAGGAACATAGTCAGTCTCAAATGATCCCTTAAGAAAGATCTTAGCTGGAGATAGCAGAATAAAGTTTTATTTGCGGAATCACACTTATCCTTCAACTGTTAGAATGACACGAACTGCCCTTGCTCATAACAACCCTCAATATACCTGGTCCCCTCTGGCACCAGATGTCCAGGATTTTATTATCCAGAGTCATGGATATTAATTTATTTTGGGTCAAGATCACTTTAGGAGATATCCCCACCTTTATTCCAATACATTGGTTATTTTTTGCCATATCTGAATTACATGTTTTAATATGGGATTATCTGTTTTCTTTGATATCATTGTTGTGTCTCATTTGTATATGAACTCTCCTGCTATCTTTTCTCCTATCATGTGTAACCCAAGGAAGGAATACCACCTCCCTCAAAGATTGAGGCAACAAACCTTCACTGGGCCACCAAATAAAACATAACCAATTTCAGGCCTCCCAATTTATAGTCCCAAGTCAATTTTTCCATGGATATTCTAGCCACTTTACCATTCCATAGGAACTTTCTGATACATCCACTGAGTATCTTAAAGAAGCCCTGGGACAATGGAATGGGCAAGGACTGAAATAGATATTGCAGTCACCTTCATTCTAACACAGTTAACTCTGCCCACCAAAGTTATGGGCAGAGTTGTCCATCTATCTAAATCCTTCTCACTCTTCTGGAGCAAAAGGAGATAATAGTTTATATAAATTACTTAAATTTTTATCTACTTTTATGCCCAAATATTTTCTGCCCTCCTGCAGCCGTTTAAACTGGCTCCCTTGTTGATACTGTCTGTAATCCCCCTTTGTCAAGGGCATGATTTCACTTTTATCTAGATTTATCTTGTACCGAGAGATCTTGCCATCACCTTCCAGTGTGGTCCCCAGCCTGGCCAACGATTTCCCCCCAGGTTGGTCAAATATACTAGCAGATCATCTGCAAATAAATTGATTTTGTCATCCTTCTTGCCCACCTTGAACTCCTTTGTTTCTGGATCATGTCAGATGGTTTCTGCTAGCAGTTTGGTTTAATAGCTAGTATAAACAATACAGGGGACAGTAGGTAACCCTGCTACTGCATCTACCCAGCAGGGTCACTGGAGATATTTGCCCGTTTATAATAATTTTTAGCTTGGGGATTATGTTAGAGTATTTTTACCCAATTAATAAATGGTTGTCCCAATCCAAATTTCTCCAATACTTTGTAAAGAAAGTCACACTCCAGTCTGTCAAAGGTTTTTACTCAGTACCTGTATTTGACATTTGAGGCAGTGGGAACATTTATTAAAATATTCTCTGTTAACTTCATTTATATCGACTGCTGAATATTTCCAGCAGTTTTTTTGTCTTTTATTTGCAAAACTTGCACAATTTTCCTGGGGTAAAAGTAAAAACACAATGCTGGAGAAACTCAGCCAGTCACACAGCATGCTTTATATAGCAAATATAAAGATACATAACAATGTTTTGGCTTAAACCCTTCATCAAGGTATGAGTCAAATGTAGGCAGGTGTCTGTATAGAATAGTTGGGAAGAGAGACAAGGGGAGGAGTTCAGGCAAGAGGTAATAGATGAGGGAGCGAGGGAACATGAGAAACAGGGGCAGGTGAATAGCTGTGAATGGAGAGAAGGGGGTTGAGAGCAGGAGGAAAGGAGACAGAGGAATAGGGCAGAGATGGAGAACGGGGAGTGGTCTAGCAGAAACTGGAGAAGTCGATGTTAATGCCATCTGGTTGGAGAGTTCCCAGAGGGAAAATTAAATGTTGCTTCTTCATTTTACAGGTTGTCCTGATTTGGCAGTGCGTGAGGCCATGTTGGCGCAAGAATTGGGTGCAGAATTGAAATGGCTGGCCACTAAAGATCCCTGTAATTAATGCAAACTGAGCGAGGGAGCTCAGTGAAATCGCAGTCTACGACCAGGCTCTCCAAAGCAGGGAATACCTCAATGGGAGAATCAGATGCAGTAGATGACTCCCACAGTTTCACAAGTGAAGGAGCCAAGGGGGCGATAAATAGGAAGGGATGAGTGGACGAGGGAGTCACGGAGGGAGGGGTCTCTACAGAAGGCAGAGAGGAGAAGATGTGTCTGGTGGTGGGATCAAGTTGGAGGTGACAGAAATTGTGAAGGATCATATACTGGTTGCTGAATATTTTCCTGTGGATCTGAATTCACATAACTATTGAAAATGAATAACTATGACAGATTTACTTCCTTAGAGAATGTAAATAACTTAGATGTGTTTTATAGATATTACTTGACACTTTTTCCATGATTTACAGATTTCTTGAATTTCTAATGTGGATTTATTTGTTATTCTACACCCAACAGTTTCTTGCTCATGGAGGGAACATCCTTGACAAGCCGATTGACTTCCACAGCTATTTCTTCCCAAGAAGCACGATCAATTACACAAAGACTGAAGGCTTTTATTTACAAGAGATGGACAGCATCCCTGTGTCGGTCACTCACACTGTCCCACACTCGAACTGCGGGAAGACTTGTAGCATGACAGGCTTTATGGGGAAGAAAGGGGGAAGAGTCAAGAGCCAGCCAGTGGGAGCAGGGTCAACCAGGAAAGGTCATGACATTTACCTATGGCAAATATATACAACAGTGGTTTTACCAGACTCCGGTAATACATCTTGTGAGGACTCCGCTTAAGCCTCCCAGTTCTTCCAGCTGTGCTGTATTCATTTCAAAGCAAGACTTTCCATAGAGGTGCCTCTGAGATGTCTTCCTTCGACCAAAATACTGGTGTTGACTTATGAGGAGTCTGATGGGACAGCAGCAGGCAGAAATAATGGGTCTGCAAGGGCAGTTCTGTGTGAATTTTGGGTAGAAGATGGAAGCAGGTGGAGTTGGAGCATGATTAGGTTAGAGGTGGTGGCAGAGAGATTTCCTGAAGTGATGAGGTCCATGATTTCTGGGATACAACTCATGGGGTCTTGGTGTTTGGGTAAATATGAGGTGTGGGAGAGCCAAAGTCTGGGCTCTGAAATGTAGTATGCTTGACCACATCTGTGTTTCTGCTCTGCAGTTTTTGATGGCAAAGTGGGAGTAGAACATGTTGGGGACCTGAAGTTTAAGTGGGTGAGCAATTACACCCACTTTACAACTGAAATCAGGCAGCATTTCCTCACACACAAGGAATTACAAATGTTGTGGCTATTACAGAGACATGGCTAATGCAAAGACAGTATTGAATGATGCAGGTACAGGGGGTTTAGATGTTTTAAAAGGATAGGCTGGGAGGGGGAAAGGATTGGAGCATTATGACTCAAGGATCGTATCGCAGCTGCAGAAAGGGAGGAAAGTAAATTGTGGAGGGATTCAACAGTATGTGAATTCAGAAATGGGGGAAGCGATCACTGCATTGGGAGTATCTATGGCCCCCAACTAACCCTCAGGAGACTGATGAGCAGGTAAGTAGGCAGATTTTGGAATGGTGCAGAAATAACAGGGTGGATGTTGTGGGAGACTTCAACTTCCCAAATATTGACGTAAAACTCCTAACTGCAAGAGGGATAGATAGGGCAGAATTTGTCATGTATGTCCAAGAAGGATTCCTGACAGAGTATGTGGAGCAACCAACTAGAGGCGAGGCCTTACTGGATTGAGAATTGGGTAACGAACCTGGTCAGGTGATTGACCTTTTGGCTGAGGAGCAATTTGGTGAAAGTGACCACAATACCTGACCTTTAGCATCACTATGGAGAAGAATAGGAGTAGACAAAATGGTAAAGTGTTTAAATGGGGAAGCACTAATTATGATGGGATTAGACAGGAACTAAGGAAAGTAAATTGGGAAAAGCACAGTAGTAATGTGCAGGATATTTAGGGACCACTTACGAGAGGTTCTGGATACACTTGTACCCACTGCTACGGGTTTGATAAAGGAACTGTAGATGACAAAAGAGATTAGACCGCTAGTTAAGAGGAAGAAGGGCACAAACAGGAGGCAAATGTCTGAAAGGCTCATGAGAATGATGTGGTAGCCAGGAAGGAAATTAAGAAAGGATTTTGGGTGGTTAAAAGTAGGCACAAGAAGGCCTTTGCAAGTAGGATTAAGGAAAACCTAAATACATTCAATGCACGTGAAGAAGTAAAGGCAGGGCCACTTCAGGATGGAGTCAGAAGAAGTATGGGAAGTCCAAAATGAATACTTTGCTTCAATAATCACCAGAGAGTGGAATCTTGTCAATGTGAGGTCAGCACAGGACAAGTTTATGTGCTGTATCTTCTTAAAGACATTAGGATTGATAGGTCCCCAGGACCAGATGAGAGATACCTCAGGTTACTTCAGGAAGCAAGTGAAAAGATTACTAGGGCACTGGCAATGACCTTTGCATCCTCCCTTGCCACAGGGAAGGTACTGGAGGATTAGAGAATAGCAAAAGTGGTCCCTTGTTTAAAATAAATGTACTGGGAGAACCCTGGGAATTATAGACCAATGAATTCTACATCAATGGTTGGCAAGCTATTGGAGAAGATTCTTAGAGGCAGGATTTCTGAGCATTTAGATAATAGGATAGTCAGCACGGCTTTATGAGGGGTAGGCCATGCCTCACAAGTCTAATTGAGTTTTTTTAGGAAGTAACAAAAGAAATAGATGAGGGTGGGGCTTGAGATGTGGTAAATATGGATTTTAGTTGGACATTTGACAAAGTCCACCATGGTTAACTCATTCAAATAGTCATGGTGCATGGGAAGCATGTAACTTGGCTTTGTGGATTCAGAATTGGTTTGCCTGCAGAGATCAGAGGGTCTTAGTAGATAGAATGTATTCTGCCTGGAGGTCAGTGACTAATTGAGATCTGCAGGGATCTGTTCTGGGACCCCTGCTCTTTGCAATTTTTAACAATGACCTTGTCAAAGAAGTAGAGAGATGGATCAGTAAGTCTGCGATTACACAAAGATTGTTGTGGAAGATCATCATAGATTACCACAGGATGCAGAGTTGGGCAGAGAAGTAGCAGGTGGAGTATAATGCAGTAAACGTGAAGTGATTTATTTTGGAAGATCAAATGAAGGCTGAGTACATAGTTCATTTCTTAATAGTGTGGGGATCTTGGGGTCCAAATCCATAGATCCCTCAATGTAGCCACGCAGATTGATAGGGTAGTTAAATAAGACTGATGCTATGCTGGCCTTCATTAGTTGGGGGATTGAGGTCAAGACTTGTGAGGTAATGTTGCAGCTCTATAAAACTCTGATTAGATAACATTTGGAATATTGTGTTCAGTTCTGGTCACTTCTTTACAGGAAGGATATGTCCTTCTGGAGAGTGCAGAGGAGATTTACAGGTATGTTGCCTGGATTTGAAAACATGTCATATGAGACAAGGTTAGCAGAGTTAGGGCTTTTCTCTTTGGAGCAAAGAAGCATTAGAGGAGAGTTATTAGAGAGGTATCGATAAGGGTGATCAGTCAACATCTTTTTCCCAAGGTGAGAGTAGCAAACACCAGAGGTCTTCTGTACAAAGTGAGGGGAAGAAAGTTTAGGGGAGACGTCAGGGATAATTTTTTTTTCACACAGAGAATAGTAGGTGCCTGGAATGGTGGTGGTGGAGGCTGTAATAAAAGGAATATTTAAATCAGGCACATGGATGCAGGAATAAAAGAAGGTTATGGATATGAAGGAGGGAGGGTTTAGATTGTTAAGTAAGTTTATATGGGTTGACACCACATTGAAGGCCGAAGGGCCTGTACTGTGCTTTTATATTCCATGTTCCAAAAAAAAAAGGCATAATGCCTTTACGGTGCCAGTGATGAGGACAGGACCTGGGTTAGAATCCCACACTGTTTATCAGGAGTTTGTACGTTCTCCCTGTGTCTGCATGAGTTTCCTCCCACCCTTCAAATAATGTACCAAGATGTAGGTTAATGGGGTGTAAATTGGGTGGTATGGACTTGTAGGGCTGAATTGGCCTGTTACAGTACTATATATCTCAATTAAAAATAAATGTAAATGTGGAACTCTTATCTCCCAGAAGGCCACAGATGATGAATTGGTTAGTATTCTCAAAACTGAAAAGAACAATTTTTTTGTGATGGGATTAAGAGTTGTGGGATGAGAGTTCATGGTTGGAGTTGAGGAAGAAATCTTTCTTTGATGATGGATTTGTGAAATATTCTTGATTGGCCAGCAACTGTTCCTGTGAGAAAAATGTACACTTCTGACCATTGTGTAAAGCTCATTTTATTGGCTTGGCCATTGTTAAAGACTTGCCCTGCTTTTTTTTTTATTCCAATGGGGTTCCAGAGAAGTAAGATATGAAGTGTTACATAGCTCATTGAAATGAACCTGTGATGTCCTTTTGCCCATTTCTGAGTCCAAGAAAGTGAGGAACATACACTCATTCTAACACACAGCAGACTGTTCCTATCTTGAGCAAAGCATTCAAGAGTGAAAAGCAACTTCATCATGGCATTGACCAGTAGGAGAGAGAACAAGAACGACACTGCCTGTCTCAACACTTTACAGAATTTTAAAAAAAGATTAAACTTCAGTTGATTGAAACTTTTCTGGTAAGTGTATTCTTTTCCCAACAAACTCATATTACAACTCATAGCTTTCCAATGGTTCAAATATTTTGTTAGAACAAGCCGAAACTAGCCCACCCTTCCTTCCGATTTCTCGTGCAACACTGTAAATTCCTGTACCTCAGTTTTGTATAATTATTATATCAAAAAATGTGTTCTCTGTCATCAAAGAAAAAAATTGTTGGAATTTTGGAACCATTTACATTTCTCCTTACCTTTCCTATTGCCACCTATACCAAAATGAAGATGGTGACCCTCTCTGACTGACAACTAACTAGAGGAAATGAATTTCCTTTCAATTCAATAAAATTGTTGATAATTTTAGAAACTTCCATTAAATTTCCAATATTCCTTCTCTGCTCCAGTGGAAATGGTCTTGCAATTTCAGCTATCAACCTGTGAATCTGTACCTGATCACTGATATTTCTTTGGGGATAAGCATCTTTTTCCTTGTTAATCATTCCCAGATGATTGATTTTTACAAAACAATGACTATTTTTCCCACTCCCATACTCTGTTTGTTTATAAATTATATCAAGTTCATAATTATTTTAAATATTCTTATTTATACATGGATCATGGATTTAATTTTGTCCACACTGACTTTTCACAATAGCACAATAAAGCCACAGGATGTGGAATTTTTTTGCTACATTTGTCTTGATGGAAATAGCTTGCAGGCTAATGTCAGAAAGTATTTCTCGATGTCACAGAATGGTGATGTGATGGTACTAATAGGAGTTTCAGTTCTGAAGACTGCTCAGTGCAGAAAGATTGCAACAATTTTAACGAAGATGCCAATCAGGAAAACTGTGACCCTGGTCGTTTACTCTTCTGACCTCAAATTTACCACTTTCTTCAGAACTAAATTCAGCCAGCTTCTGGTCTCTGCTGATTTACATTTAGATCTGCTGGAACAATTGTGTTAACCAAGCTATTTCCTCCTTCAATCAGAATCTGCAAATTATAACGCGAGAGTGTGATGCACAAGATTTCACTTTGGAACACAAAAAGTTCTTAATTATTTGCATTGCTTCCAAGAAGATATTAAGATATAAACTGATTTAAAAAAAAACACATGGGGTCTTTTTCACTTTTGGCAACAAGGTACATAACCCATTTGATTCTCATTTCCATTCCAGTCAACAGAACGTAATTTTCAAACCTTCAACAGGTGACCGAGTCTAAATGCATTTCGGATATCTAAATGGCCCGCATACAGGAATTATACATCAAGATTTCAGCCATGGGTCTGCATTCCTCAGACTGAAAAAGAAAAATTGAAGGTGGTGCCATTAATACACATGATGAGCTGCACAGCAACAGGTCACTCAGCTCAAAAGCAAATTGGACTGCTCAGTAGCCCCAACCTTGTCCTCATACCTAGTTGGAAAGACCAAAGGGGTGTGATTTCTGCACATTGGGAAAGCCGGGGGTGATCAATGATAGTCAGCATGGTTTTGTGTAGAGAAAAATCCTGCTTCACTAATTCATATGAGTTTTTTGAAGAGGCAACTAAGGAGATTGATCATGTCTATCTCGAGTTTTGTAAGGCAATTTAGAAAGGTAGTACAGTCTTGTATGGTAGGCTGGTCCAGAGGGTTAAGACACATGGGATCCAAGGAATACTGGCTAATTGGATCCAAAATTGACTTGTGATAGGAGGCAAAGGGTAGTGGTGGAAGGACATTTTTCTGATTGGAAGTTTGTGACAGTGGTGTACCATTGTGGGAGACCAGATGGGTACACTCGCAACAAATGAGAAGACCCTGTATTCATCATGTTGCAATATGACCAGTTACTTCCATCAATAGCATGGTGTCAAAAGCTGGTCAAAGATCGCGAAAGCATCAATGGGATCAAATGTTAGTTTTAAAATACTTTTTCAATTAGATCTTAAATACCAGACGACATTCAGAGAACAAATTAGTTATCGATAGATGTATTTGGTGCTTTTATTCCAAAGATGTTAAATTTAATATTTTTATCATTATTTAATGAGAGAAATTCAGAGTGAATATTTATTACACTGTTGGAAGATTTCCTTTTGAAAAATGTTACTAAGATTCCAACTCTACAAATTTTTAAAAAAAGTTATTTTTGTTTGCATGATCACATTAATAAAGTAAAATCACAGTACCCAGCACATACGGGGTTAATAGATGTTGGCTAAGTATATTTGCCGGTTGTTTGAGATTGCGTGTTGCATGATTGGCGGTCTAACCGCTGGGGGCACCAATTTTAAACTTTCATATTTTTTATCAATTTATTTTATGCTTTTTTTTTGCCTTTGGCTGCTGGTTGCTTGAATTCCTGATAACAGGGATTTTGTTGTATATCAATCTGCGCACTCAGTTTACAAAAAAGAAAAATGTAATTTTAACCACCTATCTAATGATTTGATCTTGCCAGGTGAGAATGTCAGTGTTACAAGGTGAATGGTGAGATCAGGCACAATTCACATATAAAACACCTTAGCTGGAAATGTGCACTGTGTTATTGTGTATATGAGCATGTATTGATGACTCTGTGAATATTTAAACAACATTTTCATTCACAAGAATAAGTGCAGAAGCAAGCAATAGAAAACTGGCCTGTAATTTCACACCATGACATTTCTTTGTTTTTTTGATGGTACAATTGCCATAGAAAATTAGATCAGAGGTCAATCCACAGGAGCATAAGAGGGGCAGAGAGGATCACTGGGGTCATCTCCTCTCTCCCACCCTGCCATGGACCTGATCTACCAGTATCGTGGTCTGAAGAGGGCGCAGAAAATTGTTGAGGACCCCTACCTCCCTGCATCTTTCAGCGACTCCTGTCGGGAAAGAAATACTGGAGTATCAGAGCCAGGCTAAGAAACAGTTTCTTCCCACATACATTAAGAATGCTGAACGTCTAAAGGAATTGCTCACAATCAGCACCCAATTGACTAAACAATATTTATTTATTTATACATATGAATACTTGTCCTGTATGTGCGTTATGCCTGGTGGTGTTTTGCACCGAGGACCAGAGAACACTGTTTCATCATCGAGTTGTACTTGTACAATTGGATGATAATAAACTTGAACTTGAAATCCATGAAATCTAACACTGGATGAATGTTAGATTTCATAGGTGAACATTCTGGTGTTATCAGTTTCTCATTGTCAATAACAAATTTCATGCTTCCACTCTCATTTTTAAAATGCATTAAATGGGCACATTGCATTGGATCTCCGGAAGCTGTTGCTCAATTTCAAGTCTGCTTGAATACCAATTTCAGCCTTGGTTGGTGGATGGGATTAGATCTTTATAATCAACCTTTTTTTTCTTTTTCCCTTTCCTTTTTTTTACTATTTACCCCAACCAACCAATTTTCCCTTGCAACCGCTGCAACCGTGTCTGCCTGTCCCGCATCGGACTTGTCAGCCACAAACGAGCCTGCAGCTGATGTGGACATTACCTCTCCATAAATCTTCGTCCGCGAAGCCAAGCCAAAGAAAAGAAGTTTGGAATACGAGTCATGTATTATTATTTCTATATTGTATGATACTAATTTAATTTATATGCACTTATAATGTATGGTTGTAAGATAAAACTCAATAAAAATAATTGTAAAAGAAAATGCAGTATCTAACACAAAAATCAATAAAATATCTTCAAAACCAAAGTACACCCTTTGACTTTTCCCTCAGTTAACAGATCAGACCTTATTTACAACACAATGGGTGCTTCAGTCACTCACAAAAACAATTAATTGGTGTTTTTTTGCCATAAAATATACCACTCACTTCCATTATTGCAAACACAAATGATATCACAGCCATCTTTATTTGCTGCTTATCAGGTGATAAAATACATTTCGTACAGGAGCTATATTTCTAATATACATTCTCCATTAAAAGAACAGGATCTTAATTTTTTTTAAAGAGAAAAATATAATCTGTATCAAGAGAGACAATACAAGAAATAAAGATTCTATTTTTTTTTTACAAGTGACATAATATATCAAATAACTCAATTGCCTCCATGACAACAAAGACCATTGACTGATGTTAAATATGGAGTATTTTTCCATTTTATTAACCATGCAATCTACGACTGAAAAGTAAATGTGAAATATTTTGCCACACATTCTTTTAACATAAAATATGAAGTGCAACCAATATAAAGAATCATTTATTTCACCTTTTAATTTTTTTTAAAGTCTTTATTTTAAAATAGTGATTTCTATATTGATATCTGAAAAAAATTACTGTTTTCTTAAAAATTATATATCAACCTAATTTATTTTTACATTTTCCCCATTATTAACTCAATAGACCCTCAAAAATTGCATCACAAAGGCAGAATATTAAAATGTCTTTAAAGACAACAAAGCATTGATTCATGCTAATTTTACAATCCATTTTAAACCAAAACAGACAAAAGTTTAAAAAAAACTGAGTGAACGACAATCTTCAGTTAAGTGATAGTTAAGGGTGCTACTTTGAACATCACCCAGCTGGTTTCTTATTTTCCTTGTACTGAAGGGAAAGGGGTGAAAAATAATCCTGCCACGATCAAGAAAGTGGGCTGACTTCCTGGCCCCTGGAGAAAGTGCACTGCATTGATGTTAATTGTTTCAATCTCTGGCAACAGCTTCTAAAATCATAAATATCACTGAAAAATCACAAAAATACGACAGGCAAATTACTCTAAGTTGGCAGGTTTCACTTGCACCTTCATATCTTGGTATAAAGAGCTTTGGTGACTCTGGTATTTTTTTTAATACTACAAATTAGTATTTTTTTTAATACTACAAATTAGTGGTAATTCTGCTGTGCCCACAGGAAAAAGGAATCTCAGGGTTATGTGATGTCATGTATGTACTCTGAAAATAAATCTGAATCTGCATGAGGGATTGAGGAAGATTAGACTGCTGGTTCTTTGATTTTGCAACTGTGCTGTTTGCACATGATTTTATCATCAGGATATTTTCTTGCTTGAGATGCATTCAATGTTTATCTCCTCAGAAATCAAGAGCTTTACTTGCACCATTTCACTGAAACACTGGGCATGCATCACTCCATTCTAGGCCTTGAATTAATATATTCTCACTGAATATTTTTACTCGGAAATTCTGGAATATAATAACTTTAATGCTTGCACTTCAATAAAATTATTAAAAATTAAGAAAATAAACTGGAATATCTTCAATGTCATTGTCTGTGAAATTATTTCAGGAATTTCAGATGAAAACTCGACTATTGGAAGTCCATTATTGTTATTGCCCTTGGACTGAGCAATCAAAAGAACTTTGACATCGTGTGAGACAATGCACAGTCCAATCGTTGTGGGGTTCTTTCTACACTGACACTGTGACATCACTTTATTGATCATTACCAAAGTTGAATTCTTAATTGGTATTTGCTGATCTTAAAGCACAAAATGAGTTTTTAAAAACTTAATGCCTGATGGAATTTCTCAGTTAAAGTCAGCAAATGATGCTGACTTTAATTTCATGTCGGCCATTATCTCTTGTTCAAAACTGAATAGAGACTTATGATTTACAATGTATTTAATTTTCCTCATTGATATTGCAACTACATTATTCATTTCGAACATTTACTCCTCTCATCAAAGCAAAACCAAGCGCAGCAGATTTCGAGTTAAACTGACAGGCCAGCCACCCACTGCGGCAAGATGAAAATTCCTTCCCCCTGTATAAGGCTGGATGCCTTGTCTCATTTCAGGGAAACGATGTTCAAGCAGCAAATGCTGCACTTGCTGCTGAAGCAAATTTCAAATCTGCTTCTTCAAATGAATTTTACAAGGGGTCAAAAGGGAATGAAATGTTAACATATATTGAGGCCCCCGTTTATAAGAGTAGGCGTTGAAATAATATCAAATTTCTATGTTACCCTGTTTGCTTCTGTTCAAAGTACTTTTTGGGAAAAAAAATAAGAATAAAATCTGAACATGATCTTTAGTGCAAACTCTGTCTCATTTAACACATACCAGTCCAGCCTCGAACAAGGTGCCACTTAATAAAACTGATAACAAACATTTTCCTGATTGTACATGCCTCTTGTGCAGGGCGTATGCCAGTCCAGGTAACATTAAAAAAAAAGAAACGAGATTATCTACCGTACCACTAAACAAGAAACACATAATTTAGATGGTCCAATGCAGTCATCGTGACAAAATGCCCCACATCCTTTACACATAATCATGGCTTTAAGCCTGCAATAACATTTGGATGGAGAGTCCTCCATATTGCCACTTTCAGAAAATGTCTGGACAGATTGACCATGAGTGCTGGTATTTATTGACTGACCAGCAGGAAGTGTTGTCAGAGTAACCGAGAATGACACCATGTTGCCAGAGTTGTTCGAGACTTGTCTGTACACAGACATTCCTTTGACTGCAGAGCAATGATTTACAGATGAAACAGAAGGAACATTGTTACTACCACTATGAACAGGTCTGAATGCAAACTGAGAACTTGAACGGTTTCCATAAGCAGGAAACTTCTGTTGATGCTGGGCAGGCTGTTGAAATCCTACAGATAAATTGGATGCTTTGTTCGGATCTTGATGATTCTGCAACAATTTGCCACCACCAACATGAGCTAGATTTGACTGGATTCCTTGATGATATTCTTTAGACACTGGTATACCAGCTACTTGGGCAGGAAGCAATAAGGGAGTGTTCTCTTTCCCAGTGTGTCTATGTTCATGCACCAGTGCTTCCTGTTTCAAAAATCCACTGGATAAATAACCTGCCTGGGAACAGGCAAGACCATCACCCACTTGGGTAGAGTCTTGCTCGGTCTTGATTACGACAGATGGAGGGAGACTGGGCTCTGATTGATTTTTTGATTCTGATGCTTGATGAACATCAGAATTGTCTGGTTTTACACCACTTTCCTTCATATCCTTCTCAGACATTTCCATCTGACCATTTACAGAAACATGAGTCTCTATGGCTTGAACATGTGCCCTTTTCCAACTCTCTGAACCCCTTCCATAGGTTGCTGTATTCAGAAGGTAATGACCAGACACTGCTGGCTTAAGAGCAGACTTTGTCCCCATTAAACCAAACCTTGATCTTTGACCCATTGAAGCATCTCCAGAGGGAAAACCTGAGCTGGCAAGGTTGTACTGTAATGACTCTGACACAGGAACCAAGCTTTGACTTTGCACATTACTCAGAATGGGTGTTGAAATCCCTTCCTGTGATGTGGTGAACAATTCTGGTTGAATTCCATCTTCATCAGAATCCCTGCTTTGTGGCTCTTCACTGGTAGAACTATCCTTTGAGATCTGTTCAAACTGCTCATCCTGTCTGCTTTGGGCAACTGATTCCACACCTTGTTCTGCAATTGTATGGATTTGCCTTCCTTTAAGAAGGTCAGCAGTTACTTCACCAGACTTGTGAATCACAGTGGTGGCACTTCCTACTGTCACAGATACCAATAACATGCCATCAGATGAGGCCTTCACTTGATCATTGAGTGACATTTCAGAAACCTGATGCATGGGCTTCATCTCTACTTTGGTCAGAGTCTTAGGTAGGAATTGCTCCAGGGGCAACTCTTTCCCCTGAAGCAATTGTGTGACCAGAGGATTGTTTGCAGGAATGGATGAGCTGGATTTTGGCATCTTTTCACTAATAGGTACTTGTGCTTTAAGGCTTGCTGCATCCTGTGAGGTGCAAAATAATGGCGTCGATGCCATCGATGCAACAACATGGCTCTCTGCATGAGCAATTGCTTCAGAAACTGGAGAGGCCCCTTTGAAAGTTCCAGTTGCCCCTCCGGTTGCCACCGAAATACAACTACCTGCTGTGGCATAGACACTGCCTGAAGATGCTACCTGAAGGTTTCTTTGTGCATCAAAAGAAAGGGATGGCAGCTGGGTATCAGCAGACTGCTTTCTGCCCACATTAGATGTTCTGCCATTTGAATCTACTGAAGGTTGCTGATTCCTGCCTTCACCAGGTTTATTGTGGACAGCAACATTTCCTGAGCTTTGTCTTGCTGCCTTTGCAAATTCTGAATCTTTGAAAGCAGATGCAAGTTTCAAAACTTCTATCAAGGTTGGGTTGGAAATCTGGTTTACAGTTTGTGTCTGCAAAAGAGCAGGAGAGGTCTTGTTGGCAGTAATGTTTGCCGTCACTGGGGTTGCCTGCAAGGGGGTTTGCACAGCGACAGATATTGCTTTATGTGCACTTGGTGATAATGCTGGTATTGTAATTATGGTTGTGGATCTGCTGGCATCCACATTGTTGTCTGCAGACATGCACGCTGCCATGGCAGCCGGCTGTAATTGTGTTCTCGGATCCAAACTGGTTCCTGCCTTGGTTGTTGCCGCCGAACATGATTTAGATTGTTCTCCTGGACATACAGACAGGGGCCCTCCAGAACCTCTCCTGCCTCCAGTTCTGTCCAGGTCCAGTGAAGTCCCCTTTCCTGAGTTTCTGCTGCTCCCAGTCGTAGGACCTGTGCCGCCTCCTCCCCCTCCACTCCCTCCTCCTGGACCTGGGCCTGGAACAGCCCCGCCTGCAGCTGCAGCTGCTGCGGCCGCTGCATGCTGTGCCCTGGCCAGCTGAGCTTTGGCTTTGATGTCTGCAAGAGTCCTGGCGGAGGTTCTTCCTGGACTTGTGACGAGCAGTGGGAAAGTGGCCCTTGGAGAGACCTGACCAGTAGAGATCTGCACGGGTCTGATCCTTGAGACTGGAATCTGTGAGAGATTTAAAGGAAAATTAATCATTATGGAAGTATTAAAGGCCATTGAATTGGCTGCCTAGTTACAAGTGAAGATCATGCTTGTTCTTAATTTTTTTTTATTTGTTCCAGAAATAAAGCTTTTCAGTTCTTCAACTACCATGTGGAAGGATACAGTTCCTGGCTACATTTTGAGAGCATTCTAGGTTCGAAATGTTCCAATGAGTTCATCAAATTTCTGTCAAACAGTCAGAGATTCACACAACATAGAAATAGGGTCTTCAGCTGATCAAGTCCACACTGACCAACCACTATGTACCCACTTATCAGCATTATTTACTGTGGATTATTAACTCACTAATCAGACATCTTTGGGATGTGCAAGGAAGTCTAAACAGCCTGAAGAAACTCACGGTCACAGAGAGAATGTACAGATTCCACACCGATGGTCCCAAAGGTTAGGATTGAACCTGGATCACTGGAGCGAGGAGACAGCAGCTCTATCAACTGCATTTAACAGGTCTTTATGAAACTAAATTTTAATTTTAAAAACTTTAGACATACAGCATGGTTACAGGCCATTTCAGCCCACAAGTCCATGCTGCCCAATTTGCACTGAAATGAGCTACAACCCCCAGTAAGTTTTGAACAGTGGAGGGAAACCGAAGCCCCTGGGGAAAACCCACACAGTCACGGAGAGAATGTACAAACTCTTTACAGACAGCATGGGATTCCAACCCCGGCCCTGATTAATGGCGCTGTAAAGGTGTTGCGCTAATGACTATGTCAACCATGCCACCCTAATAAAAGCAAATTTACACAGAAGGTGGTGAGTGCATGGAACAGGCTGCCAGAGGAGGTAGTTGAGGCAGGTACAGTTGCAACATGTAAGAAACATTATATACAATGAGTTAGAGGGATATGGGCCAAATGCAAGCAAGTGGGACCAGTGTAGATGGGGCTCTTTGGTTGGCATAGGCAGTTGGGCTGAAGGATCTGTTTCCAATGCTGAATGTCTATGACTGCAAATTATAGAATGCATTTTGATTCTTGGTTTTATAAATAGAACTGCAGACTTCACAAGTCAGGACATCAGAACAAACCTTGATAAAATAGTAGCGTCGAGACCAGTTCTGAGCAGCAAACTCTCAGAAGGATGTCACAGCAAACATGTTGAACATGGCAAATGGATGAATGAGCATCAGTTTGGCACAGAGATGAGAGAAAGCAAAGCTTTAATGAGTATGATCAATTGTACAGTTGTCTCAAAGAGCTGGTACAGACATGCTGAATTGAAATTCAGGATGGAATATGAAGAACATGAACTATTGTTTTTTGAGCTGGAGTTGTTGGCAGGAGCACGCTGCTCAAATTCAAGAGGCTGCAGATGATCTGGTGGAAATATGGCAATTGAATGTTATTTGTCCACCCTATCTATGAGAGGGATTTTGGTCAGCAATATTTTCTTCCCAGAGCAGCAATGGCCAATTCCAGAGGAGATCTGTTCAATGTGAGTGGAGAAAAGTTCAGGGGAGACGTGAGAGGAATTTGCATTTTTTTGTATACACACAGTGGGTGCCAAGAATTGCTGGAGTTGGTGATGGAGGCTGATCCAATATGGACATTTAATAGACTCTTAAATAGTAACATGGATTAAAGAAAAATATAGGGTGACAGGCAGTGAAGTTGGAATGGGTTACATTGATTGGAGAACATTTATATTGGTTGGCACAACATTGTGAGCTGAAAGCTCCATATTGTGCTTCACTGCTTCCTGTTCTGTGAGTGTCAATGCTAGGAATTTCATTTGCAAGGAGGAGAAAAGGCTACATAACTTCGTATAGAATTCCAACTTGAGCACTGGTACATAGTCATGTGTAGAAGAGGTTGAACACGCTCAGAGAGGCAGAGAAAGTGGACAAAAAGTGAAAACTCAAAACGGTCAACCAGTTTACCTATCTCGGGTGCACCATTTCATCGGATGCAAGGATCGACAACGAGATAGAAAACAGACTCGCCACGGCAAATAGCGTCTTTGGAAGACTACACAAAAGAGTCTGGAAAAACAACCAACTGAAAAACCTCACAAAGATTAGCGTATACAGAGTTCTTGTCATACCCACCCTCCTGTTCAGCTCCGAATCATGGGTCCTCTACTGGCATCACCTACGGCTCCTAGAACGCTTCCATCAACGTTGTCTCCGCTCCATCCTCAACATTCATTGGAGTGACTTCATCCCTAACATCGAAGTACTCGAGATGGCAGAGGCCGACAGCATCGAATCCACGCAGCTGAAGATTCCACTGCGCTGGGTAGGTCACGTCTCCAGAATGGAGGACCATCGCCTTCCCAAGATCGTGTTATATGGCGAGCTCTCCACTGGCCACCGTGATAGAGGTGCACCAAAGAAGAGGTACAAGGACTGCCTAAAGAAATCTCTTGGTGCTTGCCACATTGACCACCACCAGTGGGCTGATATCACCTCAAACCGTGCATCTTGGCGCCTCACAGTTCGGCGGGCAGCAACCTCCTTTGAAGAAGACTGCAGAGCCCACCTCACTGACAAAAGACAAAGGAGGAAAAACCCAACACCCAATCCCAACCAACCAATTTTCCCCTGCAAGCGCTGCAACCGTGTCTGCCTGTCCCGCATCGGACTTGTCAGCCACAAACGAGCCTGCAGCTGACGTGGACATTACCCCTCCATAAATCTTCGTCCGCGAAGCCAAGCCAAAGAAGAATAAAAGATGTGAAGCCACAAGAGAGAGATAAAGGAGGAGGAGAGAGAGGAAGTTACAATTGTTCCTCCAAGAGCACAAAAAGTTGACATAAGACTTGTCAGCTAATTAAAATTATTAATTGTCTCGACTGAGTGAAAAGAGAATCTGTTCCCACTGGCAAAGGGTGAAATACAAGAGGAACTAAAGTGATTGGCAAACTGGGAAACAGATATGTGAGGAATAAAATATTTCATGCATCAAGTAGTCATGGTCTGTTTTTCACATCCCAAAGGGCTAGGAAGCAGAATCAGTTATTGCTTTCAAAAGAAAATGGAAAGAAATTTCACAGGGAAAGTGTAGAATTGAAGGGAATAGCTAGGGAATGAAATGAGTGAATATACAGTTGCAGGAATGGGAGAAATTGTAAAAACACAAAACTGGAGAAACTCAGCAGGTCAAGCAGTGTCCTTTATATTGCAAAGGTAAAAATACACAACCAACGTTTCAGGCTTGGGCCCTTCATCAAGGTATGAAAAAATGTCGTAGGCATCAAAACAAAACAGTCAGGGGAGGGGGGAGGTGTGGAGAAGGGAAGGAGGCATGCCGATGTGAATAGAAAGGGAAGGGATTGAAGAAAACTGGAAAGGATAAAGGAAGGGTGGAGGGGGAAGAGGAGAGGAGGTTAGCAGAAACTGAATAAGTCAATGTTAATGCTATGTGGCTGGAATGTGCCTAGACGGATAATCAGGTATTGTTCCTCCAATTTGCGAGTGGTCTTGGATGGATAGTTATTGTCCCTGAAATTATTTCAGATATTGTAATTATTCCATGGTTCAATAATTGTTTTATGCTGTGTCATTCTTTGATTGCATGCAATATTTCTCGCTAAAAAACATCTAATTTGTTGGACTCATTTCAACTAATTTGCCAATGTTTGAGGATAGACTCATCTGGAAATAGAAGAAAAATCTATCCAACCAACACAAAGTTTAAGTTCTATAATGAACTCTTTACCTATTCCAAGTATAATTGCGTTCTGGAGTAAAATTTTAAATACCTTAAGTGGTGGGACTTTGGGTTCTTGTGGCTCAATTTTGTTCTTGGGAAAGTCCTTCGGTGGGGTCCGAAATAACAGATGATCTACAACTCGAGGCCTTTTCTCAGGGCTGAGCACAGACTCCCTGTCATCAGTAGACTTCCTTTTCAGACCCTCTGGAGGAATTTCTATTTCCTCTGTAGAAACCACCTTGACAAGTTGTTTTTGTTTGGAAAGCTCATGGACCTTGCCATCCACAGGACCAATAGCCTTGGGATTTTTACTTTCCAATACATCCAAACACTCTGACTTCAGTTGCGGCTGAGACTCATTTTGGTCTGTTTGTGGCTTGGGTACCACAACTTCAGGCACTGGAGAGATTACACAGCTTGTTCCTGATGCCTGCTGATCCTGCTTCAGCACTGAACTTCTCTGGACATTATCCACCTTTTTCTCAGTCAGGATACTGACCTCCAAGGACTTCTCTTCTGGATTTTTAGTAACTGGAGATTTGGTCTTGCATTGCTCTAAAGAAACGGGTGATTTCTCAGCTTCATCAACATTTTCTTCTCCTTTTGGTATGCTTATTTCTTTGGTTCTCATTTTGTTGTCCTTTTCTCCTTTTGCCTCAAGCTGTGTTGCAGCCTTGCGAGAGGGATCATATGTGGCCAACTTGACAGATGCTTGTTTGGATGCAGGATACTGACAATTCTCAACATTATTTGTTAATGCAGTCAGCTTTACGGAGTCCTCCAGACTGATGCCTGAGCTGCAAAATTCAAGATATACACAAGAGATTCAAAATTTAAAATATTTTTTAAAAGCAAGTTTTCAAATAAGTATCCTTAAGCCTATGCAGGGGAAATAAAGAACACTTCTGATTGTTAAAGAAAAAACTAATATTATTAGGTGTCCATTGAAAACAGTGATGGAAACAATAACTGGAGTTATCTTCTGATGCATTCTGACAAAGGGGGCAAGAACTCAGCAAATGTACTTTTGAATAAAACCAAGTTCATTCTTAAAGGAGTAATGCTGAATTCTTTTTCTCTGCTAATTTGGAAGACCCATTTCTAATTTACTTCTCTACAGAATTGTCTGAATTTTGTGCTCTGGATGATGTACCCGTGGCTTGCAGATGTGAAAATGACACCTATAAATGTCCTAAAACTGTATCATTATTAATTAAGAATTACTATATTGAATAGACTCTTCACTGAAGATCTATTTCATTAAAACTTCACAATTGGTTACATTTAAGGAAAGACTGGATCGTTACATGGAGAGGAGAGGACTGGAGGGGTATGGACCCTCCTAGTCAGTGGGACTAGGAGGGTGGGGATTTGCTACGGCATGGACTAGTAGGGCCGAACTGGCCTGTTCTGTGCTGTAAGTGGCGATATGGTTAAAGGAAGACAACTCATTTAAAAAAAAAATGCCTCATACTGGCAGTTTCAAGACATGATCTATACAATAACAGCATATGAACAACAATTCGTTGTCAGAGAGTGAAAATGTTCCTCATTTAGGAGCAACTTCAATACCAGAATTTAACCAAGTTTCTTACTTTTGACCATAGTAATTTTCAAAAAAACCTTCTTTCCACGGTTCCACTTTCTTTTCTTTTTCTACCTCCTGTCGTATTCTCAACTGCATCTCTGGAGTGAATTCTCCTAAAGACAAACAAACATATCATTGATTTATATGCTGCATGGTACACATTGAACTCATCTCTCATCTCCAGCCAACTAAATAGAATTATAATTAGAAAATGAAGCATAAAATGTTCCAATTTGCCACGGCACACTCTGAAATCAATATTCTGAACAATACCGGCAAATAAATATTTGAATTTTTCAGTTGAGTGGAAAACCCAGTAATTTTAAACCTGAAACAGATTATCCACACCATGATGGATACCAGTTGGTTAGAATTTGCTTGCATAGCTAAACAATGTGTTATTTTTATTGTCATCTCAAAGTAGAGATGAAATATTTAAACATAAACAATATAATATATATTACAGAAATGATCAGTCCTCATAGTTAAGACACAATGGAATGGAGCCAAATGTTCTGCTCATCTGGTGAGAATTGAAAGATTTCAGAATCTGAAGACCGTTTCCATGACCTTCAATAACAGAATAAGATTTTTCCTTTAAATCCAACAGAAAAACTGAAACCACTTCACTCACAACAATTCTCTTGAAGTAACTTCAGTTTATCATATTAAGCGTGGAAAGAATAATCCTCCACCTCAACAGCTTTTATTACGACCATTTTACCTTTAATGATCAACTCAACTTTGATGAACGGTTTATGCAAAAATTATGCTGAAAATATTAAAACTTCAGTGACTAATCCAAATTTTAATTGACCCAAAATAGAAAGATCAAGGTCCGAGAGCACGTTTTGTCAGACGAGCGGACAAAATAAATCAATACAATTAACCTAAAATTTATCTTAATTAATTAATCAATCAAAGGGTATTTACAACATTTATTTAAGACAGAAAATAGCTGAATGCCTACTGTTAGAATATTAACATCTGAGATAATTTCAGATGAGATTCCTAGCAAAAGAGAACTCAGCAAGTGTGCATATTTCTGATATTTATTGTTTTCACAAAGCAGAAGTAACATATCCATTCTAAAGCACTGAAATTCCTCATACAGGACTAATTTGGGGAAAAGGTTGCAGAAACATGGCTTTTTTTTGCCTTAAATTCAGAAGAATAAAGGTGTAATTAAAATTATTGAGGGATCAATAGAATATACACAATTGATAAAAACTCTGACAGAGTCACCCGGAAAAAAGACTCCAATTTCAAATTTGATCTTGTCATTTATGGTTGAATTAATTGAGTAGTGATATATAACCATAAAACCGTTTACGGCACAGAAACAGGCCACGTCGGCCCTTCAAGTCCGCACCGGTTCACTTGAACAACTCTACTAGCACAACCCTCCTGCTCTCCATCCATAACCCTCCAACCCCCTCACCTCCATGTACACATCCAACCTTCTCTTAAATGACAGAAGGACCCTGCTGCAACTACCTCTTTTGGAAGATCATTCCATTCTGCCACCACTCGCTGAGTGAAAAAGCATCCTCTAATATTTCTCCTAAAGTTCTGCCCACTTAACTCATGCCCTCTTGTTCCAACCTCCCCTGCCCTCAGGGGAAAGAGTGTTTATGTCTCGTCTATCTATTCCTTTCATAATTTTAAATACCTCTATCAAATCCCCTCTCAGTCATCTATGTTCCAATGAATAAGTCCCAGTCTCCTTAATCTCTCCCTGTCATCCAGATGCTGTAAACCAGGCAACATCCTTGTAAACCTTCTCTGCACACTGTCCACCTTATCTATATCCTTTCTATAATTTGGAGACCAGAACTGAGCACAATACTCCAAACCAGGCCTCACCAATGCCTCAAACAGCCGCAGCATCACTTCCTAGCTCCTATACTATGATGTATGAAGGGCAGCATACCATATGCCTTCTTATCCATCCTGTCTACATGGGAATCCACCTTCAGTGAACTCTGTACCATAATCCCCATGTCCCTCTGTTCCTCTTCGTACCTCAATGCCCTCCTCTTAACTGCATATGTCCTATTCTGGTTATTTTTACCGAAATGCAGCACCTCGCACTTGTCTACATTGAATTCCATCTGCCATCTTTCAGCCCACTCTTCCAAACAAACCAAATCCTTCTGTAATCCAAGTAAACCTTCCTCACTATCCACCACTCCCCCTATTTTCATATCATCTGCATATTTACTTACCCAGTTAACCACACCCTCCTCTAAATAATTAATATAAATGATAAACAACAAGGGACTAAGCACCAATCCTTGAGGAACCCTGCTTGTCACAGGCTTCCAACTTGACAGACAGTTGTCTACCATGACTCTCTGCTGTCTATCTTCCAGAAGTTATTGGAAATCTCAAAGCCACTTCCTAAACAGCCTGTTGATGGTAGGTCAATCCTGGTTTTTCAAGATGGATATTGTTTGGTATTTATTAGAGAAGTCTCACAAAGCATTTGGAGAAAGCCAAGAAAATGGAATTGAGGAACAAATCAGCCAAAACAAATGGTGCTCCTAATTCTTTTCGTGTAATAGATTCCTTGTTGCAGATTCAGATCTTTACCAATATTTTCTTGACTTTTCTGTAGACAGACAGAGTAGATCACTGATTGGTGATCTAGAATGGGTGGAAGCGAAGGAAAAGCGATTTTTAAAGTCGACAGAATTACAAATACCATTTTAACAAAATCCTCAATCTTCATGGCATTTCAAATTACTCCATGAGAGATAGACCCAAAGAAAGAAAGGTAAACGTGTCATGGCTGAAAGCACGCTACAATAAGCAAAGTTCTCACACCTATGGGTATCAGCATCTCATCAACTCTCAATTTCTTGATTCATTTCTTAAGACACCATTCTCATTTAATTTTCAGCATTGTTCCTGGTTGTGAAAGAACAAGTAACTGATATTAATTTGGGATGTGGAAATTGTTGGTTTGTCATACATTCAGTACTTTTAAGATTGTCCGAGAAAATGTGCATTTAAAAATTAATGTGACTGTCAGTTTTAATAACTAAGGAGGCTGGTCCTCTCAAACTGTTTCAGACAGTATGAAAGGCTCCAATCAATTCCTTAGAACAGTGGTTCTCAACCTTTTTCTTTCCACTCACATACCACTTTAAGTATTCCCTATGCCATAGGTGTTCTGAGATTAGTAAGGGATTGCTTAAGGTGGTATGTGGGTGGAAAGAAAAAGGTTGAGGACTACTGCCTTAGAATCAGCTTTATTGTCAAGAACATGAGTCACAAAATTTGTGGTTTTGGGGCAGCAGTATTGTTTATAACAAAGTGCAAAATGATTATAAATTATAATTCTGTAAATATAAAATTTACAGAAAGAGTTACTGGCTTGAAAGTTGAATTGAAGCAAATATCAAGAGGGACAATAATAGACTGAAATTTATATTTCACGACATTTCGATACTTTGGATTTTCCTCAATTCTCGTATATTTCATGATTCTTCAAATATCTAAGCTTTACAGTATCTGATGGTACCCTATGCATAAATGTAATATTATTTAAAGGTTTATTCCATTTAGAGAACTAAATTTTGAGGATTTTTTTTCTTTCAGAGGTCAAACAACACTGGAGTATTCAAAACAGTGAATACCAACCAACATGGTTATTTGTTTTCACACATCTATTTCTATTGTACATTGAGATACTTTGGCTCCCTTTTCTCCAATATTAACACCAATATTACAATAACCCCTATGGGCTCATCAACCTTACTATGGCAACCATAATCCAGACCCCTGCTAATCTCTCTGTTCCTCTACTGCACGTCTCCTGTTTGGTATGAAAGCAGAATTATCAGAACCATCTCCTATTTTCTGATAATTGATTGATCTTCATTGCAAGTTGTGAATATATCTTGTATTGTTGGTAAAACAACTTACAAACTATCTGAAATAGTGCTTTAGAGCTTACTTCAGTGCTTCACCGAAGGCTTGTCTGCTGTCAGAGCCTCCATATTAAAGATGACAAATTGGTTGTCAGCCATTTTCTGTGCGACTTGAGTAGAGTTTCTTGCAGCCTGACAATAATATTCAAGGTGATGTTTCCAAAACAAAAATGGACCAGTCCAACCTTTCAAAGGCTTGTTATTTACTGTCACGTTATCAAAGATTTGATGCTGTGTTACATCTTTCTCCTTACTGCAGTGGTTCTTAATCAGTGGGCCATGCCCCACTAGTGAGCCACAGCATGTCTCCATGTGGGTCTTTAAAAATGTGAAATAAAATACTCTAATTTAGATAAAGATGTGATTTTTTTTAATTTTTTTTTTTATACACAGAGCTGTCTTTGACTTGAAAATATTATTCAGTCATTGCCATGAGTGGGCCATGGCATGCATATTTGCCAGAAGCCAGGTGGGCCTTAGACCGAAAAAAGTTGAGAACCACCACCTTATGGCAAAGCCTTGCTCAGGAACATCATCTTCCACTGTCCTGCCTCTTTACATGGCCTCCAGCACCTGATATCCAGCTATAAAATATCTGTACCTTTCTGAGTGATTCTTCAAAGCTGATTAGCTGAACATAAAATACATGATGGAGGGTCCAGCTATTAGCCAGTATTATTGTTTCATTCTTACCTTTAGCTCTCGTGGAGTGAAAGTATGCAGGAGTGTTTCTTTTTATCCCTCACTAGTCTTCTGCAATCATGTCATACAACAACATATAACAAGGGGCAGTGTCTCTGAACCCAAGCACGACTTGTGCAGGATAAATGTACATACAAACCTGCAAGTCTCCAGTCCCATGAGCTCACTCAAACGACATTCCAATATTTCAACTCCTTTTCTTGATGGATTAATTAACATACGGATTACATTCGATTATTTGAACTGTGCACTATTCTTATGGTATAAAATGGGCAAGAATACAGCAAATTGTCATGTAATCTAATCTGGCAGAGAAAAAAAAACATCTGAACATTTTTCAAATGGCAAAACACTGGTGCGCAGAAGGATCCAGGAGCCTTGTATACAAAACATTGACAGTTTACGTGCAAGAACAGCAAGCAATTAGGAAGACCGTGGGTATTTTGGTCATTATTGGAGAGCATTTAAGACAGTTGCTCCAATTATACACTACAGAGATGATTTCTCATCTCCTGGTCTGATCTCTTAATGTTAGGGAGAATGTACTTATGAAAGCAGTGGGAGGATAATTAAAGCTCACCAAAGTGATGGTGTAGCGGCGGCCACACTGCTCCTGTAATAACACACACAACCAGACGGGTTGAGCTCAGTGAGCAGACTGGTTTATTGCAGGGCCTGGCTGAGAACCGCGCTGGAGGGCACTGATGTCACCCGGGCGTCACCCAGTGCGGGTTTCTGAGCCCCGTACCGGAAGGGAAACCCCCGATAGCACCATTTTGGCCGGCTGCCCCGCCGCATGGCTTACAGGTTGGGCCGATTCGCCTGTCTTGTGGTGAGCCGCCACACATTCCCCAAGAACTGGCGCCAATGTCCTTTTTTGCCAGGCGACCACGGACTCGGTGGGATCGAGGTGCGCTGGCTTCAGCCTGTCCATCATAAACAGCTCCCACCTGCCTCCCATGTCCAGTGTGAACGTCGAGTTGGAACGCTGCACAACCCTGTACGGCCCCTTGTACGGTTGCTGCAGAGGTACCATGATCGGGCCCTGCCGAACGAAAACATACTCCGCAGAAAGAAATTCAACGGGAACGTGAGACGGGCGGGTGTCATGTCTGGGCGGCGGTGAGGGTTCGAAGGAGTCCAAGCGTGCCCTGAGGTGAGGAAGTAGTTCATACAGCGACCACTGGGGATTGTGAGGTGCGTTGACGAACTCACCAGGAAGTGCCAGCGGCGCACCGTAGACCAGCTCAGCTGATGACGCCTGCAGATCTTCCTTGGGAGTGGAGCGGATGCCCAGGAGCACTCAAGGCAGTTCGTCCTTCCAGTCGGGACCAGTGTGGCGGGCCATGAGCGCCGACTTAAAGTGGCGGTGCAGACATTCGACCAATCCATTGGCCTGTGGGCAGTAGGCCGTGGTGCAGTGTAGCTGGATCCCCAACCTGTTGGCGAGTTGTGCCCAGAGTGCAGATGTGAACTGGGCTCCCAGATCGCTGGTGAGGTGAGCCGGGATGCCAAACCAGGCGACTCAAACATGCCACAGTCCTCGGGAGCAGGTAACGGTTGCCCCAGGAAATGGGTAAAGGCTCGATGATGTCCACGTGAATGTGGCTGAACCATTCCCGGACATGCTCGAACTATGGGTGCCCTGGTGCGCCTGTGCACCTTGGACATCTGGCAATTGGTGCATGTTCTGGCCCAGCCCGTGATCTCCTTCCGCAGCTCATGCCAGATGAACCATTCTGCCACCATCCTGACCATGGACCTGATGGATGGATGTGAAAGGTCGTGGATGTGACAAAAGACCTGCCTGCGCCACTGCTGGGGAACCACTGGCCGCAGGATGCCCAAGGAGATATCGCACAAGATGGTGCCTTCGCCGCTTGGAGTCGGGAGGTCTTGGAACTGCAGGCCGGTGATGGCAGTCTTGAAGGCCTTCGTCTCATCAGTTTCCTGGTCCCGGGCGAGCTGGTCGAAGTCAAGGCCGGGCGTCAGCGCGCAGATGGCCGGTTGCGAGAGAGCATCGGCAACCACATTGTCCTTCCCTGCCTTGTGCCGAATATCGGTGGTAAACTCCAACACGAAGGGGAGGTGATGCTGCTGGCGGGCCGATTAGGGATCCTTTGCCATCGCAAGTGCCTGGGTTAGGAGTTTGTGGTCGGGGATAATGGTAAAAGTCCTGCCCTCAAAAGAAATAGCGGAAATGCTGCACCGCCAGGTACATGCCCAGTAACTCGCGGTTGAAGGCACTATACGCGTTCTGCCGGGCGAAGCAGGCGGCTGGAGAATGCCAGCGGCTTCCAATATCCATTCACCTGCTGCTCCAGGACGGCACCAATGGCTGTGGCAGAGGCATCGACAGAGAGTGCCATTTGCAGGTTGGTGTGCGGGTGGGCGAGCATGGCGGCATTCGCGAGGGCGTCCTTGGTGGCCTCTAATGCAGTACAGGATTCTGGGTTCCAAGCGAGTGTCTTGTTCTTGGCTGTGATGAGGGCAAACAGCGGTTGCATGATGCGCATAGCTCCCGGGAATGAAGCGGGTGTAAAAGTTGACCATACCCTCGAACTCCTGCAGCCCCTGGAGGCTGTCCAGGCGTGGGAATTCCCTGACAGCAGCGACCTTAGCAGCAGCGGGCGTGGCTCCTTCAGCCATGATGGTATGGCCCAGGAACTGCATGGACTCTTTCCCAAACTGGCACTTGACTGGGTTGATGGTAAGGCCGAAGTTGGCCAGCTGGGAGAAAAGGGCACAAAGGTGGGCCTTGTGTTGCACTTGGTCCTTACTGGCGACAAGGATGTTGACCAAATAAGTAAAGATGAAATCCAAGTCCCTGCCCACAGAGTCCATGAGGCGCTGGAAGGTCTGAGGGGCGTTCTTGAGCCCGAACGGCATGCGCAGGAATTCGAACTAGCCAAAGGGGGTGATGATGGGCGTCTTGGGTATGTCCTCAGGGTGCACTGGGATCTGGTGATATCCGCGCACCAGGTCAACCTTGGAGAAGACCCTCGCGCTGTGCAAGTTTCCCGTAAAGTCCTGGATGTGAGGGATGGGGTAACGGTCAGGAACTGTTTGAGCTGTCGATAGTCTCCGCAGGGACACCAGTCGCTGGAGGCTTTCGGGACCAGGTGGAGCAGCGAGGCCCACAGGCTGTTGGACAGCCGAATGATCCCCAGCTCCAACCGGTGCGAAAACTCCTCCTTCACTACCTGGAGCTTGTCAGGCGGGAGCCGGCGTGCCTTGGCGTGAACCGGTGGACCCTGGATGGGGATGTGGTGGAACATCCCGTGGCGCGGCGAGGCAGCGGAGAACTGTGGCTTGAAGAGTGTCGGGAACTCGCCCAGGATCCGCTGAAACTCGTCTCTAGGCATGCTGATCGTGGACATTTGCAGTTGTTTTGAGTGGGAGGCGTCGAGGCGAACGGCCTGGAAGGTACAGGTGTCCAGCAGGCGCCTACCTCAAATGTCCACCAGAAGCCCGTGTGCAAGGAGGAAGTCTGCACCCAGGATGGCAGTCAGGAGGGACGAGACGGTGAACCTCCACTTGAAATTCCATTGGCCGATCTGGAAGTGGACTGTCTTGTCTCCATGCGTCCGGATTGCCGTTGTGTTGGCCGCACGGAGGGGAGGTTCACGAGGTCAGTTCCTGGATTCGATGGCCATGGCCTGGATAATGCTGATCTGGGCTCCAGTGTCAACGAGGAACCGCCGGCCACTGACTGAGTCTCGCAGGTAGAGGAAGCTGTGTCCTTTGCCAGCCGCTGGCTGCACTTATACTCCCAGCTGAGAACCATGCTGGAGGGTGCTGATGTCACCCGGGCGTCACATGGTCCCCCAGCTTGGGTCTGAGCCACATGCTGGAAGGAAGGGAAACCCCTGACGGCGCCATTTTGGCCGGCTGCCCTGCCGCGTGGCTTACAAGCGGGGCCGGTTCACCTGCCTTGTGGTGAGCCGCCACAATGGCATGTTTGTTTCACTGGAGGGATTAAGTAGAATGGGAATATAGAATTTGTAGTTGAGAAGAGAGATGATCTCATTGCAAAGTCCAATTATTTTAGTGCTTAACAAAGTAGAGGCATGGAAGATGTTTAATTAGTTGGGCTATCAAGAAATAAGGTGTCAAAATAAAGAATCATCTATTCTTCATCCAGTGAATGTTGAATTTTTGGAATTCTCCCCCAAAGAGGATTGAGGAGACTCATTCATGATCCTCAAGATTGAGATCGTTAAGTTTTTAGATATGAATGGTTTGGGTTTATTTCATGAAAGTGGAGCTGAGGTAAAAGACTGGACATGATTGTATGAGACGTCAGAGCAGGAATGAGGAGCCAAATGGCCCATTCATGCTTCTATTCCTAATGTCAGGTGCAAGTTCCTAGAAGCAATTGTGTCTGTTAGGCAACCAAGCGACAAAATGGTCTCCCAGTTAAGAGGATGATGAAAAGTTGAGGACAAGGATGTAATTTGATTGTCCAGATATTGGTTCCATTGATTTGAGTGGAGGTAATTTAGCAGTCGGGCCACAGGGATGGAGGCTGCCTGACCCAGGAACCATGGCAACCATGGCTGGAAGAAACATTTCATATTTTCGATTAACTTTTATCAAAACCTTCAGCAATTTATTTTAAGAATAAAATGTATTTTAAGAATAATTCTAGTGAGGGGTTAGATAATTTTGAGGTTTTTAGAGCAAATGTTCAATTACATCACCTGGATCAGAATTTGTTGCGAATTCAAATCATCCTCCCAGCAGAAATCCCAGAATGTTCATCCGGATCACTGCTTACTTAGCCATCTAAATCTATCTGCTCAGCAAGATAATGGCTGAGTGCAAGAGAAAGCTAGAGAAATAATTTTTGTCATGGTACTGGAAAAGTGCAATACAATGGCACAAAAATATATGCATTTTTCATTAAATATACAGGTTATTTTTGCCCACATCCTAATCTTTCAATCTAGTAAATGTTGTAAAGGTGGGTTCAAATATAAATTCAAAAGTTATTTGGACAAATAAAGTGGTTTAGAACAGTGCTTCTCAACCTTTTTCCCCCCCACTCACATACCATCTTAAGTAATTCATAGAACACTACAGTACTGAAAACAGGCCATTTGGTCCTTCTAGTCTGTGCCAAAATATTATACAGCTGGACCCACTGACCTGCATCCAGTCCATAACCCTCCAGATCTCTCCCATCCATGTATCTATCCAATTTATTCTTTAAAACTTAAGAGTGAGCCCGCAATTACTCGAGATTGCAGCTCATTCCACACTCTCACCACTCTCTAAGTGAAGATGTTCCTCCTAAACCTTTTCCCTTTCACTCTAAAGCCATGTTGTCTTGTATTTATCTCTCCTAATCTTAGTGGAAAGAGCCTACTCGCATTTACTCTGTCTATACCCCTCATAATTTTGTGTATCTCTATCAAATCTCCCCTCATTCTTCTACACTCCAAGGGAATAAAGTCCTAACCTGTTTAATCTTTCCCTGTAACTCAATTCCTGAAGACCCAGCAGCATCCTAGTAAATTTTCTCTGCACTCTTTCAACCTTACTGATATCCTTCCTGTAGTTTGGTGACAGAACTGCACACAATATTCCAAATTTGGCCTCATCAATGTCTTGTACAACTTTACCATAACATCCCAACTCTTATACTCAATATTTTGATTTATGAAAGTCAAGAGGCAAAAAGCTTTATTTACAACCCTGTCTACCTGTGACGCCACTTTCAGGGAATTATGTATCTGTATTCCCAGATCCCTTTGATCCTTCACACTCCTCAGTGCCCTACCATTTACTGTCTATGTCCTACTTTAGTTTGTCCTTCCAAAATTCAACACCTCACACTTGTCTGCATTAAATTTCATCTGCCAATTTTCAGCCCATTTTTCCAGTTGGTCCAGATCCCTCTGCAAGCTTTGAAAGCCTTCCTTCACTGTCCACAATGCCTCCAATCTTAGTGTCATCAGCAAACTTTCTGATCCAATTTACCACATTATCATCCAGTTCAATTATATAGACAATAAACAACAATGGACCCAGCATCAATCCTGTGGCACAGCACAGATCACAGATCTCCCATTCAGCCAGTTTTGAATCCACTTTACAACCTCTCCATGGATACCTAGTGTCTGAACCTTCTAAACTAACCTCCCATGCAGGACCTTGTCATAGGCCTTACTAAAGTCCAGAGCCTTTCCTTCATCTACTTTCTTGGTAACCTCCTCAGAAACGTCTGTAAAATTTGTTAGACATGACCTAACACACACAAAGCCATGACGGCTATCCTTAATCAGCCTTTGTCTGTCAAAATACTTGTATATCCAGTCTCTCAGAACACCCTCCAATAATTTACCTTCTACAGACTTCAGGCTCATTGCCCTGTAATTTCCTGGTTTATCTTTGGAGCCTTTTTTTAAACAACGGAACAACATGAACTACCCTCCAATACTCTGGCACCTCTCCTGTGGTTAACGACATTTTAAATATTTCTGCCAGGCCCCCTGTAATTTCTACACTTGTCTCCCTTAAGATCTGAGGGAATATCATGTCAGGCCTGGGGGATTTATCTACCTTTATTTGCTGTCAGGCAGTAAGCACCTCCTCCTCTTTCATATCCTTATGTTCCATGCCACTATTGCTTGTTTCCCTTCCTTCCTTATACACTATGCCAGTTTCCTGAGTAAATACTGATGCAAACAAAAGCTGTTTATGATCTCCCCCATCTCATGAGGCTCCACACGTAGATTACCACTTCTAGGGGGGCAATTTTGTCCTTTTACTCTTAATGTACTTGTAGAAATCCCTTACTAACCACAGAGCTATTGGTGCTCTGTGGTTAGTAAGGGATTTCCTAAGGAGGTATGTGACTGGGAAAAAAGGTTGAGAACCACTGACCTATGCCACAGATGGTCTGTGATTAGTAAGGGATTATTTAAGACGTCACGCAAGTGGGAAAAAAAGGCTGAGAGCCACTAGTTCAGAAGGATACAAATCAAATGGTAAATATAATCAGCCCAGAATGCTAACTTGGTCAATGTGATTTCAATTAGATCACTTCTCTTCATTCAAAACTAAAAATCAAGAAACTGTTCCATGCTCTATTACTCACTGTAGATCAATCACCAACTTGCTCCAAGCACACAAAGGGAATAATGTCAAAAAAAAACAATTTATTTTTAAAAAGAAAATTACATCAAGTGATGTCATGTAATGCTTTCTCTAGTCTTTGCCACCTTTTGATAACCCTCTAGTCCTTTAAAATCTTTTCCAAATCCTACTCTGTAATTTAGTTTCTACCATATCTTTACTGGCATCAGTTTTCTTTATGGCCTCTCTTCATGTTTTGAAAGTTCTTCTATTAAATCACAATTTGTTGTTTTGTCCAGCTTCGTTTCACTGTGCTTGCAGTGTCCCATGACCAGAGCTGCAGTGCCCTGAGACTGGTGCTGAAATGGGTGAAAGGCCATGCTGTAGCCTCCACTGAAACAACCTAGACCTGGCCTTCTACAAAGATTTGTGTGGATCTTGACAGACAAGTGGCCGCATAATCTGTCCAGTAACTTCACAAAACCTACTTTCAAATAGCATTTCCTGTCCAAAAACTCAAAAACTGTTCACAAAACAGGTTTGTCCATACATATTAAATGTCACCTTGCCTGTTATGTATTTCCAATATTTTCCTCTTTTAATGAGGTAACTACTGATCTTACGCAATTACATGGTTTACAATTCATTTATCTCTCAAGTGAAAGACTATATCCTTAATAGAGCTTCATGAGACAGTTACACAGAATGGAATCTGAAAGAGTGACCCTGAGCTTTCAGCTTTCTGTCACTTGGATTCTCCTTCCCACTCCCACTCTTTCCTTGGTCTTTTTTTTTGGTACAACAGTGCTCACCTCGAGATCAAGGAACAGCATCTCATTACTTGACTGGACACTTCAAACTGACTGCTCTTGGTTAATCAGCCAATTCAGTCTTCAGAATTTTTTCCTCTTTTCTGGTAATTTTAGATTTAATTTACACTTTCTCTGGACAAAACTTCTATTGTTCACTCACCTTGATCTCTCCCACTCTCTTTTGGTCTCCATCATTTCATAATTTTTGTCCTTTGTCCTCCTCCCTGACACCTCAATTTCCATTCTCTACAACTTCTCTGCATCTTGGACTTGCTTCATTTTTTAAACATTTCCCAAATCTGACGACAGGCTGACTTAAAACACTAATTGCTTCACTCTTCATAGACACTGCCCAATTTGCAGAGCATTTCAAGCGTTTTCTTTTAAGCAGGAAAGTCTGCAGACACCGGGGTTGCAGTGCAATACACAAAAGTGTTGGAGAAATTCAGCAGTTTTTTTTTATTTTGTACATACAGCAACACATTTTTTTGCTTTTTGGCCCACTGCTTACTAAGTGCAACTTTTGAAAATGGAGGAAAATAAAAGTGACATTTAAATTAATTTAAGTAATGACAAAATGGGAGACACGCTGGAATTTTTTTTGATCATTTTGTTAATGTCACATTTCTGTAACATTTTCAATGACCAATCTCTTCAAAATAAAATGATATCTTTAAATATAATACAGAGAAAGTCAACTTTGGAATCATGCAGTAAATACATGACCTGGAGGGCATTGAATATCATGTGCATCTTGTGCAGGCAGAGGACAATCTTCGACCCACTGTATTCATGCAAGTCAAAATAAAATGCCTGAGAAGATGTGTCGTTCAGATAACAATGAACTCTCTTTTGTGCTGTTTCCCCAAGGGGAGTGGATAATGAGTAATTTGTTCGTTTGTCTCAGCAATTGATAAACAACTCACAAGCATTCTGCTGGAAGGGTCACTGGTCCCTGATGCTTGGCATGAGGTCTGGTAATCCTTCCCTTTCTGGCTGTGAACAGCTAGAGTTAAAAGACACAGACACAGGCACAAGGCAGTCAGGTTCTGAACCAGAATGCAGTGAAGCTGGCAGCCAGAAATAGTTGTGAGATGGTTGGATTGCAGGAGAAAACAAACAGCAGCTATTTAATATGAAATAGGTGCATGCTGTGCTATTTATTTTGTATTACTGCACACAGTTAACTTGTACTTGTGGAACAAAGTGATTCTGTTTTGAGCTGTTTTTTCTTACATTTGCCTTGCTCTAAAATAAAAGAAGTTTATTGGCAGATAACCAATCGATTTTCTGACGTGCAATATTTGTCAGAAATAGCCCCACTACCTTTGAGTTCATAACACCAACTTAAGGCAAAATGGCATTTCCAACAATGCCAGTATTTTAAGCTCATGATGGGAAAACACCATAAGGAATGGTTGAACTGGGGAGCAATTCCAAGGCTCTGGGAAGAGGGCCATGAAAAGTGGGCATGAAAAGTGGCACAGGGAATGCCAGATTATCAGATTTTGTGTCCTTAAGTGAAAGGTTAGTCTTTGTCGGGAAGGTTATTTTGCTTGCTTTCTGTGAGGGGCCAATAGTTTTTAAGCCCCAAAGTTGAATGAAATGACTGGTTAGGCAGAAAGAAACCGACAATGAAAGAAAAAAAAAATTATGTTGCAACTAAGTTGAAAGGCTCCTGTTTAATTCATTCCCTTTCTTGCAACAATAAAAAAATTTAAACATTTGCAAGATGATTTTATCAATGATTATCTCATGGTCTGAGATAAAAGTCAGATCTTCTTTCTCTGCTCCAAAGATTGCAGTACAATCTTTGGGGCAAGTTAACAAAGGCCTTCTTTAATGTGAATGATTGCACTAGGACTCAAAATTCACTGATTTCATTCGTTCAAGTGAAAATTAAGAGTTAGCCATTAAATATGTTAATAAAAAAATTCTGTCATACTTGAATGTTTACATCTCATTCTTTTATCTATCAAACATGAATTAGAATATTTCTTAGAATTAATAAGCAAGATTGAAGCAATATCCTCAACAATTTTTCATGGTTATAAAAATAAGCAGCCCTATTCTGTGTTACAAAAAATGTCTAGATGTAATCATCTGATACTAGAAACATTTTCTACTTGAGATTGACATTTCATAAGCAAGTTATTTGGGCACTTTCAGATCTGTAGGTTTCCCATACCAAACAGAAATTTGGGAAGCTGGCAGGTCAATATCTATGAATATCCCACAAAACCTCTCTTTGTTGAATCATCTCGTGATTAAAATAGAGAAACAGTGCGTTGGTAGCAAAGCATTACAGTGGCATTTTTTCTTTGTACCAGCCAAAGTGAAAGAGACGATTCTGGATTCAAGTCTGACTGGCATTCAAAGTTCTCTTCTGTCACACTAACATTTTGAACAAATATAATCAAGGCATTGAAAAAATAATCAAAATGAATTTAGTCTTGATATTTCAAAGCTTGGACAATAAAAACTATGTGACATAATAATTCAACTGCATGATTGAATGTAGATAATCTAACAAATATGGGAAAGTATGAACATGCTATTTTCTTCCCAGTTAGAAAGTTTGGTAGGAAGTTTTGCAAAAGAAATCTCAGGTTAGTCCTGCATTCATGAACCAAAATGCAGACAAAGGAATTTTAAAAGTGATGAACTAATAGAGTTTAGTAGATCAGAATGAAGAACTGGATGGTTTGATGAAAGCTCACCAAATGAGAAAATTAAAGCAATGATGTGAAATAACCAAAACTGCTCTTATGTCCTTCTTTACAAGTTGGCTACAGAAGGGTTGGAGAGTCTCCCTTATTTTCACACAGGCAAATGGAGAAAGAGTTCTCATTTTAAAAACTGGTTCATGAGGTTGTGGGCAGAAATTGTGAAAATAATATGGAATAAAGTTTTCATACCCAGAAAATGTGAAATAATCTCTCATTAGAGATTAATTTACACAGCCTGCAGTCATGTGTTTTTCAGTCCCAAAGATAAAATACTGAAAAGCAAAAATTAGCAACAATACCTTCTTGTAAAATAATGCAAGAAGGGCGACATGATTGGTGTAGCGGTTAGCGCAACGCCTTTACAGCGCCAGCATTGGGACCAGGGTTCGAATCCTGTGCTGTCTGTAAGGAGTTTGTACATTGTTCCGTGCATAGGTTTTCTCTGAGGACTCTGGTTTCCTCCCACCCTTTGAAACGTACTGGGGGGGGGGGGGGGGGGTGGGTGTAGGTTAATTGGGTGTAAATTGGGTGGCACAGACTTGTGAGCCAAAATGGCCTGTTACCATGCTGTATGTCTAGATTTAAATAACAGCAGAAAAGGATAAAAATAAACTGCTGGATAAGATCAATCTGAAACATTAAACGCCGTCTCACAGATTCTTTTTGTAGGTCTCATTTTCAGTGCAGACTTTCAACATCACACTATTTTATTTCTGTTTTCGCCACATTAAATTCATCAGCACAGAAGACTTTCAACTTGGCTGGCAGAATGTATTTCAATATTAGCATCAACAACGTTTCTACTTTGCAATTTGTCTACTGAAAAACTTCCTCAAAAGGAAAAAAAATAGGCTGGTTAAAATTTGAATTAGATTCTTGAAAAGTTATTTCAAATTGATGACTAAAACTGAGAAAATTATCCAACAGAATTTTACATTTAATTCAGCGTTCTGATAGAACATTTTAACAAATACAATATGCTTTAATAATCTTTTGGAAAAGACTGCATGCTTGTGCAAATAAGTCTACTACTATTTGAACCATTTCCCTTTCAGTAATGGAATAAGGCAATTTTTAAAATTATAATTTCCACCCTTGGCCCTTTTACTATTTGAACCTTACAAACAATCCATTCAAGACAGATTTCAGATACAGGTAGAGATGAAACTGTGTTTTTGCTGAGCTGAATTGCAATGCGCACCAGGAAGACATGGAGTGACACTTTAGACCACTATCTTAAAACTGGCTATCAAATCACCCTTTGCATTACACTGCACTGATCTACACACACACACACACACAAACAAACAATAGATTTAAAATTAGAGAGCATCCAGCTCAAAGTTCATGTCATTTTAAAGCTACAAAAACAGCACAAAGAATTTAGGAATATTTTTCATCCTTTACCAACTGAACTGCTGTTTTTTTAAAAATCAAATTTATGAAACTGCTCGTTTGTTTTAGTCCCATGAAGGTATATTTTATCTTCAACAGAGAGCAAATAGTACCTCACAGAACACCCATCAGTGCTATTCAGTAATGAGAAGACAGGTACTAGGTTTATCACTACACCCAATTAGAGAATATGGATTTAGTGACTGTAGAGCTCGTCGAAAGAATCAAAGACTTGTTGATCCAAACCAAGGCTTTTATTAGCAAAAGACAGGAGCTCTTCACAGGTGGCCGACCAGTCCGGAATGATCCGACCTGGCTAGGGACACAGCCCTTTAAGGCCCAGAAAATAGGCGTGGCTTAGCTCTCAGCCAATCGCTGTAAGCACAGTCTAGATACAGTAATTATATACACTATATACATTGGTGATCTTGTCGCTGAGGAGGACTTTGCCGTCTGAGCTGCGCAGCGGGCTTTGGACTTGGGGTGAGGGGCCGTACACAGCCTTTAGAGCCTCGTAGAAACCCCTGAAGTCGCCAATGTCCGCGCTGAGCTGTGTTCGTTTGGCGAGGCTAGTCCACCACTCATTTTGGATCTCCCGGAGTTTGCGCTGAAGATGGCTGCATGCGCGACGGAAGGCTTGTTTCTTCTCTGGACAGGACGGCTTTGTAAGGTGAGCCTGGTGGGCAGCTCGCTTCTTTGCCAGCAGCTCCTGGATTTCCTGGCTGTTTTCGTCAAACCAGTCCTTGTTTTTCCTGGAGGAGAAGCCCAGTACCTCTTCAGTGGATTGCAGTATGGTAGTCTTCAACTGATCCCAGAGGGTTTCAGGGGACGGGTCCGTGAGGCGGGTTGCAACGTCGAGCTTTGCTTTGAGGTTTGCCTGGAAGTTTCCTCTCGCTTCGTCTGACTGCAGTTTTCCAACATTGAACCTCTTTCTGGGGGCTTTATTGTTCCTGGGCTTTGGCTTGAAGTGAAGGTTGAGCTTGCAGCGAACCAGCCGGTGGTCAGTGTGGCATTCCGCGCTAGGCATGACCCTGGTGTGGAGCACATCTTGTTTGTCACTTTCTCGCACCAGGATGTAGTCCAGGAGGTGCCAGTGTTTGGATCGGGGATGCATCCAGGTGGTCTTAAGGCTGTCCCTCTGCTGAAAAAGGGTGTTTGTAATGACAAGCTGCTGTTCTGCGCAGAGCTCCAACAGGAGGCGCCCATTGTCGTTGCACTTGCCGACGCCATGCTTGCCCAGGATTCCTGGCCAGGTTTCTGAGTCTTTGCCGACACGAGCGTTGAAGTCGCCCAGGATGACAACCTTGTCGGCTGTAGGGGTACGTTGGATGAGGTTGCGCAGGTCGGTGTAGAACGTGTTCTTTTCTGCTGGTTCCGCCTGGAGGGTTGGAGCATAGACACTGATGAGGGTGATGTGACGCTTGTTTTGAAGTGGGAGTCGCATGGACATGATTCGGTCCGAGAGGCCTGTCGGAAGGTTTTCGAGTTTGGAGGCAATGAAGCTCTTGACCATGAAGCCTACACCAGATAGGCGTCGTTCATCCGAAGGCTTGCCAGACCAGTAGAGTGTGTAGCCCGCGCCGCGTTCTTGGAGGCTGCCTACATCTGCCAGGCGGACTTCACTGAGAGCGGCTATGTCGATGTCAAGTCTGAGGAGTTCATGTGCAATCCTCCATCCTCAACCGATGGTCAGAACACTTCCAATCTCTTTTCAGTACCAACCGCTCAGTCCAAGATTCCGCCCTGCTCCAGCTCCCTCAACAGCCCCTAAGGCTAGAGCTGGATGAGGTTCCCACCCTGGATGAGACATATAAGGCAATCGAACAACTGAAAAGTGGCAAAGCAGCAGGTATGGATGGAATCCCCCCAGAAGTCTGGAAGGCTGGCGGCAAAACTCTGCATGCCAAACTGCATGAGTTTTTCAAGCTTTGTTGGGACCAAGGTAAACTGCCTCAGGATCTTCGTGATGCCACCATCATCACCCTGTACAAAAACAAAGGCGAGAAATCAGACTGCTCAAACTACAGGGGAATCACGTTGCTCTCCATTGCAGGCAAAATCTTCGCTAGGATTCTACTAAATAGAATAATACCTAGTGTCGCTGAGAATATTCTCCCAGAATCACAGTGCGGCTTTCGCGCAAACAGAGGAACCACTGACATGGTCTTTGCCCTCAGACAGCTCCAAGAAAAGTGCAGAGAACAAAACAAAGGACTCTACATCACCTTTGTTGACCTCACCAAAGCCTTCGACACCGTGAGCAGGAAAGGGCTTTGGCAAATACTAGAGCGCATCGGATGTCCCCCAAAGTTCCTCAACATGATTATCCAACTGCACGAAAACCAACAAGGTCGGGTCAGATACAGCAATGAGCTCTCTGAACCCTTCTCCATTAACAATGGCGTGAAGCAAGGCTGTGTTCTCGCACCAACCCTCTTTTCAATCTTCTTCAGCATGATGCTGAACCAAGCCATGAAAGACCCCAACAATGAAGACGCTGTTTACATCCGGTACCGCACGGATGGCAGTCTCTTCAATCTGAGGCGCCTGCAAGCTCACACCAAGACACAAGAGAAACTTGTCCGTGAACTACTCTTTGCAGATGATGCCGCTTTAGTTGCCCATTCAGAGCCAGCTCTTCAGCGCTTGACGTCCTGCTTTGCGGAAACTGCCAAAATGTTTGGCCTGGAAGTCAGCCTGAAGAAAACTGAGGTCCTCCATCAGCCAGCTCCCCACCATGACTACCAGCCCCCCCACATCTCCATCGGGCACACAAAACTCAAAACGGTCAACCAGTTTACCTATCTCGGCTGCACCATTTCATCAGATGCAAGGATCGACAATGAGATAGACAACAGACTCGCCAAGGCAAATAGCGCCTTTGGAAGACTACACAAAAGAGTCTGGAAAAACAACCAACTGAAAAACCTCACAAAGATAAGCGTATACAGAGCCGTTGTCATACCCACACTCCTGTTCGGCTCCGAATCAAGGGTCCTCTACCGGCACCACCTACGGCTCCTAGAACGCTTCCACCAGCGTTGTCTCCGCTCCATCCTCAACATCCATTGGAGCGCTCACACCCCTAACGTCGAGGTACTCGAGATGGCAGAGGTCGACAGCATCGAGTCCACGCTGCTGAAGATCCAGCTGCGCTGGATGGGTCACGTCTCCAGAATGGAGGACCATCGCCTTCCCAAGATCGTATTATATGGCGAGCTCTCCACTGGCCACCGTGACAGAGGTGCACCAAAGAAAAGGTACAAGGACTGCCTAAAGAAATCTCTTGGTGCCTGCCACATTGACCACCGCCAGTGGGCTGATAACGCCTCAAACCGTGCATCTTGGCGCCTCACAGTTTGGCGGGCAGCAGCCTCCTTTGAAGAAGACCGCAGAGCCTACCTCACTGACAAAAGGCAAAGGAGGAAAAACCCAACACCCAACCCCAACCAACCAATTTTCCCTTGCAACCGCTGCAATCGTGTCTGCCTGTCCCGCATTGGACTGGTCAGCCACAAACGAGCCTGCAGCTGACGTGGACTTTTTACCCCCTCCATAAATCTTCGTCCGCGAAGCCAAGCCAAAGAAAAGAATACATTGGTGATAGATCTGTCCTATCACAGTGACATCCTCTCAATTCAATTAAAATGGAAACACATCATTCAAGGAAACACCTTCTCTTTTGACTTAAATTCCTGGACACATATTCAACATATTAGGGAGGAAATATGAACAACTATTTGCCCTTTTTAAAACTTATTGAGACTCAAAGAAGGTTGATTTCATTCTGTTAATTATTTTATGTGTCATTGTGGATTTGGAGATGAATTTGTAAAGTGCACAATAAGATTTTATTCTGCAGGTTTTGACATCTCACAATAATATTTCAGAACTGTATTTCAAAATATAGAGCACAATATCGCAATGTGTAAATTTATGGAGAAATTGAACAAACCTCAAACATTGTCAAATTAACAACATATTTGTGAAAATACAAATTTTTTAATGGGCAATAACTGAAGTGGTGAAATGGAAATTGTACATTTAAACAACACTGCCTTTTACTGTAAAAGCAAAAGATACTCACCCTCGGATAACCGTTCCTTCCAGCCCTGGGCTGCAGAAGTAAAGAATTCATTATTCAATGCTGAGGTGCTCAAACGCATCAAGCCATCAGTACCCATCTGTGAGAAAAATTCAAAGAGAACGTTGGAGGAAAGCATTGCAAAGATCGTCATTTGCACATTGTGCTCAGGAGCCTTGGCATGTAACTGCTGCATTTATAGTGAACAAATGCATAATTAGTAAACTGGAATGAACAAGCACAACTTGTTGGGAGCATTAAAAAGATTGATAATAAATTGACAGCTTCATTCACACTGTGGCTGATTTTTAAGGTAATTAAATGGGATGCAAAACAAACTGAAGAATGACTTTCATCTGCATTGTACAAGTATTCAAATGAAACCTCACCTGCATAATAACCCCTTTGAATATTAAAAATGCATTTCAACTCACAACTGAGATTTTCCAATCATGAGGCTTATGCACAGCCACAATCAATTCAACTCACAAAAATCACACTAGTACAAAAATTGGACAGAATCTCAGATTCAGATTTATTGTTGGAGTAGAGTATATACATGACATCACATACAACCCTGAGATCTAATACATCAGCCCTCAGTAATTTGCCAGATTCTGCAAAGTCACCAACTACAACGAAACCACACTTTGAGTATCTGGCACCAACGGGAATTGGTAGAAGCTGTTAAGCGAGTTTTCTGGTTGCTTGAGACTGTTACGTAAATGGAAACCTAATGGCGAGGCATCCCTATTTTAAAATTCCATATTTTTTATCCATTTATTTTCAGCCTTTTTTTTGCTGGATGCTCAAAATCTAGATATTATTGTATTTGTGAGAGAAGCAGAGCAATTTTCTATTGGCTACCTCCTATGACACAAGTTGTAATGCATTTTGTTTAAAATATATTTAATGCAACAATAGCTTAAAGCAATATTCAAGGATTCTGATGGGCACATTTAACAACTGTTGGACTCTTGCAGATACTTTGTCTGTGAGCCCAATGTCATGTTCTGCAGTCTGGGCTATTACCAGAGATCTCAGCCACTCTTCAGAGTCTGCTGTCCTTTACTGCCTTAGGGAGGCCACTAGAGACAAAAAGACCTCAGCAGTTCTCCCTCCACCCCACAGAAGTTTCTAAATGGTGAAAACCATTTAATTGTTAGCAGGTATCTCCAAAATGCAGACATTCAAGGACTACATTAAAGTTTTTGGAGCCTTCCCAAGCCAACTCTTGCCAGGGACACCTGACTGTCTCCTTGCAGTTATCTCGATGTCCACTGCATGCCTCCTGCAGGCATTGCTATTCATAAACTTGCCCAATGTTCCAAATTCCCAGAATCACACTTCTGGCCACCCACACCACCACCCCCCGTCCCCCCAATCAACACAACTCATCCAGGTGCAACACTCCCTGCACCAACATATGCAAGGCCCTTCAACTCTTCCTCCACTACATTAACAACTACTTGGGTACTGACTCATGCACCCATGATGAGCTTGTCAACTTTATCCACTTTGCTGCCAACTTCCACCCTGACCTCAAATTCACTTGGTCCATCTCTAGCAACACTCGCCCTTTTCTCAATCTCTCTGTCTCCATCTTGGGAGAGAGACTCTCCACAGACATCTTCTACAAACTCACCAACTCCCACAGCTACCTCGACTACACCTCTTCCCACCCTGGCCCCTGAAAGGATTCCACTTCATTTTCTCAATTCCTCCTTCTCCATTGCATCTCCTCCCGTTGCAACACTCCCTGCAGCCAAATGGATGATAAATGTTTAATAATGGTTTTTAAGAATCATTTGCAAAGATTTAAGCTCCAAGTCCTTACACACAGTGCTCCCTTCAGGTACGTGCAACTGATATTGCCAGTTCCAGCAAGGTGCTCTGCAGGGAAATTCAATTGCTTCATTCTGTCTATTTTGCATATGCATTCTCACTCTTCAAGCAACTTCCACTGATAGCTTAATTCAGAGTGACCTCTAAGTGAGAGATGCACTTTCGAGCAGCCAAGTCCGATTTAAGAACCACTCTCTGAAATTTGTTTGCACATGACTAAAATTGCACTGTAATCAGAGGATACAGTAGTTTTACTTGATAAAAATGTGAACAAAGAGGGGCAAGAATGTTTCTTCTGACTTCACATCAATGCTCCAACCCCACACTCAAGACCCAAGTGGTGCTTTTGCTGGTTCAAATTGATTAAGTTGGCCAGGGATTTTTACAAAACCCATCTCTGATTCTCCAGTTAAACAGATGGAATTTCCATTATCCTTTCTATAAATTATTCCCATTTTTATCTTGATCAGGTTTCTTCACCTCTTGCATTAAATAAGTACTCCACCATAGTTTCTCTATCTATCAAATATGCTTTGAAGCCTTCATTTTCTAAAGGATTTTCAAGATGCCTTTTTTCCCTCTCACATGCACATTTTTCACAAGTTCCTCACCCAAGCTCCGCTTTTATTTAACTAAGCCTTCTTTTCCTTACCTCCCATTTCACCAGCCTCCAAAGTTGATAAAACATGTAATTTTCTCACGTATTCTATCAGGTAGAGGATACATGTGCTCGAGAACATGAACCTCCAGATTCAAGGACAGCTTCTTTCCTACTGTCATCAGACCCTTGAATGGATCTTACACTGGCAAAAGCTGATGCCTTTTATAATTGTATTTTTTGCTATTTCTTGCACTAATCGACAACTCTAACACAAATTCCTCCACTGGTGTCATATTTAATTGTTTACATATATTTCTTTGTTCTTTTTGTACTACCAGCTGAACAAGTTGGATTTAAACAGAAAAGTCTGCAGACACGGTGAATGTCCACATTATATCACAGCACAATACATACACAAAAGTGCTTGAGAAACTCAGCAGGTCATGCAGCATCTAAAGCAAATGAAGAGTGACCAACATTTCGGGCTTGAGCCCTTCATCAAAGTATGAACAAAAAGGTTGGGAAGGAGAAGAGGGAGGAAGGGATAGGGGGAGGAGCACAGGCAAGAGGTCATAGGTGGCTAAAGGTGGGAGGATAGAAGAGAAAAAAAGCTGAGGAGTGATTGGGGAGGGGTTAGCTCTGAACAGAGAGGGAAGGGAAGGTGGTGGGGACCCGGAAAGGAGACAGAGAGATAGGAAAAGAGAGAGACTTGGGGAGGGGGCGTGAGTAGGATTGCTTGGATATCACACAAAACAAAGCTTCTTCCAGTATTTCAGTGTACGTGATATTAGAACATATCATTCTTTATCCTGAACACCAGCCTCTGGTCTTCATGTCATTAAAATAACATCATCACAGATCCACAACCCATCTTCATAACAACAGTGGGTGGGGAAGCTGCAGGTTGACAGGTGGATCAGAATGCACAATTGCTGGAATCTGGGCCCTTTCTACAAAGATGTCTCTTTCTCTCAGATCTGACAGATTCGGTGTATTTTTCTTTCCTATTTCTGAATCATCCAAATATTTTAAATAGTTTCTATCCCCTCATTGTTTCAATATTTCTCATGGTTTGGCCACACACATTTCAATATGGTTCTGCACCATCTTCAAATCTCTACACCTCATCAATTATTTTGAATCACATACCTGACTTGCTTTGTTTCAGACAATTTCACATATTATCTCTCACTGTGAATGGTCATGCTTAATTAAGTTCTTGTATCCTTTTCCTCCACACCACTTTTTTTGCAACAGCCCAAATAAATTCCTAGTTTGATTCTTAGTTCCAAATAATGAAGGGTTCCCACTTACAGAGAGTAGTGAATGTTTGGAATTCTCTATCCAGGGAAGTGGTTGAGGCTGCTTCATTAGACATATTTAAAATTCGGTTAGATAAATTTTACATGATAGAGGAATTAGGGGATATGGGGAGAAGGCAGGTAGGTGGAGTTAGGTCATAAATTAGATCAACCATGATCTTATTGAATGGCGGAGCAGGCTCGATGGGCCATTTTTGGCCTACTCCTGTTCCTACTTCCTATGTTCTAAAACGTCATTTTTTTTCTTTCAAGGTTCTATTCGACATTCTGCACTTTCAGGGTTTGTTCAGACACAAAACAGTTTCTTTTGTAAGATAACTGAAATGATTTATCGTCTGTTCTAATCATTAATGCTCTACTTCTCAATGCATTACGACTCCTGGCTTTTTGCATTTGTCTTTTTGATAACCCCGCTGAAACATGGGAGTGCCAGTCGCCACAATAAGACTGTGGACAGGCATATTTGCATGTTTTACTTTGCTGTTTTGCTGCAGAGAATTAAAACATCTCATGAGATGGTTTGTTCTGTATTTCTGGAACAATTTACCCTGTCACTTTCAATTCACCACACTGCCTCTGGAAGTGATAACAGACTGTCAGTAGAATATCACGAGTTCTGTGATATTTCTGCTTCTTTTGGAACAAATCAGGGTGTAGCACTTGATGGGCAGAGAGCAGAGCTGTATTTCTGTAACACACAAACCTGTCTGTCCACTTCAGGAAGCAGGAGGAGCAGCTCCTGCTGGAGATCACCAGGGAAAACAGAAAATGTGTGCTTATTGATAAGCGCTCGCAGATTTGTATTCACAAGAATGGAATCTGGTGTTTCAACGTCAATGTCCATGGCTTTTGTTCTTTTCAGTTGTCCTAAAAAGTGAACAGAGGGACAATGTAGTTTCTCATTATAATTGGCTCAGAGGTATTTTGCACAATTTTAGGGTCATCAGATGTTATTACAAAATTAAGTAATTGATCCCATTTTACAAATTCTTTACACTTTGCAGCCTTATTTGCCATGATTTTACATTAATATTCATCAGCAGGATGCATGACAATTACTCTTATGGTTGCTTGTGAACCATGTTTACCATAGAAACATGCAATCTCAGAAGGCTACTCATAGATTTTTATGGCACAGAAACAGGCCCTTTGACCCCACTTCCCCATGGCGACCAAGTTGTCTACCCAATCTAGTCCAACTTGCCTATGTTTGGCCCACATTCCTCTAAGCCATTTGTCTCCACTTACCTGTCGAAATGCTGCACTTGTGTCCATCACTTCCTCTGGCATGTACCCACTATCTTGTGTGTGGAGAAAGATGCCCCTCAGGTCCTTTTTAAATTTTTCCCCATCACCTCTAACCTTCAAGTTTTAGATCCTCTTACTCCAGGAAAAAAAAACTGTCTTTTTATCTTATCTATGTCCCTCATGACTTTATAAACCTCTAAGATCTCTCCTCAGCCTCCTGTATTTCAGGAATAAAAATCCAAGCTTATCCAGTCTCTCAATTCAATTCAAGTCCACCAGTACCAGAAACATTACTACGAATACTTTCTGCACAACAATCTTTCCAATGGCTGGCTAACCAAATCTGTGCACCATAGTCCATGTGTAATCTCACCAATGTCTTGCACATGACAGCCCTGATCCTACCATGACAGATGAAGGTATATATGGAAAATGCAGTCTTCATCTCCCTGTCTACCCTTGTTACCATTATTACAGAATTATGTACCTGTACTGCTTAGTCTTTTGTTGAAAACATTCCCCAGAGTCCTACCATTCACTGTGCAAGCCCTGGCCTAGTTTAACTGACCTCAATGGAAAACCTTGCACTGTCCGAGTTAAATTTTATCTTTCGTTCCATGGCCCACTTTTCCAGTTTATCCAGCTCCTGTATTAATCTCAGATAGCCTTCTCCATTATCCTCTTCACTGCCAAGTTTGGTGTCATCCGCAAACGAAGTAACCATGCTTACGACACTGTCATCCAAATCGCTAATATAGACGACAGAAAGTGGACCCAGCACCAATCCCTGCGGCGCGTTACTGGTCATAGACTTCCAATCTGAATAACACCACCCTCCAACTCCTACCATCAAGGCAATTCTGTATCCAATTGGCCAGTGCACCCTGGATCCTGAGCCATGGAAACCATCTCGACCACTGCCCTCATCAATCTTCATGATCACCTTTACAAAAAACGACCAAGTTTGTGAGGCATGATTTCCCACGCACAAATTATGCTGATTGTTCCTAATTATCCCTTGTGAATTTACAAATGCAAGTAAATCCTTTCTTTTAGAATTCCTTCCAACCAGCCTGTAGTTCCCTGGCTTGTTCTTTTAGCCTTTCTGTAAAAAAAACATTAGCCACCCTCCAGCCTTCCAGCACCCCACCTTTGTCTCACAATGACATGAATATCTCTGCCATAATTTCTTCCCTAGCTTCCCACATTATTCAAGAATACACAAACAGGCTTCGGGATTTATCTGCCTTCATGCATTTTAAGTCCTTTCGGACCTCCTCATCTGCAAATGTGAACTCTCTACAGCACATCACAATTTATTTCCCTGAGATCCTACCCATGCTTTTGTCCACAGTAAATACAGATGGAAAATATTTGTTTAAGACCTCACCAATCTCCTATGGCTCAACACAAAGAACTTCATTGATCTTATTCTCTCCAGAATTACTCTTTCACTCTTAATATTCTCGTACAATCTCTTTGAATTCTCCGACATTTACCCTTCTTGTCTGCAGAGATCAATAAAGAATTACGCAGAATAATCCCATCTTCCAGCACTGGATCAATCAACCTGCAGGGCACAGCTCATCCACACTAGAATCATTTAGTAGAAAGGCAGGCCATTCAGTTCAATTCATCCATACTGAACAATGGGTACGTTGATACAATAAGCCCATTTCCCAGCAAATGGTCCAATTTTCTCTATGCATCAGTGATTCAACTTTTCATCTGGACACTTCTTAAGTTCTGTCAATGACCAAGCTTCAACTCTACAGCAGTGCATTACAGGAATGGTCCCTTCAGATCCCCTCTGAATCATTTCCTCGTACCCTCAACTCAGGTCTTCTGGTTTTGTCAACCCCTCAATTTGATACGCCTTAAATCATGTCCCCTCTCAAGTTCCTCTCTGCTGTATATAGAAGAGGCCTCGCTTTTTCAGTCTCTTCATAATTGAACTACTCCATCCCAGCAAAATCCTGGTCAATCTCCTCTGTATCCTCTCCAGCACCAGCAAATCCCATCTGTTCTTTGGTAACGTGATCTGTACACAGTACACAGCTGAGGTCCGACCAAGTTTTTCTAAAATTTTAGCATAACTTCCCAGTTCTGTATTCCATGCTCTGAATAATGAAGACCAGTATACAGTATGCCTTCCTAACCATGTTGTCCACATGCACTGCATACTGAAAGGCCTCTCTGTTCCTTCATACTATCCAAGATGCTAATATTCATAATGTGAGTCCAACCTTCATGAGTTCTCCCAACTTATTCAGCCTATTTCACCGAAACATCTGCAGCCTCAGGCTACCTTCAACTAACTCCATCAATCTTTATGTCATCCATGAAGTCACTGATCTATATCCAAATCATTCACGTGTATTCCGAACAGCAAGAGTTCCAGCACCACTCCTTGTGGAACACCACTAATCACAAGCATCCAAACATTAAAACAATCCTTCATCATTATCCCCTCTCCTATTGTCAAGGCAATTTAGGCTCCAGTTTGCCAACCTGTCCTGGATCCCGTGTGTCTTAGCATTTTGAACCAGTCGCCCAAGATGGGTCTTGTCAAAGGCTTTACCCAAGTCCTTTTTCCTTTTCCTTTATGCTCCTTTCAACCAGCTGGTGTCTATTTTATTCAGGCCTGGCAACTTACCCCTTTACAATGCCAACAAATTCCCACACATTTTATCGTCACAATGTAAAATGAGGGCAGGCATATTGGGAGATTTTCACTGTCTTAACAATGAAAGGACAAAATACCTCTCAGACTGACTGTGTATCATCCCTTCTCTCAGCGGCAACCAATATTGTCTCTCATACACAGACCACTTTATCTCCAGCCCTGCTTTGCTCGGTACTAGAAGCATAGCCAGACTCCCTCATGGTCAATTTTATTCTTTGTTTCCGCAGACTCTCATAAACCTCTGCCTTCCCTTTTCCGGTCTGGTTTGCTCAGCTTCCCATCCCCTCCCAAGTTCATTTAAACACCCAGTATACCTGCTGCCCTGTGGAGTTTGCACCAAACTTTGTCAGAACCAGATCTGATACCCCAGGATTCTCAAGCCCTTCCTTCTGCAGCATCACTCCGGCCAAGCAATCAATTCACAAGGCACTCCTATTTCTCCATTTACTGGCAAGTGGCATATGGAGTAATCCAGAGGTGACCATGTTTGCAATTCTGTTTCTTTGCTTCCTCAAAATCTGCCTTCAATATTTCATCTTTTTTTCTAACCTGTTATTGGTACTGATGTCGTTCATGGCTTCGAGCAGTTCAGCTGCTTTTGCCAGAATGTTATGATGTATTCGATTTGGTCAAGTCCTTGTTTCTCATGAGCCTCCATGATTTACAAACCTGGCTGACAAGATCCCCTCTTGAATCAGGTCTACAACTGCAGAGGGTCTGTTTGCTGCTTCAAAAGAAGCATAACTAATAGTGAGAATTGAAGCAACAAATCTGCAGAGACAGCTGCAGGAAACATAATGTGACGGCAGGTGACTTTAACTTTCCACACATTGACTGGGACTTCCATTCTATAATAGGACTGGATGGGTTAAAGTTTGTCAATTGTGTTCAGGAAAGTTTTCCAAATCAAAATAGATAGGTACTTTTAGAGACAGTGCAATACTCGATCTCCTATGAGGGAATGAGACCAGGAGACGATCGAAGTGTGTGTAGAGGAATACTTTGGGGCCAGTTATCATAATGCCATTAGTTTCGTCAATTATTGATAAAGATAGGTCTGGTCCTCAGGTTGAGATTCTAAATTGGGGAAAGGCCAATTTTGAGAAAATGAGAAAGGATGTGCTTGGTAAGTGGGAGACCTTCAAAAGTGAAATTTTGAGAGTACAAAGTTTATATGTTCCTGTCAGGATTAAAATCAAAATTAATAGAGAGAACCTTGTTGAGGGACACTGGGAATCTGGTTAACAAGAGAAAGGTGTACAGCGGGTATAGGTAACTAGGAGCAAATGAGGTACTTGAGTATAAAAATGAAGTAAAAAAAAAAAAGAAATTAGTAGGGCTAAAAGAAGATATAAGGTTCTTTTGGCAGACAAGGTGAGGGAAAACCTAAGGGCTTCAACAGATATATTGAGAGCAAAAGGATAGTAAGGGAAAAAATGGTCCTCATGAAGATCAGAGTGGTTGTCTACTTAAGGAGCCAAAAGAGATGGGGGAGATCTTGAATGGTTTATTTGCATCTGTATTTACTCAGGAAACCGGCATAGAGTCCATGGAAGTGAGGCAAACAAGCAGTGAGGTCATGGAACCTATACAGATTAAAGAGGAGGAGGTGCTTGCTGTCTTAAAGCAATTTAGGGTGGATAAAACTCCAGGGCCTGACAAGGTATTCCCTCGTATCTTGAAGGAGGGTTGTGTAGAAAATTGCAGGGGCCCTGGCAGATATATTTAATATGTCATAGGTGAAGTGCCAGAAGATTGGAGGGTAACCAGATCATTAGAGATGTCCTCCTTCAAACAATGTGGCTTCTCCTCTACCACCATCAACTCGACCCTCACCCACATATCATCTACTACCCACACATTTTTCCTTCACCCCCATGCACAAGGACAGGATTTCCCTTGTCCTCACCAACCACTGCAACAACCTCCACATCCAACATGTCTTCCTCCGCCATTTGTGCCACATGATCACATCACATGATCCCACCACCAAACACATATTTCTCTCTCCTCCTCTACTGCCTTCTGCAGGGACCAGTCCCTCTGTGACTCCCTCATCCACTTCTCCCTCCCCACCAATCATCCTCTTGGCACCTTCCCGTGACTGCAGGAGATGCTCCACTTGTACTCAAACCACCATTCAGGGACATAAACAGTCCTTCCAAGTGAAGCAACACCTCACATGAATCTGCAGAAGTTATCTACTGTATCCGGTGCTCCAGTTGTGGTCTCCTATACATCAGAGAGACTGGACACAGACTGGGTGATTGGTTCACTGAGCACCTCAGCTCTGTCTGCCGCAATAGCAGAGATCTCCCAGTGGCCACCCATGTCAATTTCCCACCACATTCCCTTGCTGACATGTCTCATGCACTCCCAGACTGAGACCACCCCCAAATTGGAGGAACAACATCTCATATTCTGTCTAAGTACCCTCCATGAAATGGCATTAAAATTGACTTCTGTGGTTTCCGTTGTAACTCCCCTGCCCCATCTTCCCCGTCTCTTTTCCTCTTGCTCTGTCTCTCTCTCTCTTTTCCCTTTGTCTCCTTTCACAGAGCCACAATCAATTCTCACCTTTCCTTTTATCATATCCAATTAACACCTTTTATATGTTGGTCTGTACTCCTTCCCTTCCATTTTTTGCCTTCCTTTCCCCAGTGTTTAATTCAGACGGCTGTCTATTTTCACTCACACCTTGAGGAAGGGCTACAGCTCAAACTGTTTGTCATATATTTTTATTTCCTATGGACGCTGCAAGACCAGCTGAGTTCCTCAAGCATTTCTGTGATTTGGCTAGCTCGTTGTTCTGTTGTTTAAAAAGGCTCTAAAAATAAATTGTAGGCCAGTGAGCTAGACGTTAATCATGGGTAACAGTGAAAGATGCTCCAAGAGTATTGGATAGTTGACATAGCTTTATGTGTGATTGGTTAAGTTCAACAAATCTTAAGAGTTTTTCGAGATGGTGAACAGGAAAGTTGATGAAGAAAAGGCCATGGATGTTGTCTACATGGACTTTAATAAGGTTCTGACAAGGTCCCATATGGGAGATTAGTTAGGAAGGTTTAGTTGCTCTGCGTTCATGGTGAGGTAGTGAATTGGATGAGAATAATTTTCTAGGTGAAGCCAGAGAGCGGTAGTAAATGATTGCCTCTGACTGGACACCTGTGACTAGTGTTGTGGCTCAAGGATCAGACCTTGATCCATTGTGGTTTGTCATCTATTTCAATGATCCAGATGACAATATGGTAAATGGAATTTCCCAAGTTTGCAGATGACACATATTTTGGAGGTGGAGTGGACAGCGAGGAAGGCTTTCAAAGCTTGCAGAAATATGTGGACCAGCTGAAAAAATGGATTTACAGATGGAATTTAATGCACCAAACGTGAGGTGTTGCACCTTGGAAGAACAAACCTAGGTTGGACGTGCACGGTAAAACAGAGGGATCTGAGAATACAGATACATAATTCCCTAAAAGTGACATCACAGTTAAGTAGAATGGTAAAAAGAGCTTTTGGCACATAGGCCTTCATCAATCAAAGTAGTGAGCATTGGAGGTGGGATGTTATGGTAAAGTTGTATGAAACACTGGTGTCGTGACAACTATCCTTGAAAATGCCTCTCGGAGACTAAGTTAGCTTTTAATTGTGACACGTTAGAATAAATTCATAGCGAAGTCCAGATGCATTTTTAAACTGTTTATTAATAAATTCAAAAGGGCTTGTAATGTGATGTGGTTGTTGTATGACATGTGATAATGATGGTGGTAATGTCCATGAAATGTGGTATTGTCTTTTGCATATGTTAACGGTCAACATAATATTGGAGCCCTACTCACCCCCCCTCATCTCTATCCTGCTATACCAGTCAATATGGGCTAATGACTCTCAAACTCCTGTGAAATCCATGCATGCACCAATAACAAGTGAATAGTGTGTGTGCACTGGAAGAAACAGAACACGTGCAGCCTCCAGACCCCGGGACACTGCCGACACCCGCAGCCAAACCAACAAGAATAAACACATCTTTGGCTCCAACAATATTAGCCCCTAATTATTATGTCCCAAATAATAATTTCACAATTATAAGTAACAATCAAACAGTATATTCCAATATTATGTAGACCTTCTTTCTTCATAAGGCCAGAGGTTACTTGCAAGTAGCCTTGAAAAAGAGTGATCTTTATCACCACTCTGGACCAATAAAGTCTGTAGACTGGGTAGTGGGGAAGGGGCATGGTCCAAAAAACAACATAATCAGTTTTGGGCTATCAAAGTTCCTCGGACTCCTGGAGAAGACAGATTGGGTCTGTTCAGAAAACCGGTTTTGGACTTGATCCGAGCATGACGTACAAGTCCCTTTTTGCCCAGAATGGTCTCAACAATATTTTAGTTAGCCAGGAGTTTCAAGGTGCTGTCTCCTGCTGTGGTTGCATCTGACGTTAGACCATTTCTGTCGTTCCTGCAGTTGGGGAAGATATTCTTTAATCCATCTTTTCTAGAACAAGTACGACTTATATGCTCATCGTAGATGGAGGCAAGCTCAGTATATGTCTTCCTTCTGAAAATGCCCTGGTGGCATCGATGGCATAGTCTTAAGGAGCAGAAGGTGGTTTGGGGCAAGTGCTTCAAGGTCATTTGGATCTGTAGAAGCTTCAGTGATTGGACAACTGTTGAGGATAGCCTCAGCTTCACATTAAGCTGTGTGGAGAACTTCCTAGTCAAGACTTTGCATATTTAGGATGGAATTGAGAACTTTTCACACTGAACTAATTAACCTTTCCCATACACCTCCATGGTGAATCAGCAGGGGGATGGAAAATCCAATTGATTCCTTTCTGGAGCAGTATATTATGGATTTGACCCTGATTCCAGCTTTTAATTGCCTCCCTCAACTTGTGCTGAGCTGCCACAAAATTGGTGCCATTGTCAGACTGTAGTTCTTTCACTTGACCACGTCTGGCTGTAAAACATCAAAGGGCATTGATGAAAGCATCTGTGTCGAGAGATGATGCCACTTTGATGTGAATTGCTCTTACAGCTAAACACGGGAAAATAACACCTCAATCCTTCACAACATTCCTTTCATGCTTCACACCAAAGGGTCCAAAATAATTGACTCCAGGATATGTGAAGGGAGTTCATCGGGAGAAACTCTGTCCAGGGACAAATCTTCCATCTGCTATTGTCCAGGAATAGCATTAATACGCTGACAAGCAACACATTTTGACACAATTTTTCTGATCGACACAGTGGCACCAGGAATCCAATTTTTGGTATAGTCTGAATAACAGATAGGTGCAACCACCATGACCCCCCTCTTCATGAAAATATTGAAGAATAAGATCAGAAAAATGTGAAAATCTTTGGCCAGTATGACAGGATGTTTAATCTCTTCTGGCACTGCTGCTCTGCTAAGTCACCCCACCCCCCAACTCTTAATACTGTAATGGATAAATATTGGGAGAATTCAGTAAGATTAGTGGGTTACATACATACACACATTTTAAAACAGATCTTATTTGAAAGACTGAAGAATTCATATTCAGTAACATTGCAGGATCTCTCGAGAATGTGATGCACATTTCACAAGTAGGTGCTAATTGAAATGATGGCATGAAATGAAAGACCATTGTTTGGAGGAGACAAACTGGCTGTGGGCTGTTAAAAAGTACTTACAGTGTGCTCACAGAAAGGTCACTTTCTGTTTATCGAACACAACAACTTGACCAAGAGAGAACTCCTGTGGTTTGCTGAAGAAGGTGGGGGGTTTTTGCAAGTGAGAGGGTCACATGGGCTTTTTGGCAGTATCAGTTGGAGAGAGAGGAGAGAAGACGAGCCCTCTCAGCTAGTGTGTGTGACACTAAAGGAGCTGAACAGTGCAAGCCAGGAAGAGCTGGAAGTTCCAGAGCAGTGGATGGCTGGAAGTGCTATCTGTCTGATGTTTCTCTTGGAATAAGTGGAACAGAAAGGAACTCTGTGATAGCTTGAAAGAAAGAGGTTATTATCTGTAGAACCCTGATGGGGCAAGTTTCATCAGCGAGTCATTGAGATGTCTAATGGTGGTACCTCAGTTGTGGAAATCCTGGGACAACAAATCTCTCTCTGCAAACCCTACATGAACCTTCCTGAGTGGTAAACATTTACCTTTCGAGCACCAAAGCCTGGTGAACTTTATGCATGTTAAATTCTGTGCACAGTATAAGAATTGCCTACATCCAGAGAACTTTGAAGAGAAGTGAGATTGAACTGTGAACCAAAGAATTTTTCTTAAATTTACATTACATTACATACATGTGCGCTTAGAATTAGAAGGGGGTTAATTTGGGTTAGTTAAGTTTAGAGATAAGTTAAAGTTTGATTCTGTTTTCGTGTTTAAAGATAATTAAAAGTAACTTTTATTTTAAAAACTACTTGTCTTGGTGAATATCTATTCCTGCTGGGTTTTGGGGTCCTTTGGGCTCGTAACAATGCATCATTTTCCAGAATGAGTTTATGAATGCGGCTAGTCCTTTTTACATTCATTCCCTTTCTCAGGCTTGAGATTTCATCTGGAAATCTCTTCTTCTGTCAAAAGCAGATTATTTCCATTTCAGCATTAGCCAGTTCTTCAACTCTGAGGCCATTGTTTTCCTGAACCTCAAGATTTCCTGTCTCCTTTTGTGGCAGATCTCTTTGATGGATGATATCTGGATGAAGCGGAGCAAGGACACCATTTGCTTGTTTCCTCTTTCTGCTACGATGCAGAAGCAGTCCTTTAGGTCTGAGCATCCATGCTGCTGCCCTTTTCAAACGAGTCCAGAATGAGAAGCAATGGACTAAGTGGGTTACTGGATCCACTTTTTCAGACATTATCTGAGCAGCATTTATAGCTACGCTCCTGATTTCAGAGTCCTCTGATGAGATTTCTTCCAAACCATCAGGACTTTGAAGCCACTCTTCCTGAGGTCGAAGAAGAAACTGAGGCCAGACACCCATATTTCTTTCTTCAGAAAAGATTTGACGTTCAAACTTCTGCATGTCTGCTGGACTGTTCACTGTGTTAACATAACACTGTAGTGCATGTGAGACTGTAAATTTCAGCTCATCTGTTGGTCAGGAAAAATCAGAACCTTGTGGTTTTATTGTTGATGTATTTGAGCACTGAGGTAATATCAGTCTAAAATATGGAGTATGCTAGTTTCATCTGTAGCTCTTTTCTCCACACGGTGTCCATTCTGCTCGCCATGGTGGCAGCAGTCAACTCCATTGGATAGATAGTAGCTGGCTTTAATGGAGCCACTCTTGCTGTTCCTATTACAAACCCACAATGTGCCTGACCATGGTTATTATGCAGGAACAGGCAACTAAGAGTTCCATAAATCAGCAAAATGATGCAGTTGAGCAGATGTCACCATTCCAAAGCTTGTGGGTTTGAAGCATCTGTCAACCTTAAAGTCTTCCGGCTTATGAAGATCCTGAATCCAACACATCCATTCCTGCACAATGGGAGTCTGGTATCATATCATCCCAACCAATTCCTTTTCCAACACAAATCTTGCAGGATCTTCTTGGCAGTCAGGACTACTGGTGCCGATATTCCAAAGGGGTTATGTATCGAACCTTTCTTGTGAGAGGTTGGTCTTTCGAGATTATTTTGAGCTCAAAACCATCCAACTGAACACACCATTGTACACTTAACACCCTCTCCACAGGAAGGGTGCCATAGTCTAAATCCAGATTCTTTTGGTCTCTCGGTTTCAGGTATGGCAGCCAATACATGACAACTCTTACTTTTCTACTTGCTAAGTAGAAAACTTCTCTTGAAACAAATTGCTCTTTGCTCATGATAAAGACCTATTGCATCATCTTCTGAGGCTGCTGAAGTGAGGCAGTCATCCACATAGATGTTGTTCATGATGGTGCTGACAACCTGAAGGCGGAACATTGTTCTCAGCACACTTCCTAAGGGCAAAGTTCGCACAACTTGGAAATGAGATTGCTGCAAATAAATGCACTGTTATTCTGCATTCCACCATGTTCTGACTGTACTCTCCACCAGAGGAACCGTAACAAGTCACCGTCTTTATTTGGTACTTTCACCTGGTGATGACAACAGGTTCTTTATGGAATCTAACCATGACTCCTAATAATGTTCTGGTTCAGTCTGGCCCCTGTAAGAGCTGAAAATTTAGTGAAACTCCCAAAAATGTTATTTCACAGTCAATCACCACTTGAAGTTTTTTTCTTTTGTGATGCCAAACCCCATGGTGTGGTCGACACCATTTTCTGCCATCACTACATTCCAAGACTCCATCTGGTACTTTCTCTGTATATCCTTTGGATATCATGTCAGACATGAAGTTGGTGTCGTCCGAATGAAAGGAAGAATCCCTCTAGAATCTTCTCTTTAGGCTCAGCAACACTTCTATTGTCAGGCACGCACATCTCTCTTTCCTTTAAAGTTAATCCAATGCAATAATGGCCATCAGCTAGCCTGACAGATTTTGAGACTAAATCCAAGAACTGCCTGTCTTCCCTTGAAGGTTCTTGGTCATCAGTGAGGCCCTCAGGTAAGTCAGTCCTGAACTGCTGTTCCCACAGCTCTTCAAGTTTCACAACTGATATCCTGTTGACACCTGTCACTGAACTGCTCCTAATGGTCCATTAATCGTCCAACCAATCATGGTTTTGACAGCTTAAGTTCTGTCTCCCACACTCCATATTACATCTAGAGGTTCCAGAGCCTTTGGTACATCTGAACCAATCAGCAACTCTATGTCAGAGCCAATTTCTGGTGGATTAACATTCCTCAGATGAGATCACAATCTATATAGTTTTGGTGTGGGATGTTTTCTTTGTGCACAAGCATGGTCTTCTGAATGTATATGCCCGGGAGATCGCAAAAATCACTGCTGTCCAGTCCAGCGACCTAAAACAATATCAACGACCTTCCTTTGACTCATAGTTCTAAATAGAATACTTGTAGTGATATGTTTCCTCCATTGTATATAGTTATTGTTGGTTATTGTATGTATGGAGCTGGCCCGCCCACTGATGACTCATACCCTATGACTCCTCCCATCCGGGCCAACAAGGTTGGCCGAGTTTTGGTGGGTTACTGATAGTGCACTACCATACTTGACCTTCTTTCCTGAAGATTATGCTTCTTCATTAGTCCCACTGTGCAAAATGATGTAATGCTACCTGGTCAAGAAATGCATGTATCCACTGTTGCATTCCCCTTTCTGACCTTGACCTGTACAGGCATTATTGAGAGTTTGCAGTCATCTTCCCTGTACCCAGTAAGACCACTTGTCTAAACAGAGGATACAGCACTGTTTTCAGATGCTTTATTTATTTCCACTTGCTTCTTTTCCATTTCCTTCTTTCTTCAGTGGATATGCAGCTTTTTGGGATGCTTTAAAGCGTAATTTGCAGCTGAGTCGCTTCCTGCAGCTTTTGCGGATGTGTCCTTTACACAGACAGTCAAAACATACTCCATTCTCCTTTGGGAAAGTGATTTTCTCCATATATACCTTCTTTTCCAACTGTGGACACATCTCCAGACCATGGCCACCTCCACAGAACAGACAGCTCCTCACAGCGGACAAACTCTCCTTTTCTTTAGTCACTTTATCATTGTCCTTATCTGCAACTGTCACCATGGTGGCAAAGATACTTCCCTTCACTTTGGATGAGGCTGTGACTTGGAGCTCCTTACATCCTTGCTCACTGTTGGGAGTGTCTTTAACATCTCCAAATACTGGGCCTGTTACATTCTCCACTTCCCTTTCAAGGAAATCCACCATCTCCTTAAAGGTAGCTTTTTGATCGTGTTTTTCCTGGAAATCACAGGCCACAGTTCTCCACATATCCCTCAGCCGGTCAGCCAATTTCCTCATGATAACTGGCATATTAGCAGGCATGTCAAGCTTATGCATTTAATTGATATCTTCCATGGCATTACAACATCCTCTTAGAAAGAGGTTGTATACTTCTGGAACTTTTGCGTCATCCAGTTTTATTGACAACCATGAAAGAGCCTTATCCATATAAGCTGTAGCAATTTTATGCTCAGTGCTTCTGTTGAAAAGACTTAGCCTTTCTGAATCCTCTGTTCACGTAGGCAACTCCTTACGTTCCCTTGGCTGTCCTCTTGTGTACTGTTCCAGATAAGAGACAATCTCTGGGGTTTTGTTCTTGCTTTCAATACTGCGTTCAAAGGATTTAATGAATGTTTGGTAGTGAAGTGGGCCACCATCAAAAACTTGAATCTCCTTCTTGGGCATGGAAGAGAGACACTGTAGCTGGATTAATGATGCAGAGATTTCATTTTGCCTTTCCATGACTGAGAATATGTTGCTTTGTTCACTGTTGCTTGTAGCAGGTAGTGTTAATGGCGATGTCTCATGTGAATGTTCACCCAGATTTCTGATGGCTGACTGGCATGTCAAGGAAACTGTGGTGAAAGATTGATTTTGAGCTACAATTCTCTCTGCGGTTATTATTATTATTCTTGGTGTTTGTGGATTGTTAACACCGTGCTTTGGGAGGATTTGTCCATATGTTTGCATGTCTTGTAACTGTGTTTTCTTTTCTTGTTGTCCTTTTTCAAAATATGACTCTAGACCAGCAGACACTTCAGATAAGTTACCTCGAACACCAGATCCCTTTGCAGCTCCTAGTACCTCCACTTTGGCCACAGAAACAGCAATATTTGCTTCCAGCTCCAGCTGCTCCTTTTTCTCCTCAGCTGCTCCTCCTGCTTTTCCAAAGCTTGTGCCTTAAGCAATTTTTGTTGTACAACAAGAGTTGACATTTCAGCCTCAGCCTTTATACGTGCAGATGAAGTACTAGATTCTGGATCTTAATCCAGAAGAACTTCGTTTGCTTCTCCTGATTCCAACATTTGACACAATGTCACCTGGTTGTATTTCATCCTGCATGTCAAATGTTGCCTTAATATTTGACTCTTTTCCAGTTTTAATTGCACATCCTTTGCATTTTCATCATCTTTACCACCATTTTGTGATACACCTTCAGCCAATTCCAAGTTGCTGACTTTAAATTCAGTTGGTCTTCTGCAGCGATTTTACAAAATCTTCATGCCCATCAACCAAAACCACCACTTCTTCTATTGCCTGTTTTAGCCTCGCAATGAGAACGCTTTTGACACCACTTATATTTAGGTTTCGCCACTTCAGTTCTGATTTGAGATCTACGACCTGCAAGGTTGTGATACATCGTGCCTCAGCGGTGACACCGGCAGGAGCGGCAGTGGCCATTTTACGCATCTCCCTCCAACCGTCCATCAAGTTCAAGCACCAACCACACACCACACATGCCCAAGATCAACAGTCCCCAATGGAAAAGTTGCAGCACATCAAAACTGTGTTCAAACCCGCAACAAATATACAGAAGGAATCCACAAACATAAGCATACCACTTCTGATGGTTGTAATGCGCTGCTGTCAATGAGCGAGTTTCCACTGCAGCAGCAGTCAATAATATTGTTGTGATTCTCACCAAATTACTCTACCAGCGGGTTAGAAGCCCTGGACCCCTCTGTGGCCAATGCTCAGACCGACGGAGGCCAATTACAGTCAGCAGCCTGCAGCCAGCATTTCCAACATGGCTGCCATATTGTTTTCAGTATTGCTCCAAACCGAAGGGAGACAGTACAAATGTTTCGACAACATCCATTCAATTAAAAACTCTGATATACATGAAGTTTTGCCATAGATGCAGCTATTTTTTGTTGATTACAATGTAGCGACTTTACTTTGGCTTGGCTTCGCGGACGAAGAGTAATGGAGGGGTAATGTCCACGTCAGCTGCAGGCTCGTTTGTGGCTGACAAGTCCGATGCGGGACAGGCAGACACGGTTGCAGCGGTTGCAAGGGAAAATTGGTTGGTTGGGATTGGGTGTTGGGTTTTTCCACCTTTGTCTTTTGTCAGTGAGGTGGGCTCTGCGGTCTTCTTCAAAAGAGGTTGTTGCCCGCCAAGATGAACGGTTTGAGGCAATATCAGCCCACTGGCGGTGGTCAATGTGGCAGGCACCAAGAGATTTCTTTAGGCAGTCCTTGTACCTCTTCTTTGGTGCACCTCTGTCTCGGTGGCCAGTGGAGAGCTCGCCATATAACATGATCTTGGGAAGGCGATGGTCCTCCATTCTGGAGACGTGACCTACCCAGCGCAGTTGGATCTTCAGCAGCGTGGATTCGATGCTGTCGGCCTCTGCCATCTCGAGTACTTCAATGTTGATGATGAAGTCGCTCCAATGAATGTTGAGGATGGAGCGGAGATAACACTGGTGGAAGCGTTCTAGGAGCCGTAGGTGATGCCAGTAGAGGACTCAAGATTTGGAGCCGAACAGGAGTGTGGGTATGACAACGGCTCTGTATACGCTAATCTTTGTGAGGTTTTTCAATTGGTTGTTTTTCCAGACTCTTTTGTGTAGTCTTCCAAAGGCGCTATTTGTCTTGGCGAGTCTGTTGTCTATCTCGTTGTCGATCCTTGCATCCGATGAAATGGTGCAGCCGAGATAGGTAAACTGGTTGACCGTTTTGAGTTTTGTGTGCCTGGGAGATGTGGGGGGGGGGGGGGGGGGGGTGCGCTGGTAGTCATGGTGGGGAGCTGGCTGATGGAGGACCTCAGTTTTATTCAGGCTGACTTCTAGGCCAAACATTTTGGCAGTTTCCGCAAAACAGAACGTCAAGCGCTGAAGAGCAGGCTCTGAATGGGCAACTAAAGTGTCATCGTCTACAAAGAGTAGTTCATGGACAAGTTGCTCTTGTGTCTTGGTGTGAGCTTGCAGGCGCCTCAGATTGAAGAGAATGCCATCCGTGCAGTATCGGATGTAAACAGCGTCTTCATTGTTGAGGTCTTTCATGGCTTGTTTCAGCATCATGCTGAAAAAGATTGAAAAGAGGGTTGGTGCGAGAACGCAGCCTTGCTTCAGAGAGCTCATTGCTGTATCTGACCCGACCTTGTTGGTTTTCGTGCAGTTGGATAACCATGTTGAGGAACTCTGGGGGGCATCCATGGCGCTCTAGTATGCCAAAGCCCTTTCCTACTCACGGTGTCAAAGGCTTTGGTGAGGTCAACAAAGGTGATGTAGAGTCCTTTGTTTTGTTCTCTGCACTTTTCTTGGAGCTGTCTGAGGGCAAAGACCATGTCAGTGGTTCCTCTGTTTGCGCGAAAGCCGCACTGTGATTCTGGGAGAACATTTTCGGCAACACGAGGTATTATTCTATTTAGGAGAATCCTAGCAAAGATTTTGCCTGCAATGGAGAGCAGCGTGATTCCCCTGTAGTTTGAGCAGTCTGATTTCTCGCCTTTGTTTTTGTACAGGGTGATGATGATGGCATCACGAAGGTCCTGAGGCAGCTTTCCTTGGTCCCAGCAGAGCATGAAAAACTCATGCAGTTTGGCATGCAGAGTTTTGCCGCCAGCCTTCCAGACCTCTGGGGGGGATTCCATTCATACCTGCTGCTTTGCCACTTTTCAGTTGTTCAATTGCCTTATAGGTCTCTTCCCGGGTGTGGACCTCATCCAGCTCTAGCCTTAGGGGCTGTTGAGGGAGCTGGAGCAGGGCGGATTCTTGGACTGAGCGGTTGGCACTGAAAAGAGATTGGAAGTGTTCTGACCATCGGTTGAGGATGGAGATCTTGTCGCTGAGGAGGACTTTGCCATCTGAGCTGCGTAGCGAGCTTCGGACTTGGGGTGAGGAGCCGTACAAAGCCTTTAGAGCCTCGTAAAAACCCCTGAAGTCACCAATGTCCACGCTGAGCTGGGTTCGTTGACATTGTGTCAAATGTGTAGCGACTACTATCCATGAAAAGGCTGCTCGGAGGCTAAGTTGGCTCTTAACTGTAACACGTTATAACAAATCTTAGTGAAGTCTAGAAGCATTTTTACAGAAACATAGTTGTACGAAACATGATTATGACTGTAGTAACGTCCATCATATGTGATAATGGTCAACAGAAAATATCGGAGCCCTATTCATCCTTCTCATCTCGATCCTGCCATGCCAGTTGGTGCACGACAACAACTTTCAAACCACCATGAAACCCCTGTGCATGCGCCAACCATCAAAGTGAAAAACGTGTGCACACCGGAAGAAATAGAATGCGCGGACTCTCTGGACCCCAGGACGCCACCGACTCCCATAGCCAAACCAACAAGAATAAACAATACACCTTTGGCTCCTACAACTGGTGAGGCTCAATTTGGACTATTCAGTCTTGTTTTCCTCACAATGAAAGGAAGGCTATCAACATTGAAAGAGTGCAGAGGAGGTTTGTGTGGATGTTGTAGGGACAAAGAACTGAGTTACCGGGAAAGGTTAAATCGGTCAGGGCTTTATTCCTTGGAGCATAGATCTGAAAATTTGATATAGGTATACAAAATTATAATGGGTATAAATAGAGTAAATTCAAGCAGTCTTTTTCCACTGAGGTTCAGAGAGATTAAAAACTGGAGGACCTGGGTGAAGGGTGAAAAGGGAATTGCTTAAAGGGAATATTTGGGGGAACTTTATGCAGAGTGGTGAGAATGTGCAACAAGCTTCCAGCTGAAGTGCTGAATGTGAGCTCAATTTTGATATGCAAGAAAAATTTGGACAGGTACATGGATGGGAGGGGTATGGAGGGATGTTGCAGGATGGTGGGACGAGACAAAATAAAGTTTAGCTCAAAACTGATGTGCTGAAGGGCCTGTTTCTGTGCTGTAATAATCTAAGATTCTACTAAAGATTGTTGCCTGGACTTTTCTCTTGCCTCATTCACCTAGGGTGGTTTGGTCTCCACCAGCCTGAACTCCTCAGTGAACTACTCGCACCACCCTTCCTCCAATTAGGTTTCAAAACAAAATAATGGCTAGATAGCTTGTGAGGCAGTCACCTATTCCCACTTGTGGAAACTTGCTCAGGACCCTGGCTGGTGTCAGCTGTTGGCTCAACCTCCAAGAGCCAGAGCTTGAACTCCTCCAGCAGATGGCATTCCATAGACCTCATCATGCTGCCTTTTGCTTACATAAACACACTCACAGCAATGCTGCAATTCATTTTGTCAATAATTTGATGTTTTAAATATTAAACTGCATGGCTATCCTTACATACCTGAAGCTCACTCTCCACAGATACTGAAAGCAGTGAAAAAAGTATGCCACATCCAAGTTCCATTGCAGTACAAATGCTATTAACAGATAATAACTGACCCTGCAATTATTGTTGCCCGACGTACTACAGTGCACTATAAATAGCATGTTTTGTAATGTGACTGATTGCAAAACTGTCAAATGCAAATAATGACTGAACAACTCCGAGTGTACCAAATTTCTGTTCAGAAACGCAGAACTCCAGAACATTAATATTCAATTAAAAATTTCCACATAGCTCCAGGATAACCAACAACCTCCCCACAATTCCCCTATGGGTTTCAGAAACAATGCTGCAATGCACAGCAAACAATCAGCGGAAATAATTTGGGTCAATATAACATTTTTAAGAGGGTATCCAGAAAATTGTTCACCTAAACTTCACGCATACTCATGTGCAATGTCCAACAACTTAACGTTGAATTTTCTATATGGCAGTAGGAGTCTTTGAAAATCACATCGGATTGTTTTTGATCATTGCTCACCTTTTCATTCCTTTACATTCTGTGTGAAATTTACAACCCATTCAGGCAACCTAAGTGGAGCTAGTGAATACAGTACTTCAGACAAGAAGATAAGTAATTTAAAATTATTTATCTTCTTACTTCAACTTAAATTATTCTTTGTTCAGATCATTCAACAGTAAATTGCATATATGAATGATGTTTAATTTCATTTCATATTTCAGAACATTGGAGGCCATTCAGCCCGTTGAATCCATGCTGACTCTCAAAGCAATCCCATTCCCTCACTTCTTTCCCTGCACCTATTATTTTATTGATGCCCCCTCCCCCCAATTCTTGTGCTATCCAGATACAAAGTGGCTAATTAACTTAACAACCCACACTTCCTTGAGACATGGGAGGAATGTGTGTGTGTGTGTGTGTGTGTGTGTGTGTGTGGGGGGGGGGGAGAGAACTCGCCCAATCACAAGGAGAATGTGAAAACTTCCCACATATTGTATTTGAGATCAGGATCGAATGCAGGTTGCAGAAGCTATTCCACCATGATGCCCATGTTGTCCATGCCACAGAATAATTTATTCTACCATAAATATTCAGTCAATAGTTGGTTGCTCTCCCTCAATTTTGTACCCAATTTTTTTCTGGAGGGAGCTCAGTCTTTTGTTTAGCAAAAAGTAAGCGTGAACTCTTCTGTGGAACAAATAATATGCCTTTCTTGTGTTTATATTACATTTGATGCAAAAATGATCCTTTAAGTGTTTTATCAAGGCACAATTCAACAAACTAGATGCCAATTCAAAAAAATTGAGAATGACAAAATGCTTGGTGTGAATGATAGATTTTATGGTGCTTCTTCAACAAGAATCTAGGAATCAATTCTCACTCTTCCATACACCTGCACAAAATGTTTCATCTAGGGAGCCATACACCAAGGAATCCAAGCTTTGGAGGAGCCTGGGAATTCATTCAAGATTTTCTTGGAAAAATATGAGGAAAGCATTCCTATTATTTTTCCAATGTTGCAAACATCCAGGATTATGAGGAAAATTAATTCCCACAGCAGCAACTTTAAAATTTTCGATACAGAGTTGGACAGCATGGAAACAGGCCCTTTGACCCAAATTGTCCTCATCATCCATGTTACCCTTGCAATGACCTAATAATTTATGCACAGTTTTTCTTTTATAAGTCTGAAATAATTTTCAATGGAAGTTTGTAGAAAATATGAGTAAAAAACTGCAGGAGGAACTCAGTGGGTCAGACAGCATTTCAAATTTATGAAATATTGTACGGACATCACAACAGTTACACTGGACTCAGAGCAACTAACACTAATTTCTCTCCACATTCACTAAATTCCTTTTCCTGTAGATTGAGGCTAACAAGAGAAAATGGCTGGAATTCAACATCATCAGAGATGTTTATGGCGTAAGTGAACATCAATAGTTCACAGCAAGAGGCAATCTTTTCTGAAGATAGGTTGAATGTTTGAAATGGCTCACTATTTCTCTCATTATAATTTTCAAGGACTTAGCTCTGATAACAAAGTATTTCAGAACTGGTGTTCCTCCATAGAAACTGCCCAGGTGAAAGAAAAGCTTTATTGTGAAGCATTCCATTCCAATTTTTAAAAAAGATATTACTGAGGATGAACAATTGTACACATTATAAAGCTAGAACAATGTTTCAATATCCTAAAAGGTTACAGACACTAACAATTTGCTGCCAATTTTATACAAACAACAATTTAAGAGCTGCTTTTTAAAATGGTGAGAACTGTTATAAGTCATTGTTGAGCATACATGAATGAGAAAGGATATTTCAGTGACCATTTTCCTTCTCCAAGAAAATAAATCATGATTCTCTCTCTCAAATATTTCAGTCAAATCAACACCAAATGTTGGAGAATCAAGTCTGAATATCTCACTAAATGTGTTGAAGACTTTACTGTGAAGATTCTGCACCGTGGTTCTTTGCCACAGGAGTGCATTGATCAGAAGGATGAAGTCAATGCCCAGCCCTTTTCACTACACTGATGGTGTGCTCCTGCTGGCAGTAGTAACTGCAGTTCTTTTATAACCTCAAACCCGTCAACTCCAATAAATGTTTTTCTGTTTTCCTCCCATTAATGTTTCCTAGTTTTACAGAACTAAACATTGCACACAGTATATAGAAAGATATTTTGAACTCACTTGCATTGAGCCTCTCAGATCTCTGAGAGGGCTTCCTGGCCAGTCCTGACATAGCTTGTTCCATTTTACCAGATGCTGATGAACTGGAGGTTGAATTCTGAGGATTTGTTGAACACCTGTCCGATGGCTTCATTTCCCATCCTGTGGCGATAAGTGATATTCTGCTTTTAGATGAAAATGTTTTATGCCCAAAATTTAGTTTGTGTAAGACAGTGTGTTGGTGCGAGAGAGAGAGAGAGAGAGAGAGAGAGAGAGAGAGAGAGAGAGAGAGAGAGAGAGAGAGAGAGCGAGCAGGGGGGAGGGTGCGCCCGGGGGGTGGAGGGGGGGCAGGGTGCATGTGGGAGAGAGGGTGTGAGAGAGAGGGTGTGTGGGAATGAGAGCGAGCGAGTATCTATCTCTTTAAATATTCAAAGCCACTCTGTTCTCAAGACCAAAGAAACCTCATACTCATTTCATATCATTAAAATGGTTTAACATCAAGCTTTTTACAGTCCCTTTGAATTAGGGATTTATTTTTTGCTCAAATTACTTTTTATGTCATTGGATTTGAAATTCTTTTGCATGGTGCACACTTTGACAACACTTGCATGTTTGTGACCTGCAACTGTTACAAACCAGTTATTCTTAAGCAGGCCCTAACTCAGGAGCTGCTCCTTTGCTCCCATGTTAAGAAGGGCTACATTTATTTCCTGTCGGTGTTCAATGTGTTCATTTTTATGCAGCAGGTTTTCTGAGAATTCTGCTCATGTCCATTTCATTCCTCCTTGTGTTGATCAATCACTTTTGGACTCTTGTTCATGCCACCACTTCCCCACCCCCTCACCCATTCTCCCCTGTTCCAATCAATTTTCTGACCACAAATCCCTCAAACAAGTCTCCAACATTGAGCTGTTCAATAGGATCTGATGTTTCTAAATGCCTTGAATCAAGTTTGCATCAGTATCTGAGATTTTTACAATGAGAAAGCCTTTGTGAGTGCTTATTTGTCAAAGTCCTTTTCCATAACATACAACACCTTTAAATTCAGCTTCTTGAAAGCCTTCATACAGCATTTTAACACAATTTATGATGCAGACAAATTACTGGGCTGTTATATTTTTCTGCAAACCTAAATAGGTCATATGCATTAAATGGTAGGCTATTGAGATGTGCAGAGAAACAAAGGGATTTAGTAGGAGTTGTGGTAAATAGTACCCTCAAGGCTGATACTCAGGTAGATGGTGTGGTGAAGAAGGCATTTGGAATGTTGGCCTTCATAAATCGGAGTTTTGAATTCAAGAGTAGGGAGGTTATGATGAAATTGTACAAGGCATTGGTGAGGCCAAATTTGGAGTACTGTGTACAGTTTTGGTCACCAAATTATAGGAAAGATATAAACAAAATAGAGAGAGGGCAGAGAAGGTTCACGAGAATGATGACAGGATTTCAATGTTTGAGTTACAGGGAAAGGTTGTGCAGACTGGGGCTTTTTTCTCTGGAGCGTAGAAGATTGAGAGGGGACTTGATAGAGGTGTTTAAGATTTTAAAAGGGACAGACAGAGTAAACGTGGATAGACTTTTTCAATTAAGAGTGGGGGAGATTCAAACTAGAGGGCATGGTTTAAGATTGAAGGGGGAAAATTATAAGGGGAACGTGAGGGGAAATTTCTTTACGCAAAGGGTGGTGGGGATGTGGAATGAGCTTCCGACAGACGTGGTCGAGGCGGGATCAATGGTTACATTTAAGGAAAGACTGGATAGTTACATGGAGAGGAGAGGACTGGAGGGGTATGGACCGGGTGCTGGTCAGTGGGACTAGGAGGGTGGGGATTTGTTACGGTATGGACTAGTAGGGCTGAACTGGGCTGTTCTGTGCTGTAAGTGGTTATATGGTTATATGACTCCAGATAAAAAGCAAGCAGCAGTGGAAACAGAGAAGGGCAAGGTGGACAAGTCCAAAAAACCTGGATGCCAAGGAACATTCAGAATTGCACAAGTGAAAAAGTTGCACATGGCAGATCTAATGTGGTCCTCCAGAAATACAGGTTCAGCCAGAGTGGTCAATCGGTAGAATTTGTTGACACAGACACCTGTGTAGGCCAAGTCATTGGGTATATTTAAAGCAGATTAGTAAAGGTTATGGGGAGAAGGCAAGAGGATGGGGTTGAAAAGAAAAATACACAATTTAATTGGCAGAGCAAATGGCCTAATTCTGCTCCAATGTCATATGGTATAATACAGGATATGCAAGAAGGTACGTCAAAAGGCAAAGTCCAGTAGTGTCACAGCACTGGTCGCTCAGTGAATTCCAGACGTCCTTGTGTGGAAATAGATGAATGCCAGTGGTTCCCTTCCTGCACCAGGGACCAGTTGACGCAGCCAGTAGGATTTCATATTACCAACAACCAAGTTCCTGTCATCATATCCTTAATGATAGACATACCCAACATCTGCTATCAAGTCAACTTATCTGTTGTTCCCCATTTACTGTCTCACTCTTTTTCTGAAGAGGAATGCTATATTTCCTTTCAATCCACTGGGTCTATTGCAGAATCTAGGGGATTATGGAAAATGCCCACCATTTATTCAGCTACCTGGATACTAGCCATTGGGCCAGACTATTTGTTTGCTCTCAATCATTTATTTTAGAGTAATTATTTGAATTTTTTATTTTATTGGAAGCAATAGATCATTGTTTTCGTTACAATCTCTGGGAGAACTCAGCTAAGTAAACTCAGGCCTGGTTAGCATGTGGATAAAGGACCATCAGGGGATACGATGTGTAGTTGGCTTGCTGCCTGGGGAATTAAGTGATTCAACTACCAAACTGGATTCTCCAAGCACCTCAATCAATTGACTCTGCATACTTGTAGCAAACAACCAATTAAGCTCCTTTATCTCATCAATAAAATGTTAGTTATATTCTGGGGTATATATTTAAAATGACATCCAATTCCATATATTCCCCATTAGCTTTCTCTTGTCTCAGCCTCTTGGAGAAACACTTTTTAAAAATTTCTGTTACTCCTGCAATTAAATGTTCTGAACCACAATGAGAAGCATTCTGTGCATCAATGCACAGAAAGAGAAGGGGAGGACTTGAGCAGTGTTAGAACATCAGATGGTCCCATCGAGAGTCAAGTATAGGTGGGACCCATTTGGGGTTCTCGCAGCAACATCCTTAGAATGGTAAAAAATTCAACTTGAGAAAATATTCAGTCAAGTTGCAGAGGATGGTGGTGGACAGGAACAGTTGTTAAAAAGAAACAGCGAAACCAGAGAGAATGGAAGGTTTACCTATTCATGACTGAAACAAGAGGAGGAGGAGAGAGAGTCGAAAGCTACACAAATGGCGAAGTTGTCACTTAGACCAAACGTGGCAAGGCAAGTTCGGTTGTAGCAGTTCAGTTGGTGGATCTTGGAAAGTAGGTCGAAATGAGGAAGGCATGCTTGGATTCAATGTTTGTGGTATTGAAGGGGGGATGTCATAGAAGATGAAGAAAGAGATAAGTCCAAGCAAATAGGAAAATGTGCCAGGCTGTTTAAACTCAACCTCCATAAGCATCTGAATCAACAACAGTCATCCGCTCAACAATAGATTTTATGGCAATGGTTATGCTGCACTGGAGAGCAGTGGCTGCAAACTCAGAAGGAGTTAAGGAACAGTGAGCAAAGGGAGTGGAAACAGAAGCACTCTGGAAAAACTAAGCAGGTCAACTGGCATCCATAGTAAAAGAAACAGGGCCAATCCATCAAGTTGCAGACACTTCAAGAAATGGCAAATTCGGTTGCAGCAGTTCAGTTTGTGGATCTTGGAAAGTAGGTCGAAATGAGGAAGGCATGCTTGGATTCAATGTTTGTGGTATTGAAGGGGGGATGTCATAGAAGATGAAGGAAGAGAAGTTACAGTTTCCCTTTCACACAGATGTTGCCTAACCTGCTGAATTTTCCCAGTGTTTTCTGCTTTTGCTTCAATTTGGCGGCACCTGCAGTTGTTCTTATAAAAAGTGATTAATGTCCAGAAAGATGTTTGCTTTGAAAAAAATCAGAAGAAATTAAGAAACGAGACCAAGGTGGAACATGAATTCCAAAACAGAAAAGGGGGTTTACTGTAGTTGGAAAAAAACTAGCCAAAACAAAACAAAATGGTGCAGAGGTAAAGGTAATGAAGGGAGACTTTGTGTCTATTCATTTCCTTATGATTGATTTCAATAAAATCACACTGTTGAAAATGCTTCTTAGCCAAACAAATGAGACATATTATGTTCATTGCTATTTTTATATTTTGTGATTAATGTTTTCATGAATTGCAATTGTAATAGGGACAAGAGACAAAGCTTTGCAGAGAAACAGATGCAGCGGGGTGGGGTGGCATGATGGCATAGGCAGGAGACGTGGGAAAACATCTCTGCAGACAGAACTATTAAAAAACCAACTTTTAAAGATTTAAATTTTTTAAAAAAATAGTGGATAGACAGTTAATACATTTTAGAAGGCAATAACGAGGAAAACAAAGGCACTAGCTGTTTAAAAAAAAGATTTCAAAATAACTTTCAAGCTCTGAAGAAATTGGGCCTTCCTTCGAGATGGAGCCTGGAGAGTCGATTCCTGTTCACCCAAGACCGCAAAGGCAGTCCCTGGGTACGACGCACTTGACTCCGGTGCCGACACCATGCAGCATTGGGGAAGATGGCACCGGAGCCAGAAGACATCCTCCTCCTGACTATGAGGAGCAATCACACCTGCGCGAAACTTAGCGCATGCGCGTTATATCGAGTTCAGCCCATGCGGCGGGGGATCCAACTTCTCACGGCCAAGCGATGCTGGACCGTCGGGAGGGGGGGGGAGATCAGAACCTGTGGGCAGGCGGAAATGACATTGGTTTTGACGGAGAAAGAAGGAGACATCGGAGGGGGACTGGAGGAAGAAGACATTTACCCAGGTACTGTAATATATAAGGGTAGGCCCATATCTAAACATGTATCAATGAAGTTAAAGTCTGATCCTCATTATTCAGATTCAGTAAGTCAATTTGATATGTAATCTAAACAAATAGAGAACATGGCAAGTCAGATGGTCAAGGTTTTTCATCTATGAAGGAACAATTTACTATTATGAAAGAAGAGATGTCATCAATTAAGATGGATGTGGCAAAGTGTGTGAAGCTGGTGGATAAAGTACAAGATAAATTTAAGAAGATTTTCATGATTGTAAGGATGATGTGGAACAATGTAAAGAAAAGATGGGACTGATGGAGGATTCATTTACTAGATGGGAAATTCAGAGGAATGATTTATTGAAGAAGATTGATGCTTTAGAGAATCAAAGTCAGAGAAATAATGTTAAGATTGTTGGTCTTCTGGAAGATCTTGAGGGTCTTGATCCAGTTTAATTTTTTCAGAAGTGGATTCCTGAAGTTTTGGGGAAAGAATATTTCCCAAATGGTTTGGAATTGGAGCAAAAAGAAAACCTCTTGGTGGTCAAGCGCCACGCTCTATTCTGATTAGATGTTTGCGTATCAAGATAGAAAATTGATTTTAAGAGTTGCAGTTCAAAATGCGAAAAGTAATCAAGGTCCCCTGATAGTTAAGAATAATAGTTTTCTTTTCTGCTAATTTGAGTCAAGCTGTCATTAGACGTCGTAAAGAGTTTAATTCTGCCAAAGCTGTTTTGTGAAGAAAGGATATAAATTTGCTTTTTGATATCCTGCCATTCTTAAAGTTTTTTATGGAGTTTTTCAATCTCATCTTTTTAGTGATGATGTTGAAGCTCTTACATTTGCTAATTCTTCATCTGATAACAAACAGATGAAAAGTCAAGAAAGTTTTTTCCAACAGCCCACACCAGCTCAGAATGAGAAGAATAGTACACAAGAGAGGGGATCTCAACAGTTGGTTGAAATTGACATCGATGATGACCAAGTTAATAGAGAGTTGGAAGAAGCATATCAAACTTAAAATGATTTGTTATTATTTTTTGTTGTGTTCGGGGAGGGGGGTGGTTTGGCTACTGCTCCTTCCAAAGTCATTGGCCACTTTGGGCATTGGTCACTCCCATACAATTGAGGGGGATAATACCGTAGAACAATATTTTTTCCTTTTTTGTATGGGTTTTTTTCTACTTGAGGAGATTTTCTGTTTTTTTGTGTATTTGCCATGGAAAGGAGTCCCACCATGAGTGGTAAGATGGTTTTCGATATAAACTGAAATGATTGCCAATTAAAATTTTGCTACTTTTAATGTTAATGGGCTCAATAATCCAATTAAGAGAAAATGAGTACTGGCATTTATTAAAAAGTTGAAGGTTGATGTTGCTTTTCTGCATGAAACACATTTAACTGAGAAGGAACATTGGAAATTGAAAAGAGATTGGGTTGGTCAAGTTACAGCTTCTTTGATTAATTCCAAAGCAAGAGGTGTAGCTATTGTGATTAATAAAAAAAATTATCTTTTAAATTGGAATCAGTTACTGAGTCAGTTGGTAGACTTTTTTAGTTGTTAATTGTAATTTGTTTTATTCATTTCGACATGATTCTTATTCTAGAATAGATTTGTTTTTGTTAGCACAATTGCAAGGTTGTGTATTAACAGCTGAGTAAAAAGAGTAAAATTTTGTCTTATCATTCCTTGTTATAAATAACATGTACAGGCTGAGAGGATTGATACTATATATAGACGGAGATTTAATTCTGTTGTTGAAAAATGTAGAACTTTGTAATTTTATAAGAGAGCAAATACAGTTATTTTTGAAAATAACTATGGGCTCAGTTAACAGTAAATTTGTTTTATGGGATGCTCTAAAAGCATATTTGAGAGGACAACTTATTAGTTTTACTACTAAAATGAAGAAACAACATATATCTGAAGTAACTAGTTAGAGAAGGAGATAGGGATTTTAGAAAAATATTTACAGCAGAATTCAACGGAGGTTAAGAAAATACATTTGATTAATATGAAATTATTGTAAAATTTATTTCAAACTTGTATGTTTGAGAAGTTATTACAGCAACCGTGTCTGCCTGTCCCGCATCGGACTTGTCAGCCACAAACGAGCCTGCAGCTGACGTGGACTTTTTACCCCCTCCATAAATCTTCGTCCGCGAAGCCAAGCCAAAGAAAGAACAGAGAACTAAACAAAGATATTATGAATTAGGGGAAAGAACTCATAAGGTTTTGGCTTGGCAATTAAAAACGGAACAAGTTTCAAGAACAATAAAAACTATTAGGAAAGATTCAATTATTACATATAAACCTCACGAGATTAATGATGTGTTTAGGGAATTTTATGTAAAACTGTATACATCTGAAGTCGAGGAAGATGAAGTTAAAATTGGTAATTTCTTATCTGAGTAATTTACCTTTTTTTGAGTTGTATGAAAGCTAAAGATTTGGAGGCTCCTTTTACTTCTGGAGAGGTAATAAATGCTCTTTGATGTTTGCCAAATGGGGAGTCTCCAGGGCATGATGGATTTACTTCTGAATTTTATAAAAAAACGTCAAGCTTTATTAATTCCATTATTGATGGAAGTATTGAAACAGGCGATGGAGGTTCATTCTTTTCCAGATTCTTTTTCTCAGGCAACTATTACACTTATTCTTAAAAAAAATCAGGATCCATTGATAGCTGGGTCTTATTGACCAATTTTATTGTTGAATGTTGATTATAAGGTTGTAATGAAGGTTCTAGCTAATAGATTGGCTACATATTTACCAGATTTAATTTATTTGGATCAGGCTGGATTTATTAAAAATCATTATTTGGCAGATAATATTGTGAAGTTGATTTCTTTGATTAATATTTCTCAGGAGGGATCCAACCTACCAATGGTTATTTCATTGGATGCAGAAAAGGCCTTTGATTGAGTTGAGTGGAGTTTTTTTTATTCAAAGTTTTGAAGAAATTTAAATTTGGCCCAATATTTATTGGTTGGATTAAGGCTTTATATAAAAATCCTATTGCTAGAGTTGTGACAAATGGACAGTTATCTTTACCCTTTACTTTGAATAGATCAACTAGACAGGGCTGCCCTTTGTTGCCAGCTCTTTTTGCATTAATTATTGAACCTTTGGCTCAGATGATTAGGCAAGAAGGTAATATTAAAGGTATTAAAGTGTAATCTGATTAATTTAAAATTAATTTATTTGTGGATGATATTTTGAAGCAGTTACATGACAGACTGGAACAGTATGGAGAAATATCAGGCTATAAAATTAATTCGGAAATAAGTGAGATTACGCCATTAGAGGCAATGGATTATTCTTTTTGTAAACATGATTAAATTTAAATGGTCGGATTAAATTAAGTATTTAGGTGTTTAGGTAGTATTTCTAGTCATTTCTATGATTTAAACTATTTACCGTTACTTTCTAAAATTAAAAATGACTTGAATCAATGGAAAGATTTACCGATTACATGAATAGGAAGAGTTAATTGTATTAAAATGAGCATCTTTCCTAGGATTCAATATTTATTTCAATTTATCCCTTCCAAGATTCCCCAAAAATGTTTTAAGGATTTGAATTCCATGGTGAGAAAATTTTTATGGAAGGATAAAATGGCAAGAGTATCTTTACAAAAATTAACTTGGAAAAATGAATTAGGAGGTTTACAACTTACAAATTTTCAAAATTATTGTGATGCAGAACAGTTGAAATTTATTAATAGAATGTTTGATTTGGAAAAGTCATTGATTATGGGGTAATATTGAATTATCTCAAATTGGTGAAAAGAGAATGGATCAGTTTATTTATAGATGGAATTCTAAGTAATTGAGTAATTATAATTTACCTGTTTTGAAACATTAAATGGAACAATGGTATAAAATAAATGAAGTTATAGGTACTCAAGGGAAGATTTCAGGCAAAACTCCTTTGTATCATAATGTTTTCCCCTTTGTATCATAATGATTTCCCCTGAAGTTGTGGGATCAAAAGGGTATTAAATTTGTACAAGATTGTAATAAAGTGAGATATTTCTTTTCAAAGAATGAAAGAGAAATATGATACATCTTCAAATACTCTTTTTTCTTATTATCTAATTAAAGCTTTATTATTGGATCATTTTGGACATACTTTAGTTACCTAGATGATCCAAGTTTGAAACTTTACTTACAGAGGCTGGTAAGAAGGGATTTATATCAGATGTATTCTTTATTACAGAATAAAATGCTAAAGTTGGATTTGCATAAATCTAGGTTAAAATGGGAAAAAAGATTTAGGAATATTTATTTATCAAGATGATTGGATGAATTTATGTAAGGATAGTCTGACTAAAATTATAAATGTAAGATATTGGTTAGTTCATTATAATTTTATTCATCAATTATATTTATATCCGGAAAAATTAAGGAGATATAATTTAATACCTTCAGATTTATGTTTTAGATGTCAGAAGGAAGTCGGCTCTTTTTTACATTCTAATTGGTCATGTGAAACAGTAAACCCTTTTTGGAATAGATTTAAGGAACTTTTAGAAGTTATTTTAAAAGTGAAACTTTCATTAGATTCTTTAGTATTTTTGTTGAGTTTAGAATTAAGATTAAATAGATTTCAAATTGCATTTTTGAGATTGACATTAGCTGTAGCCAGAAAATGTTTGTCAATTACTTGGAAAAAATGAGACTGATTTGAGTATTCAGAGATGGCACATGGAGTTAAGGTCTTGATTTCCGTTGGAGAAAATAACATATAATTTACGTGATAATTATTTTTTTCTTTCATAAAACTTGGAGCCCTTATTTGGATTATATGGGTTTGAGTTTTTGAACCTCCAAGCCACACAGTGGTAGTGTTACTCTAATCCATGGTAATGAATTGATGAATTATGTTATTATGGTTAATCTCCTCTTTCTTTTCTTATTTTCCTTTCTCTGTGGAATAGGTTAGTGGGGGGTGTGGTGGGTGGGTTAGGGGAGTGGAGGGTTGTAGGGGGTTAGTTTGTATAAATATACCATGCATGTTTTTTCATCTATTAATTGTATATGTTTTTGAATATATGCATCATGGTTTTTAATAAATAAAATATTCAAAAAAGAAAAACAGATGCAGCAAGTCTCAATACATTTCTTGAAATAATGGGGAAACAGATTCAATTATAACATTCAAAGGGGTACTGAATCAGTTACTGAAGACTAATAGCTATTGGTTATGGTGAAAGAAGAGGAGACAGGGGAGGTTAAACGAGAACAAAACAGGCACAAGCTAGCAGAATGGCCTCCTTCTTCATGTCACGTTCTGTGATAGCTAGAGTAATTTTTAAACCACGACTATGTGGCATGCACTGGAGTCACACGCAAAATTCATCATTCTCCATTCATCAATTTTAAAGGCCAAGAAAGTTGTTTTCAAATTTCATACAAGAGCCCCAAGTCCAGAAGCCTTGAATTGAAAAGGACATTCAGAAGCAATTTTACATTAATTTCTCTGAAAAGGCAGATTTAATAGAGCAAACAATTCTTCAAAATGTTGTTGATTTTGAATTGTCTCAGCAGGCACTCCGGGATTTTAGTTATTGATTAAATATCCTGTGTGAAAGGTTTCTTTGGTGCTTTGAAAAATGAGCTCATCTTTGTTAAGAACAACAGACTATGTTTAAGGCTCTAAGGCCACACCTTATTGAATTGTTGTGCTTGCATTAATTTATATCCCACATTTGACAAATATGGACCACATCAGCAAAAACATTGCATGGCTTTGTAAGTACACCCATTAATTCTCATAAAATTGCTCAAGAAAACTGTATTTAGCCTACACACCATGGATAGTGAACACATGCCGTATTTTAACAAATGGCCCTCTTGTACCTGTATTCAGAGTTCTCGCACACTAATTTATCACTTTGGTTCTATTTTTAATTGCAGTGGTTTTCCAAGCACATAAATAAACTGCATAGGAAAAAACAAAATACCAAAAATATATATATTTTTTTGTTCAGAGCAAAAACGACTGTTTTTGGGAAAGAACAGTTTTAAGCATACCAGTCTTAGATGCTGCCTGCTCAGTTGCTTTCACGGACTTCAGCAGCAGCCTTGGGTTGGAGGACACTGTTAAACCAGGACGACATTGCTTCCTTTGTTGCTGCTGTTTCAGAGCCTGTGGATAGAAAAAAAATCCTTTCTGGTCAATATCTATCAACGGGAACAGATACATAAAAACATTTAATCATACCAATTGATTTTCTCAACAGATAAAACTGATCCTTTTAATCGTGATAGACTTTCCCCACAGATTCATGAAACAGCAAGGGTTTGAAAAAAGTAAAATAGGGAATGAAAATTGTACAGAAGGCAGAAATATACCAAATTGCAATCATTAACTACAAATATTAATTCTAAACTTATTATAAACTCCAGTGTCTGCACCAAGCTATGTAAAACTTCAGCATTTTAATAAAAGAGTGATCTGGAGAATGACCAAAATCGGAACGCAGTATTTCCTCTGTACCCACAACGAATAGCGATAAGCAAAATCCCTTAGAATTGGCACACCAACATTTCAAAATCAAGTCTTCTCAGATTTGTTGAGGTGAAATCAAGATAAGGAATACCATTTGATACATATTGAAATGCAGGTGTCAGTAGCTATAAAAAATTCTATTTTAACAATTTCAGAAGCAATTTTCCTTTGTAAAATATGTCATTACTTGGAAGAAGCTTATAAAATATGTAATTTCTTGGAACAAGTACTGACCAACTATTCCAGTATTTGCACATTTTGCAGGTTCACAGTAATAAATGGTCTCAGATAAAACATCGTTGGTATAGAGGACATTCAGTGGATGCAATGAATTGATTGAATAAAATATACAAACACTCTTCATTTTATTTCCCTGGTGGGCTAATATGATCTCCCAACCGTTCATGGTATTATCGGCAGAATATATTGTGTCGAATTCATTGTACCATTGCTTATATTCACTCAACTTCAAGGACTCAAATATTTTTTTTTCCTACAACGTTCAAAAGATGTCAACTTGACAGTATCATCATGAATGGGACTTTGCCCCAAAGTCATCATATCAAAGCTATTTCATTTGAATTGAAGGTGTGTATCTTCATAATGAAGTGCCCATGAACAGGTTTGTCAAATATTGAATGTGACACATAAACAGAGGAACACAGCATTACATCATGAACATGAACACAACATCCAACAGCATGACATTCAACTCTGCCAAACCAAACTCACTTCTCATTTCTTTTAGTTATATACATTTATTTTAAAATCCTCCTTTGAGACATTTGCTAAAAATTACAGCCACCTTCAAGAGTCTGTAAACCTAATTGCAATTTTATGACATCGCTCAGACCTAAATATTAACAATGTTGCCTAAAATAGATTATGATGAACAAGATTACACTATCACATGAATTGGTTTCAGTTGCTAGCAAAAATATTTGGGGACAGGATTCACCTTGAAAGGACAGAATTTTCCAGGATATGTCCATGTGCACTGAAGAAGTTAGAAATAAATATTTACCACACAATGTTAAAATACATTGAACTTTGTGTATTTATATCCCTTCAATTTATTCAACATAGTTCACTTTGGATACATTCCAACAAAATAAATAACAGCATAACAGATGCAACACAGATGAAAGTTGCATTTTTGAGTGTTCAACTTGCTGATGTGTAAAAATGACAAAGTTGTTCAGAAAATGGCAACTTTTAGTAATTTTAGATGCTCTAATTGTACGAACTGTTTAGGGCTCATGCGTGCAAACAACTTTATGACATTTAAAATGACTGCACTTCACATTCAATCATAGAACACATATGTTGACACAATATTCAGCTGTGTATTTTTTTCTTTCTGATACAGGCACAACTTCCACAAGAGCTTTCTCCCAATTTCAAGAGGGAATTCTGGCTGTACACATCCTTCGTCAACTTTGATATGCTTGCCTTCACTGATCAGGGCATCGAGCATAGGAGCTGAGATGTTATTTTATAGCTGTACAAGACAGTGGCGAGACTCTCAACGTCAGTAAGAGAAAGGATATGATTACTGACTTCAGGAGAGCAGGAAGAGTCTACACTCCTGTCCACATCAATGGTGCTGAATTCAAAAGGGTAGATAGCTTCAAGTTCTTAGGAATAACCATCTCCCATGACCAGACCAGGGACAAGCATACTGACGTGACGGTCCAGAAAGCACATCAATATTTTTACTTTCTCAGAAGACCAAGGAAATTTAGCATTCCTCCCTTGTCCCCCAACAACACAGCGTGGCATAAGAGCTGCTCTGCTCAAGATCAGAACTCGGATGTCAAGATGGGTAGAAGGCAGTGAATGCAGCTCAAAACATAATGCATAATTCCCTCCCCTACATGGACTCCATCTACATGTTACACTGCCTAGGAAAAGCAGCCAACACACTGAAGGACCCATCACATCCCAGACTTATCCTCTTGTCCTCCCTCCTATTGGGAGAAAGCTTAAGATGTTTAAGTGCTCACAAACAGGCGAAAAGACAGTTTCTTCCCTGCAGCTAACAGGCCCCTGATTAATCCCATAACAGTTCTTTCATGCTGCCTTTGCTTGGCGCTGATTGATCTCCCTTCTAACTGCCATCTAATTCTATAAACTGTGCTCTTTACATGGCTGTATGAATGTGAGAAACACTTGTTCACAAAAGAGCCCTTCTCACTGTCCCAAGATATTTTGTGACAAGTAAACATCAACTTGGGAGCATTGTGCACAGTTCTGACACCCAGCTATTATTAAAATGTGATTAAACTGGAAAGGGTGCAGAAAAGATTCACGAAGATGTTACTGAGACTGGGGGGAGGGAAGCTTGAGTTACAAGGAGAGGCTGGCAAGGCTAGGATTTTTCTCCCTGGAGCATAGAGGACAAGGGTGATCTGAAGAGGAATGTGAAATCATGAGGGGCATGGATAATGTAAATAGTCATTTCACATGGTAGAGTCAAGATGAGATAAACAGGGGGTGGTATATACAGGTATATGAAATGAGATACGAGAGGAAGTGGTAGAAGCAGGGATAATCACGACATTTCAACGATATTCAGACAGTTACATGATTAGGAAAGGTTTAAAGGGAGATGGCTGAACACAGGGAAACAAGGTTAGCTTAAATGACATTACAACCATTTCCTGAAGCGTTTCACAGACAAGACTGACAATTTACTCAAATCAAACTTTTTACACAAATTGACGAATACGAGAGGGTATTTCCTAGTTGCTGTGAACTACCAGAGCTTACTGCCTGCCTCTCACTAAGCTCACACATGCCTACATCCTCTCCAGGCGTAAACCCCACTGTCATGTGGTAGGATGTAAAAATGCCAAAATAAAACAAGCTTAACCAGATGGAAAACATTTTAAATCACTCAATTTTTCTCCGTTATTAACAGTAACATATTTTAAAATCACTGAACACATCTTCCACACAGAACTGGCAGCAATTCTCTGGAAAACACACGCCATTGTTTTCTCAGTGTTATTAGTGAGCAGTAAGAACTTTCCTGTCCGACTTGGGACAAATGTCAACAGGATATTTCACTCTCAACTTACACGTAGGTCATCTCCATTTTGCTCCATTACAGTGCTAAGATTAATAAATTGAGATGGAGAGAGAATTGACTAAATGAAGATTAATTGCAAGAATGGAGTTGTTTTCAGGTTGACCAGTGAGGTAGAACAACTCTACAATTTATACTAATGGCTTCGGTAATAGAATTAATCGAGTTGTAACTACAATGGAGTCAAGGGTTACAGGAAACCAAATGAAAGGGGAGGATTATGACAGAATAGGACAACTTCGCAGGTTGAAGACCATTTAGACCACAACTAGCTGGTACTCACATATCTGATATTCAACAATCATGTCACAACAACACTGTAGTCTCTAGATTGTCACAAGTTTCGAGAGTGGGACTTAAATCCAACACCCTTTGACGTTGAGACATGGGAACCACCAATGATCAAAGGATTTGGATCTTCTGCAATACAGTGAAGTGCTGGACAAACTCAGCAGGTCATGCAGTATCCACAGGAAGTAAAAGGCAGTCAATGTTTTGGCCTGAGCCAGTCATGATGAAGAGTTTAGGTCCAAAATATTGACTACCTTTTACTCCACATGGATGCTGCAAGACATTTCATATTTCTCCAGGACCTTGGTGTACTGCACTAGACCCTGGCATTTCCGGATTACCTCCATCTGCATCTTCTGCTTTAACAGCTATAAACCAAAACTTTAAATGGAACATTAATTTAATGACCAATAATAATAGTGGATGACGAGGTCATTGGAGGAGAATCGAGATTACTTTCAATGTTGAAAGCCCACGTCCAACTGTAACACTGAAGGGAGTTATTAACCTTGACATACAGAGCATTGTCCCCAACAAATGGGAGAAATGGGAGGCAGCAGAGGTCGGAATGCTGCCTCAGTATTATTACTGATAATGTAATATTCCCACTGAGAGCAACTTCACTACTTTATTTGTTCCTGCAGTTGGAATTTAAAAGAACAAGAAGAGTCCTCGGATTGATTACTTCATTTAAATATGAGAGATTAGAATGATCATTGTCTTCATTTTGGGCAAAATACCTGCAAGTCACTCCTGTTGTCATGCACTGATATTTATGAAGAAATCTGAATCTTAGATTCTTAATACACACAAGCACATTTACTGTCAGATGTGGAGATTTTTCAAAGACAACATTTAATTAAAAAAAAATTCTATCCTAAATTTGCATTTTGATGTTAAAATTTGTCTTTCGATACAACAATAAATGAGAAACCAGGTGACACGAATACTACTTAAACCAAAATATTAACATATGCGAAGGAACTAAACATTGGGTCACTCTGATATAATTGTACACAATGTTTAAGAAGTTTTCAAGTAACCAAGTCTATTGCCACTTTATAACATTGATGTGAACATCAGGAATAGTAAATAGTCATGAAGATCCAGTGCCAATTATTAGTGTCCCGCAATAGGCTTGAGTGGAAATAAGAGGGCAGTGGGAGGAGGCAGGGAGAGAAAAGTGCTGAGCAAATATACCCACAACAAACCATGATTCCTAGATTACATCATTCCTCCACACCAATCAGCATTTTGGCACATATTCTCTCTTTGGATTCTTTCCTTAATTTTTCCACTCAGTCTATGCCTGAAATTATTTGAATTAACTATCACCTTTAAAAGACAGATTGAAGCATTGCTTTTGTCTCCAATGTTTCAATATTGAGTGATATGGGAACTGGATTTCGTTGATCAAGGAAGTGGCAGAACCAGGGAGAAAGGTACAGATGGATAAGTTTTCAACAATAAAAGTTATTTTCAAATCACTGATGAAATTTCTTGTCAGTTCCACTCACAATGCAATGTTGCATCAAGGGCTCAAAATTAATTTCCCATCTTCCCAATTCAAGGGATTTCCCCAACGAAGTGGTAAACTCAATCTCAAATTCCCAAGCCATTCAATCAATGATATCTTACAAAGGGGCAAAACTTATGCAAAACACTGAAATGGTCAAGAGTTTCTATTCCATCAAGACCACTCAACAATGAAAACTGATACTGTTAATGAATGGAACCCAGGGGCTCCACAGATGCAGAGCTGGACTTCATTGATCCAAGGCAGCAACCCTTGCTTCCATGATAGAAGGGTCCCCAGTTGGAAAGGAACTAGGAATACCTTCATCTATCTTTTCCAAAGGTGAAAGAGAACATAAACACAACCATCAAAGCACTTATGCACGTACAACCGAAGAATATGAAGATGAGATCAATGTCAAAATCCACTCGAGCACCAGAAGACACTGCTGGGATTGCAAACCAAGTAATTATTGCCTGGAAACTCAGCCAGCTTTCTAGAACATTGAATCACATCAATCCATATGCAGTAAATAAAATACTGGAGGAACTCAGCGAGTCAGGCAGCATCCATATAATTAAAAACGGACAGTTGATGTTTCAGGTCAAACCCTACTTCAGGATCAAGGACGGGGTAAAGGTGGAGACAGCTGATGGTGGCTCCATGGGAGGGAGGGAAGGTGGCCACCTTTAATCTCCTTTTGAATTGAAGATAATTTCCTCTCCAGTTTGGTGCTGCAATTATTAGTACAGAAAAACAAGCTACTAAACTGAGGAACCAACATTCAGTTTCCAAAGGAAAATGGCAAAATCTACACCATTGAACAGTGATACACAGAGCAATAAACACTTAAATATACAAATGTATATACTGCACATAAATTTACACAAGTTATTTTATTAGTTTGGACTAATTCAATCAAAACATTAAATCAGAAAAATTGCAAAATACATATTCTTGGCTGAAATTATTTGAAAGGATAATATTACTGAAGTATAAAAATGACCTGAACACAAAATCTCTGGATGAAATAATTTGCTGAATTTGAATGCTCGGTTCATTTATTCTTCTTAAAATTAATTGTTGGCCCCAAGTCTGAGATAACTGAGATCGCTGGAAAATAAAGCAGTTTGGAATGAGAGGCAAACCTGTTTGAGAGCTTTCTTGCTGTGCTTCTGGGATGGAGACATCACCTTATTTTGTCCGATGGAGGGGGAGGGACAGCTTGACTGAGGTGAGGCCGGTTGTGGTGATAACCTGGATGAGACTTGGAAAAGAAATGGAAAATTAATACAGCAAATAAAATCCATAAGTGCTAAAAGACAATTACCAAATGTGCAACGTGTTCATATCTCCCCCTTTTTATTTTCCATTAATAAATGCAATCATTATGAATAATCGTGTGCAATTTGAACTCTTCAAGGTGGAAATGATCAGCAAATGCACCACAAGCCAGCCTAACATCACATTTAGCAGAAAGAAAAAGAACCACAAAATTCCTACATTGCTTCCACAATATAGTTCACATTTTCCAGCCCAAATCTTAACTATAAATACACTAACATTCTGACAATTAAACTCAAGGACATCTAATGTAAAATAGCTACAGTAAAACCAAAAGTTTACTTTCCAATTTAAAAAAAAAGGACTTGAGTCAAGTAATCTTATCTGTAAGTTAACCTTCTTACTTGCTCATCGAGTTTAAAGACTAAAATTTAGTGGATGCTTTTAGATGACACTTGGTATTAATTAGTCACTTTCTGGAGTGCAGAAGATGCTTTCCACCACACGTCTTGCAGCAGTTTGAACTTACAGTGTGGCCATTCTCACACTTCATTCCACTGTTCACATTTGATGCCACATGGCATGGTTTTTAATGCAACCTTTCACCAATGCAGTCAGCTCAACATCTCACCAAATATCTCTTCCTTCCACACCACAAGGACATGAAATAATACAGAACAATAGAATAAGATTTGTTGACACCAATCAATATGCAGCTGTAGTTTTTCCTCTTCAAATGCCTCATAAATTTGAGCAAGATGCCATAACTAAATCACTTTTAAGCCCGTTCTTAGCCTGAATCAAGAAGTACATCATCATCGTCAGCCAAAAGTATTTAGTGCAGCATTGACAAAACTGGCTGTAAATCTATCATTGTTTTAAGAGATGTCCTTAACCTATACAAAACCTTGTGAATTAATGTGACGGCCATTCTTTTCAGAATGTCAGGTGATAAACTACAAGTGGAAGGCCATGGCTCTTTCCTCTCTTAATGCACTTTTCTCTGTCCACAAGCTTCATAAACAACAGCAATTCAAATATCTAATTACTTGAGTCACAAAGTTATACAGAATGCAACAAAATCTTTAGCCCAATTTGTCCATGCCCTCTTAGGGCAAGTCTCATTTAATTGCTTTTGGCCCATATCCTTCATATACATACATACATCTGTCCAACTGTCTTCTGAACATTTTAATTGTTCCTGCTTCTCTCACTTCCTCTAACAGCTTATTCCAGATGCCAGGCACTAATGGCCAATCATTTAGTGGGATGAAGGCCCAAGTCACAGCTAGTATTTGTCATTGGAGGAAAAAGGAGAAGGAAATTTAAGAACATGTGTGCAGGGACTAAAACTGACACCCATTTATCCAAATATTAGATATTATGAGGCAATCATTTCCGGTTCAAGATTAGCTATGGCTAACAGAATGGGGGTCATGTTCTCAAACAGAGAACAAGAGTTATCTAAAAACAAGTAAAATCACAATGCCAGAGAAACTCTGCTGGTCAAACAGTGTACTTTATCTAGCAAAGATAGATACATAACCAATGTTTCAGGCTTGAGCCCTTCATCAAGGCATGAAATCACCATTTGACCAGCTGAGTTTCTCCAATATTTTATTTTTACTTCAAGCACAGTGTCTGCAGCCTTTGTGTTTTACTTCTGTTACCTGAAAACGTGAGGGAGATTTTGATCCTGTTGGTCAAAAGGCTTTGAAATTGCATGCAATTGCTTCCTATCACGTTTTAATTAATGCCAGACATAAAGACAGCTTGACAGCTTGCCAGCCTCCCACAAAAGTTGGGCAGGATATTCCTGTGAATCCCAGGGCATCACAGTCTGGTCATCCTTCTCAACCCCTTCCAACCATTTAGACACCAGTCTTCAACCATGACATCACTTCCTTCAGCACATTAGGGTACATGATATCAAATATTAATACATCTTTTAAAAGTGTTCAGCGATACCAGAACGAGATTTCCGTTGTGGTTTGGATGAAAACATTCAGCTAAAGCAAGAGATACATCATAAAGACCACAGGTGAAAATGGCATATATCATAAAACTTGCAGGAGCAAATGGAGATAATTATTTAATTTGCATGGACATGTGTGAATTCAGATTCAATAAAAATAATGCAGCAAAGAATACACAAATGTACAAATTTGGAGAAACAGCTGGTCACTCTGCTTCTTGAATCTCCTCCATCATTCACCAAGAATCATGGCTCATCGACTTGTAAACTCAATTCTGCACTTCCCTACCCTAGTAAACTTTCACCCCTTGAATAAAATAACTACAAGATATGTATTCTTTCTCAGGTGGATCTTTTATAGTCCTGCACATTATCTTTCACAAGCAAATGCTGTTAAGATCAGAAACATTGAACATCAGGGTCAACATTTCAGTTTAAGAGAGCTTTTTTTTTCTGGGAACATAAACCATTCTCATATCCCATTTCAGCTTTGTAATAACAATAAATCAGTATAATAAATAAAATATTTATTTCATCCTTCAACTGAAACTTGTGTTTTCTTCCTCTCTCCTTTCCCCGTGGGAACATTCCACACATCACTGTACTTCAAGTGAAAACTGTGAAGTTACCAGTCATCTTATGATGGAACAAGCACATAATTATTCTTTACTTTGTCCATGAGACGCAGGCAAACCCAACCTCTCAGATTCTGGTGAATCAGGAACCTGGGTTACCCAAGGATCCTGGGTAATTTTCTGACACTGAATTGGATGAAAACATTGTCACCACCATTAAGACAAAGGAGAAACTACAGTTGGTTCAGTAAAGTCAAAAGTTGCCGGTTTTGCCAAATAAAGGATTAAACACATGTAGTCATGTGGGGCAGGATTGTATTCGAGGAATGTGCCTTCAAATCAGACAACAAAGCCAAGTTATTTTCTCAGCTGCTATGACAGGATTTCAATTGCAACTGACACCATTTACCTTGTACATTGGATTATGGCATCGATATCTGAGTAAGGTCAATAAAACACGGAAAGGTGCTTTCTGCTCCAATTCAGTTTTCACCTTTCTTGCAATTCATCAACTGCTTCTATCAACAGAGTAATGAGCTGGCAATTCAAATATCCCACCCACTTTAATGGCAGTCCATTCAATTGTGGAAGACAGGTAGAATAGAAACTGATGCTGCCACAACTGAGAATTATGTATGCAAATTACACTCAGAAATCACAATTTGAGGAGGACTTGCTGACTATATTTTAAGCACTTTTGTTTGCCCTGCTGTGATCAATAACATTGCTCAAAATGCTTCATTCGTCTGGTTCAACATAATCTTGAAATCAAACCTGAAATCTTCAAAATTTGCCAACCTCTTGGAAATTAACAAAAAAATCATTCCTGGAAATTGGGAACCACAATTAAGATATGTAGACCAGTGGTTTTCAAACTTTTTCTTTCCACTCACATATGCCATAGGTGCTCTGTGATTTGAAAGGGTTTACTTAAGGTGGTATGTGGGTGGAAAGAAAAAAATTTGAAAACCACTGTTTTAATCGTCCCTAATTGACTCATTATGCACACTGTTTCATAACTCCAAAGGAAATGGGCCATTGACAATTTTTCTCCAGCAAAATATTTCAGCAACAATGGAGACTTGAGCAGTGGTTCTCAACCTTTTTTCACCCCACTCGGATACCACCTTAAGTAATCCCTTACAAATCACAGAGTACCTATGGCATAGGGAATACTTAAAGTGGTATGTGAGTGGAAAGAAAAAGTTTGGAAACCACTGTTGTAGACACTGGTTTTTGCAGTTACTGTTCATTTGTTGGCAAATGGAATGAGTTTCAATTAGCACCATGGTCAGTACGGACATCATGGGCCAAAGGGCCTGTATGTATATATATCTCATCATCTTCTAGGCAAAAATCAAATCAGACAAGAGATTCAGAATTGTGCAGAGGCCAGCTGCACCATCCACAGATCAAATTTGAAATTTTCTCCATCATCATCCTGCTTCAAAAATCTACTCACAATGAATCATGATGAAAATGGTCACATCAGTCGGTAAATTTCTACTGAGTCCCCCTATTTTGGGAGTTCATTAGACTGTGCTCTGAAAACCAAATGTACATGCAAACATGGAGTGACAGAGCCGACATCATCACCTGTCGCTTCACCAAGTGGCATTCAATTTAATATCTTTACTTCTCCAACTATCTTTTGGAGCCTCATCTTGATAGGCTGCACTTGCCTCTCCAATCAATTTAAAATTAAGTTTAAATGTGGTCGCACTCTACAGAACAGGACACACCTGTGTTTCCTCAATTGACTGTTGTTTTCATGTCTCAAGGGTTGATTGAATTGAAATCAACAAAAGAATATAAAATCACGAGTTAATACTGATTTTAACTATCAATTCTGTCATAATTTTGGAAAGTGATACTTGAAACTGTCATAATTTAGGGCAAATGGAAACGCGATTAAAGTGTTGCACCTTTTTGATGATTTCAGACGAAATTTGCAAATAATGATGCAGTTACATTTCTCATTGTAAATCAGTGAACATGAAATATAATATGGGAGGTGTCAATTTTTTTAATAGGGCGAACGCGACCAATATCCAAATTGTATCCTTGTGGATTTTAAGAAGCCACTTATATGTGTATTTATATTTGTGACATAGTGCAAGCCCCCCACATCTGTAGTTTTAACAGATGGTGCTACATTATCAGCTGCAGAATGGTAAAATTTTGCAGAAAGTTCATCTAATTTGTTTCAGTTCCACAATCAAAAAATAAGATTAAACAAAATCATCTTTGAGCCAAAGCTGACGATTGAAGAATGTAAATGTGGTAATATTTCTGTAATGACCTGGTCAATTTGATGTCTGTCATTAATGCACATTAGGAACAGAACTGTGTCATATCAACATGATATTTTCAAAGCTGGTGCCAGAGATGAAAGTTAGTGCGCAGTTATTAAGAAAGGAGAGCCAACTCGACAGAAACAGAGAACTGCTGCAAAATCTTTTCAGTTAAAATATCCCAATGTAACTCAAGTTTATATTCCACTGACAATATCAGCCAAATGAAATGGATACTGCCTCCTTCCCAACGTTGATCACCTTTACAGACACAAGTGTTTCCAACATACACAAAGTTCCAACAAAACGTCAGTCCTCCTTACCTTTGTACTGGTCAGCGTAAAATAATTTATTCAACATTTTTTTCTGACTTCACCTCAAACAGTTGAAGCTGCTTAAGTTTTGCTGTTTTCAATACTTCAGTTCATTGGTCAAATAGCATGGTAATACAGTTTATGCCAGTGAAATAAAGTGTTTCTTTGGAAAAAAAAAGCAACATTTCCGCTTTCTGCGCCTTTATTTCTGTACTTATAAGGAAGTGGTGGCTGATTTTTGTTTTATCAGCAAGCTTCCTGTACCAAGTATATGAAACAAATGATGTCACGTTGCAAAGTCCATAGGGCTGAATAAGATGATTAATTTTGACACTTCATGAAGGACTTCAGTGTTTTAGCAGTGAACAGCATTTTTAAAAATTTTTCTGCTGTAAGTAACTTCAGCTTTAATCTTCCATTCTCCCTTTTTTAACTGCCATGCATCAAGATTTTGGTCACTGAATTTAGATTATCGTGTCTTATTGGGTCAGACTTTGATGATTTGGCCTATCTCCACGATCATCTTCAGAGTAAATGCTTGTATTCTATACAAAAGTCAGTCAAGGCAAACAGCTGGTCTTTCAGCTTTTCTTTCCTCTTTTCCCACATCAACACAAGATAAATAACTTGCTATTTAGCAATTATTCACACTGAAACTTGCAAATTATTATATCACTGAGCTCTCAGGACAATCATGGTATTTGTTCTCAAATGCAAACATTTGTCAGTACAGATGACCAACATGCTCTGTAAAGTTACCTTTTTATGCGTGGCTGCCTAAGTCACAATAAACAATCCACAACCAGATCAATGTTGCAGAACAGCACTGAATGAGGAAGTATATAACATAGTGAAGCACTCAGTTCTAGAATCTTACAACATACTGTTTCCAGCAAGTGCCTGCCATGGAGTAACCAAGGACATATATCCGTGATATTGGCAAGAATGACTTGCCTTCTCTTCAATCCTTCCAAGTTTGCTGTGCACAAAAATTCTCAGTTCACATTTAAAAATCACTTTGATGCCAATTTTGTTTGTTATAAAATATTGTCTTTATATATAATTTTGATTGAAACTTAACTGCTCCAGTTCATCACTGTGGGCAGTAAAAAAAAACCAAAATTTTGGAGAAGCTCGGTTGGTCAGACAGAGTCCTTTTTGCAGCAAAGGTAAAACTACATAATTGATGTTTCATCATCAATACCTTTGATGAAGGGCTCAAGCCCGAAATGTCAGTTATGTATTTTTTCCGTTGCTAACATAAAGGACACTGTCTGACCAACCGAGCTTCTCCAGCATTTTGTTTTTTTGCTTCGACCATGGTGTCTACAGATTTTTGTGATTTACACTGTGGGCAGCTACGGAACTCAAGCATCCCCATTGGTTGGAGGGTGTGATTGCATTATGACAGCAAGAATGAGAAAACATTATTTTATATCAAAATAACACAGTGGAAATCTCTACTGAAATATGCTAAATCCTTTGATAATATTGCGTTTGTGTGTTGAATCATTTCAAATGCTCCAAATATTAGTTCAACTTCCATTGATGTACTTGTCTGATCTCTTAATTGTCTACTCATAATAGTAGCCAAACAACTGAAATCAAGACTGCAGTAGCAGAAAATGCATTTCTTAAAAGAACAGAAAAGCAGGAATGTTCCAGACCACAATAAGAAAATATTTCATGATGCCTCATTCCTAACAAAATCCCTTGTCTGGATGAACAAGATAACTGCTTCAGTTATGAAATATTAGTCACAATCCTCACAAGGTCTTGCTAGGTCACGGACATTGTTCAATGTTGAGACTGGCAGATTTTTGGACCAAAAGAGAATCAAAGATTCAGGGAAACCGGCAGGAAAGCATGGCCGAGACCAGGGTCATGTCAGCTATGAAGGGCAGTGCAGGATCAAGGAGCTACCATTTCTTGTGCTTTTATCAACAATAAACGATGACCATAGTTTTCAGCAAACTTTTAACTTTTTTTGTGCAGCATGGATTTCTGTCAGCATGAACTTGAAATTCAAATAGGCAATGCAGACAAAAAGCCTGGTACTTCTGAAATTATTACACACTGTAAAGTATTACTACACACAAAATAATAAGTGATAGTACAGAACCTTGAATTATCAAGACACTTTTTATTGATGGTGCTGCACAATGCATGAATGAGTAATTAGATGCAATATACTGTCTAAACAGAGCTAAATGGTATCAGAAACAGGTCCACCTATAGCAAATGTGGAATGAAGGTTAGGATAGCGATTTCAGGGCAAGTCTGTACAGTAACACCCCCAGTATCCAGCATCTATAGGGATGTGTATTTGCCGGTTGCTTGAGATTGTGTGTTGCATGAATGGCAAACTGACCACTAGTGGCGTCAATTTTAAATTTCCATATTTTTTACCTATTTATTTTCCATTATTTTTTCCGCTAGTTGCTTGAGGCTGCCAGTTGCATGAAGTTCGCATAACAGGAATTGAACTGTATTCCCATTCAATTTTATGACCATCTCTCAATCATCTAAATCCTTATTATCTACAAAGGTTAAAGCAGGATCACTCAACTTAGCCAATAACATATTGTAACATTAAAAGTTGTTTTTTTCCTCTTGCTTTTAAAACTTGGATATAATAATTGTTCTTCAACCCACTTCTTTGCATCTCTAACCAGGCATATTTGTGCAGAAATTGTTCAAATGGGAAAAAAAAGTCTAGAATAGCTTCATTTGATGAAGCAGCAACAACTTGTCTCCCTGCACTAAACCACACTTCAGGCTCATATTCTTTCTGATGACATTTTAATGCCTGGTAACCACATTCAACAGTCACATTCATCCTCAGTCACCCAGAGCTGTGACTCAGAACTCAACAGCCACAACTTGCAGGGTCAGTTTCTTAAAGTGACAGCATCTTTCTTATTTCAAACTACTCCATCATTTTTGTATAACCTTTCACAAAGCCAACTTCTCACAACACCACAGTTACTGTTTCATAAAGAGCAGGATATGAGTCAAAGGTCAGAGGAAGCAGCAAATGCAAGTGCGCAACAACCTCCAGTTCCAAGATTTTGCAACACATTCTTTGACTAAAATCTGACACGTTTTCTAGTCCAGAATTTCACCAATGATAACCAAAGATTTGGGCAACCAATGGTTAATTTAAATTGAACAACTGCAGCTGTTGGAAGTCTGAGGCAAATGTGTAAAGATGGTAGCATTCAACAGGTCTTCAATTGGAATCATTAGCTGTTTCTCTTTGGAGAGATGCATCCTGATCTGCTGGGTGTTTCCATAATCACAATGCCCGCCTTTGTTATTTTTCCCCCTGCGTTGAAAGGTCTATATGAAATGAACGATGCACTCAATGACCTTTCATAATTTTATTTCATAGAACCTGTGAAGCATCATTGATGCTATTAAACTTTAAGTGTTCTGATGACCTAGAAAAATACTCAATTTGGCAAACCAAGCTACACTCCCCACCATCATGCAAATTGTGTGAAACCAAGTGTGCAAATTCATTAGGAAGGGAAGCACTTGCTAGGACTCTAAACTCAGATGCTCGGCATAGCAGCAATGCAGACAATCATTCTCATGGTTCATCATTGCAATAATCCTCAAAGATCCTGAAGATTGGGTGACCGCTTCGCCAAACACAAGCACATGGTTTATGAGTCTAAACTTTAACTTTCTGTAACCAATCATTTTTACTCCCCATCCAATCCTGCAGTGGCATGTCTGTCCTTGACTTCATTCATTGTCTCAGAGACTAAACGCAAACCTGTTCCTCTTGGACAGCTTTAAACTGAACAGCATGACCATGGATTTTTCTAATTTTACCTCACCACACCCCCCCCCCCACCCCCTTCTGATTCCACTGTTCGTATCTCTTCTTTAACTTCATGTGTACTTTTTTTTTTCTCTCTCTTATTTTTCTTACCCAATCACCTTCCAAATGGTTTTACCTTCGACCTGTCTCTCCACCTCTCGCAACTTCTGGCCAATCCTCCCCTTCCCCACCTTCATTCCTCCGTTCTGTATGTGATTCATTCTTAGTCTTGATATAAGGGTTTGACTCAGAATGCTGATTGACCATTTCTACCCATGGATACTGTTTGACCTGCTGAGTTCTTCAAGCAATTCTTTGTTTCTTCAAGATTCCAGCATCTGCAGCTTTTGTGTTTCTCTATCATTCTTACTCTCATTTGTTTTGCTCTGATGCTTCATTAATTTCCAAGAAAAGGTTCCCAGTTTAAGTATGAAAACTTTTTAACCATAACTTTTTAAGTTGCAGTAAGAGTACATCATTTTGTTGATGGACATCCTTGATGACTAGTTTCCCAGATAAAACCAAAGAAATACAGACTACCTCTGGCTTTATTGCCAATGTATTTACCCTGAACTCTTTAGTGTTTTTCTTTCATAACATAACAATTTACAGCACGGAAACAGGCCATTAGGCCCTTCTAGTCCGCACCGAACCAAACACCCCTCTCTAGTCCCACCTCCCTGCACAATGCCCATAACCCTCCATCTTCTTCTCATCCATATACCTGTCCAACCTTTTCTTAAATAATACAATTGACTCCGCCGCCACTATTTCTCCCGGAAGCTCATTCCACACGTCTACCACTCTCTGAGTAAAGAAGTTCCCCCTCATATTACCTCTAAACCTCTGCCCCTTAATTCTTAACTCATGTCCTCTTGTTTTAATCTTTCCTCCTCTTAACGGAAATAGTCTTTCCACATCCACTCTGTCTATCCCTTTCATAATCTTAAATACTTCTATCAAATCCCCTCTCAACTTTCTACGCTCCAAAGAATAAAGACCTAATCTGTCCAATCTCTCCCTATACTCTAGATGCTTAAACCCAGGTAACATTCTTCCCAGGGTGTCACCTGTATTAACCTGTCAAGGGCAAGAATGAAAATTCTTCAAACCTTCCATCTTGAAGCATCGGAACACAATTCAAGTGGGAGAAGAGTATAAGCAGTGAGGGCTTTGGGAACAGCCCCTCTTTCAACCCAGTTATCCTCCTTTGTTCTACCTTTTTCTGCTATATTCTTACTTTCTCTGCCCTTTGGTCCTTTCCTTCCTTCCTTGTTGTTTCATAGTTCTATTTTGTTATTGCTTTCTTCTTTCCTTATCTGTTCTCCTCTCCTCATACTTTCATGTTTAGGATTGAATACATTTTTGGTATTCCTGCCTCAAAGTCAGACCACAACCTGAGCTCATTCTTTCAGACAACTTTGGAAAAAGGGATGCATCAAAGCTGCCATCTTTCCAATCATAAATAAAATGGAGACATTATTTGTCTCAAAAGTCATGCAATATTCTTCAAAAAAAAAAACAGGGCTATTCCTTGAGCCACATGCCAAAATGATGGGAATTTATTGCAAATAACTTCATCATTCAATTTGATTCCCATTGCTAAATTGCAGGCAAATAGAATTTACAATGCTCTTTTCTGATCACACTGATGGAGGTGGCTCACCTAATGGTGAAGATCAACAGTGGCCCTCAGTTCTGGTTGGAGAGGGTGTTTGAAGCAGTTTCTTTGGGATGTGGATAATATTAAAATGTGAGGCACTGCCTCAAGATAGTAGCCAACATTTGAAAAGACCTCCACCATCCTGGTCACAACCTCTTCTTATTGTTACCTTCAGAAAGAAGGTACAGAAACCCGAAAATCAGCACCTCTGAGCTCAAGAACAGTTTATTTCCAACAGCTGTCAGACTCTTGAACGATCCCTTGCTACACTCATCAGACTGCTCAGACTTCACAAGCGGACTGTTTGCACTATTCCAAGTCTTCTTTTTGCACTCTTACGACGAGGTTAATATTTATCATCTGTTTTTTTTTATTTGATATCTCTTTTCATTTAATTCAATTTGTTTACTGTATAGTTTCTTTTACAAGTACCGTTTAGCTGCAGCAAGTAAGAATTTTGGCTCATCTGTACATTGTACAATTTGTATGACAATAAACTCATCATCATGTCTCCAAGAAGGTGCTCATTTAAAAGAGATCAAAGTTGGACACTAGTCTTTTCAGCCGGACCAATACAACTGCAGGAATGCCAGGATAATACTGGTAATTAAAGAATTTGGTTTAAAACTCCTTTCATTGCCAAGCCTAAATTAAATCATAGAGGCAAATTATTCTGCTGGTCTCATAGTTTCATCACAAAATAATAATTTACTGTTTGAGTACTTTCCAGAAAGCAAGGTCAAATATTACTTTTGCATTTTCAGAAAGCCAAAAGGTTAAAACACTGAAGAAACAGCTTAAATGACTATCAAGTCACTTCTGTGGGACCTCCAATTGGAAAATTGTGCTTCGTTGGTCAAGCAGAGACCGTTTTGCTGAAGAACATCTCAGACTTCAGAGTGGCACACAATGAGAATTGAAACTCATTACAAGGAAATTTACAGCTATCAATTTGAAGCTATTTTTCCTTCCTATCAAAGACAATAAGTTTGTGCTACTATTTTGTGTCAAAGGGCCACTCAACTGATTACACTTTACCTGTTGCCTTAAGATGCAAATTTACTTAATCAGTGCAGAATCTTCATGTCTTCAGGCCATTAGCTGCCTTGGTTTGACGCAAGTAGGAGATTCCATTCATTGAGCAAAAGAAAATTAACTTTGCTGGTTTGGTCTAAGAACATTATTTTGAAGCTGTTCCCTTCCTGCTTACATTGTTTTCAAGGTAGATTTGCAAAACTGTCTTTTCCCCTTGATAATCCACAGCTAAGTGTATTTCATAAATCGCAGATGACCCTTTTCAGGAAGATTTCACATCAAATATACAAAGTCAATATATTCCTATCCAGTTCCAATTAGATAGGAAAAAGCACCATAAACACATACCACAATATTTTTGATTGAAGAGTTAATTATTTTTATTTTACAAAAAAAGTGTCCACAGCAAGCAACTATACAATATCATCGCTAATACTACACAGATTTTTATTACCCTCTATGATTTTCACTTCCAGAGCTCGGCCACGTCTCATGGCTGGTACATAATTCACTTGCTATCTGTTGTCTGACTGCTCAACCAGTAAATAGCTCTCTCACAAAACACAGATAACACTGTTGTGCTCACGCATAATACTCGATGAATTCAAGCAGCTGATTTTTTTTATTACTTAACTGCACATTAATATTGAAAGAAATGGATGGGGACATTTTGCAGTTGTTACCTTCAATAGTACAATTCACATTTGAGAATATCGGAATTTATTTTGTGGGACAGAATTTTTAAGAGATCAGGTTAGTGTGGAAATCAACATCTCTGTGGCTGGATAGGAGATAATTTTGTTCATTGATTGTCAGCTCTAGGTCTCTCCTGAAACTTCAGCACACCACCAAAGAAAGGTCCATGTCCCCCAGATGAACTGGCCCCACCATGGCCGAGGTGAGGAGACCCCTATCCAAGGTGAACCCATACAAGGCGGCGGGACCAGACAACACACCTGTGCAGACCAATTGACAAGAGGTCTTCATTGACATCTTCAACATCTTACTGCAGTAGTCCATCGTTCCCACATAGTTCAACACAGTCACCATTCTTCCAGCACCCAAGAGGGCAACAATAACAGGCCTCAATGACTACCACTCTGTGACACTGACCTCCACCATTATGAAATGCTTTGAGCGTCTGGTGATGGAATGCATCAAAGCACACCTCCCAGAGACACCGGACCCATTTCAATTCGCCGATAGAAGAAACTGTTCCACAGATGCTGCTATAGCCTTATCCCTTTTCTCCGTCCTGACCCACCTGGAGAACAACACTTCATACGTCAGGTTGCTGTCATCGACTTCAGCTCAGCGATTAATATAATCATTCCCGAGAGGCTGTTGGAAAAGCTGTCCTCATTGTGACTCAACACCCCGCTGCGTAATTGAACCCTAGACTTTCTAATGGAAAGACCAGTCTGCCTGGGTCAGTAGTGGAACGTTGAAGTGTGTGCTCAGCCCTCTCCTGTTCATGCCGCTGACGCATGACAGCATCGCCAGTTCCAGCTCCAATAGAGTCATCAAGTCTGCAGATGACACAACAGTCGTTGGCCTCATCAGCAACAACAATGATCCACACGATAGAGAAGAGGTGGAAAATCTCATGAAATGATGTGAGAACAATCCAATTCTCAACGTGCCAACATGAAGGAAATTATGTGGATTTCAGAAGGAAATATCAGTACATATCAACAACTCTGTAGTAGAGAGAGTGGAGAGCACCAAGTTCCTTATCTAGTGACCTATCGTGGATACTCAACATCTCCTCATTCGTCAGGAAGGGGCAGCAGCGAATTCATTTCCTGACAAGACTAAACTCGGCAAATCTACCAACCACCACCACTTCTATAGGAGCTCTATTGAGAGCATCCTGGCCGGCTGCATCACAGTATGGTATGGTTGCTGCAGAGAAATGGATTGGAGGTCAATCCACAAGACCATAAGAGTGGCAGAGAGGATCACTGGAATCTCCCTTTTCCCCAAAGACATGATCTACTGGAAATGTCTGAAAAAGGTGCACAAAATCATTGTGGATTCCTTCCACCCTACACACAGCATCTTTCAGCTGCTCCCGTTGGGTAAGAGATACAGGAGGATCAGAGTCAGTACCACCAGGCTGAGGAACCACTTCTTTCCATGGGCAGTGAGAAGGCTCAAAGACCACAAGAACTGCTCATACTAACCAACCGGGACTCTCATATTCATGAAACAATATGTTTTTATTTATTTTTCTAGATATAACACTTATCCTGCATATATACTGTTTGCCTGTATGTGCATTATGTCTGGCTGTACATCTGTATGTTTTGTACAGAGGTCCAGAGAACGCAGTTTCATCGGGTTGAACTTGTACAATCAGATGACAATAATCTTGACTTGATTTAACAGTGCAGTTCTGAAGAAATACCCAACTAGCAAAAATATTTTTCTCAGAACATATCAATTATTCAAAATTTTCCAGCACTAGTTTCAAGTACACATCATACACAAAGGCATTTCTCTTCTGAAGCTGAAGAGGGGGAGGCAAACGTCAGTTATTCACAGAATCTCGATCCCCAGCCCACCGTGCTCATGCTGATCATCATATCTATCAGTATTAATCCCAATGACTAGAGCTTGGACCAAGGCTATAACCTGGAAATTCAAGTGACTTTAAGATGGATATTTCTGGAGCAGTGACAGTACCTGCCTTCACCATTCACAAAGGAGGTGCACTGCACATTCCAACCCGCTTTACATGAAAAATATTCTTTCTCAGATCCTCTTATCTGTTAACCCTGAATTGATCCCTTTAGTATTCGATAACTCTGCTATAAATTAGTATCTTTACCAACACCCATCCTCCATATTAAAAAAAATTAATTGATTATACATCTTGATGCAGCTTTTGGGGTCTCATGATGAAAAAATGATCAGCTGCGTTCTTTTACAAGTTCAAGCAATATTTCAATTCTTAAATCTCAGATTTATTTTCACTCCTCCCTGAATCCTGGATCTATTCATGTTCATCCAATTCTGGCCATGCCTTAACCAAGAATCTGAAATCTGGTGACAACTTCATGATTTACTTCATAAGTTTGTCCCATAAAATGCAACTCTCAACCTCACGTGGCTCAATATCAATACCTTGATGAAGGGCTCAGGCCAGAAATGTTGGTTATGTACTTTTTCCTTTGCTATATTAAGAACACTGCTTGATTAAGAACACTGAGTTTCTCCAGCTCTGTGTTTTTACTTTTGGTTCAATATCGGGTCCAACCAAGCATCCTGCTATTTTGAGTGACTCAAAAGGGTCCAACCTAACTGCAAACTGTTGTTCTTTTAACAAGCAGTGGATTTCAGAAGTGCTTTAAGGCAAAAGATTGTCAAAATTTGAATCTTTATTTTAGATTATTCCTGTTATTAATTTGCATATTTTTAAAAATGCGCCATAAAGTAATGAACATGGACTCAAAGCAGTACACTCTTAAAGGGTTCATTAATGAAGGGTAATGTATCCAATTATTTTTGTCACAGATAGTTCAGTATTAATATGTAGAAATCAGGAAATATCCATGGAAAAAAGGGCTCCCTCTGTGTAATGCCACAAGTTATAAATAACCCCCATCACGTCTGGCAGAAAAACACAATTACTACAAATGTCAATTATTTCACTTCAGAGAATAAGAAATGTATGTATTGTGATACCAATAACATCATGACTCTTCACACCTTAATCAATTTGTGTCAATTGCAAATGTAATTGACTCACTCAATAAATCAGCACAGAATAAAATTCTACCAATTTGGGCAAGCTAGTAATTGTAAATAAACAATCTATATATAGGGAGTGAATGAACATACCCTGGTCACAATTCAGCAAGAACATTCTTATTTTTGAAATAAATATTTTATTTATAATTTCTGTTGAAATGTGGGAAAAACTCAAATGAACAATATACACTTTCTCAAAAAAAAAATCCAATTAGTTACCTTGAAAATAAGTCAAGGTGTGCTTAATCTGATAATGGGTGCAACATTGAATGTCACAGGGAAGAACCATTTTTCCCTTTCTGGTCATTTTTACTGCTCCCACATTGTATTGAGTCTTCAAGCTACATAATTCTCAGCCAGAGAAGAACTCACTAAAACATGAACTGAAAGGCATTGTGCTGACCTCTTGCAAATTTCTAACTTGAAATTGCATGTCCTCAAAGTTGCTAATAAATAATATACATTAGCATTCGCTTGTGTCACTGTCAAAGTACAGACAACACTGCAAATGCAGTTACCACTGTGGTTGGAGAACATGAGAATAGGGAAGAGACTGCAAGTATTACATGTTTTACTGCCACACCAACCGTCCCGCTGAAGTCTGCAGTAAATTTGGTGTTACATTAATCTCTATAGGGAGGGACAAGTTGGATTTGATTATTGCAATCCATCAAAGCAAAAAGCTCTCTTCTTTTTTCTACCACTCAAGTGTTCCCTTTATTGGCTTTCCCACTTGTAAATGGATGTAAATTCCACTGCCATTCCTCCTTTGAGCATCAAAAAGTGAACACCATAATTTCCTCCCATTGGCTTATTGTGCTTTGTATGCCTGCAGTGGAGCACAACATTTATGTGCCATGAACTGAAGTGACAGAAGCTTGTTGTGAAAATATGAGTGCACTTTTTCTTGGGATCCAAATATTGAACTTCAGTTCTAATAAAACAAGTCTGACCAGTCAGGAAGGGGAACTCACACAATGAGGGTCTTAACCCGTAATTGCCTTCCAAATTCCACCTACTTCTCTTCCTTTCCCTTTTCTCGCTGCTCCCTGTGCTCTGCGAATCAGATTGACCATCACTGCTGTCATCCCACATCTTGGAGAGATCTTTCATTTCATCTGGGACATCCTTCTGAGGAACCAAAAGGAAAAAGTGATGTTACTTCAGACTGAGGCCCCTGATATTTTTCTCTGTGGCAGCACTTTTTTTGTTGTTGCAGAACTGTGGATCAAATCTTCCTCTAGGTCTCAATGACCATCTTGACCCAAAGGCAGAGCACAAGCCTGAAGCCCTTACTCCAGATTGCCCTTGCATTTCGCTGCCGTCAATGGCTGCTCCAGAGTTTCCCAAGGTCTCTGACCCTCAACGACATTTAAAGAGAACCCAAAATTACACGTTTTTAAACAATTACATAAATTAAAAAACAAGACAATGACTGAATACATCCATGCAAAAAATAAAAAATGTTTGCAGTACTCAGTAGGTTGTGCAACAGGAAAATCAGTTCCTCCCTTGCAAACAATGTCTGACATACTGAGTAGATCTGGAATTTCTGATTTTATTTCAGATTTCTAGCATGTGGTATTTTGTTTTGGGAACACTTAAGAGCATGCTCAAGTGCAAGAAATTAATTAGATACATTCATTTTAAGAAAATATCAACAAACCACTTACCTCCACAGACCCTTCAAACAAACGGGCCCTGAGAAAAATGCCAGATCTCAGGCACATTGCTTTGGAGATGGTTGCAAAGTGGCACCCAGTCCCTTGAATTGGAGGCTCATCCCCAGAGACTGTGCTGAGTTCAGTGATGGAGCGGGAGGTCAGATGTAAACATCCACATGCATCAGCACTGAACCTCCTTTTCAGCTTGTTCATGGGCTCCTTAGAACACAAGCAACAGGAGCCACCTGGCCCATCAAGCCTGCTCTGCCATTCAAGATATTCACAGCTGGACTCAGCTCCATTTTATCCTACTTTTCCCCACAACCCTTAAGCAATTCTGCAGCAGATCAGAAAGTTAGGAATTAGCTGGCAATTCTTTACTGAGGCATTACCTACACCTTGTCATGATCCACCTCAATATTATGATGGACCACCACTGAACATCTGTTTCGTGAAACAGTTACAATTATTAAGTCACAGAGAGAAAACCCCTTTGGGATTTCTGGACTGCTACAAACAGTTCAGTAAAAGTCCCAGACAGTAAATGAAGATCTTGACAATTCATCCTTGCTGGAGTGGCCATAAGAGTCACTAAACCTTGTATGTTGCTGATCATAGTGTTGATGGGTGTGGGGGGGGGGGGGGGTGGGGGGTGGGGGGGTGGGGGGTGGGGGGGGTGGGTGCTGAATTAAACATTTGAAAATCTGAAAAAATGTATGAACTGCCTTTCTCCATTCTGAATTCCTGTAGCAATCTCAAGATTTTCAGACTGCAGAAACTAAAACCATGGCTGATTTTTCATATTAGCAATATGTTACATGCTCAGAGACCATACAACAGTTTTTATAAGACTGATCAATTATTTTCATTTGTGAAGTTTATATGGATTAACTTGTTGTTGGCAGCTTTTAACTTTCCTTCTACTAATCTAAGTATATCTTGTCAACTAAGCTCGACTTCAATTGGAGTTGGTCGAGGCAAACTGAGTAAAGCTGTCAAATTAATTGTATAATGTTCATATTTGAATTTAAATAGAAAATGTTACTGAATTTGGACAGATAAAAATTTACTTGTAGATGAGGATCTTCTCACCACTTCTAATAATAGGGATTCAAAATAACAGAGCCCATTTCATCTCTGCTTCATCTGAATAATTCTGCTGACACAATTCTATTGATCAAATGTGTAACTAGTTTTCAAGTTTCCATTTGATTTGCTAAATTAATGACAGATGTAGGGCACCTCAGTCAGAACAGATTTAGTGCACAGCAAATTTTCCTATGTGAAGTCCTCCCTTCTTAATTTTGTACCATCTGCAAATTGTGGTTGTCATCGAGCTGCAGAGATCTGAAGGCGTCATTTAGATTTCATTCTGCCTTGTTCCATGGTGCTTTCCAAAAGCAGAAAGCAGAACCTAGGCACAAAACTTCATCCTTCAGTTGGTCGTGCAAACTTTTAATACCAATTTCGTGAAATTGATTGTTTCGGCAAGAGCAGTGTCAATGTGATAATGTGCAACTCCAGACCTTTGCCATTTTATCCCAATACATTTATCCACAAATGAAATAATCATTTCTGATTATTTAGATATTGAAGTGCTGCTCATCAGTCAAGCAGCAAGCATTTTAAGTACTTACAGGTTTCTTTCCATGCCTGAATTTAGGTTTTGGGATTTTGCTGCCTTGGGAGAGATGAAGTATGAAAGTGGAAAATTATGTATGGAATTGAAGGAAATAGCAGAGTAACTTAATGAATAATTTTACTTCAGTCTTCACTTTGGAAAAGAATCTTGGTGATTGTAGTGTTGACTTACAGCAGACTGAAAAGCTTGAGCATGTAGATACTAAGAGAGAAGATGTGCTGGAATTTTTGGAAAGTATCGAGCTGGATAAGTAGATTGGACTGGATGAGGTGTACCCCAAGCTACTCTGGGAGGCGAGGGAGGAGACTGCTTAACCTCTGGCGATGATCTTTGAATCATCAATGGGGATGGTTCTGGAGGATTGTGGATGTTGTTCCTTTATTCAAGAAAGGGGAGTAGATAGCTCAAGAACTTATAGACCAGCGAGTCTTACTTCATGGTTGGTAGGTTGATGGAGAAGAACCTGAGAGAGGATTTATGAACACTTGGAGAGGTATTATAGGATTAGGAATAGTCAGCGTGGCTTTGTCAAGGGCAGAGCGTGGTTTACAAGTCTGATTGAATTTTTTGAGGTTGTGACTAAACACATTGATGAAGGAAGAGCAGCAGATGCAGCATTTGGATTTCAGCAAGGCATTTGATAAGGTACCCCATGCAAGGCTTAATGAGAAAGTAAGGAGGCAGGGGATCCAAGGGGACATTGCTTTATGGATCTAGACCTGGCTTTCCCACAGAAGGCAAAGAGTGGTTGTAGGCGGGTCATATTTTGCATGGAGGTTGGTGACCAGTGGTGTTCCTCAAGGATCTGTTCTCAACCCTTACTCTTTGTGATTTTTATAAATGACTTGGATGAGGAAGTTGAGGGATGGGTTAGTAAGTGAGCTGATGACTCAAAAGGTTGGGGGTGTTTGTTGTTTATCGTGTGGAGGGCTGCCAGAGGTCAGAGCATGACATTGAAAAGGATGCAAAACTGGGCTGAGAAGTGGCAGATGGTGTTCAACCCAGTTAAGTGTGAAATGGTTCATTTTGGTAGGTTAAATATGATGGCAGAATATAGTAAGACGCTTGGCAGTGTGGAGGATCAGAGGGATATTGGGGTCTGATTCCATAGGCAGCTGCAAAGGTTGACTCTGTAGTTAAGAAGACATATGATGTATTGGTCTTCATTAATTATAGAATTGAATTTAGGAGCTGAGAGATAATGTTGCTGCTATAAAGGACCTTGGTCAGACCCCACTTGGAGTACTGCACGCAGTTCTGGTCACCTCACTACCAGAAGGATGTGAAAGTGTGCAGAGTTTACAAGGATATTGCTTGTTTTAGGAAGCATGCCTTATGAAAACAGGTTGAATGAGCTCGGCCTTTTCTCCTTGGAGCAACAGAGGATGAGAGATGACCAGATAGAGGGAAATAGGATGATGAGAGGCATTAATCGTGTAGACAGTCAGAGGCTTTTTCCCCAGGGCTGAAATGGTTGCCACAAGAGGTCACAGGTTTAAGATAGGGGAGTAGGTACAGAGGAGATGTCAGGGGTAAGTTTTTATTAAATACGGTGAGAGTAATGAGTGCTTGGAATGGGCTGGCAGCAACGGAGGTGGATATGATAGGGTCTTTTATGAGACTTTTGAATAGGTTCATAGGAAAATAGAGGTTAGCCTAGTAATTTCTCAGGTAGGGACATGTTTGGCACAACTTTGTGGGCCAAAGTGTCTGTATTGTGCTGTAGGTTTTCTATGTTTTATAATTCATACTCCAATTTATAGTAAGTAATTTGTCTTTTGGCCACGTGGGCCAAAGTAATAAAAAACATAAGACAATGCTGTCGGTTAATGCATGTTTGATTAATTTGGAGAATTTAAATCCTATTTCAGTCTTTACTGAAACTAAGACCCTTCCATCAAAATGTCAATCTTGCGAGTGATGTTTCAACCTAGTGCTTCACTCCCTTGTATTACAGTCAGTGATCACCAGGAAATGCAATTTATCAAGTCAAAATACAATATTTTCCTGTCCAAAGAAAAAGTTTTCCTCAGACAGAAGCTCACCTTCAGGGTGTAGACTCCCATGCGACCAGGTACTTTATAGAAAATACCCTCTTCTCCCCTAGAATTAGTATGAAGCATAGCATTCAAGCAAGCCAATGGAGAGGTGCCACTAGAAAAACAGAAATATTAATCAGTGCACAACTAAGATACATTGAACATTCATTAGTCAAAATTTTAATGATTAATAATACTTGTGTCCAAAAGAAAAATAATCTTTGATAAAGTGCCAGCATTATTTAATGCCTTGTTTTTTCACAAGAAGCTGATTATATTTCATAACTACTCAACTTCGATTTTCTGAATAAGTACATTACAGTTTGAAATGTACTTTCCCTTCAGCCTATGCAATTCATCTTAAGAAGATTGTGGAACTGTTTGAAGCTCTTTCCTGAACTTTTCTAATTTCAGCACAAGTAATGTATGTTCAATCCTACATCAAAATGCCTTTCATATATCAAACACAAAAAAATTGTGGAGATTTCAACAAAAAATGGCAAAAGTATTTCTCCTGAGCTTATATCCAATGCAAATAATTGGTATAATTTATTCACACCAAATAAATTTCTGTGCAAATTAAAGATAACAAGGATCCAAGTTTTGCATGTATGACTCATAACAAGTCAACCTTTAACATGGGTGCTCATAATATCCAGGGAAGAATATTTGTTTGGGTACACCTTAAGTGTTTTCTGTTGAGCACAATACATTTCTTTGTTTTGGATCAGCATACCACTGAAACCATCTTTTCGTATTGGTCACCAGCTGACTCATCTTTTCCTGGTCAATTTCTTCAATTTACAATGATTTTCCTTCTGCTAGAACTCTCTCAGCACCCAAAATTTAGAAACTTCATTTGGGGATTCTTCTAACTTCCATTTTTTGTGTGCATTCCTGTCCTATACACAATTATTGGTCCTTTAACTCTGGAATTTCCAAACTTCTTCAACATTCTTCCCTACATTATATTCCTGCAAAACAACTGATTTTTTGCCACGTTGGAAATGTTACATAAAGATATGCAGTAACCATTTTAAAAACTCACATCGATGATCGTTTTGCCCACACATCCTCATATCTTAGATGGCTTGGCATCTGTATCTTTTTGACGTTCATTGACATTAAAATGCAAGTTTTTCTTCTGCCGTACGATTCAGTATAATATTGGAATATTTTCTGGACAGTTGTCAGATTTATGGCTGGGAAGGAGCTTCAAGATGTAGAAATGTCTCCTGACAGGAATCAACCTCCTCCTCTCCTTTTTGTATTTGATTCATTACTTTTAGAGTTCAACACATTTCTTCTTTTTCTGATGACAGGTTTACATGATGAGTAACTATAATTATTTCATACAACACGAAAATACTGTACGTTTGCAGAATTGCTTTACTCATTTGCAAATGCATCTCTGACAAAGTAGAAGCAGATCAAATATAATTACAAAGAAAATGACATGATACAAATCTGAAATAAAAAAAGGTTGTTCTGATTAAAGATGGTCAGCCAAAAACATTAAATCTCTCTCTCTCTCTCTCCTGCCTGTTCAGAGTATTTCACCAAGTTTTGTTCAATATCTTAAAAAGAACTTTTTAGGTTATCGAGACCCTGAGTTTCTGAATCAACAAGGAGACTATATTTATTCACATTTCAGAATGACATCCTGTTGGGCGTGCTCTGCTTTTGATTTAGCAGTTCTTTGTCTTTGTTGAATTCAATGGGTCGACTTAAAAATCTAATTTGTTATTCAAGTTGGCACAGGCTACAGTCAAATTCTTTCCATTTTCTTTTTACTTGGAGGAGGCAGAATCAACTGATGAACTACTCAAAGAATTTGGCTCAATAAATCATAAACATTATCTTTTGACATCAGTTGCTGGAAACTTCCTGCATTTCCTACCTTTATCTGACATTCCCCTCCACTTTTCATTCTGCCACTTCCACTGAGCTTTACCACATCTACAATTTTCTTCATAATCGAAGGCTTCCAGCTTCATAAAAAAATCAAGACCATTCAGCCCAATGAGTCCAAGCAATGCATGAGCACCATTCAGAGCATATTCAAGATTTTTTTAAATGTCATGTAATAAAATATGTAATATTACACAAAATTGGATTTAGACTACCATGAGCAGAAATTGCTCAGTGCAAAAGCGAGTCCCTTCAGAGTCACTGAGTGTCCATGGATTCACCTCCCGAGCTCACGTACCCTCTGCAGCCACACAGATTTTAGTCCAAACCATCAGCTACCCGAGCACCAGATCCAAACCTCGGCACCTGCTCACCTCCTGGTTCTGATACCAGATACCCCTTCAGCCAGTCTCAAGCCAGTCTCAAGCAGCTTGCAGTCTAGTGTGAGTCCTTTGACCACAAGTTGCTAGCAACCCACAGCCTGCGTGGGTTTCTTATCTCCAGTCTCCAACAGCCTGCATATTCTTCAGCTTCAGAGCACCTTACAGGTCCATTGCCGTGGTCACCGTCCCTTGGGTCGTCTCCTCCTTTTCAAATAGGGCTGTGTTTTCCAGTGCCCTGCGCCAGTCCTCTACTTCCCTAGAGTCTGCAACCCTTCGAGACCACTGCCAACATAGGTGCCACCGTCTTGGACCCAGACCCCGCACTGACAGTATTTTAAAATGAAACACCATTGGCTCCTTTTACAGAGCGTTTAAAACTTTCAGAGAGCCATCAGCAGTTGGACTGGGTGGTAGGATTCTTCAGGGGAGTGCTGCAGTTCCACTCCCTGGTCTCCCCGCGTCTGCACCAACATCAGTGCTACTGTTGCAAGAGCTCCAGAGGGTTTCAAATTGTATTCCAAGTGCTTGGCTTGCCTTTTTTCTTGTTGCCTGATTTTGCAAACAATGCAATAGCAACATAGCACAGAGTCCTTTGTCTCTCTTTCCCAATTACAATAAAACCCTGAGTATCTGGCCACTATGGCAATTGGAAGATGCCAAATTAGTGAATTTTCCGATTGCTTGATTCTATGCATTGTGTGATTAGTGAACTAATAGTAAGGTATGTCAATTTAATACCGATGTACTTTTTATCCATTTAATTTTACAATTTTTTTGCCGGTTGCTTAAATTCTGGATAACAGGAATTTTCTGCACTTTGTTAATTTCCAAGTGATTTGTGGCTTCTGCACTTTATAAATGTGCAATCGTCAGTGTACATTGGCTGAATTTCCATTGCCAGCCGTATGTTCATTCAATAAGTTCATTGATGTGTTCTTGTAATTTCTTTTTAAGTCTTCCATAGCATTGACAATTACTCCGATCTTCTGCTCCAAAATTGCATTTTTACTTGCACAATCCAATTTTTCACCATAAAGAGTGAACACCTGTGGTCCTGCAGCAACCCTCTGCCACTTAAAACAAGCCACCCATTATCCTTTCCACCCTGAAGATAACTACATATCTGTTCTACACCTTGTCTCAACCACATATGTGGCACGATGTTCAATCTGACATGATTCACTGAACTACTGTATTACATCTGCTGCAATTTCCTTCTGCTATATCATCAAAAAAATGTCAAGAGACTAATCCATGTTGGCTATTCATTGTTAAACTATCAGCATTTACATGTTCCATTCTGTCTCAGTGAAAGCAGTGGCTCTTGTTTTTAACACTGTAACTCCACCCACAATTCCATCTTTTTCCAAAACACTTCATATTCTGTTTAATTCCCAGTTCTGAATTTTCTGCTCATTTTTCTTATTGGGACCAACAGTAATATCTGGCTCCTTTTATGATTTTTTGGAGAAACATTTGAACTCATTTCAATACCAGGTCTTCCAACTTCAGCTTTAATCATTTATTTACCATTCAGTTCAGTCCCTGGCAATCTTTCTTATTTTGCTTACCAGCAGGCTTGCTTTTCTTACTTCATTTTCAAATTTTAAATTTTAAAAACATTTTAAATTGACATTTAAAAAAAATTACATTTAGACATACAGTGTGGTAACATGCCATTTCGGCCCATGAGCCCGTGCTACCCAATTAACCAACACCCCCGGTTCGTTTCAAACAGTGGGTGGAAACCGGAGCCCCCAGGGAAAACCCACCCAGACACAGGGAGAATGTACAAACTCCTTAAAGACAGCGCAAGATTTGTACTCTGGTCCGTTGGTGATCGCTGGTGCTGTAAAGGCGTTGCACTAACCGCTACACCAACCGCGCCACCTTTTTAATTTCAACGGGCCTGTATTAATGAATAGATGAGGAAAATAAGCAGGAATATAAATTGATGATATTGTTCTGAATGAGGGTATGGGTTTGATTGGCCACATGACTTCCCTCCATGTGGTATGGCTATTTGAGAAAGAGAGATGAGAGATGGTTCTTACAGTATGCACAAAATCCATCAGATTTTGATCAATTATGCTGCTTTTAAGTTTTCCAAATTGCTGAAGACTTAAAACTGTACATCAAGTTCAGAACTTCAAACAAGTAGTTTTTGCAAATAAAAATGCTCAATCTCCAAGCCATTCTGCTCAATCAACAAATGATAAATATACTACAGAGTGGCATGAAAAATACAAAGGGAATTACTCATGATTAATATTTACTTAAATTTTATATGAAGAGCTTAATGCATTCTCTGGTTCTGTGAATCATTTCACGAATTGAAAAACTATTGTGCACAATAGCCATTTGATTGCTGAATCACACTATGATCACAATTTTCAAGCTTCATTCTGAGTCATATTAATTAAGAAAGTACTTGATTAAATATATCATCAAACTTCAGTGGAAACATGGTCTCATGTAACAGACTTGCTCCATTTTTCCTCTGGGAGAAACAAAATGTAAAGCCTTAAATTTAAAGAAATATGATCAAATTGGGAAATGTGCATTTAAAGAAGAATAAAACTATCGAGGATGACTTATCACCTGCACTGGAAGTACAAAATCAGGGCTTCCATGGGTATCATGTGAAGAGTGAACATTTGCAAAATTATCCGAATAGGCAATATAAGTGAGGTCGTTGGATGAAAGGCTGTTGGGGAAGATTGTGGAGGAATGGAGAAGAATGTTTAGATGCAATAAACAGGGGCACAGACAGCCATTCTAGGCAAGTCAAAGCAAGGGCAACAATACTGAGATTTTACAGGTATTAGGAGAAGCTAAAGGATAAAGAAAAGAAAATATTGAAATGATTAAAATCGACACTGTCAAAATGATAGATAAAAAGCTGATTATGGCTTGCTGAGTCATTTGATTCAGATGCAATTGTGGGAGGGGGTGGAAGGGGGAGGGGTGACATTGCTGGTCAGGGAAAATGGCATAGCACTGGATGGAGCACTCACCTCCTAACGCTATATAGGTGGAATTGAGCAATGGGAATGGGATAACCAAATTAGTAGGATTGTATTATAGATCACCCAATAGTCAATAGGAATTGGAGGAGAAAATCTGCCGGGAGGTAACAGACAGCTTCAGGAAACAAAGTTGTGAGAGGAGGTGATTTTTAATTTCCACAAATTGACTGGGACTCCTAAACTATAAAAGGGCAGAGGTTTGTCAAAAGTGTTCAAGAAAGTTTTCTAAATCAATATATAGAGGTACCAGCTGGAGAGAGGGCAATACTGTATCTCCTATGAGGCAACAAGACAGGGCAGAGGACAGAAGTGTATGTAAGGGAATACTTCGGATCCAGCGATCATATGCCATTTATTTCAAGGTAAAGGTTCCATTATTGTCATGTAATACTACATTTAGAATGTAACATACATGAAATTCTTTGACTTTTGTCTACCATAAAGCAGATAGAGAGTCATCCTCACAGACACAGCATGGTAACAGGATCTTCTGGCCCACGAGCCTGTGCCATCCAAATACATCAATTAACCTACAACCCCCATATGTTTGAGGGTGGGAGGAAACTGGAATATCCTGAGAAAACCCACATAGTCATGGGGAGAATATACAAACTCCTCACAGACAGTACTGGAATAAAACGAGGGTTTGATAATAGTACCTCACTAACTGCTATGCTAATCACGCTGTCCACTAATCCTAAGTGTTTCTAAAGTGTTTTTATAATTTTGCCAAATTATAGCAAGGGACAAAATTGGTTCTCTTGAAGATCAAGTGGTAAGCTCTGTATGGAGCTAAAAGAGAACATGGGGATCTTAAATAAAGTTTTTTTGCATCTTTATTTACTCAGGAGTTTGACACAGAGTTTAAAAAAGTGAAGCAAACAAGCAGCGACGTCATGGAACCTATACAGATTAAAGAGGAGGATATGCTTTCTGTCTTGAGGTAAATAAAGCTGGATAAATGCCGAGACCTGTCAAGGTATTCCCTTGGACCTTGACAGAGGCTGATGTGCAAATTATAGTGGCCCTGGCAGAGAGAGTTAAAATGTCTTATCCATGGGTGAGGTGCCAGAGGATTGGAGGTGAGAAAATCTTGTTCCATTGTTTAAAAAAGGCCCTAAGAATAAACTGGAAAATGATAGGCCAGTGAGCCTGAGGTCAGCAATGGGCAAGTTATTCTAAGAAATTGGTTATACAAGTATTTGGAGAGATAGGGACAGATTAGGGATACTCATAATGGCTTTGTGCATTGAAGGTCATTTTAAACAATCTTGGAAAGTGTTTCAAGGACGATACCAGGAATGTTGATGAAGGAAAGGTCGTGGATGTTGTCTACATGGACTTTAGCAAGGCCTTTGACAAGGTTCTGCATGGGAGGTTGGTCAATGAGGTAGTAAACTGACATAGTCTCTGCAAGAGAAGCCAGAGAGTGATTGTACATAATTATCTAACTGGAAGCCTCTGATAGGTCTCGTGGTGTGTCTGGGCATGTCCTATCTTGCTTCGTCCTCCCAAAGTGCAAGACCTGACACTTGTCTGCATTAAATTCCATCTGCCATTTTGCAGCCTGTTTTACCAGCTGGTCCAGATCCCACTGCAAGCTTTGAAAGCCTTCTTTGCTGTTCATGACTTCTCCAATCTTTGTATTATTTTCAAACTTGCTGATCAAATTTAGCACATTATCATCCAGATCGTTGATACAGAACAGAAACAACAATGGACCCAGCACTGATCCCTGAAACACACCATGAGACCCATCACAGGCTTCCAGTTAGATAGATAAATATGTACTACCACTCTCTGGCTTCTCTTGCAGAGACTATGTCAGTTTACTACCTCATTGACCAACCTCCCATGCTGAACCTTGTCAAAGGCCTTGCTAACAACATCCACGACCTTTCCTTCATCAACATTCCTGGTATTGAATACAAAACCCTTTTTTTGTGGGCTATGTCCACAACCTTTTGCAGGACTTTCCACTCAGAGGTATTGGTGCCTCTATACCAGGCTGTGATGCAGCTGGTTAGCACAATTTCCACCACACATCTGCAGAAGTTTGTCAAGGTTTTGATGTCATACCAAATCTCTGCAAGTGATGACATTCAAGTGTCGGGTCCAGGAAAAGTTATCCAAAATAGTGACTCCCAGGAATTTAAATTTCCTTGCCTGCCCCCCACCTCAGATCCCCTAATGATCACTGGATCGTGCACTTCTGGTTTTCCCCTCCTGAAGTCCACAATCAGCTCGTTAGTTTTCATGACATTGAGTGTGAGGTTGTTGGTGCATCATTCAGCCAAGTTTTCAATCTCATTGTCCTCTTTTATACAACCCACTACCTTGGTATCATCAGCAAATTTGTTGATGGTGTTGCTGCTGTAGTGAGCCACAGTCATAGGTGTAGTGAGTAGAGCAGGGCATGTTGTGGGGGACTTGAATAACTGAGTTACATTGAAAGGATAAACAGGTTAGGTCTTTATTCCTTGAAGTGGACTAGAATGAGGGAGGTTTTGAGGGAGGAATCCAAACTTATGAGGGGTATAGATAGAATTTATGCTGAGGTTAGGTGAGACAAAAATGAGAGGACATGGGTTAAGGGTGAAAGGAGAATAGTTTAAAGGGAATATTTTGGGGAGCTTCACGCAGAGAGAGGTGAGAGTGTGGAACAAGCTACCAGCTGAAGTAGTGAATGCAGGCTCAATTTTGACATTTAAGAAAAGTTTGGAGAGGTTCAGTGCATGGATGGAAGGGATATGAAGGGCTCTGGACTGGGTGCACAATAACAGCCTGACATAAACGACCTGGGCCAAAGGGCCTGTTTCTGTGCTACTGTGTGCTGTGGTTCTACGGCAGGTTTGGAAAAAGCAGACAAAAGGATTTAAAACAAGAGTCAAAGTCAAATTTATGGAATCTAACAACACAAATTTCAAGCAGTGACAAGTATTAGCACCGCTGTTGACTGAAAAAATTATTTGCAGTGTGCCAGAAGCTATTGATTTTCCGGCTATTGATCCTGAATTTAACAATCATAAATAGGAGCAGATTTTCCAAAGATAACAGTATGCTCACTTTTCCTGCTACTTGCCATTATATTGCAGATTAAATTTACAAATGTGTGCATCTCCATCATGAGTATCAGCTCCTGTATCTATTACATTATGATGGTCATTTTCAATTGATCCAACATGGAGGTGGAAAATACATGCCCACTTCCAATAGCACATCCTGCATGAGAGTTCACAAATCATTACAAGTGGAGTTGTAATTCTTTATCAGCTTGTCCGTTCCTTCAATTTATGATTTTTTTTCCCCCAAAAGTGAAATAAATTTCAAAATTGCACATCTCACTACAACACTCTTGAAATACCCACTTCATTTTCACTCACATGCTTCTAAATGATAAAAGCCTGGAATCAAATTGATCTTTACAGCATTTGTGCTGAGAGGTGAATTTTGAACATCTGTTCTTTATTCCTGATGATGTAGCAGTGTTCTGTTGTTAGTTAAAACCTTCCTCAAATTTAAATACACACAGAAGTTCATCACCACACTTCAAAATAGCATGCGAACCACAATCCTACACAATGGGTTTACACAATGCCAACGTGAAAACTCCTGTCAAACAAGGCTGCATTACTTCAACATATGTCTAAATACTTCTCATTGCAAATGTTGCATTCAACTTCAACCAACTTCCCAGCAGAGAGGACCTATTTTTCAGAACTTGAATGAAACACTTAAATCTAATGACAGAAACAGTCCAGAATCAAGGTCACCTAAAACTCAGTAGCTAAGATGCAGTGTGTACATTTAGAAGCCAAATTCCAAGCCATTGTTAACTCATTCACTGAGGAATATGAGAGAAATGGCCTTCAAACCAACCACTAGTGTGATCTTGCTGTGGAGCACTGCCTTCCAGCCATAAACCAGTGCCAGATGACAGGAGGGCAGCAAACATGGAATCTTCATTCAAAAAAGGACACTGGGATATTACATGATAGTGAGAGGAATATCAGAGGTAGGAAAATGTTTAAAGAGGCAGTACTAATCGGCAGTTGGTAATCATTAGTATGATTTTATGAAGAAGAATAACTTCAAATCTCATTGTTTTCTTTGAAGAGTTAACCAAGTGTGTCCATGAGAATAGTGTGACTGATGTACTCTACATGTATTCAGTCTTGCCTTTGGCAAGGTGCCATATTGGAAGACTAGTTCAGGAGGTGAGAACCCTTGGGATACAGAGCAGTTTGCCAGAGAGGATCCGAAATTCATTTGCAACAGGAGAAAGAGGGTGGTGGAGAGTTGTCCATGTGCCTGGGAGCCTGTGCCCAGTGACCCGTATTTTATTTTGCACATGAATAATTTGGAAATGATGTGATTGCCCTGGAAAGTGAGCAAAGAAGATTCACCAGGATGTTGCCTGGGATGGCATGTTTCACCCAAGGATCTTGGTTTGACTGCATTTGTTTTACTTGGGAGCAGAAATTGCTGTAGCAGGGCTGCTGATCAAGATGCGCAGAATGTGGGGGCAGAGAATAGATTGGGTAGATAGTAAGCAATGATTCCCCTTAGTTGAGCTATTTTTAAATGGAGAGCATTACTTCAAAGTCAGACTGAGTACTGGCACACCTCAGGCCTGTGTGCTCAGCCCACTCCTATTCATACTGACCCACAAATGCATTGCCAGATCCAGCTCCAATAGTGTCATCATTTGCAGATGACAAGACATTAGTTGGCCTCATCGGCAACAACAATGAGTCACACTACAGAGAAGATGTGGAAAATCTCGTCAAATGGTGAGAGAATAACAACCTAAGTCTCAATGTGGACAATCAGAATTTATTGTCCCGAACAAGTCATGCAATTCGCTGTTTTGTGGCAGCATCATAATGCAAATATTCATAGCTTACAAAATTAAATAAAAATAATACATAAAAAGTCAAAATAAGGCAGCGTCTTTGGTTCATTGATCACTCAGGAATGTGATGGCAGAGGGGAAGAAGCTGTCCTTGTGCTGTTGAGTGGTCGTCTTTAGGCTCTTGTAACTTTTTTGTCCCAATGCTAGCAGAATGAAGAGGGCATGACCTTGAGGATGAGGCTGCTTTCTTAAGACACCACCTATTGTAGATGTCATTGATGGAGTGGTCTGGTGCCCGTGATGTTGCAGGCCAAGTTAACAACCTTCTGGAAATTTTTATTATCCTGAGCGTTAGCACGTCTATACCAGATAGTGATGCAATCAGCCAAAAGCTCTCTAGGGTACACCTGTAGAAGTCTGAGGGTCTTTGGTGTCTTTTGTGACATAGCCGCTGGTGAACCTTCTTCATGATTGCATTGACATAGAGGCTCCAGGACAGATAATCAGAGATGTTGACACCCAGGAATTTGAAGTTCTTGACCCTCTCCACTACTGCGCCTTCAATGAGGACTGGGTCGTATTCTCCTGATTTCCTTCTGAAGTCCATAATTATCTCCTTGATTTTCTCGATGTTGAGTGCAAGGTTGTTGCTGTGACATCACTCGACAAGCTGATTTAACTCCCTCTTGATTCTGCCAACAACTGTGGTGTCATTGGCAAACTTGTAGATAGCATTGGAATTGTGTCTGGCCATACAGTCATGATGTACAGTGGTGGAGCTGTGGGCTAAGCACACGTCCTTGAGGTATGCCTGTGTTGATAATCAGTGAGGAGGAGACGTGGTTTCTAATTTGTACTGACTGTGATCTTCTGATGAAGAAGTCAAGGATCCAGTTACAGGGTTGGGGAAGGGGGTACAGAGTCCCAGGGCTTGGAGCTTGTTCACTAGCCCTGAGGGAATAATGAAGTTGAAGGCTGACCTATAGTCTATGAAGAGCAGCCATATGTATGAATTGCTGTTTCCAAGGTGATCCAGAGCTACATGGAGTGCCAGTGATATTGCATCTGCTGTGGAAGGATCATGACAACAGGCAAATTGCAGTGGGTCCAGTCAATCTCTCAAAGCATTTCATCACAGTAGATTTTCGTACTACTGGGCCAAAGTCATTGAGGTAGCTCACCCTGCTCTTCTTGGGCACTTTTTAAAGTAGGAAAGAATCTCTGACTGCAGCAATGAGAGGTTGAAAATGTCCACGAACACACCGGCTACTTGGTTGGCACACATTTTCAGAACCCTTTCAGGTACAACGTCAGGGCCTGATGCCATGCAAAAGGGTCAACCCCTTGAATGATGTTCTGACGTCGGTCTCAGAGACAGGAGACAGATATCACAAGGTCCTCAGCCTTTGCAGGGATTCTCGTAGGCACTATTGGATTCTCCTTCTCATAGCGGACATAGAAGGTGTTCAGTTCAATGGGTAATGAAGTATCACAGCCATCTATGGTGTTCGCCCCGCTTTGTAGGCTATAATGGCCCACACTCCCTTCCATTGCTGGCGTGTATCTGTCTCAAAGAAGATGGTCATGGACGTCAGGAGGACCAGGAATGCCACTCCCCACAACACATCAACAACTCTGTTGCTGAGAGAGTGGAGAGCACCAAGTTCCTTGGAGTTCACCTAACTAGTGACATATCATGATTTCAGGAAGGCACAACAGCGACTTCACTTCCTGAGAAGACTGAAGCAGACAAGGTTACCAGTCACCATTACGTCAACCTTTTATAGGAGCTCTATCGAGAGCATCCTGGTTGGCTGCACCTTCAGTTGCTGCAGAGAAATGGATCGGAGGTTGATCCACAGGATCATAAGAGTGGCAGAGAGGATTACAGGAGTCTCCCTCCCACCCACCCACCCATCATCATGATCTACCGGGATAAATGTCTAAAGAGGGTGAAAAAAATATTAAAGGCCCCTTCCACCCTATACATAGCATTTTTCAAGGAAGTGATACAAGAGAATCAGATCCAGCACCACTTGGCTAATGAAGTCAATCCTCTATCTCACCCGGCTGAGGAACGGCTTCTTCCCACAAGCAGTGAGCAAAGGAATTGCTCACACTACCATCCGAGACTCTTGTATATACAAAATATTATTCATTTGAATTGATTAAATACTTGTCCTATATTTGTATTGTTTGTCTGTACATGTGTTATGTCTGGATGTTTTGCACCGAGGACCAGAAAATGCTATTTCATCAGGTTGTACTGTTCTTGCACAATCTCATGACAATAAACTTTACTTGGCTACTTGAAAGTAGGACATTTAGAAAGAACAAGTTTTCATCCAATGGATGGAATATGGAGTATACTCCCAAGCTGGTTGTGAAATCTGGCACTCTGACATCAATGAAGTAAGATGTACATGATTACTTGAAATGCCGTGACTTAGATGATTACAAGCCAAGCACAAGAAAATGGGTTTTGTATGAATAGGCACCTGATGGACTCACAAGAGTGAAGAGTTCCAGGTCTCGTGAGCCATTTCTCAATGAAGGTAAACACTGATAATTAAATTCACCACTCCCTCCAATGCGCTAGGGTAGCCTTTGGTCAATTGGAGAAAATGGTATTTCAATGGTATTAGACCAATGTTCATGATTGACTGAGCAGCAAGAACCCCATTTTTCTGCATGCTTGAGACCTAGACTACCTATTGCAGGCATCTCCTGGTACTGGAAATATACTGCCAACACACTCTATGCAAAATTCTCCAAGTTTATTGGAAGGATAAGAGAAGCAATGTCAATGTCCTCTCTCAGGCTAACATCCCCAGCATTAAGGCCTGAATTGTGTCTCCATTGGGCAGATCCATATTATTCACACGCTCATCAAACTCTTAAAAATGGCACTGATACGATCACTCAGGTATGAACTCAAATCTTCTGAAGGAAAAAAAAACACCATCCCACCAATATTTTTGAATCATTGACCCATAACCACCCAAACTGGAGAAGGAACCCTCAATATAGTACTGAGAACCTCAAGCCCATATGCTACAATCACAAGGAAACCCTCAAGCCCATTCCTCTCGGCATCACTGGCCCCACCTGTGATTAGTCTGTTGCTCTATCAGTCCTCACAGAACTGACACCAGAGCAGAAAAAAGTCATTATGAATCACAAGGGACTGCCTTAGAAGGCAGCAGTTAATTCCATTAATGAAGTCAATCCTCTATCTTATTACATTTTCTGCCAAGTTTTTTTTCCAATAATTTGAAGGTGAAAGCCAATTTTCAAAGCTTTTCAAATAAACCTGATGCTGTAACACATTTTAAAAAATCATCTCAGGATTTTCCAAAGCATTTTCAAGCCAACAAAGTGAACGTGAAAGTTTAATTGCTATGATCCAAGGTAACAGGGTCAATGTTCTTGTGCAGTACCCAAGCGTGCTGGAGAAACTCAGCAAAACATACAACACACACAGGAAGTGAAGGGTAACCAACATTTCAGGCCTGGACGCTTCGTCAAGCAGATGCCTGAAACGTTGGCTACCCTTTACTTCCTATGGATGCTGTATGTTCTGCTGAGTTTCTCCAGCAAGTTCAGAAATTGCGCTCGACCCCAGCCTCAGTGGACTTCTTGATTAATAATGTTCTTGGAGAAGGTAATGAAAAATAGTCAGATGATCATCACACATTCCTCATAGATGAAAGACTTTTGACGAAGGAACAGATTGGGCTAGGTGAATGGAACCACTCAAGAGAGTAAAGGCACCCACTTCTATTCATCCAGTAGAGGCACAGCCATTCAAAACAAAACATTAAAAAAGGCATTTGCTTGATGCCCCAAGCAAACGGCCAATGAAGTGGAAATAAAAATGTTGTTCTGGATTGTATATGGTGATTAATGTTACAAATTACTCAACATCCACTTGTGAACCACTGAAATATTGAACTGAATGTTCTCGTGGGGGTGGAAACAATTCCAGCGAAAGTGTCCAAACCCCAGACTCCCTTTTTAATCACATGATAGGGATTCCTTCTTTGAAAGAACTGCAGCAGTTCGAGCTGGTGGCACCTAGCCTTCTTCTTCACAGTAATTTGGGATGGGATACAAATGTTGGCCTTGCTAATGACATACAGACCCCCCCAAAAAATGACCAACTATACACAAAACATGAACACATCTGCTTGGCTCCTAGAACCTGCCAGCAAACACAAGGAATAAGCAAACTGACAATTGAGAAATGCAACACATCGTGCTGAACTATGTTTATTTTTGACCAAGGTTTTTACAGCTCATTCCATGAGAAAAGCGATCACCACAAGGCCTGCAACATTACGTGACTTGTGCTTTGTACGATCTCCACCCACCTCTCTGGAATAGTACATAATCCAGATAAAATGGCCAGCAATCTGTCACACATTCTTTACTTTTACTCCAGATGGCTGCTGTATATCCACAGCCCTCAAAAAAATGCCAACTCTGCACATCTGACTACGCAGCAACTTCCAGCACCCCCATGTGGATCATCCATTCCGCCATTTGCTGTGCAAGAGCAACTAGATACAAACCCCTCATTCAATCAGGGAAATTTAAAATGTATACAGTGCCCAATTCCTTTTGTTGTGCTCTCAAGTGCAGAATTCATTCAAATGCAGCTTTGGGGTATCTTTTTCAGCAAACTCATTTCTTGGCTGGGAAACCTGGATCTGATCAGCTAATTACCCAGCATTCAGATCAGAAAGAGACTCCTTGGTCCCCTGCTGTGATGGAGGCACCTCCAACCACCTTTCCTCATCTCTCCCAATCAACATTTTCCCCTCCCTCATTCACTTTCTAAGCACCACACTCGACTCACTTCAATCATCCAATTTGGTGTATCTTCAATGATTTCCTGATTCCACTCACAGCAAAAATTTTAATTTCACAGACCTAACTTTTGGGCTACACCTCAAAAGGTAGCATCCTCTTTTTATTCATTTACCAAATAAGGATTAGGCTGATTATTTTTTTTACTACCACTGTCCACTGATCGATACTAGAAATTTAAATGCTTGAATATTAATTGAGGACAGGAATTGCTAATTTGCAGTATGGGAATAGTTAAACACAGGATTATTCCAGTGCCCATGGAAAGCAAGGTGACCTTCCTCTGTGAATTCAGGCTGGTGGCACTGGCATCTATCATTAAGTACTTAGATAGGAGTTGGATGTGCTCTATGACCAACCTGCCTCAGGAAGGATCAGGGCCCAGTTCAATTCGGCACAATAGGTTACTAGCCCGCCACTCTGCATTGGATCAGCTGGATCACAGGAACATTTGTGTAAGGCTGTTGTTTATTGACTGCAACTTGGCATTCAACATCATCATACTTACAAGATGTGACTAAAGGATTCATCCCCATATAATTGGATCCTCAACTTCCTTATCGACATCATCACCTCATCTGTGCTGATCATCAACACAGTGACACCCCAAAGCTGCATGCTTTGTCCTCTACTCACTGTACATTAGTCACTCCATAGACAAGCTCAGTTCCAAATCAATCTACAAATTTGCTGATGTCACCACAATTGTCGGCTGAATAACTAAAAATGATTAATCAGAATAAAAATAGAGTTTGAGAATCTGTTAAGGACTAGCAATCTTTTTCTCAACATCATCAGGACCAAGAAGCTGATTGTTGACTTTCTAATTGAAGTATACTACTGCAGTTGTTTATTTTTAAGTTGCTTTGCATTTTTAAAAACAAAGACCCTATTCAACTGCAGCAAGAATTTCAGAATCAGATTTATTGTCCAATATTTGTTGTTTTGTGGCAGCAATACTGTGCATGACAGGTGCAAAATTGCTATAATTGCTGTAAATTACAATTCCATATGTACATTGGACTATGTACATGATAATAAACTCATTATTACCACTCCATGGTTGTTTGGTTGAGATATCATCAGTATTAAACTTGCCAATTTAAATTCATCCTCATACCCACGAGCATGTGAAAACACGATTATTTTGTTTCTTGATTTAATATTAGAAATCAATATATTAAAATTTATCACAGCAAGGCATTCATCACTCTTTATTCAAATGTGTCAGATGTCACAACAGTGAACACACAAGAGATGTGGAGCATATTAATATTTACACTTTTCATTGCTTTTCACATCACTTCATCACAATGTTTCATCTTTTTTTAGTGCTTGTAGCATACAAGAACATCACACAAAATGAGCAGGCACCAGGCTTACTTCACCTTAAACAGTGACTGACACACATCATGATCAAAAACACAATTGCTTTTCCAGATATTCACATTGATGTGGAGTAGGCATAGGTATCCCCCAGATGCATAGCTCCACCACAGAGTATTGCACAACCCCCAGACTTGTCCTCCTCTCCTGTAATCTGAAACACCCAAGAACAAGAAATTGGAACATTTGGCCTGTTGAGATTGCTCCATCGTTCAATAAGATTATGGTTAATCTCCGTAGATTCAACTCCGCCAACCTGCCTTTTCCTCATCATCCTCAATTCCCCAACTGTGCAAAAATCTTTCCAACTGTGTCTTACTAGATTCAAATGAGGCACCCTCTACAACTTCCTTGGGCAGAACATTCCACATGATGCATGTTTTATCACAGATGATAAAAATAAAGTGTTTTTCAGCATTAACAAACTTGTTATTTGGATGCACTGACTGTGTTAAAAATTTGCTCAATGATTTTCCTGCCCTGGATTTTCCACATGTTAAAGCAAACCCTCTCTTTAACCTTCCCAATCCCCACCACCCAGGGAAATTAAAACACAACTTGAATATCAGCAAACAATGATTAGTTTTCCCAATTACATAAATCCCCAGCAAGCTTTGTACCAATATCAACTTTGATTCATTTTACTTACATATCTGCAAATTTACATCCTTAAGTTCATCAACACTTCAGACTCTTTGGTGTTTTCATTCATGTGACCACCATACACACAGCATCCTCCGAGTTTCTAGTTGATCCTTCACCGCACTTCCACTCTGAACTCTGAAACTCAATGAACAATGAAGAACAGTTCCTCTATTCAGTCTGCAAGTGTCTTCCTGATCCCAGCTGTTTTGAATTTTCCTCTCTCACACCTTGACCTTTACTATGTACAGTTTCCAATCAAGTTCACGGAACAATCCCTAATATTTTCATTAGGACCATTCTTAACACAATGTATACTTCAATAATTTCAGATCATGATCACAGTTTAACTTGTTCAAACAGGAGCTTTTGCTACCGATTCTTCCATTGATACTTTCACCACCACAAAAACAGAAGTATGTCCACAGGAGAAAGAGCAGAGTCACCAAAATCATAAAAATTGTGAATTTCTTGAGTGCACTCAAGAAAGTTGTTGAACACCATATAATCAACAATAATCTCACAACTGTAAAATGTAAATGGTGAGCTGGGAATAGCAATGATGCAATGAGATTTAAGGGGGTGCAGCAGGTCCACAAAATACCATAGACAAGTACATTTCAAAAATCAGGATGCAATGCTGCACTTGACCTCTCCGGGGCTGCAATATAAAGAGGAAAAATGCCTGGTTACAATTCAAGCAAGTTCTGGTTTAACACCCCTGGATATTGGTGAACAGACTAGAATAGTTGCATTAGTTTTGAAATTATTCCAACAACACATTGTCAGAACTCATTGGAGTTTAAATTAAGATGAAAGAAATTGGTCATTTATTCCCTAGATTTCAAAGAATGATTTATCAAGGTGCTAAAAAAATTAAATTGGTAAAACTTTCCTGCTAGTGAGAAAGTCTAATTCCATTGAACACCATATTGTAAATAGAGCCCAGCGTTCCAGAGAGTTTGTTAACATTTCATTCCAAGAACGCTACAAGTAAAAAAAAATTCTCTCCCACAAAGAAAATGGCAAACACCACAAAGTATAAAAATACAAAAATACACTATATTCACCTTGCTCTGATTCATGCAAATCAGGAAGCATTGTAATACAAAAGTTAACAATTCCAAAACATCAAGGGCAGCATCACAAAAGGATGTATTCGTCTCAGTTTCTGCTGAGACAAAAACTATTAATTTCCACTGCATGAGGATGATGTTCATAATCTTAAAGAATAAGATCCAGAATCTAACACTGCCCAGCCTGAAGATCTAATCATCAATTATCAACCCGTTTAACATTGGGGAGATAGAAGGCACCAGAGCCCACTCATCTACAATTACTTGCCTGTTATGTCTACTGTATTGTTATCTGGAGCAGGTCAAATAAATCAAATTTCCACAGGGAAACCAGTGCCAAGCTGATCACTGACATTCACCACAATTAAAACTCAAACTTGTCAACAAAAGAAATCAGTAAATTGAACAAAAGCACAAAAAGACATCCGAATATGTTTTGCACCATTAAATTGAATTAAATGAAAACGCTACATTAAAAATGCAATTTATTTCCCTTCTCCTTCACACAAATAGCCAAATTGCACATGCAACAGTGTTCACTCAATGCAGATTCATTGGATCGGTTCCCTGCCAGACTCGCCAGGAAGTAAATGGAGGTTTTATGTTTCTCCCCACTTACATAAGAGGCAGTCCTACTTTGAACTGTCAATATTTCTACCAAAGCAGTTAGGCTGGTGATACATACTCAACGAGAATAAAAGTGTAGAACAACTCAATAATTGAGAAACCTTTCCAGTCTATGAAGACAGAGTTGACAAGACAATTCCACCATTGTAGGTCACATTCCCTTCTCCGACACAAAATATAATTCATAGCATTGGTGCACTCGTACAGAGTGGTTATATTAACTACCACGGAAAATACATAATTTCCAACTCATCCCCAAACAGGACAGATAACACCAACTGCACAAATTTATCTTGCATAACAAAAAGACATTATGTAATTTAAATTAATTCACAATTTCAAATGTTGATTATTGAACACAATATACATTTATGGTGATGTTACCTTTCAAAAATATATTGTTTCTCTACTGAAACTTAAATTTTTGTGTCTCTTTCCCAGAAACACAAAACTGTTCTCTCCACCCATCAATGAAGTTTCAAGTCAAGTTTCCAATTTGATGTCTTGGGAAGTCTACCAGCTGCCAGGACTATCTACCCTTGTTCTATGATAGGCAAAATAAACGCTATGTTCAATTTACACTGTTATTTTTATCACTAACTTTATTCTAGCTTTCATGTATGAATTCACATATCCAAAAATGTTTCAACCCAGCTGAAAATATTCCCCCCTTATTTGCAAAACAAAAATGTCTTCAAACCATATTCTGGCTGTAGTTTCATTGTGGCAATACACTTCTACCATTTATTACAATGATTCCTATCTTGTGGAAAAACTTGAGAAATGGTGCATTTCCCACTTAGACTTTATGCAAATATCTAATGTTTCCAATTTATATTTTTAACCAAACCATATTTCCAAAATGTGCATATATGTACACAGTTATTGCACCTCCACATAAAAACAATTTAGCACTATTATAAATGTACACATAAACTGAAACTCACGGCCTGCTGGGAGGCTTGCAGCACACTGCAAGAGACAAAAACAAGTGGGCCTCCAGGAAAAAAGTCAAGTTTAAGATTCTTGCCACTCCATGTTGGGCTTGCAGCAACGTGAAGTGGCATTCAGAATCACAAGCTAATGAACATCACAATGTTCCAAAAGCCAAAATGGGGCAGCTACAAACTTCAATTACATCAAAATAATGAAACTAATAGCCATTTTCTTCAAAGAAAACAGTGCCATGAATGCTTTCAAGTTTTCTCCCTTTCATTTATATGATTGATGAAGTCTAATAAAGGTGCACAACAATGACAATCTTGAAATAGAAGCCTGTTCTTTTTAAACAATCCAAATCACAACCAAATCATTATTTCTGATATTATACATAAAGGAATAAAATTAGATGCTAATTCAGGGGAGGGATGAAGGAGAAAATAAACAGTCAATTAAACCAGCTGTCTCATAAATAAATAAATTTATACAAAAATTGAAATAACCCATATTGGCAAAAAAAATCAAGCATCTGATCTTAACCATAGTTTCCTCTGCCTGCATTTTGAACTTGCACATATAATTACTCCCTGCAGTGTAAGTCCTTAAATAGAGCAGCATTAAAATGGAAGTTCATATCTGATGTGCAATGTTATAAGTGTATACAGCAAATAATTATATTAAACATGATGCAACATTTATCAGTAAAGTTATTTCTGGACACAGATCATGTTGGAGATCACTTGTTTCCCAAAGAGAGTGCTGAAACAGTCCTCACTGATCATTTTAGCTTTCCCTCGTCATTGGATTATTTGATGTTCCTACAAACCAGTTCCACACAGGTTGGAGCAGGTAATACATTTTTAACAGCACAAAATGGCTAAAGTATCTGACCAGGCCAGGAAAAATAGCATGCAATTCCTCCATTTCCTACACATCTGCTCTTATCCCTTCTAACCACAGACAGAACCGAGATATATCTGGTCTTCACCTTTCCCTCTACAAGTCTCTGCATCCAGCACACTCTAATTCCGATGGGATCCCATCAGCACCTCTTCCCCTCTTCTGCAGGAACCACTCAGCATGACTCCCTGCTTCATACATCTCTTCCTCCCTACCCATCACTGACCCCTGGTGCCTTCTTCTGTGGTTACAGGAGGTGCAATACTCGACCCCACACCTCCTCTCTCATCACCATTCAAGGACCTAAACAGCCCTTCCAGGTGAGGCAGAGGTCCACGTGCATCTCATCCAACCTGGTCGACTACCTCCTCCACATCGGCAAGAATTCTGCCAAGACCATCCTGTGTGTGATTTCCACTCCCTTTCCCATTTCCACACCCACCAGTTAGTCCTTGACCTTCTCCAATTGAAGAATACCACTCGTACTTCTCTTCAGTGTGCCTGCAGCCCAATGGATGTGCGCCGTAAATTTTCTAATTTCAGACTCACACCAGTCCACCTGAGGTTCTTCTCTTTGTTCACCTTTTTCATGTCTTTCCTAGACTCATCACCCTCTCACCTGGTTCCATTTACTCATTATTCCTCTCTCATCTGTTTCCACCTATCATCTACCAGTACATGGTCTATCCTCCCCTTCATTTCTCTGCACTGGCTGAGAGCCCTCTACATCTCAATCTTGATAATGCTTCAACCTTTTATCACTTTACCCATTGACCTCTTCCAGCAGTTAGTTTTTGCTCCAGGAAATATCATGTGTTGGAGATTTTAATAATATTATGATTATTCACTCTTGGTTATTTGCATCTTTCACCTCTCTGCTCCTTCCTCATGCCCCTCCTCCCCCAACCCTCAATCCTATTTTAATTTCCCATTTTATTTTACTGACTCAGTTTCCCAAAATAATAAAAATGACTTTGGACTACCGTGTAAAATATATGCCAGCAGACTGCCTTCCCAGCAAATATTATAAGCCATATTTAATTCCAAAGGCTGTCAGGAAATTAAATATCAGGCATTGTGGATTACTGGAAGCCAACCTGATACTGCCCAAAACACAGAATTGCCCTATTGAATTTTCATTCCACAATGATTTGTATGAATTCTTCATAATGACTGCTTAAAAAGTTTTGTTGTTCTTGTCCTGTAAGGAAAGGCATACTGGATCAGTCTCCAGATTGGAGCAAGTCTTGGCTCAACAGCCCACTTCGTCCTTGTGAAGAGCTGACAGCATCCTTCACTGGAGATCCTGTTTCAGGTCTAATTCATCCGACTCCATAACTCTCAATTTTGTTTTACTGAGTGAGCAATGCAAAAGTAACAATTCGGGACCATGTTAACCAGCAATTAAAGGTGGGAAGGTTTTGCCATTTTCATGCATTAGGAAAAATAACAAGAGACAACTGATTGCTTCAGTATGCTTTATGAAACAAACCAAATCAGCAAAAGACTTTAGTTGTGCTTTGTGTTTTTTCATCTCCAATATTAGTTGTAGAAGACTATTAGTTAAAAACCCAGGAGTTTTCAAAATCCAGTGATTCGTTCGTACATGGTTGGCAATTTTGACATGAACAGCAATTTAAAATTATCCGCTGCTGAGCTGCCCACCCATCCCAGAGAATGACATGTGCATCACATTCTTTTTCACAACTACACTTTAAACTTACTGCTCCAGTTTGGCAGACAACAATCAATCATGGGCAATATTGAAAGCAGCAAATTAAAGAACTTTCAGAATTAAAAAAAATAGAAATACAAAAATGACAAAGCATAATTACAAAATGGAACTCCAAGGCCTTAAATTACCAATTTGTAAGGTTCCAAATCAAAAATTCCCACCTCTTTCAATGACTTAATTCATTCTTACAAGCTCTAGAACACTGGAGAGTCGCTTTTCTCAGCTCATTCAAGAACGAAATGGGTTTAATGTTCATACGCTTGACATTGTATGGTTTTAATATTGTTATCAGAAAAGTGAGGTATATTAGGAAGAAAGATGCTTAATATGAATTGAAATGGAACATAACAGGACAGTACAGACCCTTCAGCCCACTATGTTGTGCCAACCTGTATAGCCCCTAAATCCCCATTTTTCTTAATATCCAAGCACCAATTGTAACAGCCTCTATCATCACCCCCAATGTATTCCAGGCACTCATTACTCTCTGTGCAAAAAAAACCTCTGATGCTTCCCCTAAACCTTCCTCCACTCACCTGAAAGAGATCTCCTCTGGTATTGGCCATTGTTGCCCTGGGAATAAAAAGTGCTGGTTGTCCACCCCATCTATGCTTCTCATAACCTGATGCACCTCAATTAAGTTCTCTGAAATTTATTTTCATCTCCCTTTTTTTAAAATAGTACCCCAGGAAATATTTCATGAGGTTGTACATTCTGAGCAAGCCACTCAAGAAACAAAAAAGTTGGTTTTAACAACTGGAGTCAGATTGAGAAGAGGAGGAAACAGTATTGATTTAACAGGATGGTGAAATGGTGTATGCTCAGTTAAAATGCCCACTTTTTTTATACAGTCAGGGAGGAGAATGGACAGGGAGAGGACGGATAGAAAAAGAGGGGGTCGTAATTCAGTTCTGGGGAGGTTAAGAAGGAAATGGAAGAGAAACACAGTAGGTCAAATTTTCTTTCAGAGGTAGTGTGAGCCCAACTGGATCCCCACGGGAAGGGGAAAAAAACAATTCTCTTTCAAGCAAACATGGTTAAGAAAACCTTGACAAGGGTGAGTTACTGATTTTTTCTCCATGGATTAGGGAGCAGAAAGGAGAGGAACATTTGTTTCTTATTCGATGGAGGTTGAGATACTGCTCACATCCAAAGGAAGAGCAACCGTTGCAAACATATTCCAAGTTGGCTGAGAGCAAATACCTGCCCCCTACTGGTATTTAGGCATTCCACCTCAATGTGGGCCTACAAGGAACCACAGAGTTTGTGTTCAATGGCCATTGTGGAAATGTTCTACAAAATAACACACGACTCAACAGATAAATTGTAGCCTCAAAATTACAAAGGTCAGTTCAATGTACATTGATCCTAATTTTGAAAAGACTATAACTATGGCGCTTCAGAACACCAAACTAAGTTCTTGCATGAAGATTGTTGTTAGCTTTCATTGTCCATCAACCTGTTTCACTACTCTCCACCCCCAGTGCCCTGTGTGCTGATGAGCTCCGGCCAGACTTCTCACAATTGTGATTCAATCCAAGATCATATACTTGTCACACAGATGCTGCCTGACCTGCTTAGTACTTCCCATTTTTTTTGTTTTTGCTTTTTTGCATGACTGTTTCATAGCAATCCTGACTTTAATGTAACTCAATGGAAGTCATCCAGAGCCAATGAAAACAGAGTGAAGGTGAGGTGCAGGCAGCTGTGGAATCAAGCCATTCTACATTTCTTGCAGCAACAGGATTCTTCAAAGGTCCCTGACAAAACACGACACACTTCAAAACAGCAACAGAATCAAAGAGCTGAAACTGGCAATAGCACCCAAGTCTCCTCATGATGCAAATAAAACTGCACCCCCCACCCCACCACTCACTCTTGACAATAACCAGAGAAAACAAAACCAAGAATTTATGTGGATAATTTTGAAGCAGTACTAATTTTTACAAGAACACCAGTATGATCAGACTGTTCACCATGTGAGTTCACTCAGTTATTCAGAAACTGTAAAAAACGGATTCACCTGCAAACTATAATTTAATATGCCATAGAGAACAACTTACAACCTATCTGTGCAAGTTCAAAATCTTAGCAATTTCAAGTTGTCACTTCTCTCTTCCCAGTGTTCAGAAAGGCAGCTTAGCAATTGCTAACAACTCAGTGCAGAAAGCCATGCTAAAACAGCTCCTCAACTCAATGAATACCAGGCTTCAAGCACTCGAAATGAAGATAGGTACAATCGGACAATATCATATCAGGTACAAAAATGAAACAGGAAATATGCACTCAAAACAAAAAAAATTCATTCACTTTCATCACAATTTTGCACTTACCATTCATAGACTTCACATGACACAAGAACTGGCTTGAAAACGACAATCCAATGGTATTGTACTTCAGTGAGATACTCTGCTCTTCTGATATAACTGAGACAGGAGCAGTCAATATAAAAAGTGCCACAAAATACATTAAGAATTGGTAGTAGATTCATTAAAAGATAAATATGTAATTTTTAAAAACATACCTCAGATTCCAAGTTAGAAATACACAGGATCAAACTGGACAGTATTTAAAACCTGGTACATTACAAACCACCAGTTGTAATGTTTCACATACAAAACAAAACAGATAAGGTATTAACTGACAATTTTGTAACTGCAGATGCAATTGAAGAAAGTCTGATATTTGTCTCAGCTTGTTTGAAGAACCAGACGATTAGTCGTTTTCTTGGCAACAAGCAAACTCTCATGCGCACACACCCAACTAAGCCGGAATGAAAAGCTTGGGGCAGTCATAATCCTCTCCAGATGAATGGGACCAAAATTCCCTGAAATCTTGATACGAAACAACAATCTCAAAATCAGTAAGATTTAATCAGAATATATATATATATATATATATACGCCATTATATATTGCACTTTTAGCTCTTTTTTGCTTCCTTATCTAATTTGAATACAATTGATGCATCAATGCCAGCAAACAGTTTCCAGACCTGCGTGAGGTAAATCTGTCCGTGACAAAGGATGCTGGACTCTGATTTAATTCCTTGCAGTTGAGAGACTCAAACATAATCCTATTTACTGCACTATTCTCCATATTCCTGAAGTGTACTGGGCACTTTAAAAAAAAAACTTTTAAACCCAATTTAATTAAAAATAATTTCCTCCAACTGACAACTAAATTATTATCTTGGTGATGTCCTGGAAGAAAAGCACTGGCATATTATCTTTTCCATATTTGATAGTTTTTTTTTTGATTCATATGTCATTTCAGTTTTACTTTAAGCTTTTTTTGACATTCAAACAGGAAGGATGTCAAGCAGCATTCCAAAATATCTGAAACACAGCTAATTTTCTCATGTTCTCCATACTTCCCGTTCTTGCTGAGGTACAATGTGTAAAGTGTGAAGTACTTCCCATTCTTACTGAGGTACAATGTGTAAAGTGTGAGGTACTTCCTGTTCTTACTGAGGTACAATGTGTAAAGTGTGAGGTACTTCCTGTTCTTACTGAGGTACAATGTGAAGAATGTTAAACAACACACTCCTCCATTCAACTCCCAAAAAGAACTTGGGGGACAAGTTAAGAAAGATGTGGAAGATTGAATGGTTTGGCTGACACTTCAGTTGGAAAATCAGATTATAATCAAGTTTGTCAGATACGTTTATTAACTTCAGCAGCAAATATACAGTATTTGCCAAAATTGCACGAGGAGAATATAATGGCAAAGCCAAATCTTCCTCGCATCTTCAAAAGTTGATCAGAAAACGTAGTGCCATATTTAATGACCTTTGATCAGATTGCATCATTATCAATTGGGTTTCTGATTTCCATTAGTTTCATACTTTCCCATCTTCTGATTATTTTCCCTGCCTCAGTTAGAACATGACAAGTATAAATCTAAACATAATAGCATTTTGATTATACATTATGTTCCTTTGAGATTTTAATTATCTGTCAGGTCTACTTGTCTCCTTCTCCAATTTCACTTCATCTCTGTCATGTTACCAACAAGAAATGCATTTATTAATAATCCAGCAACACAACCCCCTTCCTTTCCCTTATTAAACAATGGGCATGACAGACTGAGAAACAAATGCAGCCGTAAATCTCAACTTTAACTCAATTGCAGTGCATTATGCATCAATTAAATAGTGATCATGATTGGAATGTCACCTTCACTATCACAACTTGTGATGTCTGCATAAGTGCAGGGAAATAAACAAATCTACAAGCCGAGATATACTGGATGTGGTGCTCCAATTCTTGCGAATAAAAAAAAGACAAAGAATCAGTAATATTTCAATTCACCCCTTTCATCAAACCACTGAAAATGTAATGCCTTGCTAAATGAGGAGAAAACACATTTTTCAAGACATAATTGTTCAAAAACACACTTTGGTCCTCATTACTATGCATGGTGTATTATTGCAAATGTTCATTGATTTTAAAAAAAATAATTCCCTTGTGAACTTGGTATGCGATTTTTCCATTTTCTATCATTACCCACGCATGTGCCACACTTGTAATTTCAAACAGAGTTTCTTCCTTCCTGGTCAGCTGTCTGTTTTTATTTAAATTTTGCTTGCTCTCCTGAAATGATGACATCACCCTTATCTGAGATTCTTGATCAAACCCCTTTGTTCAGGAAGAAATATGGCCAGGCCTCCTGGAGAGCAGCAGGGGCCCCATCTCTGAAACGATGGCAGGATGTGGTCATTTGGTCCCTCACATTAACTATCAATGGAACTCATGGCTGATCAGCCATTTTCATGCTATTTTGCTGTACTGCCCCAAATCCCTTGATTCCTCTCATTTCCTGAAATCAATTTATCTCAATTCTGAAGGAAATAAATGAAAAAAACTCCACAGCTTTCCAGACTGGAGAATTTCAAAGATTCATCACTCATTAAGTGGAGGAACATATCTCTGATCCATATTGGCTAATCCTTTATTCTCAGGCCATCTCCTGCTATCTGGGAAGAGGTACTGAAGTGTTCACCAGATTGCGAAAGTTTCTTCACCCTCCCCCAATCCGTGAGGCTTCTGAACTCTGGGGACATAGGGCTAACATATGTAACATGATATTTCTAAGTGATATGTTAGTTAGAAAAAAAGTTCCATGTCAATAACCAGTTAACATTCCAGAAATAATACTTTACAAACTTATCAGTTTGAGCATTTAATTAATCGAACTAAACAACGTTATTACAAGTTGGGAGAAAGAGCTCATAAGGTACTTGCTTGGCAATTGAAAGCTGAACAGGCATCTCGGACTTTTAATGCCATTAAAAAGAACTCAATAATTACTTATAAGCCTCAGGAAATTAATGATCAGTTTTATTCATTCTATCAAAAATTATATACTTCTGAGGGAAAGCAGGATAATGGATCTTATTTATCTAAATTGAGATTACCAGTATTAGAAGAGAAAGATATTCAGGAATTGGAATCTCCAATTACAGATTTTGAAATCAAGGAAGCTATACAGGAAATGCCCAATGGAAAGTCCCCAGGAGAAGATGGATTTCATGTGGAATTTTATAAATTTTTTAATGATGATTTATCTAGTGCATTTGGAGATGTGTTAAAACAAGTTACTGAAGAACAGAAGCTGCCGGAATCTTGTTCAAGTGCTTTAATAATTGTTATTCCAAAAAAAGATTGAGATCCATTAAAAATGTCTTCATATAGACTTATTTCTTTATTAAATGTAGATTATAAAATTCTAGCCAAGTTATTAGCTAATAGACTTGCTATGTACTTACCTAAGCTGATACATAGTGATCAAACAGGTTTTATTAAGAATAGAAATGCATCAGATAATATTCTTCAATTAATTACTTTGGTCAATGCATACTGAAAGCAGCCTTACCATCCTATTGTGGTTCCACTAGATGCAGAAGAGGCTTTTAATAGGACTGAGTGGGATTTTTTTATTTAAGGTGTTAGAAAAGTTTAAATTCGGCCCTTTTTTTATTGGTTGGGTTAAAGCTTTATATACGAACCCGATTGCTTGGGTGGTGACAAATGGTCAGATTTCTTTACCATTTAGGTTGACTTGCTCAACTCGGCAGGGCTGCCCATTGCCACCAGCCTTATTTGCGTTGGCTATTTAACCATTAGTTCAGACTATTAGACAAAATGATGAAATTAGAGGGATGAAGGCTATGAATGAAGAATATAAGATTAATTTATTTGCAGATGATGTATTGATACATTTGACGGAACCGAAACTGTCGCTGAAGCAGTGTTTGTCGAAATTTGGAGAATTATCAGGATATAAAGTTAATTGGGATAAAAGTTTAATTTTACCAGTTGGAATAGGAGATTATTCAGAATTTAAAATTATAACAAAATTAAGGTGGACAAATAAAATTAAATATTTAAGTGTGTTTTTAGATATTAAATATCAGTTAAATTATGTGCCTATATTAAAACAGATTAAAGCAGATTTGATTAAGTGGAAAGATCTTTCATTAACTTTGATTGGTAGGGTCAATGTATTAAAATGAATTTTTCCCCGAATTCAATATTTATTTCATTCAATACCTTGTTCAAAAGGTTTTTTTCAGGATTTAAATAAGGTAGTGCGGCAGTTTTTATGGAAAGGTAAATTACCTCGAATGGCATTGTATAAACTTACATGGAAATATGCGTTAGGAAGACTTCAGTTACCACATTTTCAAAATTATTATGAAGCGGCCCAGTTGAAGTTTATTAGCAGGTTGATGGATCTAGATTACCCCCCTAGCTGGGCTAAAGTGGAAATGGCGTGTATTTCTGAGGTTGAGGTACATGAATTTATATTTCCTTGGAACTTGAATTTGCTACAGGAATATAATATGCCGGTATTGAACCATTTGTTAAAGACCTGGATTTAAAAAAAATAGGGTTTTGGGATCAAAAGATAAATTATCAATTTTAACTTCTTTGTATAATATTCCTTTTTCAATGTTTAATAATTATTTAAAGAGTTGGGATTTTAAGGGTATAAAGACAATACAGGATTGTTTTGAAGAGGGACAATTTCTTTCTTTTAATCAATTGAGAGAGCGAGAGATTTGATATATCTGTAAATTCTTTGTTTGTGTATTACCAACTTAGAGCCTTCGTAAAGGATAATTATGGTAGAGAGATGAATTTACCTACTTTGTCGAGATTTGAGTCTTTGATTTCCTCTGTACCAAAGAAGGATTATATTTTGGTTATGTACAATTTATTACAAGATAATATGGATAAACCAGATTGGGAAAAATCTAAACTTAAATGGGAGAGTGATTTAGTGTTTATTTTTCCTGAAGATGATTGGGCGGATATGTGTCAGGACAATGTAATCAAATTGACAAATGTAAGATATGGAATGGTTAATTATAATTTTTTGCATCAATTATATTTGACTCCAGAGAAACTGAAAAACTATGGGTTTAGTAATTCAGATTTATGTTTTAGATGTGATTCATGTATTGGAACTTTTTTTTTACATGCTGTTTGGACGTATTAAAGTTCAATCATTTTGGCAAGGAATTAAAGTAGTTTTGGAAAAACTGTACAACTTTACCATTAGACCCAACAATTTTTTTGTTGGGTAATTTGACCTCGTTGAGGGGATTAGGTTTGGATAAAATTCAAATTGCTTTTGTACGTTTGGTGTTATCAGTAGCGCGTAAATGTGTTGCGAGTACTTGGAAAGACAATACAGAGATTAATATACTACGTTGGGACAATGAATTGCAAACGTATTGTTATGGAAAAAATTACTTATAATTTACATGATAATTATTCCCTTTTTGTTAGCAAATGGTCTCCGTATTTGAAATATATGCATTTAGATATACGTTGAATTGTTCTCAACATTTATAATTTTTTTCGTATATAATTTATATTTTTGGCTCCCAGAGCTGGCTGAAGGGGTGGGAGGGTGGGTTTGGGGTTTATCTTTGTAAAATCATTTTTGATGATTATTGGACTGTATGTTATGTTTTTTTTAATCTTTAAATAAAGTTTGAAATAATAGTCCAGAAGAAATACTATTTCATTTTCACAGTACACTGCAATGGTTATGGTATAAACGACAAATAAATGTGACTTGATGTATGCCTGTCATCTGAAAGCCCAACAAAAAAACATGGAGGATGGAAATCAGAATAAAAAAAATGTTGGAAATTGTTACTCAGTGCTTCATGCATTTCATGTTTTACTTCTGACCTGGAACTTCTTTTTTTAACCTTGGGGAAACATCCACTTGCATCCAGTCTATCAAGCCCTGTAAGCATTTTGTAAATATCAGTGGGATCTCTTCTCATTCTTCTAAATTCCAGAAAATTCCAGTCACATCTACTCAACCCTTCCTTATACAGCATACCTACTGTTCCTGAAGCCTTATTAATCTTTGCTGCCCTCTATCCTTGGAAAATACTTTTTTTTAGGTAAGGAGTCTAACATGCAATCAATACTCTTCATGCATTATCACCAAGGCCCTGCTGTTGGAGCAGTACAGGTACACGATCCTTTATCCGGAATCCTTGGGGGACAGTGTATTCAGAATTTCAGATTTTTACGGATTTCGGAAACCCACCCAAATTGTGCTGCCGTATCCACCCCCACCCCCTTCCAGTCGCCCGGCCGTCTCCCCTGACCGCCATTCCCTCGGCTGCCTCCCCCGACCGCCAGTCCCCACTTGCCAGATTTTGGAGCTTTCCAGATTTTAGATGTCCGGATAAAGGATCGTGTACCTGTATATCCTTACTCAATTTCCCAAATCCTGTCATAATATCAGTCAACAGACCACCTGCCTTTCTATTCTCTGAGAACAAACATCTCTCGCCCAGTCCTGGTCACCCTTGTCAACAAGATTGCCCAAAAAGCACACTAGCACCTCCACTCCCTCAGGGGCATGAGGAAATTCAGTGTGTCACCTGCATCCCTCAAAGATTTCTCCATTGCACCAGTGAAAGCATCCTGTCAGGATGCACCACTGCCTGGTCTGAGAACTGTTCTGCTCAAGCCTACAAGAAACTACAAATGAGAACACGGTTCAGACTGAAACACACAACTCCACCTACACTTCCCATTGCTTCAGAAAAGCCGCCCATGTTTTAAAAGATTCATCTCTCCCTGGTCACACACTGTTCATCCTCCTCCTCCTCAGGAAGAAGACCCACAAGTACGAGATCACACACCATCAGATTCAAGGACAGTTTCTTTCCTCATATTATCCTGAATGAACTTCACACAAATATAATAATGTTGCCTTTGCTCTGTACTAATTGATCTCTCTCTGTAATTATGGATTGCGTTTTTACTGCTGTACTATGTGTGGTTTGACCAACTGAATTGTTTGCAAATCACGATGACTTTGTACACATCACAAACTTGAACCTTACCCCATCTAACTTCTCAGTGACATGACCAATTATACTAAAACTTCTTTAAACAGGAACATTATGCAATCTCTCACCACATAAAAACTGCCAATGACCAGAATCTCAAGGTGACGTTAGTCAGAAGATGTGCTAGTCATTTTATTTTGGCCACAATTTCTTAACATGAGTATGAGAGAGGTCACCGACTTATCATGAGCTCTGGTCTTGGCACAAATGAAAAGAATGATGCAAATATTAACCCAACTGTTGACCAACAATAAGACTGCTTTAAAAGACTTAATTGAGGTACCATTGGAAAAATACATAAATAGTGTTAAAACAGATATTCAGATACAATAACCATTCAACCCTGTGGGAGCTGTAAAATATACTTCTTGTAATAAAACCATGCTGCACAATCATTCTGTAACTGGGTTGCACGCAATAGTGAAAACCCATTTACATAGTTTTTTTTTTAATTCCTTCCCGCTGGAGCCTCAGGACAGAAGAAACACAATTTGAAGCATTTTAACCACCAGATTTTGTAACATCATGGAGCGAAATTACAAATAATCACGCAAAATGCAGCCAAGCATGTAATTGATTTCTCTCAAATTGATTCAACCAAGCCTTTAATAAAAACACCAACCTCTCACCATTGTTCAGCTTCTTATTGGTATAATCTAATATGAAAGCAATTAAGTACTATGCGTGAATGAATAAATCTTAAAGAACCCAGCAGCTTGTGATCTGTGCTTGTCAAAAACATCAAGGTTTTAGCCCCAATAAACCTGAGTGGCTACGCACATTATTTCCTCAGTGAAAATGGTAATCATTAATGAACTATTGAATTTCATTAAAACATTCATAGTGAAAGAGGTCTGTATAATCTAGATATAAAAACCACCGCAAATCATGAACACCCATGATATATGTGAGCAACTCTGCGTATGGCAGACCAGAGCTTTAAACTTATTGGTTACTTTCCAGGTACGAACCCTTCAGTGTTCACCAGCACCATTAACAATGAAGCAGTCACCCAACCAGCTATGACAACTGTTTGACATAAACATAGAAACATACAAGATAGGAGCAGGTGCAGGTCATTCGGCCTTTCGAGCCTGCTCCGCCATTCAATGAGATCATGGCTGATTTTAAAGTTCAGTACCCTGTCCCCGCCTTCTCTCCGTAACCCTCCAATTCCCTTATACTGAAGAAATATATCTAATTCTCTCTTAAATATATTCAATGAACCTGCCCCTACTGCCCTCTGTGGCAATGAATTCCACAGATTCACCACCCTCTGGGTAAAAAAATTCCTCCTCATCTCGGTCCTAAATGGTTTGCCTATTATCCTCGAACCATGGCCCTGGGTTCTGGACTCCCCCACCATTGGAAACATCCCTTCCGCATCCATTCTGTCCAGTCCTGCCAGAATTTTATATGTCTCTATGAGATCCCCTCTCAATCTTCTAAACTCCAGCGAGTACAATGCCAAATTGCGCAATATTTCCTCATAAGTTATTCCTGCCATTCCAGGTATCAGCCTGGTGAATTGCCTTTGCACTCCCTCCATTGCAAGAACATTCTTCCTCAGATAAGGTGACCAAAACTGCACACAATACTCCAGGTGTGGTCTCACCAAGGCTCTGTACAGCTGCAGTAAGGTATCCTTATTCCTATACTCAAACCCGCTTGATATGAAGGCCAACATACCATTTGCCTTTTTAACCGCCTGCTGTACCTGCATGCTCGCCTTCAGTGACTGGTGCACAAGAACCTCTAGGTCTCTCTGCATTTCCCCATCTCCCAATCTATTGCCATTCAAATATTAATCTGCCCTCCGGTTTGTATTACCAAAGTGGATAACCTCACGTTTATCCACATTGTAGTGCATTTGCCATGTATCTGCCCAGTCCCCCAATTTATCCAAATCACACTGGAGCTTCCTGAACCCCTCTTCAGTGCAAACAACTCCTCCTAGCTTAGTGTCGACTGCAAATTTGGAGATATTACATCTAATCCCCTGATCCAGATCATTAATGTAAATTGTGAACAGCTGGGGTCCCAGTACAGATCCCTGTGGCACCCCACTGGACACCGCCTGCCACTCAGAAAACCAGCCGTTTATCCCAACTCTCTGTCTTCTATCTGACAGCCAGTTCTCAATCCACATCAATACCTTGACCCCAATCCCATGAGCCTTGATTTTGCATGCCAGTCATTTATGTGGGACCTTATTGAAGACCTTTTGGAAGTCCAGGTACACCACATCCACTGGCTCTCCCCCATCTATTTTACCTGTCACCATCTCAATGAATTCCAATGGATTTGTCAAGCATGATTTACCTTTTGTAAGCCTCAACACCACACAAAATGAGCTCTCAAATCTGCAGAATCTGCAGACAGTTTGGTCAAGGATGGACAAATGGCAAACATAAACGAATCCTCTGTGACAAAAGATCATGTACCATTCCTTCCACCAAGTGCCACGCCTAAACTTCTGTAATGAATATTATTTTTCTTTCCCTTGAAGATGCCACTATTCTCTTCTCCTTCGTTGGTGCAAGATAACTTCAGTACTCCAATCAACAAATGCAACTTCTGCATTTTACATTTCAAGCACCAGTGGCTTTTTGCCCTGATAATTTCAGTTAATTACATGGCTTCTCTTATTTATTATTATTTACTAATTTCTTCAACCTCTTTCACTCTGCACTATTTTCTTGCCATTTCATTTCTCCTTCCTTCCACCCAATCACAGGACTTTCTGTATGTTGTCCCTGCCCTCTTTCCTTTCTCTGCATTTTTTTGGCTCTGAATTATCCCAATCAGCAGGCCTTGAAAATTATCTTTATTTCTCTCTTCACAGATTCTGCTGAGTATTTAAATTTACAAATGGTATTTGCCATGATTGTGGCAAAAGTACATCATGTCTGGTTGTACTTTTCAAACTCCCTGCAATCTCCACTCATCATCACATTTCAACACCACTCCTTCATGCTCCATATAAATTGGACGTCTTGATGATTTCACTCAAACCACAGCCAGAGAATCTCCACTAATGAATATTCATTGCACACTGCATCTTTCTAAAGCTCTTGGTCTTTTTCTCAGTTTGAATAACTCCATGCAAAACAGAGATTTATTCACAAATAAATCACAAAATTTTGTAGTTACCGTGGTTTAAGTAAAAATACTGGAGAAGCTCAGCAGGTCAAACAGTGTCCTTGAAATAGCAATGGTAAAAATACATAACTGATGTTTTGGACAAGCCCTTAATCAAGGTATGAGAGGATGCCGGACACTATTTGTCCTGCTGAGCTTCTCCAGCATTTTGTGAGATTTATTCAAACATCAAAATACTTCAAAGGAAACACAGCTGATCGATGGCGTCATCAATGATGGTCAGAACAATGGATTGAGCAACTGTACAAGACAAACAAACTGTTTGCATCAATTTTAAACAGTAAAAAATTTGTTTACACCAGAATTGGTTGTACATTTTGGCAGCAATAAACTTTTAAATTGCAAAGAGGGTACCAGCTTCTTTAAATTGTTGACATTTTGTGTGTTTCTTCATTCAGTAATATAAATTATTTACTATAAATTTAATTGGCTCTTGGTAGAAAATTCAGGAATCAAAGACCAAGTATAAAGGATCTGACAAAGAATTGACAGACTCTACACAAATTGTAGATACACATAACCTTCTGAATTATTTGACTCTACTGCAAATTATTTATCCTCAAAATGTCTTTCAATATTTCCCCCAAACCATCTTGTTCTCTGATTTATTATTTTATTTGTCTGCATTTTCACTCAGCATGCTCATTATTGTTTCACTTCAAGACCTTATTTTTTCCTGCTTTTTTGTACTTTATAATGTTTATTTTAAAAAGGACTTTGATGTACAAAACAGAAACAATAATATACCCAAATATCAAAAAAATTACACGAGCAGGCAATACAGAAAATATTCATGAGGTCAGGCAGTCTCTGTGAAGAAAACGAAGTTAATGTTTCAACTCTGTAACCTTTCATCAGACTTTTCTATTTATTCTCTCTCTCTCTCTCCATAGATGCTGTCAAACTCGGAACGATTCATACATCTTTTTGCTTCTGATTCTATTTCCATCCAATACAGTATTTGTACTTTAATGAAAAAAAATATATCAACACTTATTTATGGCTTCCCTGTAAATACTTGAATGTTAATGATCAAAATTTATGCTATGATTGGAAATTAAGTATGAATTATTTTATTCTGGTTTACCAATCATCTCCATCTTCTCTATGCAAACAGCCCTCTATCTGCATTTCAGAAAATTCTGAGGGGTGTAGATAGAGTGAATAATTAATTATGTTTAATTTCTTTACCAAATCAGATCCGCACATTATATCCCAAATGTGGCATCACCAAGGCTCAAAATTATGTGCAAAATGACCCTTGCTCTTTAAATGCAATGAAGGACAAAATATCATTTGCCTTCTTATCTTGCTGCCTACCCAATTAACTTTGTGATTTGTGTTTAAAGACACCAGGTCCTCAAAGTATTGGCACATTACACCCTCTTACCAATTCGAGTCACAGAGTTCTACAGCATGAAAACAAGCCCTTTGGCTCAACTTACCCATGCCGACAAAATTACCAATGACGATCTCACATTTTTCCACATAACATTCCAACTGCCATGTACTTTCCCATCACTTACCCTCCTCCATCTGCCTGAAATCTCTCTACATCCACTCACTGCCAAAGCTGTCAACCAGATTCAATCAGATGGAAACTTGGGTTGATCTTGATCCCTTCATCTAAATCATTTATGAAGTTTGTGGAATGATTTCTGGGTGATCTGATTTTTCTCCCATCTCTCAAAGAAACATTGATTAGAAAGTTAATTGGCTACTCTGCATTATCACAAATGCCCCCAGCTGGCAGGAGTTGATAGGTGTCCACAAAAAAATAATAATTTGCAGGGAAATCAGTGGGGTTATGGTACTTTGAACCTCAAGACTAGATGGGCTTAATGGTCTCCCATGAGAATGTAAGATAATGTGAAAAACTTGCAAGTGAAGTTTCAGAATTTGAAAACAGCTTTTGATAAAGCAAGGTGTACAAAGCTGACCATCTTCAGATGTCACCTGTCAGGTACAGGCTGAAAACTTACACCAGTCCGACCAATTTTTGTTATTTGACTGCCACATTGTGAAATATTAAAATATTCAAGATTAGACTCTCAATTGGTTAAAATATTAAAAAATTCAAATCTTTCACAAACAACAAGCTGGAGTCAGAAAAAAAAGCAGAGTGTTTTACATTAAGAGGTGATCTTCAAAGAGAACTGGAAAAAGGAGAGGAAGTGAGTCAAAGGAGTGGAGGACTATTACTTTTTAAAAAAAAAGTAGGATTAAGTGAAACAGAAGGATCATGAACAGACAAGATAGCAGGAAGAGCAGTCAGATGTGAACCTGAAGGCATTGATGGAGGAATTAAACTGAGTCAGAGCCAAAAAAGGCAGATGCAGGACCATGAGAGTAAAGAGGCTAGTGAAGAAGTGTGACTGTGGAGGCATCTGAAGGATGAGGTTTCTCGGCTATTTTTGAAAACGCACAGTAAAAATGGAGCTGAGCATTGCAAATGTGGAATTTTAAATAAACCAAAGTTTAAACAATGGGACATTGATTTGGCAAGTTCAAAGATCCAAAATCAAGTCTCAATATGACAATGTACCCAAAAAACATTTAATTACATTGGTGACACTTCAAAATAACTATGAGTTGACAGAGAGATGTGGAGCTAAGAATTCAGCCAAAAATAAAGCACAATTTCAGGGTTGAATGGCTGAGGGCAACTTCAAATTAACAGTAATAAAGAGCAGATCTACAATGGAGCTCATGAGAGCTAGAAAGAATCGGTCAAGTTTTGGCTCTACAGAGATGGAGAAATTTTGCTCTTCTAACTGAGCCAATTGAACTGAAGCTCAGGAATCTGCAGAGAAGATGTCGAAGGTAGAAAGATGTGCAATATTTGTCTCCTGCTGCCACGTGACATCTCGAATACATTATGGACACAATGAAATAGACCAAGAAAATTGTTTCCAAATGTGCTCAGTTACTACTATCACTGGACAAAGCTTGACAAACTGAAGTTGTTTTGGTAAAGCAATGAACAAATCTGGGATAAGGCAGTGACATGATGGTGGAATTACAAGAGAGAAATGTTTGAGGAAATTTATGCCAAATAAAGCTAAAAAAATAGAATCAGCTTCACTTTCTCAACAGAAAGCAATAGAAGAGGTTGTGAATTTGTGACTCAACAACATTTTGAGGATATGTTAAATTTGATCTGTACCCCAAACCTATTGCCCTTTTCTCTCATCAGTATCAACAGTAATCTGACAAGTGAAATCATTACCCAGGTTTTGTTTTATGGAAATTAGTGTACAAAAAGATCACTCACCTGATTTCCTTCAGACCTTCACGCTGGATGACTTGCAGGATCTCCTTGTGGCTCATGGGTGTGTTTCGGTACTTCTCCAGTACCTGATAAAGATGCACAGCAATGTCAGCTTCACATGTGTATTCCCGCGTGGTAACCACACTTATGAGGAGAATCCAGTTTACATCAAATAATTCAAAGGTTAACTCAGAAATATTCTGCTTCAATTACATGTTTATGTTTTTAAAAATTTTCAAAGAATATAAAATGATCGAAGTATGATGTTCAGTGAACAGATAATTATCTTGCAAATATGATTTTTTTTTTAAAAAGCATTGAAAAACATTTTAAAGCTACTGTTCAGTGGTGACAATTGCCTTCCAAAGGAATTAGTGGCAGAAATGCCAAGCTTTCACTTATCAGAAAATTCCCCTTCCCATTAAAAAAGTAAAATGAACAATGTTGATTACAAGACATTCAACAACTCTTCCAGTCAAAAGTATTCCTATTTTTGCATTTTTCAGTACATTCAAAGAGAAAACACACTGGTGATACATAATAACTCATAGAGCTATGAATGTTAATTACCTTATACATAAATCATCATCTTCGCTGAGAAAATTTCACATTATGCACAAACAAGGTTTGCTTTCATGTGAAGCATATCTGGCAATAACTACATAATTTCAAGCCTGTGAATTTTCATATTGAGTATAGAGTCCAAAAGGAAGTGCCTACAATTTTCCAACAAATCATAAAAACTTTTCCCTCATCCTGACACCATGAATGTCCAATGAATTAACAGGTTTGTGAGTAATGTCAGACAGGGATTTAGATGAAGCTCCAAGAAGTCACCCTGCAAATTGGAAAAATCCTCTGGGTGAATGCATCTTTCCCGGAATGTTTCAATTATTTCTAGGACCTGTGAAGTGAGTTTTAGCATTCCTGTGGTGGGTAGTTTCCCATGAATGAAGCAATCATATTGAAGGATTGATTGGCCTAATTTCTCATGATGAGGCAACACTGAAACATAATAAATAAACACATCTTGCCTATCATATCAAGCCAAGATTCACGTTGCAGACTGAAGTCAGGGCCTATCCTCGAGGTGGGGAACTGAAGCTTATATTTCCTGTGCTAAATGAACAGAGAACAGAAGAATGCCTCTTGGCAAAAATATTTAAAATTGCCATGTTAAATCAAAGGACTGCAATGGAAAAAGAGATAAATGGTGTAGAAATCAAAAATCTTGCTGAACAGAGACACTGCTAGTGCAACGCTATCGGACTATTAATAACCCAGGTCTGAATCCAGCACTGTCTATAAGGAGTTTGTACATCCTCCCAGTGTCTGTGTGGGTTTTCCCCAGGTGCTCCAATTTCCTCCCACCTTCCAAAATATACGGGGTTGTAGGTTCATTTGGGTGTTATTGGGTGGCATGGGCATATTATTCTACCGGTGCAAGTTGCGACGTGGCCAGCGATCTCAAATCCCACATTATGCTACAGTCATTTAAAAACAATTATCCGTGGCCACTTTTTCTGGTTCAAACATTTCAACTGCTGGCAATTTTCAGAATGTTAATGTCAAAATATGTTAAAAGAACAATCACAAGTGTCAGTCTAAGTAAATTTTTATGCACCAGCTGAAGTTGCAGTCAAGAATACACTCATCTCCACTTGGCACCATTATACCAAAAATATCATTTCCCACTTCCCTGGCTGTGGAGCTTTAGTGGTGAACATTGAATGGTAGAGCAACCTCTTCACCATCATGATCTGAAAGAGTCCATTCCTTTCACATACCTTCTGCTCCTTTCACTCTCTTAACAATCTTTTTCTAAACGGAATCATCTCAGATATGTTTCAGTCTTTCGCATAAAAGACCCTGACCAAAGTAATGAATGGAAACCAAGTGCTGGAAGCACTCAGTACATCAGGCAGCATTGATGAAGAAATCTCATATTTTTCCCGCATCTACTATTTTCATTTTAGGTTTCTATAACTTTAGCAAGCCACAGGTTTAGGAGTTGGAACATATGTGTGGGTTTGGAACAGGAGGTTGGAGTTTGATAAACTTGGTCAACAGAATCACTTTACTGACAGTGGATGGAGTGTGAATATGATTAATTATCATGGAATCACAGCAAGATATAGAACAAAAATACGCATTTTAGCCTACATCAAAAATCTTTAGAGATTCATTGGGAAATAAGGGTACCATAGTCATAAATGGGAACCAGCTTTTCAACTATTGACTGTACGAAGACCTACAAGCACAGGTCAAGCTTTGAAATCACTAGCTGCAATGTTAATTTGCAGGGAGCCACTTGACATGTCACAAAACAAATCTTCAAATTTGTATGAAGATTGATTGCTGACGCTTTTTGAAGCTTCAGGAATCATTTATCTTTTTCTCACGTTTCACTTATAATCAAAACGAGGGATGAGTGCATTCCCATTTATATGGGGCCAAATGCCTCTATCAAGGGGTTTTCGTCCACTCTCTTCAGAGCAATTTACATTATCAACTGAGTGTAATCATGAAAGAAAATATTTCTTTGCTTCTGCAAGTCCCGGTTAAAATGATCACAAAATGAGAAGTGCAAAGGTGAAAAATTGCTTCACAAATATAACGATGAATGCATGCAATTATGATTTTATTTATTGGACATACTAATTACAAAGGCTGGAGAATTAATTGGCTGCAAACTTCACAACCAAATCCAAATTTCCTGCATTTAAAAGAAACCATTTAGACCATCCCATCATACCATTCCAATACCTCTTTCCCCGTAACTCAAATTCCCATCCATTCCTCTTTATTTGATTTTTCTGCCACTTACCAATGCTGGGGGAATTTACAGCAGTCAATTAATTTACCGGCATGTCTTTGTGAAGTTGGAGGAAATTACAGTTACTGGGCAAACATGTAAATTCCACAAAGATATTACACAAGGTCATCATGGAACCAGGGCTGCTGAAGCAGTGAAAAAGCACTAATTGTTTTGGCATTATGTCACCTGTTTCTAAAGCATACTTCTTGCCACAAGCATGACGTAGAAGAAATGGTTGCAAACATACAACCCCTTGCACCTGCTCTGCCAATCAATGAGATCATAGTCAATCCTGAATAATACTTTCCTTTGCCATTCCCCTGCCACTGAATTCCAAACACCAATGCAGCTTGAATTTTAATATATTCAGTGAAGCAGCAGTTATAGTTTCCATTATATAACGCCCAACTGAGAAACGGCCCAAGCATCATGTCTGAAACAGGAATGGATGAGGTGGCTTGAACATGCCAAATCCAAATTTAGGGCTCAGGTCATTGAATAATTGCCATCAAAAAGACCAAATGTGCAAATTACACTTCTGGGAAGAGCTGTGTGGAAGTCAACATGCGCTGTAATAAGACAAACAGCAGAATACAGCAGAACCAATTAAGTGTACAAGGTTCTTTATTCTGCCTTGATAACGCTAGAGGGAGTAAGGGGTACAAAGAATGAGTAGACAGTGTCACTTGTTCCCTGCACTGAGCCTCACTCAATTCATAAAGCATTCAAGAACATCTTATATAGTTGTTGTTTTTCTAGATATGCAACTTAATCCACTTTAGATAGATTAATCTTGCTCAACTTTGGTAATTCGATATTTGTCTATTTGAACTACATCTAATTTTTTTTTCAGACATATCAAGCAGCCTTATACTTATGAAACTTTTCCCAAGTCTATTGTTTAATTGTGAATCTTTATTTGCAAGGCTAGCAAATCTTTATGTCTACAAATAAAGCAGAGGCCCCTTTCCCTCAATGTATGGTATCCTTGTTTGACATTCTTTTACATGAAGGTAACAGTCATTGAAACACTTCAAATCAGATGAAAGGCTTGATGAAATGTCCAAAAAAAATTTGCTGTGTACTTTTGATAAAATGGACTGAAGCACATTCTTTACCAATGCGTAAAGTCAGCTAACACTAGTGTGTGCAGGTTAGCTTTTCATTGCTGTGGCATAATGGCAGCCCAGAATGTAGAGAGGGTTTACCTGGAAATTAGGACATGTTGTATAAATGCAAAATGCTCATCTCTCTTCATATACAAATTAATAAAACAGTAATACCAGTCAAAAACAAAACCCAGATATTTACCTTTCCAGTTTACATTCACTCAACCATCTGCCAATAAACTCCAAGTGTTGGTTTAAAAACTATCAGCAAACAAAATGCTGTCCTTGAGGAAAGAAATAGTCACAAAACAACTCTGGAGTTCTCCTGATTGGGTATGTAACATCCAATAAATTACTAAAACACAGAACAGTACAACACAGGAACAGGCCCTTCAGCTCACAGTGCCTGGCAGAACACAATGCCAAATTAAACTGACCCTCTTCTTGCTGCACTTGACCAAAATCATCCCATTCTCTGCATATTCATTTGTTCATCTGGATAGCTTTAAAATACCACGATTATGCAACTATCTGCTTCCACCACCACCCAATGCAGGCACTTAATATTCTCGACATAAAAGAAATGCCCTGCCCATCAACTTTAAACTTTTCCCCTCCAACATTAAACACATGTGTTACATATTTACCCTGGGAAAAAGATTCTGACTGTCTACATAAACAATGCTCCAATCATTTTTATAAACTTCAATCAGGTCTTCCTCACCTTGTGCTCTCCAAAGAAAACATTTCAAGTTTGTCCAACTTCTCCTCAATGATCATACTTTCTAATCAAGGTAACATCCTGATGAATCTCTTCTGCATTCTTTCCACTCTCCATAACCTTCCTTTAATGGGCAACTAGAATTGCCCTCAATAATCCAAGTATAGCCCAGCCAAACTTTTATATCACTGCAAAATTGTACTCAATGCCCGCCATCTGTCTTCTTTACCTTTATATCTAGTTGTGTGACCATTTTCAGGAAACTATTCATTTAAAACAGCAGATCCCTCTGCACATTAATGCTTTTAAGAGTCCTGCCATTAACCGTATACTCTCCCCTTACATTTGACCTCCCAAAATGCAACACATGATGCTTGCTCAGATTAAACTGCATTTTCCATTTCTCTGCCCAGATCTGTAATTACTCTGTAACCTGCAGTATCCTTTGATAGCCCTCTATACTGTGCACAATTCTACCCATCACCTACACTTAATTACCCTCCCACCTACCTTTTCATTCAAATCATTTGTGTGGATAATAAACAAAAGAGGTCCCTGTGGAATACTGCTGGTCATGGACCTCGAGTCAGAATAACACCCTTCTACCACTACCCTCTGTCTACTGTAGGCCAGTGAATTCGGAATCCAAATTTTCAATTCACCATGGATACCTCACAGCTTTACCTTCTGGATCAGCCTACCATGAAGGATTTCATCAAATACTGTATTATTCCATGTAGACAACACGGATTGCCCTCCCCCACCCCCACCAACCACCCTTCAACTGTTACGTATCTGTACACTATTTGGTTAGATGCAGCATTATCACATTCTTATCTTTAAAATTATACAACTGAACTTTGATTACCACTCAGAACCTTTTGATTTTTAGAGCTTGTATGGTAATTCAGTGGGTGCAGGGGTACTTGTCCCAACGACGTACTCCGCTGCCTTATTCTATTGTGTGGCTTTACATTGGTCCATTCCAAGTTTCCTGTTCATAACAACATGGTGGAAGAATTAATGTTGTATGATACCAGCTCTCATCTACCATCAGTTTGCTCACTATATTTTTAATTTTCACGCTAATTTTTCAAACCTCTGTTTCCATTGAGCCCGACATCATGGTTGAGTAAAGTGTTCCTGTAGCAAGGCAGCTCTTGGAGAGATCAAAAACAATTTCAATCTACAAATCTTTCCAGAAGTTTTATCCTAAATCAGAAAATATTATTGCTGTGGGAGGTGAACCTGACAACTCAAAAGGCATGCAATAGTTCACAGCAGTGTGATGCTTAAACCACAGGAAAAAAAAACTCCTTTTACAAGCTAGCTACTCAAACAAGAGTTTGGAGCAGAGAATGGCGGGAACTGTCTTTTAAGAAAAGAACATTTCGTCAGTCATTGAAGAGTCAGCTGATCAGGAACTACTGCAGGAGTGCTTGTTCCCAAATAAAATGCGAAACTCATGTCAAAAGGAAAAGGAATCAAGGAAACATTTACAGGTTTCTGAAGGGAGCAAGTTCAACCTCTGGATTTTAGTTCAGTGCCATTAAATGCAAGGTTGCAAATATTGATGACCAAATACAACAACTAACAAAGTTCAGTTTAACTCAGATAGATTTTGTTCCTCTAAAATCTGAAAAGGTTTCCTTCCCTCTGGAGAAGTAAATCACTGTCAAAAATATACTGACCTCACAGAAGTTGCCAATCTCAGAGAATGAATAATTACCTCACAAGCTGCAATTTTCCATCGTGAAGAACAAGTTTCACGTGTTTGCTCACGTGAGCTCATTTTATTGGCAAGCATTGTGGGTTAATAGTACAACAGTTTTTTTCAGCTTGAGACTTCTGGCTGTAGTTTTTAGCTTTTATAACATTTATACCTGAGAACTGCCCAATATTTCAAACATCAATATTCCTAATTTTCCACTTATTAAGTTGAAATTATTCTCCTCAAACAAGTAAACCATTGTTAAGTGAATTTATGCAATTTTCAAAACCATATCACTTGGCAACAGGAAAAACAAACACACCAAACATTTTAGAAACTTTAAGACGCCTTGTATCACATTACAAAGCCACAGAACTCTGCCCTCTGCTGTTGTAGTAAAAGGGTGAAAGGCAAATTAAAATGTTTGGATGCTTTTCAGGTCAATGACAAACAAGGTGGTGCCTGAGCTTTTGCCGCATGAGAATTTTCATACCTAGATTTTCTATAACATCCAACTGAACTGTAATTTATATTTCTCGGGTCCCCCTTCTCTGCTCCCATTACTCTCTCTTTACAGAATCTCAACAGTCAATCCACAAGTGGATTCCTCACCATCTCTTCCCTCATCATTATGGCCCATCACTGACTTTCCCTTCACCTGACCTTAACTATGAACTGGCGTCCTCACTACCTACCCCTCACCATGATCTTACTCCTCATTGTTTCTCCCCTCACTGTGACCGTACCCTCCCACCATAGCCTTGCTCCCTCACCATGTCTGTACCCCCTCACTGTGGCCTTGCTCCCTCACCATGACATTATCCCCTCACCATAGCCTTGCTCCCTCACTGTAATTGTACCCTCCCACCATAGCCTTGCTCCCTCACCATGTCTGTACCCCCTCACTGTGGCCTTGCTCCCTCACCGTGACATTATCCCCTCACCATAGCCTTGCTCCCTCACTGTAATTGTACCCTCCCACCATAGCCTTGCTCCCTCACCATGTCTGTACCCCCTCATTGTGGCCTTGCTCCCTCACCGTGACAGTATCCCCTCACCATAGCCTTGCTCCCTCACTGTAATTGTACCCTCCCACCATAGCCTTGCTCCCTCACCATGTCTGTACCCCTTCACTGTGGCCTTGCTCCCTCACCGTGACATTATCCCCTCACCATAGCCTTGCTCCCTCACTGTAATTGTACCCTCCCACCATAGCCTTGCTCCCTCACCATGTCTGTACCCCCTCACTGTGGCCTTGCTCCCTCACCGTGACATTATCCCCTCACCATAGCCTTGCTCCCTCACTGTAATTGTACCCTCCCACCATAGCCTTGCTCCCTCACCATGTCTGTACCCCCTCACTGTGGCCTTGCTCCCTCACCGTGACATTATCCCCTCACCATAGCCTTGCTCCCTCACTGTAATTGTACCCCCTCACCGTGGCCTTGCTCCCTCACCATGTCTGTACCCCCTCACTGTGGCCTTGCTCCCTCACCATGACATTATCCCCTCACCATAGCCTTGCTCCCTCACTGTAATTGTACCCCCTCACCGTGGCCTTGCTCCCTCATGGTGGCAGCACCCAGGGCTGTATTCAAGGGTCGTCACATTTATGTAGTATGAATTATGAGCCTTTTCGTTTTCATCTTTGTGCAGCAGCTATGAGATACCACACTTATAGTCTGTGTTGATGACCCCAATTAAAATTGATAAAGGGCCAAGATTGTTAACCTTAAAGAGGGGGTGCCACTGTCCTTGCCTCTCCCAACCACCTCGCTCCTCGGCCTGGCTGCCCACTCGCAACTCCCCCCCACCACTCAGCTTTCTGCCTGTCCACCCCCAGCCGACTGCCCACCCCTTCCCCCATCTAACTCCCAACACGGCAGCAGGGTGCAGTGCTGCCAGAGTTCACCGGAGCACCAGACCAGCATCTGCAGCTTGCGGCGACAGCTCAATGTAAGAGCAATAGAAATTACCCATAATCCCCCAAGCAGCTGAAACCGCTCCGTCAGCACCAGGGAAATACAGAGCGGTTCCAGCTGCGTGGGGCATCATGGGTAATGAAGACGGCCATTGATAACGCATTGACCAAGCTACCGCCATATTTAAGTTTTGTTTTAACAAAATGTGTATGCAAGTTTAAATAGGGGAGGGGTAATTTCAGTTTAAGTGCAAAATGTATAAGTATGTTTTAACAGTGCTTGCCATAGATGTTATATTTCCTAGATGGATAAAGTGGCAACTCTCTATCTGCCTTACAATCGATGGAAGGAAAAGAATTTCATGTATATTACATGGTAAATGTAGTATTACGTGCCAATAATGGAACCTTTATCTTTCCCTCGATATGCCACTGGTAATCATTGAATATTTAGTTTTGTTAATAATAATTAAGACTATTTCAAACTTATCAAAACAGACATGCAGGGACAGGGGCAGAAAGTCTCTCGGTCACACACCCCCCCCCCACCCCTACTCCGCACATGCACCAGCCGGCACAATTTAGGGCCCCTTTAAAATAAATGCTACAGGCCCCGCAATACCTTCATTCCGCACTGATGGTACCCATTCACCGTGACCTTACTCCCCCCCCCTTCACTGTGACCTTGCCTCTCATTGCCTCTCCCCTCACCATGACTTTACCCCCCTCGCCATCACTCCTTCACAACACAACCCCCACCTCAGCTTTCCTCTCACTGTGAAATTACTCCCTCAACGTGACATTAACCCCTCACCACGAGCGCACCCCATCACCGTGACCTTATCCTCTTACTGCCTCTGCCCTCACTGTGCTTATACTTTCGTCACTATCCTCATTTCAGAAAGACGTGAAACCCCAATCGACACCTAACAAACCATTAGTAAAGATGACCAAATCAATTAAGGGACCTGGTCAGATGCTGACACTTCTTGGAACAGTAGCAGATACCTCAAACAATTGGATACACTCACGCTGAGTCACCAGGTGTGTGTGTTCTCAGACTAGTTGGTGAATACAAAATTCATGCATCTTCTCCTGGAAGGCAAGGCTGCACACTAATTCTACTCTGCAGACCTTGTCATTATAACCTGGGAGTTTCCAAACATAAACACAGGGCCACAACTAACCTGCAGATTCTTCTGGGCATGAAGGCATCCAGCTCTGACACTACACACATGCCAGCACGGAATCTGGATCTGAGCCTTCTTACTATAAAATGGTGGCAATATTCAATATTCACTGACAGTATCTTAGGACAGGGACCAGAGTCACCAAACTATGGGCCAAAGACCACCAATCGACGAGTCACAGTGCAAATCTTGAAAGCTGCATCCAAACTCAACTTGATGCAGCAACACATTCTGATTGATGCATTCCACTCAAGGATATTACAGAACTCCAACGAACGGTCTTCCCGCAGAATGCTAATCTGCTTCACATCCTCAGCGTTATAGTGGCACAGAATCAGAGCACCAATATGCCTCTGGGATGGCAGCATTCGGCTCTGATCAAAACCATTCAGACCTATCCCAGAATTATCCAACTACCTCAAATTCTAAAGGAAAATTCAGTACATGCTGGAAGTCTGAAATATAAAAATTCACAAGTTAGCATTTCAGGCTGAAGCAGTCCAAACCTCCATGCCAGCACCATCCCCTCAACCCACTCCAAGAAGGTAATCAAATACTGGAGAAGGGTTGTGTAAAAAATATTACAGTCAAAGACAGGAACAACTCCTTCAGCACCAAATGAGCACAGGGCTGAATTCTTAGCCCCCGCTCTACTCGCATTACATCGATGACTGTTTGCCTCGATATGACAATGCCATCCACAAATTTGCTGACGGCACTGCATTAGTGGGTTTTATTAAAAAGGGGCAATGAGTCAGCATATAGGAGGGAGATTGAAAACTTGGCAAATGGAGAACGAACGATAACCTCACACTCAATGTCACCAAAACAAAGGAGCTGATTGTTGACTTCAGGAAAGGAAAACCAGAGGTAGACAATCCAGTGATCAGTGCGTGTATCGGAATTTATTGTCATGAACAAGTCATGACAAGTTTTGCAGCAGCATCTTAGGGCAGGTATTCATTTTATAATCATCTTATAACAAATATTATTATAAATAAAATAATAAATAGTGCACAAAAACTAAGGCAGTGCCTTTGATTCATTGATTATTCAGGAATCTGACAGCAGCGGGGAAGAAGTTGTTCTTGTGCCATTGAGTGCTCATCTTTTGGCTCCTGTATCATTTTCCTGATGGGAGCAAGTGAAGAGGACAGGGCCTGGATTGAGGCTGCTTTTTTTTAAGTCACCACCTCATGTAGATGCCCTTAATGGAGTGAAGTCTGGTGCCTGTGATGTTGCAGGTCGAGTTAACAACCCTCTGGAGTTCACTCTTGTCCTGAGATTTGGTACCTCCATACCAGGCAGTGATGCAACCAGCCAGAATGCTCTCCACAATACACCTGTAGAAGTTTATGAGAGTCTTCGGTGACATACCGAATCTCCTCAGGCACCTCACTAAGTATAGCTGCTGGCGAGCCTTCTTTGTGATTGCATCAACGTGGAGACTTCAGGACAGATCCTCAGAGATTTTGACATCCAGGAATTTGAAGTTCTTGACCCTCTCCACGACTGAGACCTTGATGAGGACTGGATCGTGTTCCCCTGACTTCCTCCTGAAGTTCACAATCATCTCCTTGGTTTTGCTGACATTGAGCGCAAGGCTGTTGTCATTACACCATTCATTGAGCTGATCTATCTTCCTCCGGTAGACTTCCTCAATGCAGTTTGTGATTTTGCCGACAACTGTGGTGTCATTGACAAACTTGTAGATAGCATTGGAATTGTGCCTGACCACAGAGTCATGGGTGTACGAGTAGAGTAGTGGGCTAAGTACACATCCTTGGGGTGCACCTGTGTTAATAATCAGTGAGGAGGAGACGTTGTTTCCAATTCATTCGGACTGTGGTCTTCCAATGGGAAAGTCAAGGATCCAGTTGCAGAATTGGCATAGAGGACTAAAATTTGTAGCTTCTTGACCAGTACTGAGGGAATAATGGTATTGAAGGCTGAGCTGTAGTCAAAGAACAGATGAATGATTTGCTGTTTCAAGGTGCTCCAGAGCTGAGTGGAGAGGCGACAACATTACCTGGTTGTCCATTTTCTGAACAGCATGTTGTTATGGAAACAAGCAATGGTAATATTATGAAATGGAAAGGGGAAACGTTACAACTTCCAAACAGTGGTAAACACGAGCTACAATCCAGCAGGAATTGGCTCTCTGTGCAAGGCCAGCTCATCTGAACCATGCTTGAACCCTGACTACACACTCAGAAACTCTTCTCTTCATTGATTCTATCAATTTCTCCCTCTTCCTTTGCCCTCTTACTGCTGTGAGAAGATTTGAATTCTACTCTGATCATGACAAGACAGTTTATTGCAAGCAACAGACAACAGCTCAGTGAGAAACTCCCTCTGCAGCCATCCACTATGTGGACTGGTCGGTGGAGCGGAGTCCATGGCCAAATTAACCATGATCTAACTGAATGCCAGAACAGGTTCGACAGGCCAAATGGCCTACTCCTGGTACATTTTAAAATATTCTTTTGTAATGATAAGGAATTTTATATCTAGTACAGACAGACTCTTCCCTTTTGCTTCCTGGTAACATGGCAAGGATCATATTTAATGGTTGCAGTGCAGCCTGTAGATGAAGCAGAAACTATTAACTACATTGATGCTGACACAGGAGGATGGTATCCTGCGAGCAGATTTTACTGCCTTATACAGAAATAGGATCAGATTGGACAGAAGAGACTCCAGAGACCAGAGGACGATAGATTTGACTCTGAACTAGATGACCTGGATATAAATCAACAACACTGGGATAAATTTCCTTGAAGAAGGATCTTCTCATGTCTTTGGAGAGGACTTAAAGAAGCTTGTTCAGGAGATGGGAACCTGACTTGAGAATCAAGAGGGAACAAAAAAAAGCTGGATGTTAGGTAGGTAGTAAGCAAACAAAACCAAACCACAAATTGGGCTACAGTGCAGAAAAAGTTCAAAAAGTTTGAAGGGACTATTTCAATATGTGCTGCATCGGCAGAATGAATGTGTATATCACTGCCATTACAGAAACATGGCTGCAGGGTGGCAACTGCTGGGATCTAAATATCCCATGGTATTGCACATGCAGGAATAAAAGGCAAACAGGAAAAGGAGATGGGGGGGAATAGCACTATTAATAAGGGTTGACATTCGTGCAGTCGACAGTAGGGATTGCAGCTCAGCAAATGGTAAAAGAGAATTAGAACACGCTGGCATGACGCAAGCAGCAACAGACGGCAGAAAACATTGGTGTGAGTTGTTTATTGGCCAAAGAGCAAGATCTTCTTCTTTGGCTTGGCTTCGCGGACGAAGATTTATGGAGGGGGTAAAAAGTCCACGTCAGCTGCAGGTTCGTTTGTGGCTGACAAGTCCGATGCGGGACAGGCAGACACGGTTGCAGCGGTTTTACATAAGGACATGAGGCTCTATAATCTGCATAAAAACTAAGCAAATTTGTACAAATATTTCTGGAATACTTACAATATGGGATTAGCATGCCAAGGAACGAACTGAAGAATATGCGACTTGATACAAGTACTGTGCAGCAAGTAAGGGTTAATTAATACAAAACACAGAACTCCAAAGGAAGTAAAAGGCAATCAATGTTTCAGACCCAGGGCCTTCATCAGGAATGATCAATTAAAAAGATACAATTGCTCTGGTTTCCTCCCTACCGCCAAAAATATACTAGATTAATTAGTGTATTTGGGCAGCAGGGAGTTGTGGGCTTGAAGGGCCAGTAATCATGATGTCTCTTTAAAATTAAGTTTTATAAAGCAAAGAAAAGAGCGATCATAATACAAAATATTTTTTTAACTTTGAAAATGTTAAATCTGAAAGACAAGTTTTTAACCCAAACAAAACAAAAATGAAGGTATAAAGGACAGGTCAGTACAGGAGATTGCAAAACTACAAAGAAGGTGGCAGCGAAGAGCATAATAATGTGATTTAAAATAAATGTACATTCCTTTAAGGTACAAAAAGTACAACAGGAAAAGTGTCCAATCGTAGATACAGAAGATGGCGGCACCAATGCTCTGCAGCAGTCTTGAGGGGTTGTATCCTCCGGGAGAGCAGTGGGTCAGAAAAGGGCACCAAATACAGGAAGAACACCCTCTGTTAAGAAGGAGAAGCAGAGAAGACAATCCTACAAGGCACTAACCTCAGCAGCAAAGAACTCAGCATCTTAGGGGCCCACAGAGGCTGCGGGTGACTTGCGGTAGGGGGACCAGCAAGGGTTGTGGGCTGCTGGAGACTGGCTCATAGTATTGGAATCAGAATTGAGAGGGAATGGAGGGCAAGGAGGGCTTCCAAAAGGGCCTCTGGTGCTGAAGGCCTCCTGATGGATCTGGAAATTCAAGTTGCTGATGAATCGAACAGGCCTCTGCAGAACCTGCGAGAGGGCTGGGGGAAATCCAGACACTCAGTGACTCTGAGGGGGCTTCCTTTTAACCATATAACCATTTACGGAGCGGAAACAGGCCATATTGGCCTTTCGAGTCCGCACCGGTTCACTGATTTTGTGCGCCCTCTTCAGGCATTGGTCCTGGTAGATCTTCATTACTTCTCTTTCTTACTCTAAGGGGTGCTGAGCAACACAAATAGAGAGCTTTTTTCTGCCTTACAGCAGGCAATTTTGCACTCCATCATTACATGACAATAAAGGAATCTTGAATTATAAACAGCATTAATTCAACAAAAAAAGATTCAACAAGAAAGCATCAAGCCTGACCTTGGGGAGTGTTTTAGAATGTGGCAAGGATGACCAACAAACTGATCAAACAGGAATTAAATTCTGAGAGCAAACTGGGAAAAATAAAACACAGATGGTGAGAGTTCCTGTGAGCATTTCGACAGGAAAAGACTTGCAAAAGTACATGTAGATCTTCATTTTATCCACCGTGAGAGGCTGGGAAATGCTGATTGCTGAAGGGTTCATCATCCTCACACACAACGCATTTAAGTCCGAACCTGCAGGTGCATCCAGGAATCAGGAGAGCTGGGTCTGTTGCATCACAGCCTGGGAGAATGAGATCTCTTGTGCCTGGAGTTTCCAAGAATGAGAGGTGATATCAATGAAATAAAATTATCAGAGAAATCAGGAGGGTAGATGAATAGAAGATTATTCCCCTGGGTTAAGAGTTCAGAACTAGCAGTTCATGTCAAAATAAGGGACAGACCATTCTGAACTAATACAAGGGATAATTTCATCACTCAAATAGTGGTTAATCTTTGGAACTCTCCATCGAGAAGGGTCGGTGAATGATTGCACACGACAACAGATTTCTGGATACTAAAAAAATATCATGGGGATATGCAAGCTGAGCAGGAAAACCGTGTTCAAGTTGGAAGATCAGCCATGATCTTGCTCGAGTTCAAGATGCCAACTGGCCAGCTCCCATTTCTTATTGTTTGCATAACTGAGGCCAGAGGACTTGTGCATGACTCACTCTTACACTAACCATTGTCATACAGAATTAATTTATTACACAAGACATCTCCACCTGTCGACATCATAGCCAGCACATGCACATTTCTCCCTTCCAAAGCTCCTTCCTCAGCATTCAAAGCACAGTGGTTTAGTTGAGAATGCTGGCACTTTACAGTGTCAGTCATCCAGATTCAATCCTGACCTCAAGTGCTATTCAGGCGGAGTCTGCATGTTTTCCCTTCACATCAGCATCTCTACTTCCTCAGGAGTTTGTGGAGGTTTGGTATGACACCAGAAACTGTGGCAAATTTCTACAGAGGTGTGATGGAAAGTGTTCTGACTGGCTGCATCACCGTCTGCTATGGGGCATCAATACCCCTATGTGTAAAGCCATGCAAAAGGTAGTGCACAGGACAACACTGGCAAAACCCTCCCCACTATCGAGACCATCTATAGGGAATGCTGCCATCGGAGAATATCAGCAATCATCAAGGATCCACACCACACGCTCTGTTCTTGCTGTTACCATCAGGAAAGAGGTATAGATGCCATAAGACTCGCATCACCAGGTTCAGGAACAGCTGCTACCCCTCTGCCATCAGGCTCATTAACAACAAACTCAATCAGGGGCTAATTTAAGGACTTGTCGCGGCAGCTACACTGCTCCTGCAATAACACACACAACCAGATGGGTTGAGCTCAGTGAGCAGACTAGTTTATTGCAGGCTGCTGGGCTGCATTTATACTCCCAGCCCGGACCTGGCTGAGAACCGCACTGGAGGGCGCTGACGTCACCTGGACATCACGTGGTCCCCCAGCGTGGGTTTCTGAGCCCCGTGCTGAAAGGAAAGGAAACACCCGATGACGCCATTTTGGCCGGCTGCCCCGCCGCGTGGCTTACAAGCGGGGCCGGTTCGCCTGCCTTGTGGTGAGCCGGCACAGACTCTTACTTTTGCACTTAATTGATTTATTCTCTCTGTATTGCAGTTTGTCTATATTTCTTTATTGGCTTACATGTGTACAAGGAGTTCAGTTTTTTTTTTGCACTTCCAGTAAGTGGTAATTCTGCCTCACCTGAAGGAAAAAGAATCTCAGGGTTGTTTGTGATGTCATAAATTTACCCTGACAATAAATTTGAAATTTCTGTGATCACATGGGGCTTCCCTGGATGTTCTGGTTTCCTCCCACACTCCTGGTCTCTGGCAATAGCAATAGCTACGTTACTGTGCTGTCGTCAAAGATAGGCAGCTTTAAATTAATCCTAGTTTAGGTGTGGGAACTTGCAGTTCATGAGAGTGAATACGGTACAGAGAAATAAATGGGGAAATGGAACCAAACGATTCAACGTTGATTGCATTTGATTGCTTGTCAACACTAAGAGACATTATGTTTTAAATCAATTCATGTGTCTTCAGTATCCTCATGTTCTTTACAAAGTCTCCCTAAATCAATTTCAAAGAACAAGTGCAGAGTGATTCTCCCTTCAGTCAGGATGGTGAAATGAAAGGCTGATCTGCAGATTGTAGTCAAGTGAAGTCAAGTTATTGTCATCTGATTGTGCAAGCACAACCTGATGAAACAGCGTTCTCTAGTGCCCAGTGCATAACATGCATAAACAATCCTCACACGGACAAGCAATACATCTGTAAGACAAGTATTCAACTATACTTTCATGAATACATTGTCTCAGATTGGGACTAAGTCACATGGTTAGAGGAGAGATCCCCGTGGACCTGTTGGACCCACAATGTGAACTGGGGAGCAGACAGGCAACTCTGCAGTGTGACTGCAGGACCCAGCCATTGATTGCATCAGAGCTTCCTCCTGAACAAAGAACCAACCTTGATCTGCTTGCCTGATTGGTCTCAAGTGGTGAGAGAAAGTAAATCACAAGATCAAGCCAGAGCACAAGTACTTGAAAAGCAATAAGATGGGTTGGGGGGGAAAAAAAAGGAACAAGTTGCAAAGAAAGGGCTAGTATAGAGATTAGAACAAGTGGTTGAATGGAGCGGAAGTTTCTGTGTTGGGACTTGAGTTAAATTACATGCATCAGTTGAGAATTAGTTGTAAACAAACCTGAGGTAGGAGATAAAATATTTTTGGTATGGGAGAGAATTCAATACATTTAAAAGAATATGGGAACATTGGAAGTGTGTTGCCAAACAGCCTTTTCAAAATGAGCAATGAAATATCAAGTTACATAAATAATAAAACACAGAGGGGAGTGAAATTCATCAAATTCAGTGCCTCAGCGCAACATTTCATAAGCCGCTGTCAAGATACCAAATAAACCGAATACTGTAGATCCTGTTAATGATGTTAAATAAGCAAAAGCAGGTATGACCAACAGTTAACAGCATATCCGTAGTGGAGAAAAGACAAGTTTCTCTCCCCACATTAATCATTGAGCTCTATTTGTTCTCCAGCTATTTATCCCAGCTGAAAATTCTGAACCTTTGATGCTGGAATACTCCAGCCCCCTATCCCACTGCTCCACCAACAGGTGCCCACTATTCACCATTGACACTACCATCCAGAAGTTTCATGCTCTTTGCCTTTAAAAGTTCTGTAAAATTTTCACCACCACCAACGGACCAGGTTCCTCTCCTTGACAGAGATTGAACACACAAGATGAATGATTTTAAACAATATTCTTGGTAAATATTCTAGCCTGCATTTCTGACTGACTGTGTTTAAATTCTCCGACTTAAAACCAGATTTTGAATTTTCTGTTCAAACAGCCTGGAGTGCAGCTGTTGCTCAGAGAGGATCAAGTGTCCCAAGGAGGGAGGTTCTCCATGAAGTTTCTGGGGTTCTGCAAGCAATGACCGTTCTCGTGCAGCAAGGAAGACCAATTCTGCTCCATTTTAAAATCATCCCAGGCACACATTCCAGATGCCAACCTGCTTCAATCCAGCAAGACAACCGCTGAGGCTTTGCATGACGTCCGACCCTGAATTATTTCTGTGAAAGCTTCCTGCCTCAGACTATTAGGCAACTCACCCTGTGCCAAGCCCAGCTGTTCTCAAGCTGCAGATTCAGAGAATGCAACAGGAAATGAAGTTCCATTTCTGTCCAGCAGGGAGAACTAAAGCTTCCTGTGGAATATTTGAAAATTGATAGACAACCGAGAAAAATGTAGTGAAACCTCAATAACAGGAATACTTTTCAAAAGTACACTGGCCTCTCCTTTAACTTAAATTCCATAGACTCTTCACTCAATAATTGCTATCAAGAAACAAACTCTTGCTTTCATCCAAGAATTTATTCATTGCCTTCTCCCTTCTTTCCAAATTCTTAATCTTCAATTTCCTCCATTATCTCTTTGTAGCCCAATTCTGAATTTGTATCAATTTTGCATTTATTTCACTTCATTTGCAGTGGTTCAGCCTTTACCTTCTCAACCCTATATTTTGGCAACTTAAGCCCCAAATTTTACTCCCTGTCTCTCTGCATCTAAAAACCTTTTGGAAACTCATCTTTTTGATGCAGTTACCCGTCTTCTCTCTTCACCCTGCTGCAATATGCAGCCCATCCCTTTATAGTCCTTTGGGATACACTTTTGCACAAAGTATGACAGACAGTTCTGACAGAAGGTCATGAATCTTTTTCTGCAACGATGCGGTCTGACTTCACAGCTTTTCTTTTTGATTTCTAACTGGGCATGATTTCCCATGCAAATCATTGTTAAATATCTTTATTTTACCAAATTATCAAATATTGAGAGAAAATTATGTGTATTTGACAGTTAATAAAACAACAGCTAATTTTTCCAATTCTGTGTTTCAACATGCCTCAACTATATTTATTTGATATTAATTATGAAGGTAAACAGTTTCACCAATCCTAGTTCACTTAGTAGGGTGTTTTTGAAGCAAAAATTCACAGGTTTTCCAAGAGCAAGAAGAAACGAACATTGTTTATCATCAATTCTGGAGAGAGAAAAAAATCAGAGCATCCAAGCAATTGATTAAGAGCACCCCCAACTTTTGGAGGCATTTGACCAATGTTGTGAACAAGTCATTTTTCTTGTAGTGTTTGGTTCTTATTTCTGCATTGTTAAAACAATTTTTTTTTAACATCATCGGGCACATTTTATGAACAGAAGGCCTGGGGAATGCTCAGAGATGAGAAAAGATAACCAAGAACAAAATAATCACTCTCAATGTTCAAACAGATACACAATTATTAGGAATGAGCAATTCACAAATTACAATTCCACATTTTAAACAGAGCACTTAACAGAACACATTTCCCTTCTTATAAAAAAAATGTCAAACCAGCTCAACACATACTGGAGCAATTACTGAAATCTCCACAGTACTTTGGTATAAATTGGCTTTTTCTCAAAACAAAGGAAGTTTTGACTTGGCTTTGAGAGCATGGTAAGCACAAAAAAACATTTCTTCATAAACAAAACGTAATGCTCCAAAGTATCAAATAAAAGATCTTTACTGTGCACCTATTTCCATAATGACATAATTTAAAGAGTTTTTCATATTTATTGCTACCTGCTGGAAAAACAATTAAGACATTTGTTAATCTCTGGAGCCTTGATCAGAGAGAAATTCTGGTTATTTGTAATATTAGTTATTGATTTTACAGAAATAGCTGTCGAACCAATATTATTTTAATGCCCATTCAAATCATTACTTCAATCCAACAAACTTCACCTCATTGTTGAGTGTGAACAAGAACCGTGCAACAATTGTTTCACTCAAACAATCCTCAAATACATAAACATATAATAATGTTTTTAGATAATATTTCTTGGCATCTCACCCTTCTGAGTGTGGGCAATATGAAATTCAAAACAGCGACTGGGTTTGCTTGATTTTCCAGCTCTGCAAATTGTCAATCTTTAAAATAAAGAAAGAAGAATTACATAGTATATCTTAATGGAGACTCAACGTCAAAGGCCTTTTCTGCCAATTTTCAGCTTATTCGTTGGTCATTACGCAATGCTAATAGTACACGGAGCCAAATCATTTGTCTTTATGAAAAGAAAGCAGCAGGCACCAAAACAACTTACATTTAATGCGATCAACTCCACCACAGTCGACTTCCCAGCACAAATTAAGTACAACTTTATCTGCACAGCAAAACTATTTAACGCACAGATTTTCTACTTACCCAGTTCAGAAAAAAATTGAGCTGCCAAATAAAATTATAACAATAGTGCAGCTGGCCATAATGCATGAAAAATTAAACAGTGCAATCCAAGGAACTTCCTAAAAAAAATCAGCCTTAATTGTTACAGGCTGGGACCACAATTGAATAAAGGAAAACTTATTTTCCCAGAGCATTGATGAAAAGAATGAACAATGCAAGTCCTTGCACAGACAAGAGCTTTGGAGTATTTTGTTACAGCACTTGTACAAATCGATATTTGGGCAGAGTATCAGTTGACTAATTACAGAGCTGTTTTAAATAAATGCATTTCGCTTGATAAAATAGATGCTGAAAATCAAACAAAATTTAAAAATACTGCAAAAACAGTCGATTTGGTGGGTCAAAGAGAAACAAAAAAGACAACTGAGGAAAGAATGCACGATCAAGTATTTCAGGCAAGTCACCTCCTGAAGAACTTGGGCTAAATACACAACTGTGACTTGCATCCCAATTAGAAAGCAGGTTGGTATAGAATTAGCTTTGGTGCCAACCTGAGCTGAATCAGTTTTGCATCTCAACAAATTGCTGTAGGCACCCAACAGATTCCCAGAGCTGCTGGACAGTTTGAGGAAATGGCTGTTCAGGTCAGCAGTCTGTGGATGAGACAGTTGAGAGTTAAGGGGTTGGAGGGGGCTGAACTGATGGCACACTTGGTTTGTGCTTGTAGCAGGGCAATTTCTTGTTTCAGCCTCATGAACCATTTTCAAAGAGGCCTCCAAAATGCCTTCAAAGACTCTCAATGTTTTGGAGTGACGTTGTTCTGAGTGGGGTAGCATTCACTAAGCATATGCCAAGGAGCACTTTTGACACCGTATGTGAATAGATCAACAAGGGAATGAGCTTTACTCAACATTAAGTTGGAGAAATCAGGCCAGACAAATGGAGGGAAAGTCAGTGGTGAGAGCTTTTTGGAGACAGTGACCATAAATCTGAATATGCGATTGAAGACGAATTGGTAAATTGCATCCAAAATTAGCTTGGCAATGGGAGACAGGGCAATGGTACAAAGCTGCTTTTGTGATTGGATGCCGATGATTTCCACAGGGATCAGTGCTGGGAACCATGCTTTTTGTGATATTTGTGAATCATTTGGACGTGGATATCAGTTGCCTGATCAGTAAGATTGCAGATAACCAAGATTAATGCATTTGTTCTTAATGTAGAGGGCAGTCTTGGACGAAAGGGTGATGTCAGTTTGTTGGCAAATCGGGCTGAGAAATGGAAGGGATCTCGGGGGATCTTGTTCAACCAGAAAGTGTAGAGTGGTAGAAGAGGATTTGCAGACAACATTTCATAAATGTTAAGATTAGCACTTGAATCACTGAGGCATAGAAGACAATGGGTTAAGTGCTGGAAAATGGGACCAATCCAAATGGGTGGACATGCTGAGCAAATGGCCTGCAAACATGCTGCATGACTGTGAGATTATCCTCACCAAAGATTTTTTAATTCCTGACCATCCATGGTCTATCACAAAAAATACTGGATGAAACTTCCTGCTCTTAAAAATAATCTGTAGTGATCTTTTATTTTCACCCAAGAGGGAAGGAGACCACAGTTAACATCTCATTTTTAAACACACAGTTAGTGTGGAGGCCCTGGAAAATCAGTCAGCGCAATTTGCTGAAGTTCCTGAGCTTTGCCATTTTGACTTGTGAGTCAATATTGTCGACATCTGAGGTGTGGCTTTCACTAAGGCAGATTCAGCAGGCACCAGAGACATTGAAGTTGTTCTATTCACAATCCAATGGCTGTTAGTGTGCCTTGACTGACAGCTGGTCATAAGAAATGTGCATATTGACTGGGTTGGGTGGTCTCCAGGAATTAATTTCTTATTACAAGAAAATAAACTGAAAACAGTGGTCCATATTACATGTTCTGTTATCTTCACAAATAAATTTCTTCAACTCAGATCTGCTGACTGGAGCAGGCCGAAAGATAAAATAGTATCAAAGCCGAAAGATAAAATAGTATCAAAGCCAAAAGCTTTAGCAAAGAAAATATCAATACAAAAATATATCCTTGGAAAGAACAATCACATGGGGCGGGAATTGTGCCGGTTCATGTCGATACTAGAAGTCTAATCAATTTTGCACATAACAAACTCCAAACAATTTGTTTTTACTGAAATGTTTAATCTCAGTAATGCAGAAAAATACTTGATGTGTGTCTTGCTCCAATTGCTTCATATCAGTTGCTCATTGTAACATCAAAACTTTCAAGCTTTGATTTCTTGATTTTTTTTTAAAGTTCTACTCAAAATACTCCACGAAAAAACTGGCAGTTTTTTTTAAACATTAAAAAAACATAATAAATAAAATACCCTCAGTTGCATTTAGGAAATAGGTGTTTTAGAAATTGAAATTTGTCATTAATAGTTATTTTGCCCATTAATTTATGAGTGAACTCTGCTCAAGCTCAGTAAAGCAATATCCACCGAGAATCAAATGATTCAATCACCATAGACTTACATTTCTCAAATGGAAAGTTTGGGTGAATGAAGACTGGCAAATTGCTTGTGCTCAATGCTGTTCTGGCTCATGCTTTGTATGTCAACTTGAACACTGTGTTCTACTCCAGGGTTGGGCAATTAGTAGACCCTTTTACACAGCCACTTCAATGCAGGAATATTGTATAAAAGACATGCACATGGAATTGGTGAGGTGAGGTGGGTGGTGGGGGGGGTGGGGGGTGGGGGGTGGGGGGGGAAGAGAGGATGATTCCAGTCCCGCCTTTAAGCCGACAGCAGAGGTAGCCACAGTGCCGAATTGACATCTGTGCAAAAAGTCACTTGGCCAAGCTCCTCCAGCGACCTTTGAGACATCCAAAAGCATTTTCTACCACCATCCTTGTTGAGCTCAAACAGTAGTTAAAGCTTCGTTGCTGTTAGTCAACTGCGTGGTGGTTAGTGAACCCCTTCATCCGCCACTTCTTGAAGGCGCAAGCTGGATCGCCAATGAGATTGCTCAGGGATTTCCACTTCGTTAACAGTTTTGGATTTCTGTGGGCAGAGCAATGTAGATGTATAAGTACACTATGCAACCTCCCAGATCACAATCAGTTCACCAATGTTTTCTAGTGGCTGTTTTACAATAAAAGGATTTGAACCTGACCCTTGTACTTGTCACAAGTTTTATTTGAAGTAGACTCAGTCAGGTACTCCTTCAGTTTAAACACATATATATTTCTCTGTGATTCTATCCTTTATGATTACATGTGACAAACAAACATGATTGATTGACTGATCCACACATACATTACTGTACAGTGGAGTTATATAAACTTACTTCACGTGGGAAGAGGTACCCACCTTGATCTTCGGCCTTTCTGTAGATGGGCGAGTTGGCTAAAACTCCAGCATCGTGCGTGCCACCAGGCCAACCTATGTGCATATCTGTGAAGCTGGAACAACAGAAGGTCTGGGTTTAGATCCACATATGAAACACATTAATGGTTAAAGACAAATAATTGTAACTCAGGCCGTGATCCTTACCATTGGTTGTGGTCAGCAACAGCTCGAAGAACAATGGAGTGCCACCCTTTCCGACTGTCGTAGGCTAGTGCATCATCGTGAAGGGCTCTGATGGGAATATGTAAGCCATCGAGGGCAACAGCACACTTTGGATACCCCCGTTCTGCAAATCGACTATCGTCTCCTGAAGACGTGCACCACTTGGCAGGTCAGCAAAACGTTTCAGTCGGGTCCTCTTCGATGCTCCAGTAACTTGGTGCATCAATACACACACAGTAGCAACACTGACACCAAAAATATAACCAATGGAGTGATATTCACATGGGGTAGCATACCACCACAAAGCAATGGAGAGTCTAAACAGAGATTGTCTTGTGCCTGAGGTGAGGCTCAACAAGTTCCAATACAAAGTCAAAAGTATTCCGAGACATACAAAAATGACTCCACCACTCAACTTCAAAATTGTTGAGGATATTAGACCAGACAAACACAGGCCCATGTGGTCTCTCTTTCCTCCATATTTTTCTGAGACCAGTGCGAATTGACTCACAAGAACAAAACTTCTCCATCTACAGCATCTAAGGTCCACGCGCCTTTCTGTCTCAAACAGCTCCACTTCTATTCAATTTCTCCTCCAACGTATTTCTGATCACACAAACACATTGCTGATACGAATTCGCCATTCTACACATTAAAAGGTTGAATATGATGAGCAGCACATTGTCTTGCATTCGACGAGTGGCATAAATGTGCACGGCTGGCATAAGCACATCAAGTTCAAGCACCACTATTGCATAGAAAGCAACATCCAATACGTATGTTATACGTCACACAAGACATCGATGTAATTGTGCTACATGTCCCACCTTTTTTTGCTCCCAGAATACCAGCTTACTGTGTAAAATGGCACATCGGCCAGCATTATGCTGGCTTTGTTTGGTTCAGTGTAAATGACCAAAGCCGATTTAATGATGGGTCTTCCTTACGGCAGTATTGTGGGATCCCTGTGTGAAAAGCCCGAGTGAAAAACAGAGTTTGAATGATTTACTCAAATGCTGCACAGTCAGAAATTATTTACAAGATTGGAGTTGATCAGAACTGACAAAATATCAGAATCCTGGAAATAAACTTCAAAGCTTCATTAATTAAAAACTCCAGTCAACAATGATGGGGATGAAAACATTTGAATTCTACAACTGTGCACACCTTTCTATTCTCATTAATGTAATTTGAACCCAGTACTGTACAAACACTATATCAAATTAGAGAGCTTAAAGGGATCATTGCTATATATTCCAGGTCTAAATGCTTCCCTGTACCTCCTCAATACCTTTAAGAGAGGCTTGAACCACAAAAGTATCCAAAGGGGGCAGCAGCGTATTCTAATGCAATGGTCAGTTTTTCAAATGTGTTGAGTTCAGTGTGCTGAATGTGTGGATCAATTCTGATGCAAGATTCACTTCCTCTTTACAGTGGTTTCCTGTTGCTCCAACACAAACTGGAGAGCTTCAATCTACATACCAAAGCTGTGAGTAGACATTGCTGCATTTTATCCAGTTCCATCTTCATTGTAACATTAAAAGTGGCAAAAAAAACAGAACACTTCACAAGTGTTAACAGAGCCCATGTGGAAACCAGCAATGAATGCACAATTCCACAATCCTGCAATGCCTATTGCAAAGCCGTGGTGATCAGCTTCATTGCCAGTCTCTGCTGGAAAGTTTACACATTCTCATTTGCTCACAACTGCTTCATAAATCAGACAAAGCAATCATAAGATTCTCTCAACCTCATTGATGCGGGGCTGAAACCAAGGGACAGTGTGAGAGGAAGTCTGGGACACCTGTACAGATTTTCCTTGACTACCATTACCTTCATATCAATGTCATCACCATGAGCATTATTTTAAATGCCTCCGCTTCCTTGCTGCCTTCTTTATCATCACACACACACACACCATTGCACAAGTAATATGCCATGTTCTATTGGAGGGGATGGGGGTCAACACTTGACCTCCTCCTGGGAAATGAGGCAAGGGAAATGTCTCAAGAGCCAGTGGGGGACCATTTTGGCAAGAGTGATCATAATTTTATTTTTAACATCATTGTTGGAAAGAGATAGGACTGTCCAAAGGTGAAATATCTTTAATTGAAGCAGGATTAATTGTGTTGGCCTGAGACAGGAACTTGCACAGGTTGATTGGGAGAGGCTGATTACACATAAAGGGGCATCTGGCATGAAGGTGGCCCAACATATTACTGTGAGAGATGGGTAAACCAGTCATGATTTGGTAACCTAGGCTGATGAAGCATATAGACACAGGTCAAAAAGGAGGCAATATCGGGTATCCGCAGCTGGAATCAAGCAAGTTCCTGGAGGAGTGTAGGGGATGTAGGAGTTCACTTCAGGAGGAAATCAGGAACACAAACAGGGTGCATAAGATATCCTTAGCAGAGGAGTCACGTGATGGAGTAGTGGCTGGTCGGGAAAACCAGCCCTCCATAGGAAAATAGGAAAAAAGTTAGGAAAAAGCAAAGCATAACAGAAATAGAGTACAAGAAATAGAAGATAAAGATACAGAGAAGAGAAAGGTAGCTTCCAAAAAGGAGAAAGTAAGAACAGCTGGAAAAAAAGTTTAAAAGTCGCCAGAGAAGAAGGAAAAAGGCCTTACCTGCAGGAAGGAACAGGACGCTGTGATGAAGAGGAGCGCCCGTGATGAAGAGGAGCGCCCGACCCTCGAGATTAGTACCTGTCCTACAGAGTCGCAACCCACAAGCCGGTACACTACAAAAATGGCTCTCGGAGCCAAACAAAAGTGCGCAGTGCGCAATCAGAGGAGAAAGAGGACATCGGCGGGAGGGGGGCTCAGCAGAGGAGTGGGCTGTCACAGACCGAGCAGCTGGGAGACGCCTGACACCAGGGCTCTCAGCTGGAGAATAAGGAAGACAGAAGAAGAGGGTGCGACGAAACAGACGTGGAAGACACACGGAGGGAAGATCGACAAGATGACCGACGTCAAGAAGCACCACAGATGAGCAGCCCAAGAGGGGAGGAACAGCAACAAGAGGCCCAGCAAGAAATGGCCTGACAAAGAGATAAAAACAGCTCATCAGGAAAAACAGAAGAGACACAGACAAAAAAGAGAAGACACAAACACAGAAGAGGAAGAAGACCAAGATCTTCACAGAGAAATAGAAGGTAAAACTGACGGACAAAGAGAAATAAAAGGTAAAACTGATGAACAGAATATAGATAAAGTATTTTTTGAAGAACAAATGAGATCACTAAAGGAATAGTTATTAGAGTTTAATGCAATTAAAAGGAAAATGAAAAGAACAGAAGATAAAATGCAAAGGTTAGAACTGGTAATGACAGAAATAGGGAAAAGAATAGAGTGTGGAAGAGTGCAAAGTGGCTGTAGAAATGGAAGTGAATGATTTAAGAGAAAAATTGGAAGAAAGTGACAAAAAAATTAAAGATACACAAGAGTTGTTATCTCAGAAAATTGATATGTTGGAAAATTACTGTAGGCGAAACAACATAAAAATAGTGGGGCTGAAGGAGGGGTGAAGAAGGCACAGACACGAAGGAATTTATAAAAGAATGGATCCCAAAGGTCCTGGGAATGACAGAAATGCAGGAAGGAATGGAAATAGAAAGGGCACACAGAGCATTAGGTCCAAAACCACAGGCACATCAAAAACCAAGATCCATCTTAGTAACATTTTTGAGATATACGACAAGAGAAAATATACTGAAGCGGGCAAGGAATAAAGTTAGTGAAGATAATAAGCCATTGGAATACAAAAAATATTTTTTGACCCAGACATAAGTTTTGAACTCTTAAAGAGGAGGAAGGAATTTAATACAGCAAAATCAACTTTATGGAAAAAAGGTTACAAATTCAGATTAAGACATCCAGCCGTGCTTAAAATATTTATACCCAGGGAGCAAAACAGACTGTTCTAGGATCCAGAGAAAGCGCAAGAATTCGCAGAACATTTGCAGGACAGAAGAGATGAAGAGATGTAACAAGAATGAAGAACGGCGATAAAGTATATATAAAGATGTAAAAACAATGTATATGTAAAGAACTAAAGAGGGAAAAGAGAAGGGGAGGAAGGGAGTAAGGGGGGGAAGGGAGTAAGGGGGAGAGACCTTTGTTATATGTGTTTTAAAAAAAAAATGTTTTCTGAGGAGGGCTGGATGGAGGGGGAATAACCATCACTGCAAAATCAGTTGATGCTGCAAACAAGATCGCAACCCAAATTAAAAGGGGAGTTGTGGTTGCCCGGCAAGGGGTATGGGGAAACTCAGAGAGGGGGGAACTTTTGGGGTTAAAGTATTAGTGGATGTGGGAACTGTGGGGGTACTTTATATCTTAAATGTGTTGTCGTATTAAGTGTAATAAGAGAAAACTAAGAGATGAAAATGGGGAAAAGGGGGATGGAGGTGGCAAAGTGGAAAAGAGATATATGCAAGATATAAGATGGCCATGTTGAACTATATGACTATAAACATTAATGGAATACATAACCAAACTAAAAGGAAGAGGCTACTAAATTTATTGAAGAAGGAAAAAAATAGATATAGCATTTGTGCAGGAAACGCATCTAACTGAAGCGGAACATAATAAATTCAAGAGAGACGTAAGTAATGGCAGCATCCTATAATTCAAAAGCTAGAGGTGTGGCCATAAAAGTTAACAAAAATGTACCAATCAAAATAGAAGAGGAAATAATAGATCAGGCAGGGAGGTCTTTGGCTTGGCTTCGCGGACGAAGATTTATGGAGGGGGTAAAAAGTCCACGTCAGCTGCAGGCTCGTTTGTGGCTGACAAGTCCGATGCGGGACAGGCAGACACGATTGCAGCGGTTGCAAGGGAAAATTGGTTGGTTGGGGTTGGGTGTTGGGTTTTTCCTCCTTTGAGCATCTTTTGAGGGGGAGGACGTGGAGGGGGAGGACGTTGAGGGGGAGGACGTGGACCTGTCCTCGGGCCTGCGCAAAGGAGCTTTTAGGTGGAGTGCAGTGCACGCAGTACTGGCCCCACCCTTTACACCCATGGTTCGTGTGCCGTGGCCAAGCAAGCTGGGACGTGGCAGCGAGGTCCTTGGGTCGTAGGTTTTATATCGGAGTGGCCTTCTCCTATGCAGGTTTCTTACCCGGGCTGGAGGGGTCTGCCTCCCCTCCTAGGTCGGTCCATACTGCCCGGATCGGGGCCGAGGCCGCCGCAGTTCACCCTGTGCCTGGACTGGGGCCGCCGCCTCCCACTCCCTGCCCGGACCGGGGCCTCCGCCTGCCTCACTCGACCGAGGCCGGGGCCGCCGTCTCCCCCTTGCTCCTGCCCGTATCGGGGCCGCCGCCGTCTACCCTTCGC